>NW_015971145.1:2105176-4505176 GCF_000961545.1 Sporothrix schenckii 1099-18
ATACGCAATCGGCGTCATGAGTCCACAAATCTCGCAAATGTGGACTCGGTAGGCGTCCGACACCTCAAACAGACGCTCCTTCAAAAAAGCCGCCGCACCGTGCGCAATCATGCAGTCGCGCTCCATTTCACCGAACCGCAGACCGCCGTCGCGCGCACGACCCTCTACCGGCTGCCGCGTCATGATCTGCACGGGGCCGCGCGCGCGCGCGTGGATCTTGTCGTCGACCATGTGGCGCAGGCGCTGGTAGTAGGTCGGGCCGAAGAAGACCTGGGCGCGCAGCTTGCGGCCCGTGTGGCCGTGGTACAGGATCTCAAAGCCGCGCGACTGGTAGCCGTGCTCGCGCAGCAGCCCGGACACGGAGTCCACCGTGACGTCGGTAAACGGCGTCGCGTCGCCCTCCATGCCCTTGAGCGTCGCCACCTTGCTCAGCAGACACTCAATCAAGTGCGCAATCGTCATGCGCGACGGGATGGCGTGTGGGTTGATGATAATGTCCGGCGTGATGCCCTCGGCCGTGAACGGCATGTCCTCGTGGCGGTACGCGAGGCCAATGGTGCCCTTTTGGCCGTGGCGCGACGCAAACTTGTCGCCAATCTGCGGGATCTTGGTCGTGCGCACCCGCACCTTGACGTACCGCAGGTTGTCCTGGTTCGTCGTCACCACGACCTGGTCGACAATGCCGTTCTCCGTACTACGCAGCGGCGTCGACGCGTCGCGCTTCACGTGCGACTGCGTGCGCTGGCCCAGCTCCTGGTGGTCCAGGTTGATGGGCGACGTCTTGCCAATGATAATGTCCTCGCCGGACACGCGCACGCCGGGCGCCACAATGCCGTCGTCGTCCAGCTTGTCGTACGTGCCGTGCTTGAGGCGCAGCGTGTCGCTGCGGAACGGCTTCTCAAACGTCTCGACAAAGTTGATGCCCACGCGCTTCTCCGAGTCCGTGTACGCGCGGAAGAACAGGCTGCGGAACAGGCCGCGGTCGATGCTGCTCTGGTTCATAATCACCGAATCTTCCTGGTTGTAGCCCGAGTAGCACAGAATCGCCACAATCGCGTTCTGCCCCGCCGGCAGCTCGCGGAACTTGAGGTACTCCATCGACCGCGTCGTCGCCAGCGGCTTCTGCGGGTAGTACAGCACGTTGGCCATGGTGTCCATGCGCCGCGGGTAGTTGGTCAGGAAGAAGCCCATGGCCTGCTTGCCCATGGCCGACTGGTACGTGTTGCGCGGCGACTGGTTGTGGTCGGGGAAGGGGATGATGCTGGCGCAGATGCCCAGCAGCATGCTCGGGTGGATCTCGCAGTGCGTGTACATGTGCGTCGTCGGGTTCACCTTGGTCTTGACCCGCTTGTTGATGTCCTCGTCGGTGACGTCCTCGGGGATCTCGTAGCCCGCCTTCTGCAGCCGGTAGTTGTCCAGGTCCTCCGGCGTCATGCAGATCATCGCCGTCTCCTCCTCCTCGGCGTCCAGGTACTCAATCGCACCCGCCTCGCAGATGCCGTCCCAGCCAAAGAACCGGGGGTCGTCGCGCGGCAGCGCGTCGTCCTCGTCCAGCCGCTGGATGTGCTCCTTGGTCAGCAGCAGCTGGCCCTTTTCCCGGCCGGACTCGGCTTTTTCCTCCTGCTCAATCGCAAACAGCGGCCGCATGACCCGGCCGGCGTCCGAGAAGATCTTGAACTCGCGGTCGCGAATGTCGCGCACCAGCGACACCTCCGACTGGATGACGCCCTTGCGGCGCAGGCCCTGCACCAGACTGACCAGGTGCTTGGGGTCCTGGTGCACGCCGACCCAGCTGCCGTTGACAAAGACCTTGGTCGCGTTGGGGTAGCGCACGGGCTCGTACTCCTCGAGCACCTCCATGTTGCGCGCAATCATAAACTCCACAATGGGGTCGGCGGGCGTGCCCACGCTGACGTAGCACATGAGCGACAGGTTCTTGACGAGGCCGCAGGCCTGGCCCTCGGGCGTCTCGGCCGGGCACACGAGACCCCAGTGCGTGTTGTGCAGCTGGCGCGGCTTGGCCAGCTTGCCGTCGCGGCCGATGGGCGTGTTGGTGCGGCGCAGGTGCGACAGGGTCGAGGCAAACGTGTAGCGGTTCAGCACCTGCGACACGCCGGCCGTCGAGCTCATGGCCTTCTTCTGGTCGCCCCAGTTGCCCGTGGCGAGCGAGTACTTGAGGCCGTTGGTCAGCGTCTGGTGGCGGATGCCGACGCGCAGGTCAAAGTGCTTGCCCGTGTCGACGCAGCGCTTCAGGTGGTTCATCAGCTCCTGGTACATCTTGCGGATGATGCCCCGGAACAGCTTGGCCAGCAGCGGGCCCGCCAGGTCCAGGCGCTTCTTGCCAAAGTGGTCGCGGTCGTCGGTGTCGCGGCGGCCGAGGGCGCACTGCAGCAGCTTGTGGACCATGTAGCCCAAGAAGAAGGCTTTGCGCGTCTCGCAGCCCTCGCTCTGCGAAATGTGCGGCAGCATCTCCTTTTGCAGAATGTCGCGCGCGGCGCGCACGCGGTCCTTGCGGCTGACGGCGTGCGAGTTCTGGCCACGCTTGCCAATGTAGTCGAGCGCGACCTCGCGGTCCTGGATGCAAAAGGCCTCCTCGATGCACGGCCGCAGCATCTCCAGCATCTGGCTGTCGTGGCGGTCGTAGCAGATGTGGTTCAGAATGTCCTCGTCGGACACGACGCCGAGGGCGCGGAAGACGACGGCGATGGGCAGCTCGGACTTGATGTACGGCAGGGTGCTGTGGACGGTCTGCCCGAAGCTGCCGCGCTGCGTGTCGCCCTTGGTCAGCAGCATGATGCTCAACGACGAGATCAGCCGCGAGCCCTTTTCGAGCGCGCTGCGAATCTCGGCGGTGTAGGAGAACTTGCTGGGCTGGGCCTTCTTGAAGACCTGCACGATGTTGGCGGCCGAGCGCTCCTGGGCGATCAGGACCTTTTCGGAGCCGTTGATGATAAAGTAGCCGCCCTGGTCGTAGGGGCACTCGTTGAGCAGAAACAGGCCTTCCTCGTCCTCGGTGGCCAGGTGGCAGATCTTGGAGCGCACCATAATGGGCAGGCGACCCATGAACACCATGTCCTTCATGTCCTCGTCCGTCTTGTCCTTTTCCACGTCGGCCACCTCGGCGGCCTCCTCCTCCCAGACGATGCGCGTGGGCTGCTCGCCGGTCTGGTTCATCTCCTGAATCTGCTCTTCGTCGAGCTCGTCGTAGGGGATCTCCTCGTCGACGGCCAGCGACACTTTTTTGGTGATGCGCGCGTAGATGGGGCACGAGTAGGTCAGGTTGCGGTCGCGGCACTCGTAGGGCGTCAGCGTGGACACGCGGCCGTCGCCTTCGGCGAACTGCGGCTTGGACACCATGACGCTGCCAAACTTGATTTCATAGCGACGCAGCTTGACGGGGCGGTCGGCGGTGATGGGCGGGTTGCTCTGGTCGAGCGTCAAGAGGGAGTGCTCGTCGATGAGCGACTGGACCGTGGTGGTCGTAAACTCGTTGAAGGAATCGATCTGCTGCGAGACCAAGCTCTTCTTCTCAAAGTAGGACGAGATGACCTTCCAGCAGTCCTCGGGCGTGATGCTCTCGTCGCCCTCGCCCTCGCCTTCGACAATGTCGTCGTACTCGTAACCGTCGTCGTAGTCGGCCATGATGAGGGCGTGGTCGGAAGATAAAATGGGAGGTGGTAGGAGAGATGGCGGGTCGATGCAAAAGTGAGAAGAAGCAGAGATCAACGATTTTCACCGACAAAGGCGAATGGGTCGGAAGCGTCGGGCGCGGCGGCGAGCAAGGGACCGGTGGCTGTCGTGCAACGGCACACAGGTCAAGACGAGACAGAGTCGAATCGATGGACGCGGTCAGCGAAGCAGACGGGAGTCGACCTGCAGATCTGGGCCAGGCGAAGCGACCGCGACGCGTTTCTGCACTCCCCAGCTGTCGAGATCAGCGCATGCAGGGCGGACGGCGCAACGCGGAAAAGAGAAAAAACGAATCGAACACAACGAATGGCGAGATGACAAGGAGCGGGCAAAGGCGTGTCGTCGAGGGCGAGACCGCGTGGTGGCAGCAGTGCGGTGGTCGACAAAAAACTCGCGATGGCAACAAAGTGGATGTAGAAGACAAAAGGTTTTGAGCCACATCGACGTCCCTTGGTCGCCCCTGCCTTATTTTCCCTTTTTTGTCTCGACTCGCCAGAGAGGCTGCTAGAAAGCTAGGGGGCAAACACGGCAAAACAGAGCGCTAGGCCGGACATGGTCTAGGTCGCTCCTGCCTGCGCGCATGGGTCCGAGTTGTGCTTAGAAATTGAAGTGCACGTGACTCAAGGGAAAGATGTTCACGTGATCAGCCGGAACAGCTCAAGACTTATGTAATCCGCCAACTATCCCAATGCGCCGTAGCGTGCGATGACTGTGGGAAATTGGAGAACGTCTTTCGGAGAACGACAGCTTCGTACCAGCATCACCAACACGAAGGTAACAGCATCACTCCCACCCTTGGAGCAAATGGCACAATTTCCGAAAAGAGCAACAATTTGCCCCTATGTGGCCCTCTGAAATGATTCATTTTTGTGACAGTGGCTCCGTGGCCCGCTGCAAGTGCAAACTACTCATCATCGTTGCAAACTCAGGGAGAACAACAAATATGCAACCAGAAAACGATCATCCAACAGCTCGCCGCGTGCAGCCTTGACCGCTCGCCGCACACCCTGCTCGCTCTGCCGACGCTTGATGAGATGCATCTGATGTCACTTTGCCGTGCAGCGACGAGGGGAGGGGACTGGACCAGGCCCATTGCACGCCCGCCCCCAACGGCCGTGCGGCTTGTCTTTGAACGGCTGTCCAATGCGGGAACAATGCTAAGGCTAAGCATGGAGAACAATACCAACGCCGCGCGCTGCATCGCCGCGCCGGCCTATCATTTCTCGGCGACCAGGCAAGGGCAGGGCAGTCCGCGCTTGTCAATCGGTTGTTGCAGACATTCGGCACATCTTTTGCCCTTTTGTCGTTTTGTCGTTTTTTGTTGCTTTGTTGCTTTTCTATTTTTGCCGTTTGGCTGGTCTCTGTGTCTCTTCCTCGTCACTTGTCTCTTGTCTCTTGCCTACCCCCCCTCCCCGCGGCTTTCATTGAAGAGTCTCGCCCTTGGTATTGTTGCCAGTGATGCCCACGGCCACCGTCGCTTTTCACTTTCGATAGCGTCGCCACCTTTCTCTTCCTAGGCGAAGACGTGGCATCCTCCAGCTTCACGGCCCTTGTCTCTTGCCAAGGGGAGCCGGGGCCAGAATGGGCTACGCAGAGCATTCTTTCCATTCAATGAAACCCTCACCGGAGGTAACTTGCAACAGACAACTGACAACAATCGAAAAGGAGCCGACAGAGCAGAGAGGACGAGAACAGGACGAGAACAGGACGAGCAGCATCGCCTCCTTGTTGACGCTTTAAATACGAGAGTGCATGGCGTCTTGTCTGTTGGCCGTTTTGTTATTTCTTGTCTCGCTGTTCTCTCGTCTTTCTTGTCTCTCGTCGGCAACAACTGCAACTACCGTCTCTTCCTTACCTGTCTTTCGGTTGGTGCTTCGTCGGAGCTGACAAGTTGTCCGCTTTCTCATATCACTTGTTTCCCTCGTCTTCATCTTCCGTCTTTTACCTCACCCATTCTTTGACTTATATCACCATCCAGCTTTTACCATCTCTCTCTTTTATCTTTCATTTTCAATATTTTGCTTCTCTTTCTCGCAGGATTCTTGCCATTCCATACCATCACCACCCGAAGCCAGGCTTTGATTCTTCCCCATCACCAACTTGCCATCTTGCAGATATTGTCCCCCGTCTCCTGTTCCCATCTGCACGCTCCTCATGGCCTCTTCTGCTCCCCCCACGGCCGGCCCGGCCTCGTCTCCCTTTGACCCCTTCAACCAGACGTTCTATCTCACGGGTCCGGACAACACGACCGTCCCCGTTTCGGTGCCCCAAGTCGACTACATCTGGCACTACATCATCGGCACGAGCATCAACTATGGCAGCCAGATTGGCGCCTGTCTCCTCATGCTGCTCGTCATGCTGACTCTGACGTCCAAGTCGCGCTTCTCGCGCGCCGCCACCCTCATCAATGTCGCCTCTCTGTTGATTGGCGTCATCCGCTGCGTGCTGCTCGCAGTGTACTTTACGTCGTCGCTGACAGAGTTCTACGCCCTCTTCGTCGGCGACTACAGCCAGGTGCGGCGCTCGGACTTGTGCGTCTCGGCCGTGGCCACCTTCTTCTCGCTGCCCCAGCTGGTCCTGATCGAGGCCGCGCTGTTCTTGCAAGCCTACTCGATGATCAAGATGTGGCCGTCCTTGTGGCGCGCCGTGGTCTTGGCCATGTCCGTGGTCGTTGCCGTGTGCGCCATTGGCTTCAAGTTCGCGTCGGTGGTGATGCGCATGCGCTCGACCCTGACCTTGGACGACTCCCTTGATTTCTGGCTCGTCGAGGTCGACCTTGCCTTCACGGCCACAACCATCTTCTGGTTCTGCTTCATCTTCATCATCCGGCTCGTCATCCACATGTGGGAGTACCGCAGCATCCTCCCGCCCATGGGTAGCGTGTCCGCCATGGAGGTGCTCGTCATGACCAACGGTGTCCTGATGCTGGTGCCGGGTAGGTTTTGTTCTTTTCTGCGATGCTTTTCCCTCTACGTATCTGTCTGTTGTCGTACCTGTTGCTAACAACATAGTCATCTTCGCTGCGATCGAGATCAACGGGCTCTCGTCGTTCGAGTCTGGTTCGCTCGTCTATACGTCCGTCATTGTCCTGCTGCCTCTTGGCTCGCTCATCGCCCAGGCCATGACGCGCCCCGACGGCTACGTCCAGCGCACAAACACCAGTGGTGCCAGCGGCGCGTCGGGCGCCCACCCTGGCCGCAATGGTAGCGGCCATGGTGGTCACGGCGGCGCCTACAGCCGTGCCATGACCAACACGCTCAACACGCTCGACACGCTCGACACCGTGGACAGCAAGACAGGCATCATGCACCACCACCACCACCACCACAGAAACCACAGCAACGGCATGAGCAAGACCAAGGCCAACTCCGGCACCTGGTCGCACGCGTCGGACGCTAACAGCACCAACGCCATGATCTCGGGCGGCATTGCCACGCAGGTCCGCATCCAGGCCAACCAGTCCACCCTGGGCAATACGGGCATGTCTGGAGGGTCTGGGGCGCCCAACAGCCATACACGCAACAACAGCCTGGCCGCTATGGAACCCGTTGAGAAGCAACTGCATGACATCGATGCGACGCCGCTGTCGGCAAGCGATTGCCGCGTGTGGGTCGACCGCGAGGTGGAAGTGCGGCGGGACATGGTGTGATGACAAGGGTGTGATTGTGGTGATGTGAGATGCGGTCCTACGTAGTGTCGAACAGACTGCCGGACAGACTGTCGGGTTGGTGTCGACAGGTTGGATGTAATGGGAGCCACAGTGCCTGTTGGCTGTCTGTTCTGCTTTTGTCTTCTTTTCTTCGTCAAATTGACCCAATGAGCGAGTCATGGCTGCAAGATGATGTCAGCTTCTTTTTAATTTTGTTTTCTTTTCTTCGATTTGTTTATCGACCTTTTTAAAAGATTTTATTGTCAGAAATTTATGGCCGAATTTCTGCCGTATTTACTATCAAGAACCATTTTTACATAATCTCCTCGAAAACGTCTCTATTGCTGTGTATTATTGAATAAAATAACAAAATAAGAATGTATAATGAGAAACACATAGTGAATCGTTTGTTGAATCATCGCAGCAAAGAAACTAACATGAAGCTCGCCTTTTGCCCCACTCATGCGAAAGACTATATAAACCCTAGAAGCAGACAAAATGTCGCCACGTCGCTATTGGCCACAAGATTTGTGTGCTCCATGCTACTGTTGCAAGGCCGCTTGGCGCAATGGTAGCGCGCGGTCCTCCTATTTTGTCCCGTCCATAGGGCAAAATCCGGGGGGTTTAGACCGAGGTTGCGGGTTCGAGTCCCGTAGTGGTCGTTGTTTTTTGTCGAGTCTGAAGTACGTTTTTTTTTCTTTTCTTAGCATTCTCTCATTCTCATCGAGATGTTTTGATTTGATCGTTCTACATGTTTATTTTATGACACTCTTGAATTCTTTTTTGTTGCTCTTGGAGTGTGTCAAAGCCGTGAATATAGGTACAAATGCGGCCGCCAAAACGCCCTGTAAATGCGAAGAATCAGGAACCTCGGATCAACCAAACTCACTCTTCCTCACCCTTCCTCTCTCTTCTTCCTCTCCTATTTTGCCAAGAACTTCTGGAATGCGCCGTGGTCAATCGTCACATTGCCCACAGCCGTCAGCCGCTTGCGACCTGCCTTTTGCTTCTCCAGCAGCTTCCGGCGGCGCGTAATGTCCGAGGCATGCAGCTTGGCCAAGACGTCCTTGCGGAACGGCTTGATGGTCTCGCGGGCGACGACGCGCTTGCCCGTGGCGGCCTGGATGATGACCTCGAACATCTGCCGGTCGACGTGCTCCTTGAACTTGGTGACCCACTGGCGGCCGACGCGGTCGATTTGCGAGCGGTGCATGACGCGGCCGATGGCGTCGACGGGCTGCTTGTTGACGAGCAGCTGTAGCTTGACCAGGTCGCTCGAGCGCCAGCCGGCGTCCTCGTAGTCGAGCGTCGCGTAGCCGCGCGAGGCGCCCTTGAGCTTGCCAAATAGGTCGTCCACCAACGCCATCGCCGGCAGCGCGTACTTGAGGATCACTTGGATGCTGGCCGTGGACGCCGTATTGGGCGTGGTGACGGTCGCGCTGTCTGCCGTCGTTGTTGCTGTTGTAGTTGTCGTCGTCGTCGCCGAATCCGCCGTTGCGAGAGACGCCGCCCCCGTTCCCATAAAATCAATGCTCTTCTGCTCGCCGCGGCTGGCCTCACACACCGTAATCACCCGCCCCAGGTACTCCTCGGGCACCGTGATGGTCGCGTTCACAAACGGCTCAAAGTACTCGGCACCGCGCGTGCGCCCAGCGTCGTCGGCGTCCGGGAACTCGGCCGCGCTCGTCAGTACCTTCTCCGTGCCGTCGCGCATCCGCATCTTGACCGGCACGGCCGGCTCCGTGATGATGACGCTGGCGCCATGCTCCTGGCGCAGCCGGTCCTGGAACACCGAGCAGTGCAGGCTGCCCAGGAAGCCGAGCCGCCAACCCGCGCCCAGCGCCTCCGAGTGGTCCTTTTGCAGCGTGATGCTGCGGTCGTTGAGCACCAGCTGGCTGATGCTCTCGGCCAGCCGGGCGTGGTCGCCCTGGTCCGTCGGGAACGCCGCCACGAACACCATGGGCTTGGGCTCCTCGAAGCCCGGGTACGGCTCGACAATGCCCTCGTGGCCCACCGTCGTCAGCGTGTCGCCAATCTTGGCGTCCTGGATCTTCTTCATGCCCGGGTTGAAGTACAGGTACCCGACCTGGCCGGCCCGCAGCGTCGGCTGCGCCACGCCGTCCGGGTACTGGATGCCCACCTCGCCCACCGTGTACTTGCGGCTCGTCTGCATCGAGACGACCTGGTCGCCCGCCTTGACGGTGCCCGCGAACACGCGCACCAGCAGCACGACGCCGCGGAACGTGTCGTACCACGAGTCCACCAGCAGGATGCGCGGCGGCGCCGATGCGTCGCCCTCGGGCGGCGGGATCCGCTCAATCACCGCCGGCAGAAGCGCCTCGACGTTTTTGCCCGTCTTGGCGCTGACCAGCACCGCGCACCCGTTGCTGTTGTCCTCGTCCACGTCCAGCTCAAACGTGTCGCGCAGCTGCCGCAGCGCCCGCGGCACGTCGGCCGTCGGCAGGTCTACCTTGTTGACGACGGGGATCAGCCCCAGCCCCTGCGCGAAGGCGTGATAAAAGTTGGCCACCGTCTGCGCCTGCACGCCCTGCGAGGCGTCCACCAGCAGCAGCGCGCCGCCGCAGCTGGCATACGAGCGCGTGACCTCGGCGCGGAAGTCGACGTGGCCGGGCGTGTCGACGAGGTGCAGCAGGTAGTCCAGACCCTTGTGCCGGTAGATCATGGTGCACGTCTGCGCCTTGACCGTGATGCCCCGCTCGCGCTCCACGTCCAGCTTGTCCAGAATCTGCTTGTTGCCGTCGCCCGGCAGAATCGTGCCCGTGATCTCGAGCAGCCGGTCGCTGAGTGTGCTCTTGCCGTGGTCAATGTGCGCCACAATGCAAAAGTTGCGAAACCGCTCGATCGGGATAGCCGCGATGCGTCGCTCAATGTCCGCCGGGTTCTTGCTCACGCGCGGCTGCTTTGACGAGTAAGAGATGGCAGGTAGTGTTGTGGAAGAAGCATTAGGAGTAGCCGTAGAGGTCGTCGAGGCCGCGTTGACTGTGGCTGCAAAGGTGCGTCGAGGGTGCCGTATGGACGTTGTCCGCTCGGCTGTCCGTGGGCCCGCCGTTACGGACGTGCGACGGCCGATGTCATAACAAGGCACCATCGTACTGATGTTTCTGCCCCCGGCGTTTCTGGCGGTCCTGGCGCTCCCTGCGCACGACCGGCCGCGAAGGACCGTTGCGCCGGGACGCAGCAGCCGGAGACATGGCTGCATGTGGTCTCCGAGAGGAGGGGGTATGTGGAGTCCCCGCGCACGGTCTGATCGGAATTTGGCTCAAGTTTTCCAGAGGACGAAGTCGATGGTGAATTGACGTAGGTGCGAGAAGGCGTGTCAAGAATATGCGTGAAGACCAATTGCCGACAGATATCGCGAGGTTCGGTCGGCTTGAGGGCCGAGAATTTGCGCCCTAGAGGGCCTTATCTTATCGGACCGTGGGGTTCTAAAGAGCGCTAAACATGCTCTATATTACAGGGAACGACAAGGCACAAGAGCGCTAAAACAAAGTCAGACTTGACGCTATCCAATATTTCTCGACTTTTGTTATCCAAAAATATCGTCTGTTGTTCGCAAAAGGAATATATATATATTGCACTCGCTCTCCAAGATATAAAAAGATAACAAAGATAACAAGGTATAAACGCGAAACAAGTTTGCGCATGGCGACATGACATGGCGACGTCTAATGCAGCCGTTACAAAGAAACATAACAGAAAGCAGCAACAACGCGCAGAAAGGAACCAGACGGAATAGAAATGATATGTTCAGGGAAAAGAAAAGGAAGAGGCAGCGGTAGAGGGAATGGAGGAATAAACTGCTACAAGAGCATGCACATATAGAACAAAGCGGGACATCATATATACATGCCAGAATGCAAATGTGGACATCAAGGCTATACATAAATCAGAGACGACGAGGAAAGGCGTCACGCCATCACCCATTCACTGCCACGCTTGATAAACTTCTCAAGCAGCAGCGACACGTCCGAGAGCACAAAGCGGCAAATGAAGAAGGCAAAGAACTCGGCCGCGTGCCGCGTGCACAGCTCCAGGCCGACCTGCGTCTTGTCTGCGTGCCGCAGACCGGGGTCCTCGACTTGGCGCGCGATCTGGTCGATGGACTGTGCCGCGTCAAACAAGCGTGCGAGCGAGTTCATGTACACGGCATTCGGCCCGCCGAACTTGGCCGACGACACGTCGCGCTTGGCAGGCCGGCGCGTGGGCTGGGCCGTCATCGGGAGACTCGCGAGCGGGCCGCCATCTTTGCTGCCACCCGCACCGCCCGCACCGCTTGCATCCGACACGCTCTCTTTGCGGCCGCCCGACGTGTTGTAGTTGCTGTTCAGCCCTGCCGACGAGTTCTTGGACCGCAGCCGGCGCCACGAAAACGACCGCGATCCCGACTGGCCCGAGACGCTCGACGTGCGCGGCATGGCACTGCCGCCACCACCACCTGCCCCGCCGTTGGCGTCCGCGTCGATAACCACGGACGCCTCTTTGAACAGGGCACTGGTGCTCTGGACGCCGACCTCGTTGCCGAGCTTGCGGGCAAGCGTAGTCTGGGTGTGTTCCAGTACGTTCTCGAGCGCCTGCATTTCTTCCAAGACAGCGTCGGCATCGCAGGTGTCGACCTGTGCGAGCTTCATGAGCGCCGACGTCAAGAAATCGCAATTTGCAACCTTTTCGTCAACGTTCTTGAGGCGCACGCCCTTGACTTTCCATACGTCGCTGGGCACAAAGAGCTTGTTGCTGAGGTAGCCACCGCGGGGATGGACAAGTGTTTGGTAGAGACAGCGCATGAGCCAAAAGGGCCGCAGCATCGTATCGGTCGGGCACGGCTCCAGCGGCACGGGGGCGTCCGAGTACATGGGATTGGGCGACCCAGGCGTGCTGGGCGAGTGGAAGTCGTTATCCAGCAGGTGCATGCCGCCGACGCCACTGGCTGCGATGAAGATACGGTCCTTAAACGTGGCTGCGTTCGGCGTAGGCAGTGTAGGCACGTCGGGCAGGCGTGTATTGGAGAACTGGGTGGTCAACGGCGTACTAGGCGACATGTCGCCGTCCAGGTTGGTCAACGACATGTTGCGGCTGCGCAGGCTGCGAAGACTGGACGACGAGAAGTTCTTGCGTAGGCCGGGCCGTCCTGTAGACGGCGAGCCGGAGCGTCCATCGTTGTCGAAGCCCTGAGGGATGGGTGGTGTGGGCGGTGGGAAGTTTGGCGGTGGCATGGTTTCGACTGGGCTGGCACCAAAAAACATGGTGTTGCCTGCACCTGGCGACGGCGTTGGGGCGGCCGGTCGGCCAGCCGCGCCCGCGGCACTGGACCCTGGACGGCTCTGACTGGCGCCAGGTAGAGCTGGAGGGCCCCCGGGCGCCGTCGACAGTGCTTGCCGTTGTTGCACAAGGAAGCCTGCGGTACGTGGCTGCTGGGGCAGTGGGGGGGCGCCGAAGGCGGGCAATGTGGACGTTGCGGCGTTGTTAGCCGTGGTCGCGGGGCCTATCGCGGACGGCGGGCTTAGCTTGGTGGTCTCAATCTTGAGCTGCTTCATGTTCTGGCCAGACAGTCGTCGATTTCGGACGCTCTGCGCGCTGCCGGCGCGCACGGGACTCGTCTGGGCGGTTGATGGGCGGCTCGGTGGGGGCATCTGGGGCGGTAGCGACGGAAGCGCTTGTGTCGGTGGTGGTGGTGGCGGTGGGGGCATGCCCTTGGGAACCATTCCGGGCGGCAGAACCGTGCTTTCGGACACAGTCGAGAGAACTGTGTTGGCAGTAGGCGGATTGGAGGCCATGGAGCTATGCCAGGTGCGCGAGGTAAACTCGCTTGAATCAGACTCGCGTGGCGGCGGTGGCTTGATGGCGGACTTCTGTTTGAGCCCAAATGTAAAGTCTTCGATGGCTAGGCCACTGGTCATTTCCTCGAGAATACGCTCCTCGTCGTCTGAGTCAACGTCCTCGTCGTCCAGAAAGTCGCGCGGCGTCCGGCGTTCCACCTGCCCCTCCTCCTCTTCCTGTTGCTGTTGAAGCATCAGCTGTTCGCGGAGGCGCAACTGGCGCTCAAGGGCAATGGCCTCGCGCTCTGTCTCTCGCACGCGCTCCTTGGCCAGCTCTACCTTGCGTAAACTCTTGGACACCCTTGCATCGCCGTTGCCGTAGCTCTTGTAGTTATTTTGCGACGATGCTGGGTATGTCGGGTCCGAATTCATGGGTTCGTAGCCGTCGTTGTAGGCAGCCTCAATCGCATCGTCGAGAGCGGCGTCGAACTCGGCTTCTGTGGCGCCGCTGGCCGCACGAATGTGCTTCCTCCGGATAACCATTGAAGACGACCGGGAGTGGACCGACGAGGCTGCCGAGCTGCCGGATTCGTGGATGGGGTCCAACCAAGATACCGACTCGTGGCTTCCTGTCCTGGTGTGTCCATAAGCAGCGTGCGCGGCATCGTCGTTGTTTGCATTGGCGCTGCCTGGGCGCAGGGTGGAGCCGTAGTGCGCAGATGGGAGCGTTTCTTCGTCGGGGTTGTAGCGGTAGGAGGTAGGCGCATCCTCAAAAGGGCGTGATGGCGGTACGATCCGCCTCGGCGAGAGGGGAGGGGGCATGTACTGGTTGGCACTGGGAGGTGGTTGTAATGTCGACGCCTGGCCCGTTGCATTTGGCTTCGTGTTTAAGTTGCGAGGTGGGATGAACTCGTTTCGTGGCGAGCGCGAGAACGTCGACTGCAGGGTGTACTGGTCCTTGAGCAGAGAGGAAACGTGTTGTTGTGGGTGCTGCACGTTGGCCGAATCAGGGAAACCAGACTGGATTGGTCTTGGTGATGAGGACGACTGCGGAATGGAGTAGCCTGGTATGGAGCGCGGTTCGGCTTGCCGCTGTTGCTCGCTGTCGGTGTTGTATATCCCGGACATCTGGGCTAGGTCCTCATCGGGCTCTACGGCAGTATCCGAGTCGACATCAACACCGCCCGGATAGACCTCAGAACTGCGCCGGCCACGATCACTACTGCTCGAGGGTCGTTGAGGCAATGGCCGAGTGTCCTGACTTTGTGTTGAGGCGATAAGATCGAGTTCTTCGATCCGCGCTGTATATGTAATTTTCTGTGAATGGTAAGTGATTGAATGTCAAATCAGACGTCAGGACCGAGACCGTGGGCTGTACTCACAATAGCTTCTAGCTTGCGTTTGTCCTCTTCACCGGGAGTCTTAAGTAGGACTTGCATCAGGAGCCTGCATGCCTCGGAGTAGGCTTCTCGCGCGCCTTCAATGTTGCCGGCGTTGTCGAGCTGGACGGCGGTGTTTGCTTTTTGAAGGGCGCGCGAGAGCATGGCCTTTTGTGACGGCGGCTTGCTGCTCCGGTCCTTGTTGCTCTTGGTGGAGTCTGTGCTTCCATTGGGGGCTTGTGAGCGACTGCGCGTGTAGCCGCGTGAGGACACTGCCTCAGGATGGTCGCGGCTGTACATTGTGGTGGAGAGGGGGCCGCCGGCGGTCGTGGCGGTGGTGAGTTCTCCTAGATAGAACGCCTGCAGGTTGTCCTCGGAGCTGAGCTGGCGAACGTGGGGTAGACGTTGCTGCCGGTCCTCGATGGAAAGAGATGCCGTTCCGCCTTGGACCTCCTGCTCGAGTGACGGAAGGGCAATGATGGGTGGGAGGCTGGTAAAGAGTGCAGCGGAGCGGAGCGGCGAGCCGCGGTCGCGGAGAGGGGAACCGCTGTTGGACGTGCCCGGCTGGCTCTTTTGCAACTTGCGCGGGGACGATTGCTGCGTTCGTTCAGGGGATGGGGTGGTTGTGGGCTCAAATTGAGAAATGCGAAACGAGGAGCCGAGAGAATCGACGCTCAGGCGGCGACTGAAGCTGGCCGAGCGCTGGTGGCGGTGGTAGAGCTGGTGGCTGCCGGCAATGGAGGCACGGCTGGAAGCAGCGGTGGATGCGGACCAGCGGTTGTTGAGGCGTGCTAGGTCAGGGGCGACGCCGCCGACACTGTTGGAACGCAACGGGCGATGATTCGACGAAGACGCGGCTGTTGTCGTGGCGGGGTCATTGAGGGTGCCGTACGGTGCGACGGCGGCCGTAGAAGCCGCAGGACGATTCGGAGCAGTCGCGCCACCGACGTTGACGGCGTTGGCGTGGACGGTGCTGTTTCCGTTGGTGATGGGGACGGTTTTGGCGACAACGCGCGCAGGCGGAAGAAGCGACGAGGTGCGAGGGAGTGAGGCTGCGGAAAAGGGCGCGGGGGCGGCGGGCGTGGTGCGCTGGCGGAAGGAGAGGGGATGCAAGTCCGAGCCTGCAAAGGAATCGACAGTTGCCGCGGAGGAAATGGCAGCGGCCGGCGAGACAAAGGCCGAGGAGATGTGGGCCTGGGCTCTGGCGCCGGTTCTGGATGTTGCCGTCAAGTCACGATCGGACGGGGTGTTGTAGGAGTTTGAGTTGTAGTAGGCGTGTGTGTGGGAATTGGAATCCAGTCTGGCGCTGGGTATGGCGTTGGAAACGGTGATCGGCGCAGACACGAGGGGGAAAAGGGGCAGGGGCCCAGTAGCGGTAGGGTGGCCCAAGTGAGCGACGGCATGCGAGGACGTCGTGGAGGACGGGTTTGAGATGGCAGACGAGGCGAAGGCAATGTGCGGTGCAGGCATTGCTCCTGTCTCGCGGGGCAGAAAAAGAAAGAAACGGATGAGGGTCGTGGCCGTGGCCGTTGTCGTCGTTGTGGTTCACTTTGCAGGCGGTCAGGGATTCTCGTGGAGCGCCCTTTTGGCGGACATACTAATGCTAGTGAAGGAGGAGACGAGGGAGGGATTCATGCACTGGTCGGTGGTCTCTTGTTTGGCGGAAGAGACGGGCCCTGGCAATATTCAAGGTCGTATGGTCTGAGTAGCGTCGTGGCCAGCGAAATCCGAGAAATTCGAGAGCTTTGAGAAATTCGAAATCAGGAGAACACAACACGGGCAGCCGAGCCGGATCGCCTAGTCGACTGCTGGGTGCTTTTTTCGACGTGGGCAAAAAAGGGGAACTCTGCGCGTGGCAGGGCTTTCAATCAGCCGGAAAAATGCGACAGCCACGACAACCACGACAATCACGACAAAATTAGCAGACACCACAGACGCAGCGTTCGGCTCGAACGACTCTTGTTTCTCGTGGTCGTTTCCTCTGTCGACCGACAGTCTTGAACAGTCCAGGAAACGATGGACGGACAGACGACGAGGGTATTCCTGGGGTTTGCGTGTCTCGCTGCACAGTATGTCGTCTTGAGTGACCCTTTTCTTAGCCCCTGTATATTCCCTCTTTAGGCCAATTCGATTTTGGGTCCGGCCAAGGAGGAGGTCCCGTCATGACCCCTAGTTGGAAAGGTTGGGGAGGGATGGAAGGCTCGAAGGGTGGAAGGGTGGAAGGGGTGGAGGGCATGGAAAGAGTGGAGAAGGCGACCGTCTTTTGTCGATGTCGCAGCAGAGTCAGGGGTTGTGTGGTGTGGTGGTGGTGCCGCCGGTGACTTTCTGGTGGCAGATTGCTCTGAAGGAAATTGGAGGCGTGGAAACAACGTGATGAGCAGGCGATGAGCGAGGTAAGATGCTCCTTTTGCGCGCAGACTGCACGACACCTGCGATCTGCAGCTATATCGTAGAAATGTTAGCGCTTGCTTCCTCCGTGGCTTTCTTTGCTTCTTGTTGTCTTCTTTTCCGTTCCTGACTCGCGTCCGTACTCTGATCTTCTCTACCGTTTTAATTTCGTGTTTGCAATTCCCTCAGGTTGGGCCTGCTTCGTTCCTTTTCTGCGCCTCGAATTTTTCTTTTCTGTTTCCTTTTTCTTTTCTCACTGTGTCCATTTTCAGCGATTGTCTTCCTCCTTGTCTCTCAACTCCTCCTGTCGTGACCAGCTCTCGTCTCTTATGTGGAGTCGTGTCGATGGATCTTTTGACATTGGGGCTATCTGACATATTTGGTTAGCTGTGCTGTCCTTTGATGTGGTCCTCGTGAGTCTATTGGCATCGGTGAAGGCTGGCCAATGAGGCCGTACATGGCTCGCTGACAATTTCGACTGGACAATTGGGAAATGGAAGCAAAAATGCGGTGGCCCTCTGAATGGCTCCAACCGGTTTGTCTGACGCAGATCTCACGAGCTTACTGTGCTACGCTGGCCAGACGCGTATCTTGTTTCTGCGTAGCTTTGATTCGAGCTGGAATTAAGCTGCTCGAGTTAGCTGTTCAATTCTTTCGGCCTCTTCTTTTCAGCTGTTGTCTGGCCTCCTTCACTGCTACCTTTGCTCTTCACACAATCTTCTGTTGCCCTTGTTTTCGCTCGGCCATTTGCAATTAGTGTCTCTGTTGAGGTCCAGCTAGCTGGACTTCGATGAACAAGGCACAAGCAGTCTTGCTGCTCGGCTCTGTTTTCGTGTCCCCTGCGCACAATCTGTACACGGCACTGACCTCATCTGGCCTTGGGAGGCCCTTGTAGATCGCATGCGGTGGAACAAATGTCGACAATTCGTACATGCAAATGCAGTGCGACGCTGGAAGGCCCTGCCCCAAATACTGATGCAGTCAATGCTGCAGAGACAAACTTGTCGAGGAAGGCCTGGCAGCATGAAAGATGTTCGCAGCCTGCCACGGAGTCACACCTCGAGGGCAAAGAGACGAGCACGACGTGACGAGTGTCGAGAATAACATACCGCATTTGTTGTCAAGACTTTGGCATTTCGGCTTCTCCTGTTGGGACTACATCTAGCCTCGCCACCCGCACCTTCCTTGACTTGTTCCTTTCTACGTATGTCGTGCTTGCCTTCGTTGTCGTTGTCGAGAGGTACAGTGTACCTTCCTTAGATGAGTCTTGCTCAGCGAAGATGGCCCTGCGCTCCTTCTCTTCTAGTTGCAAATTGGAAAAGAAAAACAAAAACCTCGGGAAGGAGCGATCGCCAACTTTTGCAAGAAGGAAAGGACGGTATTTTGTGTTCGCCTTAACCCTATCCAACCCTTTTCTATGACACGAGGATGACCGAGCACGATTCCCCATGTTAGCACACCGACCAGGCTGCAGTCGAGCCTTGGACACTTTGTACGGAGTAAACAAAGAGGCAGCGGTGGATGTTAGTGCCGCTTTAACGACGAAAGCAATTACACTTGCGAAAATTGCGAAAATAGTGGCAGGCACGGATGATATCGATTCAGGGGAAAGAGGGGCTCTTTCCTAATTTGCTCTTTTACTCTCCAGCCCTCTGGGCCTCTTTGCCATTTAGCGTGCCTGCCCTGGAGAGGCGCGTTTTCAGTAGCGCCTTCTCGTCACGACGATCTGGAGTTCCGGAGTACTACTGAGTACGACCCCATACGTCGTGCGCCTTTCCTTTTTCTTCTCTTGGCTGCTTGTTGACACTTTTGCCTTTCCACACGAAACGTAGCATTCGAATCACGCAACCCATCGAACATTCGCCGGAGGCTTCCAATCCTTCTGGCGCCGAAACTGGATCCTGTCAGAGGGACCTGTTAGCCTGTATTGTGACCCCACTGTCATGACAGCCAGACGCTGGCCGATAAAGTCGCGATGCATCTTCACGTCTTATCATCCTCCTATCTTGGGCTGCCTGCATGCTCGGTTTGTTTCTGTGTCTTGTTTCCGTTTCGTCTTTTCTGACCCCTCTTCAACTCGTTTCCGTCGCCTTTTCCTTCCCAAGCGGCTGGCTCCGGAATGTTGGACCCCCAGTCAAAGTCCACGTCAAAGGAGCAAATCCTATCCCGCCCAGTTTTGCACGGGTGTGCCGACCTCTCCAAACACAAGTCGTTTCATGCAGCTCACCACCTCCTGCGACATGGGCCGCACGCGAGATAAGAAGAAAGGACGAAAAAAGGCATGACCAGAAAGCGAACAAGGAAGCAAGAAGCGTAAGCGAGACCAAATTGCTTTTGCAAGCAAAGCAGCCGTGATGTTTGGTCCGGATTTGCACAATCTGCTTTTTTTATGGGTAAGACGGTAACGTTTCTTCAAATAAAACAGGTCTTGATATCGGCCTTTTCTCAGACACATTTTCGCAGTCTTCTTCAACTTGCTTTCTTTTGAAGTGATCCAGCGGCTGAAAAGGGGAATTGAGACAACCGAGACGGGCGGTGACTGCTGGATGGGCCGAAATGGCTGTCAGCAGTACGGGGTAGACAGATTGTCCATCACCAACGATGGACGATGTGCAAGCACCAGTGCACTGAGTGGTCGGTGATCAACATGGAGTGTCTCTGATGAACGTCTGCACGCGCGCACGACCCAAGCCAAGAATCAAGACCAATGTCGAGCTCAGCATCGCACAGCCGTTTGTGAAGGGGGAAAGACGAGAAACGGCAGTCTCTGTTTGAGTCGTACCGGTTCTGTTTCAACGTATTCTAGAAACAGAGACACGGCACACAAGGCAACGTGAAGAAGTCATTCAACATCGAAGTCTGGAATGCGCAGAAACAGCATAGACAGTGTCTTTACGGCAGCATGGAATAACCAAGCATTTCTTGTCCCGTCTTCACTAATCGCCCCCCACCCCCACGGCTTGATCGTCACGACTTCTGGATCGACGACTTGTGAAAATGATGTAACCTCGATCGCCACACTGCCACATCCTGCTACGACCCGACGAGCAGAGACGCGCTTCAGAGTATTTTAATTTTATTTGCTCGCTCGCGGCACGGATGCCTTCCACGGGCACTGGACGGACATAGGGCATGCTAGGGCATGACAAACATGGCACCCACGTCGGCGCTCACGCACTGCATCGTATGCGTTCTGCGTTGCAAGTACATTGCATATGCACCATATGCACCATCGCGGTGGAGAGTTCTGGGGGAGTTTCAAATCCTAAACCTGCGCCTGACCGAGGGTTCCGCTGACTCTGTTGGAACCTCTGTCTGGGATTCATCTGTTGTCGGCTCGGTATGCTGCCACAGCAGGTGGTGTTTCAACCACACAGCTATCGTCCTGTCTTTCTCCTGCTGCACAACGCAGACACCAGGCGAGACACAGGACACACTGAAAGCGGTAATTTGAGCAGAGCTTTGGCTTGCCCTTTCGTTGTGTTTCTCTGATATTATCATCTTCCTCTTGTTCCAGTTGCCTCGCCGACGGACAACTTGTTTAATTTCTGTCGCGCAGGCGGTTGACAAAAACGGGACGAAATAGGAGCAGTGTTAAGTTCTTCAACACGCGGCTCCTATTATCTGCTCATCTTGTCCGCATCTTGTCTTATGCCGATGTTGGTATTAATATACAGGCCGCGGGCGGTGCCTTGTGCCCGGGAAACACGAGAGTATGCATTAAAACCAACGCACAAAGAAGGCGAGCGAAGATGGGACGAAAGCCAACGTCTCATATTGGCAAATCCTCGGTGCGATGAAAGACAATCACAAGGCAAGCCGGTGTCAATACCAAGTCACATAAGACAATAAAATCTGTCAACTGTGACTATGGATATATATGTCGCTATGATGCAGCAAATGCCGGTACGCCTTGAAATGAACGCCACTCTATGAAGAAAGACTTGTGAAGGCAACGGCACAACACGAATCAAGCTAAAGTCTCGAGCGGGAGGATCGATTTTGGCGTTGATGGCGTTGATGGCATTGAAGGCGATGATGGGGATGATTCCGGCCCCATCGTGGAAGGGTTTGCAGAAACTTCTTCTGGGGCAGCTGTAGCCCTTGGCGGATCCTGTCCTCGCGGGGCCGTTGGGATGGCCTCCTCTGCCTCGAATGGCGTCTTGACCAGGCGGAACTCGGCGGTCCGCAACAAGCGCTGCTGGTAGTACTCAAGCTGCGCGCCGCGCCGCGCTACTTCGTCCTGCAGACGCTGCAATTTGCGCTCGGCGGTCGCACATGCTGTGCTCTGGATGTTCTTTTGGAGGCGCAGGTCCTCGACGGCGCGGACCTGCGCAGCCAGCCGGCTCGCCTGGGCCTCCGTCTCCGTCTGGTGGCGCGCAGCTGCTTCGGCGATTTGGCGTTCCAAGTCGGCGACCCGTTGCAACGACGCATTGTTTCTGTCGGTCAGCAGAGCCGTGACGCGGTGCATCTCGGCATCGTGAGCGGCGACGACGACGTCTTTGGCAGCCAGCTGCTCCGTGAACTGCTCCTGCTGGGTGGCGTGCTCCTTGTTGCGCGTGGATGCGCAGCGGCGCTCGTCGTTGAGCTGGACGCGCAGGCGGGCGACCTGGCCCTCGAGCTCGACGCGACGGGTGCGTTCGGCATTGAGGGAGGCGAATACGGCGGACGGGTTCGTCGGCTCGTCGGGGAGGATAGAACTGGTAGCGGCGGACGGTTTGTCGGACAAGATGGTGGAGGGCGCCGTCACGACAGTCGACCCGCGCTCTGTTTCGGCGTCATCGGGATTCCCGCCCCCGTTTTGGGCCAGCCGTAGCTGCTGCTCCTTGACATTCAGCCGGTGCATGAGATCGGCCTCGCGCATGGTATGTTGGGCCCGCTGCTTGGTCTTTGCCATCTCCATGCCGCTGATTATGAGGGAAAGCCTTGCATTCTCTTGGTTTTGGGCCTCGCACAAGTCGCACAGCTCTTCGATGCGGGCCTCAAGAGCCTGGATGCGGACGGCTTGATGTCTGCTGCTCCAGGAATTGTCCGTGTTGTTGTTGGTGCTCGGGGTGGATGCTACACGGTCGCCGCCAGAGTTTCGCGGGTTGCTGGTGCTCCCCCGGTGGAATATGTTGATGACGCTTGGGGCCATGTTGGCAGTGGTCTCTGGCGGACGACCAGAGGGCGCTTCGGTGTAAAGCTGGATGTCTGGATGTCTGGATGTCTGGATGTCTGGAGGTATGCTGGTTTTGGTAGAAGTAGCCAGTAGAGGGAGGCGTGTCCAGAGTTGTTCCTTCACGTCTGTTGCGTTCAATATGGACAAGGCTCAGTTGCCGACATCTGTCCCATCCTTTTTGGATTGTGTCAGAAGCAAGGCTCTCCGCGTGATTTTCTCGTCGTGCCGTATTGCGGGAAAAGAACCGGGGAGCGCTTCATGCTTGATACGAATGTAGACGATGGCAAGTGCTGCAGAATCGGCAATGGCGAGGAGACGCCTCCAGGGCCCGTTGTTATCAGTTATGCCTAGCGGAAGTCAGTGGGGCCAGGAGCTGCCCTAAGGCGGCGGCCACACCCGCCAATAATCACAGAAGGCTACTGCTGCGGCCCGGCGCTAATCCCGAACGGGGCGACTTACAGCGAATCCGAATCCAAACGACCAACTAACTGAAGTTTGCCTTGCCCACGAGTGACAACCATAACGCTAAGGCATCCAGTTTGAAATGAGGGGACAACACAGCCACGCGGGTACTATAGGAGAGAGAGAGAGAGACGGTATCACTCCGTACGCCGTACTCTGGGGAAACAATCGTGATATATTCTGCAAAGCAAATGGAGTATCGGCAAAAAGGAAATAAAACAAGAAAACAGCCAACATCCCAACAGCGGCACCAAAACGCCTGCTACTCTCGAAAGTAGAAGCTACAGAGTAGTCCCAAAGCCGCACGCATCAGGCAGAATCATGGCCTCCGCGCAATCGGGCCACAATGTGAATGGTGCTCTCGTTCATGATGCCGTAGTCGCGCACCGTCAGATTGCCGTTGAGCTGCTTGCCTGACCAGATGAAGCGCAGCCACTCAACGTCCATGGACTTTTCCTCGGCGAGGCGGCGGAAAACGGCGCTCATGCGCGTGTCGATGCCGACGTCCCTGAGGACGAGCGACTTGCCGTCGAGGTCTTTGAAAAAGAGCGTTTTGAGGACGGGGACGCTGGGGCCCGCCGAAGAGGAGGAAGAGGCAGCCGTCGCTGGTGCTGGGACTGGCGCAGTCGCCTTTCGTGCTACCTGTACTGGAGCATCGGGTTCGGCATTGTAGGGTGGCGGCGCTTCGACGACGGTCCGGATAAAGTAGACGGTATCGCCCTGGACTGTTAGTACCTCTGCGAACTGAGAAATGAAACTCGCAACAAAACACGAGAGACTTACTTTATGGACGCCGTAGTGGGACAGTGATTTGGTCACTGCACGACATGGTTAGCAAACATGAAAACCACGGATCATCGTTTGTGTGGCGGCGGAAAATGGAGAGACTTACTATCTTCCATGACCTCACCGGCAAAGATGACTTGCATGGTCGACCAGCTGGCCGGGTTGTCGATGGCGTGCGCGATGCGGTGCCGAAGATCGCGCACGCTCTTGTCTGGGTCAAGGCCTTCGATGGCATGCGACTCGCCCTCGTTGGCCGTCAGCTCTTCGGCAAAGATGATGGAGCCGCTGTAGGCCTCGAGCGCCTTTTGCTTGGCAGAAGACGTGCTGGTCATGGTTGTGGTTGTTTGTCGTGAGATTATGGCTGGCGATGTTGAATGAAAGGATGCGGAAGTTGAGCCACTCGAAGTGAAAAGGAAAGGGAAAAGACAAGCAGCAAACAGGTCATGGCAGCCTTGTATATAAAAGATGCCTCGATTGGAGCGCCTTGTGCCAAATATGGACCGTCGGTCAATGTGCATCCACTACAATGAGCAGTGCTACAAGAGTCTGTCCACGGACAGGCTCACAAAAAAGAATGTCTCCAAACTGGACAGCCCTAACAAGCTCGGCATGGGAAAGTGGCCCGACCAAGATGCCAAGAAAAGGAGGTCCTCGAGCATAACGAGGCACATTCTCCAAAGTGGTGAGTGGGCTGTGCGGGTGAGGGGTCCTACAGTGACAGTGGTGGAAATAGTTTCGTATTAATGCTCTCGTGCGTGTTGTACTGTTGGACAGCCTTGTTTGGTCTGCTGGGATAATCCGCCTCATGGAGAAGAGAAAATATTGTGTCCGTCGTGCTGCGTTATTCGTTCCGCTGTAGGAGGGCCGGCTGCCAGTGAACTATCGAGGTGGGATGTTTCTTTGGTCTCGTGCTGCAATTCTTTTGTCCAATGATCCCATCCCAATTTCTTCTACCCACAGTCTGTCGACACGGAATTTCCTCTAGATTTTCTTTTCTAGAAATTCCCTAGACCATTGTCTTCCGTCATAACCAAAGAACGCAAAAAAGTACGCAAAAAAGAGAGGAAGTCATACGCACCTCACAAATGAACACCCGCGAGGCTGCTGTTGCAACCCTCCTGCGACAAGGCTGGGCGCCACAGTCGCAGGTGGCAGCAGGTGCAGCTTCGCCGACGTCTATTCCGGCATCACCAGTCGAACGGCAACAGCAGCAGCCTCACCCACAACCACCCATCGACATATGTCTACCAGACGAAGAGCTCACGTACGACTATGCAACAAGTCCACAGACACCGGAACTGACAGCCTGGCCGATACCAGAGAATTCCTTCGCGTCCGGCCTGGCATGCGATTATTCCCTCGTTGATTACTGGGACTCGACGTCCTTGGAGGACACCGCAGCTGTCCCGATCGCCTCGCCTGACTCGTCCGCCCCGTCATCCAGTGGCGCGTCTCCAAGAAGCCTTGTACAGTCGTCGTCAAGCGAGGAAACGGTCGAGAATCCGGAGTCAGCGGCGGCAAAGCACAACACTACGCCAGATGAAGAGGAGGACATTGTGGCTGACGCCGTCGACGACAGCGACCTCTTCACGCCAGTGCCGCCGTTTGAGATGCCCAGCTTTTCGAACACGCCCGCCCTCGCCACCCGGCCGACCATCCCGCCGTCTTTACACGACTGGATCCTTTGCAGCGAGGTCGGCCTGCAGTTTATGCGCCCGGCGCGGGAGCGCGTCATTTCTTGTGTTGCCTGTGGCCAGGATTGTGAGGACGGCGCGGGCACCGGCGCGGGCACCGGCACCATCGACACAGAGCACGTCTTCCGGTCTACCTTTTGGCGCATGACCACCTGTCGCGCATCCCACCGGCCGCCGGAGGCCAACCATGGTCGAAGCGGCCTTTGCAAGCGCTGCGACAAGGACTATGTCCTGCAGGTCATCCGCGGCGAACACAAGTGCCGCCATGCGGGCTGCCGCCGTGTTCTTCGGGTGCATGTACTCGACGTCGAGGATACCCTCTGGGACCACCCGGGCCTGTGGACAGCGTTCCACGCGCTGATCCGGGCCCACAGCACATACGAGTGCGACATCCACGCCGATACCGTCGACAGCGACCCCCACACCGAGACCGACCTGACACCGGACTGCGACCACGACCGCAACGCCTGTGGACCGTGCCTCACCACGCTCTGCGAGGCGGCCATCCAGAGCGACCGCCTTGGCGACTTGGTCTGTCCCGAGCCCGCCTGCCGCAAACCGCTCAACCGCAACTCCATCCGCGACCTCGTGTCGGACGACGCGCTGCGCCTGTACGACAAGAAGCTCGCCTTTGTCGCCATGACCCGCAACCCCAACTTCCGCTGGTGCCGCTGCGGCCATGGCCAGATTCACGCCGCAGGCGACGCAGTGCCCGAGTGGACCTGCACGGCATGTTCAGCCCGCCAGTGTTTTGTGTGCCAAGACGCCGATGTGGGCACCATCTGTGAGCACCTCCGCCGCGTCGACGACGAGCGCGCGCTGGAGCGCCTGCGCGACGAGCACGAGCGCAGCCGCTTTACCTCGTACGACATGCAGCGGCAGCGGCAGCTGGCCGAACGAGCCGTCCGGACGCTGGCCCTTGAAGCCCACGAAAACAGCCGCGGCTCGCAGCTGGTCATTGCCACCACGGCGAAGCGCTGCCCCCGCGTGGGCTGCCGCGTGCCCATCCAGCGGGATGAAGGCTGCGGGCACATGACGTGCCGGCGGTGCCTGACCGAGTTTTGCTGGGCGTGCAAGGTGATTTGGAAGGCGCCAGCCCGGCCGGGTGTGCGCGGTTCCGTCTTTGGCAGCTACGGGAGGCGCGGCCAGGGCCCGAGTTCCACGGTACTGATGCCGCTGCATTTGCCGACGTGCCGCTTTGGCTCACAACGCACCATTTCCCGTGACCGGATCGACCTGTCGGAGTATGCCACCGGCTGGGATGTAGATCTGGGGTACGACGAGGAGCTGGACAGCGGTCTGTGGTTTCAAGACGATCAGCAGTAGCCAGTTGTAAGTTGTGTATGATACGGTATGCAATCAATGTTTTTGTTTATACCCGAGAGCGAGTGTATTTATATATATCCAATAAATTGCGAGAGAACGGCAAACGTCTTTTACCTGTCACCCACCATCGTGATGCTCTGCGTATCCACCGGGCCACTGGTCTTTCAGGCCACTCAGACCGACGCCGTTCGCTAGCCGTCGTAGATTCTGCTGCACGCTGAGGCGTATGTACTGTGACCCCGTCTTGTGCAAGAAGCCGCCGCCCTGTGCCCCAATGTCCGAGCTGGTCTCTTTGGCCGCAAGGAAGTGGCTGAACAGTGGTGGCTGCACCGTCAAACACTGCGGCAGGGGCTCCTCTGCTCCATCGTCACCGGCCAACTGCCCGCCGCCGGTGGTTGTCGCCGCTCGACGCCTCCTCGGCGTTGTTCCGGGCCCTTGGCGATACATACCATCGCACCAGTCCCGCAGCATCAGGTCAAACCCTGTCGTGAACGAAGCCAGCCCAAATTGATAAAGCAGCTTCCGCGCGCCCCGCTGGCTGACAGCGTACGCCTGTGTGCACAATGTTCCGCTGGCCGTGTGCACGACACGCGTATGAGGAGGGTATTGCTTTCCAAGTTGATCGGGAAGGGCAAACGGGTGCGGGCGGAGGTCGGCTGGCTGAGGGACCGTGACGTCGTCGGCCAGGATCACACGCAAGAGGGACAGCTGGGCCGGTGCCGACGAGGGCCCGCCACTTTGTGTGCCCCCAATGGTGTCTGGCCGTTTTGTAAACGATGGCGGCGATGCCGGGAACTCGGTGCCGCAATGGCCTAGCCACAGGACGTCCCAGTCGTCGCCGTAGGGTGATGTTGTCGCCCATTCGTACTCCGGCGCTGAGGCCAAGGGGACATCATGCTTCTTTTGCGTGTAGCCCTTGGCATCGGAAGCGGCTACAATGAGGCGATGTACATGGGCATGGCCGTTTGGTTGTGCCTCTGCTAGGCCAGATGGTTCCTGGCCTTTGCGCATGAGGGTCGCTCCGCCGAGATCGGGAATGCTTCTTGGAGCCTTGTCAAACAAAGGTCTATGGAGCTGTGCCAGCGACCTCCGTGTCCCAGAACCCTGAACCCGCTGTGGCTGGCCGTACGCCTGCGCAGCCAATGCAAACGACGTCATTTGCTCTTTGATCCGCACGTCCCAGTCGATGTCGTCCTCCATCACCAGCGCCGTCGTCAAATTCTGCTCAATGATTCGCCGCAGCACGTTCATGTGCGCCCGCCACGAGCCCTTGTTGCCCGCGGGGATCGGCTGGCCCGCGCTGTCGGCGGGAAGCACGCGGTCTTGGACGGTCTGACTGTCGACGCCGGGGCTGAATGTGAGCTTTAGGTTCGTCAGGCTGGCGGCCAGCGCTATGGCATCACTGCGGTCTGTCCGCGACGGCAGGTTGACAACAAAAATTTCCTGGAACTGGACACGTTAGCAAGACTCAAGAACCTGCAATACAGCCAAAGGGACATACACCTAGTGTCGTATTGGCCACGTCGGCGAGGAGTTTGTGGCGTTCTCGGCCACGACCACGGCCACGGCCATGGCGTGTCCACCCTACCGGGTCTGCCGTCCATTGTTTTGGCAGGTCCTCGAATGCGACTCGATTGCGGTGCACGACATACACGACGAGGCCAATGAGAACGAAGACGGCCAGTCTAGGCCGACGTCGAAAGATTCTCGCCGGCAGAAGCATCGCGAACTCATCTCAATGTCTTGGCGTGCTTTGAGGTTGGAAGAAGGAGAACGGTGAGTTGGAAGCAAAGGTCAAACAGACCGGCATGCAGTCATCCCGCCTGGCCCAATGCAAATGCATTGGAAACGCGGTCGCGTGGGAAGCATTGACTGCCGGCTCATCTTGTGCGGCTCATTTTGTGCATTTTGCCATTCAAGCCGTTCCCCAGTTCTATTGCCCTGGTCCCCGGAATGCCTGCCTTGCCGTCCTGGACGAGGCGGCAAGAGCGACGCGCTAGAAAAAGGGGCAGCTGCAACACGTCAAAACACCGAAAGGAAAGGACGACTCGTGAAGACATCGCACCTTCCTTTCTCACAATTATGCCTTCCCCTGGTGCCTTCCCCTGAATTTCTTTACAGATTTGTTGGTTGATCTTTCCTCACAAAACAGAATGGCAAGCAAATGATGGCGACAAAATAAAAAATACAAATCCGAACTGAACTGCAAAAAGGACTGCCGGCTAAAGTCTACCATCCGCCGACAGTCCCAAATTCACTACGCTGGGTGATATCCCACATAAGAGCGACAATTGTGCATACTCCAGTCAATGGATGGCGCTACGCAATCTTTCTCTCGCCGGCAGTAACAGATCCGACTCATTCATCACTCCCTTGCCCATCAGTCTTCGTCCAGCCCAAGACCGCCCACTTCCCAAATGGACGCCGCCAGCAACACACCCAGTTCATCGTGGTGCTTGCCTACAAGCTGAATACCGACCGGCAGCTTCCCAGGCGACTCTGCCCCGTCCATGCTTGGGGCCGGTGCCCATCCGCCCGGCATAGCCAGCGCCGGGTGGCCTGTGATGTTGAATGGCGACGTGTTGTCGCTTACGCCTAGGTTCGCCTGATACTGCTCCAGGAGACTCGTCCCTGGCGGTCTGCCCGCGGCCGTGATGATGTGCGGGGGCGCCACCGACGGTGTCACGGGCAGAAGCAAGACGTCCACGTCGCTGTTCAGCACGGCGTCGTACGCTGCCTGCAGCTGGACCACGTGCGACACCGCCTTGCTGCGGTAGCTATGCGGGAACCGCTTCGTGTCGCCCAGATATGCCGAGCCCAGCGCGGCTGTGACGACCATGGGGCTGGCCGCCGTCATTTTCTCGTACCAGTCCTGCGTCAACGGCGGCGCTGCCACGTCCGTTGTCGTATACGCGAGCAGATCCGGCGCCTTGCCGGCCAACAGCACGTCGGACATGACACCACGCATGGCCGCCGTCCAGATCGCACCGCCTTTGCTGTGCAGCGGCACCGAGACGTCCACCACTGTGGCGCCAAGGCTCTCGAACTTGGCCGCGGCGGCACGCACAATGGCTGCCACATTGGGGTCCAGCTTCGGCAGCGCCAAGCCCTCCTTGAGCAAACCGACGCGCAGGCCTGTTCCTGCGGTGGTGGGCGTCCACGCGCCGCAGCTCTCCTTGGCGGCAATGGCTGCCTTTAGGAGCTCGTGGTACGCTGGTGCATTCTTTCGTGTCGGCGTTTCTGGCGTCGCTCTTGGGTCCAGGCCGTCGTGCCCGGCAATCGCCGACAACAGCAGGGCCACATCCGCCACCGACGACGCCATCGGCCCCGCATGGTCGCAAAGCGGGTGCAGTGATGCGATGCCCGTGTACGGCACCAGCCCGCGCGTTGGTTTGAGCCCGTACACGCCGCTGTACGCCGCCGGCAGTCGAATGCTACCGCCCTGGTCACCGCCAATGGCCAGGTCGACACCCGGGCCGTTGTCATCGACAGGCAGACCGCGCGTCTTGCGCCATTTTTCGACCGCCGGAATGGCCGTCAGGACGCCGCTGCCACTGCTGCTGCCGCCCGCCGCATGCCCCACCAGCCACGGGTTGTCCACAGGCCCGGAGGCGCTCGTATCCGACAAGCCTGACATGCAAAAGTTCTCGCACGTCGACGTCCCGACAACTACGCCGCCGCTCTCGACGAGGCGTGTGACAACGGGCGCATCAATTGACGGGATGGGAAAGGGTTCATTGGGCGAGTTGGTGAGCTGGTACGGGTGGGTGCCCAGAGTCAGCGGGATCCCGGCCACGGCGACGGTGTCCTTGAGGGCCACAGTGCGGCCGGCCAGGATGCCAGTCGAAACAGCGGCTGCGTCCTTGAGCGTGAACCGGTGGCTCCAAGCGTTCAAAGGGTTGTCCGCCTTGTCGGGCACCGCATACGTCCGGTCAGCAACGGGCGTGGCCACGCTGGGCGCCAGTCGGGGGTCGATGTATGCGGGCAGGGCCTCGACTTCGCGCACCTCGTCCTCCATGGCCTTGACAAGCGTATAGTAGTCGGCCTCGTCCTGGGGGGTCATTTGGAAGCCGAACGAGGCCACCAGGGCCTGGAACGTAGCCTTGTCGAGGCCACTGGGGGCGACTGTCGAAGACATTTTTGTAACGGCCCGTTGAGAAAGACGAGGTGTGTCCCTTTCGCTACCTGGTGAGAGTTTGTCAAAAACCATTTGCACTGGCAAAGAGTAAATATTTCACCCGATACGAGTGACATCCGATACGAGTGACAACCACGCTTTCTCCCCCGCACAGAGCTCAGCGTATAGATATCGTCCGGGCCCCCGCCGGCTATCCTATCCTATGGTGGCGTGTAGTCTTCATGGCACTGAACTTGACTCTCTGCACGGCAAATCTGATCTTCTAGTCTTATCGCAGTTGCCGATTTGGGAAATGCATCTGCTTGGCGGTCGGCAGTCTCCGATGCGTGGCCAAAAGCCAACGTCGTCTTGGTCGTGTTAGACGCCATACAGCGCCCTACATTCTTGACTCCCTCGAGTGTGCTTGAATTTTGAATTTTGAATTTAATTGTCGAGAACTTCGCCCCTGACAAAAGTCAACAGAGAAAGGCATCAAAGAAATAACACCTAGCAAAAGAGGTCCTGTTGTCGCAGTCACGTGACGATGATTGTCCTTGCTGTCGACATGGACGCAAGATAATGTTGATGCAACGACATAAAGAAATACGTTTGTACACTCCGTAGCACGGTGCAATATAATACATCTTTCTAAGTTCTGATCTTTGCACGACAACAACTGGGCGCAGTTTTGTTTATGTCTGCTTCGAGCTGATATCTTGTTCAGGCCGCCTCGGCTTGCCCCACTAGAGCTCTTGCCTTGTCTGACGCAATAGCCCCTCTCCTCCACTGGCGCCTGCCTTTTTTTGCTCGCTGAATTCGCGCCTCGGCCACTAACCTGCCGACACCGCTCTTGCATTAATGCCCCACTCGTCAACAACTCGTCCAGTCAGTCCGCTGTCTCGTCGCTACCGGCGCTGCCGAGCAAAGGAGACCATCGCTGCAGCTCCCGTATGAGCCCGTCGAACCGTCAATAGCGGGCTTAAGAGAGGACAGGGGCAGGAACGAGACAGTTCGTTTTCGGCGTCTCGCGTCTCCGAACGTCGTGCCTCAGGAGCCCAATGGTCTTGTCTTTGGGGCAGGTGCGAATGGCGAACGACGAAACTCGCACCGGAGGCAGGTACGTCAACGGCAGGCCCGTCCACTGCAAAAATGTCGAGGAAAGCGCGATGGTGCACAAAACCAATCTTTTTTGCATGACCGTTCGGCGGAGTCGCCGGGCCCATCGATGACGGCATGGTCCCAATAAACACAAAACAGGGCGCTGTCGGCGTCGGATCCGGCCCTTGAAAATGATTTATTTGCGATGGGCATCGCACTTCCTTACTTTCATGGACTTCAGAGACGTTCATTTGAATTGATTCTTTTGCGATTGAATTGCAACTTCACTTTTTCAAACTCCCCTCCTTCCTCGATTTCCCTTACACACAGCACCATCACACCTTCCTTGTCGAGCGATTCGCGCGACTTCTTTCGTGCAATTCCCTGTTGATCGTCTTTAGCGCTCATTTTACAACGCACTCGCACCTGCTCTTCGCTCCGTAGTTTGGTCCTTACGTCACCCCGCCGCAGCTGCAGCTGAGTAACTTGCATCGTTCCTGCCGGACACAGCTGTCAACAACCCCCGACTCGATAGTTCCTGGCCACAATCGCGCGCACCCAATTCGAGGGTTTCTGTTGCTTCACGTATCCAACCTCACGTCTTTTGTTATCTCTTCTTCACCTCCTCCTCACCTGTCGCCTCTTCGCCGCCACCAACGGGGATCTCCTCGCATCCCTTCAAGCCTCGACCTCATTCGTCTCGGCCTCGTCCCGTCCCTAATCTCACTCTCGCCACCTCGTCACAGCCACTACAAATGGCGACACTAACGTCCAACGAGACGCCCAAATTCGTGGCTGGCGACTATGTCAAGTTCTTCGGCGCCGGCGCTCTCGCCGCCACACTCACCCATGGCGCCGCCACACCCATTGACGTCGTCAAGACCCGCATCCAGGTCGACAGCGCCATGAAGGGCCTCAACATGATCTCGGCCGGCCGCAGCATCGTCGCCAACGAGGGCGCCGCCGCGCTGCTGACCGGTTTCGGCCCGACCGCCGTCGGCTACCTCGTCCAGGGCGGCGCCAAGTTTGCCGGCTACGAGTTCTTCAAGAAAAAGTACATTGACCTGCTGGGCGGCATCGAGCAGGCCACGCCGCACCGCACCGCCGTCTACCTGGGCGCCAGTGCCAGCGCCGAGTTTTTCGCCGACATTGCGCTCTGTCCGCTCGAGGCCACGCGCATCCGGCTCGTGTCGCAACGCGGCTTCGCGTCCGGTCTGGCGTCGGGCTTCGTGCGCATCGCCCGCGAGGAGGGCCTGCGCGGCTTCTACTCGGGCTTCATCCCCCTCCTCTTCAAGCAGGTGCCGTATGCCGTCGGCCAGTTTTCCGTCCACGAAGCCGCCAACGAGGTCATCTTCCGCGCCATGGGCCCCGAGCGCAAAGCCAAGCTGACGCACCTGCAACAAACCGGTGTCGAGCTGACGTCGGGTATCGTGGCCGGTGTGGCGGCGGCGGTGCTCTCGCACCCGGCCGACACGCTGCTGTCGGCCATGAACAAGGGTGCCGGCGACCCGAAGCAGGGCGTGCTGAGCCGCATGTTTACGCTGGCGTCCGAGTTTGGCCCCAAGCGGCTGCTGCTGACGGGTCTGGGCCCTCGTGTGGTGATGACATGCGGTCTGGTGGCGGGCCAGTTTGTGATTTACGCGCAGTGCAAGGCCCTGGTGGGCGCACCGGCGGGCGTTGAGCTGCACAAGGAGGAGAAGCTAATCAAGTCATGAAAATAGAGAGCGGGTTCTTTCATCTTGACTTTATTTGTTTTTGTGCCTTTTCGGCTGTTTGGTCGTCTGTGTTTTCACCCTGCGGAGTTTTGCAAGATTCTTGTGTTTCAATGTCAATCGTGTTTGTTGTGGTTTAGATCATCATTGTATTTAGCTTTTGTCTTTCTAGACTTGGATAACGATAATAGAGTCATCAAACTCACTCACTTCCAATTCATACACGACGTGGCGGGAAGTGATTGTTGACAGTAACAGCTCAAGTCCTAGCATCACCATCTACACCCTGACCTCACTTTGCACCTCGTCGAAAATAAATATTGGTGGCAAAAGAGAAGGGTATAAATAGCCGACTTCGTATACGTTTACGAGTCTACTTTCTTTCCTTTTATCAGCAAAGCTACAACAAGAAGCAAACGCAGCAAACGAAAAAAAGTAAAACGATTTCCATAGCCCAACAACAAAACAACCCACCCCACAACTGCCAGCATGGGTCGCAAAGACGGCTACGACTTCCCCAAGCCTGCCCCGGCTGCCCCGGCGCCTCACGGCCCGGCCCCACCCCCGAAGAAGTAAGGATAGGCTTTTCCTGTCTGGAGCCGATGCTACATATCAGAAGTAGGCAGACTTACTGCTTGATCTTGTAGCCTCATGCTCACTTCCTCTCTCCCTCTCTGTCTCTCTTGACAAGAGGGGGATTTTTTTACCATTGCAATGCTTTCACGTGCAAACGGCACCTGTGTCCGTGAAAACGGGCCTTTGACTATTTTTAAGGTGGACAACAGATGGTCTAGTATTTTGAAATGCCTTGGGCCTGGACTATGGGAAAGAGAGAAATTAAAAAAGAAACTGGAGTCCTCTTGACGAAGCAGGATAGTTTCTTTTTTGTTGGATCCCCTTGGGTATTGACAGCTAGCGATCGCGACAAATAGGAACCATATGTAGCCACAATAAAAAAAGGTTTTGTTTCCCACGTATGTTGAAGTGGCCAATATCCCACCCTCGTAAACCAGTCGCATCTCATTGTGTTTTATGAAGCCTTTATTGAAGCCATCGTGATCTCACGGGGAGACAACATGGTCAGTCTTCAGATAAAGGGAGCGTGCGGCTGCTGCTGGGGTTGAATAGTGGCAATTTAGTGCTGATAAGAGAAATGCAATGTCAGTATTGGTTTTGGACAGACGCCATATGAGGCCATTCAATGTGTAGACACGTAAAGGAAACACGGGGAAAGACGTACGCTGCAGGAGCTGCAAGAGCAGGAGGAGCACGAGCCGGAGCAGCCAGAGGCGCACGAGGAGCAGTCACTACGAAATAGGATAAGTCGTTAGTGTTCTGTTCTTATGGAATGCCTGTCTACAGGTGACGAGGTGACATATGGACTGCAGCCGCGGGAGGCTAATCCGATTCTTGACGCCAGAAAAAGAGGAATGACTTATGGCTTACCAAGGGGCCATTTTGATGATTTGGGTGGGTGACTGTTTAAGGTCGAAATAGGTTGTATGATAATGAAGATGTTTGGTGAGATGCTGAGAATAAATTGCTTGATAATGAGAGAGAAGAAATATTTTTGGAAGATGCCAAACCGGGAGAATCACGGTCCTTAAATACACATTTTCTGGCTACGGGCTAGAAGGATAGCTACGAAACTACAAGGCGACCAGAGGGCTCCAAGGCAGCTAGAACAAGTGGGAAAATACGACTGAAGGCGAAGACCAAAGACAGCCCTTCCCACGTCGTGCATACAACAATAGAAAAAACGTATCCCCCCGCGTGGGAGAAGGAAAGAGCTAAGGTGGTTCGCGGTCTAGGATTGTTTTACTCCAAAAGTACGGCCCTCGACGTCGTATTTGCTCCTGTCTGCCTGCCACATGCGATGTCATACTACTTCCGCAGGTTTTCGTAGAGCAAATAAAAGTAAAGCGTGGGTCATAAAGCGGGTATACGCGTGGGGAGTGGCCTGTAGATGTGCGCAGTGGGATGCACATATTCCTCACATCAACCTTTTTGCTTTGCTTCCTTGCATCGATAGGCAGCTTGAGAAATACAGACTACTGCAGAAATGCGGGTGCCAAGTGCGCCGTGGAGGTCACGTATGTAGGAAGTGATAGGCAAACTGTAAAAAATGCAACGGAGAAGAGGTGGTAGATGATAAGGCAATCCAGAAGAGAGGGTGATGAACGCAGTGAAGCTACACCACCGGCTAACATATTCCTGCAGAAACATAGTAGCAGGTAGCTGGAAGGTCGTGGGTATGGTAGTGCATTCTCGGTATCACTGTATGTACTTCATAGAGGTGATAAGGAGCGCAGAAGAGGGTGTGCATACGCAAGAAATGTGAACCAAAAGATCATCATGCAGCCTGCACCTGCACAGCTGCAAAGGCTCCGTGCTGGCCATGACGGGCCACCGTGAAGCAGAGGAAATAAACAAGAAAAAAGGGGGTGGGGGGAAGCTGTTCGGAAAAGACACGACGGGATGTAGTAGGTCTCGGTGCAGGCCGATAAAAAAATCGAGCGACTGCTGCGCTAAGTTCGGCAAAAGTTAAAGAGAAAGCAAAAGGAAAAAGAAGCACATTGTCAGAAAATTGAAACGAAAACGTGTTCCATTTTCTCTTCTGTGCAAGCGGCACCCTGTAGCAAGAGACTCTATTCTCCAGGACAGGGAACGAAAGGAGGACAAACGAAATGGGCGGGCGAACAGGAAAGAGGAGAAAGACTTGCGGACCCTCAAGGCATCCAAACGAAGCGGGCCGAAGCCGGTCTCTGGTTGGCTGTGATCCGACATCTTTGAAGAAGGGTTGGCAGGGAAGGTAGGTGGTGGTAATGTGGGTATCTCTGCAGGTAAGAAAGAGCGTGAAGGGCGTAGTGAGAGAGCCTGGAGACAACTGGTGCCACAGATGGTCACCGCAGATGGTCACACAGCAGGCGTAGGATGAAGGAAGGATGCACGGTAAAGTGACAAATAATATAATAAGAGAAACGGGGGCAGTATCATAGTGAGGGTGAGTGAGGCAAGAACAAAACTCAGTTGTCAGAAAATCAGGGTATGAGGCCGAGATGGGGTGAAAAATGGTGTCTCGATCGGGGCAAGAGATGCGAGTGTGGGAGGACGAGTGGGACGGCGAGGTGAACAGTGGATGTACCCATCTTTCTTGTTTGTTGCACCGATGCCGACGTGGCACGCGAGTCTTGTGGCAACATCGACCGCCGATGCAGGGCGGTTCCGGTGGTCCAAGGAAACCAGGGAGTAGTTTGTTGGAAGCCCCCGGTATGTAATAACTTCATGTCACAACGTGGGGGCATAGAAACTCAAGAGGCAGGAAAGTCAGGGGGGACAAGATGAGGAGACAACGAGCATGATAGAGAGCCACAATCTGACGGCCCGGGGTCATACAGACCCGAGCTGACCAGAGCTGGTTGAGGAGAACGGAATCGCAAGTGGTCGGGAGGAATGGGGAGACAACACGAGAAGAGGCCAGAGGAGGGGGGGTGAAATGGGGCTGGGCGGATTGTGATCAGTTGGGTCTCAAGAACTGGGCGAAGGGAACCAAGGGAGGTGCAGTATGCATGGTTAGGCGCCTTCTTCCATGCAAGCTGAGGAGGAGATTAGTGGAGGATGTGACCAAGGAGGGCCAGAAGAGTGTGGGACGACGTGGGCAACTGTCGACGAGGGCTCTGTCTGTGTTGCTTGGTGTCGTTACGTAAAGGTAAAGGCCGGAGACAGAGAGAAAGTAGGGGACGGGAGGGAGAATATTGTGTTGGTAAAGAAAGCAAGCCAAAGAAAACCGAGTCGAGAGGAAACAAACCGGAGACGAACAGGCATGGGGCACAGCGCGTGGGGAAGCCATGGATGCGAGAACAATCGTGGAGGTCGTGGACGCGCGAAGAGAGTGTGGTGGACAGAACAGGGCCGAAGAGTACGAGGTTGAGCGAGCGAACGCGGACAGACGTGGGTAAACAGGAGTATAGTGGGCGAAAGGTGCGGACGAGGGCGTGTTGTCGATGCCGGTTCCGACAAACGCGAGAAGTTAGTGACTGGCACAAAATTCGAATTGTCGGATGCTGCTCGTCGGAAGTTTTGCTGATGCAACGAACCGGAAACGCAGGTCGAAAGGCGAAAGAAAGATGAACGGCCATCCGAACGGCGCAGGATGCTGGACGAAGAGGTGCCAGAAGCGAAAAAGATCAAAAGGAGGAAAGGAAGGGCAGAGTCGAAGACCGGCACATGGGGTCGACTGCTACTCTTTATATCGACGCAACCCAAAAAGAGCAGACAAGGAAACGAAACAGAAAATTTGCTCATCTGCTCACCCGCTCATCCAAAAACCCAGAGCGCGACAACTGCGACTTTCTTCCCAACCGTTTCCCAGCGAGTCGCATCTGCCAGGGGCCGCATCTTTTGTCTTGTCTGAACGAAACGCATATCAGCAATCAGCAGATTGTGCACGAAGACGTGCCAACGGCAGGGAAAAAGGGGCCGGCACAAGCGTGCCTCCTTGCGCCCCTTGATCGAAGCCAGAACCTGCTTATTGACCGTCCAGGACGATGATTCAATACGGTCCCGTTTTGGATTTCGAGGGTGTGATCGTCTCTGAGTCGGCGACAAGCAGCGATGTTGGGAAATGCAGGAAACGGTCGTGGTTGTGTATAGCACGCTGGAGAGGCGTCAGGACGGTCCCTTGTGCTTCTGTTACTACGGAGTATGTCTGTTGTGTCTCTTTCCTGCCTGGTGAGCATAATTTGGTCTCCCGCCGTCAGTTGCACGTTCCAGGGACGGTGGGCATGGATCGTTCTTTCCTTACTGTTGTCTGTGAGAACCCGGATGGTCTGTTGGGTTGGGCTGCCAGACCGGGCAGGAGCGCGATGCATTTGCGAGGAAAGAGGGACAAAATAACGGACCAAGCAGGCCGAAATTGGAAAGAACGAGGGCACAAGAAACGGAGCCATGTAGCTCAGGGCGGTCAATCTCCTGATGAAGCCATCCGATAGCCCCAAAGTGGCGATGCGAAGAGCCTGAGATCAACAGTCACCAACAGCGGTCCTGGGACGGCCCGCATCTGATATTGGCATTGGCGACACGCTGGACGAAACGTGGAGCCAAACGTCTCTCTTAAACATTTATCTTATTCTCTGTCTTGATCGACATATCACTATCGTTCATTAAGGCAGTCTATTACAAGCACATTTTATGCCCGCCAACAACCGGTGCATAGGCAATGAGAATACACGTCCGCTCCAAATCAAACGGGCTCAATCCCGAAGCTGTTTTTCACTTACAAAAAGCCCCAAAATAAAAATCAAAGCCGATACGAATAAGGGCCGTGCAAAGCTTGTTGCGGTTTATAGTCGCCGTCGGCCGTTTGCGCGTGTCATATTGGCTCTTTCCTCTTAACCGTTATATCCCCTATATCGCAAGCTAGCGCAGGCCGGTCTTGCTCGTCAACTTAGCGGATGTATACCAATTTTCTGTACCTCTCCTTTTATGTCGCCTTCTGCGGTTGCGGTCCTCTGCTGCTCCGTACTGTTGCTCTCTCTGTCTCGTTTAATGCTCCGTATTCAAACAAAGAATAAGATAAGACGAATGTCAGTTCAGGGATGTGCTGATGGTCCATTGGGAACCTTGATGGATAGACACGCTCCTTCCCGAGCTTCTTTGCACCTTTCCGGCCAATAGCGTGTCAGACATTTGCGGCCCAACTGGGTCCAGCCCTGTAGAAGCAGACCAAAGAGGTTCTCGCGACCAAGAGATGAGGAAAATAGATGGTGGTTCTTTGAGAGACGTATCCGTTCTTGATTCTCTCCACTCGCAATGCATATGGAGGATCCGGCGAGGATTAAACCAGGAGACGGGCAACTAGCCATCAAGGTTCTTTCTTGTTCGCACTTTCGATGTCTTTCTTTTCTCTCTTTTTCTCGTCACCACTTCTCTTTGGCCCTCTGGCCCTCTCTTGATCGTTCTCATCCTTGTTCGCATGCAACAGAGGGGCCGCGATGGATAGTTCGGAGGTCTTCCTGATCTGGTGAACGATTGCCGTCTTGGTTCTCGTCCCTGCCTGTCTTCTTTTTTGGGGCACATTGCCAGAGTTCGTTCAGTATCCAAAGGAATCGTGTCGCTATGCCTTTCCGCGGAGCTGAGACTTGGTGGTCAGTGTAATATTGGCCCACGCGCGAACTGCAGTGCTCACTGTTGAATACGAGCCATTCAAAATAGCCATAGATATGCGTACGCTGTACGGAGTATTTCAAAACACATGGCAGCCATCTCATAATGGACCCATCCTCGCGTGCTCCAAGATCGAATTGTGGACAGAGAATTCATGTCTCTCATCTGTATTGAGACCCGCCACAATCCCTTTCCATCTATCTATATTTCACGCGGCTGGATCGCGCTCATCATGGAGACACCCACGTCCACTTTTGTACTGATCGTCAGCTGCGCCGTTGTGGCAGGCGTGTCAGTCTCTTGGCTCCTCTTCAGCTTCCTCTTCCCACCGCCCTCTTCAACCTCAACCTCGTCGTTACTGTCGTCTTTCTTCTCGGCTACCGGCCCTGGAACGGCAGTCGTCATCGCAATTTTTCTTACAATGGCGATTCTCCTCATTGGATTTCCACAAAATCCGTTACCAAAACGAAAGTGAAAAAGAAAACAATAGTCACGAGACTATGCCATGGATATACTGCAGGTACAGCAGTCGACACTTGGCGGAGCCGTTCTGCGCGCCCGTCCCTATTCATTTATTATCCCATTTGTTTTACTAGTAATATTCTCGGCGTTTCTCTGGTCTATGCATAGCTTTAGTCTCCTGTGCTTGTAAGATACTTTGTCATGACTAGCTGCCCTAGATCATATCCTAGTCTCTCTTATGTTGAACTCATATTCGCCTCTCTTGCATGTGTTCTTTTACAGCTTCTTTACATTGTTACTTTTTCTTCCATCGTATTCGACTCCTAAGGCCAGCCTCGTCCCACTGCTTGGCACATGTCTTACTTTGCTCCCTTTCTCACGGAACAGCAACCACTAGTCCTGCGCCATCCCACGCCCTCGGTGAAAGGTCCTCTCGTTGTCTACCCATGTTGGCGTGCCAAAGAATGCCCTCAATAGCCCGCATACTTTGTACTCTTCAGACTTGCCAGGTTGAGTCTCGTCCTTTAGTTGTCTCCCTCGACCACGATATATTGTCCTTCCTCTTTAGCTGGACTTCCGCAGGCCTTTTGCTCTTTCCATATTCGGTCGTGTCCGTCGCTTCTTCTGTTCCTTCCACTTATTGCTGTGCGCCATACAAATACACTTGCCTGGCAATCCCCCCACGCCTTCCCATTACGGACACCTTCCGTATAACCCCATCTTGCCGTCTCGCCTTCCTTCTCATACCAGTCGCCCTTTCCTCTTCCCAAACAAAAAGGACCTGTCTGTCCATCAAGGTGTCCGTCCACGGCAAATTTCTTCACTTGATTCACTTTCATACGAACTTCTCTACGAGAGCATACGACCACCGATTGTGCCCACTCAACCCTTGTCGTTGCCCCATCGACCCTCTTTTGGCCATCTTGGCTTTTCAGGGACCTTGTCGACCATCTCCGCTTAACCTAGATATATTTCTTTTCGGCGTCTCTCTCGTTTTCTGGTCCCGTTAGCCCCGATAGTGGCTCTACAGATTTTCAGACCCTTGTGCTTATATTTTACATATTTATCGCAGATCCTCTCACTCTTTTAGGAGGGTGAACGTGCATCGTCAACAGTTGTTTTCACTTTGCATACTTATTCCGTCGGTCTGTTGTCTTGGCATTCGTCTCTTTGGATTCCTTCCCGCCTGTCCCTAGTCACCTTCTTGTCCCGACGGAACCTTTTTTGTTGGTTTTTTCTTTACATTCCTTTCCATTCATCCAGCTTCTGTACGTATATTGCTCTACCCCTCAACCAACTTGCTTCACCAGTCACAATCCCCCATACTGGCTCTGTGCCTGTGTAGCCCTGTGGCTGTGCCGTTCCTGGATTTGCAGCCGGCTCGTCCCCGTTTCCAGGATCTCGGATCGTCGTGCTCTGGTTCACCATAACGTGCCTGGTTCACAGGGCCACTTGTTTATAGTGTCTCCATCCCACATCCTCGGTGACGGTATCCTGAAGCAAACAACGTCTGACAAAACTCCCTAACCGAATCCAAAGCCTCACCAGAACAGCCATCACAATGGCGCACCACCACCACCGCCACGACCACCAACACCTCAACGAGTTTGAGTTTGACCCAAACAATGTCGACCTGACGACAGCCGATCCGAAAGATATCATCTGCTTCCTCACTGCCGGTGAGAATGAGTACGACGGTCGCCTGGGTGCCCGCATCTCGGCCCTCTTTGTGATTCTGATCACCTCGTTGCTCTGCACCCTCTTTCCCGTCGTTGCTACCCGGATCAAGCGCCTTCGCATTCCTGTCTATGTCTACCTCTTCGCTCGCTACTTCGGTGCCGGTGTCATTATCGCTACGGCGTTCATCCATCTTTTGGACCCGGCCTATGATGAGATTGGCCCTGCGTCCTGCGTCGGCATGACGGGCGGCTGGGCTGAGTATACTTGGCCGCCTTGCTTGGCTCTGATCATGGTCATGTTGACTTTCTTACTTGACTTTGGCGCTGAGTGGTTTGTCGATAAGAAGTACAACATGGGCCACGGCCATGGTGACAACATTGAGCAATCCATTACCTTGGGCGGCGACAAGCACCGTAACGAGATGACTGGCGGCGAGGACGGTAACCCAGCCCCCGTCTCGCGCCCCTCGCAATCCCACCAATTTTTGCACTCGGCCGACCAGGACGGTTCAGCCGCCCCCAACGCCGCTGTTCCTCACTCGAACTCCGCAGACGACGCTAGCAACGAGAAGCTTGACCTAGAGAAAGTTGAGTATGCCGCCGCGAGCAACGAACGTGCCTTCCACGAGCAGTTCGCCGCCTTCCTGATCCTCGAGTTCGGCGTCATCTTCCACTCCGTCATCATCGGCCTTAATCTGGGCGTCGTCGGTGACGAGTTCAAAACTCTCTACCCTGTTATCGTCTTCCACCAGGCCTTTGAGGGTCTCGGTATTGGCGCTCGGCTCAGCGCCATCCCCTTCCCTGCCCGCCCTGGCAAGTTCCTCAAGGCTCTGCCCTGGCTTCTGTGCGCGGCCTACGGCCTGACGACACCGATCGCCATTGCCGTCGGCCTCGGCGTCCGCACTACCTACAACGGCAGCTCTTTCACGGCCAATGTCGTGTCCGGTGTCCTGGACAGCATTTCGGCCGGGATCCTGATCTACACCGGTCTCGTCGAGCTGCTGGCCCGCGACTTCCTCTTCAACCCGGAGCGCTCACGCGACGGCAAGCGTGTCACGTTCATGCTGGTTAGCCTGTTCCTTGGTGTGGCTATCATGGCTCTCCTGGGCAAGTGGGCTTGAACAATCCACGCGAGACTTTGCAAGCAAACGGACATATAAGATACACACAACACAGTTTGTTTCCCAGACGCAAAACAAACAAAACATAAATAAAACGCCGCTCCAAGAGCACTCGTGGCTTGGTGCGTGTGATGCTTGGCTTTTTATGACAATTAGAACTGCACTTCCAGTTACCGAGGCACATTTTTAAAAAGCTTACCTTTTTAACCTTACTTTGATATTTCGGGTATTATTCCTATATTTTTATATTTCTTATTTCTTCACATATACCACTCGCAATTGTTGTCATTTTATATACTTCTATTGATTTATATTTAAAACATAAATACTCTTACACTATGTCAGAATTTACATGGCTTTTCAACTCCGCACCTTACAGTTGATGTTGAATTACAGTGAAAAATTAAATTATCATTTCATACTCGCAATCATGCTAGGAAACGGCGAGTATTAACTGAAGCGCAGAAGCATCAAGCCAGTACTGAAGCAATGTGCAGCTCTGTGAATTGAAGAACTGATAACAGAGCAATAGAATGTCTCGGAAAATTAATCACTTTTTGAGAAATATCATATAAAAAAATTGAAAAATTTATCAAGACGAAAATACACGAAATGAATAAGAAAGAAAGGCTATGAGGGAAAGATAACTAGGGTATTGAGCTTCCATAAAACCCCACGGGTTTACCCTTCGCCCGACCAAAAATAAAAAGGAAACGGAACTGTTAAAAAAAGGGTGAAGAAAGGACTAGGCCAAGACGATGGAAGAACTAAAGTTTTGTGATGAGAAGGGGGGAAGAAACACAAAAAGGTAGTCACCATGTGACCGTATATGCAAACCACGTTTTTTAAATCACACCATATAGCACATTGCGTATGTTAGAAGGGGACGACAACACGTCCCTGTCCCCGGCGGCCAAAACCCATTCCACAAACGAAAATTACCCAAACCAAACCAAATCAAACCCCAAAACAAGAGACGAAGCGGAACGACAAGAAGAGGCCAAGTCATACCAGAGTCTAGATGCCCCCGGTAACACCAACCGATCCATTGTTCCCTCGGTCCCAAGCTCCCGAGTTGCGCCATTCCTGCCGTGGCGGCATGTCCCCTGGATCACGCGGGTCACGCGGGTCACGTGGGTCACCGCGCTGCTGGGACTGCGACCGCGACTGAGAGGCTGCCATGGCTGGCGGCGGCTGCTGCGCTTGTGGGTGGGGGTAGAGCGGTTGATCGTCGACGTTGTCGTTGAGGTGGAGGTTGTGCTGGGACGGGAAGGGCGATACGTGGTGCAACGAGCCGTCGTCCTGGCCGCGGTTCCATTTGGTCGGCGTGCTCTGGTTGGGCGCGCTATTGTATGGCGGGATGTTCGCACCGGGGGGTGGTGGTGCATCCTGGACGGGGCGTACGCTGCGCTCGTCTTGCAGTACGGAGGGGTCTGTCTCGACGCGCCGGGCAAGGGGCCGCGTCGACGGGTCATGGCGGTTCGTGACCTCGCCCAGCTTGCCGTACGGCTGGCCGGGTCCACTTGTTATGGTGCGGTCGCCGAAGCGCTTGAGAATCTCCTTGGTCGTGATCTCGCCATTGTTGTTGAAGAGCGAAGGATCGTTCAGGACATCGACGAGCTCGTCAGGGACCTGCATGTTTTGGTTAGTGAAAATGAACAATCCATACCGTAAGATGAGCGAGGGGCGGTGCGCCTCGGCGTCTGCACGTACCAAGCACATTTCCTCAATGTAAGTGATGAGCATGGTCACCGCATCAATGGCAAACATGGGGTCGCTGTCGAGTGCCGGAGTCTTGGAGTTGACAAATAGAATGTTGGGGGCAATGACCGTCGCAATATTCCGAATGTCCATCTTGGAGCCGCTCTCGTCGTCCACCTGATGGAACGAGCCCGCCCATTTGAGGAAGAAGAACAGGACCTCCAGGCAGTCGCGGTGGCACTTGGGCAGAAGGCAGCACGTCAGATGCAAGCACCGGCGCCGCTTCGTCTCGTCGTTGATTTTTGCCGCTGCCAGCCACAGGCGGTACAGCTTGTGCGTCATCAGTGGATCGGGCAGGTCACGGAGGTAGCGCTTCAGTAAGGCGGCCACTTGGATCACCGGCTGCTGGCCGAGGCCAACGTTGTCCGAGCCTTCGCGGTCGATCCTGTCGCATAGCTCCGTGAGCTTCTTGATGTTGCCGTTTTTACGGAAAACGCCCTCGACGGACAGATCCATCTTGCGCATGGTCGATACAATGTCGTCAACAATGGCGGGGATGCGCAGCGTGCCGGGGCCGACACCGTCCGTAGAGTCCGCACCGTCGCGTTCGATGATGACTTCGATTGGCACGCCGAATATTCCCTTCTTCTTGACGTTCTTCTTGTTGTCGTTCTTGAAGGCCTTGCCGAACTTGTTCCAGAACGTGGCGGGCTTCCGGGACTCGATGAACCCCAAAAGCTCCTCGAGTGAGAACTCGGCCTCAATCATGGGGAGCATCGTCAACACGGCGAGATGCCGCACGATGAAGTATTCCAGACCCGACAGCTCCGAAAAATACTTGCGGCCCGTGAGCTTTTGGGGGCTCATCGCCCGATTCGGGCCTGGCGCCGCGCCGCCAAATCGCCCTTCGGAGATATTCCGGTCGCCCGACCCGCCCGGTTCACCTGGCTGGCCATCGCCGCTTTCGTTGGTGATTTGGCGGCCAAAGCCACCCAGGCGCTGCTCACGAGCTTGCTCGGCGGCGACAATGTGCGGAATGTCTTCCAGTGTTAGCGCGTCTTGGCGCCCGAGCATGGTATCAGCCATGGACTCGTCCATCCGATCCTCCACAATCTGCACGCCGGGGCCATTCCCACCACTTGCGCCCGCTCCAGCCGAGCCAGGTTGGGCGCTCGCATCCTCCGGGCCACCCATGACACGCGACGTCCTTGCTTTTCGAAAGCTGGACGACAGGTGCTTGTCGAGGCGGGTGCTCCGCAGGCGGCGTATGTCGTTTAGGGTGGTTTCGTAGGAAGACGGTTCGCGGTCCGGATCGCGATCGCTGATCATGGAGAGTCGGTTGTTTCGCCGTACATCGTCGTCCTTGCCGCCGCCGCCGCCTTGGGAGGACTCGTCCTGCAAGGCACGGGCCAGGGCGCCGCTACTGTGTAAAATGTCCAGCAGCCGTGCGAGAGCCACGCGAAGGAGGAAGACGTACTGCTGCAGCTTGGTCACATGCTCGAACGATACGGCCTTCTCCGCATTGGTCAAGCTTTCGCAGGAGCTGCACAGGATCTTGCCGTCGTAGGGGTTGACGTGGGCGTCCTGCAGGGTCCGCCCGAGCTCTTTGTTGCAGCGCGAGCAGTTGACACAGGCCAGATGCCAGCGCCGCTCACCGCTCTTGGCGCATTCGTCTTCGATGGGCTTTCGGCAGACCATGCACTGGTCGGAGTCGTTGACAGCAAGGCGGGAAATGCTGGCCGTGATTTGCCACAGACTATCTTCAGGCTCATTCTTCAGGGCCTCGAGGGCGCTGATATCGTCGAGGAACTGGTAGAGGCCGTCGGGTGCACCTCGGTCTTTCTCGATGCGGAGGGCGCCTTGGAGGCAGATGCGGATAAGGAGCTTCAGGTAGTGTGCGAGGCTTGTGACAAGAGACAGAAGCTCTTGGGTCACACCGAGCTTAGCAGCGGAGGTATCCTGGGATTTTGATAAGAGAGAGAAAAAGGCAACAATCTTCTTGCACAAAAGCTTGGCCTCGCGGCTGTACGAGAGGCTCTTCATGTCCAACCGTGTCATGGTCGCATCCAGGTGGTCCGCTGAGCGGAAGAGAATCTCGACGTGACTGATAAAGCGCTTCGCAACAATGACACCGTCGACGTAGGCGCCGTTGCTGACGTGTAGAAGCATGTCCGAAATGCATGCCGCCGACGACTCTTCAAAGGTCGAGAGCACACTCCAGATGCGGTAGACCTTCTCCTCCATCTTCTCCTCGTCTTCGCGAACGCGCCGGCGGCTGGCGGCCTCGTCGGTCTCGGAGAGCGGTTCGACCGGTTTTACATCTTGTGGTGCAGTGAGCCGGACGTTCCAGAATTTGTGTATCATATAGCACTCTGGATGCCAGTGCTGGTTTTGGCCATTGCGGAAGATCTCGACGAACTGCTTGAGAATGGCGGTCTGGCAGCCATTGCAGCGTTGTGCAAACTGGGACGAGTAGTGGTAGTGGCAGTAGACATGGCCATCGTGTTCGTAGTAGCTGTCCTGGGCCCCGAAGACAGTCGGACAGAGGGAGCAGGTGAAATGGTCGACGTGGTATTTGCGATCGAGTGCGGTAATATAGGATCCTCGGAGGGCGCCGCCGCAATGGTAGCAAAGTAGACCCAGCCGGCGGAAGTAGTCTGTTTCGCAGAGCGGGAATTGGGGCCCACCGTTGCCGTCATCGGCCGGGAAGAACTTGGACGCAACAATCTGGCCACAATCCTGGAGGAAATGGTTAGTCGGGTAATGAGTAGGGTAATAAAATAATCGGGAGGTGTGCCCTATTGTCAAGATCGAGGTCTTACCTTGCAACGGAAACAGTCGAGGTGAAACGTGCCGTCCAGAGCGCGAACGAACTGGCCAGTCAACTGCTCCCCACACTTTTTGCATATCCGCACTTGGCCGCTCGCTGTCCTTGAGCTTCCTTGTTGTGAATGCTTCCGCTCTCCGCTGCGCCTTGGCTCCAGCTCTCGGTCCCGTCCACGGTCCAATTCTCGGCTGCGATCGCGGTCGCGGTCGTGTGTCCGCTCACGGTCGCCTCGTTGCTGTTCCCGGTAGCTAAGTCCTGGGGAGCCTGGTGGGTGAGGATGGCCGCCCATGTGGCCGTAGCCGGCGTCCCCGTAGCCACCGTCGCCGCCGTTCTGCCATGGTTGGCCTTGGCTCCGGTTGCTGCGGTTGCTGCGGTTGCTGCGATCGCTGTGGTCACGCTCCATCTGGTAGCCGCCGCTGTTGAGGGGCGGTGGTGGCTGGAGAGGGTTATGGATGTGGTCGTCTCGTACGCTGTTGTTATCGTAGCCGGACCCCATCGTGAAGGTCGGGTGTCCTGCAACGGGTGCAGGGCTGTGTTGAAGACAGCGGGGAAAAGAAAAAAGGTTCGAACTGGCCGTCGGTATGGCCACTCGTTGTTCGCCGGCCTCGTCTTCGCAGTCGTTATCGGTGTTTTGTTTTCGTGGTCTCTTCGTTTCTTCCGAGTTTTGGCGGGTCCTCCTGGCTCCGGCGTATTTTTGCACCAGGACAGGGTGCGCGCCCGCGACAAGTTGCCCGCCTGCAAATGAACGGTGGAGGCGGGGAGGGAAACGTGCCGGGCAGGCGAGCAGCAGGGCAACAGATAAAAAGGTCGAAACAGTCAAATTGCAGAGGACGATCAAATCGTCGAAACAGTCGCTCGATTGGGCAAATGGGCGACAGAGGAGGAGATACTGAGGCTGAGCTGGTCAGAGAAAAGCGGGCTTCTGGGGACGTCGGGCTGCTGTTTTCGTCCACACACGGCTGTGGCGAAGCCCAAAAGCTGATAGGCAAGGGGGAGAAGCAACAACAGAAGCAAGACGCAACGGGACGGGTGGGGAAAGAAACCGAAGGAGAGGGCAAAGCGAAGAAGACGAGCACGACGCAAACGCGGCGAGGATCAAGAATGAATAGAGATGGTGGAGGGTTATTTTTAGGCGGGGATTTTGGTAGGGTTGCTGGTGACACGGGGGTCGAGGAAAGTCGAACCTTAATTTTGGGGGACGTCTGAGGACGGGACGGGCAGAGAGAGCGCTTGTTTCGCTAGGGAGGCGTTTTTCTGACTGCACGAGAAGGTGACTGAGGTGACCAACGCAGCACCAGACGGCGTCGTCGCACGAGGACGAGACAGCTCCGGAACGAGACAGCCTTGGAAAGTCCTACGAGCGATGGGATTGGATGCGAGGTAGGTTGGACAGCGCGTCGGTAGGGAGAGAAAGACGAGGGCACACTGTCACTCGTCGGCGCCGAGATACGTATCGACGCGGTCGCATACGACGTGTACAGAATGGCGAGCGTACGTTGCGGTTTCGACGGAACGACAAAAAGGGACGTGACGGGTTCGTCGTTCGGGGTTGGAGAAGGCCAGCGGGCCAAAAACAAAGCCCCTTTAGCTCGGCAGAAAGTAGCGGCGTGGCTCGTTTTCGCGGTAGCCGGGCGTTAGTCGAGTCCCTTATTGTTGGCAGTTGGGTTGGCGTGGTGAATCGTTGGCGCGAAGAGACGTTGGAATGGGCGGTGCGGACGACCGTTGAAAATAGTAGGAAACGCAACGAAACCGACAAAAAACGTCGATGCAGCGACAAACGACGTCGTGGGCCTGCAATCCGTCTACAGGGCATGGGCAGGGCAAGAGCGAGCGGGAAAGAAGGGGGGAAGGAGGGGTGTGTGAGGTGAGAGGGGGGAGGGCAGGTACGACTGCAGGAGACAAGAGAGGAAACAGAGAAAGGGAAGGCGCGAGGCACCCCCAGTGGAGCAAGCCACAGGACTCCAGCAGAAACGACACAAGACGCCCCAGGGGAAGAGACAACGCGAGATGAAGGGCGGAGAACAGGGGCCAGGGGACCAGGACAAGCGCGAGCACCCAAAAGCGCACTGTAGCAGGCTGGCATAACGCTGTGGGACAAAAGACGGGGACCCGAAAAAGAAACGAGAAGGGGAACTCAGGGAGAGAACAGACATCCGCGGGGCACTAGTCCTGATTTTGCCTAGGTCGCCGTTTCTGGCCCGTGCGAGGCCCTTGACTTGTTCCCTCCTGCCCTGCCTGCGTGCTTTCCTTCTTGCCATTCCGTACGACATGCCAGTCGTTCTCACCTCATTCATCATTGTTCGACTCCCTGGTCCTTCCTCGCCAGCTCGCCTAGCTGCTCGCACCGTTGAACACGCTACAGACCATTGCCCCGTCATTAGAAAGGACCGTGCAGGCGATGGGGGGGGGTTTGCATTCCTTTGTACCTTGTACCTTTTCATCTGACGTTTTCATGTTCGGAAGGAAGCGACGGTTGCAGCACGGCGAACCGGCTCTTTCCATCTAATCTCTTATGCGGCTGCCATGGAAGGTGCGATGCTACGAACTTGTACTTCCCGTATGTCGTACTCCGTGTTGTATTGTGTATTAATAGAATAGTTAACGTCAAATTATCACAAAACAGTCTGCTGGGTTTCGGTATTGCCCCTTCGCCTTTGCTCTCCACCCCGCTGCTCCATGTCTGACATTCGTATCTGCTCGTTTCCCGCCCATCCGTATCCACTGAGCCACAGCCACTGGGCCCCCGCTGAGGCGATATGGAAGTGTCTGCAGCGGTGCAGCAAATGGCGCTGCGGACTGGTTCGTCGTCTGAATCCTGGTATCAAAGCCGTTTCGCGTGTTGAAGTGGCAGCTGCTCCCTACTGCACGGACTTGCTTTAGGCAGAAACCTTAAAATAACCACTGACAAGCAGCTAACATGCACAGTCCTTTTCCAGAGGAAACACTCTTTGTACTTCGCACTTCCCAGTCCACCTCAATCCACACCTCAGTTCGCCTCACTGGTCCGCGACCAGCTCCTCCTTCTCGCCTGCCTCGACCGTGCTTGGACGCTTTAACTGTCGGCGCACCAGCTTCTTCAGCCGCTTCTCAATCACCTCGCGGCCCTCGATTGTCCGCCAGATCTCGTGCGGCGCGTCCTCGACAATGTCCCAGCTCACCAGCGTGTGCGTCAGCTTGCTGAGGTCCTTTTGCTTGTCCTCCCAGGCCTTGTCGCGCTTGATCTGAACCCCCGACGAGACGAGGACGAGCGGCGTGTCCTGGTACTGGATGGCGCGGCTGGTGGTGGCGTCGCGCTTGGTGAGCGAGTTGGCCACGAGGCTCTCCTGGAGCTTGGCAAAGATGGCCTTGCTGCTCTGGTAGGCCGCGCGGCCCCAGACACGGTCCTCGCGGGTGCGGCCCTTGAAGAGGGCGCCGGGGATGCGATCGAGGCCGAGCGGCGAGAGGACGCCGCGCAGCCACAGACCGAAGCCGCGGCCGGAGGCGCCGACTCGCTCCAGCAGATCCTCGTGCAGCGGGTCGACCAGCAGCAGGCCCTCGATCTCGGCGCCGTGGCGCGACGAGAAAACGCGCGAGTAGATGGAGCCGATGCCGGCGCCGACCAGCACCCAGGGCCCCGTCTCGCCCGCCCGCGCCAGCGCCTCACTCAGCGCCTCGGTGGCCTGGCCGGCCGAGAACGGCGACGGCGCCGTGTCGCTCCAGCCGAGCCCGGGGCGGTCCGCGAAGCAGTAGCGGTTGATGGAACCGTTCTGGACGGCATTCTGCGCAAACTGCCACAGGCCGTTCTCGACGGGGCCCTCGCCGCCCTCAAAGAGCACGGTCGGCAGGTGCTCCTTGGACTTGGTGCCGTGGCAGTACAAGTGAATCTCGTACTTGTCGCCGTCCACCCAGTACCGGTGGCCGAGCGGCGCCAGGCCGGCGTCGACCGAGCGCAGAATCAAGGTGCAAAGCAACAGGCCCGTGACGACGCAGAGGACCAGCAGCGCAATGCTCGACACGGACACCTCAATCCACTCGAGCAACGTGCGGCGCGACTCCGGACGGCCGGTCAGGCGCTCCTCCTCTTCGCGCTTGCCCCACTGCACCGTGCGGTCGGCAACAATGGTCCACACGGCCATGGCCAGCGCCCAGGCGACACTGGTGATGCCGACCCAGCCCTCTTCGTGCCGGGTGCGCTCGACGGCGGCCGTGACGATGGTGTTGACGAACAAGAACAAGGCGACGATGCCCGTGATGACACGCACAGACTTGGACGGCGCCGCAAAGAACAGGAGGCTGACGGCGAGGCTGGTCAGCGCGACGGTGGCATAGGCGAACGCCGTAAAGGGCGAGCCGCGTGTCTGGAAGCCCGGCGGCGTGACAAAGAGCGACACCAGCAGCAAGATCCACCAGACCGAGGTGAGGAAGAGGAGGAAGCCTGTGAAATAGTGGGTGGCGCGGACGGAAAACAAATTGTAGGGCGACACGGCCGGGTCATCCGGGCTCAGGTAGCCTGCGTGGTTGCTGTCGATGCGGTTCGGCAGCAGGCGTGTCGTCTCGTCTGGCGGTGGTCCGGCAGCAGATGGCTGGTCGAGGCTGTCGCGGGAGGCCGACTCGCCGACCTCAGAGCGGCCAGCGCTCCGGCTGGAGTTGTTGTCCGCCGACTTGAAAAGCTTTTTCATCGTGTCGGTAGGCATTCAATACCTTGTTTACAGGCAACGTCCGGTAAGTTGACAAACAGGGGATGGATGCAACCAATAGAGTGAGATGATGGTTAAGAAGACTTCTAAAGAAACAAATTTCCGAAGGTATCCAAGAAACAACGGATATGGGAGAAAACAAGAAAGCGGGTCAATGCAGGTAATTAAGGGCTGGACTCTCTTCTTTTGAGTCAAAGCTCTTTCGACAAACAAAGAGAGGCGCAAGCTTGCTCCAAACTTTTGTTCCCCCGATCTCTACGATCTGCCGCCATCGGTCGATGACGTAGGCGACCATTGGCAGTCAGGAGACCTGTAAAATGCTGGAGCAGACCGCTGGTCATTAGCTAGTGGCGCTATAAAATTGGTGCGCATTAGAGCAGACCAGCCCTGTACTGCTCCATCAGTCCATACAGAAAGTAAATGGCCCATCTGGAAATGGGAAAGTGCCCAGCTGGCATACTTTTCTTTGACTGCCAGCTCTCGTGAAGGCTGCTCATTCCATTCGATGCAAATGGGCTCTGCTGCTCGAAAAGCATGCCAATGTCGGGTCGTGGCGAAATTGTACGAGAGAGATCGACAGAGGCATGAGACCCGCCTGTAATACAGGGCTCTTTAGGCCTTTCGCACGCTATGGCACGGAACATAGTGGTGATTCAATTCTGCTAGCTTATAGGCGGATATTTGCCATGGTCATGGCTGGGTTTCGCACGATTCTGAATACACGATGCCAAATCGTAAGGCTACGATGAAGAAAATATAGATTGTGCAGATAAATATGTCAAAACATAAACGCCTTTTGTACGCCAGTATGCCGTTTTCGATCCTCATCTCCTTCCACGTCTCCAAGCTCATGGCGGACAGCTGAGAGCACGTTCCTTTTTGATACCCAAACAGGGCCTCCGTCGACATTGCTCTGATAACGTATGGCCGTCTTGGGGCAGTTGTATCGTAGTATGGCCGGGACGGGACGGCAGAAGAACAAGCAGCCAAGCCGCCGACAGCCAGGCCGTCGACAGACGTCAGCCCAGAGACACACAACGACTGACGCGTGGGTATCCAATTTTGTCGTCCGAAACTGCACCCGACTGGCTGTGCTCCTCTTTCTCGCCATCGCATATTGCCAGCCTTTCCCGCTTGTATTCCCTTGCCACATTGTCTCCCGCTCAACGCTCAACCTGACGAGAACAGCGAGCTCTCGTCACGCAGGTACTCGCCGCAGTCTGCTTGCCGGAAACATACAATCGCCGTCGGCTCCACACGCCGTGCCTCGACCGTGCCGCGCGCCGTGACACCAAAGCCAATGGGGATGTCGTCCATGGTGACAACGACGATGCCCTGGTGCTCGGGACAGTCCTCGGAGTAGCGGCCGACGTGGGCCTTGAGGATGTTGCCGCCGTACAGAAACGGCATGACACCGTTGGGGCGGACCCAGATCTTGTAGCGGGCGTGCTCGGCGATGACGGGGAGGGCGGTGATGTGGAGGCGGAACTTGCCCGTCTTTGTGAATTTGCCTGGCAAGGTTAGCGGAAGGGAAGGCAACGCAGCGGCTTCTGAACGTCGACGGCGCCGGGGTCCTACCTAAGCATGTTCCGACTGATAGCAGCTTGTCGCGGGCGACCGAGGTGGCCAGGTTGGCGACCGACAGTAATACGTAGTAAACACGGTCGTGCGACAACCGGAAGACGTGGCGGTCGGCATCGGGAGAGTCGTCGATGGGCGCAATCAGGTTCTTTAGTGAGGCGCCAGTGTAGTCGGCGAGCTTCTTGAAGACCGTCTGGGTCTCTTCTTCAGTGAGAGGACGCATTGTCGCGCTGTGCGTGGGCTGGAAGAGATGATCGGGTGCTGGAAGTGCAAAATGGACCTCTACGGCAAGTTGCTTTCCTCGCCTCACCCAGAAACTTTTTCTGTAACTTTTTTTCCTTATCGCGATTTGGCTTTGCACTGTAGCGGCGCCGATAAGAAGACCCGCTTTTCTGGTGCGAGAGCCTCGTCCAGTATTTCGTAGTCCACTAGCGATAGCGGACATGCACCATCCACTATATCATCAAATTCGCACTTCAAACTGAGCGAGTTACCTTCAACATCTGGCCCTAGATGATGTACGACATGGTCTGTAGGTCAGCTCGTATATATGCTCTCTTCTTATATGTCAAAAATAAGCCGAAATACAGTCAAAATGTCTCTCAGAGCATCGCTAAATGAACCGCCTAATATGCCCAAAAATAAACAAAGCACGATACAAGGCATATTGCCTCGACATCAGTCAGCCATCAACATCGTCGATGCCGGCACCGTAGACATGCGCTCTGCCGTCAGCTTTAGGGATACCCGCAGCAGCTCGTTGGCCACCTCTGGGTCGTCCTTCTGCAGCTGCTGCCAGGCCGTCCGCTCGAGCACCCATACCACGCAGTCGAGGTCCGCATACACCGTCGCCGTGCGCCTCGTATCCGAGAAGAAGGGCAGCTCGCCGCACGTCGTGCCCGCGACAATGCTCTCGTGGTAGAACTGGCCGTGCGGCAGGTCGTATTCGGCCCGCACGATACCCTGTTCCAGCAGATAAAAGCCCTCGGCAGGTGCGCCGGCTTGGAAGAGCATCTGGCCCGCAGCAAACTCTTGCCGTTCAAAGTAGCGCGTGGCACGGAACCAAAAGTCCTCGTTCTTGTCGCTAATGTTCTGGAACACCTGCAGCATCAGCCGCAAGGGTTCGGCAAAGTTGTGCCACCTGGACTGGCGGCGGTCTTCCAAGCGGTTGATCGACTCCCGGGCGGCGGTCCGAAGAAGGTTATGCCGTGGCGAGCTGGCAAGCATGTCGACTGCAGGCCCCGACCCACTTCCTGTGCCGCTACCACCGGCTGGAGGATGCAGGTACGAGTTGACCGCCGGTGTGGCCGTCGCTTTCGATACTGCCTTTGAAGCGACGGCTGCACTTGCATCGCCAGCCGTCGACGCCTTGGCAATCTCGCTGGCCTCGGCCTCTTGGCTGGCATAGAGCGTCTTCAGCAGCTCGTTCTCGCACAGCTCAAGAGCCGAGTTGATGTCCGGCAAAAAAGCGACCTCGATACCGTCTTCACCGACACCCACCGCGCGCAGGTCATGGCCCAGAGCACGGTCCGCATCGACGCCACTCAGGACCAGATGGATCCCCTTCCCAGTCAGAAGGCGGCTGATTGTGTTAAAGGCCTCTCCCGCCGAGTAGTCCAGCCCCGTCACCTGGCGCAGGTCAAGAATCAGGTAGCGGATCGGCCGCTGGATAAACGCCTCGTCGGCAATCAGGTCGCGGATTTTCTGCTCCACACTCACAATCGTGCCAAAGAACAGGTAGCCGGCCACCTTGATAATGCAGATCTGCCGTCCCACCTGGCGCAGGTAGTGGTGCTGCGCGTGGTTGCGGCGCACTGTCGAGGTGACAATATCACCGGCGTACATGGCACGGACGGCCGAGACCTGCGACGTCTGGAAAATCAGAGACACAAACGCCAGCAAGATTCCGACGCCGATGCCCACGACAAAGTCATAGACACCCATAATCAAGACAATGACAATGACCTGCCAGAACGAGTCAGCCGCTGTTATACTTTGTGAAGTGTCTGTTCTGTGAAGTGTCTGTCTTACCGTTATATACTCGAGGGGCTTGAGCTTCTTGCGCGGCTGCCAGACAGCTTCGACGAGAAGCTCGAATCCAAGGTCAAAAATCAAGCATCCGACCATCATCACGGGGATAAAGCCAATGGTCTTGGGCCCAATCAGCATCACGCCGAACGTGAGAGCAGCCAGCTCAAAGCCTGCCAGACGGCTATCGCCGCCCGACCGCATGAAGAAGAGCGTGTTGGCATACACTAGGTAGTTCTGAATGCTACCCACACAGCCGGACAAAAAGTTGGAATAGCCGTGTAACTTCAGTTCGTGGTTCAGGTCGGCGTGGTCTTCGCCCGTGTTGAGTGCCAGGGCGGGCACGTTGATCGGGACGTGCAAGATGCCAAAAAAGGTCAAGGCAAACATGGCCGGAATACACTGGGCAATGGCTCCCCAGTGAACCTCATTAAATTCTAGAAAAACAACGTTAGCCGGGGTTATAATAGCGTTCGTGGCTGTAGCGTCGTAACGTACTGTATAATGTGTAGAAATACCACCACGGCTCGCCGGCTGGCGGGCCTTGGAACACCCAGCCATGGTCACGAAGATCCGATGGCGACGCGGAGCTACCGATCAGTGCAATCAGATAGAAGATGAAGGGAATCGTGATGATGTAGAGGGGAAGAAAGTATTTGTTGGTGATGTGCTTCTGTCCATAGAAGAGGACAATCGCGAGAGTCAAGGGAATGACCCATAGTGGCACAGTGTCGGGCTGTATCAGCTTCTGGAGCGTGTCGAGGTTGTACTCGAGGCTGCCCTCAATGCGTGCCGTCACTTCAAACCCGGTCGCAATCAAAAACCAGCCCACGCCACCAATGCAGCCGATGAGGATATGTCGTGGGATGAAGCCCACAATGTAGCCGAACTCGAAATGACCCATAAGGTAGAACACAGTACCTGTCACCATGGCACTGAGGGCGTACGATGTGATGGTCGTAGCAATGACAGCGTCGGGATGCTCTTCGCCCACCATGTCCGTGATAGTCAAGGCCATGCTATGGAAGAAGGGCACGACTTCGATCAACTCCGAACCAATGCCGCCTCTGAAGATACTCCCGCTCGAAAAGACAATCTGCGACACAATGGTACTAACATAAAAGATGGAGATGCCAGCCGCACCCAGGTGTGCGAATATAGGACTTCCTAGCGGGAACAATATCATGCCTAGAAAGAAAAGGAGGTCAGCAGCTACATTCGCAGCAAATGTGTTAATAAAACGCTCAAATATAACTCACCATATGAGAGTGCATCCAGAATATTAAGAAGCAAGCCGACGACGACAGCCGGGAGGCACGCGATGGGCGCGACAACCACGTTTTGCCACAGGCGTCTGCGGTCCCACCACTTGAGGTTCTTAACATTCCGGTAGGTTTTCTTGAATTTGTCCCGGACCACGATCGTCGGGTTATGTGTAGGTCCGTCTTGGCGCCGGTCGAAGATACCCAGAATCCGCCTCCGCATCGTGTTCATCTGTCCCTCCAAATCGTAGCTTGCGTGGCCAACAGACCCATTCGGAGCACTCGAGCTTCCCAAGAGGAGTGTTGACTCCGTGGGCACATGTGACGCGAAGTTTGTTCCGTTGACATGCCCGCCGGCAGCCGACGAGGACAGCCGACCCTGCTGGCGCTGCGAACCAGGCCGAAGCTCGTCGCCATCCTCTTCTGCGTCCGAAAAGACAGCGTAGCTGTCGCTCCTCTCACGCCCAAGGGCACCCCGTAGTTGGTAGATGCGCCCACGGTATGCGTATGCGTCATTGCGGGATTGTGTCTGTTCGCCCTGGTCTTGTTGTTGTTGCTGGTTGTTGCTAGTCGAGGCAAAGGGGCCTCCGCCGGGCGTATGTGGGGGCGAGCGCCGCAACGCTCTTGTCAACAAGGAGGGGCTCTCGCCAAAGGCAGCGGTGTCGTCGGATTCCTCGTCTAACGAGGGTGACGGTTCCGGTTCCGACGTTTCCTCAATAGGCTCAGGGTCCCGATTAGCGCCGCTCGTGTTGGCAGCTGTTGGAGAGTCAAGGTCATCAGCTTCCACGTCCGAGGAGACGGTGGTTCGGAAGGAGAGTGAGCGGTTGCGATCGAGGATAGAAGAGTTTTGGCGCTCGGTCTTGTCGGCAAGCTGGTAAGTGGCAAGCTCAGCCGTGTCTTCGCGTACAGATCGTGCTTGCAGCTGGCTACTGACGGGAGCTAGAAAAGGGCGACAGAAGCGTTAGCAGGTGCTTTCACATGACAAGGCAGCGCAGATCTCGTACAGGTGCTCCTACCCAAGTCCCGCTGTGCAGGGTTGATAAAGGAGCGAATGGGCTCCCTGTGACTCGTCGAAGCTACAGACGACGAGAGCTGGTGCTGGCTCTGGTGATGACGACCGTCCTGGCTGTGGAAAGGTTCCCGGGGCGCGACCACGGAGCTGATAGAGCGAAGCCGGCCGCGGCTGTCATGACTGCTGGCGCTGTCCTCTGAGGCCACGGACTCAGCTCGCCGACGGCCCCAAGCCGTAAAGGCAAACCCAGCCGGAGGTGTCGAGGACATGGTGGCGGAGAGGGGGAAAGACGATGCGCGCTGGCGTCACTTATTTCGGTTTGTCGTGTGACGTCTATCGTCGACCTTTGCCCACAAATGAGCTGCACACCGGTTTATGGCAACAGCATAGTGGGAAAAGCAGTTTAAAACAAAAGAAGAAAAGATGCAGAGGACAATTGAGTCGGGAGAGGATTGATCGGGTTCCCAGAAATGTGAGGTCGCCGGTCTCGTTCGAATCCGGGGCAGCTAAATTAACGACGACAGAAAAAAGTGGCGTCAATGAAGTAGGCGACTTTAGTCTGTTGATAACGGACAGCCAAAAGCTGCCAGGGTGCCAAGGTGATTTTTCAAGGAGCCGACCAAAAAGTACGACGTGCACAAGCAGCCAAGACACGCGTAAAGAAGTGCAAACGACGGCCTTGCAGAGAGATTGTTGGATGCGTGATGACGACACAACTTCTCGACCATCAATTGTGCAGAATAAAATCTGACGACCAACAGAGCCCTGCGCACAAGATGCAAATGGCCAAAGCCTTCTCTACCAACACGCTACAGAAGCTAGGTGACTAGGGTAGCTTCTGCTGCGGCCAAGGATCGACGATGGTGTCGAGGCGAGATCAGGGTGAAGAGGGGCAGAGGAGCAAAGAAAAGTGGGCAGTGAGTGAGGAGAGGGCTTTAACTTGGGCGACGGGACTAGCGAGCAACTGGAGCTGCCGTGATGGGGTTTTTCATGTTTTATGCTCCGTCCCTCTTTCCCTCACCTGGATTCCGTTATCTATCACTCAAGCTAGCGCTTTCCCTTTGGTAATGCCCCTTATGAACAGAAACTTGCAATGCATTGGGCATCTTCCCGAGGAAGGGACTACTCGCATGCCTTAAAGCACGCCCAGGAAGCTGCGAATGGCTGCGCGATCAACACGTGCAAGAACATCGGCAGGAGACGCTGCCTTACGTTTCATTGAAAACAGCAGGAGCGATAGTGCAACTGCTGTCGCCATTATAATTGACTGATTTGTCGTCAACACAACGACGGAAGGCGCGAATTGGCGAGGACACGCACAATAGCAACAGCAATGGTCTAGATCGCGGGACAAAAGAGGAAAGAAGAGGTCGGTTTTTGGCTGCAGGACCAAGAAAAAGTGGACATCGTGCAATGTCTTGCAGTACAGTGTGAAAGGCTGCAGGTCATACGCTTCAGAATGGCTTTATCCCATCACAATTGCGTCTTCTGTGCGACTGATGGTTCAAAGATGAGGACGCTACAATCAGTCTGAAGTGTAATGGTCTGTACCCCATACAGAATAAAGTATATATTGTGTATTCTATTTGCGACTTTTCCGCGCTCAATTGCGTCTACAGACTCTTTGTCCATGTCCCGTCTTGAACTCACTCTTTTCCAGCCAGATGATACGCTTGATGTGCACTGTACAAAGTAGAATGCACAGTCCAGGCGAGGCTGTCTGCAGGCTCTTTTCAGTGCCGCAGGAGCTTCAACGATGTGAAAACTTCATTGGCCATGTGGGCATGCAAAAACGGGCCATGCAGGCGCCGGGGACTGCAGCTGTTTGTCACACCAGCTGTCACACCCAGACCGTTGCATTGTCTTAAAAATTTCAACGGCGAGTACCACATCGAGATGCGGGCTGCCGTATGCGATGGCCTCGTGGTCTGAACAGACTTTTCTGTGGACGGCCGGGCATGGAATGTGTTGCATGTGTGTACTAATATGATTGTATAATGGAATACACACGCAGGTGCACATATCTGGCTATTCTATGCTATATAACCCCGTAAATAGACATCTGCAGCCCCCCACGGAGTCGAACCCGTGAAGGAGGGGCCTCGGATGACCATTTCGCAGTGCTTCAACTTCAGTCGGTCCCAGTCGTTCTGCAGGAAAGGACCTGCATGTCTGTTCTTTCGTCGGAGGATTGGATCTCCTTTGCGGCTAAGAACCAACAAATGAACCTGTCGTGGTATCGAGCCTGTCCTCGCATGTTGTTCTGCTCGCACATCGTGACATATTTACACTTGTCGATAGCGTCTTGCCGAGTGCTTCTTCTCGCTGAGTGGCCTGCCGGTCGCAACGATGTGCACTGTCTCGCGACACAATGCTTCCGTTCTCGGCGCGATGCGAAGTACGTGAACACGGTCTGTGGTTTGCTTTCGTTGCCATTGCTGTCCTGCCAGTGCGTTATTTGTTTGTCATCGACGAGGCGCTATTCTGTTGCATCAATGGCATAGCAGAATAGCAAATGTTGCCAAACACCAATGAATTCACAAACGCGTACGACTTTGGTAATGTGCCGCCCGGAGCAGTTCCAGCCAGCGGCAATCGAGAGACGAGCTGCTCATCCCAGTTTCTGAAGGTATCCCTGGGCAATCAGCCGCTCGACATCGCCCTGGCGAACGTAAAACTGGCTGTTGCGGCTCAGTGTGATGGATCTGTGGAGAGTTAGAAAAGCGGACGCGGAAGGCCAATTCCACTACAGCATCAAAGACAACCTACCCGTATTCTGTCTGGATCTCGCCCGCGTCTTTGAGGACGCGCACATCGATAAACAAGTCCCGTGGCGGCTCCAGGCTACCGGTCAAATCGATGTCTGTCCACTGGCCCTTGTACGCCGCCAGCAGGTCCGAGTACTGGCGCACATAGTCTTCCTCCTGCGGGCTCAGGCTGCTGCTGGTGTTGCTCGCCTCGGACGAGAGGCCGTTGTCGCCCGCGCCACCAGCACCACCAGATCCCCCACCCGCTCTGTAGCCTGCGCCGCCGCCGCCGCCCGCTCCAGCACTGCCGCTGGCGTCGCGCACCTGCTGCACCGACAAGTCGACCACGTCGGAGCCCTTCCACACGAGCTCCTCGAGCTTGTCGGTGCGTGTCCGGTGGTAAGCGAGGAGACAGCGTTTGTTGCGGCGCATGGCCAAATGGTCAACGAGCAGCGCGCAGGCCGTGGCCTGTTCGACGGACGGGTCGAAGTTGCCCTGGAACGGTTCCAGGAGTTGGGCAACATCCTTGTCAAGGTCGCGGACTTCACGCGTCACAGCGCGGACGATCTCGGTCTGGTAGGGCGGCAGGTGCGCCAGGTTCTGTGTCCGTTTGGCATGTTGGACCTGGAGGCATAAAGTCAGCACGGTACAGAATGCCACAGCAAAATAAAAAGGACTTGCAGAGACAACGACGACAAACGCACCAGCTTGTTACCCAGGTCTCCGTACATGGCTGTGGCGAACAAAAAAGCGAATTGGGACAGAAGCAGACAACAAATCGAAGTGAAAAAGGCCAACGCCGGCGAACATGTGCTGTTCTTGGGGCGTGGAGCGGCGTACGTGTCGCGAAGTATGATGTATGGCTGACGTTGGACGATGTTGACATGCAGTCAGTTAGCAGTAAGTAGCTCGAGACGTCAAAGTCGCGTCGCGGCCAGGCGCGAACAGCCAATTACGCTACCACTAATCCAGCACCAAGTCCGGTCCCACAGCAGGCTCAAATGCGCCAACCCGAACGTACCCCACCATGCCATTGGCATCCCGCCTTCTCCAAAATCTCTTCCTGGGCGGTGCCTGACCTCAGCGGCGACAGCATATCGCCATGTCACATTTCACACGTCACCAGCCATGCAGCACGTTGGTAGGGGATCCAAAATGGTCGTCTCCTTGTCTATGCATTTTTTAAATCTTTTTTGCGTATATAGGGGGGCGTGCAATGTTTTCGTCTCATCCCATACGTTTCGACATGTCAAACGTCTCTCATGTTTTTTTTGCTTGTTCCCAGGATTATTCCCAGGATCATGTCATGTCCATGTGGTCATCCATCCAAGCTCGCTTACAACACCCTCACATATCAGCAAGTAGACAAAGTCGTCAAAAAAATGACGCTTCTTACAGCTTCTGCATGGCAACAACGTCGGACGACTGGACGTAGTCCTCGAACTCGGCAATCTTGTCCTGGAGATCGTCCAGGGAGACCTTCTCGTCCTCGACGACCAGGGTGATCTGCAGCTTCTTGATGCCGAAGCCGACAGCGACCAGCTTGGACAGACCCCAGACGAGGCCGTCCTGGTCGATGCTGCGGACAGACTCCTCCAGAGCCTTCATGTCGGTCTCGTCGTCTGGTGTTGTTGTTAGTATGCAGGCAAGAGGCAAGTACGAGACACGTACTCAAGTACTCAATAGTAAAAACGTAGAGCAGAGACTCACCCCACGGCTTGACATCCAGCGTCACAACCGACTTGGCCGCCGGCTTGACCTTGCCCTCCTTCTTCTTGCGGTACTCGGCGAGACGCTCTTCCCGGATACGGGCAGCCTCGGCGTCCTCCTCCTCGTCGTCGCTGCCGAACAGGTCGACATCGTCGTCGTCCTCCTCAGCCGCCGGGGCCTTGGCAGGGTTGATGGTGACCTCGGCGACCTCGGGGCCGTAGGCGGTGTAGGGCTTGGAGGCGTCACCGGACAGGGTCGCGAACTCGTCCTCGTATGTGGCGATGTGCTTGTACCACCGCGCAGCGTTGGGGTACTTGTCAGCCGCCGGGGCCGACTTCAGGGCCTTGAAGACAACAACATCGGCCTGGGTGGCATTGTGGCTGTTGGGAAACGTTAGCAAGCGTCCACAGAGACACGAGCAAAGTGACAGATGCCCCGGAGGGAAAGGCCCTAAAAACAATAAAAAACCAAAAACGTAACAAAACATAAAAGATCAGAGACGCAACTGCGTTGCAATAGATAGGTCGTCATTTACAGGTCTTGAGTCTGCTCGGAAACACGGACCAATTGTTCTCATCATAAGGTGTTTTGCAAGGGGAATTCGTCTTGTCCGAGGACAACAGCGAGAGCGCAAGCAAGGCAAAAGACGGAGAGTTGCAACTTACTCAACAATGTACGACCGGGTGGTCAGGTAGCTGTTCAGAACTGCGAATTGTCGGTCAGCGTTGGACAGCCCAGGCCGCCGGCAGACGAGCCGCGCAGCGCATGAGTGAAGCAACGAGCGAGAAAGCAGAGAAGAAAGAATAGAGCAGAGGCGAAGAGACAGAAGCAAAAAGAACAAAAAAACGAGTCGAATCAAGAACGAAGAAAAGAAGGCCCGCGAGGCAAAACAGCGCAGAACGTACCAGCAAGGCCGGCGTCGGTGAGCAGATCCGTGAAACCCATTGTGACAGGTAGAAGCAGAGTGAAAACTTGGTCGAGAAGAGTAAGAGAAGAAGAAAAAAGACAGACAAGGAGGAATGCGAAAAGGGGGAAATTAACAGCTTGACGGAAAATTTCAAGGGGAGGTTGGCGATGGTAGGAACAGGAAAGTGCTGGTGGGGAGGTGCGGGCACTGGACGATGGGCAGTGGTGGGACGCAGGGCCTTTTTGGGACGAAATTTGATTTTTATTTTATTTTTCTGCCCGTCGCTCTTGCCTATTTCTTCGTTCGCCTGGTAGCCACGAAACGGCGCAACGTGTTTGCTCTTGGGCCGCCTCTAGACTGCTTTAAAAAAAAAAAATTAAGCGGGCCACTGTTGGCGGGGCAGGCCAGGCTGTATTGCAATACACCCTATATCGACTTACAGGGGTAAAAAACAAATCCCTGTATATGCATATTGGACAATCCGAGCGCTAAGTGGGCTGTCCGATAAAGGATAAGGCCTGGAAGCTTCGGTGTAGCTCCCCGAAGATACTCGAACGATCTCGAGAACGCCCCAATATACCGACAACGACGAGGAGCTTCGGATGTCCGCCAGACGACCACACCACGAAGATGGTATATACAGACATGGTTATTGGATCACAGCAGACGCGTCGGAATTGAATTTCTGATCTGACACACTTTTTCGGCACATTTTGGCCTGCCCCCGCCAACATCGCCATCGACAACAATGCTTGCACGAAATCAGATCCTCGCCAATACCACAAGGCGACAGCTCCTCTCAGCAGCTGCCAAGTCTAAAAATGCTCCGTCCAGCAGCCTCCGGGCCAGTCGCTTCGCCGCCTTGAACACAGCCGTCCCCAGCTTCACATCGCCCGTAGCGCACACCTTCCAGTACCTGCCCATCGGAGCTACCCGTTCCTATGCCAATGGCCGTCCACATCCGCCCGGCGGCACCCACCGCATGGACATGGGCGGCGGTGAGGAGGAGAAGCCTGCGCTGGAGCAGTTTGGTATTGACCTGACGGCCCGGGCGCGCGACGGCAAGCTGGACCCCGTCATTGGCCGCGACGAAGAGATCCAGCGGACTATCCAGGTGCTCTCGCGGCGCACAAAGAACAACCCCGTCCTGATCGGCAAGGCCGGCACCGGAAAGACGGCGATTCTCGAGGGCCTCGCCCTGCGCATCGTGCGCGGCGACGTGCCCGAGAGCATCAAGAAGAAGCGCGTCGTCAGCCTCGACCTGGGCTCGCTCATTGCGGGCGCCAAGTTCCGCGGCGACTTTGAGGAGCGCCTCAAAAAGGTCCTGACCGAAGTCGAGCAGGCCAATGGGGAGGTCATCTTGTTCATTGACGAGCTGCACACGCTTCTGGGTCTCGGCAAGGCCGAGGGCTCCATCGACGCCTCCAACTTGCTCAAGCCGGCACTGTCCCGCGGCGAACTGCAATGTTGCGGCGCCACGACGCTCAACGAGTACCGCTTGATCGAGAAGGACGTTGCGCTGGCCCGCCGCTTCCAACCGATCCTGGTCAACGAGCCGACCGTCGAGGACACCATCAGCATCCTACGCGGCATCAAGGAGAAGTACGAGGTGCACCATGGTGTGCGCATCACCGACGGTGCGCTGGTGGCCGCTGCGACCCTGTCGAACCGCTACATCACCGACCGCTTCCTGCCCGACAAGGCCATCGACTTGATGGACGAGGCCGCCAGCTCGCTGCGCCTCCAGCAAGAGAGCAAGCCCGAGGACATTATGCGCCTCGACCAGAAGATTATGACGATCCAGATCGAGCTCGAGAGCCTGCGCAAGGAGACGGACATTGCCAGCCGCGAGCGACGCGAGAAGCTCGAGAAGGACCTCAAGGCCTACCAAGACGAGGCGGCATCCCTGACGACGCGCTGGGAGAAGGAGCGTGAGGAGATTGACGGCATCAAGCAGGCCCAGAGCGACCTCGACCGCGCCCGCATGGACCTCGAGCGTGCCCAGCGCGAAGGGAACTTTGGCCGCGCCTCGGAGCTCCGCTTCGGCATCATCCCCTCGCTGGAGCAGAAGGTCAACAGCGACAAGCAGGGCAAGTCCAAGGCGGCGTCTTCGCCTGCTGCGTCCGACAGCGATGCGGCCCCTGTCGAGACCTCCGGCACCGACATCGCCTCGGACGGCACCCTCATCCACGACTCCGTCACCGCCGACGACATTGCTACCGTCGTCTCTCGCATCACCAGCATCCCTGTGGCCAAGCTCACCTCGGGCCACATCGAGAAGCTCGTGCACATGGAAGAGACGCTGCGGCAGTCCGTGCGCGGCCAGGACGAGGCGCTCAAGGCCGTCGCGGATGCCGTTCGGCTGCAGCGTGCTGGCCTCTCGGGCGACAACCGGCCGCTCGCGTCCTTTTTCTTCCTGGGCCCCACGGGTGTCGGCAAGACAGAGCTGTGCAAGAAGCTGGCCGGCTTCCTGTTCTCCACTGAGTCGGCCGTGGTCCGCTTCGACATGAGCGAGTTCCAGGAGAAGCACACCATCTCGCGCCTCATTGGCGCGCCCTCAGGCTACGTCGGCTACGATGACGCCGGCCAGCTGACCGAGGCCGTGCGCCGCAAGCCGTATGCCGTTCTGCTCCTTGACGAATTCGAAAAGGCGCACCGCGACATCTCGGCACTCCTCCTGCAGGTCCTCGACGAAGGCTACCTGACCGACGCCCAGGGCCACCGCGTCGACTTCCGCAACACCATTATCGTCCTGACGTCCAACCTCGGCGCCGATATTCTCGTGGGCAACGACCCTCTGCACCCCTACAAGGAGACCGACGACGGCAGTGTCGACCCCGCCGTCCGGGCAGCTGTCATGGACGTCGTCTCGGCAAACTACCCGCCCGAGTTCCTGAACCGCATCGACTCGTTCATCGTCTTTAAGCGCCTAGCCCGCGCCGCCCTGCGCGACATTGTGGACATTCGGCTGCGCGAGCTGCAGGGCCGCCTGACCGAGCGCCGCATCACGCTCGATGTGACGCTGCCCGCTCGCGACTGGCTCGCCGACCGTGGATACGACCCCAAGTTTGGCGCGCGGCCCCTCAACCGTCTGATCACCACCGAAATTAGCAACAACCTGGCCGACAAGATCATCCGTGGCGGCGTGCGGACGGGTGATGTGGCCACGATCACGGTCAAGGAAGACGGCTCTGGCCTCGATGTGGCGACGGCGGCGCCAAGCACGGTCACGCCAGCACCCGCCGACGACGCCGCAGCTACGGAGTCGTCATAACAACCCCACTTACTTAAAAATTAAAAATTAAAAATTAAAAATTAAAAATTAAAAATTAAAAAAAAGGCATTAGTCGACATCGGAGCAAGGTAGCAAAAGAATCACAAGGGCATAAAAAAAATGATATCATGGGACATCTAGGGGTGGGACATTTCAAAAACTGGACTTGAGGTGTTTTTACTGGATTATATTTGGCATATTTGTATTTACAGTTTTGGGTTTTCGGTTTATTTTTCTTTCATTCCCTCTTGTGACATTATGCAAACATGTTCTGTATTATCGTCCGAAAGAATTTAACCATCGTAACTCGGGTTCGTTTTAAGACTTTTGATAAAGTATGAACGGACGGTCCACGTCATTTTTGTTTAGATTTTGTTAGACGTTTCCAAGAGTCTCAAATTTATTGTCTCGTCTTCTTATCTCATAGAATAAAACAAACACTACAGTCAACCTTGGCCATATACCAATATGCCTTTGGAATTAAAATAAAGTGGTCACACGCGGCATAAAATAGTACAGCCTGAGGTGCGCTTTGGTAACAGTGTACGGACAGCAGTTAATCCTGTTGGGAAATAGACTCTTGTTCAAGTGTTCCATTTTTTGCGAATAAAACAAACGAAAAGTACAGAGCTGTTCGTAGCAGAGGTTTACAGGATTGATTGGGATTGAGTGTCTGCGGTTGACGGGTGGTAAAAAAGAAAAAGAGACTGGTTAGGTACGAGAACGTTGAGACATTTTGAAAAGAAAAACAAAGAGATGTAAACGAGACGAGAAAGAAGGCGTGCGAACAAGGAACCAAGTTGAAGAAAGAGACACCGAATCAGAGCGAAGACTGCGGCGGAGGGGAAATCAAACACCAGCAGCCAGATGGACATACAGCAGTGAGAAACACAAAAAAATATAATAGAAAATAAAGACAAGAACCGAGTAACAGAAGGGGAAGAAAAAAAGCGCCTGGGATGAAAAAATAAGGGAGACGGATTATAAAACAGGCATAAAAAGCACCGTGCAAAAAAATAAGTCTTTCTCTTTTCTCAAAGAGGCCCCCAAACCCTTTCCCATCTTGCCCTCGGTCTGCCGCAAGTCTTCGCTCTCCCTCGTATGTTTGTCGTTACCCTCTTTCAACGTCCCTGCTCGTTCTCACTCTCACGCAATCTATCTCCCCCTTCGTCCCCCAGCGCCTGGTTTCATAGGATGTTGCCGATGTTCGCCATCTGTTTACTGGCTAGCCTGGCTCTTCTTCAGTGCACCCGAAAGCCAGTCAAGTCCCTCGTACAGACCGTCACCGGACGTGGCGCACGTCGACTGGATGAACTAGAGAGGAGAAAAGTGTCAGTTGTCTGATTCGCCGCATGAAGTAGAACAGAAACAAATTACGACTGAAGCTTACCCATTGGCGTTGCCGCATGCTGTGGAGACCGAGCTTATCTGTGATCTCGGCGGCGTTCATGGCGTTCTAGACAGAGTATAGTTAGCATCAAGAAGTTGGGTTGCTATGACGGGGAATGTGCTGGTCGGTGGGAGAACATATGGCTACGGTCCAAGCAAGGGATGCCCCAAAACTGGTCCGCCAAATCGGGAGAAAGAAGGCCAACACCCCAGGACAAAGAGAACTGGCCACGCGCTTGAAAAGCGTTGAAAGCGGAAATTGAAACAAAAAATGGGAAACCGAAGGAAAGACGTGGGTGGGATAAACGTACGGGCAGATCCTGCTTGTTGGCGAAGATCAGGAGGACAGCGTTGCGGAGCTCGTCCTCGTTGAGCATGCGCTGCAGCTCCTCGCGGGCCTCGATGATACGGTCGCGATCGTTGGAGTCGACCACGAAGATGATGCCCTGGGTGTTCTGGAAGTAGTGTCTCCACAGAGGGCGGATCTTGTCCTGTCCTCCGACATCCCACACGGTGAACTGGATGTTGCCGTACTCGACGGTCTCGACGTTGAAGCCTGCAAAGCGGTATTAGTCAGGTCCAAGAGATGGTCCAAACGGGCGGTCCAACGCCAGCCATCGAGGCCTACGTACCGATAGTGGGAATCGTCGTGACAATCTCGCCAAGCTTGAGCTTGTACAGAATGGTGGTCTTTCCGGCAGCGTCAAGACCGACCATAAGAATACGCATTTCCTTCTTGCCAAGGAAAGAGGCAAAGATTCGGGAGAAGTTGAGACCCATGTTTGCGGCTGGGAAGCGGTGGTACTAGGTGGTTCCGAAAGAAAAGAAAAAGAAAAAGAAAAGGGGGGAGCGAGCGAGATAGACGACGAAATACGAACGGCTGATCTAGAAGATTACCAAACGAGGGACGCGTTAGCAAAGCTGCGATTTGGGCTTGGATGCGCTGCGAAACCAAACCGGAAACGATCACGAGACCAGGCAGTTTGTGAAATTCAGAGGCACGAAATGTAGGAAACTAGGAAGGCTTTGTTGCCCGACGTGGGGTATGATTGGGAGAGTGTGTGGGTGGTAAATGGGAAAAGGCGGGATGATGCAGGTATGGCGCAAGAAAGCAGATACTCTCCTGGCCACTGCTGTCGTGCGCCGTGCCGACCAGATATAGTGGCAGGAAAGCATCGCTAGGCCGACAACCATTAAAAGAGGACAGATAATTTGACAACGCCACATGGTTGCTGCGAGGACAACATCACGACTTCTGCAACCATCCGATAGCAGGAGAGAGCTCTGTCGCAGGCAGCAGCACAGCAAGAAGGGGGCTGGGACGATGGAGTGAGGGGGTCTAGGTCTGGCAGGATGAACTCCGTCTAAAGGCTGCCGTAGTCTGTGTCTGGCCGTGTCCTGCTCCTGTGTATGGCTTTGATCGATGTCCGCTTTGAACCTGCACCTGGCTAGAGATCCGGTCCAGGCTCCGAGATTAAAACACCAAGTGAACACCGTATCAGGAGGTGTGGAGGAAATCACGGGTGGCAGTCTGTCAAGTCGATGCCGGGCTCCCTTTGACGGCTGCCTTGGGATTGGAGGAAGCTGCATGGGCGTTCACCAGCGGACCAAGGCGGCGGTGCACGCCAGTCCTGCATAAAAACTCTCGGTGGCGCATCTCGAAAATATCGGGTTGCGAAACTTGTGGCTTGATCCGAAGGCGAGCAGAACGCGATGTGCCAGATAACAGGGAGGCCATAGGCGGACAGTCCAACGACAAGACATCACGGTGGTGTACCAGGAGACAGGGGGAGGAGACGACCAGTCGATGCTAGCATCGTAGGGCTGACGTGCAGAGGACAAAGGGAAGCCATTAGGGAAGATGATGCCAAAACAACAACAGGAGCAAAGGAGTGACGATATTCCAGGGGGTTGACAAGCTGCGGGCCGGATGAAAGCCGCCGTGTGGTCTTGTTTGTCGCTTCGATTGGGGACAATCGCAGTGCAAAGCACAAAAAGCAGGAAAGGTGCTCACCTCGAGGATGGAGTCGGGATTCGTGGTTGTAGACGGGTGGTGGGTGGAGGTGGTTCCGGTGTAGAGAGGAAGTGGGAGAGAAGAGAGAGAGATCAGTTGGGGTGAGGAATAACTGGGTGATTTATCGCGATGTGGCCAAAAGTGGGATTTGTCGGTGTGTGGACTCTGTGGACTATGTGGACAGTGTGGACTGTGCGAGCGAGGAAGGAGGGACTGGGACGAAAAAAAGGGAAGGGGGAAAGAGCGGAAAGGGGGGCCTTGGAGGGGGTAAAATTTGAGACCAGAGCACGAGGAGGCTGGGGGAAGGCACTGACGGGAGCCGTGATTGTGCTACCGATACTGCTGGCTCGACTCGTTTGTGCTGATAGGACTTTTCGCCTCCCCCTTTTGCTTGTTGGATTGCGCGGGTCGCTCTTGCACTGCCTGCCTGGGACTGGAACAGTGCGTGGTGTGTCTTAAGCCTGGTGGACAAGGCAGGAACGAATCAGCGTCCTTGGGTACGAATGTACGAAATACATTTACGATCAAAACTGTCTTCAGCGGCCTAGGGGTAGCTTCAAAGAGGGGTTGGTTGGGCGCTGCTGACAGGTGCCTGTTGGTCGCCAGCGCTGTAGCTTTCGCGTCTAGGTGCTGTGGAGGGAAGGCTCGAGGGTCTTTCCAGGGAGCGAGACAGGAGGGTCCGCCGAGCCAGACTCAAAGAGACAGGCAGGACAGTGGGTATCAGTGGGTATCATAGTGGGGTTCGCAAAGGGGTAGCGAACTTGAGGCCACTGCGCACTCAATTGGCCGGATCATTTCTCGGGCCGGTTTATCTGGAAGGGGACCACCTGTAAATGGGCAGCAGCACGAACGTGCTGTTTGAGATTCACGTGCTCGCCTCAGCGTACAAAGTATGCCCGTATTCAGTACTTACCCACTATAATTGGCTCTTCCGCTACGGACAACCAGCTCCAGGCCTGGCCACTGAACACAGCACAGCTCCAGCGCCAACGCCAACCAACCGCGTTCTGCCCTGCGTCCCATTTGCTAGGGCGGGTCCCCAATCGCGAACTGGCAAGCTGTCTCCTTTCTGGGTCCCCTTATCCCTGGAACAACACGTAAAAAAGAAAGGGGCCGTTTCTCACGATTTCCACCACTTTGTCAACCACACGCGATCATCGACGACAGAGGCGAACGGCGTACGGCTTGACAACGGAATTGGTCGGTTTCTTCTTTTCTTGTTCACTTCTCGACTCTCCTTCATTCTCTTCTTCGGCTTTCGTCCTCGACACAATGGTTCGCCTTCTTTTCGGCCTCTTGGCTGCTGGCGCGGCCCTCGTCCAGACCGTCGCCGCCCACAACATCCAGCTGCCGGCCCACGGCCGCGAGTGCTTCTTCGAGGACCTGCACAAGGACGACAAGATGACCGTGACCTTCCAGGTCGGCGACCGCGAGTTTGGCGGCGCAGGCAACCTGGACATTGACTTTTGGGTGAGATACCGCCCCGACCCCAGACTGGTGCCGGCCATGTTGTACGTTTGTACGATGACACCACATTCGCTGACGCTCGCTGCCTAGATCACCAACCCGCCCGGCCAGTACGAGACGCTGCAAAAGTCCACGTCCAACGGTGACTTTACGTTTACGGCGCACCACGACGGCAAGTACATGTACTGCTTCAGCAACGAGCACTGGGGCGCGTCCAGCAAGGAGGTGTCGTTCAACGTGCACGGCATAGTATACGTGTCGGATGCCGACGGCCCCAAGGACCCGCTCGAGGCCGAGGCGCAGAAGCTGTCGGAGATGCTGGCCCAGGTCAAGGACGAGCAGTCGTACATTGTTGTGCGGGAGCGGACGCACCGCAACACGGCCGAGAGCACCAACGCGCGGGTCAAGTGGTGGAACCTGTTTGTGATCACAGTCGTTGTCGGCGAGTCCATCTTCCAGGTGTGGTGGCTGCGGCGGTTCTTTGAGGTCAAGCGGGTCATCTAAATGACGGCTGACCGGGCTTGGGAGTGACGGATGGGTGTGGGAAAGGCATCCACAACAAGACCTTGGGTGAGGACAAGCATCAAAGGGGAGCGAACTAGCACAGACGTGCATCTAATCATCAACGACCACGAAACAAAAGAGAACCCGCCACGAAACGATACGAAGCGAGTTATTTTTGGCGCGCGCATACACAAAGTCTCTGGTGCAGGTCTTGGCAGATCTGCTATTATAGACTTCAACTTCACGTTTTTTATCATATGTATAGTTATCATTTTCTGTTACAATACGGGACGAGGAAAATACATCAAACAGCATTTGCTTTTCATTCCTCATTATCAAAACATCTATTACCGTAGCCTTCTAGGATATACACTGGCGCCACCGTGTTTGCTGATGGACGTCATGCCAAGACAGTACTAGAACATCACAAGACACTCTTTGATCCAAGGCAAATAAAAACAGACGAGAAAAAGGCAAGCAAATGTATACAAAAACGACACAAAATGTGCCAGCCCGGAAACCAAACGCCATTGTCATGCCCGGAAAAGAACAGCGCATAAATAAACCCAAAGCAACCCAGCAGCGCAAGGAACACATCATTACAACTCGCAAAAATGTGCACGCCGACATGATCTCGTTTACTCTCTTTCCAACGCTTGTGTTTTGTCATCGCGGTGCTCTACGACCCAGGGTTGAGGTCGCTGTCGGGCTTGTTGTAGTCCTCATTCGCATGGCTCTCGACGGGCAGTTCCACGCCCTTGATGGGATGCAGCAGCATGGCAGGCAGGCACATGCGGCCCTCACCGCCGCGCATGTTGGACACGGTCGAGTCGTTGCGGGTAACGTCGGCGTTCTCCTCGAAGTCGGCACCGCCGTCGCCGTTCACCTTCAGGCCCAGCCAGCGGCGGTACAAGTTGGGCGAGAAGCCTGCGTTGTAGTACCAGGTCAGACCCAAAAAGTTGTGCTCGCGCTGGCCAAAGACGGACATGCGCGAGCCGCCCGAGGCACCATTGCGGCCACCGTTGAACGTGCGTGCCATGTACTGCGTCGGCCACTCGCGATCGACATAGACAGGGTGTGGCACGTAGACAGCCTTGTAACCATGCTGCAGGGCAGCAGTGGCAGGCCACATCTCGGAAAAGGCGTGGTGCTTCTTGAAGGCCGTCTCGCGGTGCATCGTGTGCAACATGCGACGGGACATGCGAGAGGCCGTGATGATCTGGGCACGCCGCTGCGGCTTGCCGCTCGTCTGGCCGCCCGCTCTCTCGGCTGTCTCGTTGTAACCGGTGATGTCGTCGGCCAGCAGCCAGGTCGTGCCCTCGGGGTCGAAGATGGGGTTCAGCGTAATCAGATCTGCCTCCTCGCCCACGCCCCACGTGTACCGGTCCTTCTCGTACGAGGTGGGCGGCACAGGATCGTTTTCGGGCTCAAACCAGTCCTCCGGGTCGGCTGGCCGCACAGGGCCCCAGACAGTCTGCTCGCCAGCGACCTTGTTGGCGCCGGGACCCGCATTGGGACCAGCACCAGGGACGCCGCTCCAGATATTGTCGGCACCAGCAAGGCCCGCCTCCGTCTGCACACGTGCCATCTGGCGGAAGTCCTCCCAGGAACCGTGGACAGAGGGAATGTAGAAGCGCGAGTTACGCTCCCACAGGCCCTTGCGAGGCTGTTCCTTGGCCCAGTTCTCCGTCTTGGTGAAGAGGTCGAGGTGGTGGCCCGTGTAGCGGATATCCATCTCCCACTGCCAGAAGTACTCGTACTCGGGATGGTTGTAGGAAAAGTGCTGCATGGCCATCTGGAGACCACGGTAGACGCCGTGGACCGGCAGGCCGGGACCGCGGGTGTACAGGTCGTGGATTCCCTGGTACAGCGACAGCATCTGCGTCTCGGTCCACAGCGTGACGATGCTGCGGAACTCGGGAGGAATGACGGAGTCGATCTTCGCCCTGTAGGCCCCGTCGTCGGCCCAGATGGGGAATTTCGCGTCGTTCTTGACCTGGACGAGGAGATGGACGTCGTAGCGTCCGCCCGACGCCAGCGAAAGTTCCACGATGAGAGCGCGCAAGTTCATAATGTCCTCCTCGTGCCAAATAAACTCATCCCAACAACGGATCACAACGGCCGTACGCGGAATGTCGCCCTGCGGGGGAGGCGTAGCCGGAGCAGCAGAGGTTTCGGCATGTACGACAGGAACTGAATCAGTGCTGTTCGTGGTGGGCTCGGAAACGACGTCGGACGTCGCCTCCGCAGGTGCATCGCGTGGCGCGTGGTGAATGGGCGCAGGAGCTTCCTTTCCGAGAGGGGCAGCACCGTCGTTGACGTAGAGGCCGTTGACCGGGGCGTGGCGAGTCTCGGCCGGCTTAAAGCGGCGAGCATTGGCGTTGTAGCATCGTTGCTGGGCGCCGGCCCAGTCCACTTTGCGATAATCGACCTTGCTGGCATCACCCGCCCACACAGCCTCGGCACCCTCGCTCTCGCCATACTCGCCGACGCCCAGGCCACCTGAGCGCACCGAGTAGCCGTAACCGTATGGGCCGAAGCGACCAAAGCGGTCAAAGCAGATATCCTCGGCCAGCGACAGAAGCTCATACGAGCCCATAATGTTCTGAGGAAAGCCGTTGGGGCGGCCTTCGTAGTAGCGCAGAGGCGGCACACTGACAGTGTTCTTGTCGTCGATGAAGCAGGGGCTGATGTGATCCGGGTCGCTCGCCTTGACGTAGCCCTTGTATGTGTCAAAGGCAGCGCTGGGCGGCAGAGGCGCCTTGTCCGCCTTGTGCAGGGCAGCAGCCGCTGCGGCCGCGGCCGCGTGCAGGTGCACCTTGGGCGCAGCGTCGTCGCCCGTGCCTGCGGCATTCGCCGATGTATCGTTCACGCCCAGGCCGTACGGCTGTTCGTCTTCCTCGCGCGGGTACTGCGGCACGTTCTCCTTGAGCGGGACTAGGTTGCGCACGCCGCCATAGTAGCGAGTCAAAAAGTCAAACGACTCCCAGGCAGGCGGGGTTGCCGCTCCTTTGCCGCCGCCAATGGCTAACCGGCGGTTCTCCAGCTGGCTGGCACGGACGAGTGTGATGATGAGGACAACAATTGTCATGATCAGCGCCGTGCAGAGGTAGCGGATGACCTTTTGTGGCAGGCGGTAGATGTGTGCGCGAACGGCGGCCGACGCAGTGGATGCCCGCAGCCGCCGCCGGGGCTGTTCAAAAGCTGACACCGGGTGTCCGGTACCAGGGGCGCGTTTTGGCAACATATAGGACGTCGAGGCTGCCGTGCCGGAGGACTGTCGCGAGAAAGCACGACCGCTGCGTGGAGAAGAGGCTGCGCTCTCACCATCGTAGTCGTATTCGTCGTCGTCACTGCCATCGGGTGAGGAGATATCGTCGTCTGAGTAGCGATCCTTGCCGGAGGATGCTCTTGTGGGCTTCTCGTAGAGAGGAAGTCCCTGTGGCCGTGAGTCCCGCGAACGGAACAGGCCCGTGGGGAGAAGCCCCATGGCAAAAGACTGAGTGATGGAGGGCGGAGAAGAATGCGGGCTAGAGTCGGCAGACCAAGTCTGGCTGGAAGGGTGTGCGGTATGGCCCGCGAAGTGGAAGGACGTTGAGGAAACTGTCCAAGCGGCACAACGAGACGACGGGAAAGTATCGAGGCGTTGCGAGAGAGGAACGATCAGAGGGACAAGAAAAGAGACAAGAAAAGTCGACGATCGTCACGACTGGCTAAATAGAGTGGTCGTCCTAGTAGTGCGGCACAGGACATAGGCATGTGCAAAGCAGAGACAAAAAAGTTGCCAACTGGAGTACGACAAAAAGAAACAGACAAAATTGTGCCAAAGTCAAAGTGGATGAGCACGGGAGACGATCGTCTGCAACAGATAGATGGATATCCGTTAACAACAAGGCCGTTGCAAAATCAGAAAACAAGAAAGCGACTCCTTCCCAGAACACAAAGAGGTCGAGCCTTCTTTCTCACTGGTGTCGCCCCTTCCCTCTTCGTCTGGCCAACTTTAGTGGGGCACAATATAGCCTAGGGAGTTCAGTAAATCGCGACGCAAGAGAGATTGGGTCGCTCTTTCTCACCTTTGAATTGCTAGTGTGAAAGTGCTTTGCTTGCTTTTTTGTTATTAGTGTGCAGCGCTGGCGCAGGCCATTGGCCAATGTAGCAAGAAGACAATCCCACTTGCTATTTCTGGGCTAGTTGCTAAAGCAACCAAAGCAACGAGGTGCGGGTAGTGGGACATGTCAAGCATCCATGGGCTAATCACGAGGCTCGCTTGCCTTTGGTGGAACAGGCGCAGGCAAAGTTCATTCTTGTGAGGAAAGGGGTGCAAGTTGAAGGGAGGCAGGTGCGACACAGTTTGCTGATTGATGCGGTGTCAGGGTGTGACTTGGAGGCAGGCGCGGACGGGAAAGTAAAAGAGCGCCGTGGAAAGGGCTACAAGCCGGCCAGGTCGTTCTTTCTCCCCTTCCAGTTACTTGTCTTCTGTCCCTTCCCCCTTCCCCCTTCTCTTTGTCAATTTAAACTTGGCTGGCCGAAACTAACTCCATAATTAACGTCAATGCGACCTGCCAGCTTGGGTCACTCAAGTGGGTTTTTGTACCGTCCTTTTGTCCTCCACTTCGAACGACCAAAGCCCAGCAGCAAAATGAGGGCGACATTTCATTTGTGTATCCCCGTTTATGAGCTTCTCAGGCAAGGCTACGCTCTTGTACTCTTCCGGCATGCTCTGTAATTACCCGCTACCCGTCCTTCCGTGGACAGGGGGACGTTAGTGAGGACATTAAAGTGTACTCTCTTTGATCCAAGATGAATGACCAGAGAAAACAATGGAGAGAATCTGCGTTGCCGAGACTCTTTGCAAGCCTTCAAAGAAACTCACACGAGTGTAAAACGTGCAATGGTATGAAAAGGCGATACGCGAAAATCGGTATTTGAGATGGGATGGATGATGAGGTAAGCTTTTCTATATGATTTTCCCCTTGATCTTTGTTCCTTTATGAATAGAATATCACGAACAACTGGTGCTTCCTGTTGTATGTGCCTCCGTCTTGATATTCGTACTCCTCTAATTTGTTTTGTCAAATCGTTACTTTTTAAATTGTTTGGCACGGTTTTTAAAGGATGCCGCTGCGGTGGACTGAGGTTTGTTTTTGTAGCTGCCCTGCATTATCTCAAGTTAATTTCATTGCATTTCATTGTCCTTTCCTAAAGAAAACACCTTTGGAACTCGACCACAAATACAAACTTCCTACCATCTTTAACTTACTCTAGCACATCGGTCCCATTGAGTTCAACACTAATAACTATTTCGTAACGTAGCCTCGTGCCACCTTATCAGTAGATGACTTGTTTATTCTCCGCCAGCCAGAATCTTTATCTCCTCATTCTTCCTGCCCTACTTCCATCCGGGTCTTTCACTCGTTTATGTCCCAAGCAACCATCTCCCCCGTCCTTCCTAGCACACATCTCGCCATTTTATAAGATCATTTTCGGCCACGAATGAGATTACCCAGATATGTCCCATAATTGAAATCTTCACCTCCCACGTCTTTCTCAGTCCCCACTCCCTCTGCTGAGGGCTTCAACTTACACGGCCCCCCACCTTGGATCTCACCGCGTCTCTGAGCCTCTCACCTCCTCTTTGCCCTACATCTTCTTCCTCAAACGGGCGTGTTTCTGCAGCTGCTCCTGCATCGGATGCACCCCCAATTTTGGGCCCATCACATGACTTCTTCTTGGGTGGCCAATCCGTCTCCCTTCACCTCTGTCGCCGTGCTTCGGTCGCCCATACGCACCCGTTTCTGTACTGTTTTGGGCATTCTCTCGCCTTGTGACCTCAATCTGTGCAGCGGGGCTGCTATCCGGCATACCGGCCACTGCCAATGAGAGGTCGCATCGTTGACAGAGTCCTGCACGCTCGTACGAGCACGATGCACAAGGGCGACCTATGTCTCATTGGATTTGACCTCGTTGGTTTTGGGCAGCTTGCGTCGCGAACTCGTGGTGGCCAGAATGAACAAATACCAAAAGAGTGGAAGTGAGACGCATTCTTCCATTCGGAATCCAATAAGCCCTTCCACGGCCCATATAAACTCCAATGCCAGCCCAGCGTCACGGTCCAGCCGAACTGCCCAACAAGGCATTACGCCGCGCTGCGTGCTGACGTTTGATACCCTTTGTTTCTTGTTTTTTGCTTTCATATTCTGATAGTCTAAATTTTCTCGTTTTCTTGACCCCACACCATTGTTTCCTCAGACTCGTGGCTGTCGATTTGGCCACGCTCGAAATACCATTGGCTGTGCGAAATGCTTGCCCCTGGTCGGTTGACTTACATCGCTAAAACAGTGTCGATCACCAGCAGAAAGTACGACGTAAAACGACGAAAGCTGGAAAACGAGAAAGCCAACACTACTTTGCCTGCCCCGTGGAGCGTTGTGTTTGACGTAGGATGACATAAGTGACCTTGGGCCCTCAGGCCCTCTCACCAAATCCCCGTTCAACCCCCCGACGCAAAGCCTTGCTTAGCACAGCCAAGACTCAACATGGGGTCATTTGCATTGGCGTCTACGATGTCTGGACGTACATTACTCGACAGTAGTCTGTGGCGTGTAAGTCGTTGTGTCCACATTCAGGTCCTGCTGACCACCATCGCAAAAGCCAATTTTGCGGGTGAGAGGCTGAGACGCTCTAGAGGGACAGGCATTGATTCCATCGTCTGTTGATCCCAACCCAATCATTATAATTTACACGGCCCTGCTTCCTGTTTCGAAGATGATTTCGATACGAGGTCGTTCACATATCTTGACATCTTGTAAATTTAACCTCTTAGCTTTTGTCGTCTCACCTCATGACTCTAACATTGACTCGCGTTATGCATCCGACGTCTGTGCCACATAGCCTTATTTCAACATATTTGGGACCTTGACGTCCACTTCCTTGGATCGGCGGCCGATGCTCACAGCCACCTCTCCCAGCCCTAAATGTTACCAAGTACAAGCGTCTTATAGAAAGCCCTTCGCAACCTTGATACACCCCGGCCCTGCACTTGATATGCTCGTGTTTCCATGTAAGCCCGTCTTGATTCCATGCCAAGCAAAGAACGTTGTCTTCCCGAGGAGCTGCGCCTACTTTCATCCCCTGATGTCCTGTCACCGCCTTCGCACTGTTTTGCTATCCTCGACGTGTCTTCGTTACGTCTCCAAGTCTCTTTCGTTTTCTCTCGTACTGCATCGTCGATCCAGACGCCGTTCGCTCCAATCAGCCGTCTTCCTTTGTATGTCATTGGCCCGGCGCCTGTGCCTCTCGACACCGGCCACCTGACCCCCGGACCCGCTTGTTAGTGGACTTGCATCTGCATTGTTCTCGTGCCACGCACAACGCAAATGCGTCCTCCTCAGGCGCACACGATATCGCACCTTCACCCCAGCATTGTACCGCCTTGCGGTGACCCCCATGTACTGTCAACGCCGTCCATCCGCTCATACAAACCGGCGCTGCCCTCCGTATACGGAACAAAATCCCTGATCGAATGCCGCCACTATGACACAGCAGCATCAACACAAGAGCCACATATGTTATAGGATGGAGAGACAAGAACAAAAAATATATATATAAAATAAAATATAAAATAAAATATAAAATAAAACAAAAACCAATTACGGCCCGATTCTCACAACAGAAACACACCGCACAATTGGCCACGCAGAAACTTAAAAGGGCCAAAACCTCCCACCTTGTTGTCATCCATCGTCGCTTCCCAAAAGTAACATTGTTGCGCAACGTCCTTTGCTCCTTCCTGGACTTTGCTCTTGCCCTTCTTAATCGCCTTTCCACGTTTTTATGCTCCCACACTGTCCCTTGCTCTTTCCTCGAACACGCCCCTCCTTCTCTTTCCTTCGTTTCACCGGTCCTCCGGCAAGTCACCTGCCACAACTTAGCGTCGTTCTTGCTCTTGCTGTTCTGGTGTTAGTCCACACAGGTCAACTGCACATTGTCTCGAACTTCTCCTCTTTGCCATCTTTCGACTCTCGACGGATTGCTGTCCTTATATATTTCTAAGAGCATCCCACAACTGGCCTACATTCACACCCTCACTTTCGTCTCGCCGCTCCCTCTTGCCCTCGCACCTAGAGCCACCTCAACCCACACACACCCGCCTTTCGCCTCGGCAGCACACAGGTAGCAAATAAAAAGGCATCTTCTCGACGCGAGACCCTTGTCGTCTCCTTGTCAGTTGTACATCTATTCGCTCTTTTCTCATTACTCCCGGTCGTCTCACCGTCAGCCCTTGTTTCCTCACATACCCGCCGTCGTATTCTCTTGCCCGACATACCCACACCTTTCCGCCAGTCTCTGACATCTCCCGCTCAGGTCTCGATCTGTCTTGTCTTTGCCCGGTTTCCATTCTCTATATCAAGCATCAACTGCCTCTACCGTCCGTCAACATGGCGACTCTCACCGTGACGTCGACCAATGTCGACCCTCTACATGCTCTGCCTGCGTCGCCTCATACTCCACCTCTGCCTCCGACGACGCCCTCATCCACGCTGTCACCACTCTCCCTTCCCAAGCAAAACGGAGACGCCAACACTGGCGACCTCTCCATCAACATGGTCATCCACCAGAACCCCTTTTCCGTCACACTCGACGCCTGGGCCATGCTCGCCGGCTCCTTGCTGCTCGTGGTCGGGATGCACTGTATGCACCTGTCTGTGCTCAAAGCCATTATTGTTGCTGTGCCCGTCGTCTTGCTCATCCGCAACGACTATCTTAATTTCCTCTTGCTGGGCCCGGGTGGCACACCACCCACTTTTGTGGGCTACGTCCGCCTGCTGTGGTTCCGTTTGTTTGCTCTGCGTGACGTCTACCATTGCCCGCCCGAGACCGACCCGGGCCTGGCGCCGTCCCGCGGCATTCTGCGGAGCGGCGGCGGCAGCAGCAGCGACGAGCACATGGACTCAACTGCCAGCGAACTGCCGTACCGTCCCGGGCCCCGGCCACAGGTGGCTGGCCTCGCGCCGCAGCGGCAGCTCGACCAGCAGGCGTCCACGGCGTGCTACAGCCAACTCCGTGCCGCGGTCGAGGCCCTGACGCGTAAGCACCCCGACACGTTGAGCATCGCGACCTCGTGCATCGAGAAGCACGGCTTTGGCCTGTTTGCACGCCATCCCGTCAACGTCTGGGGCCAGGGCGAGATCTTCCACATCCATGACTCGGAAAAGTCCATGCACATGAGCCTGCACCCGGACGACATCAAGGAGGTGCTGGACAAGGGCTGGGGCCAGCGCCACCCTCTGGCCTTTTCTGGCTGGGTCAAGGCGCCGCTGCCGCCGACCTTTGTCATGATCTATGCGCCGAGAGGTCAGTTGTCACCTGCGCTTTCGTGATCCTTTTTGTCTTTTTTCAAGTATGGTTTCCACTAACAGGTCAGACGAGAGCGATCTCGCTATCATTGTTCGCATTGTCGAGGCGGCCATCTGGTACACCATGGCACAAAAGATCCAGCTGAAAGTGCCACCTGCTGAGCCAGAGATGCTGGCGTAACTAAAGGTCGAGTCACACACAGCCTTCTTCCGGCCCACAACTGAGAGTCGTCCTCTCGCCTTTATTTGTTTTGAGATCCTTGGTCGCATTCATGGACTCGTGCAAGCTATAGCCTGCTCTTTGCTTTTTGGCTTCTATTGTTACGATATACCACAGTGATGTTTTGACGAAATCAAAAATGGTGGGTGGTGTGTTGATAAGATGTATGACGGCAAAAGGTAGGCATTGACGCGGTGTTTAGTACGGGGATGACTGGAAATTGATGAAAAAGGGAGAGCATATATTATATCAATGACAACACATTAAAAAAAGGAAGTTTAGTGAATGCAAGTATTATATTCCTCAATGTTTCCTTTTTATTTTAAGAAAAGAAATTGAAATAAATGACACAGAAAATAAATAAAAAATCTATTAAAGAACTTTCATTACCGGCTCAGGCCACAATACTCTGAAAACGAGACGCTTAATGGAAGAGCACCGACCATCGACACGAGAATCAATCGTCCTCCTCGTCGCTGCTGCCCTTGCCCTCGTCGTCGTCGCCCTTTTTCGACTTGCGGTACTTTTCCCGCCCCGTCGCCAGCGTCGCCTCCACAATGCGCCCGTCAAACGCCCGCCCACCCATCAGCCGCACGCAGGCCGCCGCCGCTTCGGCCGTTTTGAATTTGACGCTCACCACGCCGGCGGCTTCCTGGTCAAAGAGCACCACATTGGTCACGTCGCCCAGCTTGCTGCACTCCTCGCGGATGTCCTCCTTTATGTCGAGCAGCGCGGCCGGGTCCTCGTCGAGCTCGGCCAGCGTAAACATGTGCTTGAGGACGACGACCTTGTCCCATTTGCGGTTGCGGCTGCTGCCGTTGTTGTTGCCGCCGCCGCCGCCCGTCAGGCCTGCAAACCGCTCGTCCTCGTCGCTGCTCCAGTCGGCCAGCTTGGCGTCCAGCTTCTGCGTCTTTTTAATAATCTTTTGCTTGTCCTGGTGGGCGTTTTTCCCGCTGCCACCCGTCGGCGCAGACGCAGACGATCCCGGCTGTCCACCACCGTCCGTCGCCACTGCCGACGCCGCTGCCGACGCCGCCCCGTCGCCTGGGGTTCCGCCCTCAGCCGGCGTGCTGGACTCGCTCTGCTGCTGGTAGTTGGTCTTCTTGTAGCTCGAGTCGGCCGCCTGCACGTGCATGCGTCCGGCGTCTGCGCTGCCCGGCGTGGGCGCAAAGCGGAAGTCTGTGTCGTCCAACAGCATAATGGCCATGTCGACGCTCTGCGGCTTGAAAAAGACAATGAGCGCGTCGCCCTTGAAGGAGCCGTCGCTGTTTGTGTACATCTTGATGCGCGGCCGGCCCGAGTCGATCTCTTCGGCGATCACGCCGCACTTGCGCGAAAACAGCTCGGCCACCTCGTCGGCCGTGGCATCGGAGGGCAGTCCGGTGACGTAGACGGCGGTATTTTGTTTCGGTTGGCGTGGGCCAGCCTGTGCCTTGGCACGCTTGTTGCTGCTGCCCGTGGTAGTGTCGTTGTCGTTGTTGTTGCTGTTGTTGCCATTGTGACCTCCTCGACGGCCGTTTGGATGCCGGTCTTGGTTCTGACTTGTATCTCGTGGCTGAACATGAGGGAAACAAGGAGCATACAATAAAACAAAGTCGAGGCAGAAGCCAAGACGGAAGAGGAGAGCAAAAGTGGTCAGTTTTTCGCCCGGGACGGTGAAATCTCCGATCGCGTGTTCTTGTTTTTTGTATGTCTTATTTTGATATTCAGGTGAAGGCAAAGGAGGATGACGCAGAGTGAGGTGAGGAAATAAAAAGAAAAGGGGCCGGCAGTGCAGGGGCAGCTGCACACAGGCAGCGGCAGTGGCAGCAGCAACAACGGGTGCAGCTTACCTCGCTATTGTAGTAGGAGTGGTCCGGCTTCCGTTTCCTGCTCTCCGAGGCACTGCTTTCTTGTTGATGCGCGGCAGCAAAAGCATCGATGGCGCTGCCCTCGTCCGCGTCGTCGTTGTCCGCAAGCGGGATCCAACGCCTCAGTGACTGGTCAAACTCAAACTCAGTGCCATCGTCCTGCACGGCAATGTACTTGCGGTCGAGCCGTGAATACGAGATGCGCTCATCGTCGTCAAACTGTGATATGTCCGTCGGAAACGTCCAGATTTGGCCCACCCCTTGGTCGGCCATGGCGGAGGTGATACGAAAGGACTCAGCTATAAAAGCAACATGAAGAGGACGCCGAAGTGTCGAGTACGCTATGCTTGCGATACCAAGTGAGCATGAGCATGAGCATGAGAACGAGAATGAGATCAACAAAAACAAGAAATGCAGCAGGCAGAACCAGGTAGCTTTGAAGTGGCTCCATCTCGTAGTCCTATTGGCCAAATCGCACGCACAGTGCATTATATAATAAACACTGTATTACACTGTACATCACATAGACGACATGTTACAGTAAGACTCCAATGGATCTGATCTCATTTCTTTCTTGTTTTTGGATTCGCTTGCATATTTGCGCCGAAACATGTATTAATGGACATGTGAGTGTCATACAAGGAGTCTACAGCCACCAAAACACATGTCCTATGACATCACCGCCCCCTTCTCCGCTACTGCTTCTGCTTCTCAAGCTTGTCCTCGACGGCCGATTTGACGCCCTCCACAAATGCCTCGACGGCCTCGGCGCCGCCCATGGGCATGGCACCGCCCGTCAGGAAGCCCTGGTTCTTCACAGGGATGGCTAGCGCGTCCGCAATGCTGGGCAGGCCGCCGTCGCGGATTGCCATGGACAGGCTAGCCAGGCTCTGCGAGAACTGTGGGCTGCGCAGCACCTTTTCGAGCAGGCTCTTCTTCTCGGCCATGGACATGGCAGCCTTGGCAGCAGCAGCGGTCTCCGCTGTGGGCTCGATTAGGTCGCCGCCGTCCTCGCCGGACTCGTGCTGGCTCAGAATGAGGACGGTGGGCGGCAGGTAGTTGAGGAGGCCATCGATGTACTCCTCGCTGGCGTTGCGAACCATGGGGATGGTGACTTTGGTCTCGAGCAAGTCGTTGAGCAGCGGGTAAGTCTTGTCGCGTGTCTGGCCGGCGCCCGCGCCGCCTGCGCCGCCTGTACCGCCCGCCAGGTTACCCTGCTGGCCGAGCGATGCTAGTAGGTTGCGAACGACTGTTGCTGCGTCTGGTGCGGATGACGAAACTCTGGAGTATGTAAGTCAGTGAGGTGATTTATTGCCAGGATGAGAGATTTGGCTATGACAGACGACAACATGGAGAGTGGAGATATAGAGAGAGACAGAAAATGACAGAATGAGAACAACAGATGAAAAGAAAACGCTATTAACAACAAAAGCCCGCCCGCACCGACACAATTGTAAACATTTTTGCTGGTGGAAAATATTTTTCTTTTCGTTTGGCAAAACGCTCTATGGTTAATAACTGACAAATAAAAGATAATAAAATGCTGGTAAAACAACGCTGGAAACTAGTGCCTCGAGAGAGCGCGTGCCCTTGCTCTGCTGAGCAGATCGTCAGGGTGTGTAGCGGCCATAGTTGTGGGTGTTGAGGAGGGAGGAGAAATAGGTGCGTAGGTCGCGTCCGCCAGGTTCTTCAGCGTCTCTTTGAGATTCGATGACCGTCCTTGCACATCTGCTTCCTCGTCGTGTCGTTCTTGGTGCGCCGGGCTGTGCCTTGGCCCATACCGTCGGCCGTCGCGCGTCTCTCTCGTCTCTCTCGTCTCTCTCGTCTGTCTCGTCTCTCCACGTCGTCGTTCACACAATGCTCTCGGAAAGGAAGACTGAACACCTACGCTCTTGCCCCGTCGGCGCCGCCTTCGCGGGAATCTTCCCCTTCTTCGCGGACGTCGCCGCCCGTCGCGCCGGATCCAGCACCGCCGGGGCCTCTGCCGTGTTGGTCCTCGGCGTCCTCCATGGTCTCGTCGCCGTCGCCGTCGTTGCCGCTGTGACCGCCGCCTCGCCGGCCGTCGTTGTTGTTATCGCGCACCTCGGCCAACTCTGCGTCAATGTCCGGCTCGCCGCCCTGCAGGAGCTCGTCGACCAGGTTGCCAATCTTGCGGTCGCGTGGGCTGAGCCAGGCCGGGTTGCCGTCGGGGCTCTGGGGTTTGGACTGCAGCCAGAAGAGGTGGCGCTGGGAGGACGATTCGAACTTGAGGACAAAGATGCGGCCGTTGGTCTTGGACGAAGCATGGTCGCCCGTGCCTTCATAGGGAATAAAGCGGCCGTCGCCGGGAACCATGACGAGGTTGAGCGGTGCGTCGTCCATCAGGACGTCCCGTGGCCGCCAACAAAAGTGCATGAGGTCTGGGGAGCGGATGTTAGGGCAAACGAGACGGCTTTCGGGCAGTAATGGGGCGTGGAGCGTGAGGCTTGGGTCTCGAGACGATCCTGCCATCTGCCACTTGCCACTTACCATCTTCGGCGTACAGAAAGATGTAGCCCGGCTCGGGTTGAGCTTTTACCTTGTGCGGTCGGCTTGACGACTGCAGCAGAAGGAAATCAAATTGTTAGCGGCACCAAGTCGCCAGGAACTATGCGTGAATGCGTCCAGTAGTGGCAACGTACATCCACCTCACAGAGGCCCGCCTTGAACGTGATGGTTGGGATTATTGACATGTTCGCGAGGAGCTGTGGGGTTCCGGTGTCTCGACAATAAAGATGATGTAGACGTGCTATGGCAATCAATTCAGACTTTGGACAGCGTTGGAAACACGTGTTGTGGGTGGAACACAGATACGGTGATGCTGTCGTGTGTTTTGTTGGTGATGATGAGGGAGAACCAACGAGATGTTGGAGCTTTCGGAGCTTCTGTTTGGGCAGGCGACCGGTGGCCACAGGCGCCAATGCCGTGACGTCTGCAAGGTCGTCTGCCAGGTGGCAACAGGTGGCAGGTGGAAAGAACAAATATGATGAGTAATCGCCTCCTATGACATTTCATGTGACAACTTATCTGCATCACGTGTAGATACGCTATCCGTTTTACAACGACCTCTACAATAGGTAAGCACGCTACGCAACATGATTGGTCAACCACTCTCCCTTTGTCTTGCCTTCCAGTTTTTTCCATGAGACGGCCCCACTCTCTTTCAAAAAATTAACGCCGCACACAAAAATAAAATCGGAGAATCCTGTGCTGATAGGGTTTGCTTCCTGGTGGGCTGGCTAACCAATTTTTTTTCCGCCCTACTTTCCCCTACTGGCACCGGTTGTGTGGTTTTTTCTTAAAACCTCCTCTGCTTCTTAGGCCAACCCGCACATCTAGACACAACACGCCAGTATCATCGCCGCACACATCGCGACCCGGGACAGCAACGAAGGTTTCTTTTTCGTCGTTTACCACTCCTTACAATCGACACCATGTCGCCCACCGCCCCTGCGACGAAGAAGTTCGGCAAGTCCTCGCGGACTGTGCCTCACCACACCGAGCGGGCCCAGAAGTGGTACCCGGCTGAGGACGATGCGCAGCCGAAGAAGGTGTGTTGACGGAGAGGGGAGAAGGGAGAGGGCGGACAGGATGCATGAGGCGGGCAAGCGCGGGACGAACGGACGGCCTGGAAGAGGGGGCAGCCGAGCACACCGACGCCGGCGTGAACCGATGCGGCAAGAGGAGGACATGAATGGGATGATATGCGGGCAGATGGGATTGGGGCCTTGAAAGGCTTGGCCGGCATGTTTTCGTCTTTGGCGGGGATGCCATGGCCAGCTGGAAAAGCCGCCTGGAAAGTCCACTTGGGAAATGAGAGGAACAGAGAGAGGGGAACAGGAAGGCCGCCCGCATCGAGCCGCAATTGCGTGAAAGCCCGCCTCTATGAGCCATCCTGCATCCTCGACGACGAAACATCGCCGCAAGACAGTCTAGTTACTAACGAATTCGCAATCACAGGTCCGCAAGGCCCTCCGCCCGTGGAACCCCCGCAAGTCCCTGGTTCCCGGCACTATCCTGATCCTCGTTGCCGGCCGTTTCCGCGGCAAGCGCGTGGTCCTCCTCAAGAACCTCGACCAGGGTGTTCTGCTGGTCACCGGCCCCTTCAAGATCAACGGCGTTCCCCTGCGGAGAGTCAACGCCAAGTACGTCATTGCGACATCAGAGAAGGTCGACCTGGCTGGCGTCGACGCCAAGAAGATTGAGGAGATTGCGGCACCCAACTACTTCACCGCCGACAAGGCCAAGCAGAAGGCTGGCGAGGAGGCTTTCTTCCAGCAGGGCGAGAAGCCCCAGGTGCGTTTTACCTACCCCCTTTTCCGTCGCCTATGCTGTGTGCATTTGTCCATGGTGACCACCACTAACCCCATACCAGAAGAAGGAGATTGCGACGACCCGCGTAGCGGACCAGAAGGCCATCGACAAGGCTCTGATTGCCAACATCAAGAAGGTCGAGCTCCTCGGCAGCTACCTGGCAACATCCTTCAGCCTGCGCAAGGGCGACAAGCCCCACGAGATGAAGTGGTAGACGGATGATGATCGGACAAAGAAAAAAAAGCACAACAATACACCTTTCTCTTGTTTTATTACGGATAATATGATCGATTGAAAATTAAAAATTCCACCTTACACACACACGGAGTATCCATCGTTTTCACGTTCGACGTACGTTTCCCGACAAATATTGAGAGAGAATCAGGGCGTTGTTCTTTTTTTTTTTTCTCGTCTCGTTTCTCTCCGCTTTTCCATCTCGTCTCTCTTCTATCGCGGCACTGTTATTTATGTTTTATGGGTTTTTCTTTTCTTTTTTCAACGCTATACACATCATCACCAATGGCCCTCCCACCTCTCGGCTCACCGGCTTTTGCCAACCGACCTTTTCGTTTTCCGACAACCAAGGAACAATCGATCATGCTGTCGTGGATGACTGGCAAAAGGGAACCGGGGGACACCATGTGGCGAGGTGAGGTGACTGGAGGAGGGGCACGGAAGAAGAAGAAAAAGGAAACGAGATGTTGGTTGGAGGGAGCATCGGCGCGTCTCTTTGTCTTCATTTGGGGCACGGGCACACAAACTCTCACGAGGGGAGCAAAAGAAATACAACTTTTTTTTCACATAAATTCTGTTTTTCCCTGTCAAAGAAGAACGGGAAAGAAAACATGTGAAAAGGACATTTAAGAAAAAAAATGAGGGAAGCAAAACTCTTGAGCAACAAAAGAAAAAAACAAACAAAATTACCCATTCAAGTTCTGCTTCACGGTCCCACGGTTTGTGATCCAATGGTGAATTAGGCGGTCGATTTTGGCTTTGGCCTTTTCTGTGTTTGTCGTTGTTTTCGTTCTGCTTTTCTATTTTCTGTCCTGCGTTTTGTCGCCCAATCTGTGTGTTGTCTGGTTCTCCCCTTTTTGTTTTTTATTCTCCCCACCGTCATCACACACAGAAGCGCATGGCAAGAAAGCAAAAATATACGAAATAAAATATATAAAAACCTTACAACATTAAAATTACTGCCTTTCAGGATACGTGAAACGAAATGAGATGCAATACGATAAATCACTACGGAAGTCACCAACTGGCTTCGCATAATTTATTTTTCCTTAACTTTGATATCCTATCACAACTTGGTCGACCGTCCGTGACGCACTGGATGCCCCACAGGCAGTCACTCGCGGTCGGCAAAGCTCTGGATCAGGCCCTCGGGCGTCGTATCGTACTCCTTGAGCGTGACCTTGCCAGTGGCATCGTCCAGATACGTATTGGCCTGGACAAACACCTTGCGCGGCTGCTTGTTCTTGAGCACAACATCGCGCACCTTGGTGCCCCAGTACTCGAGGCCAACAGCCGACATCTTGTCGGCGAAGAAGGCGGTGCCGTTCACGACGTCGGCAGTCGACTTGTAGATGTGCAGCTTCTGCAGGTAGTCACCGACGGCTGTAAAGTTAGCATCGTGCCCGGAAGGAGAGGAAAGGAGTAGGTGGGGGGGGGGGGGGGCAACGAAAACGACCTACCCTTGCGACCGGTGGTCAGAATCTTGGAGCGGTCCAGCTTGATGGTCAGGTCGGACAGGTCGTCGTTCTTGTACTCCAGCTTGCAAAAGTCGTCGCCGGCCTCGAGGAAGCACCTGAGGATCGAAAACCGCGCCTGGCAATGCGGCTGGCCCCATTTCTGGCCCTTGGGGTCCCAGAACTCGACCGACGTCAGACCGGCCCGGGCCATGCTGAGGTACGAGGCATACAGGACGTCGCCTGCCTCGCCGTCCAGGTCGTCGGAGCCGTCGCCGAAGCCAAAAATTTTGAGCACCGGGAACTCGCAGCTCAGGAACATGGCCACCAGCTCGGCGCGGCACTCCTCGTAGGCGCCCGCCAGACCGCCAAACACGGAGCCCCACGTCTGACCAGGCTTGTACCAGGTCGTCACCGGCTTGCCGGTCAGCGGGCTGACGGGCGGGTTGCTGTGGTCAAAGTTGTAGACGCCGGCGCTCGTCTCCTGCAGCAGCTTGCCGCAGCCGTGGCCCGTCAGCTCGTGCAGGCCGACCTGGACCTCAAAGGCGCCGTCGCGGTACTTTTGATACAGCTCCAGGTCGTCCTCGCGGATAAAGGGGATCTTCTCGTTGGGCGCCTTGGCGCTAAGCACGTTGCCAAGCGACACATTCTTGAAGCCCTCCGTCTGGCGAATGTCGTCGTAGTTGGGGATGTTGATGCCGGCGGGGATGCCGGAGCCAGCAAATGTGAGCACCTCGAGGGACGTGAAGTCAGGCGACAAAAACTTGTCCTTTTCGAAATCAGCGCTCCAGGGCAGCAGCGGGATCAGTGTTGGGGCCGCGTCGACCAGGGCGCCAAAGGCGCGCGTGCGCTCCAAGTTGACCATGGCCACAAAGCCCTCCCACTCGCCGCGTGTGCCGGCAGGGTCGCGGTACGTCTCGATGAAGCCAATGTTGGTCTCGACCATGGGTCCCTTGTCGCGGATCCAGTGGCGCTGGCTGTCCTTGAACGCGAGCAGAGAGCCCTCGGAGAAGGACTTGGCGTACGCCTCGTGCATCTTTGTCTCCGTCTCGTTGTCGGCATGGAGGGCCGCCTGTGCAATGTTTTTGGCAATCTCGGCCATCTCCGTGGCGTAGTCGCCGTACACCAGGCGGATTGTGGCGCCCTGGAGGGCAGCCGGCTCGCTCTCGTCAAGCGCAAACTCAGTCTCGGTGCTGCCGACGTCGCGGCCGTCAACGGGTGGGTTGGTCTGACCGGACGCAATCAGCAGCTCAAAGACCTTGCTGCCCTTTTGTTTGCGCAGACGGGTGTTCTCCGGCAGCAGACCCTTCTTCTCCATCCACTGGGCGACGCCGGCAATCTCGTCCTTGGTGATGTCGGGCGAGTCGGGGTAGTACGTGGTCAGGTGACCGTCGTCGGTGTAGCCGAGATGCAGCAGGCCGACATCCTCGGACGAGAAGATGGCGCCCTTGGTCGCCTTGTAGTGCTTCTCGGCATCGGGCGACGTGCCGGCCAGGGCGGCAAAGGCGGACTCGGGGGCCCGCGGGATGAACTTGGAGTCGCCGAAGCTCTTGTAGTTTCCGCAGTTGCCTAGGAACTGCGCGGCGTACTGCAGAAACGCCGTGAGGTGGGCCTCCTCGACGCCCGCCTTGGCAGCAAGGGCCCTCCAGTCGCCGGCAGCAGCCGTGTTGAGCGCCAGGATGAAGTCGTAGATGGACTCAGCCTCGGGAGAGACCTGGCGGAGCACAATGCGGTTGCCAGCAAACGAGGCTCTGGCGCCAGCCAACGAGAGGCCTGGTTAGCACACGTGCCACGCCGGGTGGACAGCAGACCGACCCACGGGACGCACGACGACACCTACCGGCTGATGTAGTGGGCATAGCGCTTCTGGCTGTCGGACAGAGCGTCAAAGTGTTTGGCGATCTCGAGGCGGACGACACTCGGCGGCGCGTCGGCCAGGTATTGGTTGAGCTCCTGGGCGGTCAAGGCCATGGTGGCGGTTGCGCTGAATGTGCGTGCAGTGACGTTGTGACGGTGGGGAGACTGAGGGGGAAGAGCGTGCGTGCGTGGTAGTGAGCAGGGTGTGCGTCGTGAGACGAGATGGAGAGACGAAGGCGTAGATGACGAAGAAAAGCTACGGCTGTTACTGCTACAAATCAAACGGCGGGGGGCGGAGAGCTGGGCAGCGTGGTGGACGCAGCGGAGGTGAGGAAGGAGGTTCATCTGACACGACCCCAGATAGGAAGGCGCAGTTGCGGGCGGTCTACATCGAGCAATGGAGGGGGAAGCTCGAAATGGAAAGCTGGGTTAATACCTGGCGAGCAGGCGCAAAGCTGTCCGTGCCAGAAAACGGCAGTCACGTTGGACCTGCGGGGGCTTGTGGGGGGGGGGCATGCGTGCACAGGATTGGCTGGTCCCTGGTGTGAGTTGCATGGCAGTTGCCTTCTGTAACCCGCAAGCACACGCGTCGCCCAACAGGAAAGGGCAAGAGCAGCCACGGGGTGCTGGCGCAAGGGACGGAATACGATGTGCGACATTTGTACACTTTCATAGACCGTTGCAGTTGGCGATGCGATGCGACTCCCAAGACATTGTCTTACCACTGGCCCGAGGGTGATCTGAGAGCAGATTCGCCCAGTCCGGCTGGGTGCCCTGAGTAACGGAGTATCTGAGATCACAGAGGACGAACTGCCACGCAGAGGAGTGGGTCCCCAATGGCCCAGGGAAGGGCAGGAGCGACGTAACAAAGTGGGTCTCGCAAAGACATGGACGTTTCTGTGCACGGGTAGGAGCTAGTCGACCGGATTCGCTCCGTCATCATCCACTGTCCGTCGCATCCGCAGCAGGGCTTGGGGCTCGTTCCAGGGCGTTTAAGACGCTAAAATCAGCCTTGTTTTGGCGCTGTTTCGAAGATTCCACCCGCACAGCATGCACAGCGTCGTCTCGTATTTACCGATCTCACTCGCTCTTTCCCGCCGATAGGAATTCGTTTCCTTTTTTTGATTTCTTTTTTTTCCTCATCTCTCCTCTCTCCATTTCCCTTTTCCGCCATCATCTCCTCCTCCTCCTCTCTTCTTCAACCTGGGCTTCCAACAGGCGGTTCATCCGGGCCCTGCACTTCAAGTGTGTTGTGATTTATCCAGCGCCCTGTGCCGCTTTCCCGCCACTGCCGACCACCCGCCTGGCGAACTCGCATAAACATACACAGATACATAACAAAACTTTGCCTCTCCCGCTCGATTGCCTTTCGGCTGGCAAAACATCATGGGTGAGGACAACGACGTTAACAAGGGCCTCCTTGACGGCGACATCCGGCGATCCGCTCGTTCCGAAGGCTCATCGTCCTCTGACACGATTGCCGCCGAAGTCGGATTTGAGCGCCCGGACGAACGCCCCGACGGTGACCTTTCCGAACTCGAAGAAGGCGAAGACGCCAGCGACGACGCCCCGCCGACACCACGTTTCATGCAGGACGAGGGCTCCTGGCGGCGGTTCCGCTGGGTGCCGTACTGGGTGCGCCGGTCCGCCAAAGCGGCTGTGCAATGGTCCCGTGGGCCCGAGGACGCACGCCCCTTTGTGATTGAGCCCCTGCTGCCCGTTGTGCAGCATGCGCCCCTCCAGCTGCTGGACTGGCTGCTGGACAGACTGCCGGGATCCAAGGACGACCCGCTCAAGAGCCGGATCCGGTGGCGCCGTGCGCTGCTGGGCGGCTGGCTCGCGATTTGGCTGCTGACGTTTGCGCTGGTGATGCGTCGTGGCATTGTGGCGGGTGAGATGGCGGACTGGGGCATCCCCGGGGACATTGGGTGCGGAAACACATACTGGGTGCCGGGCAACATGTGCGGCCTGGACGGCAGCGGGTGCCGGCCGTTTAACGGCAGCGGCTTTGCGTTCCGGTGCCCAGCGACCTGTGCGGGCTACCAGGTGCTGAACCCGCGGGCGGTCGGCGACAAGGAGGTGGTGTACCAGACACTGGTGGTGGGCGGCCCGAACTCGGGCGCCAACGGCACGGACCACATCTACCGTGGCGACTCGTTCATCTGCAGCGCGGCCATCCATGCGGGCGTCATTAACAATGCGGCCGGCGGTTGCGGCGTGGTGCGGCTCGTCGGCCGACAGACGCACTTCACGGCGTCCAATAACAACGGCATCCAGAGCATCGCATTCGACTCGTACTTCCCGCTCGCGTTCACGTTTGAGCAGGGCGTCAGCTGCCCCGGCCAGCAGGATGCGCGCTGGCCGCTGCTGGCGGTGTCGGTGGTGTTCTCGACGATCCTGTCGCTGTTTGTGACGAGCCCGGCGGCCTTCTTTTTCAGCGTCTTTACGGGCCTCTTCTGGCACGTTGGCCTGGCCTCGGACCCGCCGCCGCACGCGTCGATCCCGGCCCTCCTCTCCAACATATCCGGCAAGTTCTTGCCGGCGGCCCTCGTCGCCTGGGTGATCTTTGACGTCATGGCCGTGCGCCGCACGCTCACGGGCTTGACGGCACAGGTTGAGAAGACGGTGCTGTGGCTCGGTGGCTGCTGGGCTGGCTCGCTCAACAACTACACGTTTGACGGCATCCCGATCCAGCGTCTGACGCCGCACGACCTCGCGCAGCAGCCCGGTGCCAAGGCGGCGCTCGCCATCATCATTGGCATTCTGCTGTCGATTGCGGCCACCCAGGTCTGGTACTTCCGCCGCGAGGGCCGGCTCCGGCGCTACCTGCAGCTGTACATTCTGTTCATTTCTGGCCTGGTGGTCTGCATGCTGTTGCCCGGCCTGCGCCTGCGCATCCACCACTACATTGTGGGCCTTTTGCTCCTGCCCGGCACAAGCATGCAAACACGGCCGGCGATGCTCTACCAGGGCATCCTGGTGGGCCTGTTTATCAACGGCATCGCGCGCTGGGGCTGGGACTCGCTGCTGCAGACGGCGGCGGCGCTGCAGGACGACGCGCAGCTGAACTCGCCCCTGCCGACGCTGCTGGAGCCGGTGGTCCGGCTGGCCAACACGACGGTGGCCACGGTCGTGGAGGCGGCCGTCGACGCAGCTACGGGCCTGCTGGCCTCCGACGCATCGCGCCTCGCCGGCGTGCTCACGGTCGCCGCCAACACGAGCAGCATCACCTTCTCGTGGCAGCCGCCTCCAGGCCCGCGCTACGACGGCATCAGCGTGCTGGTCAACGATGTGGAGCGGTACCGCGGCTACTTTGACGATCCGGTGGAGGCCGACGGCACAAGCAACGGCGGGCCGACGTTTACATGGGAGCGGCCGGCCGACGTGGCGGCGGCAGGCGTCGACGAATACTTCCGGTTCGGCTACATGGAGGGCAGCCAGACGGACGACTACACGCGGGCGGGAATCTGGACGGCGGAGGGCGAGTGGCTGTCGATGCCGCCTGGACCGTCACGGGTGCGCAGCCGCGAGGTGGCCGAGATGCGGTAGGCGGCGAAAGGCGAGGCGGTGACGATCCTACTGTAGGAGTGGCTGCTCATGTTATGGAGTTTGGGACGGGCGGTTTTTTATTGTTTTGTGTTTTATATTTTCTTATTTGTTTCCAGTTTCCTTTCTTCTTGTTTGATTTTCTGTCTTTATCCTGTGCTTGTCGACTTTGCTTCGACTCATGTCAATATTCCCATCTTCGACCTGGTTTTAGTTCATTTGCAGCGGCACATCATCAGCCTATCAATATATCGCATGACAGCCCTATTACTTATCCCAGTGCCCCACTCAAGTAAGCTCAAGTAACTCGTAGTCTCACCCAAGCTGTCGGCTACACATCTATGTCCTTTCACTCCCCAGCCTTGCTCTTTTGCTCGTCTGCTCTTCTCAACTAATTTGCCGTCCATCCCCGCCATGACTCGCGTGCCCACCGAGGACGACTTCAAGGGCCTCGCGCCCGACGTCAACGTGGCCCTCCACTTCCCAGATCCGCCGGCGTCCACAACGGCCATTCTGCTCCTCTTCCACGGACTGGGCGACTCCGAGTCGCCGTTTGCCGCCTTTGCGCGCGCCGTGAATCTGCCGGGCGTGCTGGCCATTGCCGTGCGCGGGACGAGGGTCCTGCCGCCGAGCTTGGTGGCCGGAACCGAGGCCGGCGATGCATCGCAAGCTTCGTTTGGCCACGGCCCGCAACACTTCCACTGGGGCGACGACCTGCGCCTCGACGGCACCGGCCAGCTCGACGACGACCCGGGCTTTGACGCGGCCGTCCAGCGCGTCGACAGCCGGCTGATCCAGGACGTGCTGGTGCGCGCGTGCGGCTGGCGCTACGGCGACATTTTGTTGTTTGGCTTCGGCCAGGGCGGGACGTTTGCTCTGGCGCTGGCAGCACGTGTGGCGGCACAGACGGCAGCCACGCCTCGGGCCATTACCGACAAGCCATCCACAGGGACAACGGCTGCCTTCAAGGGCATCGTGGCCATTGGTGCCGCTGTGCCGTCGGCCATCACGGGCGCGCCCACATCGGCGCCCCGCCTTGCCACGCCTCTCCTCGTGTGCGGCGCAGCCGGCAACGAGGCCGTGTCCGCGGAGACACAGGGCATGCTGCGGCGACGGTTTGCGGCGGTCGACACAGCGGCATGGCATCGTCCCGACGACGAAGACAATGGGATGCCGCGCAATCGGGCCGAGATGCTGCCCATTATGCAGTTCCTCGCGAAGCGGCTGCAGCGGTGATCGCGTATGCCTTGCGGCACTGCTGGATAGAGGCAGCTGGTATGGCAACAGGCTGGCTGATGCAAATACAAAGGACACAGCTGCTCATGCTCTCCGGCAATATTCACTGCTCGTCGACGCTTGCTGCCGATACTACGCAGAGACCAGTCAACCAGGTGACGGAAAGCCGCTGGTGTCCAACCATGGAAGGAGGAACTACCTACGAGGTGTGCCTTTCACGAACATTCGCCCAGCTTGCAACTGTTTTGACAAGGCTCTGTGGACGTTTGCTAGTCCGACTGGTGTCGCCGTGGAAAGGCTTCACCTTTTGGGTGAGACCTTATAGCACTGCGCCAAATACAGACAGGGCCACTAAAGAGCTGGAACATGCCCCTACAGCACCCAAGTTTCAGCACGGTTCTGGTCCCACTTTTCAGCTTGTGTCTGTCGTACGACACATTCTAGCGCACCTTCCTTCTTTCCACCACTCGACTCCGGCCTCATCTTGCTCTCGACTGCGAGACAAGTGTCATCCTGCACAATTTCACGCTGCTGTCATTGCTAGCCGTCGTGTCACCGTCACCATGGCCGACCGTCGCCAGCACCCGCTCTCTGTCTTTACGGAAACCAACTATCTCCATGCGTTCTTCAAGTACGTTGGCCCTGCTCCTCGGTCCCCTCCCTTGCACCTTCCGTTTCTGCAACATCATCATGGCCCTGTCATATGATACACATCGGCCGTCCCCTTTCTACCTTTGCTGCGTTCTCTCTTTTTTTCGGTCTCGTTGCTCATTGTGCCTTTTGCCGTCCAGCCCCGGCTATGTCAAGCACGTCGTCTGGGCCCAGTGGCAGACCGTGCCTCTGCCTGCCCCCGGCCACTTTGCCGGCCAGACCATCATCGTCACCGGTGCCAACGTCGGCCTCGGCCTCGAAGCCGTCCGCCACTTTGCCCGTCTCGGCGCTTCTCGCGTGATTGTCGCCTGCCGCTCCGTCGACAAGGCCGCGGCCGCCGTCGCCAATGTCAAGCAGTCCCTCACGCCCGAGCAGGCCGCCGCGTGCACCCTCGAGGCCTGGGACGTCGACCTGGGCTCGTTTGCGAGTGTCGCCGCCTTTGGCGCGCGCGCCGCCAAGGAGCTCGACCGCCTCGATGCCGTTGTGGAGAACGCCGGCGTGGCTGCCGGGACCTACACACCGCTTGAGGGCCACGAGAGCTCCATCACGGTCAACGTCCTGTCCACCTTTTACCTCGCCTTGCTCCTCCTGCCGCTGCTGCGCCGCACCGCCGCCCAGCACAACGTCCGCCCCAACCTGGCCGTGGTCTCGTCCGACGCCCACTTCTTCGCGCGCTTCGCCGAGCAGCACCGGCCGTCCATCTTCGCCGCCCTGCAGGACCCGGCCTCCATGTCCCACGACCGCTACAACGTGTCCAAGCTGCTGGAGATTCTCGTCGTGCGCGAAATGGCCCACGTCCTCGACGACCGCCACATCCCTGTGACGGTCAACACCCTCAACCCCGGCCTCTGCCGCACCCAGCTGTTCCGCTCGCTGCCCTTTGGCGTGCGCCACCTGGTCCACGGCGGGCTGCTTGTCGTTGGCCGCACGGCCGAAATGGGCGCACGCACGCTCGTGTCGGCCGCGGCCGCCGGGCCCGAGACCCACGGCCAGTACCTCGATACCAACGAGGTGTACCCCGTGAGCACGTACGTGACGTCCGCAGCAGGCGCCCAGGCACAGGGCCGTGTGTGGACAGAGCTGCTGGGGATTCTCGAGGGCGTACACCCCGGCATCTCCGCGAATCTGGAGTAGCGAACGGACTGGTTCAGTGAGTATGAGAGTATGATGTGGTTGATCTGTGGCCTGTTCCTGTTTTTTTTTAACAAGCGTTGAAGTCTTTTTTTTTTTTTTGTTGTATCCATTATATCGTTACAAAAATCATGTTCCCAAAAGCCATGCGTCCGTGTGTCCGGTTCACCCAGGGTATCTGTTGAAAAGTACAGTTGAACAATCGTGAGAACTCCGCCAAATGGAAAGACCAAAACGGAATAACGCGCAGACAATGCCCCTCAAAAATATCAGATGATGGTGCTTATTCCTCAGACGGCCGCTCTACCTTGTCCGGCGCACCGTCGTCTTTGGACCACACTTCGAGGCCGTACCCGCCAATGCCCTGCACCAAGTACGACAGGCCCTCCGGCCCGCGCTTGTTCTGGCTCCGCGGTCCGCGGTCGCGCAGGTCTTCGCGCAGCCACGCCAGCACCAAGTCGCCCAGCCGCGAGTTGCCGGACGCGCCCAGCATGCTGAGCGCGGGACTGTTCTTGCCCGTGTGCCGGCCGTCCACCTCGTTGTTGTTGCTGGCTGCAGCCGCCGCGTCCCGCTGCTGCTGCTTGAGCAGTCGCTGCTGGACGTACGTCGGGTCGTCCAGGAACCGCGACGCGGGGCCCCATTCGCGCACCGTGCCCATGTGCATGTGCACCAGGTGCGTCGGCCAGCCGGCCAGGTGGTCCAGGATGTGCGTCGCGTACACAATCGTCGGCGGCGGCAGACCCGCCGCGCGGTCCGGGTGCCGCTCGCACTCCTGACGCAGCCACCCGAGAAACTGGGCGCGCGTCCAGACGTCCAGGTCCACCGTGATCTCGTCCAGCAGCAGCACCCGCCAGGGGCGCACGAGGCCCATGGCCAGCTGCACGCGGCGGCGCTCGCCGTCGCTGACCGCGTGCATGCGCCACGACGTGTCAATGTCCAGGACACTCACGAGCTCGTCGCGGCGCGCCGGGTAGGCATCGCCGCCGACGGACGCGAGCAGCTCGTCGACGCCAATGTCGCGGCGCACGACAGGGTTGAGCACCCACTCCAGGCCAAGGTACGTGACGCCCTCGAGACCCCGCGAGAACGGGTCCACGCCCTGAATGCGGATGCTCTCCTTGGGCGCAAGGCGCTTGCCGGCGAGCAGCCGCAGCAGTGTCGTCTTGCCGGCCCCGTTGGCACCGATCAGGAGCGTGCGGCTGCCGGCGGGCAGGTCGAGCGTAATGTCCGAAATACCCGTGCTGAAGTCCGGGAACGAGTACGTCAGGCCCTTTGTCTGGATAACGGGCGAATCAGTCGTCGAGGCACCGGCGCCATTCGCTGGCGGCGTATTGGCCATGATGTGTGTGGTTCGTGGCTGGTTTTTGTCTTTTGTCTTCGGTGTACGGAGGAAAAGTAAAAGTGCAGGGTAAAAAAAATGAAGTCGAGATAAATGGCGTGAAAGAGTCGGAAAAGCGATGAAACGATGAGGATGAGGATGAGAAATCGAAAAAGTACAACGTTGGTGACGGTTTGGAGTGACAAACAATGCCGAGAATTTGTGGCTCATAGTGGGGTTGGATGAGACCATTCCTGCGTTGAAGAACGTAGCGCCGCCATCCATCTCCGAATTCCGCGCGTAGTCGCCATTCTTATATACTTACGCTTCTCCACCACCCATCGGTCTTCTGAGCTTCATCCACCGGAGCTCGCGCGGGCATTCATCAGATTCTTCATCGTGTTGTACATGAGCGAAGCAACGCCGTTGAGATGTTGCTTCTCGAGATAAACAAGTAGGCCTGATCGGTATGCCTGCCAGGTGATGCGAAGGCCGCCCGAGTTTGCCAGCCGCAGCAGCGCCGCTTGCGTCACAGGGCCCGCGTGCCGGCGCTGTAGGGGAGCCGGATTGTTGCTGCCGCTGTCACCGCTTCCGCTGCCCACATTCGACGCGGCTTCCATCGCCTCGTCTTCCAGCTGCCGCAGGTAGGAAATCGCCTGCAGACAGAACGTCGGGGAGTGCAGCAGACTGAAGGCAGCCGCCAGGGGCAGATCGCGGTCCAGCAGGCTCTGCACGTAGCCGGCCAAGCGGCCCACGACCGCGCCATCCACGCAACAGCCCAGCGCGTTGGTGTCGGTCGACGAAAAGGCACGCGACCGCCACAGGCAGTTGCAAACATCCATCAGATAGCCGTTGAACAGATTGACGCGTGCGCGCTCGTGGTCGCTCAGCGGCAGGGACAGGGGCTTGGGGGGTTGGCCGTCGTTGTTGCTGTTGTTCAAAGCGAGGGCCGCGGCGGCCGCACTGCGGCCCGGCCGGCGCGACATGGCCGCTTCCAGGCCGCGCTTGTAGTTCGCCAGCAATCCATAGAGACGCGATACGACAGCCGCCGACTGGTGGAAGTGGAGTGTGTACACGGCAGCGGGGGGTGGGATCAGCTCCTGGACGGAGGCAAGTACATCGTCGCGGCGGTGGGCAAGCACGGCCGTCACCTCTTCGTAAAAGTCGAGCACACCAAGCAGGGCAATGGTCGAGACGCCGCCGTTGTTCGGGGCGGAAGGCGAAGCACCGACCGAGTTCTGGATCAGGGCGAGCACGAGGCCGCTGACGTGCTCAACGAGGGCCGCGACCGATCCAGCGACCTTGTTGCTGACGTCGTCGTCAGTACCCGCCATCAAGGTAATTCGCCACTGTCGCAAGACAAGGGTATAGAACGCCAGCAGGTCAAGTTGCGAAGAAACGTCATTGTTGAGGAGCCGTGCTTCCAGCAGCTCGTAGGTTGCCTTGTATGTTTCTGTAGGATGTTAGGAAGGCGTAACCCAAAAAAAAAGGGAATTCAGCGACAATATTTACCTGGGAACCTCGTCACCGGAACAAAGGCCAGGGACTCGAGAATGTAGCTCTTCTTGTCACGGCCGTTCCAGTGAGCAAGGATCTCGCGAAAGAAACGGTGGAAGACGGGCGGGAACGTCTTGGTGCTCGTAATGTAGTCGTGCACCACCTCCAACAAATCCATTAGCTCGTCTCTGCTGCTGTCGCCGCTCGCCGTGCTCGCCACACATGCCTCCAGCCAGTTGTCGACACGCTTAAATGCCTCGTCCGCAGGCCGCAGCTGCAGCAGCTTCTGAAGGAGCGGATCAGCGAGCACAGCAACCAGCTGGGCCGGTAGCTCAATGGTCTCAAAGTGCGCCGCTAAACCTGCTGCACTGTCAATCTCCTCGAGGGTGACGGACTCTTCTTGCGCGTGTATGGTGGTCACCACGGGAGGACCAGAGGCTTTTCCGGCGGAACGGCCACGTCCGGCGTGATCGTGCCGCACGCGGAATCCATTGTAAGGCGCATCATCGAGAAGGTCGACCCCATTGGCGCCGCTGTTTCTGCCATTGGCATCATCTTGGCGGCTCTGCTGCCGCGTGAGGCGAATGTCGTCGAGGTGTGCCCGCCATTGTGGGTCGGGGTGCTATTAGCAATGTTAGAATCGATGTTTGGGAACGTCCACAGGCCATTTGTGTGCCCTCGTGCCCTCGTACCTTGAACGGCGACGCCCTGCCACGCGTGGCCGCGCCCACAATCACTTCCGGGTAGTAGTTTTTGAAGACGCGCAGCAGGCCGACCACGTGCGGGTCATGGCCAATCTGCCGCGAGAGGCCGAGACTGTAGCGGTTAGTGTATGTGTTTTGTTTTATTTTATTTTATTTTATATATTTTTTCCCAATCGTCATCATTCAGCTCGGCTGCCTCCGCTCAAACAACACTCACGCGGCTTGGATGCGGAACGGCCGCACATGCTTCCGCCGCGTAATGAGCACCAACACGTGGCACAGCTGCGGCCGGATGCCCGCCGTATCCAGCAGGTTGAACAGCACCGCGTACGCCCGCGAGAGCACCGCAAGCGCCGGCGGTGCCAGCACATGGTACACGAGCACGAGCCACCGCAGCAGCAGAGCCTGGACGGGCAAGGGCGGTTTCAGCTGGCCCTGGCCCAGGCAGCCGACAATGGCCAAGACGACATCATCGGCCACGGCGGCGGACGGGTACAGATTGCGAATCAGGCTGCCAAGGCTGGCCTGGTCGAGAAGCACGCCGGGTGCCGCAAGGACGTCGACAACGAGCAAACGCAGGACATCGGGCCGCAGGCCATGCTCGTAGGCAAGGGCGGTCAAGCGTTCGACGGTGGGTTTGACGGAGAAGGGCCGGCGTTTGGCTGGGACGCGAGCGGCTGGGCGTGTCAGTAAGGGGATGGGGGGATGGACCGAGGCGAATGATTGATTGTCCACCAGATGGAAGCAAAGGCGCACCTTGGACGAGGTCGCCCACCAAAGCCGCGATTTCCTCGTCGGGCTCGGGGTCCATGACAAAGGGAGAAGACGGCAACCACGAGAGTCGGTTGGGAGCGTTGCAAAACTTGTCAATTCGGAGGTGCAGGCCAGCGACAGGGCTGGTGGTGCCGCAGTGTCGGCGAGGCTGTCTTTGTGGTGACGTTGTCGTCGGTATCTTCTGTTGACGACGACGCGTTGACCGTTTTGGCAGACGCGTTCCTTCCCGCTGCGCTTAACATAGGCAGTGGAAAGCGTGCTAAAAATTTAGCGGGGTAGCAACAATTAGTGCACCCACAGCCACGCACCCGGCGAGGCTGCGACCACGTAGCGTACCTTTGCCACCGGGGCCCGCCTAACGGCCCCTGGAACCCATAAACAGTCAGCCTCGTCCACATTGTGTGACCCCAAACGATCGTCAGTTATTGGAAACAGAATCGCATTTGTGTTTTGTTTTCTAATTCTCTCCTATTTTCCCACTGTCGCCAGGTCTCGTCTGTGTACGTGCAGGGCCCGGACAAGACGTACGAATTTTCGGTGGTCAGACGTTGCACCCATCGGATTCACGTACGCCAAGCCGTCGGTCATGCAAGTCATCTACAGGGCTGCCCGCAGGTACTCGTCGCCTCGGCGTGCTGTGGCTGTTCCGGTGCTGCCTCTGATTCTTGTTGCTTCATTTGCATATTCCTGTTTAATCTATCGCCCGGCCCCCACGTATTGTCGTCACATCGAGGTAGAAGCCGGACGGTGAAGTGCCACGCTTGGATGCACCGGCTACGGGACTAGGCTGAACACAACAAGCTCGAGTTGGGCCAGATGGAGTGAGCTTCGGACACGGAAGACTGGTCGTTGGATTTTAGTGATGCCTTGGTTCGGCAATGCCAAGGCGATTGTCGACACGGCCTTGCGACACTGGGGGCGAGTAATGGCCAGATGCAGGCGGCAGCAATGGCCCAGAGATGAGGTGTTTGCCTGAGATCTGTTCTTGTCGTTCCCGTATTTTTGTGCCTCCATAAGTCGCAACCATTGCTTAGTGCCCATTTTGATACGTCGGCCTTTGTAGCTGGTCCACAGCCCCTGCCATGCGTAGGACGAGGCAAGGCCATCTGCTGGCCCCGCCCGTCCATATTGTTCTGAAGCTCTCTGTCCGTCTCCGGAGCGTGACGGACCGCCTGCAGCCCCTCTACAGTGTCTGTGCAGTTTCCGTGCTTTCCGTGTAACCATCCTCGTTTGTTTTTGTCTTACACGGTTGCCGTTGTGTCACACAGTCCCTTCACAGTGTGGCGAGGAACGGTGGCAGGACCGTCGACAGCGCGTCGTTTCGTGTGCCGTTGTCCCGTGTTCCAACGCGAGCACTAGCCGATGCAAGTCAGGATCGTGTCGCTGGTGGCAAAAACGACAGAAATGACTCGTCATTGTGTCAAAAGATACTCGACGCATGTGGACAAAACGGGCTATCTATCAATCATGTATCGCCTTCGCCTTGCTCATGGTTCTCGATATGAGGCTCGGCTAGCTGTTCAGTAAACGCCAGTGGGTGCGTTTCAAAAGCCACACTCTAGGCAATACATATCTAGGAGGTTGAAAGGTAGTAACAGGTGACCGGATACATGCAATCCTAGGTGGCAGCGATTCAGACCGCCAATTGTGACGATGAGAGCTGGCGCCCTGGCTAGGCCAAAAGGATCGATGGCGGCCTGGCGGATGCCTGTGATACCTCTTCCTGGTGGTCAGTCCGGGTTTGCTGCTGAAATATTGTATATATACCTTCGGCATCGCCCCTGCCTCCCCGTACCCGCTCCTGGCCTTTGCATCTCGTCGTTGCGGGCTATCAAGTGCGTCACACAACATGCTACGGTTAAGCTCACCAAAAGGGACCGACAAAGCCTGGGAAGCTGGCAGGTAACAGATGCTTTTCGTTTTGTCAATTTATCGTCGCCTTGATGTTTTATTGTATTTTCCCCCTATGTGTTCTCGGCAGGAAATTCCCACTCATTCACGGAAGGTGCGCAGAGGCCATGATTCCTACTACGAGTGGGACACTACAATGACGACTTAGTCACCAACAACTAGTTAAGAGAGAAAAGCGAACGACGGAAAGAGCGCTTCGTAGCGCGTCTTCTTCCTGCATCTTGTGTTGGCGAGGAAAGAACGAGCAACGGCTTAGCACAATATGTGCGGGAGGAACGAGGGTGTTGCACAAGAAGGTCCTGCCGCATTCAAAGTCTGTGTCACCCAAGCGCCCTTGCCGATTTTTCCTCATGCAACATCCACAAAAAGCCCCAAATCACAGAGCGTCATTCGAGAACAAAATCCCCATTTCTCCTCCTCCTCCTCTGGCCGGGTTGAATCCATACCCTCAGCTGTCGGCCTCGCAATGCCCACCCCACTCTTTGGATGCCCTCCCTCCTCTTTCCAAGATCCAACAGAATGTCCCAGAAAAGAATCGTTCGCCGACCTGGTGCCGCGTTCTCAATCGTGTCCTTTGGGGACAATTTGAGCGGCCATAGCCAATCTGCCCGGATGGAGACACAACCATCGGTTGGCAAGAGACGAACCGGCAGGCAAAGCGGTGTCATATTAGCGACCGAAAGCGCGGTCCGAATGACCTCACTTCGTCCACGCCCCTGCGCTCTTGATCTCTGTCTCTACCGGAACAAGAACGGACCCCCGTCCATCGGTGTGCTAACGCAAAGTACAACCTGCATCTCCGGGTCATGCTGGCCCCCATCACCTCTAGTTTGCCAACGAGCTGTGATGAGTGGCATTACATTAGGTCCTGTCCGGTGCTGGGGTCTACGATACAGGAGACACAAATGAAAAAACAATCGTCAAACACGACCAGCCAATGGCAAGAAGCACGCACTCCTGTGCACATCCAACAACCAACGGCCAGCAGCAGCTGCAGCGCGAGGTATGTACTCTCGTTCAGCCCCCATCACAGCGGAGTGAGCACAGTCCAATCTCCAAGGGGTGCGTGAAAGTTTTGTACTACTAAAGTCTGTGCATGTGTGCCATCACACAGTGGTGTTTGTCACTCTAGACAGTGTGTTACCCCGGAGCAAAGCAATCCAGGTTGCTGTGTTCGTCTTACGTATGTTGGTTCCATCTCTCTTCGCATTCAACCTTTCTTGCATATATTGCTAACATATTGCTAACACATTGCTAACATCGAGTGGCCTCTAGATCGAATCTCCTCTCTTTGCACCGGGACGCTAATTGCCTCAATCGTTTTGAGAAAATTGAAGAAAAATAAATAAAACGGCAACTGTTCGATACGAGGCTACATTTTCAGGTGGCACACCCACACCCCCCCTCAGCGACCCACAAACGTCGACCGCTTCAGCCGAGAAACGGGATGCCTTGCCCGTGTTACACCATCCAAGCGGCCAGACGCCATTACCTTGCAGTCCCCCAGTCGTGGTATGACTGTGGGGGTGCCAAATACAATTCTTTCCTGCCCACAGTTGGCCACGCAGAATCACTGGGCCATACCTCCCGTGCAGGCTGCTGCGCAACTTTTTTTATTTTCTAAAAAATTACTTTTATGGGTGTGGTGGTTGTCTTGGACTTGCTTTAGCGTGCAGGGATAGGTCAGCAAGTGAGCACCGCGCGCAAAACAAGGTACTCGTATGCCATGAGAGGCACATATCACATATGCTCGAGGTCAAAAGATTTCGACGATGAAAAGTCACAATGTTCAACGCCTAGGTACACAAACCAGAAACCAACCCAGGGCTGAATGGGGACCACGCCATTTGGAGCAGACATGCGTGAGGAAACCGGCAAAACACATCAAACACATGCCCCTGGTGTCTGTGTAACACCTCCTTTTATTTCTTTCCCCATTCTCATGTCGGTCACTGCATTGTGCCGTAACTAGCCTTCGAGGGAATAAGACGTGGCTGGAGGCCAAAGGCCAAAGGAAAAAAAAAGCCCTTCCCACTAACATAAAACAAAGTCCAAGCAGGTGCGGACCAAGTCAAGCAGTATCAACAATCAACAACCGGGCTGATTCATACCGCCGTCCTCGGTCACCGTTTCGAACATCTAAAAAAACATTGACGTGCTGGCCAGCCCAGTTCCAACCTCGAGTTTTACTATTCGGCGCTGTGGGCACACCGAACAAGATACGTCGTATTTGGAGTCCGACAGTGACCTTCCAGGCGTCGTCTATGAAGTGTCCAGTCGTGGCCAAGTTTTATTCATGACGATGTTTTGAAGGAGACACCCTAAAAAGAAGAGACGTTAGCGTATCATCGGGATGCGAAGCAGGAGGGTTACTCTGGGAGTGGGTAGGAGGAAGCAAAAGCCACCACCCGACACAACACACGCGCACTTCTCCGGTACAGAGGCCAAGCGACCGCCCCACAGACCAACAGACACCCGTCACCAATTCAAGGCCTTTCCGCTGTGACGATTTACGGGCGTTAAGTCGTTTGGGTCCTGTTGTTGTCCACCTGTCCCTTGTGGTGGAACGAGGCATGGCTTGGACGAGGAGGAGTGGGCAAGTCGTTTTCGATCTGCTATGCAATACTGGGTGAGAATCGTCCAACGTCGCTGGCCAAAGATCCCGACTGTCTCCTTTGCAAGACAGCAACTCAAATACACGGCCTACGGGAGACAGGGATACATCATATGTCCTCAAGGGGCATTCGTGTGTGACCTGACAAGCCCTGCGGTTGTCTCGCCGCTGTTCCATTGCACATATCCACATCTTGTCACCTTGCCCCTTTCAGCAGTCGCCTTGTCTCCATGATGGCAATGGCGGCTAGCTGTCTAGCCAATGGTCACGCCGTATTGCCCAGTGGCATTGACCCGCATGCAGGAGGCACGACACACACGGCGTAATAGAGTGCACATCATTCGCTTTGTTGAGAGGCTGCGCTGTGCTGGGCATACAAGAGAAGTAGGGCACAAGGGTGGTAAAAGTGGACGAGAAGTATGTGAGGTGACGGGTCATGAGATGGGGGAAAGCATATATTAAATGAAAGCGACAAGAGGGGGGGGGGGACGCAATAACACGAAATGTTGGGGAGGACAGAAGCAACGCTGGGCAGTCCACAGGATCAGCGAGACGGAATAGTCGCTCAAGTTCAAGTTACAGCCCGCATGCACAAGGAAGCATGCAGCAAAGGTAGTATCCAACCCCCTGCACCTCGTCCGCGTGTGAAAACACCCGAAAGTCCTGCCAAAGAGAGAAATTTGGAGAGAGAAAAGAAAAAAGGAAGGAACCAAGAGACAAGCGTCGGAGAGAGCGACCGCTTGGTCTCCCTAAGGCAGACAATTTCCGCATTTTATACGAGTTGCTCCTTCCACAGCCGCTGCGCTCCCGCCCGTCGCGACTTCTGCGCCTGTTCCTCACTTGCTCACCCCTGCCTCGTATGTTGGGCAAGAGCCGTGCCCGAGCGTTCCTTCCTCAAAGGTACGACATACTCTGCATATCACTTGCGACAAAAAATGTAGTCTCGTGATCCGTGAAACCCGGCGACAGCGGCATCACATATGGCACTGTTGTTTTGTCTGCTGCGGTCTCCGGCAACTCTGTCTTCTCGACGAGGTATAACAGTGCGACTCTGCCAACCGCAACATTTGGTTTTGTGCAACCAGTCCTGCTCCCGTAAATACTATTGCTACAACAGTATGCTCTCAAGAAGAAGTATTGTAAACCGGAAGGCACAAATGTGCGGCCAGACGGGCAGGAGAGACAGAGCACATAAATCGCAGCATTGCACCTTACAAAATAACAAGAAACTCCATTTGACACCACGCCATCACATTAAACTGGAAGGCACAACGATGCATCGTCGCCGGGTTTGCAGCAGCCAACCGCCGTTGAGGGAAAGACCTATGCGCCGATCGGTTGTTCCTTCCTCAATTGTCCAGTGTAGTCTGTTATGGTTACCTCGAGCCACTTTGTGTTCCGCGAAACCAGCTGCTGTTTCTGTATGTCAACCGTTTTGCTCGTTCTCGTATACCCCGTTGGGGAAAAAAAACATCACGATCCTCGGCCATTTGGTGTGAACACCAGCAACACCCCCAACAACACACCAAGGGGCATGTCAACAATACGAATCCAGTTTCAACGCGTCTCGCAAACGACAGCCCTGCCCTACTACCTATGTTTTCTTTTGTCCTTGACGTGACCGGCCGCTCGGTCGCAGGGTCGCAGGCCAAGAGTTTGTCGTTCGCCCCTTTTTCGTCCACATTGTTTCGGCCTCGCCCGTGGCCGCTTCACGAGGCCCGATCGTGTTTGTTTGTTGTTCTTCCATCTCGATATCACCCGTCCCCCCACGCTTCCTGCACCGCCTCGCCTCATGCATTGGGTGCATACGACGTGCACTACACCTCATTCTACACAGGCGGTGTACTGCCTGTTTCTTGCAGCTCCTGTCGCCGCACCTCTGGCTGGCACGCTCGACTTTCTCTTTTCCTCCTCCCCGTGCTCGCCCTTCCAAGCTCCTGCAAAACAAAACACCTTTCATTGCCCCGCCCCCCGATTTGCGTCTGACAACTGGCTGTCCTTGACCGCACATTCAGCGAATCCCCCGTTACTGTTGGAACTTGTCGCCTGTCGTCCTGCAGCTGATCGCCTTTTGTTTTTTTTTATGAGCACGGGTGCTCTGTACGCCATATCCATCCTCTTCGGAGCAGTTGTCATCACACTGAACAGCGGCACCGCCAACAACAGTCTTGACAATCTACGAGAAAGCGCTCGAAGCCGATATTGCACAAACTCGTGCCCAGACGGCAAGCCAGAGGAAGTGCATATTTTGATCTTTGCAAACAACCATTGGCCGCCAAGCGAGGAAGCCCTCGTAGCGTAACCCGCGCAATACCCACAGCCAAACATCGTTGCCGGCCAAAGCCACACAATAAGGGCCAACAAAACCGACCGCGGCCCTTGGGGCAGAGGTCAGACACCACTGGGAAGGCCAACAGGCGAGACTGAATAAATACAGCCACTGCACAGTGTACGCGTTCTCCGAGCTGAGGACCCTCCGGCCAGCCAAACACAAACCTCCAAATATCGTTGTACATGTCCTGCTGCCCATACAATCAATGGCCAGCATATAAGAAACTCATTGGTCCTCCATCCTTTGACCTGCTGTCTAGCCCTTTCCCCCCATCTTCAACTTTTTCCCCCTTTTACATCCCCGTCACTTTCTTTCTTTTTTTTCTTCTGTGTCTTCGCGTCACCCTAACACCCTGCCTCTCGAGATCGGCAACACGCATGCAAGTACCGCCTAGCGAGCAACGGACCGGTTGAGTGACATCGCGCTATAACAAAAACAACATCCGCCAGAAACACCTTAAAAAACGTGGGGCCTGGCCCAGTCCCAGACAAAAGGATCAGTGCGAGAACGGTTTGGCCCTTTCGCTCACACGCAGCCCTGTCCGGTTTAGACACAAACTTGCTGGAGATTAGCAGCACGGGCAACGACAATGCGAAACTGAGCCACATTGACACCCCAGAAAAGCTGACTCAGAGGTGTCCGTCTACGTGCGGCTTCAGAGCCCTATTATCTGACTTCGAAACAGACGGAAGCTCAGACGGACTCGGCTGAATTTGGACACAATACGCCCACATATCTCCTTCAGAGTATTACGCCTAAAACTCCAGAAAGACAGAGAAAACGGCCTGCCCTACCCCGTATTGCTCTCTTTTACAATCGTTCTTTGGATTTTGCCCAGTTCCATTCCTGTCGGCTGCATATTCTACTTGTCTATTTACGGAGCTTGAGCCCTGCAACCAACATATCTTACCGCCTCTCCAACGAGCCGCGCCGCTTTTTACAGAAGCGAACTTTTAGTTCCTGAACAGGACCTGGGACCTGGCCAGGCCCAGCCTTCTTTGGCCTCTTAGCTCGGATATCCTGCCCCAGAGTGCCATCTCGCTTTAACGTCAAACCGCCGCCCGCTTTGTGTCCTCTTTGTCGGGATTGCACTGTGAACGCCCTCGCTCGACCGCTCAGTCTCACGGGCTCGCCCTCCGCCTGTTGCCACAACTCTACAGTGACGCTCAACCACCACGCCATCAGGCACTGTTGATGCGACAAACTCTACCCGTGAGTCAAGACCGCCTAATTTGCACACTACATACACCAGTGCGCCCTTTATCTGCCCATCGTTTTTTCCCTTGTTGAGATTTATCCTCTTTCCCTCATCTCTTTGACCTATTTCTGGTTGTTTATTTTCCTCTTCTTTTTTCCTGCTTTCACAATCAAAAGATTTTGTTCTCACACACACACACACACACACACACACACACACACTGTCTCTCTCGTTCTCTTTTCTTGCCCCTCTCCCTCATAGCTCCCTTGTCCCTCATTCTCCTACGAATTTCTTTCTCTTTTTGTCTCATTTTTTATTCATCGTCACTCCGCTTTGTTGTAGAATTGGACTCAAGGCTGGGGCTCCTTGTTCCCGCGCGTCCTCGCCCTCCTCCCTGCCGGTGTGGCGGAGATCGAGGAAGCTATTGGAGCTGGAACTTGAGCAGCAAAGTCGCACAGCAAATAAGAAGGCGAACAAGAAGAATCCATATTTATGCGCTGGCCAGGTCACTGGACCTCTTGGAAGAGCTGAATTGTGTGTGCCACTTTTCTCTACAAGCAGCGCTTCACACGTTCCTTCCCTTGTCCCGTCGACCCCCAAGCTCAAGGTGGCTGTCCGTTCTATCTCATTTGGTCTGGGTTATACGCGCGTGGAGGGTGGCGTGCACGCGCGCGGCAGCATTGCGCTCTGAATTTCTGGATTTTTTTTTTTAAAAAAAAAACTGAGCTGCTGCAAGATGGAGTCTCCAGAGTTACGGGACATTTCAAGACGAAGAGGGGCTGTTCTCGTCCAGGACTTGCAAGAGTGCCTCCCGCTTACCACGAACCTAGGCGAAGGCGATCTTCTCTACTTGTTGACCCCAGCTGCCGTTCCGATCGAGCTCCCGGCACCAGGCGCACCGGCCGAAGACCCGTTTGAACCGCTTGGTAAGGCATTGGCGGAATACCACCCTTGGGTCCGTCACATCCCCTACGTTGCGCGCGACGGCATCACGCAGTATCACGCAAATCATCTCACCTTGGCCAAGGCCGTTATTTTTGTCATCACCGGCCCACCACACGGCGGCCAGCCCTCACAAGTTGCCCTGTCGCAGATTGTTCGCTCGATTGCTCCCGACCGGCCGCACATCGTGCTCGTGTGCTGCAGTCTGAACATACTCGGGCCCTCTGACGGCTTTTTTCCGACGCTCATTGAAGCTCAAGACTACTCCATCGGCCGTCTAGAGTGTGCCGCCGATATCATCTTCTTGCCCCGCGGAACACGGAGACCAGGACCAATGCTCCTCATGGAATCGCCGCAGCCCCGGTGGCTGGTGGAGGAATGGGACATATTAAAGGATGCGCCGGCGACCCATGACTTGTGGTGCAAATGCGTCCCTCAACGCTTTCGAATCGACATCGCCGGTCTCCAGCGCTTGTTGAACCGGCCGGGCTACGCGAAGCACTTTGTCGTCCGCGACCCGCAGACACGCGAGGTGCTCGGCTTTTGTGCCACATATACGGCCTTTATCGATCAGAACGACTCGACGTGGGTTGGCTGCATCGCCGCCCTTTTGGTCCAGCCCTCACACCGCGGCCGGGGCGTCGGCACCGCCCTCCATTACCACGCACTGCGCAAACTCGCCGAACATAGAGTGACTCGGCTACAACTCGGCAGCACCTTCCCACGCCTCCTTTTCGGCCTCCCCTTTGAGATGGAGTCCGAAGACTGGTTCCGGCGCCGCGGCTGGCGCATCGACGATTCGGATCTGCCTGGGAGTGGCCAGGAAGCCTGTGACTGGGTGCTTGACTTTTCCGACTGGCGGGCCGCCGGCTTGTCGGACGGCGGTTTCACGTTCCGGCGATGCCAGATCAACGAATTTGACCGTGTGCTGGAGTTTGTGGCACGCGAGTCTGCCCGAAAAGACAACGTCGGCTGGTACGACCAATACTACCAGCTGGCCGGCACCACCGACATCCACGACATTCTCCTTGTTCTCGAAGGCCCCCAAATTGTGGCAACCGCGCTCAGTTACGTTCCCAGAAACGGCAGCCGCGTGGCAGAAGACCTGCCGTGGGCACGTACTGTTTCCGATCTCGTCGGTGGCGTGGCCTGTATATGTATCACTGGTGCGTGTGCTTGCTTTTCTCCCTCTTGTGCCTGGCCTTCGACGGCCCATACTAATGCTCGCCAGACGACTTCCTCTCCGCGGCCCATACCAGGGATTCGGTGATTATCCGTCTCATGAACTACTGTGTGCAGGTTCTCGAATCGCAGGGCATGGAGAAGATGTTCCTTGACGCTGTTCGTGGCGGCGCCGAAGGGTTTCAAGCTATTGGTAGGCCACCTCGAAACACGGTGCCGAGGCGTTCCCTGCACAGATAGACGGACAGCATGCTAACAGTACACCCAGGCTTCCAGAAATGGGCCAGCTACAGGCACGTGTGGCGTGAAGCGTGAGGTCAAAAGGGAAGCGCCAGGACGCCAGGTTCTCTTCTTATTTTCTTAGGAGCGCCACTCTTTTTTTTTTTCCCGCAGGGAGACCAACCCGGAGTGTGCGTGGGCAATGATTAATTACCACCTACATCAGAGCAGTCGAGATTAAAGGGGTGGATATAATGACGCACTTGCCCCCATGACCGAGGTCGAACGTTCAGAGGCATAAAGACAACAATGGAATAGTTTCTTGCTACGACGTACTCAGCACGTCTTCCCTCCTGAATTGCAGTCCAACGGTTGTTAACGGTTCAGCGGCTCAACGGTCGGCTCCACCGGCCATTTCTGTGCGACAGATCATTCGTCTGCACTTTGCCATCCCACCGTTGTCACCCTATGAGCCTGTGTCCCCCTTTGTCCCCCTCGGTCCCTTTTTGCTGGTGCAGCATTTGCCATCACACTGTTTTCTTCCAAGCGCCCGTTCCTCTGCAGTTATCACACAAGCGGAATAGGCGATATACCCACCCGAGTGGGTGTATTGCTCCGTACGACGTATGTTGCAGGAATGCAGGAGATTTCGGTTTACCAGACGGACCCGAGATGAGCTCGAGACTGGCCCCCATCGCGTCTATTTTCAAACCGCCACTGCAGGTGCAAATCGTGGCATTGGATTACAGTCTGCAGAATGTGGGATAAGGTCATGCTCTCTACGGCGTATCTTGCAGCAGTGTCCCCGTTCTGCATCCTCCAACTGCATGCAGGGCGCCTTGTGGAGTCGTCCTTCGTTTTGCCCCTCGTAAGGAGGAATCACTGCTGCCTTGTGAGCCTGGAGGAGTACGTCGGAGAGAGAACGTGGTGTACGCAGACCAAGGGCCATCTGCTGCGTCTGTACGGCTGGTCGATGCGTGGAAGGCTGCCCGTCTTGATGCTGATTCAGACCTTCTCTTTCCACCCCCGTATGCCCCATTTTCTCACTTCCCACCCTCACCCCCTTCCCCTTCTAGCCTATTTGCTTCTTGACCCTTACATTGGCTCCCACTTTTACCGCCCGGTGCATGGCGTTGGCCTGGCCCCCCTTTCACTTAATTTACTTGATTCTAGAAGAGACAGGACCAGCCGTTGAGCAGCACTATGTTTCAAACTAAGCTGGACACGGGGAATGGCGATAGTTGGGAGGGGCGCTCGAAGGGGCAGCACGAGGTGACGCTGAGGCGACAGTCTGGTTAACTGAGCAGCCAATGTCCCCTGAAAACCGTTTAGTCCTTTTTCTTTCTCGTTTGCTTCAGTGGCAACTGTGGTTCCCAAAAAGACTGCATGCAAGAGCGGGGGGGTCTGTCCGAAAGACGAGACTCGCAGAGGCCTGCCCACCTGTGCATGCCGAGCTACAACGTCTTGGCATGGTCGTTGACCTTGTCAGCTTTATTTTTTATTTTTCTTTTTATTTTTTGTTGCCAAGTTGATACTACATCGTAGAACTCGAAAGAAGGAAAGACTAAATAGAGCACCCGAAACCGGTGAGGTCCCGGGAGGTCAGCGGTATTTTGCATTCTTTCTTTCCTTGTGCCATTTGCCGCTGAATACTTTCGGCTCACGATAAGCAAAATGCTCTCATTTCTCAACTTGTGCAAGCCTTGTCTTTCGTTCTTTGTGTGAAAATCCTTGTGAACTGGCGCGGCCGCGATCATCTTTCCACGGTGCCTTTTATTTTCCGGGTGGGGTGTGTCTTCTATTCGTCTTCTACTCGTTCTATTTTGTTCCTGGCATCTAATGCGACTTACGCGACGACAACGGCAAGCTATGGAGCCATGGCCGTCGAAGTTCTGGTCTGTCTCTTGCGCCCTTTCCAACCCGCTAACGCCTCTCTGTGGCAGACCAAATAAAACAGCATTATTTGAGAGCAACAAACAAAGCGGGAGTCGGGCAAAAACAAAACGCCCTCGTGTCCATGATCTGGCCGGGCTGCGACATGTAGCCGCCGCCCCCCATAGTGAAGGTGGCCTGCGAATTCTGTTTTTTTATTGGTGGCAACAGAGTCGTTGCTTGTTGTGGTCAAAGTCCTGCCCGGGTCGCGTCTGAGCTGACCTTGTGGAGATTGTAACTCTGCAGCTTGTTTCTGGGTCATGACATGATGCGGCCTTTTTCTGGGCGCGCGATTTGTTTTGCCTCCCTTCCTGTTTGTTCTTTCCCCCTTTCCAGTCCACGATGGACACGATATATATCGTGCAGCACGATATAGTGCGGCAGGATTCGAAATCACGATGCATGAAAAATGAAAAATGGAACGCGGCAAAACAAACAGTGGCCTGCGGGCCGGGACCCGTCGGGGGCCAAAAATCCATTCGTTTTTTTGTGGCTTGTGCACGTAGGACGTGCCTTGCTCCAAGCGTATTGGTGAAGCCAATCGCATTTCAAATCGCGAAAACAGGACTATACGTTTGTTGGGGGCCGTTTCTTTGTTGACACATTTTTTAACAGAGCATTTGTTCCGACGTTCGTCGTCCGAGTTGTGATGGTGTTTTGCTGTTTACAGACCTTCGGATGAACTCTAGCCGTGTTATTTTCATGTTATGTTGCAGAGAGCGATGGCAGTGGCATCGTAATATGTCGGAGAAATTGCAAAAGTTAGGTGTTTGTTTTGCACACCCGCGGCTCACATGCTTTCCCCCTCTTTTCTTTAAAAAAGAAATAAAATAATAAAGAACATGAAAAGAAAGAAAAGAAAAAAAAGAAAAACGAAGACGGCCAAAAGAAGGAGATGAAGAAAAAGAAGACCCCGACCTGACGAGACCACCGATCGAGACCAACCTCAACAACTCTCAGCCTTCCCTTGCCGGTCGATACTGTGTACGTCTTCTGCCGCGAAAGCAACTGTGGTAGTCCGATGAAGGCCCTGCTCACGATGGACAATGGAACAGGAGATCCCCTATTTGGCGTCGGCGTCTTTCCTGGAAGAGAAAGCGGCCTGCTTTCCTCTGTCGTCTTGTCCTCTTTGCGCTTGGCTCCCTTTCCTTTCGCTTCTCCCTTGTTCCTTGCTCACCCGTTCCCCGTATTCACTGCGACCCCTTCGACTGTGTCCCTGTATCGGTGCACTCTCCGACGCTCGAACTCCCCTCCAGTCCTCACCTCGTCTGACAACCTTCTGCCGACGCGAAATCGGAGTTCCTTTTTGGTGCATTGGACCTTTGTTCTTCGGAGTTGGATTTGATTTGCTTCGCCTACTCCTCCGATGGGTCCTGCGCATAGTCTGAGATGGTGTCTGCGGATTGCAGATTTTTTGGCCCCCAAATGCTTGTTTCCCAACCTCCTACCCCAAATCTGACGCTCATCTTTCCTTTTCACCCTGACTATGTCAGAAATAGTTCCTTTTTCAGCGGAACTTTTACTTACTATAGTTAGCTGCCCTTCTTTCCCACGTTCGGCCGCCTGTCTCCTTCCTGATTTCCCTTTGTTACTCCCTTCCGTCCGGTCCTGCTCGCTCCTGCCCTCACAGCTGTGCTCCTTCCCCCTTCCCTCACCGGTTCACTACACTGCACTATTTCCTGTTCGAGCATGGGTGCGCTCGGCGGGTCTTGTGGCCCCTGCCTAACCTGTTCTTGCCCCCTCCCTCTTTCCGCGTTCTCGGTCCTGCTTACGACATAATCCTCTCATTCTGACTTTTCCAGCCCGCTTCCGTCTGCTTCGACTCCAGTTCATGGCGCCGTCGGACGGTTTCCTTTTTGGGAAAGTGTTTGCGCTGTCGTACCTCTGGTTGTCGCGTTTCTTTGTGCTCTCCCGTGTGTGGACGCGGTATGAAGCACAACTTTTGTTGGGCCTCGAAGAAGACTGCATCCTGCATTTGCCCATCGTAGCTTCCATGCATGTACGAAATACCTCCGACCCTGTGGCCCGTTCCGCTCCTCCCTTTCTCGCCCTCCTCGTCCTTCCAGTTTTACTCCATTGCATGAAGAAAAAACGTTTCGTCTACATTCTACAATGATTTTTTTCTATATTCACGTGTACAGTACCGCTAGTACGCCCGCATAAGCGTTCGGCCATCCGCTAGCAACTGAGACACATGCAAAGTTGACATATACTACGCGGCGTAGGAGACCAAGGGAATTATCAACGATCGAGATGATGCCAAAATCAAACTGAATTAAAAGGACAAACATTAAACTTTTGTGGTATATACCGAGATCCCGCCAACATAACAACGACAAATGAAAATATTTAAAATATAAAGAAAAAATAGGTAGAACCCCCGCAGATTACGTCCATTTGGAGAAATCCAGCGAGTCCACCCATACCTCGGAGGAACCTCCGTTCACTGCCGTCGAGTCTGTATTTTCCGACGCCGTAGTTGCTGTCGCTGTCGAGTGTACCGACGACCGTTGGTTGTTGGGATCGCTGCCCGCCACGGTAAAGAACGTCGCCATCGACGTCCGCCGCAGGCTGTTGAAACTGTCGCGCATGCCGCTCACGCTCGTACGCGACAGCTGCTCGGCACTGCTGTTGCCGCTCGTCAGGCTGGGCCCGTTGCCACCGATCGTGTTGCCCGTGCCCGTGCCGGCCGATGCGCCGACACCGCTTGCTAGAGAGCTGCTGCTAGCTCCAACAGCACCTCCGGCGCCAGGTGCGCCAGAGCCGACGGCGCCGCCGACAGCACCAGACCCGCTTGCACCAGTACCGCCAGCTCCACCAGCACCGCCGCTCGGCCCGCTAGCATCGCCACCCCCCATGGCCGATGGCGGCGGTGAGGGTGCCACGGCAGCCAGCGCGCTGGGCCCGTAGCGCTCGCGCAGGCGGTGGATTTGGCGCAGCCGGTTGCGCCACGACGAAATGTGTTCACCGCCTTGCCGCGTGGACCACACTTGCGAGAACACCGACGCGTTGAGCGCGAGCAGCCGGATAAAGTCGGGCAGCGCTTTGAGGCTGATGATCTTGGTGCGCGCGGCCGGCGAGATCTCAGGGAACCCGGGCTTGCTCATGACCTGCACCTTGTAGAACGGCATGGCCCGCTTCTGACGAGCCGACTGTTGCTGTTGCTTCTGTTGCGAGTCGTCGCCGTGCTGTTGCTGCTGCTGCTCCTGCTGCTGCTCCTGGGCCAGCGCCTCTTTCTCGCCTTCCCGCTGTTTCTGCAGGGACAGCTCGCGACGCGCCACAAACGAGGCCCGCGACTCGGGCGTGATGACAATGTTGACATAGTTGAACTCGGACGGGAACGTGTCGAAGCGGAACGGCAGCCCCGAATCGTTGAAGATGATATTGACAAAATCGTTGCCAATGTGCCGCTTCTTGCTGATGCAGATCGGGTCTCGCTCGCGGTCTGTCGGCATTTGGGTCGTCACGTGGAACACAATCTCCGTCACGCGGTCACGCCAGCAAAACGTGTAGGCGCCGTCCGTGTCGAACTCACGGTCCAAACCTTGTGTGTTGAACGTCGCGCCCTTGAGCCGAACCAGCGTGCCGAGTCCGTTCAAGAAATCGACGTAGTCGCTGCTGCCGGAAACGTTGGCCAGGATCTCCGCCTCGTCCGTCTGGCCCTCGCCAATGTAGATCACGCCAACCTTGTGCCCATCCACCGTCGAGTTGCGATCAAACGCCCGGAACGCGCGTTCGACAACGTCGTCGTTCGGTAGAGGGATCGGCCGCAACGGCGAGTCAAACTGTTGTGGCACAGGCGCCAGCAGCTGGGCCAGCAAATGGCTCGGCAGAACGGGGTTGGGAGGCTGGCTGTGATGTGCCTGGCTCGAGATGTTCACCATGGGGTCGATGAGACCACGTGTCTGATGTGGAGGCCGCGGCTGAAGATTCTCCTGGATCGTGTAGTAGGACGTGCCCGACGGCTGGCGTTTGGTGATCCGCGCGAGCCCCGCCTTACTGGCGGCCAACTGGATGGTGAGAATACTATTCCCCATGAGCCAGCTCCGTGGAACGGCCGCTTCTTGTCCACTTCCAACGTCCGGATTGTCAGCAGGGGAGGACTCATCGGCATCGGAGAATGCAACGCGCTGCATAAAGTCGAGCGTGATCTGGGCCTGCTCGTCTGTGACCTGGCTGCCATCGTTGTCGACGAACAGGCGGCTTGCGATCCACGATACATATTTGGCGCGGTCCGTCACACGCAGTGCCAGGAACCAGAACGTAAGGACGTGGTACGCGAGTGCGTACACGTACTGGGGCAGGTCGTCGGATGCGTTCGGCTGCAGCGGCAGTGTTTGGCTTGGCACCTCGGGGCCATGAGAGTCGAACGCACCCAGGCCATACCCATTATACGCCGAGACGGAATTTTGATCGCTTGCACTGGAGTGGCTCACACGGGCCGACTTACGGCGGTCGCGTACGGCTTGCAGGTACCGGAAGCAAACACCAAAGGCAATGCGGTACTCGTCCTCGCGGAAGTTGGAGTAGAGCCACGGCAGCCGACTGAGACAGGCAAGCAGCTCCAGGATGTGCACAGCCACTCCTGGCCGAGTGATGATTTGCGACATCTTGTGCAAGATGCTCACCAGAGACTTGCTCGTGGCGTGGGGTAGTTCGTAGCAACAGATGGACAGGGCGTGCACACACGAAATTGGGTTTTTGTCAGTGAGCCCCGCAATGAACGTCCGCACCAGATCGTCACCTTCTTGTCGCTGGAAGTACTCGTGGTAGCTCAGGATCATGGTCAGCGTCTGCAACACACACGTCTGCGCGTCTCGCCGCCGCAGTCCTGTTGCTGCTGGTGGCTCTTGGGAGTTGTTCGACTGGATCTGGTCACACAGGGCTGTACGGATGCGCAGGATGACCGGCACCGCGGCGCGACATACTGCATGATTACTGAGCTGCGAAGGCAGGTGCACGAGGGCATAGCTGTACAGCTCCCAGTTGGCGCCCTGGGTGAGAATATCAAAGACGACTTCCATCCACGCCGTCATATCGAGAACCAGTTTGGCCGGTGTCGCGTCAGAGTTGCTCTCATTCGCATGCACGTTGGGAGCAACAGCGGTCTCGCCATCTGCAGCGGTGGCATCGTGACTATTTTTCGGCACCTTTCCATTATCTTTCACGCCCATCCCGGCCACTGTTGCTTCCAACTCGTGTGAGAAGAGGACGGTACTGGCAGTGGTGATCGGCGCCTGTGGCAAGGCATCTGGGTCAGGTAAGCTCCATTGTTGGGTGTAGCGTGGCGCAGAAGCCCTCTGCCGGGTGCTGCTTGCCGTTCGGTGGGGGGCACCGACCCTGTCTTGTGGTCCGCCACCTTGCCCAAAGGAGACGCCTCGTGTAACTCTCGTAGGGTGCTGGCTTCCAGCCGGCAGGGGGGCTCCGGGCTCATTTCGCGCTTGTCGACCAAGAATCTCCTGTGTGACCTCGTCGGCCATCTTGCGCTCCAATGACGCCTCGGTCCGGAGTAGCACAGAGGCCAGACCCTCAGATTCGGTGTTGGACACGAGGAAAATGCGGTGCGCCCAGTCCGCGCGCAGGCGAAACAGCAATTTTAGTGCCGAGAGGCGCGCATCCACCGGGCAGCTCTTGTCTCTGACTATACCGACCAGTTCCTTGAATACTAGGCTGGCCTTGCCGGCGTCGGTGTTCATTGTGTCCATAAAAATACGGACAAGGCCGCGTGTGGCAATGTTCGAGGTGCTCTGGTCCACCATCACACCCGTATGCTCGCCTGAGGTCATCAGGGGAGAAACCGGTGTAGATCCCGAAGACACCATATTTAGCGGCTGCCGGCGCTCGTCACTCTTAATGACTGAGCCAAACGCCTCGACAATAGAGCGAAAGAGAACATCATCCACATATGGAGACGTCGTGACTGCGAAAGAAATCGCATGGAAGAGAAGCACCGTGTCACGTTCTTCTCCAATGTGTGCAAGAATGCGACGAACGAGGTCGGCGACTGTCTCTCGGCTACCAGCGACCTCATCCACAAGCGAAAGGACATTGTGGACATCGATGGCCGTTTGCAAGGCTAGCAACCGAACCGCGGCGGAGCGCGATTGGTTAGCGTAGAAGGGCCCCAACACCAGCTTCAGATTGGCATCCCATTGTGGGTCGGATGGGAAGCAGCAGCTAAACTCGGCAAAGTATTTGAGCACCAGCTCAGCACCGGAGTCCGGGAGAATGTGATGCACATCTGCAAGGAAGGAGACACAGCAGTTGCGCTGCATATACTCGGGCCGCTCATTAATCAGGCCACGGAGCAGGGTCTCGACTCGTGCAGTAAGAACAGCAGCCTCGCGATCGACGGCATCCTGGGACGGCTCTTCGGGGCCAGTTGCGGCATCAAGCGATTGTTTTGTGTTGGCTGTCCCATCATATGTTGCAGATGGATTGCTTCGCTTCGCACAGATCGTGGCTACGCCGAGCAGAGCGGCCCAGTCTTCGTCGAGAAGAAGCGGGTTCAGCTCGCCGTCGCCAGCGTCAAACAACTGGTTGATGAGCTGCAAGATGGATGCAACAATGCGCGGTGATGGTGTGTGGCTGACCACATTTTCAAGTCCGTCGACAAGGAGAGTGAATGGGAGCGTCGGATACTCCGTGGACCCAGCTTTCCGGACCAGCTTCTGCAACACAGCAAGGGCCCCGCGGAGCTCGCGTGTGGCGTCCTTTACTTCGACGCCCTCGAGCGGGTATTTTCGGAGAGCCTCCAGCAGGATGGTGATTGTGTGCAGGCCGTGATGCGATTTGAAGATATCGGCAAGGACCTGCCAGGCTGTTTTCCGAAGTTTGGGGACCAGACAATAGATGGAGCTCAAGACCTTCACGCAGCGTTCAAGGCTCTTGCTCGGCATGGCGCCAACGGTGACGCAAGTGTTTATGATGGAAATGCAGGACGAGAGGTCATCTTCAGTGCTGGTGTTCATGGCTATGTCCAAGATGGAATCGAGCAGACCCTCCATGGCCCTGTCACTGGCGATCTTGGCGCTGTACTTGATGACATCGATGGCGTAGGCGAACAGCTGGGAGAGGTTCCGCTCCTCGGCCGTTTGAACGCCCTTTACTTTGCCACTTTTGCCGTTGGTCGACCGTGTCGACGATGGCTTTTTTGCGGCCGCCTTAGACTTGTAGGCTGTCTGGAACCATTCTGTGAGAACGGGAAAGACGTCATAGTCGAAGCCAGAGAGACTACGACCGTTGCTCGTTAGCTCGACGAGAGCCGAGAGCTGCAAATGGAAGTCGCTCGGGTCGGCTGGTGCCGCAATCGCCTGGAAGTACTCCCGGCGCTCGATGCTCGTGGAAGACGTGAGCCTTGCACACGCCAGCAACAGCCCCCAGCCGGCATGCCGAGCAACCTGGGCCTTGCCCGGGTCTATCAGGTCGTTTGCAGCATGCCATACATCGGTCAAGGACTGGACAGGCGACTCAGTAATGATGGATCGCAGCGCATTAGCTGCGGCAACCCGCTCACTGGGTGTTCCGGATTTCAGTAGCTCAAGGCAGTCAGCGTAGCTTGTCAGGTTGACACCGGAGCGGCTGTTGAGAGAGTCGGCGTCGGTAGGCTCGGAAGTCGATTGTGCTGAGGTAATTGAGGAAGAGGAAAGAGTGGCTGCGGCCACCGGTGCAGTGAGTGGAAGAGGCGATATTGACGTAGCGGCGGCGGATGGGCCGGAGCTCAGCGCCGGTGCTTTTGTTAACTTGGGCCCGGTGAGGCCTTTGAAGACGCCGGCTAAACCACCCGGCACCTTAGACTCGGATGGTCGGCCGGCATCGTTGGACGGGGGAGACATGAAATCGTCTTTACCCTCGGAGACCTGCTGGCCTAGCGAGACTATTCGACGGAGCATATTAGTAACGGGCCAGCTGAGGCAGCCATATTTTTGAAACTGGCAAGGTATAGGCGAAAAGCTAAGCAGAAATGCAATCGACGCAGAGAAAAGGAATGACGGGAATGCACCAGGGCTGTGGCACTGGCAGTGGTAAAAAAGCAATCAAGATATAAGTGAAAAGGATGAGGCAGTCAATGTATCGTGGCAAAATGCAGAAAAGCAAGAATGCAAAGGGGGGGATGGGTCCTCCGTATGGCGTAAAACGATTAAAGCAACGGCCACGCGTAGGCAAGGGAACAGGGTGACAATATCCCCAGATCTGATGGAGGGTCACCCAGCGGCCTCTTTGGACAGCCTGGCAGGTAATGTGGGCAGCCACACCTTGTTCTATGCTCAGGCAAATCGCCGTGTTGCTGTGCCCGCTGCAAGGTCTTGCGGACTTGCTGCTTTTTGTGTCACATATCTCGTGCCTTTGACCGGCTCGCATCTTGCACGCAGGAGAACCAAAAGTCCATCAAAAACCAAACAGTCGAGGCGCGGCGCGAGTACGGAGTTGAGCCAAACAAGATAGGTTGGGGGGCCGGGCAATGTAAGGGAGGCGGAGGGACCAGCCTGGCCATGGACGCCGGGAACGGATAGAAAATGGGGGCAAGCACGGGAGGCCAAATGCAAGACACAAATGCAAGACAATTGACTTACATGCAAATATTGCAGTTGCATAAATGGTGGAAAGGACAAAGTGAGACCGTCAGCGGGCCACCGGGCTCAACGGGTCCCCATCAACGAAAACCGTTTTGGAGCTGTGGCGAGAATGGAGTTGGATCATTGGAGGTGGGGATTCTGGTGTGATCGTCTGGGCCAGGCAATATGTGTTTGTGCAGTGGTATTGTCCTCGCAGATAGCTCGCTCGGTTTTCCGAACAGAACGTGCTACGTGGGCTGCTCTATGTCGTCCCTGTTGCTGTCGTCGTTCTCTTGGACATGCGTCGTCTTTCTTACAGGCGTTTGTTAGCACTGTAGGAGCTGTCTCAGTTTGACCTTGCACGACAGGCCTCTTTTGTCCCCGTCCCGGTTTCGAAGCAGGGTTTGGCACACCTGTACAGAGGCCACCAAGGCAGAGACCGTCCAGTTCGTTGCGTGGGAGAGCTGTCTCGTCCAGACGTCTCCCGGCCACGCCAACCCCCCACAGAAGAAGCTGCACGGCGTATGCGTCTTGCTACTTTGGGACAGCGGCAGTCGTCCTCGTGAGCTGCCAGAAGGCCAGGTCAATGGAGGAGCGCTTATCGCAGACGGGGGTGTCGAGCAAGGCGAGGTGAGGGGGTGCGAGGTGGCAGATAGTCCGGAGTGTCACGATGAAGATGAAGATCAATGTGTACGGCCGTTTTGCGGTGCCAGACCGATGACGCTGTTTCGCGGGTGGCTCATTCGGCGGCGGTGGGTAGATTGCCGTTCGTAGCGGTGTTCGCGCAGGTGCTCTTGAATGTAGAGCCGTGCTGTGTGTCTTGCAGTGGTGGTGGCCAGTTGTGGTTCAGGGTGTCGATGGTCCGAGTGTGGGTTGAGAAGCTGAGGAAAAAACGCAGCGTGGGTGGTTGATAGATAATGAAGATAGAGGGCAAGATTGCAGCGCAGCAATTTCCTTTACAGCAGTGCTCTTCGTCGCTACTTCCGCGTACTGATACTTACCTTGGCTAGCTAGCACACCTGGTCCTGGAAGATACAGGTGGGGAAGGCGTAATGGACCCAGTTTTCTCCACCTTTTCGCTCTTTGGGGGTTTGGTCCTTCCTCATCTTGCTTCAGCAAATTGCTTCTTTCGGTTCCCTTTTGACGCTATTTAATCTGGGGCAAGTGCAAGTGCCCTTTCCTCCACCTGTCCGTCGTCATAGTCGTCCAGGATCGGCGCAACAGGGGGGGCTTTCAAGCTTGTTCAGCACCTCGTGCCTGCAATCCGACTGGCCACCTGCCCTACACAGTACACCTGCAGAAACTCTTGCGTCGTCACACTGGAACCTTCCGTGTTTTTGTTGAGGAATGGACTCCGTCCGCTTGTTTGCGATGCTCCTTCCTTTGCAACGTTTTTGCCCCTTGTTCCTTCCGTGACTGAGCGGGCTCGTTGCGTGCTTTCCTGTTTCAGACTACAAGATCAGACTACAAGATAGCAGCACGTGTTTCGAAGCTGGCAAACGAAGCTCTTTGTCTCAATTTACGCGTCGTTCGTCTGAAGAGCCAAGACGAGCTACCAGAAATATGACGACGCCAAAGACAAAACGTGGAAGTGAGGCGGCAATATTTGAATTGCTCATTAGTGAATAAGGATGGTAGACTCTCACTCCGTTACGTCAATTGTTTCGCTTTCTTGTCTGTCATTTAATCACTCAGAAATGCAAGATGCATGGGTATGTGAATATCGCTGTATGCATATCCGTATCAGCACGTGATGAGACCCACCGCAGCACCCCGCCGTTCGACTCCCTGACAACGGGCTGGCCAAGCTCCTGCTGTTTTGTTTGTGAGCTTCTGTGCCATCAAAAAAAAAAAAGGAAATACTCGCGATCCTAATCGCTTTCTACCTCTCGAACCATCCATCACTCCCAACGTATCCTCCCTACGTTACGACCCCCATTCTTGTTCCTTGAACTCGTGTATTTCCCCGTACCCGGCAAGATGAGTGCCCAGATTGGCCACATTGTGCAGCTGCTGGACTCCACGCTCGATCCGCAGCAGCACCGAAAGGGTTTGTGTTTTCTTTTGCTTCAGTTTTCGGTCGTGGCCACTCTGATCAACTTTCTGACTTTTTTTTTCACTCCAGCCGAGTCCGCACTCCGGAAAGAAGAAGAGAAGCCACAGTTCTGTCTCCTCCTTCTCCAGATCACAAGCTCGCAGCCGTTGCCCCTCAAAACTCGGCTTGCTGCCGCCCTTTGCTTCAAAAACTTCATCAGGCGCAACTATATCGACGAGGATGGCAACTACAAGTTACCAGACGAGGATATTAGCATGATCAAGAAGGAGCTCGTGGGCCTCATGATCTCGTCGCCGGCTAGCATCCAGACGCAGCTCGGCGAGGCCATTAGCATCATTGCAGACTCCGACTTCTGGGAGCGGTGGGATACGCTGGTGGACGACCTTGTCAGCCGCCTCTCAGTTTCCGACGCCAAGGTTACATTCGGCGTGCTTGAGGTTGCACACTCCATATTTGTGCGGTGGCGGCCGCTATTCCGCTCCAACGAGCTCTTCACCGAGATCAATCATGTCCTGTCGCGATTTGGCGAACCCTTCATGACAATGCTCACCGTGGCCGACCAGCAGATTGAGAGCAACAAGAGCAACGCCGAGGCCCTCAAGGGTTGGTTCGAGGTTCTCAGCCTGCTCATACGGATTCTCTACGACCTGTCATGCCAGGACCTGCCGCCAGTCGTTGAGTCCAACATGCAGCCAGTGACGGCGCTACTCCAAAAGTATCTCTCGTACTCCAACCCGGTCCTTGCGGCAGATGACGACGATGAGGCCACCGCTGTAGAGAATGTCAAGGCCGACATTTGCGAGGTGCTGCAGCTGTACTCGACCAAGTACGACGACGATTTTGGCCCCCACACGGAGCCATTTATCAACACTGTGTGGAACGTTCTGTCGACAACGGGGCCCGAGAAGCGCTACGATATCCTGGTTAGCAAGGCGCTGCAGTTCCTGACCGCCGTCGCATCGTCTGCACGGCACGCTGCGAACTTCAACTCCGAGGAGACGCTCGGCAAGATTGTCGAGGCGGTCATCCTCCCCAACGTGGCGCTGCGGGAGTCTGACATTGAGATGTTTGAAGACGAGCCCATTGAGTTCATCCGCCGCGATCTCGAAGGCTCCGACACCGACTCCCGACGGCGGGCTGCCACAGACTTCTTGCGCAAGCTGCTCGAGAAGTACGAGATGCTCGTCACACAGGTCGTCTTCCGGTACATTGACCACTACCTGGAGCAGGGCAAGACAGACTGGAAGGCCAAGGATACGGCAATCTACCTCTTCTTGGCAATTGCCGCCAAGGGTGCGGTGACAGCGGCACAGGGCGTCAAGACGGTCAACCAGTACGTTAATGTGGTCGACTTCTTCCAGAAGAACGTGGCGGCGGATCTGCTGAGCGGGTCGGACACGCAGCCGATCGCCAAGGTCGATGCTATCAAGTACCTGCATAACTTTCGCAGCCAGTTGACCAAGGACCAGTGGCAGGCGGCCTTACAGCCGCTCATCCAGAACCTGGCATCGGCAAACTACGTGGTGTACACCTATGCGGCGATTGCTGTGGAGCGTGTGCTGTTTCTGACAAACGACGAGGGCGTGCATCTGTTCTCGCGGGAGGACATCCAGCCGTTCGCCAAGGACCTGCTGAGCCACCTTTTCAGCCTAATCGAGAAGGATACAGCGCCTGCCAAGCTGCAAGAGAACGAGTTTCTGATGCGTTGCATTGTGCGCGTGCTGATTGTTATCAAGGAGGGCGTCGTCCCAATTGTGGACGACATCCTCACGCACCTCATCAACATCACCAATGTGATCAGGGCCAACCCGAGCAACCCCCGTTTCTACTATTACCACTTCGAGGCCATTGGCGCCCTTGTCCGGTACAGCTCGTCTGCCATTGGCGACAAGTTGGAGGCCCGGTTATGGGAGCCGTTCTCGTCCATCCTTAAGGAGGACGTGTCTGGTGAGTGCTCGTTGATATGAGTTTTCATGTATATCAGCAGTTTTAATGGATTGCTAACGCTCTGCAGAATTCGTTCCATATGTTTTCCAGATCTTCTCGGCTCTGCTTGAGACGAGCCCCAACCTGGCGTTACCGGAGCACTACAAGACGCTGATTCCCGTCCTTCTGAATGACACGATCTGGGAGACGAGAGGCAACGTGCCTGCTTGTGCGCGGTTTTTGTCTGTGATTCTGCCAAAGATCAAGGACGCTATTGTGGCCGAGAACCAGATCCTGCCTCTTCTCGAGATCTTCGGCCGGCTGTTTGCAAGCAAAAAGACGGAGCAGAACGCGCTCGACATTCTCGAGAGTGTGGTCATTTCCATTCCGCCAGCATCTCTCGACACGTACTTCAGCACCATCCTGGGCAAGCTTTTCACCAAGCTGGACAAGGGCCTGACGGACTCGTTCAAGATCCGGTTTGTGCGCTTTTACCACCTGGTGTCGGCCCGGGGCGTCGAGAACGGCTTGGGTGCCGACTACTTTGTGCAGCACGCGAACAAGGTGACAGCGGGTGTGGATCTGTTCAAGCCGATCTACCTCAACTTTGTGCTACCGACAACGGGCCAATTCGCCCGCCCCGTGGACCGCAAGCTCGGTGTTATCTCGTACACCAAGACGTTGTGCGACAGCACAAGCTTCGCCAACCTGTACGAGAAGGGCTGGGGCCTGACGTGCAACTATCTGCTTGACCTGCTCAAGAACCCCCCACAGGTGACGAGTGGGGTTGGCGACGACGTGATTAACGAGGCCGACGTTGACGACATTGGCTTTGGTGTCGGCTACACGCCGCTCAACACATGCAAGCGTGGCCCGCGCGACGATTTCCCCGAGGTCGAAAACGTGCAACAGTGGGTGGCTGCGTTCTTCAAAGAGGCCGACCGGCGCCACAACGGTGCGATTGCGCAGTGCGTCGAGAAACGGCTGCAGCCCGAAGCCAAGGCCGCCCTCGCTCCGTATCTGGCATGAGTGACGGGGCCAGTTTCTGCGCTCTTTTCCCCTTTACCCTTCGCCCTTCTCTCTCTTCACCTTTCACCCGTCACCTTTGTCTCTCATCGCCTCGATCCCCAACCTTTCTCCCCTATCACATCTTTACAATATCATATTCCCTGCCCCCTTCGTGCGGTGGGTCATTTGCTTAGATCTTAATGAATGTACCTTTTGAATGTTTTGTGTACGTGGCTTTACTTTTGATGCCTTGCCGTGTCCTTTTGACTGTCCTCATGCGTCCCTGTCCTCACAGTTTTCTCCGCCTTTATGCAGCGTTTTAGCCCGAGACTCGTTTATACATTGGCGACCACATAGAAGAGGAAGAACCAAAAGGAGCGAATGAACATACTCTTCATTTCTGGTATCCGTCGCACATGACAAAGGCACGACGTCGGTTTAAACGCAACGATGTCGACCATATTCTTTAGTCATCAAGGGTGTCTTTACTCCCCGAAGTAGAGGCACAGTAGCAGTGATCAGCACGGTTGACGATAGCGTGTAAAAAAGTAAAAGAGAACAGATCAACAACATAAACACGACAAACTAAGACAAGGGGTCTGCCAAGGCACTTGGCAACCATTACTATCACGGGGAGCAGAAGTGAGGGGAATGTGATTCGAAATCAACTGAATCGACATATGGTAAGGATAAAAAAAATCAACAAGAGTAGCTTCGCAGGCTTGCAGCACGTTGCTACTCCCATATTGTCCTTTCATCTGTCGATCGTCAACAATCGCTGCAGGGGAACGAGACCCCAGAAAGGGCTAGCGATATAAACACACCCACGTCGTAATCCCCAGAAGCCTTGGGCATCATGAATCCGGGGCAAAGTGCGCGAAAAGCTCATCCTGAATTTGACTAACCTCGTTTCGAACAAGGCTGGTGAATTGGTGGAAAAAGCTCTCTCTTGAACGAGGTCAGGGGGAGGGTCATTTGCCCATTTCACGCTTGTTGCAAGGGCCAAGCCTTGGAAATAAACAACGGTGAGAGATGCAGAGGAGAACGACTGGGCGACATGGGTGAAAGTCACAGAGGGGGAACGTGCGCGGGAGCTACTACTGTGTAATTGCTAACTGAACTGGTGAAAATAAAAGGAGCTGCGGAAGAAGGAGGAATTACATCTCACATCTGTTCCCGCCGCCACGGAATCAACCATCACGCGTCCAGTACTGCAGTCCGGCATTGGCGCCTTGGGTTGCCACATGGGCAGAACAGACGACCGGACCAAAGACGGCACAGAAGATGGGGCCAGACACGGCACAGGAATGGGGAGATTGGGACCCAAGACCAGAGACCCAGGACATTGAACAAACGAACAAAAAGAAAAGTGAAAAAAAAGGACGAAAAAAAAAAACTGTCGTAAAGGGCGGTCTACGATGAGGTACCATTTGTGACAAGAACAGCAAGGCCCACGGTAGGACGTTCATATATGTAAAAAACTTGCAAAATGAGTACCGCTTATGTTGATATCGCCGTCCTGCGTCGTCTCATCGGATTGGCGGCCCTGCATGGCCCGACAACCAGGTTCTGTGCCGTGTCTTGGATGGTGATGGAGGCTTTTGATCATGTCTGTGCCGCTTGTCCTGTCGTTCAGTGGTAACAGTGGTAATTATGTTGTACTTTCTGTCTCTGTCAGATTAGTCTCTTACCAGGACCCAGAACCAAGGTTTTGATTTTGTGGTGCTCTTTGCTGATGTGAGAAGACAGCGAGGACATCAAACTGTTTGTGCCTGGCTGCTCCGTCCCATGAACGTGAAGACGGCATATGGTCATTTGCCGTATCTTCACAGCGGACAGTCATCTATCTTGTATCAAGCACAGCATACGGAGGACCTCGTCTGTCCCTGATGAATGTGCCAATGCTTTCTGTCTTCCTTCGATTTTTCCTCTTCAGAAGCTGGCTCATTACGTAAAGTAACGTCCTTGCCACGTCCGTTGACACGCGGCAAACAATACTACGTCCTTGTTTTCGCGTTCCCGTGAAACAAACCGCAAGGAAGACAATGCCGAAATGTAAAGCAACGGCCATGTTGTGGTCTTTGCTAAACCCTTACCACCAGCCACCTGAAAATGTTGTACTATACACGACGTACCGAACATAACTCCGTACTCTGTACGACATACGGGTCCTTTCACTCAAAGTCCTCGCATCCCATCACCACGGCAAAGCTGCAAAGCGGTCCCAGACCACATCTCAAAGAGGCTACTCTTCGTCGACCCCTCCCGAGCGTAAGCTTGGGCCGCTTGGCCTCCGCAAAAGCCATCTCTTTTGGACTTTAGATTACCCTTTTTTCGTTTCCGTGCCTCCCGTGGGCCCAAGTCCCCATCGTCCCCGTCGTCGAGGCGCGCCCCGACCAAACGCTAGCGGAGCATTGTCCTTTTGCTTCTGGGGTAGGGAAAATGGAAAAGATGGGCATCACGGGCGTCTGCACCAAGGTTCAGTTTTTCGATGCCGAGTTTTTCGGTTGGTGTAATACGGCGTACTCCGTTTTCATCTTCGCTCAAGGGCCAGTCTCTCGTGTCGCTCTGATCCCCTTGGTTGCATTCCCGAGCTGTCGCCAGGTCCGCTCGTCGCCCTATTGGGTAAGCCGCCGCTCTTTTCTTTTTTGCTTCACCGTCGCATCGTGTGCATCTCCCGTTTGTGGAAAGGCGCTCTGCCCTCGTTGGGGGCCCGGGTCGCGTCGCTCGCTTGTTTAAAATTATTTGTGGTGCTCGTGTCCTTGTAGTTTTCTGTTGCGTCTTCCCCTTGCCCTCCTTTTTTTTAAAAAAAAACAAAATCTCTCTCCATACCACGTTTCGACTATTTTTTGACAAGGGGGTTCTTTTCATGCACGGAGCCCCAAATGGACGTGTTTTTCGGCTTTGAACAGTGAGACAGGGCCTTGCAAGCCACGCTCGCTGACAGTACTCCCTACCATGAACGTCGGACGTCTTACTGTATCATAATCCACCCCAAGAAAGGAAATATTGACAGTTTGTGTTGTGGAAGCTGCCGGAGGGACCGTCCGCGCCGGTCTCCTCTGCACTTTCTTTTTGTTTCTCGTCTCCCTTCTGCACCTTCCTCCTCCGCGTTTTGCGCCCGGGCCTTGGCAGCATAGAGGCAGTAGTCTTGGCGCTGGTGCAGGTGCTGAATGCGGCATGCACGTCTGGCTCCTTCCTTCCCAAAGCCATGTCCTTTCACCCCGTCCAGGAAACTGCAGTTGTGTCTCTCCCAGGCAGGAGCCAACATCCTTCCCGGCTTCAGCGTTACATTGGGCTTGTCTACTGGTGTCGGGTGGCTTCCGTGGTTGCACCCCTAGAATGGCTTCGGCTCGTTCTTTCCTTCTGTCTCGTTTCTTCACCTCTTGCAGCAGCTGCTGCATCCTGTTGTCTCCCACGACGTCTGTCGTTTCCAAGGAGTCAGGCGTCCAAGGCATGACAGGAGATGCACATGCTTGCATGCCGTCATCCCTGTCTCCCCTATCGCTGCCGGACATCGAGGCAACGGTTGTGCACATGGTAGACCTGCGCCAAAGTGGAGTTGTTATTCAGGCCCTCTTTGGGAGACACGGTGAGGGCATAGAGCATCTGGACACCGTTCACCTAACAGCTGACCCTTTCAAGCCCTTGATGCTCTGCAACGTAAGTTACTCTTGATACGCTGATTGCCACACACTATTACTGCGTCTTTTGTGCATTGTATTGGTCGTTCATGTCTGGTTTTATTTATTTATTTATTTATTTATTTATTTATTTATTTATTGGTTTCTTTCTTAAACGTTCCCTCATCTTGGACATCTGCATAACACATCAACACCGAGCGCGTATGGCCGTATATGTAACGTGGCGCGCGTTTCCTTCGGTCACCTTGTTTGTTGTCTCCCCCTTTTGACCCTGAAACTGCTCAGCAATACGAACCAAGAATACGTCGTACACAATATCTCCTTCATTCGTTGCTTCGTCCGTGTTGCTCCCTCACGGGCCTTTTATCCCATTTCGGCTATCCCCCGTTCTGCTCTTGGCCTTCTCACAATGATTGTCTCTTGTTGTTTTGCTTCTTTGTTTTGTCTGCGTTTTTCATCTTCTTTTTCGTCCTTTGCATTTGCATACTTTTTTCTTTTGCTTTTTTCCCCTCCCTCGATTATCTCCCCACCCGCACCCCATTCCCAGGCAGATTTGCTTGTTGGGTTTCCTCTCGCGCCTGCTTGACAAGTTCTTTTTCAACTTCCACCTTCTCGCATGTCCGTTGCCTGCAGTCCCCGCTGCAGAAAGCAGTCTGGCGTATTTGCCCGTTTCATTTGTCTTGGATTTGGCTTTATTTCATTGGCGTGCGTGTGTATTGTACTCCATATTGCCAACTCGTTCTTCTATTTTATTGGCTTGCATTTGGTTGCTTTCTTCTTCTTCTTCTGGTCCGTGTTTCTTGTTTCCCTTGCATTTGGCCGTTTGGGATCGGCCTTGGCCTCGTCCGTCTCCTCTTCTTTTCTCCATCGTTTTTACTTTGTCTCTTGTCTCCGACTATCACTTTCTTACCTGTCACATTGCCACTCCGACGCCCTCCGTACCACAGTACGGCTCCGTCGCTCTCCCTGGATCGGCGGTGAAGACGGGATAGACTATGATTGGAGAAGCTGAAAAAAAAAGCAGGAAAAGAAAGTTGAAGAAGGTCGGAAGAAGTAGAAATGGAGACGAAAATGACCGGCGCCTGAGACATGGTCTGATGGCCATAGAAAAAGAAAAAAATAAGTCATTACTCTCCCATTCTGCCGTACGATAGCGTACTCCATACGGAGCATGAGTACAGCAATAAAGTACGAGGAAAAAGAAACGAAGAGAAAAGAAGAAAGCAAAGAAAAAGGGGTCTCGGCTTCCTCAACGGGAGTCAAAACCCAAAATGTAAATGCTGAACTCATCGTCACATAATAACGACGTAATTACGAAGCTTCCAAGGACGAGCAGGCTTGAGTCGTGTGCAATCGTCACATGTTTCGACGCCCTGCGTTTATTATGTTTTTTTTTTTCTTCTTTCTTCTTCTTTTTTTTCCACATCTCGCAAATCGGCTCGGCGTCCACCACGGGACGGCATTCGCTCTTCAAGTTCCCGCTGCTATGTTGTACAATACCTTTGCATTAGCTTCGCTCGTTCGACCGTCTTCCGTCTGCCGGTGTCAAGACTGTCTTTTGATAGCTTGTCCCTGGGACCTGTCATGCCACCGCCCGTCGGTCGCACATGTCCATCTTCGGCATGGGTCCGGTGAATGTGATGGATGTGCCGAGTAAAGGTGGGGGCTCGTCCATTTTCCTCTGCCCGTTGTTCTTACCACTGTGTTCATTATATCGCAATCCCACGGTCGAGATAAGACCATATGCCGAACGTGTCAGTATCCCCTTTCTTTTTGTCGTCCCCCCTTTCCATTGCGACGTCCCGTTACGACATACTCGGTGCGGAGCGTCGTGAATGTGTCGTGCGCAACATCTATCCATCGTCTCCTGTTGGTCCGTTCTCGTATTTTGTTTGTTTTAACAATGGATGTCGTATTCTATGACATCTCCCTTTCATATCCTCCATGCTCTGTTTCTCGCCCGGACTAAGGTTGCAGCACGAACACTGGACAGCACCTCGCATCGTCCCCTCAGGTTGCATTCATCATCCAAAAAGGATCACCAAGCCCAACTGTCCAGGTACCCGTGTTCAGGGGCCGCATCCCTGCCTCTGCTGGCCGGGCCTGTTAGTTGTCACTTGCCTCTATTCCGCTTCATAGGAAAGAGAGAACAGGCGTTTTTGGTCTGTCCGATCGGCGCTAGCGAGGTGTGAGTGGGGCCTGGCACTGGCTGTGACACACGCCAGGGCCCTTTCTTCCCCTCTCATAGGAGAGCAGCAAACAAGCGGCCGAGACAAGCCAAGAAGAAAACGGAGATCAAATACGATGCTGTAATGAATTTACGATGTATGGAGTCTTGCAACAGTCATGCAACTGAGTTTATCGAATGCTACAAAGAGGATGTTGGGCTAGGAACAAGAAACCAAACAGCGGCAGGAGCGAATGCTCCCTGGCCCTTGCATAATTTGTGCCTCTTTCCCGATTCTCCCCACGGTGAGGGCAATATTGACGACGCTTTTGGAAGGCGCCATCGCCAACATGTCTCCTTTTTTTCTCTCTCTCTCTCTCTCTTTCTTTTTTTTTTTTCTTTCGCTCTGTTCTTTGACCGCGTAACCAACCGTTTTCACCACCAACATCCATCGACCAAGCGCATCTCGATCGGCCAGGCCGACCGGCGGCCATGTTTGACCTCGGCCGATTCGAGTGCTAAATTCACCCTGAAGCTCCCCTAATGTGCCGAAGCGAGGGCCTAGTTGGAACCTTTCAGGCTCCCGAAATGCCTTTGAACGCCCCTAGTGGGCTGGACGATGGCGATCGGAAGAAGCATATACCGGGACGGACAGACGATTACAGATGGCGCGGACATACAACATACAAGACACACAACTCGCGGACAAGACAAAAAGAAGTTTTTGTTTTCTAGAGGTGCTTCCAACCGAGCCAGGGAGGAAAGGGGCAAAAAGCTTGGGCCAAGCTTTGGGGGCGATTTCCTCTTTTGGCGGCTCGGGTGGGTACATGTATTATTCACGGCCCTGGCATGTATGAAGGCCTTCGTACCGTTCAGGTGAGCTTCAGCGGTTTTAGTTTCCTTTTTGACAGTGTCACAGTGTCTTAGGAGTCTCGGTGCCGTTTTGGGGGTGTGGAGGACGGTTTCTGGCCCTTCGTCTCGGCCTTCCATTGCGGCTGCGGGCTTTCTAGCTTCCTTTTCCGTCAAGCGGCGGCAGGGAGAAAATGACACTGGATGGGGAAACGAAAGGCGCAAGAGAAAAGAGAAAAAGAAAAAGAAAAAGAAAAGGAGACGACACAGCGGCGACTGGCAGAAAAGCAGAGCCTCCACATTTGCCCTGGAGCGCTGGTTGTCGTGTCTCCACACCGTTTTACGTGCTTCAAACCGATTGTCTGTTTGAACGTTGTCGCTTTACGTTATGTTGTATCTTATTTGATTTCATCCCCTGGCGCATGTGGTCTTCTGCCTCTGCCGGCGTCTCTTTCTGTACACAGTAATCACGTCGCACGTCGTATGATTGCGTGGAGCCCCTAACCAGCGCCGCCCCATACGCCCCCATCCGTCGTTATTTGCACGCACTCCACAGGGCCACTCCCGTTCTCCATGGCACTTGCCGTGACCATACATCGTATGCGATTGCACGTTTTTGGTTGCGCCTGCTGTTTTCCTGAAGAGCATTATTGCGGAGCCTGTCGCTCCTTCCACCGCTGCGAACGACGGAGATCTGTTGCGATTCAACTCTTTTTTTTTCTTCTCCTTTTTTTCCATTTCCACCTCATTTCTACGGCACACTCTCCCCTTGGCCTCTTGTTCAGCTGTCCGCGACACCTCTCTCCGGGCCGTCTCCAATCTCAGCACGTCGCAGTCCCAAACCGACGACCCAGTTTATTTTGCCTTTGGAGTTAGCTCTGCCAGGCCTGCCCCATGTCTTTCTTTTGTTTTCATTACCGTTCCTCCCTTCACCGTTCTTCACCTTTGACCGTTTCTCATAATTGCCCTTGACCTCGGACTCTCTCGCACGCTCAGAGACCTGTTCGTCCTTTCTTGTCTGGACGTCTTCATTGCCGGAATCATCTCATTGGATCTGAGATAAGCGCCTCGTCTCGATCGCGACCTCAACGACACGACGTTCCCCTGAAACCAGTGATAGCACGACCAGCCTCGATTCGCACCCGCTGCCTCCTTGGCCGTCTTTTTCGTCTTTTGGCTTGCGGTTCGTTTTGTTTGTTCGGCCTACTTCGTTCGTTCGGCGGTCCGAGTCCACCTTCGCGCACCATGCTTTCGTCTCAAATCCGATAATTATCACCACCGCCCTCTCTCTCCTGCACCACCCCAGAGAGGCTCTCGTCTCATTCAGCACCCTCATACCCCGCCCAACCCTCACATACGTCGCCATGGAGGGAATATTGCATGTTCCCCCTGACCGGGGGACCATTATCGGCCGCGCCATCTGGAAGTCTCGCTATGTTGTCGTCGCCGATCCCTCAGACACAAAACAGCTGATGCAGCAGCAACGACAGCAGTCCCCACATACTGGCTCGTCTTCGTCCTTCTCGTCGATTGTGCCGGCCAAACCATCGGCGACTGCCTCTCGTGGTCAGCAGCCACCGCCCCGGGTAGCAACGCCACGAAGCCCGGCCAGCCTCTCCCCTGAGAATATGTTCCTCTCCGTGTTCAAGAGCAAAGTGCGTTTCTTCTGTTGCCTGTCTCGTTTTGTTTCTCCTTCTTTGTATTTCTGTAACTGACCTTTGCAGGGCGACTGGGAACCGATCCAGCAACACGCCATCAGCTCAATCACAGACTGCCAAGTGCAGATGCTTGCTCATCGAAAACAAGGCCCGGTCCTGCCCACGCTGGTCATCAATGTCTCGCCCGATCCTGTCACGGACAAGCTTCGCAAACGCCGATCCAGCCGCACTGCCGGCTTCACCACGACCAAAGAAACTGCACCATCGACCCTCTGGTTCCGCCCCGCCGAGGACTGTGCCCAGAAGAATATCCTCCAGGACTGGTGTCACTTTATCCAGACCCTGATGCTGCAGCTTGGCGCGTCCACTCCGTCCGCGCCACTGCCCCTGGCCACCGGGAATGGGCCCCTGAGCCCTGTCACACCAGCATCACCAACCTTTGTGAACCCTTTTGCGTCCTCGCAGCGCGGGCGCGGTGACCAATCCGAGTTCTCGCCTCACCAATATCAGCAGACGACACCACAGAGCCAGTACACTCCGCGTCCGGGCAGCGGGAACAATGCCACGGGACGGACCAACGCTCTCAGCCACAATGGCCCCAACCAAGCGACCCAAACGACCCAAACATCCCAAACATATTCGAGGCGAGAGCGCGAACGGGACCGGCCCAAGACGTACTCGGAATCGCCCAGCCTGCGCTCGCGCCGCAGCGATCTCTCTCACACAAGCTCCAACCTACCGCCCCACGCCACAACTCCTGGCTACAGCAGCAGCAGTAGCAACTTTGCGCTGCCCTTCTTCCACAACCGCCCTGCCGATTTGCCGTCACCAGCCACAACTGTCAACGAGTTCTCGGGCGATTCTGTCGAAGGCTGGACAACTACCCAGGGCCGTTCCTCGACACTTAGCTCGCCTGTCCGTGGCCGAGACAGCATCAGCTCGCAGCCGCCCGTCCCCATGACGATCGCCGCAGGGCTCCCAGGCCCATCCCCGACTGATGGTGCCGCTGCCGGTGCGATCAGCTCCAGCTCACCGCCCGCGCCACGAGAGACGATCCTGGACCGTGCGTTTCAGATGCACTTCATTCCTGGCTCCGATCGTGATATGATTCCAGGCGAAAATAAGCTCACGTCACTGGCACGCTTCGATGCACTGATGCGGGAAGTCGACGAGAGGAAGCGGTTACGGCAGGCTGTGGCTGCATCGGATATCAAGCGGAGTGCCACCACGGCGCCCATGACGCGCCCTGACCCTCAACTAAAGAGCGGCTGGGACCTAGATGATGACTCGGATGAGTCTGACAGTGTTGAGAGGAATGACGACGATGACGAGGAGGAGGAGGAGGAGGAGGACAGCGAAGCGGCTGCGAGCGCTGACAGCGATGATGACGGTATTGTCAGCAGCCACTTCATGAGAGTCAATGGGCGGCGGGCTGATAGCTCCAGTCTTCGCCCAGGCAACCACCTGGACTCGGCTGTCGATATTGCGCCAAACGCCCGTCGCGCCCTCGATTTCATTATCGCGGGTCGCAGTCGGGAAGCCGACCGTGAGTCTCGCCGTACACTGACATCCAAGTCACGCGCCGATGGCCTTGTCAACTATGACGCCCAGACCCTCAAGGCGTTGAACGACGGCTACTTCCCATCCACCACGCAGATGCACGAGCAGGAGCCGATCATGCGCCCACAGACGGGCTACGCGCGCAACCGGCCCCCCATTGCTCAGCGGACGCACAGCCAGCCACAGCTCGCTGCGCTCAACGTGAACAACTTGGTGACGGCTGGACACAGCGGCAGCGCCAACAACCGCCAGTCGCAGCACAAGCAAGTCATCCAGTCGCCCATCTCACCGTCTTCCTCGCCGCCCCTGCCACGCTCGTCGACCTTTAGCAAAGTGGACGAGATGAAGGCCAAAGTCGCGGCCGCAGCAGCCGCGTCTGTCGCGGCAGGCAACCTGGCGTCCTTACCGCTCGACAAGCGCCAATCCGCCTCGAGCGCAAAGCGCCTCAGCTTCAACGACTTCACCAGACGGCTTAGCAGCAGCACGAGCAGCCTCCTTCTGGTGCAAACCAACACCAGCAGCAACAGCGGCAGTGGCGGTAACGTGAGCGGCACTGGCAGCGTGATCCACGAGGGTGTTGGTGTGGACGCGGGATCGGCGGCTCCCGGCCTGAGCGGCTTGAGCAGCCCCCGCACCGAGAAGCACGGCTACACCCTCAGCAGCAGCAGCACCAACGGCCACGGACATGGTCACCAGCACAGCAGCTCGACGTCGTCGCGACTGACCTCGCCGCCAGCGCCGCCGCCGCCACCACCCGCTGCCGAGCGCTGTGGCTGGCGCAGTAGCGTTAGCGTGGTCAGCAACGAGGGCGGCTTCATGTAGGCCAGCTCTCAACCATTCTCCTGCATGTCTCGTTCTTTCCCGCCTCAGATGATGTTCGCGAGGCGCGAGGCTTCGGGCAATGGCATGCCTTAATGTTTTCTGTTGTTCAGCATTGCGCTTTTCTCTATCTCTCTCTCTCTCTCTGTGTGTGTGTCTGTCGCCCTCATTCTTTGGTTCTGCTTCTTCACGCATAGCCATGTTGTCTTTTTGCCCTGTACTATATGTGATACCTTTGTCTATTTTTCTTTGTCTTGATATCATTCGCCTTTGCCTTGTATTTTGCGATTCGTCTCTCTTTTTGTTCTAGCATCTTTTTCGGCTTTGAGTTCTTTTCGCATCTCACTCACGACTGTTTTTGACGAACATGAAGAAATCGTTAACGAATATAATATCTCGTTTGCAAGGCTTTACTTATCCTGGAATGGAAGAGGTGATGTGCGATGTGTTCGATGATGGGCAGGCAGAGAAATACTGCGACGAGCGGTTGAATACATGTGACCAAATACCACTTACCACATACTGCTTCTCTCTTACCGTTAGTAGATGAATAAAAACCCTGCATGGAGCCTGACCAAAGGACAACGCACAACTCTACTAAGAATGATTATTTTTGTACTGCCCATTCACATTGATCCACGTGCCGTTGTATTGCATACCAAAACAGTCCAAAACCAAGCAGGGTCTGGTTCCCGTCCATTTCCTTGATATCTACGACCCTATCTATGCACTTCATCAACGAGCAAACAGGGAAAGCGGCCTGGCCCGTCTTGGAGTGACAGCCACTATCCACCGGTAAAAGGGGACGGACTTTCTCGCTTACCATCTGCTGCAAGGTACATGACGCACAAATGTGGCGCTATCCTGATTTTCGGTCGTGGTCGGCTCTTCTCATATTAAACCACGAATCAGAAGTATCAAAAAGTATATTGTCGTCCAAATTTATTTGCTTCTAGTCCAAAAAATAGAGGCTAACTTGACATGGCCGTTTGACAAAAAAGGTTGAGAAGAGAATTGAGAGACAACAGACGCCAAAACCTCACACCATGTCCTGTTCATACATAGCAAACAGAAAGTGCCTCATTACGATCTCGTAATTTACCTGCGCTGCCTGTTCTGCGAATCATTATACCGCATATCGGGGGTCTTCACACGTCGGTAGCTTCCAAACCAGCCTTCGTCAACAGGGCACCGACGACCAGTACCGTCAGTCAAGAAGCGCATCCCCAATGCGGTTAAGATGTTTGTCTCTGAAAGTCGTGGCTGCAGAGGCACAGAAGAAACGATACGTAGGCCGACGTATCTATGCCGTTTAACTGATATACAGCCTGCGTTCTGTTGGAATAATAGTGTCAATATATAGTACGGTGCGAAAATTTGGCTCAACGAGAAGCAAATACTTGCATAAAATCTCGGCAACCAAAGTACTTATGATCCAATATAATAAAGTAGAAGTCAAACATCGACTTGTTCATAATCACATTTACCGCCTGTCTTAGGGTGAAGGCCGAAGTCCATTGTAGTAGGCATGTGCGAACCGAGCTGTTGGATTGATGCCCGTAAGGCACTGGCTTCATGAGAAGGCGACCAGGCTTGTAGCTTGGGTTGTAGTTATTGCTTGACTAGTTTAAATCGAAGCTTCCTCGCTGCTAGTTGGGTTCCATCGATAGGCGAGTGCCGAGATACGATATCCTGTTTGAGGTATACCCGGTTTCAAAGTCGATTTTAAGGATAGCATGGTTCTTTGCGTTCTGTATTTGTTCGGTAGTCATGCCAGTTATGGTGGTATTCAAAAACTCGACGTACACATGCCGAATTCTGAGGTCAAGGAACTCGTCCGGCACGTTGTTGAGCTCGCCAATGGAAAGGCTGTAGCCATCGTCACCGAACTCCAAAAGAGGCAGGCTCATGGCTCCTTGGATACTCCGTACAATCTCCTGGCTTGGAAAGTAAAAAATTGACTAAGTAATGGGAACTGCTGAGGAAACGTGAACGAGAATGGGAGTTTGATACTTATTGATCTCACGAGATAAATTTTACGATTCAAGTCAAGGTCTTTATAGATATTCATTCCTTGTCCTTGAATATCAGTGTATCTGTCGAACATATCGCCACTCATAAGAATAGGATCAAGTAAGGTCGAGGCAGTGGACACGATGTGATGCCTGGTGCACGACTTCCCTTGATGGGCCATCATCACAAACGACCTATCCCGGAGTTGGTGGCCAATATTCCCCCTTCAAAGACTCCTTGGTTGCCCTGTCTATGCCTGATACGATTTCAGTAACAGAGTATAGGTTGATATGTTGGCCCTCACCTCATGTTTGTGGCTTTTACGACACTTCTACAAAGATGGCCACAGCCATCTCTCTTCGGCTTTGACGAAGTACAGGGGCCAGTGGACACCTGGAGGCGGCACGGTCCGTAGTGCGCTTTGGTGGAGCCCCCCCAGGAGTGGTTTATTTTCGGTAATAGCCCTTATTACATGAAAGCTTTGTTCTGCAATGAAAGAAATTCAGCAGAAAATAGAATTCAAAAGGTGCATACCTCTCTATATATAGGTAGAATGGCGTAAATGTATTGTCGCATAGCTGCAAAGTGGTTTGTCCCGTGAATTATTTATGGCCTCAGGCACAATTCCAGGTGCTCAAGTCGTCAGGACGCCTCTTTACCCTCATAGGTCGCAAATTCGGCGGCATTGCAGATATAGACTCTACGCGGCACAACAACTCGCATATATTCGTACTTTGTACGAACGTATACCACTCACAACGACCGGGTTCATAAGAAACGCAGACCGAATATCGTTACTCTTTTGTTATCCAAGAGTCTATCTTTCATCGCCGTTCTAATACGCCATGACGTGGCTAGGCGAGCTGGAACCGCCCATTGATCTGGAGTTTGAGGGCATCGCACCGCCGGAGGGCGTTGATCTGCCCAAAGGCGACAAATTGTTGAGCCTTTGCGAGAGAGGAAATCCTCGAGGCTTTATTGAATATCCGGCGGAGTCGCCCGTCTTCTTCATCAAGCACGGCTTGGCGGTCTACTGGAATGAGGTACTCGCCCAGGATATGGCGTATCGCGAGCTTCGAAAACTCGGCTCCTCCGTGCGCGTGCCCGGCATCTTCTACGCGTGCCGGACCATGCAGAGGGCCGTGATCGTCATGGAGTATATTCAAGGCAAAACAGTCGAACAACTTTTGGAAGAGTGCAAGGACGATGAAGCAGAGGCAGAGAGGGTACGAGGAATCGTCGTGCACTGCCTCAACGACCTCATCCGCATACCCGTTGCCGCTGGATCGCGGCCGGCCGCCATCGACGGCGGCCGTATCCGCCACGACGTCTTTGACTGCCGTGTGGCATCGAGGCACTACGAGAATGTTAATCAGCTTGAGGAACACATCAACTATGTAAGTGCCTTTGCAGTTTCCCAGTTTCTTTATTTTGTTCCCGTCTTCCTTTACACAGTAAGATTTGTGTCGTTATAATAATAATAATTTATTTGATTTTACTGACCACAAAAGTTCTTAAACATTGCCAAAAGAAAGCCTCTGGTCAAAGACTTGGAACGAGAGCCCATGATCTTCCTGCAGGAGGACTGGTTTCCGGCCAACTTCATGCGCGACGCCGACGGCCGCCCTGTCGCCATTGACTTCTCTGAAACCAGTATCCTGCCTTCCAGTTTTGCAAAATTCTTGCTCTGGGACAACAGGTTCGGCATCACCATCAGGGGGCGAGTCGACATTCCCGTCACAGAAGGTGTAGACAACACAATGGCATTGCTCCACATTTCCGGCTTGATTAATATGGGCGCGCGTTCGTTCTCTGAGTTTGGCTACCGCGTGGCCGGCGGTGATCGTGAGACACAGGTGAGGATGAATGAATCAATTCGGACTGCAGCGAGCAATGCGGTGGACGCAGAAGCCGGTACAAGTACCGTTGCATCGATCGGGAGCTCTTCGACATGAGACGCTTGTACCTAACGTCTCTTGGAAAAGGCTGGCCCTGTCTCATCTCATGCACAGTGGGCTTTCTCTCTATCACGTTCGAGGGCGCCTTTGTGCAGCCAGCCACCTGACCGAACACGCGTGGCCGTCTTCTCCTCAAATCACCTTTTCTTCTTTTTGGTCTGCTCTGGACCGTGCAGCAGCCAGGATCCACAGACATGCTTTTGTACCTTTTCTTAGATCGATAACAGACGCAAGTGTCCCATTATGTCCTTGTCCGCACAGAGAACGTGCTCGATGAATCGTAGGGGTATATCTTTCGTACGTCGTGCAAGTAATTTTGTAATAATATGGACATGAGACTGAACACGTCGTGCTGCCTGTCCCCGCCATCATCATTGCACGTCCTCATCTCCTCCATTCCTGCCTGACATCGGGAATCATGGTGAATGTCCAGTCGCTGCGACTCAGTCCGTAGTGTGTCGTGTGCTTGTGGAGGCAAGGGATCGTGTGCTTCGCGTTGCGTCCTGTTTTTGATGTCTCTCGTTTGGGCTCACGAGGTCAGCTCACCGCTGCCCCTTCCTTGCTGGTGCCACTTCCCCCCGCTCCTGCCCGTCTACTAGCGTCAAACGTGCTGGCATCCCTATCGCACCGTGCTAATTGCGAGTGCATTGCACGCAGGCTGGAGACCCACTCTTCGATAACGCCAGCGGTCAGCTCCCTCCTGGATCACCCTGTGTATCCCTTCAGCGCCCAATACACCCCCAGTTCTGCCAGGCAGAAAAGGCAGGACCTGATATTCTGTATTCACTGTAAACCTGCTCCTGCCGCACTGGTCCCCGGTGCCAATGGTGCCTTCCGTCTTCTCCGCCTTCGAACTGCCACCCGGACCTTCCCTCTGGAGCCTTCTCTCACAAGCGCTCTTTCCCCTTTGCTCCCTTCCCTATGGGCTACATCCTTCTCAACGCCATCGTTTCCTTTCGTCTCGCCAGTCTCAAACAAAACAAACCAAATTGTTGATATTGTCACGATCGAAAGGGTCATCTAAGCTTGCAAAGCAGCCTAGACACCCAACCGCGCCACCACCAGTTTGCAGAGCACTACTGGGACACTACGGGCTTGCAAAGTACTACAGTGCGTGACCTTTGGCCTAATCTGACTGGAGCCAGGCCACACTGACCAAAACCGCCCCCAAAACGCCCGACGTCACCTTTCAGGGCAGACCGACAACTACCGCTCATTTATCCTGTGCTCGGTCCGTGCAACCAGGCATTCCCATCAGCATCTCATCAACTCCGCCAACTCGCATCTCGCACTCTCTTTCCTCGACATACCACGCACCCGATCATCGTTTCCGGCATCAAACAGCTACCGACTCTCTTTTTCCACTCGGCCAGCCTTGCAATCAGGATTTTCGTCGACCAAGACATCTTAGACATTTTACATCTCGAAAACAAAAGAGACAACGCCAGCGCTTGCCAGCTTACTCACCACTTCTTTCACCTCGTCCTCTCCCATTCCACCCATCCACCCATCCTTCCATCTCCCCCATCTCCCCCTGCGGAGAGGCTTCTTGCTCCTCTCCGCAGCCCTCGACCATCGACGCGGTGGCCGACTCAACTCCCCACCCCTCCTCTGCCCCCCTGCCCCTTCCCCCTTCCCCTCCCTCCCCATCCGCCGCATCGACAGCCACGGTCGCCGGTAACACCGGCTCGACTGCCCCCGACGAGACGCTCCATTCGCCGCCCTCCGCCACTTCACAGACACCGACGACAACGACAGCGACCCCCAACATCCCAGCAGACGCCGCCAACGGTTCTGCCAGTCTACTGCCGTCCGCGTCAGCCAGCTCTCGTCGGAGACGGGCGGCTCGCTCCGGTACTGCACGCATTAATACCCTCCGCCCTACACGACAGGTGCTCGGGAGGCGTCGGCGCTCTGCTGCGGACGAGGACGAGCAAGACATTGCGGACGCTCAGGTTGAGACTCCGGCTCAACCTCAGGCTCGGGCAGACGAGGACCAGGACCAGGACCAGGCAGCACGGGACGGAGACGTAGACGCAGGCCCGGGGCAGAACAGCCAACCAGGCGGTGACGAAAACCACGGTGACGTCGCGGGCAACGAGGCCACCGCCAGCAACGGCAACGGCAACGGCAACAGCAACAGACATCAGCTTCCCGCTCCCCGGCCCAAGCGTGCGCGGAGAGAGAGTGCCAACACCATGCTTGCCGCCAGCGACGCTGAATCTCAACTGGCTAGCATGAACGGCTCATCTCACCTTCAGAATGGCAAAGAGAAGGCAACTACGCGGCGAGGTCCCGCATCCAACGGCCCTTCCCAGATCACACGACGTCCAGCCACCTACTACGGACACGACCGAGAAGAAATCACACGCATCCTGATCCAGGCCCTGTCCGACTTGGGCTACAACGACGCCGCCGAGAACGTCTCCCACAGCAGCGGTTTCGCCCTCGAAAGCCCGGCGGTGGCCGACTTCCGCCGCGCGGTGCTTGGGGGCGACTGGGACGAGGCCGAACGGCTCTTGCTGGGGGCGACCGTCGAGGGCACAGAACCGTCAGACACATCAGGTCAGGACGACCAGTCGACCACATCTCCAGCCAATGGCCAGACTGCCTCCGGTGCACCAGAAGACGCCACCGGCCTGCTGCTCATTCCAGGGACAAACCGTGATCTGATGCGCTTCGGCATCCGCCAACAAAAGTACCTCGAGTACCTGGAGCAGTCCGAAACCGGAAAGGCCCTGCTTGTGCTGCGGAACGAGCTGACACCGTTGTATCGCGACACGCAGAAGCTGCACTTCCTCTCCAGCCTTCTTATGTGCCATTCACCTCTGGACTTGAAAACGCGTGCGACTTGGGACGGTGCCTACGGTCAGTCTCGCCCGCATCTGCTCTCGGAGCTGTCGAGATTTATTTCGCCATCAGTTATGCTGCCGGAGCATCGTCTGGCAGTTCTTCTGCGGCAAATCAAGGACTACCAGGTGTCCGGCTGCGTGTTCCACACAAGCGCAACCTCACCATCGCTCTACGCTGACCACGAGTGTGATAAAAGCAACTTCCCCTCACACATGCTGTACGAGCTGGATAGCAACTCGGGCGAGGTGTGGCACATCCGCTTTTCCAACAATGGCAAGTTCCTTGCCAGCTGCGGGTCCGGCCGCTACGTTAACATTTACGACATGTCGTCCTTTAAGCTCAAAATGCGCCTGGACGGCCATGCGCAGGGCGTCGGCGACATTGCCTGGAGCCCCGACGACCGCACACTGCTGTCGTGCGGCCGCGACGGCCGCGCCCGCCTGTGGGACATGAGCACTGGTCTGTTGATCCGTCTCTTTGAGCAGTTTGAAGAGCCCATCAGCTGCTGTGTGTGGGCGAACGACGGCCAATCCATCGTGCTGGGCTCCTTTGACAAGGACCGCGCCTTGGTGCAGTGGGGCGTCGGCGGCGAACGCTTGCACACCTGGACTAGGAAGCACCGCACCGAGGCCCTGGCTCTGTCGCCGGACGGTTTCTGGTTGGTGGCCATGGACCACGAGAAGCGTCTACACGTGTACAACTTTCTGACCATGGAGCTCGAGTACGACATGGAGCTCGACAGCCGTGCTTTCTCTATTGCCATCAGCCGCGACTCGGAATACTTGTTGGTGAACCGCCAGGACGGCGCCATCCACATGTACAACCTCAGTGCCCGCGGCGAGCCTGTACGCAAGTACCTTGGCGCCACCGGCGGCGACTGCATTATCAGAAGCTCTTTTGGCGGTGCCGACGAGAGCTTTGTCATCAGCGGCAGCGAAGGTAAGATCCAACCCCCCCCCCCCGTATTTGTCTCATTTCCCCTTTTCCTTCAATATACTAATGAGAACTCAGACGGCAACTTAAATATATGGCACAAGAACTTGGGCGTTCACTTGCTCAAACTGGAGGCCCACAAACCCCGGTGCAATGCGATCAGCTGGAGCCCGACCGACCCGTGTCTCTTTGCCTCCTGTGGCGACGACAACAAGATCAAGATGTATGCTAAGCACACTGCCCTCGTTCACTCTGAGAGTGTTTAAAACGCCCCTGCTAACTGCCAACAGCTGGTCGAATGCTGAGCGTGTCCGTCTACGCGACGCTGACCCATCACACTCAAATGGTGTGAGCAATCGCAGCGCCAATGGATGGCGACCTGACTTGTCAAGTGCTTGATCAGGAGCATCTGCGTTGGTTGGCAACGGCGCCAGAGCCAAAAATAGCCGACACCCCATCTCCGCCACAGCCCATTGTGGCCGCCCGTCGGCATTTGCTTTTGTACTTTGTCAAATCCATGATGCTTTCACAGTCCGTGTCTGTGTTGACCCAATAGAGGCGCAATATCTGTACTTGCGGTTCTGCTTTCTTATGTGTTCATTATTATCCTGTATCTGTTTTGTTTTCTTTTGGTGCCGGACTGCTGTTTCTCTGGATATCATGGATACGTTGCTTTCTGTTCTTTTTTGTGTGTGTGTGTGTGTGTTGCTTTCTTATGGCTTGACCCCTCTCCGTTTTCCTTGGCTCTGCTGTTTTACTATTTGTTTTACATATGCGCACGCACACATCCGTACTGGTGTTGGTTAGGTCTGATATGTTCCTCGTCGATTTCTCTTTGCAGCCCCGTTATCCTTTCCCCGACTTCTCTCTCTTCTTTTCCATCTACTCTTTTGTCATTTTGACTTCTCTTGTCTCTCTGCATGTTTTGGCTGTTGCATCTGGGTGTGCTGTTTTTACTGTATTTCTGCTCCTGGGTTTCCGCGAAAGAGTCGAGATATTTGAATACGAATAGGGTAATCTCATTCTTAGATGACATTTTCTTGGATTCCAGTTGACTGTTGATTTGCTTGTTTCTTCTATTGGTCTATGAGAAGTCATGTTCACATTACGTCGTTACGTGGCGAATGATATTTCAAACAAACAGGTCCAGCGGCAAAAACAAAATAACATACGACAACGACAACCTTGCACGGCTTACCATGCGATGCGTGCGAGGAAGCCATTGGGCCACCGCCGCACACAAAACTTGCGCGCCTCGTCCAGCAGCAAGATGCCCATACCAAAGGCCATGGGCAAGAACCAGTGCTCCACGGGCACCGGCATGTTGCCCAGCACCGTCTGGAACTTGGGCACATACAACCAAAAGATGACCATGACGACGGCAAAGCCAATGGCCGCAAACAGGTACAGGTTCTGGGTGCGCTTGTTGAACAGCGGGGGGTGCTGGAAGATGGACAGGCGGCGCGTGCGCATCGCCAGCAGATTGAACCACTGCATGACGACAAGATTGACAAAATAGATGGAGCTCGCAATGTTGAGCTTCTCGGCATAGTAGTCCGGATCGATGTTGTCTGGCAGGCTGCCGAAGCGGAACCATATGGCGCCAAAGAAGGGGATGCCCGAGCGCTGCAGGTACCAATAGGCCATGGTGAAGGAGGTGACCGTCTCGATGGTGCCCGTGACCCAGTACGCCTGCAGCAGCAGCTTCCAGTCGACGAGACGGTCCTTGCCAGGCAGACGCGGCGGGCGCGTCAGCACGTCCGCCTCGGGCGCCTCGTATGCCAGCGCAATGGAGGCCATGGGGTCCGTGAACAGGCAGATGATGATCATCAGGAAGCTGCTCAGAATCTGCGGGATGCCGAAGACGACGTTGGTGATGACGGGCCAGAACTCGCTAAAGGTGCCGGCGGGCAGCAGGTAGGCAATCGTCTTCTTGAGGTTGTCAAACATCATGCGGCCGAAGCGCAGGGCCTCCACGACGCTCGAGAACGAATTGTCCAGCAGCACCATGTCGGCGGCCTCGCGCGCCATGTCGCTGCCCGAGCCCATGGCCATGCCAATGTCGGCCGCCCGCAGCGACGGCGCGTCGTTGACACCGTCGCCCGTCATGCCCACAATGTACGAGCGCCCGCGGAGCTCGCGCACGATGCGCAGCTTCTGCTCGGGCGTTGTGCGCGCAAAGACAATCTCCTCGTACTGTGCCAGGGCGTCCCACTGGGTCTCGTTGAGGCTCAGCAGCTCGGGGCCGCTGAGGACGATGGCCTTTCGCGTGGTCTCGAGCACAAACCGCTCCTTGCCAAAGGCCTTTTTGGGAGTGGTAACGTCGCCATCGTCTGTTTCCGCCGCCGCCGCCGGCGCAGCAGAAGCAGCAGTACCACCACCACGCGGCAAGTCTGCGACCGAGTCGACCTTGGTGCCAGTCTCGGCCGACGCCGTGATAATGCCACACTCGGCCGCAATGGCCTGTGCCGTCAGCGCGAAATCGCCCGTGACCATGAAGATGCGGATGCCCGCCCGCCGCAGCGTGTTGACGACGTCGGGGATCTCGGGCCGCGGCGGGTCCACAATGCCGACGAGGCCGACCAGCGTCATGCCCGTCCTGGCTTGGCGCTGCATTTCCTCTTCAAAGGCCGCCGACGACAAGCCGGGGGCCAGCGTGGCCGCCGACAGCGTCTTGCGCGCCAGCAGAATCACGCGGCGGCCGTGGGCCGACCAGTTGTCCTTGATGGCGCTGACGCCGGCGCGCGTGGCGGCGTCCATCTCGACGGCGACGCCTGTGGACGGGTTCACATAGTACTGGACGCGGTCCAGCAGGATCTCGGGGGCGCCCTTGATGGTCAGCAAGACGTCGTTGGGCTGGAAGACGGAGGCCAGGCCCGTGGGCAGGGCCAGGGCGAGCCCCTCCTTCTGAGCCAGCGACAGGGCGCGGATCATGTACTTGTTCTTGCTGTTGAAGGGCAGGGTGTACTTGGTGGACCAGTTGGCGCGCAGCTCGGCCACGGGGCCCAGGCGCTCGGAGAAGCGCAGGACGGCCTGGTCGGTGGCGTCGCCGTGGATGGTCTGCTCCGCGAGGGGCAGGTGGCGCGTGGCGGCGTCAAACTGGCCGTCGTTGCAGAGGGCGGCCACGGCGCGCAGCTGGTCGAGGGCCGGGGCCCCGCGCTCAAACGCCAACAGCTGGTCGGTCAGGTCGGCGCCGGCGCTGTCGGCATTCGCATGCCGAGCGTCGACGTCGACGTCGTCGTCACCAGCAAGAACATCACCGTCCACGTCCGGCTCTGGGGACAACGAGCGTGTATGGCGATCGGCACGCTGCAGAACCAGAGCATCACGTGCTTCGTCGGTGGTCATGGTCCGCTTGCCACCGACGGCGCACTCGGTGACGACCATCTTGTTCTGGGTCAAGGTGCCGGTCTTGTCGGAGCAGATTATAGAAACGGAGCCGAGCGTCTCGACGGTGCGCAGCGACTTGCAGAGGATGCGGTTCTTGCGCATCATGTTGGCACTGATGGTCATGCTGGCGGTGAGGGCGACGGGCAGGCCCTCGGGCACAAAGGCGACGGCGACGGAGACGGCGGACACGATGAGGCCGGCGACGGTGATCCACTCGGGGTGGTCCTTGCGCAGCCACGCGGCCCAGATGATGATGACCAAGACGATGACGGACACCATGATGCAGCAGACGATGGCGACAAAGTTGAAGATCTCGCGCTCCAGCGTCGTCATGCCGGTCTTGGGCTCGTTGGTGAGGCGCGCAATGCGGCCAAAGACGGTGCTGTCGCCCGTGGCTACGACGATGCCGGTGCAGGTGCCGGAGACGCAGTGGGTGCCCTGCAGGCCGATGCAGCGCGTCTCCAGGTAGTTGTCGTCGGTGGAGTGGGCGGTGGCGGCCAGCGGCACGGACTCGCCCGTGAGGATGGAGCGGTCAAACTTGGTGTCGGACGCGCCCGACGACGACGACGACGACACGTCGACGAAGCGCACGTCGGCCGGCAGCTTGTTGCCGGCCTTGATCATCAGCACGTCGCCGGGCACGACCTGGTCGGCGGCGACGCTCGTGATGCTGCCGTCGCGCAGCACCAGCGACGCGTCGGCGAGCATGGTCTGGATGGAGCTCATGACGCGGGCGCTGGACCAGTCCTGCCACATGTTGAAGAGGGCCTGGATGGCAAAGATGGCGGCGAGGACAATGGCGAGGGCCAGGTTGGCGAGGGCCGGGTTGGGGTTGCCGAGCGGCTTCCAGGCGATGAAGACGAGGACGGAGGCGACGAGCAGCACGGGGCCGAAGCCCTTGAAGAAGTAGCCCAGGACCTGGCGCGTGCGGTGGGTGGGCGGCGGCGAGGGCACGTTCTTGCCGTACTGCGCGAGACGGCGGGTGACCTGGTCGGACGACAGGCCCGTCTTGAGCGAGGTCGACAGCTGCATGGCGACCTCCTCGGCCGGGGTGGTGTGCCAGTGCAGGTCGGCCAGGTCGGCGACCGTCTTCTTCTCGTGCCTGTCCTTCTTGTCCCTCTTGTCCTTCTTGAGGGGCGCGCTCTGCTTCTGGGCATACTCGTCGACGTCAATGGACAGCGTGCGGTACTGGATGGGCAGGGCGGCGGCGGCGTCGATGGAGTTGCGGCGGGGGTGCGGCCGGATGGACAGCGAGCCCGAGGAGCGCTCACGGCGCAGGGCCGGGCGCGACGCGTTGCTGGGACGGTCATCGACGATGGTGATGCCACCACTGCCAGCACCGCCGCCGCCAGTGGCAGGAGTGCCCGTCGTGCCTCCTATACCAGCCTTGCCGGCCTCTTCATCGACGACATCGCCCTCAAAGTAGATGCGGTCGCCCGTCTTCTTGTTCGGGACTGCCATTCTGAGTGTTTCGTCTATCCGTGGTCTAGTACCTGAGAAGAAGGAGCGGTGAGGGCTCAAAGGGGTGAGAGGAGTGAATGGGTACAGGAGGGAGAGTGTTCCAGGCAAAGGATGCGAGGAAGGGGAGGCACGAGGGGAATCCAAAAGAGGAAACAGAATGGAATGGCAGGTCAGATTCAAAGATGTCCGATGAAGAAGAAAACGAACGCAAGAGAAAAACAAAATGAGTTGCAGCAATACCGGGTGGTGATGGCCTTTATACGGATGGGAAAACCCATGCCACATTTGTAGGCGTCGGCATGATATCAGCGGCCGCAAGAGTGAGCACACTGTGGCATACAAAAATTATGTGCACATGTATCTCTCTCGTGAGAATGCATCACGGATGTACAAGTGACAAGAGGGCAGAGACAGGACAGCCAGGTGGTGCGCAAGCGGCCCAGGGGAGAGGGCACGATGAGGTCTCTAGAAAAATACAGCCGGTCACTAACACGCGTGCAGACGCATGTGGTGATGGGCAAAGAGGGACACAGAGAGCGCAGTGCCACACCATGTAAGTGGCATGGCCATGGCTACCAATGGCGCCTTTCCTGGGTAGGCAGTCAGCTCCCGTTGCAGTCTTGTCTTTGTCTGGGCACATTGGCTTCGTCTGTTGGCCTTTTGCTTTGGTATTTGGTGGCAATCTGCCTGTCACTTCTGTTTCTGGCCACCCCTCGTCCCGGGAGTTTCTCCTCTTTCTTGCAAGTGGGCTATAGAGTGCAGGAGGATCTGCTTCCATCTCGCTTGCTCTCGCGACCGGTTTGGTTTCTTCATGCCCATCCATTTCTTTTTCTTTTCTTCGAAGTGTATTTTGCCGTATTTTTTATTTTCTTTTGCGCCGTCCTCTTTGTCGTTTCTTCTTCTCGTCTACCACAAATTTTCCGTGTCGAGAATGGACCACAGGACGAGAATTAATCAAAAAACGTAACGTGGTGGAATTCAAAAGCACAGCCAAACAAACAATAGGGGGACGACAGGCAACGGGGAGAGAGGAGGAGGGAATGGGAAGAGGGACGTGCGAGATGCCCATAATTTGTGAAATTCGCTCATACAGAACATGGACGCTAGACAGAGGGGCTGGAATGGAGATTACAGGTGCGTTACAGGGTATGACAGGACCAGATGGAGCCGCGCTACAGGGCATGCTAGTGTCTCTGCAGTGTCGTCCGTATTGCCCTTTGCAGACTGGCTTGTGTCCTACCACCTAAACAAATAGAAGTACGTAGGGCATTTGTGCCCCCTATAATGCCGCATTTGGCTTCTGAAAGGCCCGCTGTTTTGCTAGCTTCCCCTCGTTGTACCCACTGTTCTAGTGAGATATCTGTGTTTTACCGCTTGTTCGTTTACTGCCCGCTGGGACAGGACTGGAAGCTCTCCTTCTAGCCGCCTGTAAGATATCATACGCTCCCTACTTCGTAGCCGTCAAAATCCGCACCGTCTCTCGTCAGCCACTTTGGCTTCGTTACCTCTGACTGAGGGCAAAGCCGGCTGTAGCCACCAACCACTCATCGTTTTGACCCGCAGACGTGTCTGGAACGGGTACTCCTCCGGCTGTCGTCAAACGCATTGCTCATGCCCGCTGTTTAAGGTCTGTGGTTCAGTACGTGGTAATTACCACTTCAAACACTGTTCTTCTTACTTTTTGCGGGCGGCCTCCCGTCTGCCGTCAGAGAGGAATTACCATCAAGACCACATCATGCCATGCCGGGATGCTGCCGTTTCCCCGTGGTGGGAGGGTAAAGGACCGGAGCAGTGCTTGCATACATGTAACATTGCGATATATTCCTGTTCACAGCCAGACAGCGTACGCGGTGCTGTTAGAGTGCTGTTTGAGAGAAAGAGCAGCCACTAACACCGACACGCTAGAACGCTAGAGGAATTCGTTAATTACGCCCTATGGCCTCGAAGGGCCATCGCCATATGCAGCGCTATGGGCGCATTTGGCGCATTTGGCGCATGGGTGCCTTTCAGTCGACCGTCGCAGAGGTTCTAGACATGCCAGAGCTGACGTCACACCGAAACACAGTCGCTGGGGAGCGACAGTAGCAGGTGACAACTGATGAATCGGAAAATTGGAGCTTGGAACGAAAGTCGAGAGGCTGTGTCTTGGTGCGGCAAATTTGCCAGATAGCGCTCCCCTACCAAATAACATGGGCCAGGCCTGGCCATTCTTGCCTGGCGCCCTGGCCGTCGCAGCCAGCGGCCAGACCATTTTTCTACTTGCGGCGTATCAATATATATCATACCTGTACAGCCACCCGCCATTGAAGAACTGTTACGGAGCACCTGCCGGCGGATTGTCTAGCTCGTCTGCAGTGCCCATACCATACTGTCAGCTTGTCCCAGAGTGGCATCTCTCATTGCCTCCTCTGCGCACACAACCAACAGTCGCCGATCCTCGCGGGTGGTGACGGGTCGCCAAGCCTGGACACGCTCCATGTTAGTTTGTTGCGAGGCAAAAGCCGTTCTCTTCGTCCGTCACACGCGGCTGACCCACACAGCTGGTCCCTGGCTTGGGCCATGTCCCGACCTGCCTCGTCCTCGTTCTTGTCAACGGCACCTACATAGTGTGCCCTCTGGCCCTCAATATCGAGCTTGCAGCATTGTGGCGGATCTGGACTGGCCGAAATCCCTGGACGTTGTGACCACGGCTCACGTCCACTGCAGCTCGCCATTGTGAAGCGAGGCACTCTCATTTGCCGGGTCTGCCTGCGGCCTTGTCCAGTCCCGTATCGGCAGACAATCCCGTGTGGGAAACGCGGCGAGAGCATCGCGAGACCATCCCTCCTTGACAAGTGCTGCAAGGAGCTATGGGCACCCATCCTGCAGGGTGAGCCGTTGGAGTCTTGCTCGTAATGGTGAAAGCAAAAGGAAACCCGGTCAATAATCAAAACAAAGAAGAAGAAGAAAAAACAAGCTTTTCTTGGTGTGCTTTTCGTAAATCTCTCATGCCGTGCCGCGTCCAGCTATGTCGCACAATCACACCCCCCTTCCCTTTCCTGATGCTTACGTCTCTGCGACCTGCCACATGCGTCCGCGTGCCCTAGTCATCCACCATCGTCTGGCTATCCCGAAGTTGCTGGAGCTTTGCGATTCCAAACGTAGCCACATACGACACTCAACGGCCTATCTACTATCCAACTAGAATTGGAAATAAAGGTACGCCCAGGCAAACGCCCGACCGTGTTTCCCCTTGTCCCTTCCTCTTGCATCCCTAGCCCCGGCCGTCGATGGTATTCTGCCATGTTTTGTTTCTGTTTGGTTCTTCCATAATTGGCAAGCCTATTTTAACATTTCTTGCGTAGCCGCAAGAGGTGCCCCAGTGTCTTCTGATGGATGCTCGCTAGGGAGAAAAACTCACAGGGTGCCATGATTGGACGGAACCTGCATGCCTCCATTCTCGCTCGCCCTCACTGCCCTTCTCCCTCTGGCTTTCCTAACACCCGTCGACCTCCCACTTCCTCATCCTCCTGTTCTCATCTTCTTCCACTTTGCCCATGTTCTATGGGATATGTTCTTGACAATGGCCACGCTCTACTTGTCTGCCCCTGCCTCCATCCGTCTTACTCTTTCGTATATCCCGTACATGCGTCAGTATATACAACGTCCTTTCACCGCTGCGGATCGGGGTGTCCATTTGTGAGGCCATTGGAGGGAGTCCTCAGGGTAGAAAGCGGTGTTCAGGGCTGGCGCGTTGCGGTCTGGAGTGTCTTGATAGCAGCTGCTCAGTGGCCATGAAGAACAAGACCGACAAAAAGCAAGATCGCCAAGGAAATCCGCACGATGCAGCACCATCTTATTTTCGTTTCCCCCTGATTTTTCGTATGCTTCTTCGTAATGAATGGCCATGTTTTGGCTACGATTCCGGATGATAGACGGTAGAGGAATAAACAAAGGCGAGATGCAGAGAGTGTCACGTCGGAACATTTACTTTCCAGGAAATGATACTCCAAGCTCACCTTTCTCATCACATGCCTACTTCGTTTGTCTTGCGAAGATGGTTGGCTCAAGATGTGAATGGACATTCGCCGACTTTTGTCTTCCCTCTCCGCATGGACATTGTATCTTTCTCTCTTCGTTTCATCTTGCCGTTCGTATGCTCTCTGTACTTACGCGTGCTCTTCTATCTTGTTCAGACCATCACCGTCTACTAGAGCTGTCGTACTTGTCGTTGGGTTTGGCCGTTCGGTTTTCGACTATTCGCCTACTTATTACAGTTGCACTCTCATACAGACCGCAATAGACTCAGGACTTATGTCATATTGTCCATGTATCCATGCAAACCCTTCTCAGTGAGGCACATAATTTTCCACTGCCACCCGCCTCCAGCCCAGCAACCTTCGTCGCCATCGATCTTCGAAATCAACACCGTAGCAGATGCATAGACAAACCATCTTTAAAACATGTGCAACACGTTACAGGCCCTCTATTCTCGATAACTTTGTATATTGCGAGTGGGTGTCCGAAAAGCCTCACAAACAGGCCTAGCCTCTTGATGCAGCTCAGGTTCAGAATAATGGACGACAGTCCTGACGAAGTGAAAAGAAGGCTTGAAAGAAACGATCCATGTTCCAGGCAACAAAGGAAGACCTACATTTCATATCACCGCCTGTGTCCAATGGTCATCCTCACCAGCCGCGCGTCGTCATCATAACAGGGTAATTAGACGAGAACAATACGAATCTGCAACTCAAGGATCCTTTGTCTTACTCGATTGCGGCCTATTTTTCTTTTCTTTTTTTTTGCTTCTCATTATTTTCCTCCTCCTCTCTTCCGGCTTATTTTGTTTCGTTTGGCTCCCCTCCGTGCGTCTGTTTGTTTTATATCACGCCCTTGTTTCGTTTCAGCCTGCTTCAGTTCGCCGGAGTATCGCGACAACCACAAAAGATGAGTGAGTGTTTCGGCCAAGGCTGTGCCTGGCGTTGGGCGCCCGCTGTGACCGGAAACTACAGGCTAAAGCACAATGGAGTGCGCTACAGCCACAGGGGCAAACAAAGGAAAATACGGGTGCCTGGGTGATCCTAGGGCGGTGTCAGCCGGCAGAACCGCCGCCCTCGACAGTGGCATCTCCAAATTGCGCGGCAGACAAGGTCACATGACGCTCCATTCCCAATCAAGATAAGCCCACATTACCCAAAATGGCTGTGGTGGGGGAAAGTGCGTTGGGTTGCACCTGCTTTGGGTGCTGTTGCTGTGCGGGTCGTTCTTGCCAGCAATGCATACGTCGTCGTCCCCCCCTGTGAGTGTGGCGTTCACTATCGGCCACCAGGCATCACCGTTTTCCCCCAAACGACCAAACGACCTTCCACCACCAAAACCCACCACCTCAAGAAAAAGGCGTCCGGATCCCTCACGTCACACTCTTCACCTCTCCAATTGCTGCGCTCGTCGCTCCTGAATCTACATTCCGCATCACACGCCTTTTTCTGTCCCCTGTCCCGGCAGTCCTGTCTCGTACAGACCTCTCCCCGTGCACATCGCCAGCTTCTAAAGCTTCACCGACAAAAACAAACAACAATCGGCCCCTCCTCTTCTGATCGACCCGCCTCTATCCTCGGCCGGTCACCGATCCCACCGAAGACCTCCGGTCCGTGAGCCTGATAGTCCAGATACCGGTACCAGCCCAGTCGCGCCCTCCCCCGGCGTCTCTGCATCGAAGCCCCGCCCCCCTGAACAGCGTCGAGGGCTATTTCGATCTCCTTGCGGCCTCTGCTTGCCCTTCTCTCCGATTTTCCTTTCTTGTCGTTCCTCCACGCCCAGCACCATACAGCAATCATGTCGGGCCAAACCAGCCTGGCCACGCCGGGTGGCATTTCCGATCCGGCCCTAATCCAGTACGTACTTTAGTCCTGTGTGTCTCGTTCTGTCGTCGTGTGTGTCGACTTGTGTTGTACCCCGACTAACATCTGCCCAGGCTTGTCAACAAGCTCCAGGACGTCTTCGTGACCATCAACGTCAACAACCCGATCGATCTTCCCCAGATTGTCGTCGTCGGCAGCCAGTCGAGCGGAAAGAGCTCCGTGCTCGAGAACATTGTGGGCCGTGATTTGTGAGTAGAGTTGACCAGACCGCGGCAATGACTGACGACGACGACAGCAATGGACCCCCGAAACTAACACGCTCCAGCCTTCCCCGAGGATCCGGCATCGTCACACGGCGGCCGCTCGTACTGCAGCTCATCAACCGCCCAGCAGGCAGCCAGGTGAACGGCGTCAAGGACGACATCGCCAACACCACCGACAAGGCCGCCAACGCCGACGAATGGGGCGAGTTCCTGCACATCCCCGGCCAGAAGTTCTTTGATTTCAACAAGATCCGCGACGAGATCAGCCGCGAGACCGAGGCCAAGGTCGGCCGCAATGCCGGCATCTCCCCCGCCCCCATCAACCTGCGCGTCTACTCGCCCAACGTCCTCAACCTGACCCTCGTCGATCTGCCCGGCCTGACCAAGGTCCCCGTCGGCGACCAGCCCCGCGACATTGAGCGCCAGATCCGCGACATGGTCATGAAGTTCATCTCCAAGCCCAACGCCATCATTCTCGCCGTCACCGCCGCCAACCAGGATCTCGCCAACTCCGACGGCCTCAAGCTCGCCCGCGAGGTCGACCCGGAGGGCCAGCGCACCATTGGCGTCCTGACCAAGGTCGATCTGATGGACGAGGGCACCGATGTCGTCGACATTCTGGCCGGCCGCATCATCCCTCTGCGCCTCGGCTACGTCCCGGTCGTCAACCGCGGCCAGCGCGACATTGACAACAAGAAGCCCATCCAGATGTCCCTCGAGGCCGAGAAGAACTTTTTCGAGACGCACAAGGCGTACCGCAACAAGAGCTCCTACTGCGGCACGCCCTACCTGGCCCGCAAGCTCAACCTGATCCTGCTCATGCACATCAAGCAGACCCTGCCCGACATCAAGGCCCGCATCGCCGGCTCCCTGCAAAAGTACTCGGCTGAGCTCGAGAGCCTGGGCCCCTCCATCCTGGGAAACAACGCCAACGTCGTGCTCAACATCATTACCGAGTTCACCAACGAGTGGCGGACCGTCCTCGACGGCAACAACACCGAGCTGTCGAGCACAGAGCTGTCGGGCGGTGCCCGCATCTCCTTTGTGTTCCACGAGCTGTACTCCAACGGTGTCAAGGCCATTGACCCCTTTGACCAGGTCAAGGACGTCGATATCCGCACCATTCTGTACAACTCGTCCGGCTCGTCGCCCGCGCTGTTTGTCGGCACCACCGCCTTTGAGCTGATTGTCAAGCAGCAGATCAAGCGCCTGGAGGAGCCCAGCCTCAAGTGCATCTCGCTTGTCTACGACGAGCTCGTGCGCATCCTGACCAACTCGCTCAGCAAGGCCCTGTTCCGCCGCTACCCGCAGCTGAAGGAAAAGATTCACGCCGTCGTGATCGCCTTCTTCAAGAAGGCCATGGAACCCACCAACAAGCTGGTGCGCGACCTCGTGTCTATGGAGGCCTGCTACATCAACACGGGCCACCCCGACTTCCTGAACGGCCACCGCGCCATGGCCATTGTCAACGAGCGCCACAACCCCTCCAAGCCCGTCCAGGTCGACCCCAAGACGGGCAAGCCGCTGCCCCCCTCTGCCACGCCTGCCCGCGCCGCCAGCCCCACGCTCGACGGCGACAAGGAGAGCGGCTTCTTTGGCAGCTTCTTTGCCGCCAAGAACAAGAAGAAGGCCGCCGCCATGGAGGCCCCGCCCGCCATGCTCAAGGCGTCCGGCACGCTCTCGGAGCGCGAGAACGTCGAGGTCGAGGTGATCAAGCTGCTGATTCAGTCCTACTACAACATTGTCAAGCGCACAATGATTGACATGGTCCCCAAGGCCATTATGCTGACCCTTGTCCAGTACGTCAACCCCTACTAACGGACGAGTCGCAACCCCCCACTATAGAGACTGTTCCCCCGCTAACCGCTCCAGATTCACGAAGGACGAGATGCAGCGCGAGTTGCTCGAGAACATGTACCGCACGGACGCGCTCGACGACCTGCTCAAGGAGAGCGACTACACCGTGCGGCGGAGGAAAGAATGCCAGCAGATGGTAGAAGCCCTGGCCAAGGCCAGCGAGGTCGTGTCGCAGGTGCAGTAAACGAAGGCGACCGCAGAAAAGTGAGGAAAACGTGGGGTGTGTTGGATGGAATGGCGAGCAAAAGAGTTTTTACAGAAGACGGATAGACAGCGACGGACACCACACCAATGGACGACTTTGTTTCTTTCTTCTTGTTCTCTCTTCTTTCCTCCCCTTGCTTGTATCGCCCTCCGTCTTTCCAGCTTGCGTTACCGGTCCTTTGCTATTTCGTTACTGTGTTATTTTGTTTATTGCTGGGGGTTTTCATTTTGGTCTCGGGTTCTCTGGACTGTATTCTCCTGGTTTTGAGACCTTGCAGTTGTATTTTGCTTGCCTGCTCTCCCATCTCGACCCCTACCGACTCTCTTCATCCACCCTCCCCGTCCTCTCCGATCCTGTCACGTACAGACACATCTACTCCATCTCACACCATTGCTTTACTCTCCCACTTTGTTGTTGTCACTTCTTTTCTACCTTTTACCCAATTAGATCAGATAACGTCTGTTGCGACAAATTTAATCGAACTCGATACCATTTTACATTGTTCTTTGTACAAAGTCTCGTACACAGACGACAAGCACACGTAGACAAGCAGAATATATCTAACCAAGTATAGACAGCATATATGTATTACAGTATGTACTCTAAATTATTCCCAAAACGCTTGTTTTCCTTTATTCTTCCACCTCATGTGGCCGTTTATAACCGCGCCTTGTCGGCACCCTTAAGCACGAGACCGCCGTTGGTCACGTCGTACTCGGCGCCTTTGGTCCACCCACGCCACCGCTTCAGCGTATCCTCACCGCCCTCGCCCGGCCGCAGCGCCTGGCCTTCGTAGCCCTCGCCGGCGACGCCGCTGCCCTGGCCGCGACGGCTACGCACCTCCTCGCTCACACCCGCTGCCTTGGCCGCGTCTGTCACGGCCAGCAGCGGTGTCGACCGCAACGCCACGGCAGGGCGGAGGTCACCCTCGCGCGCGCCCGAGGTACGGCCCGCCTCGATTTCCGGGAATCCGAGGACCGGCGTGCAGCACGCGTCTGTGCCGTCAAACACAGCCTCCCACGCCGCACGCGAGCGGCTGCGGAACGCCGTCGTCAGCGCCGCCCGCAGCGCCGGCCACTGCGTGCGGTCGTACCGCCGCGTCTCCCACTGCTGGCCGCCCAGACCGAGCTTGTCGACCAGGACCTGGAAGAACTGCGGCTCGATGGGGCCAATCGCCATGAAGCCACCGTCGCTCGTCTCGTACGTGTCGTAGTACGGGCAGCCCGTGTCCAGCAGGTTCTGGCCGCGCGGGTGGTCGCCCAGCGGCGTCTTGAGCGCGAAGCGCGGGAACGACGCCAGGTACGACGCGCCGTCCACCATGTTGGCCTCGACGACCTGGCCCCGGCCCGTCTGCTGGCGCGCCGCGAGTGCGAGCAGCACGCCCACGGCCAGCATCAGCCCACCGCCGGCGAAATCGGCCAGGATGTTCCAGGGTGGCGTGGGCTTCTCGCCGCTGCGGCCGAGCAGCGAAAGCACACCGGAAACGGCCAGGTAGTTGATGTCGTGGCCCGCCATGTCTTTGTATTTGCCGTCGCGGCGGAAGCCGCTGAGGCGGGCGTAGATCAGGCGCGGGTTGGCGGCATGCAGGACCTCCGGGCCGAGGCCGAGGCGTTCGAGGACGCCCGGGCGGAAGGGGTCGATGAGGACGTCGGCGTGGGTGGCCAGCTCCTTGACGAGAGCAACGCCGGCCTCGTTCTTGAGGTCGACAGCAATCGACGACTTGTGGCGCGCAAGCATGTCCTCGGTGATGTCGGGGACGTCAGCGCCGACGGTGTGGGAGCGGCCCTTGACGGGACGGTCGATGCGGAGGACTTCTGCGCCGGCATCGGCAAAGAAGACGCCGGCAAAAGGGCCTGACTCGTTAGAGTTTGGAGAAGACATACAGGAGGTGTATAGAAAGGAGTCTAATGAACATACCAGGTGCCAGACCGGCAAATTCGAGCACCTTGATGCCGGTCAATGGGGGAACGGTCGCCATTGTGAGATTGTGTGACGATGAGTTGGGAGGTGGTGAAGGCGTAGAGCGTAGAGTGAGAAAAGGAGAGGAAGAGAGAAGGTTACAGAGGAGGAAGAAAAAACAGAGACGAGAGGAGAAAATACAAAGACAAAGGAAGCCTCGAGGTCTTAGGACGTCGGTCGTCCTTGCTTTCTTTGCGTGGCTTCGGTTCGTGACCTGGAGCTCCTTCCGGATTTGCGGGGACAACTTTCACTAACACGCAGCGCCTGGATTGCGCAGCGGTAATCTAGCAGTCGGTAGTCCCTGGAGAGTCAGTGGGCGGAGATGAATAGCCGGGGTTAGAATTAGCTTGCTGGGCGCTGAAAGTTGGGGTCGCTCGCTCTTTCCCGTCCGGCGTGCTGGAACTCTTCCGCTAGTCTGTGGTTATTACAGAAAGAACCTCGGCAGCTCACATGGAAGGAGCCACCAACGAACTGGGCATACATTGAAAACACTGAATCAGTTGATGCACGAAAAGAATTGGACGCTCACCAGAAACGTGGATGGTCTCTTTTCTTGTTTCAAGCAGCAATGTACGTCCTTTCCACCGAGTTGTCGTCTGTGCTGTTAAATCTTTGTTCTTTGTCTGTCATTGCTCGTGTCGAATTACAATTATGCCGCCACTCGGCCGGTTGCCTGCTGATGTTGCTTATAGTAAGATATGTACTCAAATTCGATAGAACTCCCTCTCTCTGTATACGTTCTGCTCTCGTTCAGTCACCGCTGATCTTGGCGTGTCGGAAGTACTTCATGCCAATCCAGGCCACCACCACCCACACCCAGGCCATGACACACGTCAGAATCAGCAGCGCCGGGTAGTAGCCCACAATCGGCAGCGTCGGGTCGTCCTCGAGCTCCGGCGGCGCATACGGCGTCTTGCCCACGTCCCAGGCCCAACTCCACACGCCCAGGCACGAGCCCATGCCCGTCACAAAGACCACCCACGTCACAATCAGCATGACCCAGCCCCACCAGGCTGTCTCGGCATAGTCCCAGTCCGGGTCGCCGCCCACGTTGACGGCCACGTTGACGCCGACAACGCCAACACCGACCCCGACCCCGACTCCGACGCCCACGCCGGGGCCCACGCCCACCTCGGCTGTCGTCGCGGCCGACGACGACGACGGCTGCTGCAGTGTCGTGTTGGCCAGGTCCGTCAGAGCAAGAGGCGACTTGGCGCGCTGCTTGGGCGGCGGCGGTTGCTGGACGAGCTGCTGGTGGTGCAGCGGCGACGGCTGCTGCAGCAGGCCATGCGTATACTGCTGCTGATGATGCTGTTGGTGTTGGTGTTGTTGTTGATGGTGTTGTGTCGGCGGCTGTTCTTGTAGATGTGAGGGGTGTGACGGCGGCTGCGGCTGCTGCGGGTGTTGCTGTGATTGTAGTTGCTGCTGCTGCTGCTGCTGCTGCTGTTGTTGTTGCTGCTGCTGATGCGACTGTGAGAGCTTCCTTTGGTGCAGTGATGGCTTCTGCAGCGGCGCCTGCACCGGCTGCTGCCCTGTTGTTTGCTGTCCCGCCTGTTGCTGCTGCTGCTGCTGTTGCTGCAGCAGCTGTGCCCCTGCGCCACTCCCGCCGCGGCGTCGTTGGAACGAGGGCGCTGCTGGGAATAGGAGACGCCCTGTCGAAGCAGGATTGTCGCCATTCATGCCGCCCTCGCCGCTCGCCCGCCGTAATATAGAAGTTGCAGCGACTGCCGCTGCGGTGGCTGCTGTCGCACCCACTCCGGTGCCTCCTGCAACATTTGTAGATGAAAACCCAGCGAGGGTGGTGTTGCTGCCGCCGCTGCTCGTAGGGCCACTTTTAGGGGCCATGTGCAGGGCATCTTCATCGTCGGTCGTCGAGTCTGGAGCGGCCGGCACGGTGGGTGGCACTTTTGGCGGCCGGCTTGTCAGCGGTGAGGAGATTGTGCTGCTGCTGCTGCGCCGCCGATCGTGGCGCCGGACGCTGCCTCCTCCAGACACGGCAGAGGAGGGCGAGCCCAGGGTGCCATGGTCCTCGTTGCCGTCGATGGAGGTCCGTGGCAGGAGCTTGGATGTCTGCTTTGCCGACTTGGGCGTCGGGCTCAGCAGAGCGGCCGCCACGGCCGCTGATGCGGCTCGGCTCGCATAGCCCTCCATCGATGGTCGAGGCGTGATGTCAGAGATGCCCAGCCCACTGCTGCTGCTGAGATTTACGCCGCCGCCCACACTGTTGCCTCCTCCGACAGGCCCTCCGACAACGCCATAGCCACTGCTGCCACCACTAGTAGTGCTTCCGTCGGTAGCCCCTGAACTGGGAGACGATACCGAAGAGGTCGTCTTTGACGAGGCCGCCGCCGTCGCTGCCGACACGGCGCTCGAAGGTACAGGCTTTAGGGGTGGCGCTCGTCGTTCGGTCTGGGTATTGCCACCGCGTCCAAGAAGCGCTACCTTTCGTAGCGAGCCGCGTCGTCGCCGTGTCTTTCCTGAGTTCTGCTGCTGTTGCTGTTGCTGCTGCTGCTGCTGCTCCTCGAGGGAGGTTGTATGCGAGCCCGACTGAATTGGCATCTGGTAGGAATGGTGTCGTTGGGGCTGATGCTGTGCCGCACCGCCGTAGTCTAGATTCTGCATCGCCTGGTCGGCATCGTGGCCGGCTTCGTAGTCGCCATCCTGCCGCGGCAAGCTGTGATCGGGACCGGAGCCAAGGCGTGGGAACGGCATGCGCGAGAGCACGCTCGAGCCGCTTGAGCCGCTCGGGGTGCGCCGGTGCGATGGCCCCGGCGGCGGCTGGCTCTTGGTTGGCGATGTGTCCATCACGACCGGCAGCAGCTGTCGTCGTCGTCGAAGCGAGGTTCTCTAATTCGCCATGGCGCAACGCGATTCGCCCGCCGGCGTGGCAGAGGATGTGTCGACAAGTCTCTCAATCCAGGAAACGCGCGAGTTCTCGTTGTAGACAGACCTCGCAGACGTTGAGTGGTGCGTCGGTCGGCGGTCGTCGCGTCGCTGTGAAGTGGTCGTCGATCGGATGGTTTCCTTTCCGCCTGGAGATTGCGCTCTCCTGTTGCTTAGAGGTGGATTAGTAGCACCATCCTGGTCGTTCTTATGCGCCAATGCGGATGTGCGCGACCGCTGTAGGAATGGCCCCCTAGCGCTGTCTGTTAGGTGGCCTTTGCCAGTGACAACGACGTCACTAGACTGGCTCCGCCTGAAAAGTACCTGGTGCCACGCCCTTTAGGCTCGAAAACAAGCGCCAGTGGTCGCTGTTGGACATCTCGGGTAGCCAATTAGCGGCCGCCGTTGGGCCGTTTCGAAGGAGGCCAGGCCACGCCAGAACAGAACCAGGCCCAGCCCAGCCGGCTAGAGTGACGGAAAGCACATGGAAGGCATGGCCATGTTCAGATGAACAAAAAAAATCCGTGCATCGTCGCTGTGCGCAATTGTACCTCACATCACGATATCCCGGAGTACTGGGTCTCTTAGATGGCCCTCTACAGACAGGAGAACCCGCTTATCTGCATATTGCCAGGTCGTTCTTGCTCCAATTGCGATCAATCCACTCACCTGCCGCTTCCTCCCCTGAACCGATGCGCCGGCTAGGCCCAAAGAAGCAGGGACGGTCCAAAGCAAACAGGACGACAAGAGAAACAGGAAAGTGCCGCCCACAGCGTCCCCACAATACGGTGCAATATACCGCATTCCAGCACCAGAACCGCATCCGGCAGCTTCCCTCGCGAGACTGCGCGGCTGCACATTTGCACGGCTTCACACTTGGCCATCAACAGCCCCCTCCGACCAGACCACGATCTCACCCTCCACGTGGCACATGGCGTCCGGCCCGGAGCCGCCCACCCTCTCCGTAACCCTCTCCTCTCCCGTCATCGACAGCGAAACCTTTTCCGGCACCCCAGCGACCGCCACAGCGCCCCGTCCACGGCCACCGTCCATCCTCCTCGAGCCAACGTCCGACGGCGACGGCAGCGGCGTCCTTGACCTGAGCCAGCTCGACAGCAACGCTGCCACCGCCGCCGGCGCCGACGACCCCTTCCGCTTCGACGTCGACGAGACAGACGCCTACCTCGCCGGGCAGCCGCTTAACGCGCATGACGCGGCGCTGCTGAGACGCAGCCCGTCGCCCTCTCTCGATTTTGCCTCTCCGCCCCCTACCCTCTCTGGCCCGCCTCGCTCGCCCCGTTCGGCCGTCTTCTCGTCCTCACTCGGCGCGAACCTCCTCAGTCCCGACTCGCACCTCCACGACCGCGGCAGCAACAGCTTTCTGCGTCCTCCCGCCGGCGCCATGGACGACCAAACAGCTTCTTCGTCGTCGCCGGCGAACTCGGCACCCATCAATATCGGCGGTGCGCCAGCTGAGAATCCGTTCAACTTTCAGACACAATACATTTCCACGTCGCCAGTAAAGTCGGTACGTATTTTTTTCTTTTTTTTTCTTTTTGTTTTGCAACGGAGCATACAGACAGGTCGTTCTCCAGCTAACGCTCTTCCTCGCCAGAACATTGGCCTTCGTCGTGGCCATCGATACAAACACAGCAGCGTCTCTGCTCAGCACCAGATCTTCCAAGAGCCACCATCGCGCCCGCCGCCTGTCCTGCCGGCCTCCCTCCCCGTCCCGACCGTGCGTGAGGCCTGGGCAAGCATGCACCGCGACCAGCGCATCCGTCTCTACTGGTGCTTGTGTCACGCTGCCGTTGCTGTCTTTGTGTTTTTGTGTGCTGCCGAGGGCGGCGATAGCCTGGCCTTGACAGCCCTCTCTCACCTGGTGTTCTTCGACGTCGGCTCCGCGGCCGTCTGTGTTGCCGTCGATGTGCTCGGCAATTTTGAGGTCTGGCGGCGCTCCACCATCCGCCACCCATTTGGCCTGCGCCGCGCCGAGGTCCTGGCCGGGTTTGCTATGAGCATTTTCTTGGTCTTTGGCGGCTTTGACCTGCTGAGCCACGACCTCAAAGACTGTCTCGAGGCCGCCGCGGCGTCGACCACGGCTAGCGCCCACGCACATGCTGCCCACGCACATGCCGCCCACGTCCACGCGTACGAGGCGGCCGCGGCCGCGGCCGCCCACCACATGGACATTGGCAGCCACAGCGGCCACCACCACACCCGCTACATCCACCCGGGCACCGTCGACGTCGCCGCCCTCGCCGCCTTTGCCAGCACCCTTGTCAGCGCCTACGGCCTCGGCAACCACGCCCGCATCCGCCGCGCCCTGCTGCTGCTGCACGGCGTCGCCCCCGTCCCGCGCTTGTCCGGCAAGACCGGCATTGTCGCGTCGTTTGTCTCGTGGACGTCCTCGGCCGCGTCGCTCTTGTCGAGCTTGGGTCTGTCGTCCCTGATGGCCAACCCCTTCCACTTTTTGACCATGACCGTGTCGCTGGTCCTGCTGGTCTTGCCGCTCATGTTTGTCGCCGTGCAGACCTGGCTCGACCGGCTGCTGTGCGCCACCATTGCTGCGTCCATGCTGCTGCTGGGCGCGCGTCTGGCCGTCGCGCAGGGGCTCATGCTGCTCATGTCCTACTCGGGCAAAGAGGGCGGAGGAGCAGTGGCCGGAAGGCCAACCCCGTCCTTGCAGTCCACGCCTGTGCTGTCGTCGTCGTCGTCGTCGTCGCCACCGCCGCCGACCCTCCCCTCGTCGTCTGCGCCCGCGTCGGTCGCCCTCGAGAAGAACACGCCCACCGTGGCCTCGGTCCTCGACGAGATCACCTCGGCTCCTCAGATCGCCCGTGTGGAGGAGGCGCAGTTCTGGCAGGTCCATTACGGGCTGTGCATGGCCAACCTGCGCGTTCGCGTCGCCCAGGGCAGCGGCGACGACGATACTCTGCGCCAGCTGCGGTCGCGCATTGCGCGCATCGTGCAGAATCGTCTCGGCGAGGGCTACGGTCGCGGCAATAGTTTGCGGTGGGAGGTGACGGTGCAAACGAGTGTGGACGGGAGATGACAAGGCGCGGGCAGAAAGGAAGACAACCAGAGAAGGCAGTCTACGACTGGATCTCACTTTGGGAGGTCTTATTTATGATTTGTTTGCATATACCTTTTGTAGTTTTACCATAACCCCTATATATTTTTATTTTGGACTTACTTTAGTTCAATCCCAGTTGCACTGAACACGTTTTCTGCACACTCGTACCAATCATCACTTTCAGGACAAAAATCTATTCAACTGACATACATTCAAGGAGGGTATTTGCGTCGTCTTTTTGGGGGTTTGTATGTGTCGTGCACTGTGTGTTATGTTGTGTTTTGGGTTTTGGGAGTATTGAGCTTCCTTTTTTCTTCCCATAACAAACAAACGCGGGGTGTGAAAGGAGGAGAGTGGACATGTGGAAAACAGAAACGTAGAAGGGCATGACTCGTCTAAAGAGTGAGGAAATCCGAGGTCCCAAGACAAAGAAAGAAGAAGAAAACGAGGCGAAATAAAGGGAAGTAATCACAAAAATATAAACAAGCATTAAAAAGGGGGACAACAAACGCCACAAAAACTCCCATAAACATCGTAGAGGGTAACAAGATCAGAGAACGTCCTCAAAACAGCCCCCAGCGGCTGCCCGACTTGCTCTTGTCGCCGTGGCCGGCCCCGCTGCCGCTCAGGTTGCTGCCGCGCCGGGACTTCTCGCGGCCGTCCAGCTGCCGCAGGCTCTCCATCTTCTCGAGGACCAGCTCCAGCAGCTCCTTGCGGCGAATCACCTCGAGGTGGCGGCGGATCCGGGGGTCCTCCTTGGCAAAGCGCTCAATCTCGTCGTTGGTCAGGTGGCGGCCGAGGCGCTGGTCGAGCTCGCGCGGAAAGTTGTAGTAGAACTCGGACAGCAGCTCGACATTGAGGAAGAGAACGGCGGTGCCGGCGAGCTTGGTGGCAACGGCGTCGAGGAAGACCTCGGGGCAGTAGTACTTGTTCTGCATGGCACGGCACTGCTTGGACTTGGCAGCCAGCAGGCGCATGTTGATGATGTCGGCGCGGTCGCGGAGGAAGACAGCTTCGCGGCCTAGACGTATGTTAGCTGATGTTGACGGGCAGGGAAGGGCACGGACAGAAAAAAAGAAAGAAAGAAAAAAAAAAAGAGAAGAAAAGAGAAGGAAAATACCTCTCTGCAAAAGAGCAGCACTAAAGCCGCCGGCGCCACTGCGGCCCTCGCCTTCGACGACAACGTCGCCGCGGCGCGCCTTGTCGACAAAGTTGATGACTTCGTTGAGCTTGCGGCGGCCGCCCACGCTGCTCTCGAGCTTCTTCAGCGCGTCCTGGCACGCGGTCAGCTCGTCCTTGAGCACGCCGGCCGAGTGGTCGCGGCCGGCGTCCCACTCGCGCGGCTCGAGCTCAATCTCAAACTTGTACGGCTTGATGCAGTTCTCCACCTGGTCGCTGGTGCTGTAGAAGCGGTCGTTCAGAATGCTCGACGCCGCCTCGACAATGGCCTGGCGCGCAAAGGGGTGGTTGACAAAGTTGGACTGCGCAATCAGCTTGTCGACGCCGGCCTGCAGGTTGGTGGCGACGACGTTTGTGGCCAGGCGGCCGATGCCCAGCTTCGTGAGCTGCGACGTCGACGCGTCCAGCTGGCGATGCCAGTACAGCGAGTCCGGGTCGGCCTTGGGCAGGTCGGCCAGGGCGTCCGGCTCCGGCACGGCGGCCGACAGGTCGGTGATGGGCTTGTTCCAGTAGCGCTGGGCCAGCAGGTCGAGCACGCGCTGGTCCAGCTCGCGCTTCAGCAGCTGCAGCATCTGGGGGCGCCCAAACTCCTCGGCAAACTGCTTGAACGAGTGCTTGAACGCGTCCAGGCTCTCGGCCAGGTACGACTCCGCCGACAGCGGCCGGTCGTTGTACTGGACCTTGAACTCGTACGTCGCCTCCTCGAGCTCCTGGCGGATCGCGTCCGTCGTGCCCTGCAGGCTGGCCGACATGGTCTGCTCCAGCACGCTCATCAGCTTCTTGCGCAGCGTCGAGGTGCCGACAGACACGTCCGCGGCCGGGCCGAACTCGAGCGGGTGCGCGGAAAAGTACGAGTCCTCGTTCTTGGAGATGAGGTTCATCAGCGCGCTGCCGTCGCCGCTGCTGCTGCCCTTCTTGAACAGACCGCCAATCGACTGCGGCGCCCGCGCCACAACACCCACGTAGCCAAGCCGCAGCGGGTACTGCTTGTCCTGCAGGATCGACGATCCCCGCGTGGCGTCGACCAGGTCCATCTTGGTCACAACACCAATGGTGCGCTCACCGCGAGGGTCGACGCGGCGGCTGGCGCGCAGCGCGGTTGAGTTGGCCAGGTCGACGTCGGCTGCAGAGATGGCCAGGATGACGTTGGGCGGCTGGATGTACTTGTCGCAGAGCTCGGAGATCTTCTGCTTGAGCTCGAGCGGCTGGTTGTGGCCGACAACTTGGATGTACCCCGGAAGGTCGATGAGGGACAGGTCGGGCACGTTGGGCGAGTAGATGGTCAGGTGGATGGGGTCGTCGGAGACGCATTCGGAGTCGGGCACGGCCAGGTTCAGCTCGGTCAGCGTGCGCTGGATGGACGTGAAGTCGCTGATCTTGCGCAGGCCAAGATCGGGGAACTCGCCGTACTCGGCCTTGGAGTCGGGCGTGTTGACGAGCGTCAGCTCAATGGGCCGCCGCGTGACCATGTTGGAGCCCTTGGGCAGGAACTCGTGGCCGACAATGGCCTCGAGCACCGAGCTCTTGCCCGACGACTGCGAGCCGATCACGACAATGGACGGCAGCGTCAGCGTGCTCGACTGGCCGACCTTCTGCAGGATGTTGCGGATCTCAATCATCTTCTTGGTGAAGACCATCATCTGGTCGTTGCGCGCGTTCTCGGTGCCGCGATCGCGCTTCGCGTCCTCGTCGCTCTCGTCGCTCTCCGAGCTGCCATAGCCGTACGCCGCCGCGCCCGTGGCCGCCGCTGCCGCTGCACCCTTGCCACCGTTGGGCTCCTTGTCGCCACCCGGGCCCCCGCTGCCGCCGCTGCCGCCGCTGCCAATTCCTTCGTGGATGTGCATGATCTTGTCCCAGAACTCGTTCACGCCTAGCTGCTCCTTGGTGTTGGCCCAGCCCTGTTTCGTCTGGCCGGCAACGTCCACGGCGCCGTCCCAGAAGTTGGCCGCCGCACCAGTGACGGTGTCTCGTGTGCTTTTGAATACGTCATAGGCCGAGTTGCCGACCTCTGTAGTTGTGGTTGTTGCTGTTAGCAAACGTTTTCCAGGTGTCCATTGTGAATCGACAGCGCCATGGGTTTGGAACGAAACGTACGAATGGCCTGGTACTGCACCCAAGCTGCGGCGCCAATCATCAGTCCGCCAAACGTCGCCGGAATGCGGGCAAACTTGAGCACGATCCGCGGGATGAGCCGGGCAAACGACGCATTGCGGACCATGACGGCATTGTGGTAGCCGTTGACGGGGAAGCCCACACGCCGCCGGGCGGCACGGACGGGCGTGGCATCGATCCTTTGCAGTCCACCAACGGGCATCCGCTGGTGGTGATAATGGCGGACGGTATTTTGGGCCAACCCGCGACGAGCCAGCGGCCCGAGGGCGCCAGCGGCGAGTCGCCGACCACTCATGGTGTCGGTGAAGGAATTCTACTGTGTCGTGTCTGTCGTGTCTGTCGTGTTAATCGTGTCAATCGTGTCGTCTTGTCAGCCGTTTCTTTCGTCGTTTATCGTGATTCAAGCCAGAATGCTGGCAACAGCGACAATGTTCGAAACGGCGGACGGCCTGTTCATGGTCTGCTGGGCCCCGAGACGGGCGCGGTTGAAGATGCGGTCGGACACGACGTGTCGCATCAGCGGAGGGATGAAAAATGCAGGCAAACGGCGTTGGTCAGGACCAATGGTAGGTGTTGAATCGTCACGGCCGAATTATTTTTTTTTCTGATGCGCGGGTCATAAGCTGTAATCTGCTTTTGTTTGGCTGCCTTTAGGACGGAAGCCGAAACGGGGGTCGCTCCTGCGTTTTGTGGTATGAATTTGCAGGGATTCCCACCGCCACTTTGCTGAGTCGGCGCAAGGAAGGTGGTGGCAGCCCCGCGCATTGTATCATCACGTGCAGCCGCCACCCCAATCATGAACCATAATCGTACAACAAAAAACTCGGATCATGTGACTAAAATGTCGTCTGGTAATATCTACAACGATCACGGCCCATTTCACGTATGGACAAAAACGAGGCTAGACTAGCACACCGTCTAGTCGAACCGTTTACTTAATGGATTGGAGGCCAAACCCGGGTTGTGTGCTGCTCATCATCTGCGGCCTCCCTTCTTCGTCGGAGTAAACATGTGGTCGTAGCCGATTCATCAGGATGTGCGGAAACCTCATCGCTGAGGGGAAATGTTGTTCGCGACACCCTGCCAATGAGCGACCAAGAATAAACGCTGCTCGGGTGAGCGAATAAGAAGGCGGTTGCGCGACTGTAGAGAGTGTGGCAGCGGCTGAGCAGCAGCTGAGCAGCAGCTGAGCCTGGATTGCGGCCCAAGAGCAGCCTTGAGCATTTTGTCTCGACCCCTCAAGGTCTTGCTCAATTGCCAGATACAACCTCCAAGCTGCTGTCATCGGTGCCTTTTCGAAAACATCTCGCAATGCCTGGCGATCAGATCCGGCTTCTCGCCCTCGACGGCGGTGGCGTACGCGGCCTCTCCTCACTCATGATCCTCGACGGACTTATGGCTACGGTCGATCCCGAGTCACCGCCTAAACCCTGCGAGTACTTCGATATGATCGGTGGCACCAGCACTGGCGGCCTTATTGCTGTCATGCTCGGCCGCCTTCGGATGACGGTTCACGAATGCATCGAGGCCTACACGTCTCTTTCAGACAAGGTGTTCGAAAAGAAGAGCCACCGGGTCAAGATAAACGGCAAGCTCCAGGGCCGATTCGATGCGGCTAAGCTAGAAGATACCATTAAGGAGATCCTCCGTGCTCGTGGTCTGAACGAGGATGAGCTTTTAAAGGACGTTGCCGCGTCCTGTAAAGTGTAGGTGCCTCTACATTACATCACATCCGCAGATATTGATACTGATTGACTAGTTTTGTCTGTGCCACGAGCAAACAGACCTCCGACACCGTTTGCCTTGCAAGCTACGCTTCCCCGCGCAGCAAAAACCTCCAGCTTTTAAACTCGGCCACCATATGGCAGGCCTGCCGTGCCACGTCTGCTGCCACGGGCTTCTTTGACCCTATTGCCATCGGTCCCTTCGACGAGGAATTCGTTGACGGTGCGCTTGGGGCGAATAACCCCATCTATATGTTGTGGAACCAGGCCCAGGATATATGGGGCGATCAGCTACAGAGCAAGCTGCAATGTGTCGTGTCTATCGGGACAGGTGTACCCAACGTGACGTCTATACGCGACGACGTCCTCGGAATCGGGACCACACTCATAAATCTCGCAACAGAGACAGAAAGGACAGCGCAGCAGTTCCACCGTGATAAGTCGAACCTGGACAACGAGGGACGCTATTATCGCTTCAATGTTGATCACGGGCTTGAGCAGATCGGTCTAGAAGAGTCAAAGAAGAAGAAGGAGATCGCAGCGGCAACAAGGCGGTACGTTGAATCTCAGACTGTGTTTAAACAGATGCAGGCCTGTGCGAACAATCTCGCTGGGAGACAGTGTTAGTCTACCTATTTTCCTTTTCTGAATTTATTCCACTTATTGCCCTTGAACTCTGCTAAATAAATATGTGTAAGACTATGGACCGTACCGAACGGTGTTTAGTCTAGAAGGGATGCCCGTATCAGATCACTTTGTCGACAGACTATCCGATACGGCCGAGCTTGAACAGTGCCTCCTCCCACGACGCTTGCGCTTCCGACATGAGCAACAGCGCAAGATCTTTGTCCTCCACGGACTCGGTGGCATCGGGAAGACACAACTGGCGGCCGACTTTGCTCGACGCCACCGGGCCACATTCAGCTCGGTCTTCTGGCTAGACGGCAGGTCAGAGGATCGGCTAAGACAGAGTCTCGCTAGTTGTGCGAACAGGATCCCTCACGGTCAGATTCCAGACAGGAGCTGGAAGAGTGTCCCCAGCAGTGAGGACGATCTAAACGTCGCGGTAACGGATGTGCTGGGCTGGCTTGCACGGCCAGATAACGTCGACTGGTTGCTTATCTTTGACAATGTTGACCAGGACCACGAACAAGGCGGCACGACTAGTGCATTTGATGTTCGACGGTATCTGCCTAGTGACCACGGCTCGGTACTGATCACGACAAGACTGTCGCAGCTGGAACAGCTCGGTAATACGAAGCATACGAAGCAGTTGAAGAAGGTCGACGAGGATTTGAGTAAGGCCATTTTTGAGCAGTGGTACGGAGGGGAACTAGGTAAGCCTTGACTACGTACGGATCACGTCCAAGGAGTCAAGCTAATCGAGTTTTATTATAGTTCTGGATACGGCCGGCAGAGAGCTACTCGGGCTACTAGACGGGCTGCCACTTGCGCTCGCGCAGGCTGCCGCGTATTGCCGCGAGACCGGGCTCGATGTCACGTCGTACGTTCGGCTCTACAACCAGCAGTGGGACGATTTAATAATGCCCGATGCCGGGTACAGCTCGCTGTTACTCGATTACGACCAACGAAGGGTCGGAACGACATGGACGATGTCGTTCAAGGCGATTGAAACGAGAAGCAAAAAGGCCGCAAATCTGCTCCGCCTCTGGGCCTTTATCGCTAATAAAGGCTTGTGGTACGGCTTGTTACAAGCGGCCGTAGTTGACCGAGAGCAGTGGCCTGAATGGCTTCGTGAGCTCGCCGACAACGAAGCTAGGTTCCTGGACTCGGTGAGGCTACTACTTCGCTACTCGATGATCGAGGTCCAGGAATCCGGACAAGGCAGCTACAATTTACACCCAGTAGTGCACAGATGGACGTCGTACATACAAGACGACTCCGAGAAGAGAGAATTTCTACGACTGGCGATAGCTCTACTTGGGTCATTGGTACCTATGAATAAGAGTATGGACTACTGGGTACTCCAACGTCGGCTTCTCCCGCACGTGGAGAGGGTCTCGCGGTGGATAGAAGAGATTTATAGCCGAGGATGGAATTTCGATGATAAAATGGCTATGGACTCGATACATCATTTAGGAAAACTCTACAGTGATCAGGACCGGCTGTCGGAGGCCGAGGCTATGTACCAACGGGCGCTACAGGGCTATGAGAAGGGGCTCGGGCCGGACAATCCATCGACTCTTAGTACGGTCAACAACTTAGGCCTTCTATACTCGGCTCAGGGCCGGTTACCCGAGGCCGAGGCCATGTTACAACGGGCGCTACAAGGTTTCGAGAAGGCGTTCGGGCCGGACCACAGGTTGACTCTTACTACGGTTAACAACTTAGGCCTTTTATACGAGGAACGGGGCCGGTTACCCGAGGTCGAGGTTATGTTACAATGGGCGTTACAAGGTTTCGAGAAAACGCTCGGACCGGACCATCTATCGTCTCTCGACACAGTTCACAACTTAGGCTTTTTATACTCGACTCAAGGCCGGTTACTGGAGGCCGAGACCATGTACCAACGGGCGTTACAAGGTTTCGAGAAGGCGCTCGGGCCAGACAACAGATCGACCCTTACTACGGTCAACAACTTAGGCCTTCTATACTCGGCTCAGGGCCGGTTACCCGAGGCCGAGGCCATGTTACAACGGGCGTTACAAGGCTTCGAGAAAACGCTCGGGCCGGACCATCCATGGACTCTCGAAACGGTTCACAAGTTAGACCTTTTATATCACGATTACGGCCCCCACGGGGTTAAAAAGGGGACCTAAGGGCGGTAACATGGTTCGTGCCGCGATTGGGAATGACTGCCCCGGTAAAAGAATACAACGTCAATTTGTAGCTGTCGGTGGTTTGGCTGGACCACAAGAAACACGAGTACGGCGTACGGCATACTCTGTGCAGCGGCAAGAAATACAGGAACAGAAAAGCGAATTCCGCGAGCATGGTGTGCCATGTGCAAGTGCTATTTCCTTCCTTCTTGTCCCTCGCGACAAGGCGCCGATGACATGCCGGCTCGGTGTTAAAGCATGGTCTACCCTTGCGCCCGTCTGGGGACGTGCGGACAGCTCCGTACAGAGAATAAATTAAATTAAATAATAAATATAAATAATGATAAAATCAGGCAATACATGTCGCAGGCCACCGTGGCACGAGCCGGCATCTATACAGTGCCATGCACCACTGCCCTAGCAAGCAAAGTTTGTTGCCGCCAGGGCGTCCAGTGGCGTCGCCGTGCCAGGGAAGGTCCGTTACACATGTACAGCAGCAACTCATGAGGCAGGCTGCAAGAAAGAGCATGGCAACCATGGCGGCTAGGAGTCTGGCAGCGTGGCAGAAGGAGAGCTTTCGCATAATACGTATCTTGGCCGTCCACTACGCAGTGTTCAAGGGCCGACGCACTACGGAGTATGCACAAACCCGGAATTAGACGGACTGGCTGGCGCCTCTATGTGAGCTCTATAAACGGAAGGAGGACCCGGATCTCGATCACTTGGCGACGAGCAACTACGTAGCTACCCTTGTAAACAGGGGAGCTCCCAACAACAACAGCTAGACCAGTGAAAAAGGAAAGAGGCAGTAGCAAGACGAATGCAAAAGCAAAAAGAAGCAAGAGGGACCAGTGATGACTCTGAGCTGAGGTGGGTCGTCAGGGGCGCGGAGCTCCCGGTTGTGTCGCGACCAGGAAAGAGCGATGGCATCAAGTCCAGCCTGATATCTGCCATTGCCTTCTGCCATTGCCTTTTGCCATTGTGGTTATGTCGCCATCGACTAGCGGGATTCCATCAAAAGAGCAGACGCCCTGGCGGGCAAAATGCACTAAAACAGTCAGCCTTGCGGCACTCCAATACGATGCCCCAGCCCCTAATTAGCCGGCCAATGCTCGGTCAGGACCACATTCCAGCGCATCCCCAGCCCCTAATTAGTTGGTGGGCCGGCATGCAACAGTGATCTGGGGCAAAGCTTAGAAGGGCTCCACCGTCCCCCCTGCAGACACTGCAAGGTCGCCGTCCGCTAGGTGCTAAAGGCCACTAAATTTCTGGCTGGGACGGGCAGCTCCACTAATTCTAGCGTCTTTGTGTGCCGTTTGCTTCAGTCTTAACCTGTCTTGTCTTTGCCGACTTCTGACTTGTCTGACTCTTTTTGCTCTTTGACGCAAACTCAACCACGATCCTCATCTTCTGTGTCTCTTACCCCTTTTTATCGCATTCTCTCGTCTTGCAATCCGTCTTCTCTGGTATTTTCTGCCTGTACATATATATTGTATCAGGCCTGCGGCATCCCCCCACGCATTTCGTCAGCATCGCCACTCTATATTTGCCTCACGTCTCCACGCTTCGCCGACGAGATCCTTTACGCCTTCTACGACCCTCGACGAGCCACGTCGACGTCCGGTCCAAAGACCGCTCGCTGTGTCCGGTAGTCGGCCGCCCGACATGTGCCGCTTCTTGGTACGCTCTCGCTGGCCTTGCCGTGTATGCCCGCCCTCTGTCGAGCCTATGCTAACACATCCCAGGTCTACAAGGGCAGCGACGAGATCCTGCTCTCGAAGCTGATCCTCGACCCGACCCATTCCATACTAAAGCAGTCTTTCGATGCCCGTCTGCGACTGGTACGTTGATCTCTCCCTCGCCTGTTTCTTAGGGCACAACGATTTAGAACACAGAACACCAACACCCCCAGGACACCCGACGCGGCCAGAACAATGCCGATGGCTTCGGCATCGGCTTCTACACCGACCCCAAACTGGGCCAGACCCCCTGCCTCTTCCGCTCCACCGTCCCTGCCTGGAACTGCTCCAACCTCGAACGCATTGCCAGCAAGACCGCGTCCCGCCTCGTCTTCGCCCACGTCCGCGCCGCCACCGACGGCACCCTCAGCGAGGACAACTGCCACCCTTTCTCCCACGGCAGCCTCATGTTCATGCACAATGGTGGCCTGGGCGGCTGGAAGCACATCAAGCGTCGTCTGACCGAGCGCCTTGCCGACAAGTGGTACCATGTCGTCAACGGCGGCACCGACAGCGAGTGGGCGTTTGCGCTGCTCCTCGACACCTTGGAGCGCATGGGCTGCAACCCGAGTGCGCAGCCGGACAAGGGCTTTGGCCCCGAGATTCTGCGAAGAGCTATGCTGCGCACCATTGCCACCATCAACGAGCTGATCGACCAGATCCCCGAGAGCGTGATCCATGCCGAGAACGTCGACACCCGAAGCCTGCTCAACTTTGTGCTGAGCGACGGCCACAGCGTCATTTGCACGCGCTACATCAACAGCGCCACCGACCAGGCGGCCAGCCTCTACTACTCCTCCGGTAGCCAGTGGGAGAAGCGCCCGGCGCCCGGTGACAACAAGGACTACCAGATGCAGCGGCGCGACAAGGGCGCCGACGTCGTGTTGGTCGCCAGCGAGCCGCTGACGTTTGAGCGCGAGAGCTGGGTCAACGTGCCGACCAACTCCATCTTGACGATCCACGGTCAGACCGTCATGGTGCACCCCATTATCGACGCCTACTCGAACCGTGGCCCCGCGCACTCGCGGTCCGCCGCCTTTGTGCAGACCAAGGGCCTCGTGGCCAACGAGAAGATCTCGCTTCTGCCCCGCACGGCGAGCCCCTTCCCGGCATCCGCGACTCCCGACATCATCGAGCCACCGTCTAAGAAGCTGCACGGCCCGACCATCCCTCTCCATGCATTTCGGTCCCGCCACGGCGAAGGCACCAGCAACGGTACCAGTTGGCCCAATGTGCCCTATGCATCGACCAGCGCGGCAGCTGGTGCAGCAGGGCTGGTGGCAGTGGGGTCCACGGTGCCTGCCGTGACACCGGCTGACGGCACATCGTCTTCCACATCCGCACCGCCACTCGCCAGGCAACAATCAGGCAACTCGCCGGTCCAGGGCAACATCAAGAAGAAGCGTATGTCGCTCAACGAGCTGGAACAGGTGCACGGTTTTGGTGCTGGTGCCGGTGGCTACGGCGAAACGGAGCCGATCACGCCCATCACGCCCGCCGAGCCGCCTCGAAACAACTACGGTGACCCAAACAAGATTGCACGCTTCTTCCCTGAGCTCACCTTGTCAACATAGGGACCTGAAGGGGAGGCACCGCAAGGGCACCCACCTCGTACTGGGCCCGACCCGATCATGCCCCCTGGCGGCAGAGGGGCTGGTACATACGCAGATACGGATGCCGACGAGGGTCACTGCGGCAATATGCATTGTTTTGCATGTATAAAATGAAGGGATGTAGGTATTGTCGACCACGTTTTGGGATGGCATGGTCGATGGGCTGGCCAGTTTTCTTGTTTGTCTTTCTTGTCCGTTTTTCCTTAAGTCTTTTCGCAGCTATGATACTCATGACTCGGGAGTTGAGATGTTTCTTCTTGCAGTCTACTTTTTCCCCTTGTGTGCACTAAGGTCTAGCTTTTCATCTGGCGCTGCTGTTTATCGTCTCATCCATTTTTGTTATTCTGCGTTTTGCACTTATCACCTAGCACATGTGTAACACCAGTACCAACTGTTTCATTCATCCGGAAAAATAGATTTACTATCCAACGCTCATCAAATAAGAGACTTGCTAGCCAGCATGCTCCTGCCATGATATGAAAACCAAATACGATCGCGTAGTGTACATGTGATCAGCACAACTATTTGCGCAGTCATATATCACGTCGCAGCTCACTTGACGCACATCAGTGCCTCTTCACCAAAGGCGGCTGCCACACTGCCCTCACGCTGCAGCATCGCGCCGACCCATAGCCGCCCACCCTCTACGCTGCGCGCGCCAAACTTGACGACGACGCAGCCTCGGACCGCGGCGGCCGACCACAGCACACCATGCGCCGCTTCCAGCCGCAGGCGTTCCGCACGCCAGGCATCCAGGGACACCTTATCGGCAGTCGGTTCGGGCGTGTTTGTATCCCGAAAGTCACGGGCACCGAGCCGCGGCAAGGCTGCAAATTCTGCCAAGAAGAACACGCCAGCCGCATCCACCAACGGACCGCGCAAGATCAGCGTGCCAACGACGGCCAGTCCTTGCAACGAGTCGCGGAGAGCGGTTCCTTCTGTCCCTGTGGATGGCGGCAGCGGGGCCACACCGCTGTCCAAATAGACATGTGCCAGCATCACGGCATCACGCACAAGCAGCCGGTTCCGATGTGGTATCGGCTTTGTGTCGGCAGCGGCCGTGCGACCGCCGCTGTCGTCGCGGACGGCATCGCCCGTCGCAAGCCAGACCTCGTTGCGGCCCTTCCAGCTCGTAAAGCTCCAGTTTTCTCCGCGCGCCGCCCGTCCTTGCGTCACCCAGTCGAGCAGGCAGAGCGAGGGTGCCGTCTTGCCGACGCCGTTGACACCGCGCTCGTCGAGACGCACAACCTGCACCTGCTCGTACAGGCTCTCGGCAAACGGCTGCACGGGGTCCGGCAGCAAGCACAGTCCCGCGCCCGGCGCCACGTCCACGGTCAGGTTCTGCCGCGTGGGCACGGCGACAGGCGCCGCACGCCCGGCGCCCGTGGCCTTGAAGACTTTTGTGGTGCCCTGGGTCACGAGACTGAGGCGCGAGCCGGCCTGGACCTCAATGCGGAGATTGACCTGGTCGCCCGCGACAAGTCCGCCGCCATAGGACAGCATGAAGACGAGAGAGCTCCTTCGCCGGGCGGGGTCGGTTTCGTGCCCATCCCTGTTCACGGCGGTGGCGCCCTCTCGCCCGAGGGTGCCCACGCCGGCACCGGTGGCCGGCGCAATGAGCTTCAGCGGATACTGATAGGAGACGGTGCCGAGGCTGGGTTCGCCATTGGGCGTGAGGGTGGCGACGATGCGGCCGTCGCCGGGGGTGGCCGTTGACGGCGGAAAGGGCGATATCATGCGGGTGAGCTGGCTGCGGACTCCGACGGTGATATTGAGCCACGGTCTCAGTCGCACTCACGGAGTGAAGTGAAAGAAAATGAGTAGACACAAAGCTTATTAAGTCTTCTTCTTCCTCACTCAAAAATGCCAATGCTCCTTCCTTATCTATACTGGTGAGCTCCTGCCGCGTCGTGATTGTGGATTGTCTGTGGTTGTCACCTTAGCTCTTGCCGTTTTCATACAGAACCCCAAGCAGATTTGTTAAGTGTAATCCAAGCTGTCATAAAACGGGAAGGAGCGCTCGTCCCCCACCATATAGATACCAGAAACCGCTAATTAGCACTGTGTTAACGCTCAAATTGTGTGGAGAGCACAGTCTGAACTAGCGCAAATACTGTGCGAATCACTGAAGAGCAAGGCTTCGGCCACGCTATTCGAAAATTTCAGGCGTCGAAAGCTCACTAAAAGGCAAATAAGCTCTTTTTGTGGAGAGAACTGGTCTCATACTAATTTTTTCATCAATGCCTCTCAGTAACATCAGAAAGCTGGTTCGCGCCTTCCCTGCCCAAAGCGTTTTATATTGCAAGGCAACTGCCCAAACAATCTCATTGCAATCAGGAGATTCTTTCCATACTTTTCAGAAGTTCATTTGGAAAAGCCTCACCATCATCAAAGAAAAGAACACACGCCGTCAACACATACTCTCACAGACAGCCCGCAATGCCTCCTCGCACAAGGCGAGGCGCGCCTGCTCGCGGCGGCGCGGCAGCGGCAGCAGGAAGTAGTGACGCACCAAATCAGGAGACGCAATCATCACGGTCTGCCACCGTTCTGGCCGACATACCACCAGTATCGACGCCATCAACATCCGGACGGCCATCGGCCACGCCTGGACCGTCCGGGTCAGGATCGGCCGCAGCGCGCTCGTTTGCCTTGAAGCCCAGGGCGGTCCGGCGCGCCGACGATGAACGCAAAGCTCTGGCCGAGCAGGAGGAAAAAAAGTTCAACGACCGGGCAGCCGAGGATGCACGACGGCGACGAGCCAGCCGGGGACGTGGCGGGCGGGGCGGACGCGGTGGTCGGGGCCGGGGCCGGGGCGACTTTGCCGGTGGGCGTGACGGGTTGGTGCGCCGCACAGTGGCGCCAGATGGACCTTTCTCACAAGTACCGGGAGCGGCGGCCGGCCGAGGCGGCATCCACGACTCTGGCGGGTTTGGCGGCCGCGGCGGCGGCGGTGGGTTTGGAACAGGCGGTGGCCGGGGTGCAGGTGGTGCTGGCGGCAACTTCTCGACAGTATCTGCCAACGCCGAGTACGACTCCCGACTCAACACGGACACGTTCAACGCGCGTGGTGCGACAGACTACGGCGGCGGCGGCGATATCAAAGACGAGGCTGGCGGCGAGGCGAGCGGCAGCGGCACCCACGCGAGCAAAACGGGCGGCCCGTCCAAGCGATCACAACTGCTTCCGATGGGCATCCGGCGCGAGGAACACCGCGAGCCGGAAGTTGTTGTGGCCACGACGGCCGAGCTGGAGGCAGCCGATGCCGCTGCTGCCGCTGCTGCCGCTGCAGCTTCTTTGTCCCTAGAAGAGTCGTCCGACTCGGACCTGTTCATTGAGAACAGCGGCGCAGCGGCGTCTAGCAACCTCCTTGACGATAACCAGGTCTGGTCACGCGCAATCAAGACGCAGGGCAGCGTCAAGCTGGTCGGTGCCGACGGCGAGGAGATTGAGGTGACGGACATTGACGAACTAGCCGAGAAGCGGCAAGAACTGGCGGCCGCAGCTGCCGCACGGGCTGCCACCGCGCCAAGAACGGCTGTCAAGACGGAGGACAGCGACGAGGAGATGCTGTCGCTCGATAGCGTGAGCGCCCAGCCCTCCTCTACCTCCAAAGTAGTGGCCAAGAAGTCCAAGAAGGCCCCCGCCGCTAAGAAAGATCCCGAAGACCTGGCCGTCGAGGAGGGCTTGCAGGCGATGCTGCACGACCTGGCCATGGACCCGCCCTCGACGGACCAGCCGTCGATGTCTCTGCCCGGTACAGGGGGCAGTGAAGAACCGCAAGGGCAGAAGCCACCGCCCGCGCGCGAGGGCCGGCTTTTCCTGTTTCAATTCCCACCTGTGCTGCCGTCCCTCAAGACGTTTGAACCAAGCAAGGACGGCGGCGGGCCCAGCGGCGGCAGTTCTGGGTCAGAGGCGGGCGGAATCAAACGGGAGCCGGGCGTGGACGATGATGTTGTCATGCTCGATGGCGTGGTGCCAGCCCCGATTGACCTGACGGAAAACGACAGCACCGATGGCAACAACAGCAACAAGGAGAGCAACAAGCGCAGCACACCCTCGGACGTTGGTGGCGGTGGCTTCCTGGGCACGCTCAGCATCCGGCAGTCGGGTCGGGCGGAGCTGAGCTGGGGTGGCATGACGTACGAGATGATGCCGGGCACGGACGTGCAGTTCCTGACGACGGCGGTGCTGCTGGAAGAGTCGGATGAGAAGCGCAAGCCGGGCGAGGGCGGTGGCCCTGCTCTGGTGGGCAATGCGTTTGGCATGGGTCCGGTGGGCGGCAAGTACAACCTTGTTCCGGTGTTTAGCGAGGAGGCCGAGTGGGCGGTAGACCCATCGGAGCTGGTGGTGGAGGAAGAGGAAGAGGAGTATGACGAGTAACAAGGAGTACGGAGAAGAATGAGGACGAGATGGAGCCGGGCATTCCTGGGTTGCATTTACATGTATTTTACGGCACACACAAAACGGGGACACTTGCATATAGCACGGATCATTTCAAAATAGACAGTCTTGCCCACCAGAGGCAAGGCTACTTGGCAAGTCAATGGACAAATTCAAACAAAAGGTTCGCGGTGCGTCGTGATGATGGGAATGTCGTTGATGTTCGTGCGACAAGGCTAGATGCGCTTGTAAGCGGGTTAAGCAGCAAAGCGATTGCGACTTGCGATAAGCCCGAAACGTTCAGCGTTGTGCCTTCCTGCACACAACAAAGTGTCGTATACCAGGCTGCAAATACGTCTCCTCAAACAGCGACAATGGCCGGACTGGAACACAGACAGATTCGCTATGCAGTGGAGAGCGAGCTGCAGATAGTCGACGTCTGGGAGCTGCCCAAAAGCGAGCGCACGGCAGCCGCGACGAGCGACCGGTACTGGTTCATGTAAGTCTCCCACGCCGTCCAGGCCCCAAAACAGAGACTGTCTCTTGACCGCCAACAACAGATATGTTCATGGCGGCGCATGGCGTGATCCTCGATGCTTGACCGATACGGCCGTGCCGGCGATCAACCGACTACTGGCGGAGGACTCGCCGTACATGAGTCGCCGCCGCATCGCGGGGTTTGCATCCATTGGCTACCGCCTGTCGCCGCACCCCGAGTTCCCACAGGACCCCAAGACGACGCCTTTGGAGAAACTGCGCGCTGCAAAACACCCAGATCACATAGATGACGTGCGCACGGGTCTGGCGGCGCTGGCCCGCGAAGGATTGTCAGCAGCCGGCTCGCCAGCCGACTACATTGCGCACGACCGGTACATTGTCTACGGACACTCGTGCGGCGCATTCCTGGCGTTCCAGTTGTGGATGGGCAATCTCGGCGATAAGACACTCCCCTGCGTCGTCGGCCTCGAGGGCATATACGACCTTCGCGGGCTGGTAGAGCGAGGCGGCAACCCTGCGCACGGCGGTGGACCCCGGACCGGGTTTGCGTCGGCGCTGGAGGCCATTGCCGAGGGAGCATTTGGACGCGACCGCGGCTTGTGGGACACGGCCAGTCCAGGACAGTACGACTTCTCGACGCTCGCCGAGGCGACGAAACCGCGCCTGGCGCTCGTGGCCTACTCGGACGAGGACGAGCTGGTGGACGGCGGCGAGATGGACACGATGGAGAAAACACTACAACAGGGTGTGGCAAAGAGTAACGGGCAGTTGCGTTACGTGGGCTTGCGGGATCTGCACGGGCGGCACGACGAGGTGCATGAAGACGGACGCGAGGTAGCAAGGGTGTTGACAGAAGCAGTGCGGCAGCTGGATCGTCTGTCATAGGCAGGAGTGAGAGCATAGTAGGAAAGTACCCAATCGTATCTTATTAGTAAAAGCTATGTAGAGATAAAGTATTGGTGTCGTGAGTCATAAAATACCCTCGGTCCATCTTCCGGTCCCCCTTTTGTTTCCCCAAATTCAAGTTTCCAATCTCGCCCGTATCTACGTATACCCTGAATGCCTCAAGAAAATAGAAATTAAAATCAACAAGAAAAGGAAAGTGGGTAGAAGGAAAGCAAAGAACTCCCGCTGGTTCGGTAAACCCCATATGTTCATAACTCGTGACATAAGAAATTAGGTGGACAGGCCCGTAGAGCCTCGTGCCAAAATGTATTAAATATTACCAAGAAATATTGTCCCCCGAGGAGAGAGACGAGATCGACCAGATTCACCGCCGCAGACGCCAGCCGATGGTGTAAATGCGCGTCGCGACCAGCACGCCAGCGCTCGCCAGAGTGGTTGCGGCGCCCCAGACCTGCGCAATGCGGTACGTGCTCGCCAGCGTCAGGTTGTTGGCGCCGCCGTTGGCCATGCCAATCAAGGCCGAGGCCGTGGGAGCGCCTGCGAGCGTGGCCACGGCCGCGACGACGCAGACGGTGCCGAAGCGGGCGCCAATGCGCGAGGACGCGTGCGACGACAGCTCGGCAATGGAACCGAGCCAGACGCTCTGGGCGGCGCCGTTGCAGAGGCCGAAGACGACGACAAAGACGTACAAGCCGGCGGTTGAGGTGCCGACGGCGAGCCAGGCAAACACGGTGGCGGCGAGCATGACGGTGGTGATGATGTAGGTGTCGAGGGCGCCGGTCACGGCATCGGCGAGGGCGCCCGAGGCGAGACGCCCGGGGATGCCGAGGGCGGTGGACAGGACGAGGAGGAGGGTGGCCTGGTCGGTCGAGAAGCCGACGACGTCCTTGGCGTAGGTATTGATGTAGTAGTAGCCAAAGTAGAGGCCCCAGAAGAGCAAGAAGGTGTTGGCCATGAAGAGCACGAACGGCAGCTCGCGGAACGCGGACCAGTCGACAATCTGGGCGGCAACGGCGGCAAGGCGGGCCGTGCGGGTGCGCCCAGAGCCGGCGTCGACGTCAGACGCAGGGACGCCGAGCGCCGGCTTCGAAAGCGCCGCCGGTGGCACAGGACGCAGCAAAAGACCGGCACTGGTGCAGACCACCAGGGCCAGCAGTGTCGCGCAGCGCACGGCCCAGCCGAACCCGACGGCCGGCAGCAGAAACTGCACCACGACCGGCAGCAGTGCTCCGCCCGCGCTCGTGCCCGTGGTCGTCACGGCGAGGGCCAGCGAGCGGCGCTTGCTGAAGTAGGCGCTGATGGACGGAAGCGCAGGCGCCGACAAGAGGCCGAGACCGACGCCCATAATGATGGCCTGGCAGAGGAAAAGGGCAGGCGGGACCGGGCCGCCCGTTGTTGTAGACGTGGAAGGCACGACCGGCGCGGCAAACGATGTACCGAGCCCACCGGCCACAACGAGCAGCGTGCCCGCGGCAGTCACGTGCCGACTGTACCCGGCGTCTGCCAGCAGGCCAGAGACGGTCGAGACAAAGTAGGTCAAGAAGGTCTGGACGGAGCCGATCCAGCTGACGGCGCCGCTGTCGAGGCCGAGGGTCTGCGTGTAGTGAAGCTGGTAGACGCCAAACATCATGGAGGTGCCCCAGGCGATGGTGTTGAGGAGAAAGCCGGCAACGACTTGGGACCAGGCAATGGCGCCGCCGTCGGGGGCGATCCACGGAAGCGCGGCCTCACTGGTGGGAACAGATGCAAGGGCGGCCTCGGCGTCGACAAACGCAGTCTTCTCGTGCGCCTTGTCCGTTTTCGTGGCGGCGTCCTCGCCGTCGTCCTTGAGCGTTACAGCCGAACCGACGGGGAAGAACATCACCTCGACCTCAGTGGTCGGCGTGAATGCGTCCAGATCGTCGTCGGCCATGCCATCCATGTCGGGCTCTTCGGGCGTTTCAGGTACGTCGGGTACTTCGAGCTCGTCTGCATCGACAGCATCGACAGCATCGCCATTGGCGACAACAATGGCAACATCACCAGCCTCGTCGACGAGGGTGATGGCTGAGGCATTGTTTAGCAGTCTGCCCTCGGTGATGTTGCTCGTCTCCATATCTGTCCACAAGTGGGCCGTAAGACGGTGGAAAGAAGTGTCTGTTGTCTGTATGTTGATTCTTGTTAGTAGGCAAGGGGAGTGGCTGAGAGTGCCAAAAAGTGCAGAAAGCGCAGAAATGGGAGAAATGTGAGAAACGCGAAAATGTGGTGATGATGGTCGTCAAGGACAAAATAGATTTCTTTTCTTCTATTCAGAGGCGTTCTATAGTCAATAAAATTTAAATCCAAAACTTCGTCTGCTTCTTTTGTCTTCTTTCTTCCCGTCTAGACCAGAGTTGATCAACAAAAGGATCATCATATGGGCATCCAGGAGTCTGGGCTTTATAGATGAGAAAGAGGCGTCCATTATCTACCGCCATCCACTTTTTCTTTCCCTTTCGTTTCTTTTTTCTTTTGCCTGTTTCTGATCCGTATCTGCAGTCATTCCATCCCCTTGCAATGTCAGTCTATCATGAACCACCACCATCCTCCCTCGTGCTTTCCGTTCCTCGGACATGGCTGACTCTAGGTCATACGCATAAGGGCGTATAAAACGAAAAAGAAAAGACAAAAGGGATGGGGGGAGGGCGTTGTCGTAGCAAAAAGTAGGGGACACGCGGATGGGAGGGTGATGACAAAAGTCACGATAGTTGGACGGCGAGGGGGTAGAGTCAGACAAAGGATGGATGCCGCGGGCGCGTAGCATGAAAGACGGCGACGAAAAAAGGGCATAACAATAAAAGAGGAGCCGAAAAGAGGAGCGTCGTTGGAGCCGTATATTCTGGAACGCTTTGGACCCTGACAAGTCTAATGGAGCTCGCTCCCAAACGGCAACCAAACGGCACTAGGAAGCGCTCGTAGCTTTCCATATCAAGAACCTTCGGGCCGGGCAATGGGTCTTCTTACCATTCTGGGCCCATGGGAAGAGGACACGCAATACCTCTGAGCGGTACTCGCCAGTCGGCGTGGGAGGCAAAGAATGTGAAGACTCGGGCAAATGCATCGATAAGTTAAAAAGCAAGCAGCAGAAAACTGCCTGTCGTAGGCATTTTGTTTTTTATTTTTGTTTTTTGTTGTCACTGTTGTCTATTTTTTTTGTCATTGCTCGCCTTCAATCCTAGAAAAGAAACTTTTTTCCCACGTTAAGATCGTACTTCCAGGTGGCTGTGTAAGGAGGCAAATTCAAAATGTACCCCGTCCTGTAAAGAGATTTCAACATCATAGAAGGAGCCGCACCACGCAAACGCTTGTCAGCATCGGCCGTTGCAAGGCATCCAGACCATCCCTTGATCGGCATCTGCATCCCGTCGCCTGCTATGGTTTGTCTTGCCTTTTGCTGTTTCTTGTTGCGTCTTGTTGTCTCTTGTTTCTCATTGTCTCTTGTTTCTTCTTGTTTCTTGTTTTTTGTACCTCCCTTGGCCTTCTGACTCTCCTGGTAGCTTTCCGGGAACCTTCGAGGCCATCCTTCACTCCCTTCCTATCCGGATTTCCATTCATTCTCTTAAGCAAAGTTCTTCACACCGCATCGACTGCACATCCACCATTCTCCTATTGCCTTTTTTGTCTGTCCTCTTTTTTTTCTATTTTTTCTCGGTTTTTCTGTTTTCTGTTATCTTTTCTTGTGTCATCTCCATCAATTTTTTCGCGTCAGCTGGCTCGATCCATCCCGTTGTCGCTCGACTGTCGGATATGTCTTGACCCGAAAGGCGAGTAGTAAGAGACCGAGGGGGGAGGATGAAAGTTCACGATCCTTCATCCCGGCTAACGCATCGCCGCTGGCCATTACCTTTTTGGCAGGTCCACGCTCGGCAGCTGCGGGCACTTGGACCCTTAGATCCTTGGATACTTGAGACACTTGGGACACTTGTCCAGGTCCACAACGTAGGTCGTAGAACTAACGTGAGATGAAGAACGTGGACAATGCGCAATATGGGCCACAAAAGTCACGATGGTCACGACGTCCACGATGATGGGCTTAGATGGACGCGGATAGCTCGCGAAGGAGAGTATCGTGGTCGCTCTCTGGCCCACGGCTCATCACACGCGGACCAGTGCTCACCGATACCCTCTTCTTTCACAACCGACAACGGAGATGTATGAGCACGGCGGGTGTACCCGTATTCGATGGGAGGGGGGGAAGGGGTTGGCAGGAAAGGGCGAGATAGTAAAGCAATGGGAGACGGAAAGACAAAAATGACGAGAGAGACAAGACACAGGACAAGAGGGGATACATCGTGCGCGAGACAGACGATGGTGTTGGATGGCGAGGGTGGATTGCGCAAGAGCAAAACACGCAAAATACCCAACCCCGGGGGTGCGAGGAGATGAAAAAAATGACAAAATAACATCGTGAACATCCTTGGCGTGAGTGCCAGAGAGATGCTGGGGGGATGGGGGTGGACGGAGTGGGAGAGGAAGAGAAGGAGGGGAGGAAGGGTGTAGGCCCTCGGGGAAAGGCGAGGTATGTGGGGATGGGAGAGAGAAAGATCAGGTCGCAGCGAGGAAGAGTAAGAGAGCAACCAAGAGGAACGGTGAAAAAAAATGCAAGGACGAGAAAAAAAGGGGACAGAGTGCTAGCTCATACGCCAGCGCATGCACCATCAAGGGAAAAACAGACAAGGAAATTATTATCGAAGAGGTGGGTGAGCCGGTGTTTGTCGGGTGCACTCCTAGGGAGGAGACAAGAAAGAACGTGCGAAAACAACTGGGAGAGTGAGCGGGCAAAGCGAAGCAAAACAAGCCATGGACGCGCGAAAACGAAGCAGAAAAATCGACAAACAGGAGCTCACGATGCGATGCTTTCTGAAAAATGCGAGGGACCTTCGAGGTCAGGGGCAGAGACCACTAAAAAGCGCGCGAAAACAATATGATAAAATAATGGAGAATACGGAGTAAACAGAACGCAAGCCGGACAGATCTCGGCCTTCGACCAGACCTGGCCCCCTTCCTTCTGGGCACTTTTGGTAATGTGCTCGGACTGACAACGATGTGGGCTGTAGCTTTGGGAACGGCAACACGGTCGAGCAGGGGGGAGGGGTGTGCAGAAAGACAATGAACCACAAAGAAAAGGAAAAGCAACCACGGGTGAGAACGAACGACGAAGGGGACAAGAAGAAAAACGACAAGGAAAGGGGAAAATGGAAAGGGCGCGAGGGAGAGACACAGGGGCAAACAGACGAACAACAGCGATGGGGAGGGGTCAGCCCAGAAAAATCAGAGCTAAGCAAGCTGCGTCGCGTTCCAGACCGTTCTTCGTTCCTTCGCTAGCACTAATGTATGACACAAAGACCCAGCACGTCAAGAGTGACTAGGAGCGAGAAACGGATAAGCGGCGACAAACGGCGAATACGAATGCATTCGTTGTACGTCGTCCACATTGCATCGTAATGTGCAAGGTAGTGGGTGGTGCTTGAAGAGATGGGAAACGATGTAAAAGGGGGAGCAACGAGGGAGACGGCGGATAAGGGAGAAACAAAGAAGAAGAAAAAAAAATCCCCACAGTTTCTCGTCATGAGATCACACGGGAAAGCCTCCGTGTGGGTGGTCATTTGGGCGAACCGGCGTTGGGCAGACTGACTGCCGACGAGAACGAGAAAGAAACGAGAAAAAAAAGGAGGCAAAGTCAATCGAACGGGAACAGGAAAATGATCGCGACATTACGTAGAGTCCGATGCAGCAACTTTTGTCGGCTACGGTGCCGTTGTCACCGTTTCTTATTTTTTCCCCTTTCTCTGTCCTATTTTTGTCGTTGCCACCAGGCGCAGTTGTAGGTCAAATGTACGAGTCATTGCGTCTCCTGGTAACTCCGTTTTGTTGCCACACGTTTATGCCGTAATAGAAATCGAATTTTAGATGCCACGGCCCGAAAATGACAAATAACATCGAGATTTCAAAGAAGCCATGTACACAATAGGTTGTGTCCTCTCCTCCCTGCTTCGCATCGCCCATTTCCGCTACTTTTCTCGCGCATGTCGATGGCGGCCGTGTCTGCGACAGCTTCGCGTTGACGTCTTGTCGCCGTGTGCAGTGTTTCCCTGAGGAGAAGTCGATATTTTCGGCGCGAATTTAAATTAATTCCATAATTAATTCCATAATCACTCCCATCATCAGGGCAGAAAATGCGACGGGATGCACTAATCCGGATTGGGCTGGCCTATGATACTCTTGTCTCCATATTTTAAGGTACGCGCTAACAAAGGTCTCCAATCAGAAGATAAACATAACCTGCAGCCAATGAACCGCGCTTCTCATTCGTCGACTTGTTCGAAGCTCAAGCGACAAAACAGCATCACAGCTTCAACGTTCGTCAACGACGAGGCTGTCAACGAACTTGTCACGGGGCTTGTCTACGAGTTTACTGAGTTCGGTCATTCATATGGATTTTGTGGTGTTTATTCTTTAATTTTGGGCGACTTGTTTAATTTCAATTAATGAATACTTATTTTACAAATTTAAAGTAAAAATACAAGATGTTTTAACCTTATTTCAGCGAATGAATTGCCAGATCAAACTTCACAACACATTGCACGCACACGAAGGAAAATACCCCACAGATGGCACACTCAAAGTGCACGGAAAATAAACTCTACCCTATGAGTTAAGGTAAGCCCCATCACGTGCTAATTACCAGATCAAAGGCAAGCCAGAAGAACCCAGGCCCAAGCAGCCACCCTTCCCTCTTACAGAAGCCACGGCCCAAAGATTTTGGTCTTCTTATAAAGCTCTGTAAGTGACAGTCTGAATCAATAACAGTTTGTTTCACACGAATCCGTCGTGGCACAAAACAAAACCAGGGCTTCCTTGCCACACTTCCTTGCCACACCCGGGGGCTGCAAACCCCGCAATTTTCAGTGACATGTGGAGTTTTCCGAAAGGGAAGCATCAAAGGGAGCAAGAAAACTCGATCTTTAAATCATATTCGATGTCGAACAAGAAGCTCTTGTCCTCACATGTAGCCAATCATGGTCAGTTGGGTTTCATTGTTTGGGGCATGTCAGCCTTTCTTGGCGGACTTCGACAAACGCAAGAGTAAAACAGAGTAAATTTAGATAGAGGGCTGGCAGAGTTCGGAGAAGCACGCAACACAGCGACAAAACGAGACCCTGCTTTCCGCTTTGAACCTTTCGCTCGCACGCAATCCCGGCGTCGCATTTTCCATTAAGAAAACAGAATGAGTTGTCGAAAAAAAGACGGGTGGGACCCACAAAAAATGCGACGGAACGCCCCGCGCCAACATGACCCCTCGCATCTTGTGAAGACGGGTAACTTGCATTTGGCTGGCATTTGCTAGTATATAAAGGTACAATTTCTGTACCCCGCCATCACACAGTGACGAATCCGGCAACGACGCAATGCCCCGCACCAATGAGAAGGCCCACAACTGCGACAACGGTCAACAACGGTCAACAAAAAACGGCGGTGGAAGGAATGAACGTCCTTCCGTTGCCCCCTTACCTCGGCACCCAACCCAAATCAACGCCACGGCGATTTGCTATTCACGATACACAATACTTCGACGCCCTGATCACAAACCTCCCATCTTTCTTTCCGTCTTTTCTCCCAAAACGGAAAACCAGCGCGGATGCGACGCCCGCATGCGGTCATCCGACGCGCTACGACAGGGGAGAAAAAAAAGCCGTCGCAAATGAACGGCGGTGAAGAAAACACTACTCGACAGGGGGAAAGGGGTGGGGGCAAGCTATTCCTCAGCCTCAGATGTGAAAAGAAAAGGAGAAAGTACTACGATGTACACCCGTATGAGCGGCATCCCGGCTTGCGGCCACCCCTCTCCGACAACGGCTGTCAGCAAATCGTTTACGACAACTGTTGCCCCTTCTCATGAATGGCCTACATAAGTAAGATACCGGACCACGATAAAGGGGAGACACTGGGATCCCCTGTACATCACAAATCCCCGAGTCCGGGGCCTGCTCTAGACATCCTCCGTCAGGAACGGTTCCGTAAATCCGTAGGTTTTCTTTTGCGACGAGTTGCACTCGAGCTGCACTACGGATGACAACATGAGGTCTTGAAACGCACACTGTACACGACAAGGAATGGTAATAGAGTTCGTGATTCGAATAGTCAGACTGTACAGATGGAGCAGACGTAAAAAGTGACGAAAACGAAAGTGCAACAAAGAAATACAAAGGCAAGTAGAGGCCACAAAAAGGCCAACAACAACAAAAAGTAAAAGCAAAAAATAGCGAAGCCATAGACACCCCTCCGTCCTGGACCCTTTCAAAGAAGCCATACCTTTTTTGTCTTCCGCTTTCTTCCTCCGCACTTTCTAAACCCCAGGACCCGTTTGTTGTCCACATTTTTTTTTTAGTTGCTGTCTTTTTTTTCCTGAAGTGAGAAATATAACAAAGCAATTCAAGCAGAGCAACAAGCGAACATGAACAGTAAAAAGCATAGGACACAACAAGCTTTTCTTTCCTCATCCTGCTCGTTTGCACCCGGCTTTGGTTGGAGTCAATCTGAGAACCGATATGCCACTGTACTTTTTGTGTATGTGCCCGTGTGTCCTCTCCGTCACACCATGGCTTCTGTTGCATTGGAGATGTGACGAGAGCCAAAGTGAAGCTAGAAAGGATGCCGACTGGGCGGAGTACGCTGCCGCATGTTCGGATCGCTGGGTGATCTTCTTCGCATGCTTCATTCTCGCCGATTCTCTTGCGTCTGTTCTTCGAGGCACTTTGCCGTTCGGTGGTGGTTGTGGCACGTCGTAGACCCAAGGCCGCTCCACAAGATCACGATCTGATGTCCAAGCCGACTTTGAAAGATAGATAACGGAGCAATCGTGGTCATATAAGAGAGACAAGGAGGTAGAGAAAAATCGAACAATAAGAAAGGAATAATAAACCAGACATATAGGAAATAGTAAGAAAGACACCTCGTGAACACCAGCCGAATCCGTTGCTTGCTCATTTGTTCGTGTTGTTTAGAAATAGGCGCAACATGCTACAGTACCATTTCCTTAGAGGACTGATATCTGTATTACCTGCGCCGTATGTCTGTTTTGGCCGTTGACCGCCCTGACAGCAGGGCAAATAAAAGGCATATAAGAAAGTTGAAGGCAAGAAAACAAGAAACATCAGAATGAAAGCAGAAAGAAATCGGAATCGAAGCAGGTCGCAAACGCCCCGTCGCTTTGCCAAACACGCAAAAATTTCGCATAGCATAATGGGGCCGAGATAAAAATCGAGCCAACAGCAGGAGTCAAAACATAGAAAACAAAAAGAGAAAACAGAGTAGAAACACAACAGTGGGAAGGTGAAAGAAAAAAAAGTACATAGAGACATGCATGCACACCCGCGAGACGGTTTACCGCTTGCGCTTCTTGTTCTTTTCAGAGCTGGCTGCGATCAGAGCCGGAATCGTGGGGGCGATGATAGGCGTGGAGGAGATGTGAGCCGGCGGGAGAAGGGCGGGTAACGTCTTGACTTGCTGGCCCGGCTGAGGCTGTGAGGGCACCTGAGGCGGCAGGATCTGCTGCAGCTGTGGGAGCTGTGGCGCCAGCGTGATCTGCTGAATGGGTGCCTGAATATGCGGAGCCTGGTGAGACGGCGATGGGATGGCCGTCGGCACAGAGTTGTGCGGCGACTGGTGGTGTTGCGTCTGGGGGACAGGCGCCTGCTGGGGTAGCTGCAGCAGCTGCTGGGGTGGCGGCGGCGGCGGCGGCTGCATAGACGTAGAGGAGGCGCCGCCTGCCGTGTTCTTCACGGGAACGCCCATGTGCCGGCCATAGCGGCCCTTACGTCCATTGCCCTCGTCTTCACTGATGCACAGCTCGGCGGGAATACCGGCATCCCGGCAACGGCCACAGGGGCGCTGGCGATCGCAGCCCTTCTTGCTCTTGCGGCAGCGCTGGCAGCGGGGCTTGCTTGAGAGATCTGCAACGTCCTCGTCAACGACGCCTCCAGGGCCAGCAATGGCACCAGGCCCGGCAGGAGGGGGAGGCAGACCACCGGTGGAGGAGACGGAGAGCTTGCGCGACGGCGGCAGCGAGGCCGGAGACATGGGCACACTGATGGCAGTGGCGGCACCGTTGGCCTTCTTGCTCTTGGCGGCACCATTGGTGGTGGGGGTCTTCGCGCTGTTTGCGCCAGGGACCTGCACGGTGTTGCTGGCAGCCTTGGCCTTGCTGGCCTTGGGCTTTTTGGAAGTGGCCGTAGCCTGCGGACGAGCCTGCTTGGGGCCGCCACCGTTGGCAGCGTTTGCCTTGGTCACCTTCTTCAGCTTGGGCGCGGCCATGAGGCCAGGCAACTGCATACTATCCTTGTAATCGGTATCGGCGTTGTCGTCATCAGCGGGCTCCACGGACTGGTAGATCTTGCGGCTGGCCCCATCCAGATCCAGTCTCTGCTTGCGGTGAGGCGGGGCGACCTCCTCCTCGCCATCATCATAGTCCTCGCTGTTCTCACCGTCGCTCTCGCTCTCCGAGTCGCTCGTCGCACCGGTCGACGACGCGGCATCAGCGCGGCCGCTGAAAGTATCATCTTGGGTGGACGTGGACGTGCGACCGTAGGAGATGTTTGAGATCTCACCGAGGCGCATCAGCTGCATGGCAACGTCCTTGTCCTCCTCCGACATGGAGCTGACAGTTGGATCGGGGGTGGGAAGAACACCCACGCTCCCGCCATTAGCACCGTTGTGGGGGTAGCCAATGCTTGCACGTGTGCGGCGCCCGTCGGAGCCCGGTGTGGCGTAAACGCCGCCTTGGCCAAAGTGTGTGTTATAGTGCTGTGGCGAGTGCAGGGCGCCAGCACCGCTAAAGGGGTTCTGGCCCGGGTGGACGTAGGGAAGGGAAGGACGTTGGTCGGAGCGACGGGCAGGAGACACCGAGGGATTTGAGGTGGCCGCAGGCATTTGCGGGGGAGCGAAAAGCGGAAGTTCCTGAAACGAGGCGAGCGGTTAGTAAAAGTACAAGGAGACATGGCGACGAATAAAAAGGGACGATTGCTGTCCGATGGCAGTCGCCAAAAAGCAAATTAAAAATGATTCGACTTACTGAGCTCTCGAACTTGGCCCGCTTGCGACGGCCGCCCTCGACAATGTTTTCAAGGCTGATGTCGGTGTTTCCAATGGGCTGCTGCTCCTTTGCTCTGCCATTGTTGGAGCCAGGAGCGCCATCGCCGCTGCTGTAACCAGCCATGCTGTCGGGGCCATAGGCATCCGACTGCTGGCGGTTCTTGGACGAGCGCGAGCGGTTCTTGGAGTTGGTGCTAGCCGAGTCACTGCGACGGCCGCGGTTGCCGTTCGGCGACACACTGCGCTTGCGCGACGTGCGAGAGCCCGGGCGCGAGATGTATTCGCCGTGCTGCTCTTGTAGGTGGTGGAAATGCTGCAGCGACGAAGCGCTATGGCCAGGGTAGTACCCATTGGCCGGCGGATGGCCGCCATCCGCGCCATTTGGATAGGGCAGGTCAGACGGGTTGGCGCCATGGGCAACCGCCGGGGGCGATTGGTAGTTACGTGAGGCATAGCCGCTGGGCGACAGCGCTGGCTCTTCAATGACGCGCACGTAGACCACCATGTTGTTGCGGAAGTTCTCGTAGCGGGCAATCATGGTATTGCCAGCCTCGTCCTCAAAACTGACGCCCTTAGAGCTTGTTGGGCTTGAGTACAGGCCATAAAAGTTCTTGACAGTAGTGACAATCGAGTCTGTGGCATCATGGGGGTAGATTTGCACCCGCATGGGCAGGCGAGCCGTGGTGTGCGGTGAGTCCGGCGAGATCAGCTGAAACCGAACCGTCTTGGGCTCAACAGCAGCCGACGAGGCAGCCGACGGCGACATGTGAGGAGACGTGTGTGAGTAGTCCATTGTATGGAATATGAGAGACAGAGAGAAGCGACGTCCAGAGGCGCCGTCTTCAGAAGATGTGGAAGGCTGTGTATGGGAAGGGTGGTTCGTTGGGGTATTCTTTGTTTCGGTTGTCGTTCCCGACTCTTTTTTTTTTTGGACGCAGCGTCCAGGCTCTGCACAAATGCGGTGCCCAAAAAGGAGCCGTATGTCAAAAAGACAGGGAAAGAGTGCGAATGGAAAGAAAAAGAAGGAACTGTCGGCGAATGTGTGCGGCGATGGAAGGAGGGCAGGAGCGACGTTGGCAAACTGGGACACAGCGTTTTGGGCCAGCCAGTCAACGGCGGCAGGAAGGAGCGGCCTGGGCGGCAGTCCTTGCTAGTCCTTGTTCTCTGCGACGCCTGTTTGGAGCGAGCGCAAAGCCAGACACCCGGACGTCTCGCTTTACGCTTGTCTTTTCCCGTCGTTCCGTCCGTTTGTATTTGCTCTTGGTTTCGTTGCGTCTGGTCGTCGCCGTCAGACCACGGCAACGGGCGTCACCGCTTGTAGAGAGGCAGCCGTAGCGGCCGGTATGGGAGGACTGAAATAAGTCGCGGATGCAAGTGATCTTTTTAGTATCTGGATGACAAACGAGTAAAATATTAGCACAGGCTGAAAAAGACTATAGAAAAGACACAGATGCAAAGAAAATGACAGTCAACGGCCCAAAGCGAGAGCGTTGATGGCCCCGGCTGGCGGTTGTGGAGCAGAATGGCTGCGAGACAAGGCCTGGCAGACAAGGCCTGCAAACAGCGCCGCCGATCGAGGCGGTCGACAAGAGCGAATGCAAAAAAACCCAGTCGGAAGTGATCGCATGCTTAGAAATGATCGGAAAAACATACCAGATGCAAAAGACGATGGCGTGGGCGGCGTGGACAGCGCCGTGCATGAGGTCGATGGGATTTTGGCTGGATTTTTTTTCTGCTGCGAAGCGAAAAAAATGGGCACGAAGCAGGGCCTGCAAAGGGTCGGTCGAAAACGAGTCAGCACTCGACACTGCGACAAGAAAAAGTAAACAGGATGCCTCAGATGCAAAGACAGATGGGTCGAGATGCAGAATTGACGAGAAACGGGCTTACCTGTTGTTGTGGTGAGTGGTGAAGGCAGTCGGTCGGCTGGAGGAGAGGTTTGGAGAGAGAGTGAGGCAGAGGGAAGAAGAGGAGAGAGAGAGGGCGAGAACGGCAAGGGGAAGGAAAAGGGCCTGGGCTGGCTTAGGCGGGTTTAGGGTGGACAGGCTTTTTTTCCTGCTGTTTCTGCCGGTTGGTGCGGGCGAATACATTGGTAATGTTGGCACTTCAGGGGACAGAGCGCTAGGCTCCAGGGGCATATGGTCCCCAGGGAAGCGAGCTACAGTGACTGGTGACAGGCGGTTTCAGGGCAGCCATTCCCTGACAGGAGACTAGCGTGGGTGGCCGCTGTAGCCGCCCAGTTGGGAAAGTACCGCCAGCATCACTCAGCACCAGCACGAGACTAGCTCGTGGATAGGCAAGAACGGAAGCCATAAATGGTAGGAACCAAGTACAGTCCTTCCCATCTTGGCCGACCCCATTCAGCAAGCAGGTGCGCTCAATAGGACGAGAAGGCCCCTTCGCGATGCACCTGTGTCTACAGTGCCCATTGTGTTCATGTTGTCTGTTCGGGACGACATGCGATGTACAGAAATTTGTTGACGATCATCCGCTTCCCACACGAGCCCCTAGGATCAGTTGGGACAGGAGACGCCCAGTGGCGGCTGGCGACTGGCACCTGCTGGAGGCAGTGGGCAATCTGACGCAGTAGCGTATCGGAGTGCATACACCAGCTCCGTGCATTGTGGATTAGTGCTGAAGCGTTCCGTGAGCCGCCGGCCAGCCGTGCCTATCGAGAACTACTTCGTATGGAGGAGAAAACAAGCGCAGAGCACTGAAAACAAGGCAGCTAGATGTTTGACAAACGCATGATTACGAGACTAACGTCCTGGGAAGGCGATGGTGTCGACGTATGGTTGTCGCAAAACGAGCATGGGAGATGTACTTTGCCATGTGTGCGGTACATCACGTTGCGATCGAGGTGGTGGCTTGGCATACGCAGCCTGTATGAACCAGCTACATTATCTTGCCAATGCGCTCACGAGGGTGGTCTACGACGTACATATCACGCCCGACGAGCAAGAATGCAATATGGCAAAGGTACAGCCAAAACGACTGCACCCTAGACCGCCTCGCAGTGGCCTCCCAATAGTGGTGCCACACCCCCATTGTCTTACCCAGGCCATGGATCGTCGCTGGTCGCTGCTTTTCGCAGACGCTAGAGCTGCGCGAGCGCATTCTGGGGGCGATGTTGGTCGCAGAGAACATGAGGTCCACAGCGCTCTGCGGCGACGATGCGCAAAAGCGACAAGGCTTGGTGAAAAACACCATGGCAATAGGCTTCAACTTGCCAGCACAGCCGGCCCTGCCCTGGCGGTCTTTTGTGGTCTTACTTTTACAGCATATGGAAAGCATTGGATGGTGTGGTTTCGTCGCCAAGGCCGCCGCCGTGGCTGTCTGAATTGCTACTGTCCACAGTCTTTGCAGAAAGGATCGTCGCTAGTGACCGTCGTGCGACTTGAGCGGGTGTGTGTGCATGGTCGGAACGGGCATGGGAGACAACAAGACAAAGACAAACGCAGTGGAAAGTATGACCGTACCAGACCGTGCACAGAATGTCCAATGCTTCGTAACAGCGAGGAGGGACCACTCGAAGCGTGCGGGAGGGTTGGCGCGAGAGAGGGGGAGAACAAGGCGTAGCCAATGGCGTAAGGCAGATGATGCGCCAGGTTGAGTCGTCAAAGGCTGCACACCTCACGGTGTCCTGACCGTGAGCGAAAATGAGCGACAGAAGCGGGTTAAACCCAAACGGGCGACCAGGGTTCTTCATGTTTCGATGATGGCACTGTCGGCTTTTCGTCGTGCAGCCCAGCTTCGTTGTTGGGGTTGGTGCAACCTTGTTGGTATTTTAGTATCGGAATTGACAATGAAGACATTCTTGAATGGACAAGTCATACTGTACGCTACGAAGGCCAGGATTGCTGCTTATGGACGGGATGCGGAATGGCTCGACTGTCTACCTTCTTACTGTACGATTTGCGCCGGCATTGGTTGTGGCCTTCCTTGCCAATTTGTCGCTCTCCAACCTGGCCAAGGGGTCTTCGTCGTCGTCAGCACGAGAACAAATGCGACTAGGCCGCCAGCTTTTGCACAAATGACGATATTGTTGTTTTGAGGACAGACACGCAAAGAGGCAGCAAGGCAAGTAGGGGTTCGAAGCTGGAGTGACTAAATCGTACAGGAATGCGACTTCGCAACACTCATCAACACTTCTCTTGGGGCAGTCACGGTTTTCTCTCCTTCCTCGCCCGTTCCCGGTCGCACAGTTCCTGCCGGTCGAATCGGCACCGTATACACTCTTTTGGTCGCGCGCATGCCGCTCCTTCCCCCCCTCCAGCGGCAGAAGCATTGCGCACCACACCGTGAATGGCAGGCGCAGATTAGCCAAGGAAGAGGTGTTTCATTGCGCGAGAACGCAAAGGGTCGGAAAGAGCAGCAAAATGCACGACCACTTTTAAGAGCGAGTGCGATCAACGGCCTCGCGATTCAGAGCTTTACGGGGGTATGTCTCTGCACGCTACGCAAAGCATGAGTGCTCTTCCGGCCATTGCGCTGTCCATGGTCAGTCCATTGGGGCAAGGCGAGAGACCATTGACTCCTGTGGGCGGACCCACTTAGACCACTGCAGTAAAACTTGCCAGGATACGAAGCGACAATGCTTTCATAATGGGAAAGAGCGCCTGGCTGTACGACGAGAATTCACATGGCAGGTGTTCGTCTTGGAATCTTTTCGAGGGGGAAAGAGCTAAGGAGCAAACAATAGACAAACGGCCCCATGTTGGAGCTCGAGCTTTGTCTTCACGAATGCACAATCCAGGGAGCAGACACGCGCGCTGGGGGGCCCGTCAGCGGCCACTTGCCAGCGCATGTGGCCCGTTTCAGGTGCGATGCGGCCGTCGAATCAAAGACTGCCGCCAGACCAGTCGGAGCCCATCGTGGCAGTTGAAGAACAGAGACGGACGAGATCTGGCCTGGCGAGAGGCAGGGAGCAAAGCAAGAGTGTGGAGGTGCGGCCAGACCAGCTGGACCAGAAACAGTCAGGGACCAGACAATGTTCGTGAGACGGAAGCAACAACAAACTGGATGGCCGTCCCACGGCGCATCGGGATGCGATCAGCCAATGCTTCCCAGGCACAAATTGTTCCAAGAGACATGAGGCCAGGCGCCCTGCCAGGCCACCAGGTCAGCCAGGCTAAACCATACTTGAGCGCAATCTCCCCCGACGCATCGACGTGGAATGCAGACAACCGGACAGAAGGCAAGTGACCCGAAGGAGACACGAGTGTACATATACAACGTCTGCGAACTCCACAGAAACCGAAGATGACCAAACGAAAAGCATAAAAGATGAACATAAACCTCGAGTACACGCGCCAGAGCGCCGCCGTCCGTTGAACTGCTCCAAAGCCAAGAGCCACGACTCTGCACGTCGCAGGTTTTTGCACTGTCACAGGCTAGGCTGGCCCGCCGCCACTGCGCTAGGGGCGGGAAAAGGGTGCATCGCAAGACCACAGAGATTGTTTGTTGCAAGCACGGACAAGGCCGCAAAGAACGGTGGCCGACTTTTGCGGACGACCGCGCATCCAGAAACCCACTCACACGTTCTCTGGGGGCACATTATAAACGCATCCTTTGCTTATTATGTGCATTGGCATGTTGTAGTCAAGCGCAGATACGTCCCTGGCGCACCCTGATGGGTTGGGCGCGGGCGCAGAAAGCATTGTATTTTTGGGTGCTGTTCCCTTCTGCAAGGGTCGTCACCGCCGTCGCTGCTCGTCACCGCTCTCTCGCAACAACGCAGCTGGATGGACAAGATGGGGGTCGCAGTCGCAATGCCTTTCCTTGTCCATGCTGACCAGGCCAACAGATGTTCCTTTTCGCCAGCGTCCCTGCCTGTCGCTGCCGAGAGGGCATGTTTGTCGCGCCCGCAGAGCTCGCTGCGTTGGCAACCGGCGTAGCCCAGTTCACGGCGCGCACTCTGCACGAACTGCATACTGCTCTTTTTTTTCCAACGACTTTCTATCCCGCCTCTATCTACCGCTGCGACGGACGTTGCTGCACCGCAAGAGGGTGTGTTACGCTTTGGCTCTCCCTCTGTGTTTCTTGGAAATTCCGGGTAATTGATGTGTTCAACACGAGACGAGGGGCCGATCACGAGAAGGGACCGAGGCAGAGACAAGAACGGGCTGTCAGGACTGGCCATGGGGTTGGGGGATGACGACGAACAATAAAAATTAACGGCACGTCGAATCGTGCTCGTTTCTGAACAGAACAGTTCGCCACTGGTTCCCCGTCTATTGACTGACGGCGCATGGCACACGTACCGCTTTGTCTTGTCCTTCCAGTCTGAATTGGTTCCACGCTCAGAGCGACGCAACGCCGAGCTCGTCGCGGTAGTTGATCCGGCCTCTCTTCTCCGCTGCTTTGCAAGGGGCGCAATGGCCCCCTGACTGGGAGTGTCGAGTGCTGGGGCGACAGAGGCAGTGCATTACAAGCCCATCTTTGTTGTATTTGTACTCTCCTGGCAGACTACGGCGAGCTTACCTCGGTGCATTTCTTTCTATGTACGAATGTGAGACGAAACAACGACAGTATCTAACTGCGCAAAGAAGGCTGGCGGCAAACAGTCAGCGCTTCCCCTGTCCCCCATCGCCTTCTCCCTGTCGGCAATCCTTGCCGCGTATTTCCAGCCGCATGCGACAGCGAGACGTTGCTTGCGCCTAGAAGGAAAGCTTGGGAACGAGGAAACCTATTGGCTTCCGGCTGACGTTTGTGAAATGAGTATGAGATCCTGCGGTCGGAAATCTCGTAGTTGAGGCCAGCGCGTCGCGCTTGATGTTTGCGGATGCGAAAAGCAGACCAGACGCTCTACCTAAAGAGAAACGAGAGACAAGGGAGCAATGTCACAAAGTACACTCATAGTCATGCGCAACCTCGAAAGAGGAGAAGGCGGTGGATCTCTGTGCAAACAAGTTTTTCTTGTTTTCCCTCTTGGACCGTAAAACGTCGCAAATCCAGACCCTCAGGCACTGTGCTGGGAGTGTGGCAGAGGCCGAAAACTGTGGCAGTTATTTTGTGCATTGGCGATTTGCGCCGGGCCGCCTACAGCTGGCCGCAGTATTCAAGAGAAGGTGCTGTCGCAAATAGCTAGAGGGCCAATCGTAAGGAAAGAACGGTGAAACGGTGAGACGAAAGTCGCAAGTCGCAACATCTGACGGGGAAAGAGCCGGTCAGCTTCAATAGGGCAGGAACGGGTCTGGCCATGCCGGGGTCTGGTGTGCCTTGCAGTTTGCGACGCTGCCACGCGGTATTCTTTGCCAGTTCACCGGAGATGGGGTCGTGACATCTATTTCGCTCTTCACCTCTTTCCGTTTTCTTTTTGGCTCGCATGAAGGTGTGGCGCAGTTTGCGCAGTTTGCGCGCGCGCTGCTTCTGCGCGGCGGCAGCGGACAAAGGCAGGAAAAGGCGGGGAAGGTAGAGGCGATTACCAAGAAAAAAACCGAAGCCCGAAAATCCCTGTCAGGGCGCAGACTACGCGCGACGGTGAGATAAAGGCGGTGGAGATGGGTTCGCAAGAGGAATGAGAAGAACGGAAGACACCAGACAACCGGGAATGCCGCCCAAAAGAACTCTTGATAGAATTGTCGTGCAGGGCGCTTCCAAAGGGCGATGCGCGCAAATGCGAAATGAAATATCGACCGCAGGAAATGATGTTTTCTCGATCTGGAAAGGGCAAAGGGGGGCAGATAATTACGACAAATGACAAGCGGAAATGGAGACAGTAGCTCCGATACAATCGCATTCGCGTAGCCGCTCGGGGATTGAAGCAGAGGTAAATTGCAGGATGGATCGATTGTTGATGGACTGAGGGGACTGGCCGCCCAAAGCCAACCAAAATGCCGCCCCTAAGACAGACACAGGGGGCTGCAGCGCGGTGCAGCCAAAGACTTCCCGAACAGGGAGTTTAATTGAAACTGCGCAAGATACTTAAAAAAGAGCCGAGATCTTGGTGCTAAAGTTCACACGTGACTTCGTGTCAGTGTGGCGCTTTGCCGCTGCAACCCGACGGTCTTGGCGCCGTTCCGGCCCGACGCGTAGTTTCCAACACAACGAATACAATTTTTACGGAATTATTGGTACGGCTGAAACTCTACAATTCGCTGCTTTTGTGTTTCAATTTCGTATTTTGTAATTCTGTTTTTGAAGTGCAGATTTTGCTCTTTTCCAAAATTCTAAAGCTGCCGGGAGACGCGACCTGGCCCGTGCGGGGTCTGTTGTAGAGCCTCAAAGAGGAAAGAAGCAGTGCCACGTTCGATCTATGTGGGGCATCCCTAGTCCGTTTAGGCACTGCGCACGTTGACGAAAGATCGGGAACGGAAGGACAAGGGACATAACGTCACCGGCACGGATTATTCCCTTTCCGCACATGCTGGACAGACAGTTGACCAGGGCGCTTGCCAGCTGGCCGCCAGCCAGCCCAGACCATAAAATTTACGAAGCCACGCTAGCAGACGAAACAGCCACAACACTAGCCCCAGCTGCGGCCTGGACCAATCGCGATGCGTAGAGCACCGTGGTCAATAAACACATACTTCGTACGTCGTAAACAAACACTCAGTGGGACCTGCCTTCCTGCCCCCAGCGAGAATCATTGGCAGGGGTAATACCAACTATCTGGAAATGCGACAAAAACAAAAAAGTCCAATGCTTGAAACTATGAGGTGTCTCTCGACTGTTGTCGCAACGCATTCTTCATTGGCATGCTGCATAATAAATAACGCAAAAAAGGACAACCGAAATAAAGACGAAAAATCAGGATGCTTCGCATTCGTCTCTTGAAGAGCCAGCCGTCTGTCAATCTTTCTTGATCTGGAACTTGGGGGTGCTTGGCTTTCTCGCTTAATCGGAAGGGTGTGTCGTGGATGCAAATGATGACCACACTCGCACGGCGCGCAGGGAGTCCATTCGGGGCCCCGGGAGTCCATGCAAAAAATGGCTGGTCGTCGCAAGGCCTCTCATTCTCGCCCAACTGCCCACCACTGACACGCGAAGCTGTCCGTATGCAGCCCGGCACCACGGCAACAAAGGCAGGCACTACGACGTATTTATGCAGGCGGTGTCCATAAGTTTATGCACCATAGCATGCGGAGTAAACAAAGGCCATACACAGCCAGTGGTCACAAATAACAAATGTAAACACACGAGAACGAAGCGTGGAAGGTGCGCCAAAGTGAACAAAAGGCGAGGGAAATGTGAGCAAAGATGCAGAGCCTCGCACTTTGATGATCTGGCGGTGACGCATTTCTTGCTCTGTCTGCTTTGGGAAGTGTTTGGCAGCCAGACAGGGCAGGCGCGACCTTTCCGTCACTCTTTCTTGGGCAGGCAGGAACGGCACCCACCAAAAACAGCAAAGAAAGCGTCGGTTCCATTCGCACGTAAAATTGGCCCTTTTTGCTGCGTACCCCAGCAAGTTCCATCGCACCTTCTTTGTTTTGATTCTAGCCTTCCTGTGGCTCTTTCCTCATTTCATCGCCTGCCCAAAGCTTTCTGACACGCCCCATTCGTGCTGGACCTCTGCCTCGTTCCTGCTCTGACCTGCCTGCACGCTAGACCACAACAACAATAGCTGCAATTTCGAGCCTCTCCTTTTCCCCTTTGCAGCTCTCCCTGTCTACCTCAGTATCTTGCTTCTTTCTGTTGTGTCTCGCGCACTCTCCTTCTTTGACAGCAGTCGTCGTCTCTGCTCCTCCCATTTGCTCTTTTATTGATCTATTCCCATTTTCCTACTTTGTTTTGGGTCCATCCTTCTTGTTTACAGTGCAAGCTGACATCCTCCCGTCCTCTGCCCCACCCTTGTCTCTTTCTCTTCCTGCTGGCATCGCTTTGTTTTTGTTGTTGTCCTGCCAGACGCCTCCCGTACCTCCCTTCTCAAATCTTTCTGTTTTATTGTTCTCGTCTTCGTCTTTCGTTTTCGGTATTTTTTTTTCTGCTTTCTGCTTCTTTTTCTGCTTTTTGTGTTGTTGCTTTTCCTCACGACAACACGCAGCATCTCGCCGCCTTACGCTTGCGTCTTTCTTCGCTTCTCCCATGTCGTTCCGTTTCGCAGCTCCGTGACTCTCGCTCGTTCTTCGAGGCGTGTCGGTATCGCTGTGAGCAACGCGGGTTTTCTGCTCGACGGTTCTCTCATTGTCACACGAACGAAGATACGAAGATACATGCAAAACGACAAATTGAGGAAGAACTGGTACAGCAATTATCGAGAGACGCGTCGTTTCGTCCAGCGTCGACATCGTCAACCTCCCCGGTGTCAGGCGTTGCTCCTCCCTTTTAGCTAGACGCGACCCAGCCGGGCACACGCTGCTTCGATTCTGTTGCATCCGGACCGCGTCTTTTTACAGCACCATTACACGAGACTATCCTCAGCATCAAGCATCGACAAACATCGACAAGCATATTCGAATACCATCGCCTTCTGCGCGTTGGCTGCCACGTATCTCTTTCTCGGCGGTTATCACTTAATCCCACCCAAGAGGAGCATTGTCTTGCCAGCTATTTTTCTTCATTCTTTTCTCCATTCACGAAACAACCATCCACCATGGACGCCAAGGTATGTTCAACAAATTCTCTGCTGTACTTTGGATCGGATGCATCTGTTCTTTCTTTGCATCCAAGAGTCCTTTTCTTTCCTTTGTTCAGATCTTACTGTGCGTTTCTCGAGCGAAATGGAACTTGTACTCGTCTTTGTGGCGGACGACAGCCGCACCTGTGCCACCGAGAAATGCCCCTTTTACATATGTGGACTGTCATGCAAAGGCTTCTTGTTTTACTTTTCAACTTTTGCGGGCGTTTATATTCTCATTTATTTCTGCGCTGCCTTGTTAGGTTGTAGCCTCTCTTTGCGTGTATCCAGCTAACATGTCTTCTCTCTCGCGTTAGCCGGCCCAGCGCACCTTCCGGGCAAATTCAACCATAACTAATGAGAACATGGCCCCCGTGGCCTTCGCGAACAACCATCAGCGGACAAAGTCGACTGGCGTCCCTATTTCTAAGGATGCCCTCAAGGACATCGGCGTCATGCCGGTTAAGCCCGCAACCAAGCGGACTGCCTTTGGCGACGTCAGCAACGTGGTGAGACATGTCGACAGCAACACCGCTGTCTATGGCTTCAAAGCCGCCACAGTCGCAGACGGACACAAAGCTGGTCTCGTCTCGACGGCACCTATGCCAGCGCCCCCGCCACCGGCACATGCCAAAGACACTGTTGGCCAGCCGGCGTCCACCAATGGCTTTCTGGCTCCGGCCCAGCGGCCACGCAACAGCATCGCTCCAATCTCGTCGGTTCCAATCACTCAAGCAAATACTCAGAATCCTCTGCGGCAGGTTCCGGCCCCGGTGCAAATGTATGCAACAGGTACAGTCCAGCCCACGGGCAGGACGCAAATCGGTGCTATCCGCAAGGCAACGTTTGTTACCAGCCGGGATGTCCACGTTGATGGCGCACCAGCCGTGGCCCGACCTGAGGTCGCCATAAATGCCGATGACGCTGCGGACTCTGCCATTGCTAAGTGGGACAAGCCTAAGAGGAGCCCTCGCCATAGCAAGAGCCAGCCATGTCTCAAGAATGCAGACGGGCTTCAGCAGCAGAAAAAGCCCCTCCGAAGAACACTGAGCCGTCTTCCTATTGATAGGAGCAACTTCATGGACGTTGTTGTGTTTGCAGATGCCGACAAGAGTGCTGCCCACAGCCCTATCATTGAAAGCGAATCCATCGAACAGCAAATCGCCCAGTCGATTGCTGAACCAATGAGCAAGCCTGAGGAGTCGTGCAACAACGTCGTCGACAGTGGCCACAGTGTTGCTCCTGGCATTGTGCACAGCAACGATGGTGGTGATGCAAACGAAGCTCCCTTTGTCGATGCTGTCGAAAACTTTCATCCCACCAGCCTGCCACCTCTCTCGGATGGCTCAGACGATGACATTGGTCGCCTTCGCGAGGAGATCGAAGCTGCTGTCCTCGAAACGGAAGAACACCTTCATCCCGTCGAGGACCACGCAAGCTACGTGCGACTGGTTGAGCCCACACCAGCCGAGTTCATGTCGAGCATGCCTGCCGTTACCATGGCCAGTGCCATGTCTGAAGTGGAGGAGCCGTGGGATGATGACGCCGATTTTTACGACGACCAGGCCTACACGACGGCACATTCTTTCCGGTCTCTGGGTGATACCACCACGGGAGCGCTGACGACCGTTGTCATGCCCAAGATGACTGCTAAGATCCAGAACGAGCTGGACATGGCTCGGGCCATTGTCGAGGAGGCCGGCATTCCTGAAGAGCTTGACGATGAAGCATGGGACATTAGCATGGTCGCCGAGTATGGAGACGATATCAACGCTTACATGAGGGAGCTTGAGGTACGTTCCGTTTCATCGGTGTCTTGAGTACTTCCTTGGTACGATAATCAAATTGAGCAGCAGACTTACAAAGAATGATGTATAGCTTCGGATGCTCCCGAGCGCACACTACATGGATCAGCAGACGGAGATCCAGTGGTCCATGCGGTCGGTGCTCATGGAGTGGCTCATCCAGGTGCACTCGCGATTTAACCTCCTTCCGGAAACGCTGTTCCTTACAGTCAACTACGTCGACCGCTTCCTGTCAACGAAAATCGTATCTGTGGCTAAGCTGCAGCTGGTCGGTGCCACAGCAATCTTTATCGCTGCCAAATACGAAGAGATTATCTGCCCTTCAATCGAAGAAATCATTTACATGGTCGATGGCGGCTACAAGAAGGAGGAGATTCTTAAGGCCGAACGCTTCATGCTTAGCATGCTAGGCTTTGAGCTGGGTTGGCCGGGCCCCATGAGCTTCCTCCGTCGTATTAGCAAAGCGGACGAGTATGACTTGGACACACGAACGCTTGCTAAGTACTTCCTCGAGGTCACTGTCATGGACGAGCGCTTTGTTGCCTGCCCGCCAAGCTTTTTGGCAGCAGGTGCTCACTGCTTGGCCCGGATGATGCTGTACAAGGGTAACTGGGTATGTGCCTTGAATTCTAATGCGTCATTCCCCTCCTGACCGGATTGCGATGTAAATGTACTAACAGCGGTTGTTTGTTGTTTAGTCCTCGGCCCACACTCATTACTCTGGTTACACATGGAGCCAGGTCCGCCCGTTGGCAAACACGATCCTTCACTGTTGTCGCCACCCCGGCACACACCATGCTGTTGTTTACGACAAGTATGCTCATGTTAAGTTCAAGAGAGCTGCAGTCTATGTGGAGAACGAGATCCGCCGGGGTTACCAGTTGCCTCCGCTGCAAGCCTATCATCATAGCCGCCACCACCTTTCGTTCACAGACTCCTTGACGGACTTGGATGTCGACACCAGTGTGGCTGCCCCTTCCGACTGCTCAAACGCGCACCAGGAGATGCATATTTACGCCAAAGCTTGAGAAGAGTCTGTATGATTCCACGATACCGAGTACCCATGTCGACCAAAGGTTAGCGCGTCGCGCCCCGTTGATTCTTGCCCCGTGCTTTGCGTCTCTCACGTTTCGCACCCTCCAACACTTTGGCGGCGTGTCAGCAACCGACTCTTGCATATTTTTGCGACTTGCTGCGTGTTTCGACAGCAGGTTGTAGATGCCTTTCTCTTTCCTCACGACCGCCTTCTCTCTTTCCCCATGTTGTTACTGGTCAAGGTATGCGACTGTGGCGTTTCTTGTGTCAACGGTGTTGCTTTGGCCTGTATGCATGATGGTTATTTTATACATCATCTGCCTTGTCTGTTTACTTTTTTTCCTTTTGTATTGTTCGGACTTGGCCTATGGCACTCTGTCTACATTCCACTTGCCCCGAGGCGGTCGTTATTGTCTTCCCGCAGGCTCACGCAAACATACCCAACCCATAGAACTGTCTTGTTAGGGGCCTTTTCGTTCACTCTTTTTGATGACTGTATGAGACACGATAATTTTTCTTTTACATCTTATTTATATACCTGCTTCTCCATTGCCTTGTGCCTGTTTTTCATACTGTTTGTTTCTATGAAGGCTACTGCGTTTCCTGCCATGTTCTCTTTTGTCCGGTCTTTGGAGCGGATAAACCCTTGAAGACGGCAGAGGAAGGGGGTGGAATGGTGTTCTGAATCACCGACTCTATGATTGTGAGAGTCTCAGGGAGGTGAAAATTGCCGACGCCTTGGGAGAAGGGGTTAATACGAGTTACTTTTACCCAATTTGCAATACGCTCACCGTGTTTTGTTATTTGAGTTGGAATTCCATCTCGTAAGACTAACTCTACGTCGAATTGTGGTGTTTCCTTGTTGCCTGTGCAGCTTTCCACAAAAACAGTGACTTGGCACTGATAGACAGAAGCACGCAAGATGGTGGACAGACGCGGGATGGCGAAGCAAGGTCTGGTTGGTAGACGTGGGGGTTTCTTTGTGCCTCAATCTTGTCGATATTGTGGAGTTTTAAGCTGTCTTGAACTTCTCTCACTAGCACAGCGTTGTGAACAAAGTGTTTGAATTGGCAAGTGTCCCGTCATATGCAACTCGTCCTTAACAATGCAACCTCTCGATGCACAATAAGGGACAACTCCCTTACTGTGCAAAACAAAGCTTTCGGTCTTTGCGCTCCTCTCTCTAAACCAACTTCCGAGGTGTTCTCTCTCCTCTCCGAGGTTTCTCTTTGCTCCCGCAGCCTCCCCACATGCCAGGACGCAAAAGCGCGATCTAGTAAACGGGGCAGTGAACTCCAAAAGTACAAAGTATACCCGAAGCGGTGAATATGCATGCTGGGTGGCAGACGCCTGAGGAGGCTCGATAAAAAACCGGCGCGATGCGGCGCACTATCAACAAGCTACGGGACGCTGTTATGAGGAGAAAGCTGGGGCCTGGAGGAGAGGAAGGGCTTCTGCCAAAAAGGTGGGACTCTGGTATCCGGAAGCTAGGGCAGAGGGAATCGACCTGGGATGTTGTGACGAGCAGAAGAGGGCGAGAAATTAGAAACTAGGGCGCTCCAGCATGAAAAGTTGGCTGCCGGACTGCTGTTGTCGCTGACAATGCTGTCACAGGCCAAATTATGTGTCTTGTCAGCCAGGTTGCGTCAGTGGCTCTTTCCTTGCCTAGAAATCTGTCGATCGGCAGGTACAAAGCACAATTGAGAACCAAACTAGGAAACCAGCGACGATGGGCAAGGAAAAACACGGCAGTGTCAGTGTGTGTCGCACCTGCGGGATCAGCCACCACCATTGCCGATACTGTGCTCCCACTGTGCGTAGACACCGGTGAGACGGTGAGGTGGCACTGGTGGGTTAGCAGCTTCCGCAAGAGGTCAAAAGCATCGTTCCTGTGTGGTTTCATAACCTGCCCGAGCTGCCTTCCCTCCCTGGTCAGAGCCCAGTTCTCCGAAAGTTGAGTGGAGTCCATCCCCGAGGACATCTACATGCGGCACAGTAGACAGCCACCTTCGCCATTTCGTTCCCCATGGCCGCAAAGTCGCAAGTCACTTTTGGGGAAACAGAGGACGTAATCTTACGCGGTGGGATTTCATTCCCACAGCCCGTCCTGCGGCGCCGCAATCCGCCGGCGCCCGCGCTCAACCTTCGCACTGCCAGTGTTCTTCTATTGCTTGTATGCATCTCTTTCTGGGTCATAGTGCTGTACGCAATCGAGGGAATGGTCCGTCTTTTCTCTTATTATTCCGTACTTTGGCTCCTCCGACAATGCCGTCCTCAGTTTGTCACCGTTTCTGTCCCGTTTTGTTGTCTAAATATGCCTAGAATGGGCGACGTAGAGCGTAATATTACGGAGCACGGCAAGTGCCACGTCTTGCGCCGTCCACATTTACCTATCTTTGCGGCGCCACTTGCCCGGCTCGACCCTTTACTCCCCGGTTCACAGAGTTGTTTTGTGCATTCGGTTTAGTTATTCTCCTGTCCTCCATCCATCGTCATCCTTTTTCCCCAGCTCCGCCTGTATACGTTTCTGTAGTCACTCCGGCCAACCTTTTTCTAGCGCACCCTCTCTGGGGCGGTTAACAGGCGAGGTAAGATATATTTGTATTGAGTGTTGAGAATTCCATCAACCTTTAAGCATCAGGAGAGACGCATCAGGCTTTGTAGCAAACTATGCACAAAGCGTGGTGTGGCTCAAGTTCACGATTCGAGAGGAATGTCGGGGACAGGAATACCTAAACAGGCAAGTCCACACGCGGGACAAGACCCCCCCACACAGAAACCGCGCTGGGGAAGTATCTATTTCGTAGCCAGTATTACCAAGAACGAAGCAAGTAGCAGTCATTTCCAAAGCTAAACAATCAGACAAACAAACGTTGAGAAGCCTTCCATACAAGTGCGTTCGCCGCGTGGGTCAGACCTATATGCGTGTCTCGTTGAGGGAAGTGTATGTGTCTCACGGCACAGCCCGGATTGCCACCACCCAATTTTATTCCCCTGTCCAAGGGAACATGCAATGGTCTTTGCCGGACGAAAATGGTTACGAGACGAAAAGGTCGAATGAAGAATCTCCGGGACAGATACAGCGTGCTACTCTTTGACCTTGTGACTAAAGATGCCAGAGACAGGGCCGTTGTCAGTTCCACCATTGCTAGACATCACCAAAATATATCATAGCTGGCAGACCGGACTACCATACTGAGAGATTAGTCCTACATCTTCAGGCCTTCGGTATGTATGTGTGTTTTGTCTGTCTGCTGGGGAGGCTCAGATGACCACCGACCGGATAATAGCAAATCCCAGTACGGCCACCGACTTGACTGCTGCGGCCTTTTCCTTTTTCCCTCAGACATGTCCGTCCCACGGACCGCGCTGTCCGTTTTGGAGATTAGATGTGGTTACCGGAAATCTCTTACACATAAAAGGAGAACTATGGAGCACGATGTTGAGACCGTTTTGACCTCATAGTCTCTGGCGGGTTCATTCTTTTTGCCGTCTTCTCCGAGTGCCGCGCTGTGCGCTGTTGTGCAAAGCCCATTTTTGGGGTCCATTTTATGCACTTCAACTGCCATCTGACTCGCCTTATATAAATGGAGCAGACTGCCGCCGACACCGGGCATTGGTTCCCGTTTTCTTGCCCTCTCACACTCGTTCCTGCGACGTTTGCGTACTTTTTTTCCCCCCTTGATCTCCGTCTTTTATATTACACACGCACAGTAAGGAACGACCTGGCGGATCAGATGGAAACAATACCTTATGCTCCGCTCTCCGTTCTAGTGTTCGCGCATTTTCCTTCTGCCATTTTTACTCATGCATACCAGGCATTACCGCCTGGAAGAAGGGAAACGTGTGAACCCACTAAGCAGGGACAAACGGAAGCTCAGCATGGGGGCGCAATTCTATCCATATTCCCAGCGCCCTTTTGCCCCCCCAATGGCTATTTTCCGGCCTTTTCTGGGCTTTTGTTCCGCCGCGCCCAGGACGGGCCTCTTAGCGTGCCTTTTCTAGCACTTTTGTCCTTTTACCCATCGCCTTTCCACATTTGCGCGTCAGTGTACGTGGCCGCGTCCGGTTAGTAAAGGGGCAATACAGTGCCAGATAAGATACCGCCGCATAGGCGCACACGGTAGTGCCACCTTCCATGCCAGCATGCTTCTTCGATGGCATTCTCGGCGCTCAACCTTAGCGCGCTTACCCTTTTTGCCTGCCATCTGCTTTCGGGAGACGCGATCACCGCCACATGCAAGCTCAAGCCCCTGACTGTAGCAATACAGTATCACAAAAAAGTCGGCCGCCAGCGGACGCTATATTTGCGGCGACTCCAAACGAACGAATCGAATCGCAAACAGGCCGACTGGTCGCAGTAAATGGGACAGCGCAAAAGAAAAAAAAAATTAGGGGACTGAGCTTAAAATAAACTAGAAAAATAATAAAATACTGCGGCAGAAAATAGTAGCGGCAAGAAAAAAAAAGCATCCAGAAGCATTTCTTTTTTTCTAACTAATTGCGCCTTTTCCTTTCCACGACTCGGCTTCGCTCGTAACATACTCGCTCCTTCCCTCTCGTTATCTCCTGTTGTTGCTCTTTCCATCGACAGTCTTCTCTTGGCCACCGTTGCACCTACCTCATCGAGCTTCTTACCATTGTTGCTCTTGCTCCCCACGCGCCATCGCTCTTGCTTTCCCGACTTGGCCCCTTCGCGCCTTCTTCATCCGACCTTCTCCTGTCCGCCTGCACCTTCCTCCTCCGCTTTTCCATAGCTCGAGAGGTCTGCTAGCTCGCGTAAGATACTCCTCGCCCCATCTGCTTCCTCCTTTTTTTTTTTTTCTCCCTCTTCTATTTTCTGCCCCGTTCTTCATCCTCGTGCCTCACTCCATCACCTCCGTTTTGAACCTTGCCCGTGCTCTTCTCCACATCCTCGCATCCCAATTGCACACTATCATCCACCTGGGAGCCTCCGTACATTGAGCCTTATCCACTTGGACCTCCCCTCCCCGTCATAGGACCCCCCTTCTCCGTTTTGTTTCCCTATTTTCCCTATTTTCCCGGTGCTGATTCGAGTCACCTCTCCATCCTCTAGCTTGGCCAACCCCATTGAACCTCCACATCGACTCCCTCACTTTCTCTCCTGTTCTCTTCCTCCTCATTCTGTCCCACAGTCGTCTTCGCGCACAAAAACGAGTGGTTACCGTTTTGTCTAACAATCACTGTCCGTTTTTTCTCTTTCCTTGTTTGCCCTCGTCCCCTTTATCTGGTTCTATATTCGTGTCGTCTTCGTGCTCGTCTCTGTTACTCACATTTGCTTGTTCTTCTCTCCAGCTTTCGACTGCAGGCCCGGCCTTTGATTTTGCCTCCGTACTCTGCCAACGCATGCCGAAACACCAGACGTCCTCAAGTCCGCCATGTCGTCAACATCCACGGTGAAGGAAGCCGTGAAGGAGGGCCTGCTCGGCCATAAAGAGCCGACACAGCTGTCCTCGCAAACGCGGGCGCGTTTTCTGAAGAATGCCACCCCCGACGCCGAGACGGGCGAGCTCGTCATGGGCCCCAACGAGTTCATCAACGCGATTGCCCCGGAGGGCGAGGACTACCATAAGATCAAGCGCGAACAGTACACAATCCTCTTCCCCGTTGCCGACCGCCGCGGCCAGGGCCGCATCAACCTGTCCGACTGGGCCTACTTCGAGAACATCCTGATGAAGCCCGATGCCGAGTATGAGATCGCCTTCCGCCTCTTCGACGTCGAGCGCCTCGGCACCGTGCGCTACGACGACTTCCGCCGGCTGTACGAACTCAACAAGGGCCCCAGCACCATTCCTTTTAACTGGGACTGCGAGTGGGCCAAGCTATACATTGGCGACAAGCGCAAGCGCCACGACATGGACTATGAGCAGTTCTCCCAGATGCTGCGGGGTCTCCAAGGCGAGCGCATACGGCAAGCCTTCCAGCTGCTCGACCGTGACGGCGACGGCTACATTGAGCCCGAAGAGTTTGAGCGCATCATCCTCGAAACCGCCAAGCACAAGCTGTCTGACCACCTGTTGCAGCACCTGCACACTCTGTGCAACATCTCCAAGGGCACCAAAATCTCCTACGCCAACGTCCGCGCCTTCCAGAACATGATCAAGGAGATGGACCTCGTCGAGCTGATTGTTCGCCGCGCTTGCTCCAAGAGCGCCGACAACAAGATCACCCGCACCGATTTCCTCAACCAGGCCGCCCGCATCACCCGCTTCTCGCTCTTCACCCCGATGGAGGCCGACATCCTCTTCCACTTCGCCAGCATCGATGAGCCCTCGGGCCGTCTCGGCCTGGCCGACTTTGCCAAGGTCCTCGACCCTGCATGGCGCAGCCAAGAGCGCGTCGAGGGCGCCAGAGACCAATTGCAGCAGACCACCCAGCACGCCAAATCTGCCCTGCAGAAGTTTGCCTCGCAGGCCTTTGAGTCCGCCTACAACTTTGGTCTCGGCAGTTTGGCGGGTGCCTTTGGCGCCTTCATGGTGTACCCCATCGATCTCGTCAAGACGCGCCTGCAGAACCAGCGCGGCGCCGAGCCAGGCCAGCGCCTCTACAAGAACTCGATTGACTGCTTCCAGAAGGTCATCCGCAACGAGGGCTTCCTGGGCCTTTACTCTGGTGTTCTGCCGCAGCTTGTTGGTGTCGCGCCCGAAAAGGCCATCAAGCTGACCGTCAACGACCTGGTCCGCCGGTGGCAGACCAGGCAGGACGGCTCCATCTGGTGGGGCTCCGAGATCCTTGCCGGTGGTACCGCCGGTGCTTGCCAAGTCGTCTTCACCAACCCCCTTGAGATTGTCAAGATTCGTCTGCAAGTGCAGGGCGAGGTCGCCAAGAACGTGCAAGGCGCACCGAAGCGGTCGGCCATGTGGATCGTGCGCAACCTTGGTCTTGTCGGCCTGTACAAGGGCGCGTCTGCGTGTCTGCTGCGTGACGTGCCGTTCTCGGCCATCTACTTCCCGACGTACAGCCACTTGAAGAAGGACATGTTTGGCGAGTCTCCGACGAAGAAGCTCGGCGTGCTGCAGCTGCTGACAGCCGGTGCTATCGCTGGCATGCCGGCTGCCTACCTCACGACACCCTGCGACGTTATCAAGACGCGTCTGCAGGTCGAGGCGCGCAAGGGCGACACCCAGTACACGGGGCTGCGGCACGCGGCCAAGACGATCTTGAAGGAGGAGGGCTTCAGAGCCTTCTTCAAGGGCGGCCCCGCGCGCATCATGCGTTCGTCGCCCCAGTTCGGTTTCACTCTAGCGGCGTACGAGGTTCTGCAGAGCCTGCTGCCCTACCCGGGCGGCGGCAAGTCGGAGGTGGTGCAGACGGGTGTCTCCGGCGCCATGTCGTCGTTGAAGGACAAGATTTCGCCGTCCGAGGTACAGACACCCTTCACGCGCAGCCGCAACGCGCTCAAGATCATCCTGGACTTGGACGAGGACTTTGGCAAACTGAAGCTACCCGACCAAAAGGGCTGGCAGTCGCTGCCCACCACCATCGGCGGTGGTGGAAAGGCCTAAGCGACCACACTGCATACGGCTGTCGCCCTTTTTTCAATCTACCGTCCCTTTCTCTTCCTCTTTTTGGCTTTCCTTCCGGTTGCATCAGAAACAAAAAATCCTAGATGTTTTTAGAGTTGGGTTGGCGGGAGCATATAACGTTTTACGTTTCTATCTTTGGGTATTTTTTGCCGTTCTTGTTTTTTGTATTTCTGTCTTGATGTCTGCAACTTTCTTTTTGTCTATTTGTGCCTCGGCTATTTTTGGATCTTTGCCGTTTTGGCAATTGGGCGTTTGGGATACACAGCGAACCAAAAAAGACACTTTCAAATCTGTCCATCTTCTCCGATCCTTCCTCTCACGACGCGCCGACGACAATACCTTTCCCGACGTCCTCCGCGGTGCTGTGTCTTTGATTTCAGCCTTCGATCTACCTCCTCTTTCGATACCTTAATCCTCTGTCCCGATCTCCCGCTCGGTTTTCACCGAAAACAACAATCTTCGACTCTTTTTCTCTATGACGATTCAACCCTTTCTCGACGTCCGAATTACACCTTTCGTTGTTCGTTGCCGTACAAAAGAAAAAGAAAAGACAACTTAGACGTGTGTTGCATAGCAAAGACTGGTTTCTCTGGATGAAGACGTTACTTAGAGGTCTTGGAGGTATCTGGCTTGCGCCTTAAAGCGTGCATCTTATGTGGCTGCTGTCACATGGCCAGGTCTGTAGTTCGTTCCCGTTTGTCACATTGCTTCTTTTCTTTCCTTTCTCACATCCTGGCCATGGCGTCGACAGCGACTGTTTTGTCTGCAAAAGAATATACACTTCGAAATAGAATCATATTTACCATTTTACCCTGTATGCCCAAGGCAGCCGCGTACTGGGGCATACACTCTTCAAGACGAGGCCTTTAACAACGGTCTGTGAAAGACAGCTTGTTAGTATCGCGAATCTGTGCGGATGTGGCTAACACGCGATAGCGACAAAAATAGCGCCATCGCACGCCTTCCACGCTGGTGTTGATTCGCCGAAGGTTCTAATACTTGCAGTGTTAGTGGATGCCTGCCTTCTGAGCTAGCTTGCACTTGCAAGCAGACCCTTGTAAAACGACCTCATTCAGCGGCTTAATTACAGCGGTGTTTCCGTGCTCCAGTCATTGAGTTAGGCATTGCTAGTTAATACATGCCATCTTTGGAGTTGGTCCTGATATCAGCAGGCCTTTCGCACCTTCCCGATACCGTCATTAGCTTGCAAGGCGATGCGATCGTGCCCCAACCCAGACGACGGAATATAACGTCCCCTCATCGCACCTGCCGCCCTTTGTGCGCACCTCCTACACAACTCACCTCGTCTTTCTCTTGTGTCGTCTTCCGTCCTTTTCTACACTCAAAGTCAAACCTGATGAAGAGGCGAAACCGACAACGATCATCTCCCTCCAGCTAGCGCGCCCGCTCAACTATCTCTCTCCTCGTGTTCCTCGCAATGGACATCCTCGCCGCGATTTCCGCCCTCTGCGGCTGGATCTACACAATCAGCTGGTCGCTCTCCTTCTACCCCCAGCCGCTCCTCAACGCCAAACGCCGCTCCACCTCCGGCACCACCGTCGACTTCCCGCTCCTTAACTGTCTCGGCTTTTTGTCGTACTTGTTGTCGACAAGCGCCATGCGCTACTCGGCCACCGTCCGCGCCGAGTACGCCGCGCGCCACCACGGCCTCACGCCCACCGTTGCCACCAACGACGTCGTGTTTGCAGCCCACGCTTTGTTGCTCTCGCTCTTTGTCGTGTCGCAGTACCTACTGCCGCAGATCTGGGGCTGGCCCAAGGACGACGAGGAGCCTGCTGAGGAGGGACTGTCTGAGGGTGACGCTGCGACCCTGTCCGACGACCAGCCGCAGCAAAACGTGCGCCGGCGCCGCCTCCCGCGCGGCAATAACAAGCCCTCCCACTTTATCCTAGGCGTCATGGCCGGTTGCATTGCCGGCGTGCTCTTTGTGACTCTGCTGGTCGTCCGGGGCGGCGGGGCTAGCCGTGGCGGGCGTGCCACCGACACCGACGCAGAAACGACCCCTTGGCAGTGGCTTGACGTTGTCTACGCCCTCGGCTACGTCAAGGTCATCGTCACCCTCATCAAGTACTCGCCCCAGGTCCTCGTCAACTGGCGCAACCGCAGCACCCAGGGCTGGAGCATCTACACGATGATCCTTGACTTCGTCGGCGGCATCCTCAGCATCGTCCAGCTGCTGCTCGACAGCTACCGCCAGCACGACTGGTCCGGCGTGACAGGCAACCCCGTCAAGCTGCTGCTGGGAAATGTCTCCATATTGTACGACCTCGTCTTCTTCGCGCAGCACTATGTGTTGTACGCGGAGAGCAGTCGCGGCGATGGCAAGGACCTGGCGCACGAGGAAGAGGCTGTGGAAAACAGCCGGACGCAGCCGACAGAGCGTGATCGATTGTTAGCGAGGCAATAAAAATAAAGGAAAGACTCTTACGAAAAAAAAACAAGGATGAAGAGAGCAAGATAGACGATGCATACGAATTTGGAGTCTTTTGTTTTCTGTTTGGGGCGCTGTACTTTCTAGCATTGCTTTTTTCGGGGATACCATTTATGTTCTCAAATCATTTATTTTTATTTATTTGCATTATCCCCTTGTACCTTGTCAGCCACCCCCTGCTCAGATCGTCAGGTGGAAGCGGTTTAAGCGCTACACACACAGACCCGGTGGCCTCTCCTGATGGCGCATGATCGCCGCATGAATTGGGAAGCCCAACAACCAAAAGATCGCCAGCCTTGTTTCTCGAAAGTCTGTTTCTGCGCATCATCGTTTTGCATGTCGTATTTTTGCGTTGCTTAATTCGATCTTATGAGGGATGGCGTATTGTGCTCACCTTTTTGCATGGTCCTGCGTTTACGATGATTTGGTTTGGCGCACATACCTGTCTTGTCTGTCCTCAATCCTACTTTCCTACAACTTTGAGCTATTCTCTTATGTCTCGTAATAATATCGCTGTACATTTACTTTCCTATTCCGTTATTTATTTATACTTTATTTCCTCGTTACCCTTACTCCTTTAGGTGACCAACGGTTCAGCCATGGCCGACCACAGAAGCAGTGAACACGGTACCTGGGTCTCCTTTTCGGTGTTTCTTATTCCCCCTTTTGTCTTGTCTGATGCTCTTTTTGTCATTCCTGTTACGTTTTGGATTTCCGTACACTTTTTTTTGCCTCGCTTACACAAAACGGCGGAGTGTAATGTACAATTAGGAAACAACAGTGCCCGCTGTAGATCACTCATTTCATGTTTCTCGTTGTCGCCTCGCGACCGTCTTTTTCTTACTTCTCGAAATAATCCGGCCATATAACTAACTGTATGTTTCTCTGCCAATGAGCGCGGTTCACTCTCCAATAGCCTACTTACCTCATCTCTGTCCTTCCCATAACCCGTCTCCTGTCTGCCGTCCTTTTGTCCGCAAGGCTGCCCTGATGGAAACCTGTATCTCATGTCCCGTTCCCGCAAGCGGAAAGTGCACAGGTATACCTACGCACATATATCTTATATACCCACATGGCAGGCCGCACTCGTCTTAATATAGTGCCTGTCGGTGTCCCGTGCTCCCGTCCCCGCTCATCGACGTCCGCGATGCATCCACAGCATCAATTCCATGGCCGTTACCAGCATCGCCCCCCAGTAGCGTAAGCATAGTCACAGGTCATGACCCACGCCTCTCAATCCGTCTTTGCTGTGCCCGTGTTCTTGGTCGGCTACTTCTTCATCCTAACCATGCAAAACGCCAAAACAAGCAATGGCATGCCCCTGTGCCAAGAGGCACACGTAGCAGAGGGCGCTTTAATGCAGACTGACGGCGCCATGTGCGTCCTTGTACAACAATGAGCCTGAATGGTGTCCATCGCTCTTTGCGACTTTAACGTTTTGCTGCATGACCTATTCTCCCTCTCTCTTTCTTTAGCATCGACCAGTAGGCCTTTCCAGTCTAAGTTATCTTCCGTCGTACCTTCTTTCTCGTTCCAAATGCACTCCTCCGCACCTTCCCCATAAATCAAGCAGCAGCTGTGCCGGGCCACATGCAACGGGAAGGCACGTAGTCAATGACTACAGGCCGCCAAATAGTGTGGTCACGCCGTACCTTCCCAGCCTGGTCATACCAGCCATCTGCTGCCATCCTCCTCTTCCCCCCCTCGACTCTCCTTAAACTCACCCCCTATTGCTGTGTTGTCCTTGTCCAAGCTGCATCTCCAGTCGAACCCTCGCCCCAACCACAGCACAGACACCCCTCCTTTGGATCCTTCACATATGAGTGTCCTCGATGTGAGTGTGCTTGTCTAACACCCGCACCCCCCTGCAGTGCCTGCTATCCTGGTTTCCTCGCCGATTGTCTCCTCGCGCTTCCCCTCCATTTTCCTCCGGTCCGCCCTCTCCATTCCCGCCATCAGCTCGTTTGTTTACCTTTCTATTTCCCTTTTCTGCCTCTTCAAAAACGCGGCATGGGGACAAGCGTCAAGCTCGTCATCGGAAGCTGGTACTGGGCCAAGAAAGCCGGTCATCATCGAGTGGCGATCGAGAGACAGTGCTTGGTTAGAAAGGAGGGCAGTGTGGGCTTGGACAGCCAGGGCCGTTGTTTTGGTAATACGCACACGCCGTAACCATAACCAGACAGACGACAACGACCACAACCACGGTGACAACTCGAAGCAGGCTCTCAGTTTTGGTCAAGATGGTCACGGCTTTATGCTACCTATTCTAGCCTACGTCGTACTGCCTCGAGCAGGTCCTCCACAATCCTCACCCCTCTCGCCAACCACTTTTCGTACGCACAACACTTTCTCACCCCCACCCGGTGTGAGCTGCCTTCTTCCCCGGGAGAGGGGCAGCATATGGAGAAACCATGCAGCGGACCCATGCAGCTGGAGACATTCCGCAGATAGAGTTCTTGCTTTGCTCCTGATGGGTGTGCGTATGAGTGTTTTGCGAATTCCAGTCGTATGCATTTGTTGGCAAAACTGGGGTTGCATGACAAGTTTTGCAATCTAGGGGAAATCATCATGGTACGTGACTGAGTTTATGTCAGACCCCTCCACTTCAACCTGGAGATGTTTTGTTTTGTTTACCGTTCTTTATCGTTGCATGTCTGATTTGTATTTCGTCCCTGCTTACTTTTCCTTCCGGTATGTATTTTCTTCTCGGTTGTTATATTGCAGGCCTCTTTTCTATATTTCCTCGTTGCCTACATTATTTCCCCTTGCAGGTCAATAAACCAGCTCTCTCATCAATTTTTATTATTGTTATTATTTTATCAGATTTTCTTTTCTTCATAGCCATCTTTTGTGAGCCATTTCACTCTGTTTGCCCCGTTTATCTTACTTGCCGCCTTGCACACCGATCATCTCGTTTCCGTCGTCTCGGCCAAATCTTCAATATGCACAAATGCAAACATGCCAGCACACCAAGTCCTGCATCCCGTATCACCTCCCTGCCTTGCTCCCCTCTTCCCCTTGAGCGTCGACACCATACCTACATACTGCATAGATACTCACCCCTATCGGGTCCCTTCTCCCCGTGCCCCTCCCCGTCATCCCCATCCCCGCCCCTGTTGCCCTCGTCCTGACCCGCTCCGTCATCTCCGCTCGCGTAATGTGCTGTCAAGTCCTTGTTGGAGATCTTACCATGGTGTGCAGGGCAAGTGGCTCGTCCCGGGGTCTTTTGTTAGCCGGTATGCTCTCTCTATTTTGATGTAATTTCTGGGGGTCATTTTCATTGTATTTTTCATTGTATCTCTCATTGGTATGTATCGTTTGTTTGCGTGTACTAAACGTGTGTGCGCGTCTGTGTGCCCTGTACTTGTGTCTGTGTCTGTGTCTGTGTCTGTGGCCTGCGCCGGTTTGTAGACCAGTGTTATTCTTATAACGACCAGCACTGGCCTTCTTCTTCCTAAACAGGATGTGTGGAAACATCATTTCTTTGTATTTTCCTTCTCGTTTCTTTTCTGTCATCGCTAATCATTTTCTGTTGCCCCTTTGTTGGCGGATGTTCCATTTAAGTCCGCCTATTCATACTCCCATACTAACTGTCTGCCTTTATATATCCCTTTGAACACCACCTGCAATGGGCCCAACGCTTTCGTTTACGGCTCGTTCACTTCCCACCTGACAACATCCCAAATCCACTGCCGATTTTGATACCTCCAAATCGCACTACTACTTTCGGTGTATGGCCGCTACTACAAGCATCCAGGGTGCCCACCGACACTTACTGGCGCGCCCTTACTTATAACTATCGCAAGCCTATGCCAGCCGTGATCTCGACGTCATGGCCGACGAGGAAGGTGACAACCGCACTACAATGTTGGCACTCGTCCACGATCCAGATACGGGCAACCTCACACTATCCGATGTGTCAATGCCCGTTCCGACGGGTCCCGACGAGCACCTGATCCAAGTCCATGCCGTCGCCTTAACCAACGGCGAGCTGAAATGGCCTGAACCAGCTGCACAAGAAACGCACATCCCTGGATACGAGGTGTCTGGTACTGTTGTAGAGGCACCCAACAAGTCGTCGCCCTTCCAGCCGGGCACCGAAGTCTACGCGCTGACCGATTTCAACCGCCAAGGCAACGCTTGCGAGTACGCCATTGTCCTGACGAGCGAGCTGCGCCAAAAACCCGAGGCCTTGTCGTGGGAGGAGGCGGCCACGGTGCCATTGTCGGCGCTGACAGCGTGGCAGGTCCTCTTTGTCCACGGCGGCCTGACATTGCCAACCGAGCCAGTAACGCGGCCGCCGACGCCGCCACAAATCCACGCCTCCCCTCCGCGACCACCATCTCTCCAGCGTCAGCATTCGCATCCTTATTCGAGGCAACAGTCACCGGCCTCGCGACCTTCATCTCGCCCCTCGTCGTCCCACCGCCCGCGAAGCATTCATGTTGGCGACGACGTCAACGCCAACAAGCGTGTGCTGATCACAGCTGCAGCCGGTGGCGTTGGGCTGTGGGCTGTGCAGTTGGCACGGCTTGCCGGCGTCGGGCACATTACAGCGACCTGCGGTCCGGCCAACATTGACTTTGTGCGGAGCCTCGGCGCGCACCGTGTGATTGACTACACAACGCTTCGAAACACGGGAGAAGCAAGCAGTGGCAATAGGAGTGCCGGCACGCGCGAAGAAGGCGGAAGTGGCCGCAACTCGCCCTCGACAGCCCACGGCCGCACACGCTCCAGCTCCCAGTCTCGCTACGGTGCCTTTTATAGCAGCAGCGATAAATACGACTTGGTGCTCGACTGCGTCGGCGGCGACACTTTGAAGCGCGCCTGGACAAGTTCCCGCCATGGCGGCACGGTCATCAGCATCGTCATGCCGCCCGACAAGCTGCGGCCCGAGACGGGCGTGGGCATGGACGTGCGCGGCGTCTTTTTCATTGTCCACGCCGACAGCGAGCAGCTGCAGGCGATTACCGACCTGATCGAGACGCGCGCGGTCAAGGCCGTCTTTGACTCTGCCTTCCAGCTGGAGCAGTACGAGGCAGCGTTTGCCAAGGTCCAGAGTGGCCACGTCCGTGGCAAAGTTGTTTTGCGGTTGGCGTAACTTGTTAATTTGTCATATACCTCCCCATCACCATTCCTCCTTGCCAATCCCTCGATGCCCCCAGCCTCTCGCCCTGTCCTTGCCATGTTTCAATACTATCGCCCATTATTTTCTTTTATCCGTGTTTTCTACTTCCCTCTCATGCAATCAAAATACTCCATGCCGCTTAGGAGGCGCCATAAGCGTTTGGCAAGGGGTCGCTTATTCATAAACACCCACCGCAAACAGCAAACAGCACAACAAACCAAGCAAAAATACACTGTTAACTCGCTCTTAGCCACCACTCTCTCCTCTTCTCATGACTTGTTCACCTATGTAGCCTTGCATCTGCTTCGTGCGACGCCAGACGATGCAGCCACCCTTTAGGGCCCCAGATCCCCGCTGAGCCGCCGGGTCTCACGAGCAGAAAACAACTTACGAGAGAAAACCAAGATGCTGTACGATTACAGTTCACTTTGAAAGCATGTGCAGATGCTAAGTTGACAACAACGAGCATAGAGAGAAGGAAAGACATCAACGGTGTGACATGCACACGAAAGAAATACAGAAAATCATAACAAACGAGAGAATACATCCCATACGTCGACTCATTCACCATCGGGTCTCGTTTTGCACCACTTGTGCTGCACGACTTCAGGCCGTCGGAACGAACGAGGGAACTGAACCAGGTGCTGCTGTCTGGACCAACTGCTGGCCGATGCGCTTGGCTGGGCCAACTGTCGCACATGGGATTTGGTGCGTCGGGCTTATCGTTCTGCCTCTGTCCTCGTGCATTTATGAAGTCATCTGTCTTTCTTTCTGCGTGACACTTCTGGACGCAGCATATTAATTTCTCAAGTACAACTTACATTGTGAGTTTTGTCAACTGATGCTGTGTCGTACCTTCCTGTCGCAGCATGTTTGGTGTAGTTGCCGTCGTCGGCTTGCCCTCTTACAACAAACGAACCACTACCCTGTACATGAGACCCACTTTTCGACGCGCGCAGCCAACGAGAGCGCGGGGTAAGATGCCTGAATGCGCCGCGTGCATCCTGCCCTGTCGTTTTGTCGATTGCCGATGCCTCAGGCAGAAACGAGGCCGTGTCAATTAGGGCGAGTTTTTCAACCGCCCATGCCATTCATCCCTCAATAACGGGGAAAAAGGGGGGGGAGTGCGCAACAGTGGCAGCTAAGGAAGGCACGGCCTGGCCCCCTGTTTTGCTGTTGGCGAGAGTCGCGCCTGCCTCTTACCAAGCGACGCGACATGTTCATCGCACTTGCCTTCTGTAACTTGATTCTCGTGTTGTTTTGGAAACTGGAACCATTTCCCCTTTTGCTTTTTCGAGGCCACAAGGAGCTTGCATCACATCACCACCGTTCGTTTTTCCCCCACTGCAATCCTCTGAACGACCCTTTTCCTTTGCCCAACAACCTCCGACCGCCAACACGCTCTTCGACGCGCCCCTAATACATACCTTGCCCACCCAACAGCCACGGCGTGTTTTTTTCCATTCTATTATGCGCGCGACAACGCGACGCCCGTGAGCAGATCATCTTCATTGATTATTGATTATTGACATTCCGGGAATTCCCCATTCTCAAATTCATTCTCCATTTTCTCCTTTCGGGCTTTCATCGCACACTGCGGCCCCCCTCCCCCTCGTCCACTGTTAATTGAATTGGTTTCGCGTCCGTCGCGTCCCACTTCCAACCTTTTCGTCCCGTGTTTCTCCTATCCCCTCTTCTTGCCTCCTGGCCATTGCGGCGACCGAAGACGAACCAGCGCAGCCAAACCAAAAGTACGACGACCTCAGCGAAAATCTATGGCCGACGTACTAGATGACTCGGCCGGCGGCGGCGACGCTGCCTCCCAGCGCCGATCCGGACGCGTCGTGCGGGCTCCTGCTCGGTTCCTTCCAGAGGTCGTCGAGGGGCGCAAACGTCCAGGTGACGACGGTGGCCATGACGACGACGACATCGACGACATAGACGACGTGGACGCCGAAGACGGCGACGACGATGACGGCGATGACGGCGAGGCCAACCCCCGACGCGTCCGGCCAAAGCGCAAGGCCAATGGAGCGTCAACGGCAGGACGCGCAATCAAGAAGCCCAAGCTCAACGGCGCCGGCAATCATGCCGCCAGCCTACCGAGCCGTCCGAAGAAGTCGGTGCGCGTGACGATTGAGACCGACGCCGACCATGATAGCGCGCTGTACGGTACGTTTTCGAGTGGGGGTTGCGGTATACTATTGTGTGTGTTTTTGACAGAGCGGTCTGATCTGACAACCCGCCTTCTACAGCCGACATTTTCTCTTCTGGTGACGATAGTGACGACGTGGCTGGCCGCTGGTACGAGCGGTATCAGACCAACAACCAGGCCGCCGTGGCGGACCTGGTCAACTGCATTCTCTCGGCAGCCGGCTGCGACTACCACGTAACGGAAGACGACATCAACGACCCAGACAACTGCTCGAACCGTCTGACAGAGCTGCAGGGCATCTACGAAGATGTGAGTTGCACGAAAGATGGCAGCGCGGGAGACAAACGGTACAACGATGCACCACGTTGAGTTGCCGGTAAACTGACACAGTGTAGCAAAAAATCACCGACTACCCGCTCATCGCCAAGTCGCGGACGACGCGGTCATTCCGCGAACTGCTTGTACAGTTCTTCCACTCTTTCATCAGCGTCCTCCACGAGACCGAGATGCTCTACACACAACCCGAGATTATGGAAAACGTCGTGCGCTGGGTCGCATCCTTGTCCTCCTCCACCCTCCGACCCTTCCGGCACACCGCGACTACCGTGGCCCTCGCCATGCTGGCTGCACTCGTGACGGTAGCTAGGAAGCTGGACGATCGCATCAACAAACTGACCCAGCAAGTCGAGAACCAGAGGAGCCGCAACGGCAAGTCCAAGAGCAAGGATCCGCGTCTTGTTTCCTTGGAGAACACCCTGCGCGAGGCTGGTGGCAACCGTGAGCGCGCCGCCGAGCTGATGAAGGAGTTCTTCGACACGGTTTTCGTCCACCGCTACCGCGACGTCGACCCGCGCATCCGCACAGAGTGTGTCGAGGCTCTCGGCTCCTGGGTCTGGGCGCTGCCTGCCGTCTACATGCAGCCCGAGTACCTGCGGTACCTTGGCTGGATGCTCTCCGACAGCTACCCGGCCACACGCCAGGAGGTCCTGAAGCAGCTCGTACGCGTCTTCAAGCGCGATGCCAGCAAGATGGGCCACTTTATCGACCGTTTCCGCGCGCGCCTCATTGAGATGGCAACAAAAGATGCCGACATCAGTGTCCGTGTCTCTGCCATTGCCGTCGTGGAGCAGCTTCGCCCAGCTGGTCTGCTGGAACCCGACGAGATCGACTCCATCGGCCAGCTCATCTTTGACGCCGAGATCCGGATACGAAGGGCCGCCGTCAACTTTTTCGCCGACTGTGTCCGTGAGTTCGCGTCCATTAAGCTCGACGAGGTCGGTGGCGAAGAGGTCATGTACGAGCTGTTCGGCAAGGGCCAGAGCAAGACGGGCGACTTTGATGCGCCGCGGCGCGACTGGATCAACGTCAAGAGCTTGGCCAACACCGTGTCGGCCTACGAAACTCAACTCGGCGCTCAGCGGACAGAGCCGACGGTATCCAGCCTGGACGTGACTGCCGAGGTCGCCAGCGCCGTCGTGCCCGAGACGAGCCGGCTGGCCCTCGCCACGCAGGTCCTCGTGGACAAGATTCCCGAGATCACCAACTGGGAGATCTTGGCCGGCTATCTGCTGTACGACCACAGCGTGGACCAGGTCAAGGGCCGTGGCGGCCGCAAGCAGACACGCACAGCCGACGCGACATTCCGCGTTGCCGTCGCACCTGGGGACAACGAGGAGGCCATCCTGCTCGAGATCCTCGCAGCGGCAGCCAAGGCCAGCCTGGCCCCAGGTGGTGAGAGTGAGCGCTTCAAGAAGCGCTTTGGCCGGCCCGATGCTGCTCCCGCGTCGGCGGCCACGGGCGCCTTTTCCGCGGCCGAATCCTCTGAAGCGGCTGCCCTTCAGCTGGCCACACTCATCCCGCAGCTGCTGCGCAAGTTTGGCGCCGAGCCTGCGACAGCGGTGACCGTGCTGCGCCTCCAGCATTCTCTCAATCTGGAGGTCTTCCGTCAACTGCGGCAAGACACCGCCACGTTTGAGGGTCTGTTGGACGAAATTTGCACGCAGTTCACCCGGCATGCCGATACCGCCGTTGTGGCCGAGGCGGCCGCCGCGCTGCTCCATGCGCGCCAGTACGAAGAGCTTGAGGAAGTTGTCGACAGCCGGGTGTCTTCGCTCTGGGAGACGACCATCAACTCGCTGCGCAACTTTGACCGGACATGCGAGTTGTCGGCGCGCCGCAGCCTGAGCCCCGCGCTGGCCTCCCAACTGTCGGTTACTCTCTTCAAGATCAACAAGCTGGCTGCCATCTCCGACTCGGTCGACATCCTCGAGGCAAGGGGCACGGCCAACGCCGAGTCCGAGTCGCCTGCTATTGAGATCCTCGTCAAGACGGTCCACCGCGGCAAGTTTGAGGAGCCGGACGAGGACCTCGACAACATTGAGGATGGCCTTACGGCCAACGCCATTGGCGCGTGCCAGTTCTACTTTATGTGGAAGATGCGCTCGCTTGTTCTCGCTGTGAACGCCAAGGCCGATATCTCCAATCCGGTCGTTGACAACCTGGCCATTCTGAAGCGGGCTTTCGACCAGAACGTCGTCCACACCTTCTCGTCTCGCGGCTACAACGACGATCTGCGGTTGTACGCCACGGGCGCCTACTGCGACCTGCACGTGCTTTTCGCCCAGCTGCGCAAGAACCTGGACCGCCCGGCCGTCATGGCGCGGTATGTCAGCCTCGGTCGCCTCATTGACCAGGTGCCTCCCGGCCTGATCAGCGAGCTCGTGTCCATTTTCGACGCCGCCGAACGCAGCTTTGCCAAGAAGGCCAAGAAGACGCTCAACGACCCGGCCGACGACGAAGACCCGATTGAGGACCCGCTGGACGAGGATGATGATGATGACGACGACGACGAGGACACGTCCATCGAGGAGCGCCGGGCTGCTGAACTCAAGGCTGAGCGCGCGCTGTGCGACCTGACGAGCCACTACGTCATGGCTATTGTCGCACGCGTGCTCGACCACTCGGGCCCCTTTGCCGGCAAGCTGAAGCGGCGGCTGCTGCGCAACCAGACCAAGCTTGGCCACAGCTACAAGGAGATTGTTGCGTTCCTTGACGAGAACAAGGCCGGCGAGCTGTTGGTGGCCAACAGCCGCAAGAAGGGCGGCCACGCGGCCCGGGGCGGCGCCACCAAAGGCAAGGAGGCCGCCGCGGCGTCGGATCGGCCAGGCACTGCCGATGCCGGCGGCGCCCTGTCAGCGCCGACGCCTGGCGCGACACACGAAGAGGTGCTGCTGGGAGCACCGACGCCGGCCGCCGATCTGGACGACGACGAGCTGGACGATCTGCTGGACACGCCCGAGCCAGAGGAGGGCACGGTGGAGGATCTGCGGCGGAGGGAGTTGATCGACCAAGGCCTGGACGACGAAGAGGAGGAGGACGATGACAAGGCAGAAGGCATGGATGAGGATGAAGATATCCTCGGCGACTGAAGGAGGAAGGAGGAAGGAGCAAAAAAACCAATTGTTGTGCGTCGTGTATAATGCTGAACTTTGCAGAGGACGGAGTGTCGGACATGGATTGCCATCGGATGGGCCGGGGTTCTCTACGGTTTTCTTTACATCTATGCTGTACCTTTTTGTCTTCTTTTATGTTTGAGGATGTGGCCGCGATTTTTTCTCTGTTCGTTTTCTGTCTTCATTCCTCACCATCTGTTTGAGTTCCTCCGTGTCTCTATGTCTTTTGTGGACATGTGCCATTTTACGATTGTAGGTCAGTGTTTACACCTTTTGTGTTATCTTTCTCATCCTTTCACGTTTTGCCCTTTTACGACGAAACTGTTAAAGCGACTGACACAAGTATAAACAAGTATAAAAAACATACCGATTGCAATTCACCATACGCCAAGCCATGGTTGGCCGTTGTGTTGCATTTAATGTACCTAATGCCTTACCCCAAAATAGCTTACAAAGGAGGAAATATCAAATGCTCATGTGGGCTGTCGAAAGTGAAACAAGAAAAAGAAGGAAAAGCAAAATGCTATACATGAACCAGGGAGGCCGTTTTCGGGTATAGAAACTCCGCCAAACACGCGTGATGCAAAAAGAGACGTGAAGAAAGTTGGAACATCAATCGCGAATGGCTGCCTCAGCCTCGGATCGTAGTTCCGAACATGCCAAACGTTCGCTGCCAGGTGTACTCGCATTCGTCATCCTCTTCGTCCTCAACATTGTCATACACGGTGTTGCGGACGCCGTACTGCTGCAGACAGCAAACAAACGGCCGGTTCGTCAGCTGGGCTACTGGTTTTTCCAGCTCCCTTGCTATTTCGGTCAGCCGCGCTACTTGGTCGGGACTCAGTCCTGGCGTTTGCACTGGCGCCTGTGTAGCATCGTTGCTGTTGCCCGTGTTCATTGCATTATTGGCCTCTGCGCCGCCGCCGCCGCCGTTGTCGTCCTCGTCGTCGTCGCTGTCGTCCTCTGGCTGCTTGTAGTGCTTCATGTTGCCCCCGTTAAAGGCGATTTCCTTGCGGTTTGTCTCGTGGTACTGTCGTGCAGCTTGCTTTTTCTGCTCTTCCCGATCCCGCTTCTTCGCGGCCACCCTGGCAGCTTTCTCCAGGTCTTCCTTCTGCTGGGCCGCTGCTTTGGTCCTGATATTAGTGGCCTCCACTGTAAACTTCGCCCGCCGTTTTGCGTCAGCCTTTATCTCTTCCAGGTTGCCCCACATATGGAACATCTTCTCGCGCAGGTTTCTGGTTGCTTCCTTGGTCGCCCGCAGGTCGCTGGCCTCACTGCGAAGCAGCATCTGGCCGTGAAAATTGTCGACAAATACCCAACAGCGTGTCGGTGGCAACCCGCTGCTGTTATCTTCCTTGTCGTTGTCGTTGTCATTTCTCGCCGAGGAAGCATCTTCTAAACACAGCGCAAAGCGCCATTCCCAGACACAATGGGCCCCATTGCCGCGGTCGTCATCTTCGGATAGCGAATCAGAATCAGAGTCGTCCTTGACCATGTCGATGTCTGAAATGTAGCGTTTGACGGCAAAGTCCGCTAGGTTGGTAGGAACAAAATCCACGACGCGCACTTTTGTCTTGAATTTGATGTTGGCAAATGGGAGCTGGAGCTTTTCGGGACCGGGCACTGTATACAGTTTGGGGTCTAACATGCTGGAAAGCGAAGTCAAGGCGCGGTCTGGATACTCGCAGTGGATGGCTTCATTGGGCCGGTTGGTGAGCGGTACATCGGACGACGTGCTCTGCGCGGGTTTGGCGGATCGGGTGAGCTTTCGTCTTTGCCTCGCATTGGGAATCTTTCCCGTTTCTGGCCCGTCTGCGACAGGCAGCGCCTTTCGCTTCCTGTTCCTTTGCCTGGCCTTCATAAAGGCCTTCTTGCGCCCCAGTGCATTTTGGAGCCGAGGGTCCATTTCGTCTGCTTCGCCATTGACTATCTCGAGCGTTCTCACTTTTATGCGCTCTGGATATTCCAGGTCCTCGTGCATGACGCCTTCTAGCATTCCGCCATACCACCTGACGTGAACGTTTTTCAACTCGACCCAGGAGCCCCGTTTTACCTCTTTGCTGACAATGCTGGCGTGTTCCGCGTAGCACGTAACTAGCATACTAAAGCGGCCAGCCGGTCCGCACCAATTTGACAGAGTACGTGGGTTGACCTGATGCGTTTCGCGGCCCCCGAATTTTGTGAGGTATTTGTTCTGGTCGCCAACCTGGTGGTACTCGTTGAGAGACACTCCGGAGTCGTCGACGTTTCGAAAGTTGCAGTTTTCCGTGTAGTCTGTCACCCAGAGAAGGGAACAGGAGCCGGTATGGTACGGATCGGCAACGACATTCACAATTATGTCTTGAAACATGCCGTCGGCAACGTCTTTGAGCTCCCGCCGCTTGTCCAGGATATGTCGTGACTTTTCGGCTTCAGCCTCGAAACATTGTATGGACGGAAGGGCGTTCTTGTTGATGGTTTTGTGAAGGTATTCAGCGAAACCGTGCTCCAACGACGAGGGCGTTAGGTACTGCACGCGGTTTGGCTGATCAAGCCACTGGTGATGATGCTCAAGCTTGCCTGGCGACGCCGTTCGCGCCCGGTAGACGTCTATTATGGTGGCAAAATTGGACAACAGCGAAAAGTTGTCCGACCCCATGGCTTTTTGCACCTTTGTCCTTTTAACCACCACGACGTCGGCGAGGTTGAACGTTGGCATGGCCTTCACGTCGGCTTGGAAGATGTGCAGATGCAGGGTGTTGTTGATAGTTTCCAGCGACTTGTCCACCAGTTTAACAGTCATTTTGTAGTCTTGCTATGTTAGAGCGGGGATCTGAGAAGATGCACAGTAGTCATGCACGGGCTGCTCGACGAACAGCCACATGGAATACACGGACTTTCATACCTTTCCTGGTCTGTCTGGGCATTAAGACGCCTGTCACAACGCCCACCACAGACACGATGGAGTATGGTTTGCAGTTGCCGTTAATAACATCGCTCATGTCTTGGAAGTTCAATGCCGCGTCAAGGGCGCTGGTCGCCTTCATGGCGCCGGCGGGCAGCGGGCTTGAACTGGACATCAGTTCCATGTCACGCATCTTCACCAGAGGAGCGGACTGTCGTGCAGTTGCTGGTCAGAAAAATGAGCAAGATAAAAGCACGCTGATATTGGGCCCATGTTGATATCACGAGACGCGTCGTTTGGTGCTAGGGCGCGTCTAGTATTGTTGAGCTTATGTCATTAACTCGGGGTCACGTGCATACACGCCAAAAGATCCAGGTCTTTCCCCTCCAAGTCGCTGCCTGAGGCTAGAGAAAGTGTGCAATTTTGGCTGACTCCGCCGGGGCCCCACCGCTACAATGCCCCACATCTCCTCCGTCGTCGTTCGCAGTCTCCGCACTGTAGCACAGCAGGCACACACACCGACCAGCACAGTGCCATACTATTGACTACGAATACGGTAAGTCTTTGTGCACCTCCTTTGGCACCTTCCCTGTGGTGGCCATCAAAAGGTGGGCTGCGGGTTGCCCCTTCCTTCCACCAAAATACGGCTTTGCTGTTTCCGCTCGCTCTCATCAAACGACGCCTGCCGTACTATTTTGTGCCCACTCCTCAGTCTCCTCTTTGCTTCCAATTTTTCTCCGTTTTCCATCACCAAAGCAACCCTCAATCTCGCGATTCCGCACACCTTTAAAAGGTATGTCCCCCTCCTCTCGCCCCTTTGCCCCCGTCCCTTCCCCTTGCTGGCCCTGCTGTTGGACCATCGTTCTCCCCCCTGACTTACGCGCCGTTGCTGACTCTTGTCCTCACAGCCTATTTTTTGCCGCGGGGTTAATTTTGCTTCATCTTCTGCTTCGCTCTCTTATTTTGTTGCCTCCCATCATCCCCTCTGCTCTCTTTATCTCGCCGACCGCCGTTCGTGTTCATACACGCCGTCACCCGTGTCGACTCCCACCAGACGACCTCATCGATCACCGACGACTAGCACTAGCACACAGCAGCCATGGCCGAGCGCTACATTCCCGAGCATCGGCGTACGCAGTTCAAGGCGAAGAACACGTTCAAGCCCGAGGAGCTGCGTCGCCGCCGCGAAGAGCAGCAGGTTGAGATCCGCAAGGCGAAGCGTGAGGAGAACCTGGCCAAGCGCCGTGGCATCGGCTCTGGCGACTCGCGGCCCGGTGCTTCGCTGGGTGCCGCCCCTGACAGCGACGATGACACCGCCCCGACCGAGTCTCAGGTACGTGACTATGTGTCCCTTGAGAAGGGGCTGTACTGTTGGGATTTTCGTTTCTAGTTTTCTTTCTTTTTCTTTCTTTTTTTGGTTTGAAGTTGCAATGATGCTTTCTCTTTCTCGCTCCTGTTGTTCACCCCGCTAACGCACCCCTGCAGCTGAACGAGGACCTCCCCCAGATGGTCCAAGGCGTCTTCTCCGATCAGATCGACCAGCAGATCCAGGCGACAACCAAGTTCCGGAAACTGCTCTCCAAAGAGCGCAACCCGCCCATCGAGGAGGTTATCAAGACCGGCGTCGTCTCCCGTTTTGTCGAGTTCCTGCGGTCGCCACACACCCTGGTGCAGTTCGAGGCTGCCTGGGCCCTCACAAACATTGCCAGCGGCTCTGCAACGCAGACCCAGGTGGTCATTGAGGCTGGTGCCGTGCCCATCTTTGTCGAGCTGCTGTCGAGCCCCGAGCCCGACGTCCGCGAACAGGCCGTGTGGGCGCTGGGCAACATTGCCGGCGACAGCCCGCAGTGCCGCGATTACGTCCTCAGCTGCGGCGCCCTCAAACCTCTGCTGACCCTGCTTGGCGACAGCCGCAAGCTGAGCATGCTGCGGAACGCAACGTGGACCCTGAGCAACTTCTGCCGTGGCAAGACCCCCCAGCCCGACTGGAACACCATCCAGCCTGCGCTACCCGTGCTGTCCAAGCTCGTGTACAGCCTGGACGACGAGGTGCTGATTGACGCCTGCTGGGCGATCTCGTATCTCTCGGACGGCTCCAACGATAAGATCCAGGCTGTGATCGAGGCCGGCATCCCGCGTCGCCTTGTGGAGCTGCTGATGCACGCGTCGACCTCCGTCCAGACCCCAGCACTGCGCTCGGTCGGCAACATCGTGACGGGCGACGACGTGCAGACGCAAGTGATTATCAACTGCGGCGCTCTCTCGTGTCTGCTGTCGCTGCTCAGCTCAAACAAAGACGGCATCCGCAAGGAGGCGTGCTGGACCATCTCCAACATCACCGCCGGCAACTCGGCGCAGATTCAGTCCGTGATCGACGCCAACATCATTCCGCCGCTGATCCACCTGCTGTCGAACGGCGACCTGAAGACGCGCAAGGAGGCATGCTGGGCGATTAGCAACGCGACGTCTGGCGGCCTCCAGAAGCCCGAGCAGATCCGCTACCTGGTGGCGCAGGGCTGCATCAAGCCGCTCTGCGACCTGCTGGCGTGCCCCGACAACAAGATCATCCAGGTGGCGCTGGACGGCCTCGAGAACATCCTCAAGGTCGGCGAGCTCGACCGCCAGGCCCAGGGCGAGGGCAACGACGCTATCAACACTTATGCGCTGTTCATCGAGGAGTGCGGTGGCATGGAGAAGATCCACGACTGCCAGACAAACGCCAACGAGGAGATCTACATGAAGGCGTACAACATCATCGAGAAGTACTTCTCCGACGACGACGAAGGTGCCGAGGATGGCCAGCCGGCTGCGAACGGCACGTTTGGCTTTGGTGCGGCGAACAACGGTGGCAACGCCGAAGGTGGTGGCTTCAGCTTCGCCAACAGCGCGGACAACATGGACATGTAAAGAGCTCCTAGACAACTCTGTGTCCCACGTCCTGTGCATGGTGTTCGGTGTTCTTGCACCCTCCGGTTCCCCGCCGCCCGCACTTCGATTTGCCTCACGCCTCTTTCCGACACTATCTTCACCCCGTCCCACCCACACCGGATCTACATCTACTAAGGGCGACGCTACACACCACCACCGACTCTACCATCTACACATTACTCATCATCCATTACTCAGTATTCATTGCGCATCTGCCACACGACACATCACCTATGAACCGGAGTTTTATTGCATTTTGTTTGCGTTTTATCTCATGTGCTTTCCTATTTTTCGTCGTTCTTTTTGAAGTACTGGGGCCACTTGGCTGGTCCGGGACAACAAAGACAAAGGAGAGAAAAACAAGAGGACAAACACATTATGGGGTCCTATGGTAGCTTGAAAGCTCCAGCCCACAGGAAGAACAGGGGAAGAGATATACCACAGAGGGTAGTAATGGACTGCCCAGAGAGGGGGGTGAACCGAACTTGGACCTCGGCCATATAATACAATATGGCGGGGCCAGGACAGGATGAGAGGCAGCAATTGATCTTCATGTATTCACAGGGTCTGAATGGTAGCTTTAAAGCTCCAACCCTAAACCGAGAACGGCGCGCAGACCAGACTGCACGACCGACGCAAACTTGAGAGGAGGAACCAGGCAGAGCTTGAGGCGGACCCCAAACAAAAGGGGCCCCCGGCGCAGGATGAGCCGTTGACCATTGCCAGTGCATGGCGCGGCGCATGCAGTCCTGTTGTTCTGTCGGGGCCCTTGGGCGTCGCCTCATTTACCACACCACACGACTCGGCCGACAACGAGCCAAGCCGACGCCATCGGACTTTCTGCAAAAGGCCTCTCGACGCTACTGCATCTCAACCGACCGGCCAAGTGGCTGCGGTTCCCTTCGACGTCCCACCGACAGACAATAACAAAGATACAGACCGACATAGCGGCGAGAGGTGGTCCTTGGTCGCGAACAAACTTGTTGATGAGCAGACAAACTGTTCACAGCAACATCCCCCCATCCCCCCAACACCTTTTCCCCAACACAACACAAAACACTGCGTCCTTTCGAACATGAATTGCAAAAACTAAAGAAGATCTTCCAATCTGCTTGGTCCGGCTTGTATAACTGTGTGAAAGCACTTTTTTGATTTGTAGAACGCCCAATGTAGTCTATCTGGCCTTTTGTGTCTAAGCAAATGTCTCTAAAGGTATATGCAGAAAAAGAAGGCAGCTATGTCCTATGCAAAGCCGTTTGATTGACCAAGAAGGGAGAACGGAGACCAGAAAAACAAGAATAAAACCCCCCGTCTATGCATCCATGCCGTCCAGCTCAATCAGCTTGATGACGGCCTTGATCACGTCACGGTCGACCTGCTCCGTCGAGCTCTTGTCGTCCGTGGACGCGTTCTTCTCCTCCTCCTCATACTCATCGGCGCCTAGTCCCAGACGTCGTGCAATCAGTCGGTCCACCATGCTGCGCAGCCGTGACACCAGAACGCCGATCCGCGCCCAGCCCCGCAGGTTCAGCCAGCCGTCGACAGTCAGGCCGCGGCCCAGAGTGTCGAGCTTGATCTCGCCTGAGAACATGAGCAATGTATATGCATTAAAGGCTGGAATGTCAGTGTAGGTACTTTTGGGACCAAAGAAAAAAAAAAAAAAAAAAAAACCAAAGAATAAAGCAAAGAAACGCCAGAAAACTCACGTGTCAAATCCCGGATAAACACCTTGGAGGTGGAGATGAGGGAAAAGTACGACAAGAAGGCAGCGCGGCCGGCAAAGCCCTGGCTGTCAAAGAGCGTGCTGCTCGGGTGCACAAAAACACGGCCGTGGTCGCGCGAAAAGTAGCGAATTGTGCGGGCCTCCGGGTCAATGGCAACAGTGCCGGAGACGCTCGTGGCAAACTTTTGGTCCGGCAGCTGTATGCGGGCGATCTGGGGTGTGAACGCGGCGGCGGTCAGTGCCCGCAGCAGCAAATGGTTGGGCGGTGTTGAGCCCGAAGCGGCTTCGGTTGGCCGCCGGATGCCCAGCTCGGCCAGCGACTGGTAGAGCTGCGTGCGCGTCGACGAGATGTCGATGAGCGTCTGCACGGCCAGGAAATTGTCTTCGCAAAAGGCCTTGCTGGCCTTGCCGTAGGGGTTGCTGTCGCGCACAATCTGGTCCCACTGAAGCACGGCGCGCAGGTCCGTCAGCAGGTCGCCGTCACCAGACGTAGGCGATGTGAACCGCATGCGCGCTGCCTTGGCGAGCTCGCGTTTCTCGGGCGGCGGCAGCACAAAGGGACTCCGCCCACTCAGGATGGCGGAGACGGTGACGCACTCGTGCAGACAGCCAAAGAGCGCACCAAAGATCATGAGTTTGCCGCACCGCAGGTCGGCGGGGATGGCGGCCAGCTGGCGGCCCAGTGCCGTCAGGCGGTCGCCGTCCAGCACACCCATGCGACGCAGCAAGGTCAGTGCGCCGTCGACGGCAGCGACTTCGGGTGGGGTGGGGGCTCGGGCAAGGAACCCGGCCACGTCGACAATACCCATGGCGCGCACCGACAGGCACAGCTGCTCGAGCGGCACGCGGCGCAATTCCGGCTCGGGCCGTTCCGGCATCGTCTGAAGCTCCAAGTTGCGCGTGTACAGCTTGTAGCACTTGCCGGCACGAACACGACCAGCACGACCGCGGCGCTGCTTGCAGGCGGCGCGCGACGCCCAGGTCTCCTCCAGCTTGCGCATGTTGGTCGTCGCGTCGTAGCTGGTCTCCTTGACGCGGCCCGTGTCAATGACGGCGACAATGTCGTCAATGGTGATGGACGTCTCCGCGACGTTGGTAGCCACGACGACCTTGCGGCGACCAGCCGGTGCTGCGGCAAAGACGCGCCGCTGCTCGCGGGTCTCGAGTGAAGCGTGCAGCGGCAGAACGTGTAAGCTGTTGGCGCCGGGCCCAGTGCGCAGCTGGTTGCACACCTGGTTGATTTCGTTGGTGCCGGGCATGAAGACGAGGATACCGCCGCTTTGGTTCGTGCCCGTCAGCTCCTCATCGATGGCACGCGCCGTGTCTGCCACAAGACTGTAGTTGACGCGGCTGCCGAGCTGCTGGATGATCTTGTTGATCGGGTCGTACTCGCCACCGCCTTCTTTGTCCTTGATTCCGCCGCCGCCGCCGCCGCCGCCGCCTCGGTTGCTGTCGCGGTACCCGCGGCCAAAGTTGCCGTCCATGCCAAAACCAGTTGCGCGAATCACGTCGTCGAGGTACATGTCGTCGACGGGGAACGTACGTCCAGCGATCTGGACCGAGCCCACCGACAGGCCCTCTCTGGCAAAGTAGTCCTTGAACGTCGATGCATCGAGTGTGGCACTCATCAGCACGAGCTTGAGGTCGGTGCGCACGCGCAGCACATCGCGCAGGATGCACAGCAAAAAGTCCGTGTCGAGACTGCGCTCGTGCACCTCGTCAATGACAATGTGGCTAACGTCGGCCAGCGATGCCACAACGTCTTCGATGCGGCCGCCCGAGACCTGCAGGCGCCGCAGCAGCACACCAGTCGTGGCAAAGGTGATGCGCGTGCGCGCTGCAATACCGCCCGCATTGATCTTGCTCTCGCCGCGGATAACATAGCCGACCTCGTCGCCCAGGCTGCTGCAGCGCTCTTCGCTGACGCGATCGGCCAGGCCGAGCGCTGAGATTCGCCGCGGCTGCGTCACCATAATGTTGGCGACGTGGCCGAGGCCGCGGCTGTACAGGTCGTCCAGCACAAACTGCACGGCCTGCGTCGACTTGCCGGAACCTGTCTCGCCCGAGATAATTGTCACCTGGTTCGCGCTGACCGTGTCGACAACGGTCTCGCGCACGTCCCACGCCGGCAACCGGCGCCGCTGCGCCAGCATCTTTTGCAGTGCCGGAGTGTCCTGGCGGTGCTGCCAATCTTGCCGTGTGCGGTCGTCAACCTTCCACACGAGCGGTCGAGGTTTGCGCTGGTTGCGTTTTGCGGCCCGTTTCCGTGCGGCGGTGGCCAGGGCAGACGAGCGGCCCTCAGCTTCTGGATCTTCCGACGCTGCCGAGGCTGCCGCAGAAATATCACGCAAGGCGCCCGGCCGCTCGATGATGCTATTCACGTTCTGCTGCACCCAGTCGACGACAAAGTAGATCTTGGTCTCCTCGTCACGCAGCGACTCGTGCACGTACGCGAGCGTCTTTTTGATGATGCTGAGCTTGATGTAGGAGGGCAGCTGCGGTGCCAGCACGGAGATAAGAAGCTCAGCTGGGTAGTTGGACGGCCGCCGGAACTGAAGGGATGCCTCAACATCCGTCGTCTTGCCGCGGCTGGTGTTTGTGGCATTGCTGTTGACGACGCCGTCCAAGCGAATCTGACACATGTCGGGCGACGGCTGGCTATAGTGGTCGCTCCCATAGACCGACTCCAAGCTGGCCAGCTCGGCCGCCCAGCCCTCCTCGGGCGTATCATACGAAGACAAAAGAAAGGCCGGCGTATCGCTGTCGTCCAATCCGTTGGCGCTGCTGTCCCGGCCCAGCAGTATGGCTTGCAGCGCCTCGGCTGCCCTGCACTCGTCGCCGCTGTTGGCATCGTAAACCTTGCGACAGAGGTCGGCTGAGTAGCCAGATTGTGCCAGGCGCTGGATCGCAGATTCGCGACGCAAGTCGGTCGCAGCGACAGACACGCCGGCCGTGTAGCTCTCGGGCAGTGACCACGGTGGCAGGTCGTCCTCGGGCACGTGCACCAGCAACCACTCGAGCGTCTCGTCACGGTCCTTGCAGACGGCCACAGCCTCCTCGACATGGCTGCGACGGAATCCTGTGCAGCTCAGCTCGTCGACGATGCGTTTCTGCGCTTCCGCAGACAACTCAACCCCGTAGGGGTTCCAGATAGACTCGCGCCGCAGCAAGTCTTCCAGCATCGAGCGCGTCTTGCCGCCCATCTCGATCTTGGGGATGTTTGTCCAGCCACGCATGGGGTTGAGGTTGCTGCTGCTGCTGCCGCCGCCGCCGCCGCTACCCCCAACACCACTCCCACTGCCATTTCCAGGGCCTTTCCCTCTTTCGCCTCCCTGGCCACTACCACCGCCGCCTCCATCGCCTCCATTATTTGCAAGAGTCCGTAGTGCCAAGAGGCCTGCTGCGCCCGGCATGCTTGCTGCCTTCTCGCGGGCCGCCTGCTGCTCTTTGCGTTTCTTCTCGGCCGCAGCCTTGGCCAGCTCGCGGTCGCGCAGCGCAGTGAACGGATCGGCCTCGTACATCCATGCCTTGCCCTCCTTGACATCCTGCTCCTTGAGCGCCTTGAATTCGTTCCACAGGTTCTTGTAGTCGGGCGGCAGCATCATGTGCAGGTTCTTCATGCTGCAGACGCGGAACAGACCGTATGTGGCTGCAAAGTGGCGCGCCTCGAGTGTTGTCGGCTTGACGGCCAGGTGCACATGGCTTGGTGGCAGTTTGAAAGGATCCAGGCGTGTCGTTTCATTGGTCTTTGGGTTCTTGGCGCTGAGCTTGACGAACGCCGTGTAGCCGTCTTTCACTTTGCGCTGGCTGTGTCAGTAACCGGTTCCTTGCAAGATACAGACCCGCACAGAGAGAGGCAGAGGACTCACTATGTCGTAGTCTGGCCGATCCCACTTTTGCTTTTGGCAGTGCTCCGACAGCAGATTGACCGGCAGCTTGCCCGTCCACGAGGACCCGCCAATGATTTGCTTGACTGTCGGTTTCGGTTGTCCGTCCGGCACGCCCTCAGCACCACCTGACGGCCCTCCTCCAGCTCCTCCTCCTCCACCTCCGCGTTTGCCCTTCCCACTGGTCTCCTTCGTCGAGTTGGTGAAAACAATAAAGTCGCTATCTGGCGGCCGCGATGATGTCGTCAGCGACGAGCCGCCCTTCTTCTTGCTTCCCGACGACTTGCTCGACGCCGCGGCGGCCGGTACGGGTGTGCTGCTGCCGCTGCCGCTGCCGCTGCCGCCGCCCTTGTCTTTGCCCTTTTTAGGAGGCATCCTGCCGCGGTTTGTGATGGAGCGCCTGCTGCATGGGTGGGTGGTACGGGCAGAGAAATCAAGTCGAAATAGTCTCCGTTAATGGATTGTCCGAGCTTCGAGACTCGCTTCGTCAGTTGTCGGCGAGAGCAGTCGTCACCGTGTGCCGTCGGGCGTTGTTGATATATCTCCAGCTATTTTTCCAGAGGCAAGAATTTCGAACGTTTTTATCTAATGGCCTTCTGTGTTTGGCCACTTCCCACATTCCCCTCCAAAATTACCAAAAATGGCCGGTCGCGCCTGCCTTTTTACAAGCTAAACGGAAACAGCGACCCACCAGCGTCATAGCTTGCCTCCTTACTTCCTTTTGTGGGGTGGAAAGCGCCTTGGGGTCCAGTCGGGCCTTCCCCAAATGTTGAGCTCGTGAGCTCAACGTTTTGTAGCGGCAATCGCCTAAAACGCTCTTTCCCCATATGTCGTACTCCGGTGGCTCAATATCGAAAGGGTCCTCGAGCTCTGGCAAAACTCATTCATAGTTGGCCTCGTTTACATATTTTACATATTAAAGCATGTCGACACCCCCAAACGCATGCCCCGGATTGCGCCTGGCCGTCCGTTCTTTTATTTCCACTACCGCATACACATGGTTCTCAGAATCGACTGACATCCCAGATCCGCAACATGACCACAATAGACACCGGAAGCCTGCGGGCTGTTGATAACGACGCAACAAACACAGACAATCAACAGCGGCCAAAAGATGCCTGTAAGACAGCGCTTTTCATTCTTTTTTATGGCGTTTTCTATGTCTCTGGTCCACGCTCACATGACTAACCCAACAAAAGTCTCCCAACTGATGGCTTCAAAGGGCAAGCCGAAGCCGAAACAACGGGCAAGGGGCGCCTCGTTTCGCGCCATTGCCGACGCCGGGTTTCGCAAATTTCAGAGCCGCGAAGCCCTCGGCATGTACATTGACAACCCGGGCGCCTACATGGGCTCCAAAACGTACTCCAGCAGCGACCCCAAGACCGCGCTCTCCGCCGCAGGGCAGGTCATATACTACTCGGACAACTTTGTCGCCATCCACGACAAGTTCCCCAAGGCGTCCGTGCACTGCTTGTTGCTGCCGCGCGACCCCCGCTTCTACCAACAACATCCCGTCTTTTTGCTGAGCCGCCGCGACGACATCGGCAAGGCATTCCTGCACGCCATCCGCGCCGAGGCCGAGAAGCTGCGTGCGATTGTGGCGGCCGAGCTGCGGCGGCGGTTCGGCAAGTTCAGCGCGGCCGACGCATTGCGAGAAGCCGTTTTGCGCGGCGAGGCCGATGCCCCGGGCGGCGGCGACTCGCCCTCACAACAGCTACCGGCCGGCCGTGACTGGAGCAAGGACGTCGTGGTGGGCGTGCACGCGCGGCCCAGCATGAGCCACCTGCACGTCCACGTCTTCTCGCGCGACATGCACAGCGAAAAGGTGCGGCACCGCAAGCACTACAACTCCTTCACGACGCCGTTCCTCGTGCCACTCGACGAGTTTCCGCTGGCCGCGGACGACCCGCGGCAGCCGCACGACGCACGGATGTTCGGCAGTGGAGCGTACCCAGGGACAGGTGAGGATGCCGGGGATGCCAACGACAGCGGCGAGGACAGCGGCGGCGAGATGGATGCGGACAGCCGGGGGGCTGTGAGCCGCCCACCACACCACCACCTTAACTATCTGCAGAGCGACATGAGGTGCTGGCGGTGCGGGAAGAACTTTGGCAACCGCTTCCAGGAGCTCAAACGGCACTTGGACGTAGAGTTTGAGGCTTGGAAAAGGGAGTAAGACTCGGCCAGTTTGGGGGCATACGATGCGCAGAGGAAATGGTAGAAGTGACAACGAGCATTTTTCACAATACCGGAATTTAACACACTATTTTTTTTGCATGTGTATGATTCAAAGGTAAACGGGTGGTTATATGGCCACGAGATGCTTTCGTAACTAGGGTTTTTATCATGTCCTCCAACAGGGAAGGCGAACGGAGACGATTGTAACTGCGAACACGGTAAATCAACAACAAAAATATCACACAGGTTTTTCGCGAGACAACAGAGCACTGCAAGAGTCTCGCCCTCATCATGCTTCAACAACATAGCCCATATTCCATCCAGTACAAGACCATCGCACGGCCATAAACGACGTTCCGCTCAGGCTGCTTTGAGGACACCACAATCCCTCCTTTCCAGCCATCCCATTCGTCACAAAGGAAAACCAAGATTCCGCATGAACGCCAGTGCCACCGAGTTGATAACAAATGTGGGAACATCCGCAACATAAAACGGTGCGAAGAAGTCAAAGTGACAAAAGAGACAAGGGTCAAATGAAAGCACACATAGGAGATACACAGAAACTAGGAAAAGAATAAACGAACAAGGCACCGCAGACGAAGCCGAAGAGAGACGAGGCACAACTAGAATATCCGACGGATGGCGGTCATGACACGGCCTTTGCCCCATCCGGGCGTTTTCGTCGCTAGCAGAAGGGGGAAAGAGCAGAGTCAGCGCACGCCGGCCAATTTTCCATTGGATTTTTTTTTTTCGTTTTTGGGGAATAGTGAAGACAATGTCTGTACCCGTCATGCCGCTGCCTTCCATGTCTCCTACTTTGCAACCCCGTCTCTCTTCCTTGTGTGCTGAGGTTTGTTTGTATATGCTTGGCCGTTCGCGAACGAGAAATATTCGAAGAAAAGTCCGAGGTCATAAAGCGGACGGTGGTTGATAAAGAGATCAGCCAGAATGCGGAAGCGCACACAAACTTGGAAAATCGGGCCAAACAACGCGAGAATAAAACAGGATTTTTGAGTCATGAGGAAGGGCGAGAGACAAGAGGAAGAAAAGGAGACAAGAGGGAGAAAAGGAGACAAGAGAAGACTCACGGCACCACATGAGCGAAGACCATCAACATGCAGGGGGAGAGAAACAGAAGCAGGTAAAACGAGAGACAGAAGCTGAGCGGAGAAGAGGTCCCCTCCCCTCTGTCGTCTGTTCTACCTCGTCTCCCACTCTCTCGTCTCCCATTTATGTTCTTCACTTGCCTCTCGCGCGTTTCGTTCATGACTCACCGCTGTCCTCGTCGTCGTCCGCACCGTTGGCCTTGGCCTCGCTATCGTCTTCGTCGTCGTCGTCATCGTCGTCGCTACCGTTCTCGTCGGCAGCCTCCTTCTCAAGCCGCTCGGCCTCCAGCGCGGCTTTGCTTTTGCGGCCACGCTTGCCGGGGGTCTTGGCGGCAGAGACAGCAGCCGCTACACTGGCCACTGCGGCAGCGGTGCTGGTAGCCGCCTTCTTGGTCGAGCCGACAGGGCGGCCACGGCCGCGACCGGCGCCGGGGGTGGAGGGCGCCTTGGGAGTGGCGGTCTTCTTCTGTGACGGGTCCTTGGGCGGGCGGCCGCGAGGGCGGCCGGTGGGCACGTAGACCTGAGTCTTGCGCAGAGCCGGGTCCATCTTGGGACGGCCACGCTTTCCGGAGCCTTTGCCGCCGGGCTTGGTGACTTTGGCGGCGTCTTCCTGGGCCGGTCGCGTCGAGTGGGTCTTGGACGCGTCGTCCTGTGCTGCGGCTTTGGGGGGCATGGCGGAAGAAGTGTGGGATGTTTTGGACGAGGAAGAGGTTGGGATCAATGAGACGACGGGTACGGCAGCAAGCTGAGGAGCGCGAGGTAAAGGAGTGTGAGGTAACGATAAAAAAATGAAATAAGAATGTGGAAATAAAAATTATAGGTGGAAAAGAAAAGAAAACTGCGCGTTCCGTTTGCTCTTGTTTTGCAACAGTCGCAACGAATTGGTAGGCTTTGCTTTGGACCTTTGCCCTTTTTCTAGGCGTTGTAATTTAAATGGGCAGGCTGGGGTCAGGTCGCCTCGCAGCACGAGCACAGTTGGCTGTCTGAAGCTTCAGTGGAGCAAAAGCCTGGGGTGGGAGCACAGCTGGGGGGGTGGTAGGTGTGAGTGGACGTGTGAGTGGACATGCGAGAGACGTTAAAAATAGTAAGATAAATAATCTCTTTGGAAAATGGGCTATCGCCTGTTCCCGGCGAGGAAAATTGCTAGAAAATCCGCAGGTTTTCGGTTTGCGCTCGACCGTTGCAATTTTCGTAGTCGATATGGTGAGAAAAAGGGAAAAGAAGAAAGAAGGGATGAGGGAGGGAAGAAAAAAAGCAGAAAGAAAAGAGACAGAGAAAAGGGAAAGGGGCAAATGGAATAAATAAAGTGAAATAAATACTGCATAGAGTATTACTCCGTAGAATAAACGGGAAAGACCAGAATGGCCGCAAGAGGCCAACGAGGAGTGGAGGGCAGGAGCGAAAGGGGGGAAGGAGTGAGGGAGGGAAACCGAGAAGAGGAAGGAACTGGGGGAAACACAGCAGGAAACAAGTGACAGGGTAGCTTCAGGTAGTCTCAAATAGCGGGAAGGTGCAAAGGTACGGACACAGGTCGGTGGTGGTGGGTGGGATTTAGCGGGAAAATGGAAATGCAATAATTTAAAATCAGAAAAATAGAGGGAATTTAGAAAAGGAATTATTCCAATCAGGAGGTGGAAAATAAATGGAAATAAAGCCGTAAAATAAATGATAAATGGAAAAGCGACCAAAACGGAAGAAGACGACAAAAGGGGGGGACAGAGAGAAAGAGAGCGAGTCCAACACAGCATGAGGAGAAAGCCGGCAAATAAATCAAAAAAAGAAATAAATCCGGTAAGAAAATAGGCACAAGAGAACGTAGTAATACACGTACAGAGAGAGGGATACACGTTCTCATGTAAGAAAAACACAGCCGACCAGAGACGCTGTGCCTTATTTGGCGCAGAATACCACCCCTTTGCCTGATTCTGCTGGCGCCCTAGTTATTGTGAAGTCGTCTTAAAACAGAGGAAGGGAGAGACGGAGGACGAAGGCACAAAGTAGGGAGCATGCCGTAATACGCCGTGGTAGAGAGACGATCCGGCACGAAAATACCATGGGCAAAAGAGGAGAATCTTGCTCCGAGCAGACACAGGAGCGCGTGTGGAAATACAAAAGATAAACCAAACCGGATTACAGAGCATTCCGTAGATGTCGAGAATAAATTGCTAAATAAAATGAAATAAGTAGCTGAGTCTACCTATACCAAACACGCAGGGACAGCAAAATGGCAAGATCAAAGGGACAAAAAGAAGAAGGGAGAGTACGAGGGCAGAAAGCACGCCAGGAAACGGTAAAGAGCATACCTGTTTCACGCCATTGAGCAGGGCAGTGGGCACATCGCTTCCCATGTCTACAAAGGCGTTCCGAGGACTGCCTGCCACTGGGGGGAAAGATGGGCGTCGCACGTATTCCGTACTCTGCATGGAACACTCCATGTCAAGGAAGACGTAAGTAGATTTCGTCAGCGGGGTCCTCGTCCTCGGTTTGAGAAAGGGAACCCTCGCTCCTCTCTCTGTCTCTCGTTTATTTTGCCTTGAATTTAATTCTGTCGGAAATGCAGTAAAGCGTGTCGACACGTCGGCTGAGGCTGAAACCGTACATCCCTGGCATTGTGTCTCATTCCCTGCTGCGTTATTCTTCTCTATATTATTTTCTGTCATTTTCTTATTGTATTTGCCTTTTTGTCACGTCTCCTTTTATTTCATTCCGTCCATTATTGCTAGGAAGTCAACAACATTTCCTATCAACCCATATTTGATATGTCATGGAACTGCGCATAATCAGACCTCGGAAGCACGTCGTAGATGTAGATCAAGGTTAAATGGGCGGCCCAAAAAGTGACTAGTAGACAATGTGGGAAGACTCTCGATTCAACATTAAAACGCACTCTGCATAGCCATACTATATTTAGACGAAAACGCACGTGGAATCCCTGTAACCTTTCGACAATACGAGTGATATGCGCTTCTTTGTATGATGCAGGTGTATCTCGAAATAGTATTTTCTTTAAAATTGTGGTTCAACTAGTTGACACAAGTGAAGGAAACAGTGCAACGGAAGCCATTGGGCAACGTTGCCATGCCGGTGTAAAATAAAAGGGCATGTCCGTCCAAGGACACTGCCGCAGATAACGTGTTGAAGTAATCAGTGATATGGACAAGAGTCAAGCAAATCCGGCGCTTTTCTAACTGACTATATCGTATGCCGTCTTTCCTCATGCGACCAAAGAGAAAGGACGATCCGTCAAACCCAGTCCGCGGGGACGAGAGACAGAAACAGCGGTTGAGACGCAATAAAATACAAGTACCAAGTCTTTATAAGAATAAAACAGGTGAAAAAAATCCTCGCCAAATTCAAAGACAACCGAAAAATTAAAAGAGACAAAAAACAACGCCTTTCAATATGTGATATCGATCTGCAGGTATATGTGCCACGAGCGCAATGTATAATGGGGGTCATCAAGTCCGGTGAAGTATACAAAGGAAAGAAGATACACTGAAATAGAAGCAGAGTCTTAACAAAGCAGGTAACAAATGAGAGTCATAAAGGCTGGTTGTAAATAAAAACCAAAATGAGTGACTGAAGTTCGTTGTAAAAAGAAATGCAAGGATTAGGGGCCTAGTTGGCTTGCGAAATGGTCGCCGTGCCATTCGGAGGGTGTGATGGATCCTCAGCCGCGTTCGGTTTGACCTTGACTCGGCCCTCGATCAAAGCACTGCGGACGCGCTGGCTGAGTGGTAGCGAATACCGCAAGACACCCTTGATAATGAGGTCGAACTCGTCGTCAAGAATCCGCTCCCAGCGCTCCGAGCCACCGTCTGTACCGTTACCCGGACGCGTGATACGCACGCCACTTCTGGATGTAGATAGGCCGTGGTGGAAGAAGGATCCTTCAAAGGACAATGGGTTGTCGAACTTGGTAAATTTGCCCAGTAAGAAATTCGGAGAGCTATCGGGCTGGTCCCGCGGTTCGTTATCCAAGACGCCAAGGTCGGTGCTGTTGTCGCTGCCGTCGCCGCGAGCGTCATTCGTGTGAACAGAGTGGTCGTCAGGATGCGGGCGCCGCCACCATTCAGAATCGGTTCCAGCATGGGGCGACTTGGCAAAGACCTCCATGTCGGCCGAGTCCACGGAAACCACAACCACGTTGGGGTTATGTGCGCGTACCATCAGGTCGAACATTAGTTCCTGCTCGCTGGCAAGCACGCTGCTAATTTTAACCAGCTCGATATCCTCGAGCGGCTGGGACGTCGCAAACATGAAACCAATCGCACCTGAGATCACAAGCATAAGCATGACGGTAAACACCAGGCAGCTGGCAAAGCGGTTCAAGAACGATGGCGCCGGATGCTGGTACGACTGCTGCTCCAGTGATCGTAGCGACATGTGATTGCGGCGTGAACGGGAGGCGCGGCCCGGGCCGCGCACAGACGAAGATATCAGAGGTGTTCGTTCGTCGTCGGCCTGACCAGGTGTCGTGTCGTCCATATCGTAGCCAAAGGTTCCGTTACCAACACCTCTCTTCTGCGAAAACGCCCCTCCATTGCCCCGGCCGCTACCACCTGACGGTCGTGGGCTGCTGGCGCCCCCTGCCTGGCGTAATGTGGCGCCGTTGGCCGCACCGCTCACAGACGTTTTGAGTCGGGAGCCCGACTGGACCGGGAAAGGCGACTCGCTGTCGAGAATAGACTGGTGTCCGTTCTTCGGTCCATTGAGGCCCCATCGGCCAATGTGGCTACCACTCGCCCCGACATGGTGATGGAGGCGGGCAGTGCCGCGACCAGACCCGGGCGTCACGCCGCGGATGGTAGCCATGTTGGTTTCGTCATCGCCGCCCACACCACTGTCGTTACCGCTGCCGCTGCCAAATGTGTTGACAAACTTCATGCCCTTTTTGGCCGCAGCACTCGGGCCAGCACCCTCGAGGATGCTGTGGATCGACCGCATACCATTCTGGTTGTTGGCCAGGGACGTAGCACTTGGCGTCCGTGAATGATGGAAGCGGTGAGGGCGGTCACGGCTCTCTGCCGGATTCGAATCGTACACAAATGTCTCTTCCGAGTCGGATGTGTTCGCCTCGTCGACAGCGCTCGCCACCTTGGCCTCAAAGATGTCGGCCTTTGAGGTTGCTGTACGTATGTTAGCACCATATATTTACAGTTGTATTGGTTTCATACTTTCAAGTAACGTACCGGTGCCAGGTGCGACAGTTGACTGTTTCCGTACCGTCTTCTTCTTTTCCTTCTTGGGCCGGATAGTTTCTGAGCTTGGCTTCGTGCGCAAACTACCGTTCGGGCCTTGGGCTGCGCTGGGGCCCAGAGCAACATTCGGGATCGACGTTACCGTCTCGGTCTCGACGGTCATCGTGGGCTGGGACGCCTCGCCCGACTTGCCTTTGCCGGACAATTTGACGGTGCTCGAGTTACGGGACGCAAGAGATGGCGGTGCAGATCCCGATGCAGCTGTGCGCCGGTTGTTCTTTGTGCTTCCGTTCTCACTTCCACTCTCATAATTTTGGGAGGCGAGCTGGCGCGCTCGAATCGTCCGTGCGGGGGACACCTCGGCGACTTCAGGCATTGTTGTGGTAGTGCCAGCATCAGATGTTACACTGGCAACCTCAAGCTTCTCCATTGCCGCATCAACGGCACGGGAGGAGCCAGCCAGAGGGCTGGCCTCCTGCACAGTTTCGAGCGTTGGCACATTGCCGCTTACGCCACGCACGGGAGTGCGCATGCCCGGCTGAAGGTACAGGTCCTCGGCTTCGCTATCGGAAGGAGTGGGCGCGGCGTCGAGTGATGGCGATGCAGCGGATGTGCGCTGCAGGTTGATCGAGGGGATATCGGAGGTTGTCGCAGACGCCGGGAGGTTAGGCCGGTTGAGGACGGGAGGAGGCGAGCGTAGGCGTGGAGAGACAGGCCACCGCGGATTGTCACGTGGCTGTTCCGATTTCTGGGGTCCGGGCGCGCGAGCGGTGGGCGCATCGGATGCGGTCGGAAGAAGAGTGGGGATTGTCGAAGAGGCGAGAGTGGCAGCCTTTTGCGTCGCAGCCGCGGGCTTGCTGGTTCGACTTCGTGACGGGCTCGTCTCTTGCTGGCTGTTTCTGCGCGACCGAGTCGTGGGTGTTGCTGAAGTGGACGGTTGCGGGGACTGTTTTGAAGATGTGAGAGGAGCCGGTGACGGTTGTGCTGGTGTCGGCGCTGCGGATGTAGCAGCTGCTGTGGCTACTTTCATGGCGCTGTGCGATCGTGCAGAGGGACGGGCGGGTGACGGCTCTCGTGAAGCAAACGGGGATGCGCTGGCAGATGTACCAGCAGACACAGATGGAGAAGCCTGGGTCATCTGTTTTGTGGGTTGTGCGAGATCAAGTCTCCGCATCGAGGTAGCAGATGATTCGCGGACAGGCGTGGGGCGTGGGATGTGTGCCTGGTTGGCAGACGCGCCATTTACGGCATTGGATGACCTGTCCATGTCGGGTTCAGTGTCGTGGGATAATGGAGCACGATACGTTGAGTGTTTTGTTTGGTTGAAGGGCCGTTCTCGAGGAGGGGGGCGGGCGTTGCCTGAGTCAAATGTCCCAGATACGCTGACGCGTGCGCTCGTCTCTCAGCTGGAATTGCGACGTTCGTATGGTAGCACAGTCTGAATCATGATATCATATTGTGGTTCCAGGAAACGAAGACGAGGTGGGCGCGTAGGGCGGTCGAGCGTTGAGAAGAGCGTGAGCACGTTCGTATGGCCAGGTTTGTCCGCAGTAAGGTCAGTCTGCAAGCTCTGGCTGGGCAGCAGGAAATAAAGTGGCTTGCTGGTCTGTTGGCTCTGACCGTCAGTGGTTGTCGTCGAGTCCGTTAGGGCAGAAAGCAGACGGTTTGACGACAGACGGAGAATGGGGTCGTGGACAGCGATACTGGGACGATGGAAAAGTACGAGCCAAAGCGACGGGAAAAGATGGAGACGGACGACAGAGACAAAGAAGAAAGGCCGAAACCAAGACGGACACGGAAACGAGAAGAAGGCGAATGGGAGGACGAGGCGGCGCGAACTGTAGACTGTAGACCGTAAAAACTGTAGAAAGGGAACAGTGAGAACGTCTTAAACGGGTTGGGCCTGGATACCAGAGGCCGTGGAGTGCAGGACGATAGTCGCGGATGTCCGTTGGGCAGCGTTGGGTATGTTGCATGGAGAGACAAGAATGCAAATGGGAGAAAAAAGATGCTGGAAAAGGAGGAGTGGGCGCGGGAGACGAGAGAGGGAAGGCAATGGGGACATGTATGTATGCGTTGTTGATGTGACGCTTTCGTGCGTGTGTTGACGAGGAAGGGACGTTGTCTGCGTTGGCAACAGAATTTGGCTGGCTGAGAGGAAACGGAAGGAGCGCAGTACTTGTTCAGCGTGGCACTAGCGCTGTGCGTCGCTGTCTCGCCTTTGCACAGTAAAGTGCTTCTGCGCTGCGTAATAAAAAGTGGACCCGGTCCAGACGGGACCTTAATATTTGGGAGAGACAGGGCCTGGGGGCGTGTGTGGGAGCCATGGAGTGTGAGAGGGGGCGCTATTTTCAAACGGTGGAAACCATGAGGTTTGGGCGTCTGGGCTTGTGTGCGTGGATGTCGCACAGTGTGAATCAGTACACACAGTGTGACTGATGACAACCAACAGCGCCGAATCTGGTCTTGTTTGTTTGTTCCTGCCCTGATGCCTTAGTTGTGAGCCGTCCGACCCAGTAAATGCGCAATGGAACGCGGAAGGAGCTACCTGACAGCTTCTCACTCGAAAAGCTCCGCGATTTTTAGACGGAAAATCAAGAAATGAGGCAATGCACACTTAACAAGGAGTGGGCGAAGGACATTGGAAAAGGCAGCAACATTTCAAAGAGTCCTCGGTGATCCGCTGGTAAAATTCCCTGCAATAGCCCTGACAGTCGGCACGTCACCACTTGCAGTTGGGAAAGTGAAACGGAGCGAACCATCCGTTTGCGCCTTCCCTGCGCTAAGCCTGCAAGGCGCTCCTTCCCCGAGCGACGTTGGAGGTGCCACGCTGCCTGGCTGCGTTGCTTGCCATACTTGCCAAGGCACAAAACAAACCCAACCAAACACACTCTTTGGCTTCCTCACTCCGTCCGCCCCTCCCTCCCTTGCGCAAAGCAGCCTGTCGTCCCTTCCCCATCTCGACGGCACAAAACGGCAAGGAGAAAGAAGGGTAAATTTTCAGAGCACGGAAAGAACGACGAACGGCAGGCGCAGAGACAGGATAATAATCTAGGACGTATGCACATGCACGGTCAGCGCAACGGACTGGGAATAATGCCGTCATCGACTCGGTCCTTCCCTTGTTTTTTGCCTTCCTTCCCCCCTGTCGCAGTGCGCAAATGGGCCAAATGGGCCAAATTGCGCCGTCTGTTCCGTAATGAACGCTGTCGGTGAGAGGTTTTTTCGGGGGCGTTTATATCCGTCTCCAAACGTCGCCCTGTCGAAAAGGTTTTCACGTTTATGGACTCTTTTTAAAAAAGTCTTTCGTATTCCAACCCCCTGGCGCCGCAGACAAGACCACCGAGTCCACGTATCGCATGCAGCCTTCCAGAAGGAACCCCCGGAATCCGCTAATCTTAGTGCAGGGCTGGTTCCTGCCTGCTACATCGGCAGAGCAGCACAGTACTTTTATTCCGACGTATTTTATATGGCATCATTCGGTACCTTTGGCAAGAACCTCTGTACCAACGGTTGACCGCAGATTCCAACCTCTTTTGGATTTTTTTTTTCTCCCTTGTTTCTCTCTTTCAATCGCACTTGCAAAAGGAGGTCTTTCTGCTTCCAGCTGTTTCGAGGACGTTTGCTGTTGATCTTAGCCCGACGAGCCTGACTGATCTGTTTTGTTGTAATTACACTGTCCCTGGCGCTCTTTTCTCCATTTTACTAGCGAATACTGTTGTCTGCTGTGGTTTTCTCGTGACAGTGAGCAGCTGACCACTATTTTTTTGGGGGGGGGGGTGCACCCCTGTCGCTTTCCCGTCCTCTGGTCCCGAATTCCATTGTCACTGGGCTGTTGTTTATCTGTCTCCCTTCTCTTTTCTTTTTCCGCTTGTTCCATTTGCTCTACCGGACCGCTCCTTGTTGTTGTGGTTTTTTCTTCCACGTTGCCGGCTCCACTTTCACCTTGCTATTTCCCTGTCCCTTGTCTCGGCTTGTCCCAATTACTGGAACGACCGACGGAGAATAATACTCACCGCTTCCCTGTTGCAAATTGACCACATGAGTACATTGCCGAATCGAGGTGGTGGTAAAATTGCTTTCGAGGAGGGACGTGTTTGTTTGTCTCGCCGCTTTTTGTTGGGAAAGTGGTTGGCCATACATTTCTCACAGGGTTTCTCACCCTCATGTGCGATGTATGTGACCACTTTTATCCTCCAACAAGTTAACACAATTCTCGACATGTACGCAGTGTCATTTAAGGCATAAGCGCGTGTTACTGGCAACACACACAGTACATACCCCATATCCCATCTAGAAGCTTGCCCCTTCGGTGTGCTTCTTGAGATGAACGGGACGAAGTCATGGACATAGCTTAATCTTGCAAGGCGTATTTATGAAAACGGAGGGACAGAGAGTGACAGCCTACCAATTCTGGTGCGCGCTTTTTTGTGAACTGCACCGTTGACTGTTGCCTATCCAGATTCGCAGCAAAACGGTGACAGGCTCAGATTCGCCCCTTGTCGGATGCAACCGCCGAATACAGAAACATGCTCTCTATTTCGTATTAGGGGAGTTCATGATATGGGCTTGCAAGGTATGGAGTTACAACCTATCGTACGTCTTACGGGTCCGCGACTTGCCGACCGTCGCAACAAAAAGAGAAAGAGAAAATCGGGGAGGGAATTTGAGATAATTAAATGAACACGACAGCGATGCAGCAGTAAAATTTAAACCTCTTAGGAGGAGGAGGCGGTCAGCCCATCAAAAGACACCGACATCACCATGAACGGATGGGAAGCTGCTCAATGGACAGACTGAGAGGAGAGGAAACACTCGTGCTTGACGATGGGAGGGCAGAGAGTTCACCAGAGTCTACACTGCAGGCACGGCTGGTTTCAGCCTCTCACAGGTGGCGACGTGGCACAATATGACCAACGCATCATACAAGAGAATAGCCGGTTCTGCTTGCTAAGGCGTTCTCGAAGCACATTTTCTATCAACTCTGGCGTGTCTTTCATACGTAGTCTCAAAATGGTGCGGCGGAGTTCCGTAGCAAGAACGTGACATGCAATGACTTTCTAGCTCGACATCATAATGCGACGTAAACAATGTCCAACAAAGACACTTGGCGAATTGCGAGCCTCCCGCCATTTACGGATTTTGACAGCATTGTCTTGAAAAATCTGCGGTAGAGAAGTTTTCGTCTTCTGGGCGGTTCTTTCTTCGACTTTCTCTTCTGTGTGACCATTCTGCGCATCGCCTTCAGCCGAACCGGTCACAGCATAAGACGTTGAACAAGGCCAGGCCAGCCGATGACGATGTATTTTTGGAAGCAACACGTCAGTTACTTTGTTAAGATGTATTGCCTCGTCGATTTCCGCACTCTGTGACTATACATGTGCCACCAACGCATACATATCGCGAATCCCAAGGCTTGCCCACCGGGTTCGTGTTACGCCTGTGACTACAAGGACATCTGCACCGCGACCGAGATGGCTTGGGCAGCTTCGCGATTGCCTCACAACTCAGCAACAGAACCCATTTGTTGACACATTTGCCATATTGGCATTAAACTAGGAAAAGACTTTTAAGCACCCGAGAAGCTCGTCTTATAAAGGCTGATATTTAGTCACAACGACAGCTGACGGGCGAGAAATACTAGCAACACGAGTACTGTTGGATGTTGAGTCTTTGCTCTTCTGTTGACATACACTGTAGTCTTCGCCACTAACAACCAAATTTGACGACGCCGGTAACTGCACGTGATGAAGGCTTTGTCATCATCACGTGAACGTTTATCGAATGCCCTAAGCATGAAAATACAGTGGTCAGGGGCAGGCCATAGCCCTGAACCAGCTGTCTACAGGCGCCAAGAGCAACAATCACAGGCACGATTGGCCTGCAACCATCATGTCGCCCTCGCGCGTAATTCGTACATTGCGGTTGATGTCGCTTCCTTCCCCTCCCTCAGTGTTTGGTGGGGTCAGAATGTGAGGCCAAGATTGCAGTCATGGCCTTTCACATGAGTTACGAAGAAAGAGACAAGGAGAGCCTTGCGATGGCATATGGAAGGAATGGCTCTTGTCTTAGAAACAGGAGGAGTGCAAGGCAGGAGCCCATCGGGGCGCATTGTTGCTCTTTGTTTAAAAGGAGCGACAGGGCAACAAAGTGACGAAAACAGAAGGCACACTGGGCAGATTTTAAAACACAACCCCTCTATTTGTGGACTGTGTGTCATCGCGGCCTTAGCCAATCGCCACCCGCCTCTCTCCCATTTTTGCTCTGCTCTTATTTATTTTTTTAAACACCAGCCGAGACAGCCAGTCCAAAGCCAGCAAAAGCCACTATTTAAGTGCTTTTTCTTAGGAACATCGTTTCTTCCTATATCCCTCCACTTGGGAGAACGAAATCATCGCCAAACCGACCGCACACAGACAGCGTTGATTACCACGAACAGTCAACATGCCGAAGAACAAGGGAAAGGTGCGTTTCTTCTCCATCTGCTCACATTTCCAGCCAGTGTCCGAATCTTGCGGCTAACCGTTTCGCTTTCTAGGGAGGTAAAAACCGGCGGCGGGGTAAGAACGAGAGCGACAAGGACAAGCGCGAACTCATCTTCAAGGAGGAGGGCCAAGGTACGTGACGACCACAAGAGGATAGGATGATGCCAAGGAGGGACACCGTTCTCCTCTTTGGCAGTCAGGAACCTCTGCTGACTCGTCCGCAGAGTATGCCCAGGTTATCAAGATGCTCGGCAACGGCCGTCTGGAGGCCCGCGCCTTCGACGACAGCGGCACCATGCGCCTGGCGTCGATCCGCGGCAAGCTTCGCAAGAAGGTTTGGTAAGTTTGTGCACACCGAATTCCATGAAGCCTACCACTCTGTTTTGACTCTTGTCCGGGGTTAAAGCGGGGAAGCAGGACGCGTTTCTAACCGTGCCACAATTTAGGATCAACACCGGCGACGTGATTCTCCTGTCCCTTCGCGAGTTCCAGGACGGCAAGGGCGACGTGATCCTCAAGTACTCTTCTGAGGAGGCCCGTAACCTCAAGGCCTATGGTGCGTTCAACCTGCGATTCTGCTGTTGTCCTTGTTGTTGTTCATGCGGGGCATGGTGCTGGCCTGTTTGGGTCGTGTGCTCATCGTCTCCACATCAACACAACCGTGCATGCATACATGCATACATAATACATACACATGCACACGTGTAACTAACATCCATAGGCGAGCTTCCCGAGCACGCCAAGATCAACGAGACCGACACCTACGGCGACGGCGGTGAGGGCGACGTTGGCTTCGAGTTCGACGAGGAGCGTGACGAGAGCAGCGACGAGGGCGGCAACGCTGGCGATATCGCCATCGACGACATCTAATCCCTTTCCCTCTTATAGGAGAAACGGAAGACAAGAGTCGTTTATCAGTACAACAGAACGTGGAGGCTGCGAACCTTTGCAGTCTATGGATAAAAAAGGAATATTTTGATCAACTCGTCAACAGCGGCCACCACGACCGTCCCCCCATTCAAACGATGAGGGAGGGTCGTCGACCTGGGCCCTACAAAAATTACTACAGGGAAGGACGACAAAGTGCAGTGCCGTCCCGCAAACGATCCCGCTTGGATGGAAGCCATGACAAGAGCAGCGCGAACCTTCTGGTTCTAGCTCGCAGGCAGCTTCGAAGCAGAACAGTTGCTCGGAGGGGGCATATCCTGCCTCTCCTGATCTTCTTTCTTTACAAGCTGGGGCCGCGTCAAGCACGGGGGTCGGGAGATATAAAAAGCTTACGACTAGTAACGATGAACAGAAACTGAACAGAAATGGAAGAATATCACTTCAATACATGGCCTTTATTCGCTCTCGGACCTGTGTAATATTTTTGTCCTTTTTGGGTTTGGCATTACAGATGTTCGTCTTTTTTTTTAGTTGCCTGCAATTTTATTGCCCTTCCTTTGCTTTGGCAAGCGGACATTGCTTTGTGGTCAGGAAAGGACAATGCGGTTTCGTTATTATATATGTATTTAAAAAAACCATTGGACTTGAAATGATAGTCATTGTTGTCTTCACTCAGATTGATATGCGACGTAAGAAGTGAGTTACGTACATTTTGAAAAACGATATGTAACATAATTACAGTCTGTCGGTAGTCGCCATTTTACATCTCATTGTGATATTCTGCAGTGGTGTTATTTTTCTTTATTGTTTCGTTCGTCATATACAAAGTCCAAAGTAAAATGAGCCTCCCAAGAAACCGACCACGTTCCGTCTCATACCTCGTAAACAGAATAAAAACTAGTAAAAGAGAAGAAGCGAAAATAAATAAATGATGAGAGTTAAGAAGACGGTTAGAAAGGTTCATGACAGAGCTTCTCAGAAGAATCGTAGGCGAAACTACGTCCATACTCTCAGTCACGATATAAAAAAAGGGTATCCAACCAGTTGTGCAAAAGAGGGGCATGAATGGAAGAAAAGAAAAGAAAACAACGCGGAGTATCATGTCGGCTTGACGACTCCAATGCTACGTGGGAAGCAGCGAAAGATAAAGAGTGCTCTACTCCTGAATCGGTTCCGCCGTGGTGGGCATGCCAGTCAGCGTCGGTGTGCCGTTTCCGCCGGGTGCCGCAGCGGACCCGTCTTCCTTCTTTCCCCACCAGCCCATCCAGCTTGCGCGCTTGTTAGCGGTCGGCGTGACGCTGTCTGTGTTTTCCTGGACCAGTCGCAGGGGCCGTGGCTTGGAGCCCGTAAAGGCCGTTTTCTCGTGGACAGGACGCGGCGGGCTGTTCTGGTTGTTTGATGACGACTGTGGCGGCGACGTGTCACTGCCGGTGCCGCCGCTGGCCCGCTCGCCAGACGCTGAATCGCCCGAGACGCTGGACGTTTCACTTCGCATGCCGGGGAAGTTTCCGCTAGCGCCGTTCCCGCCAGGTGAGCGAGCGCCGCTTCCGGATCCTGCACCGGCACCACCACTGGACACGGCGTACGTACCGCTGCCAAAGAATTGTGAGCTACGCAGGCCGGGTGACAGAGGACCGTCAACACCGCCACCCTTGTACATGGCGTTCACGACAGAGGCAGCAGAGGTGCCGCCGCCGCCCGCGCCGGTGAACTGTTCGCTCATGGGTCGTATGGGCCGTCGCATGCTGGTGGTGCGGGTTAGGGAGATGGGAATCGAGGGCGCGGTGTCTGGATTGCTCATAACCGCCTCGGGCATGTAGGACACAGGGCGAGGACGCTTGGCTGCTGCACCTGCAGCTGCTGCCGGCTCCGATGAACGGGAGGTGATCGATTTGGTGCGCTGGAGGAAGGACTGGATGGCGCTGGGCTGTGGTGTTGTTTGCTGCGGCTTTGGTGGAGGCGGCGGGGGTAGCTCCTTGTCCGTATTTGCGCTTGTGGCCGTAGCGCCCGCTGGCGGCAGTGGCTGCTTCCCGTCTGTAGATTTGTCGAGGATGTACTGGTAGTCCTGGTGTTCCAGCAGGCGCTCGATGATCTTGTTAATGTACAACGTCAACGCCTTGTTCTGGTCCTGGAGCGACTTGAGCTCGGCCTCCAACCGGCGCTGGCCTTCGACAGGAACGCCGTCTGTGCCGTTGGTCACGGCGCCACTTGCAGCCCCGGCCTCATCGCTGTCGCTGCCGGCCGCATCGTTCAGCTCGTCTGCCAAGCTGGATCCGCCAACCGCGCGTCCTTCAAGTGCATTCAGGGCATCCTCGTTTGAGGAGCGTGGCCGGCTGTGCGTACCACCTGTGTTGCTGATGAGACCAAGGCCGCCGCCGAACCCAAAGTCAGCCATGCCAAAGTCACCCTTGAGCGTCTTTTCCTGCAGAAGCAGCTGGTAGCTCTCATTGTCCTCCATGAGGCGGGCGTTGGCCATGCGCGCTTCCATCAGCTGCCGCTCGACCTCATGCAGGCGGCCGCCGCCCTGGTTCTCGGATTCAACGAGTTTGATCTGGGCCTCGGCCAGTTCGAGGCGCAACGACTCGATCAGCTTGTCTTTCTGGAGCAGGAGCTTTGAGTTGTTGCGCGAGTCGCTGCGGTGGAGAGACGAGGGCGGGGCGAAGCTGCCACTGTCTACGCCGGGCGAGCTGTTGCTTGCTGGAGAGTGTTAGAATGGGGGAGAGAGAGACGGCTATGAGAGGCACTCTTTGAACAATCACTCACTTATTCTCGAGGGCCGGCCCTCGTCGTCGGCGTTGCGCTGCGCCAAGCTGTCCTTGAGGCGCTGGATAATGCGCTCCTTTTCCTCCTCGCGATTGCTCATATCCTCCTTTTCGCGGGTCATGGCGCTGCGCTCAGCCTCATAAATCGTCTCCATCTGCTGGATCTGGCGTGCCATCTCGCGTTTCTCGTTTTTGAGCGTCTCCGCCTGCTCGTCGTACTCGTGCACGCGCTCCTCCAGCTTCGAGTGCTCCTTGACCACCTCGTCTAGCCGTGCCTGCAGCACGTCGTTCTGTCTCTGGTACTGCTCGGTCGCGCCCTCCGCCTTGCTCAGCCGCTCCTTAAGATCGTCAAGAAGGGCCAGGGTCTCCGCCCGCGCGGCCTCTTCAGCCTCTGTATTGGATGCAGTGTCGGCACCAGGCGACGGCGCAGTTTTCGAGTTGCTCAGCAGCGACTCACGCCGCTGGGCCGCCGCCGCCCGAGCCGACACGAGGGTGCTGGACCGCACTGAGCGTGTGCGTCCGACACTGCTCGTTGGCGTGGCCGTGCCGGTGCCGGTTCGGTCGCCGCTGCTGGGCGTCGAAGCGCGCGGCTGTCTGGAGGGCGACGCAGTTGGCGAGTCGCGGCTCCCAGCCGGTGGCCGTTTTGCTGTCGGCGTTGACATGGTGTTTCCGTGTGGGTTTGTCGTGTGTTTCTTGGTTTCCGCCGTTGTCCTGTCCATTCGTTGTGTCCTCTTCGTGTTGACCGCTCTTTGCTGATTTGTCGTTTCTTCAGCGGCGTCGAGCTGCAGAGGCGCCAAGTTGAAGACGAATGTGGAGTAAACAAGAGGGAAATGCGGGCGTTCGTCGAATAGGGGAGCGCTACGCTTCAAGGTGCGAGGAAGGGGTTGACTCTTGACAAAGGCAGAACAGTTCGGAAAGTCAACGGAGTGACGAGTCACAGCCACTTCTGAAGTAGAAGAGGAGAAATCGACAATATTGGAAAACAAGAAGCTGTGCGTGTCGTGGCTCGTGAGAAAAGGAGCAGGAAGGAGCGAATGTTGAAGCACAGGGGAAATGGGAAGGTGATCGTTTGCAGGGGCCTGGGCTTCGCGGTATTGCTGGTAGTCTAGCTGTTTAGCACGGCAAGGAAGGACCAACAACCCCTGGCGTCGCGTTTCGGAGGCCAAGTGCTAATTACGGCCCTGGCAGGAAGGAGGTACGGGACAGCCCAACGGCACAGGGAAGGTGCAGTCAAGAACACAATGCAATAGCTAGGCGGAGCAGTCCTGACAAACTTTGCGTATTTCCAACGCTAATTCTGGAAGGAAAATGAAGAGAATGGGTGAAAGAGCAAATGGTTGCACGGCGGAGAAGGTCCAGTGGGGAAGTCGCTCTGGAAACCCACATTGTTATTTGGGAGAAGTATCTTACTTGCAGGATGTGGTATGTTGTCCTTTCCAGTATTGGCGCACGACGAGACAAGGCGCCCTGTGGTTTCTGTCTGGTAAGAAATTACGACATAGACGGCCACCACAGGAGATACATATAGACGGCAGCGACGAACAACAGACAGCGGCGTGATTCGACAATGGTGCTTTGTCACGACGAAGGCACATCTTTGTGGCCGGCCAGCTGGAGCGCAGAGAAACGAGCGCGCAGGACCATATTGGAACATTAGACAGAACGGCCAGTGGGAGGCTGATGAGGCAGGCGTTGAGGAATGCGCTGGTTGCTACGCGTCTGACACTACCAGTGAACTCATTTACTGATCCTGGAGCCTGTATGCGTCGATAGTGTTGCCTTTGTGCAAGTGCGACATAGGTTGAATACATATATGCATTTCGCATGGAGTTGGTTCCAAGTGGCGGGATCGCTGTTGACGACTGCGCTCCATCGGACGGCGTACGGAGTAGATACTTTTTGCCCTTGCAAGTTTGTTGCCTTATGTGTCAATCAGGTGCGGACGAGCGTTTTGTCTTGTTAACGGCTGCACATGCTATCAAATAGGCGACAAAACAGCCGTTTTCTGCACCGGTTCATGTTCTGTTTTGATCATCTCGCTGGGCCTGCGCCCGGCTTCCTAAAACGGAACGCGCCTCCACCATGTTGCGATGCTCGCGCGTCGCTGAATGGAAGCACGACTGCAATCTTCCGTGCCCGATGAGGGAATCGGGACACGCATCTGCAACTGGGTCCAGCCCAGAAACCCTACCCCTGTGCCAATGAAACGTCTAGAAACACGAAAGAACATGAGGCGGCGGCCATCCCAAAATGGAGCAATGAGCGGGAGATTGCGACGACAATTAGGACATTCATGCGGAAAAGCGCTGATCGCTGGCGCATCCCAGCAGTCTTTTTGAAGCGCTTGACAGAGGCTAGGCAGTCGCCAATCCCCGTTCGGCACATTTCAGAAGCATTGTATGTCGAACTGTCGTATATGGTTGACAGGTGTGTTCATAACCGTGGATGAGTTGCTCACATGATGTCGTCCGTTGCACATTCTCGCACGTGTTATTAGGAACAAGGTACACACTATCGCTTATAAGCATATGCGATATATGCATTTACACGGCGTTAATTGATACTTCACTTGGCATCACACCGAACACACGATTAAGTTGGGGACAGTGGCTTGTTCTGAAGGCTATTTTGTTTCTTTGGTATAATAGATCACTGTCCTTGACACATAATAGTCGTGGACTTTCTTTTCCTGAACGCCGTTTGATGCCTCCCAAAAAGCAACCATTCCGTCAAGGAACATGGCAAAATTTTGTATTTTGGAATTTTTATAATGTTCATTCATAAAACCATCCTCATCGCGTTTGCCGCAAGTCCCATGGTGTTGTTTTGATTGGCTTTTTGTGTATGATTGCCTGCTTAAGCCTGCTGGTCGGCCAGGATGTCCGAGTCACCGGGGTCCAGGACGGCCATGGTGGAGCAGCGGAAGAGCTTACCGCAAGCAGTGCCAAGCTCGATCTATACAAAGGGGAAAACGTACGGGTTAGCTATACGAAATATACCCTCCAAAGTCACAGTAGAGTGCAACTTCTTCGCAGGGCAGGCCCAGACCACCGGTCACGCACAGGCGAGACGGGGGCACCGCAATTCAGCTTTGTAAAACGCAGAACCGTGACCGGCTTCTGTCTGGGCCGTCTACTGGAGAGAAGGGGTGGCACCAGAGGTGGCATCTCAGAAAAACGGAATCGGGGAAGAGGATAAACGCACGTTGTTGCCCGAGAAGTGGTGGACGTTGGTCTTGCTCAGCATGCTGTAGTACTCGAGCTCAGACTTGCGGAGGGGGCTGGTGTTGGAGGAGATCAGGACCAGCTTGGCCTTGCCCTGCAGTAGAGAGTCGTGTTAGCAGTCTGCTCGACTCTTTGACGGTCGAAGAAGCGCATCGTGGCAAGCATCGCGGGATCAGAAACGTACGCTGCGGAGCGACTTGAGGGTGCTCTTGTAGCCCATGGTGACCTTGCCGGACTTCATCACAAGCGCAAGGCGCGAGTTGATGGAGTTGGCGTCCTTCTTGTTCTTCTTGGGGGCCATTGCAACGGTTGTCGACGAAATGTATGGGTTGTTGTCGGTAAGTGTCGTGGGTGTCGAGAGGAAAGAAGAACGAGACGACAGAACTTTTGGTCGAGACAAACTACAAAATTTCTCTCCCCATCGCTAGCGCCAGCGCAAGAATGGCATGCACGGAAAAAAATATGAGTAAAAATGAGTAAAATCGTTAGGTGGACAAGAGTGGGACACCTATTTTTCCGGTTTTCGTGGAGGAGTCACCCAAGGGCAAGAAAGACCTAAACGACCCACTTTATTTTGGCCCCTGCCACAAAGGAAGGAGTCACTCGCCAGCCGAGCCTGACAAAAGTCGGGAAAATGGGCGAACCTTCCTCTAGTAAGCCGATTTGCTTTGAAATCAGCTAGTGAGGCGAACTGAAGCCACCCAAAGGGAAATTTCGTCGCCCGCCGCTTATTTTCTTGTTCTCTTAAAAACACCTCTCGATCAGCCTTTGGATCGCCAACCCTCAACGACAACCCCAATCACAACAACACTTAACGACAAATTGACAAACATCCGACACAATGGCTCGCCGTCCCGCCCGTTGCTACCGGTACTGCAAGAACAAGGTGCGTTCGTGAAAGGAAGATCGAGCGAAGGAAAGGAAGTCAAAGGGAAGAGGAGGAAGTCATCGACCCACGATCCTAGGACGAAGACGACGACGAGAACGAGCGACCGCTAGGCGACTTCGCATTCTGAATTGCTGTTTTGGTTATCGTTTTGCACGAAAATATCATTTCGGCTGCCTAGGCTCGTTTGTGTTCGTTCCGGGGTTGGTGGTCGTCTCAAGATATGGGAAGAATCATTCGGAGAGCGGAGGAATATAAATGGTTTTGTCGTTTTCATCGCAAGCAAACAAGGTACTAACGGCGTGCTTCATCTAGCCGTACCCCAAGTCCCGCTTCAACCGCGGTGTCCCCGACCCGAAGATTCGCATCTTCGACCTGGGCCGCAAGCGCGCCACCGTCGACGACTTCCCCCTCTGCATCCACCTCGTGTCCAACGAGTATGAGCAGCTGAGCTCCGAGGCCCTCGAGGCCGCCCGTATTTGCGCCAACAAGTACCTCGTCAAGACTGCCGGCAAGGAGGGTTTCCACCTGCGCGTCCGCGCTCATCCGTACCACGTCGTCCGTATCAACAAGATGCTGTCGTGCGCTGGTGCCGATCGTCTGCAGACCGGTATGCGTGGTGCCTGGGGCAAGCCCAACGGCACTGTCGCCCGTGTCAACATCGGCCAGATCATCCTGAGTGTCCGCACTCGTGACTCTAGTATGTCTTCATGTCCAAGAACACTCCAGCATCCTTGATTTGGCCTATTACTAACCCGCTTCACAGACCGCGCTTTCGCTCTCGAGGCTCTCCGCCGCTCCCAGTACAAGTTCCCCGGCCGCCAGAAGATTATCATCTCCAAGAACTGGGGCTTCACGCCCCTCCGCCGCGAGGAGTACCAGGAGAAGAAGGCTGCTGGCCGCGTCCGGGTGGACGGTGCCTACGTCCAGTTCCTGAGCAACAAGGGCAACCTGGCTGCGAACATCAAGCAGTTCCCCGACGCCTTCTCCGCATAAAGTGGTTGGAGGAGTTGAGAGACTGAATTGTTTGCATTTTTCGTTGTATTTCCCTGTTGATCGATAAAATGCCAGGGTGGTACAATCACACCCTCGCGCGGGCACAGAGCGGCGCTTGGTGGTCTTCTTTTTTGGTTCATCTATTCTATTTTAGCACACGCGGAGACGACGTGTGGGTTGGCTGTGGGTTTCTTTTCTTGTCAAGAGAGGAGAACATGCTCTGCCGGAGCGCTGTTACAAGCACAATGTGTGGCACACTGCCCGAGTTTACCTGGGCACGCTTGCGATGCTCACCGGCGGCACGAATGCTGTATGAGCACGGCTCTAACGTCACGAACCCGAGAAACAGAATTAGGAAGAGACGAATAAGAAATTGACCCACGATTCAACCAATATATGCAATGTGCCGTGATAAAAATCATATCATGAGCCTAAAACAGCAATTTGTAGCCGTAGAACACCAACTCATATGGCCACCACTGTAGACAAGTTGTATGGCCAGCTTTGGAGGGTACATTATAAATCTATTGCCATGGATTTCAAACGGTACGTTTCGCTTTCAGTGGCTGTGGCTCACCCTCCTGACTGCCCATGCCGATCGCTTTCTTCTCCTTGCTCTTCTCCTCTCTTGTGGGCTTGCGCACTTGGTCGCCTGTCTACGTACGTCGTAGGCTACTTTGTTTTAGATTCCCCAACGAAAGCGAACGTGACCAGGTGATCTTTATGTGGCGTCTTTTGGCGTCATTGGAGTCCTGTGAGGGGCATATGGCGGGCACTTCCTCGCCATATCTTTGGGCATCACATTAACCTTTATCCCACAGGTGAACAGACGGTGTCTCAATTCAATCGTGCACTCGTTAATATTCAGCTGGACGATAGCTTGCAACATTGTCGATCACCGACGTGAGTGACGCCGTAGAAAACGACGGCACATACGGAAAGGTGTCACGCGTTGAATGAGGGAAGACGGAGCGAACAAGAGAACGGCGGGATGTGCTCACAGCGTGTCAAACTGGTAACTAAACTGGAGAAATGGATTGGCGCTTTGTTCACTTATTGGCTGGCATTCGGCCTGGTAAGATAGCGACAGGACCAGAGGACGCTGTGGCGCGAGTTTCCGGTAAGCTATGACGGGTTTGGCCCCCCAAATTTGCGATTTATGGCGCCATTTTAGAGACCTGCTGAATGCTGGCGACGGCTATCGGTCCTTTGGCCCCCAGCCAGACCACTTCGAGGACCTCTGCCACCTTTGGCCAAGAACACGCCTGGGCTGGACCGTTCTTTCACTGGTATCGCAATAATAGGCCCTGAGAACAAGTTTCAGGGTTTTTTACGATTGTCCGAGCGAACGCAAAACCAGTCGGGGTTTGCTTCGTTGTTACGAAGCTGCCAGTGTTTACCATAAGCTGAGGGGAATTATGTGAGATTTAAACGTAAATCGAAGCAGCGATATACGAAGGACCGATAATGGAGCGACGCGAGGTGAGAGCACCCAAAGGTACAACGGCTTCGGGATGTAAATACGTAAGAAAAAAGGTGCCAAAATTGCATCGTCGAATGCCCACCACTTTGCGTCTGCGGCTGCCAAGTTGGTTGAACTCTCGGAACTGCAGGATAGTAATCGCAAAAGGGCGCACGTCGTAGACGGGAAAGGAGGGTGGGAGTCAGTCAGACACAGCCCTTTTCTTCCGTTTTCCTTTTGGCCCGTCTTTCCCTCAGTGGCTGCTTTCAGCCCAGTTCAGTCAGAGTATACGATGCACTACTGCTGTAGCGTGAATCTTAGGTTAATTACTGGACAACCGTCGACATTAAGCAAAATACGAATCTCTGTCGTCAGAGCACGAAGCCACGGCTGCAGGTCAGCCCAGGGGCCACACCCTCCAATACACTGCCAATATTGACTGCCCTGGTTCGCGGTCACTTCGGACCAGCAGAGGACCCAGCAAACCAGCCAGCCTCACTCCTTCCGGCTCCTGCAGGCCCCCCTTTTCTAGCCCGCCCAATTGTCGCTAGACATTCCTGCCCTCCTGGCGTGACAAGTGAGAGACTTGGAAGAAACAGTGAACGGCGTGAGACGTCGGCCATCGCTCCTGCCCGCCAGTGTGGAGTTCTGACATTAGTTGTCACCCACTGCTGATCTGCTGTCATCGCGGGACTTGGCCTCCTTCCCCCAACAGATCTAACGGTCATTTCCTTTCCCGTCCTTGCCCTTTTAAATGTCTTTCGTGCCTTCTTGGTATTTTGCTTTTTCTCGTCCCTTCGTTAGTATCGCCCCTTTTTTGACAACATCTCTTCTCTCCCGCAGCGTCAAGTACTCGCGTCTTTCGACCAGCCTCTGACGTCGCTTGGCTGGACTGCCTTATCGCGCGCCCCCTCTTTTGTTGAGGGCGGTCAACCTCCCTTCCGACTCCTCGTCACACGAGCCCGATCAACTCCTTTTCTTCTGCATTGTCCCACATCCCTCGTCTGGCACGCTCTCCCTCGTTTCTGGCTTCGATCCACGCATGGTCTCGCGCGGCTCTCGTGAGGGTGTCTTACGTCGTAATTAACCAGCCGACGGTTATTCGATTGACTTGATAGCGGGCGGCCCGCCTTTCTTATTATCAGTCTGTTATCGCCTCTGTCGCTTACGCCCGGAATCCTTTGCGCAACGTGTTACACGCCCACGAGACCCAGCCGCTGGTCATCAGCATCGACAAATATACGCTCGAACGTTCGCATCGCCCACATCGATCACGTCAATCCGCTTCTCGGGCTTGTCCTCGAAATTACGCTGACAACCCGTCCTGTCGCGTCTTCTGGTCTACTATTGCCCACTTTGTTCCTCTAGTCCCCCGCTAGCACGCCCGCATTCGGGATCCTCGTTACGATAACACCCACCTCCTATCGCTGATTGCTGGCACGAGACCTGGGGCCATCTTCCCATTTTGCTTTGACATTGGAGCGTGGGCGACGACGGCACTCTTCCTTACCCTCTAATCACTTTCGCCGCTTTTGTCTTTGAACTGCATTCCCCATGGCTTTCCATCAGCCCACGCGGCAGGCCCTTCAACGGCCTCCACGCCAGGAGTCGCAAGAACGAGATGACAACCGCGTCTCCACTGTACTTCCCGCCGCCCTCGAGGGTTCGCAAACATGGGTGCTCTTCTCGCCGAACGCGGACACAGAGACGACATCATCCGCTCTGGACTCGCTCCAGGAATCCTCACAGCAAACAGCCGGCCGTTCACGGCTGAGTGACCTGGGTAGTTTACGTAGCCTCGAACACTCTGATTATGCATCCTCGCGAGCGCAATCAGCCGTTGCGAGGCCAGCCAATCTCCGCCTCCCCCTCCTCACATCAGCACGCTCCCAGTCCAACTTCGATGAGGCTGTCATGAGCGACGATGCCCGGCCCGACGCCGAAGACGACGCCGAGCTCGACAGCCTCGACAGCCACCTCCCCGATTTCCGCCCTACTACACAACAAAACCTGGCACAGCAAGCTTTGGCAGCCACTGCCACCACGACTGTAAACCTTCCGACGCATGATGGTCTCGGCACTTTCCGGTTAGGCAACACCACTGGCTTGAGTGCTGCAGTCCAAGAACACCTCTACTCATTCGAGCAGTTCAACCCACGGCGGGTCCCAAAGCGGCGCCGTGCGTCTTTGGACCTGGCGCAGCTGCAGGCCGACGATGAATTCACAGAGGATATTGAGCGGACACGGCGTATTGAGGCCTGGCGGCTAGAGCACAGCCGCGTCCTTCTCGAAGAGATTCAGAAGGAGACTCGCCGGCGGCGCGGGTCCGAGCTCTCTGCACGACGAAGTCGGGTGAGCGGTGCTGCAGCCAACGCGACCCTCTCGCCCGATGCTGTTGCTGCAGACAGGACCGCGCAGGTGGAGACGAGTACCAACTGGCACGACCAGGAGGAAGACGACCGTCTCACGAAGCTTCGCAAGGCAGCAGGAGAAGATGGCGATGGTCCAAGCGAAGAAGGTCTGTGGACTCGAATTACACGCAGGTTTATGCTTGAAGTCATGGGCATCGATGACCGCGTTCTGTCTGTCCTCTTCGGCGAAGATATCTCGGCCGACGAGGAACAAGCCGATGAGATGGACCTATCCTCAACGCCCCGTGCATCCAACCCTCTGTTGGAAGCAGGTGCTCTCGGCGTAGACTCGACGGATGTTGGCGCCTATGGTGACGACTCGTCATCTTGGCAGCTGCGCATGCTCGAGCGCATTGCCAAGGAGCTGGGCTTGTTTGTGCATTCGCACATCAGCTCGCATCCGGGCGCGTTTTCGACCTTCACCCGCGTGCAGCAGATGCCCCTGCCATACGCTGGCCTGCCGGTGATCCCCGAGACAACCACACCTGCGAATCGCGTCCTCCGGAGCGAACAGGGGTCGGCCGAGGCCTCTGGTGAGAAGAGAACCAGCGATATCACTCCGACCGGGACTACGGCTTCGCTTCCCCACTTCAAGCCCACCATCTACCAAGCACAACCGATGGACATCCCTGGTCAGACGACAGAAAACAACACTACGCCACCTACCGCTGGCAGTGCTACAGCAAACTCTACGTCGACGACGCCAACGGCCGCACAGGCTTTCACCCAGGAGGAGTGGGAGCAGGACCTCGATATCAAGCTCGTGTTCCGCTACCTGCGTTCGCGCTTCTTTTCGGGATCAGGGTCGGGAAACAATCATGCCCACCGCCACCACCTCCACCACCTCGCACATCACGGCCACAGTACCGGGGGTAGTGGCTCGATCACCATGAGCTCGCAGGAGGCCGCGGCCAAGGTGGCTCGCGTGCGTCAGCACCACCCGCTGGTCGGTCGGGGTGCGTCGGGTGCGCGCCAGACTGGCGAGCGGCGGCCGCCCATGCCTGCGTTCCGCAACATGAACACCGCGGGCGGTTTAGCGGCGCCATCGAGCCCGATCCTGCGCCACGGTCACGGCCACGGAACGGCGACGTCGTGTGCCAGTCAGAGCACGCGGCGGTCGGCGCGGCGTAGTAGCATGTCGTCGCGGCATTCGTCGCGGCACTACTGGGATATTGGAGGATCGATTGGGACTGGATCGATGATTGCGTCTGCAGGCCCTATGGGCAGCTGGGGCGAGGTGTAAGGCAGCAGAGCATAGGATCGTTTCTAGCGCTATCAGGCGGCTGTGCGCTGGCGACGTTTCGTTTTCGCGCCGTCTCTTCTTTCACCCCGATCTCCTTTTTTCTGTCAGTTTTCTTTCATTTCGATTCATGATTGCTGGAATTGCATGTCATGGGCGTTCTTGTCATGTAGTATTTTGTTTCTTGTCTATTTCATCCTTTCGTCACATTTTCATTATCCGCCACTCTTTCATCAGATTGTGTTTTATCTTTTTTTTGATTTCTTTCGTCATTTAACGGGCACATCTCCTCACGTTATATACTCGGCCAATCTGGATACAATGCATACAAACTTAGGCAAGGCGTGCAGAATTGTGCATCGTAATCCATCATGCTGTGAGGCGGCCGATGCCGTCGGAAATTTAAAACCGATTGGGCGTAAATGTCCCAAGACGTGGCCTTTTGGCAGCCTCGTCTGCGATAATCGGGGGCTATGGAGTGAGCATCGAGAGCTCGTGGGGTATCTGAACTATGTAGGTGTGCACAAGTCTCGGACAGTGGTGTACGGGCAAATGCATAAGCCGCTTCAAGCTGGTCTTGATACCATGCACCGTACTGCGTACGCCGTGCTCCTCCTCTGCACATGTTTTGACGACGGTCATGACGCAACGCACGACGCAGGTCGGACAACCAGGCGGTTCGTTGGCCACAAGCTGCAAGTATTACTTTGTAAACTCGGGCATTGGGCATGGGGCGTGGCAAGGAGGGTACGGTGTGCCTGGGGATGCCAAGTAAGACGGCCATTTGTGAGCAAAATGTTTGGCCAGGAATATATGGTCACGGCAGAACGGCAGCGGGAAAGATGGGATGGCGTGGACAGCAGTGCACTTGCACAGTGCACAGGACGAGGAAGGAGCGTTCGTTGTTGCTCGGCGGGACGGCAGGAAGGATCGTCCCAGAGACGCTAGCTCGATGGGCATTGGCGGACGCCTTTTCAACTTCATTTGTGAGACAGTCCAGCTCCGGGTGTGAACGGCGACGTACTCGTATCGATCTGAATGAGGGGACCGGGCATTTCAAGCCAAGGGATGGTCTCTGTTCTGTGTCTTGATTGCCGTGTTCCCCTGTCCTTTTTTTCCCTCATCTCGGCCTAGTCGTGGTCTTTTTACTGAGTACGACAACCACTTTATCCCTTGATGTCGCGCTTTGGTAAATGCAAAGAGAAAAGGCCTCACAACAAACACGTAGAGAACAAAGAAGAAAATAGGGGCTGGCGCTTCCAAGACAATAACATTGACAAGAAAAGACGAGACGATGCGTCGTCTCATTCGCCGAGATGGTTCGCAAAAACGGCGTGGTGTAAGCCATCTGGGAACCGACGAATAACAGCTGCACAGCGCTCCCGTTTGTTTGTTTACGGAGCCTAACAAAGATCTGCTTCAGACGTGTTCGAACCCAAAGAACAAAGAAAAAGAGTGAGAGAACAGAGGAGCCCAGAGCCCACGCTGGCACGTGTGCCGAACGCTCATTGGCTGTCGCTTGCGCCAAAACGCGTGGAGCACGCGCTGGGCCGCGAGGCTAATTCGGTGCTAAAGTGGTTTTGACCAGGGGGTGTTAATGGAAAATACCACACTGGCGACCAAGTGAGAAGGGCAGGGGTTGGAAGTGGTCATGCGAACAAATGGTGAGAGAAAATGGTCGAGAAACGACGAGAAAGAAGAGAAATGAAGTCAATGGAAAGAGCGGCAGCCGGGGAAAGAATCGGTGCCGGCCGGCATGCCTCGTTCTTTCCCTTCCTGTTGGTTCTCTACGATTCGCCCAAAAGGGCCGTCTACGGTGTGTCAAGCTGCGACATGGAAGCAGCGATGGAGGGGAGTGCCCTCAGCCTTTTCCTGCCACCCCACAGCACAGGGACATAGGGTCGCATGCGTCCGCCCTTCCTGTCAGACTGCTTGCTGCCTAGCACGTCGCCCGCACCGCGGGCACGACACTCACAAACTTGCGGCAGGCGAGCAGGCGTAAGAGGTGTGCAGGCGCCCAAGTTGCGGCATGGCGGTATTGCGGGCAAAAGAGGCGTAGTGTCGTTTCGTTCTCGCTCTTTCCCTTTATTTCTGGTGTTCCGTCAGATCTGCAGACTCCGTGCTGCTGTGCTCTTTCCCGTTCTGGTGTGCTCGGGACCTCTGTAACATCCACGACCTCAGCTCCACGACTCCACACCACCTCGACCGGGTTTGCCTGTTGTTCTGCGCACGCGGCGGTCTTGTCTCTGCCTCTCCGGCTCTTTTCTGGAGTCTTCTCCTCTCCGCAGGCTCGCCAGCGAACTACTGCCCGAGCCTTTTTACCTAGCGGGCGGCTTGGTCCTAGAACCTCCTCTGCTCTCCACTGTCCTCAACGCGCCTGTCTCGAGCGCCCCTTCCTCGTCGTGTTCGTAGCTCCTTCCCTCTCTATAGCCCACCCAATACCTCTTGCCCGGGTTTTGCAGCAGCTGCTCGTCAACACCACCTGCGCCCTTGCCATGTACCCACAACACCCCCCTGTCCGAGTACCTGCTTTCTCCCATCCCCTCCTGCCCACCCTCCCCCCGTTCCTTCCTCAAAGACTTGCCTGCCCGTGTCTTGTCCGATGTCTTGCAGTGCACAATCGTTAATGTGCTTTTACACTTTTGGCCGTACCTGCCTTTCTCCCACTTTCATCCCGCATCTTCTCCTGACCTCGTCAATCCTCGTCTTCAATTTTCAAGAAACCAGGCTGACATCCCAGCCTTTTCGCCATTTCTCATTGCCCCCCGAACCCTAACATTCCTATTCTTGTCTTGTTCACGCACCAATTTTGCCAATGCACCTTGTCCTTGTGACCAGCTTCCAGAAACGCTGCCTCGTGCCTCTCGCATCTCGATATCATTACGAATATATATATTTACATATTTACCAGCCCTCGTCCGCCACCTGCCCTCTCCTCAAGGTCCTTTTCGACCTTTTCCGCGCTCTCGCCTGCGCCTGCTTTCTTCCTCTGTGACTGGATTAGACTGGCCAGTTCCCGTCCGGCTTCTCGTATCTTGTTGGCCCGTTCGGCGGCCGACTCGATGATACGATCCCTATTCCCCCATCCTCGAGATTTGACACCTGAGGCTGCCATCACGGCCGCCGTTTCGGCCGCAGCTGGCCTTCCTCACTTTGGACGGCCCCTTGGATTGACCGCTTTGTCGTATCACAGTGCCATGCCCTGTGCCAGATCCTGCTTGTGAGCTCTCCACGAGCTCTTCGTCCTACCACAACACCGACGCAAACGGCACCTTGTCTCGCCCCAACCCCCTCCAATATATGCTCTACATTGAGAAGTTCCCACGACTATCCTTCTGCGCGACCGACATCTGTCTTGATCTGCCGTTCCTAAATTTCGGACGCGCCACAGCCCGTGCCGCTTGGTGGTAGACCGCTGTCCGTTGAACTGCGTTTCTTTGTTGTTAGCGGCTGTTACCCGGCCACTAACCTAGGCAACACCGCCGGCCCCGCACTTGCTGTGATAGTACGGCTGTCTCCCGGAGATGATCTCCGCCGGAGCTGCCAATGGCCGCGACTTCCTTCGACGCCACTGCTGCCGTTGCCGCCTTGTCGTCCAATAACAATGTCCAGGATCCCGCTGTGCCCTCGTCCTTTGTTTTTGACATATACGACGACAGTGCAGCACGGCCGCCGCCTGCAAACGATGGTCAGCTTGTGCCACTACAACACCAGCAGCAGCAGCAGCAGCAGGAGCCACCGCAACTACTAGACCCCCAACCTCAATCTTCGCCACGCCTTCCCGATGGACCTTGCAACTATGTCGACTTGAGCCATGGATCCAGTGGTGCTCACTGCGGCTGCCGCCGCTTTTGGAGCCGAGCCAACAATAGCATTGCCGCTACGCCCATGACACCGAGCTTTGGCGCTGGAGCCGTCACCCCGGCCAACAAGTTTTTCAATGGAAGTCTTGCCGGATTGGATACCAGCCAGACTGGCTGGTGCATGTGCTCACATCATGCCTGTTTCCACGATCACACCCCCAACGGCGATTCATCATTGGACCGGGCATCGATCACTACATCATTTTTTACTACCGCCGCAGCGCCCACTGGAGCACCTTTGTCTGCATCCGTAAAATCATCTACACCACAACTCGTTCTACCGACATCCCCAACCCCCTTTCTTGGACAAGAGAACGAGCAGCCACGTCCACCATTAGTGCCTCTGAGCACCTCCCGGGACTTGGTTGAAGATAGCAGCCGCCAGGAAGTGAAGAGCGACGACCAGTCCTTGCCAGATATCTCCTTTGGATTTCCCTCTGACGTTCCTGTTCACTTGGACTCATCCTTTGTCGCCATGATCACCGACGCCGCGCGAGAGAGCCGCGCCTTGACCATGGTAGACGCTGCTGCCGAGATGGGAGAAGACGAAGTGGCAATGGAAGACGAGGAGGCGCTTGAGGCACCCAAGGCAACCTCGGAGTCCACTCCGGTCCGTCCAGCACTGGCAGCTCCATTATCGGGTGCTGCCTCCATTGCCGGACCTCCAGCTGATTACTCTATCCCGGACACACTTAGCTGGGGTCCTTACAACTTATCTGCACGAGGCGAGGCTCCTCCAGCTGCTGCAGAGTCCAACCCAACCTCAAATCCCCATGCTGGCCTACTGCCGCCTTCTCAACAGCCACCACCATCTACCACGACCACTACATCCTACACGAGTCAGATACGGTATATGCGGCCTTTTGCTGGCAAGGGCCTGCAAACACTCACTCAAGCCGTGTCACTTCCAGCCTTGCCTGGGTCACCTCCCCGACAACCGTCTGAGCAGCATTCATCCACCTCAGCGTTTCGTCCTCTCGGGCCTGAAAGTTTGACGAATGCTGTCCAGGCGCATGAAACGCGTCTCAACAAGCTTGAAAACCCGTCTTTTTCTGCGTCTGCATCATCCGTATCAGCATCCTTTGTAGCTCACCAGGCGCACGAAGAGTGCATCGAGCGCGCCGATCAGACGGACCTGCGCGTGACCGAACTCGAGTCGCGCTTGGACGAGGTTGAAAGGCAAGTTAACAACGACAACGATGCGGCCACTGTGACGGCGAGTAGCGTGGTATCTGCTTCCACATCTGGCGCCCCATTGTCGACGACCACCAGCATGAACAGCCGCATGTCGAGGCCGACCGCCGTCACAGATCCCGCTGTCTTGAGTCAGCTCCAAGCGCTCCAAGAGCGTGTCAGTCTCCTCCAGCAGCAAGCGCTTCCCTCAATTTCACGGCCATGGCTGCTCGAAGTTGTCTTCCTACCCTTCCCACTCAAAGGAGTCTGGGTGGAAGCCGTTCAGTTTGGCGCGACCGAGGCCGTGGCGGCGGCTGCAGCGGCACAACGAAGACAAACCGGCGCAGTGTCTTCCAGCAGCGGCAACGCTGATGGAGACGACGAATGGACGACACCCGCCCAACGTGCGGATACGCCCCGGCTGCTGCCTAGAGCCTGCATACCAGGTCGGAATATCGACCGTCGCCTGCGCAGCCGCGGCCTCGTGCAGACGTTAACGGTGCGTGGCGCCGATGCTCGCAGCCTGCAGACGGCCATGGCCACAGCTTTTGGTCCTATTCTGCGACACATGCGCGCCAACGATACTGCAGAGGCCCGGCGCGAACGCCGTGTCACGTCGTCTGCCACGTCACAGTTCCTGGCCCTGCAGCAGCCGTGGGTTCCTTTGCGTAAGGTGCATAAGGACTCACGCCTGCGGTTCCTCACGCGCTCGGAGATGTTGACACCTGCCATTTGGGATGCCAGATTTATGATTGCCAGTGTCATCATGAAGGCATCGGGTGGCAAGCACCGTCTCTATGTCACGCAGCCTGATGCATACTTGCAGACGCGCCGGGCGTATAACAACGGGTGGTCATGGCAGCAGCTGCGCGAATTGCCTCAGGTTCAGGTGGATCTTGGCGACAACGATTTCGGTATTGACGATGCATGCTGGGCATGGAACAGCAAGCTAGACGAACCACCAACAACGTCGACCTCCAACTCGTCTTCGTCAGCCTCCTCGCCCCTCATGTCCTCCAGTCGCATGGGCCGCCCGTCACCCTCTCCATTCAGTCGTGGCACAACACCGGTACGACATGCACGGGGGCCGACTGCCCACCGTGCTTCGTATCCATCAACGGCGGGGCCTGCTGCTGTGCCTGTGCCTGTCACCGCACCCGGTCGGTCTCATTCTGTATCCATCGGTACCTCTGGATCGTCTGAGCAGTTCTTTACTATTGCGCAGTCGCCTATGCAGCATCGCCCTCCGCAGCAACAGCATCGACTCCAGACGGCGCCCGGAAATGGCGGCCCCTCAGCGCCCACGACGCTGCGTCGGTCTCTATCGCCATTCTTCCCGTCGTCATTGGCATCTGGTACTCGTCGTATTCCACCTCCCATTCGCACCACGTCGGTGCCTGTATCACATCAGCGGGCAAGCCCTTTTATGATGCGGGGTGCATCTTCTGGTGCTGTCAGCAGACGCCGTATTCATTCGGCAGGCAGCAACCACGCTGCTGCTGCTCCTTCTGTGGCGCCTCCCATGTCCGCCGGCGTCAACAAGCGCAGCCGGCGTCGCAGCTCACGCTCCCCGAGCTTCGGCGAGTTCTGGCCCCGTAACACGCCGCGGTACAGCCGAAGCCCAAGCGTCACACCAGGCCCGGGCCCTACTGCCATGTGGGCCATCCCAGCCGATGAGCAACAACACCTCGAGCAGGATATGCGTCAGCACCGCCAGCAGCACCAGCCGGCAGCACAGCGCGTCCGCGGGACGAGCCCGTTTGCCTACGCGACACCGTTCAGCACAACCGCCGGTGCAGACCACCCGCCGACATCAGTGTCATCCATTGCTAGTGGAGGCGGCCGGCGCAAGCGGCAGCGAGTCCACCGCCACGAGAACGAGCAATGGTATTTGCGGAACAGCCGGCACGGCAGCCGGGGTCCCATGCCCTCTGTTCTGGGCCTGGGGAACGGCGCGCAGCAGTATTACGATGACGAGGATATGATTATGGCTGCCTACGACAGCGACGATGTCGACGACTTTGACTTCCCCATGACGCAAGACGGCGACGAGATCAACGAGGATGATGACGAGGATGATGACGAGGATGACGACATTGAAGTATACGAAGACGAGCAAGATGTGCTTAGACTGGGAGACTCTCCCCAGCAAGGTCGCCAGGATGACCAGTACTATCTCCAAGAGCAAGGACACCCGCGACAGGGACACCTGCTGCCGGAAGACCAGCCGCGGCCGGGTATTGAACGTGATCGCGACGAGGACGAGGACGACGATGATGATGAGGATTACATCGGCCATACCTTTGGCAGTCGGCGTCAGCAGCTTAGCGGCACACAAAGCAGCCATGATGACGAAGACGAGAGCATGTCGGACAGCGAGAACCTAGACCCGCTGTCGCCATCGTTGTTTGAGGACAACAGCGCTGAAGAACAGCAGCAACGGCAAGATGGGCAAGAGCAGCAACAGCCGCAGCAAACGGCGCAAGAAGAAGAGCACCACTCAGACGTGAGTAGCCAACCGAGCGAGTACCCCAGCACACGGCGACCATGGCGGCTGGTTAAGACCAACACCGTACAGCCGCTTGGGCCAGACACGACCATCAAGCGTGACAATGATGGCGACACGGACATTGGCTTTCACATTCACGAAGACGGCGACGATACAAACCTGTGATACAATCTAGACGACACATATCTTTCTACTCATTCTTACTACAAGGAGCCTTGCATTTCGGCCTCGTTTACACGCTCTTTATACAACCATTTTCCTTTGTCCGATTTGTCCCAACATATATGTTTCCGGGGGGTGTGCGTTGCTTGTTTGTTTTGCGCTTGCAGCTCGTTTTGTTCTCAGTTGTGTATTTAAAATTTTTTGTGGATTGATGGCCGGTGCGTCAAGGGACCTAATGATGGCCCGTGGGTCAGCGTTTGATTTTATTTGCTTTCGAAGAGGCGTTTCACTGCCTGGTGTTTGGTCTTTTATTTTTGGTGGTTCTCGGCCAACACAAAAGAGTGGGTGGTTAGTGTGTCTGGACTCTCTGTATACGTTTTTATGTTTACATGTTTCTTTAATGTACCACTCGTCTTTTACTTTTCATTTTATTATTATTATTATTATTATCCTCCTTTCTCAGCCAATCCTGGCTATTGGCGTCTGACTAGGCAGAACCCTCATGGGGAAAAAACTTCCACAGTGCTATACACAAATATGTTCTATGTAGCGGTAACGCGCAGCAGCCTTGACGTAGGTGTTACAAATAAGGAAAGTAAATAAAACAAAGCAAATCCAGATCGAAAATTAGAATCGAAACAAAAGATAAAATCTAACAAATCAAAACAAAGGAGATATAGCAAGAAAGAGGGGAATGACTACGGTAAGCCCGGGGCAGGTGACTGCTCGAGCTCCCGGGCGAGGCGGTATTCCGGCAGCCTCTCGCTCCGAAGGAGCCACCGGAGGAGTGGTCTGGCTGTCCGGCCGGTGTGTAGCGTTTGTTGTAATTCGTTAATAGTGCTGGGCTAGTCAGGGGGTCGTGGTGGCACGTCGGTGCAGTCTAGGAGTACATGGGCCGTGGTCTCTTCTCCCCCGTCGTAGTGGTACTCCGGGGAGTCTATTGTTTTCCTTCGGAAGAGGTATATCTTAAGACCGATGTAGTCGGAGCGGATCTGTGTTAGTAAGTTACTTTCGGTTTTAGTGAGGCCGAAGTGTTTACGTCGAACGGTTAAGACTGTTTAGTATAATATTTAGTTAGTTATAATACCGGCGTTACTTTTATCTACGACTTATTACTATCGGACCCTTTACCGTTAACGTACGGTGGTTTATTCCGTCTCTTTAAATGGAGGTAAAGGTAAAAGTATCGGTGGTCGGTAAAAAGTGTAGTATATAACGGAGAAGACGGTACGTCGGATAACTTATACTATCGTTATGTAAAGGAATAGGTACTTAAGGCTAAAATGGGGTGACCGTAGGTATGGCTCAGTGAAAGAAAAGATTAAAGAAGATAGGAATTTAAATATGCTTAAGTTCTCAAGACTTTCGCTTGGGCGACCGTTCTACGATACGTGGCCGCCTACGAAAGGATTCTTATATATTCCTTTTAAGTGGAGAAGTTTGCAAGAGTTTTGCAGAGTTTTCTTAGTTCCGTCGCTCGTCGCTCTAAGGCGCGTCGGCGACAATGGAACTTGCCAGAATCTTCCTTTTCGCCTTATGTACGATCGGAACTCTGATTGAGCTTTTGACCTCCTCGGCTACTTGGGTAAGTTTGATAGGCGATTACTTGCCGAATCTCTTTCTCCTTACACGGGCACGTTTGGTAGGCGAGACCGGGGCCGGTGGCTGTGGTTGCAGTGCTACCGAGCCACGGGTCCGCGCGGTGGCGCGCTGTGCCCGGGGGGCAGTAGCAGGCATCCCGGGGGGTGCGGTAGGGAGGGGGGGAGGGCGGTTGGTCGTATTAATTATAGTATGTTATAATCTTTCGATTCGCCAGGATGTTTTTGTTTCCTATGCCTTTATTTACTTTTCATTTTTATTTTATCTTATTAATCTCCTGTCGTGAATGAATTGACGTTTTTGTATTCATTATTCATTATTGGTCATAGGTTATGCTGTCCTCTTATCTTATTCATACCATCGCTCATGCAGAGAGCGTAAGTCTGCTGCTCCCACTTCATGCAGGTAGCCTGTGAGTGCTTCCGTACTGGCGGCGTCACGCTCAATGGTTGTCCACCCATTGCCAAAGTAGTGGTACCGGTTGCGCTGGGCCTGTGGTGTCCGGTTCTGCTCAAACTCAAAGTCTTCCCAGCGTGGGTCCAGACATGCTTGCATGCGATGATGACCCGAACCGGGCCACCACACCAACGTGCGGCCGCCTGCTCTACCGTCGCCGGGTGCCTTGAGCCACGAACTGCAGCTGTCACTGGCTACCTTGTCTCGAAAGTGGCCCTGGCAGTATGCATTAAAGTCCTCAGTGGCCTCTCGACCCGGTGTTATGCTGCGGTACTGCTGGAGCTGCATCTTACGCAGCACTTTGGCAATGTACGTCGCGGACAGCTCCACCTGAAGAGGGATCGACCCACCACCGCCGTTGGCCTGGGCTTGCAGCACCATGAAGTAATTGGGCATGCCGGGCGCCATGACACCGAAATAGGTCTCTGGGTAGCCCGTGGCACCCTCGGCGGACCAGTCGTGGCGAAGGTCGACACCGTTGCGACCGACAACAGGGAAATGTGGCACAAACCCATTGGCAAATCCCGTGGCGGCAATGATCACATCGACGGGACGCTCCACACCGTCAGCGGTGACAAGGGCCGTCTGTGTCGCGGCCACAAGGGGCGTGTCGACATAGGCCACCGTGCCGTCCTCTGCACCCTTGACTATGGTTTCGAGGTAGCCCGGCGCGGGTGTCAGTCGCTTGCATCCGGGCGCAAAGTCAGGGACCAAGCGGTCCAGCCATTCTTGGCTACCGCCGACGCGCTGGCGCATGGTCTTGATACAAGAAGCCCGCAAGGCCTCGTTCTCTGGGCTGCCGAGAATGTTGCGCTGGAACTTGGTGTGCAGGTTGCCTTCAATGGTGCGCCGGTAGGCGAGGTAGGCGGCTGGGTCGGCTGCAAATGCAGCCTTTTCGGCATCGGTATACCGGTGGGCGCCGGGATCGTCGCCGGTGGCTTCGACGAGATTCTTTTGAAAGGTGGGTGTGATCCATACGCGCGAGCGCACGTAATGGTCGACGTGCGCCGCACGTGGTGCTACATGGGGCAGGATTTGCTGGCCACTAGAGCCGTTGCCAATGACGGCCACACGCTTACCGGTGAGATCGATGTTGGGGTCCCAGGTGGCCGTGTGGACAAGGGTACCGGCAAAGGTGTCTACCAGGCCAGGAACGTCGGGCAGCTTGGGCCGGCTTAAGCGCCCCTGGGCGTTGATGAAGAAGGGTGTGGTCTCGTGGAAGGTCTCCTCCGTGTTGAGGTCTTTGATGGCCAAGTCCCAGACGGCACCGTCGGGACGCCAAGTGGCAGATAGGAGTTCATGACGGAGGCGTATCTGGGAGCGCAGGCCATAGTCATCGACGAGCTTCTCGTAGTATGCGCGGATCTCGGAGCCGGTCGAGTAGTATTCGGCCCAGTTCGGGTTGGGAGCAAAGGTGGTTTCTAAGCACGAAGTGAGAAGGATGCGTGTCAAGCAAGGCGTGGCGGCAGGATTGTCTTACGGTAACAGTGTGATGGTATGTCGCATCGCACGCCGGGATAGATGTTAGCAGCCCAGGTGCCGCCCTCGAAGGTGGTTAGCAGTGGCTGTTTTCCAGTATATGGATCGTATCGACTTACAATGCGATCTTGACGATCAAAGAGGGTGTACTTGAGGTTCGGGACCTTGTGTGAGAGCAAGATGGCCGTGATGATGCCCCCGAGGCCAGCGCCGACGATGACGACCTGAACCTGTTAGACACAAGATAGCACGAAACATCTCATATTCTACAATCTGTATTTCGATATACCAAATCTGGGGCTCACTTTTATCGGTGGATGCGGATTTAATGGCTCGTCGTCGGCCACGAACAGGGCGTCTCGTGGCATGTCGATCAGGGCCGACACTGCCCACGACGAACTGCGCGATGTTGATCGCGAAAGAGTATGACGCAAAGAAGGATGCCGTCTACAGACAGCCCGTTGTAGATGTAAATAGAAAAGACAGGGGAGGGTTTAAAACTAAAATAACAAAACAAGATACGGAAGCTGCGATCGTACCATACAAGTAGTGAACTATGGGGGACCCCGTGACGAAGGCTGGACAAAGAAGGAAAGAACGATGCGGGCTGGCATGTCCGTTATCAGAGACGGTTATCAGAGACGGTTACACTCGTCCGTCCGAGGTAGGATCGTTAACGAGGCAAGAACGACTGACTACGAGTGATAGGGGAAGAGATACAAGATCAAGCATTGCCAGTGCAAAAAGGCATCATCTGTTCCATGCGCGTCCTTCTCCCGCCTCTCAGCGTCACGGTATTAGTCCACGAGCCATAGCAACCATCGCGGCACTGGTCTGTGTACGGTCCTCCAGCCGTCAGGGCTAGTCTTGCACCAGTTGTGCACCGCGCGTTGATGTTCGTATGTCGTATGCATGGTCCTCTCTCGCCTCGGCGGACGCGGCGCCCCGACATCTTGGGCTCATCAGCCGCTGTTTCCGCGCCTACAGACGTTATCGCGTCCCCGTGGGGACTTTCGTCGTGTCGTCATCATGCATCCAGCAGTCCCAAAGAGCTGCGGTGGACCAGAGGCTGCAGTGTGCTGCCAATCTGGCCAATTCTGCGCGTTTGGCGCCTCGCGTGGAAAGAGTCTACGACCTACGGAGTACTTATATCCGGTGGCCTGGGACGGGGGCGACCTCTGGCGAAGTATTTCCGTGTGCACAAGCTTGAGCGCAAGCTTGAGGGCGGCGGGGCGACTGTCGTAATTACATCGTAGCTGCTTCTCCGCCCGCCATGTAACGCAAGTGCTGTCAACTAACCATGGACTGTACGCTACTTTACGTCTTGCTATAGCGACATGCACCGTCTTGTCGCGGACTCTACCACCGCCGTTCTTTGGGAGCCACTTCCCGCCCGAAATGTAATTTGAAGCTACTTTCCTTCGTCGTAAACGCGCTTTTTGTCGGGGCTCCATCCCGATCGCTCTCTTTCTGTTTCAGACACGACAGTCAGCTAGGCAAAGGGGACAGAAATGCGTTCGTATAAGACTGGCAGTTCCTTTTTCATCCCATCTCCGTCTCTTGTCCTTTTGCTCTTTCTCTTTGCTCTTCGTTTTCTCTTCTTCCCAATCCCACGGCTACACTTTCGCACACACTCATCGTCTTCCTTATCTCTTCGGCAATACGTCGCATTATTAGGACCTTCTCGCCCCCGCGCCAATAAACGGCGTTGTCTCCGGTACCCGCGCACCAATCAGACAAGCAGCAAAGAAATATTGACAATGGCTGCAGCGACACGAATCCAGCACTCCATGCGACGTCGTCCGGGATTCGGCTTCAAGGAAGCGTGCTGATTTGCTGGCCCAGGTGCACGTCAAGCGAACGTCGACAGCCTGATGGCGCTGAGAGAGGAGAAGACGACATGGTCATGACCAACCAAATTGGGCAAAAGGGTGTCACATAACTTCGCCCGTGCCAAGGCAAAGCGTCCGAATCCGGACAGCCAAGGGAGTGGATGGATCGTCCCGTCGGCAGGCAGTGACTGGGAACCTGGGAACCAGAGCACGGCCGAGAGAATTCCCAAAGTGTCTCCCCACGGTGGATGGTCCTTGGGGGCCAAAGGCAACGTAATACGAGAAACGAGGCCCCCTGCGCACCAAGAAAAGAGCAAAGCTGTGTCCTGGGCGATGGACAGAACGAGGCAAGTGGTCGCGCAAGATGGGGGTCGCGAGGGGTAACGGTGCGTGGACTGAAAACGGCGACGCAGTTGACCGCAATTGACCGAAGTTGACCGCCCTTTGGCCTGGTTTGCGAGATATAAAAGGAGAAGAGCAGAGGTTTGTTTTCAGTTTCGAAGGGCGAGCTTCTCTTGAGCTCTGAGCCTCGTTCTTTCCGTCTCTCCCCTCTCCGACAGTATTCTCTCGCCTTTTCGTCTTGCGTCGCTCCTTCCTCGTACGAAGAAAGTGTCGCCTTCTCCGACGTTGATAACTGCGCGCTTCTTGGCTCTTTTTTTATTCCGCTTGTTCTATTCATCCTTTGCGATATTCATCCCTTTGCTCTGGTCTTGCGCTAAACCGTTGGACTTGGGCCTCTAGCCTCGCCTTCAGTCCCTCACTAAACGCACTAGGCGGCTCCAGAACAACCCTGGGCGACCCAGAACGACCGGAAGGAGCAGTAGTGGCATCGCTAGCGTGCATCGCCCGTGACGTTTCGCTCTTGCCTTTGTCCCATTTTTCTGGCTTGCTTCAGGTTTTTGGATCACGTTTTGCTGCGCCGATCGACAATCAACCTGTCGCCGTGCAACAATCCCCCGTCCGCCGGGCAGGACAGGGCTTTGGGGACGGCACGTTGACAAACGACGATCGACATCGACAGCAACAAGATCCACGTCGACAATCGTGTCGCTTGGGTCGACCCCTTCGCAGCGTGCATCGTATCGTCGGACTGGTTGCTGAGACGCGGCACGCGGCCTCTGTGTGCCATTGTCAAGCTGTTGCCTCCTGCTTGAGAAGGAGCAGTTGAGGTTCTGGAGCGAGATATCTTACCACTCGCCAGCGTCTAAAGATTGGTTGACAAAGCTGCCTAGCTGTTGACGTCCAACGTTGTGGCACCTCTCTGCTACCTTTTCGCCCCCCCTCTCTCTCATGTCCCTCTGTCTTCGTGATGGCAGAGAAAGGCTTCATTGTCGAATCCGCCGAGACCAAGTCTGGCGACACAGCCACTGCGTCTCAACTGGGCTCACGCAGCGCAGAAACGGACGATGGCCTTCCGCATACGTCCACCCACTTCTCCTCTTCCTCGCCAGTAGCCCACCGTCGGCGTCTCGCCGGTATCATCTGGGACTCCCTCGATAAGTCACCCGAGGACCGCCGCCTGATTGCCAAAATCGACTGGTTCATCCTCAGCTACGTCTGCCTCGCCTACTTTGTCAAGTACCTTGACCAGACAAACGTGTCCAATGCGTACGTCTCGGGCATGAAGGAGGACCTGGCTATGTCGGGCAACGATCTCAACTACCTCACCACCTTCTGGACCATTGGCTATATTATCGGCCAGGTCCCCTCGCAAATTATCATGGCCAGCTATGTGTCACCCAGCATATGGCTGCCCTCCCTGGAGCTCACCTGGAGTCTGCTCGTGGCGGGCATGGCCGCCTCCAAAAACGTCACCACCGTGTACGTGCTGCGCTTCTTTATCGGCTTGCTCGAGGCGTCGGCGTACCCGGGCATCATGACCCTGCTCGGAAACTGGTACCTCCCCGAAGAGCAGGGCAAGCGTGCCTGCATCTACCAGGCCTCGTCGAGCGTCGCCCAGATGTTCAGTGGCTACCTGCAGGCCGCTCTCTACTCCAACATGAACGGCGTGCACGGCATCGCTGCGTGGCGCTGGCTCTTCATCTTTGACGGCGTCATTGGCGTGCCCATTGCCGCCTACGGCTTCTTTGCCATCCCCAACAGCCCGACCACGACGCGTGCGCGCTGGCTCAAGCCGCACGAGAAGCAGCGTGCCATTGAGCGCATGCAGAGCGTCGGCCGTCGTGCGCGCGGCCGCCTGACCGTGCGCACCGTTGTCAACCTGTTCCGCGAGTGGCCCGTCTACTTGTTCACGCTGTCGTTTGTGTGCTACATCCAGGCCACGCGCGTCTACTCGTACTTTAACGTCTGGCTCAAGGCAACCGGGCGCTACTCGGTCGAAAAGGTCAATTTGATCCCCACGGCCGGCTTCGGCATCCTGGTCTTTTTCACCTTGGTTTTTGCCTGGACCAGCGACGGCCTGCGGACGCGCTGGCCCATTATCGTCTGGGGCGCCTCCATGTCGCTGATCGGCGCCATTATCCTGTCGGTCACCGTGACGAACGACCACAAAGCCGACCCCAACATCCCCGCGATTCTGGCCGGCTTCTTTTTGACGTACCTCACCACGGGCACGGCCGGCGTCTACATGACGTACATTACCGAGGTCCTGGGGTACAATTACCTGCACCGCGCATTGGTCATTGCGTTGACCGACACGGTGGCCTACGTCTTTGTGGCCTGGCTGCCGCTGGTCAGCTTCAACACGGGCGAGGCGCCCTTCTTCCGTGTTGGCTACAAGCTCACGGCCGTCTTCTTGGCGCTGCAGATTGTCACGATCACGCTGGTGCCTGTGGCCCAGCGTTATTTCCCTGTGGGCAAGTATGAGCGTAACGACGAGCAAGAAGACCAGATCACGGCTGCCGAAACTCGAAAAGAGGACGGAGCAGCCGTAGCATCAACACCACCAGCCCAGAAGCCGAGACCTGTCGCCGATGGAGCGGTGACTGTTGTATAGACGTAACTTTTGAGGTCGAATATAACTGAGCATTTTCTTGGCTGAGACCCGGGTACGGAACATTGTTGCCAATATCATTGTTCCCTTTGTTGTACGGTTCCTGGTTGTGAATTTGTTGATGGCATTTGATTGACTTTGCTGGAAGCCGAAATAAACAAATATTTGACACTAAATACACTAAATGCACTAAATGCACTAAATGCACTGGGGTAGCCTGAAATGCACAGTGAATAGCAGCCATTCTTAGCACCCTAGAGCCCTGCAAGTGCAGCACAACAGTCGCAATTCATTGGACGGATGGCGACAAAGCATGTTCCACCCGAAAAGCCAAGGATCCTCTCTAAGTGAAGAAAGCTACCCGCCATGGTTCGTGGAGACGAGTACGGCACACACTGGCAGTCCGTGGCTTTGTTTGTTGCCTTTCTTCTGTCTCAGTTGGCCTCGTTTGTCAATTTCTTTGTGGCTTCTTTTGCTCCTTCCTTCATCGTACTCTATCCTTTTGGACAAAAGAGCGGAAGAACGCCCCGACACCACAGCTCGTCGCCCTTTCCATTTATCTACTTCCAGTTCCTACTGCCCATTCGTTCCTTCCCGGTTTGGCATGGGTAGCCGTGCTTTCTTTGTATGTTGTACTTCCTTTCCGTTCGCACAGCCTCTCCGGTCGTACCTGCCCGCCAACCAACGCCGAGGGAGTCCAAAACAAAGCCTACAAAATCCACTCCGAAATTTCGACTACCGGTTCCCCCTCTCCGCTCACTCGCTTTTTCACCCATTTTTCAGCCCCTGGTCTCTCTGGTTTTCCCCTTTTCTCTGAAGCCTCAATTTGTTTTTCTCGTCTTGCGTCCCATCAAAGGACCCGTCCGCCACCCGCCACCCGCCACCGTCCCATTCGAATCCTTTGCTGCGCAGCCCAGCTTACACAACGTCGGGATCGCCTGCCCGACAAGCCCAGTTTTCGCTCCCATTCCGTCTTGTTTCTGTTTCTACCTGCTGTCCAATCGCTCGTTCCAATTGCCTTCTTTCTTGTCCCCCTCTAGCCCTACCCACACGCCATCTCGCGTCTGCCAACTTTGCTGCTGCACTACCAAGGCGGTACTTTATCCGTGATCCGACCCGCTAGGAAGCTTCCTGCTCCTGCTCACAGCTGCCGCTTGGCCCTGGTCAGCCCTGAGGTCTGGCTGGTTTTCTGGTCTAACCTGACGCTGCCGACCTGTCTGTGTCTGCCGTGCCACGGCCATCTTGTCCGCCCTGCCGCAGACCTGCACCCGCAGCCTGGGCGCCTTCTTGGCTGTGAGATAGAGAGTGGGTGCGTGTGGCGCTGCTTGCCGCTCTCGGTGACACACAGAGACTCCAGTCTCGTGCCTTACTGTTGTTTATTACTCTTTTGTTCCAATTTCTGTTTTTATATTTTTTTTCCGAGACCCGCCTAACTGGTTCCACGGTGGCCTGCAACTCCGCTTCGGGCGACCCAGGCCAACCGGGGCGGGCCTTGTATCTCCTCTTTGGTCCCTTGTCCGTCTTACAACTGGTGGGCTTGGGGACGTGAACTGGGGACCAGCAGTGGATGATCGCCACGAACTGCCGATTGCAGATACCCAGCGCACGCTTCCTTCTCTCCCCACACTGCACATCACCCCACTATGGACAAGACGGGCCCCGGCACCCCCGAAAGGGGTGGCACATTGCACCGCTTCCGTATCGAGAAGCCAAGACCGACAAACACGGCAGCGGCCCGGCGGCCCTCCAAGACGAGCCCCCGCGTCAAGACGGACCAGAGCATGTACGGCGCCGAAGGCAACGAGGACGCGGGAGAGAGTCAAAGCGCCCAGGGCGAGGATGGCACCACGCCTTCGGCTGGCGGCATGCAGTCTGTCGCCACACAGGGCAGCGACGGGACCGTCGCGATGTACGCCTGCATCCGCTGCCGCAACTCCAAAAAGAAGTGCGATCGCATCCTCCCCGAATGCACCGCCTGCAAGCGCCTGGGTGCCCGCTGTTTCTTCCCCTCGCCCGTTGCCAGCACCGCCAGTCAAGCTGCTGCTCTGCGCGCTCGTGTGACGTGGCTGTCCAACTTCGTTGACTCGCTGATGCCCGTCGGCTCGGCACCAGTTTCGTGCTACGACACGGGCTACGACCTGCACTCGGTGCCACATCTTGCACGGCTAGCGGAGGGTGCAGCAGCAAGGGGATCCATAGCAACAACGACAACCGGGCCCGCACCAGGCCTCGGAGCAGGTTCTGCCCTGGTTCCAGGCGCGGTTCCAGGAGCAGTGCCGGGTGCAGCTCCAGGAACCGAGTCGGCGCCGATCGTGGTATCACATAACCCACCACCCGAGGACCATGACATGGACGGCATCCCACCGGGGCCAACATCTGCTGGCAGCATTCATCAGCAGCCAACGCCCTCCAGCACGGACAATCCCGATCCGCCCCATATGCATCAGCACCACGGGCCACCACCCTCCACCGTACCTCCAATGGCTGCCGCAAGCCGGACGCCCCGCTACACTCCCTCCGATGCTCTCAGTGTCCGGCCTAGGTTGCAGCCTGTGCGACAATACACGCCCAGGTTCAGCCACATGCACCTCGTCCGCGCTTACTTTCGTCACATGCACCGTTCATATCCCTGCCTCTACGAAAGCTCCATCATCGACCTGGCCGAGTCGCACATTGGCCACGCCGTCTTCGAGGAAGGCCACAGTATCGACCTCACCTCTGTGCGCCTGTATCTTGTCATGATTTTGGGCATAGAAGCCATTTCTCGGTTTGGAGGCACCCGGAGTGGTGGCGAGACCTTCCGTAACGGCATGGCCGGACTCGGCCACCGCACAACTGCCAGCGTTGACATTGACGAAGAAGACCGCGCCATTGCAGCCCAGGCGCTCACGCAGATCCGCATGCCGTACCAAGAAATCGTCCAAACCTGCCTCAGCAATCGGTCTATTCCCGCCGTTGAAGTGCTGCTCCTGCTGACCATCTACGCGCTCTTTGACCCGGACGGCTGGTCGCCCTGGGTCATCGTCGGCATGCTGGGCCGCGAGTCTGTCCTGCTCGGTCTCAACCGCCGAGGATCGTCCGCCTCGGAGCCTAGCCAGTTGTTGCAATCCGAGTTTCACCATCGACTGTTCTGGTGTGTCTTTTCCATCGACCGCCTTGTGGCCAGTGTTTACGGGCTCTCCCTGGCCGTCCAAGACTACGACGCCGACCTATCGCTTCCCGGCGTCACAACCCAAGAGTTTGCCGCCTCTGAACAGGCCGAGCACATTACCACGCTGCAGATTGCCCGTCAGGCGATTGCCCTGCGCGACATCGAGGGCCGCTGCCTCTCCCTTGTGCACTTGGACCATGGCGGACTGGCCCTATCCCATCCAGCTGCGCCCTTCCACCAGCAACCGCAGCAGCGCCGGATGCTCCTGCCTAGCCTCCGAGAGCGCCGCGCCATGATTGATGAGCTGCGCGGTGCTGCCGACAACTGGTACACGCAGGGCACGCTCCTGGCGCGGCGCGAAGCTCACGCCGTTCACTTCCATAACACTATCACGTGGCTCAATACCAACTACCACGGCATGCTCATGCTGCTGTACTGCCCGTCGCTCTTCAACTCTGGCCCCAGCGAGCCCGAAGACCTGATGGACCTCCACCGCACCATTGGCAAGTACGTCCAGAGCGTGTATGCCCAGTTTGTCGACCGTCAGTTGGCACTCAATTGGACGACCTTGAGTCGCATGCTGGTCGTGTGCCGTATTTTGCTACACACCTACTTCAACCTCTGCTGTGGCACGCTGCCTCCCAGCAGCGGCGGCCTCGGCAACTACGGCACTTCCGGTACGCCAGGCTCATACTCGCTGCCGCCACCTGTCGCGCCCGAACAGCAGCTGGCGTCCATCGTCGCCGAGCAGCTCGACATGATTCTGCAGTGTGAGGGCATCCTACGCGCCTTTCAACCCACTTGGGGCTATGCACGCAAAGGTGCCATCCTCTACCGACGTCTCGAGGCGGTGTTCCGTATACGCTTGCGCCAAGTACAAAGCCGCGCGGCCGCCGTTGCAGCCAACCCTGAAATGCCACCCGCCTACTTCCACAACAGCCCTACAGACCGAGGGCACCACACATACGGCAGCCAAGGCCAGAGCCAGGGGTATAATCAGCCTGGTAGCCACAATCTTGGCTACCATCCTGCGAACACCTTGCAGGACTATCACAATCACGCCCAATACGTCAGTCAGAGTCAGGGCCAGGGTCATAGTCACACCTCCATCGCGTCTAACTCCCCCGCATCGCCGTACGGCGGCGGAGGGCTGCCGCCGCTCTCCTTGGCTGCCACAACCAGTATGCGCAAAGACGACGTTGATGTTGCCAACGACATCCACGACATTTGCGACGAGGTCGAGGAGCTTATTCAAAAGTCGCTCGGTGTCGCCAGTACCTACAACTACCTATCAGGTGAGCGGCGCAAGCGGCCGCGCCGCACACCAGTGCCTAATTACCACGGGCATCAAGTTCACGGGCATGCGTGAGCAGGTGGCCAGGAGACTTCATCTTTGTTAATCCACATTGGCGTTGATTGGTGCTGTGCTGATTATTATTTATGGACTTATTCATTTGGAGTTTTGGGGGCATTGGTAATCCATATAATGTTTTAACTTTCCCGGCATTCAATTGGCATTTCTTCATCCGTTTAAAATCTACATCCTCACTTGACAGGGGCATTCTCCTGCTTGATTCCTCTTTGCCATTGTTTCATTGTTGCAAATCTCGTCGCCAAACGAACACCGTCATCTTGCACTGCCTCCTTGTCTTGACTATCTAGGACTTTCTTTCTCGGACGCCGTATATTTGGCTATTGTCGCTCCCTGTCGCTTGTTCCGACGCCTATCGCTCCATCTTCGCCCGCAACCTGCAGTGCACTTAATGGGAGGCGCATTTTAGAACCTCTTATTGGCTCGATTTGCCGACGGCAGCGTCCCTCCTCCCATCTGCTCCTCTTTTATGTCGACCGCTCTACATTGCAGTGTCCAGCTGGGTTAGGCGCTTTTCGTTTCGGGTCACCTGGCTTGGGGCAACGGCTCCAGAACATCTCCACATCCGTCATCCCGGACGACTGTCGAGCGGCCTGGCTGTGTAAACACCACGAGCCTCCCCATACATCCAACTCAACGGTTAAGTGAGCCTTGCTGTTTCCCCCTTTTACTGTTGCGGGAATCATCGTCCTTGCCATAGCATCTCCTGCGTCTTTTTGCTTCCTCCTTTTTCTCCGTCTATCATTCTGACTTCTCCAGCAGAAAACAGATCAGGGAGATAAGAGGCACACACGGAGGAATAACAGAGCAGCTGTCCTTGTGTCGTGTCGCGATCATGACATCTCTTCTCCCCCACTTGGTCTCCCATTCGGCTCACATGTCAAATTAGTTCATCATCTCTACTTTAATTAACGTATGACGACACAACAGTTTATGGTCTTAGCGACAAGGCGTTTATTTCTCTTTTGTTCAAAAATTGCCAACGACCTCGCATCCAACGACACATGAACAAGGACCATGCCATCCCAACCAAAACAGCGTGGCGGCAGCTCTACCAACTCCCGCTCCAAGTCGGGTTGCTTGACATGTCGCGGCCGCAAAGTCAAGTGTGACGAGGTCAAGCCAAGCTGCAAAATGTGCACGCGTCTACACCTCCAGTGTGACTACGGCCCCGAGGGCAAGACCATATGCCTACATGACCGGCGCCGAGGGGCCGGGCCGATCAAGAGGCGGCGGTTTACCAACTGGCGGCCCCAGAAGATTGTGCCCAAAACCCCGGTCGCAATGGCAGCCTCCTTAGCACCGGCTATGTCATCACCCGGACCATTAGTGGCATCCACCATCTCCTCGCTGTCGTCACCGACCGTGAGTGGCACGTCACCCTGCTTAAGTGCAATGGAAGCTGCCGGCAGTAGTAGCAACAGTGACCACACGAGTTCGATTAGGCCCGCGTCCGAGTACACTGAGTACCCACCATATGATTCGCCTGTGCCGCAAATCACACGAAACGATATTCCCTCATGTGTGCCAATGAATACCTACCGCACTGTCCGCCAAGCAACTCCCACGCTTGCAGATACCAGCCTAGATTTCTCGTCCTTCGATGTCCTTGGATCGCCGTCCATGCGTATACCATCGCCCTCATCCTATCTCCCAAGTATGGAGGATGAAGACTACATGTTCTTCGGCGACTTGTCGACACCTCTTTCTCCACTGCAGCCACCTTCTACAACGGCGATTGGGACATCGACGTGTGCCATTCCCACGCCCGTCGTACTGGAAGATAGCCCGGCCGACTGCAGCACAGTTGTCCATAGCACCCCTTTTGGCAACCCCTTTGGCCCAGTCTTCCAACTTGTACCCGCTGTGGCCCCGTCGCCCATAAACAGCCTCGTCTTGGGCACCACCACGGTTGTCCTCGCCAGCTTTCCCAGCCGCATGCACCTGACTCAACTCCATTTTGAAGCTCTCCTTCTCTTCCATCAGCAGGTCGGCTTCAGCATTGGCTCCAAGTCGCCCGTCTGGTCCACCCACGCCATCCTCATCAAATTAGCCATCCACCACGAGCCCATTTTACACCTGATGCTGGCCGCCTCGTTCAGCGAGCTGGACTGGCGCTTAAATACCGAGCGCGGCCACAACATCATTGGTGGTGGTGGCAGTGCTCCTGGTGGCCCAGCGAGCCAGACTGTGGCGCCCAGTACGCAAGGTGCTACCGACACGCCTCGCCAGCTCGCCCGATATCATTATGATGCTGGCCAAGCAGCCCTTCAGGAACTGGTGGCCGCACCCCGCGGAGCTGCCGAGGCCGGCCTTTGCCACGTGGTCGTGGTGGCATGCTTCTGGCTCGAGTATCTCGTCTATCGACGACGCAGCACTCTGAAGCACGGGCGATGGGGCTCGCATAATGCGTTCAGCGAGGCCATGGGAGACTACTTGCACAAACACCAGCTCCGGCGCGGCCTCATGAGCAGCGAGCCTCCATCGGCTTTACCCACGACTTACTCCCAGAAGCGCTGGGCCTCGCCTCCCCTAAGTGTCGGGGCTGAGGAAGATGACGACCTAAGCATATGCGAAATTGTGGACGAGACCGGCAATACCACCGACCGTCCAGTTGCATATGATTCGGTCCAGCCGCTTCCCACAGCCGCACCCGTCAGCACAGCAAAATCTGCAAAGAGTATGGTCTCCGCCGAAAGGCCACTGCCACCCGTCAAGTACCGGTCCTTCGTGTCCCGCTTGCTCAGTTGGCTCTATTGGTATGACTGTGCGGCCTGCTTCTTTGGAAAGGGCGGTGCTCTCTCAAAGCAATTTCGCATGCGGCCGCGCAGCCAGGTTGGCTTTTACGAGACGGCTCGTACGACCCTTCTTGACTTTTGGGACGACTACACCCCCGAGGAGATTGCCGACGACAACCAAAACTGGCCCGCCCTCCAGCTCATCAATGAGACGTGGGTGGCCGTGCACCGTCTGAATCTTGTCTATGAGACGGAGGAGACGGAGGAGACGGAGGACAGGGCTACTACCACAGGTCGCAGGCCGAGTCGTCGTTCTTTTTCGTCGCCCTCTCCACCGGATTCCATCGCCCAAATAGCCCGCGATGTTCACTCTCTGCGCTCGCGCTACGCAACCGTTTTCCGCCTGTCCGCCTTTGCCGCCACCAGTGGCGGCCATCGCTCGCGCCTCTTAGCCATGGCTGATTGGGCTGTGTGCCACCATCTGGCGCTGGAGCTGCATCTGCTGCGCGCAGGTGCCACGCACGGAGACCTGTACGGCGAGGAGGATTGTGCAGACGAGGAGCAGGGTCTGGTAGGCATCAGCGGTGTGGATGACAGCATCCACCGTAACAACAGCTACGGCTACAACTACAGCTATGAAACCTACAAGCGACTGCAACGGCAAAAACAACAATCATCACCTTACTCGCCGCTTGGTGGCGACCCTTCGTCCCACCGGCAGGCCGTCAGCGGCCAGATCATCCATCTGGCCGAACGTGCCATTCGCACCGTCGGACCCGTCGAGCTCGACCGATTCCAGTGGCCGCTATTTTGGGCGGGCGTTGAGACGGACAACTACGTGTACAGGTACTTCGTCCTCTCAAATCTAGTCAATGCTGACTTTCGGGCGGCGCTGCAAGCCGTCGTGCGGGAGCAGTCAGGAATGAGTGTCGGAATGGCCGGAAATGAGGGAGATGGGTCCGAGGTTGGCTACTACACCATGACAGCAGGTACTGGTATGAGTATCCGGCGGCTGCGGACAATTTGCCGGGAGGCTGCAATGGCAGCATAAGCGTTTACGTTGTCGATGGGACCGTGAATATCTTCTTTTACAATTAAAGTGCCTACTATATTATTATACTATGAAGAGTCTATCTAGTTCGCAGTGCGTCCTGATTCAAATATGACTTTGATCAAATGGTCGCTATTTTCCATGGTCGTGTTGATGCGGAAATTTTCAATGAGGACAAAAAATTAAACCATAAATAAGAAGTTGACATGACTGCGTTTTTTTGGTATTTCTCTTTCACTTTCTCTTTTCTGCTTTTTTTTGTTTATTTTTTATACTTTTTCTTTGGACTGTCAGCACAAGATATCGAAAGTAAATCAGGGTTAACTTCCACCAAATAGAGCAGGTAAATAACACCGTACTCCGTGTACTGTGACGCAGTGTGATTACCGACATGTTGCAAGAGGGGAATACCAAACGAAAAATACTAGAACGACAAAACGAAGAACAAAGGCAAACAGCTTGAATAAGATGAATTAAGAAAAATATACGTAAGCAATGCACGATGCATGCATGTAGTGATAGTATGATGAGACAAGAAAAGAAACAGTAGGTACGCAACCAGAATGATAAAAATACAAAATACAACGCCTCAGTAGAATGGTCGCGACTCCTGCCACCGTTTGTGCAGGGCAGACCGATGCTCGCTTCCTGCCGGACCATCCTTTTGCGGCTGCTGTGCCTCACCAGCAGGGGCATCCGACACATCACCAGGCCGGCTGGCACCGATGCTATCTCTCGGTGCCGCCGACCCAGCCCTGGAGGTGGCACCACTACCAGTCGGCATCAACGACGCCCGGCCGCTGCGCCGCCGACGAACAGCGCTCATCTCCAAGGGATTCAAAGCAGCACTGCTGCCGTTGGCAATCACGCTCGAGGCGGTGCCAACAGGCCCAATCCACTCCCACGCACGGCCCACCTCGCCGTTTCGGCCCTCGCGCTGGCCTGTGCGCACGTTGCTGTTCTGCTCAACGACGGCACGCACGTGCTTCCAAATGCGTTCCCGCGCCGATAGCGAGTGTGTCGCCCGCAAGACATCGTCGCGCAGCTGAGGCAGGAACAAGAAGGGGTCGGGCAAGAAGCTGCTGTCGTCCGCGTCTTCACTCTGTCCCGAGCCAGCACCGCCGCCGCCACCGCTGCCGCCGCCTTCAAAGTCGTCCTCATATAGCCACAATTCTTTCTGGGCCGCGAGCCGCTCCAGCACAATATCCACCAGCGCAGGTACGCGGGCTCGGTCTGCACGGCGGGCCCTGATCTGGTGGCGGAGGTAGGCGACGCCAAAGAGGGACAGGATTAAAACTGAAAGAGAGAGTCGATGTCTTGCGAGGCCGAGTCGGATGGACCGGCGGACGGCGCAGGTGAGCGGAAGGCGAGCGAGCGAGGTGGACGATAGGCGGGTGTTTGGAACTGTTCCGGGATCTGTGGCGCTACAGGCCCGATAGGATGGCTAATTAGTTCATGTCAGATATTCAGAACGGTAGATGATGGCTAAAGGCGTGCGAGGAGATGGAGAGTAGTGTTCTTACGCGTAGTTGGAATCCGGTTCGGACTCGACCTCGTCGCGGGACTCGATGTCGCCAATGGCGGCGGTCCACAGGTCGTCAAACTCCTCTTTGCTCATCTTCTTGCTGCGCTTCTCGCTGATAACTTCCTTGAGAACAGGCACGTCGATGGCCGGATCCTCGGGTACCTGACCCTCGTCGTCAACGAGGTCACCGCACTCCCACTTGGCGCGACGGTCACGCAGCTCCTCGATGGCCTTGTCAGCGACAGCCTTGACGCGACGGGCACGTTCGCCGTCGGGCTCGCACGTGGGCGGCAGTGGAACCAGGCCGCCGAGGGCCAGCGGGTGCGGCTTTTCAATGTAGCCGTTCTCGCAGCGCACGGTAAAGTCCGAGTAACAGAAGGCATGCGACGGGCAGGGCTCGCACGTCGGCTCAATGAACACCTGCAGACTGTTTGGGATTTCGATGTCGCGCACCCAGTCCGGCAGCCACTCCAGCTTTTCGATCTGCTCCGACAGAAGTGGGACAGCTAAGCGGCCGAGGCCGCAGAAGCCGACAGCACGCTTCTCTTGGCGGTACCAACCGCCATATACACCAAGCAGCGTCAGAAATAGCACCAGAAGCGGTGTGGATAGGGACGACACGATGCCCCTTCTCCGCCGGGCCACGGCTTTGCTGCTACCCTTTCCTGAGCGCCGGCTGGATCCGACGTTCTGGCGCCGCTGGACCTCTTCCTGTTGTGTCACCTCTAGCTGCTCTTCCGGTGTAAACTCCTCGCCGGGCGCAAGTGGGTCGTAATCCTCGTCAGACTCTTCCTCTTCCTCCTCCTCGGGCTCGGGTGACTGTGATACCGCCTTGGCAAAAGGCGAGTTGCGCCGTTGTGCAACAGCACGGATGGGCGGAGAGTCGTAGGCCGGCTGTGCTGCCGGCGAGGACACGACACGGGACTTCCGTGACGACGATGGAACGCGCCCAGACGTGCTCGTCGACGTGTGTTTGTGCGAGGCCGGCTCGTCATAGTTTGTGGTGCGCCGGCGCTGGGCGGGCGAGGAGCCCGAGAGTGGCGAGCTGCCGCTCTGGAAGGGGTTGTCGTAGGTAAAGACGGTGTCGTTGTCCTCATCGGCGGGGCTCAGGCGCGCGTTACGGCCAGTTGCTGCCACCGCAGGAGTGGCCAAGAACTGCTCCTCCTCAGTAGGCTCCAGCTTGACCTGAGGAGTCTTCGTGCGGGCACGCCGGGAGGGCGGGCGACCGGCAGCAACGCCCGTGCGAGCCTCAGGGCCCGTGTCGGTATCAGAGGCAGCGGCCACCGAGTACGAAGCTGTCGACTCGGGCGGCTGGAAGCTACTCTGGCGCGACGAGCGCTTGCGCGGGCTGCTGCGGCGCTGACGGCGCTGGGCATCCTCCGCCTCGTCCTCGTCGTGCTCGTCGATGTGTGGCGTGGCAGCGTGGGACGACGGCCGACCACGGCGCTTCTTGGGCGACAACTGCTCAGGTGGCTCCTGATCAAAAGAGTCGCCAAAGGCCGTTGTGCTCTGGCTGTAGGACGCGGACGTCTGGGCGTCGACGATACCCATGCTGGAGCGCTTGGCGCGAGCCCGGCGGGCGAGGATCTTGCTGGCCTGAGGCGCGACATTGGCGTTAAAGAGTTCGACGAGTTCGGGTTTTTTGGCGTTGGACGGATAGTTGACGTTGTAGGTGACGAGGATAGAGCGTAGGCGGGGGTTCGTGAGGCTGGCGGGGTCGAAGCCCGGCTGGAGGTAGTCGACGCTCTCGGTGTCAGACATGGTGGCAGAAGGTCTGGGCGACGGGCAGGGCACAAAAGAAGTAGAACGGGCCTCAGAGAGTCGCGATGGATGCCGTTGTCGAGATTGTCGGCGATGGTGAGGCTCTCCGGAGAAAATGAGGGAACGAGAGGACACAGTACACGACAATGCAAAATGATGCACAGGTGTCGCGATCAAAGACCAGAGTGTCTGTGTCTGCTTGTCGCGGTGGGCACAGACGAAATGTAGTCGTATGTTGTGTTTCCTGCAGGTTGCATTCCAATTCCCCTTGGATTAAGAAATTGGATGCATGTACTTTGTAGTGAAGGAAGGGTTTCACGTCGTTTGCCTCCTGCCGTACAGGGTCGCTCTGGCTTGTTTTGGATTGCCCTCCAGTGCTCTCTTTTGTTATGGGTAGGAGCGATCAGTGACGGGATTTACCCACTTTTTTGCTGTTCGCCCCCTTGCGTTGTTGCCAGACCTGGTCTTTTTGGCCCTCTGTTGTCAGCGGCAACAGAAATGGGGGGAATGAGCGAGCGGCTGCGAGGGAGGGAGCTTGGGCCTCCCATAAAAGTGGGACCAACAATCGATTAGTCATAAAGCAGAAATGTGTAGGCAGCAGAGCGAGGGCAACTGTCATCCAATCATTTTCTTGTAAGTGCGATTATCTTCGTCACTTTTACAGTTTTTACGGCTTTGTACAAATATTGACACAGTTTTCACAAGGCAGACACAGGGGGCAAATATAATGGCTGTAGACTTACTTAAAAAAACCTTCAAGGTTTTGAGAGTTATATAATTTGCAAATTGATTGGCTCTTATGAGCCGCTATCTAGTAGACCAGGAAAGGAAACAAAAAACTGAGGAACGAGCGTGACGCGTTGACGGTAAAACGGACAGAAAAAAAAAATACAAGATAAATCAAGACACAGTATTTCTTGGATATGCTAATTTTTTATAGGCTTTTTTATAGGCTTTGGTGATTTCCTGAAGAGTAAAATATCGGTTTCGCGTCGACTATAGACCGGAAGGTAAAAGGGATGATTGAAGGAAAGAACGAGATACATCCAATTCAGGCAGGTGCAACATATAACAACCCCCTGTTCCCATGAGCCGTCACAAATTGGGGCCCTGGTACTATCCATCTCTCCAGCTCTCCTCCTACTCAATGTCCACCTTCTGCACCTCGGTCCACTCCTTGTCGACCGTCGGCACAACGACAATCAGCACGCCGTTCTCCATTCGTGCCGTGATGCCTGCAGCATCAACCTCCTGCTTGGCGGGTGCGTCGCTGTTGTTCGAGGTCGTCTGATTGCCAAAGGGTGGCAGATTCACCTCACGCTGGAACAGGCCGACGTGGCGCTCCGCGTTGATCAGACCTTCCAAAAAGGCCTCGTTGCCGGGGCGGACGACAACGCCGGCAATGGTTAGCACGCCACGGTCAGCATCCCACTGGACGTCGATGTCCTCCTTGTTGGCACCGGGCAACGCGACGTGCAAAATCCAACCGCCTCGATTGTCGTCGACAAAGATATCGACGGGTGGGACAAAATAATCTGCGGCGTCATCGTCACCGGCGGTTCCAATGGCATCGGCAACCGGGGTAGCATCACGGGCGCCACTGGTGTCTCCAAAGTAGGTGCGGCTCATCTCTCGCAAATTACGGGCCAAGGGATGGTTGGACAGGGCAGCCATCATGGGGCCGAAGCTACGGCGACCGATGCCGTCGGGGCCAAAGTGGCGGCCGATGGGGCCCTCCGGGCCAAAGGGACCGTTAGGACCGAAGGGACCGGCAGGACCGAAAGGTCCACCGGGGCCACCCAGACCAGAGGGACCACCGCCATGACGGCCGCCGCGACGACCGTGGTGACCGTGAGGGCCACCATGCGGGCCAGGAGGGCCAAAGCGATGGTGGTGGAAGTAAGGGCCACCGGGACCGATGCCTGCACCAAAGAAGTCGCCACGGGCAAAGGGGCCAGGGCCGTGGTGGCCGTGGAAGTCATGGCCGTGAGCACCGCGACGGCCGCCATGACAGCCGCCATGACGGCCTCTGCGGCAGCCACGAGGACGGTCACCCTCATCCTCATTGTCACCGGGAACACCAGGCCCGGCATGGTCGGCAGGGGCAGTGCCCTCTTCGCCAGAGCGAGCAGCGTATGCGGCGGCACGCGCAGCATGGCGAGCATGACGAGCAGCACGACAAGCCGAGCGGGCTCCCTCGCAGCTCTCGCAGCAAGGGGGACCGCGCCAGCCGCGCCAGCCGCGCCAACCACCACCGCAGCGACCACCACGGCGGCCGGAACAGTTATCGGGGGTGGGCTGCTCACCAAGGGCGTTGGCAGAAGCAGCATCAGCAGCGGGGCCAGAAGGAGCACCCGCAGCAGCTCCTGCGGCGGGGGTGTCGCCACGGACCGTGGAAGGAGAGTCGTCCTTCTCGGTCTTGGTGATGTCCTCCTCACTCTCGCTCTCGCTGCTTGAGGACGAAGACGAGGAACACGTGCCCTCCTCATCACCAAACTTGGCATCGGCAGTCGTCATGGGCTCGGCGGCCTCGGTTCCCATGGCAGTGGCAGCATCGGACTCGTCCCTGCCCCAGCGGCCGAAACCGCGACCGTGATGGTCGCGTCCATGAAAGTGACCGGGGCCACCAAAACCGAACTCACCGAAGCCGCCCGGACCGTCCTCGTGGAGGCCATGGTGGTGACGATGGCCGTGACGACCACCTCTGAAACCACGAGGGCCAAAGCCGTGAGGGCCAAAGCCGTGAGGGCCATGTGGATCGGCAAAACCATAAGGAGGAGGAGGAGGATGAGGGATGCTGGCAGCCCAAGGTCCGCCGAAGGGCGCGCTCGCGTAGGCGTCCCAGTCAGCGTGATGTCCGCTCCAGTGATGGTGGTGGCGGTGACGGCCACCGCAGCGCCGGCGACCACCCTCACGGGTGTCATCGTCGCCGTTGTTTTTGTCAGTACCCTTCTCGTTGTTGTCATTGTCCTTGGCATCCGTGGCGGTAGCATCGGCAGTGGTCTCGGCCGACACGTCATCGGTGATCAAGGCGACCTCATCACCAGGAACAGGCCTGGGATCAGAGCCAGGAGGAGGAGGAGGGGAAGGGCCATGGTGGTGATGCCCATGGCCGTGGTGGTGGCGGCCATGATGAGGCGGCGGCGGGCCGGGCCGAAAAGCCAGGGACCCGGGCATGCCAGGCATGTTGTTCATGCCGGGCGGGAACATGTCTTCGTTCCAAGACATTCTGTTTGTGTGCTGGTTGGCAAGTGGTTGAATATGGGAATAGGTTGTGTGATATTTTGAGGGTTGAAAAAGAACTTACAGTAAAGCAAGTAAGATACGAAGAAGGATAGTAAGAAAAGGGGAGGGAAGTCGGGAAAGAAATGGGTTTAAGAGAGAAAAAGAAAGAGGAAAAGGTATCAAGTATGACAAGAAGTGGGAACAGAGAACGGTTAAATAGACCCGATGGGCATACGAGAGGAAGAGAGTGAAACCACCGAAACCAAAGAGAAGAGATAAAGAGAAGCGAGGACCGCAGAGCTGGTGTGAGTTCTGGCCAGTGTAAGTCGCGCTTTGTAGCGTGGGCTGTCAAGAGGCGTTCGGGCTCCGGGCAAAACGGTACTTTGGTACATCCTTGACGTCGGACACACCCCAAAACACTTTGCATACCGCCTCCCGCACCCACCACACTGGCACAATCTAGGACGACGACGACTTGGCTAGGCAGCCAGGAAAACGAATCTGGCAGCGAATGGAAGAGTTGTTTCAGCGGGCAACGCGTTGCCGATCGAGGTCGAGGCCACGTCAAGCAGGTGCAGCCTGTCGTGGTTCGTCATACCTCTTCCATGAAACTCTCGTTTCTCCAAGACCGCCGTCTTACCCCTCACTGTTTTCTCTTTTCATTCGGCTTGTGACAACCGTCTTGCGTCCTAGTCTGTTGATATCTTACGTCTCCTATGATGACCACTAGGCAGCGCCCCTGCCAAGTCAGCTCCCAACCGCTCGTCACTGTCAAACATGAGAACGTTCACTTACGCACGTTCACAAGTCACGAAACAAATGATCCAATGCGGGGAGTCTCTTTGAATCTGAGTTTGTTGATCCTATTTTCTAGGAACTGGGGTGTGGGCAGAATTGGAGGGAACCTGACAAGACGTCTCTAAAACGTTGTCTTGGTGGTGGCGAAAACGCGCGGCCTGGATACTTAACCCCGAGCAATCCAAGAGAAGGCGCTGTCGGGAGGATAAAGTGCTGAAGTTTGGTGGTTGTGTACGCTACATGGGCATATTTAGGCAGGAAACGAAGGACCCGCTTCTCTGCTCGGGCATTGCGACTTCCCGCCAAAACGCCGAAAATCCGACGCTAAGACCCGCTTTTCCCACTGCATGGACAATTAGTCCAAAGACATGCTTTGATCAGTACTGACAAGAGAATCAAAGTTGTTGCTCAACCCAATGTATTTCGTCTTTTCCATCTTCTTCTTTGACTCAGATTGCGGCAGACGTTACCCCTGGCTGTTTCTGTCCCTCGTATTCCGAGCTCTTTTCCCCTTTCTCCTTGGCTTCTTTCCAAAGCCTAATATCCTTAGCACATGTGCTTTGGCTGCGCCGAACCCAACTGCAGGCTGCCATCGTTGAGGAACTGATCTGACAGAAAAGTATGGTGAGGGTTTCAACTTATTTACGCACTATTCATCATTTTCGCTTAACCCGGTGTTGTAAGCTTCCTGTGAGAATTCAAAACTTCCGAACGCGATGTTGAATTGTCCGACCACGAATTGCCCGACCACATGCTAGCAGATCGCTCCTTCTCGACAGAGCCGATGAGTATTTGCCTCAGTCACGGGCAAGTCCTGCGTTTACACAGTCAGGTGGCGAAAGAATAACAAAAGGGACCGTTAAGTGAGGGACAATAATAATGTAATACTCCATATGTGCATCTGGGGTTTGCGATGGGGGCATATCACCGTTGCGCACCACTTCTCTGATGCACCTCTACTACGACTTTTTGTCTGTCAGGTTTTCTTGGCACGAAATCCCCATGGATCCTGTATCATACCCCAGCCGGGACCCGTCCAATACTTCCTCTCCTATAATGCATATGTTCCTTGCCGTCCCAACGCCGATGTTGCACCCCTCGTGATATGATTGGCTGCCTAGATCCTCGCCTACATCAATTTATCGAATTTCGATGCTGATCCCGTAAGGAGCAAAGCAAAAAAACCGAAATCGAAAAGAAGGACGAGACATTATGCTGTTGCTCTCTGCCAAAGGTGTTCAAAGTATTGCTACATAGGTCACCTATTCTTATCAATAAACTTCAATTACTAACGCAACTGGCCCATCTGCCGTTGTCCCCATGCCCACGGCTTCCCCAAAGAACCAGAAACAACAAGAACGTATTTTCATTAGAGTACAGCTCGTAAGCGATGTATAATATAGCACAAGAAGACCAGAAACAAAAAGACAACATTAGCAAGATGCAATGCAATCTAGAGATCAGTCTTAGTCGGGAGGTCGTGGCCGAAAAAGAGACGACAACAGAAGCAGAAACAGAAACAGAAACAGAAACAAAGATAAAGGCAAACAGTATAACCAAAAAAGGACTGCCCGAGTCCGCCTCTCCCATCTTCGCACCGTCCGGCCAGCCCCGCCCAGCCGAACCCCGTTCATAAAAACGCCGTGGATATATAGAAAATTCTGTCTCCCTTATTTGCCCCTCTCCTCTCTCTTTTTTTCTCTCTTTTTCTCTCTCGTTCGGTCTTTTCACCGCAACGACTCGTGTTAGCTGGTTTCCTCAACCTTGAGCTGCAGTTTTGCTTCGGCATCTTCCGCCCGCTTCGTCAGGTCGGCCACCTCCTTCTTCAGCTGTTTGATGTACTCAATCGCCATCTCCACTGTGCTGGCTTTGCTGTTGGGTGCGCTGTTGTTACCACCGCCACCGGAGGCCGGTTTGCTGTCCTTCTTGGCGTCGCCACCGCCGACCTCCTCGTCGTCACCACCAGCCGCAGCGTCGCCAGCCTTGGTGTCCTTGGGTGGCGGCGTGGGCAGCAGCGTCGCAATCTCCTGCAGCGCCGAGTTGATTCGATTCCGCCGGCCCTGCTCGGCAATCTTGTGTGATGTCCGCTTCGAGGTCAGATTCGTCGACAGCTCACTCGGGTACGACACACCGGGAACTGTATTGCCTTCTAGGATGTTCTGGTAGTTGGACTTGGTGGCGAGCAGCCGCGACGCCTGGTCCTCGACGGACGAGACACCACCGGGCAGCAGAGGCTTGATGCTGGGCGAAATCTTGGGCCGCAGCGCGGGCGACACCTGGACAGAGCTGATGCTGGGCCGCTTTTTCGACGACGAGCCGCGCGGCAGCATCTGCGGCGTCTTGCGGTTGGAACTGGCTGCGAGGATGGGCGTGGAGGACGAGCCAGGGAGGATCTGAGGGCTTTGCGTAGCCGAGCGCGTGCCGCCGCCCAACTTCGCGATAGACGGCGAGGGCAGAGGCTGGAAGCCGCGGCCGCCCGCGATGGGATCAAGCGACGGCGACGCGTTTGTCTCGATGGAAGGGGTGTTATGTGCACTTGAAGAGGTCACATGCGTCTTCTGGAAGTCCATGCTGAGAGACTCGGGCAGCTCAAAGTTCTCAATTTGCTCGTTGGCGACGCCGACCGCAGTGGTCGCACCGCCACCGACACTATTGCTGCCACTTGCGGTACCATCACGTTTGATTGGTGTAACAGACGGGGAAGACTTGTGCGATTTTTGCTTCGGCGAAGAGAGTTTCATCAGCGAAGCCGGTGTGGCGGGTGATGGGAAACCGCCTGCGAGTGCGGCACCGGCCATGGCAGGGCCTGGCGCACTCGTCGCAGGGCCGACGTTGTGATTTGGTGCTGCGGAGCTATGGTTCTGGGGGTGGAGGTAGGGCGAGGGGCGTGCAGACCGCGGCTTTGGCAGGGGTGGGGGAGGCATATCTGTGAGGTTTTCAGGTGACACTGAGTCGTTTTCGGAGTCGGTCGTGCCAGCAGAGGAAGAGGATGGGCCACCAACGTGCCCGTGTGAGGGAGTGAGGCGAGCATTGCTAGGGAAGGCCTGTTGCTGCGACTGTTGACGGATGACGGGCGACGACAGAGCCTCGTGCTCAAGCGATTCGGCGAGCTGGTCAAGCACCTGGGCGTTCATGACGGGCGTAGTTGTCGACTTTTTCCGCATGGGCTTGGTGATGGGGGACTGGCGAACGTTGGCTTTCCGTGCCTTGGAGGCGTTGTTTTTCCGTGCTTTTTTAGCAAGGTTGTCGCCGACGGACGTTGAGTTGGAAGAAGCAGGCGCCGCGGCCGGGAGCATCTCCATATCCATGTCGAGAGGCGAAGTGCTGGAGGTATTGAGGCGTGGGTCAAAGGTGGAATTGGGGTCTGTCTGCGCATGTAGGGCCGGCGACGTCAGAGGGCTGAAGTAGGCACCCGGCACGGTAAACTGTGTATCAATAGAGAACTGTGTCTCGAGCGGTGTGACAGCAGGCGACACCAGAGGGGTGAAAGACATCTACAAGGTGACAATGGTTAGCAAAGTAAGACATTCACCGGCGAAATCCTGTTTTAGTTTTTTTTTTTTTTTTTTTTTTTTTTTTTAAAAAAAAAAAGCGTGTGTGTGTGACAGAGATGGCAAAAAAGGGCATCACGTACATCCTGCTGCTCCTTGTAGTGTTGATACCGCTCGTACATGGCCTGCTGCTGCGACTGCTGCGAGGGGTGCTGCTGCTGCTGCTGTTGCTGCTGTTGGTGCTGCTGATTGCGTGGGTCTGGCGAGTGGAAGAACTGGTTGCCGGCCTGCAGCTCCAGACTTTGCGGCGTTGGCGGCACGATGTGATTTTGCCTTTGAAAGAAGGCGATGTTCTGCTCCTCGACCTGGCGCTGCTGCTGTTGCATGCGCTGCTGCTGCAGGTACTGGATCTGGGCGTCAATCTCCGAAATGGCATCGGTGGGCGTCACAGAAGGCATCAGGGTGGTGGGGTTGCTGGCGTGGGAGCCGCCGCCGGTAGTAACAACGGGGTGCATGCCGTGCGCGTGGGAGCCGGAGTGGATACCGGCGGTGCCGGTAAGGCCGGCATCCGAGAGCTGTCCGGTGGTCGCCTGCGCAAGGAGGGCGGGTGCATGATGTGCGCCAGTCATGGGGGTGTCGAGTGGCTCGCTGGCGGGTGCCATGGTGGTGTGTATTAGCTGCGAGGCGCCAGGGGATGCATTCTGGAAGTCGGCGAAGTCGAATTGGATGTTGTCGGTGAGGTTGCCCATGCCGTTCATATCGAGAAACTGCTGGAACTCCTCGTCGCCAGCAGGGTGCATGGCCTGGTCCTGGCCGTTCCAGGCGGAGGACCCCATCATGGCCATAGCAGGTACGAGAACCGGACGTGGGGGGGGTTGTGAAACCTGAATGCCGAAAGGTGCGGCGGGGGGGGTTATGCAGCGAGGATCGGCGCGGAGCTGCAATGACGGGAAACAGAGAGCGGGCTGTGTTACAGTGCCGAAATCAGTGCGCTCGAGATGAGACAGCCGGTAAGGTGGTCAAGGAACAAGATCGGATGGTTCTGGTATGGCTGTAAACCCTCCAAGCCGTCGTCGGGTCGAGCTTGTGCCTTGTGACCGGGAAAATCCAACTGGAATAAAGCGGGAATCGGGCGTCCAAAGATGTCACGGGTGTCTGGCTTCACGGTAGCGGAGCGCAAAGGCGGGTGACAGTCGATTAAGGTGAGAGAAAAGAAGGCACTATTTGTGCTGTCGTCGAGTTTCGATGTCTGCTCGTCTGCGTGGATCGGCTGGCTGCGAGTCTTGTGAGTCGAACCGGGTGGCGGACAACGACCGGCTGTGGTGAGATGTACAGTCGTGAGAAAAGAAGAGAGAGAGAGAGAGAGAGAGAGCGAAATAAGGTGCGACTTGTCGAGCTCGTTTCAGGTCGAGGTGTCGCTCGGTCGCCGGTTGTCGTGCAGATGAGTCGTAGTGGTTTGGACTCACGACAAAGGCATTGTAGGATGGTGAACAATCAGGTTGAGCATCAACGGTTAGGACAGTTGATTTGCTCGAGGGAAATGTACAAAAAAGAAAAAAGCAAAGGCTAAGGGCTTTTCCTTGGTTTGAGTTTGGTTCCTTTTTTTCCTAATTCCGCTACGGCCTCCCCTCTCACAATTTGACAAAGGAAGGAACGGGAAAGTCAGGAATCGAAATTTCGGCGGTGGTGCCTGCTAAATGGCGGCCGGTGGGGGTGGCAGGCAAGCGCAACCCAGGCACTCTACGACATTCGGAAGACAGACTGGAGGTAAAGTCCCGAGGAAACAGAAACTGTCAGGGAAGGCGCAAAGGACTGATGAGGACGGTAGAAGATTAGAAGGGAAGGTGGGGTGGGGGCAGAACCAAGCGCGCGCTGCAACCGACCACCAGCGCCGCCGCTGCTCGTCTCTTTCCTGCCCACTGTGCCTCGTTATTGGTCCCGTAGTCGATTCTCCCAGGTTGCTTTCCCAGGTAGTTTTTCCGCGCTACGAGGCTTAGATCGCAGCCGGCTCCTGCGCTAGCCACCAAAAAGGAGTCTCCACCCACCGCAGACTGCGAAACCAAGGCTATAAACGGAAACCGGGCGGTGGCTCGCCAGTGGGAATGAGCAGTCGGAGGGCAGGCGGTGGGCTCCCTATAGGGGACGTCGTAGTAGCTCTGAAAAGACTTTTCGAAAGTTGGCCGGCCTATGAAAGGGCTTTTCGAAAGTTTGCCGATTTTCTTTTGATACCAAAGCCGCGAGAAGTGTAAACCAAGATCCATTCACTACGCTGCTTGCGAGACTCCAGTTATACAAATAAATAATACCGGCCGAGGCAAAGAGCGGGCGAGGGAGGTGCGCGTCCTATCGATAAGGAGAAGCTCAGGAATTGGCCATTCAGCGTGGATGAAAGCCAAGCCGATGGGCCTGCGACAGGACACGAAAGCGGCGAAAAAGTGGGATTGCGATCTCCGTTCCAGGCGGGCTTGACAGTTCCTTCGTTCTCCTCTAACTGTTCCCAAACAGCGGAGGCCTTAGCCGATAGGCCGGTCTGGCGACGAAGGCAAAAAAACACTTGCCCACCTCGCGCGGGAGGCCGAAGTAACAAAGAGAGAGACAGGGAAATAGTCACAAAGTACCAGGCCGTCGCGAAAGAAGGCCAGAACGGAGGACGGACGAATAGAACGGGGCAAGCAGAGAACAGAATCAGAAGCACAGGGGAGAAGAGTGACATTCGACATTGCCATCGCATGAGCGGGGCCCCTAAATTTTCTGTCCAGTGAATAGAGACCCCAGTACGGCGGGTAGAAGGCGGACAAAACATAGCCTTTGCTAAAGTCTAGAAGAAAAAAAACCAAACTAATACAGCGAATAAATTTGCAGCACCGCATGATTTTACCTCGAAAAAAAGAGACGTGACATCCTCCGCCCCGAAAGGCGAACAAAAACAGTTGTTGCTGTCGGGTCTCTCTCGTGCTCTTTCCTGCTCTCTCTCAGTGCTCTTTCCTCCGTCCGCGGTGAGCAAACACAAGTCGTGCTTTCCCCCGTCAGACGCGCCATGCGCCCATTGGCAGTTGTTAGCTCTCACGATTCGATGGGATGGCAGCCACAACCGGCCAGTCTGTCCAGCAAGAATCCTAGCGCTCTGAGAGGTCCCTCCGTAGCTCTCACCTCACCTTCCTTGTCTTTTCTGACAGTCGCACTCCGTTATTGCCCCATACCCGTGAGATACAAACTGCAGGTGCTTCATTGCATATGCTCCGTGCCCCCATCTGGTCCCAGCTCCTTCTTGCAGCTTTTTCCTGCTCCATTTCCCCACTCCCCTCGTTGCAACATTGCACCTGCCTCCTGCATCTTGCGCGTTCCCTTTTTAGGGGCTGCCCAGGAGGACCCTTCTGGATCCAGCAGCCAGAATGAAACTCTCTCCCGTCCACAGCGTATATGCCATCACCTGCGACGTAATTACACAGTACGAAAATAATTACAGCGCATTGTGTACGGGACATAGGCCTGCCTCGGATGCGACTACAAACACCGACTGCCTTTTTGCAGATGCCACGGTATCCTCCCTGGTGCATGAACTCAGGGCGCCGTTGGTCGACGCCCTCGTCCTGGCCGGCTCTCTCGACTATCGCCAGTTGCGATGGCACTTGCTTCTCCTCGATGGGGTCGATCGGGTGACCAGAAAGGCCATTGGAACGCGAGAGCATCCGTCTCGAGACAAGGGCAAATCACATCACAGGGAGTGTGCGATGTCAACCCGTGAAAAAGAGGATTGTGGCGTTAATTTGGGGTTTTCAGCTTGCATCCCCATTCAGTCCTTGCATTTGCTACAGAAAAAGAATCCGGGGCACCTGGCGCACAGCTGGGGGGGAGGAAATGGGGACGGGGTGGAGGTTTCATTCTGGAGTGGGCGTGACGACGAATCGAAATATCCCGGGTCACGCTTCATGATGTGCGCCATGTCAACTGAATGCAGCTTATCAGGTGGCTAGCTGGGGAAGGAAGGGTGTGGTCATGGTCATGCGGTCGGTATTCCTGGCTTGGTTTTTGCCTTTCCTGGCTCGATTTTCCTAAACCTCTCGTGTCGTTCCGGGTCGCGCTTTCGACGCTCCTCCTGGCCTTTCCCAACACCCACGCAAAGAAGCCCAACATTCCCGGTCCTGTCTCGCACGGTGCAATTCGTCTGACACCACGAATACCCCACGCTGCGGCGGCTGGATGGTCTGAAAGGACGGGCAGGGTGGGGGTCAGAGACAACATTGGCAGTGTTGGTGTGTGGGCAGAAGAACCCAGGACCAAGTACGACGTACGACACAATTACGGAGTTTACGACGCAGTTCATACGGGGTACGATGTACACGTACAAAATGGACAGCGGCTGCATGACTCTTAGGCGCCAAGGCCCTACAACGCAAAGATGAACCGTTCAGGCCAAAGAGGCAGAATCATCCGTGGCGTACAGAGCACTGAGTATTCTCGTACATTTTAATCGTTATGTTCATGTGTCAACAGTTCAAGACGGAAGGGGAACACAACCGCCGCAATGCCCACTGTTGGCTTTAACGTACAAAGTAAAAACGTTTACCCCCTCTTTTTCTCTGCCCAAAGCTGCATCGTCTTGCTTCACCGAAGCCCAAAACAGCTCTGGCCGAGAAAACCGGTCCCTTCGTGACGGGCCTGCCCGAGGTAAACCCCAAAAATAAGTACAAAGAAATAGAGAAAGGGACGATCAGGCAAAGGACCTCACGCGAGCAAAAAGCTCTGAATGAATTACCGTCGTACACGGCCACGCATTAAAGGACAAGCCTGTCAGACAGCTGGCTTGAAATATGCACAGTCGGACCTCATGCCGGCAGAATCTGGGCGTACCCAACTCTGCTTTACCCCTTTATTCCTTCCTCATCTTCTGTGGCCATTTTGCACGTAAGATTTTTGTCGTTGGCGTTGAGAGTTTATACTAACCTTCAAAACTGTAATCAAGTCCCGCGGCTAGAAATCGCGTTTAGAAAAGCAGTCAAAAAGCACACGACACTCAGGTAAGAGACCTGGAGAGAAGAGAAGCAGGGAGGTTCGCAGTGTGCGTACAACATAGTAAGTATTACAACTCATTGCAGCACAATGAGTAAGTGCACGTGAGTTTACAGTGCGGTATGCAGGAACGTAGCAAAACCTAGCCTCGTGATCTTACGTGTCAAAACCGACAAGATTGTGTCACAATACTGCTTACCATCATATTTTGTTTTCTCTGAACCTAATCAGCAGAAACCATACAAACATAAATGCTGTTTGCATTGTATGGCTATAAAAGAATCTCCCACCCCTCTCACTATTTGTCGTCTTTCATTCGCCTTAACCTGCCAAGGCAACCTCAAAAACATACCTTCCTCATAAAAGCGCTGTCACCGAACTCTATCATCCCCATGTCCGAATTTATTGTGACGCGTCTGGAGGATTGGATGGACTTATTCGGGGAATGGAATTGGTTAGGGACGATGAATGAACATAATTAGACCCCAATGAAAAGACGAATAGTGCACCTTCTCCTCCCGATTACCGTCTAACATGTGCGGGCCGATCAACGCCACGAGTTCATCCCCAGTCTTGTACTGGAGAACGAATTATTTAATTGTTGCGTTTATTTCTTCGGTTACCCATGCTATGCAGCTTTGTGCTAGCAAAGGTCCCCGGACAAGTTAACTAGAGAAAACAAACGAATTTTGACTTTGTAGCAGATACATGAACCAAGATTCAAAACAAGATTCTTCCGCACTCTCCCATTCGTCGCTACGAACAGATCGGGAATGCGTTTGTACACCTCCTCCCCTTTCAAATGGTCAACGTCAACAAAAGACAATAAATATTACCACGCTGTGGACTCCTACCGGGGGCCAGCTTTTAGGTATAATGCGAAGGACGAAAGAAAGACGAAACAGTGTGGGGCCGTGCCCAGGTCGTATCTAGCGCAACAAGATGAAAGAAATAAGAGGACGAGAGGCGGAAGCGAGATAGGAGATATAGAGAGAGACGCCAGCAAATAGGCTGCAGAAAAACAACAAGCGTGCAAAGTGACCGTACAGTGACGAGTACGCCAAAGGAGTGTAAGAAACGAAGGATGGAAGCTGCAAAGCCAAATCAAAAGAAACGGTAAGCAAAGTACGAGGAACAAGGCTAAAGAAATGGAGAATAAACAGCACGCCGTGTATGCTAGTATTGCAAAAAAGCAGCACAATGATAAAAAAAAGGAAATGGACTAGGAGAGGGCAACATGTGACCAGTGGTGAGAGAGTGATGAGAGTGGCCGTGAACCAAATCATGCCTATCTCGTCACTTCGCGACGATTCGCATCCAGTCATGCTGGTGACATGGAATAGTAACAAGGTACGGTTTTGGTGATACCGCTAGCCTGCCGGTGGCTAATTTTGGCGTGTGAATATGAAGAGAGGGTATAAGCGAGGGAACGTAATTGTATAGAGAGTGGCTTTCTTTCGTCTGGTGGCTCTAATGTTGTGTAGCCGTCATAACACACAAAAATGGCGGGTTTGGTGAAAATGGGAGGATGCGATTCTGGTGAGCAAAGGACTGTCGAGAAAAGAAGAATAGTCGTCATTAAGCCGAGGCCGTTCGTAATTCGCCACAGCTGGCTGTCTCATACACGAGCGTTCACGTCCCCCAGGTTCAGCCAGCTCATGTCTGACGACGTGTCAGCCATGGCCAGCTGTGGCTGCCGGCTCATGCCTGTCGGCACATACGACTTCTTGCCGCCCGATCCAGATGCCGGGCCAAGAGACGTGATTTGGGTGGACGATCCATACGCGCTGCTTGGCGCACGGTTGGAGCCCCAGGGCTGGTGGTCGGACGATGACGTCGGGTCCCACATATCATGAACACTGGCGGGGATGCCACTTGAGTATCCAGATTTTGACGACGTCTGGCTGGTGGAGCGCATGATCTTGCCCTGCATCCCATCCTTCAGATAGCTGTCATAGTTGGATATCGTGGGCGAGCCCGAGTTGACTCGCTGGAAACGTGGTTTCGCCTCCGGCATGCCGGGAATGTCCAGCGGCGGAACAGTCGCTGAGTCTTGCGTTATGCGGTTTTGATTATTGTTGGTCGAATAGTTGCTGCTCGCGTCGCTCGCGACCGTTGTGCGCTTGGAGCTGCGGCTGTTATGGCCGTTACCACTACCGAAGCCAAGCATGTTCAGCGCGCTGCCTCCCGACCAGTAGCGGTTCCAGCCTGAAGAGCGGCGTGTCCCGCTTTGGTTGTTACTTTGCTGCGACTGGTGTTGCTGGTGTTGCTGTTGATGCTGCTGCTTCGAGTCGGTCACGCTGCGACCATACGAGCCAGTAGCAGCCGAGGCCGCCCCCGCCCCAATACCGGCTCCGGCTCCGGCACCACGCTCGAACTGCATTTCGCGCGAAACGGAGTTGGCAGACATGCTTGGCCCAAGTTGGGTTTGGGGAATCGGTCGGCTGATGGTACTCTTGAACCCCTTGTTGAAGGGGTCGCTTGTTGAGCCGCGCCTAGATGCGCCACCACTGTTGTTTCTCTGGATGGTGTCGGGCTGACGGGGCTGGTTGACACGCCCCATCAAGATAGCCACAGAAGAGAAGGAACCCTGTGAGTCTTGCGCCTGGTGGCCGGGACGGAAAGTGCCTTTACCACCGGCATTCGGACGCTGCGGGAAGCTGTCGCTAGCAATAGCAAATGCATCCTTTTCAGATGAGGACGTACCACTCGCCCGCCGACTATGAGCGGCCTCGAGGAAATTCCGGCGCTTGCGGCGGCGCATGATCAGGAAGTACAGGCCAATGAGAACAATGCCCATTGCAGCAACACCGCCCAAAACAATACCCAGAACAGCATTCGTGGGGAGGTTGTGGGACACCGGGGCCGGTGCGGCAGCGGCAGAGGACGTGGCTGCAAGTGTAGAAGTCGCGGAGACCGAAGCCGAACTGGGGGCGATAACAAGCGTTGTCGGGGCGGTCGTTGAAGAAGAAGATGATGCAGAACCGGTCTGTACCAGTGACTTTTTGGCGGACAGCATCTGCGTCGCATTGCGCCATGAGTTCGAGCGCCCATTAAATACGCAAAGGACATCGCTGCCACCACCACCAGCAAGCACAACCATGCCATCCGGGCCTTCGGCAATGGAAAACCCAGACCGCGTCGTTGTCGGTGCAAGAGAAGCGTTGTACGCGGGCCAATTACTCGCCGTCAGTGAGGCACGACGAGAAAGCTCTGCGTTCCATGCCTCGTCTTCCTCTGCAGACCGCTTCGAGGGCCCGGCGTTTACCACAGGTGCGCCAGTACCATCCTGCAGGACGATATGCTTGACCTGGTTGGGCGATACAGTGACATCGAATGTGTACAGATTCTTACTGTTGTCGTCGCCCGTAATCAATGCCGCTTGCAATCCGGTCGTGTTGGTAGTCAAAGGGTCCAGTAGATTGGCACCCGAGTTGATCCAGTTCCTGCTGGCACTATCAAAGAGCATGACAGCGGTGTTGGTTGAGCTTCCACCAATCATGGCGATCTGGGAGTCGGACCATTCCAAAAGAATCGGGTTCAGTGTTAACGGTGCCGCGGGTGATGACACCGACTTGACTATATACGGAGCCGATGCCCCAATGGTGTACGATTGCTGCGAGGCAACGGTTGAGTCATCTTGCTGACCACTATATACCAAAATGCTGTCCGTCGCGTTGATGTAGGCGGCGCCATGATTCAGTCGGTTTTGCGTGACAAGCGACGCGAGGGTTATTGTCTCCCATACACCGGTTGCGTAGGTGTATTTCTGGAGACCGGGATAATCGGCAGCGTCAGTTTTGCCGCCAACGACAAAGAAGGCTGCCAGCGTGGGATCACCTGGCGTAGAGCCAACGCAAACGGCACCGGACACAGACGTATTACTGTAGTCCAGCTTCTTCCACTTGGCGCCCGACGTCAGATCGAGGGACTGGAAAGCGGATGAAGAATAGGTGTAGAGAGTGTTGTTGAAAATGGTAGAGCAAATGTTGTTCAAGGCCACGGCCGGCTGAGGGAGCGGCATTGTGACAGTCAGCCGCTTGGGGATATGGTGAGATATCTGAGTACTGATGAAAATTGCAAAGGAATTAGACGACGAGCTCTACAACGGTTTGCTGGTGATATCGAATCCCACCCAAGCCCGTCAAAGCGGAAGCGAGTAGGCCGGTTGGGTCTCGAACACGTCGTCCTAATGCCGGAACCGCATAGCGTCTTGGTATATCGGAAGAGAGCAAAAAACCGAAAGGCTTCCGGGAAAGGGCCAGCCAACAGGCCTGCTGAAATAAAAGAGTCCCGCTGCAGAAGGCAACTCGCCGAGATTGGGACCGGTTGGGTTCGAAGATCCGGTTGTGAAGCGTCAAGATTGTTCAAGCTGTTAGGGCACAAGGCGCAAAACAATAAAACAGAGCCGAATGAGAGAAACTGCTATCGACTAAATGGCGGCGTGGTTCGGTTGGCGATGTAAAATCAGTGGAGCAGTACATAAGGCGATTGCCGTGGCTCGTGAGGAATGTAAATCGTATTCGAGTTCGCGTGTGAACAAAGGGAGTGCGCAAAGTAAAGAGAATGTCCGGTATGTAAGTCGACACGAGCAGCGAATACCAGAGGATATGAGTATATCCGAGAGAAAAGAAAGAAGATGTATCACAAAAACAACGCGGTCGTTGGGAGACGGAGAGGTTGAGGTGCGACCGACGAGTCGTGTGAAGCAAAAGGCGCAACCTGGAGAAGCAGGTGGTGGTGATGTCGAGAAGGTGGAAGAAGAAAGGGAGAGCCGGCCCCCTCAAGCAAAAGCTTTGATGATCGACGAAAAACACAAGGGATCTCCTCGGCTGCTGTGCTGCGAGAGGACGAGTGTTTCCAACAACAGGTCGTGTATGGAGAGAATGTTTTGAAAGAGCGGGAAAGGGGGAGAAGGGAAAGGGGAAGAGAAAAGTCAGAGAGGTGAGAGGCAATTGAGAAAGGAACAGACAGGCCAGGAACACTAGGAACAGGGAGAGGGAGCAGTGACTACGAATTAGTCCTCTCCCTCTGCACACTCGCTGGGTGGCCAATGTGTCTTGTTTGTGTCCTTGCGTTGTCGCACGACTGGGGTGGTGTTGACTGGGGGCTCGACAAGGAACGGGGGATGGATGGCTGGCTGGCCAGCCGGGGTGTGCAGTCAGACACGAAGAAAGAGAGCAAAATATCCACACGTCGTGCGGCTGGTTCAAAGCGCACCGACTGGATAATGCTGAGGGCTGTACTGAATACCGTGGGCAAGTAACGTTTTGCTGCCTCGAGTTGCTTCTGAACGAGAAGCCCCTGGTCACCTCGGCCGCTAATACCAATACGATGCTGATTGCTGCAGGGAAGAGACGCACAAAAAGGGGGCAACGTTGAGCCGTATTCTGTCAGGTTAGGCTCCCAGGCTCCGTACAGGTGTCCCAGTCGTTTGCTGCTTTTTCGTTCCTTTTATTTGTTGATCTGCAGCGAAAAGGCTGCTATGTGCCAGGTCCCTGTTTTCGTGTATTTGAACAGAGCAAGGGGTGTCCACCAAAATACTGGAGCTGGCGGTTTAGCTTCGCCGGCGACGAAAGTCGAAACAAATGGGACGAGACTGGTGCGGAGCGACGTTTTTGTCGAATGACAACAGAAATATTTACAGATTTCAAGAAAAATAAAAAAAACTGCGAGGGACAGAAGAGGGACAGAAGAAAGGGCGCCTTCTGCCCCTCTCGCTTCGCCTGCTTCGAGAGGGCACGGAGAATTAGGAAGGCACGACCATGGGACGGGAGAGAAAGAGCGACTGAGGCAGGGCAGAGCCTCGATAGGGACCTCGCAGGGTGAAGAAGGAGGCGTTGCGCGACACAAGGTCAACATGGCCAATCACATCGCGTATGTAGTGATGGGTACCTGCAAGGGACGGCAGGGCACAAGTATTGTTTTTTGGTGCTACACAATTACGTACCATCCGGTACACTTATATTTGTGTACCATCATATAAAGATACATACACTAAGGAAACATACCCCTGCAGATGGCACCTTCCCCCTTTTTTTATTGCTCTTTTGGGCGAAAGGTCGGCAACGCCACGATGCCTCCCTCGTTCCCTCGACCGTCCTCCACAAAATACGAGTACCACTGCTTTTTTCCCCTCGTCTCAGCATATCGATGCAATTAAAAAAGACCAGCATCCTGGGTTAGCTCCTGATTGACCTCCCATTCGGACAATATGGGCTTCGGAAACGGAACACGCCCACTCAAGCCCCCTTGTGCGGCGGCGAAGAAACCAAACAACGGATGGCGAGAGAAACAGAAAACAAAACGGCCTTCTACCCTGTGTTTGCCTCGTGTCTGTGCAAAACTCTTTTCCTTTCCTCTGCGCTCTTGCTCTGCTATAGCCTTCCGGTCACTGCTTGATGTTTCACTAATACTTCTGCCTCTAGACTGTTTGTTGCAGCAAAGTCAGACATGCAACATGACTGTCCTACTAGTAGAGTACTCTATTCGTTTGGTCTGTCTCAAGCTACCGTCGGAAGCGCCGTGGCAGGATCGAGGGGAAAGCGAGGCAAGGTCAACTGCGAGCACACGGCCAAAATCGCAGAATATCACAATTATAGAGGCCTTGTTCTTCTGTGGAGCGAAAAGAACACAGCGCCAGCTACGTCAACTCGCACTGCCGCTGTACGGAGTAAGAGACAAAAGCCACCCGACCCCACTGGGAGAGCGGTCCTGTCCGCGAAGGGGGGGGGGGGTGTACTCACGCTGAAACACGCCGGCCTGCACAACGCCTGCCCCTGAGTTAGCGTGGACAAGAATGAGATCCTACAGATGGGTATGTAACTGGGCCATACAGAAAGCGCCGGCGAGGTACAAAGGCGCTCTTTGGCACCCTGCCATTCGAAGCGGGACCCAACCGTGTTTACAGAGTGCAGAGTACAACATACATCGTTGGCCAAACCGCTTTTGCAGCTGCTGAATCTTACGATGTATGACGGGCACCGCGCCCTTTCTATTTTCGACTTCTTTCTGGCACGCTTTCCCACACCCCCATCCTTGCGGGTGGAATCAAGAACGAGCAAGCATTTCTTCATCGTTGGAGCGCTCTTTCGTCGAAAGTCCCCGGCCCCAGGTCGATTGTGGCTTCCCAAAAGCCTGGTTATCCCCAGGGTCTTGGGGTTCCGCCAAGTTTTGACGACACATGCAATTTTACTGTTCTCCGCACGACGTTTCGTCACATTGCGATATGCAAATGCTCGGAGGATAAGACCTGCAAGAGATAGAGAAGCACCTGGATAACTGTGTGGCATAACCAAACCGCGACCTGCCAGGGCGAAGATAATATTGGTTTTGGTTGGTTGGGGCCTCACCGTTGCATCTCAAACTGTTGGCACGTTGGTTCCTCATTTACCCTCTGCCATGCAATTGTCTCGGCACGCTTGCCCTTCATTGCCTATTTAGCGCACATGAATACCACCGGAAGGTAGCACCACGAAAATGCGCCTTGGATTGTGGTCGGGTTGAACAGCTGGCTGGCCAAAAGGTTCGTCGCATTGGGGGCTTTTTATTCCATCCATAACGTCACGAGGAACAAACCACTCGGTGCCTCAATTCAAGGGACGGCTACTCAGCTTTTACGGGTCATTCCCGTGTTGACACCGTATGTTGTCGCGGAGTACGGAGTACGAAGTACTCCGTTTTGCGAACAGAATAGAGCCCATATGGCGCGTTGGAGGGCAGACTAGAACTCGAGCAAAGCTATGCCGCCTATGGGCAAGCTTTATCTCTCGTTCGCAGTGTCGTCACCTTCCCGCCGCTGGTCTCTAGTCTAAATTCGGCAGCATCCACCCAGCCATTGATAAAATGTATTTAGTATCGACGTATCGACGGCGGTTGGAAAACGCCCAGGTGACAATTGCACGGTACAGACACACGATTTGCGGTTCAGGCAAACCGAAGGACATGATGCGCGTTCAGCAACTTTGACAATGTTTAACCACAACAACATGACAGCACTTGATGCCATCACGCCTCTCGTGAGTGCTGCCAGTATGACCCCGAAGTTGTTCTCCTCTGTTCAATCTACGAGGGGCACAACCATTCGGCATCTCGAGCTGGATATGACGATCATGAACTGGAACCTTGCTCGCAAGCACAAGGCGAAACATGGCTCACGTACAACACATACCATTTGTTGCTCACCTTCTCGAGCGTAGCGCTGGGGGTATCAGTGGCTCGCGATTCGCCTGGTTTTGCTAGTCCTCGTTGATCTTAACGTCGAATTGCATCTTTATGCATAACGCCTTGACCGACATATTACATTCTTATTAAAGGGCCGCCAAAGCCACCTTTGAAAGCCCTGTGCGACACTGTAGAAGACCGACAAAAGGTTTTGAATTTGGCCTCTTGATCAGGTCTGTCTGCTTTCACTTCTTTGGCTGCCATGGCTGCTGACGACCTTTAATTTCGCGCGCGGCTTTGTTTGGCTTACCTGAGTGGTTGGAAACGACATGCAGGTGCAGCGAACCGGAGCATCGATGCAGGTCTGCAACACCTGATTGGCCAAAACGACTAACGAACGCACCTTGCCCTCCGCATTTGCATCCGTCCTTGGGCGGCATCTACGTCACATTGAACAGCATCTAACCTGTGATGTTGGCTGCTCGGCGGCATTTCATCATCTTTGACAGATCGGCATCTGTAGCTGGGGGCCAAAGGATTGCAGCCCTATGGAGTGGTGTGAATTGAGGGTGTGAGAAGGGGGAGGAGGGAGGGTAGAAAAAAAGAGGAAGAAATACGAAGAGGAAGATCAAGCATAGACGATTTATACCGCCGTGAAAATCAATAAATAAGGATACAGATATGAAAAAAGAGACCTTCTCACGCAGGTATATTTCTAAATTAGTATAGGAAAGACTTTCATTCTATTCTAGCAAATCTGCATGGGATAAGAGTGAGGTCCCCGTGCCAGTCATCATCATCACCCGCCCGTTATCACACGACAACGAGACGGGCATACACGGGCGGCTCGAAAGTTCGACAGGAGTGGGGTCAACGTCCGGTTCAGACATGGTATGTTTTCTGTCGGTTTTTTCTTCCATGGCCTTCCACTCGGCGGTAGGATGCGGTCCTCGACATGGGCGAGGCACGCAATCACTGTGTATAGCAGAAGCGCCTCTCTGTTGGATCTCATGTCTATGGTCTCCGTCCCTCCCTTCCCAGCTGTTTTCATTCCCAGTGCTCGCTGGTCGTCCGTGACACTCCATCTGCGGAATGCCAAGTACTGCGGTCCTCGTTTGCGCTGCTCGGAGAATTTTTCTTCAAAATACAGATGCATCCTTCTCGGCATTGCTATATGAGGATTTGGCTTACAAGGAGAAAAAAGAAGAAGCGCGTTGGTTGGTATCGTTAAAAATAGGTCCAGACGCAAAAAAAGACACATAACAATGACCCAGCCGTGAGACCGCCTCGATGCAGCAGAAACAAACAATACTGACTGCCCGCCACGGGAAACAGAAAAGAAAAACAAACTCCCGGCCTTCCAATAATACAGGACAAGAATATAAAAAAGGAAAAGCAAAAGCAGATAAAAAACCGTATCCATGTTGGTTTCCTTCCGAATAACTCCGCGCAGCCAACCTGTCATTCTTTAGATAGCCGAACTCGTCCGAGGTTGCGCATAAAAAAGCACCAACAGTCTGATCTGTCCAAAGGAAACAGTTTTCGTAATTCGTCCCGTATTCTCCAGTAAATGTTGTGTTTTGTATTGTCAGTGGTTGCATGATAGCTACCATTTCAAGTAGAATGCATGGCCATCATGTATACCCGTGTAGTTTGTGGTAGGATATGGCATGCTTCATGGCATGACCTGTTGCAGTATCATGCCGGGTCCCTAGACCATCGGGCTCATGAATACTTCAGGACCAAGGTTGGGCTGCGACGAAATCGTTAGCGAGACTGTAGATGCGAGAACGGTAACGACGAGACGAGACAAAATAAACTTACTCTCAATTCCTGGAACTTCGCAACGGCGCCGTCATAGTTCCACGCCGCTTCTGCGAGACACATCTCCGAGTATTGAGGCGTCATGTTTGTCACCTTGGACAGCTCCGAGATCATCTTCTGCTTTTGGTCCTGCTCGGACGAGGCCTGAGACGATTGGTCGGGAATGGGTTGGTGTGCCCGCAAAGAGAGCATGTCGCTGACGACGCGGAAGGCGGCCTGGCCACCCGGTGCAGCTGGGCCAAGAACGAACGTCCGCGTAAAGCTCCGCTTGCCCTGTTTGCTGGTTGTTGGATCGATTTCTTCAAACTCACCATGGATGGTGAGCAAGAGACCATCCACGCCCGTCGCACTCTGGCCTGTTGGGTCCATGATGCCTGGAAGCGGATGGCAGTCGACAATATACTTGTGTAGCTCCGTCGTCAAGTTGGGGTGGCGTGTCTGGGGGAGCGTGTTCCACAGCTCCTTGATCATGGCAGCGCCGCGGACGAGCCGTTGAACGCGCGCACTCCGACTGGTAATCTTAGTAAGATTCCGGGAATAGCGCAGGTACGCTGCCCAGGGTAACACGGGCGTGCTGTTGTCGCGAGGTGTCTGTGTGGTGACAGACAGAGAGAACTGACTGGCATCATCGTAAAAGATGGACGCCACCTGCGCTCTGTCCGTGTCGTAAAGTTGGATAAATTGCGTCAAGAAGGTCTCAGAAATGCCGCTGCCGTCGCGGAAGTCGGAGCCGAACTGTGGGATGGGGATGGGACGTGCTGCAGCCTTGGCAGCTTCCTCCGCCGCAACCTGTTCTGGCGTCCGGACTTGGACATTGCTCAGGTTCATGAGCTTCGGGAACCACGACATGAGCTCCGTTTTGTAGTTGGGGTCCTCGGTTTCCACGGGGCTACCAATCATGAGAAGCGTTTCCAGGTTGCGGAAGCGGCCTCTCCAACGATTCAGGCTCTTGAGTTGTTTGAACTGGTTCCCGCTGAGGTCCAGGTTCTTGATGTCGGGAAAGGTTTCGGCGAGATCGAAGACTTGACCGACCCAGTCAATGTTGTTGTTGGCAAGCGATACACTGACCACTGCGTCACGCTTGGCGTCGGCTGTGGGGAAAGTCTCGTCACAAATCGCCATTAGAACCTTGAATGTCTTCTCTGCGCGGTCTTTGTCTTCCAGGTATCCCATCCCAATAAGAACAGGGTCCTCGCCAAGTCGAGAGAGGTTGAGGAGCTTGGCTCCAGCATCGTAGCGGGTGGCAAGCACCTGCTGTAGCTGTGACTTCCGCTCTAGTGTCTCCTGGGACAGCTTGGGCTTCGGTGCAGCCTGGCCGGGCCATCCTTGAGGGTCCTCAGCCACGGTAAGCTTTGCGCCCGCAAAGACAAAGTTGTTGAGCTTCATGAGCTCCTCCGCATCCTCCTGGTCCACCATGACTGTGAGAACAAAGTCGTTGTCGAGTCGCGACTGACGTAGTCGTGTTAGCTGGCTAGTTGAAAACAATGTGGACAAACGTCGCCCTCCGGTGGTGATGTGTTGGCCAAGGTAGGTCCGTAGATCTGGAGAGAAGATTGCTTTCCCATCAAAGAGAGAATCCACGTAAGAGTTATTATACACGTCAGTTTCAAATACATACCTTGATAATCTTGAGTCCACGCCCCATGTTTGCTGATTTCCGCTCGATGAAGTCAAGAAGACCACGCTCGCCACGGTCGGCATTTCCCGCAGCCTTGCTTTGTTGCAGGCCGACGATCTTGAACACTTTACGGTTGGCCATGTTGCTGAACTTCTTCCGTGGGAGCTCAGAAATTCGCTTAGCCAGACTCGCCTCGCCCGAAACTCCCAAATGCCTCTTGATTTTTTGTTCAGCAGAGGCGACGGCGCGTGAGCCTCCCCGCCCGCCTCGTGTTGACTGGCTAGACTTGCGGCCATCCGTCTTCGTAGCCGGGTTGTTGCCCATGATCACATCGCCGTTGCGATCCGTCTTGGGAGCACCGCCCCGCTTCCGAATGCCGCCCCCAGTGTTGCCACTCGTGGTGTTGTTGCGCGTAGAGCTTCTCGTGGTGCGCGCGTCTGCGCGAGGACCGGTAGGAGGAGCCATTGCGTCGATACAGGTTCAAGTCGGTTGGGAGAGTCGGTAGAAATAGGGGTTATGGATTGGAGAAGGGGACAAGTCGGAAGAATGGGGGGATAAAGACGACGCGTTGTTTGTACGTCGGTCTTCGATAATAGAGAGGTGGTGGCGACTCGTTGTTGATATGGTGAAGAGATCGTGAGAGATGGAAATGTGGCGAGAGGGTCGCCGCTGAAATCTGTGAAAGTGTAGGATAGAATGACTATGTGGGAAACGAGAATTCGGAGGGTGATGAGGGGTACCGCCGAATTTGTAGTCCCTATCGGCGCTGGCGACAAGGGAGACACGTTTAGTTGAAGAAAGAGAAAGGCTCTTTGTTTTTTGTTTTTCAAAATGACCTCGCATCTAGGAAGTTCGATGAATGCCGCATGCGGGAAGAGCGAAGAGTTTGGCTTGGGAGAATGGAGACAGCACTATGATTGGCTGGATAAAGACCCACTGCAAGGCCTCCGCAGGCAGCAGGTGTATTGTATGTATTTGAACATTGTTCCTGCCTCCGCCTCCCGCTATTTTGTTCTGCACGTGACTTGGCGACAGAGGGGAACTCGGCGCATCCGCGTACTGAGCGCCTGAACGCGGATAGCGCGTCACTCTGCTCCATACGGCTGTTTGCTGTACCTCATTGCCAATACCACCGACAAACAACAGTTGAGCAGCCAGCACACCATCTACGTCAATGACATCCCAACCTGAGGGCAGGGCTGTGTCAGTGATTCGAGATGGACGACGACGAAGATTTGTTTGGCGGGGATGTAGCCGACGAGGACCTCATGCTCGCCTATGAGACGACGCAATCAAGTCGACTGTCGACCTCATCGAGGCCAATGGTAGCAGCCACGACGCCCTCGACTGTGTCCACGGCACGAACGACACCAAGAACATCTATCAGCTCCCGGAGCACTGCTCCGAATGCCGGGCGACCGGTCGTATCCACCTTCCGACCACACACAGCCGAAGTGACGATGGCAGCCCCTCCTCGGCCCCAGCCGATAGACAGCAATTTGTCAAGAGGCGGGCCTCAGATTCAGGTACACTAGGACCACATATGCGCATACTAGATTTATGAGTGTGCTGACCCTTTACAGAATAACAATTTCCGGCAATCAACGGCCCAAGTGCCCATCGACCTGTCCGCCGAGCTGGACGATCTGCCTTCAGATGCTTTTGACAGCTCGTTTGCCAGCTATACTGGCGCCAGCTCACACTCACAGCGCTCGATCATCTCTAGTGCAAGAAATCCGCTGAGGCTATCGGGCCAACACTCGTTCAGACAGACCACGTTGTATGGCGATACGCTCCAGGCTGAAGCATCGCAGGCTGTACACCACAACCATGCTTTTGTATCGGACATGCCAGCCGAGAAACCCACGCACCACAAGATTGACAAGGAGGCCATGAAGACCTGGGTCTACCCGACGAACCTGGGTGCTATCCGCGACTACCAATTCAGCATCGTGAAGAACAGCCTCTTCAACAACACGCTAGTGGCGCTTCCGACTGGCCTAGGCAAGACGTTTATTGCGGCCACAGTCATCCTCAACTTCTACCGCTGGACAACGGATGCGAAAATGATTTTCGTGGCACCAACAAAGCCCCTTGTCTCGCAACAAGTCGACGCCTGCCTGAACATAGCCGGCATTCCCCGGTCAGATACGACGCTCTTGACGGGCGAGACGCCGCCCGCATTACGAGAGGCTGAATGGGCGAGCAAGCGTTTGTTCTTCATGACCCCACAGACGCTACAAAACGACCTGTCCAAAGGCTACGCCGACCCCAAGTCTATTGCCCTTTTGGTCATTGACGAAGCCCATCGCGCGACCGGCGACTATGCGTATGTAAAGGTCATTGGCTTTATGCGCAGATTCACTAACAGTTTCCGTGTGTTGGCACTAACGGCGACGCCTGGGTCCTCCGTCGAGGCGGTCCAGGAAGTCATTGACAACCTCGGCATGTCCAATGTTGAGATTCGCACGGAGGACTCCATCGACATTCGCCAGTACGTCCATAACCGAGACATCGAACGACTTACGATGGAGCCGTCGACCGAGATGAAGTGTGTGCAGGATCTGTTCTCCAAGGCACTGAAGCCGTTCTGTGACCGACTCACCCAGCAAGGCATTTGGTTCGGCCGGGACCCAATGTCCCTCAACACGTTTACTCTTCTCAAGGCCCAGAGAGAATGGGCGGCCGGGCCAGCACGGCACCTGAACCAAGGCACAAAATTTATGATTATGGCGACCTTTGCGTTGCTCAAGACCCTGGCGCACTCGATCAAGCTCTTGAACTTCCACGGCATCCGTGCCTGCTACGACAACCTGGCTGAGCTTCGAGCCGAGACTGAAAAGGACGAGAAGGGTAGCAAGAATCGAAAGGCATTCTTCCGTGACCCGGACTTCCAGGAGATGATGATGACCATTGAACGGTGGATGAAAGAGGACGGCTTTGAGAGCCACCCCAAGCTCACCTTTCTCAAGGAGCAGCTGTTCGACCACTTCAAAGACCAGCCGCCCGGATCCAACACGCGGGCCATTGTCTTCAACGAGTTTCGCGACAGTGCCGAAGACATTGTGCGGAATCTCAATCGCGGCATCCCCAACGTCAAGGCATCGATTTTTGTTGGCCAGGCCGACTCCAAACGCAGCGCTGGCATGAAGCAGAAAGACCAGATTGAAGCAATTAAGAGATTCAAATCCGGCGAGTTCAATGTCCTCGTGGCGACGTCCATTGGTGAGGAGGGTCTAGACATTGGTCAAGTCGACCTGATTATCTGCTATGATGCCTCGTCATCGCCAATTCGCATGCTGCAGCGCATGGGGCGGACTGGCCGGAAGCGCGCTGGTCGGGTATTGCTACTGCTCATGAAAGGCAAGGAAGAGGACAAGTTTGCCGAAGCGCAAGACAAATACTCCAACATGCAAAAGCTTGTCAGTGAAGGGTCAAGATTTAACTTCCGGTTTGACCTTTCGGAGCGAATTGTCCCTCGGGACATTAAGCCAGAAGTCGACAAACGCCATGTCGAAATCCCTATCGAAAACACACAGGACATGTCCCTCCCGGAACCCAGAAAAGCACGCGGAAAGTTACCCAAGGCGTCGAAAAAGGTGTTCCAAATGCCGGACGACGCAGAGACAGGATTTGTTACAGCATCGACTGTGAGAGAAGATGGCCAGACAAAGCTGGGCTTCAAAGTAAGGCAAAAAGCAGCTGCGCCGAGACTGGCGGTACCAGAAGTAGCTGAGACGGAATTTTTGGTTGACATTCCTGGCCCGGGGACCGATTTGAGAGGCGCCGATAAGAGTGGCGGCTTCAACAGTAACTCCTCGTTCGCATCGGCATTTGGACCACATGACAACATACCGGTCATCGACACCTCTGACCCCAAACCCCTACAAAAGCTGCGCCCGACAAAGTACCTGCACCATAGTGCCTTTACTCGACGCAACGTTCGACTCATGGGCCGACTAGTGGAAGGTTCCTATGACAGGCCTAGGTCCCACGGCCAGTCCTATATGCGCCATAGGGTGCCAAAGTTTGCTCCCAATTCGGACGAATCTGGCGAGTCGGAGGAGGAACGGGTGTTTGCACACCCACCACCAGCCAAATCCCGGACCCAGGCACAAGCACAGACCAAACCGACTGCTACTGCGACCACGCTGCCATTGTCCATGGAGCCCCTGGCTAAACGCCGTCGCGTCGGACCTGTATCCACGATGACGGAACGGGCAAGGCTTACACCAGCAGGGTACATAAACAATCAACCCGCTATCAAGAAGGAATACGGCTACGGCGAGGAGGATGAGGACGACGGAGCATCACAATGGTCCAAGAAAAAGAGCAGCAGCAGCAGTTTTAAGCCAGCTATGAAGGGCATGACACGCCAGCGAAGCTCTCAAATTCAATCATATAGCTTCGGTGGTGGTGGTCGTGGTGGTGGACGAGACGATGCGTCTGTGAAAGACGAATCTAGCGAAGATGATTTCCCGACATCGAATCGACGGATGTTTACCTCAAAACGTGCCGGCGAGAGGCGTGTTCCGGCGACCCGTGCACCGCTACCAATGTATGGCCGTGCTACCCCGGCCTCGGCTTATCCAGTCAAGCCGACCGTGCAGCGGATCCTCGAAGACTTTCCCGACGGTAGCGATGATTCCGACCCTGAACCGAACAGAGTTGCCGCCAAAGTGGACCCGGTACCGAGTAGCAGCACCCGTAAGAGGAGGTCGTTTGATATTCTCGATCAGCTGGACGAGGAACTGCATGACAAGGAACTAGACGATGATTTGGGCGGCGATTCAGACCTTGGCATGGTCATGGATATGGCCATGCCGGATGTGGTACAAGAGACTGGCGAGGCGGATCGAAAGCAGGAATTGGAAAAAGAAATGGAAAACGAGATAGGAAACATGTTGGAAGACATAGGCGATGCTGCTTTTGATGAAGACATCCAGGCGATGTCGACATTCCCCGAAATCCCACAGGCAGCCACCGCCAAGTCCGCTCCATTGCAGCGGACTACAGCAGGGCCACAAGGAGAGTCACAAATTTTTGCAGAAGCAGAAAAGCCCGAGCTTCCAAAGGTTCCTTCGAACCAGGAGTTCTCTGACATTCCCGACATGTCCGACATGTCAGATCTACTGGAGGAACCCGCACTGCCCAACTTTCCCAAGCCTCTAGAACCGCTTCCTCGCAAACCTTTCCCTGACGACGAACCAATCTCTTGGGAACCAACGCCTCCTCCACCACGTCGAGAACCGACGCCCGAGGAGGTGCTGTCTTGGGAGCCAACGCCACAACCGCAACGCCCGGAACCAGTCTATCCGAGGGAGCCGCCTCGCCAACCAAGTCCCCATGGGCCAACAGGTCTAACACCGTCCCCGGAGAGTGACAAGGACAAGTATATTATCCGCTTCTCGCAGCCGGCAGGCACTGGCGCGAGCCTGCGCGGTATACGCCGTGGACGTGGTCGCGGCCGTGGAGCGAGAGTTGTGCGCGCGCGTGGTGGCGCTCGTGGCGGTGGCGGTGGCGGTGGAGGTGGATTTGCGGCCATTACGGAGGAAGCTGATGCTGCCGAAAAGGAGGAGGTTGATTACTTTGGTGGTGGACGAGGACGGGGCCGTGGACGAGGACGCGCTCGTGGAGGCCGGGGCAGCCGTGGTGGCGCTGTCAGCTACGGTCGTCTAGAGGAACGCGGCGACGATTGCATGCGAACCAGCGACAACTACGAGACAGATGGATCGGACAGCGGCGGCGATCTGGTCGACTTTATCGTCGACGACAACGATGAGGTTGAAGTGGCGCCGACATCGAGCCTGCAAGAGCCTCTCCATGCCATCACTGATGACGACAGCGACGACGGCTTTGAACCACGACGGCGCAGCCGAGCCACAGGTGGCGGGCGGCGGCTGGTCTCCAAGAGCCGGAGGTCCGCGGTGGTCTTCACATCATCGCCTATGGCGAGCTCCCCACCTGCTGTCACCGCCGCTCGTAAAAAGACCGATGCGACAAGGCGTACTACGAACAAGACCAAGTCCAAAGCAAATCCAAATGGATCGGTTGAGATGCCCATTCGCCTCTCCCAAACGCGTGGCAATAGTGACGACGATGACGACGACGACGACGACGACGACGACGGAGTCTTTAGCGAGCGGCACGGACGTGCCAACCAGCAAGCACCAGCTGCAACTACGAAAATGAAACCACAAAAGAAGACCACCACTGCCAAGTCAAAGGCGGCTCCAAAGAAAAGCGCGCCCGCCAATATGACTGGACCACCGCCGAAGAGTGCCGAGTTTATTCTCAGCGGCGAGGACGATTCGAGCGACGTAGTCCGCGATGACGACGATGGTCTCAATGGAGGGGACAAAGCTGTCACGAGACGGCCGGCCGGGGTTCGTCGAGGCCGCCGGCTGGTATTTGATAGCGACAGCGAGTAGATACGTCAAAGGAGTTTATGGAGTTGACGAGCATGATCGTATACACGATCGTATCACGGTTGACGAATTTCATTGCTTCTTTCATTGCATATATATTTTATGGATTTGTCTCCTAGGCGACTGAAACTCAATTTTTTTTGCAATCAAGTAAGACAGTGCTATTTGTGAACCTTCCGTATTGCCAGGAAGAGACTTGGTTCTTTGCGCCCATACGGACTACTCCCCTGCTTACGTGCTACGACCTTACCTGTTATGCATTGCGATTGACCAAGGCAACGATTGGCTGCATACCGCAGATATACCGGTTCATCCTCTACCGCTTGGTACAGTACAGGTATTCAAGAGAGCAGCCATTCTCTTTAGATGTTCGTGCTGAGATAAACCGGTGTGATCCTATGCAAGTAGGAAACCTTCAACTGTTAGCATATTGAAACAAAACAAAACAAAAAACATGCCGTGAACAGTGCAGCATCTCTCTCGAGTGTTATTGTCATGATCGTCTCAGAAACCCCAATTTCAAAGCACTACCCTCCCTACTCGCCTGCTAGGCCATGCCTTCTCCCTCGCTGTCCTCTGCCGCCCCTCGCTCGACCCGCTCCGTCAATCGGATCCTCCTCAAGCATCCCCTCCGTATCAATCCCAAAGGAGACACAGGAGAGGAAAATCAAGAGAAAGGTCAGATGGAAAAAGAGCAGGGATCAAGGGGAAGAAAAGGGAGAGAAAGAGAAGAAAACCTAGCAGGTAAACGAGCCTAATGGCAGGAGCAAAGACGGAGAAGAAGGAGGCCCCAGAGTTGGTTACAGCTTTGTGGTTTTGTTCTTTCCCTTTGCCAAAGAAATCCCTGCAGGGACAGTCTCAGACGGCTCTTCCTAGATTATTTTAAGGGGTATGTGCAGTTCTTTGACGTGCACCTCATCATGTAGATTGACAACAAGCGGCGAGAGAAGAGAGAGGGGTCGGATGGGCTCGGATGGAGGCTTACCACGTGGATCGAGACGGAGGCACGGGATGTGCCACGCCACGGCAAACATGCAACCCATAAAACAAGAAAAAGGCGTCGAGGCATCGAGGCGTCCAGGCGATGAGTTGTTCACTAAGATGAGATGAACGGTGCCATGGTTTCATTCGCAGGTCCCCCGTGACAACCGCGAGATCTCCCCGATTAAAGGAATGATGAATAGCAAGGGAGCAGCCTCGTCAGAGAGCGGGCCCTGTGTTGGATAGCATTTGAAATAAGCGTTCCTATGCCGCCGTGTTTGCGTGTTCTTGGCCGAGAAAAGGGTCTTGTGAACCCTCTAGTTTATCCCAAATCAAGGTTCTCGTCGTCCGAAGGAGCATCGGCAAGGAGAGGCGGCCATCGGGCACATGGAGTGATTCTTTTTCGCTGGAAAACAAGTCGAGGGGAAAGGATTGTCGAAAGTTCGAAAAAAAAGCTTCCTCTATTCACACGTGGTCGCGTCTTGTATCGTGGGGTCGAAAAAGGCGTCGAGCTCCTCGGGTGGAAAAAGTTGGTACGAGGGGAACGGCGGTCGTAAAAAAAGTGTCTGCGAGAAAAAACTCGCCAGTTTTGTTGCTCAGGGCCTGCCGCACGTGACATTGCTGGAATGCCCCATTTTTAATAGGCATCCCATATGTTGTACTCCGTTAACAAGAGATTGAAGAGAATACATGGAATTCGATCGTAAATTCATTATTTCATTCAAAACAAAAAAGACAATTTTTTTGCGTGCCTGCTTTTTCTATATAATGTTTTTGTTCATTTTTGTAGTTATGGGTGTTCCTATCTAACAAAGGGGCAGAAAAGTGAAAAGCCGCGGGGAGGCATTGACCTTTTGTCAGTTTTTGTGTAGGGAGGTGATGTGACGTAACTAAATTTTGCGTTCTCGACACTTTGCCAGTACTTGTCGCTCTCTGTAACTCTTTGCACATACAACTTTCATGATCACTTTGTTTCTCTAAATCTGCAGTCAAGAGAAAAAAGATCAGGTTCCATTTGTCATAAAACTCCCATAAGTGTGAATGTGGTAGAAACAGAAATGGTTGTTGTAGTACAAGAAAGACACCAACTAGACTGGAAAAAGTACAGGAGTCCCATGACGTAGATAGCAGACAAGGCAGCAAAGTAAAGCCAAGAACGAAACAGAATAAGCAAGACAAGCCAGAGCAGAAGAGAAGAAAAAAACCAGTATGATCCCTTAACAGTCAATCGAGGTACCGTTGGCGTTCTTTTTTGGAGGCGTCTTTTTCGTTTTGCAAGTTTTTTTGTTGTTTCTCCCATTGTTCTCGAACAAGGTTGTCACACCCATATTAGGGAATAAGGAAAAAAATAGAAAAGCAGGCAAGAGAAAAAAAGGTCTTTGTCTTGGACAAGTGTAAAGTATACTTTGTTTCCTCCTCTTGGTGAAATCATAACTGTCATAAAACAAACACATCACTCAGATGGAAGCGAAGAAAATAATGAAAATGACCAACAAAACATAAAAAACTGTTGACAATAAGACCCGCCCATATTAGGGCAGTGATGTCTCTGATACGCTGCGCTACAAACAAAACCCGGCCGTGAAACAAAAGGGGTCAAAAAGCATACGTGGAAATAGGGAGGAGTCGAATGCGACGATCGAGGGAAGATGATGGTGTGTAGTGGAACAATGATGGAGGGGCGAAAATGAAGAACAAAAAATATAAATACATGATGTGGCAATACTCGAGGTTACGGCTCAAGGTTTACCATTCCATGTTGGTATAGATCTGCGAGGTCGGTTGCGAGAAGCCAGCGGCCAGACTAGGCGTCATCTCCTCGAACAGAGTGTCAAACACGGGGTCGTGCTTGATAGTGGTCTGCGGCAGAGTGGCCATCTCGGCGTTAGGGAACAGAATAAAGTCCGTGCCCTTCTTGGTGGCGTCGTCGGAGTAATCGACAAAACCCTCGTCGTCCAGAATCGAGTCTGGTGTGAACAGCATGGCGTTGGCCTCGCCGAGGGGCGAGATATGGGGCATCAGAGTGTTCTGAGCCAGCTGCTGGTTCTGCTGGTTCTGACGCTCCTGCTGCTGCATCTGCTGATGCATCATCTGCAGGCGAGCCATCTGCTGCTGCTGGGCCGGGGTGACCATGGGAGCGCACAGCTCAGGGGCCTGCAGGGCCATGAACTGGTCAAGCAGCTCCTTGTTGGCGTAGTTGGGTGCAAAGATGGGCTCAGGCGTCGGCAGCTGCATGGGTGCGCTGTAGATGTCCTCATACATGGACATGTCCTGGCCAATGTCCTGGTAGGCAGAGTTGTTGTCGAGGCTCGAAGCGTTAGACGGCGACGCGTAAGCAGAGGCGTCATTCAGATCCATCGGCAACGGCGAGAAGTCGAGATCGTCGAGCTCTGCGGGAAGCAGGTCGCTGGCCAGGATGTCGCCGGGCGCGCATGTCGGGAACTCAATGTTGCTGAACAGAGGCGCAGAGAACTCATCGTAGTTGGGGGTAGTCACGTTGGGGCTGCGGGCGCTCACGGGCGTCGGCAGGTTGACCAACTGCGGGGTAGGCAGAGTGGTGCTCGAGGCATCCAGGCTACCGCGCACCGACGAGGACGAACCTTGGATCAGGTTGCCGTCTTTGATAGACGGTGAGGCACCGACCTGGGCAGCGCCAGCGGCAGTGGCGGTTTTGCTGCTTCCATTGGTCTTGGTGCGGACGTACGTCCAGCCGTGGGTCTTCTCCATGTGCTGCTTGCGGTTGGAGTCACGCTTGGACTTGTACGTGCAGGGCTTGAACAGGCACTCGTACATGGGGGGGTTGTCGGAGTGCTTGTCGTTCATGTGGCGGTCACGCTCCTTCTCGGTGGGCCAGCCGTACTCGTGGTACTTGCAGGACTCGAGGGGGCACTTCCAAGGGCGCGAGTGGGTCTTCTCGTGCTTGGTCAGGTCGCAGGGGCGCTTGAACTCCTTGGTGCAGCCAGGTACACTGCACATCTTGGGTGCGTACTCCTCAGGCGGGGCATTCTTCTTACGGCGAGCCATGGAGCGCATGATCTCCTCCTCGTCCTCCAGCTCCTGGCTGGCGGAACGCTTAATGCGGATGGTGTCCTTCATGTCCTCCTCGAGCTCGACAGGGAGGCCGGTGGCAATGGACACGGCGCGGCCGTCGCGGCTGATGCGGACAAGCTCGGCGGGGCGGCCGTTCACGGCAATGCCGCCGTGCAGCTTGATCTCATCAGAGCTGGAGTGTGGGGCATCAGGGTTAGCAAGAGTAAGGTGCATTGGGTTGATGGTGGCTGTAGACCGGAGGTTGTACCTGTGGAAATCCATGTCGACAGAGCCGGCCTTCTCGTTGGCCTTGGCGTCAGCAAGTTGTTGGGCGTAGTGGTGGATCTGGTCGACGAGGTCGATAAAGTAACCGGCGGTGTAGGGCAGGTCGGCAGGACGGGTCTGCTCGCGTTCGGACAAGTACTCGACGGTGGTCTGGAGGCAACGAACAGACTCCAGACAGAAGTCGAGATAGAGCTTGGCGACCTTGGTCCTCTCCTTTATACACAAAAACCGATAAGTATTTCCCCAGACGCCCGTATCGTTACGGAGGTCGTCACTTACCGGAGCGAGGAAGAGAATCGTCTTCTCGAGATCCCGCAGGCAGACAATATCACGCTTGTTGATCTTGGTGGTGCACTCGAGCAGGATGGGGTGGAAAGCTTTGTATGCGGGCTTGGCAAGCAGAGGCTTGACAGTGTGCTCGTAGATGCGGTTGGTAGCACGGGCGCTCAGACCAGCAGGCTTCTCGCTGGAAGCGGCGGCGGCGGAGCGGGTGACGGCCTTGGCCTGGACGGGCGCAGCAGCGCGTTTCGTGGCGGCAGCGGTGCTCTTACCAGTCTGCTGCTGCTGCTGCTGCTTCTTACCAGACAACGAGGCGATGGACGAGCCGAGGCCACTGTCAGAGGCGTGGTGGTTGTTAGAAAGGCGACGGTTTACAGGGCGCGGCTGGAGAACACGGCGCGGCTGCTCGGCAGGCGCAAGGGATGATCCGAGGGCGTGATCAAGCAGGCCCTTAGGGACGCAGTCGCTGTCGTTGTCGAGGAAGACGGCGTTGATGCCGTTCTTCTTGGGTGACGAGATGTGGGTGCCGGCAAGGGTCTTGCCGATGCTGTCAAGAGTGAGAGCGACGCGGCGGCGGTGGGCGTCGACGACGTCGTCCAGGTTGGATTGCGAACGAGCCAGCTGCGGAGGGCAGAAGGGAGCGTCGATGTCGGAGACAGGGCTGGTAGGTGAGTGGAAAGTAGCGCCTTTGCGGAGCATGTTGTTGGTTTTAAGGCTCAGGCCATGACCAGAGCCAGGAGAGCCGATGCGAGTCACCGGGACACGACGAGGGTTGGTGGAAAGGGTGGGCGATGATGAAGACATGATGAAGGATAGGAGTGGGGGGGACTGAGGCGGGTAGAAGCCAAGTTTATAATAAATGATAAAAATGCAGTGTTGTGTGCGGGGAGGACGCTTTCAGAGAAGGCTGAAGAGAGTCCTGTTACCTGCGGATCTATGGCTCTTTGTCCTTGGTTGAGTGGGGTCAAGGAAGGAGAGACAGGAGAGAATTGATGCGCAGACTGTTTCTTGTGGTTAGCGACTCGTGTCGGATACAACCTTGGCACTGGAGAGACGAGAAAGAAAAGTGAATGACGAGACAAGCCTTGCTTTGGCTTAGGCCATCGGGACGTGATGCAATGACTGAAAACTAAGAGGCTGTTTGATGGAGCAGATGGAGCACAAGAGACGAATGGAAGACGAGAACAGACGGCGACAGTGACTCCTGTGAGTCACAAGGCGGCGGCTTGCGGTCTGGGTTCACGCTAGGGCAGGAAGTGACGGCGAGGGATACGGACGAGGAAGAGAACGGACCAGACGGCCAGACGAGTTGGAATGAGAAAAGTGCAAAAAAGACACAGGACAGGACAGGACCTATTAGGGATGGATGACAGGATGGAAACGTGGGAGAACGGATAAGAAAGTGTAGAGGCGGCGAGCAGTTCTTACTTTAACTCGGAATCTCTAGGACTTTGGGCTTCGTGGTCGTTGGTCCTACGGACTCGGATGGGTCCCGAGAGCATGCGAGGATAACGGAATGGTGGATCACAGCGATGGGTTCGCGACAGCAAGTGTGCTGTCCTTTCAGATTGGATGAAGGCTGGAAAATGGAAGCGCAGCGGTTTGTTCGCGATGGTTGAGCAGGGCAAGCGGCCGATGCAATGCACGACGCGTGAAGTGAATGACGCTGGACAGATGAGACAGGAAAAAGAAGGCAGAAAGGCAGGAAGAATGGCGAGACAGATGTGGCCGAAGGAGATATGAGGCCAAGTAAAAGACAGAAAACAACGAAGCAAACTGCGGTCGGTTCTCGTCGTTGTTCGCTTGCTGGCACGGATTCGCTGCCAGGGGATGTTGGCCTCGCTACGACGGTGCCTGAGGAGATGCTGTTGGAAGTTGGACGTCGGACGTCAGGAGGTTGACAGAAAGTGGGAAGAGGAAAAGGGAAGAAATGAGGCCGGCGCGTGTTGGGAAAAGCGAGCGGACGATGGACCACATATGGGGGCGGGCTGAACGTGGTTGCCTAAAATTGTTCCTAAAAGGGACTAGCGCACAGCGACTACGCCTCCATGGCAGAATCCTTGGGACTGGGCAAGAGAGAATGAGTGGGTCCGGCGTTCCCTTTTCTAACGCTCTGCGTTTGGCGAGCAAGAAACAAAAACGGAAGGGACGGCGCACTTTGCTTGTACAGTGCGGACAGTGTGAGTTGTGGGCCTGTGGTGTTTGGCGAGGACATTCGTCTCACGACGCTTGGGCGTGCAATTCTCGCTTGTCTCGTCTGGAACAAGCTCGGTGAGCATGGTCCAAGGCAGAGAGATAAAACGACAAGAAGAATACAATAGTACAGCAATGGGGGTGCCTCATTCAGCAGAGGCAGATTCTGAGCGCTGGAAAAACGCAATTTGAGTGTCCAGCAATACAATTCCACGCGCACCCACTCTAGAAACGGGCTTTTACCACAGTACGATGTATGTTGTAGATAGGCAGAAACAAAAGACAGGAGAAGCTAACATCAAAATGGATACGCGACCTCAGGTTGGGCAACCTTTTGGCGGGCCCTCTCCCGTTGGTGTGTCCCTCTCGAACTCCTTTTGGGCTGAGGATCGCCAGGCTGACTGCGCCGCGGATGACGGAAAGGACGGGGATTGAGTCTGGTGGACGGAATTGGTGAGCCAGGGACAGTGCGGAATGGAGGCTGCACGGCTTTCCTACCCAGCAAGAGAGGCAACCGTATTCTTCGGCCGTTGATTGCTAGGGGGCCCTGGGGCCTGGCAGCGCTAAAAGGGCCCCTGTCCGTTTGACTGTTTGGCGCGCATCTCTGGCTGTTGAAGGTCGCTGTTGCATGACCCCAACCGTCTTCTCTCTGTTTGAGCGGCTCCTTCCCTGCTTTTCTCTCACCTTCTCTCTGTCGCCTGTCCCTTCGCGCCTGCCTTTTCTTTGTTGTCCGCATGACAAATGCACACCGCGAGCCGCCAATCCCGGAACGCATCAATGGGCACCTGCGGGCTTAAGCTTGTGTCCGCCTTCCCTTCGCACCTGTCGTTCTCGCATTGCTGTTTAGTCTCCGTGTTTTCATTTTCTCCCCTTTTGTGTCTTTTGTTGTCTGTTGTGCCACACGACCATAACTCTCCGTAATACGAGCTGGGATCTGGCCGCAAACGACAACGTGTTCCCTTTTAGTCGGTCCCTATCTTTTCTCGTCTCGACCATGACCTCGAGCCCTGTCTAACAAGGCCACGCTCAAAGCAAAGCCAAAGTAGCATCTCGGCCAGTTTGGTTAGACGGTTTCGACTTTCGGAATATCTAGCCGTGGCGTCTTGAGGCGACGTGTCTGCACACTCCGGCTCGCTGACGAGACACCGAATCCTAAAGCACCTGCATAGCGGGTGGCCCAGCGCTGACTCTTTCATGCAGATATGACTAACCGCGGACGGGTATCCGTTTGGGCTCTTTCGTTCTTGTCACCATAAAACGCCCCCTTTTGACAGCTTTGGCTCTTTTTGATTGGCTGATCCGGTCCTTGTTTTGGTTTCCAGAGTAAGACTTCAACATGCGCCGTATTACGATGACTTGCTTTCAGTGTCTGAGGACCCTCCAGACCGAGCCCAACTGCAAACAACTACAAAACGGGACGGATGGACCATGGCTCTCCCTGGTGGTTGATCGCGTGGGGGTGTTGTATTTCTCTGTTTATCTGCAAGCAGATATTGCCAATAGATTGCCGTGTCCTTTGGCTGCTCTGTTGGTTGCCGTGTGAGTCTGGTGATGGAGCGCCACAGCCTCAATTGCAGGTGCATCGACGATATTCCCCCGGACTGGTCATGTGGCCCTGTCTGTCTCCCGACTGCTCCCGTTATTCTGGCTTTACGGAGTAATACGAGATAAACCTGCTATCGCCTGCCGTTTCTTCCCTCTCCTACCCGATCTGATACATCGGATCTGTCTGTTCTGTATTTTCATTTTCATTTCGAACGCCGCCTCGATGTCAATCAAAATAACTGCTTTCCATGATTGCTTTTGTTTTTCCCTGCTGCCTTATTTCTTCTCTCAGTCACTTTCGCACTGCTGTCCGGAATAGGCAAAGACCTACGTCGGCATGTCCACTGTCAGTGCAAAATCGTGTCGAATTTAACCTTTTTGCTGGAGTCTGGCCTGGCCCGCCATCCTTGTCCACAGTCTTTCTTGTCTCCTGTCTCTTAACACCCTCCGCCTTGTCCAGTGCAGCACTCAATTTTCACTCGCTTCTCGCCCTGTCGTTTCCGTCCAGACAGCAGGCTGCGTCCCAAGCAGTCAACGAACAACAAAAGAACCCATTTGTCGCGTCGTATCCCATCCCATCCTGCATGCACTCAGCACCCCTGCATTAGCCACTCGGCGTGCTGGCATCTGTTTGACAGAAACACAGAGAACAAAAAAGAGACCAACACAAAACGCAAAACATATGTCACAAGCCAAAACTGACAAGTCAAGAAGTCAATGGGCGCGCTCGTGCTTGTTTCGTATCCTGACAAAATGAGAGGCTGAAAGAATGCAATGGAATCGCTGCAACCCGGAGCATGCCCTGACTGGTCAGCTTCACGGGCCATCGACGATGCCATCGTGTCGTATCAAAGTGCCCCAGCACCGAAAAACCGCATACACTCTAGCCAGCAGGATTCTCAGGATATCTTGTTGTATCGATCCGCCGAACCGAACGTTTTTTCAGCCTGTGTTGCCCTCCATCCAACGGTTGACCAGGGGTTGGTTCGGCAAAGAGTTCGGTGTGTATTCCTGCGTATCACAGCACAGACCTTGCAACGTTCAGTGTTCGGTTGTCAATTGCTCATCACAGAGTGAGGATGAACGTTGCACCCATAAAAGTGACGACGTAATTCAACATCCATAAAAAAGAAAATGGATTCGGACAATCAATATCAGGACGCAAGGGGGCAAACGACAATCTTTCGCGAGAAAAGGTCCGATCATCATATTGAACACCGAAACGGGACTGTGCAATTGCCGAAGAACGGCCAGGGCTTGTGTTGTCGCCAGAAAGGAAAACAACCAAATACATGGCAATTTACGGCCCAAATGACCAACGATATCCAACAGACAACGGCCTATGATACCCAAACAACACAGTGAGCGACAACCTATGTGTCCAGACTTTCAGAGCCGTGAACGCGTGCACATTGAGAATCTTTGTCGATGGTCTGCCTTCTACAATCCTCCGAGTCAATATGCCAGCATAATTTGTGTGTTTCTTTGATCTCCATATCCGCCTATCATCCTCCATTTACCACCAGTCAATGCGTGCGGAAAATGCCACGTCTGCCCACCCTCTCCTTTACATCCTGATGGACTCTGAGCAGCCCACTGACGGGTCCTGTTGTTTTGGGCGGCTAGTCAAAGTACTGCACCAACTAAAAGTGGCTCCTCCGCCTTCTTAACCACTCTTTACATTTTTGTCCTGGATCACGAGTTTCTGTTTATTGGGCCGCTTCTGCACTATGCAATACGGTTTCTTCATTGGCCGCTTATTTGGACCCCTGAAACTTTGTAAAGATACTCGTAAAGAGTCCGCAGGTGCAGAAGGAAAAAGAACCACAGGAAAAGGCTTCGTTTGTGGGTATACCGCGTTCAAAACGCCCTATTTCCCCCTGGGTGCCAAATCAGACGCCAGTTAATCCGGCAGCCTACGAACTGAGTCTCTTTCTCCATAAAGTGCTTTTTAAAGTGGTGCCTGGATTGGCGGTGTCGCTAACACGGAGGGTTGATGCAAATCACTGGGAATCGCGGAAAAGAGGGGCGTCTTGACGCATCCCGACGGGTCTTGATGGGGCTCAAGGTGGCTTGAAGTGGCTTTTGGGGTTGCGGGCTGCAGTAGCGAGAACTGGCTTGGAGGGTGTTTGCGGCGCGTTTTGACGCTTTTGTGGAGAGCTGGGCCGGATGCTGCGTTTTGACAGGCCGGCAGCGTTCAGGTGCAGTATCACACCCCTGTCAGCCACAATCTGCATCATGCAAGGCAAACACAATTTTCGAGCACAATGTCCGCCTTTTCGGATTCGGCGAGAAACAGAGAGGGCGGCTCGATACTATCAACAATCAACAAGGGTGCGGATATGGGGCGTTGTGGAGACGAGTGCCGCTTTTGATTTCGTGATGTCGATGTTAATGCTCCTGACGGCATCCATTTCGAGACAAGAGACTCTTCGTTTCGACTTCTGGCGCTCTTTTCTCGTAAATTCTAATCAAAGAAGGACAATACAGAGTACAACAATGCCATAAATAAACAAGAACCTCGTATCTGCTTCTTCGTGCCCAATAAGATGCCCGAAACAACTGCCAGAGGCATAGATTCAAAGCTACCGAGAACAAACACGAAGAAGCGGCAGGGAGAGTCCCCCCAAACTCCCGTATCCCTCCAGTTTCCAGGCGTCCCGTCTGTTTCAAGTCCCAACAACGCACGCCTTGCCGCATCCTGGGATGCATAAGGGTGCAAGTGAGGGAGCAGTGCGACGTACTACTTACGAGGTAACATTTTGCTTTTATTTTAGCCTTCTCTTTATTCTTGCCTCGGTCCACGACTTTCCGTTTGTTTCTATCTTTTGACCTCACCAGGGCGAGAATGTTGCTTGTTGTTTTTGCTGACACCCACGAGGCACCCCATCAATCACAATCGAGTTTCTTAATTTTTAATTTTTTTGAGTTCCATCGTCTCCACCCATGCCGAGAAGATGCAAAAGAGCCTCATTCTCTCTGGGGCCCTGGTCCAAAGACCCCATCGTTCTTTTCGGACTCCACGTGCGTGCGTCCGCCTTTTTGCAACGTGTATTTTGTATTACTCCTATTTTGGACCACCCGCTCGTATCGTTCGTGTCACTGCCCTTCGTGATGTTGACACATTTGCACCTTGGCTCGCCGAAACAGAGATGCCTGCCCGAAAATAAGTGTTGAAATGTAGGAGCCTGCTAAAGGCTGCACAGTTTTCTTGTCCGCCCGTCCATCGGCTCTCTGCTTCCTTTTGTTAGCGCCTGCGGCCAGGAACAAGGCCAAAAAGACGACGTGTGCAAGTTGAACGAAAAATGTCAAAAAGCCAAAACTGTGGTGCCTACTGAACTTGGCTTGTCTTGGCACCGCTGGGGGTTTTGTGCAACGCCGGTTTCGAGAGAGGCATCGCGAGAGAAACAAAGAGTTCGTGGGCATAGAGTTTGGTAGTGTGAACTTGGTAGATTGCTGCAGCCGTAGTTAGTACATCGAAGTATATCATAATATTGTACACAATGAGCCCATAATATCATCACAGTGAGGGAGCAACCGGCCATTTTATGATGACTGCTCCTCCTGTGCTTGCCCCTGTGCCAGCTGGTCCGCAAATGCTTCTGTCACCTATACCACTTCCGCAGCTTGCATATCCACTGCTGCCTCCCTCCGTTCCAGCCGGTCCGTCATCCCGGCAGCTGCCCGGATGTCCCCGAACATCCGCGTCAAGGAGTGTGGCTTCGGCACCATGCCCGAGTTGAGCTGCTGAAGGTCGTAGCGGGCACGTGGTGGACCGTAGACGTTGCCATTCTGGCGCGCCCAGCGCCAGCGGCTGCCGGAGCCCAAGGGCCGCGTGTGCGGGCGCACCATTCGGACACCACCAGGTGGGTCGTCTGTGGTCGGGCCTGTAGCCGCTGCCACGGCCAGTGGCCGTGCTGGCGGCGGCTGTAAGACTGCCCCCTCTTCCTCTTGATGATCAAAGTCTACGGCGTCCGGAGAGTCGGGCGGCGTCACCGATGGCAATGCTGCCGCCACCGCTTGTGTCATGGGCGCAGTTGTGTCGAGACTGGGGTCGGGTCGCACCAGAGTGCAGGGTCCCAGGTCCGGCATGTGTAGATAGCGGAACTTGGGCCGTCCCGGCACATTGTAGTGCACGAGGGCGTAGCCGTCCATAATGTCGTCGAGCTTGAAGCGGCGTACGGGCGACGGACGAAGGTTGACCAACCGCGCATCCAGGTCCTTTATGGCTTGGGACTTGGCGGAGTCGCGCAGGTCAGGGTCAGTCAGGTAGCGCAGCACCGGCTCAAAAGAGCTTGGTATGAATTGCGGGTAGCACAAGGAGAGGTATTCAGGCCGCGCTGTGTCGATAAACTTTAAAAACTCTGCACCGTCGAGGCGGATGCCATGCAAGCTGAGTGCATGTAGCCGAGGCAATGGCCGTGTGTTCTTGTCGTCTGGGCCGTCGGGAGCCGATGATGTGGACTTTTGCAGTGGTGATGATGATGACGAAGATGCCAGCTCTTTTTCTGTAGGTATGATCATGTTGCGTCCTATGTGGTACCAGTCCACGCTCACAGCTTCGAGTGCCGGCATGACGCGCGCCAGTTCGGAAGGCGCCGTGATGGTCTCAAGCACGCGGCGAGCAGCAGCCCATTCGGCGTGCAGCTGTGCACGGTGCGCCGCTTCGAATTGGGCCTGCAGTTGCGAGATAATGAGGTTCTCGTTGAACTCGTCAGTGGCGACCTCACGCTCCTCTCGGGCAACTTCGGCGGCAGTCACATTGCGCTCTTCGGCGGCGGAGCGGTGCCGCAGAGACAAGTGAACTTTGAGGCGTTTGAGGGATGAAAAAATAGGCCTGGGGACGGCGGCTGGGTCGCATGTGAGGGACAGAAACGCGTCAAACGGCAGCGCAACACCGACAATGCTATGGAAGATATCAAGCTCGTCGGCCACGGGAAGTTGTGCCGTCGTCAGAGCATGCATGGCCACGCCGAACGTGCTCTCGGCGGCGTCCCAGACAGAACGCCATGACGGGCGGTACGGCAGCTCGTACGGAGCCACATAGTCGCCGTCGTTGTCTCCATCGCCATCACCGCCGGGGTCGCTCTCGCTGCCACGACCACCTCCACCTCCTATTCCGGCGTCGACTTCCTCTGGAAACGTTCCTGCTCCTCGCTTGTGCCGCGGCACAATATAAATGGCCCGCGGCTTCGTGCTGGGCCCGATTATCAGCGTCAAAGAGGCCAGGCCACCAAGCCGTCCATATTTGCGGATGTTCGACAGGGCAGCCGTCAACAGTCGCTTGTGGTCGTCCGAGTCCTCTTCGGGCACATTTCGCAGCAGTGTGTCCTGGTCCTGCTCTGGGTCCTCCTCCGGATGGCTCGGTGGCGGCAGGTCGCTGTATTTGCTCATGTACACGGCCGTCTTGTTGCGGGCGATGCCCTTGAGCGTCAGGTGCTGCAGTTGGTGGCCGACTGGACAATCTGACTCCGTCATGGCCACCAGTGTCTCGAGATCCCGCACCGTCAGCTCGACAGTCTTGCGGGCCACATATGGTCGCAGGGCCGGACTCTGAGCGACGCGTGCGGCCAGTGTGCGGCAGGTCAGGCGCAGGGCGCTGATGTCGGACACGGAGACGAGCTCGTCGACGACGAGGTCAAGGAGCTCCAGATGCAGCCGCTCGAGCGCTGAGGCAACTGCGACAGCCATGTTTTGTACGAGCGGCATACGCTCTTTGCTAGTGGTGGAGAAACTGGCAGAAGAAACAGTGCGAAATGGGCACAGGTCGTTCTTGCCTTCCTCGCTCAAGGGAACGTCGATGTTCGTTCAGCATGCACCAATTGGTCACAATTGGCTAGGCGCAGTAGGTGCCCAGCTTGGGTCGTTCCTTCCCCTGTAAGTGAGATTAGTCATCGTAGTCAACCTCACTACAAACAATGGCTGTGGATGTACGGCAATATTTCAGCAGCAAGCATTGAGGGCCTTTGTGCTTGTTGATTGGGCTGCGGCGGCTCAGTTGAACTGTAGTGATTCTGTATCAATTCCAATTTGGTGATGAATTTACAACGATTGGTTATCACTTCTAGACATGGTTGTTACAGCTGTTTTGGCTTTGATGGTATTTTAATTATCATTTTTAAGCAATTATTATTTTGCCAAAATCCGGCCAAAAGTACCGAAAATAGGAAAGAAAAATGAGAAAAAGACAAACGAGACGAGTATGCAAAAGAATGACAACAACAAAAGGAAGATGGAATAAACGAGCGGTACAGGACATACCTGCGATGAGAACGTTGCGGGCACTAGAAAGAGGTCTTTTCAACATCACGTTAGCTTAGACTTAAAATAGGCCACGTTCGTTGTAATAGGCGCCCGTGGAGTTGCTGGTGTAGGAAGGCTGGTAGCGAGGACTCACAAAGTGGTTGGTGTGCGGACCATAGCCGCCGATGTCAAACGCAAACTGCGCCTCCGCAGCGCGCGCCGCAAAACTGTGCGACGATGACGATGCCGCCGTAGACGGGTTCCGCGAAGGACCCCGCGTGCTGACCCGTGACACGTTCCGAGAGACGCCATGAGATGCGGCCGACGAGAAGCCTCGATCCAGCACTCGCTGAACCTCCGGAGGGAACGCTGCGTCTAGAGGCGAAACTTCGTAGGTGTCGCGCTCGGGTTCGTACTGGGCTTCGCGCTTGGAGTGGTGCTTATGAGAAGGCCGGTGGGACGACGACGCCTGGGAACGGGACGAAGAGGTGTGGCTAGAAGGAGGATAAGACGTGTTAGAGGAAGAGTAGTAGCTAGAAGACGACGAGGGGTAACCGGAAGACGCGTATGAGGACGAGCCCGTGGATGTCCGAGGATGATGACCAGAGGAGCGCGACAAAGGTACTGGAGGGAGAGGACCATATACATACGCAGGAGTGGGTGCAGGAGCATGGTAATCGACGTAAGTAGGAGTATGAACAGGGACATGGGAAACGGGGACGGGTTTGGTAGACGCAAACGGAACACCGAAGCCGCCTGATACGCTGCTCAAGTCGACCGGATAAGCCTCATTGCCAGCCAAAAGCGGATCCGGCTGACGAGGACCGCGGGGCGAAACTCTGGGCCTGTGAGACGAGGAAGAGGGCATCGGAATATGAGCAGGGGGAATACCACTGGCCATATCCGCGGGCTGCACTTGACGGTAACCAGTACCGGGACGGACCCACAGAGTATTCTGAATGCGACCAGCGCAATGGCCAGACGACGAGTGGTCGGACTTAATCGCCCCCCTGCGGCCCAACTTGGACGACGCCGAGGTGTGAGGACGGCTGGCGGACGACGACGAGGGAACGCAATCGGTGGGCATGCGGAAGCTTGACGGACGCTTGGGGCCCTTGGACGAACGAAAGAGATCGCCGAAACCCATGGCGGCGGTGTTGCCAGGACCGTGCCTGTTCCTGTTAGTATCTTGTGTGTTGGGTACGGGTGGGAGGAAGCTGATAAGGACGTTGCTGGGAATGCTGCATAGGATGATCCTGGGATCGAGCTGGATAGCGGACTCGGGCGCGGGCGCGGGCTTGGGCCTTCTTTGCACGGGTGCAGTCTGGACAGGCGCTCCAGTATGTAGATGTCTTCTGACTGATCTTGCTTTTGCGGCAGCAGTACTGCGTGGCAATCTTGGGCGGGTCGACTGTGGTATAGACGAACTCTGTAGCGGGGCGGAGAAGTGGGCGTGGTATGGAATCGTTTTCTGTAGACGACGAGCAAAAGCAACTCCAGAAGCTGGGGTTGGCGGGCTTTTCAGAATAAGCTTGGGCAAGCTGCCGCTCCTGGCGGCGTCGATACTGGTTGTACTGCTGGAGGCGCTTTGATTGCTTGGCGGGACAGAGTGAAAGGATGCGGTTGTGGTGACTGCATTCTCGATATAGATTGCAAGTGATCTCGCACATCTTTATATATAGAAAGGACCGGATGGGTGAAAGGAGGTGTTTGTGCTGGTGAATAGCTTATTGTGCTTGTTTCGGGTCAGATATGTGGTTCAGAAGAACTGGTGAATGACTTTTTATTTAGAAGGTAATGTTGTTCAAGAGATATTTTCATTTTACGGTGAACAGGGCGGCAGGAGGTCTAAATATATTGTATGTTGTCCTTGGGCGACGGCGAGAAACGGGAAACCATCAAAGGCAGAGAGATGTCCATGAAAGAGAGCCAAATGTCAGGAACCAAATTTATCTGCAGGGTTTCAACAATGCGCTTGTTGAAAGGAGCATAAACTGAAAAAAGGGAAAAAAGAAAACGTGCGGAAGATGCGCAAGAGAGTAGGACTGTGAATCCATCCAAAAAGGTAAACAAAGCAAAACAACCGCGCGAAGTTCTTTGTTCGCGATACTGGCGTCAGTTGGGCCACAGCCACAACTTTCAGAAACCATTGTTCACCACATTGTTCTTTCACGTTTCAACTGCTTTGTCCGTCCCGCGAAATGCACATGCATCCTGTTCACGACCCCATTTTTTTATTGAAGCAAGAGATGCAGCAAACTAGCCTTGTTCGTTTGGACAATGAACAACACTAACAGGTCCTGAACAGCTCTGATCTGCGATCTGCTGTTTGGCGAAGACTACAACGGTATCGTACGCCAATTTAAAACTGGCTTCTACATCATCGTTGTTCTCCTTCTTCTTTTTATACCTCAACCATCTCGCTCTTTTTATTTTGTTTTGTTGAAACTACCAAGAGGCGCGCATTCGACAGAAAGTTCTGTCCATTCCACCAGTTCTGCCTGTTGATTGCCCTACTCATCATCGCTTCTCCTTGACCCCGTTCTTTTGTTTCGGTTTGATTTCTGTTTTTTTCTCTTCTCTTTCAAAAAAATTTCCTTCGTTTTTGTTCGGTCTATCTCCGTGTTTTCCTAGTCGTTGGGTGGTCTAATCCATTCCTGTCGTTACCGATATCTTTTTGCTTTCTCGCGTTTCTTGAATTTGGCACGGCATTTCTATTGCAGCTGCTTTCTCTCGTTTCTCTCGTTTCTCTTTCTTTTCTTTTTTTTTCGTGTCTCTTTCCTTTACCTGTTTCCCCCCACCCCACACTTCAGATATCACCGCGCTGGCACGGGGATATCTGAGTGGTCCATCACTTCTTCCCAGATGTCAGTCTTTTCCTTCCTCCATCGTCTCGTGTGCAGAAAATGCAAAAACACGACCGGCTCTCATCGTGTTAAGCGGCGGCTGAAGCGACTGCAGCGGCTGGAGCTGGAACAGGACGAGCGGAAGCCATCGTGGATGCATGAGTCTTGCGACTTGGAGTTCTCCAACGAGAACGACGGAATTGATGGCGGCTCCTTGGTTGTCGAGCTTGACGCCCGCCCTCCTTCGTCCTCCGGTTCCCTTTCTTCTATCTCGTCAGTCTCTCCCCTCTCCCCGTTCCCTCCTTTCTTCCCTGACTTCGCGGTCTCAGATCCTCCTACCCTGCCTGTCGTTCCTGCCTCTCCGCCAGTTCTTGGCATCGGTATACAGACACGAACGGCAGGCACGACCAACCGCGACTCATTGTCACGGTCGTCTTCGTCGCCGCCCCTCACCGTCTCGTCATCGCGATCCTCTCTTACAAGAATGCCACCCGTCCATAACCTTCGGTTGCGCAGCAGCAGTTCCTCCGTTTCCGGTGTCGAGTCTTCCCTGCCGCAACTGAGGCTGTCTTGGGAACACGCGCCACATTCGCCGTTGATCTCCGAGCCGAAGTACTGCCGCAGCCCGAATGTTGTACCTACGGTGTTTGTTGACGTGAAGCCGCTTCCGCGTCTCTCGAAGGAACGGCGTTACCCGCTCCTCACTCTTGACGCTGATTCCGACGAGACTGAGAGTAATGATACATCCAGTGAGTTTCCGTCACGTCCCTCTCCATCTCCCTCATCCTCTCCCGCTTCTTCGGTTTCCCTACTCTCTCCAGTCTCTCCAACCTCTTCTGTCTGGTCGCCCGCCACCGAACGCCCTCTACCTCATCTCCTCGGCAACGTCCAACCGGTGAAGCGCACGCCGCGTGCTGCCGTCAACTTTACACGAAACAACAGGACCTCTCCGTTAGCTGCCCGGCGCGACTCTGGTGGTAACTTTGGTAACAGAAATTGTACCAACGCCGCTAACACCAACGTCTCTAGCGGTCCCCGATACATTCCCGCCTCGAAGACTGTGGTGACGCCCTGGCCTCGTCCTTCGGTTCAACGGTCACCGCTGCAACAGACTTTGCCGGTCCTCCGCGTCACCGCAACGTTTGACGAGAGCCTGGGCACGTCATATCGGCCTCCACAGAAGCTCATCCTCCGCAAGTCCGTCCTTGCCTCCTCTTCAGTGAGCGAGACACCAACGGCACCGATCAAGGCGGAACTGTCCAACGGGACCATCCGTCCTTATGACCAGACGCACTCAAGACGTCATGCACAGCAGGTGATGTCACAGACACTTCTGTCATCGTCTTCGTCCCACCCCTTGTCGCCCGAGAGCGTCGCTCCCCACATGCTTCGCTTGATCCCGTACAACTCGCGGCAAGGCCATAGCATGCTACAGACGCTTCGCCGCCTGCTTGTTGTCCCTGTCGACTGGTCAGCAGCACAGACTCTTTTGTTTGTCCTGAAGCACCCGGCCGTCCGCCGTTTGGCTCTGCCGTTCCACATGTCGTCATCGCCGTCGCCAGCTGACTGGAAGCACTTCCAAGACCTGCTCAGCGTCGCCCGCTGCAACTCACTTAGCTGGTACGGCATCCTGCAAACCATAGACGGACCCATGCGGTACCATGCGGCCCGCGAGCACAACTACCAGAGCTTGCGCACAAACTTTCACGACGTCCCCTCCGCTCTCGTCCCTTGCTCCAACCCGCGTGTGCTCTCCGGCAACACCCGTTTCTCTGTCGCCGAGCGTGACCTCGTCGCCCGCTGGCTGGCCAGTGGCGAGCCGCTGTTTACACGTCAGACGACGCTGCCGATGGTGCTAATGCGCAAGAGCAGGCAGCCGCTGCTACGGAGCTCTCCGAGCCGGATGCGTCTTCAGCATCTCCAGCAGCAGGCATGCGGTCGCACGCCGCTGTCACCGCTTACGTCGTCCTCTGTCCACACCATGGACCTCAAGGAACACAATGACACGGCCATCCGCTACGACATTGCTCTTAATCCGCGCTGCCGGCATCATCAACTGTGGACGGGTGCAGGTAAGAGCCGACTGTCCATCGCATGCTTGGCCGAGGATTAATTTGAAATAACCAACAGGTGAGAGATGCTAGAAAGAGAGGAAGTTGCGGGTAACAACCTACTTACACTCTTATGCGGCACGTTGAGAGGCACAACATTGAAACTGAAGCAAAAAAAAAAAAAAAGCAGTGTCTTCTCGAAGAATGTATGCCGTGCCTCCTTTCTGGTAAAGGATGACGTCAAAACAGCAAAGAGAACACCGTCACCTTACTTAGATTGTTTTGAATCATTAAACTTATTTTTCTCTACTTTCCGACGTCTAAAATATATTGCCAAAAATTGACGTGAACAAAAGAAACAAAAGGCTGTGCGTGATTGTGCAGTGAGGTGAGAAATCCTGGCTCCAGCCAAAGCATCCCGACAAGACTGAAATACAGGTGTGTCTGGGTGTCAGGGAAGCGAATCCAAGATAAATAACGCTGCGGTGTTTTTTGAATTCTTCTCCGGTATAAACCAAACACAAAGGAATACGAACCGATCTGACATGTACACACAAACCACAAATAAGTATACAGCATTTTCCCTACTCCTTTTCCGTTTCGTAAAATTGCTCCGTCGAGATCAAAAGCACATTTCGACCACATTTTTTTTGTTGTGATAAAGGTAATGTTAAAATCGCATCGCAGCCCGCTTTCCATTACGCGCAAAGCGTTAACAAACTGGATGAGAGGGAAGGGAGATGGGGCTTGCTGGAAGCCGCGGAATATGTGGCCCTATGTGTCACTGGGGCAGACAGTGGCCGATTGTCATCAATGTGCTTATTTGGCAAAGTGAAGATCGTAGCCGAGCCACTTGCGCTTCAGCACCTGGTCGACCGTCAGGCCGGGGTAGCCGTAGGTCAGCGGCAGGAAGAAGTACCAGCTCGCGGCCACAACAGCCAGGATGACAAAGCAGGCAATCCACGCGCCGATCAGGCTCTGGCCGCGGAACCGCTCCCCGGCCAGAACATGGCGCTTGGGGCTCGGCGCGGCCTTCTTGCCCGACTTGACCTGCTGGTATGTCGGCTGCTCCGGCTCGCCGGCATCCGACGTGAAGATGAATTCGATCAAGGCACCGGCTACGAGAGTCGACGCCAAGTGGGCAGGCAGATAGTGGTGCAGGAACAGCTGACGACCCATGACGTAGAATGGGAAGTAGTGCGTGGCCCAGACGAGGAAGAAGAAGCCGGTCGAGTTGTACAGGCGCGAGCGGGTGCGGTGGTCGAGCGCGTCCATGCCGCGGCGCAGCGAGAACTGGTCGGCAGCGAGGATGCCAGCAAAGACGGCAAGCAAGCTGCTGGCGATCCACCAGCCGATGGGGTTGCCGAGGAAATAGATCTGCTGGCGCGTGTCGTTCTGGGTCCAAAAGCTGACACCGCGGAGCAAGAACGGCCACTGGTAAGGCAGCGACGCGTACGGATGGCTGCTCGTGAGCTGGTTGTTGTGCCAGAACATGGACCGCTGCAGCTCAAACCACTTCTGCAGGAACGGCAGCGTCTTGATGCTACGCTCCACTTTGGCGCGGCGCACGTCATCGACCGGCAGCGAGGGGATGTCCTCGACGAGCCATATGTTGGAGCTGGGGGTGATCTGCTTGTTGCCGTTGATCTCCTGCTGCTTGTGACCCCAGTCGGGCAGCGGCGTGGTGTGGGTCCACATCGCCACTTTGCTGGGGTTGTGGATGAACTTGAAGTGGCTTGACACGCTCTTGAACTCCTGGCCGGGCTTGCCGTTCTCGATACGGACCTCGAAGAGCGTGTCGGCGGCTCTATCACCGTACGCGTCCTCAAGCGAGGCGGTGGTGAACTCCTGGTTGGTCGGGTAGTAGGGCGAGGCGACGTCGTGAGACAGAAGGATGGTGTCGGTGACGAGGTGGCGGAGGCGGACGAGGTCGTGGTTCTGGACAGCGCGGCGGGTGTTCTCGTCGCCGTCGGCAGGCAGGATCTGCCAGTGGTTGTTGGTGTCATTGTACGGGTAGCCGGTGACCTGCTGGCCCTGACTGGAAACACGACCGTCATCGTAGCGCAAGGGGTACTTGTCGGGGTGGCTGTGGAGGTAGGCCTTGGTCTCTTTGTGCATGATACTCAGGGTATCGTAGTAGTTGATTGTGATGGCGTTTGCCAGCATGACGTTGTCGCTCAGCGTCTCCTGGAACTCGGGAGACATGAAGTCGTCGCCGGGGCCGGAGCGGTTAAGGACAGCAAAGTGGACTTGGAACCAGAAGAGGTAGAAAAGGAAGGGCATGAGGATCAGGCCAAAGGCGCGGGCGGCAAAGTGACGCGCAAAGTCGGGAAGGGACAGAGCACCGCCGGGTCTCTTGATGTCGAGCAGGTCCCAGAGGTCGATGCAAACGGCGGAGCCGATGGACACAAAGGCGAATAGACCAATGTACTTGGTCGACATGTCGCAGGAGAGGGCGAAACCGGTGAAGATGAGCCACTTCCACCACTTGCGCGAGAAGGGCTCGTGGCGCAACTTGTAGAAACGGATGTAGCAGAGAATGCTGCAGGCCATGGCAAAGACGAGCGTGGCGTCGAGCAGGATTAGGCGGGTCTGGCCAATGTGGGCGTTGTCAAGCAGAACGAGACCGGCCGCGAGGATACAGGCAGGCAGGCTGTAGCCAGACTCCCACATAATCAGGTAGGTGACGGTGACGGTCAGCGAGCCCAGGAGGGCAGGCAGCGCGCGGAAGGCCAAGTAAGGAACCTTGTTGTTAATGTAGGAGTCACCGATGTTGTCAAAGTGGAAGTGGCCATCGTAGCCGACGAGCCAACCGACGAAAGCGAAGAGGAGCTTGCCAAAGGGAGGGTGGACATCGAAGAAATACGTGCGTTGGATGTAGTACGACGCGAACTATTGGAGATTTAAATGTTAGCTGAGCAGAGTATGAGGTAGGACGAGAGAAGCTCAGAAGCTCAGAAGCTCACCTTGCCGAAATGGACCTCATCAAAGACGACTTCGTCCGGATGGCTGATGCCCCAGAAACGTGTCAAGAAAGCCAGTGCGGTGATGAGAAAACCGGCGACCTGATACTCGCGCTGGGCATCCTGCTTGACCGATCCAGTCTTCTCCTTGATGATGGTGTCGAGATCCGAGTCGGAGGACGCGACATCCTTCTTCTTGCCGCTGCCGGCGACATTGCGCTGGCGCAGGGTACCCTGTGGCGTGGACGAGGTGGCCATGCTGGGCAACGGAGGCTTGCCAGCAATCGGCTGATGGACTTCCTGGACACGGGGGTGATGGTTCGATGAAAAAGGAGGGCAAAAACAAAAGGACAAAAAGGTAATGGTCGTAAAGGAGAGACGAAGAAGGTGAAAAATAATAGATAGAAAAAACACGAGAAGAAAAGAAAGGGAGAGCAGTCGCGGAAACAAGCAAAGCGGCAAAGGCGGTGATGAGGAAAATAGAAGCGGAAGTTCGAAGCCGATGCGAGCAGGACACCTAAGCTCGTGATAAAACAGAGGCCAAGAAAAGAAAACCAAGGGGTGTGGAGTAGTCAATGGAGCATCGTCACGCCTGAGAAAGGGTGACAAAAGGGGGACGCGGCACGGAACTGCCAGAGGACAGCTTGTGGGCGCGTTCCCATCAGCCAGTTTAGGGGGCTACTTCCGCTGATATGATTGGTTGTCCTCGGACAGAGAGGCTAAGTAGGGCGCAATATGAGCTTGTGGCTAACACGAATGTGGCCGCACAGTGAGTCGATTGGGTGTTGTGGCGCGATGGGCCATGGGAACAGGGGACGAAGAAGCTACGTGTACGGAGTAATCCACTGCACGTTGAAGCTACGGAGGGCTATCAGGGGTAACCCGTGGGAGCAAGGGAGAAGGCGCGAATGGATGGCAAGTCGCCAGGGAGTTGGGACACGGCACAGGAGGCAGGAACGAGGAACAGCCAATTTTGAGGAGGTAATCAGCCATTTGATTCAAGTGCGGCTTTACAACGCAACTTGAAAGACGACCCAGACAGCTGTTGTAGATGCGAAGCAATGCGCTGTATTCATCACTGGTTCGTGGGTTGGGGATTGAGGTTGGACAGGATGGCGTGCGTAGAGCTGCATCATAATTGCCGTTCGTTCCATGTCTGTGCCTTGGAACCACGAAAACCGGGTGAGGTAGTTGCCAAGACAGCAAGAGTGGTGGTGTACGATGCGTATGCCGCGTTTCTGTCGCCCCTTGTCTTATTGCTGAGAAGGACACTTGGCTTTCCGATAGTCAGAGCACAAAGAGTTTGGTACAAGCTCGTGGCGATAACGATAAGAAAGGTACAAAGGTACAAGACAGGAGAGGGACCTGAGGGGCAAACCGCACATTGCCATATTCGGAAATATCGACCAAGCTACGGAAGGTGTAACCGTCAAGCTCCAAGTCGGTTGCACAGCCATTGATGCCAATGCTCATAAGATAAATTGGCAAGTCCATTTGCTACGGTCGAAATAGAGTTGAGGGCGTGAAGAAATACATACTCCGCAGTCCAGGATATTTCACGTCTCAGTGGTTGTGCGGTGTACTAGAGCAGCCGCAAAAGGAGGCGCAGAAGCGTCTCAATGACTAAACTTTCTCAATTCTACACATCCTTCGCGATGTCACTTTCTACAGCGGGTTAGTGTTGATTCAAGAGTAGTTACGTCTCACAAGCCGGCTGGGACAGACGCAGGCGTGATCCACGGCCGAAGGAATCCGATGTGCGGAGGGCGTGCTGCATGCTTGGAGGCAGATGGGGCCCCGCCAACGAGAAAGCGCCAAAACGGGAAAGAGGGCTCAAAGAGGAAAAAAAGAAAAAAGAGGGTAGGCGCGGCACAACGCCCCATTCAAACTAAATACAAGAGCACCACTGCCCACTCGATCTTACCGCATCTATTTTCTCCTCTCTTTTGGCTTTTCTTCTTTCTTTGAACTACTCTTCAATACCAATGTTCAAGCAGGCCACCACACGTCTCGTTCCAGCTCTTTCTCGACCCCTCTCGTACGCACCCACGCTCTTCGTTCGCCGGCCGATCCCGCACCCGTCTTACCGACCATTTTACCGTTCATCGACCAAAATGTCTCAGCAGGTTGTCTTCACCGAGGACGCCGCTTTTCGTGAGTGGCCCTGTCCTTGATTACGAGCATGGTTCTGTGCACACCTCATTGCTCACCTGCTAACGTCTCCAGCTGCCGGCCCTTACGTAGGTTCTTTAGACAGCCGCTCCGGTTATCTGACCAGAGCATGACCCCAAGACACTGACACCATTCTCCGCTCCCACAGTCCCAGGCCATTAAGACGCCCTTTGCCATCTTCTGCTCGGGCCAGATCCCCGCGGACAAGACTGGCGCGCTCATTGAGGGCACAATCCAGGACAAGACGGCGCAGTGCATCAAGAACCTCGAGGCGGTGCTGAAGTCGGCCGACTCGTCGCTGGCCAAAGTTGTCAAGGTCAACATTTTCCTGTCCGACATGAGCTTCTTTGCGGTAAGAATAACATGCCACTGCGTCTTTGTGCATACCGTATACGTTCCTGACGACTGCTAACACTCACGGCAGGACATGAACGGCGAGTACGCCAAGTGGTTCACGCACAAGCCGGCACGCAGCTGCGTTGCTGTCAAGACGCTGCCCAAGAACGTTGACGTTGAGATTGAGTGCGTTGCGCTGCCGTAAAGGGTTTTTTGGCAAGCAATTGACTGAAAAGAGTTCTACAAATATTTCCTAGCGGAAAGAAGAAGGTAGAAAACAAAAAAAAATCGCATACAATAGAAAACAACAAAAAACACAAAAAGGTTCCTGTGACAGACAATAAGGTCTTCACTTTTGGTGTGCGCTGTGGGGTGACCGAACCCCGCGGTGACATCACTGAAGAGACCGCCTAAGCCCGCTAAATTATTTACGCACCTAGCCAGTGGTAGCGTCAGTGATCATCGCGAATCGAGGCACACCCCGGTAACTTCGGGCTGTGCTGCCACTTGGAAATACGGCGTATTCCCAGAATAGCACTCGCTTTCGCTTACTTTGTCACACTGAGACGCGGCGGCGCGCGCCCGGAAACCTGCAGCCTTCTGCAAATCCTTGCTTATATGTCCCTTTGTTCGCCCATTTTCCTTTTTTTTTTTTTTCACTTTCAATCGTTCTTATTGCGTCTTCTGCATTATACATTGTCTCGTAATTTGGACTCTCTTCACATCCATTCCCACCGCAATCGTTGCATATCGTCAACCATGTCGTCTCGTCAACCGGCCTCAGTGCCAAAACAGTCGGCCCTTTATCATGTCAGTCAGCAGACAGCATCGCGGGGCGGCGGGGGTAGGCAATTGGAACTCGCAATGCGTGACTGCTGCTAACCAGGCGCATTGCAGGCCGTCATGACACCCATCGTTTTTGTCTCCTTTATCGTCTCTCTCGCCTGGGTCGAATTCCGCTACTCAATGCTGCGCAGCCACGAACACGACGGCTCAACTTCGAATCCGAACATGCGTAGCAACAAAAACGGCAACACCGCGGTCCGCAATGGGGACGCCTGCAATCAGAACAACGGATTTATGCCTGGATGGCTGCACTCGCTCGTCTACTGCCGCCAGCCGTACCACTATGTCCTCGTCAAGGGCGACGGGCACGGCCAACCCGCTGTCAAGCGACCTTACACGACGGCCAAGACCACCCGAGCTCCGCAGTCGGCCAGCAACGACGGCTCCTACTACCACAGTATGCAGCGCAAGCTCCTTAAGATGGAGTCGGCCGAGGCCTTCCGCATCCGCACAACGGTGCTGTGGGTAATGGGGCTGGCAGTAGCTGGCATTGCGTATTTGGCCATGACAGGCCTGCGATGGCTCGTTGGATTTGTGTGGAGGTGAGGAAGGGACGACGAACGTAGAATCTAGACACGCAAGCTTGTTATATAGTTACCTTTGATCTTTTTGCCATAATTCTTGATGTCCAACCCAAGCTGATGAACAATTTATTGGCGGAAGCTTGTGAAGGTCCCCGTTGGACGTGATGGCATGTGTCGATTGACACTTCTTGGAACGTGGTGAATACTAGGTGTTGTCATGTCCGGAATGTTGTCGTATTTTATTGCTGCCTGTCGTCGAGAAGGCTGAAGCTTTATATACTTATTATGACAGTCCTGGAAAGAGGAGAGCAGCGTCTACCTGTACGCGGCTATATAGTGGGTCTGCAAAGACCTTCGCTGTGCTGGTCTCAGGTGTCTTTTTTCGGTGGTGAAAGGCCATACCTGCCCACAAGCAAACGTCACTAGTGAAAAGGCAGCCAATATTCTGTACTTCTCAGGGCATTTTCTCTGTCTACAATGGTTGGGCCTCTCACTGTACATGCAGATATGTAACTAAGGTGCAATATGACTTTATTGCGCAATTGTCTTACAGCGTAGACTCGGAGACATTCCGTTGACGTCGACCTCCACATTGTTAGCTGACGTTGATGGCAAGTGAAAATTCTTTGCCATGTGCGATGCTTGGTGGAACGAGGACATCCCTGCCGACGACCGTTGGGACCACAGATCGATGCTTGTATAAAATCAGACCAGTTGGTATAAATCAAGTTGGCCGTTCATTGCCAACTCAGCGCTACTGAGGATGTTGGTCTGTCGCTTCACGGCAGGTCATTCTTGCTTGCAGTCTTTTTGCCAGTGCGGGAGCATCGGTTAGAATCGCTCCTTAGTGATGGCGTAGCAACCGACCCGTTCAGAGTGCGACGTGTGTCGTAATTGCCTGTGATTCCATCATTCAACGTCGGGCTTCGGTGCGGGTTTTGTGAGGCAACCTGAACTCCGAGTACCCAGCTGAACGGGCGTTGAGCCCATCTGCTGCTTTGAATATCGAATTTCCATTCGCGATTTCTGTATAAATACACTTCTTTGGGTTGCCTCGATAAAGTTTGTTCATGTGTTGTGTGCGACTGTTGTCCGACTGGACGTGTCGCTATCTAGCCGCGCTCCAGCTTCTGCCTGGTCGGGCAGTTGAGACTCTCCGGCCCAGTTGCAGCACTGCTCCAAAAGCTGTTCCAAACGGCTGCGTTCCGAGTTGTGGCCCTGAGTTCAGCCGTCTCCTCCGCTCCTGCCCCGTTTCGGCGACTATTTTCAGCACGTAGCTCTTGCTCCATACAAAAAGGTGCTCTTTCCCTTTTCTTTTATTTCCTCGACCGTCGCTTCCCCAGATTCTGCACGCACTGTGCATACCACCGGCACATCCACCGATCGAAGATAGATTGTCATCTTGTGGCTCTTTATCAACCATGTCGCTCCCGAACCGCCCTGTCCTTTTGATCTCACTCGCCACCGCCTATGGCGCCACAGCCTGGTCTCGGCGCGCCGGAGCCTCGACTCTGAACGCTGGCGACGCCCCCGGCCCGTCTGCTCTGACTTCCGCGTACTTTTTTGCCGGGACCTTCGTCTGCGCCTATTTGTTTCAAGCGATCGCCTTTGGCATCTGGTCCATCTTCCTTTACCCCTTTTATTTCTCGCCGTTGCGGCACTTGCCGCAGCCAAAGTCCGGCAACGTCTTTCTCCTTGGCCAGTTCCCGCGTATCCAACGGGAGGCCACGGGCAAGCCAGCGCTTGACTGGTGCGTATTTTCTCCCTCTCGCTCTCATCTCTCGTATGCTTCTTTTGTTTCTTCTCACCCTCCTGTCCCTTGCTGACTTTTCCCAGGATCAACTCCATTCCCAACGATGGTCTTATCCGCTACCTCGGCCTCTTTAACCAGGAACGCTTGATCATCACCAAACCCAAGGCACTTGCTGAGGTTCTCGTGTCCAAAAACTACGACTTTATCAAGCCTACTGTTGTGCGCCATACTCTGTCACGCATCCTGGGCGTCGGCGTCTTGCTGGCTGAGGGTGACGAACACCGCTTCCAGCGCAAGCTGCTCACTCCAGCCTTTGCCTTCCGCCACGTCAAGGACCTATATCCCATTTTTTGGAGCAAGGGCCGCGAGAGCGTTGTTGCTATGCGCCGCCACATTAACGCCCAGCGCAATGCCGCGCCCGCGAATGCGCCCGTTGAAGACAGCACTCGCCTCGAAATCAACAGCTGGGCTTCACGTGTCACCCTCGACATTATCGGCACTGCCGGCCTGGGCCGCGACTTCCGCGCCCTCGATGACCCCAACAACAAGCTGACCTCCACGTACCGCTCCATGCTCAATCCCACTGGCGCCGCGCGCTACTTGGCCATCCTGGGCCTCATTTTCCCGCGCTGGCTCGTCACGGCCCTGCCCTTCCGCCGCAACACTGATATTGTCGACGCCAGCCGCTTTCTGCGCCAGACCTGCGCCGATTTGGTCCAAGAGAAAAAGGCCAAGATGCAGGCCAGCAAGGGCGCCGAGGCTGACTCCAATGCTCCGCGTGCCATCGATGTCGACATTCTGTCGGTAGCTCTCGAATCCGGCGGCTTTTCCGACGAAAAGCTGGCTGACCAGCTCATGACGTTTTTGGCCGCTGGCCACGAAACCACGTCGTCCGCCATGACCTGGGCCGTTTATCTGCTGTGCGCCTACCCGGAAGTGCAGGACCGTCTGCGCGCCGAGATTCGCGCCAACCTGCCCGGCCTCGGCGACGACCTCGAACTGGATCCCAGCCTGAACGATGTATCAAGTACTGCTCCCCGCCGCGACATTGCCTCTACCGACCTGGACCACTTGCCCTACCTCAATGCCGTTTGCAGCGAGGTCCTCCGCTACTTTGCACCCGTGCCGGCCACCATTCGCGAAACTGCCGTCGACACGTCCATCCAGGGTCAGTTTGTGCCAAAAGGCACCCGCGTCATGCTCGTCCCCTGGGCTGTCAATAGGAGCGAGGAACTCTGGGGCCCCGATGCGCTCAAGTTCGACCCGGAGCGCTGGCTGCGGACCGATGCTGGCGGGCAGGGCTCCGGCGCGGCGAACGGCGGCGCTTCCAACTATGCCTTTTTGACCTTTTTGCATGGCCCGCGCAGCTGCATCGGCATGCAGTTTGCGCGTGCCGAGTTTGCCTGCCTGCTGGCGACGTGGATCGGCCGGTTCCAGTTCCGCCTCCAAGACCTGGCGGATCTGGACGAGAACAGCCTCGAGATCCAGGGCAATGTGTCGGCAAGGCCCAAGAAAGGTATGCACGTGTTTGCGACGCCTGTGGACGGGTGGTAGAGCAAATCAAATGGACCAAAAAAAATTGATGACGAGACGATGATTTCAAATAGTTTGCCATATAACATAATGCAATATTTGGTATTTTCCATGTCCAACTACTTTGTTCGGTGCGGATTACTTCGTAACCTTCTCAGCTCGTACCGAGAATCCAACGTAAGCACGAGATCAACGATCCTCCTCGTCTACCTACTGCCATGCTCATGGACACCTTGGGAAGAGCCCAGTTTCCGTTGCTCGTCACACGTAATCTTCGAATGCCGCGTCTACCTCCGAGTTGACCAGATCAAAAGGTAGTCATTACGACATACGATGCGCGGCATATATTGCGACGGAATCAATTTGATTCTTCTTCATGCGTGTTGTTCACACTACAAAACGTTTTGCCAATCAAGTTGCAAAGAACCTACGGCGAACGGCAAGCGGAAAGCGGGAGGACGCGAGCAAACACAAAGCGCACAGATATCCGGGGTTGCCTATGCTTGTTTGAAACAAATAAGACGAGGGTCGTTTTCATTAAGACAAAGGCGGTGCACGAGCCCTCAAGTTTCTGGAGGGAAGAGTGCGACCTCAACGTCTAACTTCATGAAACAGAGATTGCCCAAAAACAGGACAAGATGAGGGACGTTCAGGCCTACTGTGTATCACCGTCCAGGAGCACTGACCTTTGTTGCATCATAGCAGAGGGAGGCCCGGGCGAGGCTACAGACGGGCCACTTGTTTCTTATCCCGGGAGAGCCTCTTTGACCTCCCCTTGTCCGCCACATATATTGCCCCTGCCAATAACTGGAGGCAACTATAGCCGGAGCTTCAATTGGACGACAACGAGAACGCAATAATATCAGGAGGTAAGGCATCAGTACAGCTCTGCCTCCGTCTTTCTCAAACCTTACTTTGCAACTATCGACGGGATGCCGGCCGGAGAAAGTATGAGATAGAGAAGGCTGTGCACCTGCAGGAATAAGTGCTTGCATTGCATCAGCTCATTGGACAAGAAAACACACCAAAAGACATGGGCTTTGCGTTGTTCTTGATCCGAGAATGGACTAACCTACATAAATTCTAAAAAAAAAGTTGCGAATTTTATTTTAATTACTTTTTCTGAGACGCTCTTGAACAGACATCAGCGTTTGGATTTTGATCATGTGGTCAATTTTCGGCGAAGGCACAGCAAAACACGTCGTATGCAGACACAGAGAGGAAGGGACACGAGCATAAACGGCGTACAATAAAATTATGTTTGAGATGAAGGATGGTCAGAAGGTGTGTGCATGAGAGTGCAAATATCGGTAGTCCATAGAGTTTTACATGAAAAAGGGAGACAAGCCTCCAGCCTGATATAAGGGATAAGCTCCTCACTTGCCCCCCCCCCCCCCCCCCCCCACTTGGCTCCTGGATTCAGAAGTAAGTGTCAGGCACCACGACGATGCACGCAGCACAGAGATGGTGGAGAAGGCACCGAGAAGGACTTAAAAGGCAGAAAAGACGCGGCCAGGCCTCCCCAGTTCCTGCAAGGGATGGTGATAGTCATAGTCCGTTGCGTAGAAAAGAGGGGGGGAGAGGGGGGTGGGCGCAGCAGCATGAGATAAATAGTGTATTGCTTCGTACAGATCTAAGACTCGACTTACAGGGCGTATGTATGCAAGTTGTCACTCTTCGTTCTTGTCTTTCCTTCACTTTAGCAAATGTCTTGCCCAGTTTCCTTGTCCATCTGTCCTTCCCTGTCGCGATCTTGAGGAATGCGGAGTGTAAGTGCGCTTCAACTGAGACACGCAAGGGATTAACGACGGCAGTGCCTTGGAGGCAGGTCGGCTGGCCCAATTTGTAAGATTAGATATGGTTTTCTATAACAAGGAGGAAAGAAGTAGATGGCTGTGAGGAGTGGCAAAGTGAAGAGGTGTTCGCGATGTTGGCATACTCTGACCATTCTTGATAGCTTTTGGAAAAAAGAAAAGTAAAGAAAATCCAAGTAAATTATCAATGCGAAATGTAGCTGCAATTTGCAGGAAGCTTAGGTAGGATATCGTAGACTAATAGTACAAAAAGTAAGACGAAACTGTTTCCGAGACTTTCTCAAGGAACGAGTAAAACAAAGACAAACAGTAAAATATGACCCGATTAGATGCCCCTTTGAATATATGCAAGTGCCAGACGGCCTTCCCACGTCCGGTGTTCCTATCCCACCGAAGTACAATGGTACCTCCATGTTCCTCCCGGTGTGCGAATGCAGCCCCCGGCGTGATGTTAAAAATATAGTACAGATAATATCATACAATCGAGAAGTGAAAAATAAAAGAAAAGCGATAATAGCAAAACAAGCCCAGGCAAAGCGGCTTACCGCCACGTTCCGTGGATCTTGCTCCGCCGCGTCCGCGAGCCGGGCTTTAGGCCAATGTCGCCGTGCAGCATAAGGCTCTTCCACCGCCGACCAAGGCTGTGGCGGTCCTTGCCTAGGCTGCGGGCGCAGTCCTGCCACTCTTCCTTGCTCAGCTTGAGCTTCTCCAGCACCAACTCGACTAGCATGCGGTCGTCCTCTGTGCTCCAGGCCTCGCCGTCTGCCTCAACCTCGACTGGTGTGCCAGCAGCATGGTTGTGTGCGCGGCTACTGTCGTCGGGGATGCCGTCGGCGTGCAAGGCGTGGAAGTCGCTGCGCTCAAGACCGAGCGGCAGGGCCTCGGGCGCAATGCGCGCCCGCTTGGGTGTTTGTGGCCGGGGCGGCGTGGACGGAGTAGCGGAAGGAAGAGAATCAGAAACAGGAGGTGGAAGCAGCGTGGTATTTTCTGATGTGTTGAAGGCAGGCAGGAACGGGTTCGCTATGGTTGCAGCCCGTGCCCGTCTCGTGCTAGTGGCAGACGTAAAAGGTGAGGAAGAAGGGTAGCGGCGCAAAGGGGACGGCGCTAGGAGCGAGAGGGTAAACGGCTCGCTGCTGTCATGCGACGACAGCGGATCCTCGGCGTCACCAGAGTCGCTGGCATCGGTCGTCTCGTTTTCTGCGCGGCCCATATCGTCGTCCACAGCACGCCGGCGCTTGTTCAAGCCGCGCGGCGTTGGTGTGGGTGTGGACGTGGCTGTGCGCTTGACAATGCGCTTGCGCGCAACGCCAGCGCTATTCGCCGCCTTGGACGGGGCGCTTGTTGGCGCGCCCGTTGGCGCACCCAGACTCTCCATGCTGCCCGCCCGCCGTGGCGTCCGTAGACGCAGCTTCATGGGTGACGGCGCATGGTCCAGGGGGGGTGTAGCCAGATGCTGCTGGGGCGGTGTGATTGGGAGCGAGGAGGGTGGTGGAGGCGCGGCGAGGAGGGCCTGCAGACTGCGACAGGAGTCGAAGAGATGGCCGAGGGTGTTGGGCGCAGCCATCTGGGGCGGACTTGCAGGCGGCGAAGCCAGGGCCAGAGCGGCGGCGACGGCAGAGTTGGACGGCATGCGCGCGAGCGGCGCAAACGGAGAATGGGAGTTCTGCGACTGGTCGCAGGCAAAGCCTTGAAGTAGCATGGCAAAGCGCACACTCGTTGGCTCGGAATGGTGGAGTATGGGTGACGAGTGTGGAGGAATGCGGTCTGGCAGTTGAGGCTGTTTGCGACCGTGGAAAGCGCGCCGTGAAAGGATGCCGGGACTTGTGCGAAATTGCGAAGTGCACCAGGAACGTAGATTCGAAGACAGGTCGAGGAAGAGATGTGAAGCTGTTTGCGTGAGAGACGATATTTGGAGCTCGAAGGTTTGCGAGGAAAAGTACGACTGGAATGGTGAAGACTAGACTGCGACGAAGAATGAAGGGATTCGTGGTCAGGGGAGAAGGGGGGAGGAGGTAATAATTAAAGAGGCGGCAGGAAGGGTCTCGTTGCGAGGAAAATGGAAAATGAAAAAGGGCGACGTTGCCAGCGGCCAAGGGCAGCTGGAGAGTGGGTAGTAGTGGCGGCGGGCGGTCGACAACGGGCGAGTAGGGCCCTGGACGACAGACTGTTGGCGAGAGAGGGAGACGAGATGGACAGATTCACCGCCCTGTGTTGGACAAGAGGGAGGAAAAGAGACAGAAGGGAGATGGGGGGGGGGCCAACAAGGGCGTTTTCATCATTCACGTTTCTGTTTCCTGCGACAGGGGGGAAGGGAGGGCCCACCGCGCGAAAGCGACAGGGATGTGACGGCCAGGGATGGGTGGAGAGGCAGTTGACGTGGGTGGGTGTGTGGGAGTGGACGAGAACCAGGAGGATGAAGTTAAAGTGGTTTTTTTGTGAGAGAAGACTGAGAGGACTGTGAGTGGCGCGCATGGAGATAAAAGTGGAACCACATGATTCACCTCAGGTCGGCCAATGGCGCGGCGCGGTAGGAAGCTTTGACCGCTGCTGCCGTCTCGAGAAATGAGTACCTCCGACTTGCGGGAATAGTACTTCTAGCCATTCTAGCTGAGCCAGTCGTTGAATTTGCTGTCAACTAGCGGGACACTATACCTTTACCGAAAGTACCTTCTACCTAGGAGTTCGACAGTGAGTGCCTCCTGCGGACAGGTACCACAAATGGGCAGGTACGAATGTACAAGACCAGGCACATTGGCAGGTACAAGTCGGGTACATTGTCAGGTACATTGGCAAGTACATATCGATGTACCTGCTGCGCCGTGTGGTACCTTCCTCCCACCGTCCCTCACCCCATTCGCACCTTCTCGTTGACTTCCATATCGTCTGGGTCGCTGCTCCCGCAACGGGATCCCTCCCTGGGCATCGTCGTAAGACACATCGTGTCTGCCCACTGCTGTCGCGACAGCACCCCTCGATCGCCAACCATGTTCGCCAATTTCGGCAAAGAGCGCCTTCCCTCTGTGCTTCTTTGCGCACCTGCACGCCGTCGCTTTCTGTGCTTGTCGCCTGCACCCCTCCTTCCTGCCCGCCGGCTCATTTCGATGGCCTTGTCCTATCCCTTTCGTCAGTCGATTTTCCCTGGCGCATCTCTCCCTTTCAGCCTCCCTCTTGTATTCCTTTCCTCCCTCTCCCCATAGAAGATGCCGCGCTTTTCGATGTCTCAAGCTTGAACGGCGCCCTTTACGTATCTTGTTTCTCATCGTATATTACTTCATGAGTGTCCCAATGCGATCTCAGAGACATGGGGGACGAACCAGCTCTCGACCTCGTCGATCGAACGGGCCATGTTTGCTTGCCACCATTTTGCGCCAATCTCGTCATTTCACTTTCATCCCGCTCGCTGATTCGGACAGGCCTTTGCCTTTCTGGAGGCCGGGTTTTGCATCCTGCAGAAAGCACGAGCCCCAGCAAGCCTGGGTCTCCACGTCGGACCTCATCTGTGACTTGCATGCGCCCATCCGTTATCGATTGCGTCCGTCATCTTCTTATCGGCCCCTCGCTCCCCTCTCCCAGTATCAAAAGTGGTAAGCCGGGCATGGGCCTCGCCAGCACAGGCCACGTCAAGATCCCATCTGCAAAACATGGCAGACACAACAGAATTGGCCGCAGGGGGCCAGGCCGCCTAGCGAGAGGGGACGAAATAGAAACAAAAATAGAAAGGGAGAAAGAGCTACGATACATGCACAGGCCTCCATTTCGTGCATCGTCTGCCGCGGGCATGGACACTCGACGGAGACATGCTCCGCTTGCACCGCACTGCACGCTTCGCTTGCTGTGCATGCTTTGCACACTTTGCACCGCAATTCGACTTACACGGCCACCTGCATGAACTGGTCTAACCTGTGAGGAAGTTCAAGCACAATGGCTTGCAGTACTAGTGCCTGCATCGGGCACCTGCATACTCTGTTTGAACGCCACCAGGGCATTTTTCCAAGTGGGCGACTAAACAGTGCCATGCAACTGTCAAATTTTGCTTTATTTTCCGTTTGTATCGGCAAAGATCTTTAACCTGGGAACACATCGTCGTTTCGGTTATCGCGATTTCCCTTGCAGTTTCATTCCCTTGTTTCTGATTAATTTTGACACAAGTCTTGATCAGTCCTGATCTGACGTTTTCCCTCAGCTGGCGTTTAGGTCTATATTTTGCGCCGCCTGATCGAACCCTGGATGGACTGGCTTAGGTCGAGCGCTGTCAGCGGTCTGGCCCGGTGGTGCCCGTCGCCCGTCCATTAGACCTGTCTGTTGGGCGTCTAAGTTTGTTTTCGTAATACCGATGTCGCGGCGCTACTGTCATAATGGAGCAATAGACACGACGGTACGACATACAAGCGCAAGACGTGTCACATCGCGGTTGTTCAGCGCAAATTGCTTAATTGTCTTGTCTCTGCTTTTCAGCTTGTATGAACTCGGCCGAACTCTGAAGGGATCCTGATCCTGTCGTTTCCAAGGGGATCAGAGCCTCGCCTTGTTAGGCCTCGAGGGCCTTTTCAACAAGATGATTTCGTTTTGTACCAGTTTGGCCCAGTTTGGTCTAGTTTGGACAATTTTGAACCATTTTGGACCATTTTGGACCATTTTGGACCTTTCGTTCTTGTCCGCACCGAGACATTTCCTCCCTGGATTCGACATCCCGCCCTCGATTTGTCCGATTTGGATCAACCCTTTGCTGTTTTAGTTGATAGACACAGCGACGCATCCTCTTTACCTTTTTTTCATGTTCTTGTCTTCCTTGCCCCCATCGTTCGCCATCTGCCGCACCCCTCGGCCCCATCTGTCTGTCCCACTCTGTGCTTCTCTGACCTCCGTGTGACGTCGTCGCTGGTCCAGTTTCTACAGTGACAAACGTCCGTCCCTGTGGTGCATCCCTCTTTTTACCTCTTTAGCGTTTCCGATTCTCTAAACCATTTCGATCTGACTTGCGTTCCCTTTTGGGCCACTAGCATGCAAGGGAATATGGGATTGCTGCTCAGTTCACCAGCACATGACACGCATAGTGCGCCTCGTCTACACACCCTCTTCCGTCTTAGTGTGCGGTCTTGGCTCGCATCTTGTCTAATGTCGTTTCTCTACTCTCGAGATGCCACGGTGGTTTCGGCATTTGTCCCTGTCAAGGGCAGTACTTTTTCGCCCTTTCAATTTACTCTGCATTCCTTATTTCTCTCTCCTTACCAATTTCCTTGGAGTATCACCTTACCGCCGAGACAGAATGGACAGAATGTGGCGGAAAGTGCGAGGGCGGAAGGCAAGAGAAGGCGGAAAGGGTTGCCACGCTACAAAAGAATTGGAGGTGATTTCTCAAAACTCGTAAAAAGTGGCCATATTTTATTCCTTTGCGCTGCTACTGTGCTGCTTGGCAGAAACAATTTATTGGACGTACCCATCCACCGAAAAGACCGGCAATCGTGCATGAAAAAGATGAGATGGCAGGCCGCGACGACCCATTTTCCCCGGTAAAACGTGAAAACCAATTTATGGAGCTGGCGAACACCTACATGTCTTTCTAATTAGTGCCTATATGAATGTATCTTTGAAAGGAAGATATCTTGGCCATTTTTTCTATTACCCGGTTAGACGGTCGAGCAGAAGTGCCTCAATAACACGGCTTAAAGAAAATGGAGAGATGCAAAACGAAAGCAAATGAAAAATAAAGACGACGGGAAGAAAGTAAAATTTAAGGGGGAACGCAACGATCGCGTTCCAAATTCCAACAAAAAAGAAAAAAAAAAAAAAAAAGAAAAAAAAAAAGAAAAAAGAAAGAAAAAGAAAAAAAGGTAAAAAATAATTGAGAATTCGAATGGTGCTTCTGTAAAAGAAGCGCATCAGGATTTGAGCCCGATGCGGGGGTCGAACCCGCAACCTTGAGATTAAGAGTCTCACGCTCTACCGATTGAGCTAACCGGGCGTTCGATCTCATTGTTGGAAATTCTAGCAAGTTACTAGCTATATGAGGACCAATCCATTTAGGCTGACTAACCAGACTAGCACTAAAATCTCTGAACGATGTGAACGATGAGGTTGTGAAGTTTTGCCCCCTTGGGTTTAGGACATCGTCTTATGGAATAGTCTCTACGTCGTACACTGTGTTATATATCAGTATACTGCCCACCCTTGTTGTCTGACAACACTGTTGCATATCGTGATACGATGCTACATCGCCATGCGTCTGTAGCTCTGCATATCTACTGTATACAATTTATCTAACCCGAACGGTGACAGTGAGCACGCCAGGCCGGCCCTTCCTCGACAAAACTTCCTTGACTTTTGCCGTTGTAAGAGTCTCCTGGCTATAATCATAACTCCAAGGCTGACCTAAACGGATGAGATTGGGTGGCTCTTTGTCATTTAAAAGTCAGATGACAATGAGGTCATATTCATTTACAAACGTACAAAGTACGTTGTACAAAAGAGGTGTGCGGCGTGGCAAAACTTGCGGTGACAAACGGGCAAAAAGTGGACGCCATTGGGGTTTCTGCCACATATGTCGAACGACATACAACATAATCCGTACAATACGACATATTTCAATACGACATATTTCGTCGCAAATGTATACCCCCACCGCTCACCGTTCACTGTATTATTCAATTTCCCGCCGCATCCGCCAGAAAATATGGAATACCCCGCACGATATATAACATATTCAAAAGAACGACAAGAAAAAAATGATAAGTAAGAGAAGATAAAAAAAAAAGAGGGGGAGGGGGACAAACCCCCAGTTTCGACGACGGGCAGGGGAGCAAAAGTGGCAGAAGGACGCGAAAACGCGAAAAGAGCACGAAAAACGCGGAAAATACGCGGTTTCGACAATTCACATGCCCCCACCAATAATGACAGTTTAATTAAATGCAGGGATCCACAGGTACCACTTGACCGCTGACGATGGCCAATCACATAACATGATTGAGACCACGGAGCGATGGGACAGGGGAGGAGAGGACGAGGGAAAGAGCAGAAGACATCGAGGAGAGGGAGGAAAAACGAAAGAGGATAAAGTGCAAAGTAGAGAGGGAAAGAGGGAAAGGGCTAAAGACGGATCGTGACAATTACAAGGCTTTCCATACGAAAGGTGCAAACGGCGATGAGGGCTGCAAGAAAGATACAATCTACGGCAAGCAATTGAAACGACAAAATGTGAAGAGTAAAAAAAGGCCGTCTTTCCTTATTCCGATGACCCCACCTGACTGTTCTGACGATACTACGACTCACGACGTACATGTACCGCGGATCACCCGCATACGGAGGAAAAACCAGACCCCAACAGGGCCTGCACGGCCCCAAGAGACGTATGTGAGTGGATGGTGTGGATGTCCTACTGCACTGTAGCGGTGCCTCATGATGCAAGCAGCCAGATGCAGCTGCAGCAGATGGTGCAAGTGTGTCGAAGAATGCAGGGGTTGGGGACTGGGGGGAGGAAAAGGTGCAGGGCGGTGAGAATCACAGTAGAGGATCTCTGGTTTTGGGTGGTGCAGATTCGATTCGTCCGCCAAGTCAGCCGCAACCATGGGCGAAGCAGAACTGGAAGTAAAGTGAAACAAGAAACGGAACATCGAACAACGACGGTCAAAGGGCGAGAGGCGAGAGAGGAGAGAAACAACGATGGGTTATGGAAACTGATATTGGAAACAGAGAGAGACAACGGAATAAATAGACGGCATAACACCTCGCCTTTTTGTTCTACCGTCCCCCGGGAAGAGAGGACGTGTGAGATGTGGAGGAGACCATAAGATACGGGAAGAGGAAGCAAACACTCCGAGGAGAGTCACATAGAGACGGCGAGATAAAAACAGCTAATAGAGACAGCCTTGCCTTGGACAAGGTCAGGTCGAGCCAATGGCTGCAGGCATCGACCGCCCTGTGGTGGTTGCTCACTCGTGCGGAGTGCAAATACCTATTTTGTTTATTATTTGCTGGTCTTGTATCGTCAATCGTTTTCCCTGCCTCGTCTCCTTCCTTTTCCAACAGAAGTTCCGGCGCCGTTGCAAGTAGATTCGGCTTGTTAATGGCGCAAAACGGAGCGGTGGCAGAGGTGGACACTCCCGTACATGAACAGGGTGCAGGGTTTCTATTCTTTGCACTCGAAGAGACGCTTGCATTCACACTTGTTCGTAGTCGACGGGGCAAAACGACCCTTCTCTCTTTCTTACGTGCATTAAGGAGCAACAAGGACCCTGGAAATTTGTTAGGCGAATCCACGGCTCCATCTTATTGCATTGCATTTTAGCACGAACTTCGCAAATAAGACAAGCAGAAATAGAGCCCACTGACAGAAGCGGTGAGCCATATTCATTGTTACGGGGTAGCTACGACTTTTTCTCTTTGAATACGAAGTATTGTTTGGTCGGTGTTTATTGTTGATTTTGCCCCTTATCGACTTATGTTCTCGTCTCGTATCGGGTAACAGCCTAGAACCTGCGCGGCCCACGAGAAAGGAACGGCTCAAAACGGAAATTTTGATGTTAGTGGCCATCCCCGTAAACATAAAAATTTAGCATCAGGAGGGGGCATCGCAAAAGAGATCGCAAGTCCATATAGCGAGAAACTCGAGAAAAGCATCAGCGCAAGAACCAAGAACGCAAACGTTGCTACCGTTATCATAGTGTTTTAAATAGACTAGGAGAGCTTAACGTTTGAAACGCTTCGGGGCAAAACATCGCACTATTCATGGTTAAAGTGAAAGGAGCTTCAGGGGAATCTGAGATGAATCTGAGATGCATCTGAACGTGGCTCAACGACTAGCAAAATATACTCAACACGTGACATGTAACCAGAAAGCTTTATTCTTTTGGCTACAGGCGTCGATGCAATGTCCCAAGGAAAAGGTCTACTGTAGTTTACAGTGTCTGAATCTGACCATATAATTGAGAGCACGAAATAAATTGACGAAATTAATAGATGATAGATCATGAGGTTCATGTGCGTTGAGATGCTGGTTTCCCCGTGTGCATCGTGAAATGGGTGGAGAGAAGATATGCGCGACAAGAAGTAAAGTAGATCGAAGAAAACCAGCCGTAAAATGGAAGAAGAGAAGAGAAGCGAATGGAGACGAGTAGCCGGACCATGAACGAGAAAAGGAAACGAAGAAGAATCACCAAGCGCCGCCAAATTGTTTCCAAGTAGTACCCTGTTTTCCAAAGATACACCACCCTCACCCATCCTGCCGCATCCATGTTCTGCGCTCCTTCCCAATGCCTTCAAGTGCGGCGCTTTATGAGGGCAGGCCCTGTATTTTCAGCTTGATTGCAGTCGGGTACTGCTGCTCGTATCTCCCAGGTTGGCAGCTTTGGGTTATAAATGCCATTGACGCAGAGTTGTCATTGTTGGCGTTATGGCGGTTGAGGGCAAGGCGTCGGTTCTGTCACGACTGCAGAAGAGGGAACTGGGATACGTTAGAATGAGGATGGCATAAATCCAAATTAAGACCGTGGAAAGGTCGAGAGAGACTCACGCCGAAGAGATATCACTCAAATAAAGAAACCAGCGCCGCGAGGTCCTAGACACAAACGCTGCTGCGGGTGGTGCTCGCCCACTACACCAAGTTGCCAACCGCTCTGGACCTATCGACACTCACCTCCAAACTGCCACGCAGGTGTCAGTGAGTGCTTAGTATCCAGAGGATTGACTTCTCTACCTGCCATGTCTACGATAGGGTTGCCCCTATGTAGTAGGCTGGGGAGGCTCCCAGGAGACATCATCACCCACAATGTGGGTGGCGGAGAACGAATGGTTGCCTCGTGCGCAGCCTCTGCAGAGCTGGATGCCACAACCGGGAACGACACAACGCTGGATAGTTCCAACGTTTTTCCGATCACAGCTGTCGCACACAGCCGAGCGAGAAGGCAGGCTCTTCCACTGTGAGTGGAAGCCACCTCCCACATGATGTGGGAAAGATGGCAAGGCATCCAGTCCTTTGCCGCCACTCACGATGTGAGCAACGGTGCCCCCAGACGAGAGATTTGGTGCAGTCTGTTGGACGAGCACCGTTTGTTGGCTGGGAATGCCTGCGTTAACGACGTTACCGCCGTCGTGCACAGCATCCCCAGCCGCCTCACCAGAGATCTCGGGCACCGCTGCAAAGAGAGAATGTGTGTTAAACTTGGTTCCTATTCTTGGTTTGGGGTCGAGATGCAGAGGCGAAAACTTACTTGAGCGCCCGCCTTGAAGCTCCTCCCCACTCTACGGGGTGGGAGCTTCGTCGGCGAGGGCTTCGAGGGCGGCACGAGCCACCACAGCGAGCGCATCGCGCCTACGGGCACGATGGGACTCGCTGTCCCTTGCAGGGCCCGAGATTACCCGGTCTAAGTTGACCTTGTTAGTATATGATGGTGGCGGTGGCAAGATGAGAAAAGAAGAAACCTATGTAGATGGCAGACTTACGCTCGAGATCTCTGGGAGAGTTGGCGGGGAGCGGAGAATGGTCGGCCGGAGCCGACCACTAGAAGGAGAGTCAGTATCTGAGGCCGAGCCTGGAAGAATGTAGTAAGGACAGAAGGCAAGATGGACACGAGCAAGCATACTTCGTCCGCTGTCAAGAATTGAGATATATGCATTGCAATTATAGAACTGGTGACAAATGTTAGCAGCTTGACTAATGTCATGCTAAGGAGAAGAGTGTGAAGGTGCATCAAGGATGGGGAAGGGTGAGCTCACTTTGGTAAATTGCATCGAAGTAAGCAGAATTTGCTTTTGGTGGGAAAAGAAGAAGAAAGAAGAGTAGAGGAGAGAGAGGGAAAAGAGCAAAAGAGGGGGAAAAGCAAGAATTTATATCTGGGCCTTGGGTACGAAAAATAACAGCAAACGCGTCGAGGCCTCTGTCAAGGAAGGTGCGAAGAGTGGGTTGGCCAAAACAGTGAATCACCACAAACAGGTATCAAAGACGGAAGGTACGATGGAGAGGACTCGGCACCTCGTCGGGCCAACGGCCAGAAAGAACGCGTCCGGAGCGTGTGACTCGAAGCCCTCAGCCACTCGAGTGGACGGGATTGGATAGAACGAGGACGAAAAAACAATAACAAAAAGGTGCACGCGCCGGAGAGGAAACAGGAGGCAAACGGATGGAAGAGGAAAGAGGAGACGTCATTGACAGGACAACCCGAAGGCAATGGAAGCTCGAGGAAGCGCGGGAGGAACAATACGGGGGCTGGAAATGGGAACAAAAGTAAAAGAGAGAGTGAATAACAAGGAGAGGAGGACAAGATGACGACAATTAGCTTTGGCGACAGAAAGGAGGATGCACCACGAGGAGACATTGTATGCTCGCTCTGGACTGTTCGTATCGACGTCGTTTTGTAGGTTGAACGGCTCGCTTGAGGTGCCACCAAGATCTGGCCTGGGACCCCGAAGCAACATTGAAACTTCGCTTGGCACGTCTTTGGTTGGAGTCGACGAACAATGCTGCCATCATGCTTATGGACGGCACTTGGATGGCACTCGTCGTACACATACTGAGAGCTCGCTCGAAGCGCTCTATTGCTATTCAGTAGCCTTATAGGCTTCCAGGACAAGCTCACCAGCCTTTACTGAAGCAACTTCTGTCTCACGATGCCTCCAGTCGATCCCGTTGGTTGTCGATGCCTCTAGTGGTATACTCAATTCTGACAATACATCGCCAACCAAAGTAGATCCCGTTGATTGTTCCCAGACAAGGTCATTCCAAACAACGGAACATAATACAGCGGACTGCCAATCACCTTCCACCAAGATTCGAGTCTTTCCTTAACCAAACGTGAGCATGTTTACGATGGCAAGGGTGCCTGACCTTCCCATCTTGGAGAATGTACCGTGGTCTCGGTGCCACAGCGATGACTGCAGCCTTTTTTTGGTTATGTAGAAAGCCATAATCGTGCTGTGAAAGACCACTGTCCTTTTCCGATGGGATGGGCTTGTCGTGAACACCTGATATTAGTGAGAGAGCACGCCATGATGAAGGCCGGGCCCACTATGGTAATCGTCCCTCACTAAACGCGAACCCCATCCAAGAGCAGCTTGTGCATTCTGCTCGACTTGCCGCATCATTCCATCGGAAACAGGCACAATCAGGCATTTGTCCATCCATCCAGTACACGGAGTCCTATATGATGCAAATGAAAGCTTCAATTTATTTCTCCAGACTCCGAAAGAAACATACAGCATCCGTCACCCATAGTCGACAAGATCGGTTCTCGACGCGTCAAAACACCATCAGCTGCCCACGATGTTCTGGCAGCGACAGACAGGTGCCACATTTAGGACTTGAATATTTTCGGTGACGACCTATTTGGGAGAAGAAGGAAGAGGGAAGGAGAGCGCAAGATACGGCGAGAAAGGGGATGCATGATGGTCATCATATACCCAGATTTCAGGCACTGCTCCCAGCTCGCCGGGCAGGCACCTACATCCACTGTTATGACTTACGGTAGAGCGGATTGCCACCGTCGTGAATGTCTCCTGATATCGGCGACGACATGACTCTGCGGGAGATTATTTGGACAAGTAGTCCAGCTGATCAGTACAGGAGACTAAGAAAGTCTGTTACAAACAGGCCGAACAGAAAGTCACGAAGAACTTAACATGTAGCGAAGGCGCTAGGCGAGCCAGATGGGAGAAACACCGTGGAAAGACGCGAAATTTACAGTATTTAGGCTCAAGATTGAGGCAATAGGCACTACAAAAGTGTCGAGACGTAGCTCGAGGTAACGGTGATGTGATTCCCATTGGCTTTACATTGTTTTCCAGGTCGTGTAAACACTTTACAATTGCCGTCAAAGGATTGGAGAGGCTCTGTAAAGCCAAGGACGTGGTCAACCGTTGAAGATCGGCAGACCTCCACCGTAGATCGCCAGGACGAAGTGGGGATATGGGCGGTCCGGGCTATGGACACAGGTGGACAAAAAATTGAGACCGGGCGTTCAAAGACAAGTATATGTCCGTGCTGGCAGACGCACGACACAAGAATAAGCCCAGGGAGAGCCGGAAAGCAGTATGACTTCAGATTCTGCTCGTAAAATGGACGCGTCGCCATGGAAATTGTATGGAGCTAATACATCACAGCATTCCCTCCTGCGCGAGAAAGTGAGAGCGACTGGGAGGAGCGATCGAGAAGAAACCGACGACAAACCAATAGAGAGCTGACGCGGACATTGCAAGCAGTAGACAGAGATGAGGACAGCAAGAGCACGGGCGGGGCCAAGTTGACGGCAGCATCCTGGAAACTGTAGCTACTTGGACTCGGATGTGCATATCCACAATATCGCGACCTCCAAGGCGATATGTGCACCAGAGATCCCTTCGTGACAGAGCTAGAGCAGCTTGTACAGAATATAGCCTCATAAGTGTGGACTTCACTTTCTTCGGCACCATTTAGTATCACGAGGAGCTTGTGTGCCAGAGAATATCGGGGGATTATGGTCTTGGGTGGTTTCGAGATTGCGTCTGGTTGGCCATTCTGGCTGGTGATGGTCCGCAGGACAGTAAACAGATTAGTGTTCCGCAGCAAGGAAATGGATTATGATAGCACAATGCCGTAGGCGGTCATATATTAGTGACTGTACTCTGACTGAAATCCACAGGAAGCTTTGAGGCCGCTGGTGGGATGATTCTGACGGGCAGGCGATGGGCGTAAGGGGCGGCAAGAACTTGGTTGCTGTGGGCTGCAGCTGATAGACGACGGGATTCATATCGTTTGTTCGGAGGTACTCATGGCCATCGATGGGCCGAGAACGAGACTATCGTGATTCGTGTTGGCGCGGGTATAGAATGACGGAGGACGGGACACGTATTATCTTCCTATTGACCAAAACCGTCAGCAGAGGGAGGTGAAGGAGGCGGAATCGAGATGCGATGGGTTGCGGGACAAAACGAAAAGGAGTGAATTCTGGACAGCATGCCCAAGAAGCCGGTTTTGTTGACATATTGGTGTTTTCCGAAGCGGTAGGACTTGCCCAAGTGAACAAAGGTGAACGCTGCAAATGTCGACACGTGCGTTTTGCTGAGGGTTGGGCAGACATATCGGCGGTTTGTTTTGGTAGGCGAGATAAAAGAACGAATACAACGAGAACGGAAGACTACAGGGATGTAAGCAGCTCAAAATTAAAACAAGAGAAGAAAGAGAAACTGGCAAATCAAACCAGCAGGGAAGGGACGCATGCGTAATAGTGACGGGAGACTCAGAGACGGTAGTCGCTCCTTCCACATTTACCTTTGCAACCCTTGCCAATACAGCTGGCAACATAAGGCTCCCGCCAAAACTGCAGTCACTGTTTCCTCAATTAGAGGCAAGTTCAGTACCCCGCTGGGGGAGATAAAGGCTATGGCAGAAAGCACAACTTTGGAAGGTTTGCGAAGGGCCTGCAAATAACGACTGCTCTCTCGGTTGCTAATCGGTGTAAATATTATCAAAACATCATTTGTACCCGCAATTTACGTCGATACAGATGCGCTGTAACCGCTTCCATCTGTCGACAAATTCGGTAGAAGTAAGATGTAGCCTGAGGCTGCAATCGTTTCGCCTCGTATGCAAAGGGAGGCACGGCTCTCCAGAGATCCGACATGCCTTGCCACTACACCTGCGCGTCTCCAAGACTTGAGTCCTCTTCGTTTAACCTTTATTAGAGTAACCGCGTCGAAGCAGAACGTCTTCATTACGTCGTCGACAGGTAATTACAAATGGATATACTTCCATTGAATCAAAATGAGGCAGTCAGTCTGGAAGAACAGCTTGCTGGTTGTCAAATAGAACAGTCGTGATTTAGAAGATACTTGTCCACATTGCTTGACAGTGCTGCTCTAGAAGTCGGACTTCTCGTAGAGAGAATACTGTCAGTCGATGTCCTCTGCCGGAAGTGTCGCTCGCTTTGTTTTATTGATGAGGCATTGGCGATCCCTTTGAGGTTGGTCAGCATGACGACTTGTCGTTGGCCTAAGAGTTATCTCTGAAGGTACCACTTCTAGAATCTCGCTGGTATTGTCGGTATTGTAGAGCAGTCTCAGTAAGAGCTAGAACATATCCTCAAATTGTCCTTGGAAATCTGTAAGCAGCGATCAGCACTGCCCGAGATCCAAGTATGACGTCCAGGGTTCGAGTAAACATGAAGGGAAGGGGCCCCAAAAGAGCCGAAACAAGGATTAGGTGGAATGTCACGATAGTATTCGAGCAAAGCTAGACAGCCTCACGTATAGCGGCGGGAAGTCACAAAGCCATGGTCGAGCTTCCTCGGAGGCCGTGCTGTCCGGAAATGGAGCTCTGTTTGCTGGTGATGTTTGGGTCGATTCAAAGCAACATGGCTTTGGTCATTTCTGTCATGTAGTCGCGATATATCGCAGAATCGAAAATAGCTGGTCGACATCGAAATAGCCCGGCAGCAGCCTGCTCAGAGCAAATATATCTATCATAGTGAGCCGACAAGAGATCTCCCTTGGTACATGCTAGAGACGAGACGTGCAATCCAATAAGTCGGCAAAGATGGCGTCTTTTTGTCAATCTAGCTGGTATCTCGAGAACTTGGAACCGCATCATGACAGAAGAGTGTCCGAGATGTCTCAAATATGCAATAGACAAGCTGCTGCACCGCCATCTGAGCCGGGTAAGTCAAGCAGAAGCTGTAGTAAATATGGTCGGTATCAAAAGCACTTGCAAAGGGTGATGGTAATGTTCACGTACCTCTACAGCAACGCGAGATTTTGGACGAGTTAATCTATATAGAGACGGGCTGGAGAGTTGCAGACAGACGTGCATAAAAGTAGATAATAGAGCATCCGGATCGACGAATATATAGAGCTGTCATGCCCGAAGAAATGGAAATGGACAGGTGTTCGGACGCGCTTTTGCAATATTAACGAAGGGAGGAACTAAACCGGAGACATAAATGAGAGAGAGAACAGGGGAACATGAAAACAACTGTGGCAAACAGGTACGAGCATTGACGCACATTTGTTGGGTGCTTGGACAACCATATCGAAAAGTGACTTGCGCTTTCCGCATTTTGAAATACATGTGTACAGCAAAGGCTCCTTCCCCATTTCCAAAAAGTCACGAGCGAAATCGGTTAGTCAGATACCTTATTACATTAAGAGGACAACATCATTTTGCTTCTGCTATTCTCTCAAGACTATAAGCTACGCAATACATGTTTATTATATATCTGCCAGTTTACTACGGCTCGCTGGCCACCAGCCTCTATCGGCCCTCCTTTTGAGCGTACGTCACTACATCTCCACACTACGCATCTGTGGCAGGAGCGTTCTTCCCAAAAACCATTTCTAGCAGCTTCTCCTTCTCCGCGCTTTTCTTGGCCAGCTCCCAGAATGCGCCTGTGCTATCCGAACGTTCCTCGTCTGGCTCCGGCTGGCCAGCCTCAGCCGCTTCCTTGGCCCTCGCGGCCCGCCTCTCGTCCAAAGCCATGCCGCGCTCCATAAGTTCCCGAGGTGTGCCCATCTCAGCAACGCGACCTTCCCGAAGAACTAGTAGACGATCGAAATCGACCACTGTGCTCAAACGGTGAGCAATGACGAGCACCGTGCAGCCACCCGAGGCAAACTCCCGCCGGAGCGACTCTTGGATAGCACTGTCCGTTCCGCGGTCCACGGCCGAGGTCGCCTCGTCCAGTACGACAATCTTTGGCCGCGTCAAAAGAGCACGCGCGAGGCAAACGAGCTGGCGCTGGCCCTGCGAGAGGTTGCCACCGCCCGTGGAAATGGGCATCGCTAGGTTCGTGAAGCTGTTGACTTCGTCGTCAATGGCGCTCTTAGTAACACTATCGACGTCGCTGGAATTGCCGTTGCTACCGCCCTGTGCCGTGGTCTCGCTGCTCTCTCCCTCGGGTGTCCTTGAGCCCACGTCGGTTGCAGAGTCTGAAGCAACAACCGTCCCATCGATCGGATTTGCCGCGTCTTCTTCGACTGTAGTCTCCTCGCCATTTGACGGCAGCAGACGGGCGACCTCCTCACCCGTGTGGTCTTTCACCAGTTGAGCCCTAGCAACAGGGTCGAAAATAGAGCCAGCTGCTTCCCCAGAAGGTTGCGCGCCGTCCTCGACCTGGGGCTCGACAAGGTGGACACGCTTCAATACGTGGTGCAGGTCATAGTCATCAATGGAGTCCTCAACGTCGAGGTTCGAGCGCAGCGTTCCGGAAAACAGGAACGGATCTTGAGGAATAATAGCTAGCCGGCTACGCAGCTGGTCTAGCTTGAGTGTCGAGATGTCGATGTTGTCGATCCGAATGGTGCCTTCTTGCGACTCGAGAAGACGGAAGAAAACGGCAGCAAGAGTCGACTTTCCTGCACCAGTACGCCCCACGACACCTATGCGCTCGCCAGGTTGCACTTCGAAATTGAGCTCCTTCAAGACAGGGGGCAGGGATGGTCCGTAGCTGACGGTCAGGTTCTCCACCTCAATATGTCCCTTGGTCGGCCACGCCGCAGGCACATCGCGGCCACCTTCGGACTCGGTATCGATATCGATGTACTCGAGGATTCGTTCCGCCGCGTTGAATCCGAGCTCGATGCTGGTAACATTGGCAAGTAGCCGGGATAGAGAGCTTGTGTAGCGCAAAGCGAATACAAGTCCGAAGCCCGCCAAAGATGCTTCGACATTTCCAAAGACAATGCAACTGGCCACGGCCGTTACGAACACGGCGCCAAACATGCCCATGCGGAAATTCATCCACCGAGCTAGAAGCTGCAGCGCCCAGCTTGCCTTGGCTGAATTATCGATGAGGCCGAAGACACGGTCCATGTAAAAGTCCGTTCTGTGAAAAGCGCGAATGGTAGACAGGCCCGTTAAGACGGAGCTGAACTGGTCATACACGGGCGAGTGCGCCACAGAGTTGATGCGCTTCGCTTCGCGTGCGGCAGAGATATACACACTGGCGATACGAGCATACAAGACAAGTAGACCAATACCGAAGATAATAATAAAGGGCGACACAGACACGCTATGGCAGTTAGCAAAGGAATGACAAATGAGAAACAGCAGATGATCAAAGGAATGTCGCTAACCTTGCTGCAATAATCACTACAAGTCCAATGGCACTCTGAAGGAACGAACTCAAATCACTGGCGAGACGCCGGTCCACAGTGAAAGTGTCGGAGGTGAAGCGGTTCAGGACACGGCCAGTAGGCGTCTTATCGATCCAGCTAAGAGGAGCGCGGAGGATCGAGTGCGTCATCTTCTCGAACAGAACCCGCGAGGCACGCAAGCCCGTAAACATGATAAGCAGCTGCTGCGCGATACTAACAATTAGGGTGGAGTAGTCAAACAAGACATAGGCCGTGATCCAGAAAATAATGTTTTTGCGGTAATTAGCGTCATCATCAACCGGGACTTGTTGCGAGACTGTCGGCAGGAACGTAACCGCCGGGGCGCGAATCTGCCAATCCCACTCAGGCTCAGCAGTTTGAGTATATAGCCGATGGCTAGCAATGCTCGGTTCGATATCGTAGCTGGCTGAGAGCTCCTTGAGGGTCCATGTGGTGGCAACGCTAAGCAGCCGACTCGAAATCAGCAGAGCGAGAATGAGCAGCCAAAGGAGCAATGACTTGCTAGCACGGACATACTCCCGGTATACTCGGGACTTGACACGGCCAGTCTCACGGTCCTCAGAATCCTTCTTCTTGTCATTGGCAGCCTTGTCACCATCACCGTCACCGTCACCGTCCCCTGTCGTTGCTCCACTGCTATCTCCTCCAGCTGGCTCGTCTTCCTCGGCAGGAGCAAAGGTTTCCGCGGGCGAGCTTTTATTTTGGTCGCGCTCGATCTTCTCCACTCCCTCAACACGGCCACTATCGAGCCGTACAAGATAGGAAGCGTAGGCCATGCACATTTCGGGATGGTGGGTGGCGAGGATTCGTGTGCGGCCTTTAGCAAGGTCACCGGAAAGCGCTTCGTTCACAATGTTCCGGCCGACGTGGGTATCAACAGCACTCAATACATCATCGAGAATGAGGATACCAGCGCGAGAATATAGAGCACGTGCGAGAGCAACGCGCCAACGTTGCCCACCGGAAAGCGTGACACCCTTGGGTCCAACCTCGGTTGCGTCGCCGTCAGCCAGAAGCTCAATGTCCTTGGCTAAGGCACAGGCTTGGAGAACTTTGCGGTACCGGACTTCCCGGAACGGCATACCAAAAAGAATGTTGTCTTTGAGTGTACCACTTTCCACCCACGGTGACTGCGACACAAACGCCGTGAGCGACGGCAGGACCCAATCGCTTTCGTTGATGTTCTGGTTTTCGATCACTGAGACAGGCGGGGCCGTTGGGACTCGCACAGTACCAGACAACAGCTTCACCTCGCCGAGGATGGCGGCCAGGAGAAGGCTCTTGCCAGCACCAGTCTTGCCAGTGATAAGACTCAACTCTCCGTTGGGAAACGCGACATCGATGTTGCGCAGGATCGAACGCGTCTCTTCTGGCGCAACATTTGTACCGGCATTGTCTGTAACAGACGATTGTTCAGGGGGAGGAGAAGCAGGTGCTGCGGCTAGTACGGGCGATTCGCCGTTGGCCGGGACGTCGGAATCCTCAACGCGAGGCCACCGCACAGTGGCGTTGTCAAAGACTACGCTGTCACCTTGGTCGGCGACAGGTGCTTTGTCGGGTTGGTTGAGGTACTTCTCAACACGAACACAGCTTGTCCAAGCCTCCATGAGGTACACCTGGATCAGAGGTAGGTATCCGATGGCCTCGTCCAGTTGGTCAAACAAGCCAAGAGAGGCGAAGATCACCGAGGCACGAACGTGGGTCGGCGTTGTAAACGTGTACACTGCAATAGAAATGCTAGAGAGCATAATGGGTCCCGTGTTGATAATAAAGCTGAGTGAGCACATCCACTTGGCCACACGCCAAAACTGCCGCAGCTCTTCGTTGCGGCTCTGGATGATCTTTTCTTCGTACAGCTGCTCAAGAGCCGAATATTTGATCTGGCGCATACCTTGCAACGCCTCAGTCAAGACATGGGCCTTGGCATCGCGGTACTTCATGAGGCCAAACTGGATCTTTGCGTACTTCTTAGACATCACATGGCTGATGGGGTAGACCAATAGAGCGCATGAGAAGCCAGAGAAAAACGCCTTCCAACCAAGAAACTTTATCAAGACGGAGCCGGCAAGGATCAGCTTAAAAATAGCGAGAGGAAACCAGTAGTTGTATGTGCAAAAAATCATCATACGGCCGCTGTACAAAATTAGAAAAAAAATCGCAGTTGTTAACAGCATCCAATTTGAAAACTGACCTGTCGAGTTTCATGTGGTTCACAACAGATTGGCGGACGTCGCCCTCTGGCTTTTTAGGTCCTTTCTTGTCCTTGTTTCCTGTCTTTCCATCGCCTTCGGCAACTTTGTGGCCGGGGTCAGCAGCCTCGTCAAGACGCAGAGCCTTCTGGAAAATCAGAGTCTGGACCAGCGAGTTCAGTGGTGCCTCAAGATGGCTCGATGTGAGCCAGCGTTGTGCGCTGCCAATCCAGATCTGAAGGACCAGGCTGACACCAATGCCAATAACCCAGCCCCAGAGTTTTGGGTTGGCAGCCTTGTTGCCCCCTTCGTGGTTATCCAGCCCCTCGAGGAACTGGTAAATGACAAACTGTGGGAACAGGGCCAAAACCGAACGAACGAATGTCAATGCCCACTGCAGGAGCAACGGCCACTTGTACGCCACCAGAAGCTGCCACCAGAGACGGCCTTTGGGACCACCGGCACTGCCACCACGGGCGAGATAGCGTTCGTTCACACAGGATGAGCGAGTGTTGCCGTCAAGATTGGGTAGGTCCTCAAGCTCCAGTTTCCGTGCGTTGGCAATGTCAAAAACGATTTTATTCCAGTTGAAGCTGAAGCGAGAGAGAATAGATACGGCATGTTGCTGATCAACCAGGTCGCCCTTGTAGTAGACGTCGGGGCGATGGGGAAACGTTGCGAAGCATAAGGTAGCGACCAGAGCAGCAAGTACTTGCACGAGCCAGCAGACGGCCGTGCCAGTGGCAAGCCCGTCTTCGGCAGCCACATTTTGACCAGCCAGGATGTGCACAATATTGTAGCCGTAGCGGTATCCGAGAGAGCCGACGAGCAGGGCGCTCGACGAAAACGCGATGATAGAAAGCACCCACCGCTGGTCGTACTGTTCTTTGGCCGGGGTGCTGGCCAACTGGAGGCAGATGAAGGCCCATGCAGGGACGTCTGCCCAGTTGTCGAACGCGAAAAGCCAAGGCCGGTCTAACGATGCGGGTGGTGCTGTAACGAGTGTCAACAGTATCGCCGATGTGATGGATGCTGCAAGGCCGAGATACAGGCTGAGATATGCGCCAAGACGAGGCTGCCGATCGGAAAATGCTGCCACAGACGCCTCGGTAGCTTTGCCGTCTGCACTCTCAAACAGCTGTGGGACGACCTCATATGCACCGTCGCCTTGAGCGCCGCGGTTGCGCCGCGCGAATTGGGCTTTGGTCCAAAGCTGGTGGAGAGATGGGAGCGACAGTAGGAAGACAAGGCCAAGGTTGCTGGCACCCACGATAGGATGCAGCAGCGCCCAGCTTTCGTCGTCCATTGCTGCTACCATTTACGACCAAGCCTGGCGCAATTGAGGCGAGTCGTGTGGGACGTCGCTTCGGTGACTGTATGATGGTTTGAAGATTGTAAAGAGTGAACTTTGGTGGCGAACCGCCTCCTCTGCGGAATAGTCGATACCGAAGGTGTGCTCGAGAGAGGCGCGTGTGCGGTTCGGGTGCCTAGTGGCGAGCACTGCGGAGCTAGACACTGTAAGAAGGCCGGCTGAAACCCCAAACTCAACAAGGGCAGTGGCATAAGGCTTATGCAAGACCCATTGACGCAAATGATCCACTAGCGTGGCTGTCTGGGTCGATCGGAAACCGACTGACGATGGAGAAATGTGGAAAAAGAAAGGGGCAAGGCAATGCAAATAGGAAAATGGAGAAAACGACTAGGCGAGACTGCGACAAAGGTTCGACTGCCCCCCCAACTTTCTGGATAAGTGCGGCAGCCGAGTCGGCGCCGCCTTGCTAAGGTCTGTGGCTCTGGCTTCGTCCAGACACTTTGGTTCAACGGTGTTTTGGGTGTTGAATAGAACAGACAGTGAGCGGATGGCCAGGTCACCTAAGCGAAGAAATTTTGGTTTTGCAAGGCAACCAACAAAACAGACAAATGCAAGGACACAACGCTGCATGTCAAAAGGCAAAATGGGAAGCAAGAGATAAGAGACGGGAAAGAGCACTCACGAGACATCCATTCTTTCTGCGGAAGGCACACGGGCCACTACATGAGTTAGACAATGGAAGATTGCCCACATCTACAAACGGACAAAAGTGGGTCCTCCATGACCGCCTTGCTCGGCGAACAATCCAAAACTCCGAGCATGTCCAATTCGTCAAAGTCCCTGGATTTGACACGTTGGGAGAGGAGAACAAGCCTGTATTTCAAAAAGTAAGTCCTATAATTTGCGGAAACCAGCTGCAGCATCCGCTCGTGGTTTCGCTTACCGTCACAAATAACAACCGGGCCTGAGCTGTGTGAGATGCATCGTGAGTCGAGAACCACCGGCGGCAGTTCTTTGGTCGACCCAATCAGCCATTGGAGGGGTCATTTTGGCAACAGCAGCCAGGCTTCAAGGCAGAAGAAAGACACGGTTTGGTGCCTTTAGGCACATCCTCCTTTTAGAGCGTGCGACTTCGAACTGCTCGAGTCCATAGAGGAGAGGGCTTTGAACAGAAGCAGTCAGCAAATTTGTTTCCTGACGGGACGACCAGTGAGGCCCAAACACGTCTTGGATGCGCTCGCTGCAACGTCGAGCTCGCGCAGTGCCAGGCAAATGTCTTCTAGCCAGCAGATCCTTCAATACCGACGGCACACTGCACAGATGGTAAACGGCAAATCTGAGCCGGGCAAGCTTGACTCGTCAGTCAGAGGACGTCCTCGTGCTGCTCAGTCGAGTATTGGCAGAATCCTTATGCAAGAAAAACAGTGGCGCTGCTCTGCTCCTCTGCCTCTTCTTCCCTTTTCTTCCGTACCTCTTTACGACCCTAGCCCGTCGCTCCGTAACTGGCAGCCTTTCACGTGACGCATCTTAGGACCTGCAATGAACATCGAAGCTTGGCGAGGCTGTTGGCGCAAAACCATCGCGAGCCCAAAGTACATTACAGTCTTCGAGGAAGTGAGTCTCGGACGTCGAGCAGTGTTGTGACCGGGAGTCGCACACGGGGATGTGACGGTAGAACGTAAATGTGCGTTGATTCGTTGGACAGCCAAGTGGCCTGATTTGGCTTGCATCTCATCAAGCCACAAACTATCCTCGCAAAACTGTCAGTAAAGAGCATCGATGGTCTCAAGTGGATTGTGATGTCTCCTGTTTTATCAAACACAGAAAGTGCTCAGAAAGCAGGTTGGTATGAAGCCAAACAATGTCAATGGCCGGAAAATAGAAGGACTCGTTGTCAGCTATGGACTGACAAGATCATATGGCAGTGCATCGTGTCAATGGATGCTTTCTACCGGTCACTGGTTGGCCGAACATGGTAAGCTATGGAAATGTGTCAAGGCTTCCCCTAAGACGGACGCTACTATTGTTGTTCTTGTGGAGAAGCCCATCAGCCACGAACACGACACTAAATAGGAAAGTGCATCGAGGGGGATAATAGCAAGCAATAAGGAAGGAACGACCAGCATCGTGAGCACGCCCAGCATGCCTGGCCAGGTACCCAGAGAGGCGCCAGCAATGAGCCACAAAAACCCTTGCCACACCCAAAGGGCCTTATTCCCTCCATTTCGTTATTATTTCGTCCTTGTATTCTATAAAGTGGCGTTTTGTTTCTACACCAGGTACACCATCACCAAGTCGCCCAGTGTACGAGGCAATGTCCTCCAGCATTCTTGGCTACACAGGTCTATGGGCCCCTCAATGTACCGTGTTTTGTATTATTTCTCTCTCTCCTGTTGTCGTTCTCGTTCCTTGTCGTTCTCTTCCATTGGCTGCGCCCTTATATCTTTTTCTTTCTTTTCTCCTTCTCATCATCCTTTTAGTTTCTTTATCTTTCGTGTTCTCATTTACCTTTACTTCCTGTCCCATGTCTTAACCATCCTCCTTTTCGTCTCCTTACCTTTGTGATCATCTGTTGCCCTGTTCTCTTTACCGTCGTCGAACAATTCTTTTCAGCAGTGAGACACAGCTGAGGTGGATCTCTGCCGTCGCAGAGACGGACAAGCCGCAGCGATGGTCCGCAACTACGGCATGGAAGAGCCTCTCTTCGTGATTGTCATCACCTTCCTCGCCCTGGCCTGGGTCACTTGTTTTCTCCGCGCCTGGGCCAAGCTCGTCGTCCTCCGCAAAGTCACGGCCGATGACTACCTCATGCTCTGCGGAATGGTAGGTTTTTCTTCGTCTCGTGTCTCTAATTGAATCAAATTTCCTTCACCAAACCTGACAATTTCTTACCTAGGTCTTCTACACCGGGTACGCGGCGTCCGCTCTCTACGGAGTGACACATGGAATCGGCACACTAGGCGAGGGCATGTCACTTGAGGAGGCTTCGATCGGCCTGCGTGCTTGGTGGCTCTGCGAGATGCAATACGCGCCCGTCACACTCTGCGTCCGCACATCGGTGGCCGTTTTCCTCCTTCACATCGCTGTCCAACGCGTTCATCGCCGCACCATCATCGCCGTGATAGTAGCCTTTTGGGTTGTTACAATCCCCCTGTTCTTCGTGGCCATTTTCCAATGCCGGCCCATCTCCTACTTCTGGATGCAACCCTTCCCAAGCGTCCCGCGCGGCACCTGCGTGGACGGGCGAGTCATATATATCGTGTCTGTCGTGCACTCCGTCACAAGTGCCTGCTGTGACTGGACACTCGGCATCCTTCCTGTTTTCATGCTCTGGAAGGTGCGACTCAACGTGAAGACCAAGCTCTCACTCTTTATGCTCCTTAGCATGGGCGTTTTGTTAGTTCCCAAACTCGTGTTTTCATTTTCTCCATAATCTACTAATATATATTTTTGAAGCGCTGGCATAGCTCTCATCGTTCGAGTCGTCTACGTCCGGCCATTTGAGGTTTCTGTCAACTTCCTCTTCGAGACCCTGTGCGTGCCACTGTCTGCTCCCAGGAGACACTCTCTCCTCCAGATCCTAACATAAGTTTAGTAATGTTGCCAACTGGTCCATCCTAGAGCCTAGCATTTGCATCATCGCCGGCTGCCTAGCCACTCTCCGTCCTATCTTCAGCTGCTGTGGTTGGAACAGGGATACGCGGCACTCAATAAGGACGCCTGTCTGGTGCCAAAATACAAGCTCCCGCTACCGAACCCCCAACAAATGCAAGAACAGCCGAACCATCGGCGGCCCCCTCGACCCCGTATCCAATGGCAACAAACAGGTGCTTTCTAAACCCTCATGGCACGTTCACGGCCTCCGGCGCTCACCCCGGCTAACAATGGATGAGGAGTGCACGGAATACGAGCTGATGGTGAACAACGAGAAGGACAAGCACTTCGCCACGGACAGAGTGTGTGACATGGAAGACCAAGCTGACAGACGGGCGACCCACCTTGGCCTGGGTGACGAGGTGTATGACGATGTTGATCTTGGAACCCCTGTGACCAAGCAAAATCACATCCGTCGGTCGTTGGCAGCCAACGCGTCTATCAACTCCGGCCAGTCAGTCCGATTCTCCACTCCATCCTCCCTGGGCACTCCGTTGCGGTCCCAGCAGCAGGTCAACCGCCTGTCACAGTGGATTGATTCACATGGGCAGCATCCACTGGCATCCTCGCCAGTAGCGGCGTCTCCTCTCTCAGCACACGCTCGGGCAACACCGCCTTCGCCGCCTCCGCCTGCTCCCATCATGTCACCATCACCATGTCATATCTTTGTTAAGCAGCACACTGTTGTTGAGTACAAGGACTCACCGAAGTCATCCGGCACCCTTCCTTCGCTTCCTATGAGCGCCAAAATCCCGCCAATGCCTGAGCTTCCTCGGGACACTACGATGAGTTCGATCGCCACCGAAAAATCATTCGAAGACTGTGCATTTGGCGAGCATTCAGTGAAGATTTCTGGGCCAAGCACGAAGCTCTGAGGAACACTCCCATACATTACTTCTGCCTTATGAGGGTACCAGGGAGGCTGTCACCAGTATGGGCCGCAATCTCTATCAACATGTATTTTCTTTGCAATTTATCCTTGCCATAACGACATTTCTACAAGTAGCTGTCAAAATAAGGACAATTTTATTTCTTGCTCCAGCTCATAGTATTAATTGACACATGTCTTTATACAACACTTTGTCTACGGCGTGTTATAACTACGAGATCGAAGCCAATCAGATTTCTTCCTCTACCCGGTATACTCCATCGTCCTCTATTTTAGCCCAATTAGTGCTCTGGGAGCGGCCCTCCAAGCGTCTTATTGCCGAGGCGGCCGTAACAGCCCATAGCGCCGTCGACGTCGACAAGAATAATGTCTTGATGTTGTCAGAATTCTGAAATATGTCGATGTATGGTGCGTGTAACTCACTAAGATCCAGGGTGCTGGTCGTAGGCCGGCGCCTGTGGCTGCTGAGGCAGGTGCACTTGAGGCTAAGAGTGAGGCCCTTCTTGTAGGCATCGGATCCCGTGCGGCCAGCAGCGTGAGGATTGGCTGGGAGGCGCGAGAGGGAGGTCTCGCAGCCCGAGCATGATTTCTGGAAGTTGCCACTGAACGTGTGTATTGGCATCAGTATAGCAGCTGTTTGGGGCTGTCTGACGGAGGAGAGACTTACTTTTTTTTACCAACCAGGTTGCCGTTGCTGTTTGCGATGCACGCATCGAGATCAATCCTTGAGTTGTCAGTGGAACCCAGGATCCCCTAGAGACACATGAGGGACACCTACCACGTCCAGTTGTAGCCAAATGACGCTGTGTTCAGGTTGTTGCAGTACATGCCCAAGTAGCTCTGGTTCAGCTGAGCCGTTTGGATGTTGCACGAACCGGCGAAAGCGAGCTGGCCGGCGACCAGTTGAGGTATAGCAGCGAGCGTGACGGCAGTGGTAACAAGAGTTTTGATACCGGTCTGGTGTCGGTGTGTGAGGAGCGAGAGACACCCTCCGCTCGAAGAGGGAGATGGCATAGTAGCGACGCTGGAGTGGGATGCAAAGATCGAGACGCAATGAGAAGATGCGATACAATATTGAAAAGGTATGTATTATATCAAATTCTTTGGACAGATGAAATACGGCAACGTTCTCCGGGGAAAAGCACGATGATTAATATATAGATGGATTTTTCTCAATCTGTTTGACCTGCATCCCCCTTTTTGTTTTTTTCCTCTTTGCCTTTTGGTCCCCTTTCTTCACTTTTAGTTTCTGAACACGAGACACTCGGTGTCATGACTACAAAGAATAAAGCCACGACGGGCAATCATTCTGAGATGTTCGGGGCATAGGGCGCCAGTTTTGGAGACATGTTATGCGAAATCCCCTTTTCCGTACGCAGTGTGAACAACATTGGTTCTTTTGGTGGCTTGGGATTGAGAGAATACAAAGACATCTCTGAACCACTGACTAGGTCCACGTTGCATTATGCCGTTGTGCGTAAAGGTTCACATTGTCCAACCGTGATGTGTATGAGAGTAGGCGACCAATTTGCTGTCAATCTACGTACCGTACGCGTCGACACTAGTAACACTTCACATTGCTCTCGAGTAAAGCAGCAGGCATACGCGTCAGACAGGAGGACAGGAGAGTATAAAATGAGACACGTCACACATAAGCGAGTGTGGTTAATTCACGAGCAGAGAGGAGCCAAACCTTTTGTCATCCACGTTTCTCGCCTATCCCTGATTCCTTATATTGTTTGCTTTTCTGTTGTTGCGCCGGAACACGCCGACAGATTAGGATCCCCCCCCCCCCCCCCCAACAAAAAAAATACAAAATGTACCAAAACAAAACAGGGAGAGAAGAAATGTGTAACATAAGCAGAAAAACCTGCGTAATGGAACACAATTTGTTGGTGTCAGTCGACCGTCCCTGAGTTCGCTTGGGTTCGGACTGGGCACTCTGGTACAAAAGCACAGCCAAGAGGGACCACGGAGTGCAGGGGGGCGACCGAGGACGAAAGGACGAACAGGGGACAAGAGAGAGAGGGGGGGAGAAAAAAAAAGAAAAGAAAGAAAAAAAAGAATAATAAAATAAAATAAACTGGACTATGGGGGGACTCGACCTGTCAGCTGAACTTGTCAGACGGCGGTGCCCCAGCATGAAAATGCAGCTACAGCAGTGCAACCCAACCTAGATGATGCAGGTTGATATGGAGGTGAAGAGACGCAGTCCAGTTAATATAAGAATCGCTGGAGAAGGCACGAAAAAAATTATATACAAATGGTCGACTGTGTTATCAGCAGAGACGGCCGCTGTCAAAAACTAAGTCAACCAATCACAAGCATTCTCACACCTGCAAGTGCGCGTGAGCACGCAAAGTAACACCCGGGATCTTGGAGAAACGCGGTTCAGTCGATCGAATGGGTCAATTCTGGGGCTCAGTCTTAAATTTTGCCAGTAGAAGTCCAGGCCATTGATTAAAACCGGGTTCGAGGCGCGGAAAAAGAAGCAGTTTATCACTCATCCGGGTAGATCAATACGGTCTGCAAAGAGACAACAGACGGGAAATTATCAAGCGTAATCCACAAGCCACCAGCCACAGGCACAAAGTTATTAATATATAGTTCAACCAAGTTCGTAGAGGTTTGTATCTTTTCTCATTTTTTTCTCTCGTAGTGGAGTTATGCCAAAAGATATGAATCTGTTTGGAGGAAACTATGCAAATGCAAAGACGTGATGAGAAATCGCAAAAAGAAAAGAAAATGAAAACAAGCGTATGTCTGCAGTCAGCAAACAAAGGAGTATTAGAGCCAGAGAATCCCGTGACAAAATGAGTTTGAAAAAGCAAAAGACGTGAGAAATTGACAAAAAGTAAAGAAAAAAAGGGAGCTACCCGTGTAAGGGTACCTTGGTAGAATTGAAGGAAAATATGTCCATTGTCAACCTCGCGAAAAGAAGGGTATGTACGAGGCTAAACAAGAAGGTAGCAAAGAAATATAAAAGTTGCTGAAACAAGCCACACACTTCCAACGTCTAGGGCCCTTTTTTATCGCGTCTCCAGCATTCTACCTCTCCACCTTCACACAGCCGTTATCTGGTCGTGGGCCTCACAGATGCCAGCGTCGTTCTCCAAGAAAGTCTTTCATAAAAGAACTTTTACAGAGCGAAGATGGCAACGGCCAGGCCACCGATCAGAGTGACGAACGAGCCGGCACCCAGGGACTTGGCATCGTTGGTGGCAACAGTGGAGGCAGTGCCCGTGGAAGCGGAGCCGGACTTGGTAGCAGTCTCGGTGGCAGTGATGACAGTTTTGGAGCCACTGGGCTTGGAGGTGGTGATGGTGCCGTTGCCAGCAGCCGAGGTCTTGGTGGTCAGAGTAGTCTGGGCAGACGAGCTGGATGACGAAGTGGTAGCGGTGGTCTTGACCGACGACGAAGAAGAGGACGACGACGACGACGAGCTGGAGGTGGTCTTGGTGGTGCCAGTAGGGGCCGATGTGCCGGTGGTAGTGTCAGTGGAAGAGCCGCTGGCCGAGGCCGAACCAGAGCTGGAGGCAGCGCCGCCCGAGATCTTGAAAGGGAAAGAGTACTCCAGGATGCTGGGGTCGGAGTCCAGGGTGATCTCAATGCCGTAGTTGGCCTCAGCACCCAGGGACTTGGAGACGGCCCAGGCGAACTCGCCGGCAGAGTTGGCAACGCCAGCTGTAGACATGTTAGTACTCAAGGACAATGTTGATAGTGCTGTTTTCTCTTTCTTAAATTAGGCGTAACGTACCCTTGATGACGGAGACCGTCTGCAGACCCTTGGGGGTAGCGCCGCCGAGCAGCGTTAGGGTGATGGTGTCGTTGTTGTACTCGGCGGTGGGAACCCAGGTGATGGTGAAGGTCTTGCCAGCGGGGACGACAGAGCCCTCGGTTGGCTTGGTGATGACGTCGAAGTTGGCGGTCTGGGCCAGGACGGCGCTGGCGAAAGCCAGAACGGAGGCAGCAGTGCAACGCATTTTGACAGTTGTTGAATTGGTGATAGTTGTGATGGAGACGTTGAGCGAAGTGATAGTAGAACGAAAATATCGATGTATGAAAGAAGGTAGACAGTTGGATATGAAAGTCGAAAGTGATATACAATGATGATAATGAATGATAGAGAAGAACCGAAAAAAGCGAAGGAATGTGGTATTTGTATAAACCAAGAAAAGAGCGTGTATTCCAGAAAGAGGCTGACGATCCAAAGAAAGGGAGGAGTAGAAAGAGAAAAGAGAAGAAGGGAAAAGCGAAGTGTGGGCGTGTGGGCATTATGAGGGAACACTTTCCAAACTGGGCACGCCCGTCCATCACACGATGACCATAGCGCTGGGGAAATAGCCAGGCCACAACGGGGGGAAAACTCTGACTGGATGTGCCTCAGTTTGCAATCCTTCGCGCTGCGACCCAGCGTTAACACCAATTTGGCGTATGCCAGGGTGTGAAGAGTGACGGTCGAGCCTTTTCGAGGCAGGCCTTTTTTGCGCCTCACGATAGAATGGCGCCTTCCAATGGCATTGGGCCAAGCCCACAAGGCGCCAGCTCCGGTCCAGGCCACGCGAGGCCTATCCTTCTGGCCTATGATTCCAGCGGATCTTCGGACGACGCGGGCCTTGTCTGGCCTTCTTCGCCTGTCTCAGTGGAGATCGCCCTTGACAGGCTTCATCTCTTCAGTGGGACCTTGCAACTGCAGGAACCGTTTTTTGTGCATAGCTGCTGTGGAAGAATCAGGTGCATACTGCATGCTGTGGAGTGGCCCGTCTTTCGCTCTGGTTGCCTAACTGGTCCACCGTCAACAAAACCGTTGTCAATGAGGGTGGCTCGCAGGCTCTTCGAAGTGTCGTGTAATTCATAAGATTGGAAGAGGAAAAAGGGGAAATCGCTTGCCCAGGGGCTGGTGGATGATTTAGGTGTGGGTGGAGCCAGCGAGCCTAGCGTTATTTTTGTTTTCTTTTTCCTCTTTCAATGTGAACTTTCCCATCAATTGGATCTTGCCCTCGCGGGTCCTTTCCATTTCGGGCCTGCTTCGTGCTTGCAGTCGGCCGTTTCCACTAGCCTCATTGGCCTAAACCTGCACAGTAAGCATCATTTGCACCTTGGGCTGGTCCCAACCTGTTCCTGGTTCGCACGGTTGAGAATACCCACACCACCGTCTCACCTCCTAGTTTAAAGTTTGGCATGCAGTTTTTGGGTCCTCAATGTCTTGCTTAGTGCACCGAACTGCTCAGCCACGACCGAAGCATGACCGGCAGGGACGAACGGGACGATGGGGAGAAAAAAAAGAGGAAATGGAAGTCAGAGCAATTTGATCTTACAGCAGTGAAAAGAGCAAATGACAGTTGCTATTGGCCGATTTTTCCGACCAAGACCCGGTTACTGACGTCGATTGGAGTGGACAACATACTGAGTATCTTAAGAGTGCGGGTACGTTGTAGGACATACATGACTAACTCTCTAAACGCTCACGCACACCATCAAATGCCAGACAGAGACACCATCGATGTGGCTGGGCAAAAAAAAAAGCCACTGTCATTTTCGCCAACGGCTGTCTCTTCTCATATGACAATCCTCGTCAGCCTTCGGAGAACACAAGCCACAATGACCTCCAAACACCACCTCACCACAGCTGACATACCACGGTCACCAGTCATGGAGCCCTCAAGATTCACAAGAGATGGGGCAGGGGTTCACTCATTTACCCTTTTCTTTTTTCCTTCTCCTCGGAGGACTTGTACCTGGGAAGGAGGCATGGGATGGGTCCCGCCAAGATGAGGCCGTCTTTTCTTGCCAAGCCTTTGATGCAAGTGAACGGAGCACATTTTGGGCAAGAGACGACCAGGGTGACCTTATTTCTTACGTCGCTTGCCAAGCACAGTGAAGTGTTTGATTCGAAAACTTGCCCTTCACTAGGAACTCGGGACGGAGAGCCAGGCCAGCTTCTGCTCTTCCGTTACAGAGCGCGTCCGTTTCGCATACTTGTCGTAGTGGTGAAGCCAATCTCTCTCACCTACCAAGGAAGTCGAGGCGAGGTACTCATATTCTTGGGAGTGTCTGGAGCTTCAAAGGCGGTTCAGCAAGTGTCTCGACCGTTATGTACTGGTCTTATGATATCTCCCAGGAGCAAAAATGACACTAAATTTTCACAGTCACAAGTCCAACCGCATGGGATAGTAATATTCAACAGCAAGGGAGGATACTGGCCGAATTGCCCACTGCCAGGCATGCCAAAGGTACTTTTGCCAACAGCCTGCAGGTACACGCCAGAATGAATCCCCCTTAAGGGCAGGCACAAGTGTGTCGTTTGCCAGATGTTGGCTCCGCACGATGTATTGCAATGTCTCACTGCCACGCATAAAATTGTTCGTGCTACAGACGAGGGTTTGGAGGTGACACGCGACCTTGACAAGGTTCAAAAGGCGATATATGAAATGACAACCTGGAATGAAGACAAGACGTATTTAGACAGAGCTTCCTTTTCAAATAAGCAAATGGTCAGGCCATCGACCCTGCCCAAATACAAAGATTGGCTAATCACGTACCGTCTCCGTCAAAATCGTGCCATTGCAAGTAGGGAGCAGAAACCAACAGGGCGCAAGGAGGCATCTCATCTCCCAGAGCGTTCCGAGCAGATCAGCCGACAGCAACTGTATCTTTCAATGTGCCTTTGAAATCTCAAGTCATACCCTTATTTCAAAATCAACCCCTGTATGTTGCTTCAGCAGCTCCGTTTCTTTTCTTTTCCTAGATTCGTCTCCGCCAAGTGTCTTGGCCTTGGGCGGCATGGCCTGCTCGGTCCTGAAAGTCACCACAAATCACCCAAAAAACTTCCTTGCCCAGGTGTTGTCATTTCGACCAAACTTTTTTTGTTGCATTGTTCTTTTCTGTATCTTATCATTTCGGCTCCCGTTCGCCATTTTAGCGATGCTAAAAAAAGAGCAGCCATAATTTCCTGGGACATGGCGTACAATGATCCCAACTTTCGTCGCCATTTTATTCCATACACTATGCCATCCATCTTCCCAAACATTGGTTTCTGCATAGCAACCTCTATTCAGGGCATACGGTAATAGAGATTCGGCGAAGCGGCTTCGTGACCATGAGGCTTACTCGCTTGCCGACGAGTCCAGCTTCTGCAACTTAACGTGGTACAAGTTGGTCGCTTTGTGGCCGGCTCTCAGAAGCTCGATATTGTCCTTGATGGCTGTTAGGAGAAAATGTCAGTGTGTGTTTCAATAGCTAGTGTACCATAGAGGATGCCGTAAAGAATGGGACGGCGGGATGGCCTTAAACTCACGTCCTGCCTTCTCCTTGGCCTCCAGGTGTGCCTCCCGGCTCGTCCAGCCAACCACCAACTTGACAGCCGGTCCAACCCACGACACAAGCTCCGGCGCGGCCTGCACAGCTTCCGGTGCCAGAGCCACATCCTCGACCGTCTCAAGTACGGCGTTGCCCCGGTATCCTGTCGACGTCGCGTCAGGCTGAGCGTCGATGAGGCCGGCAAACTTGCGCACAGCGGCCGCAAAGATTGACGGTAGCGCGTCGTAGCCAGTGTACACCTCCGTTGTTGGCGCCTCAAGTACGGACGTCAGCCTGCCACGGTCGGCTTCCTCGATACCGAGCACCTCGACCAGCAAAGGCGCAGCGTCCGTCTGCTGCGAAATGGCGAACGCCTTGCGGCTGTCAGCCGTGCGCCAAACTGGAAAGAGGGTACGTTAGCATAGTCGGTGCAAACGAACCCGGTGCTTCCGGGACTTGATGAACTCGATAATGTCGAAATATTGATGGATACGAAGGACTCGGCGACCACTCAAGGTTCAGGACCTCGGCCTCGGCCTCGAGTTCAATCCACCTCGTGCGTTGTGGGATTGCAGCTCACCTGTTACATGTACACTCTCTTTTGCGTCCTCAATCTTCTGTCCACCGTACTGTGCGACCAGCCCGGCAACTTTGGCTGCGGCCGTGGCGCGGTTCTTGATCGTGGCACCGTCTGCCCCACGGAACACGGCGAACTCGACAATGTATGCGTTTGACATCTTGGATTGAGGTTTCTGCTTTCGAGTTTAATGATGTGATTGTATTTGTGAAGTTTTTTTTCTAGGAGGGGGAAGGGGGGTTTTTATGCTGTCGGGTCTTTGTTCTGATGCAGAGCTCCCATTTTATCGTTTGATATCACACTGTGTCTGTCGCCTTCTGTTAGCATCACACCACTCCACTGTCGTCATCGCCTGCGTCACACAACGGCTGTCCCACTGTCGCGATTCGTTCCAAATGTTGTAGTTCGAATCCATTCCCCGTAAAATTACGCTTTCTACGTCATAACGGCTTTCTATTCAATTTGTGGTTTTTTTTTTTGACCGACATTTATATGCCTCATCTGTTAGGTTGGGTCAAATGGAAATCATCATATTTGATCATCACATTCAATCGATATCATGAAAATCCAGAAAATAGTAGACAAAAAACGTAGACTGTTGAAAAGCTGCAGGAAACCACAGCAATGTATGTGGGCGACTCGGAGACAAGCAAACGGAATTGAAAATTTCGTGGCCAGATAAAACAAAGGTGATATCTATTGAAAACGAAGGTAGCTCTGGCAGGTAAGAAGGATATGTTCAAATCGGGGCAAGTATCGTGCATTTATCTATGTACTTCATATAAAAAAGGACTCATAATCGTACAAAATATAAAATCAAGAACCGTACACAAATAACTAAAACCTGCACCGGAAAAAAAACCCTGGCTAAGTAAAAAGGTTTCGATAAGCTCACAATTTGTGCATAAATCCTTGAGCCTCAAAGGGAAAGAGTATCAAAAGCGTAATGAGCCCGTAGCCACAGTGACAGCTATGAGCTTACGGATGAGCGAACTCCTCATAATTTTCGAGCCTGCTTGAATCAAGGTATTCAACCTGTAAGTTTTCGCAAAAAAAGTACGCCGCGGATCTGTCACCCTCGGTATAACCAGTGTTTGGCTCACATGACCGCCATGCCACGCCATTTTATCCCCAAACCTGCTTCTCTCTAGTTCGCGTCCTGGCCTAGCCGGTATGGAACCAACTGGCTTCACAGGGATGCTGTCGTCTTGTGCCGAGGAAAAGCCCCAGCACAATGCAAAGGACCGCGTCTCTTCGGCCGTGGTAAAAGCAAGGCTGACTGATCCGACTTCTTGTATCTGTTGTCGACGGCATATTGCGGGCCGTCGTTGCAAAGTTTGCTAAAGCAGACCCTCCTCATCGTTCTCTGTCGACGGAAACAAGTGAGCTGCTATTGGGGGGCTAGCGGTGGTTGAAGGTTTCGTTTCAAGAAACTCTCGCTTGAGAACGAGGGTGAGGTGGGCGAGGTGGATGGATGATGCTTAGATCCCCTTGAGGAAGTCGGGAAAGGTGCTCGTAACGGCGAGAGGAAGTAGAGAACGCTGGTTCGTCCGTCAGCCTACAGTGACTGCAAAGACACCGGATTATTGGAGAGCTGTCACGTACGAAACACCTTCGGTTGTCCGTTGTGTCGTTTGGCGACGAGATTTTCTTCTTTTCTAGCTCAAGGCAGCCCGTGACGGTTACCAGGTGAAATACCCAGTTCCCATCACGGGCGGAGAGAAAAGAAGGGAAAAGGGGTGGACCTCAGCAACGAGGACGGCGGGAGGCGGTTGTTTTATACTGGTATTTTTTGCTCTCCATCTATGCTTTGAGTCACAAAAATAAGCGTGGCATTTTCTGTCAGGTGTGGCCTTCGTAGTCTTTTGTTGATGACTGACGGCCTTGTAAGAGATACGTACTTCTCCAGTGTAAGCAACAGATATTAATCGGCAGCCGATACCAACAGTCCACCTGTCTGTCGAATCTACGACAATAAGGTTCACCGATAGATTCGTTACTTCTTATTGGGCGAAACCTTTTACTTGTTTTGGTTGTTCCACGACGGGAGGTGCGACCGGAAGCTCGACTCATATGGCGCAGTGTTACAGCAAAGGGAAGGAAGCGTCGCGCCCAAGTGTCGATTGTCATCCTTTATTAGCCTCGCAGTTTCCCTTTTCGGTGCTATGGCTTTTGCGTCATATGGAGCAGGTGTGGCCGTGTCGCGGCGGGCGCTCTTTCCCACTCGTCTCTCCGGCATTGTGGCTCCTGCCGTGTTAGTGATAAAATGCAGTTTAGCCCAAATTTCCTTTTTGAGATTATTGCAACTTCCGTATATGGATGTTGTAAATAGGGACTAAATGTGGAAAGGAAGCAAAATTGTCAAAGGGGTTTTGTTGGCTACAGAGTATCCCAGAGAGCGCTTTCTCTCCCGCTTTCGCCCTCTCACCTTCAGCCAAAGGCTACTTTTGTCTACCATCTTGCCTCGATTTGAACGTTCCTCAAACGTTGTTGACGTCACCAACCGTCCCTTATCATACTCCACGATGGGGCTATTGCAGATCAAAATCCCGCCCTCATTGACGCCGCCACTTACTGGCAGTCCCCCACAGGGGACAGTTGACAGACTAGCTACCTTTTTTCTCGGAAAATTCCAAGAAACCAAGAAGGAGAGCGATCTGGCGACATTACAATGCACCGCACAGTTGAAGTTCGAAGCGTTAGAGAAGACACTGGAGGAGCAGACCCTCACTGTCACAGAACTCCGCCACGACATGAAGTCCGAGATCCAGTCCGAGATAGAGTCCTTCCGAGACAAGGCCGCTAGCTACTTTCTCGACAAATTCTCTGGGCAGTTGGATGCCTTGGGTGCCAGACGGGGTGAAAAAAGCGAGCTTGCGATCAGCCGCCTTGAGCACCGAGTCGATGATGAAGTCAAAAATCTGAGCGACCAGCTGTCAGATCTGTCGACAAAGGTGGCCATCAGCAATGCCGCTGTCAACGCCACCATCGACGATATCAGAAAGAAAGTCAGTTCTGGGAATGATGTCTCGGCCGAAAATCTGCGGCGTTGTGAAAGCGAGTTTCGGTCCAGATTGTCGAGACTTGAAAATCTTATCGAGTCGAGTAAAACTGAGGCTACGATCGAACGTGACAAAGTCACCAGGGTGTTCCAAGATGCCAATAAGAGGCTTCAGAGCAAGGTCGATGGTCTGGAACTGTCTATCATGAGACAATCTGAGGAACTGACCAAGCAGTCTGAGAAAATCCACCGCCTCGAGAGCGAATTACGAACTCTATCTCAACTTGGCATGGGACAGGAGAATGCTCATACCACGGTGATGAAGATGCTGTCTATCCAAAGAGAAGAGTTGTCTAGATTAGCCCAAAGCGTTCGTGAACAAACGAACACATCTTCTGTCAAGGAAAGAGCGAGTAAGTACGAAGAGGACAGGACGGAAAGTTAAGCGCGAAAAAAGTAGGCTCATCACTAATACTCAACACAAAGGAAATATTGTGCTGGATGTGACTCCAGATCAATCCAAGATCTCATACATCTCTTCCACGCCATTGCCAAATGTCAAGCGCGCCTCTTCCACCCGGGTGGTTGGCAAGTCGACAACTACGACAGGCGGCGACGATGGCGAAGCAGAGCGAGCTCCAAAGCAACACAAGCGCCCTAGACCTTGTCACACGACGGATATGTCGAATATGAGCTCCGTAGAAAGCGACACCGATACCTCGGGGCCTTCACCAAAGCGAGCTCAACGTGATTCAGTTAGCGCGAAACTCGCGACGAGAAAGGTCGAGGTAGTCGAGCCAATGAATCATACAGCCCAACCGAATGCAGTCCGGAATGAACAGCCATCAATGAGAGTAATGCCTCAAAAACGGCCCAGTATCGGAACCAGTTCAAAGACGACGGTGCCGCCACTGGTCATAAATGCGGGCATTCGGGAACGAAGCCCCAAAATCGTGCCTTCGATGTCAAGGATGACACGGGGACCTATTCCACGAAAGAAGCCAGACGAAAATAAAAGGGCACAACCAAGTAAACCCTCCGAAATCCCAGACTCACATCGAGGAATTCATCAACTGCCAGAGAGTGCGTCACAGAATACGCCGCCACGCTTGGCGCAACAAAATCAGCACGAACCATCATCCGAAAAGCCCACCCAGCCCTCTCGTGATCAGAGAGCCATACCAACCAAGTCACTTGTGAAAAGCCAGAGCCATACTGCTACATCTTCTCCAGGATGCAAGTCCGATAACAGTGTCAAAAGTCCACAGAACTTTGCCAGGAGACGAGAAGCAACGATGGCATTCATGTTGCATGTCCAAACATATGCCAGAAACTTCAGCACATCGCCGCCTCGGTCAGAGCGCCAGTTCATCTGGAGCTTCCTAGAAGGAATCTCCGACCCGGCATGGGCAGAGTTTATACAGAAGAGACTGCTCGCAGCATATCCGACATCAGTAAGGCCGAGTCGGGGGATACGCGCCAAACACTCCATCAACTTTGACTCAGGCTTGACGTGGCAACATGTCTTGGAATTGATTCGTAGGCTACATCAGAAACCGGGAAAGTCGTCTTAAACCGTTTAGATATGTACGTATTGTTAGATAGGGTACAATACGTCATGCCGCTGATAACTTGGGGGAGTGGTTACCCAGCACCGTTCGGCGCTGTCTCTTTCCCGGGTAAAATTCTTTTTTCGCACATTACACATTCGCACAGCTATATAATGTAAGGGAAGCACAGTGACCTTCTTAGGCATCAATTATCTTTAAACGGAGCGTGTGGTCAGAAAGGGGGACGGGGTGCGGAAAGTGGTATATTTGGAGATACAACACCAAGCCAATCATTATCACCATTACTTTTTTGTCAATCTCTTTTCGTTCTGTCCATTTCTTCCACTTCAGTTATGCATGCCACAGGATTGATTTTTTTTTTTTGGCAATAACCCTTTCCGCGCAGGCGTTTTGTTGAATAAAAAAAAGTAAACAGAATAAATAAGATTCACCGAAACTCTTCCAATTCAACAATATCCCAACGTAGCTGAAAACAAAATAAGCAAAGGAATGTGTAATACGTGGCTCCTCAGGTGGCACTAGCTCATGGCAAATACGCTAACACGACCCGATGTACACAAGTGACGATGTTTCCAGAGCAGAAAAGAAGGCGGGTAACAGGGCTATCCTGAACTTAAATGAACAGCCTACATTTTATGATTTTTGACAAGTTTCTAGATCTGAACCTTGGCGGCCTCTTCCGCCAACTGGATTACATCATCCTGGTCTGGCTGGGTGTACTTGTTGATCCAGCCGAGGACCTCGTTGTGCCATACAAGTGAGTTCTCAGGTTTCAACACCCACTGTCAAAAGTTAGTAGTCTGGGTCGAAACCAGCACGGGGACACGTGTGAAAACGAAACAAGATTTCTTGACGTACGTGGTTTTCATCAGGGAAGCTAAGGAGGCGACTGGGAATGTCGCGGCTCTGCAACACGTTGAACATGGACAAGCCCTCAGTGACGGGCAGTCGATAATCGAGTTCGTTGTGGATGACCTAGTAACCTGTTAGGTGGTGTACGTGACGAAGGGAGGGGAAATGACTCGGGTCACGAGCATGTCGCAGTACGTACCAACATTGGCGTGGCCCATTCACCGGTATTCTTTGCGGGATCCCATTTCTCGTAGCCGCCACGGTTTTCCCAGAGTGTGCCGCCAAAATCGTGCAGCGGGAAGTACAGCTCCTCAGACGAATACTGGTTGAACGTGCTGAAGACACCGTCGTGGCAGACAAGGGCCTTAAAGCGGCGGCCCAGAGGCTTGCCTTGGATCCAGTCTAGAGGCATGTAGCATCAGCAACAAATGATACAGCGACCTTCATGTAATAGAAATACTAGTCACGCAGGTTGGGGGAATCTTACTGATCATGTAGCCACCGTAGGACGCGCCCGCCGCAACAGCCCGGGACATATCGACGTACGGAAGATTCTGCTCCACATAGTCGACACACTTGACAATATCCTCGTACGGACGGCCACCCCAGTTGTTCTGGATGCCGTCCTGCAGGGACATACCGTAACTGGTGCTGCCCGTTGGGTTGGGCGTCACGACAATGTAGCCCTGCTCCGCAAACACGGCCGGGTTCCAACGGGTGCTCCAGCTATCGGCCCACGCGCCCTGGGGCCCACCGTGAATGAGAAGTGCGAGCGGCCACTTCTTGCCCTTGTTCTCCTCAGCGTAGAAATTGGATGGCCGAACTACGAGAGCGTGAACCTTGTAGTCACCAGCACCCTGGAACCAGATTTCGCCGAGTTGGTTGCGAGACAGGCCAAAGGTCGACCCGTGGCGAGACTGCGACGAGACAACGTCCATGGTGTAGCGCTCGGCTTTTGACGGGAAAGGGAAGTTTGGCAGCAGGCCAGGATCGACAATGGTGTAAAGAGAGTTATCAACCTGCGAGCTCATTGTCACGAAGAGTTTCGACCGACTCGTCCCCAGTCGGTGCACATCGACCACGCTGCCGTGGCCGCGGAGTGGCTGGAATGCTTCGGCATGAGGGTCTCCTAGACGAATGCGTGTCTGGAGATCGGTATCATCAGCCGACACGAACTCATGACCACCTATGAAGATGTGTGGGAGGCCAAAAGTGGCTGCGGCCGAAGGAGAAGAAGGCAAGCGGAAAAGCGCGTTGCGAGCTTTGTGTTCGGCCGTGACAAAGAGCTCGGAGCCGTCGCCGTTCCAGAGAATACTTTCGGGGCGAGCATCCCAGCCACCTTTACCGTCATCAGTGGCGTAGAATTCAGTCACGTCACTGTCATTGCCGGAGGTTCCGTATTCTGACGCGAAAGTATCCACGTCGGTGAGGAGGAGAAGCCGACTCTTGTCGCTCTCATATTGCTTGCTCTGCATGCGGGTGAAGGCGATTTTACTGCCATCCGGTGAGAAAGTAGGCCTACCACTGTAGCCCTGAAGGTTTCCGGTCTTGACAAGAAGCGGCTTTGGTGGCGGCGTTGCAACCGCGGCGTACGTGTTCAGAGGCACATAGTAGAGGTTGGTGATAGTGGTGAGTGCATCGTTGTGGTCTGGGTCGCGCGAAACGAACGCAATACCTTTAGGGCCGAGGGCAAAGTCTCCCGTGCTGCCAAACGTCGGGACGGGCGACTCCAGGCCGGTATCGCGGAGGAGGTTGGTCAGTTGGCCGCCAGACAGCGCGTACGAGTCGGAGCCGGGAGCGGCACTTCCATAGTTTTCAATGAGGCCGTACCAGATAGCTGACTTCTCTGCAGTCACGTACGCGTCCCAATGACGCACAAAGAGCTTGGTGTAAACTCGCGCAGAGCTATGTGACTGCTTTTCCTTGCTTTCGGCGAGCTCTGGTGTATATGGGTCGCCAGAAGGCGTGGCCAGGCCGGTCAGGGCAATGGCGATGGTGCTATCCTTGAGCTTCAGGATCTGGAGATTGGAAAGAGAGTGACCAAAGTTGTGAATCTCTATAGGTTGGACAGCGGGCCGGGACGCACGGCCAAGTAGAAGCGAGGTTACACCCCTGTCGCCGCTCTTCAGGAAGAAGAAAGCATCCTCGTCAATCCAAACGGGTTCGCTGTAGTTAGCGTCCTCGTACAGAAGAGTGGAACCACCTGACTCGATATCCAGAACACGAATCTGGGATGTCTTGCGGTGATCCTCGAAGGAGTACGTCGAGACCTAGCCTCTGTTAGGAAGTGCAACGGCCTCGGATTTACACTTTTGGCTCCGGAGACGCCAAGTGCGGAATCTTCTGACATACAGTGTACAGGACTTTGGTACCATTCGCATTGGGCGCGCCGGCAGAGCGCCGCGGAGCAGAGAGGAGTACCTCTGGTGTGAATTTGTTCGCTTTACGCGTCATCTCGTCAGTTGATGTACGTGGCAAAGCTGCCTTTAGTGTGTTGGGTGCAGCAGGGCGTTGTGCGTGATGCGTCAGAGATCTGCGGGGCGGCGAAATCGGTTTTACGCAACAGACACTACAGGAGCGAACTGAGATGATGGTGCAGGACAATGAACTGTGGCGGTTCGCAATGAAGTTTCTTGCGGCGTTGATGCAAATTCGCGGATTGATCATTGGTGTGCCGAAGAGGCTTCTTCCCTTGAAATTAGGACATGGCTTTACTGGCGGGATGTGGCCATCAAAGGGAGAGCACGACATCTGCAGCACTGCGGCAGAGGCAGGTGCGGTATTGAGCCGGCAACGGACTCCGCTTAAGACCATTTAGGTTGAGTTGGTGTATCTGGTACTTGGGCCGACTCGAAGCGGTGCGTCACGTGTGCTTTTCTTAGGACGAATCTGGGCTCGCAAATGCTCAATGCAGCAAACTACGGATCTTGTAGATGTGACCAAAACTGACAATTTTTTGTCCCTGCATACCGCCGTCACGGTCGTTTTTGCTGTATATATTTTGTGGTGGCACCCCTGATTCACTGTCAAAGACCTAAAACGCCCGTGTTCCTCTCGAGGCAATATAAATGCGATAAAAAGCAAACCTTTCCTGTAGGCAGTGTCTACCCAATCAATCCTCATAATGCTGCAATGGTATACCGTAAACACCTGTAATCCCAAAATCCCGAGAAGTCGAAATAAACTGCAAAACACACGTACAGGCACGCTTGCTCGTTTGCTATGTCCCCGTCCTCCAATTCAGCAACGTTTATGCCACCCTCGCGCTTGCTCACTTGCGAACCGTGCCAAAGCTCGTCCGCACTTTCTTCGTCTCGCGTGTAGAGTCGGTCTCGCTGTCATCAACGCCACTCGCGGCGGCTGCTGCAGACACTGCGGTCTTCTTCTTCTTTGAGTGGGCAGCCTTGCTGGCCGTGGTGGAGGTGGGCGTCGCCTGGCCGGAGCCCGGGCCGCTGCCAGCATTGCTGCCGTCCTTGAAGGAGGTCTGTAAAGGTGTTGGCGCAATTGACGCGTTTGCGGCCTAGAACATATGTTAGAGGATGGGTCGCTGGAGGGGCATCTGCCAAGGGCGGCGTCGCTGGAGGGGAGGAACACACGTTGTAGGATATACTACTGCGCGAGAACACACGGTTGGCTTCGGTCAAGCCCGTCTTGCGCCGCTGTGCCGCTGCGCCCGTGATGCCCTTGACGTAGTTGTCAAAGCCAGTGATAATGTTGCCGCTGATTGTGTTCTCGAGGTACTCGGACTCCTTTTGCGAAATGGCCTCCTCGCGGGTGTGCTTGGTGTGTTAGTGGGAATACCTCTCTCGCCCCTCTCTTCTTCAGAAACACCTGTCTGTGCATCCAGGGCCAGATGCAACCTACCAGCTGCCTTTCCAACACCTTGCGCTTCTGCAGCAATTCCTTCAAATGTTGTCGTGACTTCTCGTAGTATGGCATGCTTGGTGTGTCCGTATTAGCGCCACCGGTGACCTGCACCTTGTCCGCCATGGTGGACCAGTGTATGCAGAATCTGTTTTGTGTGTGAGCGGTGTGTGTTGCTTGGCGCGCGACGATAAGGCAGTTTTGTTTTCGTGATGTGGTGACGAAGCCAGTCGCAGAAAGGAAATTTGCAGTTGATAAATGTTCCGGTGCGTTAGTTTTACCCCGGACTAAGCTTCAAGGCGCTTTTCTAGCGACAAATTATTAGTCATCGGTTCATAGCCTTGGTTGGTGCTATTAGCGCATTGGCTGCGATATGCAGCTAAGTTCTCGTGTGGCAGTTGACATCTGCGGAGATTCTACGACACCGTCCTTGATACAACGTGACATGCGGAGTACGTTGTGCGTTCCAAACCCTGAACCCGGGGGGAAATGGCAGGCATTGCTGTATACGTTGTACATTTGATATCTACCACTTAGACTATGGTGCGCATGTATATTACGATAAAAGCTCCAAAATCTTCGAAAAGTCGGTGTTCTCGAAGAGGTCCAGACCTGCAAAACGAAGGTGGAGTGCTTGGGCCCGTTCTTGATATGTAACAAACCACCCTCTGTGACACGATGCCTTCGAAGTTCCATACGCTCCGACGCTCAAAGCATCGATCTTAACGACAAAGCCCAGCTTCAAAATAACATAGTGACGATGTAAGAGGGAGCCAGCAGGAAATTCGTACGAGGGCCCAGAATGTGGAGAGGCATGCAGAAACGTGCTGGATTCAGATAGTCCAGACTCTCGGAAAGAAACGGCTCTTTGGAAAGAAGATAAGGCGTTAGTCTTTTTCACGATCTAGACTTCGAGGATCTCATTTGTTTGATTCGCTCCCTGAGTTCTTTCTCGCGCTTCTCGTTGGCGAGCCGCTCGGCCGTTTTGGTCTATCGCGGAGATGGCTTTAGTTTCCAGTTCCAGAAGAGTTAATAATGATAAAGAAGGAGGCATAGAAAAAATAGGACGAAACAAACCTGTGAATCTTTGGCCGGCGGGTTCACGCTCGAAGTGCTTGTTACATTTGTTTTGGATGTGGTGGCATCCACAGCTGCGGCAGGAGGCAAGGCTGCTTTGGTTGCGGGTCTGTCTTCTTTGTTGGGAACATCAGCAGACTTGTTTTGCGATCTCGAGGGTGTACGGGAGCGCGAACGTGAGCGCGAGGACCCAGAGGAAGAATCACGCCGCCTTCGCTGGCCCAATGGCCCACCACGTTTCACACCACCTCTATTGCGGCCATTGCCGTGTCCCACTGTGCGGCCTGTATTGTCCTCGTCAGAGAGAGGGGTCTTGCTTCTGATTCTGCTGCGACTCCGGCTGGAGCTGTAGCTGCGGTCGCGGTCACCTCGCCGACGACGGGTCGGGGGGGTTCTGCTGTTGTCAATGCGCGAGTACCTGGATGAGCCGCTCGAAGATACAGACCGTGCCGACCGGCGGCCTCGTTCACGCGATCGGCTACGAGATAGCGAGTACCGACGGCGTTTTGCGATAGGTGAGCGACTGGCCAACGGTGATCGTCCGCGAGACAACCCGCCATTTTTACGACCATCACGTTGCGTCCGAGGTGGCGACCGCAACCGCTTGTCTCCACTGGCACTGGCTTCGGTATCCTGGGCGCGGTGACGAGGAGGCGACCGAGAGCGGGATCGAGATTCGGACCGAGAGCGAGAGCGAGAGTATGAAGAGCCAAAACGTTCTGAGGTTGAGCGAGAGGTTGAGCGAGAGCGAGAGTAAGAGGATGACCGGGATGTTGACTGCCGGCGGTGGTAGTCGCCCCGGCGGTCGTTGCCCCGCACACGGCGGTCGTTGGGAACATAGAGATCGTGTTGAGCGGATCGAAATCCATCACCACGATCGCTCCGGAAGTTGCCACGTCCGCGCCCTAGCGGTGTTTGATCGCGGTCTCCGCCACGACCGCCCTGGCCACCGCCGCCCACTGAGCCATCGTTTCCGCGGAACGACCTCCGGCCACGACGGCTGTCGTTGCCTCGGCGTCCTCCGCCAGCACCACCCCTCCACGAGTCTCCTCGGTCCCCACCCCGGGGTGGCCGGTCGCGGTCAAAACGGCCGACTTCGCTGCGCTTCCGGCGTGCTTCATCGGCGGCTTTCTCAGCCTCAATCTGAATGAAGAAAGAAACTCGATTAGTCGCGTCGGGTACTCGTAAATACCAATAAGCGGCAGCGTAAATAGGGCAGGGCTTGGTGTACCTTTTCCTGGATCAGCTCCATCTTCTTTGCCTCCAAGAGTTCTCTTGGAATGCCCTGTGGGCTGGACTGGGCACTGAGAAGCAGAGTCCATAGTTCTTTGCAAAACTCGGGGGTCTGGGATTCGAGGAAGCCGGTAAGCTGGATCTGAAGGGACTTGATGTCGGGCTGCAAGCAGGGAGATTGGGTTAGTACGATTCTAGCCACTTTGTAGGACCATGGGTGAGGGAAGTTACGCACGTGTCGAGCGCTCTCTATCAGGTTGCAGCAGAGTTCAACGACGACATCGTCATCGTTGCCCAGGATGTCGGCTATCCGTCCAGCAATCCACCTAAGCACGGAACAATGCAGTTAGCATGCGGTAGAGATGCATAGTGTATTAAATAGATAAAGTGCAGGAGAGCCGTGCTTTTTCATCACCTGTAGGTTGACCTTCTGTGTGTCCACCTTCTGGTTGAAGATGGGTGGAAACTTTGTGCTCTTGAGGAGCTTTGCGTCCACGCCGGTTGCCATGGCGAACAATGAAGAGATGAGCGTAATGCACAGGGCAAGAATGATACCCGTTATGAAGACGCGAAGATTCGTTTGTGGCGGTGCGCGAGGAATAAGTGGTGACGAACGGTCAAGGCGTAAATGATGAAAGAGAAAATAAAGTCAATTTTTGGCGTTGCCTTTCCTCCAGCCCGAGAAGGGGCTAGTCAGTGCCGAAGATCTTGGCACCAAGGAAGAGCTTTAGCTGATGTGGGGCCGCTGGAGGCACGGATGGTCGCGAATGTCACGTGCTAGATTGTTGAAGTGTCGGCCTTCTAGATATTGTTTGACACAACCATTTTATTGTCACGAGCGACATGTATTAAGGGAATGACGGATTCATATAATTTCTCACAATTATGTGGCATCGTGAACATTGTATTGACAGTGTCGCAAGAAAAGACAAAAATCTTTAAACAAGTAGAAGTAGAGATACGAAAGGAAGTGCACCTGAATAACGCCTTTAATACTCATCGTGGATATGCCGTTGTTGAATCGAGTGTCGTGAAATAGGAAAAAGAAAGTCGCAAGCACAAAATCCATCCAGAAAACACCCATCAGCCCGTCCGTCGCTACTCGCTGTGGTCTGCACAAAAAAAAAAGACAATTCCGTAGTACGCCGCATATTCCATACAAAAAGTCACTTTTGATAGAACTAAAAGCAACGCAAAAGAACAAACGAAGAGAAAGAATTCGAGGATGCAATGGGGACAACAAAACGGTACAAGGTTCACTGTTGCATATCGTTTGGGGAGATGTTTTACGACCGCGGGAACGTGTACTGGGAGTGGCGGCGGGCAATCGGCGGCGGGTTTGGCGGTGAGGTAGACGAAGCTCCTGCCAGGTTGTCGCCAGACGAATGCGGTGACTGTTGGTGCAGCTGGCGTCCAGACAGGGCAGCCACTTTCTCGCGGGCTTGCCGCAGACTGTTGTTATCGTTGTACTGCTTGAGCTTCGCACGGAGATCGTATAAGGCGATCAGTGAAGAAGCGCGGTCGACATCAGAGTCGGTCTAGACAGGAAACAGGTTGTCAACAGGTATGTTTAGGAGTCACATATACATATGTAAATATATGGAAGGTAACGAACATCATTGCCGTGTGGCGTGCCTGGCATGGAACCATGGGACGAACTGGAGCGGGTGATGGGCGGCGTGAGCAGCCGACGACCCAGGTACGAATCAAAAGGTGTTGAGGTCCCACCGTTACGTGGGACGGAGCTGCCGGGCGATAGTGCCGACGATGAAGAGACCCGACGATGCTGGGGTGGGTTGGCTGGGATCTGGGCGGAAGAGGAGGATGTGGTGGTGACTTCGGTTTGTTGTACGGTCGTGGACGAGGTTGTGGAGGTAGCTGTAGTGACCGTCGCGTTGGCGGTGACGAGGGCGTGGGCAGCACGGGGTTCCTGAGATTCAATTAGATATGATGCAAACGCCAACAAGCATCATTACAAACACGGCTCGTCAACGTACGGCAGCATCTAGATCGCTGAGATCTGCCAGCATCTGGGCCAGCTGCAAAGTCTCCATCTCGAAGAATCGAAAAGAAAGAGGCTGACGCAAAGCTGCGTCGGTGAGGTTTGGCGGCTGACTTGTAGGGCCTATCGACTAGTTGAGCAAGTCACTACCCGTTTGGCGATGTTTGGGAGCTTGAAGTATTTGCATAGATGGCTACAGCCCAGTTCGCGATGTGCGTCGTCGTGGACAGACGGCGTGGTGCAATGGTGGAGGTCTGGTTGATGAGGAAGGGACGAGGAAACAATGAAATGGCGGAACGGAGGAATCGTAAATAGTAGCCAGCCGGGGACGAACGGAATCGCTGACACAGAAAAGGTGCTGTTAGTTGCTCACGCGCACGTAGTTTTGCCTTCGCTCCCTTTGTTGGACTGATCGGCTTGGTTGGTGTGTTGGAGAGACATGGCCATTTTGTTGTGCGGGGAAGAGCCTCGCTAGTAGAGAGGACCAGATGTGAGCCGCGCACGGCGCAAAACACAACTATGAACACCAACACGCCGGTTGACTAGTCTGGCGCGCTCTGCGCACTGTAAAAACCGTGGCTGTGGGGCCCGACGAGCCGCTGGTGCTGCAGACGAACACTCACTCAACTCACCATGAGACTAGGCTCTTGTGGTAGGCGAGCAGGCGGTTCCAGTGAGTTGTACTTTGAGGGATCTCGTGGAGGTCCATGTCTAGTGACTGCAAGTCGTAATTGCCGTTAGGGGGGCGCATCTCAGTGTTTCTCGACCCCGCAGTGCTGCCTTTCTCCTTGACTTTCTCCGGCGCCCACAACTGTGCCTCTGGATATGTGCACTGTCGAAAATGCCAACTTGCCGAACCGCCTCCTGTGCTAACTGCACTTTTGCCGGACGCCGACGTGGAGAAACGAACACGACTCAGAAAGGTTGCCGGAAGTTGCACAAACCGCCGAGCTGTACAACCTTATCTCGCCAGTGTGAAGGCATCCTCGCTTAGTTCTTGGAAGCCTGTTTCGACCACAGCGTTCCACATCCCGCGCTACAACATTTGCGATGCCACAGCGGCCTGCCCCTCTTTAGCTCCTCCCCCTGTAAAAGTAAATTCACCTGTAAGTAATTATGTCGTAATTAGGTACCCGTAGCCGTCACTGGCCGCTCTCATTGTGCTTCCTCCAGCCGGTTGATGGCGGGACTAGACTCCAGTCTTGCACCCACCACATAGCCACCAAACAATCGTAAATGCAACCCACCAGCCGTCCCTGCCCCCATTCGAAAGCGTTTCGCGCTCTATTTGCCAGCAGAGTGGTTGGATGCTTCCTGGAATCGGCTCCATTAGATTATCCCCCACTACTGTCATTGGCCACCCGTAGAACGCTTGGTTGCTCTTTCCCAAACTCGGACGACTTTGTGCCGTCGCTTCCTTTCCATGCAACACCAACAACACGGACTGCCGAAGATAGAAACGAAAGGGGACGACCCAGGGAAATTAATAAAAAGGAAGGATACAAGACGGCATCACCGCGCAGAGCGCCGGAGAAAGAAGACTTTTTTGCCCATTATGTTTACCTTTCGGCGCGGCCTGTCCACCATGGCCTCTTCCTTGACCCAGCTCAAGAAGTCCAACAAGATTGTGTGCATTGGCCGGAACTATGCGTGAGTTCCTATGGCTGTGGAATCGAGCGCTCCCGTGACCCGAGCGTCGAGTCGTACTGTACGTGAGAGAGTGCTTGCTAACCGACGTCGTAGCGACCATGTGACGGAACTCAACAATGTCCGGCCAAAGCAGCCGTTCTTCTTCTTGAAGCCCCCATCGTCCCTTGTGCTGCCCAGTGCCGGCCCTTGCGTGCGCCCCAAGGGCGTCGACCTGCACTATGAGATCGAGCTAGCTCTGATCATCGGTAAGACGATACGCGACTTGAAGCCGGATGATGAGCGGGGTGCTCTGGATGCCATTGACAGTGAGTTATTCTGTTGCCTTCCACCTCTTCATGCTTCAGTGATCTCTGACAATTTAATAGGCTACGCCCTAGCCCTCGACATGACGGCTCGCAACGTGCAGAACGAGGCCAAGAAGAAGGGCCTCCCGTGGGACATTGCCAAGGGCTTTGACACGTTCCTGCCAATCAGCCAGATCATCCCCAAATCGGCCATTCCTGACCCGCACAACGTCGAGGTCTATCTGACCGTTAACGGCGAGGTCCGCCAGCAGGACTCGACGGAGCTGCTGCTGTTCCGTATCCCACGCATTCTGAGCGACATCTCCAAAGTTATGCCGCTGGAGCCGGGTGACCTTGTGCTGACCGGCACGCCGAAGGGTGTAGGCCTCGTCGTTGCTGGCGACGTCATGAAAGGCGGCATCCGCGTTAATGGCAAGGAGATTGAAGAGGCCCACCTGGAGGTGCCGGTTGTCGACTCGGAGGGGGACTACGCATTTGCCGAGACATAGGAGAGTGATAGGAATATGATGGAGATGGGATGTAAATATTTGTACAGAAAGAACAGATAAACACATGAACATATAAACACATGGGCATACAAACACGTCAACATCCGCCACCCGACAACGTAACACCTTACAGGCAACTCACACCACAGGCCACACAATTCATAATTCCTTATTACTTAGCATACCATTTGATTGTCGCTTTCACTCCCCTACGCCTTGTTCGGATCCACGATCGAGCCCGGTGGTGGCGCCCAGTCGGCAAGGGTGCCACACTTGCTGCATGTGCGGTCAGACTCGCTTTCACGGAACGCCTCGACAGCGGCCTTGATCTGCGTACCGAGGTCCGTGCAGTGGAAAGCTGTCTCGTGCACAATGGCACGGCAGTCGGGTTGTGCGCAATACCAGCGCATACGGTCGATGGACGACGGCGGCCGACGCTGCTCAAGAACGACGCCCACTGTGTCGGCGAAGCGCACGGGGTTGTGAGGTGTGTTGGCGGGCAGCAGGAACATAGAGCCCTCGCCGATGATGATGTCGCGGAAATCACCGTCGTCGACGACCTTGAGTATCATAGCGCCCTTGTGCTGGTAGAACCACTCGGGCGTCTCGTTGATATGGTAATCTGTACGGGCGTTGGGGCCACCGACGATCTGCAGTCAGAGTCAGGATCTGCGTAGCCGCGGCGACAAAACAAATCTCATAAAAACGCTCAAAAAAAGGTATAAAAAAAAACCTAAACTCATACCATCACTGTAAAATCTTCATTGTAGACACAGTAGTTATTGATTGGCGGCTTCAGTAGATGCGAGTTCGCTTCCAGCCTAGCTTGTGTCAGTCGAGAGGTTCTGATCGTCCATTCTGTGTGATCTCAAACATATTCTCATGTCATCTCATGATTTCAGAATTCTTAAACTCACCACTTGGGCAAATTCACCGGTGTTCCGAGCATAGCAGCGCGTGTGCAGAGAGTATTTCGTAGAAGTTAAATGTTCCACTGTGAATCTTCGTCTGGACAAGGAATAAGAATGTTGTCGTATGTTAAGTCGTGAAAAAGTTGAGGATTTCCTGTTTATAAATGGGTGACTCAAGCGAGTTTCTTGAACAATCTCCTTCGCCTCTCTCCCGCAGACTCCGGTGTCGGTTTCTAATCATTTCTGAGCACAGCTCACTCTCCGACGCCCTATTGTTAAGGCCTAGCGCAGTCGTCTTTGGGACCCTCAGGGCCCTTGTTAATGTGGACAGAACGAGATTTTCCTAAAAATGACTTAGTCAGAGTGACCCTGCAAGGATCGGCTGGCCCCGTTCAGAGGGTCGTAGCCACGAGGCCTGCCAGCGCTCTGCTTGTCTCGAGTGCACCAATCTACATGCATTTTACTCCGTAATCCCTCGATAATCCCTCTGAAACGCACAGCGCCACCAAACCTGACACATCTTCCCAGCCCCTTGAGGCCGAACAAACTGTGAGCTTCCATCCCCTTTTTACCCGTAACACGTCTGTATATAAGTTGATTTGGCCTGCTACCGACAATTTTTTGTTCCAGTTTTGACGGACTCTCATCGCAAAACATCATTGCCGCGAAGAGTTCAGAGTATCATACTCTGTCTCACAGGCTCTCAGCCCTGCCAGAAGCTCCTTCTCCCGGCCACCAATCAAAACTGCCTCAGCAACTCCACCTGCGCCGCGACTCACAACACAGTACGGAGTACAACATACTGGACAACAAACTTTCTACTTAAGACGCACACGTCCCACGTCTCGTGTCTTCACTACCTTGTCCTTAGGCATTTGCTGCGTTCGTCGGCTGTTAAGTGCGGCTGGGGAGTTTTCAAGCTTGCAAGGCTATCTCTCATCTAGCAGCCCCTTACCAGACATTCGGTGTCTGTTCTTCTAGCCCTCACAAATCGTCCGATCTCAGTCCCAACCTACCGCCATGGACCACACTCACCACCACATGGCCGAGGGCGCCGACATGACCATGGACCGTTGCACTATGAACGTATGCGTCTTTTCTATCTGAATTATGGGACGACTGGCTTGGAAAGAGTCGTTCGATTATTGGTTTTGTTCCTGATAATGCTGACCGCCCTCGAGATGCTCTTCACATGGGACACCAACAACCTTTGTATCGTCTTCCGCTGGTGGCACATCCGCACGACACCGGGCCTGATCTTGTCGCTACTCGCCGTCGTCGCCCTCGGTGCCGGATACGAGGCCTTGCGCGAGGGCATCCGCCGCTACGAGATGGTGCTCGCGAAACGCGCTGAAGCTGTGCCACGTAAGCCCCCCCTCTTACCCCTTCTGTGTTTCTTTTCATTTTTCTAGATTGCCCACCTGTCCTTCGTTTCTTCCTGTTTGTCTCCTGTCAAACTCCCATTTGCTGCGAGAGCAAACAGCTAAGCCGTTTCTGCCGAACAACCGAATAAAGAAGACCGTGAATCCCATGGAGACCGAGATGACAATGATACTGAGACCACGCCTTTCCTCCGTACAGGCCAAGCCCAAGTCGACGTCAACAAACGCGCACACGTCACCAAGGCCGTGCTTTACGGCATCCAGAACTTTTATGCTTTTATGATTATGTTCGTCACCCGAACCCTCCCCCACCCTCCTGGACCTCTCTCCCTTCTCGACAACTAACTTCAGTTTAGGCTTGTTTTCATGACGTACAACGGCTGGGTGATGCTCTCAGTGTCCATCGGCGCCTTTGTTGGCTACCTCCTCTTTGGCGGTGCGACACCGGTCGTCAAGGAGACGGCGTGCCACTGATATCTTGTCACGTCACATCGCAGCATGGGCAGCCGTCGGCCGACGAAGGTATGCTTACCGTACACTAATAGTAGGGCTGAGAGCCCGACTGAGCGGGCCACTCCGTTGTTTTTTGAACTTATTAGGAACGATATTTCAAAGAAATGCGTACAGGGTACACCGGAGTTTGGTAGTTGAATTTATGCAGCAATTTTATCTGAGATAGCACCGATGTTTGCCTTTATTCGCTTTATTTTTTCTCATTAAATATAGCATGGTCGTCTACGACATGCATTATGCTCTATACACCATTATGTCAGTCTCCATGGCTAGATTACATTTTGCTCGCCTCCTTCAGGTCCTCATGGGTCAGCTCGCTGCCTGCCTTCTTCTTCTCACCCAGCCGGCCCATCTTCTCCAGACCTTCGATGATGCGCTCGTCGCCAAAGTGCGAGTTGTGCTCAAAAGCAGGTGTCTCTCCGTACGCCAGCTTGGCTGCGTCGACGATGATACGTGCCGTCATGCCCCACACCTTATAACGGCCAGGGGAATCTCCAATTTCGTCGGCAACGGATTCATCCTGGTCCTTTTGCTCGTCTTCCTTGTCAGTGACCACGGCGGGGGGTGTCCCTACGCCATGGTCGGCGGCCACGACTGCTGCCGTTGTCTTCTTTTTGCTGTCGACGTCGTCTCCGACGTCACGTACCCGCTTCCGCGGCTTAGCTACACGCTGGCCCACCACGGGCACGTAGAAGAAGTGCATCCGCCACGGTTCCTCGTGCCAATGGATCCATGAGCCTTCGTACCAGGGACCTGGTGGCAGCTTTGGCCGGCGTAGTGGGACCCCGTTCTTGCCATTTTGAAGCTTGATCTGTGACAGCGCCAGTGGCATGCCGTCGTCCTTGGATACCTCGTCTGTTGGCAGCAAAAAGTTGTGGAAGGGAGCGCTGAACACGGCGGCGACCTCCTTGGCGTCCAGCTTTGGAATAAGTGCTTCATCGGGCGTGACCTCGTCATCCCCGCCACAGTTGGATGCGGCGCCATTTGTTCTCTCCGGTGCCCCAACATCGCCCTCGCTTGCGTGTAGTAGCGCAACGCATGGCCGCACCACAAGTTCTGTCTTGGCCAGATTGTACGGCAGGTCGCACAGATGCTCGATCCGGAACGGCCGCGGCAGCTTCGAGTCATCCAGTGGCAGGCCAATTTCCTCCCAGGCCTCGCGCCGTGCAATCTGCTCGGCTGATTCTTCGATTGAGTCGGCCTTGCCGCCCGGGAACGCTGCGTGACCCGAGTAGTTGCGCAGGCTGGCAGCACGCATGGTCAACACAACGCGCAGGTCGCCTCGCCGGTCGGCATACAACAGAACCAGCACTGCAGCGCGCCGGCTGACCGGTAAGCGGTCCCAGAGGGGAAAAGGTGGTGGCCGGAAGGCGCGCAGGCGGGCAATGGCGGCCGCAGAACGAGCGTTGAGCGGAGCCATCGTGGAGGGATCCCAGTAGTAGGAATCGTCTCCAACGCTAGCGCGAGGAGCGTTGTCGTCGTCGCTAAGGTCGGCTTCAGGCTTGGGGCCGCCAACAGGCTCGGAGTTGGCTTCGTGGACGGTTTCCGAGAGGTCGTCGATTTCAGCCGGCGTAAGCGTTGGCTCGGCGCCGTTGGTCTCGGGAGAGATTGTGTTGTCGTTGGTATCGTCAATTGTCGTCAGAGCAATAGTACAATCCGTGGCTTGGTCTTCAGCAACAGCTAGACGGCCAGCGCTGCCAGTGGGCATCATGGAGTTGGGAAGAACAGAAGAACAGAGCAGAAGGGTAGGAGACACATAAAAAGGGTAGGTGAGGAGACAAGTCACGACAAGCAGCCCTAGCCTGGGCAGATCAACAAGAGCCGGTTTACGGTGGGAATAAATCGTATTAGACAAGCAAATGGGATGGCTAGGATTTACCAGCGCCCGTACATTCGCCAATCGGCAAGTCTGTAGCTCAGTACAGTCCCGGCTTGCGCCGGACAGCAATGAGGGGCGGTTATGGGTGGATGCCGAAAATTGGAGACTAAGCTCTACAAGCGTCCGCATCGTAGAAGTTGCGGGGGATGTGAGTAGAAGTCTTGCGACAATGAACTGGAGGAAAAAATATATATGATTTGAGATAAACAAAAGCCTCAGCACCAAGCCCGAGAGCACTGTGAGTTTTTGGCGACGGTTCGCATAATAGCTAAGCGCGCCTGTTTAAGTCAGTTTGACCATGCAAGAGTGCATTCGACACGAGGCAAGGCCACACGCTTAGTGGTTAGATACTAAAATACATGACATTAACCTAACAAATAATACATCGTATTTGCCAATACCCAAACCAAACGCGGTCAAAACACAAAACGCCGTGTGTGTGTCCCTTCTGTGAACCTCTTTGAAGCGCCCAAGAAAACACCACAATGCATTCAATAAACACAGGCCACCCCGCCATCACGATGGCGGCCAGGGTGTGACATCCATCTTCTCGTCCTCATCTCTGCCGTAAAATCGTCTTTCTCTCTTGTCATTCTGTCTCTCCTCACTATTTTTGGTGCCACATCGCTCTTCCCTTGAGCCGTTATACCCGTCGGCGGCTGGCGACAACTGTGTTCAATCCAAGGCCGAATCGAGGATGCTTCGCGATGATCTGCTCCTCTAGGAGATCACGGCCTCTTCAGTGGTCGTATCCTTATCGACACCAGGTAGAATCGTCTCCTCGGGCGCCGACTCATCCACAAACTTGCGCTCACTGATGTGATCCTTCTCGCCACCGTTGGTGCTTCCGCTGTTGCTGCCGTCGGCCGTCCATACCTTGTCGGGGAACGTTCCACGCTGGCCCTCTTCATGCTTGAAAGTGCAATAGCGGTTGGTACATGGCCGGAACTTGCACATTGTCTGTATGTGTGTGAACTTGCAGCCGCGGACGGAGCAGTCGGCGCCATTGCGGCACAGCGGCATGGCCGGGTGGCGGAACTGGCAATGCGGGTTTGTACAGTTGGGGAAGAACTTGCAATCCTGCTCGCTCTGGTGGGCCGCACGGGCGGCTGGGGATGGGTGGCGTGCTGTGCACTTCTTGTTCTTGCAGGCGGCACCAAAGCTACACGCCTCCTGAACGTTGACAGTGATGCCGGGCGGCGCTGCAGGTGACTGGTGCGCGAACTTGCAATTTTCGTTCGCACAGTTAAGGTTGAACTTGCACATAGTCTCGGCTATACTAGAAGTCTCTGGCCGGGTCGTGTCGCTGTTCATGTCAAAATCGTCGAGGGTAAGGGACTCGCCATCGGCGGCGTTGTTGTCCTTCTTTTCTGCGTCGTTGCCGGCGTCACTTGAAATGTCCTGCTGCCCGTTCCGGAAGTTCTTATTGTTCTGGTGGGGGCGCTGGATACGGTCAGCCAGTGGGCGGCCACGGTTGTTCATTCCGCCGCGGCGGTTGTTGTTGTTCTGCATCATGTTCTGCTGCATCTGCATCTGCTGCTGCATTTGCATCATCATACGCGACTGCTGTTCAAGCATGGCGTACACGTCCATGGGCCCTGGCTGCATGGATTGCTGGCCAGTAAGCGCCTGTTGGCCGGGTTGGCCAGGCTGTCCAGGCTGACCCACCCAGGGCATGCCTGGCTGGCCACCACCCATCCCAGCGTTGGCGAGAGCATGGTTGAAGCTGGCGGTTGCACGGCCGTTCATATGCCGTGGTTGGCGGCCGTTTCCGAAACCGCCCATACCTCCTCGGCCATGTGGCCCACCGCGGGCGTGCGTGTTAATACCGCTGCCCTGACCACGGACGCGGTGCAGTACTGAATCGTTCGAGCGGTCCATTTGGCGGTTGATCTGTCCCACCACACGCTTGTCCCGTCCACCACGGAAGCCACCTGCACCGCTTCCGCTGCGCATGGCCTTAGGTCCTGTCGGTCTGCACACGGATGTTAGTAAATCTAGGTATAAAAAGGGGCAGAAGAGTCGGGGGAATAGTACTTACGCGCCAATATCACCAACGCTGTCGGCACCCGTGAGGTCCATCTCCACATCTTGGTCTGCGTTGTCATGAGCAGGAGCGACTTGAGCCGCAGGTGGGCCGTTGATTGTCGCATTCTGTGTCTCGACGGTTTCAAAGAGCCATTTTGAAAATTCACGTGCACTGTTATCTTCAGGGTCAAGGTTGAGGAGGTCTCTGGCAAGCTCCCCCGAGATCTCGTCTTCTTGTCTTCCGTTGACGAGCATGAGGATGATGTATTCGGCCATCGTGTTGTCGCTATCGTCACTGGGTGCCCACCCGTTTTCAGCAAGCTTCTTCTGGACCTCGCGCTGCAGAGCCTCCGCCAGAGGCGATTGCATCGTAATTTCGACAGGCATTGCGAGATGTGCGTGATGGCACGTGGCCTGCTGGGTAATAAGTAAGAAGGGTGGAGAAAGGCTCGTAGGTCGGTCGCCGTAGAGGCAAATCGCGACAAGATGCAAGGCTCGATATGAGCAGCTGCAACTGGATGCGCGCAAGTGCGTATGCTGTTTCGAAAGGACAAATCCGGTACTACCTCGATCGCAAAACGGGAGGAAACGAGTTGTCTTGTGCTTGCGGTTGGTGATGTCGGTGGGGATAGAAGTCGTAGGGAGCACAACGTGTGGCAATCAGTTTGAAGAGCTCTGCAGAAAATTGAAATGCTTTCGATGCGCCTCCCATAAAGGAAATTTGTCGCTGGTGTGCTGCGACCGGCATCCTTGGAGCAGCATGCTAGCGCGACAAATGACGCGCTTTCATTGGCCCACTGCCAAATGCTGTCACGTGCTGCACAGTGAATTGATGGTTTCAGAAACAGATGGCAGGCGCTGGAACCTAAAAGGCGTCCTGAGGCACCGAAATGGATTAGTCATTTGTAGTTTCTGGTGGCAAATCTCAATTGCCTAAATAGGAACAGCGGGCAACAGCATACTCAATGTGTCTCAGGGACAGCTGTGGCACTCCGAGACTCCACAGCCGCGCTCCCGCACCCATAGCTTCACTATCCAGGTGTTATGCCGCGCTTTGTACCTTGCCCAGGCCGTACAGCAATCTGCAGCAGCTTCCGTAGAATACGGAGGACTTAACCTTTATAGCCCGCGTGCTCGACTCTGCAAGTATTCGGAGAGAACCATCCTTCTTCGCGGTCGAGATTATGCACTGTTGTAGAAATAAAAGTTTCAATACCGAATATGCCGTTAAAATGCCCTGGTCTATTAAGCCCCGAGGCGGATGTGTCGTTGGAGCGGGCTGCAAATTGATTGGTTGTACGATGTTCATGTGCGTTAAGCCATAGCGGCCGTTACCGTCTTTTACTTTGTTTCCTTTCACTCCTCATCCACGCACCCGACTCTACTGGGCTATATACGTCGTACTATGTTTGGATCTTTTTCTGCCGTGGCTTGTCCGACGGCTCTCTGACCAGCCTGTCTTACTACGGTCTTGGTTTGCTCTTTTATTTGCACGCTCGGGCGGTCAAACATCTTCGCTGTGTCACCTGCCGAAGAAAGACGCGCCGCCGTACAACATCCCGTGGAGCACACTTCCTGGTAACTGTCCTGGAGGTTGTAATCCGTCACGTCGTACGTCATGCGCCACGTTTTGGTTGGCCAGGCCAAGACAGACCATATGCTGCCCTCTATTTGCAGGCGAGTTTTGTTCTGTAGCACGACCGTCCTCCAGTTGCATTCCGTCGTTGTGAAAGGTGCTCCAAGCCGAGACATAGGGCCTTTGTCGAGCAAAAACACGGGGCCAGGCAACGAAACGAAAGACCAACGAACGAAGACATAAGAATCGGCAGCTGTACGAATGTACACACATTCCATACTACATCGAGCATGGGCGACTGAGTGAGCAGCTGACGCGTCCAGGAACTGTGGGCGATCCCAATCTCAGTCGCATCTGCTGTTGCATGAACCGCTGGCAATTCAACGGCAAGAGAGAAACAAAGACATAAAGTTTCTCGCCCTGTGCGTTGTCAGTTTGTTTTGGAAAGAGGCTTCGGCCAGTCGCACCTTCCCGACCTTTCCCCCGGCCTTTTCCCTTCCGCGCCCTGATCCTTGATAACACTTTCTTTTTTCCTGTTCGTTTATCTTGCCTATTCTCACACGTTCGCGTCTCCTGACCATATCCCCCCCTCGTCCCCCCGGCCATTCCCAATCGCCCGCTCTTTTTGGCCGGGCCTTTTCTGATCGCGGCGATCTACCTCTGACGTAACGTTGCGCCAACTGGGCTACCAGCCTCGAGCCAGCCTCCAAGCGTACCATGCCCTGCACGACTCGCACCAACTGCCATTAACTTTGTCCAGACTGCAAGGCCGGCACGCTTTTCAACCTCATCGTTTTGCTCTCTGGCCTTGCTCCGGTTGAACCAGTGCAGGGGGCCTGCCAGTTCAAATACAACGCTAGCTTGGGTCAGAAAGGCAGTGGCAGTAGATCGTCGGCCTTTGGGAGATTGCCAAGTTGTGCATCTGAGGCAAGGCTGTCGAGAACGACTCGAATTCGTCCACTTTTACTCAGTTCACGACCCACGGCTGGACAAGTCAGGCCTCGTGGTTCGTCGTGCGGTCCAGTGTTGGAGCTGTTCGTTTGAAACCAGCCCTGCTAGTTTAGACTGAACTTGCTGCGCGACAACGTCACACACGCGAGCACCCAGTGTTCGTCGTGCATCGTCGGGATTTGGGTCGCTTCTAGTTACAACACTACACAAACGCCACTTTCATCCTCACTTCATTTTTATTGTCTCCTCTCGCGTCCCTTGTTTCTTGTTCCCCAACCCGCCTCCAGGCAGATCCGTCCCGCCCTACGTTGTCTGCCACCGTACCAGAGCAGCGGGCAGATTGCAGTGTCGGACCTCTGCTTACCCTGCCTTTCCTTGACAATATATATTAATTATCGACTGCGGAACCTGGACTGAAATCGACATAAGCCAGAGGAGGCATTAAGACACGCGAGGCAGAAGAACCCCGGCAAGCACTTTTACACGGGAATAGAAACCTGCCAGAAATTCAAAGTCATTGCTCTCTTCCTTTTTTCGTGTCGATTTTTCTTCCTCTCTTCCTATTCCTCTTCATCCCTCCTTTGAACTCAAAGGAGTCCTCGGCCAATCTCGCGTCTCCCACGCGCGCAACTTTTCTTCGTTTTTACTCGTCTACACCTTTCTCCCTTCGTTTTCCCTCGTCACTTCATCATGCTGCCGTCACGGGAGATCGTCGCGACAATTCTTCTGGCAGTGGCCAGCCCAGTTGCGGCCGTGTGGCCTATTCCAACTTCCATGACAACAGGCAATACATCCCTGCTGATCAGCCAGAACATTGCCGTCACTTACAACGGTGCACCAGTACGGACCTTCTCTTCTTCCGTCTACCCTTCTTTTTCCTCTTGCCCAATTCCAAAGGACGGCTATCACCTCCAACAGTGTTTAAATCCTGACCGTCTGCTCGTGCAAAAACAGGTTGTCTACACGTATGGCTATGAGCCTCGCGATGTCCATAACAGTGCTCAAGTAGTCGCCGGCGGCGTGTCGCGTGCGCTTTCAGCCATCTTCCAGGCAGGGCTGGTGCCGTGGAAGCTGCACCAGAAGAACTCACTCGACAGCTTCCAACCTAACCTCTACTCAGTCACGAAGTGGGTGAGTTCGCTTACAATCAAGCAAACCAGCAAGGATTCAAACACGACCTTCCGTCCCAAGGCCGGCGAGGTGGATGAGTCGTACAACCTGACGCTCAGCACAGCCGGCGCCGCCACGCTGACAGCCGTATCGTCCACGGGCGTTTTGCATGGTCTGGAGACGTTCGCGCAGCTCTTCTATGAGCACACCGACGGCAACGCCTGGTACACGCCCTTTGCGCCGGTCTCGATTCAGGACTCCCCCAAGTACCCGCACCGCGGTGTGATGATGGACGTGGCGCGCAACTGGTACGACGTTAAGCACATCTACCGCACCATTGACGCGATCTCGTGGAACAAGATGAACAGGCTGCACTTGCATGCTACGGACTCACAGTCGTGGCCGCTGGAGATCCCGAGCATGCCGGAAGTCGCCACCAAGGGCGCGTATCGCTCGGACCTGACCTACGGCGCCGATGACCTGGAGGCTCTGCAGAAGTACGCAAACGCACGGGGCGTGGAACTGGTAGTTGAGATCGACATGCCGGGCCACATCGGCTCTCTGTCGTGGTCGCACCCGGAGCTAATTGTGGCGTACGACGCGTTCCCGTATTTTTGGTGGTGTGCCGAGCCGCCATGTGGTGCGTTCAAGCTGAACAGCACGGAAGTTGACGATTTCTTGGATAAGCTGTTTAACGACCTGATGCCGCGCGTGGCGCCCTACTCGGCCTACTTCCACATGGGTGGTGACGAGCTCAACGCCAACGACTCTCGCCTCGACCCCGGCGTAGGAACCAATGCGACGGAGGTGCTGCAGCCGCTCCTGCAGCGATTCGTTGCCAACAACCACAAACGCGTGAAGGCGCACGGCCTCTCGCCGATGGTATGGGAGGAGATCCCATTGACCTGGAACGTGACGCTGGGCAACGACACAGTGGTGCAGTCTTGGCTGGGCGACAGCTCGGTCAAGTCGCTGACGCAGCAGGGCCTCCAGGTCATCGACAGCAACTACAACTACTGGTACCTCGACTGCGGCCGCGGAGAATGGCTCAACTTTGCCAACGGCGAGGCATACTCGACATACTACCCGTTCAATGACTGGTGCGATCCCGCCAAGAGCTGGCGTCTGGTGTACTCGCACGACCCGGCGTCCGGCCTGTCGGACGAGGAGGCCAAGCTGGTCCTGGGCGGCGAGGTGGCACTGTGGAGTGAGACGGTAGACGGCACAAACCTGGACACGCTGCTGTGGCCTCGCGGCAGTGCGGCAGGCGAGGTACTGTGGTCGGGCAACAAGGACCCGGTGACGGGGCAGAATCGCAGCCAAATGGAAGTGGCGCCGCGGCTCAACGAGTGGCGGGAGCGCATGGTGCGCCGTGGCGTGATGGCGGCGCCGATCCAGATGGTGTGGTGCACACAGGCAGACAACTCGACCGAGTGCTCGGCGCCGGCGGGGCCAGGTTACTGAGAGGCCGAAGCGTGCGGGCCAAGACGAATGGAGATGAGACCAGTTGCAATGTAGGAGAAGGAAGCGAACGCACGACGTAAATTACAAAACCATATTCATATAAAAGGAATCCAATGGCACAGTTGGCCCGGCTAGACGTATGGGTAGTGTAGGACCCGTTTCATGGCGTGGAGCTAGCTATTTTATTACTCCTGAATGGATGGCGTATCTTGAATCTGCCAGATCAAAGGTCAGGGACTAGTAGAAACCGAGTACACGACTTCACATGGGGGTCTACAGAGCAAAAAGTATCATACAGTATTGGTAATGAGCACGATGACTCTCACATTTTCGTACTTGCAAAACCATTCGTCATTCCCGCTAAACCCCCGAAAGGAAACGGAGTGGGGACGGGTTCATTCCGACAATGATCTACGTCAAGAGCCACAACTGCCACGAAATCTCATAAATGTACTGAACCGGCGGAGTCTCACAGGACAAAAGTCTGGGGAAGCAGGCAGGCGGTTATCAAACACGTCCTCGAGAACTCGGGATGCATCCGGCGGTGAGGTACTTCGTAGACGGGCGGGCTGGATGGGGCAATGGAGCAAGCGCACCCGAATTCTGGATATTGCACGGAGTACATTCGTAGGTTGTTGTCAAGTTACGTTGGTTTAACAAGCACAGGCAATGCTGATCTTGAAGATGATCAGAAGCGGGGGAGACGTGGCAGACACATGAAACCCAAGAGGCAGACGCCAGTGGGCACTCACTATCTAACCGCCGCTGCTGTGTTTGTCACCGCGCCGATCGAGCCGCATTCATATCTGAGGCTCTTTGTATTTTTAGTTTTAGTCTTAACCCCATGTCTTGTACGGATTGCGATATACATGTCTGCCCTTTTGCCCTCCTTTTTGTTCCTGATATTGGGGCCGCTTTGTCACACTGCCAGCGTGTTTGCGAGCCAATCTTGCTTCGTTCGTCCCGTCGCCCATTCTTCATCTCCTTGTTTTCTGCCTGATGTCGTCTCGAGGTCGTCTTCTCCCCGTTGGCATTTTGCCCCTCGACGATCGCATACGCCTCTTGCGGGGTTTGTGTCCATCTGGAAGGTCCTATCGTCCTATCTTTGTTCCATACGTGCTGTTCCGCCGTTACGTTTCCGATGCACTCCATCCTGTTCTTTTCCAGTGCAAGTGGCGCCAATGCCACTAAAACAACAAAAAAGCCCTCCCGTTTCAACTTTAATCAAACATGGTTAGACTTTCAATCCCCGCAACCCAATGAAGCAAACTGCCTCGGCATGAGCTCTTTTTTGGGTTGTGCTTTCTTTCTGACAGCTGAATTTGCGCGCCTCCCTCGACAGCCCCCGCCCTCCCCATGTCAGCCACCACCCCCAGCCAATGGATATACACCAAAAGCAGTACGCGGTCTTCTCAGCGTAGCCTTTTCCAGTGCTCGCCAACATGGGGTGCCGTGGCAAGCACGGCGATTGGACCATCTCGGCTAGCCAGATTGACTGCTTACTTTACCCCGATGCCGTAATTGGAGGCACCGCAGGAGTGCTTGCAACCACATTCTTACAACGTCCCATATGTATCTTCGAAGGTGTCGCGGCGTCGCTCAGTCTGGTCTGTCCGTATAACGACACTGCATCGAGCCAGGTGTGAGCACAGCACGTCACGGTGCCGGAGAGTGGCCCGGGCGGAGAGTCCACATGCAAAATGATGAGCCGTTTGTAGATGCTCTGCAAATGCGCTGCAACGACATGGACAAGTTGAACAAGTCCCAAACTCAAAGCAGGCCGACCAGGCCTGCCAGGCAGCAACAATGCACACATTCAAATGACGAGAATCGAATGGACATAGTCTGATGTTCGAACGAAGACTGGCGAGTATCTAAACGCCGCTGTCCAGCAAGCTCCACGCTGCTGCTGTGTAGCTGTACAAAGACTGGGACTTGTAATGCGTCTGGGCAGGTAGTGGCCTGCGCCAACCTTACCCCATGCCCAGGCGCCTCCTGACCAACGGTTTCCCCGGATTCAATCCGACTTTTTAAACCCCAGGTGCAAGATGCCTTGACCTGCCGAGCCTAGATGGCCAAGTTAGTTCCGAGATCCATCGTTTCCGTTGCTCCTAATGCCCCATGCTTGCGTCCTCGTATGATAGCCCATCCCTTGTCCTCTTTGTCGTTCTCCCCGCTCTTCTCTTTGTAAATCGTCCCCGAGCTGCTCGCTGCTCGTCTGTATTACGACACCCTTTTCCGCCGTCTTGGTCTGTCTGCTTCCCCGTTGGATCACGACCTTGTATTTTGGCAAGGAGCGTGTGCTACAGGAAACGACCGACTTCTATAGAAGGAACGCATCCCCCTCCTTCGCTCCTTCTCATTTTTTCCCGTTTCCCCACGACCATTCCCTCTAAGCCAAAAACGACGTCATTTGTTGTATTATTTTTCCGGCACCGTTCCCAAGGTCTCTTCTTGTTTGCTTTCCTCTGCCACTCCATCTCCACAACCAGGGTACTTTTGCTTGGTGCATTCTGTCTGCCCCTCGTCGCCATCACGCCAACCCTCGGTCCTGCCGCCGCTGCACTCGCCGGTTTTCCTCTCAAAATCCGGCCATCGACAACTCACCATTATGGGCTTGATTGAGTACATCGCCAGCCACTTTTCGTGGAAGTCGGCCTTGGCCGTCATCGTCCTGGTCTATGTCGTGTACTCGGCCTATGTCCACATCGACGAGCGCAACCGCCTCCGCCGCACGGGCGGCTTCCGGGCCCCGTATTTTCCCGGCCGTCTTCCCGGAAGCATCGACCTCGTTATCCGCACACTTAAGGCCGCCTCCAAACACAAGAACCGCGAGCACTGGGAGTCCATTTTCCGCTCTGTCGATAACCACAGCGCCGAGTTCCGTGTCCTGGGCCGCCGCATCATCTTCACCGATGATCCGGAGAACATCAAGGCCATCTTGGCCACCCAGTTCCAGGACTACGGCAAAGGCGAGCCCTTCCACCGAGAGTTTGAGCCCTTCCTGGGAGATAGCATCTTCACTACCGACGGCAGCCGCTGGCACGCCAGTCGCCAGCTCCTCCGCCCGCAGTTCATCAAGGACCGCGTGTCCGACCTGCACACCTTTGAGAACCACCTGCAGGTCTTGTTCGCTGCCATGGCGGTTGGCGGCGATGCCGCCGCCACTGCCGCTTATATTTCGTCCCGCAACGACGGCACCGCCGTTGCCAACATGTCAGCCAACGGCCGCATCCTTGACATGGCCGACCTCTTCTTCCGCTACACGCTAGACGTGGCTACCGACTTCCTTCTTGGCAAGGACACGCAGTCTTTGACGTATATCTCTCTCTTTCACCGTTAAACGACCCTCTTCCCCCCTTGTTTCGTTCTTGCTTTCTCTCCCATTTTGTTCACTTTCGGTCTCGCCAATAACTACTGACAATCACACAGCATCCCTCGCCAGGAGTTCGCTGAAGCCTTCAACGAGGTTCAACGCGTCCAAAGTTTGATCAGCCGCACCGGCCCGGCCAACACATTCATCCCGCGCGGCTCGTATAACCGTGGTCTTCGTGTCATTGACGAATTTATCAACCCGTTTATCGACAGGGCCCTTTTGTTGTCACCTGACGAGCTCGAGAAGACCATACACGACAGCGACGACACCCAGGGCCGTTACACATTCCTGCATGCCCTCGCCCAGTTCACGCGCGACCGCAAGGTTCTGCGTGATCAGCTCATGGCTGTACTTCTGGCCGGCCGCGACACAACTGCCGCCACGCTCTCGTGGGCCATATACGAGCTGGCCAAGAAACCCGAGTGCGTCAAGCGCCTGCGCGCTGAGATCGCCCAGAACGTTGGCATCGAGGGCCAGGCCGAGTGCCGCCACCCCACATATGCCGATCTCAAGTCCATGAAGTACCTGCAGCATATCCTGAACGAGACCCTGCGCATGTACCCGGCTGTGCCCTTTAACGTGCGCCTGGCCCTGCACGACACCACATTGCCACGCGGCGGTGGGCCGGACGGCTCTGAGCCGGTGGCTGTTCTCAAGGACACCCCGATCGGCTATTCGACGCTGCTCATGCACCGCCGTGCCGACCTGTACCCCGCTAACCTGCCCAACCCCGACGAGTTTTACCCCGAGCGCTGGGACCACTGGCAGCCGCGTCCCTGGCAGTACATCCCCTTTAACGGCGGGCCGCGCATCTGCATTGGCCAGCAGTTTGCCCTCACCGAGATGGGCTACGTGCTGGTGCGCTTCTTCCAGAAGTTTGAGAGGATCGTGAACCACATGGATCCCATCGACGGTGGTAGCCCCAAGCTCAAGGCTGACATCGTCCTGCAGCCTGGTGATGGCGTCAAGGTTGCATTTTTCGAGTCCGGCAAGGCACAATAAGCGACGGTGGTAAAGAAGAATGGCGGGACAGCAGGCGAGGCATATAAAGTATATGTGGTGAGATTTTATCATGTAACGGGCTGCAATCTGAGGTGGGAGGAACCACGCTTGTATCATATTTCATGTTTTACGTATCCACGTGTTTGATGTTTTTCTTCTATTACGGTTACGAATTTAAATGCACACCTCACATATCACAAACACCCAGCTTTATATGTTGTTGGCTACAATCATTCTTTCAGTGTCGACCACAGCTGTAACTAGCGCCAGGCTGACATCAGCGTCAACATCAACTGCATGATGCTGCAATATCTGTTGTCGTTTATTGCTAAGAACACCCCGTAAACATCAACTGCCGTAAGGCAAAGAACTATTTATCTCGTGACTTAATTTGCACTACAAGCGGTAGCTCTCCCGAACGGCCTCTCCAAACCGACGGATGGCCTCGGTCATCGCCGGCGCTGAGGCTGCAGCAAAGGTTGCACGGAAGTAGAGGCCTTCTGGGGGTTGGTCAGGCTCTGCAGCAAACCAGGATCCACGGCCGACGAGCACACCCTTTTCGATACAAAGGCCAAAGATCTCTTCCTCCAATTCTAGGATACCACGCTTGCCATGGTCCGGGTGCCGGGTGTGGTCAACTTTAAGCCAATGCTAAGATTAAAAGTTAGCCGGCGCTTTATCAAAAAGAAAGAGAAGAGAGTAACAAATATTCCAGATGGCTTACAAACATGCCGGCGGTAGGAGCGTTCCAGGAGACAATACCAGCCGGCAGATGGTCCACGCAGGCGTCCAAGAGAATATTACGGCGCTGGGTGTAGGAATCGCGGAGGTGTTCCAGCCACTTGAGATAGCCCTCATGCCCCCACGTTTTATCGACGAGTTGGTAGATCGCTGCTTGGGAGATACCGGAAGGGCCTTGGTTGCAAGCCTCGCCGTGGCGTACGAACCGTTCAATGATCTGCTCCGACGCTGTCAACCAACCCATGCGCGAGCCGGGCACCAGGACCTTGGAAAAAGAGTCCATGCGCATCACGCGGCCGTCTACATCGAGGCTCACAAAGGTCGGGATCAGCGACTGCAAGAATTCGTCGGAGTTTCGAGCTGGGGTCGACGTTGGTGCACCAGCTGGGCGGTCCCGCTCGTACGGGGGCATCTGCAGGAAGTAGTATGGCTCATCCTCAAGGATATACACGTCGTGGAGGCTGCAGACGTCGTAGATGGCCTTGCGGCGCGCGGCGCCTTGGGTTGCTCCGGTCGGGTTCTGACCACTAGGAACAGTGTACAAGAGATGGGGTTTAGGAGAACCGCCACGAGCCTGCACGTCCCAGCCGGACAAGAGGTCATCCAACCTCTCCGGGAGCATACCCTGCTCGTCCATCTCCACGCCCAACACACGGATACCCAGAGGTGCAGCCGTCTCCAGCGCCGTAGAAAAACTGTAGGTCTCCGTCAACATTATATCACCACGCTCGCGGTCGCAGAACATGCGTAGGGCCTGCTCAAGAGCTCCGGTGCTGCCTACTGTAAGGCATGTTTTCCAGTCAGAGTATGGCGGGCTGCATACGAGTTCAGTGTGCTCCGTAACCCAGCGCAGCATTTGAGCTGAACCTGACGACTGGCCATAATTGAGCGCAATGGACAGGTCGTACTCCTCTGCAGGGCTGCTGCCGCCACTCGTAGCAGCTAGGGTCTGTGACGCATCGTATTTGCCCATGCTGACAGTTACACCTCCATCCTCAGATGCCGCTGCAGCCTCCGTAAATCCGGCATGTCCATTAGGGACGCGTAGGCTCATAGAAAGAATGGGGAAATGCTCCGGTGACGGTAGGCCGCCACCAAGGGAGAGCAAGCCTGGCTTCTTCAGATGGCGCGCCGCCTGCTTCAGTACACAGGGCTCCCGTGCCGCACTCTCTTTACTCAGGATATGATCCCATCGCCGTGCCTTGGGTAGCTGACGCCAAGCCGGGAAGGTCTTGAACAAATCGACGTCAGCCGAAGCGGCCGTGCCGGCTACCAGTCTGCCGTCTCGCTTCCGTCGTGCTTCGATATCGGCGACGGTGATGCTGTATTGTCTATCGGCCGGGTCCGACCCGTACTGCACCTCGGCGGCAGCCGCCAATGACGCACTTGATCGTGCGGTTGAAGCCACAGAAAAGCATTGTGAATTTCCTAGCCGTCCCACCTGTTGGTACCCCGTCAACTTTTGTTGCGGTGCTATGAAGCCACGCCGAGAAAGCTGCCGTGCCACTTGAATTGATACTCCGGCCATCAGGACGGTAGTTGGGGCGGATAAAGACCGCCGGGCAAGCAGCGTCGCAAGGTGGCCCATACTTTCGGTGTCCTGGCGGGTTAGGTGGTGAAATAGTCACGTATGTTTTTTTTTGTGGTTGTGATGTTTCAGTACAAGACGTAGTGAAATTCGATGAAGTCAAGTAAACTGAAAGCAACAGTAGTGAGTTTCGGCCAAATAAGAAAAAAATATAATCAGGTACTTCTCATTTAGCTGATCAGCCACAGGAGTGGATGGACGGCTGCTGGTGACTTCTTCGTGGATAGTGTAAGTGAAGGTGATGGGGAGGAGACGCCGGACGATAAGACGGTTTCTATGGCTGGAAGCGGTAGTCGCGACCTTCGACCAGGGGCTCCGGTTTTAGGTTGTCGTTGGGCGCAGTTGGTGTCTCGCGCGGACCTGGCGTGTGCGGGGCAGTATTAAAACTCCGTATTACGGTCCGTATCTAGCCGCATATACCCACCCTTTAGGACGGTGAAAGAATGTTTCTTCGCCGGCACTGGATCGATAAGAGATCATTGTACGTAAATCGCGATAGGACTTGGGTCAAATGACACATTTAGTAACTCGAGCAAGAATGTCGTGGTTTAATGCGGAGCAAATGGCTACTGATAGTGAATTTAATGCAAAGGTCCAATACTGGACAACCATACCCACTTGTCGGCTGGCCAGCCCAATCCCAGATGATCGGCGAACTTCGACGCACAGAATAGATAGGACCGGGCCGTGCATTGCGAAACGGCTCCGTCGTATCCGAATAAGCTGCCGAGAAGCGTGGGTTGTTCAAGTGTTGTTATTTGGCTATGCTCTATCTACATCTTTGACGTCGAAGTAAGCAGCAAAGGTCACGGCAATGTACCCACGTCTTCAGTTGAATAAAGCCCAACCAAGAGACATTGGTGCATGTCAACGCACGGAGGAATATGTGTGTCCGCTTTAGTCATATCTCATGATGTCAAATGCGCCCGGTCGCAGTTATATATAAATCGTAGTTTGCTGTCGTCGCTGTCCAAATAAGACCCATGATGGCATAGAATAAAACGAAATGTCCAGCGCACCGGGTGGCTGGTCCTTTAAAGTGGCTGAGCAGCCCGGGCGGAAAGTAAAACCGACATAAAATATCACCTATGAGAAACACTTGTGCATCGGTGACAGAGCAATAGGCCACATAGTCGAAACATACGCAAATCAGATATTGTGAAATAGTTCATGCCCGAAGAGTTCAAGGATCCTAATTGAAAACAAACATACTCAACAAAAGAACAAAGAAGAAATAAACGAAGAAGCAAAAACTAAAAGGACCAAAAAACTCCGTACAGCCGATGCTATTCCATAGTCTTGCATGAGCTGCTATTGAATTGCCTGTACTAATCAGGGCAGACGTGACGAAGGTTGTGTGCAAAGATAATCATGCACGGGGCATGAATTGCCAACAACAAGTTTGGTGCGATGGTAGGATGTGATTCGAAACACTGTGCAGAGGTCACCAGCTCAAGAGTCATACTTGTGCTTATGTGCCGTCGTTATTGGCTCGCGTATCCTGTAACAAAAGTATGGGTCAGACCATATCGCCCGTCGCAGCCGGGTCGTAACAAAGAAGGGAAGAGATTGAAATTTTATTCTGAAAACAAAATACAGCCGGCAACGCTACTTTGGCTCTCGAAACAGGTTTCGCCAGGTCCGCAGTTTTTGAAGGGATTTCCAAGAAAGTAAAAAGGGGGTGAAGCGTCCTGGCACAAAATAAAGAGCTCACAAGTTCGTTCGCCCGAAGGCCATTGGAAGACGCTGGTCTCTCCTATATCAGCATGCAGTATTACACCATACTTATGGCAGGTGGTATAGAGTCTGCAAGCAAATCCGGAACCAAGGCACAAAGATGGATCACTGTGGCAATGATGTGTGGGCCAAGGAGGATATTTCGATGTCTTCGAGTAGTGGGTCATCCAGCAAGTTCCACAACATGCTTCTTCAAGATTCTGAAGGAAATAAGATCATACAGTCCAGGGGTGTCAGCGATCCGGACATCCTGTCAGGCACTGGGGACACTGTTGGGTCCATGGTATGTCCAGGTGCTAGCAATTGTTTCTTTGAATAGCCTGTGGGCGGCATCGTTGGTCAAACCAAGACCAGGGCGGAGGGTAACCAAAAAAGTGAAGGAAACGTTGTGTGTGAAAAAGGGCGGAGGAACCAATGGCAGAGTTGGAGAGCACAAAAGGGCACGGGAATATTGTTTACAGATCCCGGGCTTTCGATACATGTCCGTATCCTTGTCCAAGTCCGTCTGCCGTGCCATGTATGGCTCAAAAGCCTAAATATAGGGAAAAGTGAACAGCAGGATTCCTTTGACCGCTCGAACTACGCCACTGGCAGGTGAAAACAAGTCAATGCTGCATCGCAGCTCAGATCCTCTCGGCCGGACACAGGCTGGCCGTCGAAATAGTCACGGTCCACAGTGGGAAAAGGACCAATCTTCACGCCATGGAAATATCGGGCCTATCACAATGTCAGTGAGTGTATCCAGAAATCTATTATACATGGGGAACACACACCATTTTCAATCACACCCACTTGGCGATCAAATCTCGTCATGTTCTCGTCCGTGAGGGTCATTGCTGGTCCACTGAGTTCTGAGAAACTGTTCGAGGCAGGTCCAGTTTTCATCAAGTCTACGTCAATACCAGCGCCCCTGTCTACTCGAATCCTCTGAAGCTTGAGTAAACTGGCCGGGCATGTGAGACACGATGCAAATGTCCGGAATGACGTGGTAAGAATGCTCAATGTGACCATGGCGGTAGCATGCGGGCAGCACCCGAACAGGTTTCCGGGGTTTGCTTCCACAATCGCAGCCGGTAGCAGGATCATCGGAACAGCCCAAAACCTAAGACTAAGGCGTGTGTTAGGAGATGGCAAAAGAAAAGGGGAAAAAATAATACAGCAACGTGCGTACCGCTTGAACAAAGGAGGAAACAACAGTATCCAAGGACAAAAAAATACGAAACTAAAGGGTGGACAACTCACATAAGGTAAGAGTCCAGCTGGACCACAACGTAAAGAGTATAGGCGATAATATACACGGCCTGGAGACTGCAGCATGGATAGAAATAAGCGGGAGTAAATAGCAGAGCTGCACAATGGCCACCATAGATGGTCATAAGAACAAAACAATTGGAGAGCAAAATGTGTAACAAATAAACGAAATGGCACTTACAAGTTCAAGAAGCCCTCTGTCAGACTTTTTTTATCTGCCATGAGATATCCGGGGATGACAAAGATCATTGCCTCGGCGATGATCTTGACACAGCCTATCAAGACTCGGTTCTTGCGTGTGAACGCGCACAATACTTCCGGGGACTGGCTACACGAGCGTGTATAGGCTTCAAGAGAGGCCCCTATTGAGTCAAACTGAGATGTCATATTGAATGGCAGAAGCAAAAGATGCGTAATTTTGAGAACCACACACGGGATGTAACAAGAAAACTGCCAAAAAAAAGCGCCGAGATGATAGAGAAATTGAAGTGTCAGGAACAACAAACAATAATAAAAAAGGAACCCCACGTCTCGAACTGACCCGAAATAGAGGTATAGGGCAAAACTGCAATTAAAATTATATGTAAGTGAGCCACAGTCGCCCAACAGGATCAATCACAGTGGGCTCTTTGGCAGGTCTTCAGATGTTGTAGGTTACCTCAGGCCGACCATGGTTGGGTTGCGATGCTCAAAAAGGCGACTCCAGGTAGGCACCTTATTCATCAGCGATTGGTCCCAGCAGCACAAGGCTGGCAACAGGCTAGTCAAGATGTCGGGCAATCATGCAAAATGGCCTTATAATTACTTTTTGTGAAAGGGCGATCGAGGGTCTAGATAGACTGCAAGTATCCTTGGAGTGCGGTCGTAGATAGTCCTGGATTTCTGACCCGCGAGGCAATGGTCGCATGTGACAACGTGATTGGAGCTTTGGAATTTTCATGCCACCATCAGCATCAGATATTCAAAGTGGCGCTTATGACCGTTCCTCTTCCACGATCCTCGACCGCCTCGATCTGTCCCGACTCGCCACAAGTTAGAGACTGACTGGCGTCTAGGTTGGAAACAAAAAGGCTGCCATCGCACCATTTGTCATACAATGGTTGCGCATGGCGTTCAGGATCCACCATACGGATGGCCATTGAAGGTACCTATGCATTCGCAAAGTTGGGTCCCCGAACCACAAAACCAACGATGGCCAAGAATGAAACAGTCTGTGGCCAAACATGTTGCCGAAATTATCGTGGCTGCTGCTACAGCATCAATAGCCTCCCGGCGTGCAATCCTTCTAGAAAGAGGCTTGCGGTACAATGAGGTATGATGACAAACATCCAGCACAGATTCTGTAAGTGCACGATTTTTTGACTGACATACGTCCTGAGGAGAGGAGCAATTTACCCGGGTGCTCTATGGGCATAAGAGTGCTCTACTTTTCAAAGCGCTCGAGCAGCTGTCGGCCGAGGTGTCGCTGGTATCCTGTGTGGTCCTTTGGTACACGGTATCGTCTTTTGCAATTCGGCGCCGCGGCTTGGACCAGTACCAGTCGTTGTTTTTCCTCGTTGCTGGGGGGGCCGTTGCCGGGGTGGCCGTCGTTGTAGAGGCAAGCAAACATGTCGTTCTGCTCGCTTATGTACCCTGGGCGGCCTGCCTTGCGATGGCGGCCAGTTCGGCGGCCCATACACTCTGGCGGCAGATGCTCCAACCGGAGGCGAACCAGGACATGCTGGCAGACGGCAAGTATTTTGCACCCTGGTATATGCCCTATCATCGTGCGTGGCTTGCTGACAGCAGACAGAGAAGGTGACGGCTGCGTAACTCACTGCTCATTGACAGTAAGTCGCAAAGACAGGCCGCAATGGTGGTATGGAGAAAGTGATCGATGACGACCATCCTTGTGGGAGTGTGGATGTCATTGTTGTTGTTGACGATGCCGCCGTTGCCACATACATTGGGGGTTGATATCAGAAAGACTGAAATAGGGGGCGCACTGTTATCTACTTCGCTCCGTTCGTAGACGCATTTAGAACATGCCGATTCATCTTCCGTTTGCTAGGAATTATTCGCCCCATTTTATTGCCTGCTTTTGGTAGGAATACGGCCCGGATTGGCAGGTTCGAACTAAAGGGATGGTGCCGTACCGTCCGTTGCACATCGTGCAATGTTTAAGGTTTGTTTTGTTTGTGTTGTTTTGACCTCCACGGCCGTTTATTCTAGCGTACCCAACCTCCAGCATAATTTCATTGTACGACGTAAGATAATGAGTATTACGAGAGTTAGGCAAGTGGCCCCTGAAGTCGACTTGGCCAATGGCGCTCCTGAGATCCAGGTGAGCCTGGCCTTTGCTGCGGAAGACCCCAGCACCCCACTTTCCCTATTGTCACAACCAGCTGCGCTTCGCCTTGTGCATCCAGCCTCCCGATTTACGCTGTTATGCCCCAGTGGGCCCAGTGGTTTACCAATGATGCTAAACGAAAGTCCCTGTCGACGTGGACCTGGCTACTGACTACTGTTTGCCAGCCACAGAATATTTTGCGCTAAGCGTACAGGAGTCCTAACCGCAGCACTCACATGTGGCGCTTGGCCTGGGCCATTTCCAGCAAGGAAGTAAACAGACGACCGGGGGTCTGCGGAGGTATTCCAGCGCACTCAGGTAATATTGTCAACATCCCTGTCGCTAAACGGTCGCCACTCTTCCCAGCCTCGCGATAAAAACAACACACGCTCTCCACAACAAACCTACTGTATTGGACAAGAGGCTGGCTGCGCGTGCGTGGCGCGCAATGCGTATAAAGCATCGATTGGTTTAAAAGACATAATCCTCTACCGAGTGAATTACGACATTGCGGAGTTCCCGTATTGCATTGCATTCCTGTTGCGCGGATGATACTTCAAATTGTACTTGAGACGGCACATCCGCAATTTTGTATTTCTGAATCTTCTGGTTCTCTTTTTGTTCCCAATTCGACATTGCTCCTCTATTTTTGAACACCCTGCTTGACGTCTACGGTTGTCACGCAGTAGCATTGTGTCTCACCCCGGATTAGGCACGGCCGTCGCCGCATTCCATTGCATCTCGACATCACCCGTTTTCCTCGGCTTCCCGAATTGGTCTCTGACCTGCCCGCTCACTATGCGCTTCTTCCGGGCTCGCGACTCTGCCTCCACAGCCGTCGCCGTTGTCGTGACAGCACTCGCCGCCTCAGTGTCCGCACAGACATCTACGTCATGCAACCCATTGACAAATTGTGAGTACAACCTTTGGACCTCCATAGGGAACACACTCTTTTGCCTCCTCTCCCGTTCCATCTCTACCTTTCGACCTGCTTCCCGCTACCGGTCACCTCATGTTAACTTTCTACAGCCAATTGTCCACCGGACACGGCTCTCGGTATGGCCATCGATGTCGACTTCACAAAGGGCAGCGTCAACTCGTTCACAGCCACCGGCGGCGGATCCGTATCGTACGGCTCGGATGGCGTAACCTTTACCGTTGCCAAGTCAGGCGACGCGCCTCAACTGTCGAGTATCTTCTACATCATGTTCGGCCGCATACAGTTTACCATGAAGAGCGCACCTGGCGCCGGCATTGTCAGCACGCTTGTCATGCAGTCCGACGACCTCGACGAAATCGACATGGAGTGGCTCGGCGCCGATAGCACTGAGGTGCAGACCAACTACTTTGGCAAGGGCCAGACAACGACGTATAACCGCGGCCAGTTCAACCCGGCCGCCAACAACCAAGCCGAATTCATCACGTATACAATCGACTGGACCGCCGACCGCATCGTGTGGTCCGTGGCCGACACTGTCGTCCGCACGCTCAACTACGCCGACGCCGCCTCCGGTCAGTACCCGCAAACGCCTATGCAGATCAAATTTGGCGCCTGGTCGGGCGGCGACACGGCCACGAACGCCGCGGGTACTGTTGAGTGGGCACGCGGTCCGACGGACTACTCGAAGGGGCCTTTTTCCATGGTCGTCAAGGCCATCCAGGTGACGGACTACTCGACGGGGAAAGAGTACATCTACTCCAACACGTCGGGCGACTGGCAGTCCATTGAGGCTGTCGACGGTCAGGTCGGCGTTAATGTAGGCGTCAACGTTGCGACCCAAACTGCCACCGCAACGGCCGCTGCAGCCACATCCCTGTCGCCTACTGTCCCGGCCGGTGGAATCGGCGGTGGCGCCGCCTCTACCGAGTCTGGTCGGCCATCGGTTCCGTCCTCTACGTCGACCGCCACCAACACAATTCCTAGCGGATGGGTCATGACACCGAGCGGCAAAATTGTCCCTGCCAGCTCCAATATGACTAGTGAGTTTTGCTCTCTGTTGTCCTTTTACGACAAATTGACGCAAATTTGGCAATCGCTAACGCAATCTTACAGGACCACCATGCCTGTCACTCATCGCACTGCAACTGTGTGGCTCTGTTGTCATTGGAATTCTCTCATTTGGCGTGTCGCCATTTTAATTCGTTTTTTTTTTGTTCCCATGCATTTTCTCGGTTTGTCTTTCGTTTTCTGATACCACATACACATCATATCGGCGCATATACACAGTAGGGAATTACGACGCAAAGGTCTGTTAGAAATGAGGCGACGATCGCCTCTTGGATACGCACAACAGAAAGCAACTTTTCCTTTGGTGGCATTTAATGGATAGCATGGTGTTTCTGCATTTTCAGTCGGTCAACTGGAGCATACCATATTCATAGGTAAAAAGCAAGTGCAAGATGCACGCTGGATATATACAGTGCACAGTGTGGCTTAATCTTTGTGTAAGCCGCACAACATAATACTATATATTTAATTCTAATACATTCACTGATCAAAATTGCTATAACTTTGCCCCAAGAGGAGGAAGAGGAGGCAAGGGAGGCAGAGGAGGGGAAACAATGACAGAAAGAAAATAGTAATCGGTGATTGCACCCTACCTCTCACATATGGACATGTTGCTACAACGATTTGTTGTTCAGAATGTTTTTGTTTTCATTTGATAATCTTTTGTGCATTTCTAATTAAGATTCTATCCCCAGCTAGTCTGTACTATTTCATGTCTATTCAAACACCATTGCTCCCCTCCGACCTCGCTCCATGTAGCATTTGTAAGCCAAACGCTGGTCAAGACACCACCCTATGCACTTTTGACCTCCCAACGCCTCATACGTCCGTCGACATTTTGTCCATGCCGTCTGCTTTGTGGGAAGCCGGCCCGCTATCGAGCCTGTAGACATATTTAAAAGTAAAACACCAAAATGCAACGAGTAAAACCAGAAACAATCAAATAGGACGTCCAACGATGAAAGACATAATAAGATGACTGCAAGCAAGTAAAACAAAACTCAACGCGAAAACAAGAACGGTACCACCTAAGATGAAAATACAATGCAAAATGAAAAAGGGAGCATCATCGAAATAAAACAGTGCAGTATGGAATAAGACCAACATGCTTTAGAACTCCCATGTAGAGTCGTTTCCAACAGACTGAATAGCCCAGTTGAATTTCTCACGAAGTGTCTTCGAAAAGAACTTCTCAATCGGGACACCGAATTTCTCAGAGAAGACCACAGTGAGGCGGGGATCAATGTAATTCTGTGGAGAGGTAGTCAGTACAAAGTCACTGTCGCCCATAAAAAAAAGAGGGACATCGTATGTAACTCACGATCTTCGAGGTGCTCAGAGCAACCTCTTTGTTTCCATCCTTGTCTGCTGCCTGAAGCTCCATGTTGTGGATACGCTCGTCGATCTTTTGAGCAGCCGCCTCGAGCCTTTCAATGGACGGAGCCTTTCCTTCAGCCTCAACCTTCTTCGTCCGGTTCTCCTTTTTGAATTTGGCCTCAAGTTCTGCAACTGTCTTCAGACGCTCCTTGAGCTCCTTCTCTGGCAGCGGCTTATCGCCATCAATAGCGCGCTTTTCATTGTCCTTTTCGAACTTCTTGGTGACTTTGGTACGCTGTTCTTCGGCAAGGAACTTTTGGTGTTCAAGAATCCATTCGTCCGTTAGCTCCGGACCGCGTTCGAAGTACTCTGCGCCCTTTTTCTTCTTAAGCTTAGGGTCAAGGTCGAGCATCATCATCCGAGTTCGCCACTTCTGGTATTTCAAGCCCTTGATACGATCACCCATTTTCTCCATTTGCGCCTCGTGGCTGGCTCCGACCGTCCGTTTATGGTTGCAGAGAATGGCAACCTTGCGGTTGCAATCGTTGTACAGCTTCACCTTCTCGGCAATAGATACGTTGGTGACTGGAAGCTCTTGAAGCAACTTCGACATCGTGTATGACGCATTATAGGTACGGAAAACCTTGGCCGTCAAGCCCTGCATGTAACTGGACAGGTGCTTATTGAGTTGGGAAGTCTAGACGTGAGCATAGTCAGCACCTTGCATGTATTTAAAAGAAGCGGAGAACACGAGAGCACAATAGACTTGATCTTACGTTCAGGCGGTCGAAAATATCGTCACCGTCCTCCTTCGGTGGTTTCTTGAACATCTTCAGGTTCTTAAACACCTGACGGTCTACCGTCACCTCGTCGTAGTACGGAATGCTGTCCTTGCCCAGGAAGTCAAAAATTACCGTGTTGGGCTCCCGAAGCGTGATGTGCTCATACTTGAGAGAGCAGCAGCCAACTGTGTCTGCCTCGTTATCGGTATCTTTCTCATTGCCGGCACGCAGTGCAAATCGATCGATCAGGTACATGGCAGTGGCACGCTGGCGGTCGGCCATGACCTCACTCTTAAGCTCTCGGGTGTAATCCGCACGAACACGCCCAATGTACTTCTTGAGGGCACGAGCCTTTTCAAATTTCTTGAAATCGGCCTGGCCCTTCACGGCGCTGTTTGCGGCAAGCATAACGTACTTGTAGGCTCCGTTGATGTTTTCTTGCCACATAGCCAACCACGTCGCTTTGTTGTCGTGCTGCACTCCCTTCCACTTGTGTCCGGCGGGTGGCTGGGGCACAACAGCATCCTTGCCAATGTTGATCGTGACTTGCTCGGGCATGACACGTTTCTTGACTCGGCCTGTTTTGGGATGCTCGCCGCGGCCACGGAATAAGCCAGGCGGCTCCACGCGAAAGTTGCCAACCTTTTCTTTCCGGCCATCCCATTTGCAGTAGAGATATGGGGCCTCCAGCTTCGCCTTTTCTTCCTTCTCTGCCTTCTTCTCTTCTTTTGTCCGGTTCTTCCTTGCTTCGGACTGGGCCTTGTAGTATTCAAACATGGGCTTGAAATCGAGTTTGGCAAAGTCTTTTATAGCCACTTTCTGGCCATCCGGACCTCTCGCGCCACCCGTCTGTTTCAATACCGCTTGGAAATCCGCAAAGAAATTCTTCCTGAAAGTCGGGTTTTCGGTGTTGACAGTCAAATGGAGCATAGACCCAAAGAAGGTGGCAACCTCCTCAGCTTCGGGATGCATGTCCACGGCCACACCGTCGTAATACAGACGAACATGCTTTGGGAGGGGTTGGTAAGGCGGGGGGAAGACGACACCAGCATGTTCAAGTGTGGTCCACTTGATCGAGTCATCCTCCTTTTTCGGTGCATCCCACCACCGGTACTCCTCCTCCTCATCATCATCGTCGCCCGGCTCAGTGCTCTCAGCCTTCTTCATGGGCTTAGACGGTGCTGCCTTCTTAGGAGTGTACGCAGCGGCTTTCTTGCTGTTACTAGTTGGCTTGGCAGGTGGTCTCGCTGCAGTCTTGGAAGTGCTCGGCGTCTTTTTCTTCGCCATGGGCACGTCAGAGTCCGATTCATCTTTTGCTTTCGTGCCGTTCGACTTCTTCAACGACGCGGGTGTCGCGCCGTTTGTCTGCCGCTTCTTCGGTTTAGAAAGCACCTCGTCTTCCGAATCGTCGGGTTGGGGAGGTTTGGAGAACGACGTCCCGTTAGATGGACGCTTCGCCTTGCCTAAGCCGTTTGCAAGGAGAGACTTGGCCTCAAATTCGGCTTCCTGTTCGATTTTGGCCTTCTTATTCGAGAGCCGGACGTCCAGAGGCTTCTTGCCATCCCCAGTGTTGATCAGAGGCGTGTCATTAATCGACAAAGGCAACTTGGACTGCTTCTTAGACACAATCGGTTCGTCCTCACTGTCAGACTCGGCATACTTGGACTTCTGACGCTTCGCCTAGAGAGTTTGTTAACCGAGATTATCATTTGATGGCTCCGCGCCCGTCTAAAAAGGTGAAACATACCATCGGTGCGTCGTCGTCACTATCCGACTCATCTCTGTATCTAACAGACTGGTCATTCGACGTACGTGACTTGCGCTTCACAAGCCCATTCAAGCCGGTCACTGGGCCATGTCGGATGGAAACGCCCGGAGGGGCCATTTTGACGTTCGGGGAATAGTTGTCCATGGCGGTATCGTCAGATTTGGAGATTCTAGAAGCAGATACTATACGAGCGTATTGGTTAGCGAGGTGTACGAAAGAAGTTAGGAACTTGATGAGAAGCAGCCGGCATGGTCAAAAGACTCTGAGGAAAGGATATCCAGTTTGTGGACAAGGAACATGATAGGAAGGATGCGGATGTTGCGATCAGCATTGTGACCAGTTGCAAGGATGATTGGCCGCACGCATAAACGCGATTTCGAGGGCAAACGTACCATGTCCGTTCGAGGCGGCCAGCGGCCGGTCGTCGTCGGAGCTGTCTGACATATTCGTCGTCACGGCGAAACGCACAGGTGTACGTCGAGTGTCCAGAGAGACCGAAAAAGGATGGTTTCGAGTTTGAGCGGCACGACGCGTCAAGGTGAAAAGAACAGATGCGGAGAGGAAAATCGAGGCACCGACAAAAGAAAAGCGTCCAACCACAGGGATTGGCGGTGCCAGCAAGGGCGAGTGGGATAGGGACCCGGTTGAAAGGAAAGTTATCGTAATTCAAGATAATGTTGATGCAGACCACGAAAGGGGGGAAAGGGTGGAAACGAGAGGAAGAAGACGCAAAATATTTAGCCAGCAGAGATGGGCCTCGAAAAGCAGTGGAAGGCGATTTGGGAGGGACATGAGAATGGCCGCCAGAAAGGGCCAGAAAGTTTTGGAGGCTAAAAAGACCAATCAACGCGAGCCTTGAGAGCTAGGGGACGGTAGCCAAGCACAGGAAAATGGAACGCTCAGCGTCCAGATTCGATGACTAGAAGGACGGGCGGAAAAGTGGGCGGCGAGGACACTGTGAAGGCCAGACTGTCTGTGGGGACGCGTGACAAGGGAGAAAAGTTCAAAAGAACTGAGGCTTATTTTCCTCACGTTTCAACCGCCAATCGCGCTGGTAAACGGAATACGGAGAAATTACCGAGAGCAGCATATTGTTCAGTAAAAATCTAGGGGACGAAGAGCGACTCGTAATACTTTTTATGCGTGGCGCGAGCGACTGTTGCGGAAGGAGCACACCGGGTCCTAAGCTGCTGTGATACTGTCTTTCAAGAGCCATTCCAGCCAACACAAAAAATTTGGCCAGCTTCTACGCAACTCTCATGTACGTATACAAATCGGTTGAAATACAGTGGGTCAATCACGTGATTATTTTTCCGAAACAACTCGACCCACCAAGCTGGACAGGAGGCAGGGTTGTGGCGGTGGTGGCTTGCACGATTTGTAGTCGGCAAAAAGGGACAGGCGGGCAAAGACTTCCCGGAAAAGCGCGAGAACAAGCGGAAACAAAGTTGGGGCCAAATGAAAAAAGACCTCAAACATCGCTCTTTTCACTCTCCACCTGCATCGACCTCACTCTCTATTCATTGAATCTTTGGCCGCCATCCACCAGCGACCAATTGATTTCTCTTTCTCCTGGACGACTTCTCGGTCACGCCCTTTTCTCTCCTTCCTCGTCGAACATGTTGTCTAGAGCGGCACGGCCAGCTCTGCGGGCAGGAGCTTCCGCTTCTCGGTAAGTGAAGCTTAGAAACACAAGTTGGATGCTTAGGACAAAGGAGCATGGAAAACAGGAATAAGTGGAACAATGGCCGGCGCTGAGGGATGCCCAGCTGCGCTCGATTGCATTGCGCGACAGGAACATCGACGGCCACAGGACGGATGAGCAGATGACGGAGAACTAGACGACTGCAAGTTGGATGGAAGTGGCGCATTATTGGAGGATGCCTGGCCAGTCACCAGATGCAAAGGACGACCAAGACTAACCACGCTCGCAGCTTCGCGACCGCCACCCCCGCGGCGTCGTACGCCACGCTCCGCGAGATTGAGGACCGTCTCAAGTCCATTCGCAACATTGAGAAGATCACCAAGACCATGAAGATTGTTGCCTCGACTAAGCTCAACCGGGCGCAGCGCGCCATGTTCGACAGCCGCAACTACGGAGAAACGTCCAACAAGGTTTTCGACGAGGCCGAGACCAAACCCCTCGAGGCTGGTGAGGACAAGAACAAAACGCTGCTCGTCGTCTGCAGCTCCGACAAGGGCCTTTGCGGTGGTATCCACTCGGGTCTATCCCGTACCGTCCGGAAGTTGTTCGCGGAGCAGTCCACTGCCGGCACTTCCCCGTCTTATGACCTCGTCATTCTGGGAGAGAAGTGCAAGTCGCAGCTGCAGCGCACCAACGGCAAAGACATCGCTCTGTCTTTCGCCGGCGTCGGCCGTGACATCCCCACCTTCGCAGAGGCCCAGGCCATCGCCGACCAGATCGTGCAGCTCCCCGGCGATTACAGCTCCATCCGCATTCTGTACAACAGATTTGTGAACGCCCAGACCTACGAGCCCACCACGATCGAGGCCTTCTCCGAGGAGGCCATCGCCGCGTCACGTACGTTTCTCACGTCACATTTGTTTTCTCTCAACGGCCCTAGATACCTTTAGAGGTCAACTGCTAACATATATCCAGCCAACTTCTCTGCTTTCGAGGTCGACGAGGCTCTGCTTCCCAACCTGCGCGAGTACGCCCTTGCCAACTCCATCTTCTGGGCTCTTGCTGAGGGCCACGCTTGCGAGCAGTCCGCCCGCCGCAACGCCATGGACGTAAGTCTGCATATCGGCACTTCACTGTTATCGTTCTACTCTCGCCGCAAGAAATACTGTGTACTAACCTTTCCCCCTCCAGAACGCTTCCAAGAACGCTGGTGAGATGATCAACAAGTACCAGATTCTCTTCAACCGTACTCGCCAAGCCGTCATTACGGGCGAGCTGGTCGAGATTATTACTGGTGCCACTGCTTCTGAGGACATGTAAATTATGTGTAAAAACGCATGAGACGGCAGCGGCGGGGGCAATATTGTAGGAGTGAATGAGCCAGACGAGGCCTGCAAGGATGAAATGAGGGCGTCCTTTATTCTTACAGCCTCTCGTGTTATTCACAAGTCTCTTAGCTTGGGAAAACAAACCACAATTTCTTCTTTGTTCCCCTGTCTGTTATATTTTATGTTATTTTCTTTTGTATACAGAGCCGGAACAAAACAACTAATAAATTTCCACAGCTAACGCGTGTCGTCATGGGCGTGAAAGCTAGCCCTAGGCACTGGTGATAATAGTAGAAGTTTGTATTACCAGGAAAACTAAAATCCCAATGTGCGGTAATGACTTTCATGAATATACTCCGCATAGAGGCGGAGCCTATCACGACATCGACATTACCGTAAGCTTGCCGTTGTAAGAATTTTATGTGTAGTTTTACCACCTGTAACTCAGCGCCCGGTTTTAGAGCATATAAATATATATGTCGTATATACAATGTAGTTCAAGAATAACACAAAATGGTAACCTGGCATCAGCATACGGAAAGGACCAAATAGGCCATCAACCAGGGTAATGACAAGACATTAAACCTTTCATAAAAGGCGCAGGAAACTAAAATGTCAAAAGCCGGCAAAGTTCCATCCAGGATATCAACCGCTCATTTCTACATCACTGTCGATTCCTGCTTGACAGTTGGTCGTCCGCCTAAGACGACGGGCACTAATAGAACTCGAGCGTTGTGGTGTCCCAGTAACGAGGTCGGAGACTGACGGTGATAATGTCTGTGGCGTGTGCTCAATATCCTGTTCGCAGGTCCTGGGATGCTCAAGCTCGTAGGCCACACGTAGATCCGAAGCACGTTGGTCCCACTCGGCTATCATCTGGTTGTATTCACAAAGAGCCGCTTCGTACATCTGTTTTTGAGCCTCTGCTTCATTTGCAAAAGGACGCCTCTCCTCTGCGCTAGCACTGCGCCACATTTTGGACGTGAGAACCCGTACTTCGTTCGGGGTGGAACGACCTTTGCCAGGGCGACGTCCTTCTTCGCATTTTTTGCGTGCCCGTTCGTAGTTCGCCTTACTAAATAGCGAATAGGCGCTCTCCGACCCTCGAGGGGGTTGCGAGGGTCGGTCTCCAATCTGACTGTTGATGTGTTGTTGGATGTGCGATTCTCGTACTTCCAAACGCTTGCGATTGTTTGTCTTCGCCTCCCCGGTGTTACTTCCGCGACCACCGCTAGCACTGATGCTACTACTACTTTCATCACCAGTCTTCCCTTCATCTTCGTCTAAGGCAACCTTTCGTTTAATGACAGACGTCAAAGTCTCTTTCGGAGGTACCAACGGCGTCGGGATATCGATTGGGCCCACCAACTCCTCGAAAATGTCTGATGCTGCACGCAGGCCCGATAGGTAGGCTCCATGAACAGTGGCCGGATGTGTCCCAATGGTGTGTTCACCCGCAAAATGAAGATGCCTTCCCACAGGACGAGCCATAGAATCGTAATCGTCAATCTCCATGCTGGGCCCAGCTGATGAATAGCTGCCCCGAGAAAATTTGTCCGAAGCCCACCGTGTAACGACAGCCTCAATGGGCTCCGGAACGTTCTTAGCACCAAACACGCATCGTAGGACGGAAGTAGCCTCAGAAACAAGCTCATCATTGCTAGCCTTCTCTGTGTCGAATGCAGCATCACCGGCCATGAGGGCTACCAAGCAAGGGATACCTGTCGTCCTTGAAATATTGAACCATTGGAACATCCGGCCCCGGCGCTGCGAATACTGCCTTTGATCGAGGCTATATCGGTTGGCTGGTTCGCGTAAGACACCAAATATGTCGCGCTCTGTATCCCAAAATGGTTGGCGGAATGTGAGAATGATCTTGTTGAGAACGCCGTAGCCGAGCCGGTCAATCGCGTTCGATTTCCATCTTGGTAACGGCGGGTCAAACTCGACGTTTCCATGCTTAAGAACTCCAAGGGGTATCGTACTGATAACGTAATCAGCTTCAAATTTGTCCCCATTTTCAAATTCGATGATCACGGGGGACTTATGCTGTTCGTCCTGCTTGACATGCCTGGCACGGTTATCGTCACCGGACTCATTGATGGCGATTTTTTTCACTGCCATCTGTCTCCGAACATCCAAGGGCTTAGGGCAAAGCATCAGACCACGAGGCACGCTCTGGTATCCACCAATGATCATACTATGCCTTCCTTCCCACTCATTCCCAGCATCTATATCCCAGCCCTTGAGACTCAAGCGGCTATGGTTTATAGCATTGCTATATTCCAGATTGGCAATGTGCCAGTTGAGAAGCCGGTAGTCTTGCGAGTTCAAATCAAGAAGCTCTCCATATTGCCTAATTGCATCTTCAACGACGGATCCAAGGGTTGCTCTAGGCGATTTAGAAGCAGGGTCCAGATCCAAGTCTCTCGACTCCAGGACTCCCGGTTTCAATGACCACCCCATACTCTTCAGCTTGTGTGCTGCATTTAGCGTAGCGTGCGTCCCGGGTTCCAGATGGGCTCTCCCTGTAAGTCGATCAGATGAAACAGGAACCAGATCGGCTTGTGGAAGCCTCCCGATTGCATATGGTTCTTCCAAGGTGGCTTTTTTGTGCCTTGGTGGCTCCATTGCTTTGGGTGTCGCATACCGTAGCAATGTTGTCTGTTCCCAAGTTGCGACTTCAATCTCAGCAGCCGCCATGGTCGATGGTATTACCGCTTCACTGTCTTCAATCGAAGCAATAGTAGGGTGCCCCTCTGAGGTATTGTCACGGCCGTCATCCATGCAAGAATGATTTCCTTCAATGCCCTTTGGTAGAGGCACTTTGAACTTGTACTCGCTCACGCGGTCAAGGCATTCATTGAACAAATTCTCTACCAGACCGTCCCGCACATCATCGACAGGTTTGCCGTTGATATCATATATCGTTGTCGCAGTAATTAAGGCGTGGTATCCTAGGCCCAGCTGACCACGAATAAGGGTGTTCATCGGGTTGCCTCGGTCGAAGCCCGTGACAATCATACCACCCATTTCAGCAGTGCACCGGCTTTGGTGAAAATCCGGGTGTTGGTGGCGGGTCTGGACTTGGAATGGTCGCGAATAAACTCGGCCACCTATCCGATCGCGCCCCTCTAAGACGACAATACTGGGCACATCCACGCCCAGGCTGACAAGTAGGTCGTGGTGTTGCTTGAAAAGGTTATCCAGCTGGCGAGCACAGCCGAGCCCAGCCATACCAGCGCCAATGATGGCTATGGTCTTCTTCTGCCTGTGTAGAGAATGCGACGTCATACTTTCCGATTTCAGCAGTGATGCCTTAGCACCCTTGTCCTTCGGTGGCTCCTTAATCTTGACACATCCAAAATTGATGTATCCTCGGCGGACAAGCCAGTCAAAGCAAACACCAGCTGCCCTGAACCAGCGCCTGTCTCTAGAACAACCCATGGCATCATTTCTCGTCACAGCAGTACTGGGATTTCGGAGCCAGAACCGAAGAATCCCGTTGCGTATATTGAGATATGTTGTGACTTGTGCGTGGCTAATATGGTGACGAAGCATTGCATGCTCTTCTTCGTGTAGCGCATAAGGATTCAGTCTGGAAGACTCCGCCGCCGCAATACACTGTCCTGCGTACTCCTGCGGTGTGAGGTCAGAGGGAATAGAAGACTTCGGCCGAATTTTGAAAATCGGTCGTCTGGATACAGAGACCCTCTTTGGAGATGATGACAAGGTGCGACATTGGTGGGGTAAATGGTCCGGATCGCTTTGTATCCCCGATAAAACCTTCGGGGCAGCCGCATCCTGTACATTACTCTGAGTTTCATTCATGCCTTGACAATCACATTGAGGGACCTGCAAGGCTGGCTTAGCCTCGGCTTTGGAAGATATGGGCCCAGCAGTTGGCATGGCAGAGTTGCTGTCTGGAGGTGTCTCATACTGGCTGGAAATTTCCGAGAAAGTAGAGCTCGGTCCGGACACATGTGAGTGAGAGGAAAGAGACGATAACGCTGTGGTCTGCACGCCTTCTTGCAAGACCACGTGTCGAACGACAGGAGACGCCAGCGCATTTTGTGATCTAAGCAGGACCAAAACGGTAAGAATCGAGCCAATGAGTTTTGTCGTGCTATGAAAATTCTAGGCCAGAAAAATAACTACTTACGCTGTATGCAGTGAAGCTTGTATCCTCGTGGTACTGTCACAAGCGCGTCTTTCAAACTCCTCCATGCCGGATATACTGGCTTTCGTTTGGAGCCCTATGGTTGATGTGCCCGGATCCATGAAAGGTAGTTCGGTTTTTTGAGACAAGTCGTCTTTTGATGCCGTTTCAGGCTTTCCTTGTGGCGTGGCAGGCAGGGAAGTGATTTGAGGAACAGTTTGTGTTGTGATGGCTGATTGGGAGTTGTCATTGGATGCCCCAAGTGGAAGGCCTGGGTCTGTCTGTGTTGTCATGGCGAGCTCACTGACAGTATCCGTGTCCTCTCCTTGAGACACCTTGGCAGCTGATGGACTCGAATGCTGGTTGGACAAGTTTCCGCGACGTATGTGGAAGGTAGTCTCGTTTCCAACAGCAGGAGCAAGAGGCTGGGATAACGAATCTGGCAAACCTTTCTCCAGCACTAAATTTGATTCCTTTGTCTCGCCAACGAAGTTTCTCACCTCACGAAACATATGCTCTCCGTATTTATCAGGAAGTCCAGGCGTTGAGCTGGGTTCGATCGTCGACGGTTCATCTTGGACTGTAACCTTATCATGGACCCGGAGCGTGGTAATGCTATCCATTTTCTAGGATCCGAAAGTTCAGTCTCGTTGGCCTTTGTCTCAACCGTACACTATCACTCCAAAAGTGAGTGGGCGTGGTATACACAGGGCGTTATGCAGCACTCTGTGACGGGCAGCCCCATCATCGGTAATCGGCGCGTGTGTATCTATGTACTGGCCGTCCAAAGTATGTAGATACGCGCCTAAGCGTTCGTTCATACAACCTTCCGAGACGAGAATGAAGTTTATTCTTTCTAGACGGTACGCGTTCCTTCCTTGTTTGAAGGAAAGCCCGCTACAAAGGCATTCAATGCAGAAAGGAGAGTTTATCCAGCCTGGTCAACTGGGAATAAAGTCAGTCAAAGCGATATGGAAGCACAATATGACAAATTGAACTGGTAGGGATTAGGATCCCAAGACATCTCGAAGCTGTGAACTCGGTCGGGTGGGATGGCGAATATCGTACCAAGAAAAGATCGAGCGCGTAAATCGTGAATCTGGCACAATCAACAGACTTGGCCTGCCCGTTTTTTTTTGGTCTTTCAGGGTTCGTATTGATATCGTCGTCATTAGACTCTTCGTTGAGTCAATTCGCTTGCACTGATTACCAGTTGAGGGCCATCGGTGAAAGTATGATTCAGCTGAGGGCGATGTGTAGCCAAGGTAGAATGGACGTTGCCTCTGGCTGCGGCCTCTAGGGGATAATCGTCTTGATGTTATTATAATTTTGTTGTAGTGACCTCGATCGCTACAGTCGTCTATGAGCATCGAAGGCAAGGTCTCTCTGCGGTAGAACCTACTGACGACAACAAAATATCTCTCCTTACAAATGCCCCTGTGTCGAATTTACCAGCGACAAAGTTCAGTCAAGCTAGCGAAGCGAAGGCATCACGTGATTAATAATTTTGCTACAAGAAAGCCAAGTCCAAAGTGTCCCCAAATTACACCAGCGACTTACGTTGCCCTTTCCTCCCTTACATAATTCGAATGAAATCAAAGCCCGCCGCATCGTTGACGTCGTCAAATTTTGAGTATCGAAAACGCAAAAAGCTATGCTCTAGCGAGGCAAGCAGTTATACGAATATAATGTATAGAAATTTTCTATTACAACCTTTCTGTGTATCGTTGCAATCATCCAAATACCTGTTGGCACCGTGGTATAACTCAGTGTACTTCAAAGCCCTACGGGGCTGTCGCGGCGTCCAAACCGCCATCTCGCTTAAATGATCCAGTCTCAACAGCAGCTGCCATCATCTTATTACCGCTTACAATTGATGTCGTGCAAACAACAATCCTACGCCGGCCTTATCCAAAACATGTTAGTATTCGAGTGCGGAAACAATGGTCGCTGGGGTCAACTCACCTTCTTCTTTCCGTGCAATATACCGTAACGCCGCAATCTCGGTGAAGGTAATGCCGCCAACGAATACAACAAACACAGTTTTCTTGTTTCCGCTACCAGATAGCAGCGCCCTCGCCTTAACAGCCTTGTCTTCTCCCTTTTGAAGGATATCAAATGTCTGGCCACGCACATGTTTAACCGCCTCGTCGAAACCGCGCCAGCCTTGGGATCCGCTAGTGACACCGTTACCTTTCGTGAATGTCAAAAGATATTGCTTTTGCAGGATGCATTGGACCAGCCGCACAGAAAGTGGCGCATACCCACTATAAACGTATGCAATGTCGTTCGGGTCCTGCTCGCTGACTTCATCGACGATAAGCCGCAGCTGCTTTCTGAGAAATGTGTAGTTGGTTTTTGTGCCCGTGGCTCCAGCAGAGCCAGCCATTGGAATCATACCGGCCAGTGGAGATGATCGTGGCAAAAACATTTGCAGGGTTTCAAGATTTTGCAGCGTTAGGAGGTGCTGGTATCCATATCCTTCGAGGATCAAACGTCGAAATTGGTCGTATTCCTTAGGTTTGATACCGCCGGAAATACAGGAGTAGATGCAGAGCAGGCGGAGGACTTGGTTCAAGGGTGTGTCACGGGCGATGAGCTCTTCGATGGCCTCAAATTGGGCGGAAGGGTCAGCACCTGCAGCAAGGTTTTGCTGCACCTCGAGAAGGCTGCTAAACTCGTCGCTTCGAGTGTATTTGTAAATCTCTTCAACAATCCCCGCGTGGATTTTGAGACTGGCTTGCTCGGCTTGGTAGCCCGGGAGCTTCTGGACAAAGTCTCGCAATTCCGCCGTGGTTCGCGTACTGTGTCGGCCTTCATAGTCGCTCTGGAGCCTACGGGCAACCTTGTTGAGCAGACCGCCGACAATGGCGAAATTGGCGTCACGAAGCTCTTCATAGAGCTTGTCAGATGAGTCCAGCTGAATCTTCCGTTTTCGCGTCCCTGAGGAGACACCAGAAGATGCACTCCCACCAGCCGATGCAGACGCAGATGCAGGTTGTGCGCCTCCAGAACTCGTCGAAGCCGCAGCTGCACCAACGATTGTCGAGTCGACATCGGTTTGATTGTTCTGAATTCCATACAATTCGTCGATCAGACCCTCATAGGTCAGTTGGGTGAGAAGCGGCGTGACTAGGTCGACCTCGCGGTCGATAATAATGACACTCTCAGTTGTGGTACTCGGTGTGAGGCCTACTTTACTAGCATCGCTAACGTCTTCGCCAGCCAGGAGTTCTTGGCGGAAGCGGTCCAGTAACTCAGCAACACGTTTGGCGTTGTCTCCCTTTCCGATAATGCGTGGAAAGAGACCGTGGCACTGTTGAATGCCCATGAGTGCTTTTGCGAGGAGAAACGACGCAGTCGGGTCTTTTGCGAGATAGAGGTCTTGGAAGGTCTCGTCTAGCTCGAGCGACAGCACATCATTTTCGAGAGGGAAAAAATATAGTGGTAGTTCTGAGATGCTCACGTCACCAAGCACTCCAGCCTCTTCGAGTATGGCATGCGTCACGAGCGTCCGGCGAGGCACCCAGAAAATATGAAAGTCGTGTCCGGTTTGGCTCTCTCGTTGCAGTCTGCGAATTTGGTCTATATGAATTTAAGATGCAAAACCGTCAATAATGAGGGCAAGGGTAGGTAGACAGCGCGGACAGAACGGGAGAGAAGGGCGTCTGCAAAGGGAAGTAAGCACCTGCTATGTCTTGTGCGTGGCGGCCACACTCGCCACGAGCGACGAAGATGACGTTGGTCTGACTCGTATCGGTATTTCCATTCTCGAGAAAGAAGAACTTATCAACACCGTAATCCTGTAGCGTGGAGACTTTGGCAATGGTGCCAATAGGCCCGGCGAGGCTCTTCTCGATGACAAGGTTCTTCTTGCCACGAACCGCCTCAAGGAGATACAGCAGATCTCGTCTCGCATTATCCCTCACCTCGCCGGTATCGAAGACTGCTTGGGGGGCCATGGCGAGCGCTATTGGCTTGTTTCGACTCACAGCACTAGGTTCGTGGGCGAGTCGTGGAGGGAGTAGGCAAAAGGTGGAGAGCGGAAAAGCGACCGCTCGGAACTGTATGCGGTGTCTAAAAGCCCGCACAATTGAATATACTTCAGATATGGCTATTGAAGGGGCTATTGGTGGCGGGGTGCAAATAGCGCAAACAGACAATGAAGTATGTAGCTGATGGAACCTGTTCGTGACGGGAAGCTCTATCTCAGTTTCGCGGCTGAAGGCCGATAAGTCGGGGTTCATACTGGGCCCACAGGACCCACCATCCGTAGCTCCCATATACTGGGACGAAATTATAGGTGTCGAAAACGCGTAATAATTAGTACAAGACACGTGCTACAATTAACATCGAGAGACGTACAGAGCGGAATCGGAAGAATTTACGGAATCAATATATAAGATGCCCCGCCCCCCCCCCCCCCCCGCCAGCCCCCAAGAAGACAAAAAAAGTTAACAGTTGGAAGATGGAATTGCTCTAAATTCAAAGATAATTATTGCGCGGCCCACGACTTGGGCCGTAGACACCGCACAAGTGCGCTGTACACACAAGAATAGTTATACTTTATTGTCGTGGTAGTAAAAGTTAATATCACGGGGCCGTAAACGGTTGGTTCGTACGAATTCGGCATCGCCAGGCGGCCGCTCATTTTTCGTATTGCCGGTCAGCATGCTCTGCAGGCTCATACAGACACTCTCAACGTTCTGGACGGGACTCCAGCCTTGTGACCCAAGTAGGTCAAGGCAGATGATGCCATTGGAGTAGATGTGTGGGTGCATGGGAATCGGCCGATCAGGGCCTTGAAGAAACACGACTTCTGGCGGCTCTATACAACAGTCAGAACAGTTCTTCCAAAGCCAAGCCATGTGGCCGACATCACTTACCAATTGGGTAAGTTGGGGGAAATCTAAACTTCAGTCGATAGGTTTGGTCCATGTATAGAGGATTCTGGTCAAGAACCTGGATGTCGGCTATCCATTCTTCAAGATTCTCCGATGATACGAGTGTGATACCAGGAGGCAAGCCACTGCTCCCAATCTGGATTGAAATTAACAAGCAGACGGTTGGCACTGGTTAGTGACCGGCTAAAAAAAAGTACCACGCTCCAGAGTACGGAAAATAGAAGCTTGGAAGGTGGCGGCCAACCTTTAATAGCTCCTTTTGCAGCCGCTTCTGTGAGGAGATCATGTCGTCTGATGAAGGTGTGAATCGTCTAAGTCAGGTAAATATAAAGAATACTGTGCGGTGGCTCAGGCGCTCGGTTCTGTGCGACGCACCTTCACTCTTAGATGAAGAGCGGGGGCAAAGATGCTACGGCAAGACGTGGTTTCGCGGAAGGGAGTCGATAAGCGTACTTCGTTAAGAGGGACTCACAGACAAGTTATAAAAGGAAGTATGACTGGTTAGGTAATCACTCGCCCTCAAAGTATTACAAGATGCCACGTGCCGTCGTGATATGCGAAGATCATAAACAGCCAGCTACGGTAAGGCCCTGTTCTGGAGCAGTTCGTCACGGTGGGTGGTGGTCAGGAGGTGCCGTCCGGGACTGAATAAAGGTCGAGTCCGTTCCTGTGCTGGATCGCAGGCTCCGTGCGGCGTCATATGCTTGCTTCGTTGCCGTTCGATAGCTTCGTTCGTAACGAAAGCCCAGTGAGGTGCTGTACGCATGGGGTGACGAGAAAACGGGCGCAAAGTTTTCTCGTTTGCACTGGGAGCGATTGAGGTTTAAGAATGGTTGGCGGCCGTGGCAGAAAAAGGCATTCTTCTTTGGGAACATGAATGTTTCTGTCGTTATTGGTGGGGCGGCATGGCTATTTTGCCTTGATGTTGAATGTAAACTTGGGGACTGTCTTGAGCGCATTGGAATTTTGGCTCAGGAGCAGGACCTAAGGCCCCCAAAAGTGGGTCCGACCAAGCCACGCCAAAAGTGACTTGAGGCAACGGGCGAAATAGTGTGGCGTAAGCCTGATAGCCAGCTAGAAATAGCTGACATGCGGCCATGGTCTAATATTGAAAGCCTGGCTGGCAACCCACCGTTCCGTTAGAACCTCGAAACGGTGATGAATGGGCGCCGGGGCAGTGACGTGAATGGTGGCTACATAAGAGGCTTCACGGCCCGTATGAACATATTGGACAACTAGCTTCTTGTCGGAAAATTATGCATTATTTACATGCTTCAGTATTACGCAGTAAAACGAGGGACTTTCTCTCGGGTTATCTCTTGCAAAATACCTAGGTCACTTTCCCTCCCTTGAATTCCCATGCCGGGCTTGTCAGAGAAAAGAGGCCTGATGTCATACCTGATTCCCGTTGCCGTACTGCCGTTGCTTTCGTCCCACTTGAGACCCTTCTATCCTGCTTCCGCTCTGGCTCCGTCCTTTGCTTCTTCGTGACAGGGCGCTGCCCCACGGCCTCATCCAAGGCTTCTTCATCTTCATGAGGTTACCGTTTTCTCGTCCTCGTGGCTGACTTGTGCACTGAAGGCTTTTGTATTACTGACTTTTTGGACATCTGACTTGAAGCCCACTCGACCCGGAAGAACTGGCGAGATTCCACCGTCTTAGCTTCACGGTATGTCTTTGCCTGTCTCATAAAGCGTTGGATGGCTTCATTCCGTGGCGCGCTTTGTTGATCGAGGACGCTCGTCTGCGGTGCAGACAAATCCTCTTCCGTCTCACCGGTTCTCCGGACCCCCGATTCCACAAGCTCTTCCCTGGCGTTGTCGTGCGACGGCTTGCGACGGTGGACAGTCCTGGTGTTCACATCCTGCCACCAGTATTCGAACTCGAGGTACTCGGTCCACGTCACCCTCTTTTTTTTACCACCGAGGATCTTGAGAAGACCTCGCGGTAGCCGTGCTTGGCCAGGCGTTGCCGTGCAGCCTTCTCATACTGCGCGAAGCCTCCATCCTTAACCTCCCTGATCAACTCCCACCGGCCTGTGTCCTGTTCCTGCAGCCACATGGTCCGCATAGTCGCTTCGAAATTCGGTTCAGTCACTATCGGTCCCGCTCCAGTAGACTCGAAGTGGCGCCGCTTCTCTTCTAAAGCTCTCGTCTGTTGTGCCGGTGCCCCTGCGGTTCTGATGGTGCCACCTCCGGAACTCCTTCCATCGTGCTCTCATAGAAGTAAAGTCCATTTTCATTTTAAAGCCGGCTACACAGGTTCCATCCTAGGGTGAGAAATACCCTTTGAAGCCGCGGCTCGCGTTAGAAAACAACCTAGAGAACTATGTAGATATAAAAGAAAAAGCGATGAGCCTAAGGTACGTTGACACAACATATTGCTTCGGGGCACTCTTTAGCTAAGCACAGACCTAAGAGGAACATCCCCATTAGACTGGCGGTTGGTACGAGGGTTGACGGGCTCCTCTTTGAAGGTAGGAGACGCGGCTCTCTTGCGAATGATTGGCGAGGCTGATATTGATGTTGATCACGTCGGAATTTAGCGTTTGGTGGGAAAGAAGAAGAAAATTGTCTCATCCGCCCTGTTATTGATACATAAAGTAAAGCTGTGATGGCTTTTACTTACGGCTTGGGCTTCTTATCTGCTCCCTTGTGGTGGATGAACCAGATGGCCATGGCGAGGATACATCGACCCGTATTAGGACGGCGTATCCACTATCAGCTTGATATCCTCGTAATAAAGAGCCTTAAGACGCCCACAGCTAACGGTTTGTTGCGAGAGCAACTAGTCCAGCACCTTCTCATCTTCAAGGTTAAGACCAACCACGGATCCGAGTAAGCCCATTGGGCCGAAAAGCTGCTCTAAATAGCCGTCCTTGGGCTTTTCCTTCTCACCAACCACAATTTCAGTCGCGCGGCATCCCGTGTATATAAGGATAATGTAACACCCCGATAGCTGCACGCAGTAGCTGGCCACGTTATCATCCCGCCTCGAAAAGCCTACTGTAGTGTTAGAAATAGACCACTACTGTAAAGAACGCAACAAACATAATAAATACGTCTCGACAATGGACGAAACAGACGTTCAGTGAGAGGACACGATATGCATAATAACATTACGCTATTGCAGCTAGCCAACCAGGTCGCAAGTGCGAATGCGGCTCTACGTCCAACTCAGGCACACACTCTGCCACAGCGCATTGGTTCTTCTCCAATGTGTTTTTAGTATCCTACGATGCCGCACAGCGAACTCGCATCTCTGCAACGATTGTCCACAGCGTAATTACTTATCCAAAATGTCGTGTCATTGACAGTGGCATCTTACACAATTATCTTTCCCGTACGGCCATGTGTCGCAATGATTTGGTCGACTGGCCGTCGTTCAAGGCGATCCTGCCCGAAACGAGCTATGGGTGTGCGAAAATGTAAGATATTAATCCGTGGGGCTGTGCCTGACCATTCAGCCCCATGGGCACTCCAACGTATCTTATTTTCCCCTGCGCGGCGCCCTCAATGCGAGGCATCAAGTGGGGGAGGGCCTCCTGGGCAGCCAGGCTGACCAGGCCACCCAACACAACCAGACACTCGCTCTATCTGACTCCTCCGTCGTAGTGAAGGCGCCACCCCTCCTTCTCATCTTGTTTCTCGGCAGCCCCTCTCTTGACTGCATTATGAGCCCTCCGTCAATGTGAGCCTTACTCGCGAACTATGCCGCGGGAGGCTGAAGCCATTCGGCGGCTGCCAACTTCGTACTTCGCAATTAACTTTAGTTTGCTCCACCCCTTTGCAAGGAGCGGATATCCTTTGTTTTTCTTTCAACACTGCTTCTAAATTCTTGGCCGTATTTCTTGACGCAATTCTCGTTTCCTCCCTCGTCCATCGTGTGCTTTTCCCAACTCAGTTCCTTGTATAGGGCCCTATTCACCCTCTCCCATCGTCTCTCTCCGACCTTTCCTACTATATCTCCCGTTGATGTTCCCTACCGTCAGCACGCCCACGATTCCGATAAAGAAGCTGCTGCCACCGCCGTTAATACCCAACCGACATTGAACCAATTCGTGCTGCCCAACAGTCTGTGAAAGCGCATCCACCGTCGGCTCCGAAAACTCTGCCTGCCCGCCTTGCGCCCATTGAGACTCGTTTGTGTGGACCTCCGTCGCTACCCATATAGCCCACGCTGCTTGCGTCTCAGCTGTCCTAAATCAATCATCTCGTGTGCCTTGAGCGCATACCGGATACAATCCCTGTGATATATGGTGCGCCTCGAAGGGGTTCCTCAATACCAACTCCAATATGAGCTGTAAGTCGCAGGCTATCTCGTTCCAGCCGAGGGCCCTTCTTGTTGCCTGCCGGCACTGTCCTTTCGCGGTCCAACAAGCAATTACATGCAGCTCTCTGGATAAGGTTAAAGACTAATACCAACTTGTTCTATTCAGTCTCTAGTATGCTAAGCCGCCTTCATGGCCAACCCGACAGCTATGACAAAAAGTTTGGACACCTTCCAACCGTCAAAGACGCGTGCACTGTTTTCTTTCCAGCGGCTGCTGACTCCCTTACAGATCCAAATACCACTTTGGTCGCATGCTCGGCGCAGGCACATATGGTATTGTCCGCGAGGCAGATGGCCCGACCGGAAAGGTCGCCATCAAGGTCATCCTGAAAAAGAATGTCAAGGGTAACGAACAGATGGTCTACGACGAGTTGAATCTCCTCCAAAATCTGAAGCATTCGCATATTGTCCGCTTTGTGGACTGGTTTGAATCGAGGGTAGGACTAAACTCCCTTTATCTGTATTGGCTGAGAATTTCTTTTCTCTCTTCTTTGATGACACTGATACATTGTCCGGTAGGATAAATACTACATTGTCACGGAGCTTGCTACGGGCGGCGAGCTGTTCGATCGAATTTGTGAGCAGGGCAAGTTCACCGAGAAGGATGCTTCGCAGACCATCAAACAGGTTCTCAGTGCGGTTGACTACCTGCACAAGAATAACGTCGTGCATCGAGGTATGTACATATTTTAGCTTTAATGACGGCCCTCCAGGTTTTCATTCCTTTCTCTGTGGCCTTATTTGTCTGACAATGGGCTTCGTAGACCTAAAACCGGAAAACCTTCTGTACCTTACAAAGCAGTCTGACTCCGACTTGGTTTTGGCTGATTTCGGCATCGCCAAGATGCTGGACAGCAAGGACGAGGTCTTGACCACGATGGCAGGCTCGTTCGGCTACGCGGCGCCCGAGGTCATGCTCAAAAAGGGCCACGGAAAGCCCGTCGACATGTGGTCTATGGGTGTCATAACGTACACCCTCTTGTGCGGTTATTCGCCTTTCCGTTCCGAAAACCTGCCCGACCTGATCGAGGAGTGCACATCTGCCCGTGTCATCTTCCACGAGCGCTATTGGAAGGACGTTAGTGAGGACGCCAAAGACTTCATTATTGGCCTACTTCAGCCGAACCCGGATGACCGCTGGAGTAGCGGAGTATGTTGTACAATTATCTGTCCATCGTAATAACGCAACAGCTAGGCTAACACATCTTTTCCAGGATGCGCTGAAGCACAAGTGGCTGAGCGGCGAGAGTGCCACTGAGCACAACTTGCTGCCAGAGATCAAGGCTTACATGGCAAAGGCTCGCCTGCGCAGAGGCATCGAACTCGTCAAGCTTACTAACCGTATTGAGGCTCTCAAGATGCAGGAAGACGACCCCGAAAACTCTGATATGCAGACTGATACAGCAGCACCACTCCAGAAGGCGGCCGCTGCAGCAGCTGCCCAGGACGACGGAGCTTCTGGCAGCGTCGGCGCTGAGAGCGGCCCCACCGACAAAACTAAACAGACAATTCAAAAAGTAAAGGGAGCCATCTTCCGGGAGGTCGTCATGGCCAAGGTCCGCGAAATGCGCCAGCAGGAAGAGGTGCGCAAGGAGGTCGAAGAGGCCAGCAAGCAGGGCTCACCTTGATTTTTACTTGGGAAGCGTTGTCAGAATACGCTGCAAAATGGCAGTTTAGGAGTCAAGTTGACCTTTTACGTTTTGGTTACTTTGGCCACTTTGGTCATGGTTATGCATGTTGTTTAATTAACGCTCCGCCTTTTCTTTTATTTGGGCTGTTTGCTCTTGTGGGACTGTTATCGCCCCCTCTTTGCTATTTTATAGGACATTTAACAAATCAAATCAAAGTAACTACATTGTGCTCGGCGCATTCCTGGGGAAGGGCATTTGTCGTTTCGTTTCGGTGATAGTTATCAGTTTTATGTATATTGTTCTTCATTCTTGTTCTCTTGGCTCTTTTTCTTCCCCCCTCGATCAATCTCAAAAGTAAAACACCTTAGCATTAGAGTATACTTTAGGAAAACAATGAACGCTCGACCGACAGGACGAACTGAAAAATACAATTTCCATATAGCACAATAGACAAAGTACAAGAAACAATCAAATCATACATGATAGACATTGGTTAGTAAAAAAAAAATTTCAACTATGACACGCCCTAACACCATCGCTGGATGGATACAAAAAAAGGAATATACAAGCGTCAACCCCAAATATACATGAACAGTGATGCACGTGTCGCGGCACACTGTGAACGGGCCGCGACGACAAATGGAATAGGATTAAATACGGTCATTAGATGAGCTCTGCGAGAGCCGCATTGCGAAGAGCTTCGTATCGGCTCGGGTCAAAGCGTTTACGTTGCCAACCCTGCTTCCGCAGACGCTCGATACGGGTTTTCCGGTCAAGACCGTGCGCAACTTCTCCCGGCGGCACCAGGTTAATATTTTCTGCAATATCGTTGTCGCCGGTGGGCGGTGTCTCGATAACAGCCTCCAAGTTTGCCTTGTGTTGTTCAAGTCGACATTTCAGATTGGCGAGATGCGCACAGTATCGACTTGCCGAGTTATCAAGCTTGCAAGAGCGGCCATTAAATCCAGCCTCTAGGTCAAGGACTCCATGGCTTAAGTGGTTAAAGTTTTTCGAGGCCCTTGGTGTAGCATCCTCGTTGTTAGCCCGCTGTAGAGTTGGTATGGACTTCTTTGAACAGCTAGGGGTTTCTGGTAGATTCTGTCGAGCTAAACCGGTGACAAAATACTCATCGAAACCCAGAGTAGGCGAATCGGGGCGTATGTAAGGCTCAAATATAGGCGTGTCCTTTCCGGGCAATTCAAACGAGACCTTCTTCCTGGCCGGCCCGAGCGAGAATGAGAGGCTCGGCGGTAACGAAAACTCCAGCTGGTGTAGCCCGGCGTTCAGATCTTCCGAATAGGTTACGGAAGGGGTGGGGGAAGAAAAGCCCGTCTCTGATGTCCAGACCCGCGAGCTGATGGAACTAGATGGCGAGTGTAGATTTGATAGGGGTGGCAGGGTGAAGCTCGCCCGGACCCTGGATTGGACCAATACTTCAGCATCGTGAATAAGATGGCTGGCTTGGCCGTAGTGCTCCCGTGCCTCCTGCAAGAGGCGGGCACGGTACGCGGAAGGGGAGCTCAGCGGTCGAGCACACACCTCCATTGCGGTCGCAGCATAGAAATGTAGGGAAATTAGATACGCTGGCTCGACGTCGGACTTTGATAACATGTCAGTATTCCAGCCTGTGTGGAGTATTTTGAAGATAAGGCCGGAGAAGACCAAGGTTCCCGATTAAAATGACCTGTCGAGGACGATGACTCACCACGTCTTTCGCGTTGACCAGAATCTCGTTGCACCGTGTGAAGCATGCACGGTATCTGCGGTGTGCGTGCTGCCGTTTTACCTCAAAAATAGCCCGCTTCCAGTCCTGATTTGAAGGTGAAGAGAGTGACAGACGCTTTGAGGGTTTTGGCTTGGACGGATTAGGAAACGAAGCCTTTTGTGGTGTGATTGTAAGTGTGTTTGGGGGCAATGAGGGCGACAGAGGTGAGCGAACACGCGGAGGCAGGTGGCCTCTGCTCTGGCCACGTGAATAGTGACTTGCTGCTTGATCCAACGGCGCAAAGATGACGTTGGAGCGGTTCCCAACCACTACAGGATTGAGCATTAAGGGGATAAGGCCCGGCATTGTAGAAAGTTTAAAGAGTGTTGATTTTCTTTATCGTCAACTTCCCGATGGGACAAACACCAGGCCACGAGAAGGGAGGGGATATGATATAAGTGGTTCTTGGTATTCGAGGTTTCTTAGTCCGGGGCAAGGACAGGCAAGGATGGGACCGAAAAGGACGGGATGGGGGTGTGCCGTTCGCCTGCGCCTGAAGCCTCCTCGAGGTTCTCGTCTTCTCGAAGTGATTAAAAGTCCGGGAAGGGGCAGATTTCCGTGATCGGCAGTCGCCAAACAAATGGCTGTTGCCAGGCTCAAGGGCGGGAAGCGACCGGGCAGCAGCTTGTATCAGGCGTAAGAAAATGAATCGAGCCAATTAGGCTGATAAACTGTCGCCTAGACGTGCTTCAGACTTCCACAAGACTGCAAGGGAAGAGGTCGAAATAATAAGCCACCCAAAAAGTCAAGGAGCTGGCACACGGCAAAATGCACCATAAAAAGCGTACCGGGAAGCGACTGGAACGGCCAGGAGTACCCAGAAGGAGGATGCGACGATGCTGGTGATCAGGCGAGGAAATCAAATCCGGCTAAGGGGATGCGTTGCAAAACTGGGGCTGAAATGCCAGAGCCTTGTGTGTGGAACAGGCACACAGAAAGCCAATTGCCGTGGAAAGTAGGCCAAGCAATCAGGAATACTTATATGTTGCACAAGGTACGATGTATTCAACTTACGCCGTATACTATGTAGGATGGCTGGTATTGGTGGAGATGGGCAGGCAAGCTTACTGGTAGAGGGGGTTGAGGAAAGTCTAAAAGCAGACTCAAGAATAAGGGAAGCATATAGCAAGTCTGAAGTTAAATCCAAAGCGAACAATGGGGCCATTGCCTGGATAATAAACGATGGTGAAAGACAGCCTCAAGCATTCAAATCAGTGGCGGCATAATCGCAGACCGGAGCCAATAATTACGACTCACATAGTATGCACAGAACAGGGAGCGCCCCACACACGTATAACTATCGTGGCCAGGCCCCTCGCTGTAATAGCGTGAACGCCATCTGTGTGCTACGCCAACTCCCTGCGCTAAGCGCACCTGCTTGGCGCGTGCGCTCGCGACGCAGGGATCCTGCCGCTTGGGTCGCTCCTGGACCAAGCTTTGCCTAATAGGGACTTGCATTGGCCAACATAAAACATAATCCCCCAAAACACACAAAATAAAACAAATACAGAATAAACGATTAAAAGACACAACTGAAGTTGCTTATGAATTCACCCCGAGTCCAAGAAAGACGCACACTATGCAAACTGCCCTTAGGCAGGTCGAATGGAAACTTTCGCTGTAGTTAAAACGCGAAGGCAAAATAGCACAAATGCCAGGGCAAGAAAGCAACAACATCAACAGCCCTGCAATAGGCAGCTGCAGTCTGCGACCGTCCTGTTTCTTTTCCCAGGTGTGCTCGCCTCCGTGTTTATTTAGATGATGGTTAGTTCAAGGTTACGTACCGCGTTGTCAACCAACACCGCCCTTTGCCACGAGTTGGTATATGCAAGGGGACAGCAAGCCTACACGGACGGTCGCGGATCCACGAAATATCACTATTCCGCGTATCTTCTCTGTACTGCACAGCGCATATCGCGTGTGCCTCTTTGCTCCGCTGGCGCCAGAACATTTTCGAAAAGTCTGCCTCCCTGCATCCACTTTGGTCCGGCTCTCTGAAATCGGGTTGAACGGACATCAGCCACATCATGTGCGGCAGTTTGCATGTGCCATATGAGATGGTCTACATGTCTCATCCATGCCTTGTTTGAGTTAGGGGCGGTTCGGTGTTCAAAGGGCGTCAGAGATCAAGGGATAATATTTGGCGGGTATTTTTGGGCCTATCAAACAACATCAGTTACGACAAAAAAAAAGTAAAACAAGAAGGAAAAGAAAAGGGAAAGGAAAAGAAGAGAAAAACGGAACGCGTGACGAGAGTAGTCAAAAAAGAAAGAGCAAGAAGCCGAAAGCCTGGCATCGACCAGGGCGTTTGTCTATCACAAAGGAACTGTTTACAGGATCTGTTTGACGAAATGTAAACTGTCCCTTTGATATTAAAAAAGGTGATTATAGGATTAGGAATAGACAGATGTTACACATCAAAGCAGCATGTGCCTTGACCATTACAACTATTGTGATACGTCAAAATCCAGCTTGCTAGAGCTAGATATGAGGTGGTAGGCCGCTTGATCCCAGCATTAAGGATAAGATCGAAAAACATGCCTGCAGCTGGCCGCTCATGCGCTGCGTCCGGTCCTGAGCCATTTTGGTGGTACGACTAGGTTTGAAACCGAGAATCGCGCTGTTAGAGCCGACCAGACTTGCATAATAGCTGTTCAAAGAGACATTAAAAAAGGGGGGTGAGAATTCTCCAGGGCACTGGCACAATTATCAGCCAAAGGGAATAACTATGCCGTGTGCAAGTAATCGTAATACACCGCAGAAGAAAATATGCAAATCGAGCTTTGACCTTCGCTCTAGACGCGCGAACGCACAAGGTCACCTGTCGCCGCGTCTGGAAACGTTGCGGTGCAGCCCAAGGTATCTTTGTGCCGTAAGTACGGGGGAAGACGCTGTAACACCCTAGCTCTAAAATCTCAGGTGTGCATGCGACAGGCACAGCGTGCGATGCATGTCCAGGCGAGGGCGGGATATTAAGAAGTCGGACAGGAATTGAAGGTTGGCAAGTGGGGGACAACCACGGAACCTGGAAGTCGGACGATAGACCGTCGGACACTGCCGAGTCACATCCGTTCGTGGCGAGCGTGCTGTTGACGACCTTTGGGGCCGGAGACGGGCAGGATCAAGGCCAGCCACGAAGGAGTGGTTGTGCGAAGGTGTGTAAAGTAGTGGTCTGTAATAACTGGAAAGGAAAACACGGGGCAAATGGATCCCGTATTACGATTACTCTTTAGATACACTAAAAAGTTGAGTTTAGAACAAGGGCCGCAGCTCCTAAATCAGTTACTGTAGGGGCCTTATATTGTTTTTTTGACGGGTGCCAAGATGTGCCGATTGGTGGGTCGTCCGTCCGAGGCAGAAACTGTGACCACTATTTGGGGGCCTCCTGTTCGCTGTAGGAATTCTTATGTCAAAACGTCTTGGGTGGTAATACGATTTACGCTGAAAACATTCTTACAAGTAGGACTGACAAAACATAAGATTATGTCTGGTGCTGTGCCCCTGTTAGGGGCTAAGGCCATATACGAAATACGCTGGAACGCATATTAGTGTGCTTGACCAGTGCCCTAGTCGGTCGGCCTGTAAAATGGCGGCCGGCCGGGGCGCTGTAAGACTCCGAGAGACAGCACGTAAGACGAAAGTCAGTGAAACTGCAGTCCGTGAAGACAGTGCTGCTGCCTCGCGGACCCTGCGAAAACGAATCATCCCGTGGTTCGGAGTAAATACATTTGTCCGAAGTAATACAAAGGGCGTAATTGCCTGAAGAACTTTATTCTGTCGACAACGGCGCACCTCGTCGTGTCTTATTTCTGACTGGTGAACAAATGCAAGAGGAGACTACTGTCCCTTTTTTGGACACTTTTCAATGTCATCGACGTTACACGACTCTGTCGTTTCTCCGGGTACTTGAAGAAGGTAGTGGCCCTTGCCATTTTTCGCTGCTGTTCATCTTGTCGTTCGGCCATTCCTTCCTTCCCTTCTACTTCTCTCCATCGATTTGTTTATTTATTTATTTATTTTTCATTTTCTGTTCCACGTATTTATTCACCCATTTCCGCGTTCCTTTGATTTTGTAGGGCCAGATCTCGGGCGCAATGATACTCGCCATTGTTGACTACCAAGCCCCTCCAACCGATCTTCGTCGACCGTGTCTGGCACTGAGGCAGCATATCGCGACAGCATGATGGCCGCCGAAAACAGCCAATCGCCCAAGTCTACACCTGGCCCCTCCGATGACAACGGCGCACCGACCGCGCCGGGCTCCGCAGCCAACGAGGAAGCCGACATCACAGGACACCATGATGACAGTACGGTCAGCGCTGCCTGCCTAGCGCCGGCGCCCCTGAAGGCGGCCGGGACTGTATCGGAGCGTCAACCGACCTTTAAAGACTTCCTCCGTGTTTTCTCATATGCCAACAAAGTTGACTGGTTCCTGATGGTGGCTGCCTGCGTATCCTCCATCGGCTCTGGCATCGTATGTCGTCCGCCTTGTCTCTGCTCCTTAGCCCTGTTCGTGTGACACTGACCCCGTAGACCCTTCCTCTTATGAACGTCGTCTTTGGCAAGTTGGTCGGAAACTTTAGTACCTCTCCTCGTGACAGCTCCGGTAAGCTTGTTTTCTCCGCTAGCCGCTCGTCGAGGTCGTTTCCTTAGCCTTCACGAAGTAAACCCATGATCTAACTAAAAGTGTTTATGCCTAGACGCCGAATCATTCCAAAACGGTCTCAACAGACAGTCCCTATACATCTTCATTCTGTTCCTGGCCCGGTTCATTCTTAACTACATCAACAAGTTCTCCTTTCGCATGATCAGTGCTCGCATGTCAGCCGCCATCCGCCTCGATTATCTCTGCTGCCTCTTCGGCCAGACCATCCATGTCCTGGACTCCATGCCTTCTGGGGCCGCGGCGAACACCATTACCACCACTGCCAATACTCTGCAGCTAGGAATTTCTGAGAATCTTGGCACATTCATTGAATTCGCTGCCTGCATTCTCGCATCTATAATTGTCGCCTTTACGTACAGCTGGCTACTTACTCTAGTCATTTCGTCCGTTCTGGTCTACATCCTTGTCGTCGTCTCTATTGTTTTGCCTTATGTTGTCAAATCCGAGGCTAGTTTGACACGTGCTGAAACGGTTGCCAATTCCATTGCCTCCGAATCCTTTGGCAACATCCGCATGCTGATGGCCTGTGGCGCCGAAGACAAGATGGCCCGCAAGTATGGCGAGTGGGTTCAAGTAGCCCGAAAACATGGCCAACACATGGCGCCCTTCTTGGCTTCCATGTTTGGCAACGTCTTCTTCTCGCTGTACGGTGGCTTTGCATTGGCCTTTTGGTTCGGTATGAGGCTGTTCCGTGAGGGCCGCATTCACGACGTTGGCACTGTCATTGTGGTTGTCATGTCTGTAATCACTACCATTGTCTCCATGGAGCGCGTCGCCACGCCGCTGATTGCTGCGTCTAAAGCTATGGTGGCAGCTGGGGAGTTTTTCGCAGTCATCGACGCACCACGGGCCGTCTCCGGACGGCTTGCCGAACCCGACGTGTTTGCCACCGAGGACATCGTTTTTTCGGACGTCGACTTTGCTTATCCAGGCCGCCCGCACGTCAAAGTGCTTGATGGCCTGAACATTCGCATTGCTGCAGGTAAAGTCAATGCCATTGTAGGGCCCTCTGGCTCTGGCAAGAGCACCATTATTGGTCTCATTGAGCGATGGTATAGTCTGCGGAATGACCAGCACGTTATCGAAAAGGTGGCCCAAAAAGACAAGAAAAAGGAAGCTGAAGAAAAAGAGCTCGAGAATCAGGTCAAAAAAGACGCCAAGAACAAAAAGAAACAACGAGAGGAAAAGTGCAATGCGACTACGGATACCAACAACAAGAGTGGCCGATCGGTCGGAGATGCCAAAACCGACCCCGTCGCCGCTGACCTTCCCCGAATCGAGCTTAAAGGTTCCGTTTCCACTTGTGCACACAGCCTTGACGAGATCGATGTCAAGTGGTGGCGCTCACAAATTGGCCTAGTGCAGCAGGAGCCCTTTTTATTTAATGACTCCATTTTCAACAACGTGGCCTTTGGCCTGGTTGGGTCGCCATATGAAAATGCAACTGATGACGAGAAACGGGCGCTGGTTGAAGAGTCCTGCAAAGAAGCCTTCGCTGATGAATTTATTAACCGTCTCCCAGAGCGTTACCAAACGCGGGTGGGCGAGTCGGGTGCCAAGCTGTCCGGAGGTCAGCGCCAGCGCATAGCCATCGCCCGGAGTATCGTCAAAAAGCCGAAAATTCTTATTTTGGACGAGGCCACCTCAGCCATTGATGTGCGCAGCGAGCGCGTTGTCCAGGCCGCGCTCGACAAAGTGTCCCGCAACCGCACAACCATCACCGTTGCTCACCGACTGTCGACCATCAAATCGGCAGACAAAATTATCGTGCTCCAAAAAGGCCAGTGTGTCGAGGAAGGCACACACGAGCGTCTCTTGGAAAATCAAAACGGTGTTTATCATCGACTTGTGACTGCACAGCAGCTATCGCTTGGTGACGATATTGCCACCACTAAGAAGGAAATCACTGTGAGCGACGGTGATGACACAGGCGCAGTAGTTAATGATAAACATGGCCATGCGGGCGGTGATGAAACGGCCGCAAGCGACAATTCAAACGATATATTGGACAGCGCTGACAATGCGCCACCCGTCGGAGCAGTTGGACCCCTGGGTGCTGCGTGGAGAGACACAAACTTCTTTGGTAGCTTTGGCCGACTGCTCTACGAGCAGCGGTCTGGTTTTCCATACTACGCTGCATTGGTCTTATTTGCTGCTGGCGCTGCTTCGTCATCTCCGTTGCAAGCTTTTCTCTTCGCCAAGTTGGTTGTCATTTTCGGCGAGCTAAACTTAATCGTCGATGGCAATACAGGCCTCACTATGGACCAGGTAAGCCACGACGGCAACTTCAACTCGCTCATGTTCTTCGTGTTGGCTATCGGGACCGGTGTTGCTTATTTCGGACTTGGCTTTGTAGCTACATTCGTGGAACACTTTATTTGCGCTATCTACCGAGAGCAGTACTTCGTTTCCATCGTCCAGCAGCGCATTGCTTTCTTCGACAACGAAAAAAACGCATCGGGAACCCTGACGAACCACGTTGGTGGTGATCCAAAACAACTGCGACAGCTGCTTGGAGGTAACATGTCCATGGCTGCGACATCCGTTTTCACCATCGTGGGTTCACTTATCATCTCGTTCGTCTTCGGCTGGAAACTGGCCTTGCTTGCCTTTGCTGTTGTTGTCCCGCTGGTGCTTATATCTGGATTCTATCGCGTGCGGTATGAAATCGAGTTCGAAAGCATGAATGCCGCTGTGTTTGCGGAGAGCTCTAAGTGGGCGGCCGAAAGTATTGATGCCTTCCGAACTGTCACAGCACTTACCCTTGAGGAGGTGATCTGCAAGCGGTATGAGGTTCTACTTGCTGAGCATGTAAACGACGCGTTCAAGAAGGCACGTTTCAAAACTCTCATATTCGCCTTGAGTAACTGTATGTTCACCCTTTTGCGTTGCCATATTCATGAACACCCCCGCCCCCCCCTCTTTCTCTCTCTCTATGTGTGTGTGTGTTTCTTCACGTCCTATGAAGTCTTCATTGTATTGACAGATATTAGCCATCTCGCTTGCTTGCCAGGCCCTTGTTTTCTGGTATGGTGGCCATCTCATATCGACTGGGTAAGTACTGGTTTTGGCCCCGTGTGCATGTATCTGGGCTCTCTCTGATAAATTTCGCAACTTTTGCAACTGGATAGTGAATATTCGGCTACAGGCTTTTTCGTTTGTTACATGGCTGCAATCCAAGGCGCGGAGTCCGCTGGCCAGGGCCTAAGCTTTCTTCCAAATGCCGCTCAGGTCACGTCTGCAGCTAATCGAATTCTCGGAATACGGGAGACGAAGAGCGTCGACCAGGTGCCTCTGACAGAACGCCTACCGGATACAGATGCAGCGGACGACGCCCGCATCGGAAACCGTGGTGCTTGCTTAGAGTTGCGAAATGTTCACTTCCGTTACCCCACCCGCAACGTGCCCATCTTCAGCGGACTCAACTTAACAATAGAACGGGGAAAATTCACGGCCATTGTCGGCGCCTCGGGATCTGGTAAAACAAGTATTATCGCCCTGCTCGAGCGTTTTTACGACGTGGAAAAGGGGGGCGTGTTTTGTAACGGACGGGATATCACGGAGGTCAACGTCCAGACATATCGGAAGCTTTTGTCATTAGTTGCGCAGGAGCCTGCCCTATTCCAGGGCACAGTCCGGGAAAATGTGCTGCTCGGCGTTGAAGAGAACGCCGTATCAGAAGCCGACATAGTCCAGGCCTGCCGCGATGCATCTATTCACGATTTCATCGTGTCTCTGCCAGATGGATACAACACGGACCTTGGTAGCAAAGCAATCTCGCTATCGGGCGGTCAAAAACAACGTGTGGCCATTGCGCGTGCACTCTTGCGCAACCCCCGCGTGCTGTTGCTGGATGAGGCAACGTCATCTCTCGACTCAGACACCGAAAAGACGATTCAGGCCACTTTTGAACGCATTGCCCAGGGACGCACGACTGTCGCTGTGGCGCATCGTTTGAGCACCATCCAAAAGGCAGACGTTATTTACGTCTTGGGTGATGGTGAGGTGCTTGAGACGGGCAACCACTCTAGCCTTTTAAGCAAGCGCGGTGTGTATTGGAGCATGGTACGTATTTGTTTTTTTCTACCCTCACTCAGGATGATTTATCACCCTGGTCAAATCTTCTTGCTCTATTTCTTCTTGTCGTCTAATCATTCACAGTGCCAAAGTCAAGCCCTTGATAAATAGTTTGTCATTGAGGTATGTTTGTGATTTTATCCCTTTTGCTTTGCTGGGGTCCATACGAGCACCTTCCAACGCTCGCCACCAACTTCTCTCCAACTGCTCCGTCTATACTGCTCTCTCCGCTTTATATTAGGCTTTGTCGAAAGACGGGCTGTGTCGAGCTATTTATGTGTGTCCCCAACTCCATTCTTGTGTGTATTTGTATACGCTTTATCTCGTTGATTTAATTTTGGACGTCACTTTCATTTTAGAACCCCTCAGCATATACTTTATTTGTAGTTTTGAGTTTTAATATTATGTGTAATCTTGTTTAATTGTTCGTCGCTCCTTTCTACTGTGAATCTATTTGACCTAAAGGACGTCCAATTAAATTATCTAGTAAGGCGGAACCCAAACAAGCATGGTCAGTGATAACCTGACAATTTTTTCCGTCGAGAGAAAACCCCATTGCGTACCCATATACGAGTAGTTCAAGGAATACTCTCTATGCTTGCCGGCCTACACTTGCCACCTTCCACCTTACCGTTCTCGATTTTGTTAGCAGTCGCGCCCAGGCCCAGCTTTATCAAATGTCCCTCCATTGAGAGCTCTCTCTCATCCACAGCCTCGAGCTTGGCCACAGTGGTGCTCGGCTCGACCCAGAAATCAAAAATAGCTCGGAGCACGTGTCTTGAGTATGTCATTGGGAAGTCATGGCCACCTGGCACCACGGTCCAAGTTACGTTGCTGGATCCCGAACCGCCAAACATCGGCAATGCGTCTTTTTCATAGTCACACGCATCCACAACGTTGTCATGGCGGCCAAGGACAATGCAAAGAGGAAGCTGTCGCTTACCGTCCGCTGTATCACCGCCACGCACGAGCCGTGCTAGTTCTGTCCACGAGGCCTCTTGGCCAACAAGAGGCGCATCTCTAATACAGCTCATAATGGCGGGCACGAAACCATCATGGTGAGACAGCATCCACCGAACATACCGCCCCACTTGCAGACTCCAGATGACGCCCTGAGGTTCGGGGGTATGAGGTTCTGCGGCGGTACCGCGCTTGTCTGTGGTCTCTGTCACAGCCACTTCGAGGGGGTTTACGGTGCCTTCGTCCGTGGTCAGCACTGCAGGTGGTCTCTTTTCAGCCAAAACCTGCCGCTCTCTCGCCTTCTGCCCGTCTGCAAGTGGCCTACGCAGACGACGCCGGGTGAGATACGATAAGAGGCGCTCAGGAACAATGCCGGAGGTGAAGATAAGTCGGGCGCCCACACCAAACCGCTGTGGCCGAATGAGGCCAGCAGGGGCCAGCAAAATGAGGGAACGCAGCATGCCATGGAAAGCAGTCGCAAAATGAACAGCTACCCCGCCACCCATGGAGTAGCCAAGGAGGTCGAAGGCACCATCTCCGGTCCATGCCACGGGTGAGGAGGCGAGAGCACATAGCATTTGGGAACAATACAAACGCGCATCGTGAGGCAAGTCGCCGACACCATCGGAGAAACCACGGCCAAATAAGTCGAATAACATCACTCGACAGCCGGCACAGTCGACGAGCTGGCGGGCAATGCGACCGAGAGTCTGGCAGGAGGTCGAGATACCATGTACCATCAAGACCTTGCGGCCAGTGACAGGTCCGAATTCATATACACGGATGGAGCCATACTACGAAGCGGGAGTTAGCCAGGTGAGCCGAGTACGTATATCGGCATGCCACTGTGGGGATCACTTACCGGTGTCGCAACATCTCGGGCCCCGGGAAAGATATTAGGTGGATACTCTAGCTGAGCTATTTGGTCGCTCGATAGCTGGGGTAGGATTGACCGGAGAGGGCCTGTGATGGTTTTGACTCTGGTTGGATAGAGGGCCCTTCTGAGCAGAGCAAACACTGCTGTTAAGGCGACAGCCGTTGCGAGGACAGTGGCCATGGGAGTTGTGCCAGCCGGCGATGCCATGGCAGACATAACAGGCCAGCAGCGAGGTGGCGCCGAGGGAGTTGCAAGATAAGCAATGTTGTAGTGCCGCGGAGCGTGGCAGAGCACCGTGGAAAGGGAAAAAAAAGTGGAAGGGCTGATGTTGATTAATGAGGTACAGGTAACGAGAGGTAAGAGGTCAGGTGGGTTGCTCGATCAAAGAAGGCAAGTAATGGACAAGAGCAGGAAAAGGATAAAACTAACAAAGGAGGCGCAAAGGACCGCGAAGGCCGAAAACACGAGAGAGAGCGACTTGAGATCAACGCAGGTTATCGGTAGACGCAAGTCATGAAGCTGCCACAGCAACAGCATATTTTCACCTAGGACAGTTGGGTAGCTTTGCAGGTGTGCCACATACTTTCACTGTACCTAATCAGACGTCCTAATTACAACGCGAATTGATTACAACAAGTTTTTGGGGTAGGGGTTGGAAAGGGGATGGGGGACTATGCGCCGTAAATAAGTGGAAGACACGGAATCAAGACAATGTTATTTTCCGACACTACCCCCCACGGTGAAGATGGCGGGGAGCGCACATTGTAAGGTAATTACTAGGTGCAACGTATTACGACATATTACGGCGTACTCCGTACAGCGTATGGCATTTATGTGTATCACCTTCGTAGTAGGTTCGTTCGGGGATTTTGTAAGGAGATACACAAAAAAAAACACGAAAGAAACACGTATCGGTCGGACTTGGGTGCGTGATGCTTTTAATGACGCCGGGGAATAGGCAGGTTCTCTGATACCACGTGGTGATGGCGCTAATGTCGTTGGTGGCTACCGAGCTGGAAAAGGCCAGCGAAAGCACACTCTATCCCTAGGTCACCAGGTAGACCTCACCTCTTCCATTAAGGGCAAGGTGGTCGGGGTATCTATTGGAAACGGCGTCCCCTGTCCGACAGCTGCGAGCCATAATACCGCCGATTTTGAGTTTAAAATCTTATCTCGTATGTGGCTCGAAACGTCCTCCGCTTTTCGTGACAAGATAGCAACTGAGCAAACCTGCGTCAAGGACCCGAGGATTAATCCACTGCTAACCTATTATCACTCTTCCCTGTGTAACCGGGGTATCCATTTATCGAGCAGATAAGAAAATGCGCAAGCTGTGTAAATGAGCCTCTCCGTTAAGCCCTGGTTGGCAGTAATAATACGTCCTTTTCAGCTCTAGCTACTCCCATCCTCCAGCCAAACCCTGCATTGAGAGGGCCTTTGTGTTGTCGGCATCCATTGCTGCGTGCGTGCACATCTCATTCGCTGCCTGTATTACTTACTACATGGTGCGTTTGCGAGAACGTCCCGACGCAGAGAAAAATCTGGCTTGAGACATAACTACGGGTATCGGTGGTTCACTGTAAGTTCAGAGCATGACGCAAACAGCCGCCAAGGCGATCAAAATGGGTCCAGATTCCAGACTCACAGGTTCCCAGAAGTCCTGTTCTTGCTCAACGTGGCCCCCAAAATAGACCGAAACGCCGATGTGACTATGCGCCTGTGCCCCAATGTTCCAATATACCCAAACTCCGCATCCATCCCGCCCAATGCTTTCAAATTAGAGTACTCAAACCGCTACCACGAATGCCTTTCTTATTTAGAGGCGTGGTTAGGAAGGTGTGCAACCAGGTCACTTTTCAGCACCTGCTTCTCTCCGACCAGAGTCATTCTGGCTGAGTCGTTCCACAGTGGCCCTCATCGTGGACCACAATTCAGCTTCCATTTCACGATCGACCTTGTTGCTCCGGCTATTCAGCCAACCAACATCCAGACTACCAATGTCACCAACGCCATTAGGCTCCAAAGAAACCCCGGACGACCTGGACTCTTTCAGCGATATCAACCCCGCCTCCTCGAGACCCCAGATCTGCCGCTTGAGCCGAACGTCAACTGAATGCAGCGTATTCAGGAAATTGTCCATAGATTCCTTGAAAGTAGCAACCTGTGTCTCGGTGTGAGCGTCTGCAGCCCTGTCCATGCCTGGTGCTGTTCCCGTTGTATCTGCGCTGACCGCTTTGTCAGGGCTAGACAGTGGGTGGATCGTGTCGTTTGCGAGTGATAGGAGCTTGATTATTTCCTAGAAAACCAAGTAGAAAAGGCAGATGCCACGTTAGTCGTCAAACTACCTAGCGTAACACGGAGACAATCAGGGAACTCGTGAGAAGAGATCGTTTCGAGAAGCTGAGAAGGAGATTACCGCGCACATTATCGATGACCGCCAGCTGCTGAAATCGTTCAGCGAGCGTGAATGGCTCATGCACGCCGGGTGCATGTGGCTTACCGCCGGCGTTGTCGTCCGTTGCACTCTCCATTCGGAAATGTCTGTTTAATTGAAAGAGTAGGTTCACGTCAAAGCCAGCGACAAAACTAGCCCACCATTAGCCTAGTCCAGAAGTGGAGAGTTCCGATAAACCAATATAAATTATGCATGTATCCATAGATGGTGCATAGAGCAGAGGTGCAAGTGTGAACTGCTAACGCTTAACGCACAATTACTATTATTTCGTCTATCGCTAACAAGACCACCGCATGCGCATTCTCCTTCATGGCGACACAACGGAGCGACGATCAAATAACGCACCGTTGACATAAACTTCTTTTAACACGCACCTCATCTGCTTGCCACCTCCCTCCGGGCGCTGACTTGACGGCCATCGACACAAAGTTGAGTGCGATCGACTTTCCGCAACTTTTGTACAAGGGCACGCCGACGCGTACGATACACAACGCGCTGCATCTGAAGTAGCCCATGTCGGCGTCGAACGGGAACAACGGCCAGCATGGCACTGGCACAGGGCCGTCCGCTGCTGGTGGCTCGGGGCAATCCCAAGCATTAACAAACTCCCCGTCTGATTTGAACAAGATTGTGGGTCCGCCGTTGAATGAACGCGACGTTGATTGCTGTGCCTCTGAATATGACTAATTCCCCTCACATTTAGGTCACAGACTATTTGCTGAAGAAGGGATTCACGAAAACCGAAGCAACATTTAGAAAAGAGTCATCTAATGTGAATCCAGACGGCCGGCCGATTCGGAGGAAGGTTGATGACATGGGGCCTGAACGCTACCCTAAGTCGTTTCATCTTCTAAAGGATTGGATCGAGAATGGGCTTGATTTGTACAAGGTAAGGTTTTTCTAGTTTAGAATCCGCGAGTTTTGGCTTTGCACCACGAAGGCGTACTGATGGTTTGCTGTTTAGTTTGAGTTGAGGAAGCTTTTATGGCCTGTTTTTGTCTACTCCTTTTTAGACATGGTCGAACAAAACTTTGTACAGGAGTCCAAGCTGTTTCTAAAAGACGTTTGGTCTGATTTTGAAAACACCCATGCAGACGACTTGCGCGCGTTCGAGACAATTCAGCTCCCCATCCACGTCACAGAGAATCCCACGACTAAGATCTACCGTGGTAATAAATATCGCATTCCACTCAATCAGCATGTCAGCGGCCAGCTCTTTGGGTTTCTTGAGCGACAAGAAGATGCGGGTGGTAGTGTTATCACACTGTTACTACAAACATACTGCCAGGTCGACTCAACTGCCCGCGGACCGATTGAGCCCTATAGCTTCGAGGCAATTGCCCGCCGAGCTCAGAACGCTGATCTAGATGAAGCTGATGTTCGGGAGGGAATCCCGGGCGTTTTCACGGGTGTCAGCAACCGGGACATCTTGGACACACACGCGGCGTTGAAACTGGGCCCACTTCCCATGGAGCTGGAACTACGCGATGATGTGCGTGCCGAGCTTGAGGAACAAGACCAGCGACAACCACCCGCGGCGGGTGTTCCGTCTCTTGTATCAGAATTTGATGCAAAGATCAAGCAAGAGGAGGGAGCAGACGGTCCCTCACGTACCGACCTTCCCCTTCCGCCATCTCGTGCCAGAGATGTTGTCATCGAAATGCAGAAGATACGCGAGACCCGAGATCGGTTCCAAATTGAAGATCGGACCGGAGGTGTCGGCGTCCCAGTTTCAGTGTGCATGTTCACATTCCACAACACATGCGGAAGGTTCGTTAAACTGCTATATCTTTGTGGCTCTCTCTCTCTCCCTCTCTCTCTCTTTTCTTTTCTTTTTTAAAAGAAGAAGGGTTCGTCTGTTCGTCAATACTGACTTGATTGGTGACAGCGTTTCGTCAATGGCCTTTTCAAAGGATCATCAGCTTGTTGCTTATGGCTCAATGGATTCGTATATCCGCGTATGGAGCATTGATGGGAAGGCCTTGAAGAGCAGGATGCTCGGGGACACAGACAAAACAAATAACCGGAAGCTCATTGGGCACTCAGGCCCTGTGTATGGGCTCTCCTTTTCCGATGCCGTGACTGGGCTTAAATACAACCCATTTGACGAGAAACAACCGCCCGTCGAAACGGACTCAAAGCTTCTCCTATCCTCCTCGTCCGACGGCACAGTTCGTTTGTGGAGCTTGGATGTCTGGTCCTGTCTCTGTGTTTACAAATCTCATACAGGTCCGGTGTTCCGGGTACTTTGGAGCCCCCACGGCCATTACTTTCTGACTGCTGGTTGGGATAAGACCGTTCGTATTTTCACACAAGATCATGCCTCAGCACAGCGGCTGCTTGTAGGCCACAACACTAGCATATCGGCAATCGCCTGGCACTCCAACGGGACTTACGTCTTTTCGGCATCCGATGAAACGGACAAAACCATTCGCATGTGGTCCGCCATTAAAGGCGATTGCGTCCGAGTTTTTACTGGCCACACAGACTACATCAGTGCACTAGAATGCGCGCCGAATGGTAGGATCCTCGCAAGTGCCGACGCTGGAGGGACCATTATCATTTGGGATATCACGAAGGGAACTCGCATCAAACGATGCCGGGGCCACGCAAAAGGCGGCATATCGTCCCTGAGTTTTAGTGCAGAGTCAACCGTTCTCGTCTCTAGTGGCCTGGACGGCACCCTTCGCTTGTGGGATATCAACCTTCCAAAGGACGCCAGCAAAACCCCGGCCGCCCTGGGGACAGCGCCGGGCTCAGCTCTTGCCTCGTCAAACCAGTCAGGAGACATTGGTGGGACAGGCGGTGAGTCCCTAACCGGGGCTAGCTCTCAGGACCGTAGCATCACAGTTGGCGGCCAGCCGCCGTCTCCGGCCACGGCAGCAACCGCGGCCGGTGCGGCGAGCGGTACAAACAACGGTGGGGCGGGCAAGAAGAAAGGAAAAGAGGTGACAATAACACCTGATCAGATCAGCGCATTTGCCACCAAAAAGACACCGATTCTGCGCGCAGAGTTCACAAGGATGAATCTCGTTGTTGCAAGCGGGTGTTTTGACCCGTGAACACTGCGCAAGCCTGGTAGGTAAAGGTGCGCTGAGGTAAGAAAACTGCTAGCCAGCGTCTTTGGCGTAATTGAGTACTGGGCGTTTAGTTCCGCGGTCGTCCTGCTTTTAACAAGGCGCATGGCGTACGATATGTAGTCAAAAGAGCGCGTGGGAACAGTGTTTAGAGGGAATTAAATAGGAGCTTGGCTGTTTGTCCGGTGCAGATTCGAGAACATGGAGTATTGGCAACCTATGCCAGAAGCGAACATTCAAAAGTGCCACATCTGTGTTTATGTGCAAAGGGGAGCGAGGGTAGGTATCGTACTGTCCGTTCTAGGGGGTTGAAAGCCATCATGATTGTTATGTACGACATTTGTTGATATGCTCATTCTTTGCGTCGCCTTGTATCCGCATCAACAGAATGTTTTACTTGTGCATCTGTGAATTTTAGAACATAAAAAGGCACCGATGTATATATTGATGCGTACGAATGTACTCCGGATTGTTGTATACTGGAGCCTTCACGTCACCTTTTGCCCCAAACATGTGGAGAACTGTGCTCAGAAACGGAACAGGCAGATGCCAACTAAGGGGTTCGCGCACTGTGCGCTGTTGGATGTTGGAACTTGTTGTCGTCTGCGCTGCTGAGCAAATAAATGAGCGATTATAGCCGTTGTCACAGGGGGAGGGGAGCTTCGCGCGTGCGTCAATCTCGCCGCACAGTACCTTGCTGCACCCAGATCCCGCACGGAGTAAGCCGCCTAGATTTCCAAACCCAGCGAAGGGCCCCGGCGTCTTTCTCACAAACACACATATTTGACTTTGATTCCTGATTCCCTATTTTCTACGGCACACCTCGCTACTGATAAAGTACGAGCAGCAGTAAGTCAAGGCCAAGCTACAGACAATACCTTCTACACCTTTATGATGCTATTTCTGACCGTCCAAGTATCCCATTGCTTGCCATGGACCCCCTCGAAGAAGCTCCATGGGCCGACACTCCCCCTCAATCAACCACCTCCGTGACAACAGCGCTAGATGACGACGCGGCGATAACTTCGTCGACTGCGTCTAACAAGCCAACCTCCCTAACGCCGTCATCGGCCATGTCCTCTTCGGGGGGTCGATCGTCGCGCGTAACACCTCGTCGGCTTGTGGCCCAACCCACGCGCCTACAGGTGGTCGAGGATGATCCGCTCGGCCCGTTGGGATCTGCCGGCAGCACTTCAGTACAGGCTGGCGGTAATGCTACCAGCTTGGGAGGCTTGGAGTCCCCGCCCGTGCCTCCCTCGAAGGAGTTATCCTTACCTTTGCGCACAACTATACCGACGACATCCGGTGGAACAGCACGGGGCCCACCGGACCCGCATCGCATCGTCGATGACGACGCCGACAATAATTATGGTAGGGCACCGAGGGCGCCCCCCCCCGTCGCTGCCGCGCAGCTGAGTCCAATTCGAACGACGAGCCGGCCGAGCGTTAGCGTTGAGCAGGCTGCGAAACCGACATTCTCAATTACTGTCGGTGACCCGCACAAGGTTGGTGGTGCTACGGGTTCGCACATTGAGTACAGTGTCAAGACAAAGGTATTTTTTCTGGTTTGTTTTATTCATATTATTTCATTTTCTTGGGCCGAGGCAGTTTTGCTATGTATAAAATAATATCTTGTCCGCATCACTAACAATATTGTCATAGACCACTTCTAAAGCTTACAAGCATGGGGAATTCGTCGTCAACAGACGCTACCGCGATTTCCTGTGGCTGTATAACCAGCTGCATGCTAATAGCCCAGGTGTTGTCGTTCCCCCTCCGCCAGAGAAGCAGGCTATGGGCCGCTTCGAAAGCAACTTTGTTGAATCAAGAAGGGCGGCCCTCGAGAAAATGCTCAACAAGGCTGCTGCGCACCCAACGCTGCAGCATGATGGCGACCTTAAACTGTTTTTAGAGAGCGAGGCGTTCAACGTCGATGTGAAGCACAAAGAACGCAAAGAGCCCAATCTGGGTGAAAGCAAAGGCATCATGAGCAGCTTGGGTATCAACGTTGGTGGTGGCGTCAAGTTTGTTGAGCAGGATGATGTGAGTCGGTTTCTTTTCTCTTCCCTCTGCCTTCCGTCATTTCTATTTATATTGCCCTTACACATTAAGGCCGATCTTTCGCATTGTGTGTTTGGTTGGCATCGCTAACTTATCTTTTTGAAGTGGTTCCACGATCGCAAGATCTATTTAGATGCACTGGAAAACCAGTTGAAGGCGCTTTTGAAGGCTATGGACACAATGGTGAACCAGCGCAAGGCTATGGCCGAAGCAGCGGGAGAATTCGCTGCATCGTTACACGCTTTATCCACCGTCGAACTGTCGCCAGGATTATCGGGCCCGCTGGAGGCCCTCTCGGACTTGCAGGTAACCATTCGCGATGTCTATGATCGTCAAGCCCAGCAGGATGTGCTCACCTTCGGTATCACCATTGATGAGTACATTCGCTTGATTGGTAGCATCAAGCAAGCCTTCTCGCAGCGCCAAAAGGCCTTTTACAGTTGGCATACCGCGGATGCAGAGCTCCAGAAGCGAAAATCTTCACAGGACAAACTTCTACGGCAGGGCAAGAGTCAACAAGATCGTCTCAACCAAATCAACGCCGAAGTAGCAGATGCAGAAAAGAAAGTCCACCAGGCCAGGCTTCTCTTTGAGGACATGGGCCGCTTGATGCGAAACGAGCTGGACAGGTTTGAAAAGGAAAAGGTGGAAGATTTCAAGAGTGGTGTGGAGACTTTCCTGGAAAGCTCAGTGGAGGCACAAAAAGAGGTTCGTGCGATTGCCAAACACGTATCATGCTCATCTCTATATATTTCGCACCTGCCCCGATCCCATCGTAAATTTGAAGAAGAACGAACCGCTGACCGTCTTATACAGTTGATTGAGAAGTGGGAGACCTTTCTCATGCAGCTTGATGCTGAGGATGACGAGACTGTCTTTTACAGGCCCCCCGTCTTTCATCCGAATAGCAAACCAGCTGGAGACACGGCGGTGGACCGGGCCAGAGCCCGGATCGACGAAGAGTCAGACTAGGAAGCGTGCATGCTTACGGCTGCGAATAATAGTGTGCTTCACTTACGACGGTGGGGGTAGGTTTTGTTGAAAGGCCAATAATGGCAACCTTGGCGAGGTGAACGGCAGGGAGGTGCACGTTAAGAGAGCGCTTGCTTTGTTGTTTCTTATGCCTAATGGACATACATAGAGAGGGTGACGGCAGGCTTTGTTGTAATTGACTTCTGTGCTGGTAGCTTTGTTTCATACATTATTTTTGTAATCCTATTAGCTACACATCCTCCTCTCACATGCAATCAATTTCACCGGACGCGCCACCCAGGATTCTTGCACCTATACCCATCACTTCTTTTTTTTGTCCTTTCTCGCCTGCTCCTTTGCACTCAGTCCTCCGCCTTTCGTAGGCTCTTCCTTGGCCGCGTAACCGCTCAGCAGATCGGCTAGCGTGTCAGGCGAGTCTAGCAAGCGCGTGTTGCCTATGGCCGCGTTATTTGCCGATGGTTCGGCCGTTTGGTCCTTTGGTTTTAAGTGCGTAACGTCTTCTCCTTCAGATGTTTCGTCTGCCAGAGAATCCCAGCTGCGGCCGTAGCGGTTGCGGAAGGCGGCTAGCCGTCCAGCCTCGTCAACCTCAACATTGCGTAGTGACTTTTCCGACGGCTGCCAGACGATATGATTGCGGCTATCTTTATTGCAACGGTGCAAAGGATGGGGGTTTGTTGTGCGGACGGTGAATGTGCTGCCGTCCGAAAGCTGAATCAACTGCGTAAACTGATATGGCCGTTGTGGGCGTTGGACCAAGCGCGCCTGCAGGGAGGTGGTCGTCGATAGATCCCGCCGCCCACTTGCCATTAGCGAGCGCCGAGGGAGGCAAGCCCGCAGCCGAGCTACCGGCGCCCCTGGCTGTGCCAATTGCAGTGCGAATAAATCGTGTGTGCGGGAAATGGTAGGAAATGTTGAAGAGGCACAAAGTCGGCGCTCGCAAAGGGCGAAGACCATGATCGATTGCGTGTTGCGTAGGAGGGTTTCGCGTACTGGGCAATTTTGTAAGGCAAGGATTGGACTGTGTTCGTCGGTGAGATTGAGTGTCGCGGAAGAGGGAAGCGAGACCCTTGTGCTCGCTGTTTGATGTCGTGATCTCAATTTGGCTGCCTAAGTAATTGGCACTTGGCATGTTACGAGGTTTGTACTTTTCTGCCTCAGGTTTTGGTCGACCCTAGAAGAAAAAGCAAGTGGGGAAAAAGTAGCCTCGTCCTATTGGCACAGTTTTACTCCTCCGTATTTTTCCTTATCCTAAACTCACAGGCGGTTTAGTGTATGACGGTGTGGTATCATGACATAAAATTATATTTGCAATCATTTACTTGCCCGGCTCTGGTGAGCTCTGGTGATAAGAGTATAAAACAAGAAATTAAGCCAACCTACGATAAAGATATACATCATGTGGATGAAATCAATGACCGTGCTTTTGGCGCTGAAGACGGTGGCGCAACTTACAGGGTAACGGTATAAATAACGGCGACACAAGGACCTCACAGTTTTGCCCTTTGCGTTAGACCTCTCTAGCGGCTTCGCACCTAAACTATCAAATCGCAACCCGGCGATCTCACCTCTTAACATATCCCGATCTTGCAGAAACAGAACCGCGTCAATTGCCACGACCGTGTCACTCACGGCCTTCAACAAATTACACAGGCACCGCCATTGGGACGATGAAATGCGAAACCGTCGCATCCTTGGCTGCCTAGCTGGGAACGTAGCCTTGCTACCTCGCCACACTAGGCCCCAATGCAGGTGTTTCCGACGTGTTATACAACTGCAGCTGGCTGAGCAACATCGTGGGTAGACTATATGCAGTCTCGTCGGGCTTCCTTCGACTTGGTCTCTGTGACATAATTCTTGCACTTAACTAACTGGTGTAATGGGAAAAGATGGCCGATGTAGGCCCTCCCATCCGAGGCGCTCTTTTGCCACGTCCGCGGCAATTTGTTCCCCTTCTGGTCACTACAGTCGCCGTGAGCAAAGGGCAGACAACAACACGGCGCCCCTAATATTGCCAGAGCACGCCCGCCACATCTTGAGGCACGTAGCAGACTCCGTTGTTGTCTGCACAGCACATTCACAAGACACAGCACCGGCCCCGGGCGGGGATGCGGCTGTCCCTGTTGGATTGACAATGTCATCCTTCGCGCCACTCAGCTTGTACCCGAGTCCGGTGATCACATTCAACATAGCGGTCCCTAGCCGCACAGAGCTGGTGATTGCCAAGACGAAGCATTTCATGATACACATTCTTTCCGGGGATGTCCAGGGAGCCCGTCTTGCAGACGTTTTTCGAACAGGAAATTCACAGCCGGCTAAAACACTCGGTGCATTACGGCGAACCGGTAGCCAAGTAGTGTGGCCGGAAGCACATCCCGGGTATCACAAAGACCACGAGCAACCATTTCTCCGGGGAGCAGGCGTGCTCTACGTGCTTCGCTGCCGGCTACTAGACAAGCCGTTTGGAGGGCTGGTTCCGGTACGCGATCACGTCGTGGTCCTTGGTGAGATTCTGGAAATTATGGACGGAGAGGCTGAAGCGGTAGACGGCGCTGGTGCTCCCCGCTTTGGTCTCCTGTATGGCGACCGCCACTACCGGCGACTGAACGGCGCTGAGCTGAACACTGAATCGGAGGAGTGAACTAGGTGAGCTACCAGGGCGCCTTTGGACTGGGATACGAGATAACATCCTACATGGCATTCCATTTTGTTTTCTCAGCCAGTAAACAGTACGAACTTACATGCTTTTGTGACTTTGTACTCTACACTTTTGGCTAACAGAAAAGTGCAATGTAATAAGCCGTTGCTCTAACAGAGACATTACCCCTGGTAACCTTGCCACATTACATAGCCGCAACAAGTAACCTTTGAACCGTTGCGTTCGTTGGCTCGCGATCATTGGTTTAGTGCATAGGCGATAGGTATCCATGTGGCAAAAGGCCTAAAGAAAATGGCGTGGTAAAACATTTAAATTTAAATATATACATAAAATAGGCGTGTTTTGCCGATACTTCACACTGCACGAGAGAAGCGTGTGAACGACAGAGAAGCGAGTGTGTTGACACAGCGTCTTTATTTGCTTGGTCCAACTAAGTCGGCGCCACGCACACATTGACACTGTGATACAGATCGTTCTCGAAACCAAAACTTTGTCCAATGTCGAAAGCTTTGTGTGGGGCAACTATAAGTGAGGGCACCAAAAAAGTGCCTCAAAAACCCAACGCACCCCTTCCTTCGCCCTCATTGGGGTTCTGCCCCACTCTTTACTATCCGGGCGAAGGTAACAATCCTACCAATCATGTCTACGTTCTGGTTGCCATGGTGGCCCAGCCCGGCCAATCATGGAAGCTTCTAGGGGCTAGAATGGTAGAATCCCATAGAATGTCCACCGAAAGCTCTAGGCTGGTCGGACCTGCAGAAAAAAACTTGCCCTTTTAAGCTGTCACGGTCTACGAAAGCTCTCCCTTCGTTTCTTCCCTTTACTTCCTCCTCTCCTTTCCACCCAGTTTCTCCTCTGCCAGTCTTCAATCAATTTCATTGTCAGTCTACGACACTTTCCACCTTTTTTCCGGACGACAAAACAACCAGTCAAGCACCTTAGCATCTGTGAGTTTGCATCGCACCCACCACCATCGACATCAGCTCCGCGTACATCCTCACTATCAAATGATTTTATATCCCTATCGATGCAGCCTCAAATCAAGAAAAGATACACCACGAGTGGCTAACTAAAAGTTTTTGTTATTTTATGCTCCAGTCTTCAAGAAATTATCTGTTCTGCCGTGAACAGCATCCGCCAAGATGTCTGGTGAAACTTTTGAGTTCCAGGCTGAGATCTCTCAGCTCCTGTCTCTGATCATCAACACCGTCTACTCCAATAAGGAGATTTTCCTTCGGGAGCTTGTTTCCAATGCCTCTGATGCTCTGGACAAGATCCGGTACGAGTCATTGTCGGACCCCAGCAAGCTGGACTCTGGCAAAGACCTCCGCATCGACATCATCCCTGACAAGGATGCCAAGACTCTTACGATCCGCGATACGGGTATCGGCATGACCAAGGCTGTAAGTACATTCGCCAGCGTATTCTTTGTACCGCCAACCACTGCTTGACTACGTAACGGGTGTGGTCTGAGACGGACATGAGCTAATATATTTTGTAGGACCTCGTCAACAACCTCGGTACTATTGCTCGCTCGGGTACCAAGCAGTTCATGGAGGCCCTGACTGCCGGCGCCGATATCTCCATGATTGGCCAGTTCGGCGTCGGTTTCTACTCGGCTTACCTGGTTGCCGACCAGGTTAAGGTCATCTCGAAGAACAACGACGACGAGCAGTACATCTGGGAGTCGAGTGCCGGCGGCACCTTCACCATCCTCCCGGACACGGAGGGTGAGCCCCTTGGCCGTGGTACGAAGATCATCCTGCACCTAAAGGATGAGCAGATGGACTACCTTAACGAGAGCAAGGTTAAGGAGGTGATCAAGAAACATTCGGAGTTTATCTCCTATCCTATCTACCTCCACGTCAAGAAGGAGACTGAGAAGGAGGTTCCAGACGAGGATGCTGAGGAGGAAACTACTACTGAGGACTCCGACGATAAGAAGCCTAAGATTGAGGAGGTCAGCGACGATGAAGACGGCAAGGAGAAGGAGGACAAAAAGAAGAAGACAAAGAAGGTGACGGAGACCACGATTGAAGAGGAGGAGCTGAACAAGCAGAAGCCCATCTGGACCCGCAACCCGCAGGACATAAACCAGGAGGAGTACGCTTCATTTTATAAGTCGCTCACAAACGACTGGGAGGACCACTTGGCCGTTAAGCACTTCTCGGTTGAGGGTCAGCTCGAGTTCCGCGCTATCCTGTTTGTCCCGAAGCGCGCACCTTTCGATCTCTTTGAGACGAAGAAGACGAAGAACAACATCAAGCTCTACGTTCGCCGTGTCTTCATCACCGACGACGCTACTGATCTGGTTCCTGAGTGGCTAAGCTTTATCAAGGGTGTCGTCGATTCTGAGGATCTTCCCCTGAACTTGTCTCGCGAGACACTGCAGCAGAACAAGATCATGAAGGTGATCAAGAAGAACATTGTGAAGAAGTCAATTGAGCTGTTCACTGAGATCTCCGAGGACAAGGAGCAATTCGACAAGTTCTACACGGCCTTCTCGAAGAACATCAAGCTGGGCATTCACGAGGACACCCAGAATCGCCCTGCGCTGGCCAAACTTCTGCGCTTCAATTCAACCAAGTCGGGCGATGAGCAGACGTCGCTGGCCGACTATGTCACCCGGATGCCTGAGCACCAGAAGAACATGTACTACATCACTGGCGAGTCCATCAAGGCTGTGTCCCGTTCGCCTTTCCTTGACTCCCTAAAGGCCAAGGGCTTTGAGGTACTGTTCCTGGTCGACCCCATCGATGAATACGCCATGACACAGCTGAAGGAGTTTGAGGGCAAGAAGCTGGTTGACATCACGAAGGACTTCGAGCTTGAGGAAACCGACGAGGAGAAGAAGACCCGGGAGGCCGAGGAGAAGGAGTACGAGGGCGTCGCCAAGGCTCTGAAGAATATCTTGGGCGACAAGGTCGAGAAGGTTGTTGTCTCCCACAAGCTGACGGGCTCGCCTTGCGCTATCCGTACCGGCCAATTCGGCTGGTCTGCCAACATGGAGCGCATCATGAAGGCCCAGGCCCTGCGTGACACATCGATGTCGAGCTATATGTCGTCCAAGAAGACTTTTGAGATCTCTCCCCAGAGCCCGATCATCAAGGAACTCAAGAAGAAGGTTGAGGCCGACGGCGAGGACGACAAGACTGTCAAGTCCATCGTCCAGCTGCTGTTCGAGACATCTCTGCTGGTGTCTGGTTTTACCATCGACGAGCCTGCTAGCTTTGCCGAGCGTATCCACAAGCTGGTCTCCCTCGGCCTGAACATTGATGAGGAGCCGGAGATCGACGACGCGGCTCCTACTGAAACCCCGGCTGTTGCCGATGCTGGCGACAGCGCCATGGAGGAGGTTGACTAAAACCACCAAGGCGAACGCTCCAGCTGACAAAGAGCTGTTGCGGTGGATGGATAATAAAATGAATTGGAGTTAGGACTGGCCTGGCTGTGTTATCTGCGTTACATGATGCCTCGTATTTCGCGCGATTTTTTTGATGGATCACCACGACGGCATGTTTCGTCGACATTCTCACGATGTTCAGTGAACATGACTTACGTGGTATCATTTTACTTGTTGAGTATGTAGACCTGCATTAAGGAGGTAATTTTCCATGGTGCTCTTGCGAATATGTCTATATAATGTGGATGTGGTTGCGATCTGTAAAGGCGTGTATTACGTCATTGAGCAACTTGTGGCATTGTCGAAGGATCACGACCGATCCCGACCGACCGGAACCCATGCCTGCGTGCAGAATGCTAGAGACTACAGAGTAGTATGAGATTAGTAGCTTTGTAACAAAGTATGGGGTACATAAAATCAAACAGCTTAAGTCGACTGTCATGCAATCTCCTCGCCCTCTTCCTCTTCCCTGAACTGCAAACCGCCCTTAACAGCCACTGCATCATGAACCCAAGCACTTTCCGCCACTTGAGCAAGGGTCCATCTGCTACGGGCTCGCTTAAGAAGACCCTCGGTTATCTCCATTGCGCCTCCTAATCCGCTCGCACGAAATTTGGAAATATCTCCTTCGTGATCCCCATCATCGCCAGCAAACTGAATCCAACGCCATTCCACACGTGCGATGCGGTGGCTAGTCCTCGAGCGCATTCGATGAGCGTCGCTCATTCCGGGATTCGGATCAAACGGTAGCCGGCCTTCTAATAACGCATAGAGTAGTACACCCAAAGACCATGCGTCAGTCGCACGACCGTCGTAGGGCTGGCCCATTATAACTTCTGGAGCAGCGTAATCGTCTGACCCGCAGCGCGTTTCCAGTTTCTCATCGTCGGCAGCTCGTCTCGAAAGCCCAAGATCCGTAAGCGTTGTTACGCTGTATGGATAGTATTCCCAATCAACGACGCCCTCTGCCAATTCCTTAGGAGTCAAGTTGACCAGCACATCTACATTACAGCACCCGCGTTAACATAGTGAGAACACCTCACAACACACGTCATACCTTGTGTGCAATCCTGGGCAATGCACGTATGTGCACGGTCCTAAAAGCCAATAGTGCCAGTGGACGAGGGTAGGCTGGTGTTACTTACTTTCCAGTTTGATATCACGGTGAACAATATGTTGCCCATGGAGATATTGCACGGCACTGACAAGCTCAGAGAATATACGTGCAAGAAGTCGTGGTGAGAGAATGTCGCGATGAGCGCTGGCAATATCAAAGAGGTCACCGCCGGGACAATAGCTTAGTACAAGAATTGCCCTAGTTGGCTCAATGTTCCATGCTTTGAGGCGAATAAGAGACGGATGGTTGATACATCGCATAATCTCCAGCTCGCGCTTAAGGCTCATTTCAATACGATCCTCAGAGGCGCCGCCTTTTGGGCCATGCTCACATATCTTGATGGCAACGAGAGTGCTGCGGTCATAACAAGACCGCGGTGCTGAGCCTGAGATAGATGAGCTTTGGGTAGCCGGGCCTGTATCCTCGCTGGACAAGGACATCCGGTTCGTGGCCAACATAACACGACTGAAAGTGCCCTGGCCGAGCAGCTTGATAGAGCGCCATCGCCGTCGTTTCTGATCATCGCGACCAAGGGCCTCGAAATACTCTTTACTCTGGGCAGTTGCCTGGTCTCTCTCTGAAGGCGCCGCTCCATCGCCCATGAGCATAGACGATTCACTTGGGGGGGGCGTCGGTGGCTTTTCAACAGGTGTGATTCCGCGAACTTCAGAGAGGTGAGGCTCACGACGCATGTGTGGCTCACATGGAGTTTCAGCGTTTTCTTGACCAGCATCCTGTTTGGAATGAGTCGCAGAGACAGTGACCATTCGAACTGGCGACAGCACCGAGTTGGGGACATATTCGCTGAGGCTTCTCCCCCGTGTGTGTGCTGGTTGGATATCGGAGCGCATATGGCCAGTCTCAGGAGGTCGCACTGGGTTTCCAGCGAGCAGCTCAGCATAGGCTTTTCTCTTTGCTTGGTGCGCCAATGCGGCAGTGAGGGATTCGCCGTTCGCAGTAACAAGGGCAGAGTCAGGCATCCCTGTTACCAAATGTACAGGGGTTTCAATCGGAGGTGAACGGCCCAGTTTTTTCCAGGGCCCTGGCGAATCTCCAGACAATAACGGCGAGGGTAAAGGGGTAACGTCCCCCATAGCCGAAATTATTGGGCTCGGGACGGTAGAGCTGGCTGCAGAGGCAGTCCCAAAGCCGTGGTAGGCGGTGGTCTTGAGACTAGGTGTACGAGACACGGGCTGCAGAGACGTGTTTGAACCTTTGTGCTGCAAGGTAATCGTGGAAGGGCGTACGTGGCCCGAGTACGGCGTGGAGGTGATGCTCCCTGACGGGGACACATTCGAGGTCACTGGGTCTGACGTTTGACGGGGAGTGGACGACGCTGAGGCCAAGGATGAATCGGCGGACTGAACGTCTGTCTGAAGTCGCAAGGAATGAAGTCCGCTAGTACGAGCTGTGCGAGCGTAGTGGCTGCTGAACGGAACGTCCGACTCCCGATCAAGATCGTTCGCGGAGGGCGGAGAGGGTGTTGGGGGGGAGCGTGACTGTGGTGGCGACGGAGCAATCGTTTGAGATCGGAATTGAACGTCGCCTGTCGGGAGGCGAGCGGGTGTTGTTATAATCGTCGTCTCCGTTTCCACCGTCGCAGCTGTTGCCGCCGGGGACGAGTCAGATGACAACGTCAAAGGTAAGGCCAAAGAGGTAGCAGTCACTGGGACAGAGACCTCGTTTAAAATTGGAAGGTCCACAGCGTGCGTCGTGGACGTTGCGGGAGGGGTGACAGTAAGACAAGAGCTATCATCGAAACTTGAGAGCATAGGACTGCCCGGCGTATCTATAGAATCGGCAACAGGTGTTTCTGAACCACAACGAGAGCCTGGGTCATGGGGGACAGCACTGTCGGTGCTTCGTGGCGTCTGAGGCAAAGCGCTGTGGTCCATGATGCACGTGGTGGTGCCCGGTCGAACCAACATACGCAGAGCGCTTCGGGGCAGCTGCCGGAAGGCCGCCTCGGACGGTGAACGGTCCGGATCGTCGAGTGTGTCAAGCACTAGGAGCGTACTTCGAAAACGTGAGAAATTGTCGAGCGCGTCAGTTTGTGGGGTGGCGGACAAGACGCAAGGTGCCGGAGGAAAGTTGCCAATAAACAAAAGCAGATATAGCAGACGCCGTTCGTGTTGGCCGATACTCAAAGCTGCCAACCGAGAAACAGTAACACAAGTCGGAGCTGCAAAACTGCAAAATCAGAAAACAACGGGGAAAAAATCGGCCCGGCGCAACGTCCGCAATGCGCTGGGCGGAAAATGATGTCTGACTACCGGTCGATGGATAATGTCGCGATAATATTGGCAGGACAAAGATATGGCTGCTGCACAACGGCATGAGTGGCGAGGCTGGCCAGACGAGGCACCGACACACAGTGTCGGCTCGGAGCGTGGTCGCAAAGCGTGCATTCGAAGCCCAGTCCACAGTCACCACGATGCCTCCTTTTCGACCTGGCAATGGGCAATTCTCTCTGGCTTGCCTGGGGGGGCGTCATTGACAGCTCCATTTTTACAAGGGATTACGCATTTGAGTCAGCCGTGACCAGGCTAAACCAGCTGGCCAGATTGTTTCGAGTACTCGTACTTAACTCAGTAATACGCCCGAGGGACACACAAAGTAACGTAACGAGCGGTGCCGTGCATTAGGCTCGAAACGGCAAGCGCGTTGTTATTAGATTGCAGCAGCCAATCATAGGCACATGGCAGGCCACCGTCACACACACCACTGGACCTCCAGGTCTCTCCCATGCTATGTTTTACAGACACAAATACTACATACGGAGTCGGCTGGGGGACGATAGGATGATAGGAAAACCACCTTCCATAAAAATGAGCTTTTCCCGTCCATGTCGTTTCCCCAAATACCCACCCCACTAAGTCTCTGCTTGCATTCCCAAACTACATGCACCCGCTACTGAACTGCACTTTTTTGGTTTTGGGAGGGGCGGGGAGGTGGCCTTTTTGACACAGTATGAATTTGGTCTGCCTTTAAGGCATACTGAGGTAAAGGATCTCTCGTAAGTGAAAACGAGACATGGCGTGTAAATCCATAGGTCTTGTTGAATAGCATCCACGAACTGAGGCCATGAGCTCGATTGTGGTCGGGCTTTGGCTAAGCCAGTTAAGCATGTAACAAGAAGGTATGAAAACCTGACATTTTCTTGTTTCAAGAGATAAAACTAAATAAAGTAAATATCTTACGACGTTCTGCTTCTCTCTTTAAGGTGAAGCAACGGTCGACGGGTTTGTTGGGTTTGTTTCGCAGTTTGTTCTAGTATGGCACTGATTCAGTTAGAGCTGTCGTTTTATGACTAAGCGTTTCACGTACCAGAGACGCGTGACGTTACTAGGCACTGTTAATTAAATACCAGTCGCGTCAAATCGCGTCGTTTTGAAGACATGGGCCATTTAGTAGACTTCTGTCGTGCAAAGAAGTAAATAGGTTGTTTTTCCATCCTTACCTTCAGCCCTCCATACCGTACTCTGCGTCTCAAGCACTTTCTATCATCACGGTGCAAACATTAGACACTGGCGCAAATCAATTCTGGTTTCTTTCCTATTTCCAAAGATCATTCGACCTTCAACTCCAATTTCACATATCAAAAGCTAAGACGGACTACACTTGTGAATCAACCCACACGATGATCAGACAAGACTTCAACCGCGTTGAGCCCAAGCGACGCAACGTCCTCGACCATCGCAAAAAGCAGTTTGTCGACCCATCTTACAAAGAAGCGCTATACCCAACGCGCCTCAGCATCTATGCCGAACCCCCAACTTCAGATATCACACTGGAACAATTCGAGCAATGGGCGATTGACCGATTGCGCGGTACGTTCTTCCCGCCGCGCTTTTTCTATGATTGTTGTTTGTATTGCTAACACATCAACAGTCCTCGCCGAACTAGAGACATGCTCTTTCCGCAATCGGTCACCAGCAGAGACTGCCACGTACATGAAACCAATGCTGGAAAAGTATTTACCGTTGGACACGAACAGCAGCTTGTCAACGCGACTTGCATCCCAGCGCAAGAAAGACCATTATAGCCATTTTATCCTTCGGCTTGCATTTTCGTCCACAGAGGATCTTCGCCGGCGGTTTGCCCGCTTGGAAACAATGCTCTTTCGCCTACGACTAGGCACTGATGACATGCGAGAGCGCACCGCGTTCATTCAGGGCCTTAACTTAGACTGGGAAATGGTGTCTGATGAGGAGAGAACTAAGTTAGCATCCGAGCTTGCTGCTATGAGCAGCTCTCTCCACAGCGGTCGGAAACAGCAGGCAGTCGATGAGGAGAGCTGGTGCAAGGTCGACTGGGACCGCGTACCAGAGCTTGTCGATACTCGCAGAGTGTTCCTTAAAGCTGGCAAGGCCTACGTTCCTTCACGGGAACAAGCGAGCATGGTCGTCTCCGAGTTCTCGTCGAGGCTAGAGAGGGCGTTGGAGGTATGTAAACATGGGCGGAGAGTGGGAGACGAAGATGTGCAAAATTGCAACGCGCTAACACTGGCCGCCACTGGTCCCAGCTAACGGCACGTGCTCTACCAAGGCTAGATGAAGACGACCGCCTCACGCCGATCCTCGATCACTTGTCCAAAAACTTTGTGACACCTGACGCAGCCTACGCCAGTACTGACAACGAACTGCCGGGGGCCGACATTAAAGCACGAAGCATTGACGGCCTTGCCACGGCCCACTTCCCCCTATGCATGCAGAACCTACACCGGTCTTTGCGGCGTGAAGCGCATCTCAAACACTACGGCCGTCTACAATACACACTTTTTCTCAAGGGTATTGGTTTGACTTTGGAAGAGTGCCTTCTGTTTTGGCGCCAGAGTTTCAACAAAATATCAGATGACACATTCAACAAAGAATACCGGTACAATGTCCGCCATGCTTATGGGGATGTTGGAGGCGATTCTAACCGTCGCGGCGGCGGCTACAGCCCTTACAGTTGCCAAAAGATCCTAACTGAGCACCCGCCGGGACCAGGTGATAACCATGGATGTCCATACCGCCACTTCAATGTCGAGAACCTAACGGCTCTATTGCAAGCTGTTGGTGTCACAGACCGTGCCGTTCTTCAAGGTGTGAAAGAGGACAAGGAGAAACAAAAGTTTCACATGGCATGCAACCGGTACGTGCTCATCACGGCCACGCTGTTATTCCATGTTTTATATTCTTTGTAGTCGATGTCTTTTCTTGCCTTTTCTCTTGTCTTTTATGATCGCTAATTTATTCCTATTGTCTGCTAGGGTTTTCGAATTTGCTCACAAGAACGAAATTTCCAGGGCTAAGGACGAAGGTGTCTTGACAGCTGCTCAACTGGAGACAATCGTGCATCCAAATGAATACTTCAAACGAAGTTACCTACTCAAGAATCTGGGTAAGAGCAACACCACCAATGCAACATCTGAGGGGTATTGATGCGGCATAGGAGGATAGGAGGTGTTTCTCTTTCTGCCCAACATGTGTCATGACACGGTACTCGTTTGCGGAATCGGATTGCCTGCCTTGCGTTCCTTTCTTGTTCTTCCCTCTCCATATGTCGATTAGGTTAGACATGCCCGTGTTCATACACACAAACTTGAGAAGGTGACTGGGATAAGCGGTTGGAGACATCTGTTGACTACTCTAATATCATCTAGTCGCAATAACGAGCGGCAATAATAGTACAGGACAATTATAGTTGACCATGGCATTACACTCCCGCCTGCATTTAGAACATTTGTCTTTTACAGTTCAAGAGGTTGTAAATGACGGGACAATTTGGCAACCAGCCTCGGGCGATGAGGCACAAATTTGGGTTTCTTTTATCCCAGGCAAGTATTTTGGTCCTATGAGTGAAGGCTCAGATGTTTCCGCAGTACCAAGGCCCGCAATCGCAAATAACAAACTGTCGCATGTGGTTTTGGTCGGCTCGACAATCGGGCTGCGATTGTTCGCCCTCTATGTCGTACAGTATGGGGGAGAGAGCACACCACCATACATGAAAGGCTGTGCGGAACCCGTTCGCAAAAGGGCAGTTGTCATAGGTATCATGGCGAACAATGCTAAGGAAACGATTGCGTGCCATACGTAGCCATGTTTGTGCCAATTAGCCAAGGTGTAGGGCTTCTTGCAGAAATACTTGCCCCCCCCCCCCGTCAGAACAGACGAGGAAAAGACTGATTCATTCGTAGCCCACCAGTCTTGCACATCGGTAGCCATAGTAAATGTTAAGGCCAACCCGAATCATATCACTTGAGGCCATGTCTCTTACAGCAATGGACTTGACAGTACGTGCACACCGCATGTAGCGCAAGGTCTGGGTAGGTGCCGATTGCATAAAGTGATGGTCCATGTTGTTTTCGTACATAAATTCCGATGCAGATGCGGACGACGAGGAGCGCGAAGAAGTCGGCAGACGCGCGCTCGACTGGGAAGTATATCTGCCGTATTGCCGTGCGGACGGTCCGTACAAGTAAAAGGGCATTTTTGCGACGGTAGGAGGCCAGGGAGTGGGCAAATACAGTAGGTGGTGTTGGTTAAATGAGCCGAACGAAGGGCGTCACGGTGGTGCGAGGTGAAATAAGTACGAGTTGGAGGCTACACGAGGCAGCCATGGGGATGTCGTATGGGGCTTAATAAAATCGCCAGTGGGAAGAAGCAATAACGAAAGATTAGCGAATAATCATGGAATGTCTGGGGTCTATCCGCGGTAATACGTCTATATAGGTTTCTGGCTATTTTCTCCGCGAAGTGAAGGTACGAAAGCCGGTATCGCAAAGGACATCCCGGGAGGCAAAGATATGAACGAGTCAAAATATTGGGCCCCGGATGAAGAAAGGCCACAGTGAGAAAAAAAAGCTAGACTTGCGGAGACAGAATCCAAAAATCAATGTTATTTGTGTGGTAACTTTGTTCAGTGTGTACCGTTGTAAGGCTGACCTGGTATTGACAGGGGCCGGGAATGGGGTGGCCTCAGCCCTAGCTAGGACCTGTTAGGACTAACACGCCGTACAATGTATTCCGTATTACGTGTCTAACACTTTGGAAAACCAGGGTGTCTTTGAAAAAGTCCGCACCCCTCTGAGTCGAGACAAGCACAACAGTGAAGCACTGCAGTGAACGGCTCACTCATACCCCATTTAAGTAATGTTTGTCTGTGCACGAGAGCAGCACCGGAACAAAAGCTTAAAGTAAAAGCTTGAAGTAAACCATAAAACATCGCAGGACATCCCGTTTGGTCACAAACACCCTCCCAGTTATGCATGGAGAACTAACGGCCGACCCATACAAAAGAACCATTACATGGCCAAATGTCCAACGATTTGGGGTAGAAAAAAAAATGCCCCGGGAAGGAATCCCTGCTGCCTGGAAAAGGCTTTGGACGATTGCCACCAATGAGTCCTTCTACCCTCTGTCACCCACTTTGAGCGAACGCACTGCCTATGCCGCTGCGTAGACTTTGAAGCCATGTAAAAGACTTTTTTAATTGTATTATTTCTCTGCGACGTAATAATATCTCGATAAACAGACGTGCTGTTGGGCAGCTTTGCCTCTGCATGCGTGGTGTTTTGCGAAGTGAAGTCTCTACATGATTTACTGCCGGAGGTGCAGAGGCGCTAAATTGTCAGGTCTAAGTTTTTTAGGTTTTATCTTATTTAGTAGTAAAATTTTAGTAATTAAATATAATTTTAAGCTACGCCACTGCCATTACGGAGTAATTACGCTTCTAATGACCCTCCAAAGATAATTCAAGGCCCCACTTCTTTCAAGATCTGCCGAGTGCTCCAGCCAGGTTAGGACTAGTCTCCCGATTACAGTGCATGATGTGCGGGGCGGAAAGCGAATTAAACATTTACCAGTCAAATGTCAGCTCTACTTGACATGCCAACACGTTTCGTGGAGTTTCTTTTATGACGGGCAGTTTGTGCAGGAACACGGTGCTAACAGCAATGTGACACGCAGTCCTCTGGGCTATTGAGACCACAAGCTCCGCATGTCAACCTCTTTTTCGCCGCGACAAAATGAAGGGTTACATGAAAGGCCACCAGAATATCGATGCACCGCTACAAATAGATGGGTTCTATGAAGAATATATTGGTGTATGTTAATACACTACTACATGCTCATGGGAGCAGGGTATTTGGTAAGTGACTGGAACAACACGAAATTGTTTCAAAATACAATGAGGAAAAGGGAAACGATAGCCGGGAAATGAAGCGCAGAATAACGAAAGAAAACAATAAATGGGTGAAAACAAAGGAAGCTATATTCTGTGAGTCTCGATACACTATGGAAACGTGAAAGAGAGAATCATAAGCTGCAGATAAAAAAGCGAACTTGGCATAATCAGCATTGGGATATTATTTGATAGGACAGCGGGTTGCAAATCTCCACAAGGCGCCGTGAGAGTGCTCGGGTAGTTTGTCAAAAACAAAAGAGACGACAAAGACGGGAAGGGGCCAATGCAGGTAGAAAAGAATAAAAATTGTGGCTGAACAGCAGAAAAGAAGGTCAAGCGGCTCATATGGCGATAGAGCGCTCTCGTCAGACAAAAAAGGCTCCATACCACACGTCAGGGGTCAACAAAAAAGTATGAAGAAGAAAGAAGGAAGAAAAACGACGAAAAAAGAAGAGAGAAAATATGTCCAGAAAAAAAATTACCCGCCTGCATAGCGGCGCAAAAAAGAGTAAATGGTGCATACTTTCGTGACAGTTATCAACACCAGGTGTTCCCGCACCGACCAAAGGGACAAGAGATGCAAACGTCGCAAAGGAAAACGATGCAATGCTGTGGAACCAAGAGAATGAAGCGTCGTGGCGTCGTAAGGCAGTTGTGCATGGGTGGCAAGCGTCCGTGGGCGGCCGGCGAGATGGAGTCCAGTTATCCCGGCTGAGATTCAATAACTAGCCACGTACATAGCAGCCTGGCAACTTATGTAGTTTTTGCGGTGTTGAGCTATGGACCCCTTCGATTTCATTGCTGGCAATTTGTACTGCCTGTATTGTTGACAAATACTTGACACTCGTCGGTGACCTTTTGCACGGGGTTGATGTCTGTTTGAACTCATATCCAATTCGAGTCTTTCGAAGGATTGGATTGGAGGAAGTACGTTATTCCTCGCCCCTCCCAATACCCCGCCGCGGAGCCACGCGATATCGGACAGACAGAGCGGTATGCTGCCGGAGTGTTGCAATCCGTACAGAAATTATATTCACAAGGTATGCTGATCACATGACAATGCAGCAACCGCATCCTTGTTTCGCTTCACCGTCTACCCCATTATGACCAGATAACGGCGGCGTAGCGTCAGATTCAGCTTGATTAGGAAGGGCGCTCCTGGGACTCGGCAGCGGGCCCATGTTCAGCTTATCTTGGATTTTGGGAATGGTCGAATAAGATCCCGCCCGTCCCTGATGCAACGAGGAGCTCTTCGCCTCGGGTTTTAATGGCCATTCGTCGGGTTTCCCTGAGACGTCACCACCAATTCTCGCTGGCTCTACTACTTTCTCGGTTGTCTCTGGGGGGGTGAGGAAGCCTTCGTCTGTTAAAGGGCGGAATTCTTTGTCGTACACAGTGCCAAATTTCCCCTCTCGCTCCCACTTTTCTTGCTGTAAGCGACGCGCCACTGTAGGGAGTAACTGTTGATCCGGAGGTAGTCTTGGATCGGGGCGGTAAGCAGAGATCATCCATGGCGGGTCACCTTCTGGCTGCCGGCTTGCAGCACCGGCCGAGATCTCACGAGACAGCTCTCGGTCACCTGAACGTGTCGAAGGTCGAGTTGCTCCGGTACTGCTCATATTGGAATCCTTGCTAGCTCCATTACGAGTCTTTGGGCGCCCTGCCGGTGGCATGTTTTTGGCAGGCGCCGATGATTTCCGCAGCCCGGCCGTGGAAGCGCTGCCACCGGAGGATATCTTTTTAGGTGACAAATCAGACGTAGACCGTGTCATGTTCCTAAAGGGGGACGTGGGAACCAGTCCCATACCGTCATCGTCTTGTCGCATACTAGCGCTGCGAGCTCGCACTTTTGAGTACGCAATGCTCTCTTCGGTCGCCGGGCTACCGTCACGCCGCCGTGGCATGGGTGTGTCCCGTTCTATGTGCTCCAATGCTATCGGCGCTGGACTTAGTTTCGCAACGGGTATCCGCGAAGAGCCTCGGCCATTTTGAACAGAGGAAAAATATGATTCCTCCGCAATTTCGTCTGGCAATCGAAGGTCCCAAGGGGAAATAGGCGTGTCTATGGACTTGCCATCCAAGATGCCAGTTGAGTTCTTCTGTGATCTCGGTTCCATTGTTGTATCGCCTTCCGGCAAGGCCCTCCTGTGGCTGGCTGTCTTGTCCTGGCTGGTGTCCCTTCGAGGTTTACTCCGGCCTCGAGGTTTCGGCAAAATTATACCGGCAGCCTGCAGTTCCTCGTTCTCGATTCGAGCCAATTTATCGCGATGAATCCACTTTGAGCTAATATCATCCAATTCGCTCACACGTGCCTCACCAGCAGCCCTTTTGTTTGAGTCGTTTGAAGTGCCAGTCCGGCTGAGCTCATGTACATCCAATGCACTCTCAGTCAGATAATTGCTCGCGTCTCGTGGTCGACCCTGCCTCACATTTTCCTGCCCGTAAGAATACAAACCGGAATCGGCTGCTTTCAGTGTCGATGTTGAGACCTCGCCGGTTGTGGCGCTCTTCTCGTAGGCAAACTGGTCAGAATGTATATTTGGTGAAGCGTGTGCCAAAACATTGCCATGCTGCGATGACTGCGGTTTGGGCAGCCCATTTTGCGAAAACGAAGAGGCCTGCTCAAACTAGGAAAATTGTGTCAGCTTGAACATATGAAAAGGCATCGCAACAAAAACATCACAGGTGTTCGCAAAAAGACAGGGCTTTCTTCTGCGAGTAAATCTATCAAAGCAACAGTAAGGAACTAAAAGGACAGGGCCTACCTCAGGGTGCTGGGTTGAGGAATCCCACGAGTAGCCATTGCCATGCGAGCTAGTGGGAGGCGTAAGGGTAGTCGAAGCCGATGTTGCCATTGTTGGGACAGATGACACAGCCGTCATAGTTATTGGAGATTAAGGATAGCTAACCAAGGTTAGTTACGCCTCAAAATGGCAATAGTAAGTAGATGCGAGTTGGAACAAAGCCCTGCGTCCTCTAGTCTCACAGGTGACGCGATAGAGCAGAGAATATCGAAACGGAACGAGGTTTTAAGCCAGAGCCAGACAGGCTTGTCGATCATGTATTTGCAGGAGACGTCCAGAGGTGTTCAGCAAATGTCGGTGTTAAAGGCGACGGTCACGGCCTAGGGCCGCCGTCCTCTTCGCCGCTTCCGAGTGTAGGTTGGATTTCCGAGTTCTGTCAAGCGGCCACGATAAAGCACCAACAGGAGGTAGGTGCGGCGGTTTCGACGTTCGCCTTCGACTCTACAATTGGCTGGGTTTGTTGAGAATATCTCCGTCAAGTCAATACCAATCGACAACAAGCGACGACAGGCTTCCAAGTGGAGGAACTCCGTCGACTCGTTGAGCTTGATGTCGAAGGAAAACTGGGTTTTCGATAGCGTGTGCGGCGGAGGGAAGAAGGCAATATGGGAAATCTAATGCATGTGGTGTATTGCTATGAAAATTGCAAACAGGCGAATGAGGCGGAAAATGAGATAATGCAAAAGGGGGTGAAAGGAGGCGTTTAGGTAAAAGTGGCTGAAAGGCCACAAGGGGCCAATAAAGTCAAAAACTGTGGAAGTCGAACGAGATAGGAACTATGATCTTTCTATTTCGAGGGCCCTACAAGGACACGGGGTTGCGGCAGTACACCAAACTGAGGCCCTACCGGACGGGCTAAATATCATCACGATTGGGACTCGAATGGATGCAATTGCGAAGCAGAAATAAGTTGAACCAGAAACACAAAAGAAATAGGTTTCTGGCGCGAGGACAAAGGCGATTTGAGCTAACCAAATTGAGAGAGGGGGCTGGTAACCTTTGATTCGCTGCCCCTGAAGCATACTGGAACAGGACGATCGAACCCCTTGTAGCGTACTACTACGGATTCGGTCGGTATTACGACAAAACAGAGGTACTTGGCATGATGTACACAGTGCTTGCACCAGGAGCTGGTGGTCTTTCTACGAGTACATACAAATACACATCTACAGTGCGGACCCTATATTTTCTTTCCAAGTCTTTTGTGGAGAGAAGTGTATCCGAATAAATGTATTTCGTACAACATATAGGTATTGTTACAACAAGATACTGTGTTCGAACTTTTGTTTTGGGGAGAAATACTGTAAAAGCAATTTTCTATATATATTATACGTCGTATCAGTACTATGGTATTTATTATAGAGAACCTTAAACAGATTATATAACCAATGGTTCGCCCTGTAACACTGCCTCGCCTGACAAATTAAGCGGGTTCTCGATGACACATTTCTAACAACGGTACATGAAGCTTTCAAAACTGTCAGGTGACCATCGTTGACTAACACAAGGTAAAATACTATGCTTATCCTTTTATCAAGGTAAAATAGCAGAGGCTTATACGTGAGGTATACGCTGGAGTGTTGCGCGGGATAACGGCAAAGACAACATACATATACATGTCTTATATCCTTTAAGCAGTTCTCTCCCTATTATACAAGAAGGACAGTGTCATTATACGAACTCCGTACCTTATTACAACATATCCTCTTAGCGTGCCCTTAAGTCTTATCCACCCCCCCCCCCACCCCCAAAGCCCTGTTAAGTTGTCGATTACAGGTGCCTATCATCATGTCCTACCTGAAAATCAAGTGCGAGTTTTCCCTTTCTCCGTAATGTTACAGACGATTGAATAATGACGAGGTAAGCATCCGTGCTATATCGCAAAATCCGCCACACTCAGGAGGCAGCCGAACTCGGAATCGAAGTGCATCTACAGGGCGCTGAGGAGATGGCGCACTGGAGACCGCGCCTCCTGATATTAAGATACATCCGTAGCCGGGTGGCTCATTTTGTTGGCCGGAGGGACGTGCCTATCCGCGTTGGTTAAATGTCACCGTTCAGCTGCTAGTGGGGGGCTAAAACAACACGGCGAACATATCCAAACCAAGAATAGCAAAAGACCTCACGCAACTTCGAATGGCACAAGCAAACCACAACGAGGCAACCACACACATATGGCACAATTATGTGCGTGCTCCCAACATCGTGCTGATTCATGCCGGCGACCTGACAAACCAAGAGACTCACGCGGAGCTCTTTCGAGCAGTTTCCTGGCTTGAAAGTGCAGGCTTTGAATGTAAACTAGTCGTCGCAGGTATGTTAAATCACTCGGTGAACGGGTGACGATGGGCCACCTTGCTCAGTATTATACTGCGGATGCTTGCCATCGTCAACCGTTGTGCTGACGTTGGAGCGCCGCACAGGGAATCACGACATCACCCTCGATAGAGCATTTTACGCCCACCACGGTAGCCGGTTCAACAACCAAGTAACCCAGCACCCCGAGGAGTGCCAAACACTGCTAGAATCCAGCCCGACAATAACATACTTATGCCACGAGTCCGCCGACATTCGCCTACAGAGCAATGAGGGCCCCCGCACTACATTTACAGTGTTTGGCTCCCCGTATAGTCCTCGGGATGGCAATTGGGCATTTTCTTACCAGCCAGCGGTCGACGGATGCCCACCGAGCTCTGCCGCCGTTGAAGCCGCAGGCCCTGTGCGGCTGACTAGCTATGCACTGTGGTCGGAAATCCCAGTCAGCACAGACATATTGGTGACCCACACCCCGCCACGGTCACACTGTGACTGGTCGGCAACGCGCAGTCGGTCAATGCGTTGCGCGGCGCTGCTGCACGCGCTTCAGCGTGTGCAGCCACGGCCATGTCCATGAGGGCCGTGGTGCCGAATGGGTGCACTGGGGTGCCACGAGTAACAGTGCATTGGTTGAACGATGGGATGATCCAGGTTCGGGCAAAAAGATGTCGATTGTCAACGCGGCAGCTCACACCGGCAGGTCACCTCGATATGGAGCAGGCCATGTGGGTGCCAGCCACAGCAGCTTTGGGGAGACATGTATTGTGAACTGTGCCATCACGGCCACCACATATCCGCATCTGGGAGGCAAGCGGCTGCACAAACCGATCGTGGTAGACTTGCACCTCCCCGTCTGCGACGATGCCTATCGAGACATTTAATCCCAGACACCACACGACCAGTAACCAACGAAGCCGCATAACATTTGCAGTAGTCAGCAGCGCGGATAGCTCACGGTCAACCAGCTCTCCACGTCCATGGATGATGAGGAATTTTAGCCACGCTCCGGTTAGAGCACCGTGATATAAACGATGCACATCACAACGTAATCGCCAGGACTCACAACTCTCGTACACGATAAGTATTTCAGATGGGGCTCTGCATGACAGTCTTATGTGTGCATTTTGAATGTGTCCTATGTTACTGGACACCCGGAGGATGTCGCGCGCCTTAGACGGGTAGAGTTGGCAAGTCGCTACGGCGAAACCAAACGCCCTTGACAGTGCCTACCTCGCACAGTCTCTTCTTTTGGTGCTGTCCTCCGGTCCTGTTCCATAAATGCACTTCGCTGCAGCTTTGCTGCAACTTCGCTGCACCTTCCCTGTGCGTCTCTATAATTTATTGCATTAGTCGGCCGTCATCTCCCGCACTGCCACGCTCGCTCCGAATCGCGCAGAGCACACAATTCGCGCCGTTTTTTAATTCGCTTCCGCAATTACCAACGAGCCAGGGTGCCCAACGGTAGCCGCCCTGGGTTTCCTTGCTGCAGTGGCACGGCCAAGCCCATTACCCTCCGTCTATCGCCTCCCCTCTCGCCCCTCCATATTCCCCCCCCATCTCCCCGCCATTCATACGTTTGACACCCCACAACCTCACCAACACACCGCCAACTCCTTCGACACTTGGCCTTCGGTCCCCCTCCCGCCTCGCTCAAAAGTGGTGTGTTGTTTTCATTAGTGTTGTTGTCGACACCGTTCTTATTTCTTCGTATTTTCTTTCCGTTTCGTCCTTCCCCTACTCTTTCTTGGGCCTACTCTCTCACATTCCCAGTCATCCACTTATTCCTGTTCATTCTCACTCACGTTTGTGTACAGCAGGCACTCATTTGCCCTGCCCAACGCTCCATTTCTTCATTCTTTCCATCCGTTACTTTTGCTTCTCATCAAATCTTTCTCTCCAATTATCTCCTCTGCGCTTCTGTTTTATTCGACCGGTGCCTCCACTTGTATGTTGACGGCCGTCTCTGCAAAAAAAAACCGTATGATCTTTGCCGCTTCACAATAAACTCGTTCTTCGGCATTACTTGTTCTTCGGCCCCAACCGATGTCATTGAGCTATATGCCAACCTTTGATCGGCTTTCGATAAGAGCGATTCTTCGGCTGTTGTCTTTCGGTCGCTGGCGGCCGTGACGTTTCTCCCCCTGATCCAAGGTTTCGTGATACAACAGGCCCGGGCTCTACGGAGCTGCTCGCACCCATTAACACCACTCCCCTCTTTCCAACAACAGACGTTGATCCTTCATCGCTCATCGCTTCGAGTGATCCCCGCGGATGGGTAGCATCTCATCCCCCGCCAGCTTGCCACATGGTCTAGCAGCCGAGCAATTGCTCACAGGCACCCTCGGCGTTCTCTTGCCACCTCGTACTGCTTCTCCGATCTTCTGATAGACCACACGCCGTACAACGTTTAACGGTCGATAATTTTTATGAGTTCCTACGTCTTTCTTTTCTTCGCATTTCACTTCTCCTTGGTGCGCTAGTACATATCCGACTTTTCTTGTCAACTATTATTTTTCCTACGGCGCGCTGGTAGTGCCCGTTCGACTTCCACCTCACTCCCTCACGCAGGCCATCCGACCTTGCCTAGCTGCTTGCGAACAGCCACTGGTACTGAAAGCCTCACTGGGAAATATCTGTCTCCACCACCACTTGAATCGAATAATCTAAAAATGGGATCCCTCGCAACGGATCCATACAAGGTTCTCGGTGTCAGTAGAGATGCGGACCTTGCGACCATCAAAAGTGCGTACCGAAAGCTAGTCTTGAAGTGTCATCCGGATAAGGTCCAGGATCCAGCCTTGAAAGCAGCCAAACAAGACGAGTTCCAACGTGTACAACAAGCCTACGAGATTCTGGGCGACGACAATAAACGGAGGGAGTACGAGGAAGATGCTAAACTAAATCGCCTTCGAGATGAGCTGTCCCGTGGCATGAGTCGGTCGGCTGCGGCTGCCCGGGCATCGCCAAAAAGCTACAACGAGCCTCACATACGAACCGCCGAGCCACCCCCGTCTTTCAAACCTGGGCCCCCACCGACGTCACCGTTCTCTCCCTATGGAAGTGCTAGCCATCAATTCTCTCATTCGTGGGATCGTGATATCCCTCTCAGAACGAAGGCGCCTTATGACGAAGGACATCGCGCCCGCCGCACTGCAAGCTACGAGAAACCTCGTGATGACTTCAAAGAGGAACGAAGACGGCGGAGGGACGATGACGAGCATCAAACCCATGGATCAACGCATGAGAAGGAGCGCGAGAGGGAGCGTGATCGCGAACAAGACAAGGATCGAGACAGGGATAGGGACAGGGACCGTGACCGTAGAAGCCGCTCCGACCGCGAAAAGGATGACCGAAAAGACAAAATCCGACGTGAGAAAGAAAAACGTGAGAAGGAGCGTGATCGAGACAGGTCTCGACGCCAAGACCAGCAGGAGAAGTTTCACTCAAGAAAACCTATCTATGTCGAGGTGACTGATGATTCCGGCGAAGATCATCATGTCTCGAGGAAAGCATCGTCTTCTGGTGCCGGTGCTACGACGAGTGCTGGAGGGGGGAAGTACGTTGATAGTGTTCGCCGCGACAAGTCGACCCGCCGCGATGTATCACCGCGCTTGGAACTGAACGCGGACAAAACTTCGGAAAAAATGAAATACGCCGCAAACTACATGGTCAATGCAAGGAGGCGAGGAAGCAAATCAGGTGGCTCTCATCCTCCCGACAATATCGCGTATAACGCCAACTTTCCTGACCCGGACCAAGCTTGGCACGGCGGAGACTCGCCTCGACCACGGCGGCCTTCGCAGGATGATAAGAAACTCCGCACCCGAGTCACCTCCGACGATGGCGAAGTCGAAGACTATGAGGCTGTGCCAGAATTCAGGCCTCCGCGGCTTTCAAAATCGTACACCTCACCGGCTGGTGCTTTGCACATGTCCAACTCGTCGATTCCCCGTATGCCAATTTTGTCGCGCGCATCGACTATGGACTACTCACGACACCCACCACCAGCGGCACCTGCCGCTCCTCCACCGGAATCCAGCCGCCACACATCGAAATCGGAACGACGCCGCAGAGGATCATTTGACACATATGAGGACGACTCCCGTGCGCGGCGGTCTTTACCGCAACCCCGCCGTACGTTACATCACACACTTGACGATGTTGTGCCATTGTCACGGACGCCAAAAATGTCGCTTTATAGATCAGATGACGTCCAATTTCATCACTCACTGCCAACCTCAGGGTCCAGAAAGCCCGGCTTTAGCAAGGTGAAGGTCGCCCCAAACTTCTCCTCAGAGCACGTTTACCAAGCAAAGCGTTTCTCTGATGAAGACGTCGCCTATTCCAACGTTCACCATTCAAGCAACCAATACTCCTCCCCACATGCGGCGTATCTCCATGTCAGGAGCTAGTTTAGATCACCATTTTGACGTTGTTTGTTGAATCACATTTCGCTGGTGTTTATACACGTACCGCATACCCTGTCACTACTGTTCTGTTCGTTTTACGTCTTTTCACTTCTGGTTTCGACCCATTTTCTGTCCCCCCCCGTTTCATTGTTTGAACTTGTAATGACTGTTACTATATTTGAGGCGGTCTTGATGACTTTTTACGACAGCCGTTTTTTTCCTTTGATTGTGTATCGGGATCAGAATGGTGTTTTGGTTTAAGTATATTGAATACTCAATGATAATGACGAGAAAAACAAACGACCAATAAACACCGAGGCCCGTTGGATTTTTACAAAATGTAGCATTGGTCCGAACACGTCTGTATGGTGCTCGCCGGATCAAATCTTCACAGTTTACGTACGGTCAGGGCGTGACAACGCACGTGCCCAGCCAAGTTAACTTGAACAAGTAACATAAAAGTACACAATCACTAAGCAAGAATATATGCATTGGTTGGACCTTACGGGAAAATCCCTTTATACACAACGACGGGACGAAACTAGATACCACAGGTTACGTTACAAATTTTAGTCGTATCCGCTACCACGATACGGCGGCGGTGCGCGGAGTACGAAGGTGCAAGATACATAAAACTCGGCGTTCCTGTTGGACTATACAAACAAATAAAGAGAAAATATCTGTTCGTGTTAACACCAACTCAAGTTACCGGGGCAGCGGGCTCCCTTTACGGGAGCCTGGTATTACGCCTAGTTACAACTAGGATTGAAATTAGTTGTACTGAATTTAGTTGTATTAAAAATCAAACTTAATTGTTCCTATCTATCTAATTTAATACGTTATAATTTTAACTTAAAAAATCCAGACTTTTAGTATGTATTAATAAAGTGAAATATTTAAGACTTTAAAGGTATATTGTAGTTTTTATTTTTTTTAAAAAAAACCCAATCCGATATTTACAGTGTAAAATTTCAAATATGCGGTTTAAAGGTATTAGTTTAAAATGTTATGTTACGTTTTATAAAAAGTAACTTTTTACTATTAAATTTTTATTAAACGGTAATTAAACGAAAACGTTTTATTTTAACATATTCACGTTAAATACGTTATTTACTACTAGTTTAACCATATACCATTTTAAAATAAAATTAATTTAATGTAAAAAAAAAATTCGACAAGTAATCACCTACTAAACCCACCCGAGTAAACCGAGGGAGGGCAAGGGTTTCTGAAAAATCAGAGTTCCGGCCTTACACGAGGAGGTTCTGGTAAGTTCTATTATCGCTCACGCGTTTTAACGCGACCGGTAACGGAGTTAAGAAAACTTTAAAAAAACTTTATAAACTTTTTTACTTAAATAAAATATATAAAAGTTTTTTTACGGACGGTTACGTATTATAAAATGATTATTTAAACGAAAGTTTTAAGAATTTAAATACATTAATTTTTTTTATTTTTTTTTATCAAGTTAGATTTTTTTTAACCTTAAAAACTTAATTTCTTATATTCTTATTACATACGACTATCCCGATTATTTAACACTATTTTTAATAACGTATTCGTTTAAAACGATTATTGCGTTTTATAAAAAATAAGGTTTTATTTTTTAAATTTTATTCTACGGTAATTATACGAAATCGATTTATTTTAATATATTTACGTTAAATACGCACTTTACGGTTCGTTTAACTATATATAATCTTTAAAAATAAAATTAATTTAAGTTTTAATATATAAAAAGTAAAAATTTCGTTTTAAAACGTGTTCGTCAAAAACGTTTATTTCGTTTTTATAAAAGTAAGTTTTTACTTTTTAAATTTTATTTAACGGTCATTAAACAAAAACGTTTATTTCGTTTTTATAAAAAGTAAGTTTTTACTTTTTAAATTTTATTTAACGGTCATTAAACAAAAACGTTTCTTTTTAATATAATATAATTATTTATATTATATACTATTTATTATACGGTTTATTCGTAAAAAATAAAAATAATTCGAGTTATAAATATAAAAAGTTAAATTTTAGTTTTAAACCGTATTGACGTAGTTAATAAACGAACGGAACATATAAACGAACGGAACATATAAACGAACGGAACACTTCCCACTTAAATATTTATCTTTTATCTTTATTAAAACATTTCTTTATAATAAATAATAGTATAAACTTCGAATGAAAGTTACGTACTTTTAATTATTTAAGTTATTTAAATACTAAAAATTTAAACCTTTAAGTAGTAGTAAAACTTTACGAGGTTTTATTAATAACTTTAAGTTATAAAATAAACGGTCGAGACGTTTAATAAAATGACCAGGGTTGGGAATTAGTATGTTAGTATTAGTATTTATACTAATACTAAATCAGTATACTAATACTAATTTAGTATACTAAATACTAATTTCGTATTAGTATTTTAGTATTAGTAACTATGGATTTTTCAATACTAAATTAGTATTAGTATTTTTAGTATTAGTATTTTAATATTTTTAGTATACTAAATTAGTATTAGTATAAAATACTAATACTAATTTTTTTTACTTAGTGAAAATTCGTTTATTATAAAAATAATACTTTATTTATATTATAACGTATTTATTTTTAAAATTAAAAGTATTCATATAATTAAACGTCGTTATTAAAACCGGTAATAATAGTACTATTATAAAGAAGTAACTACTTTTACTTCGTATAAAATTAATTTATTTTAAAAAAGTAGTGTTTTAAAATTACGAATTACGACTTTATAACACTTTATAAAAAGTTAAAAAACTACTTTATTTAAATTACTTTATACATGTTTATAATAACTATATAGTATTTATAGGGTTGCGAATTAATATATTAATTTTAGTATCGGATTATATTAATATTAATTAATATTAATGTAGTATATATTAATTTAGTATTTGTAATTAAAATATTAATGTAATATATTAATTGTAATATTAGGCGATATTAATATTACAATTAATATATTACAGTAGTATTTACACATATTAATATTAATTGTAATATATTAATTGTAGTATTTGTGAATATTAGTATTACATTAATATATTACATTAATATTGTAATATAATAATTTAACTACTAAAAAAGTAAATAATATTAATATCAACGTTATTTATAACTATATTCTATTAAATTAGTTATATAATATTATTATGTAATTATAATTAACGTTAAAAGTAATATTTAAGTAATGTACGTTATTAATTTTAAACTATTTTTATATATTTAAAAAACTACTATATTAAAACATTTATAATGAAGATATATTATTAATATAATTAAATATAATTAAATATAATTTTATAATTAATTTTATAATAACTTTTATATAGACTACTTTATTTTAGTTTTTATAAAATATTTTAATAATAATAGTGTATAATAACGGGTTATTATATTTAATAATTTTTAAAGTTTTAATAATATAAAATTAAATTAATTATTAATTTATATTTAATTATGTTAAATAAATTATATTTTAATAAACTATATAAACTAAAGTAAAAACTAAACTATAACTAAATTATAATTAAACTATATACATTAAATATAATTATATATTTATTTACTTATATTAAACTATTAAACATACATAATTTATATAATTAGTAATAAAAAATCTATAAACGCTAATTATATAACCTCTACGTATTTATAAGAAAATAACTAATCACGTAATTATTAATTAAGGTTTACTTACTTTAATATAATAATTATATATAATATAATATTTAATAAGATAATTAAATAAATATTATTTTATTATTTTTATATAAACTATGTAGTATTTTTATATTAATTGTAATATATTACATTAATATTATGTTACATGTAATATTATGTAGTATTAATATTAACTGTAGTCAGGGTTGGCAATTAGTCTAGTTTAGTCTAGTCAGAGCCCTGACTAAGACTAGACTAAACGACTAGGTGACTAGACTAATTATTTGTTTAGTCTAGTCAGAGCCTTAACTAAGACTAGACTAGGTGACTAGATGACTAGACTAAAAGACTAAAAAGACTAGGTGAATTAATTAAAATAAATTAATAAATATTAAAGAAAATAACTTTAAATAAGTTAATAATATATAAATTAATTTATATTATTAATTTAATAATTATTTAATAATTATTTATATTATTAAAATATAAAAGTATAAAAACGGTTATAAAACGGTATAAAAAGTTATAAAAAGTTATAGAAAACTATACAATATTCTCGAAGTTTTAAATTAATAATACACTTTTTAATTAATAATATATAAAACCCGATAAAAATAATTATATAAATAATAAGTATATAGAATATTTTAGAATTTAACTAAATCTTTATATGTACGTCTTTCCTTTTTACTTTTAAAATATCTTTTATATTTTTACTTTTTATCTTTTACCGTTTATTTACCTTTACCTTTTAACCTTTTAAAACCTTTATTTTATAATTTTTATATTATATAATAAAGATATTTAAAAATGGATTCTTTTACTTATTCACAAACGAATTCGAATTCGAACGACGAATTAAATTTATAAAGTACCGAATTAAATACGTAAGAAATCGAGTTTATTTTACCTTTACCGTTTAAAATCTATATTATTCGGTTTAAAAAGGCCAATAATATTAATTATAATACGTCAGATTATATACTTAAATTAAATAAAGATTCTAACGTTTATATTTTTAAATACGGTTTATATAAAAGAACGTTATAACCTTTTATACCCGAAAAAGAGCGCGAAATTTTAATCGAGTGTAATAAGTAAGTGTTCTTAATATATTAACCTTTGAAGTTATTTTAATTAATAATTTTATATTAATAATTTTATATTAATAACGAATAATAGTTGTACCTTTAAAAAGATTAATAAAATTAAAGGTTTTTAATCTTCGAATTATACGAGACATTATAAAATTAAACACCCGAATATAATTTATAATAAAAAAAGTAAAGTTATACGTTAAATACGTAAGTTATTAATATTTACTTTATATTAATTATTTTATTATATAATATATTAATTAACTATTAATTATAGATTCGTTTATATTGAATACACCCTTACTTACGGATCTTTTTACACCGAATAAATGAATTCGTTCGAATACGTTAATCGAATTTACCGAAAACGAGATTTATAATAAGATTTTAAATTTTATTATCGAAAATAACCTCTCTTTTAATGTTTTAAATTTAAAAAACCTTAAAGACTTATTAAACTATTATAATAAGTTAACGTCTACGATTAATCGAAAGAAAATAAAAGATATTTTAACCGATCGATTTAATACGGTTAAAACGAATTTAAATTATTAAATATAATAAAACGTTAAAAACCACGACTCTTTTTCGTTAACTTTTAATATTTAAACTTTAAATTCATAAACGGTTTATTTAGGTTTAATTTTAATTTTTATCGATAATCGATTTAAATTAAATTATAAATTATTAAGTTTTGACGAATTAACCGAAAGTTATACCCACCTTTATATCTATAATAATATTATAAATATAATTAACGAATACGATAATTTAAAATTAAAAAACGTTTTTAATTTTACTTCGGATAACGTATTAAATAATAACGCCTTTATTACGACTTTATACGAAAAAAACGATAAAATATTCGATATTCGATGTCTTTCATATATTATTAATATTATCGTTAATACGATTTTATCGGACTATTTATTAACCTCGGTTACGGAAAAAGACTTATTTAATTATACGAATAATTTAAATAAATCTACCGAAACGGTCGAAACTGTCGATATAACGAATAAAAGGTTTTAACCGAATTAAAATCGATTTTTCGAAATATGCGTTAAACCGTCGATTAAATTACAAGACGAATATTATACGACGTTAAACGAAAACTTATTATATATTTATTAACTATATAATAAATTAAAAAAACTTTTACGGTATTATACGAATTTATTATCAACGAATTTATATTATAATAATTTTATAACGGCGATTAATACCGATATAACGAAATTCAAAAAATATTTCCGTTAAAAATTAACACTAAATAATTACGAAAAATATAAACCTTATTTAATTAGTATTATTTTAGACCCTAGGTTTAAATTAATACACTTTAAAGAAGGTTTATTACGATTTAATTCGACTACCGAATCTTCCGTTAAAGGCTTTTTTATTACCGAATTTAATAAAGTGAAAAACGAATTAAACGACGAAACCGGGCAAAATAAAGCGTTTAATTTATCTTTCGACGAATTACAAGACGAATTTATCGAAAAACCCGTTTCAGATTCAGATTCTAACGAAATCTTTATTAAATCGAATAAAATAAATAAAGAAGACGAATATACGATTTATTTTAACGAAGATATCGAAGATAATAAGGTTAATCCGTTAAAATACTAGTTAAATAACGAAAAACGATTTCCTACGTTATTTATTTTAACTAGGCGTTATTTAGCTATACTAGTTACTTCGGTAGTAATTGAAAGGGTTTTTTCGGTAGGAAGCTTTATTATTTCGAAATCTAGGAATCGGTTATTACCGAATACGGTTAAAGAGTTAGTTTTATTAAAGAGTTAGGGGATAACGGATATTAATTCGTATTTAAATACGATTAATAATGAAAACGAAGAAGAGGAGGATTAATTAATATTATTAATTAACTTTTAATAATATATTATAATTTACTTTTATTATAACTACTTTTAATATTATTAGTCTTTTTATTAATACGTTATTATTATTACTCTTTTTTATTATTACTCTTTATTATTATTACTCTTTATTATTATTATTAACATTTATTATACGTTTATACTATTTTTTAATATTTATATTAATTCGTTTAGTCTTTTTAGTCTTTTAGTCTAGTCTTTAGTCTTCCTAGTTAGTCTTAGTCTTAGTCCGAGCGTTGACTAAGACTAACTAAACGACTGAAAGGACTAATTAGTCTTTAGTCTTCTTAGTCCGAGCCTTGACTAAGACTAACTAAAGACTAGTTAGTCCGTAAAAAAATCGTGACTAAGACTAAGACTAACTAGGAAGACTAAAGACTAACTAAAAAAAGACTAGACTAAATGCCAACCCTGTACTAAATATAGTTGTACTAAAATTAACTATACTAAAATCAGTCGTACGAAATTTACTTACCAAAAAAAACAACTATATTAAACTATAGTAAATATAATAAAGGGGGGTATTCAAATTAAATTTAGTATAATTAAATTTAGTTAATTTTTCTTAGTACCTAAATTTTAATTATACGAAGGTTATTAAAAAAAAAAATTAGTTTCTTAGTTATATTAAAACTAACTAACTAATTTACATTAATTATACTTAACCAGCTAACATTTGTATTTTACGAGATACTCGATTATAAACCGATCGTTTTTATAAGTAATAATATCGCTTACGTTTCATGTTTTTTTACTTTTTAATAAGTTTAAATAACGGTATCAAAGATTTCATAAACGATCTTTTTACGATTTAATTAAAGTTTTATAAACGACAAAAAAAAACGTTATAAAAACCGTTTGTACGTACTTAATAAATAATTACATCTTATACGTTTAAATTTTTTTTTAAAACTTTAACTTTAATAATCGTAAAGTTAATTTTATAATTAATAACGAATAAAAAAACCTTTATCGATAAACTTACGACGTCGTCTATAATATACTTTTAATACTTCCGGTGTTTATTATAATATTTTTATTAAGTAACGATTTATCAATTTTAATACTTTTTTTATTTTTTAATAAATAAAGTTTAATCGTTATAACTTTTTTATAACTCCGATGACCTTTACGTTATTATTTTTAACTTTAGTTTATTTAAATACACGTAAGTAAAACTTATATAATACGACGAAAAAAAAAGGGCTCAATAGTAACGTATTAATAATTATTATACGAAAAAATAACGGTTAATAAAATATAAGACTAAATTTTTAAAGATTTCTTGAATAATAGCTATATTAATTTTTTTAAATAATTAATTAATACACTTCGTTTAAAAGTTCGTTTATAAATAATAAATTATAAATAAATATAAAGTTATACTTTTAAGTTTATTTAATTCTCATTAAAATTAACTGATAATTACGTAGTTTTTATTTAATATAATATTTTAAAAAGTATTAAATTTCGGTTTTATATAATTACAAATTATTCGTATAAACTTTTACGAAATAATAACTTTTTACTTATAATATTACGAACTTAGTATAACGGTTAATAATAATTAAAATTAAGTCGTATATAACGTCGTTTAAACGAATATTCGACGGTAAACTTAAAATAAACTTATACTTAATTTTAAAAGAAAAAAACTTTAAATACAATAATAAATCTAACTCACAATAAAGTTTATAAAGTAAAACTTATATACGTTAATACGTCAACTAACTTATTATATATCGATAAACGTTTCTAAATAAATTAATTTAATAAACTTATGTATAAATAACTTTATTATATTATTATAATTAAAGTAGTCAATACGTTTATTATCGTAATATTTTTAAAACTATTAAAACGTATCGTAACTCGTTATTTTAAAAGATAACGATCCGTTCTTAAAAAAAGTATTCCGTTATTATTAATATTATACTTTTTTTTTACTTCGAATTAACGAATACTATTTATTTCTACTACGATTTTTACGTTATATTATTATAAACGGATTAAATACTCTTTAAATGAAATTGAAGTCTTTTTACGTATTATCATTTTATCGAATAGTTTTTTTTTACCGTTAAATTTAAAAATATAAAATAATTCTTAACTCGGTTATTTTTAATAGTAAACGTAATAAAAAACAATAAAGTCGTTAATTATTTAATACTATTTTATTAAATAGCTTATTTTTAAACTTAATTAACAAACGGGGTTTAATAATAATTATACGAATATATATAATATTTAATTTAAATTTAAATAATTAAAATTTAACGTAGTCGTAAAAGTAAAACCAAGTCGTTAACGAATAATAAATAACTTAACTAGTTAAATTATAATTATTAATTAAAATTGCAAACATATTACGAAAACCTTAAAAAGTTATAATCTTTTTTAATCGGGTTAACGTTAATGAACGATAAAATTTTACGTAATAATAAATAACATTATAAAAAGGTACGTTTTTATTATATACTTCGATCGTCGTAAAATTATATTAACGGTATTAGTTATATTAAAACAATATTAAATATTAATATTATACGAGGTAAACTATAAAATATAACGAGTAAGTCGTTTTTAAAAATCTTTCGTTAAAGTATTCACAACGGTTTTAAAAGTTTAATAGTTATAAAAACTAAAATTTCATTCGACACTTTATTTAAAAAGTATTATTAATATTTAAAACTTTTAATAACCGGTACTTTAAAACGTATTAATCGTTATTAAGGTATAATGAATGAAACATTTTAAAAACTACTTTTTTAAAAGTATTCGTTTTTACTTTTATTAATAATTAAACGTTAAAAAACGAGGGTTATTACGACCACAACCCCTACGAGGCCGTAAAGAAGACCTAAGACGGATAAGATTAGCAGAATGGGCTGTCATAACTAAACCACGATTATAAGCCATAAACAAAGGATATAAAAGGACCTGGAACAACGGACCTTTAAAAGACTAATTAAATAAAGATATCTTATACTATAAATAAAGTAACTAAATAAAATATATATAAAATAAAGGTTATTTTATATATCGAATAAAATAAATATATAAAATACGAATAAAATAGTTAAATATATATAAAACTAAAAACTCTTCCTTTTAAAAATAAAAGACTTAATCGTTACCGATTATTTAAAATATAAACTTATGTAAACTTATATTTTTATACTATTGTTATATATAAATATAACTTAACGTATTTAATAAACGAACGGAACACATAAACGAACGGAACACATAAACGAACGGAACACACAAACGAACGGAACACTTCCACTTAAATGTTTATCTTTTGTCTTTATTAAAACATTTCTTTACAATAAGTAATAGTATAAACTTCGAAAAATAGTCACGTACTCTTAACTATTTAAGTTATTTAAAATATTAAAAATTTACGTCTTTAAATAATAGTAAAACTTTATAAAGTTTTATTAGTAACTTTAAGTTATAAAATAAACGACCGAGACGTTCGATAAAATAACCGTGTTAACTTTTCCAAATTAAAAAACTTAAAAAAAAACATTTTTTTAGTATATTTTAAACTTAAATACGTAAGGATTCTTGTTTTAGTTAACGGACGTAAAAGATATAGTTAATATTTTATTAGTAAAACGTAATACGGGACGTATCGGAAAAAGTTAAGTATTTAACTTTATTAAACGATAATTAAACTTTTAAACGTATTTTAATCGTTTTTATAATTATTAAAGAGTTTTATATAAAGAGTTTAAAAAATAAATACGTAGTTTACGTTAATATAAAATTTATACGTTAAATACGGTATTATTAATACGAATATTTATAACTTTAACGAAATTAATTTCGTAATTAATATTATTACTTTATTTATTTATAACGTATATTAAACGATATAAAAAAGTAAAAATAATTTAATTAAATAATCGAAAATAAATTATAATAATTTAAAAAGTAAACGTAAAAGATTAATATATTTTATTATTTATTATAATAAAAAAAGTATATTACTTCACTAATTAATATATAAAGTATAACTTTTCGTTTAATTAAGTAATTAAAACTATAAGTAATAAATAAATTAATAATAAAATAAACTTAAATTAAATTAATCATTTTAATTAATATAATATTTATTATAATATTAATAAACATTAAATCTTAATAAATAACGATTATATAAGTTATATATCGATTAATTTTAAACGTTTTTATAAAAAAATATAATTATTTTTATATTTTTATATTTATTATACTTACTTTAATTATTTAACGTTAAATATTTTACTTTATTAAAATGAATATACGGTCGTAAAGTTAAAGTCTTAATAAAATTTTAAATTATTTATATAAATAAAATAAAAGTTTTTATTACTTTTTAAACGGTCTTTTATATTACTTTTATAAAGGAAAATATTAAAGTTAAATTTAAAAGAACCGGTTTAAATACTTTTTAATTTAACGACCGTTTTATTAAACTAAATATAAGTTATAAATATTATTATTTTTTTAAGTCTCGTTTAATAAATATTAACTTTTAAGTCTTTTAAATACCGTATAACCCGATAAAAATAGTCTCATAATTTAAATTTATTAAAAGTCGTATTATTAATTATTGAAGTAACTTTTTAACGTTAATTTTAAAAAATTATCGATTGAATTATAAAAAATACGTAAATAACAATATACTTATATATATTATTAACGGTTAAAGTTTAAACACTTTAATAAATAAATATAATATTAAATAAATATTAAAGAATTAAAAAAATACGTATACGACTTAAAGGATTTTTTATAGTATATAAAGTATATAGTATATTAAATAAAAAAACGTATAAAAGTAAATATAATAAAAAATATATGTAAAAAAGTAATCGATAAAAAAAAAACTAAACCGGACGAACGACGTTATAATACAGTTCAGGGTTGGGAATTAGTATTAGTATTTAAATTTATATTTTACAAATAATAATAAAGAATAATATTTCTTTTTAAATAATAAATAAATATAATAATTAATATAATTAATATAAAATAATAATATTTAATACTTTATAACTAGTTATATTATACTCATAAATAAGATTAATTCGAGTTTTATAACGTAAAATGTAAAAGAAAATTATTCCGTTAATGATATATAATTAAAAATATTAGTTTTTAAAAACGTTCGTTTAAATTACTTATTACGTTTTTAAAAAGGTAACTTTTCACTTATTTAATATTATTTTACGGTAATTATACGAAAACATTTTATTTTAATATATTTGCGTTATATACGTAATGTGTAATTACATTTGCCGTATACCTTTAAAATTTAAAATTAGTTCGATATTTAAAGTATAAGACGTAATATATTTATTTTAAAAGTTGTTTTGTTTAAAATGTATATTCAGGGTTGCGAAATTAATATGTAGTATTTAATGTTAATATAACATTAATGTAATATTGTAGTATTAATTAATATTAGTAAAGGTGAATATTAATTGTAATATATTAATGTAGTATTTTTTTGTCGAATATTAAATTAATGTATTACAGTCAGGGTTGGCAATTAGTCTAGTCATTTTTTAGTCTAGTCATCTAGTCGTCCTAGTCAACTAGTTTTAGTCACCGATTTTTAAAGACTAGTTGGTTTTTAGTCTAGTCTTAGTCAAGGCTTTGACTAAACTAAACGAATAATTAGTCTAGTCATTTAGTCGTTTAGTCGAGTCTTAGTTAAGGTTTAGATTAGACTAAGACTAAAACTAGATAACTAGATGACTAGACTAAAAGACTAAAAAGACTAAGTGATGAATATTAATATTAATAAAAATTAAAATAAACGTATAATTATTATTTAAAACTTTTAATAATAATAATAATAATAATAATAATAATAATAATAATAATAATAATAATAATAATAAAAGTAATTTAATTAAAAATAAAACTTAATTAATAAAATTAATTAATCCTTCTCTTTTTCATTTTCGTTATTAATAGTACTTAAATGCGAATTAAAATCCGTTATCCTTCAACTCTTTAATAAAACTAACTCCTTAACCGTATTCGGTAATAACCGATTCTTAAATTTCGAAATAATAAAACTCCTTACCGAAAAAAAACCTTTTAATCACTACTAAAGTGGCTAGTATAGTTAAATAACGCCTAGTTAAAATAAATAATATAAGAAATCGTTTTTCGTTATTTGACTAATATTTTAACGGGGTAACCTTATTATTTTCGATATCTTCGTTAAAATAAATCGTATATTCGTCTTCATTATTTATTTTATTCGATTCAATAAAGAGTTCGTTAGAATTTAAATTTAAAACGTGGTTTTTAATAAATTCGTCTCATAATTTGTCGAAAGATGAATTAAACGTCATATTTTACCCGGTTTCGTCGTTTAATTCGTTTTTAACTTTATTAAATTCGGTAATAAAAAAAGCTTTAATACAAGATTCGGTAGTCGAATTAAACCGTAATAAACCCTTTTTAAAATGTATTAATTTAAACTTAAGGTTTAAAATAATACTAATTAAATAAAGTTTATATTTTTCGTAATTATTTAATGTTAATTTTTAACGGAAATATTTTTCGAATTTCGTTATACCGGTATTAATCGCCGTTATAAAATTATTATAATATAAATTCGTCGATAATAAATTCGTATAATACCGTAAAGTTTTTTTAATTTATTATATAGTTAATAAACATATAATAAACTTTCGTTTAACGTCGTATAATATTCGTCTTATAATTTAATCGATAGTTTAACGAATATTTTAAAAATTATATTTAATTCGGTTAAAACCTCTTATTCGAATTCGTTTAATATATTATTAATAAAATCCGAATTTAGTGTATTTTTCGAAACATAAATTAAAGACCGTTTTAATTCGAGGGTCGTTTTAATTATTTTATAAGTCGAATTCCACCGTGTAATATTATTGAGAGGGATTAATTTAAGATTATAATTAACCGGTATAACGTCTTCGTCTTTATATTTTTTAATACCTTCGTGTAATAGTTTTCGATTTTCGTGTGTATATTTAATTAAAGTAGTGAGTTTTCGTACTTTAATTAATATATTCGAATTATTCGTTATTTCGACTGTTTCGACCGTTTCGGTAAATTTAGTTAAATTATTCGTATACTTAAATAAATCTTCTTCCGTAATCGATGTTAATAAATAGTCCGATAAAATCGTATTAACGATAATATTAATAATATGTAAAAGGTATCGAATATCGAATATTTTATCGTTTTTTTCGTATAAAGTCGTAATAAAAGCGTTATTATTCGACGCGTTATCTCGAGTAAAATTAATAACGTTTTTTAACTTTAAATTATCGTATTCGTTAATTATATTTATAATATTATTATAAATATAAAGGCCGGTATAACTTTCGGTTAATTCGTTAAAACCTATTAATTTATAATTTAATTTAAATCGATTATCGATAAAAATTAAAATTAACCCTAAATAGGCCGTCTGTGAATTCGAAGTCTAAATATCGAAAGTTAACGAAAAAGAGCCGTAGTTATTAACGTTTTATTGTATTTGATAATTTAGATTCGTTTTAACCGTATTAAATCGATCGGTTAAAATATCCTTTATTTTCTTTCGATTAATCGTAGACGTTAACTTATTATATTAATTTAATAAGTCTTTAAAGCTTTTTAAATTTAAAACGTTAAAAGAGAGGTTATTTTCGATAATAAAATTTAAAATCTTATTATAAATCTCGTTTTCGGTAAATTCAATTAACGTATTCGAACGAATTCGTTTATTCGGTGTAAAAAACCTTATAAGTAAGGGTGATACATTAGACGAATTTATAATTAATAAATAATTAATATATATTAATAGTAATATAAAAACATAAAAATATAATTAATATAAAGTAAATATTAATAACGTACGTATTTACCGTAAACCTTCGGTTTTTTCGTTATAAGTTATATTCGGGTGCTTATTTTTATAATGTCTCGTATAATTCGAAAATTAAAAACCTTTAATTTTATCGATCTTTTTAAAGTTACAACTATTTATCCGTTATTAATATAATTATAATAATTATTATTTAAAAACTAGTAAAAAACACTTACTTATTACACTCGATTAAAATTTCACGTTCTTTTTGGTGTATAAAAGACTGTAACGTTCTTTTAAATAATCCGTATTTAAATATATAAATATTCGATTCGTTATATGGCTCAAGCATATAATCCGGTGTATTATAATTAATATTATTCGTTTTTTTAAAACGAATAGTATGGATTATAAACGGTGAAGGTAAGATTAATTCGATTTCTTCCGTATTTAATTCGGTACTTTATAAATTTAATTCGTTATTTAAATTCGAATTCGTCGGTGAATAAGTAAATGAATCCATTTTTAAATATAATATAATAAGAAAAGTTATATAAAACGTAATAATAATAAAGTATAATAAGTTAATAATATTTATTATTATTATATTAATAAAAAAGTAAAAGTTTTTAAAAGGGAATAAGTAAAGATATATATAGTTAATTTTTTAAAAAATATCTTCGAATTATTAATTATTAATCTTAATTTTAAAAGATTTTATTACTTTCGGTGGTCTTTTATTAATTATTAATTAAAAACGATTATTAATACTATCATTTTAATTAATCCTACTACTTTCGATTCTTTTTTCCTACTTACTAATTATAATTCTAAAAGATTCTACCGATTTCGGTAGTCTTTTATTATTTATTATTTATTAATTTTAGTTTTAATAAAATCTACTAGTTTTAATAATCTTATATTAATTATTAATCTTAATTTTAAAAGATTGTATTACTTTCTATAATCTTCTATTTGTTATTAATTAAAAATAATTAATAATACTATATTATTTTAATAAATTCTATTACTTTTGATTATTTTTTACTGCTTACTAATTATTCGTTTAGTCCTTTAGTCTAGTCTTCCTAGTCTTCCTAGTTAGTCTTAGTTAGTCTTAGTCAAGGCGCGGACTAAAATAACTAAAGACTAATTAGTCCTCTTCGTCGTTTAGTTAGTCTTAGTCAAGGCTCGGACTAAGACTAACTAAACGTACGTCTAGTCATCTAGTCATCTAGTTAGTCTTAGTCAAGGCCCGGACTAAGACTAACTAGACTAATTGCGAACCCTGATTTAGTATAATGAAATTTAAATGTAATAGAAAAATGAACTTATTTAAATTTATATATATAATTTAACACGTTATTAATTTAAAACGACTTATTTTTTAATACGTAGTAATAAAGGAAAACATTTAATATGATAAAATTATATTATACTTAAAAAAATTAATATAAGTTTTATATATAAAAAGCAAAATATTAGTCTTGAAAAACGTTTATATAAGATGTTTATTTCGTTTTTAAAAAAGTATTCTTCACTTTTTAAATATAATTTAACGGTAGTTATACGAAAATCTTTCATTTTAATATAATATAGTCAAATACGTACAATACTTTATATAACCAGGGTTGTGAATTAATATATTAATTGTAGTATCGGGCTATATTAATATTAATTAATATTAATGTAGTATATACTAAATTAGTATTTGTAATTAAATATTAATGTAATATATTAATTGTAGTATTAGGCGATATTAATATTACAATTAATATATTACAGTATTATTTGTATATGTTAATATTAGTTGTAATATATTATAATATTACTTAATATTACGTTTACTTACTTTTAAATAATAATAAAATCGCCCCCCCCCCTTGCCTAATATACCTTTTTATTAAAATATAATAGCGAATCGTTTTTTTATTATATTTCTTTAAAAAGGGTATATGTTGAATAACTAAAGTGTTTTTTTAAGGGTCGTTAATGTCGGTATTTTATACTTATATATAATAAATAAAAACGATAACTTTATTATATATAATTATAAAATATACATTAAATTGTCTTAAAAGTATTATTAGTATTTTATTAATATTTTAAAAAATTAAGTAAAAATTATACTTTCTTTCGTCGTATACGAATAAATAAAACCGTAATTTTATCGTATTTAAAAAAAGATCTTAATTTTACTTTATTCGAATAAATAAAGTCGTAATTTTATTATATTCGAAAAAAGATTTTAATTTAGTCGTATTGGAATAAATATCGTAATTTCCTTACACTAAACCTAAATAGTTAAAAAAATAAATATAAAAAAACTTAAAAACTTAAATTTTAATACTTATAAAGTTAAAACTTATAATACAAATATAATAGTATAAAAGTAAAATTAAGCAAAAAAAAGTGAACGAAAAGTTCTTACCTTAATATAAACGTATTTTTTTAATTTAATTATTTAATTAATTTAATTATTAAATAATAAAAGAGGGATAAAAAAGTAACGGATAAAAAGAATACGATCTATAATAATTATTAACTAATAAACGAGGGGTAAAGAGGGGTAACGGATAAAAGGAATACGATTTATAATAATTAATAATTAATAAAAGAGGGGTAAAGAAGAGTAACGGATAAAAGGAATACGATTTATAATAAATAATAAGTAATAAAAGAAGGGTAAAGAGGGGTAATAAATAAAAAGACTACGATTTATAATAATTAATAATTAAAAAAGGAGGGGTAAACAGGGGTAATAAATAAAAAAGATACGATTCATAATAATTAATAATTAATAATAGAGACATAAAGAGGGGTAATAAATAAATAAAATACGATTATAATAATAATTAATAATTATAAACGTTTCGGTAAATAATAACGGTAGTTATATGAATATAAAATTTTAATTTATTAAAGTAAAAAAACGTTTATATAATATACACGACTTTTTTCGTTTTCATTATTTTAGTTTCGTTTCTTTTTTTATTTAATAATAATAATTTTTATCGTTTATATTATTATTTTTCATATTATTATATTATTTTAAATAATATGATATAATATTTAAATATGGATTTAAACAACGAATAAACGCCTTCTCGAACTTCTCCCTTTACCTCTATTATTTCCTCTTTTATTATTTCGTTAAACGAAACACTTTTTATAACGAATTTAAATAATCATTAACCTATTACAGATTATTACGACCTAAATTACGAATTAAATGACGAAAATTCGACTATTTATATAATTTCGAAAAAATTATTTATAAGAACTTTATTACCGTATAAAGAAGGAGACGATCGTTAAATTAAAGTCTAGTGTATACAGTAAGTAGAATTTTTATTTTATTTATTATAATTAAATTAAATTATTTTAATAGTCATATATTAAATTTAAACGTTCTTTAATTTTATATTTATTAATATTAATAGGTGTAAATATTTTAAACTCGATAAATTAAAACGTTTCTAAAGTTCGAATTATATAATGTTCTATGTAAATAATTATAAAGGTATTATATATAATAAAAAGTTAGAAAAGGACTTAAAAACTAGTACGTTATTATAATTATTATTAATATTATTATTATTATGATTATTTTTATTATTATTATTATGATTATTTTTATTATTATTATTATTATTATTAATATTAATTAATTTTAATTATTAGTCGACCAAATCCTAGATATTAGTGGGTTTTTCGGACTAGAATAACGTAAACGACTACGAACGAATACGATTTACGATAATACTATAAACGAAGAAGAAGTATATAATAAAATTTTAAGTTTTTTAATGGAAAATAATCTCGTTTTTTTTATATTAAATTCGAAATCCTTTATAGACTTATTAAATTATTATAATAGGTATTATTTAATTATAATTATATTAATAATTATATATTATACGGTTTATACTAATTATATTTATTATAATTTATAGTTCGGTACTTATTATTAATAGGCATAAAATAAAACTTATTTTAAATTCGACTTTTAATACACAACTCGAATTAATAAAATTAAATATTGAAAAAAATAAAGAAACATTCGGTCGATTTTTTATTATATTCGACTTTTGGACTTCGAAAACGTAAACATTTTATTTAGGTGTGATTATTTCGTATATTAATAACGAATTCGAATTAAAATACGATTTAATAGGTTTGTTTTAATTTTCTATACTATTATACTATTAATAATAATATTTAATAATTAAATCTTTATTAATACTAATACTAATTAATATTATAGGGTTTAATGAAATGGATGTTATTTATACCGGTCAATATATTTACGACGAAGTAATTAATTTACTATATTCGAACGAATTATTAAGTATTAAAGCGTTTTTAAGTATGTTATATAATTTTTTAAAAATTAATAATTAATATTAATATTTTATTAGTATTACTAGAGATAATGCTAGTAAAAATAACACTTTTACGACGTTATTTTTAAACGCATACGAATTATTAACAGGAAACGAATTTATAAATGATATAAAATACGTTGCCCACGTTATTAATTTAGTTGTAAGGGATATTTTCAGACTTTATTTTAAATTCGTTTAACGAATCCTTTATAAGCGAATTAATTAACGATGAATTTAACGAAGAAGATAAAACTTTAAGTAAGTTTTTATTATAATTATAATTATTAATATATATTAATTAATACGTTATAGGTTTTATTATACGAATTCGTCGAATTATTCCGTTAATAAAATATAATTATACGGTTAAAAATAAATTTAAAGAAACTATTAATTTTTTACGATATAATAATAGTTTACCGAATAATTTTAAAATATACGTTATACCGTACGGTACGTTAATTTTTATTTATTATTATTATTATTTACATATATAAATAACGTTTATTAATAATTAATATATTAGATAACGTTACAAGATGGAATTCGACGTATTATATGCTTAATACTTTTATAAAATTAAAAGAACCTTTAATTTACGTTAAAAATAATATTATTAACGACGAATTTAAAAGGATTTTTTTAACGGATAAAGAGTGGTAAGTATTAGTATATTTACTTAAAATATTCGAGGTTTTTTTAAAACCTTCTATTAAATTACAAGCAAAGGTGTATATTACCTTACCTAAAGCTTTATTATATATTTATACTATATATATTAAATTAAAAGGCTTAATCGAAGATTTTAATAATTTACAAAACGAAGACCCCGATTTAATACGTTTTTACTATTATTATTATTATTATTATTATTATTATTATTATTATTATTATTATTATTATTATTATTATTATTATTATTATTATTATTATTACATTAACGTTTAATAAGTCAGAATATTTTATTATATTTATTAATGCTATTAAAAAAGGCGTTTCAAAATTTCATAAATATTATCCCGTTCAATTAACGGTTAATAATATTAATAATTTTACACCTTTTATTCTTAGTATTATTTTAAACCCTCGTTTTAAAAGACGGCACTTTAAAAATGGGGGTTTATTACACTTTTACCCTTCTATTTATAATACTGTTTCGAATATATTAAAAGAAACGTATAAAAGGTAACTTATTATTATTCTTCTTATTACTTATTATCATTATTATTATTGTTATTATTATTATCATTATTTAACTAGTCATTATTATTATAGTTTAGAAAACGAAATAAATCCAACCGATAATAATCCGTTAAACGAATCTTTCGATGAATTAACACAAGATAACAATTATTCACAATTATCTTTATCTTTAACCGAAAATAATAACGAAAACGAAGATAGTGACGACGATTTATACGTTACTTCTACCGTTAAAAAAGACGAATATTTATTATATTTAGCAGAAGGATTAGAAGTACGAGAAGTATGTTTTTAATTATTTATCAAATTAAACATTAATAATTAATAATAATTAATACTTTAATAATAATAATAATTATTATTATTATTTATTAGTTGTTTTATACTAATTTTTAATAGGTTAATCCTTTAGAATCTTAGAATTTAAATAAACAAAAATATCCTATTTTAAGTATTTTAGCTAGACGTTATTTAGCTATACCAGCCACGTCTGCTTCTATTTAGAGGGTTTTTTTCTATTACTTCGAATATAATTACGAAAAGTCGAAATCGATTATTACGTGACATTATTAAACAATTAGTTTTATTAAAATACTGGAAGGTTATAGATATTAATGAATTAAATAGGTTAGTTAACGACAGGGTTGGGAATTAATATTGTAGTATTTGAAAATATTAATATTACATGTAATATTTGTAATATTTTATTACATGTAATATTATTACAACCTCAAAATATTACATGTAGTAAAATATTACAAATATTACATGTAATAATATTACATGTAGTAAAATATTACAAATATTACATGTAATAATATTACATGTAGTAAAATATTACAAAAATTACATGTAATAATATTACATGTAATATTAATATTATTATATATTATATAAACTATTACTACTATTATATTTTATATAAAAAGTATTAATATATAATAATAATAATAACTTAATAAGTATAGTTAAGGTTTTTATATATTTTTAAAATTAAATAATAGAAGTATTTTAAATACTTTTATTTAAAGACTTTACTTTTAAAATTTTATTAAACTTTTACGTAGTTAAATTTAGAAAGTTATGTATAATTATTAATCGTTTAAAAGAATTAAAATAAAATGTAATTAATTAGTTTAAAAAACCATAAAGTTATTAAAAAGGTATTTATTATTCTAATACGTCCTTTTCTTTTAAAAGACTGTTATAACCGTTTAAGTCCGGTATTTTCTAATACTTTAATAATATGATTTGTTTTACCGTATTAAATAAAAGTCTATTTCTTAACTTCGTAACCACGTTATTACTTACTGAAAAAACACGTTTAATAGTACTAGAAGACGCCGGAATAATTAAATACCGTTTACTTAAAACACTTAAAATTGGAAATTTAATTGAATTAACCTTTTAATAGTTAAGTGGTAAAATCTATTAATTAAAGTTAATAATAATTATTATATTATAACTAAAATAAAAATAAAATAAAAACATACCTTTACAACTTCGTATTATTTAAAAAAATAAACATCGACTTTATTTAACCGATTCGATAATCTAATAAATAAATCATCGTCACTGTTATTTTCGTTGTCTTCGTTTTCTTTTAAATTAGTTAATTCATTAAAAGATAAATTCGAATTAATATTATTAATATTAATTTACAATTCATTTTTTAACCTATTAAAATTAATAAAAGTTAAAAAATTAATAAAACTTAATAAAAGTAATTAAAACGAATAATTAAAAAAACGTAATATAATAAAGTTAATAAAACTTACGAATTATACTCTTTTAAAAGAATACTTTTTACCGTAACTACAAAATTCGAATCGAAAAATAAACGACCAAACTAAAAGTGACGAAGTTTTATCCTAGGATTTAAAATAAAACCTATAACGAAAACTTTATAATAACGTAATCGTATAACCGTAAAACGCCGTAGATAATATTTTAAAAACTTTTTAAGACCTTTAGAAACAACCTCGTAAAAATATTCAGAATAATTATCCTATTAAAGAATTATAAAAAGTTAATATAAAATATAATTTAAATAAAGTAAAATAATAAAACAAATATAAAAACATACCGTTTTAAAAGCGTAGTTATTCTTTAAAACGGTTAATTTATTAAATACATTATGTATATCCAATAAAGCGTTAAAAAGTGTGATATACACCTCTCTTTAGAGACAAATCGAAGGTTTATAAAAAACCTATAAAATCCGTATAACCTTTATAACGAAAAACCATTCGTCGTCGTGTAAAAATAAATCCTTAAATTCGGTATTATCGGTATTAATATTTACGAATATTAATACATATTTTAATACGTAAAAAGAGTGTAGTATTAAAAACGTTGAATTTTAACGTGTTTTCGAATCTAGGGTTTTTTAATTAAATAATAATAATTAGTTTTAAATATATAATAATTTAAAAGATAAAATTAATAAAAACGTACCTATAAGGATAACTTTTTAATTAAAGTCGTACAGAAGAGTCGAATTTTACTTATAATAATTAATACCTTAATGAAATAAGACTTTAATTCGTTTTATATACTTTGTTAAATTAACAAACCGCCGAATTCGGGTTAATAACACTATATAAGTTAATAAATTAATAAATATTATAATAAAATAATAATAAAATAATAAAATTAAAATTAAAAAACACGTATAAAGAGATTCGTCGTTATCGGTAACGTCTAAAAGTACGGTTAAAATATTATTAACAATAATATTAAAAACGTGGTAAACGTATTTAATATTATTATTAAAAATAATATTAAACTAACTTTCGTAACTTTCTTTAAATAAAGTTACTATAAAGTCGTTATTTTTAGTATTATCGTGTATAATACTATTAATACGTTAATAAAATAAATAACATATTAAAAAACGGCTTATTAAATTAATAAAAAAAGACTAAAATAAAAAAAACAAACCTAAAAATATTCATCAGGTCTAAATAATTGTATTATTCGAAAACCGAAATAATATAATCGTAAATATTTTCACCGGTATAATTAACGTCTATTAAGTCGAATCTTAAATATAATAATAAAATTTAATTTTAATTAATAGATAATAAAAAACGTTTATAATTAATAAAAATAATAACTTACCGATTAACTTATAAATAAGTTCGAATTCTAGGTTAATATACGTAATAATAACACTAATGTACGAATTATTCGTATTCGATAACCATAAATCGAAGGTAACAGAAATAAAGCCATTATGTATAATATTTCGACGAATTTCGTTATTAATTTCGTTTTTTCGGATTAAAAAAGTAAAAGATAAAATATCTTTTAACTTTTTTCGATTAATAACCGACACGGACCTAATTAAAAAGTTAATAAAAATATTTAATAATAGTAAATAAAATATAATAACTAATAAGAAAGGATTAAAACCTACTGGTTAAAATACGAAAGTAGACCTTTAAACGAATTAGAATCGACGGTATTAAAAGATAGATTATTATCGATAATAAAATTTAAAATTTTATTATACGTTTCGTCTTCGTTAAATACGTCGTTTAAATTCGTATTCGTTCGATTTCGTTTTCTTGACGGTAATGTAAAAAGACTTGTATTCGAATTATGAAGAATTTCGTGGAATAAAAATAAGTTAATAAAATAAGTTAAAAACTTTAAATAATCTTAAAAGACGATTAAAAAAACATACTTGTAGAAAACGTTACCTTTGTTACTTTATTATAAGTTATTAAAGGGTGATACTTTTTATAATAAACCGTAAAATTCGAGGCTTGAAATCGATTTAATAATAAGTCTTTGTTATAATTACACCTGTTAAAAAATAAGTTAATAATTAATAAAGTTTTAAAATAAATCTTTAAAATTCGTTAAATAATTAATAAAATAACTTACTGGGTACATTTAACGTGAACGTAACGATCGTGACCTTCCGTAGGTGGTGGTAATAAAGTCCGTCGAATTAAACCATTCGAAATCAAATAAATAGACGAATTCGAATCGTCCAAAACGTAATCTAGGTCCTATACCGGTTTTTTAAGCGTTTATAAAGTAAAAAGACGTCGAATAGGTGAGGACTCTTCAAAAGATTCGGTTATTACTAACGAATCGTCGTCAGGTAAAAAACTAGTTTTAAAATCTATATTTTTTGTTAGTTTTACGTTTTCCCGGACGTTAAAAGTAATAAAGAAAAACACTAATAAAAAGGATTTTATAAAAAGTAAAAGTAGGAAAGGTAGTTAAAGTGGTTAAAGTGGTTAAAAGTGATTTTTTTAAAGATTTATATATAAAGGGGTGATTACTATATTTATAAAACGTTTTTAAATTATTGTTTTAAAATTATTATTAGTTTTTAATTAAAATTAAAGAAGATAACTTATTATATTACTATTCGTTGTTTTTTATTTAAAAAGATAAAGAAAATAAAAAAAGATAACTTATTTTATTATTATTCGTTAGTTTTTTTTCGAAAAGATAAAGAAGATAAAATAAAGATTACTTATTTTGTTATTATTTGTTAGGGTTTTTTTTTGAAAAGATTAAGAAGATAAAATAAAGATAAATTGTATTATTATTATTTATGATTATATTTTAAAAAGATAAAAAAAGAAAAAAAATAAAATAAAGATAAGTTGTATTATTACTATTAGTTAAAGGTTTTTCGAAAAGATAAGGAAGATAAAAAAAGATAAGTCGTATTATTATTATTAATTGAAGGTTTTTGTGAAAAGATAAGGAAGATAAGGATAAGTTGTATTATTATTATTGGTTAAAGGTTTTTTTAAAGAAATAAGTTTATTTATTATAATAGGTTATTTTTAAATTTTATAATAAGGTAAGATAAGTTAAATTAATATGACTGGTCGATACTTTTAAAAAACAAAACTTAAATTAAAATATATTTATATAGTCTAATAATATATATTAAAGTAAAACTAAAATAATAAGTTAATAAAATATTTACAAGTAAATTAAATTATTTTTATAGTTTTGTAATAATTGTAATAATATTACATGTAGTTTTTATAATATGTAATATTATTACATGTAATAAAATATTATAAATATTACAAAATATTATATGTAATAATATTACATGTAATAATATTAATTCCCAACCCTGGTTAACGACGAAGATAACGACGAATAAATAAACTGTGTAATATTTGTATATTAATTGTAATATATTACATTAATATTATATTACATATAATATATTACATGTAATATTATGTAGTATTAATATTAACTGTAATATATTAATCTAGTATTCGACGAAAAAAATAGTACATTAATATAGTACAATTAATATTCACCCTTATTAACATTAATTAATAGTACAATATTACATCAATATTATATTAATATTAAATACTATATATTAATTTCGCAACCCTACTTATTTATTATATAAATACGTATATGTTTTACAAAAATGACGACGTTAAATAATATTTATATTTTAATTAAAAATAAAAATATTTATTTAAATATTAACGTTTAACGATAAATAATTTAAACGTATTTAATACTTTTAAGTCTTATATTACGTCGGTAACCGATGAACCGGACTATTATATAATATAAAATATTGTAAAGTAACTCGTATATAAAATAACGAACTATCGTATTTAATTAATAAACTAACTACAACTTTTAACACTTTTTACTTAAATAAAAGTAAAAAGAATATAAAAAGTTACGAGAAAAACTAAAGTCTAGTTTATTAAAAAAAAGGATAATTATTATAATCGATTTAAAACTAAAGACTACGAATTAAGTAACTAGACTTATATAATAAACCACGGTGTAACTAGTCTTTGACTACACACTAACGTCCAGGGTTGGGAATTAGTATTAGTATTTTAGTATTTAGTATTAGTATTTTTAGTATTAGTATTTTTACTATTTTTTAAAAATAGTAAAAATACTAATACTAAAAATACTAATACTAAATTTTTTTTCTCGAATACTAATACTAAAATATTAATACTAAATACTAAATTAATAGTATTTAAATTTATATTTTACAAATAATAAAGAAGAATAATATTTCTTTTTAAATAATAAATAAATATAATAATTAATATAATTAATATAAAATAATAATATTTAATACTTTATAACTAATTATATTATACTTATAAATAAGATTAATTCGAGTTTTATAACGTAAAATGTAAAAAAAGTAAAATATTAGTTTTTAAAAATGTTCGTTTAAATTACTTATTACGTTTTTAAAAAGGTAACTTTTTACTTATTTAATATTATTTTACGGTAATTACACGAAAACATTTTATTTTAATATATTTACGTTATATACGTAATGTATAATTATATTTATCTTATACCTTTAAAAATTAAAATTAGTTCCATATTTAAAGTATAAAAAGTAATATATTTATTTTAAAAGGTGTTTTGTTTAAAACGTATATTACGGGTTATAAAAAGTAAGTTTTTACTTTTAATTTTTTATTTAGTAATAATTATTTGAAAACGTTTTATATTAATATATTTAAATTAAATACGTTATGTACTACTAATATAACCTTATACGTTTAAGAAATAAATTAAAGTCGAGTTTTAAGATATAAAAAGTAAAATTTTAATTTTAAAACGTATTAGTTTAAAAATTAATACTACGTTTTATAAAACGTACCTTTTTACTTTTTTAATATTATTTTACGGTAATATCATAACAATGCTTTATTTTAATATATTTACGTTAAGTATATAATATATTACTAATTATACTATATAACATTAAATAAGAATAATATTTCGGGTTATAAAATATAAAAAGTAAAAATTTAGTTTTAAAACGTGTACGTTTAAAACGTTTATTATGTTTTATAAAACTTAACTATTTAGTTTTTAATTTTTATTTCACGGTAATTATACGAAAACGTTTTATTTTAATATGTTTAAGTTAAATATATAATATATAATTATATTACTTATATATATTTTTATAAGTAAAGATTTTTTAAATATTAAACGTAGAAAATAAATAATAATCTCTAAATAATTAAAAAGTATCCATTAATAATACTACGTTTTAATTTATCCACTTATAATGCTATATACCATTTTTTTATTGGTTAACGAAAAAATCTGTCCAAACGTTGTGTTTATTTTTTAATTAGTCTGATTTTAATCCTTGTTTTTTTTTACCGATTTTAACGAAGTCTTTTAATATAAATAAAACCTTTACGACGTTTTTATTATTCGTTTAAAAATGTTTTTATCTTTAATCTTTTCTTATTACTTTTTCTTTTATTAGGTTTTCTTTTAACCTTTATTTATTTATTCGTTTCTTTTATTTTTTTTCGACGCCTAGGACGGCGTTAAACTAACAAAATAGAGTCAGACGATACGTATAGCCCTATATACGGTGAAGACTCTATTATAACAGAGCCTTACGAACCGTCTTCACCAATTCGACGTCTTTTTCCAAGTAAAAAGAAAAAATTACCCCCTTCTAATCCCGACTTCGTTTTAAACGACGAAAGTTCATCGGTGTATTTAATCTCGAATGGATTAATACGTGGTATTCTTTTACCCCTTTCTGACGAAAGTGTCGACCGTTTAATTCGGGTTATTTGTATTCGGTAAGTTTTTAATATTAATTATATTTTTATACCGTTTTTTTTAAAAAAATATTAATATTTTAACGTCTTTTAAAGGTGTGGCCGTGGTTTAAACCAGAACCTTTAATAAGATTTCAAAGTTCGAATTACGTCGCCTACTATAAAAACACCACCCCGAAATAACTTATAATAAAACTACAGAAAAAACACTTTCGAAAAGTAAGTTTATTTAATTTAATTTTTAATTTTAACTTTATTTATTCGTTTTTATTTATTCGTTTTGTTAATTTGTTTTATTTATTTTACAGTTAACGATTTACTCCCTATTCCTACGGCGACCAAATCAGTAAATAGGTTATTTAACCTCCCTACCCGAAAAAGGCCCCGTCCGAATACAAATCCAGAACCGGTAACAGAAGACGAGGTTAATAATAAAATTTTACGTTTTATTATTAAAAATGACCTCTCTTTAACGTCATAGATTCCGATTCGTTTCAAAACCTTCTTTCGTTTTTAAATACGTTCGTTTTTATTTATTTTTACTTTTAATTATTTATTTTATTATTTTCAATAACTTTTAAAGGTCTTTACCGGTTATTAACCGTAAAAAAGTTAAAGACTATTTTAAAAACGACTTTTAAAGCCAAAGGAAACGAAATCGTTACCGAAATTCACCGAAATTTAAAGAATAATGGTACTATTTCTTTAACTTTCGATCTTTGGACCTCGAATTCACAGAATTCGTACCTAGGATTAATTGCTTCTTTTATTAATCCTAAATTTAAACTTATTTATAAGTTACTTGGTAAGTTATTTATTATTATCACGGTTGTGAATTAGTATACTAATTGTAGTATAAGGCCATACTAATACTAATTAATACTACATTAGTACTAATATACTAATGTAGTATAGATTTTTTTCATACTACATTAGTATACTAATGTAGTATACGTGTATACTAATACTAAATTAGTATACTAATGTACTATAATTTAATATAATAATATTATTACATAATAAATTAATAAAACTTATTTTTATAATATTATAACGTTATTTGATAGTATATAATAAGTCTTAGTTAACGAATATTTAAAAAAAGTTAAAATTTATTTTTAACGTTTTATATTATTATTTTAAAACAAAATTATACTACTTTAGTATACTAAATACTACACAAATTGATGTAGTATACTAAATTAGTATAAGGCTAAAAAACACTACATTAGTATACTTCAATTAGTATAAGGCCATACTAATACTAATTAATACTACAATACTACATTAGTATAATATTAATACTAAATACTACATACTAATTTCGTAACCCTAATTATTATTATTATTATTATTATTATTATTATTATTATTAATATTAATATTAATATTATAGGTTTCAAGGTTTTAAATATTTCTTACACTAGTGAAAATATTTATGACGCTATTTTAACTATTCTCGAGTAATTTTCAATAGATCCTAAATACGTTTTTAGGTACGTTTTTATTTATTTTTAACGGTTTTATTAATTTTTAACGTTTTTATTAATTTTATTTCGTATTACTAGGGATAATGCTTCGAATGATACTAGCGTTCTTTCACTTTTCGAATCGACTTATTTACACGATTATAACCGTGTTTTTAATAACGATATTAAATGCAGCCCGCGTATTTAATATCGTTGTTAAAGACATGTTAAAATCGTTAATTAATCCAGACGAGTTAATGTGTACGTTTTTTATTATAATTCGTTTTATTTTATTATTAATTAACCTTTTATAATTAACCTTTTATGATTTTTTTAGCTTTATTACCTCGAATTCGACGATTAACGAGTTTATCACGGCAAACAAAAGAGGTTAAACGCCTTTTCGAACAAGGTATCGATTTTTATAAAGAAAATGACACTTTATCCTCTTCTTTTAACCACCGTGTTATACTAATTGGTATGTTTTTATTTCTTTATTTATTATTTAATTTAAATTCGTTACTAATTTATTAATAAGATAACGTTACTCGTTAGAATTCGACGTTTATTATACTCCACGTTTTTTCTGAATTTAAAGGCCCTTTAATTTACGTTAATAATAATAATATTATTAATATCGAATTTAAAGACCTTTTTTTTAAAGACGAAGAGTGGATTATAATCGACGAATTACTTCGTGTTTTTCAGGTTTTTTATAAACCTACGGTTCGACTACAAGGAGAAGCTTATATTATCCTTTCTAGCACATTATTAGATATTTATTTAATATTTAATAAGTTAGACGCTTTAAAGGCTGTTTATAGGCAACAACGGTCTTTTGTAAGTTTTATATTTTATATACGTTTTAATTAATTAATTTATTTATTTACTAATTAATTAAAATACTAGGAATATTCAACGTATTTTATTTCGGCTATTACGGTTGGGATAAATAAATTCGAAAAATGTTTTCCTCGACAACTTCTTCCTTCTAGGTTTTCAGAATTTAAGGCTTATATTATAAGCTTAATTCTAGATCCTAGAATGAAAATTCGACACTTTTCTACTAACGGTCGCCTTTCGTTTGGTAATACTTCGTCTGTATTAGCGGCAACAGATTTATTACTTGAAGAGTATATTCTGTAAGTTTTCTATTATTTTATTATTTTCTTATTTATTACTTTATTATTTAATTATATTAATTATTATATAGGTTAAAAAGGAGTATAAAAATTAATATTAGTGATAATATTAATTTTAATACCTCTTTCGACGAATTAGCTAATACAGACGAAGAAGTAAACGAAAACGGTGATAGTGACGACGATTTATTTATTCGTACGTCTAACCGTTTAAACGAAGTCGAATTATACCTTTCTGAGCAGTGTGAGGCTCAAGAAGTAAGTTTTTATTTATTTATTAACGTTTTTATTACTTTTTTTAATTTCCTTTTATTAATTATTAATGGTTTTCTTATTAGGTTAAACCACTAGATTACTGGAAGGCGAATTCGTCTAAATATCCAGTATTAAGTGTTTTAACTAGACGATATTTAGCTATTCCTGCTACTTCGGCCGTTATCGAGAGAGTTTTTTCGGTAAGTAATAACGTGGTAACAAAAAACAGAAACCGACTTTTACCTAGTACGGTTAAAGAAATCATGTTATTACGTTATTGGAAAATACCAGACATTAGTGGTTATAATGCCTTATTTAATGAGGATAACTAGGTAAATAGTTAAAAAATTAAATACCGGTTTTTTAATAAGCCTTTTTTTTAAAAAGTATGAAAAGTTTAAATTCGTAATTTTAAAATATTACTTTTTAAGATAAATTATTTTTATACGAAATAAAAATAGTTACTTTTTTATAATAATAGTATTATTACCGGTACTAAAAGTAACGTTTAACTGTATAGAAACTATATAGTTACTATAAATATATATAAAGTAGTTTAAATAAAGTGGTTTTTTAACTTTTTAAAAAGTGTTAAAAAGTCGTAATTTGTAATTTTAAAATATTACTTTTTAAAATAAATTATTTTTATACGAAATAAAAGTCGTTACTTTTTTATAATTACACTATTATTACTAACGTTAACAGTAACGATTAACCGTATAAAAACTATATAGTTGCTATTAACGTATATAAAGTAATTTAAATAAAGTGGTTTTTTAATTTTATAAAAAGTGTTAAAAAGTCCTAATTTAACACTTTAAAAAATTACTTTTTTAAATAAGTTATTTTTATACGAAGTAAAAGTAATTACTTTTTATAATAATATTATAATTACCGGTTTTAACAACGACGTTTAATTATATAAATACTTTTAATTTTTAAAATAAATACGTTATATAATATAAATAAAGTATTATTTTTATTATAAACGAATTTTCACTAAGTAAAAAAAATTAGTATTAGTATTTATACTAATACTAATTTAGTATACTAAAAATACTAAAACTAATTTTTCAAATACTAATACTAAAATACTAATACTAATAATACTAATACTAAATTAGTATTTAGTATACTAAATTCGTTTTAGTATAAATACTAATACTAACATACTAATTCCCAACCCTGGTAACGTCACACTTACGAAAAACCATTCTTTTTAAATAATAAGACTCCTTTCTTCTTATAAGGAAGAAGGGGGTAAGAATTAGTCTCTATTATAATATACACCTACCTTCGCCGTCGAAACCAGTACTTTTCATCAACTAATCAATCGTAAAGACTTATCCCACAACCACTTATAATAAGAATACCGGTAGTACTGTTACGTAGGTCTTGAATAATAGTGTGATATAATATGTGATAAATGATTGTTGATTCTGTAAACTATTTACTTGAACTAAAGGTTGGAGAAAAGGTTTTAAGTAGCCGTTACACGGTTTTACTAAGTAACGCGTGACTTAATGTAATACCAGACTCCCGTAAAGGGAGTCTGCGCGGAACAGGATAAATAAATAAAAGTTAAAAGAAAAACGAAAAACGAATAATAAAAACGTTATAAAGGTTTTATTTATATGAAAAGACTTCGTTAAAATTAGTAAAAAAACCAAAGATTAAAATTAAACTACTTAAAAAATAAACATAAGGTTTAAATAAATTTATTCGTTAATTAATAAAAAATCGGTAACTTAACGGTATTTATATAAAAATTATTTATTTCAACCTAGTTACATTAAATATGTAATATATTATATATTGTATCGTATACCTTTTTTAAAAAAAGTAAACAATAAATTTTAAATAATTAAAAAGTATCTATGAATAATACCACGTATAGATTTTTTTATTCGTTAACGAAAAAATTTAACCAAATATTATGTGTATTTTTTAATTGGTCTGATCTTAATCACTGTTTTTTTACTGATTTTAACGAAGTCTTTTAATATGAATAAAACCTTTACGGCGTTTTTATTTTTCGTTTTTCTTTTTTATCTTTAACCTTTTCTTTTTCTTTTTCCTTTATTCCTTTTTATTTTAACTACTTTTTATTTATTGTTTTCTTTTATTTATTTTTCGACGCCCGGGACGGCGTTAAACTAACAAAATGGATTCAGACGTTAGTTTTACGCCTACTAACGACGACGAATCCGTGGTTTTAACAGAACCTTTTTTACCTTCTTCTCCTACTTTACCTTTTCGAAGACGTGAAAAACCACCTAAAATCCCTCCTAACCACCCAGACTTCGTTTTAAACAATTTAAATAGCCCTATTTATATGGTTTTAAGTGGTTTAATTCGATGAGAACTTGTCCCACATTCTACGGAGGGTACTGACAGGCAAATAAAAGTTATTTGTACACAGTAAGTTTTTATATTTTCTTTTTATTACTTTAACGGTTATTTATTAATTAATTTAGGTGTAATGATACGAAAATCGACGCTTTAATTAATTTTAAAAGTTCGAATTACGTTGCCCATTATAAACGAAAACACAGTGCAGTTGCTTATAATAAAGCCTCCGAAGCTTACCTTTCGAAACGTACGTTTTTATTAACTATTTTTATTAATAAGGTTTTTACTATAAACAATTTTATTATTAACGTTTTTATTAATTTTTATAATAGTGGATTTTTTACCCCCTTCGAATTGTAAGGAGAAAGAGATTCGGCAAGTAATCGCCTACCAAACTTACCCAAGTAACCGAGGAAGGTTAAAAGCTTAACCAGAGTTCCGATCGTACATAAGGCGAAAAGGAAGATTCTGGCAAGTTCTATTGTCGCCGACGCGCCTCAGGGCGACGAGCGACGGAACTAAGAAAACTCTGTAAAAACTCTGTAAACTTCTCCACTTAAAAGGAATATATAAGAATCCTTTCGTAGGCGGCCACGTATCGTAGAATGGTCGCCTAAGCGAAAGTCTTGGGAACTTAAGCATACCTAAATTCTTATCTTCTATATTCTTTTCCTTCACTGAGCCATACCTACGGTCACCCCATTTTGGCCCTAGGCACCTATTCCTTTACACACACGCCCCGGCCTACGGGCTCTTGATTAGAAGTCCGGTAGTCTGGCCACCGGTTTACGTACCGTTTAACCACTCTCGGGCCCTTAGTCCGTTACATTTTGTACTATTTAACTTTAATTTTAATTTTTATTTTTAAGATTTAAAATTTTAAAATTTTAAAAGTAAAATAATTCTTATAAACTTTAAATAATAGTCGTATTTTTAAGTCTTTTAATTTATAACTTTTTTACGTTTTTTAATACCTTTTAAATTATTATTTTATTAATTTTTTTTTAAAATAACGAAGTAAAATAAAAAACCAGTAAATTTAATTTAATTTAATTTCATTTTATTAAAAAACTTATTAACGTTTCGTATTTTTTAAAATTAAATTTTTGTTTAAAAAAACTTATTTTTTAATACCGTTAACTTTTTTTAACGATTTTTTTATTTTTATTATTTAATTTTACTTGATTTTTTTATAATATCATTAATTTTACTACTTTTTTATTATTAATTAATATTATTATTACTACTTCAATACTTAAAATTCGGTTAAGTCTTTAACCGTTAATCATAAATTAAAGTTTTTAAAAAGTATATTAACGTTTTCGTAAAAAGAACTTATAAAGTCTCGTAAATAAAACAAGTAACTCGGTTTAACCCGACGAAAAGTAAGTTTATTGATTTTTTTTCCGACTATGGTAAAAGTCTATCCGTAAAAAAAAAGTTAAAATTATTATAAATAGTTATAAAATAAATCTTTATAATAAATTAACCAATAAAAAACAGTAGTTTAATTACGAAAGTAATCATATATTATAATAAAGACCAATTCTTACCCTTTCTTTTTAAAAGGAAAAAGAGAGTCTTAGTATTTAAATAGAAAGGCCTTTAGTTAACGTGACGTTACCGTATGGTTGGGGACTAGTAACACCGCGTCCTGTTATGTAAGCCTAGTCACCTGATTCGTGGCTTTCGGTTACGAATCGATTATGATATACGTCTTATTTTTGTTTATTTTAAAATAATCTGTATAATAATATATTCTACCTTTTTTTCGGCTTGAGACGGTGAGACTATACTTTTGGTAGGGACTTTCGTAATCGATTCGTAGTCTTCGACCGTAAACCACGTGACTCTACAAAGTCACGTGCAACGGGATGGCTTGTCCTTGGCCCTGCCCCGACATTTTAAAGAGAAGCCATTCTCCTTAATTAAATACTACGGCTCTCTTCATCATTTTAAAAAGAAAAGGTGAGAATTAGTCTTTGCTACAATACACACCTACCTTCGCCCTAGAATCTAGTAACTAACAATATCGTGAAAACCTATCCAACCACAGCCATAACATTGTAGCTTGTATGTAAGGCGTGAATGTGTAAAGGCGGTAAGAAACAATGCCTTTAATTTAGCGTTACTCAGCAAACTAGTCCTAATACAGCGATTCTGCCAAACGCCATCGTCGTAAGGAAACGAAACTTTGTCGACCTAATACATTCGTACCGAGTGGATAAATTCTTTGTACACACTGCCTATTGCAAGCCAGCTGGACACACGGCGAGATATCGACATCACTAGGTCACCAAAAATAGACACCAGCCATGACATCAAGAGAACAGTACGTCGTGCCAGCGACAAACAGTGAGACGGCAGGCTTTTCTGCCCCGAAAGCATTCGAATCGAGCGGTGAAGGTGCCCAGATGAATTACCTGTGCGCGGACTGTGGAATCAAGAACACTCTACGGAGAACGGATCCTATTCGCTGCAAGGAATGTGGTGGCCGTGTCCTGTACAAGCAACGCACGAAGAGGCAAGTCAACCCTTTCCAACGCATCAGATCTTGAGTATCATAACATATGGACCTAACGCGCCCCGTCTCCGCGTAGAATGGTCCAATTTGAAGCAAGATAGATAGGGCACCATCGATATTCGCCGAAGACAGCAGTACCAGCGGGGTGGAGATAAGTGGTTGGGTTTGATGATTCCTATGTCATGTTCGGAGCATGGAGTTAAGACGACATAGAACCGCTTGGTACACCGTGGAATCGGTTTCATAAAGGAAATATTACATACAAAATACACATTTTCGTACCAAAAGGGTTATCTCTGGGTATGTAAGTATTTGGCGAAGCTGGCGGCATCTGCCACACGGTCCTGGTCCAATAGAGCGGCTTCATATCGCGATTGCAAACCTTCACGATCGTATTCGTCGTCTGGATCAACAGCATCGTCATCGTCGATATCGGCGTCGCTGTCATCATCCTCACCTCCCTCACTTTGACCATCTAGGCCTCCGGTAATATCCTCCCCATCCCCAACCCCCTTTATACCAAGCTCGCGGTCGTTACTTGAAATGTTGCTTCCGGGGTCGACTTTGAGCCCTTTCATCATTTTGTCCAGCTCACGCTGCCTGGTCGCTTTTTTCTCATCTTCTCTGTCCTGCCTTCGTTTTTCCAGCTCTGGCTGATAATCGCGAATGAATTCCTCGGCTTTTGTCTCAACAGCGGCGAAGAAGTGGTCGACACCTTGCCCAGTCATGGAGCTGACACCAACGACACTAAGATGCGCGTAAAATTCCTCTAACATCATACTCATGCTGTTGAGTAAGCTGCCCATATACCCACTGCCTCCGATGCTCTCTCCCCCCTCAGCGCCGCCAAAAGCATTTTTTGCCTCATCTTCGCGTAACGCTGCCTGGAACGCATCGAAATCTGTCATCCACTCCTTCGCAAAACTTGCGTCTTTGATATCCGTCTTATTGAAAACGAGGACCATGGGAAGCTTTGTCTTGTAAAGAATACTGCAGGCGTATAGCATATTGCTCATGAATGTGCTGGTGCTTGCAGTCCGAGGTGTATCGATCACATAGGCAATGATGGTTGGGAATGACGAGGCGAGAGATTCCAGGAGAATAGTCCCGGATGCGGACCAGACAAATGCTTCGATTTGACCAGGTGTATCGACTAGGACGTGCTTCACTGGTCTTTTATCTGGCTGTTCCGGTTCCGGTAAGGTCCGCTTCTCTAGAAGATTCAAAATTTGATCGACCTTTGTGGAGAAAAGATTCAATGCAGTCAAAATGCCTCCGTTTGGACCCAAGTTATACTGCTTCATGACTTCCTTGTAGTTAACACTGTCCCGAATGTCGATGTTGCTGTCGAACGGCACATGTAGAACTGCAGGATCGAGGTTGATAACGTATGGAGGTTCCTGGTTCCCATGCAGGTGTGCATTGATGCGTTGCATGAATGTTGTTTTCCCGGACCCTTTGTTTGTTTGCATTAGTATATACCTTACAGAGCCATATAGTTTCTTGCCGACAAAGTCCTTACCTGCCATGCCAACGCAGACGATTGCCGTGGGTTTTTGAGAGCCGGTTGTCGGCGCCATGCTGTGTCAAATGGGGTGTGAGTGGTATGTTAAAGTAGGAATATTATAGATGTTTGAATGCATTCGAAGACTTAGAATTTAGGTTCTGTTGATTTCGGAGCGACGAAGACTGACGAATTTCAGGAAAGAGGACCCCGCGGCGTCAGTATTGTTTGATAGCGATAAGAAGACAAGAGAACCACTCGTAGTTAGCATGTAGTATGGCTTACATAATATTCGGTTTACAGGCCAACATAAAATGGCTCCCCATAGGTGTACGGGCCCGTACAAATAAGAAAAAATATTACATAATTTCAGCACGGCTTCTGATTGGCCAATCCACCCGTACAAATAAAATAATAACGTAAGCATTGTTGAACTTTTGCATCACGATAGAAAAAAAAAAGACTTTAAATAAAGTATGTGCCCACGTAATACCCTACTACAGCGGCTGCCACCTCTCCTGTATATTCTGTAGCCCTGCATCTACACGCTCTATATGTGCCATTACCGTCTGATACTCTGCGCGAGCTTCAGCTGCGATGGCCTCCGCGGCCCGCCCTTGCCTGGTGCGGAGCCTCCGTGTACGGACTGTCGATGTACGGGAGGTTCGTGTACACCGCCGGCGCCGTGTTACAACGCTCTCCGATTAGGAGGTCGGGAGGAGGGTTGGAGGCCATAGCTTTTGGCGATGCTTTTAGCGATGCTTTTAACGATGTTTTTGGCGATGTTATTCAAAAACTTCAACGATGCTTACGTTATTATTTTATTTGTACGGGTGGATTGACCAATCAGAAGCCGTGTTGAGATTATGTAATATTTTTCTTATTTGTACGGGCCCGTACACCTATTGGGAGCCACATAAAATACTACTCAACTGCCAAAACTCTTAACTAAATAATTATGCGGCCGCTCAAGTGAAATCGACACTCTCGACATGTAGCTGCAAATAATAGGTGGTGCTCGGTGCCTGGGTTCTGGAATTTCCATGATATGATAGATTTGGTTATATGTGAGCTTTGGTCATTTCCATGCTGGAAACGACGACATTGTATCTTTCATACGCATCTAACTCCGCATCAAAATGTAGCAGCCACGGTTCACGGGCAAGGTGGATGAGCTCTGGGCGGATCCAAACTTCGTCCCAATTTGCTCGGTGCCATCTCTCACGTGTCGCTGGTCCCGTGGCCTGGGCACGGTGGACTCGGTCGTAACGAAGTTTTTCAAATGCGCGGACTCCCAGCGGCACTCGGTGTTTCCCACTTAGTTCCAGCGTTGTGGCCAGAACGACCCCGTCTTCAATAGATTGACTGGCGCCTTGTATAGAAGTGGGGAGGAAAGGGTGAGCGGCATCACCGATGAGTGCAATGCGTGCCTTAGGCGAAATGAAGGTAGGTAGGGGGCTCCGGTACACGAGCTTGTGATCAATCAACCGATCTGGTGGTGTGGTCTTAACGATCTCGTGTACAAGGGGTGCCCAGCCCTTCAAGTAAGCAAGCGCTTCATCCACTTTTCCTGGAAACTGCCAGCTTTCCTCGATGTTACCATCATCAACATGTGTGAAGACCCAGTTGAACTCTGTACCATTTTTAAGGGACGACGCGAGAAAATGGATATCGGGGCCAATGAAGCCCTGGTGCGTGTCGCCATTTGAAACGAGGTGTCGCGTCTTTGGATTCTTGGCCAAGTCAGTGGCCGGGAACCACGCACGATACACAGCATACCCCGAAGACTTGGGGCTATCTTCAGAGCCGAGGACGATTTTTCTGCCCCGGGATCGTACACCCTCGGCCGCTATGACAACATCGGCTGTGAAGCGTTGGCCGTTCGACACCACGCCAGCCTGTTCGTCGTTTTCAAAGTAGTCCGTGACTCTCTGGCCAAGACGGATGTCAATTCCGCGCGATTTTGCGTGTTTGTAAATAATGTTGTGCAATTCGCCACGGTGTCCGTTGATGCGCCGGCCCCAGGGTTTCTCCCCAGCAAACGACTGGCGTGTAACGAACTTCCCTTCGTAGTGGTATAAGTCCAACCATGTTGTTTGGCGGGCGATGCGTTCCATGGCCTCGATCACACCTGGCCAGCGCTCAAATGCTTTTGATCCGTTGGGGTCAAAACTGATAATATCACCAAGTCGCATAATCTCATCAACGTCCTGGGCCTTTTCGAGCAGCGTGACAGAATGGCCTTTGCGATCGCATTCAATGGCTGCGGCGATACCTGCAAAGCCCGCCCCGACAACGATAACGCGTATGCCGGACGGCGGTGAGCGAGACATGTGAGTTTCCATTTTGCGGTCTTGCACATAAGTAACCGATGCAAATCCCTTAGGTAAAGTGATTGCTGGTGGTTAGTGGTTTTATATTAATGTCGAAAGCTTGTTGAAATCCTCTGGAGTTCCTTTGTAGAAGTGTTAGGATGAAAAAGAATCGGTTGGAAGCTGCCTACGTACTGGTGTGTTATCCTCAGCGGGCTTCCTGCAGCTAGATATATAGATGCCCGAGGGAAAACGGGGTCCAATTTTGCACCAGCCATCCGATGCTTGCGCCGGAAACTTTTGTCCCACGTTTATTATCCCACCTTTACACAAGGGACACTGCAGCGCGATCCAGACGGCAGTGATATATGAAGCGTACGAGAATGTGTACTTTGCAAGCCGGTGATCTGCATACCGACGTTCAGGCTGGTAAATGAGTGCAACCCTACCTTGACTATGTGATACTTACTCACTGACGACGATGAACAAGCATTAAGACATAACACATTATCAGTCAGCGGTGGTGTGCGGGGGGTTTTACGTTATGCGCACCATATCAAGATCCCCCCATACCACCTTGTATGCTGTCACGTCGATTTCTGCCTTTATCGTGTCCTTAATTTCTTGAGACACCCTTGTTGGCGCTGATGGGATGATGTTGCCGGAATCATGATGGCGGGGTTTCGGAGCCATCAGTTCCGCACGAGTGAGAGGAGAATTGAGAAACATACGACGCATTCACATTATTGAGATTAGTCGCAGTGTTTTTTCCCACCCAGAATCCCTAGTCAGGTCTAATAGCTAAAGCCAGAGCTGTAATATCCGTTATATATCGGCAACATGCCGGAGTCACCGTACTTTACTGCTGTGCTTGCCACAGCTGCTCGTTCTATCTGCGGGCGATGTCTTCTTTATCATCCTCCCATTCGCCAGCGTCGCCCATCAGTCCATTCGCCTCCATCTCCGCGTCACCCGCCACGCCCTCGCTGTCGAATTCTTCGTAGGCATCACTGTCGAGGTCGTCCTTATCTGCATCTTCATCACCGGCCTTGCCGTGCCTTTTGCCTACACCGACCTTTTCTTGCTTCTTCCTCGCAATGTTCTCCTTCTGTTGTCTCGTTCGGGCTTCTCTATCCCGTTTCCGTTGTTCCCAACGTTCCTTGAGCTCTTTGATCTCCTGCTTCGATTTGTGAATGTGCTCATGCCACATAACCTGACCTTGGCACATTCCCTCCTCGACCTTGACCAACCTGAGCTTCATGCGCGGGCCAAGCTCTACCAACTTAACGGCCCTTTTTTCAACGTCTGCATCTGGTTCATCTGCCAGAAGACTATCGTCACCTTCGTTGTGGTCAGAACTTACCACAGATGCCCGGGCCTTTCGAGACTGTACTTTACTTGCTGTTATGTCTATGACCTCAACCTCTGCATCAGTCTCGGCCTCACTTCCGCTGGTCGCCCCATCAGTAACATATCCTTCGCCGTCTTCACCACCGGCCATGTAGTCTGCAATGTCCTGTAACTTCCCAAGATTTGGAAGACCACCCTTCTTTGTCTTCTTCGAGTGCACAAGCTTCTCAGCAGCATCCAGCCTCTTGAGGGCTTTTGATATACCCGTGGTTTTCGTAGTGATGGCGTAATGGCGAAAATTGAGAACGAACGAGTCTGCAACACCATCGGGCTGCTCGCGTTGCAGCAGGAGAACTCTTCGCATTGACTTTAACGGTGTAGCTTGCGGGTTTATGGGAGGGAAAAGAGACTGGAAGACAGTTGTAATGAGTGATTCAAGGTGCTTGGGAACCTTGGCGTCGCTGTTGGTTGCGAGATTGAAGCCATTCATTACCAGCTAAAATTCGTTAGTATGGTGCTATCGCTAATGCATCGAGCTGGAGAGGAAAAACAGACACTGTCCCGCACAAAGAATGGGAACGTACCAATGGAGGTGTAATGTATTCCTTGCCACCGCCCTTTGGGTGTTTTTGTGCCCGTTGGACGTCTTTGCTCAGTGAATAGCGGTCGACTCGGAAGTGCAGCGTAGGACCCCGAGGAGCAGCTGCGACTCGCAGGTTAACATTACCTGACTCCGAGCGCGAAAATAATAGAAGTTGAGTAACTCCAAGAGGGCCGCACATGGTCACGTAGTCGCGCAGCCGGTTCGCCCTCCTTTCTCTTAAACGACTGGCCGTACCGGGCTCCATAACCTTGCGGACATCCGAGACGAGTTGGCTGACGCTCGAGCCTACTTCTCCGGCCCCAATTCGGATGACCATGCTCTTTGGGTCGCGCACAGAACCATTTCCTGTGTCGACGCGGGCTGTCGACTTGTTAAGATTGGCAGGCGCAACATGAGTTCGTTTCTTGGTGCGTCGCCTTGCCATGGTGTAGGCGCATAGGTCAAATTGATGTCTAACAGCAGTAAGTTCGGGATAGGAGGAGAAATATGCGAGCTTAAAAGAAACACCCTGTATGTAAACCAGACGTGAAGATATATTGTTGGAGCTCAAACTATTCCAGCGCGGCAAGAAAAAAACTACGAGGAGAGCCACTTATTTTTACTGTGTATTGTTGCGATAAGCAGATAAGGAACCTGATTACATGTACGAAACTCGGTGGGGGCCCCCAAAACTTGCAACAGACCGGTCAAATATTATTATATAAGTATATAACGGCTTCTGATTGGCCAGAGAACCGGTACATTTATTGGGAGTCATATTCATTGTCTGTACTTAGCATAACGTCGACGTGCTACCATATCTGAATTAGACATAGTTGGAACGCTTTGATTAAATACCGGCTGTTTCAGGAGAAAAAAAAACGACATAAAAAGAACAAATGAGTGCTATCATAGCGTACGACCTGTGTCTGCATATGCTTTGTTGAAACGAAACGTTGTTGCCTCAGTTTAGGCAGCACCCTGTATAATTCTCGTCCAGTCAAATTTCCTCCATCGGCTCTTGAAGTCATCGCAGCGTGGGTCGTTCCTTGTCCAACGGCCCTGGCGTTTGATGACGCTTGAATCGACATCCAGCATACCGCCAATAATCTCTCTAGCAAAGAGGTCTCCCTTAGGCCACCGGTCGCCATCCTCAACTACATGGCCAAGCCCCCCATCTATCGAAAACCAGGCATGGAAGTAAGGCATTTCCTTTGCAATACTCTTCCGAAATGCCGACTTGCCAAGGCCCTCTCGCGCGCGCTTCCCTGTGTCGATGATCTTCGTGTGTTGGCTCCATTCCTCATCGGCGGTTAACATTGCCTCTCTGAAGAACGCCGGGGCCGTGTCGCCGAGCTCGTAAGGGATAGGGACTGCTACCAGTGCCGCATGCATACGACGATGAGGAGCTGCTGCGTTTTCGTAAAAGATGACATCTCGCCCTTGGTCATGGTAGAGCCGCGTTAGGGACTTCATAAAGTTGCGGATTTCCTCCCACTCGTCGTCGTTACATTCTAAAAGATTAATATGGTGTTCCGTTGGTACAATGACGGCACCCCCCTCCGCACCCGTGAGTTCCGGATCGGTCGAGATTGTGAGGAAAGAACGAGTGGCTAGAGAAACGATAGGTGCCAGAGGCAGGTCGTATGGCGGTTTGCGATCTTCATGGTGGCAGAGAGGGCACGCTTCCAAAATCCTGTTCATTTTAGTGAACTCATGGATGGCAATGTTTTTCAGGTTCGATTCTGACTTGTGTGTGTTCCTCGCAAGTTTTTCGGCATTCTCATCGAGGTATTCGAGGTCGTTGTCGTATTTGGCGTCTTTAGATATGCTCTCCGCCAGTCGCAGTGCTTCGCCACCAGCCACACCTCGGGTCCTCCGTTCCTCACGCATCATATCTTCAATGTTTATATCGTCGTTGGCCTCAACCAGCCCACGTTCTTTACCACGTTTAGTGTCGATTGACTTGACTTCAGCCCGCGTGCCCGCTAACATGCGACTGTGAGATGCATCAAGCACAACGGCCTGCCCGTTGTCAGTTTTTGAAGATAACGCGGCCACAGCAACATCATATTCCAGCTGAAGCGTTGACAGATTCGGGTCCTTTCGTAGTTTTGCCTTCATCAAAGCCGCACGTAGGCGGTTAAGTGTCGTCTGGTCTGTCGGTGCATAAGGCAGTTGCTGTTTGGATGCCTTTGTCCCACTCGTACCTTTTTCAAGGTTGCTGCCACCGTTGTCGCCGTCGCTGTCGGAACTGGTATATTCTGGTCTTAACGGTTCCTGGTTTAGTTGTGCAGTCCGCTTTCGATGTAAATCACCCGTGGGCTTGTCCTTGAGGGCGTAGTCTTTACCGTAGAGCCTCCTCCGCTCCAGTTCCTCCCTCTCTTCGCGTGCGTCGTCGAATTCAAGGAGACTTCCAAACCGGTCAACGGCTACTTCCTCTATCGGTCGACCACTCTTCTCAGATATCGTGTACACTCCTCTGAGTTTTGTCATTCGCCACTGGGATCCTTCATCACCGAATATGTATTTAGTTCCGCGCTGGATATGATCTCGCAGCTCGTCGATCGGTTTTCCGTTGTTGACGTGTTGTAAGGCCGAGCTGTTCAGTTCACGCTCTGAAATTACGTGGCGGGAAGTGTTGTTTGTAGACGGCACCTGGACTTCTTTTTCTGATCGGTAGACATAGTCAATACCCACCCCCGAGGGAGCAGTCATCCACGAGTCCCTCGCTGGTGGTGGATTATCCGCTTGAATCTTAGCGCCGAGTACTTGTATTTCTTCGTTTCGTGGACGCTTTTCTCGATGACCGCCGTTGTCGACAGGTTTTCGGTCGTCATACAGGTCTACTTGCCGGGGATCGCCATGACTACCTTTTTCCACTCTTCTGATATGCTTGTCGCTGTCTGAAGACGAGTCACGACCGTGGTCCTTGGTCGTGTCCCGATTGTTGCGATTCCTCGAAGACACGCTTCGGTGGTGACGGTGATGACGATCGTGGCGATGACGATGACGGTATTTTCGTTCTTTGCGTTTCAAATCTTCTCTGTTTGCCTTCTCAATTGCAATTGTTTTTTCGAACTCGGCGAGACCATCCATCGTGGATAGTGTGGTTAACGAAGCATTCGTGGGCTCTCGAATTCGATTCGTTCGCGCAAAAATATCGACCGTGATAAAAAAAGAGAAACACGAGGGTGTCGAGGCGCCATATCGTAACGTTTTTGGATATACTTTTGGAGATTCCGTTAGTGAGGTTTGCTGATGAAAAGGTGTCGAAAAGGCATTTTATCTAACGGGAATGTGAACCAATCAGAGGCCGTGGTTGAGTTACATAATATTTGCTTAGGCGCACGGGACCCGAGTGTTTATTACGAGCCAAATTAACTTAAATCGTTACACAACTTGACGACGTTCACTGTCGGCGGCGAAAACAGATAATATTTAAGGGTAATTACGACATACTTTCTACTCCAGTCAATACTACAGCTCAACCAAGCACACGGTGCCTACCTGCCTTCAACGCGGTAACTGACACACAGTGACTATGATAAGGTTCAACCGACGCTATGACTTTTGGATACACGACCGAACCACCACAAGACGCCGAAAGTTGCTCGTTTTGCAATATTGCAGCATGCTACACCCCTTTTGATCCACGAAAGCCACCGCCAAGCACTGGTGTTGTTCTGAACCCGTCAAGGACGTCTCCAAATGCAGAAACGTATATTGTGCTGTCAACACCTCTTGTGATAGCTTTTCTGGATATTGCGCCTTTGGCCGAGGGTCATCTATTGCTTTGCCCTCGAAAGCACCGCGAGAAGCTGACCTCGCTTGATGATTCCGAAGCTAGAGAACTTGGTCGGTGGTTACGTATCATGTCGAAGGCACTTATGCGTGCAGTTGGCGTTGATGACTGGAATGTAGTTCAAAACAACGGCGCTGCAGCGGCTCAAATTGTTCCCCATATGCACTTCCATATCATCCCGCGGCCAGATATTCGGCGCCAAGGACGATGGAGCGAAAGATTTACCATGTTCGGCCGTGGCCAGAGAACAGACCTGGATGAACAGGAAGGCATGCGACTAGCAGAGAAAGTTCGTTCTAACCTTGCACGGGTCTTGTGCGAGGAAAAAGCTAGTGATGGAATCTCGCGGCTATAGCCTGACATGGTGAGTGAGGCGTGACGGGAGCAGTAATGCGAATGGCAGGGCTGGGAAACTCGAACAATGGGATATGAGCCTTTTGCAGGAATTGTTGTAATGACGACTCTTTGTCTACGCCATTGTTCTCGGTTGTACCAAAATGTTGAAGGCCTTTGGATAAGCGTGTTTAGTCAGGTTCAACGAGGTCTATTATTAAGCATAGTTAAAGACCACCAAATGTTTCCTTGCAAAGCCTGTATGTGCGAACAGTATCTTAACTTGTTCATATTTCTTTATAAAAAAAGGGACCCACTGAGGCAGTTAAATGTCACTGCAGACCTCGTCACAGACCGGACGGAACCAACCGATATGGTTGATAGCTCATCATCGCTCAGTCCAAACTTGTTCAGGTTGACGTGTAATTTGATGTGGTCTTCAGCGACGGAGTACGCAAGACTCAAAGGCCTATCGCAGGGGCTTCATAGGATGCTGTGCGACCTGGTTGACAGCGGGGACAGTTTTGTAGTTGGTTCGGAGAGGAGATATTCAAGTTGGCGGATACCTATGTTGCAGACACAGTGTTACGAACCCTTCTCTGATGCTAGCAGTTTTGACGTCTAAGGTCACGTTTCAAAGGACATCAGCCCTCAAGCACCTGTCCAGTTTTTTTTTGGGATCCACACGACATGGCCAAGTTTCTTTGTGAGACATATCGCCTCATATGTGACGCCGGGCTGACAGATCGCATTGCTGACTCCCCTTGTATTGCCATGGCCGGAGACGGTGTCAATACGACGGGAGCCATGCGCAAAGGCTCGTCGCACGGCACCGTTGACGAGGCAAGGTTTAGACTGCTACTTGTTTAATATAAATACCTCGTTAGGAGATTCTGAGTATTGGGAGGATTTTAATCTAGGAGCGCCTTGACTAGCCAGCACTCGGAGTTTGTTCTTTATCATGGCTACCGTTGGGATTGGCTCGCCGATATAATACTTACAGGCCCCGCGTGTATGAACTTCTTCCGTTCTGTATCTCTCATTTACCTCCGCACCGTACTCCGCATCATATACAAGGTCGACCCTCATAGTCTGGTACACAGTTGCACGGTGAGCTGTGGGTAAGCAAAGGTGATGTAATTATTTTGTAGACTGAAATTAAAATCATGATATATCCGTCATGCTTCATTAACTCCATACGCAAACAAAGAAATGCCATTTACCGACGGCCTTGGCCTTGTTGTCCTTCATAAACCCGGGCCGCCATTTCCAGCTCTTCGAGGCTATCGCGGCCACCGTAAGCATCAAGCAGTGCCATTCGGTCTTTGGTTAGGCGCGAATCGACGTAGGCATGAGCAGGGTCGGCCTGCTTGGAGACCTCGTATGTAACGATGGCATATCCAAGGCATGCCGCGGCGGCGTAGGCGGGGAATCTGGAGTACAACTTTAGCAATGAAACTCGTGGGAGCCGGCCGGATCGTGGGTCAGATGTGCGCGATAGTGGGTGTACCTTCGCGCTGCTGGGCCTCGCAAAAATGGCTTCGGCGCATGAATATATGGGAGAAACTTGGGGTGGACCTGTGCGGACGTAGCTAGGCGTCTTGGGGGGGGGGGGGGGACTGTGGCATCGCAAGCAGTGGTGAAATGGATGTATGAGGAACTACTGTGGATTGTCCGAGGTAAGTGGAGAGCAGGGACTGTGTAACATGTCTCGATGCGATAGGAAGCTCGAGCTCATTATGTCACGGCGGTGGAAACTTTGTGACAGAAGACTCGGGGCAGAGGACAGACTGTAAAATAAGGACCGGTAGTAAAATGACCAGCGGAGGGGTTGCCGGGAGCTGTGTAATTCTGTACCTTCACTTTGCGTGTTGTGAGAACGCGGGCCTGGCCTACTGGGCACTTTAAACGCGATGACCCGAGGCAGGTGCACGCCGTAACTACTCTGCAGCTTTTACCCCCAAAGAGGGACAGCTGTGCCGGCCTTCAGTCCTACATATTAATGAGATGTACGAATTATTTAATGTCTTCAGTGCACGGGTTGGTTATGAGTGGCACTTCGGCACCACGGAACGAGCGGCTAATGTATCTTAGCTGTCCTCGTGTTAAGTTACCGCGAAGGGTCATGTATTTTACTACGTTGCGGAGTAGAAGAGGGTGACCAATTGACAACCACACACATGTGCTTGGTGGAGTGGCCTGCATTGGCGATGTTGTGGGGAGTCGGCTGCTGGGGTGCGGCTTTAAGCGGGGAAAGGGTTGCTGCTGGCGCTGCCAGTGGTTGGCTGTGTATGGTGGCTGTAAGGTGCATGCAACCTGCATGTGGATGTGTTTTATCTACAGGGCGAAAATCATACACAGGGTATATGAACAATCTATCCTGTCCAGAGCCTCCAGCCTCACGATTAGAACCAAAGTATAGAGGTAAAAAATTCGGCAATTTAACTACTGTTGGTATAGATGAGCAGGGGAGAAAAGGGTTAGATTTTTAATAAAAATTGAGGCGGGTAGGAACATAATGTGATAACAATAGTGCGTAGGCAAGGGCAGGCCACATGAGCGCGTCGCGTGGTGAGCGCATCCTGATGCACACCGGTCAGCGAGGCAGTCCAAACAGCCAAGAGCAGAACCTGCACGGTGAATACATCCCGCGCCAGGTGTGTGAACATGCACCGCGGTAGTTTGGGGCCAAGGACTTGCTCATGTTAAGGACGCGGCACTAGTTTCGCAGGCTGTCGTCGACGTTTCTTTCCAGTAGAAGGGAAGACGGCCAACAAAGACTGAAACAGCCATTCAAGATGCAAAAGGTGAACACAAAAGCAAAAAAGTAAGACACCCAGCGAGACGAAACCTCACAGCTACGGAGGAGCGCGTCTTATCGAACCAGGGAGCTCTGCGTTGTTCCGACTACGACGAACTCCTTTTTATTTTTTTGTTATTGTTGGTTTTTTTCGTTAAAAAAGGAAGGGGGGGTCGTTGAGAAGCGATGGGCATACTGCGTACAAATATATCAAGTCACAATGGTCAAACTCTGCCACAGAGAGTGTGACTTTATCGGCAGGCCTACCAGCGACCCAAGCCGTATGTGGTGGGTTGCTGGTGGATCTTTCCGTAAAGTTATGTGGTTTGTTTTGTAAGAAACTGAGTAGTGGTATGCAGCAATGTTGGGCAGGCGAGGTCTTGTGTATTGCAACCGGCGATTTTACGCATGCGTATCTGCAAAACATAGAGGCATCCTATTCGTCGTTTATGTATTCAAACGAGGTTGGGCGTACGTCCTCAACGTGGCGCGGCACATGTGGCAATCGAGGTTGGGAGCTCGGGTCCGGGTACTGTGGCCTTCTTCAAGAACGTAGATTTGAAGGAACGGTTCGGAGTCCGTCAACCGGTGCAATATGTACTTCTGTTTAGCGCGTGCCGCTCGCTTCGTGTGTATCAGTTAGCTGTTTTTGGTATATGAATGTAAATAACATCATGGATGATAATTGACATGCCGTTCACATCGTTGGTCGACTTCGGCAGAACTGTCACTCGCAGAGCAAACCGTGTTCGTGCCTCCCTCACGTCTAAATTTGACTCTCCCTTCGTTGTCATACCGTGTTTCATACCCTTTTCTGCCCATTTTCTCTTTGAGTTCTGTTTATTTCTGTCCCCATGCTGCCCTAAAGATTAATTACCCCTTACTGTAATGGAATAACTTCCTCATGGCACTGTCTACGCTCTTTTTCGATGTAGATTCGACCATGTAGTGGGTCCATGATGTTTAGTGTCGGTCTCCTGGTTGAGCGTATTGTCTTGTTGGCTGTCTCTAGGGATCTCCTGTTGGTCGCCATTTATTACTGCCTTTGGCATTCTTGCTAGTCGTGTTTTGGCCCTTCTCCTATCTAGCCTTGTCGTTGCGTTGCGTATATAACATTCCAGAGAACCTACCCTACCAGCCCCAGCCCTTTCTTAGAAGCCCATTTCCTTTTAAAGTCGACCTAGTGAGTAGGCACAGCCTGACTACCAAGGTGAGTCGATCTCGGCCCTAGCCTTGCTTAAGAGGGCTGCCCCGTTTCGCACTCCCCAGTGAAGTAGGCGGATCCGACTGGAACGCGGAAGAGGCCAGCAATCGCTTGTCTTGCGGCGCGACTTCCAGCCCTGTTGTATGTCATACAGGAATGCCCGTCGCTCACACGTTTATCAAGCCCCAGATCACATAGAAACCCGCTCGTTGTGTCCATAGCCCGACCCCAACCACGACGATGTATGAAGCCAGAAATCTAGAAAAGGGTTCGTGACTAGGCATGCTTTGGCGATGATGGGGCTAATTTGCTTCCATAATGCTGTCTCCAGTCTCATTCTCCCATACATATAATATTGGTCCCCTTTCAGCAGAGGCTGTACGGGCTATGCCGATGTTCTTTTCTTTTCTTATTTATTTTTTATTTGCTCCTGTTCTCCCTCCCCCCCTCCGCTTCTTCGAATTCTAATTCCTTCCCTCTTCACTAGTATATTTGACGCACATTGCGATGACCTTAAATTTTGATAACTGCGGCCTTCCACCTCACGATCCATATTTACTTAACTTATATAATCTTGGCCCCAGCCACACATCAACCGTTGGACAAGTATTGCTTCTTTTATTGCTGAGGAGCCGCATCGTGGTGCACCCGTTCACAGTCGGCTTACACCTACTCTGCACCGCACCATTGACCTCCCTTGGTTCGACAACCTTTTTTGCGCCGAGCTTGCCACGGGTTGCATCCCTTTCGTCCCTTCACGACACTGCTGGGAACTGTTGACCGGCTTCCCTTCCACGTTGGGGCTTCCCTTCCACGTTGGCATCCTGTTCCTTTTCCATCCTGGGTCACTTAAACCACGGTCGCTCAGCCAGGTTTCCTCTTGCCTGTTTCCTTATAGGCTCTTACATATGTCTCGTTTTCTCCTTTGCATGGCACACTGACTCGTCACTCTTGTTCCGTTGTCATTTACTTTCAATGCTTTTCTTTTTATCCAAATATTTACTGCCTCTATATTTAAGACGCGGACGTTGCTCTTGAGACTGACGTCGTTTCCTTCACCTCGTCTTTTTGTTCCCCTTCGTTTTATTCCCACGATCATCTTTCCGGTCTTCACGACACCTGTCTAGTGCCCTTTTATGCCCCTGCCTTCCACGCCACCCTAAACGGTTCTCGTTGCCTCTGCCACCGTTATTGCTCAGACTAGCCGTGCTTCATTCCGTGGTTTACCTACCCACTTTGCCCTTCCTGCCATGCTATTTTTCCACGGAGATCTGGCTGTCTTAGTGGCACTTTCTTGTTTTGCTACGACGGTCGCAGGCAGCTTTAGTTCGTCGGGTGCCGACAACATTGCTATATACTGGGGACAGAACTCGCACGGAGCTGCTACTGGTACCTCCAACGCACAGCAGCGCCTCTCATTCTACTGCTCAAGTACGTCAGATCACGTTCTTTACCTCCCGAAACTATAACTGGATGGTCCACTAACATTTCCTGTATAGATGCCCAGGTCGACGTATGTATCACTGCGCATGAGAGACCTGCTCAATCATGCACACTATACCTTGACAAAGAATAGTGACTAACTTGAAGTTAGATTATTCCGCTGGCGTTCTTGAACGTCATTAGCAGTCCTTCGGTCAACTTTGCCAACGCCGGCGACAACTGCACTGCGTTTTCAGGATCGACATTGCTGGGCTGCTCTCAGCTCGAGTAAGTATCGACATGGGCAACCAAACCGACAAGGGTACATTTCTCTGCTCAGATCAGCTGACTCGATCAACAGGGAGGATATCCAAACGTGCCAGTCCAAGTATGGAAAGACGATTATGCTTTCCGTGGGCGGTGCTACCTATACGGAAGGTGGATTCCGTTCGTCGATCGCTGCAACTTCAGCCGCTGACAACATCTGGGCTATGTTCGGCCCGGTCCAGTCCAACGGCACGGTTAATCGGCCATTTGGAAAAGCTGTTGTTGATGGCTTTGATTTCGACTTCGAGTCCAGTAGCTCCAACATGGCTCCCTTTGCTTCGGCTTTGCGGTCTAAGATGGACGTTGCGACAGCTGCCGGCGACAAACCGTACTACCTTTCAGCTGCGCCTCAGTGCCCGTACCCCGACGCCGCCGACAAGGACATGCTTGCTGGTTCCGTGTACTTTGATTTCGTCATGGTGCAATTCTACAACAATTACTGTGGCCTGCCGTCATTTGTATATGCTGCCTCGAAGCAGAACAGCTTTAACTTTGACACTTGGGATAGATGGGCCAAGACGTCTAGCAAAAATCCAAATGTTAGAGTCCTTCTTGGTATTCCCGGTAGTTCAACGGCTGCTGGAACGGGTTACACGGCGGGGTCCTCTCTGACGTCCATCATTTCGTATTGCAAGCAGTTTGCGAGTTTTGGGGGTATTATGATGTGGGATATGTCCCAGGTCCATGCCAACGCTGGCTTTCTTGACCAGGTCGTTCAGGACCTCGGCTCGGGAACATCCACGCTTTCCACAGCGGCAAATACAACGGCAGGGGCGACGGTTACCACGAAAGTCTCGGAGGTGCCGACGGGCACCACGTTAATGACACGTTCATCTGCTACGATCGGTACGGTTTCAATCTTGCGAACGCTGACTACAAAATCGACGACACCCAGACCAACTTCTGGAATGGCACGGCCAACAACTTTTTCGACAATCACAATAAGTGTCGAGAGAGGAACTCGATCGAGTGGACCCATATCAAGTTCCTACCATGTGACAGCAACAAATACCGTTGCGTCCCTCCCCACGTCCTCGAGTGCAACTCGGAAAGTGACCAAGTCGGGCACTGGCTTAGGTGCAGACACCTCGACAGTGCCCTCATCGGTGCCGACAAAAAGTGCTACGCCGGTCCAGCAGTGGAGGCAGTGTGGTGGTATTGGCTACAACGGTCTGACGCAATGCCAAGCGCGTTTCACCTGTGTGCGGAACAGCGTTTGGTGGGCAGAGTGCCAGTAGAATTCAGCTACGAATACGCGGAGCTAGCTACGAAGTAGATGCCGTTGATATACGGACTGCTGGATGAACCCCTTTATCTTCCCATTCTGGCTTGATTTGTTTCCCCCTCTAATTTCTTCCGCCTATTTTCTGATTCACGGAGGCTATTAAGCAGCCCGATGTGCTGCAGGTGAGCTGGTTTGGTCTCATGCTCGAGGAACTGCTTCTGTTCTGCCTCTTTTTTCCTCTTTTAATCTTTCTACTCATACCCCTTCCCTGGCAGTTGGTGGGGGCTGGATTTGTCCTTGCATTTCCAATCGCATTCCATCCTCATCCGGCGTACTACCCATAATTTGCCACGATAAGAAATATTTTAGCCGTATAGAATTGTCGAGTATGTCCATAAAATATTACATATGTCCACTCAACATCTATCCCCTTAACAACACACAGAGTACGTCACAAGGTAACAGATATGACGCACGGTTTGTGAGCTCAATGTCCATTGTAAGCTAACGGGTCTTGTCTACCAATTTCGAAAGGTCTATATGAGCGTTTCGAGATATACTGTACATATGGAACGAATGCAGGTTACTGTTATCCATACTACGCTGATTTTCTTAACGGGAATTTCATACATGTGGCCGCATCGTATATGTTTGTGTGCAGATGGTGAAAAGTCACTGTTGGTGATTCATAACCTGTGATTTTTGGTGTGAAGTACAACACACCGGAAATGAAAAGCAACTCCTCATTTATCGTGCACCGTCCCTCACTCGGTGGCTCTCATGACTAGATCACCTAGTATAAGCGAAATTATATCTCCATGTCGGCCAGAATACATGTCGGCATGACTTCTCGGAGGTGCAAATATTTTCAAGCGGTTGCTTGACAAAACAAATCCACCGCAGGCAACTCGTACAACGCCAACTGCTGAATGGGCCATGTCGAGTCCCAAATGGGATTTCACATAGAATGATAATGCTTGTGTGAAGGGTGTACCATTCGCTGCGAGTGCTGGCTGAAGTTGGCGACCCGCCTCAAAAAATCCGCGAAGATCATCGTCTGGTACAAAAATGTCGATTGTCCTAAGGCCAAGGCTAGCACTATCGGACAAGGAAGGGCTCGCACGGCCACCGGTCCCGGTAAGATTTTGGGAAATTGGGGACGGCGGAGCTATAGTATTATGACCATCAGAACTGCCGGCCACGTCGTCAATTTCCGGAAGGCTAAATGCAATGGTCAAAACTGTGTCTTTGGCCAAGTATTCGCCGGTCGGCAGCGTAGTTGCACGAACCCAACATTCCCAGCCCTTGATAACGTCCTTGTCATTCAAATGGAGGGTGGATATCCGACAATCAAACGAGCTTGACAGAAAGCTGGAAATAACACCTTTTAAAGGCGTTGGCATTCTCATGAGCAGTAGGGGAAGGTGTAAGAACGTTTGGCGTGGTGCTGTATTTGTTCGATTCGCCGTTTCGGTCGCTTCTAGGGTTGGCAGAAGTATGGCCAAACACTGGGCGCTCTCATACTGCAGGGTCACTTGCAAGGCCGGCTTCGACATTGCAGCAGTTTCATGCACAGAGACCCATTCGATTGTGACCGCTTCCAAAACGCCAGCATTGCCCAATGCGTGTTCGCCGTCTTCGTTAAGCCCAACCTCAATGCCGCGCACAACGTCGCCGGTGAGAATTCCTCGGAGTTGAGCTTCAAGAGTTCGCAGGTGGGGACCTGACAAGTCGCTTGTTCCAAGAAACAGAGGCGATACCCGGTGGAGTGAGAAAGTCGTGTTAAAAAGATCGCATGCTGGTAATGATTTGCCCTCAGCAGAGCTGAGCTGCCCGTCGGATTCCGTGCTATCGTGTGAATGAGGTGATGACCGTATCTCCGAAACTCGTATCCTGGCCATTTTTATTTCTATTTTTATGGTATATATTTGCGCGGAGGGTGCTCTCCTGTTTAAAATTCAATAACGAACAAGCCCTACGTAGAAAGAAAACGCGCGATAGAACCGCGTGACGCGTCGATCTGCTCTGGTTTAAAGTACACAGTATAAACAGTACAAACAAACCATAATATACACTGTATGAGGTAGGTCGTGTATTAAACGCAGACGCCCTCCTTTTCAGGCATCTTTTGGCGCGTTCTTCCATTGTTTACAACCAGAACGGTGTACATATGGCAAAGGTGAATAATAATAAAGGCAGTGTATTTCACATACAGGTGAAACGGATTGACGTAGTTCTTTGGAGACAAGACTGGTGAATATCGTATTGCCGAGAAAATATATAGCGAATTCCAAGTACCTCTTTCCATGTAGCATACAACCAGTGCTGTTATTAGAAACATAAAGTCAATATTAGTATATCATTTTAATTTTTTCAAAAAACTAATGCCCAACGCCGGCCAAGGGATATTTCGCAACTTCGAAAGGCTTCGCTATGCAATGAGATCAAACACCTAGAGTTTAAACCCCAATGTTGAATCCAAAAGAACCGTCAAATACGTCGATCTTACTCAGATCAGGGTTACCACGCATGGAGAGCAAAATATCCAATGGTGGCACACTGTCCGAGGCGTAAAAGCGAAGGAGGTTGTTGACGTCTTCGTCGGTTAGGCTGCAGAGATCCTCGAAAGAGTAGGCGTCGCTTACTTTTGTCATCCTGGAAATGTTAACCCTCTCGTTCTGTTTCCATACGACTGAAGGAGAGCATACCAAACCATCCGTTTTGGTCCTTCTTCAGGACCGGGAACCATTCGCCGCAACTTAACACGCAGCTCGCCAACAGAGTCAATAGCTTTTCCGGCCTGTTTGGGGAGAAGCTTGGCTATGTATTTGCGAATCGCATGAGCAAGCCGAGGACCCTTGCCATTGGTGCTGACCATTATTTGTAATGGCCCGTCACGGTGCACGCTACCAAAGTAAAAATCGCACTCTGGTGGAACATCGGCAACGTTGACAGCAATTCGCCTCTCCTTGCAGAGCTTCCATATCCGAGTGGATGCCTCCGGGTCGTCCACAGCTGTGAGAACCATATCGGCGCCGTCAAGATCTTGCGGTTCGAACAGGCGGTCGATGTGCTGTACTTGTTTTTGTCTTACTCGATAGGCCACCTCTGGGTTCAAGCCCGATAATGGGGCGACAACGGTAACCGCAGCATCGGCGTTGAGGCAATGAAGGATCCGCCCAGCAGCAACCTATACATACCATAGATTAGCAAAACGAATTCTCAAATTGGGGGAAGGACAGAACTTGCCTCGCCGCCGCCAACCACAACGACCTTTTTGGCCCTGATCTGCCACGCAATAATCAAGCTACCTCCGCCTTGAACTTCGGGAAATGTGCTGGCCATTTTGTGTAGCGGCGGAATAATGCAAGGGCCAGTTGTTAAATGGCAAAATGTGAATTAAAAGTGGTCATTTTTTGTTGTCCAAAGTGGGTGCTCTATGAGGAGAAAGATCAATAGCGATAAAAGGATGGAGCTCGGAAGCTAGTGTAGAAAGGGTATCCAAGAGGTGCTCAGGTCTGTCCATGTAGGACCTTTCTTACATAATCTATTAGGTGCTTCTGATTGGCCAATAAAGTGTGCAAGTTTAACGTGTGCGGCATGGCAGGAACTGGAGAAAGCGGAGGCGGAGCGCGATGGAACCGGTACCGGTAGCGTACACGGACCTCTCGTACATCAGCGGCCCCGTATATCGCGTGCTCTTAGAACTCGTTTTAGACAAGCCTCACGGACCGCCGCCGTAAAGGCTTACCTGGAGTTATAAGTTATAGCACATAATTTATATGGTGGTTAATATACTTTTTACAACTTTGGCGATGCTTCTGGCGATGCTCCTAACGATGACGTCGGCGACGGAAAAAACAATTATGTAAGGCATTAATGCACAAGATTGTAGGCCAATAAGAAGCCGTCTTCATATTACATAATATATTTTACATGCACAGACATGTGCACCTATTGCGGCCCAAAATATGTTTGTATTACGTTGGATTTACTAGCAGCAGTTACAGCTTCGACGTACTAAACGTGTGCCATATTACTCGCCGACAGAGCCCGTAATCCTATCCCTCATTGTATCTTACGAAACCAACCACACGGCAAAACAGTGACCATCTCCCGGCATTTGCGGCAAGGCCAGCTGGAGGGCTGTAACAGCCTGCGCTGTTTATATATCAACCACTTCTATCCTTTCCCCGACTTCCTTACCGACCTCGCCTTGCCGGTGCGGGTCGCCGACTCTTGCTCAAACCGAGCCCCCAATCCATCGAACCAAAACAGACTGAGCGGCCGCTGACGACCGGTGAACTGTCACCACTTCTATCCCATGGCCTCGCGGAAACTTGGAGGGGGCAGAGTCTTAGGAAGTGGTAAAGGACTCGCACCACCGACGGAGACTGGCGAAACTCTGCGGCGTGTGCGCTCATCTAGCCCTCATGCTCCGTCTGATGTTAGTAGCCTGTCGCGGGGCTCCCATATTGCTGCCGGGCTATCGCCACCTTCCACACCTAGCACGCTACCCGGCGCCGACCAGGACTTGACTGCGAATATTAGTTTGGCTACGCCCTCCCTGCGCGATGGGGGACAGCTAGTTTGTCCAATTTGCCAGGAGGAGATGGTAGGTGCTGGACTTTCTGATAGCCTTTGGGGATCGTTGTTCTTGATTAATGGTCAATAGCTTGGAAGAACTAATAGAGGATCACCAGGTTACGTTGCTTCAGCTGAACAGGTACGTTATACCTTACAAGAACTCCTTCGCCTGGATATTACACTTCTAACCGCACGATAGACATATTGACGATGCTCATCAAGAATTGCCAGAGATACAGCAAGATGAAGTGAAGACTTGGTTCGATAAGCAAGTGACCAAAGCCAAGAAATTCCAGCCTTTATCCATTCTCAACCAAAAGCTCCGAGGCATCGAGGCGTTCGAGTCAAACGCCTCCTTTCCAACCCATACCTTACAAACTGCACCGAGCCATGGAGGTCCGTCAAAGCCCACCCCCGAACCGACAGTTGATCCGGATGTAATGATTACGCGGAAGCACTGGCAAAGACCGACTGGCCACGATATGTGCACCGACCCGACATGCCCCAAAACCCTGGGTCCTCTAAATGGAAGCATCAACTGCCGGGTTTGTGGTAAACTATTCTGTGAAGTACATACGATGTACCAGACAAAGCTTTCTCGTTCAGCAAATTATGACCCTATGCGGGGCTACTGGGCCCGTGTCTGCGAGACTTGTTACAAATCACGCCCTGGTTACAACGACCACTGCGGTGTAGAGGCTGACTTAACTGGTGGCTTTATGGAGGTCCGAAAAGGGCGTATCGAACGGCAAAATTTGGAAATAGCGAGGCTCGAAAAACGTCTTACTAAATTGACACAGCTACTTGCCGATCCACCACCAGAGCTGGTTGCGGTGGCCGGTGTGGGCGCTGGGAGTGGAGGGACCGCGAACCTATTGTCGCCCGTTTCGGCACTTTCGGGCCACAAGAACCTCCGGAAAACGATCGAGCAGTCAGTGATAGCGTGGGAGGACGACTCGAAAGTAGCGCGGTGCCCATTCTGCCAACAAGAGTTTGGGTCGTGGACATTCCGTCGCCACCACTGCCGTATTTGTGGGAGAGTAGTATGCGCAGATCCACAGACCGGGTGTTCCAGAGAAGTCGGCCTGAGCGTGGCTACCCGCAAGAGAAATATCTCCGCAAATCCCACCGAAAAGTTACGCGAGCAGGCGGAGGATAAAGTTGATGTTGATATTCGAATGTGTCGCGATTGCAATTCAACGATTTTCTCGAAACGGGACTTCGACGCCGCTGCAGAGTACAAACCCGCTGACCAGCGAGCGTACGAAACGCTCCGCCAGTTTGAATGGGGAATCCGGCAGCTGATGCCTTTGTTTCAACGCTCCCTACAATCCTTGCAGCCCGATGCGCCTGGATCAAATCGACCGCCAGCGACTCGTGCCCAGATTCAAGAAGCTGCGAAAATACGCAAACGGCTAATGGACAGCTTCACAAAGTACAACCTAGCGGCTGTCCGCCTCCGGGACCTCAAAACAGAGAGTCCTGCACAACGGCGTTTGCAAAAATCCGTTTTTACTGCTGCATCGACATTCTTACACCTCAATATGGTACCATTGAAACATGTTCCGAAGATGTTACGGTCCCATCAACCTTCGGCCAACGCTTCTACGCACCGGAGGCTTCTCGCAAATCTCAACGGTGGCAGCCCTCAAATGTCACCCCTACGCAACGGCGAAAACATTGGTGATGGGACTGACTCTGGAAGCGTGGCAGGTAGCGAAGTGAGCACAGCTGTGTCTGTTTTAGAGACGGAGGAAAGGGAAGTGAGGGAAAACCTGGCTGTATTGGAGGAACAACGTTTTCTTGTGCAACAGATGGTGGATAGCGCTCATGGATCCCGACGATTCGAAGAGGTTGGTGCACTATCCCGTAACGTCGAGGAGCTGGATTTTGAGATCAACCGGCTGAGGTTGCAGGTTAATGGTGTACGGGAACGCTGGGAGAATCTTTACGGTGCCACGTAGCTAACAAAGCGACGTTCGTGCGAGGCAGTGTGCATTTTAGAGAAGCGAGCATGGCGTTTCGGTTGGAAATATATTTTTGGTTTTACTTAATTGATAAAAATAGTTCTTCGCTCTGGGCAAGCTGTCGCTTTTCGAGACTTCGATATGGCTTGTCACACGAAACGGAACAATGACACAGAATCAATGTGTTACATGTACATTTACGAGGTTTTAGGACTAGACAATATTCAGGCCGAAAAGGGATATTATATCCCGACTTTATTTTGTGGTCACAGAGAACAAGCTGGCTAGATAACAAATAAAGACTGCAATATAAGTCAGGTTTAGCACAATAATTCCGCACATATGATACGCAGCCCCCCAAAAATATAAATGCAGACAAAGATAGTGTAGCCCAGAAGGCAAAAGTGCCAACTAAACATATGACAACACAAAGGTGAAAACATAACCGGAGTACACCAAAAGTTACACTGCTCAATGCACAACCCCCTCAACACCGCCAAGGAAACGACGCACACGCCCAATCTCCAAGTCACCTTTCTCGCTCTCCACAGCACGCATTAGGCTGTCGAGGTGGCTGTCCACATCAGCATCCGAGCACTTTGTAGCGAGTGCCACCAGGTGCCTGAACTTGAGTTCAATTTCCCTACTGCGACTTTTGAGAGCTTGCTCCGCCTGTCGCGTCTCCGCGGTCCGCAAACGCAGGGCGTTGATTCGTGCCCGCAGGACACTGCTGGAAGGTAGCACTGGCGAGTCTCTCAACGTTGAGCCGTTTATGCACTCACTACCCGGCGACGGGGTTGGCATGGTTACCAAGCTTTCCACTTCGACTTCCCAGCTCATTGTAAGGCTTGGGTCACTACGAGTACGTCCTCGTGCCTGTTCGAGTTCCATCACACGGAACTGCTCTTCGTCCCGAGCACGTGACAAGTTGATGACTTTCTGGCGTGATTGTTGCTGTTTCTTTGCTTTCCCCTCAAGTGTATCGAGAGTCCGTCGAGCTTCACCCAACTGTGACGAGGTCGCGCGAATCGAGGCGTGCAAAGAATCTACCGCATGCTGTTTCGCCTTCATCTCGTTCCGAAACACCGATGCGGTCTCTGATAGGAGATGCGTAATGGCTCGTTTGCGTTAGCACCGAACTGTTGACCAGGAGAGTGAAGGAGATAGATGGTCAGATTCTTACATGAAACAATTTCGTCATTGCTTTCGTGACTCTTTTGACTGCTACCAGAGCCGCCTTTGGGTTCGCCGTCGCGTGCATCATCAGCACGTCCTTCACCAGAGGTACTAACCCCAACCCCGAAGTCCAGTGGCCGCAAACCCTGCCGGTTCGGAAGGTTGGGATCTGCGCAGACCTCTAGCAACTGTGAGATGATGCTGCGGTTTCCAATTTTGGCAGCAATATTCAAGGCCGTGTCTCCAGCCTTATCTTGTGCGTTAACGATTTCGCTCATGAATCGGGCAAGGCCGAGCTTTTCAGGAGCAGACGACAAATTTCCATTCATGCTCGATTGAAGCACTTGGCTGCTCGGTGCACTCCCTTGACGTACAACCCATTCAAGGAGACACTGGAGATAATACCGGCTGGCCGCGCTTCTCCCTTTGACAGAGCTTGTAACTGCGATATGGTGCAGTACAGTTCGTCCCTTTGCATCGCGCACCTCAATTGTACTGCCTAGCACATCCAGGAGGTCCGGCATAGAATTGTGTTCATGGGAGTTTGTAACAAGGCACGCACGCATCAATGCCGTCTCGCCTACAGCATTGACACGAAATGGATTTGCACCGCTAGCAATCAAAGAGCGGAGCAGAGGCATCCGAGACAGCGTGGCTGCCCAATGCAGAGCAGTATGGCTTTGTGCATCAATAGGCATATCAAGCTCATGCGGCGTCATGCGACGAAGAATGTCGAATCGGGATTGATCTGTGCCATTCGAGTCCATAAACAGGGACATAAGTGTGTTACGCTTGTTTTCGGCATCGGCGGAAACTTCAAACGGCAGGGGCGGGAGGGGATTGAGGCCTTCTATGGACGGGTGTAGCTCGAAGCCAGCTTGGCTATAAATGAACGACTCGTTCGGCTCTGTTGGGGAGCCCGGGAACGCGGCCGCGTTAGCATATGCATCGGCCGAGCCAGGGAACGCAAAGCTGTCGGCAGGGGCGGCCGCCATCCTGGCACGCTTCCGAGGAGGCTCTGTGCCATCACCAATGTTGGTTTGCTGGGTGCTGTGGGGTTGAGACGAGTAAGCATCATCTCTGTTGTATTCGGACGTATAGCTTTGCTGGGAATTCGGAAGTTCGTCGCCTTGCATTGACGGTTGTCGAGTAAAACTTGGACCGCGTGCGAGACCATTTCTGTCCGCCTGGCCGCTCGCAGGACGGTTCCTCGGGCCGGGCGACTCAAAGCGAGCCTTGCTGATGATCCCGACCATGTTGGACGCCGTGCTGGAAATGCCTTTGAAGAAGGTGCCCGACGCGCCATTAGACCGGCTTTCATTGCCGGCGTTATAGAGCCTTTTTCGTTGAGCAGCCATTGCCTGTTCTTTAGTCGGTGTGTTGAAATTGCCCTGGCCAGCAATACCACCATCCTGGCCCATATCATAGGTTAGGAGGGGACGAAGAATCTCCTCCACGCCGTATTGCCGACACACCTCGACTCCGCGCTCAAAACGGATCCAGGTGCCTTGATATTTTCCATAGCCACCTTGGATCTTCTCGTGTTCCCCTGTTTGGATTTCCTTCTCGAGAATTTTAGTGCGCTTGCCTTTGTCGACACCGGCAACTTTCAAAATCTGTGTAGCATTGAGCCAAGAGTCGTGACGGCGGCGCATAACGGCGATGCCGTTCACTTCCATCTCGTAAACATTTGTGTTCGAGTAAACAGCCTGAAGATACAAGGTTAGCTCAAGGTCTACAAGACAACACGGTATCGGATGTGGTATAGGTCCGATTCAAAAAGGGAGGGAAAGCACAGGTTTATGTAGCATACCGAGTAAATTTTCATCGGGTCGTCGTCTTCAGGTTTCGATTGGGAAGACTCTGCGAAAGGCCGATAGCCAGACACCGATAACGGCCCGGACTGCTGTGAAGGATCCGCGTTCATTGCAAAAGACTGCTGTGAAGACTGCGATTGTTGCGACGCGGATGGCATTTGAGCGACGCCGCTGAGTGAGTTGCTTGACTTATCCAAGGGATTGCTGACCGACAGATGTGGCGCGTGGGATGGATGAGATGGTGGGAGTGTCACCGCCAGCTGAGCGGAGGCCGAGGCTGGCGAGGGAGTTGGGGCCGTTGCTTTCTGCGTTGGAGGCTGCGTCTGCTCGTGAGAAAGACCACCGGCAGCCGAGAAGGATGCGCGGTGTGGTTGGAGTGATGTGGTGACAGTTGCAGAGGCCATATAGGGCAACCTTCCAGGGGCCCAGACGAGATAATGATTCGTCAATGACGTGGGCGCAACGATCAGAAGAGTGGATGTCGGAGAGGTGGGCTATTGTAAGTAACCGCTACAGGGCAACAGAGAGGGAAGAGAAGGGAAAAGCTACGTCGACACGACAGAACAATCAAGGCGAGGAGAAGGACCGAAAAGGGCTGCGTCTTGTTAGATGCGAAGCCGCTGACGAACAGAAACGAGTTCGGCGAATGGGAGCAAAATTGAAAGATTAAGGAAGATGACAGTCGCGGGAAGTAAGCGATGCAAGGAAAGGCAGGGTGGTTCAAAACAGTGAAAAGGTTCGTGAGACGGGAAAGGGTTCACTCATTCACGTAGAAGGCGTGGTCGCGTCAAGTGGAGTCCAGGGCGACGTGATGTGACCGATTGAGGGGGAGAGCGTGACATGAATTGGGTGGTTGGTGTTGGCGATGCTCAAACCGCTCTATGTATTAGGCGTGTTGGAAATCAATTAAAGTCGGTGGTGTCGCGGTCGTGTCGGTTTCGTGATTTCGTGTCCAGGTTTCTGTCCGTGGCGTGGCCGCACGACGCGCCTGGTCATTTTAGCGGGTGGGCGGGGGGGGGGGGAAGGGACACCGAGCCACTCGCCAATCAGACGACACATTAACCACACTGTGTGGGATACGGATAATGCCTTACTACCTGTTTAAGGACGGGTTTTCTTTGTACCCAGTTTGAGATGGGGAAGGAAGACCTGAGCTTGAAGTCGGATTATCGCAAACCTTTTAATGAGAGCTTTTAAACATGAAGACAATCTAGCTCTTCGAGTACAGCATACATCAGATGCCCATAAGTCGTCATGTCACCGCCAAGCGGATTCAAGAGGGCCTACAATCCGCTCCACGTATATCGCAGCCTACTCCGTGAAGCCTCCTACCTTCCGCCGGTATGTAGGACGCGCATTGAACCTCGCATTCGCTTCCGGTTTAGAAGGCACAGGGCAGATCCGAATCCTGAGAAGCGTCTTCGTCAGGCCCTCCATGACTTTCGCAATCTTCGGGCAGCGAACCTCGGGGATATGGACCGCATGCGCAAAGTTATGATGTTGTCTTTCGGCCGCATCGGCTGGAGGCGGCACGAGCTTCTCGCGGATCTTTGCCGGCTGAAGCAACCAGATAATTCGGGACAACTTGAAGACCAGCTCCGGGAAGCACATGCCACCGCCCCGCGGGACTGGTTGGGGACTTGGGATAAAGGGAAAATCCTTGCGTTCGCGAGAAGCCAGGCTGGCCGCAACTTGCGCAATTCCCCGCGACCAAACTTTAGCTCCAAGAGGCTTGAACCCCGCACAGCGGTTCCCGCAATGAATATATGGGGGAAGCCCTTTGCTGAGAAACCAGCGCGTCTGAAAGAGAAAAAGTGGTGGAAGCAGTGTGCGAACCGCATATTGCCACCTTTACCCCGTGGCGAGTGGGAGCTTTTGAAGCAATTAGCTACCGGCGAAGCAGGTTCGCATTGGGCTGTGCCGTCGAGGCGCTCCTCCGCTGCATCGGCCGTAACTTCTCTTCAAGACACGTTGCCAGCAGCAGACGGCGGAATTGAGACATGGGACTGGGAGAAGTACTTGGCAGGTCCCGTCAGGGCTGTCGAACGATCCAACTCTCGACGCTTTCGACTTGCCTCTAGACCTTTTCCAGCACCTTTGAGCTCGCCCTTCGATGGTCCAGCCATTGGCTACCACAACTATACGCCTCGTTTTTGGCGGCGGCTGTATGGGGAGATTTGGCAGTTGACGGCAGTCATGGAAAGCAAGGCAGGCGGGCAGGCGAGTGGCTGGGATATCACATGGGGCGGAACTTCATTGCAGCCGCTATCACCGACGGCGGCCAGCCTCGAGTTTTTTGAAGGGGTCGACAGCAAAGGCGCCTTGCCTCTTCGTTCATCAGGGGAGCAGCCGAAAAACACCACTTGAGATGCGACGCCACCCAAAAATGCAGCGAATGGTGCGAATGATAGATGACAACAGGGCTGAATCAATGCAAAACCCCAGGTTGCTCTTTGTATTCTCTCCCTGCGACATGTTGCTAATTCTCCCCTGCGAGATTGGCTAGTCCCTCACCATCAACACGCATTCCCACCCATTCATCCATCATCGTAGCGCCGATGCTCTCGTAAAACTTGATGCTTGGTTCATTCCACTTGAGAACACTCCACTCTAATCGCCCGCCGCCCATAGCGACTACCTCCTTTGCTAAAGCCTCAAGCAGCTTTCGGCCGTAGCCCTTTTTTCTCTGAGACGAGCTTATAAAGAGGTCCTCGAGATAAATGCCAGGCCGCGCACGCCATGTGCTGTAGTTGTAAAAGTAAAGTGCAATGCCGGCGGGTGTCCCATCAGGCGTAAAGAGGATCAAACAGCGTGCAGGCCGACTTGGGGATGTCGGCTCTGTCGACACCGTGAGACTGTTAACATCATGTGACTGGGGAGCGAACGCAATGGTGGCCAGCAGCTTCTCCTCGGTAGCCTCAACGCTGTCAATCGCGTGCTCATAGTCTGCGAGCTCGCGGATCAGGTGGAGGATTGACGGGACATCTACAAATAGTTAGAAACCTGAACAGAACCATTATTGAAGGCCATAAATCAAGCAATTACGTACCTTCGCGGCGCGCAAAGCGTATGGTAGGTTCTTCAGTGGCCATTTCGGCAGGAATAAGCCGTTCTTTAGTACAGACGTGTTAGTTTGCTGACGTCGGGATGAAGCCAAAACGAAATACGTAAATTTTTAGAATAAGGAAGCCGTGAGAAAATGAACCAACACATAAAAAGGTGGTCCCAGCGCACGCTCCCAAAAGTTAAGCCTTTTGGCACGGTTGCCACGCTCCACCCCAACAAAAAAACTGACACACCAAAATCTTTTGATTTCTAACAGTACACCTAATACCCAGACATCCTACCACCTAATTGCTCTGAATCTGCCACTTGTTTAAGTATCGTGGGAATTTCATCGATCCACGAATTTATCGTAGACTGTTTTAATTGATCCCAGCCTTCCTCTGCTAGTGTTTGTAACGTCTCGTCGTCCCAACAAGACTGTGACCGTACGTAGGTTTTCGGTATTAGAAAAGCCTTTTCTATTGGCACGAGATCCGGTGATGTAGTATAATTAAAGAAAGAAGTCAGGTTATTTTTCCGCTTCTAAGTACGTACAATATTTGTTTCACTGTACTATGTCTAGAGTCGTTATCCTTTTTAAGGATAAAAGAGTGGTCTTTTCGAAGTTATGCGTCGACGACCGGTTCAAGAATTTGATCACGATAAACTTGTAAGCTCATCTTTCTATTCGTGTTTCCTGGTACATCGTACTATACTAAAGGACTCTTGAAATTATAGTCAACTACCGCCTAAGTATAAAGTCGTTTTATGTCTCGAGTTAGTGACTCTCTTTTTTCAATAACACAGTCGGTACATTAACGCTCCCATAGTCGTCGAATAATATAAACTTTACCTTCTAGTCCTTATCCAAAGTGTGTCTCGTCAAAAAATCGGACGTGGCGCCAATCTTCTAGTTCTAAGTACCGCTCTAACATTATTTACGTATATTCTTATCGTCACGCCGTAAGACGAGGTGAAACGTATTCTTTTTAACAAGCTTAACATCGTCGGAACTGTCTCTCTTTTAATCTACGGCGAACAGTTTCTACGGAGACCTCGATATCCAAACCAGCTTCTGAGATAAGTTCTTGCCAGTGAAGAGTACGAGAATCGTAACCGTTAATAAGAATCAAGGATTCAAGACGGTCGAGGTCATCTTCTGAAAGCTTTTTTCGGGCGACCACGGGTCTCACGGTAATTCGAGTGAAAAGTTCGAGGGTCGAGATTACGTGGTTGTCGTAAAATCCTTCACCCGGTGCTTCGTGACACACCTTCAGAAAGGAAAACGTCGTTATGATGGTAGGGAATTCGGGTTTTATCGAGATAGTCACAGATTCCTTGAATCCTAGCCTTTCGTGGCGTCGAAAACTCGCCAGAGGCCATTTTTGGTGATGAAATTGGTGGTAAAAGGATAAAAAAGTAGAAGTCGAGAATAGGGGGGGATCTCTTTCGGTGTGTCAGCTTTTTTGTTGGGGTGGAGCCACGGTAGGCGGCTCAAATGGCCCGCTTTTATGAGAGGCCGGATTCGACATCAGATGGACTACTTACGATGTCCAGTGGCTGCCCAAAGGAGCAATAATGTGACACTATTGAAAATAGAATGCTCATACACTGACAGAAACCATCGAGACATGACCCATAAAAAGATACCAATTTCATAGAATCCAGCGCTCCTTCCTAGCTTGCCTTCTCCCCTCCGAAAAAAGCCTCCCGGGTATCTTCTTCCTAATTATTGGGCTGCTAGCATTGCTGACAGCCTTTTCTTTTTTGTTTTCCCGCGAGCGTTTAGCAGAGGCAAATACCTGCTACTACTGGAGAGAGACGCGAAAAGCACTTGTGGCCGCACGAGACAACAGCCAATTGCCGGCCGAACCCGGGCTTCCGCAGCCAGCAGAACGATGCGTACCATATCCACTTCATCAGACGGCACCGAGTTTCCTACGTTCACTCCCGACCACAGTATCGACTCGCCCCCGAACCTACGTATCCTGCATTTCAACGATGTCTACCATCTGGACCCTTCATCGGCCGAGCCGGTCGGTGGGGCTGCGCGCTTCCAAACCGCAGTAAATGAGTATAGGTCTTCAAAACGGTACATCGGCCAGCCTGATCTCATTACCTTATTTTCCGGCGACGCCTTCAACCCGAGCTTGGAAAGTTCCGTCACCAAGGGCAGTCATATGGTACCTATTTTAAACCAGCTCGCGACCACCTGTGCCTGCGTTGGGAATCATGACCTCGACTTTGGCGTCAAACAGTTTGAATATCTCACAGGCAAATGTACGTTTCCATGGCTAGTTGCAAACATCTTCGACCCTGCCCTTGGTGACGGCATCCCTATTGCGCATCTACAAAAAACTCACATAATCACCTCGTCCAACGGAATCAAGATCGGACTGATCGGATTGGGCGAGCGTGAATGGCTTGATACGGTCAATGCACTCCCGCCAAATATTGTTTACCAGTCTGCTACGGAGACAGCTAAGCAGCTTATCCCGGAACTTCGGAAAGCTGGTGCTGATATGATTATTATTCTTTCCCATGCACGAGAGCCAAACGATATCAAATTGGCACAAAATCTAGGCGGTGATGCCGACCTTATACTTGGAGGGCACGACCATTACTACTCGCATAGTCTTGTCAATGGTACGCATGTGCTCCGTTCAGGTAGTGACTTCAAACAACTGAGTTACATTGAAGCCTGGCGTCGACTCAGCAGCGATGGCGGTGGGCCCAAGTCTCGTTGGGATTTTGTCATACGGCGAAGAGACATCGTTTCATCTATTCCGGAGGACATGCCGACTCTTGGTCTTGTTGAAGAACTTACAGCCAAACTCAAACAGAGCCTGGAAAAGGCTATTGGCTGGACGGCGGCACCGCTTGATGCGAGATTCACCACTGTTCGGGTCAAGGAAAGCAACTTAGGTAACTTTGTCTGTGACATTATGCGTCTGCACTATGAGGCGGACTGTGCCATCATGGCCTCTGGTACGATCCGTGGCGACCAAATTTACCCACCCGGCCCGGTGCGTGTCAAGGACATTACCGATTGTTTTCCGTTTGAGGACCCGGTGGTCGTTCTTCGAGTCACAGGCCAGGCCATCTTGGACGCTCTGGAGAATGGAGTGTCCCTGTATCCAGCATTGGAAGGTGAGTACTGCGAGCCAGGCTAATTTTATAAGCGTGCGCGAGACTACTAAACTAACGGTGTGCAGGCCGCTTCGCCCAAGTTTCCAACATCACGTACGAATTTGACCCATTAAAACCACCGGGGTCACGTATCACAAAGTGGGAACTCGGCGGTGCTCCTGCCGACTTGCAGAAAATGTATGTGCTATGTACGCGAGGCTACATGGCACGTGGGAAAGGTAAGTTTCTGTACTGAGCCTTTCCTCCAGTCTAACTCCTGCGCCCCCGTTCATTTTCGTCGACTATCCACTAACGGTTCCAGATGGCTTCGCGAGCCTTCTTGCCAAATCCGAAGGTGGCACTGCGGAGGAGATTGTGGACGAAGAGGGTGGCATACTCATCTCAATGATGCTGCGGCAGTATTTTATGGCCCTCAAGGTGCTTGACCAATGGACGCACTGGAGCCCTCCAATGGAACATCATTGGGGTCGCGTCGTATCCAAAGTTGATCACCACCATCCACATCTACAGCCCGGTTCGACGACTGCATTACTGATAGCAGAGCCTATTGCCCGACAGAAAGACTTCCGCGGGCGCTCGTTGTCGCCAGACAACGACGAGGGCTGGGGAGACTGGACGGCAGCGCGACTTCGCCAGAGACGGTGTAGCGCGGTACCTTTCAATGAGCGTGTTGTTGACGATGCAACGCCGGCTCAAAACACAGAAGAAATGCGCCGCATCGACAGACAGATGCAGATTATGCGCCGAGTGGCCCGCAAGTGGTGTCGCCTGGCCGGCGTACCAAGTCGTCTTGGTGATACGTTGACGGAGTGGGAGTACGAGGCGGATTGGACCAAGGCCATCGCGCCCCGAGTTGAAGGACGTATCCGCGTAGTGTGTGAGGTAGGCGAAGGCAAGTAAAGGTCCCGTTACACGACGCTTACAAAAATAGACAAATACCTTCATAGATTGAGAACTAGACCAGCACTTGTCGTTCAAATTCGATGCTTTAGCTTCAAGAAGGATGTACCCGGTATATTTCTTGCTCGGTTCTTGTATCGCTACTGTCATCTCAAAGCGAAAACATGCGTCGGCACCTGGCTCTAAATTGACACCACGACGTATTACTATGTACAATATTTATGCATCGTAATTACCTGTTATGGGCTAATTCATGCGCTAGCAGTAAACGCATCTGTCAAAAGAGGACACCATGATGGCGTTGTTATCCACTAATTCAGCCTCTATGATTGGCATATCGTAGCATCCGGCACCCCTGTTTCTATGCCCCAAATACATACTGTGGCGGATACATCAACGAATTTTATCGGTGATTCGGCGGACGGCTACGCGCTGACCAGGGCATATTCCTAGAGCATATTTGCTACGCCCAGCGTTGCTTCCGTAATTGTCGTCTGCCATAGCCTGCATCCTTCATTGCCGTGATGGTCCACGACCGCTCACCCATTGCATTTTCTACAAGTACCACGGAGCTCTGTATGTCATTAGGTTTACCTGACGAGATACTGGCAAACTTCGATGTGCTCGCCTTGACTTTGAATCTACTCATTGTCGCCACAGGTTCCATTGTCGCTCCCAACCAATTTGGTCTGCGGGTCTGGACATTTCGTCATCGCTGTCGCTCCGCGTTCACATTCTCTGTCCCGTCCTAATCGCGCGTGTCCGATCCCACCATTCTTTACTACGGCATTTCCCTTGGCGTGCATGCTCCTCGTGCTGCCCACCGACTGATATTTTCCACCAACAGCGCGTCGTCGCCAAGTTCATTTCATCTATCACGGACGCCTTCCTCTTGGTAGAGTATGGCAAGCAGTTCCGACTCTCTCACGTCGTCTGGCGGAAGCAGCCTGCGTCCCAGCTTCGCCCTTGATGCGGCCTCGTCCTCATCCCGCGATAAGCTGGATCCCCCACGAGAAAGCAGCCCGCAGCCCTCGCCGCGCACCCGCCCGACCACACAGTTTAGAAATGACGCTGGCTACAGCAGTTACAACGTTGACGAGGAGTTGCGCCTCTCACAGGCTGGGCCTAGTGCTGCGCCATCGGAATCCACAGCCCTCTTGCAAGATGTGCTCAACGACCGTCATTGCTCGCACGCCGGCTCCTGCAACCACGGCACCTTCTCACCACGTCCCGCCAGCCCAGCACTAGCCGACGACAACTCCGACACAGGGATCGACTCGGCGAGAGATGGTCCAAGCGGCTCAATTCCCATCATAGACGGCCTGATATCGACCATCACTGGCAGCCGGAACAGCAGCACTTGGCGGCGGAGGCTAGTCCGGAACGTCCGCAGCAAGAAGATGAGCTCGTCGAGCGCATTAGCTGAGCGCCATGGCCTGACCGATACGGGGTCGATGTAACGATGTCTTTATCCGAAGCAATTTGAAGTCATACACACGTGCTAATTTGGCGTTTTTATGTCCAGGTATCTTGCCTATTATGTTCCCTCTGTCGCTTGGATGAGCCAATACAAGCTAGGTTACCTCAAGGGCGATTTTGTCGCCGCGCTGACCATTGCCGGCATCTACCTACCCATGGCACTGTCCCTCGCCAGCAACCTCTCCCATGTACCGGCCATCAGCGGCCTGTATGCGTTTGTCTTCAACCCCATGATATACGCACTACTCGGCAGCTGCCCACAGATGATCGTTGGGCCAGAGGCAGCCGGGTCTTTACTTGTAGGCACTGTCATCCGCGCCAGTGTTGATTCGGGCAGCGGTAATGACGCCGATGATGTGCTCCATGCGCGGATTTGCGGCGTTATCACTGGCATTGCCGGCGCAACAGTTCTTCTGGCAGGAATTGCGCGCCTTGGCTTCCTCGATAGCGTTCTCTCCCGACCATTCTTACGCGGCTTCATTTCTGCCATTGGCTTTGTCATCTTTGTCGATCAGCTGGTCCCCGAGCTCGGTCTCTCTAAGCTGGCATCCGAAACTGCCAGTGTCGACCACGGAAGTACTGTTGACAAGCTTCGCTTTATCTATAGCAACCTTGACCGAGTACATAGGCTTACGGCTATCATCGCCTTTGTGAGCTTTGCCATCATCATGGTTTTCAGGTACAGAACCCTTTTCAACTATTGCTGTTTTTTTGTCTTGATCTGCAGTCTGTTTCTAACAAGAATAAGAGAAATCAAACGTCGCATGCAACCACGTTACCTGGGTGTTGCGTATATCCCCGATCGCCTCATTGTGGTCATTCTCTCTGCGTACCTTGCCTGGCGTCTAGAGTGGGACCAGCAAGGCGTGGAGATTCTCGGCACCGTCAAAGCCGCTTCGGGCCGCGCTTTCACATTCCGATGGCCATTCCAAGCTTCTCACATGAGCCATATCCGGGACTCGATGAGCACATCCTTCCTCATCGCTCTTCTCGGATTCTTTGAGTCCTCCGTTGCTGCCAAAAGTCTCGGGGGACAGGAAACCTTCCCTGGCATCCAGCTCAGCCCCAACCGTGAGCTTGTTGCTCTGGGCGTTGCCAACTTTGTCGGCGGGTGTTTCATGTCTTTACCTGCTTTCGGTGGATATGGCCGGAGCAAAGTCAACAAGCAAACCGGAGGCAAGACGCCAATGAGCTCCGTGTTTCTCAGCTTGATCTCTCTCGTGTCTATCCTGTTCCTCCTCCCATACTTCTATTATCTTCCAGTGAGTCATTACTTCTTACTCTTCTTGGTTACGAAAGCTCTGTTGGCTCTGGACCAATTGACTTACTTTCTGCCTTAGAAACCAGTACTTTGCTCCATGATCAGTGTGGTCGCGTGGTCTTTGATTGAAGAGGCTCCCTCGGACATCTCGTTTTTCCTCCGTATTCATGCGTGGCCCGAAATAGGACTCATGTTTATTATTGTGCTTGCCACGATCTTCTACTCACTCAACCTAGGTATTGCCATTGGTATCGGTCTGTCCCTTTTGCAGGTGATCCGTCACGCAACTCGCCCACGCATCCAAATCCTTGGGCGCATCCCGGGAACTCAGCGCTTTGAAAACGCCGAAGATCACCCGGAGCGACTGGAGTTTATTGAGGGATGTCTCATTGTTAAAATCCCTGAGCCCCTCACGTTTGCCAATACCGGGGAGCTGAAAACGCGTTTACGGAGGCTGGAACTCTACGGCACGAGCAAGGCACATCCAGCTCTTCCTCGGCTTCGGAGAGAAGAACACAACCGCAATGTGATTTTTGACATCCACGGTGTTACGAGCATGGACGGCTCCGGTACGCAGGTCCTAGAAGAAATCGTCCGTGCCTACCGCGACCGGGGCGTGCGGGTGTTTTTCAGCCGGGGACCTGACAAAGCACACGACGTCTGGCAGCAAATGGAGCTTTCTGGCATTGTAGATCTTATTGGCGGAGAGACACACTACGTGGACGATGTGGAAGAGGCCCTGAAGATGACCGAGGTGGAAGAGGGAAGCGAGCTTGGAATACGACCTCCCTCGGCGTAAAGGTACGGAGTCGATTCAGTTTCAGAGACAATACTGTGGTCACTGTCATTGCATTGCATTTTTTTTTTGCGAAGTAAAACGTTGAGTATGTTGTTCACTTTCGCATGGTAGCGCCGGCTTCCCATTCCTGCTTTGATCACTTTTTGATGCGGCCACTTACAAAAAGAACTGCAGCGAATAACCTAATCAAATGTCTATCGTTTCTGTTTGCGCAGGCGACAAATTACCCTTGCCCACAGATTTCTAAATCCCACACTTGTTGGTTCACCAAAATAATTGTTCATACGCGATCCCCCTCTCGTTGCCCTTCGCTTCCAACCAAGAGCAGTCAAATTCGACCTCTCCAGGAGGCCGTCATAAATGAGCGACTGTATCGTGTCGTTCATCTTGTACCGGCCCGCCTTGGCCCGGCCGCCCGAACAATCGACCAATGGGCCCCGAGATTTCCATCGGCGTAGTTACGCGGTACAGGCGGCAGTTGTATGGGTATCTAACAAGGGCGCGTTAATTGTCTGCATCCCAGCGTTTTGAGGCAGTGGTATACAATACGTACTCGGATCCAAAGCGGCCAATGAGTTGACCGACAGGACGTCCACGGCCACCGCAATCGGTTGGCCGGCCGTGCCCTGTTGAAAGCCGTCATACGGCAGGAACTTCCAGCTACCCACCGTGGAGTCGTAGTAAGTGGCCAAAAACTGTCCGGGACAAAGGCCACCAAAGCGTTGATACACGTCGACGAGGCCATCGGACGACGGATGCCTTGGTAAGACCACCGGACCACGGCGTATCAAGAGTGATACTCGAGTCGCCCACCCTTTTCTTTTAGGGGTTTTCCCTGTAGCGGATATTTTAAGCCCTCTTTTATCTTGGCATGCTTTGTTCACCGTGCGTCTGGTGATCTTTAGGTATACTTTGTGCTGGGAACATGGGAACATCAATGGCGCCGCCTGTTGGGGTAATTGAGAGTGGCCGGGTTCCCTTTGCATAGTGCTGTGATGCTTGACGAAGTGGGCGCCGCCAGATATGTGTCACGCGTCAGAACGTAATTTGTCTTGTGGTGGCTCGACGAAATGCAGCAGTGTGCCGGTACTTTCCTGGTTACGACCGTATACGCCGATGTGGCATGTGAGATAGGAAGAGTTCGCCGCAGAATGAGGCCTTTGGCAGGGAAAGGGACCACCCCTCCGTTGTATTTCCTAATCTCCATGCTTTTTAATGTATTTTTTTTTTTCGAAAATGTATACTTGTGTATTATTTCTACAACCGTTTCAGCTTCCATGCAGATAAGCTACACATACTGTGATACTGTGTAATCTTGTATCTCTTTTTATGATTGTTTATTTTGGGGGGGGGGTGTTCCTTTCGAACTCCTTTCGTCCGGTTCGATATCCAATAGATTTTACTGCACAGGCACTTGCCCCTTCCCAACATTCAGGCGCAACCATGATCTAACACTACCTCTGCAAAAAGAATCCAAATTTCAACACTGAATTATACGGCGATCAAAGGAACCACGTATTCCCACTCGCCATACACCGTCTTGCATACAATTCACTCCACGCTGTAAACTTGCGCGGACCAAGAAGGCTCATTGTTTCTACCTGTATGGCCAAACGAAGGTCACAAATATACCCGCAAAAACAGCAGGCGTACAACGTATTTTCCCCCCATTTCGATACGCTTGATTGAGAAGTGGATGTTATTAACCCTTACGAATATACCTTCAGAAACACACGGAAATCCTTTCCCAGGGGCATAGAACCTCCCTATGGAGAAACCACATCTACTACCCTTCATTCCTCACATGTGCCACATTCAAGGAAGGAAACAAAATACGCTCTTCACCCCTAGAACGCGTTCCGACATGCGTTGTCGTCGTTGGACCACGAAATAAAAGCAGAAAAAGGAGATGCCTATCACCAACCACCGCCTTTCTAAACGGCCACCATCCTGGTTACTAGGCTGTACCTAGGCTAATCGATCTACTTGGCTTTGGGTTACCATCGATGGGAATGTAATAATACCTCACGATTCGATGCCGATTGTAACGTTTAAACCCTAAAAGTATTGTTAACTGCCATAAGACTCACACATCGTTCACCTTGATCACTTTTGTGGACGTACTCGCCAAAGTCAAGGTCTTTCTCCTCGTCACATGAACAGAAGAACTCTTGGTAATCCCGAGAGCCTTCGGCGGCCTGGAATCCTCCGACAGCAGGGAGCACGTCCATGCTTGCGAGGTTGCCTAGCCTAGCGAGTGGCTGCTCTGGGGCGGCTACCTGTCCACCCAGCTCTGCCGCCCGATCGTGTAGCATTTCCTCCAACTTAATTCTCTGGCACTGTTGCCCTGGTGTCTTTGGAGGAGTCGTCGCTGCTGCCCCGTGCGGAAGCTCTTCTTTGCCCTGGTCGTCCGAAGCTTCTTGCTTCACAGTGAGACTGGGTAGTTTGCACCCATTGCCCTCCTGATCCTCCAGCTTTCTTTTCTTCGGCCGGCCTCTGGTCGGAGCACTAGGCGCGGCAGGCTTTTTCTCATCAACTTTAGCTGTTGATGCCTTTGAGCTGGTAAGAGCTTCGCCGAGCTCACTGCTGCCCACGAATGCCTTGAGTTTCTTTTGCAAGGGACGGAAACAGACTCGGGCCGAATTGGTGCTGCCATAACCTGCCAGAAGCGTGAATTTGTCCCAATCGATCTATAGCGCCAGCCCCGTGTTAGCACGGCAGTCAACGTAGTGGCCAACCATCGAGATACTAAAGCCGGATCGCAGGTAACGAATGATGCCAACATGGACTCAGACCGGTCTTACCGCAATATCACCATTCTTTAGACTGGAAAATGCAGCAGCTACCATTAGGAGCTCCCGTTCGCTGAGGCCTGCCTTTGCGATCGGGGCGAGTGACGTTTTGGTAGCCATTTAAAAGGTCAAATGACTGTTTTGCCTGTACGGCGTGTTGTGAGGTCGCGCAGTTGTAAATAAAGTTGGGTTTAAGAACTTGAAGTACTGAGGAGGGTTTATTGCAGCGCGGTGAAGTTGCGGAGAAGATGGCGAAGTGAAAGCTGGCTATGGATCAGGTAGCTGGATGCATATTTGTTAATCGGCACTGGTCTGTCTGTCAGAGTGAACTGACAGCGATGCAGCAACAAATCGCAAGGGATATGAGCGCAATCGTGTTCCGCTTCCGCCTGTGTGTAGGTGCGTGTCATGAGTCGGTGCAAAATAAATGTTTGGGATAAGCACACCCACCCTGTTATTGTTTTGATAAAGATCAAGTCATGTGCGTTGTGTAAAGGCCACTGGTGGAATTTTGGAACTTGATGTATTGATAATGCGATGGATTTTACTTTGTAAACAAAGTAAAATATTTTAAAATAAAACAGAAATTAAAGTTTTCCATTCAGAGAACAGGGTAAATTCACACAGAAAATTGAAAGTAAACCCTGGACTTTAACTATGATATTGTTTCCTGCACATGCGCCAGCATCGGGCTCTTTAGGACTGTGATCCCTTCTCAAACCCTGTCATCGTTACTGGCTTCTTGCTTCAAGCTCCGGCCCTTAACACCCTCGTCACTCGCCAGAACCGGATCTTGTGCAATTCCAAGGGCCCCAGTTCCCCCCGAGTGTTTCTTTGCGCCAACCTTGCCCTTCTTTGCAGCCGGGCCACCTGTTCCAGTGATCCCAGCCCCCTTACGCTTTGTACCAGACTTGGCAGTTTTCTTCGGCCCCTTCATAGGCATTGTGGTCAAATTGTCACCAGACTCGCCGACGGCGCACTCGCTTTTGTGAGCATCGTCCTTGCTTGGGTCCGGGCTAAAGACGATAGAGCGGACGCGCTTCTTGACCTCACCGAAACGCTTGCGAGCGTTGAGCACTGTGGAGTAGCCCGCCAAAACGGTAAATTTCTCCATGTCCAGCTTAAAAGAGCGTTAGAAGAGAGGACAAAATAAAAGATGGTAGGTGGACATGACAAGGCAACTTGCATTATCACCTGAGGGGCAAGAGAGCCAGGCGGCAGCAATGTTTTTCAGCTCTTTGTCCGAAAGTCCAGCCTCGGACAGCGACTTGATGGCTTTTTCATTCGATGATGCCATTTTCGAGAGAGTATCAAAATGGTACTGATAGAAATTGATAAATAGCAGACGAGCAGATTTCGTGTTTCGTGGAAAGTGTTTAGTTGGAGCAGAAGGGAAAGGTCGTGCATCGAAACCGGTAAATGAAAGTAAAGAGACGAAGGAGAGCGGCCAGGGAGGAATGATGCGACGAAACCGGGAGACGTGAGGAGTTGACTGTGAGTTAGGGAACTGGACGCACGATGTCCTCAGATCAGATCCACGTGAATATATTTCACGCCATATCGGCCTTACCTCATTCTCTTTTCACTTTCCAGTTACTTTGTCCCCCCATCGCCAAGTATAATACAGCATGTCAGATTGTGTCTCGCAGACATATACTTGATTTACAGAGAGGGAGTCCCATTTGACTGCTATTTTTTGGTTGTTATCTACCTCGGTTATCTGTCCTCGACGCCGTGTAGAGTCGACAATCATCTTCTCATGCAATTGATGCGCTGCTATGCCCCTAGCTTGGAAGCGATCCACATGCTTTCCACTACCTAGTGAGCCTATGGACATTAGACACTACCATCTTGCTCGTCTTTGAGAGGTGCTTCTGTCTCAATTTTTGGACGCTTCGCTGCTCTCCCTGACCTGGGCGTCTGGGAACCCTTGGCCGCAGCCCTTTTCTGGGGAGTCGGTGTCTTTGGCGAGGCCAGGGCAGACTGTACGTCACTGGCGTCACCTGTGCAGTTGTGATACGCCTTGACCTTCTTTCTGACGTTGTAAAAGATGGTGTTTGCGCAGTGAGCGTTCTTGAGCCCGAGAATCTTGGCCAGCTTTTCGTAGTCCACTTGTTTTGATGACAATTAGATTTTAGTATTTTATCCTTTATAAGCGATATAAGGGTGGGAGATAAAAAAGTTGGACTGCGAAATAATCCTTACTTGCGGCTCAGCTCCTTTGATGGACAACCACGCGGCCATCAGAATTTCCTGATCGCGCAGAGACAGCGTTGGCTTGGAATCGCCTGTGTTGTCAACAACACTACCACTGGGCTTCTCGCCCTTCTCTAACTTAGCCAGGGGCATTGCAGTTTTTCCAGAAGATAAGCTTTTCGCAGGTTGTGTCTCCGTCTGGCGATGTAAGGAAAGAAAACAACAGAGGGAGGCTCTGAGCTCCGCGTTGTGAGAATGAAGTGGTGATAAAAACAGAGGAACTACTGCAAGTTCTCAGCAGCCTATTGGGGGCTATTTTAAAATAGAAGAAGGAAGATGTGAGTCCGAAATGGTAGGTGTCAAACATGAGAAAAATGGTTCGAAAGAATGGCCTGTTTGGTGAAAGACAACGCCAAACGAAGATTAATCTCGGGATGGAACCGTAGGTGAGCAACCAACGAAAGAAGGACAAAGTATTACGGGTGAGTTTAATAAAGGTGTAGGTGTGTGCGTGTTGTCGAAGTGCACAGCGGGCGCATCACTTGACAGGTGCATGTGGTGAAGCTCAAGGCTGATTGGCATACGATGTACACCGCGTTCACATCTTCTTCACGCACTCTCTGATAAAGGGCCCTTTGGTCAACCGGAAACTTGGAGGCCTTTCACCTCTATCGCTCAAAAACTCACGCACTCATCGTTCCTCCTTTTTTGGGTAAGTTTTGGCAGGTCAACAATACCCGTATTTCGTGCGTAATGGGTGTCGACCTGGCGCTGCTGGCTCACGTGCATATAAACACGTGATTTAACATGCGATCTTCCGCACGTGCCAGGAACCAGTACTACGTAGCTATGGAACACGCAATTTTGTGGATGGAGAAAGCTGCACGCTAATAGACTCTGTGTGGTGGACGCTCGACGGAAAAAACTCGAAGCAGCGGACGCCGAAGCTCCCTCGTCCTCTACAACCTCCAAACGTCTCATTTTCTTACCTGTTTCAACCCATAGCCATCAACATCTTCACCATCTCCAACAACAGGCTTTGCTATCGCCGCTAACCTCGAAGACTATCTTGATTTATTGCAGCCAGCTTTGCAGCAACAACGACACGGAATCTCTTTTTTAGTCGATTTTCGCCACCCATTCTCCCTTACCAAACTTCACCACATCTTCGCATTTGTACTTCAAGTGATCGCGTGTCGGACTCGTACTTGACTGCAATTATCGAGCATACCAGTCACCGTCGTTATCTGAAGTAAAAGCACCGGACGCGCAACATACTTCGCACCCAACAAATCTCAACACGCCTTGCGCATTTCCTCCCACCTTTTTTTTTGGGCTTCCTGCAGAGCTTGCATAGAGCACGTCCGCTACTTCAGCTTCGAATCCTGATCCTAAACGATTTGAGCGTCGCCAACAGTTTTCCACGAGCAAACTCAAAATGTCTTCCAATACGCCTGCGAGCTTCGCGTCAGCGGCGGCTGGCCAGTCGAGAGGGTCCCGGCCTGGTGAAGGCGATTGGTGCGCCCCCATCCTAATCTCCTTTTGACATTTCCAAACGCTGTTGGATTTTCCTTCAAGCTTTGCCGCTGTTTCCAATTTACTTCCCTGATATGCTAACTTAGTTCAGGCCTCGTCGAGATGGGCGCTCTGCCAACGGCACCCTGACTTTCCGCCGTCCCTCTGCCGCCGTTGTTAACCAGGAATCTCAAGCTGCGCCCGATACCTCTGCGCCTGCACTACCATCTTTGACCGAATCTCAAGCTGCTCAGCAGAGCCTGCCGCCTTATGACGGATCTATGCGCTATTCGCGTGACCAAATTGTGGATATTTTTAAAGGGACACAGCCTGGTTTAGTAGATGTCAATAACCTGCTGGTTGAGGGTTGGAACACCACGCAGATCAACGGGGCGGCGAGAAGCTGGGGAAAGAGCTCAGATGGCACTGTCCCGCAAGACCCTACTGTCTGTTGGGATGCTACTGGTGGTGTCACACCCATGGCCTTGCAGGAAATGACTGAGGACGAGAAGGAGGCGTTTGTTGACGTCAACTCGACTCTGAAACCACAGCAGCCAAAAGACAGCAATCAGATTGGCGGCGGAGGCGGTAATACTGTGAGTGCCCCGAACGGCCGTAAGACGTCCATCTCCCACGGCACCGGTTTTAGCAACAACAGCAGCAACAACAACACTAGCAACACAACAACCTCGATTTCGTCACCCCGCCCGACGACGCGCCGCCGGGAGGCATCCGACACTAACTCTCTTCCCACCGGTGGCTTGACTTCTCCCCTTGCCAATCGCACGCCTCGAGAGGAGTCATCTTGGTTTGGTCGAAAAACTGCCGATGCTAAAGAACCACAGCAACTGGTACAGCAGACTGAAGTGCCAGAGGAGATCCCAGGACCGGTTGCTGCTCGGGTGTTGAACGCCGGAACTCTCAATCGTAGCAACATGGCTGGGAGTGCGTTGGGTTCAGGCGCCTCAGCTCTCTGGGGCCCTTCCGGGTCGGCACCCGCACCCGCCGCCGGGACTTTTGGCAGCTTTGCTTTGCCTGCTGCCACAGGGGACAAACGCTTCGGCAGTGCGCGCGGTGAGAGCCGCCTAGCGCACTTGATTCCCAAGCAAGATGGTGCTGATACGACTACAACGGGCACAAGGACGGCTGGCTCTGGTACTAGTGCCATTGTTACTACCCCTGTCGGTACTGCTACTGCCTCCGGGGAGGACCCAAAGGATTCTTGGCGCGCTCGGCCGCGGACAGATACTGATCCTTTTGGCGAGGACGGCGGGCAGTCCAATTTTGCTTCGCAGAATCCCGAGTCTGCTGACACCCCCGTTAAGAACGCCCGGGGTGACTTGGGCATGTCTGGTCTGACCATCGGCTCTTCGCTTGACGAGGATTTTCCTGGCAGCCCAGAGACGAATCCTTTCCGCAGCCCTCCGACGGACCGTAATAGTGGCGGCCTTGGTAGCGGCGATAGTGCTCCCATGACTGGAGCGGTCGGTGCTAGTGCTGGCGTCGACCATGCCGCCATCTTTGGGCCCGGGCGTGGCGGATATCCAAGCGTGAATTTAGATGGTAGTGACAGAAGCCAGACATCGAGTGTTGGAGCCAAGGGGTTTTCTGGATTAGGCAACATTGCTGGCTGGGGCAATCCTCTTACCTCGAGCACCCCAGATCGCGACCGCGCCGTATTCTCAACCGCTTTTGGAAGCTCGTTGTTCAGCCCCGGCACTGGTGAACTTCAGTCGCCCGGTTTTAGCGGCGTCGGTCCTAGCGGCGGTGTTTTCGGCGCTCCTGGCGCTAGCGGCACTGGTTCTCTCCGTACCAGTACTAGCAAGCTGGGTGCCTTATTCCCAGCGAGCATGCAGGCGCAGATGTCAACTAGCCAAGACCAAGAAGGCAACGGTTTAGGAGACTCCATACCGGACCTGCGTCAAATTAATCCTCTTGGAGCTATCGGCCGCGAGGCCATCGGTTCCCAGGTAAGGGATGCTGACGTAGCTGGTATCCGACCTGGTCGTGGATTGTTTGATGATTCAATGGATCCTACAAGAGTTGGTCCTGCCGGTATTTTCACCACTGAACAGGCGTCACAATCGGCCATTTTGGCCTCTGACTCGTCACCGCTGCCGCAACATTTCGAGTCTGCCACCCGCCCCAATGCTGACACCCCGCTGAACGCACCTCGCACTATGGTAATGCCTGATCGTATGCGCTGGGTTTATCTTGACCCCCAAGGCCAGACCCAGGGACCATTCACAGGCCTGGAGATGAACGACTGGTACAAAGCGAACTTTTTCACACCTGACTTGCGGGTTAGAAAGGTGGAGGACACCGAATTTGAACCTCTGGGACAGCTTATTCGGCGCATAGGAAACTCTCGAGAGCCGTTCCTTGTTCCTCAAATCGGTGTTGCCCATGGCCAACCTTCCTTGAGTGGTACATTTGCTCATGGTGACCGTGGCACAGTCATCCCCCCTCTCGTTGGAGCGTTTCCCAGTTACGGCCGAACTTTGACTGCGGAAGAGCAAAATAATCTTGAGCGCCGCAAGCAGGAAGAGCAGTATGTGCTTGCTCGTCAACGTGAAATGCTATCTGCGCACCACCCTTCTTTTTCAGCTGCTCGCACAGGCGCCGTTGGTGCTCCGGGAGGTGCACTACACCACCATTCGAGTGCCCATAGCCTCCAAAGCCAGCCTAGCTTTGGCAGCATGACATCTCCGCTTGCCGTTGTTCCTCCACCAATTAGTGGACATATTGGTGTCACGCCAGGTTTTTTTGATCACTCGGGGTTGCCTACGACTACGCAATCCCTTACCACCGCTAGCACAGAGTTTCTCCGTGACGATTACAATCTCCAAGATCGCCAGATGCTTTCGGGCATTCTCCCATCCCTCAATACTGCTGGAAATTTCCCTCCCCAGCAATCTTCCGGACTTGCACCTGACCATGGAACCCTGGGCCACCTACCAAGTATTGACCAGCTGCAAAAAGACCCGCAAGGATTTAGTGAACGGCTGAAAGAATTCAAGCAATATCGCGAGCAGTTTGATGCTACGGAAGCTGGGAATCTTGCAGCCGAATTATCCTTAACTACGACATTTACGCACGGCAAGCAACAGGCTACTGCTGCTGACGTTGTCGACGAAGTTGCCTCGGAGCGTCGGCTACAGGGTGATAATGGCACGTTTGCGGCTGTTGGCGAGGCGTCTGAATCTCTTGTGTCTCTATCTTTGACACAACAAGTTAAAAAAACCCAGGCGGAAGCAGCGGCGGCTCAGCTTCGAGAAACACAGGCTGGCGACGTGGCCGAAGCTCTCAAGCCTGACCTTCCTATGCCATTCCCGCCTCCTCCAGGTGCCCTGTCCAGCACACCCCTGGCTGCTCCCACGGCCCAGCGAACGCGTTCCACGCTCCCCGACCAATATGCGACCAGCCAGTCTCGCTCGGAGACCCCCGAAGGTGGTGCACATGGTACTACTCAACAACCCCCACTGGCGCCTTGGGCACGCGACCCGGGCTCAGAAAGCCATAGAGGGCCTAGCCTGAAGGAGATCCAGGAGGCGGAAGCTAAGAAGGCTGCTAAGGCGGAGGAGATAGCCGCTGCGGCACGAAAGGTTGCCGCTGTTCAAGAGGCCGCGCTCCAACGAGAGCGCGAAAAGGCTGTTGCAGCTTTGACGCCTGGTCTGCCGACGTCCTCCACGTGGGGCAACGGTACACCGGCTGTCTCTGTTGCCGCCCCTACCAGCCCGTGGGCTAAGGCATCCAATGCGAAGCCCAGCATCGCAAGCGCTGTTACCGGTGGCGTTGCCTATAGCGCTGTCGATAAGAAGAAGACACTGGCGGATATTCAGCGTGAGGAGGAAGCCCGGAAGCAGAAGACTAGAGAGCTGTCTTCCCAATCTCCTCTTGCCTCATCGCCGTTCGTTGGTAAGCGTTACGCAGATCTTGCGAGCCGTGGCCAGCCGCCTGCGGTAGCAAGTCCCATTGCTACAATTGCTTCTCCTGTTGCCGCTACGGGTTGGGCAACTGTTGGTGCGGGCGGTAAGGTCAAGACACCCACAGCTGCACCTTCTGTTCGAAGTGCGAGCGCTGCCATGGCAGCCGCCAAACCACCTGTCGTTCCGGCTAGTGCACGCTCGTCTTCGAAACAGCTTCCTGGCGCCCCCGGGAAGGCCGAGGGTGGCGTTGCGATGGACGAGTTCAACAAGTGGCTCCACCGCGAGGTGAGCCGTGGACTTGCTGACGACATTGATGGTAAGTGAAGTGTCTCCCCCTTCGTTGTCTTTATTCTTTTGCTTCTCTCACCGCCCTATTATCTCTTGTCTACACATGGACGTGAAAATGCTAATATATATCTACCTTTGCTTCAGTGAACATGTTTGTCGACACGCTTCTGCAGCTTCCCCTGGATCAGTCAATTATCTCTGAGGCTGTGTATGGAAACTCTAAGACCATGGACGGTCGTCATTTTGCCGAAGAATTTATTCGTCGCAAGAAACTCGCGGAAAGAGGTGTCGTTGAGAAGCAGGCTCCCGCGTCTACCGAAGAAGTTAAGATCGGTGGAGGCTGGAGTGAGGTTGCTAAGAAGGGCGGAAACACTGGTGCCCCGAAGGAGGAGAGCATGCCTGCTGGCTTTAAAGTTGTCTCCAGCCGCAAGAAGGGCAAAAAATAGACGTATCCTTTGTTCGAAGAAGGTCCTGCAATTGGCTTAAATTGTTGCAAGAATTGGACAAGGCTTTATTTTCGTTGTAATTCTGTAGACGCTGGTTTTGGTAGTTCGCAGTTCGACTTTTGAGACCGTTTCCGTTTTCGCATATTTAATAAATGAATTTCGAGTTCAACAAAATCCTGCTTACCTGAGATTTATGTTTTTTGGGTTGATGCTTTGAAAACAAGTCGAAGTGAGCAAGCCTCTGTATGAAATGGTTATATGTTGTACAATCCACAAAAATGAGGATGAAATGCTGAGCTAACTTTGGGATGGCAATGTACGGTCGTTGGCCCTCTTATCTTATCGCCGATATTATCCGCCACTTAAAAAAAGTCTGTTCCAGACAGACATCCCACTTTCACTTTCACGTCACGACGCCCAAAAAGCGATGCATTCGCGTACCAGTTTGTACCGGGCACGACGGACTGCGAGGGCAACAAGTCACCACAACATCGAGTTTAATACATTTTAAAGGCACGCCAAGTGATCTACCGCGATATCGGCAAAACATGGAGCTGGGTGCTCTTTTACGGAGGGGTCGATACGCACAGGTCCTTACGCACAGCGATGCTTACGGTTTTGTTAAGACATTTGCCAACGACACTTTGAAAGGGGGGCCAGTAGAGTCGAATACTACGAAAGATGGACTGACAAGAAGTACCGACGTTGCGCTGCCTGTTGGCCTGGCGGCTTTTAACGCCTTTTTGCAGGTCAACGTGACTGGACCTGTTCTGGAATTGTCCGAGCAAGTACAGGAGCTGCTCGCACAATTCGAACAGCCGGAAAACGTACCACTGTCGTTGAGACGGGCCTGTTTACAAAGCCTGGACATTGATGGTGTTTCTGTGTACCCTTACATTCCACATATTGAGTTGTTTTGCCTGGCACGATGGGTGTTTCTCGTGCATTTCGCCGAAGCTAGCTTCAGCTCTCTGGTCACTGATGCTCGAGATGGGGTGGATGCAGACCCGGCAGAATGTACCCTGGCATGGTTGAAGCTTCGCATTCATGTGTGGCACTATAAGCTTCTGACGGAACCAAACCCCGGGCCGGGTTCAGTTTTTAACAAGATGACACAGTGGAACGACCTGCCTACTCTACAAGAGCAGATACAGCGGTGTCTTGACGAAACTGAGCAGCAAATCAACACGAAGGGCACAGCCTATAGACAACAGGACCAAGTCCAGTTCTTGATCGAAAAAACCACTATCTACGCTATGATTGGTCTGGATGCCAAGGCGCAGGCCGCTCTTGACGCCGCGTCAACATTGGATCATTTCGAGTACGTCTTGTCTGGCGCGTTGGGCAAGCGGACCCGCTTCCAAGAAACGAGCACCAGCCAGTTGGTGATTCTCGCCAAAAGCACGATTGTATCGGAGTCGTCTATGAGCCAGTCGAACGGGCCAGGTATTTCGGGCACCGTGGCAGACGGGGCTGAGGACATGGCGGTAGCAGCTGTTCCCCAAGCACTGCCGTTGAACAACGACACGCTGTTGGAGAACATTGACTTTACGGATGCGAGAATGGCCCTGTCCAAAACAGCCGAAAAAGACGTGGATAACGCGCAAGACCAAGCGCCATCCCCCGTCAACGCGATCCCGGCCTCGCTGCGAGACCTCTCTCCTGATGATCAACCGCAGCTGTCACCACTAGACCAAATCATCCTCCTCAGTGTCGCCACTCTTAAAGATGCTTTCTCTCCGGCCGACGCTCTCACGCTGGAGGAGATTTTACCATACGCATCGCGTGTTCTTGCCGATAAGTCGACAAACTGGCAGATTTACTCCCAAGCTTTGATCGTGCGCTCGCGGATCGAGCTCCACCGCAGTCGCACGGTCGAGCGAGGAGTGCTTCAGATGCAGGCCATGGTCGACCAGGTAGTTGTAGACACAACAGCGGCAGAGGTCACAGGAGTCACAGACGCTACAAAGACCCAGACTGGGGTAGTAACAGAGATCACTGATGACGATGATGGCGGGAACGCAATACCGGCTATCAAAGTAACGGCGCCAGGCGAAGCAAAGGAAGTCGACAAACAAGCCGACCTGCCCACGTCATTTTTCCCAGCACCCAAGCCAAGTGAAAAGGCACCACCTCAGATCCGACTACGATATATCCACGCGCTTGCTACGCCCCCGAAGTGGCATCTAGAAGCGGAGCTGGCCTTTGCCTGGGCAAGTGTCGGCTCCCTCATCTCCGCGCTTGAAATTTTCAAACGACTGCGGCTTTGGGCAGAGGTCGCTCTCTGTCTTGCGAGCAGCTCTGCTATCGATGATGGAAACGGTCGTGGTACCGGTGGCGAACAGAAGGCACGGGGCCTACTCCGGTGGAAGCTGTTCCAGGCATCGGACCCTTCTTTGGAACCAGGGAGTGGTGAGGACGGAGCTGAATTGGACGTTATGTCTTTGAATGGTTCCGATTTTGACGGCCCCGAGCGCGATCCTCCGCCTGCTAACGCTCCCCGACTCTTCTGTATCCTGGGAGAGATCGAGAACGAACCCAAATATTACGAGAGGGCATGGGATTTGTCGAACGGCCGATACTCGCGAGCGCAGCACTCTCTTGGCGAGCACTACCTACAGCTGCAAGAGTGGGAGAAGGCGCTTGATGCATATAAAAAGGCCGTGTCGGCGAACCGTCTGAACTCGCAGTATTGGAGCCGACTGGGCGACATCAATCTTCGCTTAGGCTTATTCTCTGAGGCTGCCGAGGCTTTCAGCCGCGCCATTGGTGCGGCGAGTGACGCTGCTGGAGGCGAGGATGCGCGGACGTGGAGTAACTTGGGTAGTGCCCTTTACAGCCTGTACACGCAGACTATGAAAGAGCGCCGGGACGAAACCACGCGTAAGAAGGAGAGCGCTGACCAGGACGACGCAGCGCCCCCTTTCTCAGCGGCGGATGATAGTGATGTCGAGGACGGAAACAATGAGCCAGAAGCAGCCGAAAATGCTGCCGCGATGGCCAAGAGAGACCCTGCGAAACTGCTGACACAGTCTCTGGCGGCTTTTAAGCGTGGCGCCACGATCTCACATGACAACTGGAGAATTTGGGACAATGTTGTGACGCTTGCATCCCGTGTGCGGCCACCGGTAGTCAGCGATATTACTCTGGCCATGCGAAACATCCTGACCGTACGCAGTACGGAAGAAGCCATCGACATTGGTGTTGTGCGCCTGTTGCTGAATGAGTCAGTACTGAGCAAACCCAAGCCGGTCGGCGGTGTGCCGCCTCGGGGTTCGCAAGAGAAGGCCGTTTGCGACCTGGTCGAGAACATTTTTGTGCCTATGATTACGAAGCGAAGTGAGCTGTGGGAGCTCGTCGCTCGAGAACGTGTGTGGCGCGGCGACTACGCAGGTGCCATCGATGCAGCCGAAAAGGGCTGGCGTGCGGCTGTTGGCGGTGCCAACAGCGGTGCGCTCGGCTCGACGATGACCGAGACCAAACCGGGCGAAGTCAGCGATGAAGAGAAGCGCAACTGGCTTGAAAACAGCGATGCGTGGGACAACGTTGTGGCCCGCACGGATGAGCTTGTATCGATACTGGAGAATTACGGACCCGATGCTGCTACAGTTGGCTCACGGTGGAAGATGAAGGCGCGGAGTGCTCTGCGCAGCGTAATGGGCAAGGGCAAGGAGCGGTGGGAAGGCAGCGATGGATGGAAAACACTGGAGAACCTTCTCGAGGGACTGAAATAGATGCCCTAACAGCCTCAAAGGCATGCTGGAGGAAAACTTTATTTGTATTGATAGTCAAAAGAGTGAAAGGTGAACAATACGTCTCACGATGCGGAGTCACGGATTGCACTATGCGTGACAAGCCCTGCTACCTTCCACGGCTGTCTTGATTCGACAAGGTACGAGACGGCATATCGTCCTCCGAGTAACAACTGCAAACGGGCACACGGAGACTCACGTAACGCAATAATGGCGCTGAAGTCACCTGGTATAATGCGGCGATTGCGCTGGGGAATTAAACATCACCCGATGCTGGTGAATGCCAGCGAACGGCAACAAATGTCTCTGTAAGGCGTCCAAATACGCGACCACAGCGATGTAAGACAGGACACGGCGCTGGCGGAGAGGTAGGCTTGCAAGCTTACTGATGGATGGCATGCTCAACATGACGACCTGGTAGCCATCTGAATACTGTGGTCGCTCGACATGACTGCGGTTTGTCGCATTCCTTTGTCTTGGATGAGCATGAACAGACAGTCAAAGTCTTAACGGTATCATGCGATCGATGTCCGTGTTGAATGCGCGTGTGCATACAGAGGCGAGGGACAAGGCGAAGTAGGACGTGACGCAAATCTCACGGGACCCGAGATCAGCTCTCAACAATATGACACCCTGATGACAAGAGGAATATGCCTCTTTTGGGCAAAGATCCTCATAGTCTACTTTCTTGCCCCCCCCCGATCCTATCGCTGCGCATTTCCTGTATTTCGCAAGCATCCAACGAAGAGCATGCCCATAACTCGGAAAAATATGGGCATCCAATTACGTCGATTGCGACGCGTTTAGACTTGATTAGCCCCCGTGGCATGTCGTTTCCCTGAAGCTACGAAATGTATTCCGTATATTTTCCTTCAAAGGTGAGGCCAGGAGGCAAGGAGTTAAAGGGGCTGAAGACGCAAAGAAGGCGAGGAGGTGAAGATGGGCTGAGTGATCGGCGCTCGCCTCTGGGGTGCTACCTCCGGCTGCAGGCCGGGCCCCGGAAGGTCCCTCTTTTCGCTGTACTGGTATCCATTCGACATATACTTTTGTAAATGTAGCGTGACTGTGTATCTTGACTCTTACTTGTAATGCAGGAAGTTATGGTTACCGTCTAAGCTCTTCGATGTCGGGGCTGCTGAAGGCCCATTGTCGTGATACGCAACGCTGCCATGCTGTCCAGTGGACTGGTCTGGATCGGGGTACAAGGTAGATACAGTGCACCGACGGATGACGGAATGCATCCTACCGTTCACAGATGCATATGTGCAGCAGATTTGTGTTCTTGTGCCCGCGCACGGTTTCGCATGGCGCAAGCACCCTGGTCCCTCCTCGCCAGAGAGAGCCCGTCTTCGTCCCTCGTTTGCTGCGCCATTGGGAAAGCTGCACCCCTGTTCCCTGTCATCTGCTCGTTGTTCCTGGGCAATCGCTTTTGGGTTCCTCGATTACAGGCGTGCCTACTGTTGGGTCTCCGGGGCGGTCTGTCGAATCGCTCAAGTGCTTGAGGTAGGTGCGTCCGACGAAGTAATACTATCTGACCAAGTGGATTGTGTCTACTGGCCACAACACCCCAGTTTCGATTCTCCCTCCTTTTGAATTGTATTTCCACTTTCGTCGTTCCCTCCCTCCTTCGTCTGGGTTACTCTTCTCCCTTTACCTTTTCGCTCTTTCTTTCTCCTCTTCTCTTGCTCCGCTTCCAGCTCTGTGGCGGTTGCATCTTGACCTTCTAACCTCCTTGCTTCGAGGCCTCCTTGCTTCGTTTTCGCTCGGCTTCTTGACAGTTGTCCCCGTCTTATTGTCTTGGCTGGCCGTTAACTGGAACCGGCCTAGTGGTGTTGCGGCCGCGTCGCGCTTTTTCGTCCTCCCTTGCACCCCCTTTGGCCTGTCATGGAGCCTCATGCCCAGTCCCAACTGCACCCTGGACGTAGATCATTTCCACGGCCCGCCTCGCTTGCAACCCAAAAAGTCACGGTAGTATATCACTCCCTTCGGCGCAGCATAACTTTCGACGCACAAGTTCGACATACACTGCGACATGTTGGTGAAGGCCGTGTCTACTAATATCAGGTACTGTGTATTTTATTGAGGCTGAATGGCACAGCAGTACTTTCCTCTGGAAGCTCACAACATGCTGGCCAAAAGGAAGCAAGGGCAATCCTACAAAGTACTACGAACATTCGCGAGTATCATATTCCTTGTGTAGAGCGAATTGGCAGGTTCTTCGTCCCGACCAGGTACTGCCAACGCAAAGAGCAACTGGCGGGGACGACCGCGTCAACGTCCTGCGCTCGTTACGCAAGCAATGCGACGCTGCAAGTGACACCCAGAACCGCACCAAGGGCACTAAAACAAACAAGGGGCAGGCCGTATGCAAAGGATAAAGGGCGGGGACGGCACTCCGATGAACCCCCAACTGGCTTTTAAACCCGAAAATACAACTGCAGTCGCGACAAAAGGCTACAGGCACGGTGCAGTGGAGGAGACCACCCTCTCTCGATCCCAGCCCTTGAACCTGCTTGGGACTTGGGATATGCTTGTTTACCTGCCTAATCCCATCATCAGGCCATCTGCCATTGGGTCAGCGAGCATGGAGATGTCTGGGAGGATGTAACGGCGATCAAAAGTAACACCAGCGCCGTACGACAAATGCCTGGCGGGCCTCTTGTTAGCTATACCTACTCATTATCCACCTGCTGGGCCCTCGTGGAAAAAGTTCGCACCTTGCGTCCCGAGCTCGATACGGAAAATGATGATAGGCGCGTTGGACGATTGAAACAACAAACAAGGACAGAGCGTGGTCTGCTATAAAAACCCAACAAGTCTGTCAGAAGCCACCTGTTGGACTAACATGGACGGCCAGAAGCAAACAGACGTGCAACACGCTCATTTTCCTTTCATACTGCAGCCAGCCAAACAATGGCTCAATGTCATTCGCCATCTCGCGTTACGTTATCGGCTGGTTGCAGCTGGGCGCCCAGATTAGGCCCAGGACACGGGAGGTGGCAGACAAGACCCAACGGGACAAAGGCAAGGCCTGCACTGCACATCTTCTATTAGCGCCGTACTTTTCACATACGAAGTAGTCAACGGAAACACGCAATCTATTTGTGACTTCCGGGAAAGTGGTTCTAAGTTTCATACAAAGACAGCCGTGCCTACTGCCTGGCGCAATATATTCACAGCCGTTCATGAATCCACGATCCCAGGAACTTGGTATTTGGACAAACGACATGGTCGATAAAAGGGCCGGTTTGTGTCTGTATCCGCAAACCCAAAGGCAAGAGAAACATGGGCGGAGACCAGCTGGCACCGTTCCAGATATTGGCAGCTCCTCAGTTTGCTCTATACATTGCAGTGTACCATACCATTGCCTCATACACAGTTCCTCATTCATTTTCTCGTTTTCAATGTGGCAGGCCGTTTGGTACATTCATTGCTCCCTACAATCTCACGCAACCGGCCTCTGTTGGTCACCGCCCCTATCTCACCCTAAGGGCTATTGGTTGGCAGTGTTGCGCAGGGCTCGCTCGACTCGTACGACCTGTGGGAAGCAGATGAGACAGTAAGAGACTGCCAATCTAGGGCGGCAACTTTTTTGACGTCGAAAGGTTACAGCAACAAAGGGCGCATGTACCACTTTGCAGGTGCGTCCATTGGTGAGGCTGACGTGCCGCCAGAGAGCGCCTGCCCTCGTCTCACATCTCTTGCCCTGTTTACCCACACCCGGTTTTCCCACTCGTTTTTATTTTATTTTATTTTATTTTATTTTACGGACGTAGTGACTTTTGTCGAGAAAGGATAGCCTTATTTGCATTGTCCGTTACTGCCTTCCCATATGCTCGCCCTTTTCAACCCTTTTCATTTCTCCTTTCTTCAAACGGGTGTCACTTCCTCACCGTCTCATTGCAGAGCTGATGCTCTTGACACCGATGGGCTACGCCACTGGCGGCTACCAATCATGGCATTGATTTGTTACCTCCACGACATACTATGCACCTGTTCATGGTTCTTTACTATTGATGTGCAAATGGCAATATGGAAACCGAATAAAAGGACACAAAAGAGATGAACAGGGCCATTCGTTTCTCATACGTTGGCGGATGACGTGAATGTGGTGCGGACCGTGTCACGGCGGGTATTCTTGGTGCCCATTCCGTATCTCGTTCGCGTCTTGGTTGGAGAGAGGGTAAGCGAGCAGAGTTTTCTGTGTCACACGCAAGCTCTTTCGTCCACGAACACTTCCTCCCTCCCTCTGTTACAATTCCTTTTTACCTTCGCCAGCGTAAGTCGGCTTCGTCTCTGGCCCGCCTGTATGTTCGGCCAATTTTAGTGGTTCGGATATGCCTACCGGGAATTCACACTGCAGAAGTTTCTTTGCTGGAGAACCTGCATCACCGATGTTGTCGTTCCGGGTGCCGTTTTGTACCAGTTGTACAGCTGGTCTCTGTTGCCCATTTGAGAATCCTGGGAGATTAATTAAAAGTGAATAAGAGGCAAGAGAGGATAAAAACATGCACACTCACGTTCTGCTTTGACGGCGGCCTCTGAAACTGGCCACACATGCTGCAATGAGGTTCTTCAATACTGGTAGCGCTAATTATCAAGGTGATGGCAGGTCCTTTCGGCAGTTGCCCCGTTTCATCCCATCCTAGCTTTGCTGTTTTAGTTCCCTGGTGGATTCACACGGGTGACACATGATCCATGATTGCTGCAGGAACTCGCACCTGCCTCGCCCACTGGCACCATTGCGGCCTGTCTAATGAATACGACGAATACTACTCTAGGTTTCAAGAACGAACGTTAGGGTCTGAATATCTATGGGTTGTATGCATATGTCTCGACGGCAGAGAGTTGTCATTTTCCCTGCACCTGTCTCCCTATCCCTGCATCGAAATTATAACATATTTTGGAGCTATTTCCTGGAACTTTACCATCCCTCCTAAGTTGCTAGGAATTAACTGGAAAAGAGCTTCTCTGTACCTACAGAGAAAGAGCAAATAGATATAAGGCAACCAGAGCCATAAATCGAGATCTGCACCGTTGTTGTTAGATGTATGCCCAGAGATAAAAGAGCGAAAAGCAGATGCTAACTGGAATGTGGAGCGGGTGCGAGAGGCCGATGGTATTCCGAGCTGTACTCCGTAGGGAGGTAGAGTGGTAAAGAGATCCGGGGCATAGGGGCGGAGACAATTGAAATGACCGTAGGGCAAGTAGGATATTCTGTAAATTTCACTTTTAGTTTACAATCTCGCATTCTCGCCTTGTTTTTGTTCTCTAAACATAGCATGTGCCACATGTCTCTCCTTGGAGAGCTTGCGGCAGCTGAGACCCTAGAAATGGCAACATCTCACTTCCACGTTACTTTGTCCGTCGTTCCGGTATGCCGTTTACAAAGCTTCTGCCCTCGCTGCCCGTCCCTTCCCGCAGTTCTCGCAGCCCTTCTGCCCCAGTCGTCATTTTTTTTATCCAGCTGTCTCTGCTCCTATTGCACCGCTGGATGCGAGCCTCCTTTTTTGCTAGATCTTACAGGCAGTACTCCGCAGACGAATAAGTTGAGGTGCCCGGCGGCCCAAAACAGAACATGCGACAGGGAACTTGTTTTGAATCTGCTTTCCCGTTTGGGTAATGCACGGGATGTCCGAGAAAAACAAGAGAAACATAATTGTCCAAATTGATCTGTTTCTTTTCTTTCTCTTTCTCTTTCTCTTTTCTCTTTTCTCCCCTCTCCCTTTTTGATCCCGTGCCTGCTTTAAAGAGCTTAGGCGGAAAGACTCGACGTCGTTGATTCAGACGGTGTGCTTCCCCAGCAGAGACAAACAGGACGCTGTGTGTTTTCCCACGCGAGGTGCATCTGAATCTTGATTCGACGTTGCCACTTCTTCCGCCCTTTCTTTATTTTATCTGCCCGCAGGCTGTGTTTTAAGACCTAGTCATACTGCAGAGACAGGGTTCACCTTCGGAAGAAAGGGTGCGTAGGCAAGTGGGTACTCTACATAGTTTTGTCCTGGTTGACATTCACTTTCGCGTTGATTCTTTTCTTTTCTTTTCTTTTCAATTTTTTTTTTAAAAAAAATGGACAGAGACAAAAACGGCGGACAAGGGCAACTGCAAGATCTGCTTCAAAGGGGCACACCATACTACACGATCTGGAATTCCGAGGTTGCGTTGCGTACCCCTGTGACTTTTTGTTTCGTTTTCGTTACATTTAATTGTGGCTGTTCGTTTGCCATTGCCGTTCTTGGCAAAGCTGGCTTTGGTGGGCTTGGCGGCTTTGTTGATATGTTTTTTTTTTATTCTTAACCCCGTTCCTCCATATATAATCTATAGAAATATCTTACCATAACCAGCTCACGATATCTGCGAAGACTTGTAATGAAAGCATAGATTTACCTTTGGCACAGATGAGTCTGTATTAACGTTAAGACACAATTTTGGGCATTTACTTTTATTTTTCTGGCATTAATTGCCCCGCCCGCCTTTTTTCTCTTCTATTTCTTTTCTCTTCTTCTTCTTTTTTCCCTTCTTCTTTTTCTTTTTTTTTCTTTATTTTTGTTGTTGAAATGAAAACATGGTCAATGAGGAAATCCATTGCCCCCACACAACGAAATGGACTGATCTCTAATTCGTACCTAAAGAAGTCTATTATCTTCACTCGTTTGGCGTAAGGCCCGAAAAACATCAGCACAAGATGCGTTTGGCACTTTCTCCCCGACTTTTCCGACAAACGGCTTGTTTCTTAAGACGGAAAACGTCTACGCCGATCCCCTAAGCTACGTCGTGTATGGCGCAGTGCCGTGCTTCGACGCGTAGTTGTATGTAAATTGCCCAAGAAAATGCTAGCTTTCTTTCGATATATTCTGGCTTTCTTGGGATAACAGCCATTACTGCTTGTCGAAGATGATCAGTTGGTCACTCCGCCGCGCTATCCTTTTCTTTTTTCTTAACCTCGATGAGGATACATATAGTTTAGGACTGAAGAAACCCGAGATCAAAAATTAAAAAGGCCACAAAATGCCAATATAAAAACCTCGCAAATAATTTCCCCTTTTCTGGGAGCGATGATACTAATGCTTTAGGCTTCTCAAATGACAATTCGTTCTCAGGTATTCGCCCCCCGGATCATACTGAGCAAGCGGTGAAGAAAGCGAAGAAGAATAAAAATAGTAATAAAAATAAAAATATTTTCGATGAACGGCATCTACAAACGGCCGCATACGTCAACCCACAGAACCGAGTTGATGCATGTAGGCGACCCTACAGTACTGCCTCCTCGTCTTTCCTGTCGACTGGCTGTGTGAAGTCACACTACATCTGGAGGCTCGCTTCGGGCGGCTCGCTGGTGGTCCGTACACGCCTGTAAATGTCACGCGGCGAGCATTTCCAAGCAGGGATACCCTTGCTTGGGCTTGCTGGTACGCCCCTTGTCTCTTTATATTTACTTTACATCTCTTATTTTCTTGCTTGTCCTACGACGTGATCTATTTGTATATATTGTAGTCGTTTGGCTGCCTCTCGGCCGTTAATATGCGTATTTTGCTTTGTTCACTTCCATGATGACCCCCTTATGACCCTCTTCGCGCCTGGTCTGTCTACTTTTGCGGGCATTGTATGCACGCCACGCCAAGAGGCGGTTTTGTGCTTCCTGCTTTTTCGCTTAATCAACGAAATTGCGCATCAGTAAACGACCTTTCTGGCATTTTGGGCGTCATGAAGGTTGTATCTTGCTCGCAATCTGCATGATCTCCTCCTACTCGAAGCAATGTTTTTGTATGTCTTTGTGGGTGTTCATGTCCTGTCTCAGTGGCCCGGAAGTGTTGTATCACAACTAAGAATGTACTTTTGCCCCGTAACTTCTCTTAATTTCTCGTTATCGCTAGAGTTCTACGTACATAATTTGGCATACAAGCGAGGGACTGCTACCGGATCTACATGGTCGTATGAAGTAACCTTGTTCGGAGTACTTGCGGGGATGTTTTTTGTTTTGCAGCGACTCCCGCCAAGCTCACGTACTGTGATGTTCACCCTTTAGCCCTTTATTTTGTGACTATCGCTCGCGATAGATGACATTCCCCTCCTTTCCGAGACTGGCCATGTATTGTTTCGTTGTTATTCCGTGGTATGGTGGTCTGAAACTCATATAACGTTGAATGCCTCTACTTTAACATGTGCCTGCTTCTATGCTATAGTTTACGCGCTCGTTTAAACGGTATATTTTATTTTAATTTTTAAAATACGACAGGTGCCGCTTTTCAGCCATATCCCTGCCCTGTCACGTTGTTCCTGGTCCGAACGTAGGAATTTGGCTGGACAAAGACATCGACGGACCGTGGCCGCAAATAGTCACAATTGTCAAACATTACTAAATACAAAACAGCACCAAATAAGCACCATCGTGGTTGCGCTTCCTTGATGGCGTCTTTTATTCCCCCAAGGCAAGACATTGCTCAGGACGAAAACGAGGAAATGAGAGACATAGTGCTTGAGCCGCGACAGGTTGAATCAGACAGCAAAATAGTAAGACAAAGCCACTTTACCAGGTACGGACCACATCGTCTCATAATGGGTAAGATTGGGTGAGCACTCTGATGTCGGGCCACACTTCACGGAAAACACAAAGAAGTGTTTGAGTCCTATTCGAAAGAATGTGATAGGTGTGTGTGGAATGCGCCGTTCCTTTTTTTTTTTTTTTTTTTTTTGGAGTAGATTTGGAGGCTACATCTCGGCCTTGACGATGCTGTGTCTTGGTCTCTTTATGTTTCCCATGTATCCGTTCCTTGTTTTATTCGCTAACGCATCATATTTTCATTTTGTTATTTCTTTTTTTTTAATGCCCCTTACCATGTATTCTTCGCTGGCGAACTTCCGACCTTCGGTTCTTACAAGTTCGCAATTAAACAATGATCATGGGAAGGGCGCCATAGTCTTACGTCCGTTCCTTCTCCCCTTGACATGCATTCTTTCCCCCATGCCTCTCGATATTCATCCGCTCGCCTGATGCCGGATAACCCTGGTCAGTTGCACTGCATTGTGTGAGTGCCCTGTTGTCTTGCGATTAGAGACGACAACGAAGAAAGAAGAATGAAACATGAGAACGAGAGTTTGGATTGATCACACAATATTCTTGCATATACATGTCGTACCATCGCTGCGCACGCATTGCGGCTAACCGTCTAGCCCAGCTCAGCGATAATGCGGGCGTCCTTTAGTCATCGGCAAAAGCATAATAGAGTGGCTGAAAAGCTGGTTTGAGACCCATCGCTGTTCTGTTGATCTTCGACTGGTGCTGCTCCGTGTCCAGCTAACTTCGCACAGCAGGACGTTGGCATTTTGCCTTTGCCTCGGTCTTCTGTCCCCTTCGTACTGCTCCGTTTCCGGGGTTTCTTTAATTTCATTACCATCAAAACACCTAACTTATTTGCTGATGGGTGTGTTGGACCTGCTTTACGGTGAATGCCGTTCAGTATTCATTTATGGTCTGCATATGCATGGTACCGAAGCATGTCGTCGTTGGTATCCGTGTCTTGTCTCTTGCTAATTCTCGCCGTTGAATTTGCACCTGCAGGCCCCTATCGCCTCCCTTGCGTACCTAGCCCCAAATTCGCCGCCGGGCGTCCAGTCCAAGATCCAGGAGATGTAGCAGATTTACCTTCATTGGGCTTTCCCCTGCTGTTGAGGGATGGCCATGCAGCCCCACTGATTGACCTCCGCCCCGGCATCTGTTCCACCGATCAAAGCTTTTTCTCCTTTGTGGAAACAGGCCGGTCCTTGCCCGCCACGAGAAATACATCGTAGCACCTCACGGAACGAGACACTGTCGTTGTGCAGGGCCACTTCGCATGGGAGCTTCATAACGTCTTTTGTGTCTGGTTTCTTAGACATGGCGTGTCATTGGCGCACCCGGCTCAAATTCTCGGTCTGCTCTAGTCGTTCTACGGACGCCTTTGTCCACTCCTTTTCACCAGGGCCCCCTTCTTGCACACCTTCTCCAGCTTAGTCCACACAAAAAATATGCTGGCTTGGTTATTCTGTATGTGAACTGAGCTGTCTGCGAGATGCGGCCGCGTTGGTTTGTCTGTGCGCTCCCGCGGCTCAGTGTCTCAATTGGCTGGCTCCTTCTTGCCAGCAGCTGTGAAGACAGGCATCGGAATGGCACTAAGGGGGCCTTCAGAGCTCCAACACCCTGCCATTTTTTCTCAACTCACCGAAATACGTTGTCATTACTTTTGTACGATTTACATTTGTGCAACATACTCATAGGGTCTATTTCTAGGGAGCTGTCCCGCTGCTTGTTGCTTGGTTGTTTACCGTCTACTCCGTATGCGATAACGCATTTTATGACAGCTTTTCCCTATTCACACCACACTCGCCATGTTTCTCTGTTTAGTTAGCCTTGCGCGAACGCCAATATTTTGTACCACCCCCTTCCCTTTTGAGAGCCTTTCCCCATTTTCTTTTCTCTGCCCCACCTCCACTACAATTCTATTGTTGTCCTTTGTACTTTTTGCCCGTTTATCCACCACTTAGGTTCCCTGTTAGCTGTCAATATTTCATTATTGCCGCTTATTGAGTCCAACAACATGCTGATAAGGCGCGGGCCCTGCCGTGGAAATCGGCCGGCCGATTGAAAAGAACGATCAGACCGAAATTTTGCAGCGAGGAAACAGATGAGCTACCACTAATTTTATTGCCGGACTCCAAAAAGGCGGCGTAAGGAAGGTTCTACTATGCACGGAGGCAAAGCGGTGCAGTGCTACGCAACGCCTGCTTCTGTTGAGCCTGCCCCCTTGCACGACACCTATGCTCGACAAGAAATGGGACGTTTGGCGGTGCAATGCACGTGAAGAAGGAGACATCCAAATGCTATAATCTCCTTGCAGTGCGCAGGAATTATTACGACGTGCTTCGTACGAGGTAGAACACTGTACCAAAACAATAACAATACACACGAAACGCAGATTTGAGCACCCGCCTGCCACGAACCGGGACGGCTCTGTATTACAGGGCACAAACACGGCAAACATGGCATTCCCATAAAGTTGCTGCTGCTCACCGGGCCACGCCGGCCGTCAAGTCCTGAGCCAGATGGTCGCTCTGGGCTGACTGCGGCCACAATTTACCGCTTTCGCCCCTTGCAGCGCGGTATTAACACACAGAAACCGCGTCCTCGCGTCTACGATGGACTGACCCGCCTAGCGGCCAAGACGAACGAAAGGGGGAAAATCGATAAAAGACCAAAAGAAGAAGGAAACTCACAGGAGACCAGAAGCAGAGAGGGCGGGGAATACGAAGTCGAAAAAACCAGGAAGTGGCTACTGGGCCCCTGCGATCTTTGTGGACTGGTCCTCCCTCGCAGACAAAGGAACTCGCCATTCTCCCGGACTTGCTCGCCTTATGCGCTGCACTTGCATGGCCTCCATCGCTCGTCGCGCCAGCCCACACGCGCCTTCAATCCCGTGAAGCTCCAGGCAGCACGGAGGACGACCTGGTAATATAAGGAGATTGTTCTCTGTGCAGGCACAAGATATGCATTCCTGAGCTCCAGAAGGCCGGCCTGCTACCGGCCAATAGGATCGCCATGCGGTAGCCCGACGCCAACAAAAGAGCGATCGTTGAGCTATGGCCACCCTTGCCACCCCTCGCTGGCCGTCTCTGGCTCCCGTGAGCGACCGCTTGACCCACAGACGATGGAGCGCGCGGCGGACGGCGCGACGCTAGCTCATCCTGCTCGCGCGATTCCTGCTGAGCGAGAGAGAGTTACTGACAGCTGGAGACCGGGATGATAACCTTGTCTATGTACGGACAAGAGAGCGAGGTACGACGTAAGATACGCCCAGGCCTTGTTGTTTGTTTTGTTTTCCTTTTTTTTTTTTTTTTTTTTTTTTTTTTTTTTTTTTTTAATTTGTCATACGTGCACTCACCCTGCGCATTTTCCCTTGCTTCATTCCCCTTCCCAACCCCCTGAACTACTCTCTCTTGCTCAAACAGTTTTGCATCGACCAGTGGGTCTGTGTTGCTTGACATGCTTGGGACTAGTCGGCTGATCTGCGACTTTTTTTTACTTCTATGGCAGACCAAGACCACTAACGCATTGGAAAATTAGACATTTTTCGCATCGGTTGTGACTTTGCATATGCAGCAGATCCTGGCCTTCCAAGGTGTGCAGCCAGACAGGACCGTGCAAACATTTGAAGCTTATCACAAAACCAAACCAGTCGCTCGTTTAGGGCAGATCCTGTCATTTTTGTGCGGCTTGTGCCCAGTGCACAAATCGAATACAGAGCAGCTAGCACGCGAACCGTTTCTCACCGCAACAAGATGTGGATGTGAAGCGGCACCTCCAGCAACACGGGCGACGCGGACGACATGCACGTTGTGGCCTGATACCAAGCGAAAGTGCGTCTTTCGCGATATGGCTCACATTTGTGTGCACAAAATGCATGTCGTATGAACTGCCATAAATGTATTCTGACATGATATTCTTGCATCTTTTATTCGCATTACAAAGTGCCATACAAAACATACAAAATGCCATTCTCCACACAGCCGGCATTGCGAAATTCTGACGAACATTACTGACCGGGGGACAGGAGGACAATCCTGGTCGATGATCCGCAACTGACCCAGGTGATCCCCCCTCCTTGCCGTCGATCTGGAGTTCCATCTGAGCCGGAAGGGGAGATACGCTGTCGCATCAGTGACAGGCGTCACAGGAGTGTGCATACGGAAATGTGGGAAGAGGGAAACAGACAAGACGTAAGAGGGGAGTGGAGAGGCTGAGAGGTTATCAGAGGCGTACCTACCAGCTGCAGCGAGGGGGCCGGGAACGAAAATGGAGAAGAAGGAGAAACGGAAACGATGAAGAGGAAAAGAAAACAAGAACAAACGCACACAAACAACCGCATGAAAGTTGAGGAGGATGACCAAGAACGATACACGAAAAAGCTCGACGGTGCAGGGGTGGGCGACCTAACTTAAAGGGCGACGACTCGTACAAGGAAGCCCTGCCACCCCACTCAATCATCACGAATGGCCAATCAGCCCACGCCAATATACTTACACCTCCTCCAAAGTCCGGCTTTTGACTACACCCCTCCCCTACATGTGCACGGTAAACTGGTCTGGTGTACGGTGTCATACGTGCTCGTCTGTAGGCATGCGACAAATGGCATGGAAAGGGGGCTTCTTATTGTTTGCCCTTTTCACATAGCAGTGGCGTCCTCCTGACATCACACATTAAAGACGGAGTACGTATACGGTGAATGGTGAGGGATGTTCTTCTTCGTCTTCTCTTCTCTACTTTGCATTCTTGCGGCGCAGACTGTAGCAGTTTACCGGGTGCCTTGCTGATTTCTATTTTCTCCCTTCTGGCTTTCAGGGTATACGGACTCTGCGCATTTTATTGTCCAGATCGTAAGAGCAGGCAAGTCTGTCAATCACAACGGACCCTAGTACCTTAGGCCTGCCAAACGGTCGGCGCTCACACAGAAGCGACGGCCAACGAATTCGACACAGGCTACGCACGCAGTTGCAGCAAGGGCTACGGAAACCTGTCCGTCTGGTTGGCAGTCATACACTCCCGTGACTTTCTTTCCGTGTGGTCTGAAGTCCTTGTGGATCGAACACAAGAGTCTGAGACTGGCTTCCTTTCATATCCATGGCCATTGCTCTTCCGCACACACGCTAGATGGACACCTCCCCACGCTCCGCCTTCGTGTGCTGTCCTGTCTCCAGGCCTTTTTTGTGCGAGTATGTCCTGTGTCGTCGACTCGTATGTCCGTCTGCACTGTCATTTGTCGCCTTTACGCCCTTCTCGCTATGCCTACTTCGTCTGCCATCTCTCAGAGCCTTGCTACAAGCATTGTCTCTCATTAGCTAGACTTGTCAAAAACCTTTTTCGGACCTTGCATGACCTCAACGGCTGACCCTTCTAAACAAAACAAAACAACACGTTGTAGGTAGCTGTGAGCCTACACAATATAATGGCGGTTTTTAAGGTTTTGAATGCCAATATGCCGCGTCTGTTGACAGCTTTCTTTCCATAACAGTCCTGTCCTTCCCCCTTTCTGCCATTTCTCGCTTCTGTTCAATAACCCTACCCCACCCCCTGTCATTTCCGTTGGGGCCTTTTGTTTCTATGCTACCTCAAAAGCTTCGGCAGGAGCTCTTGCGAAGGGATCGGAGCCGAGTGGAGTATTGCCCTCCCTTTGCAACAAGAAACAATGGCGAAAAACAAAACCTCAAGACGTCAAACGAAAAAGAGAACATCAGGCACAGAAGCAATCATCTCGGAAAGTTGAGCGAACAGAAAATAAAGTCGGTTTTCAAACAAAATTTTCCCGTCCACGATCGAAGACGCATGCTCTGTATCGGCCTCGTCCTCTTTTTTTTCTTTTCTTTGTTGGGGCAATCCTTCCCAGTCGAAATTCTCTAGTGATATGCGTGTTCTTCTCTGTGCATGGCTCGTGTTGTATTTTCTTCGACCTTTAGTTTTCCCAATCTCCTCTCTTTTCCATTTCCCACCTCTGTTAAGGATCTGCCACCCCGTCCCACCGAGCTGACTTGTTTCGTTTGTACACACTTATTTTGGCCTCTTTTTCTTGTGGTACCACGCTGTCCACAAGCATACATTTACTTCTCTCGTCCGTTCCTTATTCGCCACTCTCGTCTCGCACCGTCCAACACCTTTGCTCGGCCTTCCGCAAGTCACTGCACCTGGTTTATTTTTCTTCGTCCCATTTTATCTGACTGGGATACTTCCTTCTTAGTACTGTGAAGCTCTTTTTGTCTTCTTGTTCATGTGTCCATTTATTGCCATACCCCCCTCTCTACTGATTCCCTACATGATTCTACGCAACATACCTTGCATGTTCGTTTCTTTTCGATGCATGCACCCTGTCTCACATTATTTTCATATTTCTAGTCCATCCTCCCTGTAGTATTACCTTATTCCAGAGAGATACGCCAGTCTCGGTTGATCGATTTGTCCCCCAACTGCCTTTCCCCTGCATCGTCTAGCTTTCCCCACTCGATGTCCTAGGCTGGTTTCCTTGTCCGTCTCCACGGTTGTATGCCACAAGTAGCCGGCCCTAGCACTTGTGTGCATGCGTGTTTGTTTTGATCTACCCATCTTTTTGGGCCTCTTACTACCTACGAATACGACCTCCACCCTATCGTTCTCTTACCCCCTTCTATTCTTTCCTCCCCCCTCCTTTTATTATTATTCCTCTCGCGTTCTTTGTTTCAATCAAATTCCATATATGGATAGACAGCACAGACATTTTTCACCCCTTTCTTGTCAATGCATTCTTGTTCACGACCTCGTGTCAATCAAGTTGCCATCACTCAGTTAACAAAAACATCCCCCTCGTTAGCTTTTAAACATCGCGCCGTTTTGACTCTCATCATCCGCCGCTCAGTCCACTCGCTCATCCATCGAACAGCTTCACATTTAATGCCTTGGTTTCCGGTTCGAATATCACGGGCATTTAGCGCATCTTTTTAACCACGCGGTCCTCCTCCACTTGTCAACGGCCTTCCATCATCTCTACGACATAGGATCCGGGAGCAGCCTTGGATTACACCACAGACGCGAGGAGATCGTCTCTCATTTTATTCATTTTTATTTTAGTTTTATGCCCTTTTTTATGTTGGTGTATAAACTACCAAGTGTTCAAATGCGGCCTTGAACAACAGTAAGCATCTCCGTCCCTCCCCCAACCCATTTTGGGACGTCGTCCTCTGTTTGAACCCGCCATGTTGTGACAAGGAGCACAAATAAAAAAGGGGGTACAGTCATGGCGACAATATCAACAAGAAGAAAGCAAGCTACGCAAAGCGAGCGAATATTCGTAAGACTGCTGCAATGCGCACTGCTACCTCAAGCCTTTCCCTACGTTCAACCGCAGGGCGGCAGGCTAATTCTTGTCGACCACCCCCTGCCAGTTCTTGATTTACATTCCCTTTCTTGCTCGCTTGCACTCCTACCTCGAGTTTGTTGTCCACGGCGCACGACGTACACCGTTTCCGTCGACTGTCGCAGTCCTGCCATTACTGTGGCCTACCAGTCCCTACACTCCTCGCCACCAGAACGACATATATGTAGGATTCACCGCAAATTTGCATCCTCGCCTTTTCCATCTTTTGCTTCCGGCGAGACACTGCCATCCTAGTCTACATTCCAGTGTTTCTAGCACAGAAAAGCAGGTGTATTGGTCGCCCATTCCTCTCATCCTGGCCAGTACCACCCTGAACCGTTTGGCAACCGTCTTTCAACTTTGTCAACCGGTGGCTTTTGCTTTGCAGCCATTGTCTTCCAACTCTTGTCTACTTTTCTTGGTATGTGCTCTTCGCGTCGGTGTCTGTCCCAGGCAACGGTGACGACCGCAACAGCCTACGAATTCTCGTTATCTTTGTATATTCCTTCCTAGGTCTTATTTTGCACTGCTTTGCCACTTCCCGTCTCTCACCTTTCCCCTCCTTCCCACTACTTCCCCGTGCGTTTGTTTTCGTTTCGTGGGAACCAGGTCAGTCACGACACCGTCAAACACCGAGTTGCCACTTTTTAGACTTACACAAATCTTTTAGGAGACGAACCCCAGGCGCTGGAGGCCGGTTCTTCCCACTCGCTCCCTTCTTTTCTTCCATCCACACCTCCTGAATCCGTGCTCTATTTTTACCATTCCTCTCTATCCGTGAGCTAGACATTTGTGCTTTTTCCTTTACTTTCTTTTTCCTTTTTTGAAAAAAAAAACCACCCCCTCCCCTTCTCGATTTCTTTTTCTACCTCCTACCTCCCATACTTTCCCTTTTATCTTTCTTGGCCTCCCTCCTTCCTTTCTCTTTCGATATTTGTCTTTATGTCGACCATCCAATATCAACAGCCTCTCTACCGAATCTTTGAAGTACGTGAAGGAGTGAAAACATTACAGCTACGAATTATCATTATACAGCTATACTCTATTTCGATACAGGACACCGATGGATGCGCCTCTTGACTTATGGAGCTTCCTCTATATGATTCTGTTTACTAACATATTCATAGGCTCCCGCCGATTCCAAAAGACCTACCATCGTCGACGACAGGGTTGGATCACCAAGCACAGTCGCCCTCAGATACGAAGAAGAACAACTACGACTGAACGGAGGAGATCATCGAAGCGATTCCCCAACCAATCTCTTGCCAATGGCGGCCTACAAGACCCAGCCTGCCCAGTTGCATGGTGAGTGCATACCCATGTACACCTTAAAGCACACTTTTGAACTTATGGTTTTCCCCCTAAAAGAATGGGGCAACTGTATGTCATAGCTAACGAATATTGCACCCAAATCTAGGCTTTCCTGATGCTTCGTATCCATCGTTCAACACTCAGCCATTCCAGACGCAGCAGCCAGAAAACGGGACGTCGCAACTAGGGGACATTGCGTACAATGGAGGAGCACCGACGAACCAGTATATGAGTCCTACTAGCTCGCCATCCACGTCCCCGGTGAACATCATTTCTTGCGGGCCTACTGCAGGCACAGCAGGCACTCGAGTTGAACTCAAAGTGGACAGCCAGTACGATCTGATGGCCATGTCCACACCAGCTCCTTACGTTTGGCTGTCTTTTGGTTCTCACAAATGCCACGCCAATGTTGTCAAAGAGGCAGTTTCTCAAGGCGGCCTCACGTACCTTGTCTCGGCTGAGGCTCCCCAGTTTATTGTGACAAACTGTGCTTCACCTGCAGATGTTCCCTTGACAGTTGTCATCGAGAATACCACAGGCGAAGAACTGGCACGCGTGCCTGTTGCCCGCTCATTTACTTACCATGACGTTCCCAGCCAAGTAGGAACATCTGCACCTGCACATTCCATGGAAGGCACAACGGCTGACTCTGGCGTACCATCCGCCCCTGACGGCATGACACGAAAGTCATCACCCCAGTCACCTGGCCATGTCGACGGACACTCTGAGAGCCCACCACAACTGACTATGGACACCGCGACAACGAACAGCCCCAGCCAAGCACAGAACCAGCTGCCAGTCGACTCCAATACAAATACGTTCTCATACCCCACCAGTGGAGTCGACACATCTGCTGCCGCAGTCGCCGCCGCACAACAGGCACAACAAGTCCAGAACAACTTCGTCGCAGCTGCTGCTGCCGCCGCATCTTCTTACAACCAGGATAACAGCAACATGCTTGGTGGATACCGGAGTGCGTCCTTTTCGGACGTATTCCCCCGTGGTACAGCACCCCAGCCTGTGCGTGCTACTGGTGGTGCCACAGCCTGGACGACGCCTGCATACGGGGGCTTGAATCATCATCAGCCTAGCCATCACACTCACAGCTCCCATGATCGGTACAATATGGGCCGCAGCCACTCGATGGCCCATGTTCACGGTGCACGGCAGCCACTGTCCGCCCCTCTCCCCGCACCCGCCCACGGAGGTGCCCCGCAGCTGATCCGCACAAGCACCATTCAGTCCACTCCTTCCGGGTCGGTTGGCGGCCTGGGAACAGGCGGCACGTATGGCGGAGGCCACTGGGGTGGCTACCCTGCGAAGGCTGTTCTCTCCATTATGGGTAACCTGGATTCGATGGCGCAGGACTGGACACCTGAAGAATGGAGCAACCAGCGCCGTATTGTCCTTTTCCGCAAGAAGCAGAACGGCTGCCACCTGGAAGCAACATTCCGCCCGGTCCCCATTAATGAACGGCCGCCTAGCAGTATTTGCATCAGCTGCATCTACTGGGCAGAGAAGCAGGAGTGCTTTGTCACCTCCGTGGACACAATCAACCTTCTGGAGCAGCTTGTGGCCGCGCCTGCCCGCTTCTCAGTCGAAGAGAAGAACCGCATTCGTCGCAACCTTGAGGGGTTCAAGCCCTTCACTGTCAGCAAGGCCAAGGCCGAGAGCGAGGAGTTTTTTAAGCTGATTATGGCCTTTGGTGCACCGAAGCCCCGGACCATCGAGAAAGACGTGAAGGTATTCCCTTGGAAAATCCTTGGCCAGGCTCTGAAAAAGATCATCTCCAAGTACAGCGCCAGCCCGTCGTCTGTCCTGCCGCCCGCGTCGTCAGGCACTTCAGGACAAGGCCACCACATGTTGACTCCTGTCACGATGAGCCCGTCTTACCCGGTGCTGCCCCCAACACCTGGCTCACTCTCTGCCGCAACAGATGGCACGTCTGCTGTTGGCTATGTCAACATAGTGAACGGAACAAACGGCGCGGACTCACTTGCCAGCCCTCGGTCACTGTCTGGTGCGTCTTGGGTATCCTATGCCGGAAATGCGTCATCGGGACGTGCTTTGTCTCCTGGCTCCACAGCAGCGAAGCAACAATCGCCCACTTCCGCCAACATCCGCCTGGGCCTTCCTAGTGCATATGACGCTCGACACAGCGCCGGGGGCAGTACTTCGTCTGCACACTCATATGGGAACAGCCAGCAACACCAGGCGCAGAGCTTCAACTCGCCATTGTCTCTTCCAGCAGCCCCAGGTGCTACTGTACCAAGGGCTCCAGTTGCTACAGCGGGTGCTCTCTCTCATGGCCACCGCTGGGATGGCTACGGAATGCCGGGAAACAGCGCATCACCGACATACGGCACGAGCCACCACCAGCCGCAGCATCAGCAGGGTCACAACGGTCATCTGTACAGCACCGGATACGGTGATAATGTGCAGCGTTCCTAGACAGCTGCTACTGCAGATGAGCACTCTGTGGCGAAACGCGGTGGGAGATCCATGCAAGGGATGCGAGTTACGCCTATCGAAGGAAGCAGGTGGTACTTGCTGCTGTGGTGTGGTGACGACGGGCACTGGTGGTCCTTCGGGATTATGGTGCACAGCAATTGTCAGCAGTCGGCAGGGCAATACGAAGCAACCAAAGCGAGCAAACGAAGAGTCGATCGAACAGACTTTGGAATCAACAAATCAACAGACAGAGCGCAGGCACGTCATTTGAGACACGAGACGGATGGTCCGGGACGAATACACCGTTGGCAATACGTCAAAGAGATATACACAGGTCCCAAGTCGATATTGAGCGACAGTCCCGCACTGGCATTAAAAGAACTTGGCTTACTTTGTTCCGGTATCGACCATGTTGGCCAGCAGCCATCGACAAAGCCGAGCCCTTTGGTGGTCAAGTGGGACTGTATTCGACTTTCATCTCCGACAGACATGTTTATTTTGATGCGGTCCGCTCTGGGCTTCTACTTTAAACAAAGGTTACAGGATTTCCTCTCAGCCCATTCATTATCCTCAAAGTTGATATTTACGAAGTCGTCAATTCGATGAGGGTGCGCTGCGAGGCAGGGTGGGCATTGGTTGGTCAGGTGTACTTGATCTGGGCCAATCATACGACATGGCACACCACCCCATTCGATGCAAGTCTGTCTAGGCACAACCCGCCCGGCAATAGTGCTACGAACAGCGTCAAAGCCTTGCATGATTGTTCTGTCCCGATGCATTTGCGCCGAGCCTTCTACCCTCACCCCTCCTTCTTTTGATTTCCTTTCACCCACACCACCCTCTTTTCAGCGTGTTGCATCAGTCGTCTTGTGGTTCTCTGCTGCTTGTTTTCCCTTTCTGTTCAGTGTCTCTTTCGCTTTCTGGACTTGCTAGACACACCACCTCTTCTGTACGTTGCGATGCCCACGATCACGAGCGCTAGCAGAATGATTTGTTTAGGGCAGTGCAACGGCCCAGACCCTTTGTTTTCGGTTGCAGCCGGGTAGAAGCAGGATACGATGTGTCGTCATCGAATGCGCAGCACCCCCTCCACTGCAAAGCAACAAACGTTTGCCGTTGACGGTTCGGCTGATCGACAGTGCTTTCAAGAACCCCGGTCACAAATCCTGGTTTGCGCGCTCCCCGCGGCACCAAATCCTCACGGGACATGCATGCCCCTGCTTGGTCAATACTGCAGAGCTGGACAAAGGAGGACGAGAAAGCCTACCTGCAAGGCGGGAAGGACCGCGCGTGGCTATCATTGCTGCACTGGCTAGAGAGGCATTGCAACACGAAAGCCGCCCACCCAGGTCCTTTGGCCAACGTTTTCTTGTTGCATGTTGCATGGCTGAGACATCAACTGCCGGTCACAGGTCGGGGGTTTTCACCCACATGCTCAGTTTCTTTCGGCCTACGGTCGTAGTCGTACTCTACTTGCTTTTTCCTGTTGCAACTTTGACGCCCTCACATCCCAGCCTGATGTGTGTGTCCGTTCGTAAGTAGCACACCGGGTATGAAAGCGTGAATCAACTACTCGCTACTGTCGAGCATCATCACACTCGTCACTCGACTGTTGATTATCTCAGCGCATCTGTTTGTTTACCTTCCCCTTAATTTTTTTCCACGTGCGATTCGTTTTTCTTTTCCTTGATCTTTTTTTTTGTCAGCAGGCCCGCGGCCATGTATCAACTTTTATTTCTTTACTTGACTTCTGTCTCTGTCTTAATGTTGGATTTTATTTGCCCGATGCCCATTCTTATCCTTAATGCTTAGGTCTTTTTGCGCTTACTGCTGTATTTTTATGAGGCCGTTTATATCATAAATGGGTTTGTTCGAATTGCTCTTCTTTTGGTTTGTTTCTCAGGGATTTTAATTTTGGATCGGTAACTCTGGGTTGAATTGGTTTTTGGAAAGGACAGTCTTTGGGTCAAGGTTTTCAGAAGATATTATTCTTGGGCATGGGATTATACGACGCTGGGCATGTGGAATGATGGAATATCGTTGCTTTTGGGTAATTTTCTGACAGATATCTGCAATTCGCGTTTCTATTTTGTCTGTTACATACTTATTTGGCTAGTAAAGTATTATGAATATACCTTTGACACAAAGTGTACGGTATTCCCGGGAGCCAAAAAATTGGCGTAAAATATATAATGTGAACTGCAGGAACAATGTATGAGCCTTGCTGACCGTAGACGAGCATTTTGGACTCAAAAGCGCAGATTTGCAAAACACCAGCGATTCAGACTACGCGTCTTCATCGTCCAGATAGATAGAGGCCAACGGGCTGATCTTCATTCGCACGATGGGTCCTTGCCATTCGTGGGATACGTTTGTCACTTTGTGTAACACACGGTAAAGCAATATAACCAGCATATATAGGTGTTATTTGTACGACATGGTATAAGGACGGATGTACAACGGTTGTCGAGAAGATGTAATATATACAGGAGAAGTAAAAGTGCGTCGGTGAAATAAAAAAAATCAAAAAATCAAATATGTGAAGAGTAAGAAGTTAAAGTGACGGAGAGTAGAAGTGCACCGTTGGTGTGACGGTGTAATGAGAAATAGATGCCTTTCCACTGTTTAGCGGGACGAGTAGACGGCAACATAAGCAACCTCCATCAGTGCGCCGTAGCCGTCCTCCGTGCTTGAGTTGGGGCTGCCAGGCCAGTTACCACCGACGGCGACGTTGAGTATAAAGTACAGCGGGCTGTGGCAGAGTGCGTTCCAGCTGTTCTCGTCACCAAGCTCCGAGCCGCTGATGGAGTGGAAGGAGGCGCCGTCCAGGTACCAGGTAATGGTTTCGGTCTGCCAGTTGTTCGACGTGCGGTCAAACTGCACGCGCCACGTGTGCCAGCTCTGGTCCGGGATGCCCACCGACGAAGTCAGACCCGTGGGCTCGTTGCAGGCACCACCTTGCGAGACGTCGCAGTGGGCAGTGCCGTGGCCGATCAGCTGACCGTCGACGGTCTCGAGGGCATCGATCTCGCCGCACGCGGGCCATTGTGTACCATGGCGGATGCTGTCGCCGAGCATCCAGAACGCGGGCCACATGCCCTGCTTGGTGCTGGGGTCATCGTCGCCAAAGCGAATGTCGGCTTCGGCCAGTGTCTTAGCACCAGCAGCGGGCGTGAAAGTGTAGGTGCTCTCGATGCGGCCCGATGTCCACTGACCGCCGCTCTCCCAGGGGACAATCTGCAAGGTGTTGCCACCGGAGAGCTGCAGGTTGGCAGTGGAGTCGGTGTAGGTCTCAAGCTCGTTGTTGACGCCCAGATTGCCAGTGATGATGTTCCAGGTGCTGGTGCTGGGCAAGGTACCACTGTTGCCAGAAAACGTCTCCTGCCAGACCAGGTTGAAGCCCGAGTAGCTCGGGGCGTTCCAGGCCTGCGCCAAAAGAGGCAGGCAGACCAGGAGGGATGCAGTGTAGCCAGTTGAATGCATGATTCCAGTATCTACCCGGATACCATACGGATGGGACAGGAAACAAGTAGATGGAAGTTGGGGGAGTTCTGTGAATTTCACGGCCTGGTGAAAAGAGTGAATGGATATCGAAGATCAAGGAGTGAATGAAGAGAGTTCTGTGATAAAAGAAAAGGATAAAAGGAATGCAATGAGGCTATTCAACTTGGAACAAGCCCGTCCGGGGAATTTAAGGAGTGGCAGGTGCGATGAAAAGTCGCAAAAGAAAGTGTGTCGTCCAGGACAGTTGGTAACGGAAAGGGAAGCCGTCGGCCAAAGAGACAGCAGATTCCAAAACAAAGCACTTGACATCGAGGGCGAGACAATCGATTCTTATACAAATGGGCCACATGAAGGGAGTTAGGCGCCAGACCCGGGTCCCGGGGTCGACGATGTTCTCTCATGTGGACTTGTGTTCCAGACACAGTCTAGGCCATCCTGTACTTTTGTACAGGCCCGGAAAAGACAGTATACAAGAAAATAGAACAAAACAGCGACCAGTAGAACAAAGCAACGGAAATGACAGCAAAGCGTACATACCCCTGGTCACTCATCCGGACCAAGCCGCTCATGAGGCTGCGATGTTGTGTTGATTTCGGGGGTAGACGTCGAGAAGAGGTTCCCCCTGAAAGTGGTGACAGGGGCTCACAGGAAAGGGGAACAGACGGGATGAAAGACGCGGATCAAAAGAGGAAGAATGGTACAAAGGAAGATTACGCAGATTGCTGTGCGCTGGGTGTTCATCTGAAGAAAACAAAGGTCACTGGACAAAGAAGCATGCACACCACATTGCTGGATGATGGAGCAGTTCTTTGCCGGTGTTGTTTCAAAGAGCTTCGGGGAAGACTCCACTCGCGGCGAGGGTTGAGCATGTCCAATGGGATGTATGCTCCGTGAAGAGGCCGAGCGGCCATGCCTTACGAAGTAGAGGCGAGCAGGATGTAGAGATGAGATGGATGGGTTCGAAATGCAAGCCACTGGGAAGCGTCCGGAATGGAGACTGAAAACATCGTCAAGGGGCAGTTAGCGACGAGGAGGGCCGAGGATTAGGGAAAGAGCGGCCGACTGCAGCACAAAAAGTGTAGAACCCCCTTTTCGCAGACTTGGGCAAGAGCATGTACTTTTCAAATTAGGAGTCTGGATTGCTCTTTCCTTCAGAATGGCGCCCAACTCTGACCTTTCCGCCCACAAAGGGCAAGAGGGTCGGACAGGCGCCGGCACCAAGCCATGTTCGGGTGAGATTTGCAAATGCGGCCGTTCTTCGCCTTCACCTCTTCTGGTCATTGACACTCGCCAACTGTGCATCGCCAATTCACGATGGACTAGGCATACGATGAGCAGAAACACAATAGTAACGGCCCACGCACACGGCCATGCCAGCTGCTGGCCAACAAAGAGAGAATGTGGTGGCCTCGACGCAACGAGGCCCAAGGACAAGGACATATCCTGACAAAAAGAATCAGATCCAAAGGGAAACACATGGGATGAAAGCAGAAGCACGCGGACGAAATTTGAGGAAACAAAAGGAAACAAATGAAACACAAAATGACCGAACCACAGCATCACGAACGTCCCTTGGTCGCTCGTCTCGTGCCGCCTGCTCCAGACAAACAAATATGAAACAAGCGACTTGAAACATTTGGAAAAGAAACGTGTCTAGGCCACGACTAAACCTCTAGAATAGAAGACCCAACGGCGCATTCTATTTGCTCAGATGGACATTGGGCTTCATGCACGGACAACCCCTGGCGGCGACCTTAGCGTGGTTTCTGCTACCACTCCGACACCCTCTCTCCTGCCGTCTCGTTGGCCTTTCATGGCTTCGTCCAGCCTCATCGCATCTTTCTACACGCGTTCGGCACCGCTGCCGACACCCTAGCACTTACGGATCCTCACAGACCCTGGGCCCAATCTCGCGACCGGGGGCTTGGCATGTCCGGAGCAGACCAATCAGCGCCGTGATGCGACCATTTTGAGGTCCGACCAGCAACACTTACGCTTTTTTCAGCAGTCTCTTTTTTTTTCTCGCTGGGCGGCAAACTCGATGGTGCCGGACGCGACACCCTAGTAACTGGCACTGGCAACATATTCGGATGACTGGCAGGCCAAAGTACGCTGTACGTTGTATTTTGTTCCTTGCATCCTATTCCGACGGGTAGATTGCGTGTTGCCTCAGATGCCATGTCTAGTTTGTCCCATATCCATGTCTAGGGTCTGAATGTGCCCTCTATGATCCGACGCCGAACGGACATAGATCTCATGAAAAAGGGGAATCGCCTGGCCTTTGGATCCTACGGACACCCGCATACAATTCGACAGGGGCAGGCAGAAAAGAAGAAGAAGAGGAGGAAGAAAAAGGGAAATGAACGAAACAATGCAAACGAAAGTGCAACTTTCAACAGAACCAACTCATCTTCCCTCAATTACAACATAAATTGCCAGGCCTCACATCACTACTTGTCATTCACATTTACTCAGCTTTGTCGGCTATTAGTTTATTAGTTTGGGCCGGCCTGCAGACCTGTCCAAAAAGGTGTGATCAAAGTATGAATTTGAGCGCATGCGTCGTCTGATAACTTTTGGTATTATTTTGACTATAGCATTCTTTGTCTGAAGCATTATAAAATAGTACCGGTGAATTTCGGCGTTTGACGGCGGGATGAACACGGCGGTAATGAAGGCACCACAGTCGGACGCTGGACAGAATAGGCAGGTCGCAAAAAGCATGGCCAGCCAGCCTGGGGTGTAGAGCAAAGCGGCAAGCTAAACGGCACACGGCGCATAAATCTGCAGATTTGGACAGAAGGCCGGATGGGGCTTGTCATGGTCTGCCCTAAATTGTCGACTAGAACGGTAAATAATACAGATTCGAGCGCGATGGCCAGGCCGCTGAAGGTGGAGTGAGGCCTTGGTCGAACGTGCTGTATCGAAGGAAGAAAGAAAAGAGAAAAGGGGGCCTGACACTTAAACAAGACGCCACTATTTCGCTTTTAGCAAACTGGCCGTCGATCCGGAGGAGCACATATGATCTGCAGCGACATCCTCCTATGAAACGTTTCTTGTCTTTCTCTATTCGGCTTCTCCCACATGTTTATTTCCTTTACGACTCTGGACAGAATGCCGTCTACGTCGCCGTCTCATCCCTGATCCTCACAAGGCCATGCAGATCGTGAATCTTCCCATCGGACGCACATCCCATTTTGATATCGGCCGGAGGATTTAGCCAGGTACATTATGTACACTGCAGTTTGAGTTTTTTATTCTCTCACATTTTATCTGGTGTGCTGCATCGCGCTCGTCGTCCGTCTCCTCGTCGATCTCGGACTCGGTCCGACTCTTTTAAATCTGCTCCTCTTCTCCGCGTTTCGTAAATTAATGGAACGTCAAATTATCAAACGAGCGTGAGAACGACATCTGCTGCTTTTGGAAGTGGGGTCGTGGACGACGACGACCATCTTGAGGTTTCCCTTTGCGCGATGGCTTGAGATGGTGCGCGACCGACAGCCGGAGATATCAAATTGTGATCTTTGCGATTCGCCCACGAACTGGTCACGTATGGCTGACGGCACCCTTTGGTGCCCTCGTTGCAGATCTATGCCGTCCTCATGCGCATCTTGCTTACGTCTAGGCACATGGCATGGAGGGATGACTGAAATTTTGCTACGTACATGGGCTGGGAAGCACTTTTGGACCGGTCTGGGAGGCTGATCATGTTCAATTTTGCAAAACAATTACTAAAAAAATACACTTATATACAAGGTGGCAGCAGACAACGGATTCCTCAGGCATACAACATATCAACTGATGTCGGTTGTCTCAACGCTCTTATCCAGAATCTTTTGTTCAATGCATTATGGGCATCATGGGTTGGCCACAGATGTGGTAACATGTGAGGTCGTATCAAGGCCTGATTGCATCCACAAGCGCAACTCTTCCACACCCTCTCCTTTTCTTCCTATTTTTCTTCTCTGATCACGCTTACTGTTCGTTCACAAACAGGCCTGCCATGCCCATGCCCGTGCCAATGCACATGCTGGTCAGCAATATCTTCTTCTTTGTCCGCCGCAGCTCGCTCAGGCCCGTGACGATCTGGCGCGCACCCGTGGCGCCCAGCGGGTGGCCCAGCGCAATGGCACCGCCACGCGGATTCATCTTAGACCAGTCCAGTGCCAGCTTGTCGCGGCAGTAGACGGCCATGCTGGCAAAGGCCTCGTTCACCTCGATGACGTCGATGTCGGCCAGCGTCAGGTTGTACTGCGCCAGCAGCTTGGGAATCGCCACCGACGGGCCGATGCCCATGATGCGCGGTGCGAGGCCGGAAACGGTGCTGCCGACGTACTTGGCCACAATGGGCTGGCCCAGGCGCTGGGCGGTCGACCGCTTCATCAGCAGCACCGCGGCGGCGCCGTCGGTGACCTGGCTGGCGTTGCCGCCGGTGGTGGCGGTGCCCCACTGGGGGAAGGCGGCGCGGATCTTGCTCAGCGCCTCGAACGTGGTACCGGGCCGGATGCCCTCGTCGCGCGTCAACGTAACCTCCTTCCAGTTGCCCTCGGCGTCTTTGACGCGCGTTTTGATGGGCACGATCTCGTCGTCAAAGAGGCCATCGGCCTGGGCCTGCTCGGCGCGGCGGAAACTCTCGACGGCGTAGCGGTCCATCTCGGCGCGCGAGATGCCGAAGTCACTGGCCACGTTTTCGCTCGTCCAGCCCATGGGCATCTGGCAGTCGACCGACTCCTGGTTGTGCTTGGTGACCTCCTCGTCAAACGGCTGGGTAAGCGCGTCGCCGCCGACGGTCATAGATTCGGCGCCAATGGCAACGCCGATTTCGATGTTGCCGGCCGAGATCTGGTTGGCAATATCGGCTGTGACCTTGAGGCCGGACGAGCAGAAGCGGTTCAGCGACGATGCACCTGCGGTGTTGGGGAAGCCGGCAGCAAGGGCGGCGGCGCGCAGCTTGTAGGCGGCCTTGGCATCGCTGACGTTGCCGAGGCAGATGTCCTCAACGAGGGCTGGGTCGAGGTTGCTGCGCTCGCGGACCTGCTGGAGCAGGGCGTAAACAATGTATTCGAGGGAGGTGTCCTTGAAGCCGCCCTTCTTGCCCTTGGTGAGGGGCGTGCGGATGGCGAGGGTGATGACAATGTCGTCGGGATTCTTGGAGGTGCTGGACGTAACGTGTCAGAAGGAGGCGACTCGATGTGGGAGGCCGGAATAAGGATGGGGGGATTTGCTTACATGGTGTCGACGGCACCCTTGCCCGGAGCGAGATGCTTGAGGATGGAGCCCAGACGTTCGGCCATGTTGGATGTGTGAATAATATGGGAGGATAGAATATCGCAGGTGGAAGAGAAGGTGTAGGAAACGGAAGAGGAAGAAGAAAGAAGGCGAATAGTACGACGAACAGGGAGCGGCGGCTTCGGTTCAATGTTCGGCTCGATCTTTGTTAGTTGTGGGTGTCAAGAATATGTCACGGTATGAGATGGTTAGTGAGGTTTTCGTGACGGAGGAGGAGCAAGGAAATGAGATGACGGCTCCTCTACAATAGATTTGGAAAGAGAAATACGGGCCTGAGGTTTTATGTTGGTTATGCCGTCCCTGGTTATCCCGTCCCTGGGAAACTGGGCAGCGTGAAGGAAGGCGTCGCGTAGCACTTCCAGTTCATGGTATTGCCGAGGCTCGTGGCCCGCAAACCGCTGGCCTTTTCCTCTTTGGGTCGTGGGTTGCGGCAACATAGCGGCAGTTTTCCTCCCCGCTTGTTGATTCCCCCGCTGGAGCAAAGCTAAGTAATCAGGGCCAGCGCTATTTGTACGGAGAAATCACTCTTTGGACTGGAAAAGGCTCCAGATTTGCCACGCGAAAACGGCAGGAACATAGCGAAAAGTGGGCACAACGTTTGACGGCCGCATCCCTCAAGTTGTGTTCGCAGGCAGGAGCGACCCCATTAAATGGACAGGCGAGGACATTCCAGAACGGGAAGCAACGATTGGCAGTTGGCGGGTGAATTGGGCACTGAGATACCGCGGTTGATTCACCTCCTCGTGTCCCGCTGTCCTCTCCCTTTCTGTCCCTCTTGGCTGTTGTCAACCGTACGATGATGCTGTCAATGTCCCATCTCAATAAGCGATATTTTGTTCGACAGCGGGTTCTGTGCGGAGTACGGCGTACAGAGCCTCTCCAAAAGGACAAATAGGACCAAAAGGACCGTCGAAACACTACTCGGATCTGACTGGCCAATGTCAGAGTTCACAATGTTTCGGCACAGAAGCCAGAAGCCGTCTATTCTCTTAAAACGGCGTAGCCTCGCCATTTGCACACCAACGCCGGGGGGTTCTTGTCGGGTTTCGAGTTGTCGCCAAAATGCCAGTCCCGTGACGGCTCTCCCCGCATGTCAGTAGCGGACTGCGGACTGCAGACGACCCACAGCAGACAATCCCTTCGAAGCACACATAAACGACAAAATACGACTTTCCATTCCGGATGCATCGGGACAGGTGGTGCCTCGGCGTGAGCCACGACTTGTTTCTGAGTACCCTCTCATCTTCCTTGTCATGGTGGCTGCCCCTTCATATCTACCGTTACAGATAGCCACCATCAAATCAGACACAAAAGGGAACGGAGGACAGGACAGCTACGTTTCGTGATGAACTGAGCAAAACACGGGCATGGTGCCATTTTATGTTCAGAGACCAACCAGGATTCCACGGTAACTAGGCCGATTTCGGTCTTGGGTACAGCTGGTCCAAGGTAATTTATGGGCCGGGCATCCCGCTTATTAGTGCCACCGCCGGCAGTCAATTTCGGGAACTTCCAGGTTGACATGCTTACAACGAAGTACAATAAAAAACGACGAAGCACTGAGAGTTGCGGCACAGTGTACAAAGTTAAGTCTATTATTACTGTTGCCCTTGGTGAAACGTGTGGTAACTTGGGCTGCTAGCTCCAATGGCAGAGGTTTCGTCGACGGCTTGACGACAGTCAATGGCTTTCTGTTATTGTATTTCTCGACGATACCTCTATTTAGTGACTCGCGATGTAGTATCACAGCCGTCCGTCTTTACCAATGGGCTTGTGCTCTCACTCCAGTACGTCATTCAGGGTGACCGAATTCAACTACAATGACCACGACCTTTCGATAACCCTGAACTGCTTTAACACCCCGATGTCGTGTCTGGAAAGATTCGCCTACATCGAGTGGCACTCCTTCTTCGGCGCTTTGCGGTCGTCCGTATCGAATGGCGGTCCCAGTGCTGCCATGCTGAGTGCTGGTGGACAGCCTACGAAGATTGGTGCAAGGTATATGGGTGAGACTGCTATCGGCGTTGCTCCTTACAGTACTGCTTCTCATTGCAGGGGTCGGGATCCTTTTACTGCGGCACTTTTGACGTCGTAGTTGAGCACTAGAGTCCGCCCCAAGCTGGATAGTTTACGGATTTCATCTCGTCGAGGAAGTCCGAGGCTATTTAATTTATGCAATTTGATTTGTTTCGATTTTCACTGGTACATTTCAAAGCTACCGACACAGCTGACACCTCACTCGTCTAGAACCGGCCGCGGTTAAGGAACTTGTCGGGCAGGTTGATGTGCTTGGAGCGCAGGTACTCGTCAACGTTCTTGCCCAAATAGAAAGCAACAAAACAATAAAAATAAAAATAAAAATAAAAATAAAAAGACCATCCATTGATACATAAGGAGCAGCCCTGGATTTGGGTATGAATCCCGCTACGACACTTGGGCTAAATACAAAAGGTAAAATCAATGAGCCAGTGGTTTGAGATACGCCGTCTTTGGCATTGCTTTATGCTGTCTGCAATTTGATTCATCAACAGCATGGTAGAAAGAGTACTACACCTGTTTCTCCTAGTACGTGCGAGTATCGGCTTATCTGCTGGATTCGTACCTCGATTGCATATTGTGATTGACATTTGATATTTGTTTTGGATCTTATTACTTGTACTCGTTCGTGTAGACTTCAAATCGTCACATCCGGCACCTGCCCCTCATGTCGTGATCCCACTGCGTTCCGCCAACATTGTCATCCTCGACAGCGAGTTGGCAACATACGGCAGATGGCCCCACGGCCGCAGCAGCTCCATGGCACTGCGGATGTGCCCATCGTCGCGTGTAATCGGAATAAACGCTAGCGCAGGCGCCTTGTGCGTGACAATCATCATGGCCACAAAAGCAAAGGTTCTACACCATTAGTGATAGGAAACAGGCAAATTTCACTCAACATGGGGTAGGATCGCGGGAGACTTACGTCCACAGAGAGATGCTTGTCCCAAGCTGCCAGCCCAGCAGCTGCTCCGCCGCCACTTCGAGGTACAGCGCACAAGAGCGAAAGCACTCCGAGGCCTCGAGGCGGGCGAGTGCAATGTCGTCCGTGTTTTCGCGGTCGGTGCCGTAGACATCCATGACCTTGAGCACCGAGGCCCACCCGAGCACTGTGGCAAGAGAAAAATATTGCAAGCGAAGAAACGACTTACGGGCGTCAAACAAGGGCGAGTTATCGAGTGGGAAGCGGATGGCGACAGGCAGGTGGCGGTGCCACTCGGCAGCCTGCTTGCGCAGCTCGATGGTGACCACAGGGGCATAGATGACACGGCTGTCTGAAAGAAGGTAAAGTACAAACAAAGGTCAGTGTGAATCAAAGTCAGGAAGGTGGCACACCGAAGCAAGGGGATGGGGTGCTCACCATAATAGCCGACAACGTCGAGTGTGTCGCACACGAGCTTGCGAAGGCTGATCTGTGCAAGAAAATAATAGAATCCTGTATCCTCGTTCTCAAACCGTGGTAGTGGCACGATCTCATGGTATAGACGGTGACCGATCGTGTACATGCGCAGCGACGCTTCGAATTCGCTTCGGTGAGTTAAAATTGGGTAGAGATGAAAAAAAGCAGCAATCAGAAAATCAGGAAGAACATGACACAACATACTCAGACATAATGGAGCACGCCCAAAAGGCACGGTGCCAGGGCTCCGTCTCGGACGGGTCTAGATTCTTGAACCATCGCGAGCTCAGCACATTCATACAGTCCCGCGTGCCTTGCATAATCACGTTCCACGACAGTAGTGGGTGCAGCGTCAGCTTAAAGTACGCCGACTGCAGGATGCGGCAATGCAGTGTCGTGAGGCTGGTGCTCATAAATGTGAACCGCTCCAGCATGTGGCTGCCGTGGGAAAAGTAGTCAAGCCCCGGCAGCGGGCTGGACCGGATTTCGGCGTGGTTCTGGAGAAGCGTGCCAGTCGCCAGGATGAACATGGCCAGGCAGCTGTTGGGGTCGGCGGGTGCAAACCCGCTCGCACACGCCGCGTTGACGACTGTGTAGACGGCCGTGGGCTCGAAGAGTGGCATCCATCCCAGGAAATTCTCGACGAACTTCTGGAGCACAAGCCGCACCGTGCGTTTCGAGACGTCTGGGAAGATGGCAAGGCATTGGGTCATTTGGCGTTTGAAGTCGTCGCCGGCGGCCATTTCACAGTCATAAAACTCGCCCGAGTCGTCGTAGCTCTCGGAGGGAACATATGGAGGACACTCGAACGTGAGAAGGCTTGGCCGCGCTGTGAATTGGCCACGAGTGGTTGTTTTGCTGATGCGTTGCTGCTGGAGAGTAATCGAGCTGGTGATGGAGCCCTGCTGTTGGTGAGGATGTCCTGGGGTAGCCGTGCCTGCCATTCTGCCATCGAAGCCCCTAGACCTGGCGACACCGTTTCCTTTGCCGTAGTCTGCGGTGCCAATATCCGTTGCCGATCCAGAAAGTATTGGGTCCCCGAGCATGGCCGGCAGGGGTATTATACCACCGTTGCCGCACCCGGGAAGTGGCGGCTGCATGCGTACTGTCGTAGCTGGTCGCACGACGTGCTCTCCATGGGGACTTGCTCTCATAACGGGCGTACCTGGAGCCGTAATGGCGCCCATCGTCTGTTTTTCGAGGGCAGCCCACTTGGACTCGAGCTCCATCAGGCGCCGTTCCAGACTGCACACATTATTGGCATCGGCCAGTGGCGAAGCGCCCTTTGATGTCGAATTGGTCGGCTGAGATCCCTTGGCGGCCGAGGCACGACATCGGCCTTCCTTTGGCGTAGCTGAGAAATTGGCTGATTCCCTGTACTGGCATTGGACACCGAGTCCGGAGCAAAAACCGCAGGTAGGACGAACGGCGTCACATTTCTGCGACGACTGTCAGTATGCAAAGGAGAGTAAACGAACAAGGTGGCGAGGTGACCAGTAGAAGGATAGCGCTGCCTTATATGCACGGACGAGATAAGTAGAGAGGATTGCTGACGAAGAGGAAAGAGGAGAAGGCAGGAAGTCGCAGAAAGAAACACCTTCGTGGTGCGTTACATTAACGGCTCGGGATGTGTGGCACATACTGTTTTTCTGAAGCGACATAGATTACACTGGCAAACTGGGCGAAACGTGTCTAGCGCGTCAGTAGGTGATCGCAAAAGGTGCGGGATGAGCATTTCAATGTGCGTGGCCTAGGAGCGAATGGGAGAATCTGGGAAAGGGTAGATGTTACAGCAATGGATATCCGTTTTCGTGGATAGTTTTCCACACTGGCCAACGGTACCGGCTCGGGCGCGGAGCCTTCCTCGCTGGCCTGCCATTGCTGCTGTGGAGGTGTTGGTGGTGGTTGCTTTTGCTGTTGAGTCGACGGCCCGTCTTGACGCTGTTCCTGTTCATCCTGCTCTTGTTGGAGCTGTTGCTGGCGTTCGTGGACGTGTTCGCTGGCCCGGTCGTGCTGCTGCTGCGAGACTAGAGACGCAGGGCTGCCAGCAGCGTCCGAGTCTGTATTTGCGAGCTTCCGTTTGGGTGCCATCTGGGTTTCCTGCCGGAATCATGCAATTATGGGATAAGAGGGGTTGCTGTACACGTGGCCCCGGCCACGCGTGGTTCTATGCAATTGAGAGTATGCAGAAGAAACAAAAGAAGATCACGATGTGCGTTTTTGGCTGCGACGACGCTGGAAAGTGCAGCCGTCGCGCCCGGGTCGTACGCCGGCTGCTGCGATTTGGTCTGCCAGACCTAGATTTTGCCGATGCTCATTGTTGCGCCGAGATGAGATACTCGTTTCCCTCTTTCGTTTTCACTCTTTTGCTTAAACAGGTGAGTTGAAGCAATTTGTGAAGATCGCCGCTGAGGGTTGAAAATGCCCGTGTCACCCCCCGGGAGCCCGAAAAGCCGGATTTCCGGGGTGCAACCCCGCATTATGTGTCTCCCCCAGATTTTCGTGGCCTGGACTTTGGCCATTGTCGGGTTCTGTCGCGCCGATCTTTAGCGGCATTGTTAACCAGTCGGTCCGCCTGGATAGGTATGGTCGCACAACATATCGGAGAAGCTTTTCAGTGGATCAGTGGATGGGCGAGATGGATTTGGAGACCGGCCGGCTTGGGCTTAGCGCGTCATGGTTAGGGGAGAAGGGTAGACACGATGTTAGGATGCCAATATTCTCTTTCTAGGAATTCGGGCACAAGGGTTATTAATGACGGGCGAAATGAATAGGCTGCATACATAATTCCTACATTATCATAAGTCTGGATTACATACATTGTACATGTAGTACTGTCGGGGGACGAAAAGGAGCAAAAGCCAAACTCGAGTTTGCTCTCGTGTGAACGGTGAGAAGAGACTGGGCGAGCGCTGAGCACGGCTTTTCTCGCTTCGAAGCTTGGTGTGCCATGCCTTTGCTACCGTTCTGATATTGGGGCTGCACGGATCGTTGCTTATCAAAGCCATGGCTTGACAAGCCAAGAACCGGGTCTCAGCGTTACCCAACGTCGACGGCCGTGAGCGCTTGTTGCGACCGGCTACGAACAGCAATTGTCAGGTTTCTAAAGGTGCCCGCCTAAGGCACCGCGCCCTTTTCAATCTTGATGACCGTCAGGTCACCGACAATGGCGTCACAGAACGGGTCACTGTGTTCCTGTTGCTGCGTTTGTGAGCGCGCCGCAGCGCTGCTGAGACTTTGGCTCTTCTTGGCCCATTCCCCATACTCACGCTCTTCGAGAGGCGTGGCAGCCAGTTTGAAGAGCTCCATTGCGACCTTGTAGGTCTCCTCGTGGAGGCCCGTTGAAAAAGCCGGGTCGATGCGAAAGCCCAGCCGGGCCATGGTAAGAAGGTAAGACCCTTGCAAGCCGCCGCGTGTGTCTGCGAGCTTGGCCGGCATGTTGGCAACGTGTGCAGTGTACGGGTCGGTGAGGATGCTGTGTAGCAGATAGACGGCCGACGAGACGTATAGAAGGATCAGCGGTGTGGCGCTGCGGCTCAGATCGCGGCCGTCTGGCGTTCGTGACAACACGCTTTCCGCTCCAAGGGTCTCGCTCGAAACGTTGCCAACTACCTTTGTCGAGCCCAGGGCTGTACTGTCTTTCTTTAGACCCAACGTCTGTCCCAAGTCAAAGCCGCCGATGCCGTAGGCACGTATTTGCGATTCCGACAGAGAAAGCAGGTCATCGGATGGGTGAAGAGGCTCGTCGAGCAGGTCTCTGTCCCGCAGCTCGCCGTATGCAGGGACGAGGGCGCCAACAATACGTGGCAAAGTGCATTCGCCAGCAGCTAGGCTCAGGCGACCAAAGGGGCTTTGCGCAAAGCAGTCCAGCACGCCGAGCGCCGCTAGCCGCACATCCCACTCCGTGTACTTGGAATTGGCCGCCCATTTCGGCGGCTCCTCAATGTGATGGCTGATGCGGTCAATGACAATGGCCGCAACAACACCGGCATCGCGAGCAGGGTCGTTGGTGATAGGGCCAATGGACTCTGGCAGAGCCGACGTCCGCAAAAGCGCGAGCATGGCCAAAAAGGCGTCGGGTGCCTGCTTGGACGAGAGCATCAGCAGGACAAACTCGAATTGGATCACGCTCCAGAACCACGTCTGTGTTGGCCGGTGCATCTCCAGAGACAGGGTCTGGCTCGCTTGGTGCTGCTGTGTGGAGGACGGCTCCTCGTCGCCCTGCGTCTGGGTGAGGCAGCCATATGCGACGAGCTGGAGGAGGGACATGATGGCCCCGGTGTCAATATCGCAGGCAAGCTGGCGGACCGTGTAGTTCGCGTGGTTCGAAAGGCTGTCGCCGTGGTTGTGAAATGTCGGCGCCGCCACGAGGTAGACGGTTTCCTGGGCGATTGGAACCAAAGGCGCCATGATGTGCGGCGTCAAGCCCGTTGGGTTGCGCATAAGGATATAGGACATGAGCGACACGAGCGCGCGGATTGGTGCGTAATACTCCTCTCGTAGGCACTGGGACCAGATACCCAGTACAAGTTGGCAAAAGTCGAGCATCAGTCGCGTTGTTCCTTGTGTCCCTTCGAGGCTCGGTATCCTCTGCAGCATCAAGAAAGCAAGTGTTTGGTTTCGATTTGATGGGAAGCTATACCGGGAGAACAGCTCGATTGTTGTCGGCTCTTCAGGTCGACTCTGGTAACTGAGGACCTCCTGAATGAACTGCAATGGGACGTTAGCAAGTGCTCAATGGGGCACGAAGAAAACTGAGAAATATTAACAGGTACTGACCACAAATGGAGGACAATCTGGCGGTTCGTTGGCGGGTTGTGTGGGAGGCTGTGCGTTTGCCGGCATGCCTGGCGATCCATTGAACAGATCTTCGTCCTCCGCAGCGATCGTCTCCAAGGGTTTCGTCGGACTGTCTGTGATGTTTCGCCGCCGCTTGCCTTTTGTCGGCGTCCGTTCGATGGCAGAGATCGCGCTGCTGGCGCCCGCCTCCTTGAGGCGCCGGCCAAAGTTCTTACTGGGGCTTGGCAGAAGCTCAATATCTTCAAATCCATCGGCGACGTTCCAATTGGATCTTGCCGTTGTGTTTTTCCGCGGTGTGGTCGGGCCGTCTGCGCGGTCGGTGCGCCGGCCCTTTTTGTTCTTCTCGACCTCTTCTTTGAGGTCTTGCTTGGCAAACTCAAGCTCCGTGGCGGCGTTTTTTTGCGCCGCCACGGCCGCCTCGGTCCGTTGGCGTAACCGTGCCAGTTCTTCGTCTTTTTGCTTCTGTATTCGTGCCACCTCGGCATCGTGCTTCCGTTGTGCTTCGTCGTACTTGTTCGCCATCATCGAAGCCCTGCCTTGCGCAGTGTAGATATCAGTCTCAAGTAGGCGAATTCGTTGCTGAAGGTCCGCGATGGTTGCATTGTCCGTGCTTTTGCTACCGCTTGCGGCGCCGGCCGCAGGCATGCTCACCCCTCCACCGGCGGCTCCCGCTCGCACAGGAATCAAGGGCCTTGGCGGCCCTGGTACTTGGGACACTGGTGGCGGGGCGACGGGCCGCTGCTGTGAGGGTGGTGGGTAAAAGGTGCCATTCCTCGGGTTGAGGTTGTTGCCGTAGTTGCCGCCGACATTGTGATTGTGGCTTAGGTTGCGCGTGGCAACGGGTAGCGGAACGTCAATGAGGCTCCGCTGCGAGTACGCTGGTAGAGGAAGCGGTGGCGGTGCGGCCGCGGCTGTCAGTCGGCCACCAAAAGCATGCTGTGCCGGGACGCGGGCCAGTTCGCGGAGCACAGCTGCATCAGCCCGGTCAACATCCTGCCCAAGCTCTGGCTCGACGTCGATCTCGATGATCTCTCCGTCTCCATGACGGTGGCCAAGGTTGCTCTGCCGCTCTCGAAAGGGTTGATGTAGTTGATGTTGTTGTCGTTGCGACTGGATTGCCTGTAGTGCTTTTGTCTCGAGCTCCTGTAACACGGCGACGTTTAGGTCGTCGAAGCCATCGTCGGAGAAGTCGTCCATTCTGGTCGGTGACGGGGAGGGCGACGATAGGGACGCAATGGGTCGTGATGCATTGGTGAAGGGAGGGGAGGTTGCCAGGGTTGGAGTCCGCAATGTTGACAAAGCTTACTGCTGCTACGTCGACGGCGACTCGTGGTCCGTTATTCGTACGTGATACTTACGCGACACTCCGTACGTGGCGCCGAAATGCGCGCGAGCTTGAACTTGTTCAGCCTTGTCTCCGGGGATACAGTGTTTTTGGCCGTGTCTTTTTTACGGTGGGAGCACTTTAGAAATACGACGCGCCTGGCGCGTATCACAGATACAAAGTACGAATAGTGGGCGTGTTTGCACTGTACCTGCGGGACCTTAATTTTGACGTTGGGTAAGGTACCTCCAGGAGATCCGTAGGCATTACTATGAGCACCAAGGTATCCTGAAGTGGCCAATCACATCGTCGAGAGTGGATAAAGGCTCCGCCTGCAAACTGAACTGTCCCCAACCTCAAATCAACAGCTGTCTCATAGAAATTAAGTGAAGATTGAGTAATTACTGAGTACGGCTTATGGTGCGAGCCAATGGAATCTGCCCCAGAGAAAAGAAAATCCTGGTAACGGCCCCGTTGGGGTTTGCATGTGAAAGCCGGCTCCTGACCCGTTTCTCTCACCATGAAACTCTAAAGTCCTAAAGTCCTGCATCACCACAAGCCACACTGATGTCGTTGACATAAGAAATGAGACCGCTGATTTGGCAGGGCACAAGGCAGATAACGTAGTACGACATCGTCAGCAAAGTAGCTTTGCACTGCCGCGACTCTTGGTGCCGGACCATCCGATGTCTTTCAAGGACTCGGGTGCATCCTTGGGGCCCGAGATGGAACCCTGCCAACTGACCAGGCTCAGACCGGCCAGCCAAGCAAAATAGTAAGTCTAAATAGTCGCAATATTTGCCAGGTAATTGATACCGGCCGCTGTACCATAGATAGGGGCCATAACTAATTACCTACCGGCCTCCTGCATAAAATAGGAATCGAGAAATGTCTTTTCGCACATGTGGCCCGCCGTTATTTGAACATATTAACTCTCAAACAGAGGCCGGGCCAGCTTCAACTTTGGTAACGACACCGATAGCAACAGCACGACCGCGATGTCAGAGTGGCAGCATAGGTACATGTTCTTGCGATCTTCGTAGCAGACCAAGAGCGATGCTAAAAATTGTGTCGTATGGAACAGAAAATGGCCACGCTATCTCTGTACGTCGAAGGAAGCAGTCGTCGTCACTTTCAGACGGTTTTGGGTTGCTTGCTCACTAGCGACGCTAAAACCTCAGCTCCGTCCGCCACCGACACCCCTAGCTTACCAGCTCTGACAGCTGTTTTCTGGCGCCTCTGTTGCGGCGTTCCCGGTCTAGTCTAAGGTGCAGTCAGCGTGCGAGTTCACCGCAAGCAACGCCTGTCGCCTGTTACTAACTAAGCAGCACAGAAAGAAAAAGAAAGTAACCTAAAACGAAGAAGGCAACAGGAGTCCGCGAGGAAAGTTCCCGACGACGCGGCTTTCATTTCTTCGCCGAACCCACAATCCCCCAACCGAAGCATCTTTCCATTGCCTATGATTCTGCTGCTCCCGCGCCGCCGGGACCACATTTTGTTCTTATTTTGTCCACAGGGTGCCACTGACGTCTTTGACCATCGCTCACTTTCACCTCCTGCTTCCTGTCTCAACGTCCATTTCTCGACCCGTCTGGCAGCGCTCTGCATCGCTTTTTCGCATTGACAGCTCCGCATCTGGATCTTCGCCCGCCGCTCGACCCCCCTTCAACGTCAACAACCATCACGGTTTCCGCGAGCCTCCGCTGCACATCCTCAGCCCCTAACCGCCCCTCAACCCTCACATCCCACATCCACCATGACGAAGCCCCGTCGTGGTGTGCGGTTCCCGAACCGCGCGAACGGTGACCGTCGGTCTAGCTTCAGCGATGCCAGCGAGGACGGTCAATCGCCCACAAAGTCCCGGCCGGCCGTCGTCCTGAGCAACATTGCAGAAGTACGTTGCGATATGTCTCGTCCGTCAAGCTTGGTCCCATTACCTGCTGCTAACATGTGTCCTCCTGTGTCCTTAGAAACAAACCCCTGAGCAAGAACAAGCCGCCGAGTACGAAAAGAAGAAGCAAAACTTCATCACGCGCACATTCTGGACCTTTGTCATGATTGGCGGCTTCTTTGCCGCGCTGTTCATGGGCCACATCTACATGATTCTCATTGTTACCGCTATCCAGATCGTCTCCTTTTCCGAGGTCATTGCCATCGCCAGCGTACCTAGCCGCGCGCGCCAGCTCAGCTTCACAAAGAGTCTCAACTGGTACTGGCTGGCCACGACCATGTACTTTTTGTACGGCGAGAGTGTCATCTACTACTTCAAGCACATTGTTCTGGTCGACAAGGTCCTTCTCCCGCTGGCCACGCACCATCGCTTCATTAGTTTCATTCTCTACGTCTTTGGTATGTACAGGCCTTGCCGCCCTGTTTCCTGACTACCGATACGCTTCTTTGCCTTCCGTGATATGCTGCTGACCCCCATCCTTCTACCAGGCTTTGTCTTCTTCGTCACGTCCCTCAGCGCCGGCCATTACAAGTTCCAGTTCACCCAATTCGCATGGACCCATATGGCCCTGTACTTGATCGTTGTGCAGGCGCACTTCGTTATGAACAATATCTTCGAGGGCATGATCTGGTTCTTCCTCCCCGCGTCGCTCGTCATTACCAACGACATCTTCGCCTACATCTGCGGTATCACCTTTGGCCGCACTCAGCTCATCAAGCTGTCCCCGAAGAAGACCGTAGAGGGCTTCGTCGGTGCCTGGGTCATGACAGTCCTCTTCGGTTTCTTCTTCTCCAACATTCTCATGAAGAGCAAATACTTCATCTGCCCCGTCAACGTACGTTCTGCGATCCTCGTCTTTGTCACCAATGTCCACTATGCCTATACTAACCGCTCGTTCAGGATCTCGGCGCAAACGTCCTCACCGGCCTCGAGTGCGAACCGAACCCCGTCTTCCTTCAGCGCACGTATACCCTGCCGCATTTCTTCTTCCTTCCCGCCAGCTGCCCCACCTTTAGCATCTCTATGGCGCCTCTGCAGATCCATACCGTCATCTTCTCGACGTTCGCCTCGCTCATTGCACCTTTTGGCGGCTTCTTCGCTTCCGGTCTCAAGCGCACCTTCAAGATCAAGGACTTTGGCCACTCCATCCCCGGACACGGCGGCATCACTGACCGCATGGATTGCCAGTTCATCATGGGCTTTTTTGCTTACATGTACTACCACACTTTTATTGCTACGCACAAGGCCACGCTTGGCAGCGTTATGGAGCTGGCTATAACTGGCCTGACGCCCGAGGAGCAGATCGAGCTCTTGCGCGGCGTAGGGCGGTATCTGAGAAACCAAGCCATCGTTGGCGAGGAGGTACGTTCCTGCCCGCCCACTTGAATACTTGCCAGATCGTATTTCGTGTGTCAAAAATACTAACGATTCACAGGTTCTGGCTTGCTTAGACGTCGCTCTCCCTTCGAGGAGATAGGTTGGTGATGGGGATTGATAATAAAAGCTTGTATAGCATCACGCGGTAATTTGGTGTATTTTGGTCTTTTTTCCACCCTCTGCTCTTGATTCATTGCCTTTTCTGACTCTCTACGACATCTTTCTGGGCTTTTTCGTTTCATTTTTGCCATTTCTGTCACCCTTCTTTAGCTCTACGCTTCTTATACTTGTTTCTCTTATTTTTTTCATTTGTCCTGTCTCTCAACTAGCAATAGGAGCCGACCTAGGAGCATATGGTATGCATCATGTATGGTTCGGAAAATCATGAAGTGCGCGCGCGCACTTCATGAAAAACTCACCATCCCACATTGATGGAAGGCTGGTAAATACAACTATTTCAACAATGCAGAAACATTTTGGTGTTAAATTTTTACACCTTGAAATCGTGTTTTAAAATCCCTTTTAATGCACTGTAAAAGAAATGCCACCCGTGGTAATAAGATACTCTAAATGACAAAAGTAAATTGCAAAATCAGGCTCCCCTGCTCGGTAGCCGTCACCGGAGACTCCTTTTTAAAAGTTGTGTTTCCCAAGCATGAACGCTATACAGCGCGCAAAGAATAGGGATAGTCCCTAGGAGGTCATGCTGCCTCCGTGCTGCCTCTTTGCTTCTACACTGGCCGCTTTGGTCGCACTTTAAAGGCGCTGTACGCGGCGCAGCCTCTGTTCGTCGTCCTCCCATTGCGGTGCCTTCTCATGGCGACACGCTCTGCAGAAGCGAGATGTTGTCGCCCTTAAGAAGAATGCGTCCTGGTAAACCATTTGTTAGAACTCGTACGCATGAGATAAAGCGAGCATGGAAGTAAGCCTATACGTACCCAATGGTTTCCGCGTCTCCTCGGGCTGTGTCTTGGTAACCTGGCCCACGACCACGGCGTCGTCCAGCACCAGGTTCAGGAACTCGTCAAAGCCCCGGATCTTTCCCTCGATACGGAATGACAGCTGCTCATACAGCCACACGCTGACGGTAGCATGCTGTCGAGAGACGGATTAGTATGGCTTAAAAAGGAATCCAAGGAAGATGCTCTCGTGCTCGGTTGCCCACTCACCGACTGCAGAAGCTTGAAGATCATGTTACTATGAACGAGTTAGCCTAAGATCATATCAGAAAATCTGTCTGCATCTCACAACAGCCCACAGCCGTCGTCTCATGGCTTGCATTCCGTCTCAGCAACGCACATTGGGGGAAGCAGGACGCGGCGTCCGCCGCCGCCTCCGCGGCCGGTCATGATGAAGGGTGGAGGGTGGAGAGTGACGCTGTGAAAGAAACAGAGAAAATAATGACGCGTCGTAGGAGTCGTCGCGGGTTATGCGCCGCTGGTAAACCGCCTGTTTTTGTTTGGTCGTCAAAAAATATGGAATGAGGTGCCCCAAATTGAGCCTTTCAGATGAGGTTTCACGGCTGCGTTGCGATTGTCCGCTGGCAGCGCCATTACAGGCTAGCCAGGCAGTTGGCGCCATGGTGGAGAATTCTGAGAGGAGAGGTCGAAAAGGCCGGACAGGGAGAAAAGTCTTGCCGGTGTATTATGCTAAGCACGTGACGATTCACATGACCAAGTGTTGTAGTTGAGTTCTTCGCTATTGTTAGACAGGCAATTTTTGTTCAATATGAAGTATGAAAAGTGCCCCAAGATTGAGATGTGTTTTATTGTTCGTCGTTCCATACTTGGCTAGATTTTGCAAGACCCAGTTGATTGGCAGGAAGCGCGTGTCTCAAGTTGGATTACTTTTGGACTGCCACCAAACCGCAGCATCAAAATAAAAGCTCTAATATTTATGCGGATGGTCCATCAAAAAGAGGACTTATGAAATCTACAAGCGAGGAAAACAATGGGAATAACATAAAGTCTAAGAAAAGATAGCAGATGCCGCCTGCCAGAAGCATCGTCGCCGTTGAAGCACGCGTGTACTGCAGAAGCTGTATCCAAAATACACGTTCGTGGCATCGCTTGTTTTTTCATGGTAAGTGAAGTGGGTATCACAATAGTAATGTATCAAATGTCGTACCTCCTATATCGCCGCGCCTCACTGGTTTGCCTTGAATGCCACAGAAAACAGCCATTCATGTATCATGTCCATGCACAGTTTGCGCTTGGCCTGCGTGTCCGGGTACATGTCGTCGCTTTTGTACATTTCGGCGACGGTCATGTCGAAGCCGTGGATAGAGTCCGGCACCAGCAGCCATTTGTAGCTGCTTGTGGCTGTGCGCTCCTCAAAGGCAAATCGTTCGTCGTCCAGGATCAGCTCATTGGGAGGGTGCACCTCGCTCGAGCCGGTCTTGGGGTCAGAAGGAGGCGGGCGGTTGGCCAACTTGCAAGCCATCTGCCAGGCCTCATGCGACAGCATATCTAGCTCGGCGGCCACGATGAAGATGTAAGAGGGCAGGCTGGACTTGGGCACATACGTGGGGCTCAACAGGGGGTTCACCAGGTCCTTTGCTTGCGCGCCCTTTGGCAGATAGGACCAGTCGAAGACGGGGGCGGCGTAGCTCAGCAAGTCAATCTTGCGGCCGCGGAAGCCTTTGAGAGTCGGCTTGTAGTGGCGGTGGAGTGCCTTTTGGGAGCTGGGGATGGAAAAGTCGACGGTCGGGTAGAAGGGCACGGCGGCCCGCAGCCGGCCCTGCATGCTGGGCAGCGATGCGAGCGTAAGGGCCAAGTTGCCGCCGGCGGACCATCCGGCCACAGCAACTTTCTCGGTGTCAATGGGCAGCGACATATCCGCCAGCACGGCCAGAGCCAGAGCTTCGAGATCGTAGACGGCGGTGGGGAAGGGTGAGACGGGACCTTTACGATAATTGAGCTCAACTGCCATCGTGGGTACTTTGGGGTCGGACCGCACAAAGTCATAGTCCCAGGCATCCGAGTCCTGCGGGTTGCCAATGACGAAACCGCCACCATGGATGGTGAACAGGAGAGGAATCTTTGGCTGCGGGTGGGTGGCCGTCCGGTCATGGTGCGGGGGGTAGAAGATGCTATCATGTCAGCATATGTACGATAATTAAAACATAATATTGTATTTTAGCGGTCACTTACTGGACATTAAGCGACGGCCGGCACTCGTATGTCTTGATGATGTCGGGGCGCTTCTCTGGCAGAAAAACCCGGTCCTTGACCTTTTGGCCGTAGTTCACCAAGATGTTGCCCACGTAGAGGCTGAAGCCACCGAAGCCGAAGAGAAGTGTCTCTGCCCAAGTAAACGGCGGCCGTGATGGCGCCTCTCTGTCCTCGGCCTCTGTGAGGAGTCTCGCAGTTCGTTCCGGTAAGGTCATGGTGACAGTCTTGTTCTCTTGCTGTTGTGGGAAATGATGTCAAAGGGGTTGCAGTTTCGTCTTGGCAATGCAAACTAGAAATTGAGAAAAGAACCACCAAATGTATTGTCAATTGCGAGGCACATGAAAGCGTCGACATGCAGTACGCCGTTCTGCCTTCGTGTGTTGGTGTTGATTTTCCGCACGTTCTGCGAGACGATGTCGAGGAACCCTGGTTCTCCCCGCACCTCAAAAACACCTAAACTCTGCCAGCTGCAGCTCCCGTTTTGTGCTAACTTAAATTTAAGATCTGTGCTCCCAATCGCGGCTCTACACAACGGCAATAGGCGAAGGACTAACTAAAGCTGAGCCAACTCCACTTTCGACAAACTCTGGAGTGCGGTTTGTCGGCCTGTCGCTGCTGCCTTTTTCTACCTCTTGTGACAGAAATAATGTTCACCGAAGGAAAGTGGCAGGCAGCGGAAATTAGAGGTAGGCGCGAAGGAGAATAAGCTGGGCTAGTGGCTGCGGCCGACGGGCGACGAGGGGGGATTCCAAGGTTCCCATTGCAAATTTACGGTGTAGATTTCTTAATTTTTGTGCCGTGGTTTTTAATACTAGAATATGGTCGAATTACATGTAATTACAATACAGTATGTGTAGCCTATTATAGCAAAACAATAAGCCATAACGTCTATATACACTATATTGCTCCTTCAGTACGCTGCACCCTGCCCGTTCATGAGAACATTCACTAGCACCGGCAGCTAGACAAACCACAAAGACAAGGTGTCTAATATAACAAATGCGTCTATTCTCGGCGTCTTACCGGCTCGCGATATCCACCGCGTCGTCTGACAGACGCAACGGCGCGGTGCAACACTTCTCTGGGTTTTATTTGGCCAAGTCTTGGATTGCCTAATCAGGAAGGTTTGCGCGACTTGCTCTCATCGTTGACGTTGACCCAACGTCTGTTGTTTTGTCATAACCGTCATGCTTCAGCTGCTCTATTGACCCGACTGATAACGTGTCACACTTTCGTCGACTTATGTTGCCCAAGTTGGCAAGCGTCTCAAGGAAATAAAAGCTCGTGTTCAAGTGGAGCGTGCCCCTGTGAATCAAGATGCCGTTCGTAAGTTCCGTAATCCCAGCAAGATGCAACGCGAAGAGCGACGTATCACTCCAAGCATCCCTTAGGAGTTGAGAGATGGGAGGTATAAAGACCTCACGGTAGTTCGTTTTACCCTGTATCGGTTTATTTACTCAGAAATATACTCCAAGACTCTCTCAAAAACCATTCATGGAATCCAAGGCACCACTAATATCACCATGGTACCAAGCCTCACTCTCTACCACTCGCCACAGGCGTGCTCCATGGTCGTCAACAGCCTTCTTGGGGACCTGGGCCTCCCCTATAAGCTGGTGAACATGCGCATGGGCGCCAACGGCTTCGAGTCAGCCGACGGCACCGTCAACCACGAGCAGTACCTCAAGATCCACCACCTTGGCTATGTACCCTGTCTTCTCGTCGACGGAGTATCTATCACCGAAATGCCTGCTATTCTCACGTACATTGCCAACCTCGTCCCCGAGAAGCGTCTCCTGGGTGACAATCTTATCGAACAATCTTTGGTCCTCGGGTGGGCGGCATGGCTTTCCGGATCGCTGCATGGCCGTGGCTTCGGTGCCCTCTTTCGGCCAGCACGATTTACCAACAATGAGTCACATTACAGCGAGATCAAGGCCAAGGGCCTTTCGTATGTCAAGGAGTGCTACAATCTTATTGATAAGCGACTGAAAGGACGGGACTTTCCAGTCGGCAACCACGAGACCATTGTCGACTTCAATCTCATCGTGTTCTACTTTTGGGGTCTGGAGCAGAATATTGACATGGCACAGGCCTACCCGGAGTACGACAAGCTATTTGCACGCATGTCCAAGAAGGCGGCCGTATCCAAGATTGACAAATTTTCTCGGACTGCGTTGGTATTCGTTCCCGACGAATAAGGATTAATGGCAAAAGGTTGGATATGTTGGCTTATTCGAGTCTAATCAAGCTAGAAATGTACCTAGTTGAGCATACTAGATTGTGCGTAAAATATGTGCAGTATTGTTTTTAAGACCCCCCTTTTCCAAGCATGCGGTTTAATCAGTACTAGACATTTAAACGAACTCGAAGTTTTTGTATTCAATTAAATAAATAGAAAACTCAAGTCCATACGATCCAGCCTTTCAATAATTAACAAGGGAAACGTCAAGCACAACCAACTCGCCGAAAGTATCAGATAATTAATGTTATTGCACTCGGCAGTGTCCGATATACTCATTACAACCGAGTATCTTTTTCTTGTTAAATATCAGTGATACTAGAGATGCGGGATATCGTTAGACATGTCATGGTTTAACGTGTATGAACGTCCATCGGGCAAAAGATCGTCGATCCAGTAAGTCAGTAATGCATGCCAAATCCGCAACAGACGAGATGTGAGCCACTAAAAAGCCATTTCGGTTCATCGGACTTTGCCGCACTCCCCGCACCATGTGCTCCTAAACCCAACACAATGATGCGTCTTTGATATGATAAGAAACCATCTTATCATTCACTGGCTGATACCGGTTGATACTGGCACCGGGTCCGGATGTCACCGCTGGCAAACGAAATACAGTGAAATACGACAATCTTTCCAAGGTACAGTTGGAGCAAAACATGAGAATATCATCGAAACAGCGAGAAGGTAAACTCATATTTATTAAGAACACAGCTGCTTGCTAGTCAACGACGGAAAGAACGTCGCGTCATTGAGCAGGCAACACGAACAAGCAGTGTCAATTTTACACCACAGCACAAACTCCATCGGCGAAATGACTGCTGCAACATCCTACGTCGACCGGGCTCTGCCCAAGGTGAGCTCACCAGTCTAGGTGACATTACTTGTCGACTTACGGGAGAAAAATCACTGACCTAGCCTCCGGGCTACAGATCTCCCTTCACGATTTCGAGAACCGTATTGACGAGATCACGGCCGAGCTTTGCGACGCTGCCGAGAACGTCGGTTTCTTTGCGCTCATCGACCACGGCATTACTGAGCAGGAGGTCGACACCATATTCAACACGTCCGAGGCTTTCTTCGCGTTGCCCAACGAGGTCAAGGCCACCGTGCCCTGGAACAACAAGAATGTCGGCTGGGAGAACAAGAACCAGATCCGACCCAGCACGGGCGCCGCCGATAATAAGGAGTCCTACCAGATGCAGTTTGGCGAGAATATGGACACGGGCGGCCGCGGCACCGCCGATGGCAGTGTGTGGCTGGGCGACGACCAGCTGCCCGGTTTCCAGGCGCGCTGCCGCGCGTTTATGAACCGCTTGCAGGCCGTGTCCGAGAAGCTAATGCTCTGCTTTGCGCGCGGCCTGGGCTTCCCCGACGACTACTTTGTCCGTTTCCACGATGCCCGCCGCCCCAACTGCCAGTCCGTGCTGCGCATGCTGCACTATTTTGAGACCCCCTTGCCTCCCGCCGATGGTTCCGCACCGAACGAGGTCTACCACCGCGCCGGTGCGCACGCCGACTGGGATTTGGTGACCTTGTTGTTCCAGCGCCAGGGCCAGTCGGGCCTTGAGATCTGTCCCGGCCGCGAGGCCGTCACCGAGTTTGCCCTTGGCGATACGTGGACACGCGTCGACCCAGAGCCCGGCACCATCATCTGCAACATTGGCGATCTGATGATGAGCTGGTCTGACGACCGCTTCAAGTCGACCTTCCACCGCGTCAAGGCGCCCTGCGAGCCGGGCGACTACTACGGCGAGCGCTTCAGCATCGCCTTCTTCAACCAGCCGTGCTCAGATGCCGTGATCCAGGGCCCACTCAAAAAGTACCCGGCCGTGACAGGTGCGCAGTTTACGCAGAATGCCATGGACCGCCACTTTGCCGCGTTGCAGGCTAAGCTGGCCGCCGAGAAGGGCGAGTCGACATCGACGGCGGCACCGGCGGCGCCGGCGGTTACTGCTTCGGTGCAGGCGGCTGCATAAAGGGAGACGGCGGGGGAAGAAAGGAGGCTTTCGAATTTGACATTATTTTGTAGCTTTGTGTATGGAGGTGCGAGTCTTAAATAAAGAAATGAACACGGTAAACCAAAGAAAAAGAATGTCGTCGGAACGCGTTTGTTTCGAACGAATGCAACAACCCGCTAAACAGCACTACGGTGACCTTCGCTACAGGGGACCTCAAGGGCTGTTCGTCATCTTCGAAAAATCACGGGCCCGCTGTTCCCATTTTGGAAAGTACGGGCCCGAGGTTTCCCAGTCTGGAGATTCTCGCTCGTATAAGAAACCCCGTCGTACCTGCCATCCCATTACACCAAGGCGATGCCATGGCACACTTCCTTTTCCATATATACATTCTTTACATATACTTGATATATTGTACGGCTCACACCCTTACGAATGTTCGCCATGGACGCACCTCAATCGCCCATTCAAAAGAACGCGTGCGGAAAGTGTGCTCGCCGCAAGATCCGTTGCGACCGACGACAGCCATGCTCCAACTGCGTGGCTCACGCTCGTATGACGGCGAGACGCAACCGCAACAAAAAGGATGTATCTGGACATGACGTGGAAATAGAATGCATATATGTTGAGCCACCTCCAGGACGGCGGCTGCGCCGACACAAACATGCTCGTACGGTCCCATCGAATCTCGCAAACGACCTCATGGACCGACTACAGATGTACGAAGACCTGTTACAAAAGAATGGAATAACAGCTCCTCAATCTTTTTCACAAGAAGAGCTTCCAAGCTTTCACGAGCCATTGCCACGGCCAGGGTCTTGTGAAAGCTGCAATGATATCGTCAGTGACCACCGGATATGGATTGCCTCCCCATGGGAGGCTAAAATGGCAGCAGGCAATGACCCGACAACATCATCGATTGCGCAGACACCGTCTTCTGGGGTAGATACGATCGTTGATTTAGCAAATACCAGAGAGGGGATGAAAACATGGCCAACGGTGGTCCACGAGGACGCTGCCGACGAGGAGCTGGAACTGTGGCGGTCGTTACCACCCGAGCTGCGCAACCCGCCCGTCTCGGAAATCTTTGCTAGGCGCTTCTTTGGCCAGAAAACCATAAATGAGCGTTCACTCAGCGAAAAAATCCCACAGCCGTTGGAAATGAACACGACAAGCATCCTCTTCGGCACTTCCAACCTGGCGCCCGTACCACACCCAGAACCACGCATGATCCTTCACCTGTGGCAGACCTTCATCGACAGTGTCAACCCTGTCATGCGAATTGTACACGTGCCGACGACACATAAACAGATTGTTGATGCGAGCTGGGACCCTGCCAACGCACCGCCGGCCACTGGTGCGTTGATGTTTGCTGTATATGCGCTGGCCCTGACATCGATGACTATTTCCGAGTACGCCGACATGTTTACAACTACAAAGACGAGACAAACATCAGATGACGCTGTCCCGCCCAAGAGGGAACTTCTGACAAAATACCGTATGGGTGCCATGCAGTGTCTTGTGGCCGCCGGTATATTGACGACGCGCCGCCTCGACGTCCTTCGCGCCTTTACGCTGTTTATCCTCGCCGAGCCGGACTCGGAGCTGTGCAGCACCCTGGCTTCCACAGCTGTACACCTGGGCCTCAAGCTGGGCCTGCACCGAGAGACGAGCAAGAGCACACCGGAAGGTACGGGGACCCTGTCATTCTTTGATCGCGAGATGAGCGTCCGTCTCTGGTGGCAGATTCTCGGCATTGACGCCCGCATGCGTCTGGCCGTCAGTCTTAGCTACACTAATAGCATTAGTACGATGGGAAGCAACAAGCATAGCAGATTTGCGACGGGAGGCAACTACTTTGGCAGCAGCATGCCACTGACCGACTTGGTTGACCTTCGGCTACCACTCAACGTGAACGACGCAGACTTGCACCCGGACATGACGTGTGCGCCAGTAGAGCATGCTGGGCCGACCGAGATGCTCTATGTCAGAGTCAAGTACCATACGGCTCCATGGATGCAAACGTTTGCGCAGAAGAAATTTGTTTCGAGCACCAGTGGCGATTTGGGAGAGGTGTCCACGCCCGCAGGCCACCTATTCCACACTCAGACTTTGCCAGCCATGAAGAACTGCGCCATTGACGAGCTTGAGCAGCTGTACACGAACATATGCCATCAGTTTGCCGACCCACGAATCCCGCTGCACGCCGTGAGCTCGAGCATGGCGCGTATGGCTGTTGCACAGCTGCGGTTTCAGGCATACCACCCGCGGACGTCGGCTGCACAACCACCATCACAACCACCATCTGCATTAGCAAACGGGGAACAGGTATCTGTGATACCCGAATTCTCACGATACAACGCCGACGCCACGTTCAAGCATGCTCTGAGCATTCTAGAGATGTGCTTTGGATGCCGACAGGTGGCTGGTGTGGGCAACGGTTTCGCAGCGTTTCAGCTGCTTGCCGATTTGGTGATGCGTGTAGTGATGGATGCGATAGTGTATGTTCTATGCATGCTGCGGGTGCGGACATGCGGCGAGAACGATGATGACGAAGAGCGGGCCAAAATCGACTCGGCCTGGCGCATGATTGAGTTGTTCTACAAAGAGTACGCCGAGGACCTTGCTGCAGCCACAAGTGCTTACGAGCCGCACTTATTGCATATGCACCACAATGCTAGTCACACGAGAGAACCCAGAAACAATGATGCAACCACAGAGGAGAACAGAAAACTGGCGGCGGGAGCCACGTTCGTTGCTGCGTTTACGGACTTGACGCTGGAGGCTTTTGATGCTCATGAAAAGGCTTGGCTCGGTCTGGGGAAGGGAGCTCTTATCACGCCAGAATTTATCGCCGAACTTCGGGCACAGAAAAATACACAAAGAGAATTTCTCGATCCATCGTCAGCGGCCGGGACCGGATTGGGCGAGATGCTGTTACAAGCAGACGACTTTGCCATGGACTGGGAATATCTGAACAACCTGTTGCAAATATGACGCAAACAAGGATGGAAGAGGCCTTCGAAAAAGAAATATCGTATTTCGAAAATTCGACCAACGCCATGCTACTCGCTTTGCAGCGGCACCCGTAGGTACACAGCTTTGCTCAAATTTTATATTTATTTTAAGCCTTCACCTCCTTGTCCAGCTACCGTTGGTCTGCAATAATGGCTGCTCAAGTTTATCGTACGCCGCGACCGCCGGCGCACCTACAAAAGCCGTCAAAGTTCCCCGTTTACCCCGTCACCATAAAGTAGTTGGCCGCCACCGGCTCCCCGAGATGAGCCGCGGTCGCAAAGTCGGCCAGCTTGAATCCTATCCGGCTCTTCACGACAGACGCCTGCGACGCCGGCACGGCAAACCCGGCCGGCTGCACAAACAGCACCTCGACATAGTGGTGCGGGTGGGCTGGGTTTTCCTTGGGCGGAGCGGGCCCCATGTACGAGGCCGGGCTGGTGGCTGCGGACGTCAATGTGGTGGCGCCGCCACTGCCGACCTTGAAGTCCTGGATCATGGCGTGCAGAAGGGTGTTGCGAGTGGTTCCCGAGGGCCTGGATAGGGTTAGCGGGAATGCGACGGGAGCGAGTAGAGAGGAAAGAGGAGAGAGGCGAGAGGTGAGAGGACGTAAGAGTACTTACACGTCGAGGTCAATCATGACAAACAAATACGTCTCCGTGGCGTTGGCAGCAGCGAAGCCAATCGTCGGCAGCTTTGCAGTTTCTTATTGCGTTAATGCATCAGAAGAATCATCCTTGCAACGAAGACAGAGTCTCACCTTCTTTGGCTAGACTGGTGCCCGCGGGTGACACGGCCTTGCTTCCAAAGGTCACATCGAGATGTGTAGCCACGCTTGGCGTAAAGCCGTCGGGCGTCTGCGCTGAGACGAGGCCTACTGCGGCTGCACAAACAGAGACGATAGATGCCTTCATCGTGGATCTCGGATTCGTTTTGAATTTGTAGATGGTGATAGTGCAATTGGAGGTGATAATGCTCTACCTCTGTCGTATTTTGTCCTCGACAACTGTCCATATTTGAATTGAAAATACGGTAGAAGCAGCAGGCACAAAAGGAGAGCAATCTACACCGGCTCAAGTGATGACGGCAAAAGGGGCTCGACATGCCCTTCCGCTGATAATTTACCATCTTGGCTCGGCAAGAGAAACTTTTATTGCCATCGGCTGGTAGGAGTATTGCATTTGATCTTTGACCTCCCTTCTGTGTCGCACTCTGCTATTTTTGGAAAACAAAAACGTATCAACTAGGCCGCCGTGTGTTTGGTCGTACTCAAAATCGAGATATGCGTATATAATTCAAAAATTATTACTGAAATAATAAGCTACAAGTATTCAAATTGTATTCTCCATAAACCTTCCACGCACAACCCCTCCCTTCTTAACCTTCAACATTTCTCGTCATGGACGCAACTGACAGTGGCCGTCAAATGGCCGGCGTCTCATTATTTACCCCGGCTACCACCACGCGGTGTTCCGGTTGACGGCGGTGGACTCTGGTACGAAGAGGCACCAGTGCCGTGGTGTTTTGTCGCCATGTCGTAATCATCGTCCGTAATGCGGTCACGATCGGGACTGACGTCCCGTGCCGAGCCGCGGGTGTTGGCGCTTGAACCGCCGTCCGCCTGGGTAGGTGTGCCGTCGTTGAAGCTGGAGCCTGGACGATCCCGCTCCGACCGCGTCGGTGTCCGGTTGCGGCTGCGCACACGCTTATCAAAGTCGCCGCCACCACCACCGCGTGAGCGAGCAGACGAAGGCGGTGCACGGCCGTCTCGGTAGTACGCGTCGTCTCGATCCCGGTCACGAGCGCGTTCTCGTTCTCGGTCACGGTCGCGGTCATCGTACGGGTCCCGGTCTCTCTCACGATCACGCTCGAGGTAGCGGTCGTATCCGGCGTTCGACCGCGGCGAGAAGCCTCCGTCGTATTCGCCGCCGTTACGACGCCGGAAGTCCTGCAGGCCCGCTCCACCTCGAGCAAATCCACCGCCGCCCTGGTTATAGTCGCGGTCTCGGCGGTTTCTGTCATAGTCTCGATCCCCGTCGTAGCCTTGGTCGTAGTCGCGATCTCGGTCTCCGCCATACCGGCTGCCGACATCGTAACTGCGGTCGTCGGGTCCTCGGCGACGTCGGTCATAGTCGTCGCCAACCCCACCGCGGCGGCCACTCTGCGGCGTCTGTGGGGCCGGGCTGGAAGGGCCGCCAAATCGGGTAGAGGAGCTACCGCGGAAGTCATCGTCGAGGCGGCGGGTCTGCAGCTGCTTGTCGCGGTCACGGTCACGGTCACGCTCTCTCTCCCGCTGTGAGGCAGACGATGAAAAGTCAGGATCTTCGGCAGTGACGTGGTCGTCAGCACGGATGCGGTCGATGCGGGCCGCTTGCTTGTCGTCACCACCACGGGCGTCGATCATGTACTTTTCGAACCGCAGCGTGGCCCGCGCCACCTTGAGGAACTGCTCATCACTCAGGACAGCGGCGCCAAGCTCCGGGACGATTTTGCTGTTGTCACTGCGGTCACCTTGGCGCTGGATCCAGGACTGGCGCTTGTCGTAAAACGCCAGGGAGCTCGCGATCTGGAAAGCATTGCGGATCTGTCGGCCATTCCAGCGGCCCAAGATGTTTCGGTCGAAATGGTTGCGGGCAAACTCCATAACCTTCTCGCGGTTGACCACGAGGTGGTGAGCAAGCTCGTCTTTGTGCGTGTCCTTTTCCTTGTCTTTGTCCTCACGTCCGCGGTGTCGGCCATTGTCGTCGTTGTCACTGCCAGCACCACCATTTTCAACGGACCTGGAACGGCTTGGGATTTCCTTGCGGCGGGCCGACTGGTCCCGCTTGCGGCTCTCGTGCCTCTTGCGGTCAATCTCCTCGATGCGGTCAATGTTCATTTCAAAGATTTGGAGCGTCTGCTGGCGGTCGAGGGGCGGGTAGTAGAGGCTCATGTGGATGCGCGACTTGAAGGCCTCATCAAGGGTGCCGACACGGTTCGTGGTGAGAAACAGAATGCCGCTGTAGTACTCAAGCACCCGCAAAAAGACAGACACGAGGGCGTTGCGCTTGAGATCGTCGCGCGTGCGCTCCGCCAAGAAGATGTCGGCCTCGTCCAGCAACAAAATGCAGTCCCAGAGGTGGGCCAACCGGAAAATCTCTTCGAGAGACCGCTCGACCTCCTTGGGCGTGAAACCCAGATCGCCGCAGGTAATCACGAAAAGGGGCTGCTGGTTGGACTGGGCGACGGCTTCTGCAGTAGCGGTCTTGCCGACACCGGGGACGCCGTGCAGCAGAATCACCAAGCCCTCGCCCTTGCCTTGGATCAGGTCTTGGCCAAGACTAAAGTGGCGCGGGCTTTTGCTCTCCTTTTTGCGGAAGTGGCTATCCACAAGCGCCATGACCATTTCCTTGTGCTGGGGGGCGATCTTGAGGTTCTCAAACACGTTGGACTGTTGCTCGATCTTGGACAGGTAATGCACGTCGAGCTGGACAAACTTGCGGTCGCGCAGAACATAAGCCATGACACGGCCGGGGAGCAGCTGTAAGTTCTCCTCTGACAGCTCGTAGCTCGTGTCAGTATTACCCGCCATGTATGCCACGAGGAACGGGTCTTGGTCGGCGTAGTCGTTGGTCTCGATGGCGTGGGCGCCGTCACGCATCTGGGTGATCTCGGTTGTGCGGCGGACAACACGGGTGCGCTTTGAATCAGACCACTGGATGATGGCTATTTTATCGTCCAAGGACGTCGTCCACTCCTGGTCCATGCGCGACGGGTCTTTGAAGGTGGGCTTCCAGCTGGGCAGGGCCTGCAGGGCAGCCTTAAAGTCGACAATGACACTACTGTCAATGTGTTCCGGGTGCTTCATGAGTTCGCCGGCGTTGTCTGTCAAAGTGTCGCCATTGGGGCTCGTAGTCAATGTCCACCCGCGGTAGTAGAGATGACGGGCCTCGACGTAGGTCTGAAAGTCTTTTCCGGCGGGCCGCAGACGGTCAGGGCCTTGGTTGCTGGTGCCTTTGCTTGAGCTGATGTGGTATCGGATTGGGTATACCGGCAGTGTCTTGATGTCCCATTCACCTTCGTAGGGCTGCACATCGAAGCGGTACTTGACGGGTCCGTAGTTCTTGCCGTCAAAGTCAATGTAGAAGCACGAAATGTAGAAGCGGTGGTTCTTGTCGTATTCTTCCGACTTGGAGTCGCTGATGCTGGGCGGGTTCGTGTACTGGATCTTCCAGATGGGCTGGTAGACGGCGGGTGAAGGCTTGGCAGCAGTGTAGTTGGTGGAGCTGCCAAACTCGGCCTGCGTCGGCGAGTACACGACGTCGCCTGGGTGGAAGAGGTAGGCCAGGTCGGAATAGCGGATGCGCTGCTTGGTCGTGCCCTTGTACGAGTCGGCAAGATGCATAATGTTCTTGTCGACAAAGTCGACGTAGCACTGCAAGTGGTCGATGGCCTCTTCGCTGTAGAACAGCTCCTCTGGAATGGTGGCATCTGCGGCGTCATCAGCCTCGGAGCCGCTGCCGGACTCGGAGCCACTGCTGCTGGTGACACTCGCTGACCTGCTCCGTCTCCTGCGTTCGGCCGAAGTTTGGCGGCGGCGACCCTTCCCATGGGGACGGCGGTAGGTAGGCCCCGTGTTTTTCACATCGGCCTCCTGGTCTTCCTTTTCTGATCCCTTGGCTCCCCCGTCGGTCGGCGATTTTGGGTTGGCCTTTCTCTCAGCCACCGTCTGACGCAGCTCTTCCAGCGCTTCCTTGACCTTGGGCTGGTAGTGGATGAAGGCGTAGAAGGGACGGAAGAAGGTGCGCGGCTTGTCCGCCTTCATGGACGAGGTCATGATGGGGCGCAGGTGCGCCAGGATATAGCTTGACTGGATGCGCACGCGCTGGATCCAGATCTCGTCCGTAACGGTGCCGAGGCGCGGCTGGTTGCTGATGGTGGCCACATGGCGGTACTGCCGGCCGCCGCGCTTGAGCAACTCGCGCGACACTTCGTCCTTGATGTCGTAGCCAGCCTCGAGCACCTCGATGGCGTAGACGCTCTCCTCCTCACTGAAGTAGTTCTTGAAGCCCTCGTAGTTCGTGCGGCGAACTTTGGGGATGATTGGCGGCCGAGGGGGCTCGACGGGGCTCTCGGTGCGCTTCTTCCGGCGGCTGCGGCGACCTGTCAAGCTGCCGCGGTCGCTCTTGTCGCCGTCGGCATTGTCGTCCTCGCCGTCTTTGTCGGCATCGTCGTCGTCGCAGGCTTCGGCGCCGGGTAGCCCATCGGATGCTTCTTCGACGATCTCAACAACATCAACTTCGTCGTTGAAGCCTGCCGTCTCAACGGACTCAGCCAGGCCGGACTGGCTTTCGGTTGTGATCAGCGCCGGAGGGGTGGCCTGTGAGTTGAAAAGAAAGTAGCGTTAGCACGGCTGGAGAGCCAATTACCCCGTACTTCACCAGTAATGCCGCGTACTCCCCGTGACGACGCGACGACTGAGTGGGATTAAGCTTGGAAGCGTCAAACAGCACTAACCATTGTACCAGCGGGTGTTCCCTAGCGACGGAAACGGTGCTGATTTGGTCTTGCAGCTTGTCCAAGTGGACAAATCGAAACAACAGACAACAATTCAGCAAAATAACAAAAATGACGAGACGTTTGCCAACAGAGCCGAGAAGCTGGGGGACCAGAAAGAGGAGAACCAAAATATAAAAAGGGGTAGCTGCTGGAGCTATTTATGCCAGCCTAGGTGCTTCGATTAGAATCGAGCTGACCCCAGCAACGTGCATAAGCTGGATCAACGATCCTCTCCCGTTGTTAGAGGAGGCTCCATATCCCCATATCGTCTACTCTATATGTAAGCAGAGCAGCGTCTGGCGATGCGAAACAGCGTCAGGGGTTTCCTACATGTCGAGCTGGGGGAGGAGCTGGGCGGTTGTGGGTGGGCGGCAAGGCGGCTCGAGCCAATCACTGGCACGCTGGCGGCAGCCGCATAGGACTATTGCTGTCAGTGCATCGATCCTCCGAAAAGAAGCAGGGATGTATTCTCGTGGGCGTTATTCGACCACTTACAATGGTCGATGAAGCGGAATATGGTTGCGGCCGGGTGGGGGGATTTGTGCCCATTCTGGAAGACGGTGCAGAAATGTGCAGCAAAGTGCAGAAATGTGCAGCAAAGTGCAGAAATGTGCACAAAAGGTGCAGGCCAGCTGGCAGGTGGGTTACTGCGAGGCTGTGCCCATGCAGCTGAAATGAGAAAGGCACCACTGGGGGACGATCCAGGCCGGAAAGCGCAACGCACCAAAGCGGTGCCTCGTAAACAAGGGAGAACGACTGTCAGGTCCGCCGCGTAACACCGTCGGCGCTCCTGCCCAATATCTTACCAGTCAACTTGAGCCTCATTTTCAAAATTCGGGCGATGGCCACTTTAGTGGGAACGGGATGAGGTTGTCCAGGCTGTGAGCCAGAGTGTAAGCCTGCACCCTTGAAACTTTGACCTTTTGTTTCTTCTTTTCTTTACTTTCTCGCATTTCTTTTCTTTCATGCCAAACCAGGAATGGAAAAATGGGATGACGTGTGTCAACCACGACTGTTCCGTCTGAGAGGGTACCCTAAAGAATACATTTCAAGAACACAGCGCGAGAGCACAGAGCGAGAACACTCGCCAGGACATGTTGACAACGCGCCATGCCTCTCATACCTGCCGCACAGGCACCCGCCACGGAGCTCAGCGACGATGAGGGCCTTGAATTGGCCGCCGGCACCGGCAGCAGCAGCAGCAACCTCGACAACTCCCGTGTGTCGGCCATGTATCTGAGGCATCACGGCGATGAAATTCACCAGGCGCTTGATGTGCGAGTCAATCCATCAACGTACTCAGAACAGCGTGGTCAAGTGGAGGTCCTGAAATTACCGTAGGTTGCCCTTGTACTGCTTCTTTGTCTTTTCTGGTGCCCCGTCTTATTTTCTATCCACCCCTTTATGTCTTAAATCGGTACCATTTCTCTACCTTACTCCCCCCTTCTCCCTCACCTTTGTTGTATTCCGCAGTTGTTCGTTGACAGCCAACTCCACTTGGCGACCAAGCTCTGAAGTCATTCAGCTTCCACCTTTACCACTACTAACACTCTTCCCTTTTCCCACTTTAGCAATGTTGAGGCCGCCCTAGCATGGTACCGAAAACAGTACACAGATGTCCCGTTTGACGTCTTCAATTGTTCATGGGATGACTTGTTCTGCCAAATAGCCCGTGCCCAAGGTGACCACGACGCCCGCAACGGACGCAAGGGCAGTGTCAGTTGGTTCAAGTATTTATGGCGCAAGGCTGGATCCAAGTCGGATGCCATCGAGCCCTGGCTGCATCTGATTCCGGACGAGTACGGCCTGTCCATTGTGCGCGGCGCCATCGGCATCGTCTTCCACATGGCCGAGAAATCTCATGAAAAAGAGCAGTCCATCCTGGGGGGCTTCGAGACCATTACCGAAACCATCCACAATGCCATGAACAAGGGCGTCAGTTTCCAGCGTGAGCCAGAAATGCATGCCTGTTGCCAGGCACTGTACGACTGTCTGGTCGAGGGCATTGCAGACCTGATTTGGTCATTGAAACCAGAGCCAAAAGGTAAGTTCAAGTTGGGCGTGCCTTGAGAGTGGAGGTGAACACGTTTCTTTGTTCTAAAGTTTAAACGCAACGGCAAACAAAAACAAAACAAAAAACAAAAGAAGAAGATAAAAGGACAACAGACAAAGCACTTCCCTTTACATGGACAGTAAATGGCAGGCGGTGAACACACATAGAGCACACGGCAAATACACCGTGAACACATACAACCACAAAACGAAATAAATACTGATCGCATGTCCTCATCCAGGAAAAAACCTTATTGAGAAGCTCAAAAACAGGCAGGAAAGACAGAAAAGCATCAGCATTGAGGGCATGCTAAAAAAGGTCCAAAAGAAATCCTTGGAACTCGATCAGTGTGCCGAACGCATCCTTGCCCGTAACTCCAACGAGACACGCACCGGTGTTGGCCTCTTGCAGGTCGAAGCCTCAGTCGCCCGGTCCATGCTTGTCGAAGCCCGAGACCGCCAGGACCGCATGTTAGACATCAGCCAGCAGACCAACAACAGCGTTCAGCTTGTCGGCCGCGACATAAAGTACCTCGGTGAAGCTGCCAACAAAGTTGTGCGGTACATGGTTGATGAAAACCGCACCCTTCGCGAACGCATCCAATTTTTGGGACAAGATCACAAGCAGGTCATTTCGGCGACAGAGTCGCAGAACGCGACCATTGCCTTTTTGGCTGAGACGGTGATCAGTGAGTTTCCCAATTGCTCAGCTCCAGAATATAGCATTGCCATTGTCATTTGCTGCAATCTCACTAACACTGTCGTCCTCCCACCCGTCTCTCTCAGACCTCAACCGCAACCAGCAATACCTCCTCGAGCAGCAGAGCGCCCTCGTTCGTGACGTCCGCCGGTCTCTGACACCCGTGCCCATGGACCAACCGAATGACATCATCATGTGGCCGACTCAGTTGCTGGACGACCTCGGCGTTTCTCTCAACATGGCCGATACCGATATGATGACTGTTAATCGATACGGCACCTCTTTCAATCCCAGAGCCCACGAACAGGCCCAGTCTTTGCTGGCCACCGACGAATTTTTACGATGGTACCAGAGCCGGCACTCAGGGATGCTGTTTGTCGACGGCAACGACGCCAGTGCCACCCGCAGTTTGATTTCGCCCATGTCGGTGATGTGCTCCTCGCTGTCCATCGTCTTCGAGAAGTCCGGCCAGAGTGGTGAGGCTTTTGTCCTTCGCTACTTTTGCAGTTTGCACAACTCGCAGGAAAGAGACGATGCCGAGCGCGACCGTGCCCGTGGACCGGTGGGCATGCTCCGTTCTCTCCTGGTCCAGCTCGTGGCGGCCCTCGTCAAGGAGGACCTGGCGCGAGGCGGCGGGGAGGGAGAGGACCCGATTCAGGAATACAACCTTGGCAGGTACAACCACGGACAACTCGCCGATTTCCGCGGTAGGCTGCGCGACGGCTACCTATGGGAACTGTACATTGTATTCATTGAGTTGCTAAAGTATGTGCCGAAGGACAGACCCGTCTACTGCATTGTCGACGGCGTCTCGTCTTTTGAGGACGACCGGTACGGGGCCGACCTGAAGGATGTCTTTACCGACTTGATCCGGCTAGTTTCATATTCCCAGGCCAACCTGAAGCTGCTGTTTACGTGTCCCTACCGCAGCGTATATCTTGTGCCTACCGAAAGATTGATTCTACAGGAAGACTACCTGAGGCTCCAGCCGGGAGGCCGTGGAGGACTGGGAATGATCACAGAGTCGTCAGTGACGGGTCGTCTGCCACGATAAGGAGGGACGTTTGGAAGCCCATTTCGTGAACTAATTTCTCACCACATTTTATTTCATGTTCTGATGTTTTCTTCTTTTATGAAACGACAGGCGTTCTTGCTTCGTTTGGGCTTTGTTTTCGAGCTTTTCGTTTCCACATACTTATTTTGGCATACGATAATCAGCACCGCAGTCCCATATCAAAGTTTAAGCAGAATGGTGGGATACTAGGGCGGTCTAACGGGTACGATTAGCAATCATGGCCTTCGATCGCTTGAGTTGAAGTCTCACTCTCATCGCTGATTATTATTATTATCGTTATTTTTTTTTTGTAGTATAAAATTTTTCTGTGACAATTTTTGTATGTAGTTAATTGTTTTCAACAAATGTGAAGCTTTCGTTTACATCCTGATGTTACCGTAAGAGCCTCTTCATGACGGACGAGGCTATCACGGCAAGGCCAGCAGGCGAGAGTTTCTAAAGTTGGTGGCCTGATTTTGTTATATGCTAGGTGCCTACAGGCACCTCTGTTTTGAAAAGCTTTCTTTGGGCAAAAGGAAGCCTGGTGTTCGTCGTCTGAATTGGTGACTGAAACGCGACAGTGGCTTCCGTTTTAAACGGCAATCGTCAACAGCTTTGTACAACAGAATTCCGTCCACCCAGGCTTTTCGTCCATGGCACATATAGCGACGACCAGGCATCAACTTTCGATGGGGTCTATTGAAAAGATGGTGCCTTGGCATGACGGGTGACAAATGTTTGAATGGCAGCGTTACAGTGAACATAACGGCTACGATTTCTTTGATGCGATTTCATCATCGCGCTGCGCCTCTTTTAAGTGCCCTAAACAGTGACTGTTTCTTGTCCCTGTCTGTTCACTGTTGAACAGCAGCAAAATTTATTAGGTACATCACATCCCCGCCAGTTTGTGCCGGTTTTGCAGCGGCCCTTGACCATATTCAGATATCTGAGTCACGACCTTTCGCCGGAGGCACCTGCATTATCAAAGTCGGGCTTTTCATGCATCAGGCAGACAACGATCATGGCCCTGGCCATCCACTGTAATACGACGTACGGAGCCAGCAGAGGCGCACTGAAACAAGACAGTGCAGAACGGATAGCTGGCGACACCTGGAGAGAGCCAGTACCAGACCATAGACCAGTGAAAAAGCAATTGCATCGCCAAAGCACGAAATTCTGCTGCCTGAGCGCCTCATCGGTACATAAACCGTTCTTGACGACCTTGAATTCACGACGATAGCAACAATCACCAAACATCATTCATCTTGAACGGCAAAACAAAAATTCTGCTCACCCAGCGCCACCTCCCACCACCACCACCGCCCCCCAATATTACTATGGCCCCTCCACCCCCACCTCCCGAGGTCTTTCAGTACACAATCGACCCGTCACTGGAGGAATTCAACGTCACGCCCAAAACGTGGATCGAGGCCAACAAGAAGCATTTCCACGGCATCGCCGTCTCCAATGTCGTGTTTGACGACCAGGACCGGGTGCTGCTGGTCCAGCGCGCCGCGCACGACTCGATGCCCAACCGGTGGGAGGTCACGGGCGGCGCCGCCGACGAGCCGGGCGACGACAAGTTCGAGCCCGTCGACGGCGCGCACCCGCGCAACACCATCCTGAGCGGCGCCGCCCGCGAGCTCTGGGAAGAGGCCGGGCTTGTCGCGACGCGCTTCACGCACCTCGTGCCACAGCCGGCCGAGGCACCGCTGCGCGATGCCACGGAGGCGCCGCCACCGTACTTCAAGGACCATGCCGGGTATGTTTACACGAACCGGACCGGGACGGTGCTGTACCTGCGGTTCGCGTTCCATGTGCTGGTCCAGAGCACCGACAAGGTGACGCTGGACCCCGACGAGCACCAGGACTATGTGTGGGCGACCGAAGACGAAGTGCGCAACGGCATGACGGCGGCGTACCGGGACATTCCTGCGACCGTGCCGGCGACGCGGGCGTACATCCTGGAGGCGTTCCGACTGCGGCGCCAGGCCAAGGAGCAGAAGCTGTGACCCGCCCCTCCAGTGTACGGATGCATTTCAGTTACGAGTTATTTCATGTCACAAAAAGATCTTTGGCAGGGGAGGAAAAAGTTTAATTTGTATTTTTCTTGAACTGTTTCAAGAAAAAAAAAGAAGGCTGATGCTGGACTGCCGATAGAGTTTCAAGTCATACGGAGGATGCACAGCAAGAGGTATCGATAGAAGTAGAGCCAAGAAGCAATTAAAAATTACAAATATAAATGAAGGATAGCGGCGCCGGTGCCCGGTTTGGTAAGCCCATGTTGAGAATGTAAAAAGGGGTAGAAGTGCTACAGTATGTGGAGCAAATTGCATCGCATCATACTGGTTTGTGAAGTGACGTCCCGAGCAGTAGGAATACAAAAAATAAAAGAGACAAATCAGGTATAAAACTCCAAAACTGCCGTCTATGAGTTCCCAAAGGTGGAAGGAGGTGACTGAAAAATAAAAAGGTGGGAGATCAAAAATGAAAAATGAGAATAGAAAAGGGTGACGATGACGTCCGCACTCGTGTCGCGACGTTCAACCATCGAACCGTCGAGCGTCAAGAAAAGTTGAGGTAGCGGCTCGTATCGTAAGTGTCGTCAGGCTCATATGCTTTGCTTTTTTTCTTCTTCTATTTCTGTTGCAAAGTGATGCCACTGGTGGGTATCACTTCACCTAGTGACGCGTCACGTCACTTACAGAGAGAAAGCAATAGCGGCGACGGCAGCAGCAGCACCGACAAAGACGCGGGCATCCAGGGACGAAGCACCGGCCGTGACAACCGAGCTAGGGCCAGTGGTGGCACCGGTCGTGTGCGTGGCCGCCGTCGTCGTCGTGGGGTTCAGGGTCGGGCGGGTGTAGGTGTGCGAGCCGTTGCCAGGAGGCGTGAAGGTGACGGTGCCGGTGCCGAGGGGTGCGGTGCCCAGGGAAGTGGTGGACGTGGAGCACGGGACGGTGACGGTGGAAGTGTCAACATCGGTGACGGTGGTGTTGGCGCCAGCCATGGCCGAGCCGAAGGCAGCGGCGGCGAGGACGAACAAAGTCTGGGTCTTCATTGTGAATATGCGTGTGAAGATGAGGTTGTTGAGTGTTAAGGTAGTTTGGTGTGGTAAATTAGGTAAAGCTGATAAGTTTGTGCAGGACGAAGGCCAAGAAACGATTGTTGATATAAACGAAGGACTGGTGGACAGCGAGTGTGATGTCTAGGAGTTGCCTAATTGTTTAGAGATAAAAGGAGACCAGAGTGACGACGACTGGATGAGCCACAGGACGGGGAGGGTAGCGATTCTTATACAGAGATTGGGCGGCGTCGGGCGATGCGAGAGACACGAGACGAGGAGAAGGCGGATGTACGAAGCAGTGAAGAGACGGGGTGTATGTCGTAGTGAGTATTGCAAATCACACACCCTAGACAGAACACTCACCCGTCGGTCCGTTCGCAATTCATACAGGTAGAGATGGTCACATAATACGGTGATTGTGCAAGAGAGTGCGGCCGTCGTCCTTCTCGCACAATCCACCCATGGCCATTTCGACTTACACGCCCCCCGGTGGCGAGAGCTTATCAACAAGGGAATGGCAGGCAGAGAAGGCCGAAGAAGGAAAGTGAGAAGCAAGAAAAGAGACAAGAGACAGGAAAGGCTGAAGGCCCCACTCACACCCTTTTTTTACACCTACACGGTGATAGCAGGCTGGCAGGGAACCCAAGGCGTGGGATGGTTGTCCTCCCGTATCCGCCTGCCTGCCAAACTGTCAGACTTTGTGTGCGTCACTCGCTGTTTGTGTTGCGTGCGAGAACCAGGCTGGTTCTCCGAAGGGTGTGCAGAGGGCGGCGCAGCAGGGTCCCCCGAGTGGCTCACGAGCGGGCACTTGCACTTCAGCAGAATACACTAAAAGCCACTAGATATTTTGCGCAACGTTCACTGGCCGCCGTTGACAGGACGCTAATGGCAGGTTTTTTTGGTGTCTCTATTTACAAACACGCGACCGGTTACCGCCGAGTTTCCCGCCACTCGCTCGTTTTGTGCTGCACTATCCCATCAGACGGTGCTCATTCGCACTCTTCTAAATTGGGAAACTAGCGAAGAGACGATCAGCGGCTTGACTGCTTTTAATTCGGGAACTCGCTCGACAGGGTCCTTCCAACGTAGACAGGAACCGGACGATACGAGAGGTTGAGAAAACTCTGCACGTAACTACACCCACTTGGGGTCGTCTTTGTTGGTCTCTTCTTTGTCACGTCTTGGGAAGGAGGCGATCTCGGCGCTGTTCTGGCGGCTTTTTGGCACAGGCTTTTCTAGCGGCGGGCCATGCCTATCTGGCTCCGTAACATACGTCGTAATGCACGGTTGACGGTCCTCTTCCCTGCTTCACTGTCGCTCAATGAGTGGTTCACTAATGTGTACGATATGTTGGTATTGCTACTCGATTTTGGGTGTGGCTGGTGGAACCTTCTGGCGGATGCCACTATTTTCTCACTGACAACAGGCGGACTGGCGGGTTGCCCGAAAGGAGCAGCGACCGGCTCTGCTTGCATGTCCCGCCACGGCCTTTTAGTGGGCGGCAGCCCTTTGCATGCAGAATGACGGTGTTTGTCGATTGTGTTTGACGGCTGTGTTTTGTCCTGTTCGGCGTTTTCGTCGTAGCGAAGAGGGTACAAAGGTACTTTTTACCTTGGCAGCCACCGCCACTAAAAAATGGCGGCGTTATCTATTTTTGTCTTCCAGCCCAAGAACAGGAAAAGGCAACTGACTGCCATCTGCTGAGCCTAGCCCCGAACGCCACACCTCCACCACTTCTACCAGCAACGTTTCCTGCAAGAACAGAAGAGTCACTCGTGACTCGTGAAAGTGGAATGCTCACACGAGGCCGACACACAAGGCCGACGAGGATGACCCAGGCCGGCCTGAGACCCTCGATTTTTTATCATGGCTAGAACAGAAAATAGAATTTCCCGACAAGGGCAGCAGAAATAGAAACAAAATACGGGAGTACAGACGATCTGTGCAGGGACTGAACCAAAGATCAGCCAGGAGCTGTTGGGACGGAGCCAAGGACCTCACGATACAGCCATGATAGCCTGCCATGATAGCCACACCACACGGCCACTCGTAAGATACGTTACTGCAAACACCTGGTAGCATTGTATGCACGGAGCGGCGGCATACAAATGTTGGTCCGAGTGGCCTTTGGCGAGCCAGGCGACAGCAACGAAAGAATACAACGAAGAAAAAAAAAAAAAGAATAATGATGCCGCCGGGGAAGAGGCAGCAAACTGCACGAGAACCGGCCCAGAGGGGGAGTAGCAGCGACAGCTGTGACGGGAATACGAGGTCCTTCAAAGGCAAAACCGGGTTCAATGCCAATGGCAGCCCGGCACCCGCCGCCATGCTAGCAAGAAAAGATGGAAAATTCTCGTACCGCCACACGCAACGTTGTGTGGTTCTTTCTCCATTGAAAGAGCTGCAACCTGCCTGAAAGTGCCCTAGCCACTCTTTCCTTCTTCTCCGGTTATCGTCTAGTTTCTGAGTGGTCGTTTGGTCCTTTGGGTTTCCACACCGCATGGGTCAATCAATAAATACGACCGTGACAACTGCATGCAGCCACAAACCAGACAAGCCCGAGAATCCCCATCCAGCCACCCTTGATTTTGCCCACCGTCTTCGCTTGCTATGGCTTTTGACTGCCATTTTCTGTTACCCGCACCTTGTCTTGGCACACTTGCATGCATCTTTTCTCGTATCTTATCTTTGCTGTGTCTGCAGGCTGCCAGGTTAGCCTGAAGAATCCGCGTCATGATGCACTTCGTCTTGCCCAAGCCTCCCACCGGCAAGCTGGGCAAAGCACTCGGCATCGATTTCCTGTCCTCCTTTTTCGATCCAATCTCAGCTTTCGGCTCTACCACCCTGTGCAATACTCTCTCGCGGACAGGTCTGAACGATTGACATTAAATAGACGAGCAGTTCCTCGTCTGAAGAGCACCGAACGTGAAGAGTCAATGGACAAAATCGATGGTGAAAACCAATGGAAACCAGCAGTCAATATTCAGTTTACTGCACGGCCCTCTCTCCACAGAACTCGCCGACTGAGATACGATGCCCCCGCCGAACGCGACGGAACACGAAGGGCTCTTCAAGGGCAGGACCTTCAAGGCCCAAGAGGGATCTCTCATCATAACGCCGACACCGACACCGACACCGACAGAACGCCATCCAAGGTTCCAAGGTTTTTGTTTTCGGAGGGAGGAGGAGGACTGACTGACCATCGTGAAGGACCTTTTGTCACAAAATTTTTAATTTGGCCGGACTTGGTCTGCTGTGGTCGTCGAAGGCGTCATGGCGAGCTATGATGAAAGCGAGGCCCAAACCTCACTCTCGATACGACGGAAAATGGCCGCATTGTTGTCACCTTGCCGACGTCACATCCTCTAGCCCTGTGCGAACCTGCTCATCCGCTGTCACTCTCGCGCTTTTCCCCAATCCCTACACACAGACGTTCATTGCCGTCTCCACTTAGCCTCTCCGCTGTAGCCGATTTTCCTTGGAAATCCATCGTACGGCCACCAAAACGCTTGGCCCTTTCGATGCGACTTTTTTTGGCCTTGCTCAATACCACTCTGACTGCATCGTCGTCTGTCAATGACCTCGACGGTCTTTCGCTGCATACCCTCGTCTTACCATTGTAGAGTAGGATTTCTGCACTTCCGCAGTCCTGCATTGTGGGTATTCCCAGTGAGACGTTTGTTTTTAAATGAACCGGCAGAACGATTACGTCCCAAGTACTGTACGGCCATATCGCATCCACGACGTCACTGTCACTGTTGCGGTCTGAACAAGAGCGAACCACGGATGATGCCCATCAGTTCAACGTAACTGGAGATGGCCGAACTGGTCTAAACCCACAAGGACGATCCCGCGGGGGCCGCCTGGCTGGTCTTAGGTCACAGGCAAGGCACCACGAAGGAGCCCGCTTCTCTTTCTTTTTGTTCTGATGAACTGGTCGCTTTTCTTATCTCTGGATTTGGCCACTCGGTCACTCTATCTGCGTTTTTTTTGTTATCATTCTTTTCGTCTCGTCGTCTCATTTTGGGTCTCGTTCTGCATGGCGCTCCCCGAGTTTGTATTCGGGCATATGTTGGCTTGTCCGTGGTGAATGTGAATCCTGTTCTCGAGCAACAGCCATCGGGGCCCCATCACGATGGCAAAACAAATGTCTCCATGATGTTGACTGGCTTTATGGGGCGCCGTCGTTTTGCCAGAGCAAATCTCAATAGAACACCGTCTTCAGCATGCCGCACACATTTTTACCCCTCTTCTCTCCTCCCTCGTCAATCTCGTATTACTGTGTTCATGTGGGAGAAAACTTGGCATGAGGTCTCATGCTGCATCCGACTTAATCTGGACATGGAGTAGTGCTTCTGTTATGCTCTTTTCTCGCAATGCAAGACCGGATGCCGGTAGACTGCTGGCGATTCGTATTTCCCCTCATCTTGGGCTCTGTTGGTTCCGTATATTTGTCTTGTATACGAGGCGGAGGACAGGCGATTGGGAGAAGGAATACAGCCACGTATATGGAGTCACGATGGTGCCTGTACACACATGCAAGCTGACACGGCGGAACTCAAGAAGCCAGGGTGCCTTTTAGGCACGCGATGTGCAGAGAATCCGGTGTACGAGGCACTGACAGGAGCTCGTACTCAGGGGCTACGAGATAGCTTTTTGGGCGTGCTATACGGCCGTTATTTGGTAATCGGGTAGGATGCCAACGACCATCGTTCGTCCTTTTGTGTGTCGGTGGCCATTGTCCCATGACATTGGAAAAAAGGCACAATGTCACGCAACGACATGGTCGTCCTGCGTCCATTTGCAAACGTAGCTCGTACGTCGTACCTCACCGACGTGAAATTTCACCACCCAGCTGCCTTTTTACGAGAGAATGGCAAGACGCCAACACGCCGTCCACGTTGGCTGTGTGGTCGTTGTCTCGTAGCCTTGCAGCTGTCGTGTGAAGTTAGTGTGATATTTTTTGTTGTGACTTTCATTTCGGCAGGATCCTTTCCTCGGTGGTGTTGACAGAAAACGCGTCGCACGCCGTGTTATGGGTACATCAAAACTTCTTGTTAACCAACACGCCACCGATTGGTATCTGTGCCTTTCGCCGTTGACAACACAAGACGCTCTGTTGACGAAATGTTTCGAATCTGCAAAATAAAATTAGAGGGCGTGCCGTTAAGGATGGTGATTGTTACTTTTGGCAGCAAGAAAAGACAAATCCACTAAACAGCCTTATCTTGGACCCATGAAGAAGAAAAAAGAGGTGATGAAAATTTAAACGCGGCGCATCTCATTTTAAAATTGCATTTCGACGAGCGGTTAGGTTGGGTGGTGGTGCCAAGTGCACGCCATCATCAAATCAAAGCACGGGAGGTTTTTGGAGCGACCCCCACACCCGATGCAATTGGATAAGTTACAGGAGGAAAGTGCTGTTCTGGCCGTTGCTCTTTGGTGAATGGTGCGAACCATACTGTATGTTAGATCGTCAAAAAAAAGTGCTGACGACAATACATCGTAAAAAGAAATAAAGAAAGAGAGATGGCATTCAAGCGGCAGTAACCGAAATTGGCAGCTTTGAGTGGCATTGTCAATGGCCCTGAAACTCAGCTGAAAGCAGTGATAACATCTGCTGCGCAGACTGCGACGGGACAACACCGAAAGGACAGAAACTCATTGATAATCTTAGCATCTGCCCTGCTCATGTATATTCCTCGCCGGCTCACCTCGCCCCTACATTACGAGCGATGCCCTCTCTTTATTGTGCACCGCAATCTGTTCTTTGGTGTGCTTCTGATAAGTCTTTTATTTCTTCAGTAGCGATAGACGGATCCACCCGAGCGAATAACGAAGATACCCCGTGGTAGATCCTGCCAAGTTGAAAACAGGCCACGGGCGATACACCTTGCCGAGGTCATAAGTAGCGTGCCAAGGGAAAGGCCCTGGATAAACGCGGCGTGCATGGCGTTTATGAACTCGAGGTCGAGTAGGGCGGTGATTTGCCCCGTGGCCGGGTCGGCCAGTATATCGACCTTAGAGAGATCGAAACAAAAGATTGCAAACGGCCCGTTGTCACCATGAAGATGGGCAGCGTAGTCCGGTAGATCCATGGTATGGCGTGAGAGGAGACAGTCGCTCGCGGTTGCCATAGCGTGCTCCATATCGGTGTGGCTGCCCGTCTGGAGAGTAAGAAAAGGCCTCGGCGTCCCATGTGCTTGGCAGGTTGATATTGCGCAAGCACGTATGCTGGCAACGCAAGTGCGCGACGAAGGCCTCTGTACTCCTGTGCGCTTCATAGTGGCCTTGTCGGCCACGCATTAGTTGGAAGTCCGGGATGCCTGACAAGTGGACGTACATATCGTATACCAACGGGCGCTGTGTGACGGCCCACGAGTCGTCAGCGGCCCTGGTAAGATACCCGATTTTATCAAAGCGAGCGCGATTGAATTCGAGCCAAATAGCGGCCAGCTATCGCAGGACCAAACGCTGCTTCGCCTTGTCCGCCTCGGTTGTGGACGCCTCCCAACAGGTCCAAAAGGCGTTTAAACTCTCGCCCTCGACAAAGTCCATAAAAATTTACGGATCCATACTGCCCTGGCCTCGCTCTGAGCGACAGCCATAGACGTGCGGGACGGAGCCGATACGCTACTCCTCAAAGTACTGCATCCAGTGGACCTCGTTTTCGATCTTCTCGGACACGAGAACACTGGGCGAGAACCCGGGCTGCGGAACACGTAACGTAACGTATTTGGGATCGGCTCCGTCTTGGATACGGAACGTTGGCACGACATTGTAAGAGCCTTTCCCTGTGGTGACAAACTCCACCGGGCGGCGATTGCCTATCTCGCGGCTGACCAGCTATTCCAGCGACCAGATGTTAGAGGGCCTGAGCAATTGTTTTTGCTAGGTCTCATTTTCACGGATACAGTGCTCATTGAACGGATCGTCGTTTACAAGGGGATAAAAACGTTGATTCAGACGGGCTTGGGTCAACCATATTGGAAGCGTCGTAATGCTCCATATGTTTGACATGACCAGGACTCGAGCATTGGATGACTCGAGGACTCGAGGACTCGAGGACTCGAGTGCCGTTGCACAGAAAGATCAGATGAAGAATTCGCGGAATATCTGTCGTCTCCGGCTGTGCCACCCGAGACACGTGACCATATTTTGTGATCACAAGATGCTGCTCTCTTGGTTGATATGTCTCCGTACACGCCCGTCTGGACACAGAAATAAGTATCAATGGAAGATAGAACCGAGACATACTACAGTACGAAAGGCCTGCTACATGGTGGTATGGTCAACGAAGTTGCACCCGCAATATTGGTGACAGGGTTAGGGGAACAAGGTAAACAAGCTGAAACTGCCATCCGACGTCAGAAGATGCAGCAGAGCTTTTTGAACGACTGGACGGGCTATAGCACTCCGGATTTCTTTGTGCAGGTGCTGGATGACATTCTTCGCAGAACGAGACCGGTTTGGGGCTCAGATGGCCTAGTGGTGTGTCGTCAATGTCTTATTTGCAGAATGGTGCTTAGCCGTTGCAGCCTGGCAGCGAGCCGTCACGGGCGTCCATGAACCCGACTCTCCACGGGATGTTTCGCAAAGAGCACTTTTACGGTGAGACAATGCCTGGACTGCAATATAATTATCATCTGTCAGGAAGCCCGTAGCAATCACCCGTCAGCATGAGTATACACACCGTACGTACCCACCATCTCGTTAGGTGCAGTCCGCTGTTACACGGTACAATGGTCTTTGAGTTCGTACAGTATGCTTGCCGTGCCGAAGATGACTTAGTGCTCGATTGCCGTGTTCTGGGATGTGGGAGGAATATCGGAGAAAAGGGTAAAGGGATGGTGTAGTGCGGACTGCTACAGGGCGGCTCAATATGTTCGGAGAATTGGATCGGATATTGAAAGGGGTCTTATATATTCTTGGATCTGCTAAGCCGTTCTGTTAGTACTAATACTACATATATTGTCTGGAACGGGGAAGAAGAAGAAAATATTACGAAGAAGGAGTTTAGGAAGTAAGAAAAGAAATTAAATTTGCAAAATACCAAGGTACCGTTCCTTGCAGAAACGCTACTCCGTCCAGCAAAGAAGAGTCCATGTTAATTTTGTACGCGTCCCACATGTCGAGATGGAAAATGTTCAAGTACTTGCAGCAGCTGGAAGACTTAGGATGTGCATCATCACCTGCCACAGATTGGTGGACCTTCTCTAGGAACGCTTCTGTGGTAACCTAGGTTATCCACGACTCCAGCCACGTCTTCCATATTGGTCGTTTTTGGTCTTGGCAGGTACAGGTAGTGGTCGGCCAGGGTAAGTTGGAATCGGTGATGGTCTGCTGGGACAATCTTGGGGGTTGTTTTCTGTGCTTCGGCAAGTTGCTTTTTATAGATGGTGACCTGTTAGCAAGGTTAATCTAATATCCAAAGCTACTATGCTCCCCAGCAGCTCGGCTCCTGTGACCGGTATGATTGCAATATAGTGCCGAAATTGTAGATGGCAAGGAAAACGGAGAAGTTTGGGGACAAGAGGAGTTATAAAACAGATGCCGACGCGAGACGCTCGGCCATGTGGAATGCTGATGGACGTCAGTTTTCTTCCATTGTTTCTATATATTGTTGACGTACATTTGGGAAACGAGCAACCTTTGTCTCTCTATCTTGCTGCTGCAAATAAGCCTGCAAACACGTTTGCAAACGAACCCGCCTCAAGTCTTTCTTCAACCTTAACGTTATCGTCAAAGTATAACAGATACGGTCGACGCGACTAGGATGCTGTTCAAGCTGGTACAATTGATACTTGTTGGGCGGCTTGTCGCGGCTAGTGTCGAAGCAGCGGTTGTGACGAGCGCGAGTTCCTACACTGGTTGGGACTGGTGAGTTAAGTGTTTTACGACTTTGTATGCGAAGTGAAAACCAAAAACGAGGTAAACTTACCCAAACAAACACAGCTGCAAACCGATCTGTGCAAACGGCAACCGCAACTCCGACCTCCTGAGATCTAGGTGAGTGATTCCACACGTGCCTTCTTTCTCACCAGCCCGTATTGACTCCACCGGCTACTGCCAGGGGCGTCGCCCGGACTTGCGACAAGGACAACAGGCCTCAGGACCTAAACACGGGGCTTTTTGCGACCACGGGCTGCTCGCCCGGCGGCTCTTCGTACATGTGCGACAGCTACCAGCCGGTCCCCGTCGCGGACGATTTGTCGTACGGTTTTGCCATCCAAGTATCGGACAACCAGCGCGAAGACAATCCCAACTGCTGCAAATGCTACGAGGTGCAGTGGTTGTCGGGTGCAGCGGCCGGTAAAAAGATGATTGTTCAAATTGTGACGCCCGGCGGCGCGGGCGGTAGTGTCGTAAAGGACGACTTGATTATTCTAACGCCCGGCGGCGGTCTTGGGTACTTTGACCAAGGCTGCCCACGGCAGTATGGAAGCCGTTACAACTGGTACGTCGCGAACGGTGATGGGCGGTCGGTGTTTTGACGTTTTCGGAGGATGCCCAAGGGCGAAGCAATGACAGGAGTTAGCAAGGCCAACGAAACAGGGGAAACAAAACAAAGCAAGAGGAGAAGAAGCGGCCGACGATGGGGAGGTGTGAAGAGATACGGCAACGTAAACTGAAAGAAGAAGCAGAGCAAAAACACATCAACAAGACAGGCAGACAACATCTAACAAGTACGATAGGGGTTCCGACTTTGGCGGCGTCACTGGTCGATCCAGCTGCGAGCAACTTCCGAGCAACCTCCAAGCTGGCTGCTATTGGCGATTCAACTGGGCTCGAGGCGACATTTCCGGCTGGAAAATTCAGTACCAGCAAGTTACTTGCCCGTCGCGTCTGACGAACATTTCGGGCTGCGAAGCCAAGTATCCTTGAGGGAAGCATAATACAAACGACAATATGATAATAAAGAAGGACAAGAACGGAGAAGATAGAGGTTCGCAACAGCAAATAAAGCAGTACAAGACAATAAAACATGGACGCGCTATTAGGCCCGTCGACGACAATATCAAAATATATCACCAACTAATAACCGGAAACGTGACCGGGAAAAAATTCAAAAATTCAAAAGCCAAAAGCCTCACCCTCACCAATGGCTGCAATAGTCTATGGATCATTGTTCCCCGCCTCTCTTCTCGAGGACCTCCTTCCTAGTTTCTCTCTTGCTCTGCCTTCCCTATCTGTAAACCTTTGCCCTCCCTCCACCTCTTTCCTCTTACTTCGGCTGTGCTCGAGACGCGTATCACCACCAGGGAGGAAGGAGCGTCCGGCGTGCACAGTCTGCACGCACGCCACCGCACGTAGAAGTACAACAAAACTGGAAGCTGCCCGCTTGGGAGCACGTATGCCTGCTATTGAACACCAAAATAGGGCTGGTAGCTACGAGGATACCCTGTTCCGTGGCACTCCGGCCCGCGCATCAAACTCATTGTCCCGGCCCTTGTCGCGGTCGTTCCTTCCGTTTTTGTCATGACATGATGCCATGAGCCAACCACGATGACGAGTCTGCACACGGAACAGGCTTGGTCCAGAGGTAGGAAACAAAACAATTGTGAAGAATTTTCACGAGGTGATCACCTGCCCCCCGGTGCATGTTTGTGGCCCTGCTGTGTTAACAGGCGTGGCCATAATTTTCTGCATCTCCTACCTAGTCCCCCCCCCGTTGTCGGTAACCCTCACAACCGTCACGATCACCGCCTTTCTCTTGTTACTTCCCTTGTCTTTGACAACTCCTACCTCCTCTTGCATCTTCGTATGTTGTGTAATATACGTCGACGTTTTTTTTTTTGTACGTCTGTCAGCCCCCTTCTCTGGATTTGCTTGCTCTCTTTTGCTCAGCAATTCGGAACACAACACATCTTCGCAGCTGACTCTTGTTGGTTTGCCTTTTGTTATTGTCCTACCTCAAAATCATTCTTTGCATCTTTCTTTCCCTCCAACCTCCTATTGAGCACGGCCTCCTTATCATCACGATGCCGAAGTTGAATGGTGTCGGTCTCCACGAGACCACACCGGTGAACATCGATCCTGGAGGTGAACACATTCAAATACAAGATCTGTCCAGCAGCAACACGTCCCGCGAAGTGTCGCTGTCTCCGGAGCTCAGAGACTGTGATGTTCCAATCCCCAGCGTCGAGCACGTGTCGCCTAGCGACCGTATCGACCCAGCACCCCCCGTTCATCGTCGTGCTCGTGCACTTACCTCGGCATCCATGATCTCCGGTCTTTCAGAGCTTGAGCGCGACAGCAGCACGGTTGCAGGGCAGAGCGAAACTCCGAGCCGAGACACACCGTCCACTATAATGCAAGTCCTTGAGAGCTCCTTCCAGCCCGAAGCGCCTGCCCCGTCTGCCGAGCGTCGTGCCACATCGACCTCAGACGGTCAAGTGGGCAACGAGAACGCACCGCCCAGTCTTTCTCCACAGGTCACAGTCATGGGTCAGTACGGACCTCAAACAATGTCGTCAAGACATATCATGCCAGCCCCATCGGGTGGTCACATGCGTTCAAGCAGCTCGTCGGCGACCGAGTATGGTCAACTGCATCACGGTCAGCAGTACATGCAGCCGAATCAAGCTGGTGGGCGTCGTCCTTCGTACAGCAACCAGACGTGGAGCGGTGCCGAGCACCCCAATCCTCTGGTTCAACACCTTTATATGCAGGGCCCCGGTCCTGGTCCCATGCTCAATGCTGGCATGCACGTCACCGGACGAGGCCACAACACGGTTCATGCTCGCGACCGTCACGCTCATGTGTACGGAACTCATGGATACGGTCCAGACAACGGCAGTTTGTACCCTTTTCGTCGCGATAGTTCTTCCATGTCGCCAGGCACCTCGCGGTATGGGCCGCCACCATACAACGGTCCTTTCCGCGGCTTCGGAGCACGAACTCCAGATGTTTTTGGGCCGTTCATTGATGATATAGTTGGACCGGCGCAGCCGGTCATGTCACTCGGGCCATTTTACCCCCGCGGGCCAGAAGATGTTCCTGACATCATGCGGGAGGGGAGCAATAGGTATGAGTGCAACAATGGTGGCATAACGTCGTCCGTACACCACCGCGATGGAACGCCTATTGCCGACTTGTCGCCTACTGTGGGACATTTCGACCCGTTTTTCAACCAGTCGTCTGGAAGAGGTCCCATAGTCGAGATTCATGACGATCGCGTTGATCGTCCAAGAAACACCTCGGCCACACTCCTACCAGATCAACATAGAAACGGTTTTATGGGCCGTGCTGGTATTGTGAGTAACGGGCAGCTCCCTCCGCGGTCCAACAGCCATGGACACCATCCAGGTTCGCGTGGCAGCATGTTGCCCAGCTACAACAACAACAATTACACGAGCCCAAGCCCAGGCCATCTAGGCCCACATGGAAGCCTGTCGCCTAATGGCCGCGTCGGCGAGAATGCGTGTATTGACCCGCGTCTCCTGGCACTTAGTCCCGCGCCACAGAACAACAGCCCCATGGATGGTGCTCCCCTGCCTTCCGTGGAGCGGGCCCGCGTCCACGCCGCGAACCCAAACAGCACTACCCGGACCTCTCCCGTCAGCCCTGCCAACCGTGCTGTTCGTGGCAACAGCCGCCTGGGTCAAGAGGTTGTTCTTGCTTCTGTCGAAGAGGACACGGACGACAAGGCCGATTCGGACGGTTCTGACAAGACCGTGAAGGCCACAAAGGACGAAGATGATGACAAAGAGTCCACCCCTCGTTCGTCCTCCAAGCGTGGTGGCCGCGACCGAGATGACAAGAATGGCGGTCCTGGCCCCAGTGGCTCTGGTCCAGGCCCAGGTACAGGTGGTGCCGGCGCTGGTGCGAGCGGTTCTGCTCCCAGCAACAGCAAAGCTTCCGACTCTCGGTATGGCAACAAATCTGATCAGAGTGGCAACTCGTCGACCAAAGGCCCCTTACCCGGCTACCGTGGACATAGCTCTGAAGGCTGTGGCGTTCATGCGCTCACAGCCGATGCCAATGTCGCCGGTGCCCTTGTCCCCCAGGTCCAAATGGACGACGCAGCGAGCACCGGGTCGGGAAAAGAGTCAGGCGGTTCCGGGGGTGGTGCCGTCAGCGCTTCGAACGCTGTCGTCGCCCAGACCGCGATTGAGCAGTTGGCCACGGACGACCACATTGTCGTCACCGCCGGCTGCCCTGACCCGGAATCGCCCATGACGCGGCCGTTTTCGAACGTCGGCGGCGGACTCGCCGACGACCCCTTCGTCGACCACCAACCCCGGCTAGACGAAGAAGAGTACCAGGAGCGCAAAGAGGCCTTTCTCCGTCGGATGAAGCATCCCTTTTTCACGTCCGATCTTCTCCAGTGCTGGCTGCCCTTGTCCAAAGATTCGGATTTTGCTCCGCTGGAGCGCGAGGTATACGGGGCCATGTCCCCCACTGTACGCTGCAAAGTCTTGCTCGAGGAACGGCGGATTCGCACGGGAAGGCGACCAAGTGCAAACTTCGACGTCGCCACAATCTACGATGAGACAATCTCCATGATTGCCCAGCGCAAGCGAGAGAACCGGCATTACCTCGCCGTCCAGCGGTATGGCGACTATCTTGCTGCCATGGGAGAATGTGAGCGCGCCGGCACAGATATGGCTGGCATTTCAGAAGTCGTCGCACGTCGCGGCACCCACGCGGCTGACTACCTCCGGCAGGAAGGTTATCATCTTGACATTTACCGCGGTGATCTCGATGGCGAGTTGCGAGCGGAATACACCTTGAATCCAGACCACGAAATGCACATGCGGAACATGTTCCAACTGCGGAACAATGGCAACTACCTCGGCGCATTCGGCACACGGCTCGTTCGCAAGCTTGAAGTCTCCACCGAGCCTGGCGAGAGGTATCAATTTCGATGGTGATTTTGCCAACAACCTTCTGCCTCCTTCTAGACCGAGCCTGGGTGAACGGCGATGACGTCTGTGGGTTTGGTGAACGAGGACAGTTGTCCGTCTATCCATGCACGCAACTTGACCTCCCCTTCTGGGTTTGAAGGCCGGTATAAGGTCGATACGACTGGTAGTAACCGGATTTGAATGTTGTTTTGAACGAAATATACACTAGACGACATACGTCGGTTTCTTTGTTTTTTTTTTTTTTTTTTTTTCAGGTCCGATTTCTTTTCAATCTTCATCTCGGATCTGCTCTTCACCTGCTTCTTCACCTGCTTTCATATTCATTTCTCGACATCACAGCAAGCTTGGAGTTTGGTAACTACAAAAAGGGGGATGAATAGGCGAGGATGTCTAACAAAAAAAGTTACGAGTTCTTTCTTTTTCGGCCAGGAGTTGTGTGGTCACATTGACATTTTCTGTTTGCAAAAGAGCAAATGCAAACGGCATGCGAGCAACCATGAAGGACAAGGTGGATCTCTTGCCATATACGCGCAAGAGCAGCAGACAAGACGACACGTTTGAGAGAGGACGAGAAGCCACCTACCTTGACGACAGCCATCATCTGCCAATCGCGGCTTTGAACACCCATGCTCACCTGTCACATCTTCCTGCTATTTTCCTCCTTCCTCAGCCGCAGCCGACGTAATGTATGATCGGCTCGATCTTCTTGAAGATGTTATGATAATTTCCGTTTCCTTCTTTTGTTTTTATTTCCTGTTTCATTCATGTATGGAAGGTTCTGCATGGCCTTTGACCTCGAAGAAACGCATATTAGCGTCTCCACGGAACGGCGTGTTTTTCTCCATTACGGAGAAAGATTCTCAGGTCAGGCGTGGGTTGCCAGTGTACGATAGCTAGAAAAGCATAAAAAAAGTGAAAAATCTAGCATTTATTAATAAAAGCAAAAAAAAAAAAAAAAAAACAAGTTCCCTACAATGCATTGTGAAATGCCCTAGAATGTTACCGATGATGCCATATGTTATACGGGACATGGAAAATTATGTGACTCGCTGCTTTGTAAGCTTCATCCCAAGCCAGCGAGAGGGTAGCACAAAACATATTCGTCAGCGCGTAAGCTAAACGGTGCATCCTTCATTGCTCTTCATCAAACGACGTTTTGCACGCACTAGCATCATCTCCCCATATCTTCGCATTATGTCTCTAGTGCGGCTGCACGTGCCCATTCGACTATACTGGAACCCTCTCTCAGGCAGCGGATCGACTAATCATGGGCTGGGCCCGATCCAATTTTGCAGATGCCGCGCAATGACCGTGTGGCCACTCTGTTTCGGGTTTCAGGCGCACCCTTGGTCATACGGGTTGAAGATCTCTTCTTGCGCGCGCCCGTCGCAGAGTCGGGAGAGCATGAAATTGTTATCTCTGAGGCTGATCTGCAGGGCGTCGCAAGCCGGATGTGGGAATTAGTGACAATTTGAATATCTGAGAGGGGACCACGGCTACGATGAAGGAGAGACTGAGAGAGTCGGAAGGGAAAGCTGTCAACGAAAAGTGGCTCTGATGAGCGCCGGTAGACTATTCGTTGTCTTGATGCAATTTATGTTCTTCCTTGTTTAACAACTGCCATCCTACGTTGTACGCCTTCCGTGTCGAACCTTCATGCCAAAATTGCCCGGCTATATGCAAATCACAGCAGACTCCAACAACCCTTATCAGAATAAAATATAGCTATCTATATGTAGGGACAACCAAAATTGCATACATTTGCTTAGAGAGTGTATTTTGGGCCTTGTTTCTCTTATCTTCCGTTATGTCTTGCCTCACATTCTTCTTCTCGTCGCCCTCAACCCGTCGGAGAATATTCCTGCAGTGTCGTCGTCTGTTTCGATATGTTTCAATATGTCGATAGTGCGGCCGTTTATTTCCATTTCGTTTTGTTCCGTCATTCTTCCCTTTTATTCCACGGCAGATGGCGGTTGCATTTAAACGGTGCTCATTCATGGGGAGAAGAAAAAGCATAAGTCAAGGTATCAGAGATGGAAGATGCACAGATCTGCCAAGCGTGTTTTTCTCCGATCAAATGCCGAGATGCAGCGCATATCAAATGAAACATTTAAGCCAAGAAACATTTACAATCTCTCCTGAGCAGAGTATATGTAGTCTTATCTCTTCCTTTCTCTCCACGACTATACAGATCTCCACAAACCTCTCCAACGAGGTCCTTGTATGAGCATCATCTGCTTTGCACTACAATACATAAAGCGGAGGTGGCTGCCATGGCAGACGCGAGAATGGATGACTCGGCCTTTGTGCCGCCAGTTCTAGATTTCGAGATTTACAATTGCCGAAACAGATAAGGGGACAAAATACCAGAAACTTAAAGAACTTGATCCATGCATCTTTTCTTTATTTTATCGCTATGGCACTCTATTTTGGCACATATATGTAATACAGTTTATGGGTGGCTGGTTGATGTACGTGTCGCGCCTCTATCAAACAACACCAAATAGGGGCTAATGCCAAGGCTAAAACAAAGGTGTGCGGGGAATAAATATCCTCTTCTCCTTTTTCTGCCAACCAGGGTCCGCAACCTGCATCTGGAGCTGTCGTGTCATTTGGATTTATATATTGCACGCGTCCTTTGCCGGTTTACAGCCTCGTGGGACAGCTTCTCAGAACAGAGGGCTCATACAGGTAGCATGAAAATTGGATACTCTACCCCAGATTCAGAGCATTCGCCTTTAACAAAATGTTCCTTGTGGAGCATACTGACTCGTCCTATACACGGGATCTATATTTGCAATGTCTGGTGATTTTGTCGTAACAAGACAGCCGACGCTAGCCAGTGGCAAGGGCGAATGGAACTTACTCTATCTCTCTATGTCTTTCTGTCTCTCTCTTTCTATCCCTCTCATTTTCAATTATCAGTTTGTGCTGTCCCGTTTGTTGTAGGTAGGGATGAACAAAGGGAGAGGCCTCGATAGATGGCCCAGACTTGATACAAAGGCGTAAACTGCCGGATGCAACTATCGTGGCCGAGATCCGACCCCAGGATGAGCACGGTCCCGAAGTTGGGGTCCGTCGATTCATGTGTGTTCCTCACTTTGCCTTTTTGCCCTTTTCAACCCCGTCTTCGATCTCAGACGCTCCATTTATTTCGTCTGAGATTTAGACCAGAATCGCCACTTTACACGAGGCATCCACCTGCATCTTGGCTTATCACTTGTAGCCGTATATGTCGACGGATGTTGGCCGAGGGGCTAATTTTATGCTTCAAAGAAAACTCCTCAGTTGATGGTTATGATATATATCTCGCGTTTCCTCTCTTCTGTGTAAACTATGTGCTATTCAGATCTTCTTCTAGAGTCGTCAAAATAGTTGAAATATTTCTCTCTGTTGCTTTTCTTTCTTACTCAACACTTGCCCTTCACCAAAATCATGGCACTCCCTCACTCGAATGTCGTTCAAGAATTCCCACCGGAGTGGAATGTGGCACTGGACACGGAATCGGAAACTCCACGCAACAATACCAGCCGTGTCCGTGATCATGACGAGCAAACTGCAACAGAGAGCATCAAGGCACCGTCGGACAATACCTCGACAGAAAAGCCACCACTGTCGCGAGTAGACACATCAGCCACGCTGACAGACGAGGAAGTGCCACTGGAGATTGTTGGAAGCACCAATATTTACGATGGCGACGGCAAGATCCGGTTGATTCCTGTGAGTCCTTCGGTAAGTGTATATGATATTCTAAACCAAAGGCTGACCTCAACAGACGCCGTCTCCCAATCCAAAAGGTCGGTACATGTTTTGTGTTTGGCAATTACGAAGGTGCATATGATATGACGGTATATTGACTCTCCAGATCCCCTGAACTTGCCCAATTGGCGTAAATACGCTGCCATCGGTGCCCTCTGTTTCTGTAAGTGGGCCCCGCCCTCGCTTTATTCTTCTCATCACTAACAGAAAGCCAGTCGGCAGTCTGTCCATGTGTGCCGACTTCGTCGTCGGTGGGCTGTTGCCCGTCTTCTTGCTCGAGTATTCGGGGGTCGACCCGCGGCCGATCTTGAAGCATGCTGACATGAAGGGCAACCCCAGCCCCATGGCGTTGATCCCACCGGGCGTCCAGCCCGTCAGCCTCTACGAGGTCACACTCCTGTCTACTCTGCCGTCATTGACCAACTGCGCCGCTAGTTTCTTGCTGGTGCCGCTGTCGCTCGCCATCGGGCGTCGCCCTGTGCTGCTGGTCACGGCCATGTTCTCATGGATTGGCGGGTTCTTGGCCGCCTACAGCCAGTCCCTCAAGGAGCACTTGGCGGCGCGCGTTATCCACGGTTTGGGGTCGGCGACTGTCGAAGCTCTGCTGCCGCTCGTGATGCAGGACATGGTTTTTATCCACCAGCGCAACCGCGCCATTGCGGCCATCATGGCGTGCCAGGGCCCCATGATGACCATCTTTGGCATGCTGAGCCCGTATATTGCGGTGGAGCACTCCTGGCGCTGGATTTACTTGATCACGTCGTCCGTGGGCGTGCTGGCGTGGGTGCTCTTGATTGCGTTTGTGCCCGAGACGCGCGTCAAACGCAGCAAGCAGGAGCTCAATGGGCAGCAGGTGTGGCCGGTTGCGCCGGGCGAGGTCCGGACGGCCCTGGACTATGCGACGTATGGCAAACGCACGCTGCGAGACGATCTGACCATGTTTCATGTCGGCTTTCAATGGCGCGAGGCGGCACTGCAGATGCTACGAGCGCTGCAAACAACGTACTTCCCGGCGATGCTTTTGGTGATCTGCATCGACGCAGTCTTTTTTATTATTATGCAGTCAATTGGCCAGACCATTTCATTCGCTCTTTTGGCCGCTGGGTGCGTCACTCCAGTTTGTTTACACCTATTTTTGACGTCTGGCTAATTTTAACAACTTCCAGTATCCCTTACGAGCTGAGTGGCTTGACGATGCTCGTCGGCCTCGTCTCGTCAGTCGTGGTTTACCTGTTTGGCGGGCCGCTGGCCGATAAGCTCACCCTCAAAATCTCCCGTTTACGTGGCAAAACGAACCGCGAGCCTGAGTTCCAGCTGCCCAACCTCATCGTTCCGTTCATCTCATCCATGGCAGGCTGCATCATTTTCGGCTGTGCCGTCCAGTTTCATTGGCACATTGCCATCACGCTCTTGGGCAACGCCATGCTTATGATTGGCAGCTTGACCGCCGCCACGGTGCTGAAGACATTTATTATTGAGAGCTATCCGCAGTGGCCCGGCCCCGTCCTGGTCAATGTCAACACGCTGCGCACTGTCATTAGCTTCGGCTTCTCGTCTCACGCCAGCTCCTGGGTGCAGCAGCGCGGCTACCTCTTTGTGTTTGGCGTCTATGTGGCCGTACTGTTTGTCATGGCCATGTTCATCCCCGTCTTTTTTGTGTTTGGCAAGAAGTTCCGGCAATGGACGTCGGGCCGGATTGCCAAGGAGGACGGGCTGACGTCGACGACATTCGTCGGCAGCAGCAACGACGTCAGCCCCAAGACACCTGGCTCCTCGGGTGAGTCCTCTGGAGAGTCGTCGGTCGGTAGCACCACAGCTCTGAATCGCCCTCGTCTGCCACGCTCGACCACCATTGGCAGCATCGACGGGACACTAAGCCGGACCACAACGACCGTCGAGACCATGGAGCCGAGTGACGGTGTGTCCGATGTAGGCCTAGGCAAAAGCAAGGTCATGGCATCGGTCACGGTGAAAGAAGAAGTTTGATGGCTCTTGCTGTTATGGTGTTATTGAGTTTTCTCTCGTACATAATGACTGCTGTTTGTATTGCTGTTTGGTATTCATCATTTCCTACACCTTTTCCTTAAGTATGTACCGTCGAACGCCTCAAAGTTTCCCAACTCCACGATCTACGGATACGGATGCAAATTAACGCCAACCCAATTGTAACTACGGCGTTCGTAGTCATACATGATCCTCCAACGACCGTCTGGCTGCATAACGAGAAATACGTCGCCCTGCTAGTTGGCGGTATTATTCGTGCCACAGAATACGGTTATGTGATTGTCTGTATGAACTCGGCGATAGCGGCGGCCTCTGCGCGTAGTCTCTGAGATTCTAGTAGTGCTGTGGTCGCAGGACCTATGGGATACATAGCCGCAATCGTAAGCCGTGCCGAATGAAACAGGAAAGTAAAAATGAAATACGATAAAGATATTGCTACACTGCCGTCAGGATACGTACCGAATGCAAATATGAGTGTGGCCGAGGCTGCCAAGCTCTCTGGCAACCTCCTCATTGCTTGCAGTGCGTCCCTGATCACTAGGGGGTTCGACAAGCCACATGATCTAGAATAGTGAGCGGATTGATCGAGACATTCAAATGAGATATCATCGCATGTACCATGGGATCGTCGGTGGTACCAGAGCCGACCCGACGCTTAACTTCGTCGCTCGGAGAGAGGGGCATGATGACGATATTTGTTATGTAGCCGGAAAATTGTGTAGATAGGGGAGAACTAAATTTGCTGCTGCCGTAATTAGATCCGGAATGCACTTTTGTGCGTTGATATTTTCACAACATGTTTTGTATTTCAGCGACTACATTGTACCACACCAACGAGAATTTTGCACACGTGACTGCGAACCATTTGCTATAGGAACCTGACCGCTACACTAAGCCACCATTGTGCTGCAACATTAGTAGTTTGGCACAGCGTGACAAACTCTTCGAGCAAGACGTCTCGGTTTGCTATCCCTTCAAGCAAGACGTCCCAGTTCGCTATCCGTCGATATGGACAATCCACGCAGTACGTCCGTTGGCTTCAGTGTGAACTTTCTCAGCCATGGACCAGTTACGACAAGCGGTACATGTCTGAAAGGACCCAACACGGACCTTGAACCCTTGGAAAGATACAAAGAGGGCGGTTTCCATCCGATCCATCTTGGTGACACCCTCGGTCCCTCTGGGCGGTATCGTGTCCTTCGAAAGCTTGGCCACGGGGGCTACGGCACTGTGTGGCTTTGTCGAGACACGTGCGACGATTCATCTAGATACGTCGCTATCAAGGTCACTGTTGCCAGGGTCAAGCCGGAAGCCATCCCAGACCTAACGATCATGGCGGACCTGGATCGATCTGCACCCGGTGCCGAACACATCTCTTTTCCACTACATACCTTTTCACTTAAAGGGCCCAACGGAACACACCAGTGTATAGTTCTTCCTGTCTACGGGCCTTGCGTCTCGCCTAGAATATGGACGCACTTGAAAGAGGAACCCGGCCCTGTTCTCCGGGGAATGGCCTACCAGGCTGCAAAGGCCATGAACTATCTACACATGAACGGTATCTGCCACGGAGGTTAGACAACTTTCTTTACCTAAAGATCTTTAAATAGGATTGTCAAAGTACATACGCCTAACTGACTCCGTTCTTCTAGACTTCCGACCGGCAAATATATTAGTCAAGCTGACCAACATTAATCATCTACCCGAAAATAACTTCCTGTCAATCTTTGACGAGCCAAAATTGGTTGAAGTACTGACAGAGTCGGGCGACGGCCTCCCACTCTCATCGCCACGGTATCTTACATATGCAATAGACCTCTTCCGCCTAGGGGGTGAGTACCTGACCGACCAGATCTGCGTCGTTGACTTTGGCGAGGCCTTCCGCGTCTCAACCCCCCCTAAATTTTCTTGTATTCCCGAGTCGTACCTTTCGCCAGAGCTGCTTCTACAGATGCTTCAGGACGAGAAGAACGACTACGGAGCGGACGACGAGGATGGCGAAGAAGAGAACGACGGAGACGATACTACGAACGATGATCTAGAAGAAGGACGAGTTACTATCGGTCCAGCCTGTGACCTTTGGGCTCTCGGGTGTACACTCTATGCGATCAGACAGCAGATGGCACTCTTTTACATGATCGACGACCCGGACGAGCTCGTGGCCGAAATGGTACGGTTCTTCGGAAAGCTTCCTTCACAGTGGTGGGATACTTGGGATCGTCGGGCGGAGTTCTACGATGACCAAGGGAAGTGGGTTAGACATGGCGGGAATGAGACATATTCTCTCGAGTTCATTCTCAGCAGGCCTAGAACCATTGTACGGGAACCCGGTCACGAATCACAGCGGACAATCTTGATGACACCCGAGGCGGAGCAGAAACTGATGGCAGATCTGCTTTACAAGCTGCTCCAGTACGAGCCTGAGAAGCGCATTAGTGCGAAAGATGTACTGGCGCACGAATGGTTCAGGATGTAATTGATGTCCGATATGTGTTGCAGTCAAGTTATGAAGATGAGTCAGTATAAGTTGGCAGTTTGATATGATTATGGGTAGTACTTTAGATTTCAATAAACGCAAATCATATTATCACGACAATAACACCAATGATGGGACACGACATGTTTTTCAACTAAATACATTGATTTTTTTAACATCTTTAATGCAATACAATTGGTTTGAATTATGAACATATAATCATTAGAAATAATAGTAATAGTAAACCAGGCTCCAAAAACACTAAATTTCATCTGAAAGCTGTACCTATTTATATTGTTGTGATTCAAGGCTGTGATATTGCGATGCTAGCTCTGCTGTCATCTTTGACTTGTTGGTTTCCACATAACAGGGAGCGACATGCGATTGGCTCAAATGACAGCTGCCTGGTTCACACGTGACGTAGCCCCTCGTCAGGACCGTGCCAATTATCCCAGCTTTGATTCCAACTACTGGTGAGCTCCGCAGGAAGCAGGTCTTACGACAGACAGCCCGCTGAAGATGGACGACTCCTTCCGCTGCAGACTCCGACGCAGCGTCCTTCCTTCCTTTCCTTGCGAACAAATGTTCTTTCCAATTGAGAATTGAGACTAGCATGCCTAATTTACTGCTTCGTATTTAATTTGCATTTGACGTAATTGTTCCGCCTCGTCTGTTTACCTCTCTAGCGTTAGGGCGTTGTATGGCACTGTCCGCACTACGCAACCTTCTCGCTAACCCAGCCACCATTCGTGGAGCGCCCCGTCTCTTCCGTTGTCATCTTGCCTCTGTACCCACCCAAAGCTGGTTGCCTTTTCCGCCCATTGCGTCTCCTGCCATGCTTCTGTAGAACCTTGACGACCATCGATCCGGCAATCGACAATCGAATATCGACGCAACTGCATTTTGTCGTTCAGACGCCCTCTCTACCCCGGCGCACCTCGACGACAGCCGCGCATCCCCAATCGCCACCCAGCCCCGGTCTGCAGCCATCCCCTTTTTCACTCTCTCAAGGTTCCTCATTCCCTGTCGCGTCGAGTATCGGCGGTGACGTTAACCTCCCTCCCCGTCCCATCGGCTGGACGAACGACCTTCGGCATCACTTCTTCCCCTGACCGACAACAATGGCCGTGCCGGTGGTAGCCGAAGATCAGGCCCGGTTACTCGAGGATGCCCTCATCGCTGTGCGCCAACAGACGGTGCTGATGCGCAAATGTCTCGACACGCCTGGCAAGCTGATGGACGCCCTTAAGTGCTGGTACGATGACTTTTCACTAGATAGATCCCGTCGATGCGGTCCGTTTTCTCTGCTGACTCGTAATCTTTCTCTCCAGCTCCACCCTCGTCTCGGAGCTGCGTACGAGCAGCCTTGGCCCCAAGCAATACTACGAGCTCTACATGGCCGTCTTCGACGCCCTACGCTACCTGTCTGTCCACCTGCGCGAAAACCACCCCGTTAACCACCTGGCGGACCTCTACGAGCTTGTCCAATACGCCGGCAATATCATTCCCCGCCTCTATCTTATGATCACCGTCGGCACTGCTTACATGGCCGTCGAAGGCGCCCCCGTCAAGGAACTCATGAAGGATATGATGGACATGAGCCGCGGCGTCCAGCACCCAATACGCGGCTTGTTCTTGCGCTACTACCTCTCCGGCCAGGCGCGTGACTACCTGCCCACCACCGACAGCGACGGACCAGAGGGCAACCTGCAGGACTCTATCAGCTTTATCCTCACCAACTTTGTCGAGATGAACAAGCTTTGGGTCCGGCTGCAGCACCAAGGACACTCCCGCGAGCGCGAGCAACGCACACAGGAACGCAAGGAGCTGCAGCTGCTCGTCGGCACCAACATTGTGCGCCTCAGCCAGCTCGTCGACCTCGAAACCTACAAGAACACCATTTTGGCACCTTTGCTCGAGCAGGTCGTCCAGTGCCGCGACGTGCTTGCCCAGGAGTACCTGCTGGAAGTCATCACCCAGGTCTTCCCCGACGAGTTCCACTTGCACACCCTCGACCAGTTCCTCGCCGCTGTCTCTAAACTTAACCCGCACGTCAATGTGAAGGCCATCGTCGTCGGCCTGATGGACCGCCTGTCTAACTATGCCGAACGCGAGGCCCAGAACCGGCCCGACGAAAATCGCGAGAAAATGGAAGAGGACGCCCTTGTGGCCCTGCTAAACAAGACAAAATTGGGTGGTAAGGAGGCCGAGACGGACGGAGTCCCAGCAGCTGCAAAGCCTGCAACCGGTGATGCCAACGGGTCGAGCTCTGAAACGCCTGCAGCAGAGGCAGACAACAAGGACGGCAAGGACGACACAAAAGACGCGGACGCACAATCAACGACCGAGACCCTCGCTACAGACGCAACAGCGGAGACGGAGACTACGGCGGTCAACGGCCGTGACAACGACGGCGCGGCAGAAGGGAGTGTGCCATCAACGGAAGGTGACGCCGCTGCCTCGCGTGGTATTGGCGATGACATCCACTTGTACGAGGTCTTCTTCGGCCAGGTCAAGCAGCTTGTCTACGCCCAACATCTGCCGATCCACGACACGATCGCGCTCCTTGTGTCGCTCACCAACCTTGCCCTCAACGTATACCCGAGCCGCCTCGACTACGTCGACCAGATCCTGGACTTTGCGGCACAAAAGGTGCAGGAGAACACCAACAACCCTGACTTCCACGGCGCCGCCGCGCAACAAAGCCTACTGGCTCTTCTGCAGGCTCCGATCAAGCACTACGTCTCTATTTTCACAGCCCTGGCTCTGCCGACCTATGTTCCTCTGCTGCAGTCGCAGATCTACCAGACCAAGCGGGCCGTCGCCGGCGAGGTTGCCCGTAGTCTGCTTAGAAACCAGACACGCATCGAAACACCCGAGCAATTAACAAACGTGCTTGATGTGGTCAAGGTGTTGATTGTCGAGGCCTCACCGGCATCCCAGGGCCCCCAGCGTGGCCGCCCATACGAGACCGACGAGACGCTCGAGGAGCAGGGCTGGCTAGCTCGCATTGTGCACCTACTGCACGCCGAAAACAACGACACCCAGTTCCGCCTCTTGCAGCTGGCGCGCAAAGCCTACTCTGACGGCAACGAGCGCATCCGCATCACCACGCCTCCCATTATCACGGCGGCTATGAAGCTGGCCCGCCGCTTCAAGGCACGCGAACACTACGACGACAACTGGGAGTCGCAGTCGTCGTCGCTGTTCAAGTTCATGCACTCGGCCGTGTCCACACTTTACCAGCGGGCGACGAATGGCAACACGTCGGGTGGTGGCAGTAGCGGCGGTGCCGAACTCGCGCTGCGCCTGTTCTGCGTATGCGGCCAGACGGCCGACCTGGTCGGCTTCGAGGAGGTCGCGTACGAGTTCTTTGCGCAGGCCTTTACTGTGTATGAGGAGGCCATCTCTGACTCCAAGGCCCAGTTCCAGGCCGTGAGCGCCGTCGCCAGCACGCTGCACCAGACGCGCAACTTTGGCCGCGAAAACTTTGACACCCTCATCACCAAGTGTGCGCAGCATGCCAGCAAGCTGCTGCGGAAGCCCGATCAGTGCCGCGCCGTATATCTGGCTAGCCACCTGTGGTGGGCGACGCCGATTGCGGCCAATGGCGAGACGGAAGAGAGCAACGCCGACCTGTACCGGGACGGCAAGCGCGTGCTCGAGTGTCTGCAGCGGGCACTGCGTGTGGCGGACTCGTGCATGGAGCCGGCGACGTCCATCGAGTTGTTTGTGGAGATCCTGGACCGCTATGTGTACTACTTTGACCAGCAGAACGAATCGGTAAGTCAGGCGTCAGTGTGCTTGTAGGCGCAAGCGCGTTCCCCCGCTCCGTGCTATCATTTACGTGCTAACGCTTCGACAGGTGACGACCAAGTATCTGAACGGACTGATTGAGCTGATCCACTCGAACCTGGCAAGCAACCAGCAGGAGTCGGCGTCGGTGGAGGCGAGCAAGAAGCACTTCCACCATACGCTGGAGCTGATCCGTAGCAAGGAGTACGAAGGCATTGTGCTGACGCCCAAGTAAATGAGGGAGAGTGCTAATGCGCGGGGAGTAGATGCTAGGTAGTGCTGTATTTTTTGTGTCTCGTTTTAATTGTTGTTGTTTTTGTTTTGCGAGTTGACATCCAGATCTTATTTCCCTATTACCTTTTTATTATTTGTGTTCAGTTTCCCTGCATTGGTGCGTGTGAAGACTAGAAAAGCTGTATCTATGAAAAGCCGCCTCGCGTGTTTTATATCTACGCACCTTCATTTGGAAGTGTTGCGAGCAAAGTCATTTATTTTTCACGGCACATATGACAAGGATCATTAAGACCAATATGCAAATTCATATTCACCGAGGATATGTACACTCGCGGAAATGACGATTAATGCAAATCATCGTGGAGACAAATGAGATACGGATGAAAGATACAGAAGACGGGGAGCTCAGGGAAGTGTAATAATGTCGATTGTTAAAAAGACACACAAGAAAGACGAAATGACAAAAGACCCAGAAGCAAAATTGGAACGCCGTGGCAATGCAGAGATGTAAAAACTAGAGCAGGGTGGCAACGAGGAAACCCGCCATGCCCCTCCCCAAAAGAAAAAAAAAAGGTGTGTGTACAGAGGTTGTGGGCAGGTACTCTTGCCAATCTACGTTTACTCAATCAGGTGCGCCGCGGCCGTCTGGAAGATTTGTGCGATCTTGGCAATTGTCTTGTTGGCCTGGTCCCACTCGCCGGCCTCGACGAGATCGCGCACGGCCGGGAAGAGGTCGCCGTCGTAGCTGGACCATAGGCGTGGGCCAAACACGACATGCTTGAACTGTGTGCGGTTCGGAATCTAAAGAGTATACCGTGTTAGTGAGTGACAAAAAAAAGGAGGGGATGGATCATGTTGCAGATTTAAGCAAGGAGGGATATACGCACACCACCGCCGTTTTCGAGGTCGAGGAGATCGGTTTCAAAGCGCGCCATGCGGCTGACGTACTCGGCGCGCTGCTGGCCTAGCCCGGGTGCCTCCCAGCCACCGGCGGCAAGCACATTGCTCTCCCACTTGAGATCCCAGCGCTCAAAGTCGCGCATGGCGTTGACGACCACCTGCGCGGCAAACTGCAGCGGCTCTGTGCTGATTTTGGCCTGCTTCGACTTGTCGGCGCCGGCGGCCTTGTTGGCCTTGCTGACCTCCGAATCGAGCCACGTGACGAGCTCCTTGACCCACCGTTCTAGGGCGCTGCCGTAGGTGACCATGTCAAACGGCATAATGGGGCGGTCGCACAGCTCAATGAGCATGAGACCGGCCAGCTGGGCAAGGAGGCCGTGGTAGACAAAGCCCGGGTCGCCGACGTGGTCCATCCAGGCGAAATTGTCGTAGCTGCTGTGGGCCGGGTAGCCGGGGCCGTCAAAGTGCAGGTCGAGGGAGGACATGCCAGCCAGGTCTTGGAAGGCGACGTAGTCGGAGCCGGCGCCCAGGACTTCGAGGCTGCTGCCGTTCTGGTCCCAGAGATCATGCAGCGTGGCGTTGACGTGCGGGTCGCTGACGCGCTTCATGATTTGGCTGAGCAGTTTGGAGAAGACGGGCGAGCCGGCGGCGTGGAATTCGCCGCCCGTGACGGCCGTGTCCAAATTGATGTAGGCCAGACCGTCGCGGCGCAGCAGGTCCAGATTGCGCTCGACGTATTCGGTGGAGCCGATCAGGTTGTACTCCTCGGCGTCCCAGGACATGAACTCGATGGTGCGCAGGGGCCGCCAGCCGCGCTCCAGCAGATCGCCAAAGATGCGTACCAGCTCGAGCATGACGGCGGTGCCCGAGTGCGGGTCGGTGGCGCCAAACGTCCAGGAGTCGCGGTGGTTGCCAATGATAATCTTCTTGGCGCTCTGCTCGATGCCGAGGATACGGCCGTAGACGTTCCAGATGGGCTGCTCGGTCTCCTCGTCCTGCTCGTTCTTGAGGCGTACCACGGGCGAGGCCATGCCGCCATTGTCCGGGCTGTCGCCGCCGCCGTTGCCCGTCCACCACTCGTCGATGTCGGGCACGCCGCCCTCCCAGTCTTTGGAGGGCACGCGCTGGCCGCGGCCCTTGAGATGCTGCAACAGAACCTGCGCGTCGCGCCAGGCAAGCGGCAGACTCGGGATCTTAACAAGGCCTGGCGACTTGTCCGGGGACATGCGCGGCAGGCCCTTCTTGCTCTCCCAGCCGGGCGTCAGGACGTCGCCAATGACGTAGCTCATGAGTGAGACGGACCCGCGCTGCACGCCGTCCGCGGGCATATAGCGGCCCTTGGGCGCAACATCGCCGTGCTTGAAGCCGTCGTCGGCTGGATCGCTGTAGATTAGGCAGCCCGCAAACCCGGCAAGTTCGGCGGCCTTGACCTTGAGGGCGCGGTCGCTCTGCGTGCCGTAGTAGCGCACGAGCGCAATGGCGCCCTTGGTGTTGATGCCCATGTCCTTGAGCTTTTGGAAGTCGTCTCGCGAACCGTAGTTGGCGTAGACGAGGGGTCCGCGCACGTCGCCCGCCTTGGACAGGCCATGGAACACATATGTTTGGTGGCCTGCCGTTTCGCTACCAACCTCTTCCTCCTCGAGCTTGGCCGACCAGGTGGCCTTGCCCTTTCCGTCCAGTAGCTCGACGGCACGGCCATCTTTGCGCGGGTAGTTGAGGTAGACGTAGTACTCGTCGACGGTGACGTCTTCGAGCCCGTGTTTTTGGAACAAGTTTTTGACGTCAATGGCGAGAGCAAAGTCGCCCTCGGTGCCGGCCATGTGGGCGTAGCTCGTGAAATGCTTGGCCATGTCGCGCATGTTGCCCGGGTTGACGGTCATTTGGATGTGCATGCGTATGCTTTCAGGGTCAAAGACCTGGCTGCCGAGGCGGCGGGAGATGGAGGTGAAGAGGTCGCTCATAAAGAGGAGGTAGACGAAGCCCAGGATGAGGAACACGGCCAGCAGGCGCGCAAAGACCACAATGGCTACGGCGACGTTGATCTTCTGCATCCACTCTGGGCGGCGCCAGCCATGCCAGCTTCTGGTGCGTCCTGCACCAGTACCACCGCCACCGCCAGCTTCGCCCGCCTGACCACCGGCCGTTTCCTCGTTGGCGTCGGTCCCGCTGAGCCGCGTAAAGCCTGCCAGCCGTCCGAACCGGCTGGCAAAACCACCGACACCGCCGACGCCGCCTCGGCTGTTCTCGTCCACATCGGACGGCCCGTTGGGCAGCTGTATTCGTATTCTCGGCATCGACAGGCGCCACTTCCACGCCCATTTGGGTAGCGATAGCGAGAACCCGCCGCGCCGTCGGCTGCTGCCGCTCCCACTGCCATTGGCGGCCAGCGGGTCGTCCATGTCGAGCTCCAGTATCTCGCGGCGGACGTGCGCGGCCTCGGCGTCGACATCGTCGGCATCGTCGCTGTCGTCGCCGCCGCCATGGTCCTCGTCGCTCGAGCTCCACGTGCTGTTTTCGTCGTCAGTCTCGACGGTGGGTGGCCGGTAGCCACCACTACTGGTATGTCCGTTTCGTGGTCGTCGACGGCTGCTGCCGTTGGTGGCAGTGGAGCCGTTGCGCTGGTGGGATCGTCTCAGGAGAGAGCGGCTCTCGCTTTCGGGGGCGTAAAAGGCCTCGCCCATGGGGGACAGTGGATCGAAGTTGGAAGGCGAAGGAAGGATGCCGCCGTTGCCGTGGGCAGAGACGGCTTCGTCATAGGTCGGGATGGGCGGGCCATGTTGGCCATTGTCGGCCGCCGCAGGAGACGGCATTTCGGCGGGCCCAGGGGTGTGTGTAACAAGGGGCCGTCAAGGCCGGTCCCGGAGTAGTTCGGAGAGGTCGTGATGGGAGCTAGGAAAGTAGAAACATTGAAAAGAGCTGAGAAGTGCGCAAGGTTGTCGTCAGGGGAAACTCCGTGGTCGAGGAACAAGGGTCAACGAGTGGAAGTGATGTAAGAGCGAAAAGACATCAATATGTCGTCTGTCGTGTCAACAGTGGCTGCCCATACCCCTCGTGAAGCAACTAGGTCCAGAAAAGCTATAGAAATCGTTGGTCCAGATGCGAAACAATGCTTTGAAGTCTCCGCAAGTTCTCTGTTTCGAGGTCGACGGACCTGCGGCTGAGACGGAAATGGCCAAGAACGAACGTAAGACGCAGGCGGAAAGAGCGCCAGCAAGCCAGGAAAAGATAGGGGAGCTTGCTCAGGCGGCCATGGCAGCAAGATGCGACCAAGATGCACAAACAAACGCAAAAACGGCCGGTATCGTGATGGGAAGGACGTCGAGGAATTGGGGACGTTTCTGCTCGTCTGGCCACGGCAGCGCTTCCAACGATACAAAGCGAAGGAGGCAATAGCGCACACACTGTTCAGAGGCTTAGCGTCTTGGACACGGAGTCGTCACAATTTAGTGGACCGGAACGCGGATGCACGGCTGTGAGTGGCCTGTGGCGCCCTGTGTCGCCTGTATTTAGGGGACAACGGACAGGCGCTGGAGGCTTGGCAGTGGTCTGGGCAGAAGTTCGAGTCTCGCACGTCGCGTCTCGCCCAAAGTCTCCCGTTTTCCACGGAGTAAGCCCAGGGGTTCTACGTTAGCCCCACCCCCTGGAGGCCCCCTATCTTGGCCAAGAGTCATCTACACGTGACTGTCCACGTGCAAGGCTCGGCGATCGGCACGCTGTTCTGGGGCCGGGTCACTCTTTGGACCAGTCGGCCATCCGCATGATTACGATGTATTCGTTGTATGCTGGAATCTTACTTTCTCGCCTCTTTGCCTTCTCAGCCTAGCGACTTGTTTCGAACCTTATCCGTTCTCCTCACAACCAACACATCAACGCTCCTCCGAAATTGTCCGCCATTCTTGTTTTCGATTCTGTTTCTTTCACGACTGAACTTTTTGCAATTTCCATTTGTGTGCCAGCGTCTTGCGTATCACGACATACGACCATTCTTCTCTCCCATTATTCGGCCTCGTTTTCGGATCCTCGTCACAGGTGATCGCCCCTTATCGCACGACACCCCGGCCTCCCGGTCCTACCCCATCGGCCGACCCGTGTGTCTTTGGATACTTCTTTGCGACTCCATAGACTGGTAGACTCCCGGTCCCGACTACGCCATGGCCAGCCGGGCCGCTCAGAAGCGCGTACGTGCCATTTTTGGCGACCCCAATGCGACCCCTAGCATCCCGACCTCGCTTTCCCTTTGCATTTCCATCGTTTCCATATGATGCTCCTCATTACTAACATGCCACAGTTGACGCGCGAGTACAAGACCATTTCGGAGAATCCGCCGCCATACATCACGGCCCGCCCATCGGATAGCAACATCCTTGAGTAAGTCGACGTTCTGGCCCGGTCTACGACGACGATTGATTGAATGTACTAACGACTCGTCTAGGTGGCACTACATCATCACCGGCCCCGAAGATACCCCCTACCACGGCGGCCAGTACTGGGGCACCCTCATGTTCCCGCCCGACTACCCCTTTGCGCCACCCGCCATCCGCATGCACACTCCCTCCGGCCGCTTCCAACCTTCAACCCGCCTCTGCCTCTCCATCTCCGACTTCCACCCGCGCTCCTTCAACCCGGCCTGGGAGGTCTCCACGATTCTGATTGGCCTGCTGTCGTTTATGACGTCCGAGGAAATGACCACGGGCTCCGTGTCGGCCACGTCCGCCGAGCGCAAGTTCCATGCAGCACGCTCGCGGTGGTGGAACTCGACGGGCGGCGGCACGTACACGGGCGCCAACACCAAGGCGAAAGTGCAGGTCAAGGCGGGCGATGGCGGCGCCAAGTTCCGCACCGAATGGCCCGACCTGGACAAGGCCAACTGGGCGTGGATGAAGGAGCAGCATGTGGACATGGCGACGGGGCAGATTACGGCGCCGCCGAAACCTGCAGCAGCGCCGGCGGCATCCTCTTCCACAGCAACATCGTCATCGTCGTCGTCATCGTCCGCACAGTCGTCCGCCAAGACCGGTCCGTCAATACAGGGAGGCGCCAACGGCGCCAGCTGTGGCAAGCAGCTAGGCGTGCCGGCTGCCGGTGCCGGTGGCGCGGGCACCGGTGCAGCAGGTAGTGGTACGCAGGCACAGGCCGTCGTCGAGGCCGTGCGGCAAGGGCGCGGCGCCGGCCAGGGCTGGCTGGCGCAGAACAAGCTCTATGTGTTTGGCGGGTTGGTGTTTCTGTACGTGCTGGTGGCGCGCCTGGTGGGCGGCGACAAGCGACAATAGAGGGGGAGATGGGCACGACGGTGCTGTTGATGTCGACGTTTAATGACACGACTTCGGCAGCTAGACGATGGAGTCGGAGACTACTTTGGTCGGCAAACTCTCCATATAATGTTTGTTACGATATGTTCCCGTTTGGGTTTTCTGGGACCGGCCTGTCACGGCTTTCTTCGCCTCTTCGGAGTAGTTATCATGTATCTTAGCAAATCCATGTCGTTTGTATCTCTTTGTTGACAAGATGCCGAGAGTAGATTGGCACAGACCTTTGTCCCTAAGCCGGCCTCGTCGTCTCTACCTGCCCAATACGACGGAATCTACATAGAGTTCTTCCGGTCTTTCTGCGATGCAAAATCCATCCTGTCATGTACCGTGATGTGTGACTGCGCTTAACAGAGTTCCTATCGTTCATTCACATTAGCACAATCCTGCGACAGTCCCTTGTTGGTTCGTTGGGCCCCCGTTGCCAAACCATGTTTCAGAACATGGACGACGATTAACAACATGTCGGACCATTTGTGTGGTATTGCATACAGTCCTTTTGGAGTATTTATTTATCCGTCATTGTTTGCTAGACGGGCCCTCATCCATCTACCCCGCCCATAGCAATCGTCGGGGATGATGCTTCGTCAGTACGGCGTACTCCGTGTCGAGTTTCCTAATCGCGATACGAGATGGGCGGCACCGTCGAGCAGTCTGTTGAAGCAGCTCCACAATGCAGTTTGGTAGGGTTTTGTTGCTTTTGTCACTTATCGTATGCCATACAGTAACTAATCTGTAATTACACCAGACGCCCAGAGAGCCTTATCGTGCGATCATCAGAGCCGTCGTTACCGACATTGATGGCGCACCAGGCGCAAGAGTTATAGCATTTGGGCGTATTTTTGCCTCCCAAGTTCTTCACCGACCCTTCAACAACTGCCTCCAAGATACACCGCACGACGAGGCGCATTTTTTGCCACGATGCGACTCTCTAAAGCCTGTCAAGGGCTGTTTCATTTATGACTTCAATTACACCAAGGACCTGACAAAGGACGAACTGTTAACAATACGACACGATGTTTATTATGCGTCCCTTCAAAACGGCAAATGGTATGTACGTGACTTTTCTCTAAACCTTTCAAATATTCATGTCCTAACATGCGACAGGGTGTTTATCAAACGGCCTACAGAGGTCTCTGGCTATAGACAGTATTGCTCGATGTATCGTTGGGGTGGCGCAAAAGCATCAAATATTAGTGGAGAGAGGATTTTGCTTGAGCGACGAAATAATTCCTAGGCATTTCGAGGAGGCATCGCCAAGCACGTCGTACTTGCAAATACAAATTCACGCAGACATCATGGTGTTCGTCTCACGTTTTCCGACATAAATTTTGCATTTTGAGAACAGAATTACAGTCGATGTCCGTAAAAAAAAAATACGAAGTACGGAGCACCTCGCAAAAGAGGCCAAACACGCCAACAAAGATTTGCCCGTGCGTTTGTTTCATGTCTGCTCTTTTGTTCCCTTTCTTTCATATTCCGTTGTCTACCAGTCACCCTCCAAGCGGAACTGGATGGCATCAATCAGTGTTTGATCTGCAAATCCTGCCAATGCAGCGAGCAGCGTTATCTTCAAGCAGTCACACCATACCTTACTGCAGCACCACCGCTGACACAACACCATGCCGACTTCTGCACTCGTTGCCGTGAGACTTCCACCTCCGCCGACCTGGTCGACCACAGCCAAGCATTGATGTTCGGCCAAAACGTGGGCGTGCTCGCGCCACCATCCCACAATCGTGTCGATTCACTTGCATACTCCTGGATTGTCATCGACGCTAGAGTGTATGACATCGAACTTTGTCATGACTTCTCGCTCCGTTCCTCTGCAGCCCCCTACAACCCCTGCATTGCTGTTGTTTCCTTCCCTAGCAAATGGCTTTTTGGATCACGAGCGTGCGTGGCGGTGTTGATCGGATGTGCTGCTGCCGCAATTGGTGTCCTGACATGGAAGTCCATGGATGGAACGAACTGAGGGAGGCATTCTGTCGCCCCCGGAGCCATTTTCTCGGCCCCCCTCTCATAAACGCACGAACCCCTGATAATCGTAGACAATTGTGTAAAGTTCGCGTCGTCCTCTTGCTTCCTCTCCACAAGGACCGACTCAACGAAGAGCACGAGGTGCTGGGCATCACGGATATTTCGTGGTTGATCCACAAATCGCTCGTTGCCGAATGCCCGTTATGATCTAGACGATCCGAGCATCACCAGAGCTGGTCTCTCATCCCATTCGAACAAGATGTCGACTAGCTGGCCGTTGCTGAGTCCGGTGAGGACGGCGCCCGCTAGCCAGGGCCAAGGTCAAAGACAGCCATCTCGACCGACAACAGCCGGCTCCCGACCGGCGACGATGACGACGGTTGCCACCTTTGGATCGGGAACGACCACGACCACCATTACAGCAGGAACACCTACGCGACCAAAACGGCTGTCCGGACCCGCCAAGGACGCCCGCGAGGACTACCACGACTTCATTGGGACGGTGGAGAAGTCGACGAAGCAGACCGTGTTCAGCGAGCAGCAGCGCAAGCGGCGGCGGGCGCAGCGTCTGCCTGTGGGCACGACGCGGCTGTTTGACCATGGGCGGATGCGGCTGATTCCGGTGGGTTCCAAAGGCGCCACAATCATACAATAATGCAATAATGCAATAATACCCTGTGGCCTTGCGGCCTTTCGCTGACATATCCAGTTCCCCTCGGCCAACCCCAAGGACCCGTTGAACCTGCCCGAGTGGCGCAAATGGGCGGCTATTTTGGTCATGAGCATGTGTACGTTCGGCCCCATACGACTCACCCGGCAAAATTCTATCTGTCGGTCGCTAACATGATAGTCGGTGCACTTGCTGTCGCTACCGAAACTGCTTCCGGCAATCTCCTCGAGCCCATTTTTGCTCTGCAGTATGCCGGCGTAAACCCGGTTGCGATCCGGAACGCCACCTTTACCTTGTCGACGACGTCCGCATCCTTGAACCTCACGACGATATTGGGCCCGCTCCTACCCCCCGATACCACACCCTTCTCAACAAGCCAGATCAACATGTTGACCACCGTCCCCATGCTGACAACGGCCGCGGCCAGCTATGTGCAGATTCCGCTGTCTGTCGCCGTTGGCCGTCGTCCGGTCCTCTTACTAGCATCGGCATGTGCCTGGATTGGCGCATTGTGGGCAGGGCTCAGCAGCAGCGGAAGCCAAGCTGCCACCGCGGCCACCATGTCCTCGGCGTTCCAACAGCATGTGGCCGCCCGCGCACTCGTCGGTCTCGGCGCCGGCACTGTCAACGCCTTGGTGCCGCTCGTCGCCGCACACGATCTCGTGTTTCTTCACCAGCGGCACCTCGTGTTGGCTGTCTCGTTTGCCATCCAGGCCCTGGTTACGGCCAGCCTATCGGCCGCCGCTCCCTTCCTGGCTGCGTTCTACGACTGGCGGTGGATGTATTATATTGTGGGCACGGCTGGGTTTCTGGCCTGGCTGGCCCTCGTTGCGCTTGTCCCCGAGACCCGCTGGACGCTGCGCACCAAGACGCAACTCTGCGGCGGTGGCTGCGGTGGCGACGGGGACCTCAGTGTGTACGCCGACGAGGACAACGACCGGCGGAAGCGCAACGCACGCCTCGACTACGAGGCCCACGGCGGCCGGACGCTGTGGACGGACACGGGAGTCTTTGTAGTATCGCCGTTTGCCGCGTGGCAGTGGTCGCGCGCGGGCAGCAGCGTGGTGGACCTGGTGCGGACGGCGCTGCTGCCGGCGGTCGTGTGGGTCGCCGTGGTGCAGGCGGTGCTGCTCGTGGCCTCTACGGCGGCCGCGGAGCTGGCGGCCACAATGTTGCTGGTGGCGGCGGCGGCGACCACGACCAAAGCCGACTCCTTTTCGCTCACAGGCCTGGTGCCGGGCGTCGCCCTGGGCGTGGCCGGCGTGTTGACCCTCGTTTTGGGTGCCGTGGGCGCCCGTTTCACGCTCGCCGTGACCCGTCACCTGCGTGCCCAGCAAAACCGCCGGCTGTCCGTGCTCACGCCCGCCGAGCGCCGTGCGCACAAAAAGGCGCGGCCGACGGTGCGCCGCGAGGCCGAGCACAACCTGCCCGTCGTCGTGCTCCCGCTGGCACTCGCCATTGCCGGCAGCTTTGTCGTCGGAGCCGTCTTGAACTATGCCAGCACGAGCACGGTGCTCCTGTTGCTGGGCCCGACGCTGCTGGCCCTCGCCATGGTCCTCGCGCTGGTGGGTGGCAGCGTCTTTTTGATGGAAAGCTACCCGGTCTGGGCCGGCCCGTGTTTGGCGCATGCCAACAGCTGGCGGTTTGTGGCAGCGTTCTTCCTGCAGGGCACGACGGCCTCGTTTGTTGCCCGGGAAGGCGCCTTGGAAGTATGGGCTGTGTATGCAGAGATCTTGATCGTGGCCAGCTTGGGGCTGCCGGCGCTGTTTTTCGGCGGTCGGTGGTTGCGGACATGGGCGGCCGGGACCGTCTCGGGCAGCAGCGAGGACACCAGCGCAGTAGGAGATGGCGGCAGACGGGCGACGACGATAGTATCGCCGTCGCCATCAGAGTCGTCCATGATGACGGGCTCGACGGTGTCGTCCACAACCGCGACGACGGCATCTGTCAGGCCAGATACAGTGCATTCGTCTGAATTCTTGGGTCCGCATCCCGGGACAGCGGTGGACGTGGGAAGAACGCGGCACCAGTCTCTAAGAGACGAGGGTACCATTACTGGGCGAGCACTCTAGCTGGTGAGGATGCTATTACAATGTACAGAAAATATACCCGGTCATAAACAAACATAATGTAGAAATGAGATGGTGGACAAAACGCCAAACGCCAATGCAGAAGTCTCATAAATGTCCATGCTGAAAACACAAAGTCAAAATACAAAACCAATATATACCGATATACCAACGACCCATAGATTCCTGTATGCCAAGTCCAGCCTATGCATACGGATTGTCACGTCTTGTCTCTATACTCGCCCTCCCGTATGCTCGCATGGTCGTCCCCGATCAGCATCCGGCCAGTCGTTCCAGAAGCCGAGCAATTGCGTTTCAGGCGCGCTGCCACAGAGTGTGCAGACTGGCAAAGGCGGCCACCTGGCCTGCCGGTGGTGTGCGCAGCGAGCCCGCCGTCACGTCGGCCGTCGTCACGGGCAGCACCACATCCGCCTCCGCCTCCGATCGGCGCCGCAGGTGCGCGCACAGCCACTGCGTGCGCTCGTGGAGGCACCGCTGGTAGGGGTCTCGCAGGGCCTCGTAGGCGCGGTTGATCTGCGCCATGGCGGACGCGTCGCCGCCCGGTTTGTCCGGATGGTGGGCTAACACGGCGCGGTGGTAGGCGGCGCGGATCTGGGGCTGTGTGAGTGGCTTGTCCGTGGCAAGGCCGAGCGTGGCAAAGGGCTGGCACTCGGTGAACGAGAAATACATGAAGAACTCACCCAACGAACGACGTGCCACGTGGAGGGCGTGCCGTAGACAATGATGAAAATGCCCAGCCAGAGGACACTGAGGCCCAGGATGGTGCGGGCCAGGGTGCCGTAGAGATACGGGTTGCCGGTGGCCACGAGGAGGTCCTGGATGGTCGGGCGAGTGGTGTCGCCGTTGTTGGTGTCATTGATGGCGACAATTGTGCTATTATCGACTTCGAGATCGTTGCTGTTGCTGTCCTTCTTGGTCTTGTTGACGTCGTCTTTGCGCGCACTGTTGTCTCCATCGCTTCCGTCGACGACACCGTCGGCTTCGCGGGACGACTTGCCGGCCAGCGTCTCGTCGTATGCTGCCCGCGCCTCTGGCGTGCTGATCAGGGCGTACCACCGCTCGACTTCCTGCAGCCCCGTCTTGGCGGCCGAGCCCATGGGCGTGTCCCAAACGCGATTGGCCGGATACCGCCGCACCTTGCGTCGGTAGGCCTTGCCGATCTCGTAGGCGCTGGCGCTGGGCGAGACCTCAAAAAAGGTGTAGGCTGTCTGGTCGAGATGGAAGGACATTGTGTGTGTGTGTGTATGTGTGTGTGCGAAATGGTGGACGTTCTGTTCTCTGTTGTTCTGTGTTGTAGATCAATGATCGGCGTATGTCTTGGTCCTACTCACAAGCGAAGAAGCGAACGGGATGGGGTGAACAGCGTTATATGTTACTTTGGCGCATTGTAAGAGGCTTTCATAGAATGTTGGTCCTATTTGCAGACATTCACTGCGCATTGTGATGTGAGAATGGCCTTTGTGGAGCTGGTGCCCCTGGATTGCCCCTGAAAGAAATCAAACAATAGGAGCCACCAACGTCAACAAAGACGCCACAAGCAAGGCGGACAACAAAGCCAACAGCCAACAAACAACACAAAGCAATGCTAACAATGGCTCTTTGTGCTGGATAGCCCGTTTTGGTCAATGTGTGCTATTTTGATTGACTATACTGTCGTACTCCTTGCTTCACGACTCGTTTCTCCTGGACGCCTTTCTTTCGGTCCTCGCGCATTCTCAGACTTGTGGTGATTAGATGCAAGGGGCCAACGGGCACAAACAGAGGCTTGTCGGGGAGATACCAGACAGGTTGCCGACGACGAGGCTCGTGGACAGTGGCTCATACATAGGCAACGGCAGTCACAGTCCGCCGCTGTTATGTCAACAATATTGAGTTGTCATTCGGAACAAGTGGCATTCTGGATGCCGGAGAGATTTTATGATCATTAAGTGTGCACTCATACAACCAACACAAAGCACACTGGAAACAGGAGAGAATAGAGTGGAGATTTGATGTTGCATACGACGTACAAAAAAACCCAAACAGCGGCGTACAAAAAAGTGAGAAACTGCTGACAAGAAAACGACGACAAAAACCAGCCTCGTTTGACGAGACAGCAGGTCAAACGAAGGTCCAAGTGACGGACGGCGGAGCATCATCTCCTCTATCAAAACAAACAAAAGAACAAAACAAACAATACCTTCAAACCACAAGACACAGTCCTCAGTCCATTACACGTCCTCATCCCCCTTTCCTTTCACTTTCTCCAGCCAGTCTCAACTCACTGGATACTTCCTTCTCGCGATTTCCTCGCTTTTTTCGATCTCCGCAAATTCCCCTCCTCCAGCCTCCCAATGTTCCTTGTCGTACATAACAAGCCAGTTTATAAGCCGCGCCAAACCAATGTAAAACAAACGCTTCCCGTCCCAACTGCCCACCACACTGAAGCAACCGAAGTAAAGCGTCCGTGAACCAACGTCGCAGCTGGTCAGACGACTACTTTGACGACGATGGTCCAGCAGGCGACGGGTCAACCTTTCCATTGCCTTTGTCCTTCTTCGCCTTGCCCTTCGTCTTGGCCTTGCCGTTGCGCTTGGCCCTTTTCTTACCTTGTTTTTTAGCGAGATCAGCAAACATGTCCTGGATTTCATTTCTGTGTTGGAGGTGGAAGCGCACGTACAGTGGAAGGAGGGTGCGGTACATGACGACGCCCATCTTCAGCTCACGCGTGAGACGGCCGAGCATGGCCAGATGCGCTGCGTCGAGCCGCGTCGGGCACGCATGGGCGTTGCCGTGGGCCACTTCCAAGAGGACATGCATCGCCCAGACGAGGTTTCTCTGGTTGGGGCCCGGATCGAGCATGCTGCCACTGTCCTCGAACAGGCTGCTGATGTCGAACGCAACACGACCGCGGACGGTCGTGGCCTCCTGCTCGTCACGGGGCAACCAGATGTGTTTGCCGCAGCAGAGATGCTCCCACGGCGCCTCGACGTAGGCAAAGAAGTCGGCCGGCCAGGGGAACGTGACGACGCCAGGCCCGTCGTATGTCTCGCGGATGACGGCGAGGGTCTCTGCGTCGCGCGCGGCCGCCTCGGCCTCGTGGCGAGCCGTCGCCTCCTTGGCCTCCAAGTAGACGTCGAGGGCTTCCTTGAAGTGCTGGGGCTCATCCTCCTCGGCACGGCCAAAGCGAGCGACCGAGTCCGAGTAGATGGTGTCCTCGATGCTGTCGTCAAAGAGGTCAAAGGCGCGGTCCACGACATTCATGTCGTTGTTGTTGCCGTCGTCGTTGTCATCGTTGTCACAGACACCCTCGCTATGATTGTCAACGACACTGTCCTCGACGACACCGCTCTGGCCTGCACCGCTGCTGCCAGCACCGCTGCTGCCAGCAGTCGCAGCGTCTCTGGCCACCGCCCCTAGCAGACGCATCGTGTCCTGTATGTGCTTCTCATTGACCGGGTCGCGGTAGTGCCCCAGGAACCGGCGCGCAAAAAGGTAGTCGCCGGGACGGACCTCTTCGATGCCCATGTCCGGCAGGACGGCTTCCTTGCAGCGCTTGACCACGTGCTGGAACTGCGCATCAAAGGGCAGCTCGATCATGTTGCAGCACATGAACGCGTGGAACAGGTGGCGCCACGTCTCGGAGCACATGGAGAGGACCGTGGAGTTCACCTGGAACGTATGGCGGATGCGGTCGGGCCCGTCCATGATGGTCAGGTGCACGTCGCCGAGCGGGTCGACCACCGTCGACCGCTTGCGCTTAAACGCGTACGGCCCGCCGTCCATGCCCTTGTGGAACCGGTCGCGCATGCGCAGGAGCTCGTTCTCCTCAATGATACCCGGTCCCGTCATCAGGTAGTACGCGGCATCTTCGTCCAAGGTCCGCATAGGATTGGTGTTCGTCTCTGGCAAGGGCGGGTGAAGGTGTTCGACGGCCGCATGCCGAACCAGGTTGGGAGCTGGCGGCGACGAGGCAGGAAACGGCCCGAATGTAGCGTGCGCACGTGGCGGCTCGCTCGGCTTGCCGGTCAGGGCTTGCTGGCCGGTCTGGCCTGCCTGGCCAGGCACAACAGGCACAGAAGACTCGACAGACGCAACAGTGTCGACGACAGGCACGATGGGCTGGACGGACTGGACGCGCTCGACGATCTGGACCGGGATGGGCTGCGGTGCGTGACGAAGCACGGGTGTCGCAGCAGAGGCGGGCCCAGCAGGCACGGCGGCCGAGGATCCGTTCGCATCCTGCTTGAGAATTGCCTCCAGCGTCTGCGCTGACCACTGTGCAAACGACTCTGCCAGGGCTTCTTTGCTCACACCCTGGAGGTTTGCCAAGTGCCGGGCCAGGTTGGAGGGTCCAGGGATGCCTTCGAGTGCATTATTGGCGGAGGCAGCGACAGAATGCGCGTGACCTTGGCCAAACAAGGCGCCAAAGGGAGGGAAAGCTCCAACAACGGGAGGACTGTTCTCTTTGCCCTTGCCCTTGCCTGTGTCGTTGGCCTTGTCTTTGCCGGTGGTGAGGTTGGTCTCGACGGACATTGGCTCAGCAGGATTGGGCTCCGCTGTGGCCTTTTGCTTTGCCTTCCCTTTGCCCTTGGACCGCTTGGGAGCAGCAGACACCTCTTGATTCTCGCCGATGGGGACGGCATCATTATTCACCGCTGATGCAGACGCAGACGCAGACGCAGATGCTTCATCGGCTCCAGGATTGGCCGTCGTGCCAGCCTTCTTGCGCGGCTTCGCAGCTCTGCGCTTTTTGCCTGGGGCAGGGGCATTACTGTTGCCTTGGTCGGGCACGTTGGTCACGTCGACTAGGTCGCCGCCGCCGTCCTCATTGGCTTCCGCCTTTGCCTTGGCCTTGGCCCGGCTCTTTCTCTTGCGCTTGGGCTTGGCCGTTGCCTCAGCAGGCTCGGCAACAAACGCCTTAGAAGACGCACCAGCAGGTGCCTCGGTATGTGCATCAGCAGCCGATGCCTCAGCAACGGAGGTTACAGCAACAGAGGCCGCAGCCGATGGACCAGGCACGGCCGGAGCATCGTCAGGGTTGACGACGTTGGCGGGCCCAGGTGCTTCAGACTGCCCGGCAGCTGTCTGCTTTGATACAAACACAATTGTAACGCGTTTTTGGGGCGTGTCGTCAGCATTGACCGGAGTAGAGTCCTTGTTGGGGTCCTTGCTAAGGTCCTTGTTGGAGTCCTTTTCGGGATTCATAACTGCTGCGTGCAATTTATAGTCCGACTATAAACGCCAAGTGGATCTTGTACAGTGTCACGGGTCTATGTGAGACCACAGTGCGGAAGTCTTGACACGGAGGCCTTGTTTACCTGCTGACGCTTATATTCGTCAGTATTGTGCTTGTAACATGGACCTAATTACATGCATTCAGAAATTTTCAGGAAACACTCACCAAGAGCAAATACACGAAGATCGAAGTGTCCGAACATAGCGAACGAATTTGACCTTGTGACACGCAAAGGCAGTTAGGAAGGGTATGTGGTTGAAGACAAATGTCGAGGTAAGGGTATGTGACGTTATAACAGTCTTGGGCCTGTTCATGGCAAACTTATGTTAGTGTCGGACGTATTGTTGTTTAGTTTTCTAAAGAAAAAGAATACAGGAAGCAGAATATTGCAAAAGCACGTAAAACAAAAAGTTAAAGAATTTGAGTAAAGAACAACTAATCAATGAAACAAAAGAAGAAGACGATATGCAAAACGATGTAAAATAAAAAGCCACAAGAAATGAAAGGAAAATGACGAAAAATAACTTACCGATACAAATCGAAGATGTATAGTACAAATTAGTGACAAGCAAACAAAGCTTGACGGGTAAGATCGAACAGATCGGATCCGGCAAACAGAAGCAAGTATAGACAGTAGATATGTCTAGGAGCTTAGATGGCTGCACAGATAGATCTTCTCTCGCGATGTTTTTGTGATGTGTGTGTTTTGTGAAGAAAAGGAAGGGACAAATAAAATTATAGGATACACAGGCCGTTTACGATGGTCGGCTGTGATATGGTCAGTTACGATGAAATACAAACAATGCGTCGGGAGCAGTGATACTTACCGGATCGTAGGCGATGACCTCGCGAGGAACAGCAGGATAACAACAAAACGACGAAAATGGAAAGAACGAGCAGGGGGGAAATTAACTCGACAACAATACAAAATGCTTCGTTATAGACAAAGGTAACTCAAGAGTTACGTGTCAAGATGCGGAACCTTAATGTACTGGTGCAAAGATCTGTCGAAAAGATCGGTCGAGAAAAGATCGAAGCGGAAATCAAGTTTTTTTGCGGTATTGTGTGTTTTAGGTGGCTGTGCAGCTGGCTACGTCAACAACAGAGAAGTTTGTTAGTTCGAGCGGTTATATTGAGTAGCTAGCGGATGAAAGAGGTACATACCAGATAAAATCAGGCTGAGAAAATCATTGAAAACAATTGCCGTGCCACAAAGTGTCAAGACGCGGTGGGAGGGTAGAAGAAACCAAGAAACTGCAACTTAGGTAGACAACAACTTGTGACACAAGAGAGTCTGAGGAATAGAAACTCGCTGTGTGTAGTCTTGACGATATTGCTACAAGGCTTCTCATTGTTATTCAAGTCAGTGGGTGCCATTTGCAACGTTTATATCACCAGAAACATGAAAAAAAGAACTTACCGACAGCAACAGATGGAGAAATCAAACAAGAAGAGAAAACGGTAGCATGAAATGAGAAAGGAAAAGAACAAATGACAACACGGACCGCACTGAATCTTCTGGCAAAAGAGCCTTGAAGAAGACAGCGACGCGTCGTGAAGGATGAATGTGGTTGCGGCGAAACAGCTCGTAAAAGCAAGTTTCACAGGATGATAAAACCTTACAGAGGAAACAATGAAAAATACGAATTTTGTAAATAGAAAAGTATCTGGTGATGAAGTGGAAAGTGTGGTGGTGGGTAGAGAAGAAGAAGAAGAAGAAGAAGAAGAAGAAGAGCGAGGAGGAGAGGAAGGAGAAAATTTTGGCAAGGGGTATATTTATCACAATTTTCTTTTGGAGGGGCAACCATCGGGGTGAAATGGACAGTTGTGCGTCATTAAAAGGAAAAAAGAAATAAAAAAAAATAAAAAAAAACATTGCAGAGTAGTGTAGTCCTTCGAAAGGAAGGAGCAAAACATGAATGGATAGTGTGGCTAGCAGCGTCTGCCTAGCTACTTCTCGACGCGTACGATGTCAATAATATCGGATGAAGATTGTGAGGGCAAGCGAGCCCTCGGTGCCAACGAGCATCTGTGCACTTTACAAAAGCGAGACGACAGCACTTGGTAGTAATAGCACCTGGTGATCTTATATGGTATATATATAGGCCACCCATAATATGAATGAGCATTATAGAATGATAGGACACATACAACGGGATGTCGCAGGGAAAACACACGATAGTAACAACAGTCACTTACAATCCATCCCCATATCCATTGCATACGGTAGCTAGAGTCTGATTATACTGCTCTTTTCTTCGTGTCCGTCTTGCACGTCTACAAGTCTGGCTACTGTCTGTTTCGCTGTCGATATCGTGCCGTATGGATTTTGTTTTGTTTTGTAACTGCTTTGGTGCTGGTCACACGTGGCTCCGCTCCCCACCAGTGCCCCTACAAACCCCTTTTCACCTTTTCCTCAGCTTCTGGTCAGCTTCCCATCACATCCGTCTCACCTTCCTCTCAGATTGGCGGCAACATTCCATAGAGCCACGCGCTAAACTTGGTAAAAATAGCAATACCACCTTGAGGACTGCATCTATTTACACAGTCAACATATGACGACAGCCAACAAAGTACAAGACATTGCTCAGGAAAAAACAGGAAAACTACATGAAATTATAGGGCGTACACAGCTTTACAAATCGTCGACGGTGGCACGGACAGACAGCGAGCAAGGTGAGCCTCGTGCTTTGCTGTTGTCACATATTCGCACCTCAGGTAGTTCGAGTGGACCAACTGTCGAGAGGCTGTTATACCCGCCGAAAAACATACTATACAGCTCATCAGGAGCTGCTTCAAAATCACTGTCACGGCTGTGTCAATGGATTTGTTATCAAGTAGAGCAGATGAATAATGCTGATAATGATTGCCTAAGAATCTGGGAAAGGAATCTTTTGTCTATGTTTCGCATTACAAACATAAGGTCATATTGCCCATGTCTGCCACCGACAGCGTACCGTCAAGGCCCAAAAACACATGGTAAACGTGCTACATAGAATAAGGAGGATCATTACCACGAAGCGGCGGAATGCGGTACGTCAAAAACTTGGGCAGCGCTTTGAGCGGTACCTGTGCAGCGCCGACCTTGCCGTCCTCGAAATAGAAAGTCGAGAGCAGCGTCCCGAGAAGGACTGCGTCCTGCACCAGCGCCATCTGGCCGGTGAGCTGCACCTTGACGGCGGCGTCGGGGATGCCCGCGAACAGCGTGCCCCAAAAGCTTCGCTCGGCCGTCTCAAACTCGGGCGGCATCCAGAATTCGCCGCCCGTGTACTCACCTGCGAGCGTGTGCACGCGTCCGAAGCCGATGCCCAGCGGCAGCGGGTGGGACAGCTCCCAGTCGATCAGCGCGGTCACCTCAAAGGTCTCTGCGTCGATGAGCACATTGACGTCGTTGAGGTCGTAGTGCGCGATCCACAGCGGCAGCTGTTCGAGCGTGCGGAGCTTCTGGTCGAGGTATTCTTGGCACAGTATCCGGTAGGGGTTGATCTCCTCGAGGGGCGAGGCGACGATGGCCTCGAGATGCGGGCGGACGTGCTGAGCGATGGCGTCCGCGCTGCTGCTACCCGCTACGAACCCGCGCGCAAAGACCTGCCCCAGCGAACGGTTGACGGCAATGCGCGCCTCTGCGCCCTTCCCGGCGACGCCTCGGTGCCATATCGTGCCGGGCATGCGGTCCAACGCATAGGCCCAGACGCCCTCGCCCTCGAGCTCCGGGTCCTCGAGGGTGCGGACCCAGGGCACGAGCGCGTCGCCCAGGATCTCTCGAGCCACCTGGAACGAGCTGAAATCCAGCAACTCGGTGCGGAACTGGATGACCACCTCACTCTTGTCCGCCAGCGTCGCAAACAACGTTCGGCTGAACATGCCCTGCATGGGAGGGTTGTCAAGGCGCTTGGCGGCGCTTTGGAGGCAGGACACGGCAAGCTTTTTGGCCCATTTCGCACGCTTGGCTGCCGTGTTGACCAGCTTGGGCAGGTCGCTGTCTGAGGTGATTTCTGGCATGGCGCGAAAGAGAATGGAAAGAAAGGGACGATCAAAGGGCAGCAGATTGCGTTATTGCTAGCATGTCGTCCTAGAAGCCCAGATGGTGCGACTCAGTTTCTGTTTTGTTTTGATTGTCGGCTGTCTTTTTTCTTGTGCCGCATGGCCCAATACACCCAACAGGCATCACAAAATACGGAAAGGTGAGTGGGGTTCCCAGTCGCTATTGGAGGCTGGCATCTTGCCTCGCCTTCGAGTACGCGGGCGTGTGCAACCGCCGCACCACCACACCGCCTTTTGGATTTGTTGTTCTCAGAGAGGCGGGAGAGAGGCCGACACACCCGACAAACTATTCATGCACGAAAGTTGTTAACCAGACCGCACGAGTTAGGCAGCCGCGCAACGGCACACCGATGCGTATGACGGAGCGAATCACCGTCCCAGAATAAGACGCGTATGATGTGACAGCGGCTGCATATCGCCGCTTGTCAGCAATGCACCCCTGTGATGGCCAATCGAACCGCAGCAGAAGCCTGCAGTTCTGTGTGCCATCATGAGCCAGTGTTGGTTCATAGCCGAATGGTTATACGTAATGGGAGACCGTTACGGTTATCGGAGACGACAATAATGTCTCTTCTAAACGGGTTATTGAACTGATGGTGAACGGCGACCTACCAGCCGCCGTGGGCAGAGGGGCCAGTCTACTCCGGTGCGGCGCTGTAGTGACTCGCGGCGCAATTTGCTTGTTTACGCGGCAGTGGATATGACGGAGTCTATACAGGTATGGAGGGAAGGCGGTGCATCTTATGTACTTTTTTATACGTGTTTATTGTATCAATAGGAAGAACTACTTGGGACTTTTGGAGTGTATTGTGTGCCTTTAAATGAAGCAACGAGACACGGTATAGGTCACAAAGCCAATGCTGTATTTGGACCATCAACCGGCAATAAACCGAATGAAAGTAAATACTCTAGTTTTCAAGGAAGGAGCCGTGAAGGTGCTCAAGCCCCTACTACACGTCTTTGATAATCCGAATGCGTCCTGTATATGTGTTTCCGCAACGGCCAGCATCTGTTTTGACAGTCTGGCCCCGAAATACAATACACAATAACCTGACGAGACATGTTTGATATGGAAAGACTATGAGAGGAGAACATCGAAAGCATCGAATCCGCGAATGGATTTCAATAGCAGTACAGCAGCGTCGATCATGTATTGATATGTTTTTATTGATGCTATGGACGATCTTAAAGTTGGCTGCAGCAGCTGTAAGCTACTGAAGCATTTTACTTCCCGGTCATGCCATGCACCAGCCACGTAGGTATAGCTGCCGCCGTGAGTACTTTCTTCCTCCATACCGTTTCGATATTTTCCTCGGAATGGCAGATAGCAGTGACACATCTATGGCAGCACAGGTAGCGAAAAGCTATGTATACATAGACTGCTGGTGGAGGCAGTATGCGTCAGGCAACGCCGTGATCAGGTCGCCTGGACGCAAAACGTAGACTTGATCGGTCATGGCAATCAAGAGAGTGATGTGGATAAGATGGCAAGACAAATGGTTGACACAAGGAGCAAGCACAGGACCATGCTAATTTGGGCCTGGTCCTGTGCTCAATCTGGATAGCCACAATGTCGTGATCATGGGATAACACTTGGTTTGCGCCAAGCTCAACACCTGGACAGTCCGGCGTAGCTGCACGGCCAAAAGGAGTGTCCGTGATGTGCCGGCCGTGTCGGATTGTACATCACGCTGCGATGTATGTATGCGACAATACATAGCCAGCGTTAGCCAGAGATATGTGTGCCTCCAAGGGGAATCTCTTGTGTCTGTCCGACACAGGAAAACCGGTCGGGTGGGCTCGGTCAGATGAGTATCAACTGAGGATGGACGTTGTGACCGAGGACACACTCGACAGTGCAGTATATTTGCCAGCTCGGCCCGGGTCTTGAAGTCGATTGTTGATCGTGCTGTGGCTTGATGGCCAGTACTGGACCCGGGCGAGCACTTTGCCAACGACGTTCGCGTATCCTGCATGGCTACTTTTGTTAGTGGATGAGTGACATTGTCGAGCAAAAGTGTGAAAAGAACTTACAATACCAAACAATATTTGCCAGGTACACGGTTGGGAGGAGGCCCGTGAAGCCCGCCTACCCGGCAGCCCAGTACGCGGTGAGGATCTTCGGCGTCTTGTCAGGTTAGGCGTGTTGGTGGGTGAGGAAGAACTTGTCGACGAACTTTCGTGCGGGATTATTGCAAAGAAAACAGCCTTTGATACACGCGTTGTGGGGCTTCCAAAACAAAAGCATTGCGAGTGTGGCCAAGCTCTCCGAAGACGCACACCGCACGACAAGTCAACCATGCACGCTCTGCTGCACGTATGTAGACCCTCGCCTTTCCTGACAGCCTTGCAAGCGTCTATTGCACCCAGTGGCACGGTGTGTTTCTGTGCAAGTCCTCGACAGGCAGGTCAACCCAGACGAGCGGGAGATTGTACGGAGTACGTGCAACTCAAGCCGTTGCTATGCTGTATCTTCTGCGGGGCGCACCTTCGCCTGGCCTAACCTTGCCGCCTGCCATATGTGAAAATCAAACTGGGCGCCTGTCGTGAGGGCTGCATATATGTTGATGGTTCTAGCAGCTGCTTAGTTTGAAGCCCGTCTTCGATCGCTTCCTGGTGTCAAAACATGCCGCTGTGCAGATCAACCTGTCCACCCTGTCTACGGTTTTATTAATGCGATTTCTTGTTGCCCGTGGACGTGCCACAGGTGTCGTGAAGATTGGTCACTGCAGTGATAGATATTACAACGATATGATTTATAGACTTGTGTGAAATATAAATGACTATATAATCTCCTCGCATTAAGTTTGTTTCAAATCGGCAAACAAAGAACGTCAAGTTTGTTGCCGTCCGTTGGTGGTTGGCGTTGGCCGTTGGTCATTGTGCTCTCCACGCAAAATGGCCAAGTGGTCCAAGGCGCCAGGTTCCGGAACCCACTTTTGTATTTCGCTATATAAGGCTAGACAAGTCGTATATGTCCCACAAAAACGTCGAAATAAGGTGGGATGCCAGAGTGGTCTAATGGGTATGATTAGAAATCATATGGCTTCGGTCGCGTGAGTTCAAATCTCACTCCCATCGTCGATTTTTTTTTGTTTGCAAAACGATTTATCCGATCTTTGCTTCTTCAATTGTTTGACGAGGTTGTCTCTGTGACGAGCTGGGCATTCCCACTTTTTTGTTGTTTTTTTGTGTTACAAGATTCACAGGTCTACGGAACATCTTGTCCCGTGTCGCCTCCAGTTGCCGGCGTGTGGATGGATTGCATTATTTGTTGGTTGTCTGGGTTGTCCTCTGTTCTTACCTTTTTTTTTTTTTTTTTTTTTGGTAGTTGACGGTGGTGAGATACCAAGAACACAGTGACTCGGACGATGCAAAAGCAAGTCGACACCGCCATTACTAGACCCCGGGCCCTCATCGGCCCATTTGCTTTTGTAGTATAAATTGTAGTCACCACTTCGGCTGTCTGCACCCCAGAATGCAACAGCGGGATAGAAGGCGACGGCAGTGATCACGAGGAACAAAAATCACTTACCAAACGCGGCATGCATCAACTACCATTTGCCGACCAGCCGGAGAATATTGATTCGTGGAGAAAGAGAGGAAACTCGGAACACGGTCCTTTCACAGACATTGTTGGGCAGAGTCTTGGTAGAGTGGCCTTGGCTACCTGACTGGAGAGCTAGACACGGGATGCGTTGCCACAATTGACACGGCATGGGGGCTGAAGGGTGGGTGAGGAGGGTATGACGGTGAATCTGTGACCAACGGAAATAAAATCACGGCTCGAAACAGGTGTCCGTGAGAAAAGCCAGGGCAATGGAGTGTGTTGACGACGTCGACGAAGTACTCCGCAAGGAGGATTAAACAAAGACAAAAAACGTGGTGATCCACAAGACCCGTGACATGCAGTCTGTGTCCACTGCTTCACGGGCTATTTTGACGGTTCTGATGGGCCCCTGTGCTTGGTGTTTTGTTAGTGCTAACACTTCAGGGCTTCGGTGCTTCTTTCCAAGTGCTGTCTGATCCTTTGCAGTCGGCGTCTGTCCCTCGTCTTCACAATGACCAAAACCCCTGTCACTCACGTGGGGGTCTGGATGGCCTTGAAAGGCTCCCGTCAAGGTGTCTCGTGTGATGTGGACTTGCTTTTCAACGAGCCTAAACTGGCGCAAGGCACTGGCGTCGTTTGGAACAGAACCTCTTTAACACTAACACGGCCAGGGACTGTCTTACACCGCATCTCACTCTCGATAAACGGCAATAAATCTTCCGAGAAACTCTGTGTGCCCCTCTGTCGTGTCGTGCAGGACGTTGTACGTTTCTCTGTATTTGCAGTCTTTCTATGGTCTTCAACTCAGCGATCGGCACCGGTACCGCGCGATGGGGAAGTGTGGGTGGACGGCAGCTGTAGACACGAAAAGCGTACAGAAACCAACAGATGCACGTCTCTCGTCTGCCGTTCCGGCACACACAGAGTTCTTCCTGCAGGTTATGAGTCGTACCAAGAAACGAGCCCCTCTTTTACATGTCCTCTTTTTATGTTTCTTTTGCCTTCCTTCCGTCTTCCGTGCCTCCTCCTCAAGGCCCTGCCGACATAGCCTCCGATGGTGGACACGGGATGGAAAACGGCCGTAAACCACGAAGAGGGTGTGAATTAAAAAGAACAGAAGAGAACGGCACGCCGCCCCTGTCTCACGTCCCCTCTTTTACCTCTAAGGAGATCCATCCTTGCTATTCTCCATGAGCCGCATCGGTGAGCAACGGCGGTCCACCTCTCGTGCACGTTGATGTCTTGTCGACTTTCATAAATTGAGGCCGAGTTCTGACATGACGCAGGCTTCTCACATTGATTCGACCGTGTAGCCTCCCTCTCCTCTCTTGCCCATCACAATGTCTGTGTTCATGTCCAAGGCGTCGATGCGCCTGCACGGCTGCTGCATCTTCTTTGCGCTCGGCTCGCTGGTCTGGGGCTACAACATCGGCATCATCTCGGCCGTCCTCGTCCACCCGGGCTTCATCAATCAGCTAAACCACCCGGACGCCGCTCACAAGGGCGTCATCACCGCCATCTACTATCTGGGCACCTGGACGTCGTACGTCTTTCTGTCCCGCGTCGCCAGCGACTATCTCGGCCGCCGCTATGCCGCGTTGTTGGGCACATTTATTGTGTGTGTCGGGTCGGCGCTCCAGGCGGGCGCTTCCGGTGGCGGGGCATATGCGATGGTGATCGCCGGCCGCATCATTGCCGGCGTGGGCGTGGCCATTGTGAGCACGGGCGTGCCGCTCTACCAGAGCGAGATTGCGCCGGCCCGGCAGCGCGGCCGCTTCGTGGTGATGAACCACATTGGCATGGTGGGCGGGCTGGCGGCCGGGTTCTGGGTCGGTTATGCGATGACCTTTTGGGACACGCCGCACGGCGACGCCGTCGGCTGGCGCGCGGCGCTGTCGGTCCAGTTTGTGCCGGCCGTGCTCTTCATGCTAGGTCTGCCCTTCCTGCCGGAGACGCCGCGCTGGCTCGTCGAGCACGGCCAGCTGGCGCGCGCGCGCGCCTCGCTCGACTACTTCCGGCAGGGGCTGGCGCACGCAACGCCCGACGCGACGCAGCACGAGTTCGACGAGATCTGCGCCGACGTCGCCGCGTCGCGCGCCTCGGGCCTCGACGGGACCTCGCTGTTCCGCGAGCCGTCGCTGCGCCGTCGGCTGTGGCGCGCCGCCCTCCTGCAGTTCATGGCCCAAATGTGCGGCGCCACCGCCATGAAATACTACCTACCGACGCTGTTCAAGGCGCTGGGCCTCGGCACGCGGCTGTCGCTGCTGGCCGGAGGCATCGAGAGCACCCTCAAGATCGGCTGCACCGTCCTCGAGATGCTCATCATCGATCGCGTCGGCCGCCGCATCACCTTAACCGTCGGCGCCGCCGTCATGTCCGTCGCCCTGCTCATCAACGGCGCCCTCCCGCTCGCCTACCCGGACAACACCAACCGCGCCGCCGACTACACGTGCATCGTCTTCATCTTTGTCTACTCGCTCGGCTACAGCATGGGCTTTGGCCCCGCCGCCTGGGTCTACGGCTCCGAGATCTTCCCCACCAGTCTCCGCGCCCGCGGCCTCAACCTGTCGGCGTCCGGCGGCGCCATCGGCTCCATCGTCGTCGCCCAGGTCTGGCCCGTCGGCATTGCCAACCTGGGCTCGCGCATATACTTTTTCTTCATGGCCATCAACATCATCTGCGTGCCCATCATCTGGTACCTGTACCCGGAGACAAAACACCTCGCCCTCGAGGACATGGATGCACTGTTTGGTGCTGTGGCCATGGGGCACGACCACGGCCACGATCATGACCACGAACACGACCACGACAGGAGAGGACTCGGCGTTGGCAACGGCGTCGGCATCGGCGCCGCATCGCCATCGCCAGAGCCACCTGCCGAGCAGATCGCTGTACGGGCCGACCGTGACGACGCGGCCAAGCTGGTGCATGCCGACGAGGAGTCATAGTAGACTGAGTGGATTGTTCTTCAGCTGTCAATACTGAAGGCTCTGGCGAGCAGAGTGTGTCTTTTTGCGTCTCAGCATACTTGGTCCTATTTCGGAAGTAGTTTTGCAGTTCATCCTACGTATTTCTTTCGTCCGACGTCGTCTTTTACCAAATGACAACTTTCAATACCAAAACATCAAACGCATTTGCAGACTAGTCTACCAAGTATGGCATACCTACTGTTTATTGATGTCAAGCCAGTGAGGCTTAATGCCGTGTATTCAGGCGCACTTGCTTAAACACTTTCGCCAGTGATTGCCGTGCGTGGCATTTACCTTTGGCCCGTGCCACGTCGAAAGCTGCATGTCATGGTTACTATTTTGTACGGAATACTCAGTACAACAACAACAGCAAGCAGTTTGGACGTCTGGAATGTAGCGTTACCGGAAACACCATGTCTCGTTTATTCTACCCGGCGTTGTTGTTGGCACACAAGCAAGATGTGCCTGCCTTTGGTGTTATGATCTGTGACTAATGTATCTCATGTCGTCTGCGCAAATACTTGTCTGCACTGCCCGTCCCACGTTCCTCTTTTTCTTTGTCCAACGAGTTCTAGACTGGCACCGTGCACGCCTGCCATTACTACGTCCCCAAATGTCGCACTTCTCCTCTCGTGCCTTTAAGAACAGAGCCAAATGCAAACGCCGCTGTCAGTGTCGAACCAGCCGTAAAAGGATTGGTGGGATCTAGCCCGCCCTCTAATCCCTGTCATGGTGTTAATACTGCCAAAAACGGTCGACATCGTCTTTGTCCAGTGAGCACAATTGTGTCTGCTGCGACATGTGGGACACCGTACGCAAGGAGCTGGTTGTCCTACCTGTTTGTTTGGGGGTATGCACTCAGTGTGGTACACAAGTGCAAGAAGTGCTGCGCTACGCAGTCCATACGGTGACGAAGCTATAGTTTGCCAATTCATTGTCGTCTAGCATCACAAGCAGCGTCGCACGAAGGACCTTCTGGCGGGCAAAGCGAGCCCAAAATAGAAATGGTCGCGGGGAGGGGTCGAGGACAAACGAAAGGATGGACTCTTTCTCCGGGCCAAGACTCCTCCCACGCCATGGTCTGGCTGCAGCAAAAGACAGCACGACGGATGGAGAACGAGCAGGCACAAGAATCTGAAAACAAACAAGAGAACAAACGAATAGAGATGCGGGACCGTACTGTCTCTGCACGATGCAATACACGTTGTAGCGTTTGTACCATTGAGGATATATCGCGGGACCTGGCGATGAATTTTGGTGGTAACGGTTGTGGATGGAACTGGGACAGGAGGACGGGGAAGGAAGCAAAGGGAGCACGAACCCAACTTCTCGGAGAACCAACAACATCAAAACGGAAGGAGCAGCGACGAATATATGATGCACAGATACTTTGGGCAGTCACGATGCACAGTGCCTTCATCCGAATAGGAAGGTGTGGCCTGCTCTGCCCGCCTCCTCGCAAAGTACAAGCTCAACTATCAGTCCTGTTAGTGCTGTAGTGCTGTTAGTGTTGTAGTGCTGCAGTGCTGTTAGTGCTGTAGTGCTGCAGTGCTGTTAGTGCTGTAGTGCTGCAGTGCTGCTCACCTCGTCAACTAGCCTCGTTATTCATTTTCCAGGTGCTGTGCCCCCGGCTCTCGTCTGATTCTGCTAGCATCCCATCTCCATTCCATTCCCCACTTTCTCAGTGCTCCAGCCCCACGTCGCTCTCTCCATCTTGTTCTGTTCCCCTCCCCCAGACTCTGAGTCTTGGCCAGATCAGGCTCGCGAGTGATTCAATTGAGCGATTCAGCGAGAAATCTCCATAGAGCAAGGAAGCTCTAAGAATAAATAAGACTAAACAGTCACCACTACACCGGAAAGCTCCACTCTGCCTGCCGGACAAGGACTCAAGGGCAAGCATTTGGTGAACTACAGCGGCTGTACTTGCTGTATTTATCTATTCCTGTGTCTTGTAGCTTAGGTCCCAACAGGTGCCAACAGGTGCCAACAGGTGCCATACAGCTTGAACAGGCCCAGCAAGTTTCGCCCTTATCAGCGTCGTCAGCGTTTCGCCACCTGCATCCCTGCGCCCTCAGGACATCTTGCTCCTCTGCGGTTCCGGATCGATCACGCCTTGATTAAAGTAAAGTAGTAAACTGCAGTCCTCTATCACAAAGATAGATCTGCCCTCGAACCCTTATCGCGGCCATGTTCATGTGCCTGAGATGATCCGACTGAAAGCGACCCGCTAAACTCAACAACGTCACACCGACAGCCCTGCAGCTCGCTAGCAACCCGCTGCACAAACCTTTCGTCCTGCGCTCTGCATTCCTCTTTCCTCGCAATCAAGAATTGGTGGTGCGACACATCCGCCCATCCAGGCAAGTGCGATTGGCCAGGCCTGTCTATTTCCTCTCCTGAGCCTGACCCCTAAGCCAACCAACGTCTGCCCACTGTCCGCCCACTGTCAGCATCCTGCGTGTCGTCATTCTTTTCCCAACCGACGATACCGTTGGACCTCTCGCACGACTTGTTTTCGTTCCTGGGACGCCGGCATGCACCACCACCGCCCAACCATCTGACAGCCGTTACCCCATCTGCCATATCTCCTTTATTGCCTTTCATCTGTACACCGCCCTACCGCATATCTATCCGCGTCTTCCGTTGCCTGTTTCGTATCACCAGTGTTTCTTTATGCACATGACGGCTGTCCCCAGCTTTGCTTCGTTTTCAGTGTTTGCCCCGTTTCGATTCTTGTCTTGATTATTCTTCCTCGGCTTCCTTGTCGTCCTTGTCGTCCTTGTCGTCCTTGTCGTCCTTGTCGTCCTTGTCTTCCATTTGCGTCGTCTGTTCTTCCCCGCCCGCTTTTCGCTGAAAGCTTCCGCGCCTACCGAAAAGAGGGCCATTCCACTGCGTATCCATTCTCTATTTGCACCTTGAGCCTAGCAGCGAACTTCCGTCGACCAAAGAAAAAGAGGGGAACAGAGAACAGACAAGGGGGCAATAGGCAATACCGACGCCAAAGACACCAAAAACAGCAGAAACCAGAGGCACGAGTGGCACGCTACGTCGAATTTAACGGACCATCGGCCACACGCCGTTGCTCTTCCTCCGTCATTCATCTCACCTCCTCTGCCCCTTGTGTGTCTTTCCCAATCCACATCCAACAAGTACACCGGTCGATAGAACCGAAGCGCACAATCTCACTCGCCTCTCACCCCCCTCTTTCTTTCCTGTGAGACGGCCGGCTTGAGTGCATTTTGACGGTCGTTCCGAAGAGGGCCATTTCCGACGGCCATTTTCGAGAGGAACAGGGCCACAAACTGCCTCGTCTCGACTTCGCCAGCCTTCTTCCGACAGCAGTGAGGCCTGCTTCGACGCAGAGAACAGAAACGACCTGCCATTTGCCATGGGTAACACCAGCACGAAAGAGAGCCGTCCCGGGCAGCCCGGCGCACCCGGTGATCAAGGCCAATCGTCGTCATCGCAGCAGCCAAACGCTTCGCGCGCGCACGGACACAGCTCGAGTTCCAGACCGCGTGGCCGCTCCGGCCGCAACAACGATCTTGGCAGCCTGCTCGGCATCTCTGCCCAAGGTTCCGGCACCCAGCCCCCAGAACGCCGAGAAACAAGGCAGGAGCGGGAGGCCCGGCGACTGGAACGGGATCGCCAAGCCCGGATCGCCGAGCGCGAGCGCAGCATGCGGGAGGAGCACGTCGATGGCGGCTATCTCGTGACGCTTGGCACCTACGTCGGCCCTGAAGACTTTAGCAAGCCCACCGTGCGCATGCTACAGGTGCGGCAGCATCCGCTCACTTCTCTTGCATTGTAATATTCGTTCGTCCAAGTCGTGCTAACACATGCAACGCAGATCGAGAGACGGCTTGCGCCTTTCTGGCGTGGCTTGCAGGACTTCTCGCCCACGTGGACGGAATACCAAATCGCTGCCGCGGCACGGGGCCTAGATGTCCCGCCTCCCGACCAACCGCCTCCGGAATCCTTCTTCTCCCGCCCTCCCACGTCCGCCGGCGCCCCGCCTGGTTCGCCGCCCAAATCTGCTACCGGACATACACTGGCCGTTCCTCAACCCGGCCCGACCGCCTCGTCTTCCCAACTCAGCGCACCTGGCACCGCCGCCACCGCCGCCACCACACCACCGTCAGGCGTCATTCCGACCGGTTCCCTCGCCGGCACCTCCTCCCCCGCCGTCGTTATCCCACCACCCTCCACCACTGGCGGCGCAACCACGCCTCGCGGTGGGTCCAGTTCACCGTTTAAGCCGCGTGCAAAGGCCATCGCCGCCGCTCTTAGTATCTCGTCGCGCAACGGCTCCTCTACCGATATCGCCCCCCGCGAGATTATGCTCCCCCACGACCCCTATGTTAACGGCCAACCCATCGAGGTGTTTTTGTACAAGGACGCCGACGAGTGCCCCATTTGCTTCCTGTCCTACCCCCCTTACCTCAACCACACCCGTTGCTGTGACCAGGCCATTTGCAGCGAGTGCTTTGTGCAGATAAAGCGTGCCGACCCCCACTATCCCGAAAACCATGGTGACAGCAACAACGGCGGCGGCGGCGAAAATGCAAATGCCGACGGAGAGAATCCCCAGGCCGGCAAACTCGTGTCCGAACCTGCATGCTGCCCCTACTGCCAGCAACCCGAATTCGGCGTCACCTATGACCCCCCACCCTTCCGCCGTGGTCTCGTCCATGCATCCAGCTCCATGACGTTGGGTATTGGCGCCATGGGCGCCGCGATGTCGTCCAACAGCTCCATCAACTCCGGTCCCTCCCCCACCTCTCTCCTGTCACCCAACACCGGATCGCCCCCCACCGCCGCCGGCGCTGCGACGCCCGTGTCGAGACGCCGCGCTCAGTCCCTGTCGGCCAACGCCCCCAACGTCATCACCACCGACCGTGTCCGGCCCGACTGGTCGACCAAACTTGCGAGCCAATCCGCCCACATTGCCCGCCGCGCAGCTGCCGCCACGGCCCTCCACACGGCTGCCTTTATAATGGGCGGCAACCAGGACAACCGGTCCTTCCGGGTCAGCCGCTTCAGTAGACGCAACACATCGTCCAACAACATCGCTGGTGATGCTAGCCCCGTTCCGAGCGGTGGTGATCCTGCGGCCGATGGGGGCGGTGCCAGCGGCGGCGGCGGTGGTACCTCAGGCCCTGAGGGTGCACGGTCGAGCTCCATGGCCAACGCCAGCGGGTCTGGACGGCGCACACGGATGGAAGATCTCGAGGAGCTCATGTTTAGAGAAGCGCTGCGCCAGTCCCTAGCCACCGAAGAAGAGCGTCGCCGTAAGGAGGAGAAGGAGGAGCGGAAAGAGGCTAAGCGTCGCGAAAAGGAAGAGCGCAAGGCCGCCAAGGCCATGGCCAAGCGTACAGGCAACAGCAGCAGCCTCTACGCCACCGGCACGGATAGCGGCCAGAGCTCGGCGAGCGCGAGCACTCTGAGCCTGTCTGCGCTCAACATCGGCAACCGTCGGCGTGGCAACAGTGGCGCGTCCAATCTCCGCGTCGAAGCCAGTGTCGCCAACGCCATGACGGCTAGCGGCAGCGGCAGCGGCAACGGCAGTGGAGCTGTCAACGCCAACTCCAACCAAAACACGGCAGCGTCGGGCAGCCCGGCCAGCAGTGGCGGCACGAGCCCGGTTGTCAGCAACCCTCCCTCAGGTCCGGCCAGCCCAACGCAGGATCGCGACACCATTGCTCAGGACAATGGTTCTACCGGCAAAGGCAAGGCCGTTGATCGTGGTGTGGGAGATGCCGAAGCCAACGCTGACACCGCCGCCCCAACGGCCACCTCGTCGTCGTCATCTACAGGTGCGGCGCTTCGTCCCATTCCCTCTGCGCAATACCCGTCTGCCGGCCCCTCCCACCTACGCCAAATGAGCAGCGCTTCCTCCGTTTCGTCGTCCCTCCCCGACTCGGCCGGTGGCAGTTTTCCCAACGCCCTTCACCTGCAGGATCCCCGTGCGAGCGGACTGAGTTTGGGCAGCCGCAGCAACGCCAGCGAAGACGGCGACCATCGCGACCACCGCGACCACGACCACGACGACCCGAGCGCGAGCCCCGAGTCCCTTTTCAACTTTGGCAGCCTTGCGGCCGTTGTTGGTGTGCAGCTGGAAGGCAAGAATGCTGGTCGGCGCTTGTCTGTCATCGACCGCGAGGCACAGGGCCAACTCACCACAGACGCGACCGACATCCCCACGAGCGCATCGCCACCCAAAGAGTCGGAATTGAATGGCCATGTTGAGCACGCCGAGCATGCACCCGACACGACGAGTGCCGACAGAGGCAAGGAACACTCCGACACCTACGCCAACCTCAAGCAGCCCACCCCCCTGTCCACATCCACCGGTGACTTCAAGCAGCCGCCCGAAGTCATGGTCACCCCCGGCACGCCGGCACCCGCGGACGATTTACCACTAGAATAGAAGCGGACCCTAAGGCTTACCTTTCAACACTCTTCATTTCCTTTGTATTATTTTATGGCTGTTTCTGTCGGCCTTTTTTTCATTCCTGTTCTTTTCATGGGTTACATTGACATTCCGTTTTGAGCGTGGGTTCTGGACCGGTGGAAGGAGTGGAGAGTGTCTTGGATTTGCTCTTTTGTGTTTGTCATATTGTGTTTCTGGGGTGGCAATGGACGGGATGAATGCACGGCCTTGTTTCGTGTTGTATGTTTTGTCTTCTTTTTTGTCATCTTTCTTCGAGCATTGTTAAGAATTAGGGACGGCGTTTGGGCAGGCGTTTCTGTTCACACTGTATTTTCTATCTTGTATTCCTTTTCCGGGCTTCATATGCCTTGCTCTCAGTCTGTAGCCGTTTATGATCATAAAACATTGTCATTCTCGCCTGAAGTATGAATCGACGGTAAATAACGTGATAGTATTGCTTTCGAAATAAATATATATTATTCACAATTTTTCGAGGGGTTGACACAATTTGCAAAAGAAATTTAAACAAATAAATCTGTAAAAAATATATTTTGAGAAACACACTGCAAATATCAATATGAGATGAATACTATGCACAAGTCATGGGAAATCTATCCACTGGCCAACAAGAGACAAAGACTAGCCTCAACGCCTCATGACCTTGTCTTGACGGCCTCCGCTGGGTTCAGCTCGTTCACCCAGCCCTCTTCGGGGCTTGCCCACGCAAAGTCTTTTAGGTCCCCAAACACTGGCCACAGTTTGCCTTCCACAAATGTCTTGACGGCCGCAGACCGTTCTAGGCCGGCCGCCTGCCGCGCCAAGGCGTCCGGTGCGCTCCCGATCCCGGTGCGGCTCTGCAAGCCCTCGAGCGCAAAGTGCGGAACCCGCAGCCCATCCAGCACGCTCCACCACTCCAGTGCTGTCTCGTCTAGCTCCGCCTCGGACGTCACCCCCAAGACGGACGCCCCCACACCCAGAGAGCCGCCGGCGGCGCGTGTGGCCACTTGGGCCTTCTCCGCTTCGCGGGCCCAGACGTCCAGCGCGTACCGCAGCGCGACCTGCTCGATGCCTTTGATCCCAAGGGCCGCGAGGCCGCTCTTCTCGTCCCGGCACACCGCCGCAGCCCGGGCGCTCACATCCCGCAGCGCCGGCGGTGATGGATGCCACGTGGCCTGCGGTCCATTGTCCACGCCGCGCGTCGTCAGCAGGCCCATGTTGAGCAGGCTCGCGTTGAGCACCACGGACACGCCGGCCGCATGCAGCCGCGCCACGGGGTCGCCCAGCAAGCGTGTGTTTTGCACGGTGCAGTGGCCATAGCTCAGGACGGCGTCGACGGGCTCGCCGGTCTGCTCGAGGATCGATTCCGCCAACGCCGCCAGCACGTCCACGGGGAAGCCCGAGATGCCGACGTACCGCAGGACGCCCTCGGCCCGCAGGGCACGTAATGCGCGCACGGCCGTCACCACCTCGTCGGGGCGCACAAACTCGGCGTCGTGCGCAAACACCAGGTCCACGTACGGCGTGCGCAGCCGCTGCAGCGACCGACGCACCGACGCCTGTACGGCAGCCGTGCTGTAGTCGAAGCCGGTGCCGTGCACGCGGCCGGCCTTGGTCTCCAAGAAGTAGCGGCTGCGCTCGACGCCCGTCGCTTCGAGCGCCTCGCCGAGCAGCGCCTCCGAGGGTCCATAGTACGGCGACGTGTCGAAGCCGGTCACGCCGAGGTCGACGAGGGCGCGGCGGACGATGCCGCGGTAGGGCATGGACGCCGGGTCGTCGACATACTGGGTGTTGAAGGTGGCGGTGCCGAGGAGGAGCGGTGGGAGGACGTCGGCCAGGGGCGTGAGGTGGGGTGGCCGCGGCGGGTCTTCTGCGTCGGGCATTTTGGGGATTTGTCGGCGTTTGTGATCAACAGGGCCCCCTTGACAGACCAGCAGCTCCTTCACATGTGCGACAGGCGAAGCAAGTGGGAGCTCGCAACGTATGCCACAGCAATTCGTAATGGGAAAGTATGAGACTCAGTACGATTATGAGTATGGGTATGAGTATGGGTATGAGAATGAAAGACCGTCGAGGTCAAGGTTGGCAATTGCGATCTAGAACCGTCGGCGGCGCTTTCCGTATCAGACCATTCTTAGCTCCTTCCCATTTGCACCCTTTTTTGTTGCTCCCTGTGGACATTTTTCTTTAGCGTTACATTTGGTCCGGATGGCGCAATTCAGCCCATTGCAGGCCCCGATCGTGGTTTACTCAAACGGTCTATTCCGTGAATGCTTCAGAATGTTAGTTTCGTTTAGTTCAGCAACTCCAGAAAGGGAAGTCGCAAGCGTGCAACCGTTCATATCGTGTCAACTGAGACTGTAGAAGTCAAACCACGGTCGATGTTTCCTGATTTTCCAGTTTCGTAGCTCCTTCTATACTTGCACGTTGATCTATATGTCGTTCCTGTCTCCTATTTAGCCGTCGTCCGCTTTTCTCTTTCTTTCTTTTTCTTTTCTTTTCCTCGGAGAAATTTCATTCGCTTTTCTTCTCCTCACACATCATTTCTACACACCTCTTATGTAGCCAGCGATCTACATTTTGATTTTAATACGCCACTCTGTTCTCTCCGCAACCCCACCGTCTACCTCAAACGCCATTCTCAAGACCTTCGTTTCCAGCATTCGTCAATCTCGTTTCTTCGCTTCCACACAGGACTTCCAGCACGTTTTGCCTTCGCCTACTTCGACCACAGACGGTAAGTATGGCAATTAGGCTAATGGGTAACAGCGGCTCTCCGTTCCAGCGAACGAGGCCTCTCGTTAGCAATGCAATGCTGCCGAGCCCAGCTCGGAATAAAAGACATTGTTTCCCGAAATGGACGACGGCCATTGAACTTGGCCAAATATCAGCGACTGTAGCTCCCAATAAATTCCCGGGACATTAGGCCAGGCATCCCTATCATGTCTATTTATGTACTCTTTCGCCAAGCATCACTGCCGGTTAGCAGAGCCCATTCAAACCGACAAGCCGACCCCAGGCCGAACGGAAGAATGACCGATTGGGCAGAGTGCCTCTCCATTCACGCGGCAGGTATATGTCATACTTGTTATGGATCCCAGGGGACACAACTGAACGATGGAAGCATCTCCAGCGGACGGGGAAGATCGATCCGTCGCATCACCTTTGCTATCCCCACGTTGCTCCCAAGTACTTGGCTGTCCACAGAAGTCTCAGGACGGTAGATTGGATGCTACGTTTGTTAGGTTCATAGAGTGGTCCGAATGACGGTCTCGGTCCTTTTTTGACGCCTTCTTGCTGCACAAGCCGAGTGGTAGTTGCGTTTCTCTGCCCCTGGAACACTGTTCTGTGTCATCACTCAATTATCATCGTGGACACTGGATGGTGCCGAGCCCAGTTGTGCGTCCCTCTATTGAAGAGTACCGTTCTCGCCTCAGTTTCCGGAATGCGAGGCCTTTGGAATGCACCAGTGCCATGCCGTCTTTTTCCAATTTACAGGAGTCCAAACCCCGTTATATCTTACTCAATCTGGATATTTAGATTGCGGAGCCATAAGGAAGAAATATGGCAAAAGAAGAAAGGCAGTGTCTTCCGTATTTGAAGCCCTCTGCCGCCCATTGAGTTTCTGCCCCTTTCTTCTATTTCTCCCATTCTGTCTACCTTTCTACCTGGACGTGACATTGGTGTGTGAATACTCGCCATCATTCCCAGGTCCGACGCCGCACCTTCACCTCTCACGTCCTTTCAACGCCGACCACCTCCGGAACACAACAAGATGCGTGGGTTCGTTGCAGTATTGGGCGCTGTTGCCTCCTTGGCCGCTTCGGCCCTCGGCCAGGTGGACTCGTCCAAATACGTCGACCCGGAGACCGGCTTCACCTTCTCTCAGTATGTCAACGAAAAGAGCATCGCCTTCCGGGTAGCCATCCCGTCCACGGCCAAGGTCAACGACAACTACGAAGCCGTCGTCCAGATTGTTGCCCCCATTGCCATCGGCTGGGCCGGTCTGGCCTGGGGCGGCTCCATGACTTACAATCCTTTGACAATTGTCTGGGCCAACGGCAAGGACGTCGTCGTGTCGTCCCGCATGGCATAGTATGTTTTCCGTCTCTTCTCTTTGTGCGTATGTGTGTATATACTGGATGGCGAGCCTCTGGTGCTAACCGAACGAGTGGCTACTTTGTGCCCCCGGCATACGACGGCGCCGTCTACACCGTCCTCAAGAAGGGTACCCACGTCAATGCGACGCACTTCCAGCTCACCGCTACATGCGTCGGCTGCACGCTCTGGGGCGACACAGACACGGGCGTCACAAGCATCGACCCCAAGGCCCAGGGCAGCCTGGCATTTGCGTATGCGGCGGCACCCGTCACGACGCCCAGCAACAACGCCTCATCCTTTAGCATCCACGATCTGATCGGCCACTGGATCCACGACTTCTCGGCAGCCTCCAACGCCGACTTCAACGCCACCGTCGCCAAGAACGCATAGACATGGATGCAAGGCAGGCTGGGTGAGGATTGCGCTGGAGGTGATTGGGAGTGATGGGAACAGTGTGTTAAAGGCTTGGGCGGTATAGATGGGTTTTGTTTTTGCATAACAACGTTTTCCTGAAGACGCATATTTGGGATTCTTTAAAACATAGATCCGAATCTATTACAGAATTAGCTGTGTTTTCTTCGTGTCAAGTTGATTGTTGAACGTGGTGATGTTGTGGAGGAATTGTTGTCTTGGTGTAGTGGTGTTAGCGCAGCTCACCGCCTAAATTATACTGGCGTCGCGTGGAAAATACTGCCGCGTCGTATCCAGTTCGAGCTTTCAGATGTCTGGCACACCAAAGCCTCACTTCTGCATCCCCATCAACCGCAGCAATCACCACATCGACCAACGATGACTCTGCGGTAGTCAACAGCGTCCCTTCGGCAACTCGACATTGATACGACCACATTACCTTCTGCTTTCCCTTCGACATGGCCGGTGGCCGCAAGGGAAAGCCTGTGGCGCCGCCACCGCCTGCTCGCACACTTGTCGTCGACAACGGCGCCTACACTATCAAGGCCGGCTTTGCCGAGGGCGCATCGTCGGACGCCAAGGCGACGCCCTACGTGATCCCCAACTGCATTTCTCGTGACCGACGACGGCGCACCTACATCGGCTCCGAGCTCACAACCAGCTGCCGCGACTTTGGCGAAGCCGCCTTCCGCCGCCCTGTCGAGAAGGGCTACATTGTCAACTGGGAAGCACAGCGGGCGATCTGGGCACATGAGTTTGGCGAGGCGGCCGAAGCGGGCGGCGGGCGGCTGCAGTGTGACCCCTCGGAGACGCGGCTGCTGTTGACTGAACAACCCAACGCGCTGCCGGCCCTGCAAGCCAACTGCGACCAGATGGTGTTTGAGGAGTTTCGATTTGCGAGCTACTACCGGGGCCCGGCATCACAGTTTAATGCGTATCTGGATTTGAGAAGTGCCACGGCCGCCGCATCGGTGGTGGCGGAGGCGACGACGGTCACGACGACGAGAACAGCGCCAGCAGGCGAGCCTGTGCCGACCGACAACGGTGTCACGCACACCGCCAATGCCACACCTGACGCAAAGACTGAGGCAGAGGCAGCTGCAGACAACGCACCTCTGACGACGCCCACCCCTACGACAACCGGCACGGGCGCCGCGGAGATTCGCCTCGTCATCGATGCAGGCTACTCTTTTACGACCGTGACGCCCGTGCTACACGGCCGCCCGGTCCACCGCGCCGTCCGCCGCCTCGATGTTGGCGGCAAGCTGCTCACAAACTACCTGACCAAACTGCTATCGGTCCGCCACTACGACATGCGCCACGACACGTACATTGTCAATGAGATGAAGGAAAAGGCCTGCTATGTGGCGCTCGACTTTGCCACCGACCTCGAAAAGACCTGGAAGGGCTCGCGCGTGCAGCTAGGCGAGGTGGGTGTCGGCGACGCCAAGAGGCGGCGGCTCGATGTGTTTCGGGGCGGCAGCGACGGCATCGCCAAAGAGTATGTGCTGCCAGACTACCACGCGCGTGCCGAGGGCATCGTGCGGGACTACGACGCGGCGGCCGTGGCGGCGCGCCAGAAGCAGGCCAAGGACTTTGGCGCCGCCGCGTCCGCCGCCACGGAAGACGTCCTGGTCCTCCGCAACGAACGCTTCGCCGTGCCCGAGCTGCTGTTCAACCCGACCGACATCGGCCTCCAGCAGCCCGGCCTGCCCGACCTCGTCGCCCAGTCGGTCCACGCCCTGCCCGTCGGCCTGTGGCCCGCGCTGCTCGCCAACATTGTCGTCGTCGGTGGCTGCACCGACCTGCCCGGGTTCGTGCAGCGCCTGCAGCAGGAGATCCAGACGCGCATGCCGGACGATCTGGTGGTGCGCGTGACGCGGCCCGCGGACCCAACATTGTGTACCTGGCGCGGGGCCGCACGGTTTGCAACGCTCCCCGAGAATGCGGCGACCGTGAACCGCGTGTGTGTTACCAAACAAGAGTACGACGAGCACGGCGCTGGGTGGGTGGCGCGCAAGTTTGCGGCCGGGCTCGGCGGGATTGACTGAAATGATGAGATGCCGTTGTTGTCAGTGATCTCACGAAAAAGAAGAGTGGCATCGGTATGTGGCCCGTTGTCGGTTGCCCAACCCTTCAGGCTCGCCACGACATACACTCATGTGGCAGTCAGTGGGCTGCAAGCCGATGGGCAAGGCACTCCAGAAAAAGGCCACAGCAGCCCCGAGTATTTATCCACGAGCCCCATCTCAAAGCACGAGCCGCCACGATGGCACCATGCAGAAGCCGCTCTAGCAGATTCTGCCGGTGCAGACAACAGTGTCACTTGAAATGACCGGCTTAGATTCGTATCAAGTACGTCGTATGCAGGCCATGGGCAGTGAGGTTCAGAGGACGTGCAAATATGTGGACAAAAATGCAGCCATTATACGGTCTATGAGATCTGGAAAAGCAATCTGGGACGAAAGCCCGCATCGGAAGAGGGGAATGGTATCTTATCGAAAGCGCAGAAACACCGGCTGCAAAGGGAGTAGAGACGATTTGCACCAAGAAATAGAAACGCAAGCAATGAACCCAAGCCATACAAAATAAAACAACAGAAAGGCCAAAACAGAAACGGAAGCAAGAACCGCTGCAAGTCGTTCCATGAAAATGCAGATTTAAAAGGGAAGAGAATGATGCCTAGCCAAAATAAGCTAATCTGAACCGAATCGCCCGCAAAAGAAAGCTGGAAATTTGCAGGATATTTCAAGCCCAAGCAGGAAACCCGTAGCAAAGTGTTCGCGTCATGCTAGAAGAGACGTACTGAGAAGTGTTGTGTTATCGTGTAAGTCGTTTGGTCAATAATGGCTCTTGAGGACGAGGCGTGGGTTCTGTTAGCGACAGGCAAGGCGCCCCGTTTTGTTAGCGTTCGTAACCTCGGTTAGGGCGTGCGGAATCATAGACAGAGGGCTTTGTTGGTGCATTTTTGGGGGAGGGTAGGGGAGGCTAGGCTGCCTTCTTGTTGCTTTGCCGTTTTCTGGAGGCCTGCAGGGAAGGAGAAAACCGGGGGGAGGACGGCCAAGGCAACAAGGATAAGAACGAGAACAGAGGGGATAGACACAAAAACAGTGACAAAATCGAGGGAAACATATATAAACGCACCTGGACATAACGGTATGAGGGAGGTGTGCACCCTTTTTCAGCGTGTCAGCAGTCATTCACTGGGAAACGGTCAACAGGAAGACAACGAAAGGAGGACAAACAATCGCACTGCAAGACAAAGACGAGTTAGCAAATCAACACATCGCCATAGGTAGCACCAGGAAAACCAGCGCCGCAGCCTAGTTTTCGACAGGCAGGCACCAAAAGAACACTCACATGGGTCGGACTCGAGCCCGTGTTGTGCAGCATGCAGTAGCTCTGGCGGCACCGCTTGCATTGGCGCTGGATCTTGGACACGCAGTCATGGCACTGGAGAGGACAAGAAAGACATTGGTGAGCAGACAGGGACAGCATGGCAGCCTGTGCACGGACAAGGAGGACGACAGGGAGGACGACAAGAAGGCTTACACTAGGCCCGCATTCGCGGCAGCTGTAGTCGATGAGCCTCTGGATTGGGAGAGAAGGATACCACTGTTAGGGCCAGAACAACAGACAACAGACAGGGTGTCCGGAAAATGTTGGCGTTACGCCCGACACGACATGCCAAGAGGGCCTTAGGAAGACGATACAAGCAAAGGGAAACCCAACATGACTTCGATATACAACACACACACAACACCACAGCGATGCCCATACGACATGCCGACAAGCCTATCCTGCCTGCAAGACAAAGAACGACGATCCTCCATTAAAACGACCGTCGACAGTTGCGGCAATCGCCGTCTTTGGTTCGTACCTTGTGAGAAGAAGACGGGGAGGAGGAGGAGGAGATGCTGCTGCCTGCTGTGCCAGGCAAGTCGGTCCAAGGCACGCCGTTTTCCCCGTCCGGCATGCACGCCTCACACCACCAGCGGTGACACAGGGCACAGAGGCGGCCATAGACGCACGATTCGCAGCGAGGGATGAACCGGGCGGGCGAGGAGCCTGTGGTGCTGGTGGTGGAATCTTGGTGGGCGTGGTTGGGCGTCTCGCCACGGTGGTGGGCAAACCGGTGCGGGTGGACGCTCTCACCTTCCGGGCACATGGCCACGCGCACGTTGCTCGACAGCAGCGGCGGCGGCCACAGGAGCGGGAAACGAGACAAGTACGGGTCGCCTTCGTCGTCACCACCGCCACTGCCACCGCCACGGCTCTGCGTGTTTGCGAGGGCCGGATCACCCCATGTCGTCCACCCGTCGGGCGCGCTGCCACAGCTCGCGCAGCCGTCTAGCGAAAAGCTTGCCATGGCAAACGGCAGGTGCGGCCGGGTCGTGCTCGCGCTCGACGGCACCTTGCCAAACGCCGGCGAGTTGGTGTGCCGCGGCGCCGTGCACAGCACGCCGTCAAACGCAAGCACGCCGCGGCATTCCAACAGCGTGCCGGCCCACTCGGCCGACATCAGCATCCGCGGCAGCACGCGGCCCCGCCCGCGGTACCACAGGTCGTCCCCGTTGGGATGGGGATCGTCCGACTCGTCGGGCTTCGACGACGACGACGTGTTGCGGTACCCACCCAGCACGCTGTCCCAGCTGCTGTCGCCACGGCGGCCGCTGCTGAAAATGTAGAGGCCGCGCAGCTTGGGCGTGCCCGCGGGCCGGCTGGCGCGGCAGGCCGTCCGCAAAATGTGGCGCAGCTGGACCTCGTTGCAGTGCTTGGCGTTGCGCAGGGACAAGATGCGGACATTGTACTCGGGGCTACGCAGGATCTCGTGCACAAGCTCGGCCGTCACCGAGACGTTGTTCAAGATGAGCGTATGCACGCCGCTGAGCCAGGTCCCACGCTGGGTCAACGTAGACGTAGAGAGGCCCGTGTGGACGCCCGGCCGGCTCAGGGCCCGAAAGGCCCCTCGCAGCGGGCCCGAGTAGAACTCGTCCTCGGTCAGGTTCTCGTCAATCTGCTCGTGGCGCCAGGTTTGGCCGCCGCGGTCGATGGGCTCGAGCAGGGCCTCGCCATGGTCGTGGCCCAAGCGAACGGCCGACTGGAGGCGCGACAGGTCCAGGTACCGAAAGAGGGACGGCGTGTCATACAGCAAGGCACGAAAGTCCCTGTTGGTCGCGGCCAGCCGCAAGACGTCGTGCGCCGAGAGATAGGGCGCCGTATGCGCGAGAACCAGCGAGTTGGTCAAGAGTTGCAGCAAAGTGAGCCGCGCAAACTGGAAGACGGGCACCTCTGCGAAGACGGGCGCCGCGTCGGAGTCACTATTTGTGTTGATATTGGTATTGCTCAAACTGTCTGCACCCTCGTTGCTGTCCGCATGCAGTGTTGCCATGTGTAGCGTGACGTATGGGGTGCCCGTGCAAAAGTATGAGGATGATGAGCGTTGAGAGAATGAGTGTCAGTAAAATCGACGAGGTGGAAGGTAGTGTGAGTCAGAGGAGTAAGTTGAGGTCTAAAGTAAGACGGTCTAGCAAAATAGCGGTTGGAGAAGATGCTTCGGGGAGAAAGGGAGGAGGTGCGATGCGAAGTGACGCCGACTAAAACAAGGCGAGCAAGCCAGGCAGGTGCGATGCACAAAATAATATGGAGGATCAAACGGCCGTATTATTTTGCATCTGCCTATTATTATGATAGTTGGAGAATGTCCCAGATGAGAGCTGAGAAGGCCAAGAAGTCGATCATGAAGGGGAGATTCTAACGACGAAAATCCTTTCTGTGTCTGCTCTGCTCACAACGCGGCCGACACCAAACAAAATCACACAATAAAAAGGGCTGAATTCAGCGAGGAATTAGCGAGCCTTTTGCCCCAATTACACGGACAGTTCGGCGTTCCTTTGTGTATCCTTTTTAAGGAGTCGTTACCAGATGGGAAAGGTTGGGAAAGATCTCATTTGGCATCTTGGGGGGATTTGAGGGGCCGTCAACCCCATCTTCTCCTGGGCATCTTGGCCTTGTCTGACTGCAAATGGGCTTGATGCGCGGATTTTCTCCAGATCGAGACCCAAGAAAGACAAAAAGAGGGTCCCGTCTGGTCGGCCCTGTCCAGCCGCGCGATGACGAGTGGGTAAGTGGCCTGTCCAAAGCATGGGCTGAGTGGTGGAATCAGGTAACAGAATGCTTGCTCGAAACGTGCCATTTTCACTCAGTAAAGCATTTTGCTTGAAGCTTGCCCAAACATGACAAGGTTTTGCGACAACTGGAAACGGCGCTGTTGCCGGCTTTAGCGCTGGCGGTGTGGGGGTGACAGGTTGCACCTGCCCCGATGAGCAGCTCAGAATTCCAGTCGGGCATGCTGGAAACGATGGGATGTGAGAAGGAGCTCCCCGCGTTCCAAAGTGACTTGGCGCAATCAAGGCCTGGATGTGCATTACAGTGGGGTCACCTGCAAACCTGTGAATTCCAGGGAGAGGACTCTACTACGAATAGATATTACAGCACAGTGAAGCTTGGACCAATAGGCGATTAGCGACCGGGGCAGGCTTTGGCATGGGAAGCTCCACTGCATAACCGAACTCGAGCTCTTCAACCTGCACAAGACCACGACGATACAACGATACAACGATACGACACCGATCATACCACAAGAACGAAGACGATAACGAAATAATCTCATTCCCATTCTTCGCACCTGATACGTCTTTGGCGGGCATTCACGACATGGCCCCGCGCCTGTGGCGCATCACGACAATCCCTTGATAGCTTCATCTGTCTTCCCTCTACCTCCTCCCCGCCGATACCAGCAACACCCTGTGTGCTCTCTTCCCGTCACAATGGCGTCTGAAGATGCCGTGTACCGCGAGTCGTCTCAGTTCCGCCTGTGGTCCTTCTCCCCATCCCAGCTCGAGACCCTCCGGGAGCAGACAAACGCGTTAGCCCACGAGAGCATTGAAGAGCGCCGGCGCGAAACAAGTAACGGTGCCAACGGCAATGGCAACGGCAGTGGCAACGGCAGCGGCAGCGGTAGCAACGGCGAAGACGACAAAGGCACGCCCTCAGGGTCAGGCTCTACAGTGGTCTACCTTACGCCGGCGGAGGAAAAGATGCTGCTCGACTTCTACACCGTCGAGCTGCTGCGCGCCGCCAAGTTCACAGAACAGCCGACCGACGTGCAGGCCACAGCCGCCGTCTTTTTCCGGCGCTTTTACATCACGCACAGCATCATGACGTACCCGCCCGCGCAGCTGTTCAAGACGGCCCTCTTTTTCGGTGCCAAGTCCGAGGGCTACTACCACAAGCTCGACGGCTTTGCCGAAAAGTTCCCCAACACAACAGCCGCCGATATTCTGGCCGGCGAGTTTTTGCTGTGCCAGGGCATCCGCTTTTCCTTTGACGTAAAGCACCCGTTCCGAGCCCTGGAGGGTGCTGTCATGGAGCTGCGGCGACTTGTCGATGTGGACGACCAGACGCGTAATGCTGCAAACGACGAAGAAGAAATTTCCGACAGCCGTGTGTCCAATGCCCACCGCCGCGCCCGCGAGATCCTCAAGTTCAGCCCGCTCGTCACTGACGCCTACTTCCACTACTCGCCCTCCCAGATCATGTTCGCTGCGCTGTGGCTGGCCGACCGCGCACTGGTCGAGCGTCTGCTGCTCGGCGAGACATTCCATCGCCCCGCCAGCCTGGGCGCCGCCGCGGCGGACGTGGCCACCCCGATCCTGCCCGGCGGCGGCAGCGCCAGCAAAAAGAAAAAGACCGAGGCCGCCGACTGGGAGCGCGTCAACGGCGCCGGCGTGCGCGACCGTGTGCTGGGCACGATCCAGCGGTGCAGCGAGCTCCTGGCCACCGAGCCGCCCGAGCGGTTCACCGAGTACTGGGGCCAGCCCGAGTCCAACAACATCATCAAGCCGCTCCTCAAGAAGCTCAAGCTGTGCCGCGACCCGGACCGCTTCAACCTAGTCGCCTTGCAGCAGGCCAAGAAGGCGGGTGCAGTCAAATCGTATGCCAAGACATCGACGCACGTGGCGGGCGGCATGGACGACGATGCCGCCGTGTTTGGCAAGACCCTAGGGACGATTAGTGGCGCTGGGACAGGAACAAATACGCCCGACAGTCTGCACGAGGCGAAGCGGCGCAAGGTGGCCAAGCAGGAGGATCCGTTTGGGCCGCCCCTGAAATGAGTTGGCTACGGTGCGAAAGGAATACGAAAGGAATACAAGATGTACGATAGAGAGGCACGCAAAAAGCCTGAATTTACATGAGCAAATACTAGACGACACTAGACGTGGTCGAAAGCCCAGAGCCTTTGTTTCAGTAGTACTTCTGTTGTGCTCTTCTTCGTCTGGATGCATATGGAGATAACGATACATATGGAGTAGCCCTCAGTCTCATATATCAGTCACGACGTCGGCAAGCAACAGTCTCATTCAGCACCATTACCTGTTGTCTTGAACAATGTCCACGTAGCGCTCCTGCTAATCTCGGCTCCAGATCGAATATTGGAGTGGTCAAGAAAATAACAAGCCGACTGTATTGATACTATTCCTGGTTGAATTCGACGTGTTGCGCTTTGCAGTCCCGAATCGAAGTCCCATGTATGTTTGCATTTGCCGAAGAAACAGAGCAAACAAAACGTTTACAAAAAGAGAGAATTAAAAATAAAACAAAAAATGACTAGTTAGTTGCTAAAATTATTGAATATTAAAGAGATAAAGTCCAGTTAAGTGACGAGGAAGCATCATAGAAAAATTTATAAAAAAAATAAAAAAAAGGAACACAAAAAAGCTTGTCGACCAAAGAACCATAAAATCATACCTTCACCGAAACTCCCGGAACCGTGCCTCCTCGGCAGCGTCTCCCTTGCTCAGGTACTTGATCGTCCAGTCCCAGAGGTCCTCCTGCTTGGCCTTGTCATAGCTGTCGGTACTCGACGGGATCGGACGGCGGATCTCGTAGTACTTGCCGCTGACGCCCAAGACCGTGCCGTCCACCCGGTCCGGATCGCCGCTGCCGCCAGGGCCCACGGCCAGCCGCGCCAGGTTGCGGCCCGACGCCTCGGCCGTGTGTATGTTGGGCGAGACGAGGACGCGCAACACAGGCCGGATCCGGGGCAGGACATTGTGCCACAGGAAGCGCTCGACACCGGTGCCCCGGCGCGTGAGCCCCGTGCCCGGCATCAGGCCAGGGTCAAAGGCATTGGCCGTGACGCCGCCGACCTTGGCGCCCAGCCGACCGGCGCGTTCGAGGTGGTCGACGAGCGCATACGTCCACAGCACATTGGCCAGCTTGCTGCTCGCGTAGCGCTGGCGGCCCTTGACGTGGACCATGTCCGGCGGCGGGTGCGCCAGGTCTTCGGCCGAGGTGTACACGGCGTCGGGCAGGCCGCTCTTCTGGGCCGGGTCGTGGGTGCCGCTGGAGGTGACAAGGACGCGGGCGCCGTCGCTCGACGCGGCATCCAAAAACGGCACCAGCAGGTGGAACAACAGGGCGTGGCCAACGTGGCAGACGGCAAAGGTGGCCTCGAGACCAGAGCTCGGGATGGTCTCGAGGGCACCGGGGAACTGCAGGCCGGCGTTGAGCAGGAGGGCGTGGATGGGCGGGAAGTCGGCCGTGTTGCCGGCCGCGGTGCCGTCGGCCCAGGTGCGGCCAAACTGACGCACGTTGGCCAGGTCAGACAGGTCGAGACGGCGGAAGACGGCACGGTGGGGCAGTTTGGCAGCACGGGCCTGCTGGTTGATGGTGTCGGAAGCGTTGGTTTTGTCGGTGCGGGCAAGCAACACAAGCAGGTACTCGTTGTGGTCGTCCTTGCTGTCGGGGTAGTGACCGGTGGCGATGGCACGGGCGGCCTCAAAACCAAGGTTGAGGGTGCCGCCGGTGATGATGATGGCAGTACGCGGCATGGTAAAGGAGGAGGCAGGAAGGATGAAAACTTTGAGGAAGATGGGGACGTTGGTCGAGGAGCGTATTCGGTGATGTTGTCTATGGGGGTCCAAGCAAGGGAAGTCTTGATTTTAGATAGTGTACGTATGAAAGGAGTGAGTGAGGGGCAACGATATTGGCCAATAACCAGCAAGTCAAAGGATAGGTCAGGTTTTATGACGACAAAATAAAAACACTTAATCGTGTGCCTAGAAGAAGGCTATCCGTGTCTTTATATACGCCTGATAGATCTTGTTTGCTTCTGGCCCCCTTTGTTCTTTGGCTGTGGTCTACTTCTCTATCCTCCCCGTTTCTCTGGCATTGATGGCATTGCTACCAGTTGGTCCTTTCCGTTTTCCAGTCGTTCCTACAGATGCCACGGGCACACTATGCGCGGCCTATTGTCTCGTAAACTCTAGTTTCTGGGAGGTGGCGGTTTCTTGAATGTTCTGCGTCGTGTTTGGTAGACCTACGTCAACGGTTGCTGACGCCAGCATCACAGAGACGATGCATCGGAGACCATCAAGTGCCCGAGGAAATGAAAATTCAGTTGACTCCAGTTGGGCAGAGGCTCGGCAAAACGAGACAGAAAGGAGAAAAGAGCAGAGACATCGCATTGTGTGCGGATGTGAATGTGATCCAACATGATCATGATGATCCTCCTCGTAATGTGTCAGCACAGGCGTGAAGTGTCCGATCACGTGGCACTACGAGCCAGCCCCGTCGACACGCCAATAAGCCGCTCCGTCAGTGTCCGTCGCCATGTGGAGCCGAACATAGGAAACTCAACCCAAGTCTCGATCGCAATTGAGAACTTTCTGCACCCGATGGACGTCGAACCTTGGTGTGGCTTGTGGTCGTGGCGCGAGCTCTATTTGCTGGGACAGGAGAGATTGGCCGTAGATGCGTAATTATGGAGTATCGACTCCACTGCCCACTAAACAGTGTAATCTGGTTGGTGCGTGGAGATACCTGCCCACGGATCTGGAAATACAGGGGAAACAGCCTATAGCCGGCGGCCAGTAATTACATACGAATCCCCGCGGCCCGCACGCCCAGCCAAGAACGCCGTCCGTCGACCGACTTCAGCTGCATGAAAGTCCGCGGGTCATATTAATTCCACAAAACGACTTGCTCAGCTCGTCAGCTCGCCAATTGTTGTGAGCGTTCAGTTCGGCGACAGCTTACAGAATACTCCTACCACCTTAAATTGACCCAGTCCCCTCTTCTTGGCACCCTCCACCTTTCTTCCCAGTTGCACACCACAACACAGACCTTTCCACCTCTCATACATCCCAATGCGAGTATTGTCTCTTGCTTCACGCTCTGTCTTCACGCATACTTCTCTTCGTACATCCGCATTGGCCTGTCGTCACGCTGCGCACAAGAGTCTTCGCTCCCCCTTCGCCTCCTGCGCTGCTTTTCAAGCTCCGTCCCCTCCCACATCTACTCCGCCTCTCTCGTCCAACATGTCTGCAGCTCCTGCTACCAAGCGCCAAAAGGCGTCTACGCCCGACGAACCTGCCCCCTACACCCTGATCTACTGGCCCGGTCTGCCGGGTCGCGGGGAGCACGTCCGCCTTGCCTTTGAAGAGGCCGGCGTCCCCTACGTCGACGTCTCCAAGCAGGACGACGCCATTCCCCAGGTGCTGGCCCGGATCAGCCCCGACAACGCGGTCGCCGTCAGCGCTCCCAACCTGCCGCCGCTCGCACCGCCCATTCTCCAGCATGGCGATCTGACGATCCACCAGACGCCTAACATTCTGATGTACCTGGGCCCGCGCCTGGGGTTGGTGCCCACGGCCGAGGACAACGACGGCAATGCCGTGTACCGGGTCAACGCCCTGGCCTTGACGGCGCTCGACGGCTTCTCCAACGAGGTCCACGACTGCCACCACCCCATCTGCACGTCGCTGTACTACGAGGACCAGAAGGCCGAGTCGGTCCGCAAGAGCAAGCTCTACGTGAAGAATCGCCTCCCCAAGTTCCTCGCCTACTTTGAGCGCGTCCTGCACCTCCAGGAAGACCGCAAGGCCGGCGGTCCCTGGCTCTGCGGCGCCGCCTTGACTTATGCCGACCTGGTCCTGTTCCAAAGCCTCGACGGCACTGCCCACCAGTTCCCCCGGGCTCTCCAGCAGCTGCGCGATGCCGGCGACTACAAGCGCGTGTTTGCACTGACTGACGCCGTGCGCGCGCGCCCCAACATTGCCGCCTACCTGGCGAGTGACCGCCGCGCCAAGTATGGCGACGGCATCTACCGCTACTACAAGGAGCTGGATGTCCTGCCCGAGGATAGCGTCGATGAGAAGGAGTAGCTGTACATCGTAGCAGGCAAAAAAAGTAAATGGAAGCAAAAGGGAAAGAAAAAAAAAGTAAGCAAGAACAAAAGGCGGCTAGATAGGTGGACAGCTGAATGGAATGAATCCCCACGACCTCATGAGCCATCGCGCAACGTTGATGATGCTGCCAGGTCAAGTTGTCATGCTGCGAAATGAGAGCATGTATGGTGTTTGTTTCAATTACGTCGTGTCCTCTGGGCTCTGTAAAGTTCAGCGACAGTCACATAGTTCCAAGCCCTGGCGAAGCCTTATGTAGTCCTGTTAATAATTGTATGGGGACCGACGCGCCATGACTAACAGCGCTTCTCACCATTGACACGCCTTTGCTGGAGCTAGGCCACATTCGACAGCACCATTTCCCCTACCATTCGATGTTTTTCACAGAGCCTCTCTATCGCTGTCGCTCTTGCTGCTTTCAGGTGGGTCTGGTCAAAACAAAATTCACCAATAGACGAGAGGGCAGGAGCGACCTGCAGGCGGCCCAGGCAGGCGCAGCAGCTTTCCCCAAAATTTGGTAGGTCCTCAGTGGTCGAAAACGGACACTGGATGTCGCTGGGAGTAGCAAAAAAAAAAAAAATCCAAAAAAATCGCCATGCTGTCTTCTTTAAGGTCTTTTTGGCTTCATCCCTTTCCTCGACCCCGAACGCCCCATCCGACCACCGGCTGCGACAACACGCACATCCTCTGTTTCTCTCGTCAAGGCGATCCCCGACGTCGAGGCATCAATTGCCCATTTCGACCGGCGACCGGGCGCGTTTGAAGCCGCTGCGGCAAGGGAACACGAGCGGGAACCACAAAGGAAAACCGCGAAAAAAGAAGCCGAAGAAAATAGAGGAACATACACAAATCGCAATTTTCGCATCGCGACATTCTTCTCCTCTGAGCGCAACGACTCCCATCGCACGCACGCACGTACGCTCGCTCGCCCAACCTGCGCGCAATGTCAGCGCCCCTCGCGCGCCTCGATTAGCTCCAGGCATCTCCCCAGCCGATTATCGTCGCTTCTTTTCTCTTCCCCTTTTTGCCCACGAACCGTCGACCATCACGGCCATCGACGCGTGCCAACCGCCACCGTGACATCACACGCCGTCTCACCTCCCACCTATTTTCGCATATTCTCTGGGACGACGATCGCGACGACCTCGACGACACGGTAGTGAACCCTCCGCGCCCTGTGTCTGGATGATTCAAGCCGACCACACGTCCCCATCGGCCGTCATCCCGTAACGGGCTTACATCATCCCGTCTCCTCCGGCAGTAGCGGATCGATCTTTACAAATCAGACAGACGAAGGCGCGCTGTCCTTCGCTGTCGCCCAACCCCCTACTGCCCACGATGATGAACCTCAAGTCGCTGCTGAACTCGAACGAGGACGGCAGCGCGAATGCATCGAAGCAGCAGCAGCAGCAGCAGCAACAACAACAGCAGCAGCAGCAGCAGCCACATCAGCAGCATTCCCAACAACACCCCCAACACCCACAACACCAGCAACCACCCTCTACGCCCGTCCAACCCGGCGGCCCGTCGCCCGTCTTTCGCGACTACAGTGGCTCCGTCCACGCGTCGCCGCGCGGCCATCCTCTTTCCGAATACCAACACCGCCTGCAACTTCAGCAGCAGACGCCCGGTGGCGGACCCGGAGGCCCCCCGACACCCTATGGCGCGCGGCCGGTGCCGCCGCCGCTACAGCCCCTGACTAGCGGCGATCTGAGGTCACCCGGGGGGCCATCGCCGTACCGCCACACGCCCGGGGGCTCTGTCAGTGCCGGTCCTGGCGGCGGCTATCCTTTTCCACCGACGGGGTCGAGCCCCGTGCAACACCACCAGCCATACCCGCCGGGATCAAATGTCTATCCTCCACCACAGCAGCAGCAACAGCAGCAGCAGCAACGCGACAGCTATGGCGGGCCTTCGCCTTACCAGCAGCAACAGCAGCTGCCGCCCCAGACACCCCCCATCGGTCCACCCGGGAGCGCCTCGTCTGCCTTTCCGCCACACCAGCGCTCCCAATCAACACAGTCGACTCCTACGCCGACATCCGCGCACAGCCAGCACGGCTCACTGCCCCCACAGCAGCAGCCGCAGCAGCAATCACAACAGCAGCCGTACGGCGGCGCACCGTACGGCCAAGTCAGCCCCGTGTTGCAGCATCGCCAAGGCCCGCTGCATCCGTCGTCGCAGTCGCACCCTTACCAGCAGTCGCCTTTTGACCCGACACGCCCCCCACAATCGTCTCAGCCTCCAACACCTCTGGGTCCACCTTTGTCTACGCAACAGCAGCAACAACAAAGAACAACACCTGGGCCTAGCCCCTACCCTCTGCCGCAGCAGCAAACCCAACCGCCGTATATGCTGCAAAGCGACAAACAATTGCAGAAACAGCAGCTAAAGGAGCAAAAAGACTTGGAGAGACGGCAACTCAAGGAACAAAAGGAACACCAAAAGAAACAGAAGCAGCAGCAAATGCACCAGCAGCACCACCAACGGTCACAACCAGCCAGCCCGCTTCAGCAGCGTGTCCCGCCGCCATCTGCATCATCGATGCCCTCTCGTCCTTCCGTTGCTTCTGCTCCCCAACCTCCAGCCGGTGGTCCCGGCGGCTTCGGCCAGCCGGACACATCAGCATCAGCTCACCGTCGATCCATGTCACGTAGCGATCGCGCAGCTAGCGTCAGCGTGAGTCCAAAGTCTCGCGTGCCTAGCCTGCCGAGCGGTTCGGCGGCATCCTCCATGGCGCGGCCGACCTCGTCAGCGTCGGCGTCGGCATCGGCCACCGCCCCGGCAGCCATGGACATTGATAGTCAGAGCGGTGGTGGTCCGCCTGCAAAGCGAAAGATGGACGAGCGCGACCTGCACCCAGACGAGATCGACCGCAAGGACGTTCGTCGTCCGGCACCCTTCGAAGGCACTAACGGTACCGGCACCAGTGCCGCTGCACACCTGCAACGCCCCGACTCCCGTCACGACAGTCAGATGCCCGCTACGACCTCCAAGTCGTCAGCTCGCCCCACGACACCGGCAGCCCCCGTCTCGGCCTCAGTGCCGCACAACCCGACACCCAAGCTGAAAAAACCTACCCGCTACACCGAGGTCCCCACGTGGGCCCGCAAATATGATGGTGGTCCGCTGAAACGGGGCAACCTGATCGTCTTTAAGCCCGGCGAGGGCCATCGCCACGCTAATGGCGGCGATAAGAAGGAGGCTGCCGGTGGCTCGACGACGAGCGCTATGCATAGTAGACATACCTCGCGGCAAGGATCGCCCGAAGCCGGGGCTGCCTCGCAGGCGGCTCCAGGACCTGGTCCTGGTCCTGGTCCTGGTCCTGGTCCTGGAGTCGACGGACCTCCCGGCGGCGGCCCATCACCGGCGGATGCACGCGCCGCTCTGCTCAGCCCCTGGGAGGAGTCGGTAACGGGCGACAAGCCGTACGAGGAGCTGTCGCGCAAGGTGGCCGACTTTTTGTTTGTGAACGTCGTCAGCAACCCCAACATGATTGAGATCCAGGGCCTCGGGGTCCAGTTTGAGATTGAGGCCAAACTCGGCACGCTGATCAGCAAGGACACCAACCAGCGCATTGAGCTGCCCGTGGCCTCCGAATGCTTGTTGCAGGACACCGGCCGCGTCGCGTTTAAGAGCAGCATGACCGAGGTGCAGCACAAGGCCTTCAACGAGTTTCTCAACGGCCTCGTCGTCGAGACCGACGCACGCAACCCGGCCAACGCCGGCCGCCCGCGCCCGCGCGTGCCCGTCGTCTACAAGCACCGCCGCGAGATTGACCGCTTCTTTGAGCTGCCCCTGGGCCTCCAGGAGCGGCTGCCCGCCTGCGTGCGCAATCTCCTGCCGCACCGCTACCCGGTCAAGGTCCGCGTCACCTACGACAAGAAGACCAACGACGTCCTGGCCAAGATTGTCAAGGCCCGCATCAGCGACCTCAACCTCTACTTCCCCGACGCGCCCCTCGACTGCCGGCTCAGCGTCAACCTCGAAATGCACTGGGACGGCGGCGTCGACGAGCTCGAGCAGCTGGCCGCCGCCACGACGCGCGAGCAGCCGCCCGACCGCGAAAAGGACCGCCTGTCGTACACGCAGAGCCACTACCAGATCGACCTCACGCAGGTCACGTACAAGGTGCAAGGGCCGCAGAAGATGGAGCGCGAGGAGAAGGAGCACGAGCTGGAGATTGAGCTGGCGCCGGGCATCCTGATCGACCAGGGCCGGCGGGCGCGCAACGGCGACATGCACGCGTACCCGGAGCTGGTGGAGGGGCTGGTGGACAATGTGCGGATCCTGGCGCGGCGGGCCAAGGCGCTGTCGCTGGGGTGAGTGTCTCGTCCTTTTTTTTTGGTTCCTTTTTGGTTCGTTCTGGGTGTTGTTCTTGCGTTGGCTGTTTGTCACTGTATTGGTGTCTTGCTTCTTTTCATCTGGGACGGACGGAATGGTATGGGCGGACTGGAAACGTTACAATACACGGCGCCATGGGTGAACTACGGTATTCGGTCTCTTTTTTTATGCTTTCAACCTTTGTGTTTCTTTTCCTTGTTGTCTCGTTCTGTCGCTTTTTTTGAACTACACCTTCGAGAACGGATAGCGCGAGCATGGCCTACTTTTTTTTTGCGTTGGGTTCTTCTTGGTTCTTGGCCTAGTCATTGCGTAGCTTTTTTATCTTCATACCTTGTCTTTATTTTATTCATATTTTAATCTCAGCCTACTTCTTATTCCGTAAACTGATTTATATTTCAGTTGTGTGTTTATATTACTTTCCAAAATAAAAGAATAAAATCGTAACGGAAGATGGTTTTGTATATTCTTATATGAAGTATATTTACGTAACGTATACTGTTTTTATTAAACCTTCCTGTTCAGCCGCATTTTCCAAGCTTCTTCAGAGTTCGCTGTAACCAAGCAATGTCAACAATATTTCCTTTCTCACCGCTACCCGCGACCAAGCAACGACTTTCTAAGCAATTGTGTATAAAATGTACATCAAGTCACCACCTAGTATCTCCATGATAAGACGTAAGAAAAATATAAAAGAATAAGAAAAAGATTATATGGATTTGTTTTGTACTGTGTTATGTCTGAGCTTCTCTTAAGTTTGGGATGGGTCATGCTTATGTAGACGTCGTACGACAGACACACTTGCCTCGCAAAAGGACCGGACGTGCATCACTGGAGAGGACATCCAGACGGTTCTTTGTTTTTTTCTCGTCCCCTTTTCCTTTTATTCACGACGCAGGCAGCAGCCATACAAAACAACATGCATCTGCAGCTGTGACTGCACGATCCTCTCTCTGCTTCCCAGCATAGCAATCATGACACCCGCACGGAGCTATATCCTGGACAATATCCTGCCTCTGAAGGTTGCCAACCTACGGAGTACGAATGTACACAGAGTATTGACATGCCACGGTGCACTGTCCCAATTCACGATTGGTGTGCCAGGCTTTGATGGAGGTTCGTTGTCCGCCTAGGCTGGTTGGCGCTGTGGCCCCACCCAAAATTGCCAGTGTTAACGCCGTGAATTTCAACTGCTTTTTGCCGCACAATATTATCGCCCCTATGTGTAATGCAGCACCTCGCCCCATTACCACACCCACATACGCGCAATGGCCGCCTTCTTCCCCATCCTGCAGGAAATCCTGCCCATGCTGATGCCTGGGTCGGTGCACATCACCAAAGCAGAGGAGCTGCAAGGGCCACCACGGGATGCCGTTCATGTGGAGGAGGAGGAGGAGGAGCAGGCGGGCGACGACGGCGAAGAAGCGTTTGACGGCGAAGACGAGGACGACGGCGACGGAAACGAGAAGGCGGATACGCGGCACCGGCCGCGGAGTCTAGGCGAAAGCGGTGCCAAACGTGACACTGGAGATACGGGAGAGGCTGGCCAACGAAAGGATGGCGACCAGGAGAATGGCAACCCGGCACCGCCAACGGCGGCGGCAGCGACGCAGCCAGGGCCGTCAACACGCCGCCGTGCCCGCAAGGTCGTCGGCCGCCGCCCGCCCAACGGCGTGTCCCTGCGCGACGCCATCGTCCACAAAAGCAGCTCGCTGTGCGCGTCGGTGCTCACCGTCAAGCCGCAGTGCGCGACCGTGGTGTTCCACAACGGCGAGCAGGAGGCGATTGTCTACGCGGTGTCGGGGACGGCCGTGCTGGCCACGCTGCCGGACAACTTTGACGAGGACGACAACGACAACGACCACGAAGGAGGATCGGCCACGTCAGCAAGAAAGCCGCCTCACACGACGACCATCAGCGCGGGCGACTTTGCGTTTATTCCGGCGTGGACGGAGCACCAGGTCCGGAACGAAGCGCCGGCCACGTCGAAAGGGGGGACCGACGACGGTCCGGCGACGCCGAGCGCCGATGTGGTGTGGGTGGTGGTGCGCAACGCGGGCGAGCCGACGGTGGTGCCTTTGAAAGGCTGGGGCGGCGAGCAGGCGGAGTAGAGACAGACCACGGGCTACATCTTACATCTACGCTACTGCGGAAAGGACACGGGACACTTGTTTGCTTTCAGCATGTTTATTTCTATCGACACTATCGACAACTATCGACAACCACCGACCCGTGATGGGTGTCGTCGTCATCGTCCACCCGCTACGCTAGGCCGGCGTTGCCTCACTTCTTGAGCTTGGCCGCCAACGTCTCCTTGAAGTCTTCCTGCGGCAGCCCCAGCACAGTGTTGCCAAACGTGGGGCTGTTTGGGTCGGGCGCGTGGCCCGCGCCGTCGGCATACTGCCACACGCTCAGCAGGTCCACAAACACCGAGAAGTCGCCGGCAGCCAGCTTTTCGGCGGCTTTTTTCTGGACCTCGGCCGAGTCGACGTGTTTCACGGTCCAGCCGTCGGCGCTGCCCGTCAGCTCCTGGACAGCGGCCAGGAGCTCGTTCTGTGTTGGGAGGAAGGAGGCAATGCGTAGGTACTGGTTGGCGGTCTTGTCGTCGGCCGGGTTACCGCCGGCCTGTTGAAGCGTGGCGACGACGGCCTTGGCGATAAAGGGTAGGTTGGCGGCCTGGAAGGGCTCGTTTCCCGAGTCGTAGATGGTGGCTGTGCGCTTCGCGGCGTCAATACCAAACATATGGCGGTCTAGGCCCCAGTCAAAGAAGTGGCCGTTGCTGATACCCGTCCAGGTCAACGATGGTTTGGCCTTGGACTTTTCCTCCAATAGATCGACGACCTTGGTCTTGCCACCCAGAATGACGCCGACGGGGTGGCCGGGCGTCAGGCGCGTATCGATGCCAAACTCGGACGGGATGAAGCGGCGCACCGTGCTCTCGGGCGCCGCGGCGGCCTCGACCAGCGGTACCTGCTCGCCAATGACAAGCGAACCCAGAACGGAGACGACGGCGTCCTGGCCGGCAATGGCTTTAGAAAGCGACTCGACCGACGTGTAGTCGACGGGCTTGACGGCGGCAACGCCTGCAGGCGGCGTGGCGGTGCTGCCCTCCCGCGTCAGGAGGGTGACGGTGAAGCCGCTGTTGACGAGCTCCGTGACAATGGGGACACCGAGGGCGCCCGTGCCCTACGTTCCGTTTAGTGGGGGTGCGTCGACGAGAGTAGACTGTGGGTCGAAGGGTGATTGACAGTTTCCACTTACTCCTGCAACGGCAACGTTCTTAATGGACATTGTATCTACGGTTCCGAAAAGGTTCTTGAGACGAGTTAGGTTGAGTGGAGAAAACGTACGGGTCGACGTGGGCTGCTGTGGAGAGCGTGGTGAAGATGCAAATGTGACGATGGCGAGGAGACTTGTGATGGCAAGGGAGAACGGACAAGGTCTCCTTCTCTGGGCCGAGCTAGAGGAGGGGGCCCTCCGTTATATACAGCTTGGCCATGTACGCAAGGGGAGAAGGCAGAGAGGACAGGTGAGGGGTAGGGGCAGCAATGGGGATGGCATGGATGGTATGGATGCAATGGGAGAAATGAGACCAGCGGGATGTAGCACGAGCCGACAGCACGGCATTCTAGAGCTCCGCGCTTACGCAAGCAACAGAGGGAAGCTCCAAGACGAGATGTAGCAAAGAAAGAAGAAAAGAAACGACCGCTGAAGAACTGAAGACGACGGGATTGAACAATTGAGACCTGGACCTACTGTACTCTCAAGCCACGCCAGCGTTGCATTGGTCAGGAACAAGGGCACACCTACCGCCGCAACAAGGCCCACTGCGGCGAGCAAGATGAGTCGAACATTGGAAAGTGTGCCGGGGCGTGGATCGCGAGACAGCTGTGCTGGCGCGTGCGTGGGACTGGCGTTGGGCGACGCGGCCAATTTCGCCATTTTGGCGCCGGTCTCGAAGACAAAAGACTAACAGACAAGAAGATGCCACGTTGGGCAGCCCAATGTCGGAGGCGAGGCTGGTAATGAGGAGCGTTTGGCGTTTGTGTGTAGTGTACGGAGTAGAATGACGGAAGTGGAAATAAACGGCCAAGGACATGGACACGCAGAAACCGGTGGAAACAGACCACAGACAACCCACAAGGTGGTCAGCCAAAACACACGACAATATCCACGCGGGAGACGGGAAGACCGTGCTGGGTGCTGGCTCGACGGCTGGATATTGGTTTCACCGGAGAATTTCGAGTTGACAGGACAAAAGAGGCAAAAAAGGCACAATTGCATAAATTACGGCTGTGGCATCTGTTGGTGATGGAACATCTCGACGACGTCTCTCTGCACGGTGACTGCTTTGCAATGCGTCGAAACATGTCCACGCATGAATTGGTGTCCGTCTGCAGCCACTCTGACAGCTCTCTTTGCGCCGTGCGGCATCCGTTCGGATGTCTTTTGTGGAGAAACGAACATAGCTGGGCATCTGGCCAGACCATTGCTAAATGGCCTTGCTCCAATATTTACCACCGGATGCATAAATGGTGACATACAGGGGACCAGCCCCTCCTTTTCATCTCCATCGGCACTTATCTGGCGATGCTTTCTACACCAAGGACATCATATATCCGTGGTCGCTGGCCTGTGGCGCTGCATGGAAATACGGACTAGGACTAGGCTTTGAGGCTGCGGCCCAACATTTTCGAATCAATATGCCGCACGTTAAATGGAGCGTCAGAAACAGGAATCTAATCAGATCAGTGGCGTCGGCTGACAAAACATTGTTGCATTTCCAAGTACTCTGTAAGCGCTGTGGCTCCTCCATCGAAGCTCTTTCAAAGCTTACCAAATTCCTGATGTGGCTGCGGTGTTTGCTGTGATCAGTGGGAATAACCATATTCCTCTGTGAGCGAATGAAGCGCGGATCGGTCAGTAAGATCGGTGGCCCACTGATAAAGTGACATTGAGACGATATGGCGTAAATGTGTAGACGTGTACGACATACGGGGTACGGAGTATTGTATTAAAGAATAAAAAACAAGGAACAAAACACACGACCAAGAAAAAATAAAGTAGCAACATATATTGCAAACATGTCAATAAGAAATGACATATGAGAACGAATGTCGTCCAACAATACGGAGGTTTGTAAAGCTTTAAAAAACATCTCCGCATGAATCATTACAATCTATTACAATGCAGCTCATCAAGTCACTTATGTTTACTATTATAACAACGCGTGAGTTGTATTGACGTTCTACTCTGGAAATGGGCTATGCAATATCGATACACCGGGACCTCCCCGTCAACCTACGCCTCAAACTCGCGCGCCTTCTTGGCACCCGTGCCCTTGAACACCGGCGGGCCGGGGATGGTGTACGTCTGCGGGATCGAGTGGTTGTCAATGGCCACCTGGATATTGGGGTCCGTCTGCTTGCAGTAGCCGGGGATGGCAGCCTTGTACGACGCATCGGGCACGGCGGTGCCGGAGCCGCCGACGACGATCTGGGCGCACTCGGCGTAGAACTGCGGCGTGTTGGCCTGGTGCAGGGCGATGAGCTCGTGGCGGATCAGGTAGTTGCCGGCGGCGAGGCCGGGCGGGATGGTGCTCGTCCAGTTCTTGTTGCCGCCGACGAGCTTAGCAATGTCCCAGCCCGAGGGCGTCTCCGTGTTCAAAAACACCTTGACGCCGTCGCCGTGGAAGCCGGCCTCGTCAATCTTGAACCAGCCGGCGCCCGAGCCGTCGCACGAGGCAAACTCGCCGGCGCACTTGTACATCCACACGAGAATGGGGCCCTGCGAGTGCGTCCACTGGCCCCAGATGGCCGCGACCTTGTCGCCGGGCTTGACGGGCGCGCTGAGCTTGGCCGAGGTGCCGCCGTTGCAGCGCAGCTTGGCCGAGCTGGCCTGCATGATGGGGTTGTAGTCGGGCCACTGGCGCTGGATGACGCTGGGGGAGTTGCTGGGCGAGAAGCCCTGGTAGCCCGGGTAGTTGGTGCCGGCGATGACGTAGCTGGTGACGGCGCCGTGGGCAGCGGCGGAGCCGACGAGGAGAGCGGCCGCTCCCAGGACGGAGGACAGCATGGTGGTGGTGATGGTGGCGGCGACAAAGACACAAGAAATGGGGTGGAAGGCGATGGAGGCAAGGAGAAGTGAAACGAAAGTGACTAAAAAGTGGTGGTGATGGTGCCGATGATGATGATGATGATGGTCGACGAGAAAAAAGGCCAAGGAAATCACTGGTATATGTAGTCGCCTGCTCGCCTTCGACTGTGCCACTCTCTTCTCGTCCGTGTCCGTCTTGTGGCCTCGTCACCCCAGGTTCCCCGGGTTTCTCACGCCAAGCGCATCTGCCGCCTCGAACCAGTGCGCAATTTATGCACTTGCTTTACTTGCCATTCTGTGTTCGCAGTGGCCAGCACTCTGCTCGCGACGGCGCGCCGGGCGAGCTATTTGCTACTGGCTGCGGTGTTTTGTTTTGATGGCCTCTTTATATTTATGTGCTCACGCACCGTGCTGTCCCGGGGCGCGTAAAGTTGCAATTTGGCAAAAAGGGAAGGGCTCGATATTGTCTGGGGCATGCAACCTTGCTAAAAAGGACAAGAAACGCACGCGCCAGGTTGGTTGTCCATCCATGGCGACTGTCCATCGTGATGCCCATTCCGTGATACCGAAGGAGCAGGCGTCCCGGGGAGTGGCACGATAAGCATAATACGAAGAATGAAACATACGAGTAAGCATAAGTGGACGATCAAAGTGGCGAAAACTGACAACCAATGTCGACGTCGATGCGGAAACAGATTGGCACGCAACGCTGCCCATCTGCCTCCAGATCTGCCCCGGAACGGGTCGTATAGCACCGAGCCCACTCCCCCATATCAAGCCATTGTATTTTCGGCCCACGAGTGCCGTAGAAATTGCGGACTGGGGGAGGCGATGTCGAGTTTGCGGTGCACTGGGGCAATTTAGCCGGGATGTATTGACTTCCTTTCCCAATGGGGCATCTGTGGGGGTGAGGCGGGTGAGTATATTAAAAGAAGAAAGCAAGGAACACGACGAGAGAGAAGTAGGGCCGAGACAGGTAAGAAAGAAAAGAAGAGTACTCCGTTGTGGGTGAAAAAGACGCACGTGGGCCACGATGTCTGCAAAAGAGGTGGCACAGTTGTGAAGTGGACGTGATGGCCTCTTTGAAGGACGGACGTGACAAAATTCAAAACCAAGTGCTTGCAGCCGTTGTTTGTCATCGTCGTTAAGTTTTTAATAATTATTGTCGTCTACGTCACTTTGTTATTGCATCAGTCAATTTTTTTTTTTAAAAAAAAAAGTAAAGTATTTTATTTCTTACGAGAGTAAACAAAGGAGATGAAAAAGAAACCAGCAAACGACAAATGAAACGATAACAAACCAATTTGCTCACCCTTGTCCACAACGTATACATGGCATCATGTCGATGTGACTCTACTGGGGCATAAACAGATCTGAGCTGTCCTGCAGCTCGGCCTGCGCCTGCATCTGCTGCTGCCGCGCCGCCTCGCGCTCCCGCTTGAGCTGCTCCCGCCACAGCTGGCGCGCCGACCAGAAGCCCCGCTGCGGCGACATGTCTTCGCGCACAAAGCCGTGCGCGTGCGGCACCTGGACCGGCAGCGTGCGCGTGCCACCAGCGTCGTCTTCGCCCACGTCCACCTCGACCACGTCGTCGTCGCTCAGGGGCACGTCGATGACGACGGCGGCCAGGCACGGGAAGTGGCCGCGGCGGACGGCCCGCAGCAGGCCCAGGACGGCCGGGCGGCAGGCGTAGGGCCCAAACCAGGCGTTCTGGAGGCGGGTGAACTGGGCCACGAGCGACATGATGCTCGGCGGCGGCGCCGTCCGTTGCCGGCGGGCCTCGGATCGTTCGCGGCGGCACACGCTGAGCTCGTGCTGGAAGCGGGTGACCAGCCGCAGGTACTGCAGCGAGCCGGCCCAGGGCAGCAGGCGGGTCACGAGCTCGCGCGTCGTGTAGCAGCGCGTTTCGCTGTCGTCGGCGGGCGTGGCGTTGTCGTTGTTGTTGTCGTCGTCGTCAGCAGGGGCGCCTGCCACCAACGCTGCCATGTGCGGCGTCGTCCACCGGGGACCGCCACCCGGCACTTCGACGCTTACCTTGGTGAGATGTGGACCGACGATGCACAGAACGCGGTCCAGTGCACTGGGCGTCAGGCGCACGCCCCGTAGAAAGTACAAGGCCTTGAGGTGAGTTAGAGTAGGGGACGACGAAGACACAGACAAAGGAAAAGAAGACTCACCTTGACCTGGACCTTGGTGTCTGTCGACCACCTGGTCGATGCCCGAGAGATACAGCTCCCTCAGGTTGGGGCAGCTGCGCATAATCATCCCAGACGTGTCGAGGACGCCGCCGCCGTGGAAGGGATGGCTCTGGTCGAACAAGAGCGACGCGAGTCGGGGGAGCGACAGGCGGCTGTTGGTGTCGTCGTCCGCCGTGGCGTCGTCGTCGCCATCAATGGCCGGAATCGATGCGGCGCCGCGAAGTCCCATCGTCAGCGCCGACAGGCCCGGCGTGCGCTGCAGGAGGCGCGTCAGAGGAACGCCCCAGCGCGCCACCCACGCCGGAAGGCGTGTGGATTCGGCGTCGGAGCCGGCATCTGTGCCGTCCATGCCGTCGCTGTCATCCATGCCATCGCCGCTGCTACTGCTGCCATACTCGCTGTCGGCCGGCATCTGGACACCCACCGGCATTTGCTCGTGCGCCAGGCGGTATACGTCTACGAGAGGATCCTCCTCGGCATTATCAGACGTTTCCACGTCACCGCCACCACTTGCACCTGCACCTGAACTCGCCAGAAAGCCCACGTCCAACACAAGCGTTCGCACCGCCCGGCCTAGTGCCGGCTGCGCCTGGAAGCGAGCCACCTCCCCCAGCAGGGCGGCCATGGTCGTCGGCTGCAGGTAGCCCATCGAGACGTCCAGCGCCGCACGGCGGACGAGCACCGGCAGCACAGCGCCGGCGTCCTCGACAATCTCCTGCAGCGCCTGCCGCTGCGCCAGATGCCCCTCCGTTGTCATGTCTACGTTGTCGTGGAAGCGGTCACTGTCCGGGAAAGCGTCCGCCATGATGGGCAAGAGGAGCTCCTGCGGGATGCGGGCAAGGAGGCTGTCCGACATTTCGGCTGTCGGGCTGTTTGGCTGTCGGGCTTGTGGTTGTATGTGTTGTTGTCTCGTTTGTATCTGTAGGTTTTGTTTGTTGTCACTTCTCATGACATCAAGATGGCACAGAACCGCCGCCACATGAGTAGTCTACTTATACCCGTTGTCTACGACAGTGGACGGTTGTCATGTTCATCCAAGGACAATGTTTACAAGAAAGTGAAAGACGTTTTGATTCTGCGTTTGAGAAGGGAGAACACAGTATGTTCAACTCGCAATAGCATTGACTTGCACGTTATGAACAGAAAAGAAGGGTTTGTGCCTAACAGACAGCGTGAACATAGTTTCCAGTTTGTTTTATTTATTTCTTTATTCTGCTGATTACTTTCTCCCCCAGTCTTCCTCGGGCAAGCGGCTTGCTACCCGCCCTGACTCTACATCTTCACACCGTACACATGTACTCACGTACGCACGTGCGGTTGTCGCCGTCGAGTGAAACCGCAGATTGACGAGACATTGTTGTACGAGAAATAAAATGACAGAAACAAAGTGTCAGCATCGTCAGTTCATCGCCTCGTTGCCATGTGTTGTCGTTTGTAATGTATCCAAAACACAACGTGCAGCTTGACGAAAGGGTCTTTGTTTTTCTTTTGAAATGAACAAGGGTAGCATGCAAGCTGTCGGTGGACGTTGTACAAAAAGCCTAGAATAAAGAATAAAGAAAAAAGACAACGAAAAACGAAAAAAGAAAAAAGAAAAGAACAAAGAAGCGTGAACTTTGTACGTCGTACTCTGTACACAGCACATGGAACCAGCCGCCGTCGGGAAGATGCAGGAACAACGGGCGCCAAGGCCAAGGAGAGACTGGCGAACAACAGCATCCGAGTCGTAATCAAAGCAATACAGGAATACGGAACGCGGAATACAGAATACAGGGTACAGAATACAGAAAGGCTGGACAGAAACAAGGCCAGCACACTACGACGCCCCGCGGATAGCTGCATCGGAGTCGGGTCCCTGCCATCTCCTCATTCCTAAACATGTCACAGCAGGTAGCAGGAAGCCAGGCCAGCACTGCAAATTATCCACTGCATGCTCATCGAGACTGGATGTCCCCAGACGGACCTGGACCCAAAAATAAAACATCTCACTGACGCTGCGGTTCCTCGAGACACCACACGCCGCAGAGACACTTCGTACCGGCCGGCAGACGAGGCCGGGCGTCTCCAGCTGGCAGGTTGTGCGTCGTTGTGTAGACATTTAATATGACATCCTCCTCTTATCATCGCCTTCCCTTTCGTTGTTACAACCTGCGCCGTCTCTTCAGCCGTAATGCCTCCCCCCCTCCCCCACACTCACTACTCTCTTACATACCATTGCCGTCCAACATACCCGCACCGACAATGGCCTCGCCGTGCAGAAAATCCCGGGAACGGTACCCGTCTCTCCACCTGTCCGCGATTTCCGAAGAAGAGGCGCCACCATCGCCGGATTCTCACAAGACGGCACCACTTTCACCGCCGCCGCCATCACCCCTTCCACCACCACCGATACCACCTCCATGGGACCGGACTTGCGATGCCAGATTTTCGCGCAGCGGAGGAGCCACGGTCGACCACACCGACTCGTGGCAGCAGGCCGTCTCGCAGGTGTACAGCATCTTTGGCCGCGAATGCCCACAGCAAACGGCAGAGGATGCATCGCCATCGCTCCTTCGTCTCCCGGCGGCCGTCCGCTTTCGTCTCTACCAGCACCTCGTGTCCGCTCCGTCCGCCGACCGTCCCATCCGCCTCAACCCCCAAAGAGTTTACGCGTGCCGTCTGGCCCCGTGAGAGTTTTGACAGTCTCGCCCTCGCCCTCGCGCCGCTTCTAGGTGCGCTCCACGCCTCCTTTGCCCTCCGCGCCGAGGTCGTCGCCGCATTTTGGCACGCCCGCCGCGTCCACATTGTCTTCTCTCCCTACGTCCGCCTGGCCGTCTGCCCCCTGGCCACGCTCTACCTGCAGCGGTATGTCGGCGTCATGGGCCGGTCGCCGGCCCTCACGCTCGAGCTGGACTGCACGCGGCTCGGGTACCGCATGCACCCGGCCGCGGCAGGCCTGCAGCCCGGGCTGTTGAGCATGGGCGCGCTGGTCGAGAGATTTGTCGAGCGCATCATATCGACAAGCGTGTTTCCTTTGCGGCAGCTGGTTGTGCTGTGCCGCCGCTACTACGGGAACCGACCAGCAAGCACCACAGCAGGCGACGTGCCGTACGTCGGGCCCGAGGTGGAGCACGTCGCCGCGCAGCTGGGCCGTCTGGCCGGGCGGGTGGTGTCGATGCGGCTGGTTGGGTTCTTGCCGGCGTTTACAACAACGATGCTGTCCATCCTGAGCGTGACGGGGACAAACGAATCGTTCTCCCAGATCGACATCTACAAGCAGTCACCGTCCGACGCATATCCGTTGCTGCCCGGCCATCGTGCCTACGTCGACGGCGGTCGGAGCCTGGGCCGAATCTGCTTGTCAGCGACACAGCCGGCTCTGCCGCCACCGATCGGCGCACAGGCTAACCTCGGCCACGACGACGATGCCAAGACAGCGACGTCTTCGACGCGTGACAGTCAAACAACCTCGCCGTCTCCGTCGTCGTCCTTGACATTTTTGTCCCCTTCGTCGTCATCGTCGTCGTCGTCATCGTCGTCGTCGCTGGCGTCCACAACGCGTACGTTTCCCCTCCCACCGCCCAAGCTTACCGTGCCGTCCCTCACGCGTGCGCTCGACGTAGGCAACCGCCTGGCCGTCGTCCCGCGTCTGGCCCCGCCCGTCGCGTCGAGCATCCAGCGCGGCAGCCGCAACAGGAGTCGGCCGCGGCCGCCACTCGTGGCCATGTTGGGCGTCTGTGGGACACCCCAAAGCAGCTTTGTCGCGGATTGTCTGGCGGCCGCGGGTCTGGCTGTCGGCGTGGTTGGATCGCCTCTGCAGTTGGAGGGGGACCGTGTCGATGTCGTTGACGAAAAGATAGGTGGGACAATGGACGTCTGTGCTGAGTCGGGTCACATGTCTCAGCTGGAACAAGAGTCAGGTCACCGAGTATGGGCAGGCACTATGAGCATCATTGGCAGAGGCCGACAGGAGAGGCAGGGCCGGCAAGACCGGCAGGACCGGTCGCGGCGACGGCTGCAGAAGAAACGGCATCTTGACACGCCGCTCGTTTGGTAGTGCAGCGAGAACAGTGTAGGCGAAGCAGTCGATACCCGAATTCATGTCATTCCTTTGTCTCGCTACGCGGCACGTGTCAGCTGAAACGGCTAGTGTGCTCGTGAAGGAAGGAACAATGGTCGTAACGACGGATCGGGAAGCGACGTTGTGCATTGCGAAATTCGGCACGTGCACCGAGCCGTGAGGCTGACGTCATCCTAGTCTGGCGCTTCCAGCCGTGCGCCTACTCCACAGTGGTTCAAACATGTGCTAGTGCAGCTTATCCCCAGCGCCGAGCAATGGCCCAGTCTTCTCTTCTTAGCCGAGGTCGAGCCGCGGTCGGTCTCTTGCATTCCTAGCCAAAGCTTAAACCATTCCTCGTCGGGTTTGTCGTTGTATTGGCTTTTTGTACAGAAACAGGCGGCATCTTTGCGAGGAGACCCTCTTTGATTTAAAAAATTTAACAATCCCTCTCGATACAACACCACATCCCCCCCCAAAAGCTCGCAAGCATGGTCGCCGTCGCCAAAGGACCGCGTCAGTCGCTGACGGTGGTCGACAACCGCACCAACCAGGTCTACGAGATCCCCATCAAGAACAACACGGTGCTCGCCACCGACATCAAGAAGGTCCGGGCCCCCGCGCAGCCCGGCGACCGCGAGGAGGACGAGACACCCCAGGGCCTGCGCGTGCTGGACCCGGGCTACATGAACACGGCCGTTGTGCAGAGCCGCATCACCTTCATCAACGGCCAGGAGGGCGTGCTGCGGTACCGCGGCTACCCGATCGAGCAGGTCGTGGCCCGCAGCAACTTTCTCGAGACGGCCTTCTTGCTCATCTACGGCGAGCTGCCGACGGCGGCGCAGTACAGCGGCTGGCGCGACGAGGTCATGCACCACACGTACGTGCACACCGACATTGAGGGCATGCTCAAGTCGTTCCGCTACGACTCGCACCCCATGTCGATGCTGACGGCCACCTTTGCGAGCCTCGGCGCCTTTGCGCCCGAGGCCAACCCGTCGCTGCAGGGCCAGAAGCTCTACACGCGCGCCGCCAGCGGCGACATGGACGCGCTGCGCACGCTCGACAAGCAAATCATTCGCATCATCGGCAAGGCGCCCACCCTCGCGGCCGCCGCCTACCGCATGCGCCAGGGCCGCCCCTTCAACCGCCCCGGCAGCGCGCAGGACCTGTCGTACACGGGCAACTTCCTCTTCATGTTGGACAACCTGTCGGGTGGCGATACCTACCGCCCGCACCCGGTGCTGGCCAAGGCGCTCGACGCGCTCTTCATCCTGCACGCCGACCACGAAATCAACTGCAGCACCGCCACCGTCCTGCAGGTCGGCAGCTCCCTGGTCGACCCCTACAGCGCCGTCGCCGCCGGCTGCGCCGCGCTCTACGGCCCCAGCCACGGCGGCGCGTCCGAGAGCGCGATCCGCATGCTGATGGAGATTGGGTCGCCCGACAAGGTGCCGGCGTTTATGCAGGCCGTCGAGCGCCGCGAGCGCGTGCTGGTCGGGTTCGGCCACCGCGTGTACAAGAACGTCGACCCGCGCTCCGTCGCCATCCGCAAGCTCGCCGAGGAGGTGTTTGCCGTCACCGGCCGCAACCAGCTCATCGACACGGCCATTGCGCTGGCCGACCACGCCGCCAAGAGCGAGTTCATGCGCAGCCGCAGCCTCTATCCCAACGTCGACTTTTACTCGGGCCTCATCTACCAGGCCATGGGCTTCCCGCTCGACTTCTACCCGGTGCTGTTTGCCGTGCCGCGGTGCGTCGGCTGGCTGGCGCACTGGCGGCAGATGATGCTGGACCCCAAGGGCGTCAAGATCTGGCGGCCGCGGCAGGTGTACGTCGGCGAGGCGGCGCGGGACTATGCCGCGCTCGAGGCGCGCCAGGAAAAGAAGGACGCGACGGTGTTTGACGCGCCCGTCAAGGTGGCGCACGGAGGCGACAGCAAGCGGAACCAGCTGGCCATGCACAGCAAGCTGTGATTGTACAGGAGGTGACACCGGCAACCGTGTAAATGGACGCGACGGCCGGCATGGCGTGATAGAAGATACCCGAAGACTGTATGAATAAATAGACGGGTGAGTCCCAGCAGCCTAAATGAAAGCGTTTCTTGGTCGCTCGTACGTACAACATGTGCACGCTGTATTGCATGCAGAGTATGTTCTTCTTACGCTGTAAGATACCATCTGTATCTTGCGACTCCTTTCCATGGAATACGGAATACGGGACTGGCGAACAAACGCACTGACCAACAAGTCGTTTGCCGTCTTGAGAAAATAAGCTTTAAGCTGCACCGCCCCCGGTTCGTTGCCGCTGCTACGTCCGTCCTTTTCTGGTCGCCTTGCATTTCTTCCATTTCCCACTCCCATTTCCCATTGCCAATTTCTCTCTGCGCCCTGCTTTTGACAAGCCGTTTGCGCAGTCTGTTTCAGGCTCTGTTGGTGGCCCTTGTCGATCACTCTCTGTTCTCTGGTCGGCACTCTCCGTTATGCCCCTGTAAGGCAGGGCGGCGAGAAGTGGCACCAATCCTGGACGAGATGGGCAAGGCTTTCTAGCAGTGCACATCTGCCCCCATATGGTGATCTTTGCCGGAAATGGCAAACGAGGACAACCCTGTAAGTGTAAATACGGGCAGACAAACTGAACGTCAGAAGCCACGATGGAATACCAAGTACAATAGAGGAGTGCGTCGAAATACAGTAGAGTATGGAAAAGGTGCACAGTGACATTATCTTTTCCTTTCTTGTGTTGTTGGCGACTGTGATTTGATTTGATTTGGATTTTGTGCTTCGTATTTTCAATTTCGCATCGTCTGGAGCAGGATCGCGGCCATGACCAATATGCAATACCAACAGCCAGCGCCCTACCAGGCCTCTCAGGGGTTTGTGCCACTGGCACCGGTCGCGCCCAGCAACAAGGACGTTTCGCACAAAATCGTCAGCGGCCGCAAGTGGTTCTTCGCCAAGGCCGGCCTCGAGGGCCTCAGCATCATCACGGGCATTGTCGTGTCCGGTATCAGCGGCGGCGTCATTGCGGCCCAGGCGCCGTATCCCACCGTCAATGGCTATTTCGATGCCGCGCTATCGTTTCCACCGGTGAGTGTCCACGACGTTCGACGACAATGAGCAGCGTGAGCAACGTTAGCAACGTGCCGAGTCCAGCATCGCACTGACTGACCAAGGGCATCCTCGCGATTCTGTGGCCCGCTGCCGAGCTTGTCACGCTCGCAGTCCGACGCAACCGCGGCATCCACCCCGGCGCGCATGTCGGCATACACTTGATCATTTGGCTGGCCGGCACAGCGGCCGGCGGACTTGTCGCGTCCGAATACTCGCTGGATTCCCTCTTCACGTACTGGTGGCTGTCGGACTTTTCGCTGCCCGTGGCCGAGAAGACAAAAGGATACGCTCATTACCTGACCATGGAATTGGCTCTGTGCATTTGCCTTTGGCCTCTCGTGTATGTTGGCGTCTGCCCGTCTGCCGTCTTATTTCCTTTTCCATTTTTTTTTGGACAACAAACGACTAACCGTGCAGCGTCGTCAACATGATTCTTTTCGTCCGGGCCTGCATCGAATGCCATCGTCGCAACATGCGCCGCGCCATGCACCGAGCCAACAAGAAGGCCATGCTGATCGCCGCGCAATCCGCCTGGGCCCCTGGTCAAGCTCCAGGCCAAGTGCCGTACCAGATGGCGGCTCCAGCTGCTCCAGCCCCGGTCCCGGGCCCGCCACCGCCACCGATGAACGCGTACCAACAATACCCCATGGCCGAGCTCGACAAGACGGGCACACCGAAGCCTCAGGCATCGACTGTCAGCAACGTCTCGCCGGTGCAGTCTCCGTTCCCGTCCCAGCCCCAGCCCACGGCAGCTGAACTGGCACAACCCCAACCTCACCCGCCGCATCTGATCCACGAGATTGGCGGTGGCGCTGCACAATACCCCGAGATGCCAGCAACGTCACCGGCACCAGCACCACCGCGGGTCGAGATGCCAGCAGACGGCCACCATATAGAAGTGCCAGCGGTTCCGACGCCAGAGCATCATCATCAACAACAGCAACGACAACACACAGAACCATACACACCCGTGACTGAAACACAGCAAGTCGCACAAGATGGAGATGCGGAATCGGCCCGTGGTCAAAGGTCAGGGCCGCCTCAGTACGTCATGATGGGAGGCACCAAGGTTCGATACTATGAGTTCTAGCTGCAGATCATGCGCGTGGAGCAAGAATGCCGGCGCTGCACCTCCCTTTCTTTTTGTTTTTTAATGTACAATTTGTCTATTCCCGCGCAGCAAGATGCGTACGTTGCCGTCAAATTCCCTAGTACTTTTTTAATGTTGGAAAATCATTATAGTCATAATAATCTACAAATAGCAAAACGTGTGGTAAATACCAGCTACCAACATATAAAAGACTCGCGCATCGTCGCCCTGCACGACGCATTTCTGGTTCTAGTTGTGGTTCTGGTGCTTGCTCTTGTTCTCGTTCTCGTTCTACATCCTAGCCTGGTCCTTTTTTGCCCGCGCCGGCCGCGCCCGCATGATGCTCTGCTGCGTCATGGAGGCCACCATCTGCCCGGACACGTCGAAAAAGCGCCCCTCGCTGTAGGTCCGGCCCTCGCCGGCGCGGGAGGTCTGCCGCTCGCGCAGGACCCAGTCCTCGACACGGACCTGGCCGGTGAAGAAGCGCGCGGCAAAGTCGAGGCTCGAGCAGGCGCCGACGTCGTCAAACCACAGGTTGCCGTGGCAGAGCGGCAGGAACGACAGGCCGCCGTCCATGAGGAAGACGAGGGCGGCAAAGTTCTCGGCGGGCGTCGCGAGCGCGTCCAGCCCGCGCGACCAGTCGGCCGAGAGGCGCGCCGTCAGCGGCAGCGTGTGCTGCGTGGTCTGCGCGGTCTTGACGACGCCGTTGAGGTTCTGCGCGGCGACGCCGTTGGTGCAGTTCCGCGTCTCGAAGAAGGCCGCCATGGAGGCAAAGGTCTGCCGGAACATGGCGGCCTGGGCCTCGGTGGCCACGCGCCGCACCATGGCGTCGTCGTCGGCCCCGGCGTGGAGAATCATCACGGGACAGTCCTCGGGGTGCGCCCACTGGCCCCAGGTCGGCGCCGAGTATTCCATGACGGACGGCTCGTGGGCGTGGAAGTCGACGGTGGCCTCGAGGCAGTTGCGGAACTGGCCATTGTCGAGTTTCTGGCGGATCTCCACGCGGCGCGTCGCAAACGACCGGCTCTGGCGCGTCGACGTCACCCGCGCATAGAGCTTGCGGTCGGTCGCGGCCGGCCCCAAGTAGTGGCCGAGCATGGAGTAGGGCGCAAAGCCGGCGTTGTCGGGCACGGTGGCAAAGGCGGCCCGCATGGCGGTGGAGAGGGCGCAGCCTCCGTAGGCAATTGGGGCGGCATTGCCGAGGCGGACGGGGTTGATCTTGGAGACGAACTCGTTGGGGCCAAGGGCCTCGATGGAGACGAGGTCACGCAAGGTCGGAGCCATGGTGGTGGTCGAAATTTGGAAATGGGGAAGTAGCGCGATAGTTGTCTTGCAATTATACTACAAGAGCACGGGGAAGGACAGAAATCCGTGGTTCTGATAGACGGCGGTCGGCTGCTTTTCAAGAACGGGATCTGAGCCTCGGCACGTCGTCGTTGGATCCACACCTTTACTGAGAGGGTGTCTGATGCTCACACGGACTCCGCTTTCAATGATGCGCAGTTCCAATGCTGACGCCCTGTTTCAATTGCACATCTGACACGCAGCTCCCGGGAGGCTGGAACGGTGAGGCAGCGAGGATGCTGTGAATTGATCGACCTTCTCGACGTCGATGTTAGTCGAAGGGCGCAGTCACGTGATTTTGACCTAGTACTGTACGGATTATGTTGTATGCCTGTGATGTCAACAGTGGTGCACAACGCACGACGGCCTTCAATATCTCATGGAGTTGCAAGGCATCGCTGGAGGTCAGGCATCCTGTCGAGAGAATGGAGTTTGGAACTGTCAACGTTGAGAGTTGATGCCAGTTGGGGGGACACAATGCAACTTACGCTGCCTCGGCTGAGGAAGGTGTGCACCGGTCTGTGGCGCGTGGTCATGTGACGCGTGTTCATCCTGACAGACGGTGACATGAAGCCCCAACAAGAAGATCAATAGGACTGGCAACACATTTTTACATTGGCACCGCCACATCGACGAGGCCAATGGTGGTTCCCCATGAGGCAACGTTTGTAAGTCATACCGTGCTCAACTGCCGCTAGGTGCCTCCGCAGTCGAACCATGACAACCGCCCAGGTGTTTTAGAGTAATTTACGTACTACGAAAGAACCGCGAAGGTTATACTTTACTCAGTTCTTAGTCGACACAACAACGGACCAGAACGATACACAGTAGACAGGCGTCGGAAATAACAATGCAGTGTTCCAATCGGGGACATTTACAACAGTCCGCGGCCTCAGCTGTGCTGTCCGGAGGTAACAATGATTGGAGCCGAAAGCCGGCAATAACCTCCACAAGACTAATCAATCCCGCATCCAACCGCCTGGCTGCAGGTTGAACGCCGCATCGGGAAATGAAACTAACAGCAAGTCAAAAAGGCAAGAAAAATCGAAAAGAAAACGTTCTACGTGTAGGCCACCGAGATGCAGGACCAGGGGCGGCTGCAGCATCTGAATCGATTTCGTTACCATTCGTTGTCGCTTCGCTATCTTCGCCCTGCATTTGATGACCCGTCCTTTTATGCAGCTGCTTCGTCGGATCCGTCAACATACCTCGTCTTCATCGACCTCTTTCTTTATAGAAGCCGTGTCGACGCCTTGATCAACAACGCGGAGATGCTCCTCCCAAAGAAGCCTTCATAGGCAAACCAGCAATACGCCGAACATGGCGCTGCAACCCGACCTGCGGATCCCGTCCCCTCTGTTGGGTTAGTGCTCGGGCTAATGGGCGGGTGCCAAGTGGGTGCGGCGCCGGCCTTTAGCAGGGGATTGCAGATTTGAGGGACGAAGAGAATGAACAGAGGGGACACGGCCGAAAGACGGCATGCTCCATGTACACACGCGCAGAGGACGGGTATCCGCACGTCGACCGAAGGGCGTGTGTCGTTTGTGCGTTTGTGGCCGCCACTCGTCATTGGACACAAGGGGATTGTGGACATTTTCTTTCCATGCGGTTGTTTGTCTTTTTGGCATGCATTTTTATCTGCATCCACTTTCCTATTGTGCGATTGGCCACTGGCTCGCGACTTCGGCATCTATGACTACACATCCAACTTCTGCCGAAACGGTTGACCTTTACTACCGTTGTGACCATGAAAAAGGTTTTTTTTTTTTTTTTTTTTGGCCTCTTATTTCTTACCCCGTCAATACTGGCAAAACAACAACGCTTGACACACCATCGAGAATCGATATTGTGCATGGACCTTCCTAATTCTGTCGTTACCGGTTGATTTCGTTATTTCTCTGATTCTTTCCTTTTTAGGACATTTATTTCGATTTCTCTGTTTTGTCATCATATCTCCCCTGCCGACACCACTTAAACAGCACATGGGCCCTCGTCCCAGTCTGGCTTTTGGATGGCATGAACTTCCGTCCTTGCCTGGTGATACATCGCCACTCAGAATAAATCGCATCCGGGCATAAGGCATCCGAGTCAAAAACACGCTGCCATGGCCACAGTGTCTCCGGTGGGCCGGGCCGACGGACCCTCCCGCTCCAGCCTCGACTCGGCCATCGACAAGGAGGGAGAGAAGACAGCCATTGACGGCAGCCTCGAGGAGTCTGCGTCTGACACGGCCAGCGACATTCGCGTCCAAGAGGCCGCGCCCACGTCGACATCGGCGCCGCACCGTGCCGATGCCGGCATTGATGGCAGCACGGTCGACCCGTCCGCGCTGCATATTGAGCATCGTTACTTTACCTATGCCACCGAGCTGCCGCCGCCCAACACATCTCCGTGCAGAGCCGCCAACGACAACAACACAGACCTTGCCGCCGCACCACCACCGCCGCCGCCCAACCTCAAGCCATTCACCGACCCGCATCTTTGGTCCGACCGCCGCAAGTATACAATGCTTGCGCTGTCGTGCATCGCCACGTTTCTGACGGCGTACTGCGCCGGCTCCTTCTCGCCGCCGGTCCAGCGCATGTCGGCCGCCTTTGGCACGTCGTCCACGGTCACGCTGTTTGCGGGCATCACGGTGTACTGCCTGGGCTTTGCGCTGGCGCCCATGCTGATGGCCCCGCTGTCCGAGTACAACGGCCGCTACCCCGTGTTTGTGTTTGCCGGCTGCGTCATGCTCGTTTTCCAGGTGGTCAGCGGCGCGGCGCCGGACGTGGGCGCCATGCTCGTGGCCCGGCTACTTGTGGGTGTGGGCGGCTCCGTGTTTAGCACCGTGGTCGGCGGCGTCATTGCCGACATGTGGCACGCCGAGGGCCGCAACACGCCCATGGCGCTGTTTAGCGGCTGCGTCTTCTTTGCCACTGGCTGCGGGCCGCTGGTGTCGGCCGTCATCACCTACCGCACCACGTACCCGCAAAACGCCCACGACGTCGCCACCGACACGAGCGTGCGCGCGCCCTGGCGCTGGGTGTTTTGGCACCAGGTCATTGCCGACGCCGTACTCATGGTCGCCCTCGTCTTTCTGTTTCACGAGAGCCGCGGGTCCGTGCTGCTGTCGCGCAAGGCCAAGGCCCTCAACGCGTGGTATACGGCGCGCGAGGCGGCCGGCTACTTTGGCGTGTGGCTGCCGGCCGACGACGACGACGCCCGCCTGCCGCCGCTGGCTAGGCAGTCGCAGCGCCGCGTCGAGGGCGAGCCCAAGACGACCATGGCGCGCGAGGTGCCATCGCCGTCGTCGTCCGGCCCGACGTCTGCGCTCCGCCGCGTGCGCTGGGTGGTCAAGGACGACGAGGACCGCACGACCGTCTGGAAGCTGATTGGCATGTCCGTCTACCGCCCGTTCCACATGTTCTTCACCGAGCCCGTCGTCTTCTTCTTCTCGCTCTGGGTGGCGTTTGCGTGGGCCGTGCTCTACCTCACCTTTGGCAGCATCTTCTTGGTGTTTGAAGAGGTCTACGACTTCAACATGCAGCAGGCCGGCTACACCTTTTCCAGCATGTTCGTCGGCGCGGCCGTCGCCACCGTCATGGGCCTCTACCAGGACCGCTACCTCCTCACCATCCTGCCGCTGCCCGCCGCCCTCCGGGCCCGTTTCCAGGCCGGCGGCGTGCCCGAAGCACGGCTGTGCGGCGCCTGTGTCACGTCCATCCTGCTGCCCGTCGGTCTCTTCATCTTTGGCTTCACGGCCCGCCCCGACTACCACTGGATTGCCCCGGTGTTTGGCATCGGCATCTCCACCGTCGGCATTTTCGCCATTTACCTGTCGACCTTCAACTACCTGGCCGACGTCTACCACCGCTTCGCTAGCTCCGCACTCGCCGCGCAGGGCTGCTGTCGCAACGTGCTAGGCGGCATCTTCCCGCTCGTGATGCGCCCGCTCTTTACCAACATGGGCATTGCGCGGGCGGGCGCGCTGCTGGGCGCCATTGGCACGGGCCTGACGCTGGTGCCGTGGGTGCTGCTCTATTTTGGCGACCGCATCCGGCGGCGGAGCAAGTTTGCGCAGGCGTTGGCGACCTAAGAACGGAGACGGGAGACAGGAGGACGCCAACGGCGACGGCAGTCTCCTCGTCCATGACAGCAGGATAGAAACGCAATGATCGCCGCGCCACACGATAGATGATACCCGGAAACAGAACATGGTAGATTGTGCATAACATAAAAAAGCGTATAGAATTCATGGCATCGTCTAATAGAATCAATGGCATCGTTTAATAGAGTTGTATCGAACATCGCTTCTGCAAAAGGAAAACACTCAGTCCACATCGTCCGCGCTGATGTCCTGCGCCGACAGCTTCCGCCGTGCCTCGTCGATAATCATGTCTTCGTCGACGTCGGCGGGCTCCTCCTCGACGTCACCCGTGTCCGTCTCCTCGTCGTCCTCGCCGCCGTCCTTGTTGGTGGACCGCACCAGCCGGAACACCACCACCAAGTACACCTGCCCCGTGCCTCGGTGCCGCAGCACATACCGCAGGCACGTCTTCTCTGCCTTGTCGCTCGCATAGTACCGCAGCAGCGGCAGGTGGAACCCGGGCAGCCGCAGCGTGAGGTCCGCAAAGTCCAGGTAGCCGTTGTAGAAGTCGAGGCCGTAGCCCTGGCCGTACTGCCACCTCCACGTGGCCTTGGCGTCGGCGCCCAGCGCCCACTTCATGCGGACCTTGCCGTCGCCCGTGCCGTCGCCCGGCGCGCCAATCGACGCGCGCCAGGCCCGTCCGCCGGCGTCGCCGCCCTCGCCGAACCATAGACCGCAGTCGGCGTCGACCGGCGGCTGTGTGTGGTCCGTTGTGTCTTTGCTTCGCCCGTTTTCTTTTTGGTCCTCGCTTCGCTCGCTCTTGTTTTTATCCTCGCTTTGCTCGATTTTCTTTTCGTTACTGCGGGCGCTCTTATTCTTTTCCTCCTCATCGTCCTCGACTTCCTCGTTTTGCTCATCTGTCTCGTGCGTGTCGTCTTCGTCAAAAGGCACGTCACCCAGAGCAGCATACACCTGGTTAAACGAACTCAGGGCTGGCCCGTACAGGTACGGCTTGTCCGCATACGGATCGCCCTCCAGTCCGGGATCGATCCACCACTTGACGATGCGCAAGGCCGCGCCGAACCCGGGCGGCAGGCGGTCCCGGAGCGGCTCGTCGAAGTCGTTGCCCCATTGGAGGTCGGTGCCACTGATGCCTGCGACGCTGCTGTCGCCGCTGTCCTCGCCGTCCTCGCCGTCCTCGCCGTCTTTGCCGGCCGGCGCGCGAGGAACAAACCACACGCCGATCCCGTACGTGTCATCGTTCGTCTTGTGCGGCTCCCGTTCAAAGTACGGCGACGTCACCGGGTCGGGCACCTCGCCCACCTCGGGGTGCCGCTCGGGCCCGCGGTAGTTCTTGACGCGCACATTCAGCCAGACATCACCGCCAGGGCCTTGCAGGTGCAGCGGCGTTGCAGAGTTGACGCGCACGGGCACGTGGGTGGCCGGGTCGTAGTCAGTGCCGGCGGACACGAGGATGCGGTATTCGTCGGGAGAGGGCATGCTGGCCACGGGGACGTTGTGCTGTGTTGTCAATTGGATCGTGAGTGGGCCGCGAGTCGACGTCAACGTGGTGAAAATTTTGAATTTACATGTGCACAGAGCAATTCGCTGTGAAACCCCCTGACGTCACCAGTGGTTAGCGTGGTGGGATGCGCCCTGAAACAGCACCAAAAAGTACTTCGTAACCAGGAACGGCCTCGGCCAAAGTCAGCCTAGCACTTACACATCGCACAAAGAAATCAAATTGCACAGCTCGAATGCAATGCGGCCAGCAGATGTGTTTCAATTTAGCATATCATGGGAGGTAGGATGTATATACATAAGAGTAGCCGCCTGTGCCGCCGTACCTATACAACTTGCCCGTTTTGTGTACATAGCGTTCTATGGTATCGTTGTCATAAATCGTCACGTCCTCCACCGGTCGTCCATTGTCCTGTCCATTTTGCGTCCATTGTGTGTCCATGGTTTACCCAATCGCATCCACAAACTTGTCAATGTCCACCCGCTCGAAAAAGGAAATGTGCCCAAAGCCCACCCAGTACTGCGCCAGGTGGTTCGGCGAGATCAGCAGCAGGCGCGACTCCACGTAGCGGTCGTTGCGGAAGCCCGTGCCGGCAATGTGGCCCTCGCTCTTGACGACGCGCACGCCCTGGAAGGGCGCCTCGTCGATCACGACGTCGAGGCCGGCGTCGCCGAGGTCGGGCGCCACAAAGGAGCGCTCGCCGCGGGGCACGTTGGGGTCGCCCGTCAGCTTGATGCCCTCGAGACGCCCGCGGTGGATACGGGCGCTGTGGACGCGGCGGGCGTGGTCGGCGTCGCTTTCGTCGTCGCGCTGGGGGAACGCGTCGGGGTCAAACGGGCTGGTGCCGCCGTCGTCATCATCGTCGTCCGGCTGGTGCACGAGCAAAAACTCGACGCCATGGCTGCTGTAGTCGCCGGCCCAGATGCCGCGATACACCTTGTCCTCGGTGGGCGTGTAGTGCTTGGGGTCGATGGTGGCGTACGTCTCGAGCGCGTCAAACGTCATGGGCGAGCCACCGCTGCCAACGCCACTGCTGCTGCTGCTGCCGCTGCCGCCGAGCGGGGCGCCCATGTCCATCCAGGTGCGCATGTGGAACGCGCGGTCAGAAATCTCCGAGCGAAGGCGCGGCTGGCCAACGGCGCCGCGCGGATAATGGTTGGCGCTGATGCCGGTGCCGCGGACACGGTGCTCGGACGGAATCGCGGGCGGCGGCCAGACGGTGTAGAGGGGGAAGGGCAGGGGCGACGAGGCGGACGGCGGCCGGCCGATGGGGAGCTCGTCGTCGGCAGGCATGTTGAGGGTGGCGCCAGCACCGCCGGCGTTGTGGGCGCCGTGGATGACTGTCGTGTCTATGGTGGCCCCTGGGGTGCCTGCTTGGGCACCTTCAGCCCCTTCAGCGACTTCGTCGTCGTCGTCGTCGCCAGCCTGGCCGCCGGCACTTTCGCCCCGCCTGGTAAAGGAACCCCCGCCCTTGGCCGCCTTTTCGGTCAGCGGCCGCGCATAGACAAACTGCCTCCGCAGCTGGCTGCTCGTGACAAAGCTGCTGCTGCTGCTGTTGTTGGCCATGGCAATGTGGATGTTGTCGATGCCGGTGTTGTCGCCATTCGGACTGCCACGGCCGTTTCGCCGGTTGCCTCCATTGCTGCCGCCGTCGCTCCCATTGTTCTGCGACAGCAATACATTGTCGCCGTCCATGTCCATCACAATGGGTCGGATGCGCGGGCATACCGGTGGCAAGGGCGTGTCGCCACCTGCGTCTTCCGCGTCGGCTGTGCTGGCCTCCTTGTGTCCTGCCTTGTTCTCCATGTACTGCCCAAACGACAACGGCGCCGGCGGCTGGTACAGCACAATCTTGGGCCCGTTGGTGTTGGTCGACGACAACGTCTCTGCCGCAGCCGGGGCGCCATCCGCCTTGGCGGCGTCCTCGTTCGTCGGCGGGTGCCGCGCTTCGAGCTTGAGCACAGGCCGGTCCAGGTGCAGCAGCACCTCGGGGTGGAACGAGTGCACCATCGTGTTGGGCGCCGGTGGGTAGAAGAGCGCCCGCCGCTGTCTCTCGCGCGACACCGCCAGCAGCCGGTACCCTTCAAGGCACCCGCGCCGCGGATCGTAGCGCGCCACCACAATCTTGCCGACCATGTCGTGCCCGCAGAGCCAGATCTTGTAGCGCGCCAGGAACCAGCGGGCCTCGTGGGCGGCGTACAGGTGGTGGTACGAAGGGATGTGGGGGGGCAGCGGCACGCACGACTCGGACGGCGGGAAGTGCCTGTGGACGCGCTCGGGCAGGTGTTGCAGCGTGAAGCCAACCCAGTAGCGGTCGGCGAGCGCATAGGCGCGCATGGTGCGGTTGACCTGGGTGACGCGCGCGAGGTCCTGGGGGCTGAGCAGCGACAGGATGGCGTCGATGAGCTCCCCGGGGAGCGGGAAACAGTCGCGGGGCGCCATGGCCGGAGAGGTGTCTATGGATGATGCGGAGGCGTAACGGGGCTTACTCGTATCGATTACCCCATGGATGGGTGGAGGGAAGCCGAGGAACGTTTGAATATTCGGCGTTGTCGATCGAGGCGAGTGTCACGAGAGTGTGATTCGATGTCCGTGGCCAGTCGGGGCCGGACGACAACAGCATGTGCAGAGCTCGGGGGAGCTTACGACGTATGACGAAGGTGTCGATCGTAGGCAGTGCCTGGTGGTGGTGGAATGCGAGCTCGGTCAAGATCGTTGTCATAGAATTGGAGGCGACGTTCGCTGTTAGGCACAGAAAAAGGTCGGGGGCGGAAAGAGCGACGAGTGCTCGTGAGATGTCGTGACAAAATAAAGTGGAGACGGACCGGACAGGGTCCAGATCGCTGAAATCCAGGTGGGGTTAGCGCTATCTTCAGGGGAGGTGTAACTGGCATCGTCCGATAACGGGCGCCCACAGTGGTCGTGTTAGTTGCGGTGAACTTTGCTTAGGAAGTCAACAAATGAGCAGGGAGTATGTTGTTATACATATGAAAATGCATCGTCATCGTCTTACGAGGACACATGTAAGCTTGCTGTAGGAGAGAGAGAAAAAGAAATGAACAAGAAAAAAGAAACAAAAAGAAATTAATTGAATTGAAAGAAATAGTAGCTTGCAACATAAACGGATTACACACTTGGAGACCTTGGTTTTCTTTTATTCCACGTATTATTTATTTTAAAATACGAGCTCAACATCCTACACAGTATTTGTCGACAGGTAATCTAACTTGTTAGTTTGTGACTGACGGTAGGTCATATGTGCCGACACTTGACTCACCCTGTCCATACTGGTCCTCCAGGGATGGTGTAATTCTGCGTTGTCAGTGTCTCTTCGAGCATCCCCTCAGACAACCTTGCTTCTGGGCCAAAACGTACATATGTGTTGCGCATTGCGTCCGAGTAAATGTCGATATTCAGCGATGGATCTTCAGCGGGCGTCAGTATTGTATTCCGACCGTCCTTTCGCATACTTTCCTGGCAAACGACCTACCATCGACACTGTACGCTCCTGGAAATGTCTTGTAAAAGGACGTCGGCGGCAGCTCCGTCCCGCCGCCGGTGACGTTGAGGTGCGCGCACTCCGGGTAGAACTGTGGCCGGTTCGCAATGTGAATGCTCACAATCTCGTGGCGCACCACGTAGAGGCCGGCCTGCAAGGACGCCGGGATCGTCACCGGCCACAGGTCCGGGGAACCGTCCCAGCGTTGGAACTGCTTTTGGTACCAGATGCCCTCGGCCAGGTTGCCGGTCCCGGCCAGCAGCCCGGCCTCCCAGATCTTGAACCAGCGCAGCGCATTGACGTCGACGCCCACACAGCCGCCCTCGTCCAGCGGCGGACAGGCCGCCAGCCACGCCGACATGGGTCCGACCGGGTGCAGCCAGTACCAGTAGACAGCCGTCAGGTTCTGGCCCGCCGCCACGGGAATGTACGCGGGGCCGGGCGTGCCGGGCTTGTTGCACGCCAAAAACGGGTCGGCGACACTGAAGATGGGGTCGATGGACGCCCACTTGCGCTGGACCATCCAGGGCTGCCCGTCCTGCTCGGCCGCATTTTCGTCTGGGTCGTAGCCGCGGTACCAGACCGGCGGGTCGCCGACGGTGTAGTTGGCGAGGCCGCCGTGGGCCTGGGCCATTGGTGTAAACAAAAAGCCGAGAAGGCCGAGAAGGCCGAGAAGGCCGAGGGAGGCCATGTACATGGCGGCGAATGTGAGGAGTAAAGGGATGATGCAACGACGTACCGAGACGGCCACTAAAAAGGGACAAAAACACAAGAGCACGGCTTTCTACTACGACAACGTGGTTTTACGAAACACGGAGCACGCAGGATCACGGAGGACCTGCAAATACACATCCGGGATGAGACTGTGGTGCCCGTATCGGTGCCATCCTTCCTTTGCTTCGGCCTGTGGTTCTTGCATGAGAGCAAACACATTTTCGAAGGTGTTCAAGAGGGCAAACGGGTTAGAACAAAATCGCGGAAGATGGAAAATGCACGAAACAAAACACGGCACCTCATCCGCAGCCTTTGTGGGGTAGTGTGCCACGGAGAAAATAGATTAATGTTCATTTATACCGGCACGACAGTAACATGCAGCGTCCATCTATATAATTAATGCCCGTCACGTCCGTTTCTACAAAATGTAATTATCTTTTTGCCCCAGTTTCTTTTTCCCTCCTTCCTTTTGTCCTTGCCATTGCATTGTTCCTTTCTCTCACTTACGTAAAAATGCAATAGGTGTGCTGGCCATTCATCTGATAAGAGCCGAGAGCCGTGAATTCGAAACGGAGCAAAAAGCTTATGAATGGAAGACTGTACCGAAAAGCCATGTGACGAATACAAGTAATTATACGCGAGTCCTGAAATTGACTACCCATGTGGCTGCCTCTGTACACCATTCCTCCCCATAACCCTTTTTTCGCCCCCTCTGCATTTCTCTTAAGAAACCCCGGAGGTATTGGTACGCGACGAGTAGCATGTTTCCGCCCTGCCAAGTTAAGATTCCTTCGTAGCCTTGCAAAGAAAGGGGAGGGAAGATTGCGGCCAACTCAATGGTTGTGCCAAACCATGTCTCGTAGAGTCTATGAGCCGTAGCGAGGTTTCTCTCGACTCTGGCTGCAAGTTCCTCCAGACCGTCCAGATCCTGCTTAGGAAAGTCGTCTACCCGTTTCCAGAGCACTTCTAATGCTATTGACAGTATCTCAATGGCTTTGGCGGGATCACTCTCGTGCGTGGCTTCAAGTGCCGTCCTGCCGTCAACGTCTTGTACAAAAACGTCGGCGCCGTATTCCAAGAGTAGCCGAATCACGCTCATGTGATTTGTCTGCAGCGCCTTAAAGAGTGTTGTTTGGCCGTCCTCGTTTTGTGCGTTTATATTCGCGCCGTGATCAAGAAGGAGTCTTACCGCCTCCGTATGTCCGCGCATGGCTGCCATATGAAGTGCCGTGTCACCCTTCGCAGTTTGTATGTGGATGTCGGCGCCTTCGGCGAAGAGCCATCCCAAGGCTTCGGTATGGCCGTTTTTGACTGCATAGGGGACTGTATTGTGGAGTATGCTCACACCCCAACGATTTAACGCATCGACTTCGGCACCGTTTTCGAGTGGTAGCGGAACCATTTCATTAATGCCATGATAGGCCGCGTCCCAGAGTCGCGTCTCACCATCTTTACTCCGCATATGAATGTCGGCGCCGTTATCGAGGAGTAGCCGAACAATTTCCGTACGGCCTTTTTCGGCGGCGTGGTGAAGCGCTGTATCGCCATGTGCGTCGCGTTCGTTAATATCTACCTTGCCGGTCTTCAGTATGTCCTCCACAACTGACGTCAGGCATAAGTAGCTTGCAACAGCCAGGCTGGTCATCCCGTACAATTTATCAAATTTGCGGGACTTGCGTAGCCAAGCGTTGTTTCGGAAATCAGTTGCATCTAAGAGGATGCGAACTTCTGACAGTAGTTCAAATCCAGCAGTGGGCTCCTGTGCGGCGAGGTGCCGATGCCAGTGTTTAGCGGCGTAATCAAACAATCTGGCTGGACATGTAAAGTGATCGACGTATTCCTTAAAGGAAACGTGTAGGTCTTGCAGCAGCAAATAGCGAACGCAGATCGAGGACATGACGCCGTGCAATTTGGGCAAGGCAAAACGTCCCTGCCAAACATTGCCTTCGCCTCTGGCACCGACGAGAAACTCTCTCGCGGTTTGATGGATGAAGACTAATGTTTGGTCATACACGCTGATGAAGAGGCCACAGAGGTTGGTTACGACGCTTTTAAACGTGTCGTCTGGCCATAGTTGTCTGTCAAGCTCAGCGGAGGTGGATGGTGGCGGCGACTTGTTATTTTGCAACGCAAAGGCCATGGCCACGGCGACGTTTGCTTCGCGGAGCGTCAGCGGTCTTTCGGCGGCAAGCACAATGGAAAGGATTGTTTCTGTTCGGTTTTTGTTTTTGCTCCGGTTCAGGATGTTTTCGTACGCGTCGGCCACCTCAGACGGCAGTATGGACAGAAGCTCGTCGATGTCGCAAGGTCGGCCGAATTCGCTCGGGCTTTGTCTGATAATGTCAAAGGTAAGATGCAGCCAAAGGTACGTGCGGTTGTTCATGCTCTTGAGGTGCGTTTTCAACCTCTCCTGGTCATCGCGACTAAACGAGCCGGCCACTTCGTCCACGAGCTCGTCAATGACAAGATCGATCTCCCGGCTTATTTCGGCGGACTTGTCGTCACCGTGGAACTTGATGCAATTGACCGTTGCGAACCTGGCGAATTGTTTTTCCAGGTCGTCATAGGGGCGGCTTGTGATGATGAACTTCAGCTTTGAGGTCTTGGCGGACGTGGGTTGTTGGTCCGTGTAAAACTGTCTCAGACAGTCGATGAGCTCATGCCGGCTCCTCTGTTCACATTCATCGAGTGCATCCAAAACACAGATGATTTCTCCGGCGTCGTCCGACTGAGCACAGCTGATTAAGATCTTCCACAGCTCCAGGAAATCCTGGGCCAGGCGCTTGCCATGGCTTTTGTGGCTTGGCAGCGCGTGCTGGATTAAGCGCTGGGATGCGTCCTCGGTGAACAAGCTGTGCAAGATGGCGCTGAGCGCATTGGCGGCAAGCGTGCGGTCTTCGTCTCCGTCTTTGAAGAAAAAGTGGCAAACGGTGGAGCCGCCACCGCCGGTGGACGCGCGCAGTTCGTCGACAATGGCCCGTGAGAGGACCGACTTTCCACAGCCAGGGCCGGCAGAGACCCAGAGAAGACTAGACGTGCTGGCATCGCGCAATGCATGGAATCTACTGTCGTTGAAGAACCATTCACACGTACCTTGGACTCTTTGGCGGTTAAAGTCTTTGTAGCTGTCGTAGGTGCATTGGAGATTGCGAAGAAGTTCTGTTTCTTTCTCCTCCCTCTCGCGGTCACGCGTCTGTAGCTCACTCTGTTCCAACGCCACGACAATATCACGCATGCCATGCAGTGTGCTGTCGTTGGCTCGTTGGATGTCGGCCCGGCAACTGATGTCCACAAGGTCCTTGCACGCCGTGTTCAACTTGGCAATTTTCTGTGCCTTTGTAACCCAGTTCACGGCGCCGACAACGCTCTGCAGTGCTCGGGAGCCTTGGCCCTTTGAAATATGGCAAATGACGGAGGCCTGGTACTCAATAATAGAAGCGTAGAGGTTGCTGAGAGACTTGAGAAAGTGGGCTCCGGTATTGCCATTGCGGAGGATCTCTTCGCCGGCATTCCAGTAGACTAGAATGTCGTTGATAGAATTGAAACCGTCAAGCATCGCTTCGTTCTGGGCGGAGGTATTTGTGAGCAGCTGGTAGGAGGGAGAAAAAAAAAGACGTTAGTAGATATACCAAAGTGTTTGACTGTTGCAGAAGCTGGTGGAATGGTCCAAGGGTAGAAGGAGGAGTGACACGCACTGAAAGAAGCATAGAAACGCTAGACCACGCCAGTGCTGCATACGGCTGGGCACTGACTGCATTTTTCACGATCGGATCGAAATAGAGCAAAAACTTGACCAGCTTTTCGGTCTGTTTGCGCACATTGATTGTCTTGCCCGAGGGAAGAGGCAGCTTCCACTGCTTGCCCTCACGCCGCTTCAATTGTGTCTGCACCACAGCTTCGACAGACCGCGGCACGGCCAGTTTCACGTCGTCCGCTGTCATGCCCTGCAGGGACACCAGGCATTCCTCGTAGCTGGCAGCAAGATCAGGAGACTTTTCTTGAAACAGGTGGAATGCCGCCGTCCAAGGCTCGATGTCGTCAGCGTCGGTTTGGGCCTCGGTTCCGGTGTCCGTCGTATCCGAGGGGTTCAGCGGCGGCGGCGTTGGAATCACTGGTGAGGTGGGTGTGGTAGCCAGAACAGCCGGCGTCTGGGATGGTGGGATGGCAGGTCTGAAAGCCAGACCAAGCGATGTGGTCTGGCCATATGTCATACCTTGTCCATGATTAGGCGGCGATGAATTGTCGACCAGTGGAGCCTGGGCAACACGCAGAGTGCTCGAACTTGGCGACACCAGCTCGAAGCCTTGTGGAGCGTGCACGGCATGTGCGAGCCCGATGTTCGTGAAATCGGGGTTCGACGGCCCACCGGCGCTGTGCCGCTCCCGTGAGAACAAAGTTTTGAATCCCTTCCGGGGCTTTTTGAGCCGTTCCGGCATTTTGTGGCGCTTTGAATAGTGCGGTCTGGCATGGGAGGAAAAGAAGAAAAGTAGAAACAACAAAAGGGTATGTTGTAAAGTTAATGGGTCTGTGAGTCCTCCTTGGCTCAGCCTCAACATTCGGTGGGCTTTGATGGCGAGCTGAGGATTCCTTGGTGCCCAACAGCTGGAAGCCTCAGCCACCATTACAATTCTAACATACATACCACATTCAGTTTTGGCGCGCGCGTTTTTTTATATTTTTTTTTTCCGAGTTGAGAGTTTCTTTCCGAGTTGAAACAACCAATGACAAGCCACCACAGTCCCCAAGCCTGCCGCACATAACCAGTGTTCTGTTCGGCACGTTGGCTGGCAAATCCTCGACCAGCTGAGGCTGCATTGTCGACAGTCAGCCTTATCAGACGGGCAAGTAAGGCAGCAGGAGAGCAGGGGAGCCCTCCTAAGCTGTAATAAGTGGTTCTGGGGATAGGTGGAGTCAGGAAAGAAATGTCCACCATCAACAGACCGAAATGTAGGCGTGAGGGAGCAGGAAATCTAATCCTTGGCCCACTCCTATTTCCAGCCGGGGAGCATGGATTGTTTTATTTACTACTGTCTGACGAGTGTACGGCGATGCTTGTTGAAATCTATGGTGGTCTAATGCGCTGTTAGTGGCCCCGGCCGCCGTGAGCGGCCCGTGCCTAGGTTGACTAACGGCGTCAGTTTACTAGTGGCAAATGGGCTGGTCCCTGGAGAGATCCCATTGCATCGCCGTTGAACCCACACGCCCGACATCGCCGGCCTCTCATGGCACTGGCCACTGGCCTAGAAGGGTGCGCTGAATCACCATTAAAACCCTGTTTTATGACAAGACTCGTACCAACGGGTATCGCGAGTACGAAGGGAACATTCGTAGAACGGTGTAGCTAGGACAGCCGGATTTAGTTCTGTCAAAACCGTTTCTGGAAAGGGATGCAAAAACCACCGTTTACATCAATTACGGAGGGTTGCCGTTATAGATAACAGTTTGTCTAAACAGTAGGCAGTGAGAGAACAGTTTAATTCAAAGCAGCATTTGTATACGGTTCCATATTAGGCACTTAGGCTATGTGGCCAAATTCGGTCGAGAAAGCCTACGACGCGGAGTCGCAACTAGGAGTATTGGCAGCAGTCTTTGCAACATGCTTCCCAGTTTTTCACTCTTCCCACATCTCGTCTAATAGTATACGAGTCGTCTCCGGTTCCCTTCTGGTAGGATAAAGTGCCAAGATAGAAAATTAGAACTCCGGGACATATAACACGGACAAATACCGAACTACTGAACTTCGTCCTCACTGGTGGAATAACTTGTCTTGTGTACTTCCGCCTCCCGCCCTCTCGATATTATCTACAGGCCTCGACCGACGAGACGGAGATACCACGAATGACGTCCTTGCTGATCATGGCCCATCTTCGACTGGAACCAGTACATGGGATCGGTTTTCGGCGCCCGGCCCAAGACAAATAAATAGTTGACAAGATGGACATATTTGCGGCCAAAGATGCGACGACACGGTGGGCTTGGAGATGTGGTGATAGGTGACATGATAATGTGGTATGATATAAACAAGAAACGACTGCATCGGCAAGTCATGGACGGTGTGTAGAGTGTAGACAGCCAAGCGTCGAGTTCAACTCAGCGCCCAGACTCACATCCAGCTCTCTTGCCTTGGGAGCCTTCCATCCGTCTTCATATCATCCGCAAGCTGCTTCCCATCAGCCGAAGACAGCCAATATGCTCAATATTTAACCTCCTCAATCCCTTTCTTCCCACGCATCCAAAAACAAACATCTCCGCAGCAAGTCCCCGAATATATAGACCGGTTTCCTCTTCTGCAGTATATTTTTCTCTCCCTGGTCTCTTTCCCCCATTTCCCTTTCCCTCTTCGTCTTATTTTTAATTTGACATCGTCTCCAAGACACACCTCTTCAAAATGGTGCACCTCATCTCCGCCCTCCTCCTCGCCGGCTCGGCCATGGCCCTGCCCGCCCGCGAGATCTTTGGCATCCAGCAGACCTGCACTGTTCCCGCCTCCATCCCGGCCGTGTCCAATGCCAAGCTGCCGGACCCCTTCACGGCCTCCGACGGCACCAAGGTTACCACAAAGGACCAGTGGGCCTGCCGCCAGCAGGAGATTCTCAAGGCCATGGAGCAGTACGAGCTCGGCGACTTCCCCGGACCGCCCGATGCCGTCAAAGGCACCCTGACGGGCAACAGCCTCAAGGTCGACATCACCGTCGGCAGCAAGTCGGTGTCCTTTACGAGCACCATCAAGAAGGGCTCGGGTGGCGGCGCCGCCATTATTACCATTGGCGGGTCCTCGCTGCCCATCCCCGGCACGGTCAGCACGATCAACTTTGACAACGACGGCTTCGCGTCGCAGGCGTCGGGCTCGTCGCGCGGCCAGGGCAAATTCTACACGCTGTTTGGCGCGGGCCACAGCGCGGGCGCCCTGACGGCGTGGGCCTGGGGTGTGGGCCGCCTGATTGACGCGCTCGAGCAGGTCAATGCGACGTCGGGCGTCGACACCACCAAGCTGGGCGTGACGGGCTGCTCGCGCAACGGCAAGGGCGCGTTCGTCGTGGGCGCGCTCAACACGCGCATAGCGCTGACGCTCCCGCAGGAGTCGGGGTCGGGCGGCGCCGCCTGCTGGCGCATTTCGGACGCGGAGAAGAGCGCGGGCAAGAACATCCAGACAGCCGGCGAGATTGTGGGCGAGAACGTGTGGTTCTCCAAGAACCTCAACAGCTACACGGCCAAGACGAGCACGATGCCCGAGGACCACCACATGCTGGCGGCGCTGACGGCCCCGCGCGGCCTGTTTGTCATTGAGAACGATATCGACTGGCTGGGCCCCGTGTCGACCACCGGCTGCATGAAGGCGGGCCGGCTGATCTACAAGGGCGTGGGCGCGCCCAACAACATGGGCTTCTCGCTCGTGGGCGGCCACTCGCACTGCATGTTCCCGAGCGCGCAGCAGGCCGACTTGACGACGTACATCAACCACTTTTTGCTGGGCACGGGCGCGGCGCCCGGTGCCGTCGAAAAGTCGTCGGCGACTGTCGACATGTCCAAGTATGTCGACTGGACCCCGCCGACTCTGTCGTAGGTGGGAAGCAGGTTTGAATGTTCAATGCGTCGAAATTCTGGTGTCATGTACTGAAATATGGTCGCAAAACGAGATGCAGTCGGTAGTGTGTCTTCGTCGTCGGGTGTAAGTATGTCATATGGAGTTGCTCCATTCAATTGTACATAAAATCAGAAGTGAAAATAAAAGCAAGGGCCGATTATGTCACCTAATGTCAGGATAAAAAAAAAAAAATAACGACAAATATCGTGACAAAGTAAACACGTGCTCAGAAAACACCAAAATGAATGCCGTAGCCCTATGATGCATCCCGTCACGTGGTGCATCCCCCTTCGTAGTGAACAGCCACTCACCTGCTCACGGAGTCCCCGCCTCCCCGGCCTCGGGCACATCGGGCATCCAGCCCTTGGGCCGCTCGCTGCCGCGCACCCGCAGGTCGTAGCCAAGTCGCTCCACCTTTTGCACGGACGTCTGCAGCGTTTGTGTCTTTATCTTCCACGACTTGTCGTGCCGCTGCGGCAGCATCCGAAAGAAGCTGTCCAGCTCCTGCATGTCGCCGACAATCGTTCGCCCCTGTCCACTCTGGTCGGCTCCGTCACCTCCATCACTCGCCAGCTCGCCCCGCAGCGCCGCCGACGTTGTTGCGAACCGCATCATCTCGCCCGACAGGTCGAAGACGCCCATCAAGAAGTCGTTGTCGTCGGGCACGATCCGGGGGGCGTCCTCGTCGTTTTGGCTCTCGCCGTCCCCGGTGTCCCCAGTGTCCTTGGTGTCCTTGGTGTCCTTGGTGTCCTTGGTGTCCTTGGTGTCCTTGGTGGCCCGGCCCTCCACGCACAGGGCCGCCACCTGCTCGGCCGCCTCGTCTGGGCTCAGCAACACCTGGTGCCGCAGGTAGTGCAAGAACGTCAGCGCCTCGAGCAGCTCCTCCATCCCAAACAGCACCCGCCCGTACCGCCCGCGGTTGATCCCCTGCATCTCCGGCGCGATGCCCGCCAGCAGCCGCCCAATCTCGCCCAGCCGCCGGGTGACTTCGCTGTCGACGTCGCGCGGCAGCTCGGGGTGGATGCGCCGGACGCGCTGGAGCGCAAAGATGATCTTCTTGCTGAGGGCTGTAATGTCGCGCGAGGCCTTGACGATGCGTTCGCGGCGGTCGTGGTGCGCGTCCAGGTGGTCGCGAAAGCCTTCGAACATGGCAGTGTAGGCGTTGCGGACCGTTGGAGCAGCAGCAGTCGGTGGAGGGCCGGTCCGGCGCGCCATCTTCTTATGATCCGGCGCGTCACCAGCGGCGCCGTTGCTGTCCGCTTGCCACCGGCGTTTGCCTTCGGGGGCCATTGCAGTGAGGATTGGGGCGCTGGAATGTTGGGTTGGCGTTGGTATTTAGGTTGCGGCCAAGAGGATAAAAGGGGGCTTAGGAGATCAGGAGTCAACGGGTACGGCGTGCACTCGTGATCGTATCGCCGTCAACGAGGGAAAGAACGAATGTCGTTGAAAAGTTTCCTCGAAAGGCAAGCTCCAGACAAATTGTGGGGCATGCAAGATGCTCCACTCTTTTGCTCGATCGGCGCAGAGGACCCACTGGAAACAAGCCCCTGGAAAGCCCACCCTCAACCGCTACAGTTTTAGCGCAATTTCAACGTCAGGAGCTCACTTGCCCAATTCAGTTTTCTTGCTTCCGCTACATAACATCACATCAGACAGCACAGCACCGCCACCGACAGCATGGCCTCACCACCTGTGACACGACGGCGGGTACAGCTGCAGGAAAGGAAGAAAGAGAAAGTGGAGGAGTTCCAAGACAGCAGGACCTATCGCACGGCCACCTTCTTTGGCAATGCCACGGCCGTCTACGGCGCTGCCGCCGCGCTCCGCATCGTCCTCCTCGTCTACGGCCTTTGGCAGGACGCCAACTCGCCTGTCAAGTACACAGACATTGACTACCTGGTCTTTACGGACGCGGCCCGCTTCGTCGCCAAGGACGGCGGCTCGCCCTACGACCGCGAGACGTACCGGTACACGCCGCTGCTCGCGTGGCTGCTGCTGCCGACGGCAGCCGAGGCTGGTGGTGTGCTAGGGCAGCAGCTGCTGTTTGCGTCCGGCAAAGTCTTGTTTGCGGCCGCCGATCTTGTCGCGGGGTGGCTGCTCGAGCGAGTGCTCCGGGAACAGCTGCGTGTAGCATCGCCCGCGCATGCGACGACCGCCCGCATCTACGCCAGTGTCTGGCTGCTGAATCCCATGGTGGCCGCCATCAGCACCCGCGGCAGCGCCGAAGGACTGCTGGGTGCGCTTGTGGCCGCCCTCTTGTGGGCCGTGCACGTGGCGCGGCAGCCGCTGCTGGCGGGCCTCCTGTTGGGCGCCGGCGTCCATCTCAAGATCTATCCCTTCATCTACGCGCCGGCCATTGTGTGGTGGATGGACGCCGACAATATGGGGCAGAGTGGGGGGCGGGCGCCGGCCAAGGTGTCCAAGAAGAACAGCAAGAAGGTCGACAAGCCTGTGTACCCGATCCTTGCCTTTGTGACGCCCGCACGGCTGCAGCTCGCCGGTGCCAGTCTGGCCATCTTTGTCGGGCTCAACGTGGTCATGTACTCGATGTAGGTCAAACGTTGCCGCATAGCTTTTACTAGACCGCAGCACTGACATCTTCCCCCAGATATGGCTTCCCTTTCCTCCAGCACACGTACCTCCACCATGTCACCCGCATCGACCACCGTCACAATTTTAGCCCCTACAACACGCAGCTCTACCTGTCGTCCGCGGCGGCGGCAGCCATCACCGGAGGCGCTGCAAACAGCACAATCGCGGCGGCCACGTCGACCACTCCGTGGCTTCCGCCCATTGAAAGTCTCGCGTTCGTGCCCCAGCTGCTCCTCGCCACCGTCCTCCTGCCCCTCGTTCTCGCCAAAAAGGACCTCCCCGCCACCCTGCTCGCCCAGACGTTTGCCTTTGTCGCCTTCAACAAGGTCTGCACGAGCCAGTATTTCCTGTGGTACATGGTGCTGCTGCCCGTGTACCTGCCGCAGTCGTCGTTTGTCCAGTCGCCCCGGAAGGGCGTGCTCGCGCTCGTGCTGTGGGTGGCCGGCCAGGCGGCGTGGCTGCAGCAGGGATTCCTGTTGGAGTTTCTGGGGCAAAGCACGTTTGTGCCGGGACTGTGGCTGGCGTCGCTGGGGTTCTTTACGGTCAACTGCTGGATCCTGGGCGTGATAGTGGGCGACGTGGCGGGCGCGTAGATGGCGTCCGACAGGGCAAGCCTAGCGCAGTGTGTACGACAAATGTGTTAGCACAGAAGAAAAGCTCGTCAGGCAAAATCGGATGGAGCTTTTGTTGCATTTTTAGCGGAAACTGATCAGTTATATATCAAAGCCAATAGAGTTTGTTTGTGTCACTTTTGCCCATGCCTTCATTTTGACGTCTCGCCTGTTCCGGAAAACGACAAAATAGAATCAAATTGTGCAGGACAAGGGATGACAGCATGAAACCAACCAGGATTTCTATGCAAGTCCAGTTTCCTTCCCCGTCTCCCCCTTAGCCTCGTTTTAAATGACAACAGCATATTTTCCAAATTTCCTAAAAAAAAAACATAAAACAAAACGCCTTGCTTCATCATGCTACACATTGCAAAGAACTCAAAACGAGAAAAGAATGATGAGGGCTGTATCAAAAATGTCACCAAAACAACATAGATAAATTCAAACAAGGGGGAATCGTAGTATAAGCAACAACGGATGGGGGTATGGAGTGACAAAAGACACGAAAAGGAAAAGGAAAGGGAAAGAAAAAGAAAGAGTGTGGTGAATGCCGGTCAGGCTATATCGTCGCCAGGGCCACCAGGAAAGCATAGTTGCTCAACTTTAACGACACAACGCGCTTCTTAGGGAACTCGGCGTTGATAATGAGGCGTCCGTCTTTGCTCAGCGTGCGCTCGCCAATGCTCTCCGACAGCTCCTCCCACTGAACATCGGGCCGCACGCGACTGAGCTCCGACACAATGGTCTCACTCCAGACGCCCGATGCGTACCCGTTGTGCAGCAAGAAGAAGGGGTTCAACGGCGGCACGGGGAACTCGAGGTCGACGTAGCGGATCCGCAGGTGCTCCAGCTTGGTGAGGCGGTCGAGCGACCGCACAGCCGATAGGACCAGAGCCTCGAACGCGCGGATGAAGTTGAGATCCGTGACCCCTGAGCCGGATTCGTGCCAGTGGCTCACTTGCCGGCAACAGTTCTTGACAGTGAGCTCGACCGACTTGAGGCGGGTGGTGCGGGGATCGGCGATCCGGGCAGCGACATCGAAAAACGTGCGACAGACGCGGCCCGTGTACGACAGGTGCATCAGGGCCGGTGTGGCCGCGGCCAGACTGGAACAAAAGTGCACCTTGTCCATCACCTTTAAGAAATAGGGCGGGAACGAAATCTCCTGGCGGTAGTCGCCCTCGATGCATAAATTCAGGGACGTCAGGTTCGTAGTATCGGGTATATGGGGCAGAATGGTGGCCATGGTCAGATAGCTTTTGGATTTGGGTTTGCTGTATACGGCCTGCCAGCCAGAAAGGTTCGGCAGAGCAGCCGCAATGTTCTGGAAATCTTGTTGGGAGCGGATGAGATTCCATTGGCCTTTGCACACCAGAGTTCGCACTGTGGTAAGCTGAGGAAGCGGACGCTGCGGCACACTGGGTGTCAGTAACGCATCGGCTACAAGGTCGGCTGAGGACTCGGCAAGACTGTTAGGGTCTGATGGCGCCGGTGCGTTGTACAGATCGTGTGCAAAGTGCTGGACCTGGGGCGCCTTTTTGCGCTCACCACCTTCCAGGGTGAGGACAGATAGATTGGGGAAGGCGGCGCCGAGGACCAAAAAGGCCTCTTCGAGCGAGCAATTATTCGCCGGTAACGTGTACGTCGCATTGGAGAGGCCGTCCAGGAAAAGAGTCGGTACCATCGATGCCGCAGACAGCGCAGGCGGTGCTACTCTGGGCTGGAAGACGGGGAACCACAGTTCCACGTGCCGAACATAGGATCGCAGATGCGGGAAGCACCCAAAGTGGGCCATTGTACTGATCAAATTAAAGCCAGTGGCCTTGATCTTGATGCGACAGTACAGGCGCTTTTGGATGAGCATACGCCACACGCGGGTGAAGGTGGCCATCCTGGTCAACCGCTTGTCGGGCCAGCTCTTCGTCATGGGTGACACACGGCAGTCAAAGACGCGGTCAAGGATCAGTTCTTGGATCTCAATGGGCAAGTCCTGGAGGGAAAGCGTCTGATTACAGGAGGAAGACGTTGCCGACTCTGTTTTCTGCTCTTTGTCTTTGCTGATATCGTTGTGCGTTATGTGATCAAGATCAGAGCCGAAGTGAGAATGTAGTGTGCTGGGAGACGTGGCCACGGAAGTGATAGGCGAGAATGTCGGTGTCACAGGGAGGCCAGAGATGTCCATATCTATTGACAGGTCCTGAGGCTCTTTGGCGATGGTGGACGACGCAAGCTTGAAGTAGTCAATCTCCGGCTCGCCTTCTCTATCAAGCGAGTTCAGGTCCAACAGATCCATGGCAACAGACCGGGGGCTGCCTGACATGTCCGGCTGCGCGGGTGCTTTCCCAGCCAAGTCAACCCCATGCTGCATGTGCATGTCCACACCCGCATCCAACCTCATGCCCATGTCCACGTCCAGGGGCCCATCGTGGTCGTCAACAAAGTCTTCGCCGTGCTCCATGCCATCCGGGCACCCGAAGCAGCAAAGATCGTCGGTTCTCTGCTCAGGTTGAGGGAAAGGTGTACTACTCGGTCGCGTTGGTGGCACAAAGTCTTGCGTGCGGGCTTGTGGCAGTGCGGGGTTCGAGGAACCTGGCGAGACAGGACTGGATGCGGCGGTCATGACAGAGGCCAGATCCACGGAGGTCTGGACGGCATTATAGTCGCTGTTCGCCAAGTGTCGGGCCGGTCGCGCAGACCGGGCATCGAGGGACAGAGGTGTGGCTGGACGGTTTTCATCGTCAGAGTGCTCTGGCGAGTGCGGCTCCGTCCGCGAATCCATGTCTGTGGAGGATCCCATGCGCTGGAACTATGTATGCCTGACGGCCGTGCTCGGAGTCGAAAGATTGAGGAATAATTCGTAGGATGCTTCTTTCAATGCAGGTCGTTCGATATCAAAGCCAAGTGATGGGCGGTCAGTGGTTTTGAACGAATGGCTCGCCGTTAGAACGTATCGGTCGGCGAAAGAGAAAGGGAAGATTATCGCAAAGATATTCAAGGTCGCGAGAGAGCCAGAGCATATGGCTGGTGAGACTGGTGTATTCTATTCTGGTAATAGCGAAGTGCTGGCAGCAGGGTTGGGCTTCGGCAATTGGGCGTGCATCAAAAGCGGTTCTCTAGCCGTTGAGAGGCCCGCGAGGCCGGCAAACGAAAGGGTGCAGAAAGGTGGGTTCGATCAGACCAGCAATGTGAGTGGACGAAGCCTCATAGGGAAGCACAATTGCAGGACGGACTGTGGTTGGATTGGAGCAGGTCGCGTGAGAGTTGGTCAGGCCAAGATTGGCCGGTGAGGAGATGCGTTTTGTGGGCGTTTCGGTTGCAAACGAGGCCACGGCGGAGTATCGATGGGGGGGAGGGCGACAGAGGAGAAAAGAGAGACAAGAAGACAACCAAGACGAGAGGGTGATGATGAGGACGGAATCTTGAGCTTGGAACGACCGTGGGATACGAAGAAGACGACGACACATACAACGCTCGTAAAAGAGGAAGTTGAAGAACAGTACTGAAGATCAGCTGGAAGAAGGGCCAGGTTCCGGAAGCTGAAGAGACGAAACGCAAAAGAACTGGCACCTGGCAGACAAAGGAACACAAAGTGGTGGCAGAACAGCGAGGAACGAAGAGACAAGAAATGTAGGCGATAGGACAGCGCTGAGACGGCGAGCGCCAAGAGCAAGACTAAATTGGGCGGAACAAAATGAAACGGCGGCTATCAGACACAGGACTGTACAGGCGAGACAGGGTGTACGGCAGGCTGCAGATTGTTGGAGCTGGTCGGAAGGCTGCGCAAGGCGGACAGAATACAAACAAAAAAAAATGTGATGGCAGAGGAGAATATGCAAAACGACTAGGAAATAGACACGCCGAGAGACATGCAAAAAGAAGGAAGGAGGCAAGGCAACCGAATGTCGCTGCTTGGAAGGCACGACCGGTACTGACAAAAGCAGAAGGCACACCACTCCTCCAAAGATAACGCTCGAACATGAAATTACAGCCTCATCTCGGCCATGACGAAATCAGAAGGCGCAGCTCACAAGGCCTGCACGGCCTGCACACCCCAAAGCAAGATTCCCGACAGAGCCAAATACGAAGCTGAAGTCATCTGACACCCGATTCCCGGTACTATCCGCCTGTCGTTCCTCACCCACTTGCCTACCTCCCTTGCTCTTTCCACATTTGAGACAGGGCATTTTCGTTTTCATCCCTTCCTGCCGTTTGAAATTACGGAAACTGTGCAAACAGAATCCAAAATGGCCAGTTCCAGCCCACGACACTGGCAGGCGCGACCCAGCAAACTGTCACAGGACCCGCAAAGGACCCTCATTTACAGTGGATCGCGACGTCTATCCGCTGCGCGTTGAGTGGTTTTTTAGCGTGTCATGGCCCAAATATAACAGTGGGAATGGGCCCCAACCCCATGCCAGTAGAGAGGTCCAGAGCCAGCACATGGACACAGTGTACTTAGGACGTGTTAAGAGGATCTTGGTGCTGTCTGCATATTTTCACCGTCCGTCATTCCGATTTCGTGTTGCATCCTTTAAACCGATGATCTCTCACTCATCCCATGTACTCAATCTTTACACTCGAATTCAATCGTCAAGGATTTCTACGAGTACGGCCCCTATTGCACACGACTGTTTGTAATTGTTGTCGACTTCCGTTTGAACAAATATCACGTGATGCAATTTATCCTCATTTTCACCCTTTTTATGTGCGACTGCATCTGCCGATCCTGCAAATCAAATTTCGGCTATCACTGCCGGTGAGCAGTGCCAGTAAAAGACTATGAGGTCAGATGGATATGGCAGATTGGTTCCTTGGAAAAAGATAAAGCCAGACGAGATACAGGATGCATGACGAGGGCATGGCTGACGTAGTAGTCGTCAGGTGAGCACAAGTGAACTCGTTTGTTTGGTTTTGGGACGATCGATGAGATCGAGGCTTCACGCTCGATTTACTTCCTTTACGATAAGTTTTCTCTTTTTTGAATTTAAATGAGCATGAAAGACTAGTCCCAAATTCCGGTTACAAAATTTCTTTTTACAAGGCGTATCTACAATATCTGGAAATAATTCAAAGATGACGCGGTATACACCCCACGGCCACCAGTCCATACATCGCAAGACGATAGGTTGTGCTCATCCCAAAAAGTGAGATAATTGTGTAAGATACTGTCCCTAAAATGTGTTTATCCCAAGCTTCCACAATATAATAGGTAAGATTGAGAGCGAGTGAAAAGAAGTTATACAAGAGCTTGGGGGGAGGCAACAACAAAAAAATCGAAATAAAAAACTAAAGGGATGTTCAAACTATGCCATCATAAATACCAACTCCAGTCATCAAACGCACAGTACGCGCCCCTCTGAACATTTACAGATTGCCATTGTTGGCAATCCAGAATGTCGTGTTTGGTCCATTGTTCCACACCCTCGCACCCGTCAACGACCCCAGCTCAATGATGCGCTTCTTCAACGCGCGCGGGCTGTAAATCTCCTCGTACTTGATCAGGTACGCCGCCAGCCCGGCCACATGCGACACGGACACGCTCGTCCCGGACATGATGCCCAGTTCCGTCGTCGTGGGGCCAATGAAGGTGGACAGGACGTCGATACCGGCCGCGAAGATGGTCACCTCGGGCCCGTAGTTGGCCCACTCGACGCGCTCGTCGGTCGTCTGGTTGATGGCGCTCACGGTGATGGAATCGACGGCCGAGGCAGGCGAGATTGTGGCAGTGCTGTTGTCGCCGTTGTTGCCGGCGGCCGACACCACGACAATACCTGCGTTGACGACGGCCGTGACGGCATCGTTGGCCGCCTGGAGACGGCCGCCGGTGATGGGCACGGTGACGACGGCGCGCCCGGCAATGCCCCGGCCCGTGACGTTGGCCACGATCCAGTTGAAGCCCTTGACGACGTCGTTCATGGTGGCGTGGCCCGTGCTGTCCAGCGTCTTGACGGCGACCAGCTCGCAGTTCTTGGCGACGCCAAACGTGCGCCCGCCGATGATGCCCGCGGCGTGCGTGCCGTGGCCGTGGTCGTCGCCAATGACATCGTTCAGGACATTCGTGCCCCAGATGGCGCGGCCCTGGAAGTCGGTGTGGTTGAGCTGGATGCCCGTGTCGGACACGTACACCGTTGTGCCGTAGCCGGCCGAGTTGTCGTAGACGTAGCCCGAGCCCGGGTCGACCTGTGCGTGGCTGATGCGCGACAGTCCGGGCTGCGCGTTGATCTCCGTGGCCGACTCGGTGGCGCGCACCACGCAGTTCTGCTCGAGGTATTCAATCTCCGGTGCGTCGTAAATCTCCTTCATGGTCGCGTCGTCGGCACTGTCCAGGGTGATGGCGCGGAACCCGGGGATCTGGATGGCGGCGAACCGGGCCTCTTCGTGGGCAAAATCAGGCAGGCGGATCGACGAGGCATCCGCCCGGTCCGCCTCGCTCTCGGCGCGCGCCTTGAGGACGAGCTGCCGGCGCTGCAGATTCCTCCGCGCAAGCGAGGTGGCCACCTGGGCTTGGTGGGCTTTGACGGCGGTGTCGGAGACGCTGGTCTTATAGACAGCAATGTAGGAGCCGGCGACGGGCTGGTCGACTTGCGGGTTGAGGACCTTGTACGAAGGGGTATCAAGAGCTGAGTCGCGGCTCTGGATATCGAAATGGTTTGCGTCGGCGTCATCGCTTGCGTTCGCCGAGGAAATATACATGGACGAGGCGGCGAGCCACGCCACGACCGTCGATAAGCTTGGTAGGGGCGCCATGGTGTGTGTAGCGCTGAGGCACAAGGTCAAGTCGGCGCCACCAAACAGTAGCAAAGGTACAAATCGATAAGGTGGCCCCAATGTAAATATTTATGTCGCCGTCTTAACCAGCTTCATCGACTGACAAAAGGCCTGCCTGTCTGTGCGTTTCCTTTTGTAAACTACAAAAGAGGATTCAAAGGCGGATGGGAAAAGAGGGACACAGGTAGATATAAGAAAAATGATAGCAAACAATAATAAGACGTAAGTGAAATAGACTCAAGGCAAAAAGGAGGGGAAATTTAATCAAACATCTCAAATCTCACTGGGAACAGACGAAGGCAATGCCACACAAATGAGATGACAGAAGCCGCGGACATCTCCTACGAAACCTAGCCATGAGGCAGAAAGTATGATCTGGATGGGCCAAGCACGGTTCGAAGCCGGATAGTGGGCGGCCCCAGGACGACCAGAAAGCATCCAATATACGATGGAATGACCAGAGCGGGATATTTGTCTAGTTGGTTTCCGGCAAGGAGCATAAAGGGGTGACAGCCGAGATGCGACCACAAGGCGCAATTAGGGAAAATGCGGGTGTTGGCACCGGCGCTGTTTTGATGAAATGATGAAAGGCGGGAGAAGGTTGTGTACGTGAGGACGTTGGTCTGGGGACGGCAAGTGTTGATTATGGCAGGACGTGCCTGCTGCCATAGATGAAGCTTGGACTTATCCTCCCACTTTCTGATATTGCCTCTGTCTCGTCACCACCCTCTTCCGGGAATATAAGAGTTTCCGCTGGCAGGATTTACAAAATGGCTGCATTATTAACGTCATCTCGAGGAAGATCTCATCTTGTGAGATGTTTTGAAGCGCTTTGCGCGCAGAAGTTGTCATCTACCGGATTTGAAATTAGGAGGAAAGAAGTCTGGGAATGCAACAAGGAGGGCCGTGGGCACATCCGCGTCGCCGAGCTTTGCTTGGCATTCTCTGCTGGGACGCTATCCAGATCGCCCTTGAATATTTCCTTACCATCGATGTTGGACATCCAGCTGAGTCTGTGAAAGGCTTCGTAGACAACGTTGAGGCATCAAAATGAACCACGCGGCACGACGATCTGGCGCTTGTGTTTGTTGACTTCTCTTTGCACATCGTCTCAGCAGATTAACTAGTGCGAGGGAGACGATGGCTCGGGACCACATCCCGCTTTTCTTGTGGAACATCACAGTCGTGAAAAGAGAAGAGAGGAAAAGGGGAGGAAATGGCAGAGAGCAAATAAAAACGAAGCGGAGAGGGCAGTGTGAAGGACATAGCCGCGGTGGCTAAAACGGCATGGCGATCGTGAAATCACAACACTGCATTCAACAATATACAAACGCGGAGTGGCGATCCGTGGCCGACCGATGAAAAGAAGCACATCGTATACCTGGATGTGTAGAACAACGAAGTGCAAGACGAAGTTGTACGACAATAAAAGGGTTGTGCGGCCGTGCAAGTGATGCAAGCGATGTGTGTTAGATGCAAGACATCATCAGACCAAAGTGCCTAAATGTCCTTGTAGTACCAACAGGCCATTGTCATCTGCAGACGAGGTGGAAGGCGCAAAAGTTGGTCGCCAAAACCGCCGATGTCTGTTGTTCGCGAACCGTCTTCTACAACGTGGTATGGCTGCTTTCTGTTCTCCTCTCTTTTTGTTTTGCTTTCATTTTACATCATCTCTATCGGTCTGTTGGTTGGCTTCGCCTTCCAACACGATATTCATCCTCTCGTTGTGGTGAGTAACCATCTTTCTGGCCGCAATCTCTTTTCCAGCGTGTCTTTAGCCTTTATGTGGACATGTGGCGAGTGAGAAATGCAGGAGCAGGAAGAGCAGGAGTGCCTATTTGCCTGAAACGCTCCAACGCCCATTTCGACGTTGTCCGGTGGTCCGCGTTGAAAATGGAGCGGCAAGCAACAGTCCATAAAGTAATAGGCAAGAAAAAGAGGCAATTATTATCGCAATCCCGACAATCGCAGCCATAACAAGGCGACAATTTAAGTACGTTGGCGCACGATGCTGATATTGACATGCGCATTGATATTGCTTCGCCAAAGTACGCCCGACTTGCGCGACCGGCATGCAAATCGGTATTTCATAGAGCAGAAATCAGAGCAGAAATCAGAACAGAAAGTAATCCATTAAACCAAGTAATCCATTAAACCAATCTCGCTCGTATTGGACTGTACGCAATTCGTCGTGGTCCCGGGAGAGATGGGCAAATTCGCCCCTGGCACCTCCCCGTTCACGCCGCACCCGGATTCCAGGCTGCTTGCTGCTGTCGGCCTCTTTAATTCACACGACGTTGATTTTGCACATCTTTGGCACAACTGCAGTCACTAAGCAAAGGCGCCGCAAGGACGCCTCGCACGACCGAATTGCAATTTGACATCCGTGCTGCAATGAAAACAAAATGGAAAGAACGAAAATAACGATACCCCGGGTTTGGGTTGCACCTGTGGCTCCCAGATTCGGACCTTTGAGTTGATAAACCACTCGGTTTAAATGTTTGGACCGCTCGGCGAAGAGGCTTCGGGCAGTGGATGTTTGTACAGGTGGACGACACCGCCGCAGGGTTTGGGTATTGGACTTCTAGGCTATGACAACCTCTGGGCACTGCATGATGCGTGTTGCGTTGCTGAGTGTTGGCCTCGGAGAGTTGATGAACTTATGACGATCTCGATGTAAGCCGTCTAGTCCAACCGTAGTTGAGCACGTCCCGACCTAGATCAGCTCGTGGTGATGCTTTGCACGTGTGGAAATTCTTGACCTGTTGTGCAGTATGAACTGTCGACTTTTGAGTTATGTGGAAAATCTGCAGTTGTTATGCCGGCGACTCCTGTAGCTCATTTTGTGAAGCGAGCCAGGTATGCAACAGTCGTTCACTTTTGGCAGTCTTTGTATCCCCAAAGGGGTAATAGGAAATGTGTTTGAATTAAAATAATGATATCGTGGCCTCATTGTGGGCCGTCTTGAAAACAGAATTGCGCTTCGTAAAAAGGGCAAACACGGATTCCAAAAATTAATTCCTTCTTAACACAGTACCTTCTCCCGTCTTCTGTCAGGGGTGTGTAATGGTCTCGTTGATGTGCAGGTGAGAATACGAGAGACGAAAGATGAACAAAGTGTCATCGAGTCGAGGGGTGGGGAACGGGGCGTTTGTATGGTGATGATGAGAGACAGAAGAGGGAAAGAGAGGCAACCAGAAGGAATCGATGAGTTCATAGTGGCAGTCGACAAACGATCATGAAGAAGAGAATTGAAACGCAGATGGTAAGAAGACCCTATCTGCTGGGTGGAAAGAAAAAACAGGGAAGTGCGCTTTACAGTTCCCCGTGAACAACCTCGGTAACGGCCGCCGCGGCCCCTTTGGAAGTGGTGGCGTCCCAGTTGAAGAGCTCCACAATCTTGTCAATGTGCGCACCCATGAGCCAGGCGGCACCAACCATCAAGCCACCGACAATCAACAGCATGGCCACGACAGCGCCAACCAGGATCAGGCCATCGCCAATCGGCAAGGCCTTGTCGTCGGCCGAAGCCGCCTTCTTGTTGGCCTGGATCTGCTTGATGTCATCGGTGGGGAAGATGGACTCGATGAACTGCTCAATCTTGCCGCACTGCAGGCTGATCTCGGTGAAAAGCGGGTCGCGGGGGTCGTTCTTCTGGTGAATGCGGCGGACGTAGCGGCGGAAGACGTCGCAGACGACACGCAGGTTCTGGGTCGACTCGATCATGAGCTGGCAGGCGTCGCCCTTGGTGATCTTGAGATGGCTGTGGAATATCGCGGGGTTGCGGAAGACGAGCTCGAGCGTGGCAATGGCCATAGACTGAGGGATGGCGACAAAGTTGAACACACTCTGGTCGCGGATGCCGGCCATGTAGAACAGGCACTCGTCGGCGTGCTTGAGGGCGTTCAGAACCATCTCGGACGAGCACTCGAGCGCCTTTTGGACATGCACAGGGTTGGAGGTGTCAAACATGTCCTCCCACTTGTCGACGTGCTTGCTCCAGATCTCCTTGGGCCAAAAACGGCGCTTGTCGACAAAGTCCTCGTGCACGTCGCGGATGATGTTGGTCTTTTGCAAAAACTGGCCCATGGACTCGGTCAGCTGCGGGCGCTGCAGCAGCGCCGGGTTGGCCAGCTTGGACTCGACAAAGAGGCGCGTCAGGCCGTCACCGACAAGGCCAGCCACGTAGTGACAGTACAGCTCGTAGTCGGCGATGCTGTTGACCCCATTGGCGTTGTGCTCGGCATTGAGCGCGTAATCGGCCATGCCGTTGCCCATCTTGGTGGTGATGTCGCGAACGATGGCATAGTACTCGGGCTTCATGCGCTTCAGCTCGACAATGACCTGGTCAAAGTGCACAAGCAGCTCGCGGTCCTTCTCGTTGGGGCCGCTCTCGGTGAAGGTCCAGCCGTCAATTTCCATGTTGGAGTCGAAATTGCGCAGCAGCGGGATCTTCTTCTCGTTGGGCAGGGTCATGTCGTCCTCGATGGTGTCGAGGCCGCGGAGGGCGAGGTAAAACAGGCAGATAGGCATGAGCAGCTCCGGGTTCAGCTCCTTGATGACGGCGGCGAAACTGCGCGACGTCAGGTCGAGGTACTCGAAGCATGCCCGCTCCGTCGCCGACTCCTTGGACGGGTCACGCACATGGACAGGGTCGTGCCACAGCTTCCTATCCCAGGTGTTAGCTAACATGCCTCAAAGAAAAAAGGAGGCGCAAACTAGTACAGCACGCGAGCTTTGACACATACCATTGGATAATTGACCGTAGCTGCTTGGGGTGCACCAAGAGGAACGCAATTTCTCCTGCGGACGGCATGGTGACGTGTGTGTGTGTGTGCGTGTGTGTGTGTGACGATAAAAAAGAAGAAGAAAGGAAGATGAGAGAATGGAAGATGTCGAGCTGTCTGGAGCTTGCAAAAGTCTCGGGCTGAGGGCTTGTTACCCTTTGCAGCTTCCGAAAGGGGCAACTCGCAGGTTTTTGTACTTGTGGGTGTTGCCAGTCGTACTTTCCGCCGGAGCTTTGTCCCTCGTGGCAATGCGGAAGGAAGGAACGTAACGGTCTTTTAGATAGGAGGACGGGGCGGACGGTGATAGATCGGGGGAGGGGGATGCGATTGAAACAAGGTTAAGGATGCAAATAGTAGAGAGGAATCCAGAAACGAGGGCAGAAATCGACCACGATACAAAACTACGGGCGGAAAAAACGTGGCCCCGGCAAAATTGACGACCTGTGAAAGTCCGGTGAAGTATTGGAGCGAGATGACAAGGAAGAGGGGAGGGAAAGAAAGCTGTGCCCGAAGAAGGAAGGCGCAGCCCGATCAATGAGGCCTGCAGCCAGTCACCGTTGGCCATGTCCAGTAAAATGGAGTAGCACTCGGGGTTACTCCGCAGATACTGGATGAATTGGCAAGGACGAGTGAATCTGTGGAGACAGAAAGCACAATTGGCCAATGGAGCCACGGGTAAGCCCCTGAAGAAAGTGGGGGCAGCGAAGAAAGTCGAGTTTTGTGATGCGGCAGATCACCAAACAGTTGGGAACCGAATAGGAAACACTTTCTTGGGAGAGTGAGCCACAGCGAAGAGAAGAAAGTGGTCAAGGAAACAGTTTGGACATTTGTCGTTTTGTATGATCTTCTGTTTTGGTTCGAGTCGTTTTTAAGGGACTAGCTGGGGAGCATTTTTGCTCTTTTTCGTATGTTTTGAATTTAAGAAAATTATTACTTTTAAATGAGTTATGAAAATATTTTAATGTTGAATTTCTTTCTTTTCTTTTCTTTTTTTATTAAAAAAATACCGTATATCTTGTTCATACTGATTCTGTGGAAATCAAAATTTCTACATGTCACTTGGTAGACCTCGACAATCTTTCATTTTCTTCGAAGCACCAGACTCTTGTTCTCCACTTGGATGTTCTACTGCACCTGTCAAACCAACCCGGCATGTGCCACCTTTACACGACACTCCATCTTCTACTTAAATATTGATCTTAAGAATAGGCAACATATCCGCTGGCTGGTCTACTTGGATACGAGGTCAGACATCGTGAATGTTTGTAGCCCACTGCCATCTGTTTATCTGCGGTGTTTTTGAATAGTAGCACCATTCAACAGAGCTCGAATGGTTTCTTTCACGTACCGACAATACGATTCAAACAAAACCCAACTTCCATAGTTACAGCCCTGCGCACAGGCACCGTTCGTCTGCAGCCTCGTGCGGCCATGGTGTGGAATGACCCAAAGACAGTGCGAATACAGTGCATTTATACTGTATTCGCACAGTTTCTGTAACCAGGTTTAGGCTCGTCTTAATGCAGGTTGATTGTGCAGGAGAAAAGGCGGTAAGAGCTACCTGCAGCATACGGTCAGTGAAGACGAATGTGATGATCAATTCACCTGTACTTCCTCATCGTACGTTTCTGCTATGCATCTGATGTGGAATGTGCTGTATTTCGAGAGAATGGACGCAAGCGGTAGTGTGTTTCAGCAAGCTTACAAATTAATACTGCCGGATTAATACAGTGCCCTAGGGAGCATTGGAAATCAGAGCAGTCGCTGATGCTCTGCAATACGAGCTTTTTCAGCAGCGTAAACCGCCACTCTGCGCAGAGCCCCTGGCCACGCCCCTTTCAGTACTCGCTGTACTGGGCTAGTGGGCGGTCTCGCCTAGGAAATTCCGTATTGGAAGATTTGCCCCTCTTCGCCCACCTTCTGCTTGCTCTGTAATAGATCGGCGCGCCCTTCTGTCACCGTGCCGCCCCCATCATCAGCAAGCCACAACTGACCCCTCTATTTTCTACATCTGGACCTGGAGTGCACACCATTTTACACCTCTGACCAGCCTCCCAGTACTTTCAGCAGCACGCCAGTTCCACAAAAGGGCCCCTTTTCTTCTCCTCACCGATTGTTTGCTGTCCTCTTTTCCCTCTCCCTCTTCTCTTGTCCTCCTCTTTTGTGTTCTTGTTGTGCCTTGTCCTCCCCAACACTCGCTTTCTGTTCTTGTTTGGTCCCTTGGTCAATCACATCCTCCACGCTTTCTTTTCTCGTTGAACTCCATTTCCCCACCCAATCCACAAACTTCACAATGGCTGCTCCTCTACCCGCTCCCACCGGCAACCGCTTCCTCATCTGGGGTGGCGAAGGCTGGGTCGCCGGCCACCTCAAGAGCCTCCTCGAGAAGGCCGGCAAGGAGGTCTACACCACGACCATCCGCATGGAGAACCGCGAGAGCGTCGTCGCCGAGATCGAGCGCGTCCAGCCCACGCACGTCCTCAACGCCGCCGGCAGCACCGGCCGCCCCAACGTCGACTGGTGCGAGGACAACAAGGAGGCTACCATGCGCTCCAACGTCATCGGCACGCTGAACCTGGCGGACGTCTGCTTCCTCAAGGGCATCCACATCACCGTCTTTGCCACCGGCTGCATCTACCAGTACGACGAGGCCCACCCCTGGGGCGGCCCCGGCTTCACGGAGACGGACGCTGCCAACTTTGACGGTAGCTTCTACTCGGAGACCAAGGCCCACGTCGAGGCCATCATGAAGAACTACAAGAACGCCCTGATCCTGCGCCTCCGCATGCCCGTCAGCGACGACCTGCACTCGCGCAACTTTGTCACCAAGATCTCCAAGTACGAGCGCGTCGTCGACATCCCCAACAGCAACACCATCCTGACGGACCTGCTGCCGGCCTCGATCCTGCTGGCCGAGCACAAGGAGACGGGCGTCTACAACTTCACCAACCCCGGCGCCATCTCGCACAACGAGGTGCTGTCGCTGTTCAAGGAGATTGTCCGCCCCAGCTTCACCTGGAAGAACTTCTCGCTCGAGGAGCAGGCCAAGGTCATCAAGGCCGGCCGCAGCAACTGCGAGTTGGACACCACCAAGCTCATCACCAAGCTCAAGGAGTACAACTACGAGGTCCCCGAGATTCACGCGGCCTACCGCGGCTGCTTCGAGCGTATGAAGGCTGCCGGCGTGCAGTAAGCGTGTAGTGCGTGTTCGAATGGAAGGGGCCGCTATCGCGCGGGACTTCCTTGACCGACGAACTGACGGACACGGGGCTATGTAATGATTTCGCTCTGTGTGGAAACAGTTAGACAAATATAAAAAAGGCTGACGAGCGAGCGCTGGGCACTGTTTTGTCTAATGTCCATGTTTGGATGATTTTGCGATTTTTGTTCTCTCTCTCTTTTTGGCAACTAGATATCCTAGAGACTCTTCCTGACAGGATGGACAGTTTTTGACTATAATATACACCAGCGTGTAGATTTTTCGTTCATTCTTCAGACTGCGATACATTGCAAGTATTCGAGTGTTTCTATGCCGTGCTCTTGTTTTGTTGTGGGCGTTTGACTCGAGCCTGGTTATAGGACGATGGGAGAATGGAGAATGGCAACCACGTGATGTTCCACGTGACCATCTTGCTTAGGTTTTGTCTGTAGCGGGGCATACTGGGGCGTACTGGGTGGGTAGGCAGAAATTTAAAATAAAAACGTTGCCTTTCACAAGGGAGCGCCAGGGCCGTTCCTGCGTGATGACGAAGATGTCCTATCCGGCAAAAGTCGCTTGTTCTCTTCCCAAATGCTTAGTTCCTCAACGTCACATTTCGCAGCCCAATCCCAACTCTGCACCCATTCGCTGCAAACGACACCAATAGAGCGTGCTGGGCTTGACAAGAATTTTTTTTGAGGCGGTAGCGATTCACGTTTCCCCTCGCCCCTTTTGAGGTAGAGCTCTTGTTTCCCTACCGCCACGACACCAACGATAAACAAACTCGACGCTGTGACGATCTGACCGGTCCCGGCGATCCCGACACCACCCTCCCCTATTCCGGCCCTCCCTTTTTCCCAACCCGCCCGCCATGGTGGTCGACACCGCCTACTACGACCTCCTCGGGGTCGCGCCCACGGCCACCGAGCTCGAGATCAAAAAGGCCTACCGGAAACAGGCCATTGTCCACCATCCGGACAAGAACCCCAACGACCCGTCGGCACACGAAAAGTTCCAGGCCATAGGTGAGGCGTACCAGGTGCTGCAAGATGCCGACCTGCGCAAGGCGTACGACAAGTACGGCAAGGACGCCTCCAAACCGTCGGAGGGCTTCGTCGACCCGGGCGAGTTCTTTACGACCATCTTTGGCGGCGATGCGTTTGTCGACTGGATCGGCGAGATCTCGCTGATGAAGGACCTGACGGCGACCATGGACATTACCGTGTCCGAAGAGGACGAGGCGGCTGCGGCGGCCGCCCAACACGAGGGCGGCGACGGTGCTGCGGGCGACGAGTTCCCCGGCACAGAGGAGGCGGTCAAGGAGAGCATGAAGACGGCCAAGGCCGAGGAGGCCGCGGCGGAGGGCGAGGCGCTCGGCGCGGAGAGCGGCCACGTCAAGCCGCCGCCGCCCTACGTCGCCGAGGAGGACCACCACGGTAAAGGCGAGCCCGTTTCGCCAAAGCCAACCGCAGGGGCAGGGTCAGGGGCCGCTAAGTCGGCGGCGGCCCCGTCTCCCTCGACCTCGGGCAGCAACACGCCCAGCCGCCACGCCATCCCGATCCGCCCGGCCCTGATGGACCGCCCCTCCGACGAGGCGGGGGCGTCGGCCGCCGCTGCGGGTGTCAGTGGCGATGCGGTCGAGGACGGCAGCGGCAAGAAGAAGAAGGGCAAGTCGGGCCTGTCGAAGGAGCAGCGCGAACAGCTGGCCGCCTATGAGAAGGAGCGCGCGCGTGTGCGTGAGGAGCGCGTGGAGACGCTGGTGCGCAAGCTGCAGGACCGCGTGTCGGTGTGGACGGAGACGGACCGCGGCGCGGATGTGACGCGCGCGTTCCAAGAGAAGATCCGGCTCGAGGTGGAGGAGCTCAAGATGGAGTCGTTTGGCCTCGACATCCTGCACGCCATTGGCCAGACGTACGTGTCCAAGGCGACGGGCTTGCTGCGCAGCCAGAAGCTGTTCGGCATCAGCGGCTTCTTCAGCCGGATGCGCGACAAGGGCACGCTGGTCAAGGACACGTGGAACACGATCAGCTCGGCCATTGAGGCGCAGCAGACGATGGAGGAGATGGCGCGGATGGAGGAGCGCGGCGGCGAGGACTGGACGGACGAGAAGCGGGGCGAGTACGAGCGGCGGGTGACGGGTAAGATTCTGACAGCGGCGTGGCGCGGCAGCAAATTTGAGATCCAGAGCGTGCTGCGGGACGTGTGCGACGCGCTGCTGCACGACAAGAAGGTGCCCCTCCAGAAGCGGCTGCAGCGCGCCGAGGCGCTGGTTCTGATTGGCGACGTGTGCAACCGGGCGCAGCGGACGCCCGAGGAGGAGGGCGACTACATGGCGTTTGAGCAGCTGGTGGCGGAGGCGGCGATGAAGAAGGACAAGGAGTCCAAGAAGAAGAACAAGGACAAGGAATCGAAGCGTGGCTGGGCGCGTGGCAGCAGCAACAAAGAGCCAGGCGAGCCGTCGGAGGGCAACGACGCCGCGTTCCGGGCAGCGGCCGCCGAGGCCGCTGCGGAGGCGCCCAACGTGCCCCGTTCTTAGAGACGCGAAACGTCACAGCGCTTCCGGTGGACTCGGCCGGAGGCTTTTACGTTTTGAGTTTCGTTGGTTTTTTGGTTGTCTTGTCAGGCGGCCTTGATTGTCCTGTTTGATTCATTATAGCCTGGGGCCGAAGGAGGCTGTTTTGCTACTTTCGCCTTACATTTTCTTTTCCTTTTCCTTTTCCTTTTTCTTTTCCTTTACCTTTTTCACCGCTTACGCTCATATGATGCTGAGAATCTGCATTATTTTGTTAACCTCTAGGCGTGTGCTCCTTGACCGTCGACCCTCCCCTCTAGTTACACCCATACATACATAGTTTTCCTCCCTCCCTTTTTCTGTCTCTGCTCCTTATAGTCTTTCATCATCCCCCACCTGTCTCTGATGACATGGCATGCAGTCTTTTGACCCTGTTCGATAATCACACTTAGATATTTCTCATTTAACCTTTTACAAGTCACTGATAGCCATCTAACCCGGTGACTGTAGGAGCCCCGTACGTATTTGTGGCGCCATGATCTGTCTGTGACTGAAGCTATCTCAAATTTCTGGTGGCTATTCGCTGCATTATTATTTTTATGTCGCATCGGCGCACAGAATGCCGAAGATTCGTGATTTGAATATCCAATTTCCCCGGATCGTCGCACATTGAACATAGCCCCTCTTGTCTGGCATCTACGTCACGAATGACTGAGACAATGGTATTGTCACGCTGCATCTTGTCTCAAGATAAGTCTAAACCCTCGAGTCTGGACACACAGATCGCTCATGGTCATCACTCAGTCGTTCATGTCCATGTTTGCTTCCAAACCACACCGCCAGAGTCAGTGGGCCATTGGGCGTCGACAATCTCCACCGTTCGCGCTATTATCCGCTTGCTGCCCGAGTCGGTGGAGTACATTGAGTACCTGCAGATGCCCGTGGATTGTGAGTTCGACGTAGTCCGTGCAATTGTCCGGATGCCCGCTCCGCGAAAACAACAACACGAAATAACAGCCGGATAACGCATGACGCGATTTGCCTAGACTTGGCCGAGGAGAAACACTGGTGCAAATCGTGGGGTGCTATTGCAGGCATTGAAGGTTTGGAAGCCACACTAAAGCCCCTATATTACAGGGCATTAAGTAAACAAAGGGACGCTGGAGCCGGCCGCTAAGACTATGTAAACAAAAGAAACTGGGAAAACGAGGGAAAAAAGGGGACGGAACGGCAGGGGACGGCAGAGCCGGTTGGTGACCCAAAAAAACATGGGATGAAAGTGTCTAAATCAACATGAAAAAAAGCCGAGAGCAACTCGAGATGTCAAAACGAGTAAAATAACACGCCATCACGTTCCATTATTGCCCAGGATGTGCCCAGAAATGCAATCACAACAACAGCGCCCTGGAATTGCATTCCGATCGGCAAGGGCCAGTCACGTGCACATAACAGGGCATCCTTGCTGTTTTGGTGGAGATAGCACAGACCGGCGGTGTATTGTTGTAAAGTTGGTGGATCTGAGCACTGGAGTCGAGCTTGGCCAGGACGGGATAAGAAGGGATGCAAGTCCCAGCCTCCCACACCGCTTTGTTGGAGAGGGACCGACTGCAGGTAAAAGGTCTATGAAAAAAAAGTACGAAAACCACCAGGGAGCCAATCCACGGGAAGCGGAACGGGCAACAAGGGCGAAAAAAAATACAGAAAAGTCACACCAAAAGTCATTACCAAATTCGTACCACCAAAACACGCCAAAAAGACGCCAATGGGCGCCAAAACCCGCTAGAAGAGCACCAAAATAACGCCCGGCAGCCACTATGCGCCGGACCAACACCACCACACCACAACATCACCCGCCACGAACACCGTCCAGACTGTCCATCTCGACGGCGGCAAAATCAACAACAACAGCGACAAAGACACCTGCCGCATTCCGACCACTGCACACCAATGCGTCGCCGCGTGTGCCGTTGCCACCGCCCGCACGACCGCGCCGTCCAGCCTCGACAATAGGCATCGACGCGAAACGAGCGTCCTCGACAGTTTCGGCTGTTTCTTCGGCCTCTTCAGCAGCCTCCTCGTCCGTCGCCTCGACGGCAACCGCATCTCCTCACATCAGGGCATCCTCGCGGCTTGCCACCTCCCCGTCCAATCGGCCGCCTGCTACCAGCGCCACGCCGCGTCTCGCTCTCCGCACCCGTGACGGCAATGCCGCGCTGTCCCAGGGACCGGCCACGCCTCGATTCCTAAAGCCGCCTCTTCCGTCTCCTGCACCTCGGTCGACGCTCTCCACGCTCTCGGCCCTGTCGTCCTTCTCGTCGGCATCCACACCATCGTCTTCTCCCTCTGTCGCCATGGGCTACGACAAAGACACGCCGCGCAAGCCCACGCTGGCCTCGCGGCCGTTCACTCGCGCTCCGCTGACGCCCAAGATCGCTGCCTCCTCGACATCGTCGTCCACAAGAACGCCCACCCTCAGCTCCAACAGCTCCACCACCCCCAACGCCCACACCGCCTCCTCGCCCTACCAGACTGTCACCGTGTCCACGCCACTTGCCCGACGCGTGACCGGCTTGTCCTCTGCTAGCAGCAACAGCAGCCACTTCTACAGCGGAAACAACGACGCTTCATCACCGTCCCATCTCAATAATGTGACACCGCGGTCGGGCGCACGCCAGAGCCGGGTCGACGGTGGCAGCACCACGCCGAATGGCACGCCCGGCGGCCACGGCTATGGATTGGGTATTGGTGTCGGGGGCGCCGGCCACAACGCCTCGTCGGCCGCCGACCCTGACTCCAAGTTCTTCTACGCCAGCGACGCCAAGTCCTCCATCTCAGCGGCCCCCTCGGCTTCTGCTTCTGCTTCACACAGCACGCCCAGCCTCGCCACCAACGCGTCTGCACGCCCTGCGTCGACCTTCTTCTATGCCAACGGCAAGTCGCTGCCGCCGGCCAACGCCCACCCACCATCCTCGACGTCCGCCTCGACGGCGGCTTTGCCTGCGCATGTCCCGCCGCCCATGGCTTCGCCTGCCCTCTCCACACCTGGCGCATCCGCGCCCAAGTTTATCCACGCCAATGGCGACGCTCTCGAGCGGAAGCTCTCGTCGTCGTCGTCCACACGGCGGGCACCCGCGACACCCGCCACGGCGCAGCCAACATCTGCCGCTGCCGCACCTGGCGCGACTGGCGGTTCGGCGCGGCCCATGTCGCCCGTCAAGATGGCGGCTGCATCGCCCTATCCCTTGCAGAAAAGCCTGTCGTTCCCCGTCGTGGCACCAACGTCGTCCGCCTCATCCTCTGTCAACGGCAGCACCAGTAACACCAGCAACGCCAACCACCGCCCGTCTGTTCCAGGAAACCTGTCTCTGAATGGTACCGCAACTACAGCCGGCACGGCACCCCTCGTTGCCTCGCCTGGCCCCGTGTCGCCCGGCAGTGCCCGTCTGGATGTGCTGTCTCGTCCGCGGAGCAACTTTAGCGCCAGCATTGGCAGCATTGGCTCCGACAACAGTGCCGGTGGCCACTCTCGTAACGGCAGTCTGACCATGGCGGACCCGCCGACGGTTGCGCGTCTGTTGCACTCCTCCCAGCCGAGCTCGGAGGCGCCGTCACCGGCCTCGGCCCAATTCCCCGCCTACCCTTTCCCGAGCGTATCGAGTCCTGGCGGTACATCCAGCCCAAATGCCGCCGCGAGCAGCGGCCTCGCCGCCATTCTGCAAGCCGCCGACGATCTGGCCGAAGACGGTGCCGACGGCAGTGAGGCTGACCACCACGACGGCACGACCGGCGACGAAGAACACGACGAGCTGGGCGACAGTAACACGGGCAAAGACAGCCGCCGCAGCAGCACCAATGTGTCTGCATCGGGCGGCTCCGGCGCCGGCGGCCACACCAACCGCCAGGTCGACGAACTCGTCCTCACGGCGCGGCGCGAGCGCAAAGTCCAAGACTTGGAGATCACCAATGCGTCGCTCGAGGCCATCAACCGCTCGCTCGAGCGCCAGCTGCGCAAGCAAAAGAACGAGCTGCGGCAGTTCCGCCGTCTGTCGCGGTCGGGTCGTTTGTCCCTGGCGCCGTCCACGGGGCCCATGGGTATGGGTGGTGGTGGTGGCGGCAGCCGCGTCACGTCGTCGTCCACGGTCGAGGGCCCCATGCAAGACATGGACCAGCTGCTGGCGGACGACTCGTTCCTCGACGAGTTTGACGAAGAGTACGGGTCGGACATGGACGAGTCGTTGAACGAGGACGAGGAAAACGACGACAACGAAGACGACGCCTCGTCGTCGTCCTACTCGGACGGGAACACCCGCCGCCGACGCGACGAGCGGCGCCTGCAGCTCGACATGGCGCAGCACCGCCAGCTGCTGGTGGACAGCCAGAAGATCAACCAGAGCATCAAGCGGTGCATGAACTGGACGGAGGCGCTGATCCAGGAAGGCCAAAAGGCGCTGACGTTCCAGGTGCGCGTGAGCGAGGTGCAGCTGGGCGGGCGTGTGCTGGCGGCCGACGAGGTGGAGGAGCGCGACAACAGCAGCGCACACCCGGACCCGAGCGCGCACAGCGAGCGGCTGCTCAAGGAGAGCGAACGCCTGCTGGAGGATGGCCATGACGTCCACGATGGCCACGACGACCACGGCGACGTCCTTAACGAACTTGGCAATGACCATTTCAACGAGCGCAGCACGTCAGTTGCAGGTACCAAAGCGGACGCTGCCACGACGGCAGACAACACCGGCGCTATGGTCTCCGACCCGGTCGACACGACGCAGAAGACGACGACGAACACGCCGGCCATCTCCTCTGCATCTGCAGGTTCAACCTCCACCGATGACACCGAACCTACCAGCCGCGACGAAGCGTTTAGTCCAATTAGCCACAATGTACGGACCGTTCGTTTCGACACGGGCAGCGGTGTTGACGAAGCGAAGGACGAGCCCAAACCGGAGGCGCCGATTGGCATCGACAGCTCTTTGCTCGATGGTGGCGCCAGTGCGCCCGCTGTGTCCCTATCGGAAGCCAGCCAGGTCGATGTTGTACCGAGCACGCCCTCCAAACAACCGCCAGCTGCCGCCGCCGTTGACAACACAGCGCCAGTTCTCACAAGCCCCCGTCCAGCTGCAGCCCTGATACAAGGGGACGCCGCTTCCCTGGAGGCTCCGTCGACACCGACACCGACACCACCGGCCGCTGTGACTGCAATCGCAACATAATCGAAAATAAAATAAAAAAAGAATGCCCACACCGGCGGACACTTTGTCTTCACACGTCACTCTTTTCACACAAAACCAACCTTACAATTTCCTATGCCTGTACTACCACCAGACACGAACGAACGGCAACATCAACACACAAATCACCACTCAACCATTTCTTCTTTCGTTTTAGACTGGGGGACAACGGAACGGCGCAACCGGGGACCAAAATGAAAACCAATTTATCCAACAACAACAGGATCGGGACACATCTGCTAGATTTTCTTTTTTCTTCTTCTTATATTCTTTCACTTCGCTTCTATAACTCCATCTGCATCGCCCAACAACCATATTTGACGACCCGATATCCCACAAGAAAGATGGCCCTTGCCCACACAGCACAGCACATGCGACATGACGACACAAACACCAACACGACAACGACAATGACAATGACAAATGACAGACCGAGACGCTCCCTGAGCTTCAGGCCACACCCACACTGTATATATGCGACACAAGAGCCGTGCCTTTCCTTGCCCTTTTTCTGTTTTGCTATACTTTTTGCGTCTGTATTGCATTTGCGTCTCTGGTTTGGGAGATGAACGAACTTACGAAAAACACGAGCAGCACCTTTTGTTTTGTTATTGACCTTGTCTCTATTTCTGGTCTTTAATATCAACCTTTTGTCCTTTGTCTTCTGTCCTCTGTCTTTGTATCCCATATGTTGTCATTCCGGCTCTTTGTCTGCTTGTCTTTCTGTCTTTTGCTTGCCAACGTGCGTTCTTGTCCCAGGCCAGGCTCTTCGCATGGTCCATCCGTGTCGTTTCTTTATTGTTTACTATTTATTGGAATGTGGGATCATAAACGGACCACCCACACGGGCATGTATATCTTGTATATTGGAGCGATTTTTTCAGCCCTTTTCCTGCATCAACAGATGCCTTCCACGACACCTGCAGGACGCAAAAACAACACACCTCGAACAGATACCCTTGTCTTTTTAACACTTTTCTTTGTCTTTGTTAATTTTTTCTTTTTTAATTTTCGGTGTACTTGAATACAATACAATCATCTGAACAATGCAAAATTGAACAAGTTGACTATTGTAGGTCGGGACTCTGGTCTCATCTTACATGACGAGCGTTGCCCTGAAAAACTGTAAGACGCGCTGCTAGCTGATAACAAGGCCGTTTTAATTGTTACCGACAGGGCATCACTAACCGACCCCAGGGGCATTTCAGCGAGGGGCAAGCCCCAGAACTTTTGTTACAGGGCCCGCGAAGCACCACTACCTGTAGAGCCACTAAATATTGCCGCTACCACATGCCGTTCAGTCGCCACATTCCATACACCTTTTTGTTTAGCGCCGCAGCTCTCATTTGGCTTTGTTCTCCGCGACCAACCCACGACACATCTACACGCCACCCTACGCAGACAATGGGCGTCATCGGCATCACCCTCATTGTTGCATCGCTTGCTTTCTTCGTCATGTACCCATCGACATGGCGTGCCTTGGCGCAACCACTCATGCAATGGCTGCAGTCCGACGCTGCCGACGAGGCGCCGGCGTCGGTGTCTACGTCCGCAACGGACAAGGTCAACCAGGAAAAGGCCGTGATACAGGACGGCCGAGAGACAACGGTCTCGTCCCTGACCTCGTCCAAGACGCAGAAAGATCATGACAGCGTGTCCATGCCTCCACCGCCGCCGCCGCCGCCAACAATACGAATGCTTGGCCAGCAGGACGAAGAAGACGAAGAGGAGGAGGCGACAACGCCCAAGGCAGTCCCCGCGATCGTCCAGGACGGCAGCGCGATCCCGACGTTGTCTCTGTCGGGAGACGACGATGACGACGAAGAAGAAGACGACGACGACTCGGACAACATGCCGCCGCCCATGTTCCCGTCACCCTATTCGGCCCAGCGCGCCGGCGCATCTGCCGATCCTTCCAGGCTGGCGAAGGCGACGGCGGAGCCTCCAGCCTCGACTGCGTCCACTCCGTCAAGCTTTGGCCTCATGGCACCCCCGCCCCGGCCGGCCCTCAGCCGCGGCGCTGCTGCTCTGGCGCCTGTCAATGCAGCCCGCCGCCCGGCCAACCTCCCGATACCCAACCGTGGGCCCCCGGCGTCGTCGCTTCGGGCGCCTGCCACAGCGTCCTCCCCCTTCTCCTCCACCTCGTCGCTGGCGCCCCCGCCGTCCAGCACCACCAAACCCAAAAAACCCTCCCGCAAGGTCGTCTTGGCGCCCGGCCACAGCCCCCTCGACTGGGCCCGCGTCGCCGCAGACCCCGTCGGCAATCGCCTGCGCGGCAGCCTGCCCGCCGACGCGCCGTACCTGCTGCGGGTGACGCCCAGCCAGCTCAAGCAGATGAACGGGCGCAAGGGCCGGGACGCGTGGACGGCGCTGGGCGGCATGGTGTACAACATTTCGCCGTATCTGCCGTTCCACCCGGGCGGCGCGGGGGAGCTGCTGCGGTGCGCGGGCAAGGACGGCAACCAGCTGTTCAACGACATCCACTCGTGGGTCAACTACGACAACATGCTGTCGGCGTGCCGCATCGGCGTGATGGTGGAGGAGCACGCGGCGACGACGAGTCCCATGGAGGAGATGGATTAAGAGGACCGTGGAGGACGTGTACAGTGTACAGTGTACAGTACGACGTAAATGTATATTACGCTCTAGATACCCCCCCGGATAGAATAGAAACAAGGTTAACTCATGCCGCTCTAATCCGTACATTTCCCGTACATTGTCGTACATTTTTTTTGTTCATGTTTTTCTCGACTAACGCGAGCTGCTACCGCCGGCTCCTGAATTTAAACTTGAGCCCGTCGTCTTCGTCGCTGTCGCCGTCGTGGATCGCAATGGCAGCCGACGCCGACCCGGACGCGGCCGTGCCCGACGAGTGGGACGTGGCCGTGTTGTTGCCCGCCGCGCCCCGCCGCGGCCGTTTGGCTGCCGGTGGTGGCGCCGCCGCAGCGCCCGCCGTCGGTCGCTTGGCACCCCGGCCGGCTCTTGTGTCTGCGGCGGCGGCGGCGGCGGCGGCCGAGTGGCTGCTGCTTGCTTGCGTCGACGGTGGCGGCGTGTCAAAAACGACCAGGGACGACGACGTCATGGACAGCGGGTCGGCAATGGATGCGGTGCCGCCACCCGACGGTGTCGTCGCGGCTGCCCTGGCTTGTGAGGCGGCTTGGGTCTGGCGTGCCACGGCCGTCCGGACACCTACTTTTCCTGCGCGTGTCCGCGGCAGGTCGGCTGATGGCCGTGGCGATGTGGTCGACGACATGGTGGATGCTGGCGCGTCGTTGTCCAGGCTGGGGTGATGTTGCTGTTGCCGATGGCTCTGACGTGTGGGACGCATTGTTGTTGTTGCTGCTGTTGTTGCTGCTGTTGTGGCTTTTTGTGGTGGTGCCGCGACTGGCGCGGCAAGTTCGTCGTCGTCATCGCCGCCGTTACCGCCGTCTTCTGGGTCAGTGTCCGGAACAACCTCCATGTCGACGGACGCCGCGCCGGCAGACGCTGCATCGGCATCCATGCTTGTGCTGCGATTGGAGCGTGACGCGGCGGATCGTGTGTCTCGGACAGGCAAGACGTCGGCCGGCGTCAGCAGAGCACTCGTGTCCACTCCGGGTGTGCCATGTCGTCCGTTTCGTGCCGCATTGGCAGTGTTCTGGCGGTGCTCTGGACGATCGTCGCCGCCTTCGAGCCAGTACCCGTCGCCAATGCCGTACTCTTTCGTCTTAGCCGGTTCCAGCCCGACAATGACGCGCGGCGGCGGCCGACCGACCACATCCCCTTGGCGGCGGAACTTTTTGAAATTGCGCCGGCCGTTCCATTCGGGGTTCCATCGGCCGTCGGCCGTACGACGGTCGACGGCCGCGCCGTTCTTGTCTGCCTTTTCCGCCTTGGTCGGCATTCGGACCTCGATGGTTTCGACGAGCGTCAGCTTGCGGATGGCTTCTGCATCCAGACCGTCGTCGGGCAGCTCGGCGAGACGGGCGCGCTCGGCGGCCAGTTTTTGCTCTGCCGCCTCACGGTTGCGACGGGCCTGGTTCAGGATGTCGGCCTCGGTCATGTCTTGTTTGATGGCAACTGCCTTTTTCGCCACTGCTAGGTCAGCATCGTCATCGCCGGCATCCTTGTCGCTGTCTTCCATCCTCGGTACCGGCTCGTGCCCGGCCTCGATACGCCGGCGCTTGACGGCCGCCGCCGTGGGTGCAATGTCGTCCATGACGTCGTCGTTGTCGTCGTCGTCGGCCCCAGCAGCAGCGCGGGCAGCGGCTGCGCCGCGTTTGCTTCGCCGTGTTGGCTGTTCCTGCGGCACGTCGGCAGTGGGATCTGGTTGTGAGACGAACATGTTGTCGTCCTCTTTGTAGGCCTGTGACTGGGATGGCTTGACGTTGGCGTCCAGCGCCGCCAGTGCGTTGGTGCCCAGATCGTCTTCGATGTCGGACGACTCCAAGTCGGCATCGAAGCCCTTGAAGCGGCTCGTTGTCACGCCGCGCCGACCGCGCGCACGTCGTGTGGCCGTCGACGCCTGGGACATGCTCATGCTCGGCGGCGGCGGGCGTTGCGGACCGTCCACGTTGGCATCGGCGTCCACGTCGACAGCGGCGTCGACGTCGACGTCCATGGCGGCGGCGCCCGCGGCCTCTTCCACCTCGAGCGGCCGCCGCAGCATGCTCGGCTCGACGGCGAGAATGGCATCCAGAAACTCGCGCTGGTCAATCAGGCGGTGGTCCAGGCGCAGGGCCACGGCCGTGGTAAACCGCGTGAACCAGGCCACATGGTCGCCCTTGGCGGGGACGTAGCGCACCACCACAACGCCGCGGCCGGCGCTGCCGTCCTCAAACTCGCCCATGCCCGGTTCGCCGGCGACGCCCTTGACAAAGCGCACAAAATCGTCGACTTGGGTGTGGTTGGGCACGACGGCGTCGGCGCCCGCGGGCAGCAAGGCCTTGCCGCGGCCGCTGCTGATGGGCGGCAGCAGGTTGTCGTACTGTTTCTGGTCGTAAAACACAAACGTGTAGCCCTCGAAGATGTTGGCGCGCCGCGGGTCCGGGGCGTAGATGCTGCTGGGGCGGTTGCTGGGCTCGTCCCCGCGGGGCGGCAGGTGGTCGAGGGCGCTGGGCCAGGCGGCGTCCCAGTCGCTTTCGAGGGCGCCGTCGGCGGCGCCGGCGGCGGCCACGACGGCATCCAGAAAGGAGTCGCTGACAATGTAGGCGCCACTGACCAGCGCCTGCAGGCCGCGCGAGGTGTTGCGCTTCTTGGCCACGACGTGCGTGGTCTGGCCGGCGCGGAACTCGGCCACAAACTTGATGTCCAGGGGCCCCAAGTCACGGTGCAGGCGGGTCCAGGGGTTCTGGGGGTCGTCGGGAGCGGTGGCGCGCAGCTCTTTGGACGTGAAGGAAAACGAGAAGACGACGGGCTGCCACGAGATGCTGAAGAGGTCGGCCATGTGGCCCATTTTGATGGTGGTGCGGTCGCCCGTCAGCACATGCCTGGTGCCGCGGATCTGCGTCGTGCCGTTGATGACGGTGCCGATTTTTGTGGCCAGGTCCTCGACGGTGACAGCCGAGCGGGCATCGACGTCGCTGCCGTCGTTGTCGCCGACGGGACCGATCTCGATGGTCAAGTGCTTGCGGGAGATGGTCTTGTCGGAGATGACGAGCTGGCCGGCTGGGGAAGTTAGGACGATGAGAAGTCTGGCAGGAAGTAGGACAAGATGACGGGCAGTGGAAGACAGATACTCACGTTCAGCTCGGGTCCGGCCAAAGATGTAGCGCTTGCCCGGGCGCAGCCACAGCCGTCGGCCTGTTGTTGGCTGTTAGCAGTCGTGTGAGGAAATGCGTGTAAGACGACGCAGAGAGCGAATTACCTTGAAAGGCGCTGCCGGCATTCTCGAGCAGCCACATGGCGGGCGGCACTGGAGGAGGCTTTGACGAGCCTCTGGTGTGGTGTACGAAGCAATAATGTGGCGGTTGTATTTGGAGGGAGAGAAACAGGTGAGGCTGTTCACGGCAAGGCAATTAGTTCACGACCGTTTTGGGGAACTTGGGCAGGCGCGATGCGCGGCACAAAAGTGGGCCCAATCCACGTTCCTTCTCCAGGCACCAACGCGGATGCACGTGATCACTTTTACGATGACAGCTTGTTATGCGATGCAGTGTTTTCTTGTATTTGTTGATGAATGCCTTGTTGCCAATGAAAACCAATTTTTTACAGACTCGCTTTACTGTCCTTCGCCGCCTTCTTCGGCTTCCGCGTGGTGGCCCACAGCCCGTCGACGACCTCGCGCACCGCCTCGGGCAGCGGCCCTCGCTGCATCTCGGCGACGTTGGCCCGGATCTGCTCGACGGTTTTGGCGCCGAAGATGACGCCGTCGGCCGTGCCGGACAGTGCCGAGTGGTGCAGCAACCAGCGCATGGCTGCCTCTTGCGTGGTCATGGGCGGGTCGGCGGCGGCACAGACGGCCTGCAGTCGACGCACAGCGGCATGCATGGCCGGGGTGTCGTAGATTTTGAGGTACGCAGGGAACGCACTGGCGCCATGCCACCGTGTGCGCAGGAGTTCGCCTGGCGGTCCTTGTCCTCGACTGCCCGCTTCACCCTGTCTGTCTTTTGCCGCTGTCACCTTGCCCGTCAGGAACCCGCCGGCCAGCGGGCTGTATGCATAAAAGGCACAGCCGTGGCGGCGCAGCAGCGGCAGCAGCTCGTCCTCGGCCTCTCGGCGCAAGGCATTGTACATGCCCTGCACGACGGCCGGCTTGATGTACTTGTGCGCCTCACAAATGTCGAAGAACGAGGCCACATCGGCCGGCGCATAGTTGCTGAGGCCATACTGGGCGCAGCGTCCCAGACGGACCTGGCGGTCAAGGGCGGCCGCCTGGGGGGCCAGGGGCGTGATGCCGTCGTTGGCGTGGGCGTAGAGCGTGCGGACGCGGGGAACGCGCAGGAGGGCGAGGGAGTGGCTGATGCTGGCGTCGACGAGGGCATCGGACAAGAATGGTTCGCCGGCACGGACGAGCACTTTTGTGTCAATTGTAAAGGGCGTCAAACGAAACGAGTCTCCCGGCAGGCAGGCCGCTTGCCCCAGCAGGGTCTCTGTGTTCCAGGCATTGCCGGGGGGGTAGCTGGCGGCCGAGTCGAGTGTGCAGAGGCCCAGACGGCGCAGTTCTGTCAGTAAAGCAGCGACTTTGGCGGGCGTGTCCCAGGTGTAGGTAAAGGACGTCGCGGTAGTACCGATGCTGCCGGCGCCAAAGACGAGATGCGGCATGGCGGAGGCGCGGTGACGGGCGGGTGCCAAGTGGCAATTGTCGTCAAGGGTTGTACATGTATGTCGATGCGAAGTTCTATCGTTTGCCAAAGAGGGGACGAAGAGACGGGGCTAAGATCGGAACGGCCCCATACCGCTAAAGTGTAAGTGACGAGCGGCCTCTGATTGGCTAACTGGACTACATGAACATGATTCTCTGTTTGGGGCACAACGTCATGTTTGTTGCGTTTTGGAAATGCATTGTACATTGTTTGCAAATGAAAGACAAAAATTTGCTATTGTATCCATGAAAAATTGCCACTCAGCAGGGCTGATACGGACCTGAGCGACCTTGAAGGACTCGACGTCTGCTGGTCAAATCGACGTCGTCCTGGTCGTTGTCGGGGGTAGATGTCGGCGTGGACAAGGCAAAAGAGAACAGACGTGTCATTCAGACTGAATGCCGAGAAGAGCAACTTGTTAGGAGAACATGTCAGGAGAATTTGTCAGAAAATCTTGTCAGAAGAACTTGTCCCTCACATATGTGGCAGACGTGAGGATGAACAAGAACAGATTGTGAGAACAAACAAGGCTTCATGACAACAAAAAAAATGGGCCTTCATTGCATCCAACAATGAACAAATAAAATTTCATTCACACACAAAGAAGCACGCACAAAAAAAAGTAAACAGATGGAGTCGACTTGACCAGTCACAGGTGAACTGTCATCTTGACCTGTTCGTCTGCCGGCGCACGGATGAAGTTCATTGAACAACAGTACGGAACATCATGAACAAGACGACGTCGGTTGACGACGACATGGACAGCTGCCGCACAATACACAATGTTCAAAATGAATCGAGACGCATATATAACTTCAGACAGGATGCCGTCACATTTCCCCTGATGTCTCTAGACAACAACCACAAACACAAAAAACATCACCAATATCACCAGTATCACCAACATCACCAACATCACCCACCACATCATCTCCAGCATCACCATCGTAAGAGATGGCTCCGCCGGCTCCTCCCATGTCCCGCCTGGACACGCTCCCTCTCGAGCTCCTTCGGGAAGTTTTTGACTACGCCTTTGCCGGCGGCGACGATGACTTGGAGTTTGATGTGAACGACTGCTACCCCATCGACCGCGACTACGCCAACCTCGTGAAGCTGGCCCAAGACGAAGAAAGCTCGCCGACTATCCGCGCCATGGCTGTGGAGCAGCAACACCGTATTATATCTCTCATGCTCTCCCAGACGCCCAAGACGGCCGTGGATGCAGTGACTAACATGACTAACCACCTGCAGAACTCGTGGCAAAACGGCGGGAGTGTGCGCCTGCTGCATCTCCGCCGCAACCCGCTGCCGGACGCAGTTGACGAGATGAGCGACGAGCTGCTGGGCACATTCGACGAGATGAGTGACGAGCTGCCGGAAGGATTGGACGAGATGATTGGCGAGCTTCCGGACGCATCCGACGCGATTATGGACGAGCTGCTGGACGCATCCGACGAGATGAGTGACGGTAATGAGGGCAGCGAGGGCGGTGACGACAACAACGACGCATCCAGATCCAGCGCCAGCACCAGCGACGGCGACATAGTGGCAGCCGGCATCCTGGGCCTGCTGCATACGACGCCCGGCCTGACCCGGCTGGTGGCAACGATTCCAGGACTCGGCCAGGCACTGGCTGCTGGCGCCGACGCTGACCCGCCGCTCTTTCTGGGCCGACTCCGTCGCCTGGAACTGTACGAGCCGCACACCGACCCGGCCGCCACCAACACCGCCGTGCTGGACACAAACGGCGCTCTGCTGCGAGGCTGCCCCGGACTCTCGATGCTGCGGCTGCAAGGCTTCTGCGGCGTGGTCTCGTCGACGCTGGCGCCTGCCTCGTCTTCTCAGGCTGCCCGCATGCAGAGCCTCCGCTGGCTCGACCTCGTCGGGTGCTACATCCCTGCGGCCGGGCTCTACAAGATTCTCGACCTCATTGGCCCGCAAATGAGCAGCCTGACGGTCGAGCTCCTGCGGTGGACCTGCCGACCCTCACAGGCCGAGGACGACGCCCAGAGACGCCGCATGTTTACGACCTACGACCTCTTGGACGCGCTTGTCTCGCGCGGGGCCACGACCTCGCTTCGCACCCTGGACCTCCAGCGCAAGAACTTTCCGGTGGCGGTGGCGGCCATGGCGGCCGGTCACGACGACCCGCACGAAGTCCACGAGGACGCCGGCGCCATCAACCGCCTCGGGCCTTCGGTCATGGACTTGCTGCCCGCGTTTTCTGCGCTCACGCACCTGGTTGTGAGCATTGACGTGCTCGACTGGCGCACCGTCGACGCCGGTATCGTCGATTTTGCCGCCACGCGCGCCGTCGCCGGCGCCCTCGTGGCCCAGCTGCCCCCCAACCTAATTGCCCTCACCGTGATGCCCGCCCTGCGCGAGGACGACTTTATGCTCGACGTGCTCCTCTTTGAGCACACGCACAGCGACAACGACGACATGTCGCTCGTCTGCCCGGGCTGGTGGCCCCGTCGCCAGGCCCTGATGCAGGCTCTGATGGCGGCGACGCGGGGGAATGGTGGAGGCGACGGCGGCGGAAGCAACAACAACAACAACAACAGCACGCCCCATCTGTCCCAGCTCGCCTCCATTGCCATTCCGCACGCCTACGACACAATCGAAAACGAAATGGTCGCGTACCCGGCCGCGGCCACGGCTCTCAACGACAACGACCAGGCCCCGACGCCCCACACCGTCAACATGTTCGGCCGCTTTGCGACGCAGGTGCTCGCCTTGGGCCCGGCCGACCAGACGACTGTTTTGCGGTGGAAGAATGGCATTGTGCTTCACACCTACGTCTTGTGAGGGCTGGGGCCTTGAGTAATGCCGCGTCCAAAGGAACAAAGGTAAGTCGAGGAAGTGAACAAGGTGAGTCAAGGTAAGTTTTTCCTTTTTTCCAGTTTTTTCAATTTTGTTTTACGAAAAAAATTCCTGTTTTTGTTTTATCGTTAACTAAATCACCTTATTAAAAATGAAAACATAAAAATTGATATGAACTTCAACAATTTGAACTATGAAACAGCAAAACAGTGATAAAATTAAAAAAAAAAAAATAGAGTAACGAACTGCAATGACTCCCACTATTTTTGTCTATAAAAACATGGACAGTTAAAGACGGCTGTAAAACTGTTAACTTTAGTAAAAGCTTAAAAAATGAAATAGAGTATATAGTACTGCCTCCTTCTTACTTAATTTTAAACAAAACAGTGCCGAAACACAAATAAAAATAAAACAGAGTAGTGTAACTCACGGTATAATTTCCCTTGTGTTCTTCAAAAATATTGACTAAACAAAACCATGGCAAATTCATAATGTTAATAGTAGATACAAAAATCTATCGGTTTTAATTGTAAATCACGCAGTGACAAAACAAAAACAAAAATAAAATAGAGCAACTAACTATAACAATCCCCAGGAATATAGGCTGGCGAGTCCACCACGTCCTACTTTCTCTCGGGAAATCTAATGGATGACGTGTGGTCGTCGGCCAGGAGCACAAGCTGGTCGGCGCAGAGGGCCGTTAGCGTGATTGTGCGCGTGGCAGTGGCTCCCTCATCTCCGTCTCCCTCATCCTTTCGGACAACGTCGTAGTCGGGGTCGGTCTCGGTGCGGCCGGGGCTGTACTCATCCATCCACGAGAGCTCACCCTTGGCGGGGACAATAGTGCGGGTCTCGAGGTTGGGCGGCAGCTGCGCCACCAGCGCGTCGGCGACCTCGCGCGTCGCCTTTGCGCGCGTGTTGAAGGCGGTGCGCCAGTCGAGCAGGTCGATGCTGATGCCGAGGTGGCGCAGGGCCGTGAAGCCGGCCAGCAGGGCCGTGGAGGACGGCCCGTGGCGGTCGCGTACGTGGCGGTCCTCGTCGTCGGCACCGGCCACGTCCAGCAGGGAGGGCTCGTCCGTTATGATGTAGTGATTGACGTCCATTTTATAGACGGCCGCCAGGCTCGAGAGGGAGGTGGCCTGCCAGGGCCGGAGGGCCGCCAGCAGGTCGTACAAGGTGAAGAGCTCATCACCCTGCGGGCGGTACCGATCGTCGCCGAGTTGTATCAACGTCACAGGGTCGGTCGTGCTCGGCCGGCACGTTTTACGACCGAGGTCCATGTATACATCCTTGAGGTGTGGCCCGACGGCAGCAACAAGGGTGCGCACGGAGATGGGCATCAAGAAACATACGTCAGCGTACAGGGACGTCAGATAGGCAAGAGAAGGAGACGCAGGAGGAGCCATGTTTGCATCCGCTGTGCCAGTCGCCCGGGCCGTCGAATACACATGACTAATCTTATAGATGCTGAGAGTCTCCAGGAACGGCGCGGCGCGCACAAGAGCACCGTGCATATCCAGCGCGCCGGTGTCCCAGTCGCTTGTCAGCTCCTCAATTTCCAAGTGCCGAAGACGTGCGAGATTGGGAACGGCGGCCCGGTGCGCGTCGCTCGCCTCGCCCGGAATGATGCCCAGCTTTGGCACATAGCACTGGAGCGTCTGGAGGCCCGGCAGCAGAGTCAGGAGGTCCAGTATTTGCACCGCCGTGTTGGCCCACTGGGATGGCGTCCGGTACAGCTTGTATGGGCGCAGGTGCGTCAAATGGGGAGCGAGAGCCTCGTAGGCGGCCGCCATTCGGTCGACGCGCGCCCGCGTCACCGCCGCCGTGTTCATACAAGCCGCAATGTTCTCAACACGAGCGGGACGTATTCGACTGTACAGTTCCGAGACGCGAACGCTGTAATCGTCTTGTTCCAGCCGAAGACGACGGACAGCGAGGGCCAGATCCGGCTCGGCACGCAGCTTCGCGGATGTCGCCTGAATGTCAATCAAGACGTCAGACGACTGACAAACTTCAAATTCAAGTGGCGCGATCAGTACGTCGACACTGGAGTGCAGCCACTCACGAGCCACGCCGCGCACCGTCGCTGAGTTGAGCGGATCGGCTTCGAGGCCAAGCAAGACATCATGGACGTCGATCGAATGCAAGGTTGAGTCCCCAAGAAGGTGTTTGCTGAAGGCGTGGCCGAATAATATGTGCAGCAGCTCGACAGGAAGCGTGTCGAGGCGCGATGCGGGGACAGTGTTTGACGCCATATTAGTATCGTGGTAGTGGTGTTTGTAGCAGTGTTTGTTTGGTATCAATTGAGAATATTTCGCTTCTGGTTATACACTCGAATACTGGTGGAGTACAGTTTGTATTTATGCTTGTCGTTGAGGGTGGTTCAATCAATGAAATGTGTCTCTGAAGACAGTTTTGTGTCTTTGAAGAAATGGTCAGGGGTAAGAAAACAATGGGAATAAGGAAAAGGGGACAAAGACAAGCCATTGTGTATGTAAACAAAGGACAGCTCTCGCAGCTGCAACTACGCTCTTGTTCATTGTTGCACATTTTCCTTTCAAAAAGACGAAAAGAAGAGACGTGAATGGGATTGTTCATATTAAAGGACAGTGAATGGCTTCTGTTCATATAAGTAAACAAGGAAAACAAAACAATGGACTTATATTCTAATGTTTCCCTAAAGAAACTTGTCTAGTGAGGAGAATAGAGATGTTCAGTAATAAAAACAGAAATGAAAGAACGAAAAGAACGAGTAAAAGAAGGGATAAAGCAGAAAAATAGAAAACAAAAAAGCGGCCATGCGTCGTCATAGTCTATAGACGTGGATCGTACGACACTTCAAAGCAAGGCAGCGTCAAGATCTACAGCTCAGCGTCAAGCATATGATCAGACATTTGTAATTGTGCTTACTTTTATTATGTAGGAAAGAGAATACGGAGTTTACATTGATTTTGATTTTGATTTTGATTTTGATTTTTAGTTTTAGTTTTAGTTTTAGTTTTAGTTTTAGTTTTAGTTTTAGTTTTAGTTTTAGTTTTTGAATTTTGAATTTTGAATTTTGAAAATTTTCGTTTTCAGTTTCAGTGTCCAGTTTTAGTTTTGAAAGGTTATTTCAAGTTTACCGTATTACCGTTTAGCGCAATTTATGTAATTTTTTTTTTTCAAATCATTTTATTTTAAAAACAAAAAACAAATTCAAAGGCCAATAAAAAAGGAAATGAACAAAAGCACTTACCTCTCGATTGCCTACGGCATATCCTACCTCTCGAGACGGCTGGCCGGACGTAAGAGGTTGTCGTAAAACACGGCCATTTCGTCAGTGACACCGTCGTAGACGTTGGGTCGGCGGTTGGCAATAATGTCGTCGGTGTATTCCGTTTCGAGTGTGATGTCACGGGTCGTGGGGGCCGTACCCTTGTCCGCTGTGGTCGTTACATTGTACGTCACGCAATCTACATACGGATACGTTTTGATCGTGGTCAGGTTGGGGAACCGGCTATCGCGCGTCGCCGCCACCAAAGCCTGGATCATGGCAGCACGGCGTGGTTTCCAGGCGGCTTCGTACGCCTCCTGCAGATCCATGCCCAGCGCCGTGTCCATCGGCACATCAAAATCATTCTGGTACAAGGCAACGTCGAATGTGACGCTCTCGATGTTTGGCGGCAGCTGGGCCACGAGCGACGCAGCCACGCCGGTTGTCGTGTCGACACCGTTCCTCCCAGCCTCCGCGTAGGTGCCTGCGCCCCGCCAGTCGAGCAGCGCCAAGTCGATACAGAGTGTCCGCACGCTCGTGAACCCGGCCAGCAGCGCCATGGCCGACGGGCCCGGTGGCGGCGGGATCGCATACTCTTCACAGGGGGCGCCGAGGTGCGCGACGCGCTGGCCGGCATAGGGCATGTTGATGGTGAGCGAGGTCAGCGAGGTGGTCTTCCAGGGCGCGAGCTCCTCGAGCAGGTCGTACGTCGAAAAGTTGAGGTCGCCTTTGTCGAAAGACATGTGGGACGGCCGGGCCGACTGGAGCGCGGGCGCAATGTCTGCGGTGGCGAGCCGCGGGCCAACGGTGCCCAGCAGACGCTTGAGCGAGGCGACCGACATGGGCGAGTTGAAAATGGTCAGCTCCTCGAGGTGCTCGAGGTGGGCTTCCCCCGTCTCTTCGATCTTGCTCTGCTGCTTGCCAAGGAGCAAAGCCTTGGACGACACCACGTTGCCAATGTGCATGACAGTGAGCTCGCGCAGGTTTGGCGCGCACCGCATCAGCAAGCCGTTTGTGTCCAGCACGCTGAAGCGGTTCCGGTCCAGCGTAACCTCGTGCATCTCAAGCGACTGAAGGCGGCGCAAGACAATTTTGTTCTTGTTGTTGCTACTATTGTCGTTGTTGTTATCGCGATCCTCCTCCATCGGAATCACGGCCAGGCCCGCCATCGCCATGGTCAGCTTCTGCAGCCCCGGCACCGAACCCAAAAAGTCGTGCACTTGCACCGCAACCCGCGCCCAGTAGGCTGGCTTCTCGTAGACATAGGGCCGCTCACGAGGCGAGGGCATGTCTTGTTCCATCGAGTCAAGGACGTGCAGCAGCGCCTCGTGGTGTTTCTTGAGCTTGTTGATGCGGTTGTGCTGCTTTTTGGTCGTGGTCAGATGGTCGGCGACGCCCTTGGCGTTGTGCATCTTGTCAGGGTTAGGTTGGTTGTAGTAGGCTAGTACCCATAGCGCGGCCCGGCGCACACTGTTCCCCAAGCCTGGATCGGCCTGGAAGGTATGGACGCCCGAGTTGAATGCCTCCAGCGAGGAAGGCCTGAAGTTGCGATACAGCTGCTCGCTGGCCAGACGGCGGACCAGATCCGAGTTGAGCCGGTCGTCCGCGATGCCCTTGACGATCGATTCGTAGCCATTGGGGTCCACGAAAGCGTCGGAATCCTTCAGATAAGGCGAGTAAATGTCCTCACCAGCGGAGCTGTCCTCGTCACCGCATTCCAAATGGAAATCCGAATCCTTATCGACCGTGTCGGAAAACGTCATGTCAAAGATCTGACGCAGCACTTCGACGGGAAGCGTGTCGAGGCGCGACTTGGGAATAGCAATAGAGCTCATCGTGGTCTTTGGTGTTGGTTTGAATTTGGGTAGTTATGTAGTAAGGATTGTAGGTTATTGTAAAGCGAAGTGTAGTTGTTGACAGTTGTGGTGGTCGTATGACGGTCTTGTAGAAAGAATGCCGGTGACGACTCGATATAAATATACATCTGGATGGCTTGAACAAAGCCTGTTGTTCATCTTGTATTGGGATTTTGCTGTCATTGTCGTCAAACTGTCAAGTTGTAAGCTGTGCAAATTGTGAATTGTGAATAAAGAAGCCCAGGATAAACAAACAATGGAACAAGAGGCAAGGGGTACCTCTTGAGCAACAAAGGCAGAGACAAAAGGAACAGAAAAACAAGAACAAAATAAACGAACAACATCTTTGTTGAATAACAAAGAAATTAATGTAAATCAATCTTTTGAGCGCTCGGCAAAGAATGGTTGCAGCAATGGACATGCGAGGAAAAGTGATCATAGGACAGCACGGAAGAATTATGATAGATAGTATTAGATGTAAAAATGTAGAGAAGTGCAAATGAGACGTTCAATTTGTCGAAAACGGCCATTTCAATCATCAATCTCCCCTACCAGCCGTGCAAACACGCCATCGCGCCCCTGCGCCAGCAGCGCCGCATACGAACCGCTCGCCGCCACCGCACCGTCCTGCACGACCAGCAGCCGGTCGCACAGCTGCATCATGGCCTTGCTGTGCGTGGCCACGACAATGGACATGCGAGCGTGCCGGCTGTTTTGCTTCAGAGACTGCAGCGTATGGCGGACGGCTTCGGCCGAGGACGCGTCCAGGGCACTGGTGGGTTCGTCGAGGACGAGCAGCTGCGGGCGACGGAGCAGGGCGCGGGCAATGCACACCCTCTGGGCCTGGCCGCCCGACAACGACGATAGCACGGACGGTGTAGTGGAGGTGTTGTTGGCAGTCTCCGTCTGCGGCGTCGCAGCGTTGCCCACCACCGTATCGTACCCTTCTGGCAGTGACGCCACAAACGCATCGATGCCTGCCGCACGCCCGGCCTGCTCCATGCGGACCGTTCGCGCCGCCATGGGCCAGATGGTTGCGCGCTCTTCGTCCGTCACGGGCTCCGCATCCAGACCGTACGTGATGTTGTGCCGCAGCGTCCCCGGAAACAGATACGGCTGCTGCGGGACATAGGCCATGCGAGCACGCAAGGCGTAGGTGTCTATTTGGTCGGCCGGAATGCCGCCAAACGACAACTGACTTCCGGCGTTCTGTATCTCACTCTCGTCCGCGTACAGCCGCAACAGAAGCGACAAGACCGTGCTCTTGCCCCCACCGGATGCGCCGACAATGCCAACAAGCTCACCCGGCTGGATGACCAAGGACAGATTGCGCAAGACGGCGGCGTCGCCAGGCCGACTGCCGTTTTGGTCGGTACCATATTTGAACACCAGACGGTCCATGCAAATGGGAAAGAGAGAGGTCGGGATGATGCCGCCGCCGTGGTGCTCGTGGCCCGCGTCGCGTGGCAGGGCGGCAAACTCGAGCATCTGCACGGCAACCGTTTTGGAGGCTGCCATCTGCGGCACGTTGCCAAGCAGCGCGGCAGCCGTGCCGATACTGAAGAGCAGCAAATTGACGACTTGCACCAGACTGTTGACTGAGGCCGGTGACGAGAGGAGCGTGGTGCCGTAGTAAAAGACCAAGGCGACCAGCCAGTTGGGCAGCGCTTGATTCAGGCCGTAGAGGGCGCCGGTGCGCCACGCACGGGAGATGCCCATAGCAAACGCGGCGGCGGTGGCGTCACGAAGCGGTCCGTCGGTAAAATAGTCTTCGATCGTCAAGGCGCGCACGACGCGAATATTGGGAAACACTTGCGAAAATACGGCGCTGACGCGTTCGGCGGCGCGGTTGGCACGCTCTTCCCAGGTGTTGCTGACACGTGTAGCGAGACGAGTAGCCACGAGCACGACAATGGGACCGGCAGCCAGAATGACAAGCGTCAACTTCCAGGCGACAGTCAGCGCCCAGACCACCGACACGGCCACCATGCCGGCGGCCATAAGGAGGATGGGCACGAACACACTGACGAGCTTTCGCATCTCTTCGCCGCCACGGTCGAGGCACTCGACGGCGGACGCTGGCGCCGGGAAGGTGGACTTAGGCTGGAGCAACAGGCGCGCGAAGGCTTCGGTGCGCAAGTGGTTGACCCAGGCGAGACCAACTCGCTCAGCCAGGTAAAAGGCGGCAAAAACGGCGGCGCCGTCGACAATAGAGAGGCCGACAAGGACGAGAGCCCATGGGCGACCAGCACCCTGTGCGTCGACACCGACCGGGACCCAAAAGGCCTGCAGCATGCGGGCAAAGGCGAAAGAAAAGGCTGGGTTGCAGGCAGCGACGATCAGACAGGCGACGCATCCAAAGACGAAATCGAGGCGGCTGGCACGGTTGAGGGATGGCCAGACGGTCAGGAGGACAGCGCGCAGAGAGGGGAGTGCGTCGGTGGCATCTTTCGTAGGCTCTGTGGCGCCATCATCACTGCCGCGTGGCTGCTCCTCCACCGCGGCAACGCGTCGAATGCGACTGATGGGCGAGCTGGGGATAGCCTCATCCATGCGCATGCTCTGGGCCTGGGCCCCACGTTCGCAAAGCACGTCGAGGCTGGACCGCTGGTTGTAGTAGCCGTAATCATCGTCGTCAAGGCGGTGAGACTTGGTCGGAAGGACGACAGATGTGCGTGGCGTCACGGCCGCTGACCCAGGTGCCGAGTGGTATTGTACCGAGCGTCTGGACGTCCGCTTGTGGTAGCTCGGGTAAGGATTCAAGAGAATGGACTGGCGCTGTCGGTTGTAGGCCAACGGCGCCGAAAAGATGGATGCCCGGCGGAAGAGGCCCGTGGTCTCAACAGAAGCAGGTCGTGAGGGCATGATGTTCTCGTCATCGTCGTTGGCTTCTTCCTCTCGGCCGTGGCCGATCTTGGTGACGGGACTGAGACACACATCTGCGGCGCCATTGCTGCTAGCCGACTGCAAGAGAGTCTGCATGGCGCCGCCCTGCTCTGTGCGTAGCCACCCAAACACGCCTTCTTGGACAAGACGACCACGGTCCATGACGTACACATAGTCCTCGCGTGTAATCTGGCTCATGTCGTGCGTAATTACAATGGTGGTCTTTCCGCGGCGCCAGGTGCGCACGGCATCCAAGACCATCTGCGCGCTCTTGGGGTCGAGGCCGCTCGTGGTCTCGTCGAGCACGAGCACGGCAGGGTCGCGGATCTTGGCACGGGCTAGGGCGAGGCGCTGCCGCTGACCACCACTGAGCGCAGAGCCGGATGGACCACCTATGACTGTGTCTAAGCCTTGGGGCAGGTTGGCCACGGTGGACTGGAGGAGGGCCGTCTCACAGGCACTCCTGATATCGTCGCGCGTGATGGTTGAGTCGGTGGCAGTGGGAGTGGCAGCTGCGGCGGTGGCGGCGGCGGCCGATCCTCCGCCCAGAGCGACGTTCCAGGCAAATGTGCCCTGGAACACGGTGCTGGCCTGTTGTATGAGAGCAACATTCTCGCGCAGCCACGCTCGATCGAGACGGTCGGCGGGGACATCGTCAATCAGAATGCGGCCGGCCGTGGGTGCGTAAAATTGTACGAGCAAATCGGCAATGGTGCTCTTTCCCGAACCGCTGCGTCCAACGACAAAAGATACCTGGCCGGCGGCAAAGGCCATGCTGCAGCCGTCGAGAACCATCCTGGACGGGTTGGACGGGTAGGCGAAGCTGACGTTGTCGAGGATAATGTCACGGGGCGGTTGCACGGGGCGGAGGTCACCAGTTGGCGACAAAGAGTTCCCGTCGGCATCTTTACTATCGCCAATCATGGTCTCCAACGCCTTACCGGCCACGGTGCCTTTCAGAACTGTCACCCACTGGGTACCGAGCGACTCGAGTGATTGGAAGGCGATCAGGACGGCATAAAAGGCCGTGAGCACGTTGCCTGGCGTGGTGCTGCCGCGCGTGACTAGTGCCAGGCCGAACCAGAAGCCAATGACAAAGAGGTTGATCATCCACACCTTGATGTAGCCCATCTGTGCACTCGAAGACAGTGCTTGCCGAGCGTAGTGACGAGCGGCCATACGGATGGCGCCGACGTACTGCCACAGCTCGGTATCGTAGCCATTGTAGATCTTCACAAGGTCGATGCCGGACAAGGCGGCCGAGGCGTGCTGGGCGGCGTTATTGAGGGCGCCCCGCTGACGCTCAGCAGCTGGCTTGAGGCCGCGTCCGAGGAGCTGGAGGACCACGACGGAGACGGGGACCGTGGCCAGCAGCACAAGCGTCAAAGCCCACGACTTGGCAAAAGCGACGGCTAGGCAGGCGACGCACACAAAGGCATCGCTCACGATGTAGCCTAGCAGCTGAGACGTAGCGGCCTGCAGGTCGCGGATCTGCGTGTACTGCTCGGTCATGAGGCTGGCCATGCCGCCGGCGCGGGTGTCGAACCAGGCCATCTCCTTGGAGAGCAGGGACTTGAACAGACGGAGGCGGACTGTGCGAGCCCGTGTTTCGCCGTGGATGATCCAAAGTCCCATGAGTAGCGCTGCACAGACAGCCATGCCAATGCCAAGAACAGTGAGGCCGAGACACCACCTGCCAACTTGTATCAGCGTGTCGTGAGCCGAACTTGTGTCGCTGCCGAAGTCGGTGATGACCTGAAAGATCTGGCCGAGGAGAAGGGCGTAGGTCGTTTTCGCGCCCGCGACAGCGGCCGAGGCAGTGGTGGCCAGTAGAGCGACAATGACGTCTTGGCGGGTGCAGGCTACAAACAGATGAGACAGTCCGGCTGATTCGTCTTTGTCCTTTGTTTCCGTTTGTGTCTTCGTCTTTGGGCTTGGCGACATTGATTCCTGCGGCAGGTCTAGGAATGAGATAGAGTGGCTGTCATGGGATGAGTGCGGGCTACACGTCTTGGACGGAGTCGTAGACGACGAATATTGGGTCCGCTGCTGTTGTCGGGGTGGCGCGTCAACGTGTACGATCCGCGGCTTCTCATGGACGTCCCGGATACGGACGGACCGCACGGTGGCCGGCGACGGTGGCTCTAGCATCGGATATGAGATGCTGTCTTTGCGGATGCTGTTTCTGCAGTGTACACGACCGGTGCTGCGACCACCGATGCTCGAAAGCGACAGAATCGAGAACCGACTTGAGTCGTTTGTCATCGTGAAGTTGTTGCCAGGTTGGGGCATCATAAGGAAGTCGGTTGGGAGTATCTCATCGCAGGGAAAGGCACCTGTGCCATATGAAAGGACACTGAAAGAGGAAAAAAGAGATAAATCATCCAGATGGCCGTGACACGACGGACATTCGTCTCAACATTCCCTTGGGAGAAAAGCAATGGACAAAAGCGGCCATGGCCATCGGATATGCTGGCAAGCACTCGCCCACCCAAAGCGTCAATTCGTCAAAGGGATGCATCACTGAATCCGCCGGGTCGCTGAAAGGAGGATGCACTTGGCGTGGGTGGCTGTCGCCTTTGTTAGCTGTTGTCTGTGGGCTGTCTGCTGCGATTGTTGTTTTTGTAGAAAGGGGGAGTTGGTTAGTATTGTGTGGCTTGGCCGATGATTCGTGGTGTGCATTTTGGCCATTTTGGTGCGACCATGCGGGTGGAACAATGGCAAGAGCCAACGGCGCAGGAGCAACCCCGGATGAGGAAAGAACAGACCACGTCTACGGAGCACCTCCGTAGAAAGAGCACGATTTAATCATGCGGTGCCTTGGAAGATATGATTTTTTTTTTTTTTTTTTCATTAAATCAAATACAAAACTGCATGTCCAAAAGAAAAACAAATGCAGCAGCAACGCCGGCCCCGACCGACATCCGTCGCTGTTGGTATCCGCCCGTAAAGTCCGCTTTCTCTTCGGGTTCTCCCTCTCCATCCATCACCGCAGTCTACTTCTTCGCCGCCTTCTCGGCCTGGGCCTTCTCGTAGATCCAGTCGTTCAGGCCCTTGCGGTTTCGTGCAATCTCGACCGCGTAGAACTGCATCCTCGGCACTGTCTTTGTTAGCATTGTTGATCTTTCGTCGCCCTCATGACTGTCGTCGCTCCGCGTGAAGTCCTTGTCTCAAACCATGTTCGTGTCGATCTCATCGATCGCGCCACTCGCTGCTCCAGGGCCACGTACCAAAAATGACCTCGTCCCGGCCATACTCGACGTTCGGCGCAATGCGCATCATCGTGCCAAAGTTGTAGTCGTCCACCTTCTTCTCGTAGGCCATCATAAAGTTGCGCCACCGCTCCTTGCCCGTCTTGCTCTTCATCTCGTCCTCATCAATCGTGGCCGCCGGGTCGAACTCGGGGAAGTCTTTTTGGAGGTGCTCGAGGATGTCGTCGTCCAGTTTTGTGAGGCGCAGCGTCGACCCGCGCACGCGCTCCAGGATCGCCCAGTATGTCTCCATGTGCTGCACGGCCTTGACAGCAAACTGCTTCTCGATCTGTGAGAGTCAATACTTTCGTCCTGTGTCTGGTGTCTGTCTGCTACTTGTCAGGGCGGCCGGCGCTTACATCTTCAAAGTTGTCGGCGTTCTCGGCGTCGAAGCCGGCCGGGACCTGCTGGACCTGCTGCATTGCGCGGGTGGTGTGTGGGATGGCTGTGGGACGCGGTGGGCTATGTTGTATCTTGAGTGAGCTTCTTGTCTCGTAGATGTTCGTTGCTGTTGCTCGTTGTGTCCTGTTCGTCCTATGCTTCGCCGTGCCTTTCCCTCCTATGCTTTCCAAGCTTTTTTGACATTTTTTTCTAGCGATAGTGGGGTTTCTTATCAGGCATGGCTTTGGGGGCGATTTTGGTATTCGCGGGGCTCTCGCAGCCTAAAACTTCAACTTTCGCCGCAGTAATTTCAAGATGCGCCTGCTGCCAGAAACGGCAAGAAGCTACAAGAACGCCTAACAAAGCAAGACCAAGTCCCTGTGGCTGGGTGTGGCTTGAAAGTCGCTAGTCCGGAATCAGTTCCCAAATTCGGTCACGACTGACCTTACTGTGGCAGCTCACCGCCGTCATGCAAGAATAGAAAAGTCTGTGGATCGTGTGCTTTCGATAATGTCAATGTTTATTTGCAAGTTTGCTTTACAGCTTTCAGTTGCAATCTGGCGTAGACTCATTATGTTTGCGTAGCCTCTAGGAGACGCTCTGTACATTCGTATTGCGCTTCCGCTTGTGCAGCCTTCTTGCCGTTTTGGGCATGTCCGCCGTGATAGCTCTTTTGCGTGTAAGCCAGCAGCTGCTTCCTTGTTTCGAGCATCGACAAGCCATTTCCTTTTGTTTATTCGCAAAATCAACGGGAACCGCAAGTACGTTTACGTGTCAGACTATGACACTGGTTTGCCTGTGTCGATAAGTTGTTTGCTTGGCTGACAAAGAAATCTGACTGGCGTCTAAATGAATTTGTTTGATGGATGATTGGTAAAGCCTGTCAGCGCTGCTGTTCATGCCGTTGACCCTTCCTAGAAACAACGATTGCCTAGACCACCAAAATCTAGACCTTCTTTGTGCCGATCTCCGCCGAACTGATTGAACACAGTGCGCATCCACAAGTGTATCGTGACATGGAGTCGGACACACTTCCTCTGGGATTGCCCGATTAGGAAATTCCGTTAATGGGTCACGATGCGCGGGAAAGGCCGCAGGCACAGTTGGAAACGCCGTTGTATGCCCGGATAGGAGCCATCAAATATAGCTAAATGTGCAATGAGATAGAGCCGGACGGAGGATGTGGTCACATTGCGGTTAGGCTTCAATGCGGTCTCCGCAGCCATCTGTCTTTTGCCCAGTCCCGTGGTCAGGCGCCAAAGCCTAGTTCCACTGTGATATGAAGCGGAGAAAACAGCGACGTGCGGAGGAAGGTGCCTCGTTCGCACTCTCCCCGCACGATGGCAGAGCCGACCCCAACGCCGACTCGACGGAGGGAAGGAGGGGATGAAGAAGGGGGAAGGAACCACCCAGGTTCGTGGTGTCCAGCGTCAGAGACGGCCGCCCATATAAAACCGAGTTGATGGACAGCCCACGGCGACGGACTATGTTCCTTTCATCTGTTGTTTGACAATTGAAAACCAACGGCGAACATTGATGTGAACATTCCCAGACACAAAGGCCAAGTCACATTCGTCCCTTGTCGATACCACCACACAACTCACAAACCAAACATATCACCACCACTCGTCGCACATCACACGTCATGGCTTCCGTCTCATGGCTCGACGTGCTCGAGCAGGAGCGTAAGTGAGCTCAGCATCCTCCTTACTTTTTTCTTCCACGGGAAACGAACATCACTAACACCGCCAGTCAACATCGACGTTGATTGGATGGACCCCGACTTCCTCGTCGAGATGCGGCCCACCATCAAGTTCCACGATCTCACCAGCAACCAGAACTTTGTCGACATCCAGATGGGCCATCCGTCCAATGTCGAGCTGCTGCGCGACACCGCCCGCGAAGTCCGCGACGAGTATGCTGCGGCCACTGAGGCCCCTGCCCACCCCCTTTGGCTCGCCATCTACACGCGCATGGCCGTCCGCATGTGTAAGAAGGTCGTCGACCACATCAGTGGCCGTGTCCTCCTCCAGACGTCGCCATCCCAGGCCTACGATACCGCCGCCACCGTCGCGCACGCCCATCTCTACGACGCCGAGTTTTCTCAGGTCAACATCTCCCGCGACCGCTTCTGCATCAAGATCCCCTGCACGGGCCCTGCCTTGAACGCTGCTAAAATGCTGCAAACCGAGGGCATCCAGACGCTCGGCACCGCACTCTTTGGTGTTCCCCAGGCCATGGCCGCGAGCCAGGCCCGCTGCCTGTCCATCAGCCCCTACTTTAACGATGTCCGCGCCCACGAAGACCGCTCCTGCTGGCCGTCTGTCGCAGACCCGGCCGTCGAGCATCCCAACGCCGCCCGCCTCGTGCAGATTTTGGACTTGTACCGCCGCCTGTACGCGGCCACTGGCGAGCGCCAACCATTGGTCAAGAACGCCAGCTTTGTGTCCCCAGAAGAGGCTATGGCTGCCGGCGAGATGGGCTGCCATTCCGCCACGCTGTTCCACACCGCGATCCGTGACCTCGCCGCCCACCCTTACACAGGCGCTGAGCGGCCCGGGGGCGCTGTCGCTGCCGCGGCCTGTGTGCCCAAGCCGGCTGCCGACACGCCGTTTTACAAGGACCGGAAGGCGCCCTCGGCCCGTCTGCAGCCCCTGCTGAGCATCGATCCCCTGAACACGGCCGACCCAACCAAAGTCGCCATTGACTACGACACTGTCACCAAGGTCGACTACCTGGCCGACAACGGCAAGCTGCTGGATGCCGCCATTGAGGCTGACCCGGTGGCCAAGGACCGGCTGGCGGCCGCCTTGACTCTGTTCATCGCTTGTGAGAAGCGAAGCGAGGACAAGGTTGACAAGGCGTTGGCGTCGTTGTAAGGAGTCCATGATGTGTATTTGACAGAGTCTTGGTTGCTCAGTGACGAGCCTCTGATCTCTTGATGAAAATGAGATGATAAGGAAGTGGTCGTCACCTAACTAGATAGCGAGCTAGAGTTGGTGAAAGTTTGAACATAAATTGATAGACACGCTGTAAAATAATAGACCAATGACATTTTGATATATTTCTGATGACTTGATAAGCTTACAGTAAGGAAGTTTGGTTTGCAAAGGTGAGAGCGGAGGATGTTGTCGTGTCTGTCTCTCATGTCCCTCATCTTCACACTCACTTTGTCACCAATTTGTTTGTTAATTTGACGTTGATTGCCTTTGCATGAGGTTGTCAATACGGAAGTGAAGATGGCTTGATATTTGTTTAAAATATTGAAGGTAACCCAATTCTCAAGGAGTGGTCTTTGCAAAGTCGACCGAAATATCACAACCGCTTCGAAGCTGCTCTGAAAGCCAAACTATTTCAAAATAAACAACGAGATAAATTCGATAAATCAATAAACTTGCAAACAAAATTACTCCATATGACTTCGTCGATCTGTGAGACACATCAGGCGAAGTCACCAGCCCTGTCGATCCTGCAAACAGACAGCTCTTCCACGACCTTCTGCCTGGTTCTGTAGTCCTCGGGACCTATCTCCCAAAAGTATAAATACCTGCCATCCCCCGCCTCTCCTCGACCCCCAACTCTCTCCTCTCTCTCTTTCTTCTTCTCTCTCCTCTTTCATGCTCACTCAACCAACACTACATCAACAGCATTCAGCATCATGGTCGGCGGTTCTTGTTACGAAATCATCGGTGCTGTTATCATGTCTTTTGTGTGTGTTAATTGACCTGAGCTGGTCATGAATCCAACAACTCCAGAAATAACTATGGAGAAGCGGACTGGTCTGGAGCATCGGCAATAATGCAACGGGCATTGGTACACTGACACGGTGCTACATAAGGTACGGTGGAAGATCCTCAACACTTTACACTTTGGCAATGACACTAACGGTTGACCTAGAGTTTCGAACAACATCAACGTGATCGGACGTGAGCACTGTGACCATGTTCTTCTCTACAAGGTCATGGGCAGCCTGACCTGAAGTAACTATGGAGAACATCTTTCTATAAAACGTGTCCATGCTTCGAGAGATCTTCGAGACGTCTTTAATGCTGTATGGAACTCCAGCGACAATAAATGGCGGGACGGCATTGGTCTCGTAATGCTTTGCGCAGCTATTTTCAGCAACATGCTGAACAAACGGACTCTCGTTATAAACACGGCGAAGGTACAAGTCTTCCCAATATGTTTGCAACCTTGATGGTGGTCTGTGACATTGTCATGAAACAACGTCAGAAACGCCGTGCAGAGAAATTGACCTGTGCCACCAGCTTAACTGTGGCTACCTCAACGTTGAGTTCACGTATCCGGGTACAAGTGATTGCAAAGGTTGGTTTTGAATACATCAAGTAGCAGTGATGCACAATTGCATTGTGACATGACGGTGTCGTCGCACAGTTCTCCAAGTTGCGACCTACAACATACAAATGTGGTCCTTGGTCTATTCTAACTACACGCAACGAGGAATGACGAGAAAGGTCATCGATACGGACACAAATTCGATAGCAGGCAGAGTGACGATCGCAACAATACATCCACGCTATACGTCGGCTGGATGCGCGCAGAGATGGGATATTAAGAGTCCACACACCTCTGTGGTCAATTTGGCCTAGCTATGCCCTGGTCGCACCTGAATCGCCCGGGAAAAATATCGCGAAAAGAGAAGAAAAATATCGCGATGAGAGAACTAACCTTTGACATTGCGTTCAATGTCCTTGTCAATCGGAAGTTTTGAAACCCCTTGCATGTCTTCTGAAGAATGTGACTGCAGTTGTTGCAGGCCTGGTTCAATGATTGGCTGGGGAGGGCCGTGTTGTTCCAAAGCTTTTACACATTTGCAGATATGGCACAAGACTAGGCATAACACCTGATATAAACGCTGTGCCTTCGAATACTACTGTGTCCCATCGACAAGACTGAATACCGATACGTACAATGGGTCCTCGAGTTGTGTTCTCGACCAATCGGCTCATCAGTGAGTAATATGGTTTACTGTTTCTCATACCGATCTAAGAGATATCCAGCTAACACAGCCAAGATATGCTTCCACAGCAAGACAAACGCGCCACTGGAGGCATTACAAAAAAACCAATTCACGCCGTCATATTATTCAACGGCAGGAGCCCATTTTATTGAACCCTCTTGAATGTATGTTCGGGCGGGTTCCTTTTACTCTTCATGAGACGAGTGCCGACTTGATCAAAAGCCTGTCTTACGGGAACATGGTCGTGCTGTCACACCTTGCCGGGATTTCATTGGCCTGATAGATCCTCTCCGCGCGGAGCGAGGACAACAGCCACTACCTTCTTCAATGACGATACGGCTTACATGTGCACTCATCCCAGTCTGCCCCTCGCGGCATGTGCCGAGAGACAGGATCGCGATGGGCGTCTAACCAGTTGCGGAGTAGTTCTCGACCATCTTAACCGACTTGGTGTTTCCGGATCTCCACCGGATTTTTACGATGCTGGCGGCCATGTCTCAAACTGACACATCGGCCATGTTTCCACGACACGTGGAACAAACGCAGAAACCCCAGGATGCCTTATCAGTGATTGATGAAGTATCAAACGTTGTTGGTTTTGACACCAACTCATCACTGTCTGGAGAGATTCTCACACCAAGAGTGGCAGAGCGTATTGCTAACGCACTCGAACTGAAATAAGCGGTACATGCCCAATGTGACTCACATCGTTGCTGAGTGGTGACCTTATACCACTGCTCGATAGCCAGTATCTTATGGTAGAGAGAGGAGGTGATTTGAAGTGTCCGTCCCGTTCTCTTTATGAAAGCAATATAAAACGTCGGTGACCACTCGTATTTATCCACTCGAAGAACACGTCCAGCTCCTGGAGGGGCAACGAAGTATCGAACAGGATTACACCATCTGGGGTACCGAGCCACGAGATCAACATAAAGGATGGTTCCTAGCAGATTTATGCACAAACGTGCGTAAAGAATTCGATGACCGCCAGTTACAGTATGAAGCAGAGGAACTTATGCACATCGCCAAGACGAGCAGTGGCAAATCACGAGAACGTCACTACAAGTTCTAGCGGAGCAGACAAAACGCTTTATTGACCATTGACAAGTTCCACCAATTGCTAGAAATAGTAGCCACAAGACCAGCGAGGAAAATGACCGCAGTAATAGCACGACCCAGAAGTTGGCCATATTATCCGACTTGCGACTTGAGTTGACCATGGACTACCATGTATGCCGCATACGAGCATGGGATTCTTCGCTGATGTCTCCCTTGCTACAGCTATATCGTCCCGTGACAGTCACTATTCTCGAGGAGAGCCCTGAGGAAATTATTCACCTAAGTTACATGCCACTGCACAGGACGTTAAAGTCCGACATTCCATGCATGCGACTGCGATTGATGCTTCTTTCTCGTCCATTCCCGGTTTCTTTTCGGAGATCCGACGGACTCTATGAGATAGGATCCCGGGCCGCTCGCCGCCCCCCCGATGGGCAGACGAAGGAGGTCGCAGAGAAGACGGTGACGGAACGAAATCAACTAGGATCCCCGGGATCATCTCCTTGAATACAAAGGACAATGACATGCAGCGGCTTTTGAGTCGGGCAAGCCAGCAGCGCAGCCGTACTCTTGTGAAGGCTGTTCAGGCGCGTGGTTGTAATACAAAGATGCAATTGGCGGGTATATGTGGCCAACCGGCACGCCCTGGTGCTGGAAACAAACATTTTGAATTTCGCAACATGCAGGACAGTTGTGGCATCAGAGGTTTGCGCTACATTCGAGTTGGAGAAGGATCGGCCCATTTGGACCGTTGACGGACTTCTGCCCGGCAAGGCCGCAGCATATCTTGTCACTAGCACACCGTCATCTGCGGACAGATTCCGGCCTTCCTGCGAGTAAAGCATCTCACTTACTGCGTACTGCAGAGCAATTGGGACGCATTCGGGCGCGCTTCCAAGACATCAGCCGGCATCTCGCATTGTGGTTGAGCAGACAAGCGGATGAAAGAGCAGAAAACAGACTCGATGGGACTACAAGCTCTGTGTTTTACGCGCTCTGAGTTCTACGAGCTCTATGTCCAATGGGGCAAACACTGGCCTCATCCGGAGAGTGGACCGCGAGGTGTTTGCCATCTTTGTGAGCTGTAGCACACGACCACATCAGGCACCAGTATCCTTCCTATCGTCAGAATCAGAAGAGTCCCGGCTTCTTAGTGTGAGATTTCGCTGTTCGCTGAGGTTTTAGACTTGGAGAATGGGCAGCTCGAAAGGGGACATGCATTTTTCGTCCCAGGTACTCTAGCATCACAAGCCGCAAATGTCTTTACTCCGCCTACAGGCCAAGAAGACGGCATGGGCAGACGGACAATACTTGCGAACCTCTTCTGAACGCGGCCGTTTCCGTCAAACAACTGGTAACGCATCAGCGTACTCGTCGACCCCCAGCCTTTTGAGGCTCACATTCATACACATGCATGCACTGACCGTTTTATGTCGTGCTCTACGTCGGCCGCGGCCCGGATAGCACGGTCGCCAATAAGCCCCAGAACACAAGTATGAAAGGGGCGGCACCGAGCACCACTGGTCGTCAATCTGTGAAAGGGGGTAAGGAGATTACCATTACCCGACTCACACAGGAAGACAAGGAAGAGCTGGCTGACTCCGATGTGGCTGCCTTCGTAACGCTGCCCAAGAGCCTCGACAAAGGCCGCAGTCAAGCGTTTGCGCTGCTCCATGATCTCCTCCTCCGCGACAAGCCCAAAGGACTCGCTACGCTCGTCCCTTCGCCGCAAAATTATCTCGCTGCTGTATTCAATACGGAACAATATATGAAGAAATTTTGCGAAAAGACCAACGGCAAGGCGTTTCCGTATAACAACAAAAATTATGGCATCATCGCGGTGCGGTTTGGTGAGCGGGGTTCAACAAGGGTGTAGCACCTCCATGCTGGACCATTCGACACCGACCAAAATATAGCGGACGCGCTCACGCAGATGTCCTCTGCGGCTGGCGTTTCCCTGCCCGCCAGGGGATGCTGGCTAAAGAGGGACGGTGAGCATATGGGCATGTTCTCGACAACAGGAAGCCGGCAGCGTCACCAGTAACGACACGAATCAGGTATCAATTATGCAGTAGTGGTGCAATCACGCTATCCTTTGGAGGTTGAAGGATTCTTTAACCATTCCCTGGCCATGCGATGGTTTCACACCAGCATTTGGAACCTTCGTGTACGTGAACCACGCACGCACACCCGACTGGTGATACGAAAGCAACGAACGTAAAACTAGTCGCCATAGACGAGACTTGTGTCCTCCCGAAGTATCGGCCGGTTGGACAACAGGCCCACCGCCATCAACTGCATCAGAAAAGGCAAAGAGAAAAGTCACCGAGATACGACAAAGCAATGTGCCGCTGTGGGTAGGCAGTTTTTTGCTTACGCAAATCTAAAATCTACATCGGCGCAAACCTCTGGCAAAGGTGGCGGAGAAATCTTTGGTGCTCGACGAATTCAGTATTAATGAATGTGTGGGCTAGTTCAACGCACAATGATCGCATGATCGACACCTGTGAGCTTCCTCGTGGCTCTCCCTCTTCCCGGGGAGGTGGCAGTGAATCTGGCTCAACTGTGCGCCACGATTCTCGCCCACACTTTTTCTACTATGCTGGCGCTGTTATGACCACGCTTGGCATCGACGCCGTTGTTGCGAGCTCGTGTCACAGAACCGAATAGCCAAGGAATGGACAAGACGACAATACCTTGTGGTCCATTGTGAGTATCAGCAAATTTCTCCCAAACTCGGTAGACGACGAGAATTACATGTCGAAAAAGGAATTTCGAAATGCACTGCGAGCTCTCAACGTTCTGCGGTATGTCGAGCCGACTTTGGCCAAGAGAAGTGCCGCCATATACGAGTTTGCTTCATAGGTGACTTGTTAAAAGACCGACTGATCAACATATCAAGACCATGAGCTCATCGCCGCACGGGGAAGACAATGGGAGGAACCGTTCTATCGACAGGACGCTTCCGAGACAAAAAGCTACGCAGAGGACGACATGGTATTCGACGACACAGCTGAGAAACGACCCGGACAACTCCACGTGGGACCCAACACTGTCATTTTACGAATGACAGGACCCGAATGCGCCAAATGAGGATGGCCGCTGCACAGGAACTATTCATCTGCTGTGTCCGGGTGGACTTCAACGTGGCCGCTGATGCTGGTAAACGATTCCTTTGGATCGTACCCGGGTTTATAACAACAACCGGCGCTTCAGGCACATCACACAAGACAAAAACCCACCAAAGAAAAGCGAGGACCAGAAGCATTTGCTCAGCTTCGTGACAAGAACATGGAGATAATATTATGTGCCAACTTCATTGATCTCATCGTTTTGATACCAAACGACACTCTCACCAGTAGGTGTTATGGCACTCCCCGCCGCATCAGGCAGCGTCAATAAATTGATACAGGCCCACGAATTCACCACGAGTTGACACAAATTCCAAGCTTGTGAGACCCATATTTTATCGACAAAAGGACACAGTGCCAAAGCAATCAAGGACGAACACTCGGCTTTCCTTGGTTCCACAACTGACGATACCTTTTATCAGACTGGCTGAATGCCACAGGAAGGATGCTCTACGTGCTGTACGGACAGCCAGCCCTGGTCAGGTATTAACAGTCGTGAAAAGCAATCCGTCCGTGAATTATTAATGAGCACCAGCGGGAGAACAGGGTCGCTTGCCTTGCCTCAACCCGAGATGCACGTCCAGCACCAATGCAATAGACACGGGGTCAGCGACTTTGATTCGCCTGATACATGAACGGCCGCGCGGTTCCATTCTGACCAGAGGACAGTCCTCATCCCGACGTCCAACAATTGACCTTATCAGGACGCAGGGATCGTCGACCAGTAGTATTTTAGGCCAACTTAATGCGCATCTCCGTCTTATGTGACCTGGTCACAGCACCATCACATGTGTACGCGGAGCTCAGGGAAAGCTTTGCACAGTCCACTCCCAATCAGAAGCAGTGCCAGTCCGTGTTAAGGAGCTGTACTCGTTTAGATGAGGACCAACATCAGTGGCCACTGCTATGATAGAAGAATGTCAGGATGGTCGTATGTGGACGCGACAAGGAAGCGGCCAGAATCCATTGCAATTGTCTAGATCGAAAACTGGCAGGATCATTCTCCAAGCAGGCGAAATTCAATAAATCGAGTCTCTCTCGGTATTACATTTGTTGGCATCTACTGTCAGTTCGCATGGCGCCTTGATAACAGCACCCAACCAAAGATGACCATGGAAGCTGTCCTAATAAAATCACAAGGAATTGGATAGTCTCATGCACTTGGCAACGTCGCCACCAATTTTAAAAAGAAATGGGGATGTCGATCTGCGGAATAGTATCTCAAATCACTTCTTTTTGTCACCAAAAAGAAAATGCCGATGCAGCTGATGTATTATCAGAAATGCTACATACGAGGCATCAAAGCACCGGAACGCGGCCAGTTTGTATGGATGCAAATGATGCGCATATTGCACAAACGGTGCCCACTCTATACGGAGCGACAACAACTGACATATGTCACTCACGAATTTAGAGATCAAGAAGAATTTCATGACAAACGTCGTGTCTCCACACAGCCTTCGGAATATGCCCTCCATGATCAACTGAGCCAGTCATCCTAGTTGTCACCAGGAGATTAAAACCAGAGTGCCATCTTTCACATATTCTCCCCATGTCTATGGGAGAAAATTGCGGTCCTCAATGTGTTATAATATTTGTCGGACACATTCCAGTTGTCGTCCTTTATATACCGTGTTGTCAACGGAATGAGACGAGTTACGAAACACGACCACATCGACATTAACATCCTGCACTAGCATTACGCTTGTGACCGATGGGAAGTAACCATGGATACAGCAACTAGGTTTGAAACGAGAAATGAGGTTGCTATTCTCCTCCAAAAATGTTTACCGGATTCTGGATCGGTGGCTTTCATGAGCCATCGGAGCACGAGGCATCGGCTCGGAACCCTGTGAGCGAGGAGCCAAGTAACTTAGTACGTGAGTTACGGCTCTCCGCCAGGAAAGCCTCGACGTACCACTGTGGGGAAAGAACACAAAACCACGCCGCCGTTGACAGTTTTGTCTCACAGCACCGGCTCTCTACTGAAATGGTCACTTTCCCAAGGCCCTGATCGAGAATGTTGTGGGTGTTGAGCAACAGCTGCAGTAACATGTGAGGGAGTGGAAGTGGTCTCATCGATGACGGTCCAACGAGGTTTTGTGACCTCAACACAAATGCCTACTGCCATTTTTGCCAGCTGTATGCGTTCAAATCAGTTGTCAAGTGGGTGATGCCAGCGCAATGTCAGTGCATATGCACCCACGGTTACAGTACGTTTCACAACTAGAAACAGGGCGAGTCGTCCGCCCTATGCACACACTTCGCATCGTTTTCCTGGGTTGCCCTGGGGACCTCAGATTCTTTCGCCTGTCCAGAAAATACAGATGTGTTTACAAGTGGACATGCAAGCTTTCAAGCAAGTGAACCTGTACCGCCGAACAGATTGTATGTCCGGAACGTGGTCAACATTTGGACGTATACCCCACGGCGGCCTCGTACAACGCTTGCCGCTTCCACTTATCCCCTTTCAAGGATCTTCAGTCAAACAGCGATCGGCTGGATAAGGTCCTGGACCGAATCCAACAAGCCCCCACCACCCCTCGAAGCCGCACGGCGGTCCGCTCGGCCACAGGCAAATTCTCGGCCGACAAGGGCAAGTCGCCCGCTGGCGCCGCGCCACGGCTTGAGTCATCCAACGCCACCGGCACGACGGACGGTGGCTGGCAGCACTCACCCCATATTCCGCGCCTTCCAGGATACTCTGGGTCTGTTTATGCTTGCCGTTGCTGAGGAGAGTCGAGTTCGCAATAATGGAAACATCGCCTTATGTCCGAAATCTTGGAACGATCTGCTTGATGAACTTGCAAAATATCAGTTGCAAACATCAAAAGATGGGCCGGCGACTGCAATTATCCAGCTCGTATATCGAGCTATACTCATCATTATCTTCTTTTTTATCTAGACCTCTTGTTCCACACGTCTTCTTATCAAAACCTACCAGCCTACTATCTCTCATCACTTCTGTGGCCGACGTGAACACAACTTAGCCCTTTTTTGTTTACGCTTACTGACGCTCCTCGGGGGCTGTGGGGCAAAGACACAGTCCAATAACTGTGCTGCGAGGCGTATGTTCAAAGCAGCCACGTTATCCTACTCTAGAGCCAGATGCGATGTACGGCTCCCCTACAAGGTGTTGCTGTTTCGTCGTTTCCCTTTACAACAACGAGCTCCCACTTATAACCGTCGCGGGAACAGATGGAGGAGAGACTGGACGGAAGAAAGTCACCTGAGACGAAGAATCCATTGTCAGAGTGTGCTGTTTTCAAAGGACGGAAAGCATGGAAATCTGCTCGTATAACTGACGAAGGCTCTGATTGATATGCATTCTTGCCTCAGAGTCGTTATGAGGTAAGGGGACAACGCTGGTCTGTTCTCTCCACTTTCGACACTGAAGAACTGCAAAGGGCGCAGGAACTGAGTGGTCCAATTCTCGAGCCCAAACGCAACAGCTTAGCGTACTAAGCAACAAGCCGATAACTGGATTCTAGGGATAACGTCCCTTGACATCTGTTTTAAAAATTATCTGTTCTTGGATAGATGGAGGCCGTCTTTTCTGCCGAGATCGAAATGATCAATGCGCAGGTGTCATACGGGATCTTATACGGGTTCTATGTGAAGCTACGACGTTCTTCGCATCAACTTGTATCATGTCGATGATGGAACATGGCACATATGCAGATGGTGCAGGCATCAACGTATCAAGGGACGGAAAAGTGCGTCAGATCGAAATACTACGTCTGTACTTGATCTTAATCCCGTCCAAGATCATCATCCTACACCAAGAGCGCCGTGTGACCGACGGACGAGTGCCTTTCGTACGACTTGCCTGTGGCCTGAGAGAACTCTGCTACGGTGCGATCCCTTCCAATGGCAATTCCCCAAAAGAACGGGATTACAATACGCTCTTGACGATGAATGGTCTGGCTAAGACGGACTGATACAGCGGTCCTCGAAATCTCAACTGTGTCTGACGCGACGGGACCATGGTCGTCCTCGTTTCAGAGATGTGTTGTCTGTTGATATCGGTCTCGAAGCTTCACCTGCGCCTATATCGCCTAAAGACAACATAGGGCCCCGGTGGTGTATACATGGCACCACACAAGGCTTGAAAAGCCAGAGACAATTTAGTTGCTTGATGAAACTGTACCACCAGAATCTCCTGCCACGCACTGCTTCTAGACTGCTTTGACATGGACTAGAAGTGATATTCCGCTAAAATGTGCCTGTGTCGTGACCATGTCTGTAGGAAAATACGTCCACGGAAATCGGTACCGGAACGAAATGGACGATCCCAGTTGCAGATGACTCTCGTGCAAAACGAAGACGAGGAATGTGTTTACGGCTTTATTTGAGGCCGGGTATGTCGACGGTATCATGGACCGCCATGATAACGTACGCGACGAGCTACTTTGGTTCATGCTAACTGCGACCGTTGGATCGCCCACTTCGGCGCACTTCTCTGCGAGTACAGTTGAGACCAGGACCTGTGCAAAACGGTCTTCGTCAAGAAGACAGTGGAACAGTCAGACCTATCCACCGAGAAGTGTCACCCCTTTATTCACAAAGCTGACACGTCGGCCTGGCCCAGATGCGGAGGAAGCGGCAGATGAAATGGGCGAAAATCAACATACGGAGTGAATTATGCGCGCCGAGAAAGCATTTTGACAACGTTACGATGGACTTGGTCCAAGAACGTCGTCTTGTACTACGATCTGGACGCGGCCAGCGACCATATGTTGAAGACCCTCGTCTACCTATGTCGTGCCGGCTCCTTAATCGACTTGGCCCCGTACGTCAGCGACGCGTATCAAAAACGCTGCCTGAGTGTATGGTCCAAGCTGCCCGCCCCTGGCGACTTCCCTGTCATCGCGGCCGATGCAATATTCTATTCTACGGCACAGCGAAAAATGACATGATTGGCCACACGCCCGCCAGGAGGAGCGTTTCTCGTCACAGAGTATTCCAATCGACAGCCATACCAGAACAACGGATATCTTCTGTGCACAACGACCACAAGGTCACTTTCTTAGTGGCTATACCAACGACCGGTATGTCGACGGAATTTTCACCATTTGTACGCCAACAACATGATGTACAGACTTCAACCACCGACGCAAGCGGAGTACGGGGTGAGAAACAAGAATTCCACCGCACCCAAATCTACCTTTAATCACTTGCGTGGTCTCAAAATGCCGGCAATGCCATGGGAGCCCTGCAATTCCACGAAACGGTGGAAGAGTGGAAAGTGACGATGATGATATCCGTGGAGGACGATGGCAACATGATATACAGTCGAATTGACAGCAAGGCTCTGCTGACCATTAGGCCAAGGCATCTTCACCAAAGGAAAACACCTGACCGTTGTTGATCTTGGCAAACGAAAGACGCCTGGACATCTTTGTCTTGCACTATCCGTTTATGTGTCGAGACACTCCACTCGTTAACAGGTTTATAACGCTCGCGAGATGGACCGCCAAAAGTAGAACCATCACCACCACCAACAACACCACCATCACCACCATCAACGCTACCAATACCACCATCATCACCCCCAGCAGTACCACTAGTACTGTCTTTTCACCGATGTGCACCCAGGTTTACGTCGCAACGGATTTCGTATGCACGCCGATAATAGCTGCAGCAGGTGCTACCGTTTGATACTCGACATGGCCTTGGACTGGATCAAATGACCAAGCCCCGACATCATAGCCGTGAAAACAAAATGTTAAGACCTCTGGCTAACCCGCTCTGGCTCTCGGCTGAGGATTTCTTCCCTGATATGGCGGGTTAAGTTTTCCGCAACACGAAGCCGCATCAAAACCTTTAAGCCCTCTCACATAAATCTTTTGGTCATGGACATACACAGTCGTCATTCCAGTTTTATATCAACCCTCCGAAACCCTTGCAGGACCAGCAGTCGCGAATCAGTACGGGGCTGCACCTGAATAGGTGCATAAACCACATGCTAGGGCATGCGACAACTGCACGGCGCTATGCCAGGATAGATCAAACGGAGTTCGAAATGGGACAGTCGCAATTGTGTTTGTGTCGCCGCCTAAGTTTTTGGGAAAACAGCTGCTGGTGCGCGGACGCACCCACCTGCTAACGGTCGAAGGCGACATCTGCAAACTGTGCGACACGAAATGCGCTGGACCCAAGCTGACGCTTGGGGACGACTTTCTTTTCTGAAGCACACGACACCTCGACGCCCATTGTCAGTTATAGCGATGAGCCTGCCAAAAAATGCTGCGAAAACCACCACTGTTATTCCTTCAGATGTACCTGTGCTCTTACGACTACAGACAATTCGAGCGCACTTCACAATGACCTTCAGCAGATCCGTTCACAGGGGTATTCATGGCATCGAGACGACGTTGACAAGTTTAGACGTCTTTTGCCGGACCATCGAATGTGAATTGCCTTGTTGGCTGCTACGGCTGACGTGGGGAGAGCTCTCGCGCGTCTAGTAAGTTTCCTCGGCTTCCCTTCTCCGATCGGCATGCGATCAGATTCTGACTGTCTGTAGAAGAACGGCGGCGCTCCCTGTGACAACTCGCGGCGGTTTGTCCAAGAGTTTGTTGATGGTTCTTTCGGAGTCTACGACTCCACTAAGGCCGTTCAGCGAGTGATCGCCGTTCACGATCACATTGAGACTGGCCCTGTGTCTGCCCTACAGTTCCCTGCTCCGCCTATTCCCAGTGGTAAGGGTACCCGGGCTGTTCGCCCCGGTCAGGCTGCGCCTTCCCGTCGGAAGTCGTAGACCTATCGCAGGCTGGTCACCGCTGGGTAGGCAATTGGCAAGAGAGTTTTTAGGCGTTTTTGGAGTTTGAGTTTTCAAGGAGGACAACAGTACAGCCTGGCAGTGACGACGGGTCAGGCCGGATTGCCGATTGAAGCAAGCTTTAAGGCTGTGCTATTCAACCAAGACCCCACCACGTCAGGCAACGAAGCACAAATGGATTATGGTCCATGGGCTTGTCTTTTACGAGAATTGTATGCGCAAAGTGACAACTTACATGCGCTGCTTAATACAAAACACTGTCTGGAGACTGTCATAATGGCAAATACGCACCAGGGAGAGAGTACTGGGAAAGCACAGTGCCATCTTCCCATTCCCATCCGCACAGTCTATTACGGCCTCCCTCGGTATCATGTTCTTCACGACTAGCACGCCACTACTGTGTTTCTGATGCTGTCGGGCATGATAACGTTATGCTAGCACGCCTCTATGCCTATGACGGAGACTTGAGCTACCATTATACCATGTGGTCTGATATACTCTCGAAAACATGATATTCGCTGCTTGTACACATGGCGTGGACAAGCCCTGCAGACCGTCCGGCCCCTGCCTCGAGGGAGAGGATTATCCCGTTAAACGGGGGTCGATCGTGATACTTCCTTAGTTCAGTATATCAAAGCCCTGGTTAACGGTATCCCAACTGTCTCGACCATGTTAGGCAACGGGAGCTCGGTGTACGTTGTGAGTCCTCAATTTACCCAGACGGCAGGACTGGTGATTCGCCCTATACCTCGGATTTACTCTTTGTCCCTGGCCAACGACCAACCTTGTGAGGTCACTGAATTTTACGTCGTCAACATCGTAGTGGGACAGATCAAGTGTGTCATGAGAGCCTATATCTTGGGCCTTGGCGCTACCTTTGACATCCTATTACCCCAAGAATGGTATGCACGGATGAATGCCATCCAGGATTGGGGAAGACGCATATTGACCGCTTGGAAGTTTCATGTCGGGAAATAAATTGGTGGTGTTCATATGCACAGCCAATAATGGCTTGTATCTATCTACCGTCAGCTAGTCGCGGAGGAGACCCTACTTCAAAACACAACTTGGACTCAGCGCATAGAATGCTGTCTCCTCAGCCAACCTGGTCTCACCACCTTTCTGGTACGATGAAGCATAACCTGCACCGAAATGGAGAGCAAGCGGAAACACGAGCCATGCTGTGGTCGATTGCATAGTATGTCATAATAGGCGATCGATCCGCGGGCCATGGTTCCCATTCGAAGAGACATATACACTAAACATTGTGGCCTTACGATAAGTATCCTCCTGGATTATGCATCTCCCGTGAGTACTGTAGCGCTGACTGCATAGGATTTAATGCCCAGCAAAATGTCACCAACCATTTTATCAAGCCAGGAGAGCGTTGAGAGGGACGATGTGCGCCGTCTTGAACCTGTTTCCGTTAATGGGACAATAAAAATTTCCGGATACGTTATCCTTTGGACACAGTTTTCACGAGAGATCTTTTCGAGTCGCGCAATGTCACTTGTGTTCCATTTCAGGCCTGACGACGGATAGCACGCTACAAAGACCACCCTGGCCATTTACAGCTTCACGGTTCCTCTGGTGAGGATGATCAGCCCGCCAACTTCGACAGTGCGTCCAACATCGCTATCTGAAACGCACTTGGTGGACGTCGCAGTTCCCGTCCAGACGGCACCGCTCCATGACATCTCACCAGCGTGAAAGATCCAAATAAAGTATCACTTCTACGTCTACTGTCCCTACTTCGTGGTGCTCGCAGAGGACCATTGACGGTTGGCCCGTGAACTTGGAACGACATATGCTGCATTTGCGTTTCCAGTATATGAATCAGCCTTGTTTTCAACAAGAGTCCGCCGCCTACGTCCATCGCATTTTGTCATGACGAAGTGGTTGAACTTGGGCCATTGGACCAGCGGCCGCCGCCTACGTCCATCGCATTTTGTCATGACGAAGTGGTTGAACTTGGGCCATTGGACCAGCGGCCGTGGTACGCCCAAAATTATTCGAATAGCTAACAACCGCCCGGTCAGCATGACATTCTAATGGCCCGCAATTCAAATCGCATACAACTACGAAAATATCCCGGTGGGTTGCACTGAAAAGGAGATAACAACGGTGTGCCACATTTTCCCATATCCTATTCGGTCCTTAGCCGCGATGTCCTCCACCTTTTGTTCTGAGCAGAACTGAAGAAGGAAGAGCCATTACAAGAAATCGATTTTTACCAGTGTTAAGGACCGTCTCAATTATGCAGCCACTGTAACACGTGGAACGAGTCCTTGTGTTTTCCGCCGTTTGTGTTGACATGCTATTCGAGTCGGACTTCAAATTCTTCTTTGAATACATCGGACAACGACGATAACCCGTCATCCACCCCGGTTCCTTCTATTGTCAAAGCCTCTGTGCAGCATTAGAAGACCCGGCGACGAACACTGCCGTAACGCTGCATCGTATAACGAACGAACGAAGAACGGTGCTTTTCAAACGTCGGGAATACGACAAATCGGATAAAACGATCTAGCGTGCTTAGAGTGCGGCACGTGACCAATCCCAACGCTGTGTTTACTTTGCCCCTATTCACACCACTACCGGAAGGGCAGGCCGATAACGACCATGTCCACTACAGCAAATTTGACGAGTTTCAGACGCTCTAAAAATACTCGTTTTAAATGAGAATTTCTAGTTCCTTTCATTGACCATCACGTCGGGATCCAACGAGGTCTTGATATAAATGTCACAACAATGTCGCATGGAGATAAGAAAAATGTCAACTATGGCGCACCCTGCGCGTAGTAATGTCGACTCAAGCCAATTTTTTGATTGACACTTCTTTACTTGCAAGATGGAAGCAAAGACGGGCATCACAAAGAGCACCTGACTTGACGGATGGCGTATGCCCGGAGAAGGGCACAAACAACGAGACTTGGCTATGGGATGCAGCAAATCCCGTCGCATATCTTGGCAAAGTTGTCCCAAAAATGAGATCTCGCTTGAAATAACGCAGATGTCCTTCGAGAGTATGGCATGGGAAAATGCAGCATCAATATACTCCAAGAAACTCATAAGTGTGGGGAAGTGACTGCACCGCGAAAATCCCCTGATAATGTGTTAGCGGCCGATACCATCTACACACAATTATGCAACGAGACACCCACGACGTTGTAACCACTTTTTGGACTGACCAACGAGATATGTCCTCGACAATAGTAAACCACGACCAAATACGCGAGCCGTAGGCGCGATGAAGAAAACCAGACTCGTTACCATGTCGTGCCAAGCCGAGCAGACATCTCTTATTATTTCATCAACGTGGGTTCGTGTATGGAGCGCCATAAAGCATTTATGCACCCAAATCATAAATATGAATGGGGAGACATAAGTCAAAGATTTCGAAGAAACTGCATACCCGACATCGTCAAGGGGATTCACTACTACAAATCTACCAAAATGCGTACGAGAATGAATGAACGAATGGCGTCTGAAGATACGAACAACAGGGCTCTTTTTATGGCATCAGTCAGGAGTGGGCCGTGCGAGTTGATTTCTCGAGCCTATTACATCTGACTTGGTGACCAATAACCACTTGATTTGGCTGCAATGTGTCCTAACATGGTCGGCTAGCGATGGCCAGGTGGTCTCTGACGAACATCGGTTAGAGGTACATGCTCTTTTTATCAGATTCGCTTCGTCTGCGATCAGGAGAGGTTGTACAACACTGTGGTGCTCGGAAAGTCGGAGAGGGATCAGCATCGTGAAGATAACATGGAAACGATTCGCGTTCGCCTCCTGGTCGACCCTGAGTTAGTATTTCAACACATCTGGCAGGTCCAAATACGATCTTAGTGCCAGCCACCTAGGTGACCCATTTGTGTACATGGTCCACGGAATAGCAAGACAAAACCTGGAGAGTCGGATCCTGATGCCAGTGATGGCAATGCAAACTGGCCTCTTTGCTCCCAACCGTCTACCATGACCACAAAAGTAGCAGCGACATCAACGCACCAACATTGTGTTTCAAGCGAGCCCTGTCTATGCGCTACGACGGTAAATCTACAATGCTTCGCAAATAGACGATGGGACAGGATCCAATGATCAGCTCACGGTTAATCTGTTGACTAGTAAGTATTGGTCAAAATAGCCAGTTTCTCACAAAACAGTTTCTTAGATGTGTAAGTCTAACATTCTGGACAAGGAATTGCACCGAAAGAGTCCATTTCGAGGTCCTCTCCGCTGTGAACGATGTTTTCCGCTCACAATGGTTTCGACACTTGTACGAGAAACAAAGTTTATTGATGCCAATTCTTCCCGTTTCACTTACCGAAGATCGACGTTGAGGTAGTCCTGGAGACCTGAAAATTACAACAACGCTTTCATCAATAAAGAGAGAAGCTGGGGAAGGGGAAAAAGAACTGGATCCCGACGACGAAGAAGCAGGGTTCGAAGAAGAACAGGCAGTCATTGCGGCTGATGACGATGATCATGATTCAGTTGACGTGAATACTGTCGTTGTGTCAAAGCCCCCTTCGCCTGTCCCTCAACCTACTTTCACCGTCACCGACCAACTGATCCAAGACACAGACATCTTTACCACTCTCCGCCAAACCATCATCTTTTTGAATAGAGCGCTGGTCTCAGACAATGAAGCAGAAGTGCGGGAGGCCATCCGCATCTCCGACCGACTGCTCGAACATGTGCGACTTCAGCACGGTAATTGAAGCCTCCTACTCAGTACAACCGTCAACTCAGCCAAGGCGTCGCTCCAGATTTTGAAGGGCGCTGACATGGTCTGTCTGAACAATTACAATATCGACGAGCTACCCGACAAGAAGAACAATTGAGAAGTTTTACATTACTTTGGCGAGTGTCATTATCATTTCATGGTGGTGGGTTTGCTTTTATGAGGACGTTTTCTTTTCGCGTTGATTTCTGTTGTTTGTTTTCTTTCGGTGTAGGGCCGCACCGCATCTGTTCGCCCCATTCTGTTAGGGATATCAGTCACGTTATGTTGCCAGTGCCGCAAAAAAAAACATTATTTCCCGGCACGTCTGCTTTGGCATTTGACTTACTCAGCAAGAACAACGACGATATCATTATATGGTTCGATACCTTTTCTTAGGATGCCAAGACCGTGTCTACTGGTCGGTAACAAGAAAACCGTCGACCCGTCTTCATATGCCATGGTTATCGCAGCGAGGATGTTGGACGAGTCGTTCTCATTCCCCAATTTATGCTATGTTTGTTTGAATCCATCGAGAAACAAGATGAAATGGTACTTCTACTTCGAAATTTAATCAGCTCAGGAGAAGCTAGCGAACGACGACCACTTCGAACAAATGGGCACACGATGAAAACCATGAGCGCGTCATGAAATGAAGCCACCTCGTAAATTTCCCCCAGAGCATGGCCAATAACCGAGAAATATACGGTGATTTGCACCCAATCCGTATCAGAGAGCAACTTTACAATCTGCAACCAATCTGAAAATATGTTTGGCACAAAGAGCCTTTCAAACATGTCTTGCGATTGGACCTTGGAAATTACAGAGGATTCCAGAAGCCATAGAATCTGGAACGCGACTTGGCAATACGTTTTTTACGAGGAAAGCAACTCTACAACCCGTTTCCTAGCACCAGATACTGTTTGCAGCGTATATTTGGGCAAAAACGCATTCTGGAACATATCGAAGCGTGCTTCCTTGGTTGTCACATCAGCAGCGAAGTGCGTCCGGCGTTGGGCGATGAAAGCCAGCATCCACCGAAGAGCAACCACACGACAACAAAACCATCCTAATATATTAAGGCTATGACATATGGCAGACGCCCTGAACATCGACTCGACTTCCAGGGAGTTCCCCCGGTGGACGAATCGGAGGAATCGGAGGAAGACGAACAGCCTCCTATGGTGTGTTACAACTGGCCACCGCTCGCCACTGAGCTTTCTATCAGACACCCATTGGCGCCACTTCAGTTATAACTAGCGATATACCATATTCACAAATGTTTTTTGACTCTCTTGGTCCGGCAATTTGCCGCTGTCTGTTATAACCCAGATCAAATTCAAACGGGAGCATCGTCATCGAATATCGCTACAAGAGCCGAAACCTCATCACCATTTCAGATCATGTTGCTCTCATAACACTGGCCCAGCGATGCCAATATTCATGAGATCCGATAAAGTTATCGCCGGGGACGTTGGCATCGGCCAGCTTGACTTAAAAACGACCATTCACAATTAACAGGTCGCCTTATTGATCGTTGTGAGTGTTTTCCATTCAAGGACAGAACCCACATATGGACGACAACACTTTCAAAGGCACAGGTTTCAGTTGTGTCATGGTCCCATACGGTAACAACCGACAACATCGTATGACGGGCGTCGGCCGCAGAAAGCCGTATGCACAGATATTGTGATGCAATAACTTCGCACCACGCCAACCGGAGCTGAAATACAAGCACAGATATAGCTCCTGGAAGACGAAACAAGTCACACACCTTCGGCATCAAAAATCACCGTTCTATTCTACCGTATTCATTCCAAGGGCTACCAAAATGCTGCACCCAAGGGATCGTCACCGTGTCGTTCGTGCTTCGCCCTCTGTGTGCTGTACCTGCCTTAGACAAAGCCAAAATGCTATCCATAACGCAGCTATGAGCAATCGTGAAAGCATTGCGACTTCCATCGTCATTACGGTGCTCCGGCCAATTGTCAAAACTAAAACTGATCCCCATCGAAGTCGAAGATCCCATTTTCTGATGATCTTTTTCGTCGAGGAAAAACAGATACAGGATATACACGCACAGTGCGATGGGCCGTCCTTGAACACGCGACCAAGTATCTAGCTGCCCCGAAGATGGCTAACGGGTGATATTATCGGGGACGGTGTCTCCTACAGTTCAAAAGACCTAAATTCGGCTACCGCGCAATGGTACTCGATTCACGGCGTGAGTTAATCGTCGCTGTTGGCTGGTAGGCACACCGACATTATCACATAGCACCAAGCCCCCCCCCGTTTGATAATTATGGTGCGGGTGAAGGTGGGAATCTTCGATCAACGCAGCAGCCACTTATGCGTTGCGGGTCGTGTTGTACCATGGCTGAATAACTTCTCGCTTGAGCCTGCGATGGGATCCTAGGAGTGCGAGTTTAGCGTCTCATGGCGCCCAACGGGGACATAACATATCCTTCAAAGTACGCAGTCAGGAGATGCTTCTGGCAGACAGTCATATTACCAAGTTAAGATGGCGACGGTGGAGGCTCAGCTGCGGCGAAGATGACTCGAGCTCGAACAACGGATACAGAAAGAACATTTCCCTTGGCCGCACGTAGGGACCATATCTTCCACCCTGTAGGTCGTGTGGCCTGCCAACTTGAGTTCAGTTTCTGGTACGGAATCAAATGTCTCGAAATGGAATTACGAACCGTTTCGTCAACAAAGCTTCGCTTGCCATTTATCGTCTCTTCTTTTCGTGGACCAGATGAGACCCACTGGGTAGCACTTTCAAAGGTATCTGCAGTCGCGTACGTCAACATTGTTCTTCAACGATGTGGTCAGACACGAACCTCTCCGGATCTGGACAGCTATTTCTAGTATGATGCACCATGCTTCGGAATCACGGAAAGTAAGTGCGTGTAATGTCTACGTCGGCGCTTCGGTAGGCTTGATAACCGTTGCATGTGTTGCAGTTGACCACCTCCTGCAGAAAAATACGGCGCTCGCCGAGTGGAGAGAATTGCTTTGCAGACTACCAAACGTGGAAATATCTGGCGCCACTGTACACCATAAGCAGACTATTATGATCGCATGATTCCGGGAGGCGTTGTGCTGCCTCCGAATCTGTGTCTCATCCGCTGGTTTTGATGCCATTTTATGAGCTGCCCGCAAATTATGCTTCTTTGATCTTTGCATCATGTCAGCTCAAAGACTATGGAGGAATGCATGGCCATGGTTGTCGCCCTCGTGAGCGTCTTCCAGCAGAACCTCGTCGGACGTGCCCGGATCTGGTATGACGAGAAGTTCGACGACAATGAGGTTTTTACGTGGGAAGAAGTCAAGGCGTCACCTTGGTCTCCTCATCTTTGTCTTCTTTTCCTTCTTCCTCAACGTCATCATCATCTTCCTCGTCCTCCTCGTCCGAGCTCTCCACCACCCCAAAGTTTATGTGGTCTGATTCCTTGTCGAAGTCTGAGTCAGATTCGGGGTCAAACTTAGTCGCGGGAGGGTCAATTGAAACGCCGTTCATATAAGGGGACCAGTTCACGGGGTCCGGTCTTGGTCTTGGGGACGGAGGTTGTGGGAGTGTCAGTCGCCCCGAGGGACCTGGTATCGTTTGAGGGCGGGTAACTCGGGGCAGTAGTAATCTTGAAGATACGCCTGTTGCGGGTCGAAGACGGTTTAGGCTGGTCTGAGAAAAGGTCGAGACAGTGGGGAGACCACTCCAACAGAGTGTGCCAATTGTCATGTTGAAGTTTCACATGGTCGAGTAGCCGATGTGAAATCCGAATAGCCTCGCTCACTTCCTCGTCGTTGTTTAGCACAGCCGTCGACTCGGCCACAGCCTCACTGCAGATTCTCAAGAACGCCAATTCGTCCGGGTGACTGTGATGTCAACAAACTGCCTTCCACGGATTGCTGGGGGGATGACGAGAACTGAGAGATCTTACATTGTTTGTTGAACCCTAACTAGCCCTAACTAACTAAAACCCTAACTTTCCGACGATATGTTTTGATCGTCGTTTTCTCCATTGCGCGTATCGCTTGCATCGTGCCGTTGGTTTTGCCAGAATTTGGCTCTTCTCTGTTTCAGAAATTTGTGGAAATCTGACCCATATTGGTGGAAATTTTACTCGGCATAACGCCATCAATAACATCTACAATAACGGCAAAGGCGTCAGGAATCTACACGCTTGGTACTCTAAGACTCCCACGGTTTGTTGATTTCTGGCATGACGTGGGGTCGGCGAGGTACCTTGGGTGGGCGTACCAACCTTTGTATTCACCGTCAAAAAGATACCATCCAGTCACAAGACACAAGTAATAATCCTAGTGTTTCACAAAATCAAGAGCTGATCTTCATGATATGCCTTTCAACAGGCGGACATAACAGATAAGATGTTGTTGAGATTTCATACGACCATATTGACCCGAACGCGGATTGCAAAACAAGAACCAGAATACATCGAATGGATACCGCCGATGGTTTCACAAGCGCCTGGGAACTCCCTTCAACTTTATTTCTATTAATAACAAACTTACTACACATAGACCCAGGATGAGGAGGAACGCTGGAACTCACTTTCCAACATGCATCATAACGCAGTGATACTACTTCTCGCGTTGTCAAAGACAAGACGGTATAAAAAGTCAAAACAAGAGGCTAAAATGGGGACGTACAAAGAACAGAAATACAATGTGACAGGCTCTTCTTAGACACGGCTAGAAAAGAATGCCGTTTCTTGTGTCTTGTGGTAAAGAAACGTGGAATGCACACATCCGTGGCATACTCTACGTCTCGATCTGTGAGAGCGAGCGTAGGTTCTCGAGACACTCGAATACCGTTCACTCTCTAACCAAAAAGGCAAATGTCTCCAACAACAGTAGCACCTCGACCCATGCAATTGCACAAGTACAAATCGTCCAGAAGAATGTCGACGATTATTACCAACTGTGAATCATGATTATAAACACACTCCAATGCGAGTACACTGCCGTCGTCCTATCTAGCCATCGAGAACCCAGCCATCTGAGCAGAGTGCACAGCAAAAGCCCAATGGTGGCTGCCAGGACATGTCGAATTATGTTTGCATTCTCCACTGTCCAAGGATAGCCATTTATGATGCACCATATATTGTTGGACAAGCGTAGTCTCACCTCATTGGCTGGATGTTGATTTATTTACGTTCCAGGTTAAGAGCCCGGTATGCAACTATACGGAGCTTCTTGTTGCAAAAATCCTCAAGAGACGTGTCACATGTCGACATCGATGCACTGCTTCGCCGGCTCTCGAACGATGAGAAAGACCCCATAGCCACCAAGAGACCCAAATCCAAACAAGAATATCACGATATTTTAAATGTGATTACCGCCTTTTAAATATATCGGTAGGCCTAGTGGCGTCCAATGAATGGCTGGACTCACGTGCCAGTGTTGACACAACTCTGACCACGAGCACACACGGAGGATGATGAGAAGGCGGAGAGGAAGTCAAACGTGGTTAGCATTGACGGCCCGTATCAGTGATTGAATGAGGACGGAAACAGTACCTACCGTCATGTATGGGCATCGGCTAATAACTGCTACCATTCACAGACATCAGCGCCAGAGCGAAATTGGTTGAAAGACGTATCGAGAACCCAACTCTCATTAAAATGTCCAACTTGCACCACCTCGCAACCACGTCCAACGCGCGACACTGGCCCTCGATGGAGGGGACGTCTTGGTAGTAGACGGTACCATACGACCCCAGCAAATCTTCACTCACCGGCCCTCGTACGTGAACGCGCTCCTTATTGCCTGTGCCGGTATAGCGTCCTAGAACGACGTGTGCATCCAGTGCTATACGAAGGCGCAGTAAGAAAACTGCCAATCAAGCAAACAAGCACCAAGAGTTATGATGTTGCTTGCAGGTTATTTCTCATAGCAACTAGTTGTCCTGGCAAATGCCACTAGACGATTATTGTGGACATAAGAACGAACTTCACCGACGTCACATTACTTGTGGTGCCGAGAGATGAATCTGAGAATTTCTCCCGTACCACTATCCCCGGTACACCCGTGAACACCACAGCTGAATATTTCAGACCACGACATAGCAGGCCGGTTTATGAAACAGGAACATGTTGTCTGCTCCTCATGCTCATCGCACGAGCAATTTGCAAAGTACATCACTAGAGGTTGTGTAGCTGCGGTCCGCAAGGGAGGCGACGAGTGGCAAAACACCAGATGTCGACAGAACCCACAGCGTCAGCTCAACAACAGGCCCGAATGAATGTATGCAGCAGCTCTTATTTGTGACGATGATGACATACTTACATTTGCGGCTTGTCAGTCAATGGAACTGTCTTGTGTCCAGGCCACGGTCGTCCTTTGGTGCTAAGTACCTTTAAGTCTGCTGGCCTATACTATATGAGGTGCGTGAGCCGGGGCTTGATGCCGACTGCAGAGACATGCCTTTTGCAAATAATTCTTCCAAGCTAACCTCGCCAAATGAAAGGCCCGCTGACTGACTATCAACTTGACAACGTAAACGATCGACTTTGGACGTCGTGTTTGGGCGACTATCCGCATGGAGAGCCGTCGGTTGATGTCTCAACTATCGATGAAAGCCGCCAGAACACCTCGCCTTACTAGTGCACTGATCGCAAGTTATTACCATTCTGATAGACGCGTGAAGCTGCAACTAGGTCTCTATGCAGAGTTTCCCCGTCGCCAATGACGCTCATGTAGTTATAACATCAGTTGTACTGGTCATACGTTTCAGTCGCACTGATGACAGACGTCGATTTGGTACTGATGGGTTTGAGGTTATCATGACGTCCACCGTCCCATTCTCCTTCCCCATGTTCGTCGTTTGACGAACTGTGGACGGACAGTCCAAGGGCCGTATGGTCATTGACGTCCGCGGACTGAACAAAATGTGTCTGCCAGACAGTTACCCCATGCGTACCCAAGATGAAATCTTGAGCACTATTGCGCCCCGCAACGCCAAGTTCATCACTGTCATGGACGCGTCAGCATTTTACTACCAATGGCGCGTGCACCCTGACTCCAAGTGAGCGGTCACAGTCACCACTGAAGGCCGCCAATTTACCTTCAATTGTGCAGTCATGGGATACAAGAATTCAAATGTCTACGTTGCCCGGCAAATGGACATTATCCTTGACGCCATCGATGCCGCTAAGACATACTGTGACGACCTCGTTGTCTCAGACAGCTCCCTCGACGAACACATCGCCAACCTCAGACAAGTCCTCCGGCGCCTCAGACAATTCAACATCTCCATGGGCCCTGACAAGTCCTTCGTCGGCTTCCCCAACTGGGATGTTGGCGATGCCCGCCTCGTTGTGTACTCGGAAAGAGGTGTTTCGTTAGGTCATCACGCACTGTTACGGGTATAGATTGCAAGATTTACATACAAGTTGTGTTATTCTGATTAAGATATATAATTACACGGTGCTACGATATTTTAAATTGAATAAATCAACTCCTCAAGTCACGTAATTTACTCATCCCTCGTAACGACAGCCTAAATAAATGTAGTTCGGTGACAGGCGCCAAAACTTGTAAACTGTAAATTCTCACGACGCAAAAGACCCGGTCATCACGGGCAAGCCGGCGACCCAACTCTCTCCCATGCCTCCGTTTTGTCCCGGTAAGTTGTCTACGGCCTAGTCAGAGTCCCGATAATCCCTCGCTATTTATGCGGCACATGTCTATGTTGTGAGTCAACAGCAATGCGTCAATATCTGCATCTTGCTGGGAATTTGACAAGATTTGCGTCGTTTTATGTGACCCTAATTTGGATGTCGGTAAGAGCTTTGTAGCCTCCGGCTAATAAATGCCGTGAACGCGGTTCATCCCGTGCGCACTGCGGGCGAGTACCCGTGGCCCTGCCGCACGTAACCAATGTTCGATGTTTTCATTGCGCTGGCGCGGGATGGCGACAAACCTTACAGTAATTTTAGGTCTTTTCCTGCTAATATTTGCAATTCCCACTGTTCTCCGTCGTCGCTTGAAAAACTGCCCCTCCCCCACTAAACAATACGTGAGTCAACTGTGCGCCAAGCCGAAGTCGCAAATTCACTCGCTAGCATGACACTGCAACAGGTATTTCGTACTCCTATACGACTTACAAGTAGCGCTTTAAACCGCGCAAAAGGTACGAATTACCGACCGAAGCTCCTAAACAAGGCTAACAACAAACTTCCAGTAGCGCAACCGCAGCCAAGGGGCAGAAAAAAAATTGGCATCTTATTTTTAAAGTTCGCAGCCGCCTGACTGGCGCTTTCTTCCCTTCTCTCTCTTTTCTCGGTTTGGCGATTTCGATCTTTTTCTTGACCCCTATCCTTTTTTTGTTGTTTTCGGACAGCAAAAACAGCGACCACCCCGATCGACAAGCATTATGGCGACCATCATCTTGGGCTCCCAATGGGGTAAGTTGTTTTGTCCCTGTCCCTCGTTGTGTGGTTCTATGGTTCTGTGGTTTTTGGTGGGCTTCCTCCGATTGCGCTGGTGGGCTGCATCGAGCCACCACAGTCACTCTCACGAGCCATTGGCCGCTGCGCTGGGCCTTGCGTGCTTCCAATGGATAAACAGAAACTGACAAATGTATTTTGAACTATCCAGGAGACGAAGGTGTATGTATTTACTCACCCTGGACGATTGTGAACTCCGGTCGAGAATGTTTCAACGACTGACGCTGCGTCCCCTTCTCGACAGAAAGGCAAACTGACCGACCACCTCCTGGCGTCCAACGCGTTTGACATTTGCGCGCGCGCGGCCGGTGGCCACAATGCCGGCCACTCGATCAAGTGAGTTTCGGAACGGAAGACCACGCATAAACGATGCGATCTCACGATGCGACCTCGCAGGTGGACAAGGCTGACAAGGTGGGGCACATACGCCCCGTTCTTTCACAGGACCGGCAACCAGAGCTTCAGGTAGCGACCTCCCACCCATGGCCCATGACAGTTGAGAGAAGCGACAGCAGGAGACAGCAGCCGCTGTGTTGGTTTCGCATACCCGTGCCGATACGACGGCGCTGGCGTCTTGCTGCCGGCGTGGCAATCGACCGTTGCAGACAGCTGACAGCATTCTTTCCTGCATTCTAGCTTCCACCTGTTGCGTACGTTTGCCATCTTCCCTCACTCTGTTCCTTTATGTTTCCTCGATCCCTCAATTCCTCGATCCCTCAATCGCTCGCTCACTCGCTAACGCTCAGACAGCCTCCGGCCTCATCAACCCCAAGACCGACAACCTCATCGGCTCCAGCGTCGTCTTCAACGCCGAGGCCTTCTTCAAGGAGCTCGGCGACCTCGACGCCAAAGGCGTCCCCGACGTCCACCGCCGCATCCATGTCAGCTCCCGCTGCCACCTCAACTTTATGCTGCACGCCGCCGTCGACGGCCTCTCCGAAGTCAAGCGCGGCAACGAGTCCATCGGCACCACCAAGCGCGGCATCGGCCCGTCCTACGCCAACAAGGCCTCGCGCGACGGCCTGCGCGTCATTGACATCTACTCGGCCTCGTTTGAGCGCAAGCTGCGCGAGCTCGCCGATAGCTACCGCGATCGCTACGGCGACCTGTTGCAGTACGACGTCGAGGCGGAGCTGCGCAACTATGCCGACTACAAGGAAAAGCTGCGGCCGTACATTGTCGACGCCGTGGCGTACATGCAAGAGGCACAAGCGGCGAAGAAGTCGATTCTGGTGGAGGGATCGCAGGCACTGAGTACGTCGCGTTGAAGAGCCGCCCCCAACGCCCCCTCCTCCCATTTCCCCCCTCCCCTTTCCTCCCCAGCCCTTCCCACTAACCACCCCGACGGCAGTGCTCGACATCGACTACGGCACGTACCCCTACGTCACGTCGTCCAACACCAGCCTGGGCGGCTGCATCCAGGGCCTGGCCCTCAGCCCCTTCAGCCTCAAAAACGTCATTGCCGTCGTCAAGGCGTACACCACCCGCGTCGGCGGCGGGCCCTTCCCCACCGAGCTGCTCAACGACGTCGGCACCAAGCTGCAGGACATTGGCGGCGAGATCGGCGTGTCCACCGGCCGCCGCCGGCGCTGCGGCTGGCTTGACCTGGTCGTCCTCAAGTACTCCATGGCCGTCAACCACTACACGACCATCAACCTGACCAAGCTCGACGTCCTCGACACCTTTGCCACCATCCGCGTGGCCACGGCCTACATCACGCCCGACGGCCAGAAGCGCACGACCTTCCCGGCCGACCTGGGCGAGCTCGAGACCTACGAGGTCGAGTACGCGGATTTCGAGGGCTGGCAGACGTCGACGAGCGGCGTGCGGGACTGGGACAAGCTGCCCGCGCAGGCGCAAAAGTACATTTCGTTTATCGAGGAGTTTGTGGGCGCCAAGGTCGCGTACATTGGCACAGGCCAGGACCGGAAGGACATGATTATTCGGCAGTAGGCCGGCCAATCATGGGTTGCGACGGACAGGAGGACGCAGAGAATGGCGAAAGACAAAAGGACATAGAGACGAGAAAGGGCATTCAACAGCAGGCGAAGCTGTACACTGTCCTCGACGCAGGCACAGCAACGACACCACGAGTGAAGACACTCGAAAAGCGAGACAGACATAAAATAGAGACTCTGCGAAACGAGCAATGAATCTAACAGCATGGACAATGAAGAAAACGAAAGCACAACATAATGGTGGGCGTGAAGGGTCTCGCATTCCCGCATTCTGATTCGCCCGCAAACCAAAACAGTCGAAACAAGGTAACAAGACTGCCACACAATTTTCTTGGGCAAACGTCACAACACCAAGTCAAGGCTGTCGTGTGATTGAGCAGCCTGACCCCGACCCTGCTGCCAAGATGTGCACACCCATTTTCCAGAGCGAGCGTCGACACGTCCTCGCTGCCTTGGCTTTTTGATAGCTCGTGAATCGACCAGCAAAAAGCCGACGATCGACAGAATAGCCTCCGTCACTTGACAGGGGTTCTGATCTGAGAGCAAAACGATCACAAATCTGTCCGAAGCAACCCTGCAAGTCTTCCCCCATCTCCCCCTCCACAACCCCGCTTATGACGCTCACAGCTGGGCAATACCGAAATCTCTTCTCCCTAAAATCCCCAACCTCCCCTCCCTCGTCCCGATCGTCACTCCTTTTCTTGGCCTCTCCCGTCGTCTGCCCTACGCACAGCCTAGGCATCTCAGCTGCTGCATGGCTGACGATGGTGCCGTTCCAGCAGCACACCGATTCTGTCAGCTGAGGGGGTGCTAGGAAGGAGGTGTGGTAATTACTGCGTACACGGAAAACGTAGCATCAAAAAATCCCAAAAGCCAAATCCCTGTCGATGTGACATGCAATATTTGATACTTTCAGCTCGAACCATCTGAGATCCTTCAGTTTATTTTTATTCATAATCAGATTTATCGCTCCCGCCCTTCCTCGTAAAAGAAGTGTTCCCTTCAGCTTTGAAACGTCGTCGCACGAGGAAAGCTGAAGACACGATAGCGAGCTGATAAATCGCACACCTACCCCTGTTCTTGTGATACATATTATTTCACCCGTCACCCCCCGTGCGCCCCTGGCACGTTGCTTGTCCTCGTCGTATTTTGACTCCACAGTGACCTGCCATCGGCACAGCAATCATCATCTCGACAGCCTCGCTGTGGCAGTTACGAATATCCATATCAAATAGCTCCTCTCCCCAGCTCGACATGTCTTCGTCCACCTCTGCCAGCGACGGCGACCAGTCCAAGCGCCAGGCACTGACCGACGCGGCCTCCCGCGCCGTCCACCGCCTCAGCGCCGCCGCCGAGGCCGAAATCGCCGAAATCGCCAAGCGCCACCACCCGTCCGCCGCCAACGCCTACCGCCTGCAGCTGCTCACGCGCCAGCAGCGGCAGTTTGCCGACCTGGAGGCAGCGCTGCCCGACCGCAGCAGCGCCTGGGGGTTTACCGGAGGCGCCGAGGACGGCGCGCCGCTGTCGCTGCGGCCCTCGGCCCTGCTCGCGTCGGGCGGCCGCCTCCTGCAGTCCGTCTCCAAGGCGTCGGCCCAGTCGTCGCGCGTCGCCGACCTCCTGAGCTACCTCGGCAAGCGCAACCCGGCACCGCAGCCGATCACGGACAAGGACTGCGTCTGGATGCTCGACAACGTCGCCTTTGTCGACGCCGCCACGGGCGACTACCAGGCCGAGTACGTCGTCGCCGTCATGGCGCAGCACCCGACCTGCAAGGTCGTCGACGCGGTGCGCGCCGTGGCGGACACGCTGGGGCGCGGGGCCGTGGACGACGCCGCCCTCAAGACGATTGAGGAGCGCATCGTTCCGTTCCTGCAGGACATTCTGCCGGGCCGCCAGGTGGCCGCCCTGCACGGCGAGGACTGGCGGCTGCTGTTCAGCCCCGGCGGCCGCAACGGCCTGAGCAGCGACGTCCGCCGGCTGCCGGGCGCCAAGCCGGGCGCGCTGGTGCCGACACGCGCCGAGGTGCCGGCCGGCGTCAACGGGATGCTGGAGATGCAGACGTTTTACACGGCCAAGACGAACGGCGCCGGCGACGCCAGCCATGCATCGCCGCGCGAACGGCAGTGGGGCGTCATCTCCGACATTGACGACACCATCAAGCTGACACAGACCAGCGACCCAATTGGCATCCTGCAAAAGACCTTTGTCGACCCGGCCACGCCCATCGAGGGCATGCCCCCGCTCTACCAGTACATCCAGGCGCGCATGGGCGACGCCGCCCCATTTTTCTACCTGTCGGCCTCGCCCTACAACCTCTACCCCTTCCTGCACGGCTTCCGCCGCCAGTTCTACCCGCACGGCATGCTCGTCCTGCGCGACGCCACCATCATGAGCGTCTCCGGCCTGCTGTCCACCCTCACCCTCGGCACCCAGGCCTACAAGGTCGACCGCATGCACAAAATCCACGGCTGGCTGCCCGACACGACGTTTGTCTGTATCGGCGACTCCACCCAGAGCGACCCGGAGGCCTACGGCGAGATCTACCGCACCTTCCCCGGCTGGGTCGGCCTGATTCTCATTCGCAAAGTCACCGACATTGCCGCCCTCGGCATGGAAGAGAAGAACGACCCGGACCGCTTTGACAAGGCCTTTGACGGCGTGCCCAAGGACAAGTGGCACGTCTTTGAGCACCCGCACGAGTGCTATGCCCTGGTGCAGCAGGCCGTGGGCACGGGGACGGCAGCAGAAGCCGTTGCAGCAGCGGCGGCGGCGGCAGCAGAGGCAACGACGAGCGCGCCAGCCACAGCAAGTGCAGGTGATGATGAGTAGGATGGGAACGTGTTGATTAGGCAATTGGTTTGGATGAATTTGGTTGGATTGCCCTTACGACGTGTATGAATAAACTGATTTATGAGCAAAGTTGTGTGTGTTACTGAATCAGGGATGTTATTATTTGACATGATTAGTTATATTTCATATTCAATTTCATGATATACTTTAATTTCAAATTGTTTTAAAAAAAAAAGAAAGAAAAAGAAATTAATTCCAAAAAATAGCACCATAAAAATCTTTCAGAAACCTTCAAACAAATAATCAGTCCATAGAAGATACCGCCAATCTCGCCTCCCAAAAGAAAGAATCATAAAATAATTAATTGCCTAGAGCCTCTGTCATGAGGTGGACATCCAAGGTGCTGGGAGGCCAAACAATGAGCTCGGAGCTGTGGAGTTGCCAAATGTATTTTATTTTTCAAACACCACAATGTGACGCGGATCTTGCTCGCCAAAACCAACTTGACGGCTCCATTGATACTTTGTTTGTTTGTCTCGTGATATCACCATCATTTTGAGCCTCAAACAGCAAGCCATAAAAGTGGAGACAGAGCCCAGAGCGTGTTCCTTGCATGTGGGTCCATACCGTGTTTGGAAAACACGTGACCTTGCCGGACAAAATTGTGGGCCGTTTGCGTCAAAGTGCGTCGTCTAGGCAGAGCTGTGCCTGACGTGGAAGCTACCTGGCGCGTTGCTCTGCCTTTTGCCTTCTCTCGGCTTCTCTCCCTGACGATGCCCACCTAAGCCCTCATTTCCCACCAAAACACGCGCAACCTCGCATCCCGCCATCGACCATCGACCATCGACAGACTCCTCCGACTGTCGTTGCTGGCTTCAATTGTGCGGTTGAGATCCTTTCCGACGTGTTTTCTCTTGCATCTGCAGCATTTTCTCGCCATAATTCGCCACATCACATCTTCGATTCTTTGCATCGTCACATCATACATCGCCGTCACAACAAACCACAACAAAGACAGCCACCTCTACCGCCATGCCTGGCCTCATCACTGCCACGGGCGTGCTCGGCTTCCTGGCCGATGAGGAGCCCGAGCTCAAGGTCTTCGCCCTCAACACGCTCAACGATGACATCGACACCGTCTGGACGGAAGTCGCTGGCGCCGTCAGCCAAATGTAGGCCTTTGTCCCTTTCTGTTGCTCTTTCCCCCAGCGCCTACTAACGAACCCAGCGAGGCCCTCTACGAAGACGAAGACTTCCCCGAACGCCAGCTCGCCGCCCTCGTCCTCGCCAAGGTCTACTACCACCTGCAGGCTTACAGCGAGAGCATGACCTTTGCCCTTGCCGCCGGCGACCTCTTCAAGCTCGACAGCCCCGGTGAGTTCGAGCAGACCATCATCTCCAAGTGCATCGACCAGTACATTGCCGGCTGCATCGCCGACCACCGCCCCGCCCTGCAGGCCAAGACCGACCTCCCCTCCCTCGAGACAGCCCTCGGCGGCCTCGACAGCTCCACCCTCCTCTCGCCCACCACGCCCTTTTCCCAGTCGACCCTGCCCTCCAAGTCCCTGCTGTCGCGCGACTCCGTCGACAACACTATCTTCGACCCGTCCTTTGAGCCCGCTGTGGCCAAGGACGGCGCCCCGCGCTCCGGCTCCATCATTGCCCTGCCCGACCAGGCCACCAAGACGGCCCTCGAGCACGTCATTGAGCATCTCTTTGCCAACTGCCTCAAGGACGGCCGCTACCGCCAGGTTGTCGGCATAGCTGTCGAGGCCAAGAACCTCGAGGTGCTGCGCCGCGTCATCAAGCGCGCGAGCGACGACGCCAAGGCGGCGGCCGGTGGCAAGGGCAAGGCTGCGGCGCCGGCCGAGCCAGCGCCGGCCGACGAGCTCATGGAGTACGTGCTGGGCATCTGCATGGACATTGTGCAGGAGCGCAGCTTCCGCACCGAGATCCTGCGCCTCATCCTGGACCTGCTGAGCGACATCCCCAACCCGAAATACTTTGCCATTGCCAAGTGCGTTGTCTACCTCAACTCCGACGAGGAGGCCACGCACCTGCTGCGCCAGCTCGTGGAGGTCGATAACCGCGAGTCGCTGGCCATCGCCTACCAGATCGCCTTCGACCTCTACGACAACGGCACCCAGGAGTTCCTGGGCAAGGTCATCAAGGCCCTGCCGGCACCGCCCCCGTCCAAGGCGGAGGACGCCGAGTCGAAGACCGAGGAGGCCAAGAAGGACAAGGACGGCGAGCGTGACGAGGAGGGCGAGGACGCGACCGAGTCGGATGCGCTGCTGAAGGACGACGACAAGAGCACGGCCACCGCGCCCGTGTCCGAGACGACCGTCGACGAGGAGCAGGTCAAGGCCTACGCCAACATTCGCGAGATCCTGGTCGGCACCAAGACCACCAAGCTCAACGTGGAGTTCCTGTACCGCAACAACCACGCCGACATCAGCATCCTGAACCGTGTGCGCGACTCCCTCGACGGCCGCAACTCCATCTTCCACACCGCCGTCACCTTTTGCAACGCCTTCATGAACGCCGGCACCACCCACGACAAGTTCTTCCGCGACAACCTCGAGTGGCTCGGCAAGGCCGTCAACTGGTCCAAGTTCACGGCCACCGCCGCCCTCGGTGTCATCCACCGCGGCAACATCACCCAGGCCCGCAAGCTGCTCGAGCCCTACATGCCGCGCATCGGCCAGCTGACCCAGGGCAGCCCCTTCAGCCAGGGTGGTGCGCTGTACGCCTACGGTCTGATCCACGCCAACCACGGCGCCGACGCCCTGGACTACCTCAAGAACGTCTTTGCGGGTGCCGAGGACGAGTACATCCAGCACGGTGGCGCGCTCGGCCTGGGCATTGCCGGCATGGCCACGGGCGACGAGGCGATTTTTGAGAGCCTCAAGAACGTCCTGCAGACCGACTCGGCCCTCAACGGCGAGGCCGTCGGTCTGGCCATGGGTCTGATCATGCTGGGCACGGGCAACGCCGCCGCCCTGCAGGCCATGTTTGCGTACGCCCACGACACCTCGCACGAGAAGATCATCCGCGGGTGCGCCCTCGGTATGGCGCTCATTATGTTCGGCCGCCAGGAGGGCGCGGACAGCATGGTTGACGCGCTGCTCAACGACCCGGACCCGACGCTGCGCTACGGCGGCATCCTGACCGAGGCCCTGGCCTACTGCGGCACCGGCAGCAACAAGGCCATCCGCAAGCTGCTGCACACCGCCGTCAGCGACACGAGCGACGACGTGCGGCGCATTGCCGTCATGAGCGTCGGCTTCATCCTGTTCCGCAAGCCCGGCAGCGTGCCCCGCATGGTCGAGCTGCTGTCCGAGTCGTACAACCCGCACGTGCGCTACGGCTCCGCCATGGCCCTCGGCATCTCGTGCGCCGGCACCGGCCTCGACGAGGCCATTGATCTGCTGGAGCCCATGATGAAGGACCCCACGGACTTTGTGCGCCAGGGCGCGCTGATTGCACTGGCCATGATTCTGGTGCAGCAGAACGAGGCCATGAACCCCAAGGTCGCCGCCATTCGCAAGACCCTGAAGAAGGTGGTAGGCGATCGCCACGAGGACGCCATGACTAAGTTTGGTGCGTCGCTGGCGCTCGGCATCATCGACGCGGGCGGCCGCAACTGCACCATTGGCCTGCAGACGCAGACGGGCAACCTCAACATGGCCGGCATTGTCGGCATGGCCGTGTTCACCCAGTACTGGTACTGGTTCCCCTTTACGCACTTTTTGTCGCTCAGTTTTAGCCCCACGTCCATTATCGGCCTGGACCACGAGCTCGAGATCCCCAGCTTCTCGTTCCACTCGGCGACGCGGCCTAGCCTCTTCGACTACCCGCCCGAGCAGGAGGTCAAGGCCGAGGAGGGCCCCGCCATGATCGCCACGGCCATTCTGTCGACGACCGCACAGGCCAAGCGCCGCGCCCAGCGCAAGGAGCGCGCCGCGCGCCGCGAGAGCATGGACATTGACACGCAGCCGCCCGCGCCACCGAGCGCCAAGGTGGCCGCCGCCATCTCGAACATGGCTGCTGCCAAGGCGGCCGAAGCGGCGGCCAAGGCGGCGGCGGCGGCCGAAAACGAGTCGGCCGTTGCCGACGACAAGATGGACGTCGACGAGGACAAGCCCAAAGAGGACAAGGAAGACAAGGAGGAAAAGAAGGATGAGGACAAGGACGACAAGGACGACAAGGACGAAAAGGACGACAAGGATGACAAGGACGAGAAGAAGGACGAAAAGGAGACCAAGAAAAAGGCCGAAAAGGAAAAGGTCGGCTACGACATCCTCAACATGTCCCGCGTGCTGCCCGGCCAGCTCAAGTACATTAGCTTCCCGGCCGGCCGCTACCGTCCTGTCAAGAAGCCGACGGGCGGTCCGCTGCTGCTGATTGACACCGACCCCAGCGCGGCCAAGGACCTGATTGAAGAGAAGCTCAAGAAGGTCACCATTGAGAAGGCCCCCGTGGCCGGTGCCGGCGGTTCGGGTGCGAACGGTGCCGGCGGCGCGGGCGGCCGCCAAGGCATGATGCGCGACCTCACGCAGGCCCTGGGCGGCGGCCCTGGCGATCTCCGCGCGATTACGGATCTGCTTGGTGCCGCAGGCGCAGGCCGGGCCGGCCGTGGCGGCGCGGCGGGTGCCTCTGGTGCCGGTGGCCCCAACGGTGGTGGCAGTGACGCCCAGGCCGCGCGTAACGCCGCACGACTTTTTGGTGGCATGTTCGGCGCCGAGCGCGGCTTGGGCCTCGACGACATGGACGATCTCGACGAGGCGACGCACGCCGCGATCCGCGAGAGCGGCGCTGCCGCCGCGGCGGGCGTGCTGACGGCGGTGGATGAGGACGGCGAGGGCGACGAGGAGGCCGCCGTGCCGGACGACTTTGAGTACTTTACCGAGACGGAGGAGGATGACGAGTAGGCAAATGCCCTACGAGGAGTGGCCCGGGCCAAAGGCCGAGCTTCTTGGGCTTGTACTTTTTCATTTCTTTCCTTTGTCTGTATATTAATCACCATACAATAAACACAAATACACAATGCAGAGCTACAAGCTTGATAGAATCGAATTGTATAAATTATTAAATTATTAAAGGTGTCCATTGGTTTGCTGACTTGCGTCGTCTACTTCTTGCACTCCTTGTCAAAACCGCAGCCGTGCAGGACAGCATCCTTACGTCCATTTCGTTCAATGGCCACCCGGTGCCACGCCGTCGCCAGGTTGCCGCGCACATTGTAAATCCCGTCGTGCCGCTCCGGCTGCGTATTGTACGCGTTGTCGGTGGCCTTGACGACAACCTCGGCGGGCGACGCGTCGCCGCCTAGCAGCAGCCCGTCGTACCGCCACCGCTTCCAGGCAAAGTCGCGCCGGCCGCGGGCGACAATGTTGCCCTTTTGGCGGTCGGTCTCGTCGTCGTAGTGGGCCTGCTTCTGGTCCAGCAGCGTTGCCTGGTCCCACGTGCGGCCGCCGTCGACGCTGACGTCCACGCGCACAATCTCGCGGCCGCCGCCTGAGTAGGCGTAGCCGGTGGCTGTGACGGGCGTCGCGTCCTTGTCCTTGGGGCTGGCGTGCTGCTGCTTCCACTCTGCCTGCCACGCCGCCAGGTCGCGCACGCCAGGTGCGGCACGGCTGCCTAGCCCGGGTGATAGTGTGGGTGTCTCCCTCTGCGGGAGACTGCCGTCTTTGATCGCCTTGTTGATCGCGCTCTGGCCGACCCATACGCCCGTGATGGCGCTCGTCACGGGCATCTCTTGGATTGCCGGGTACCGATCCCAGTCGGGCGCAGCGCCCTCGTTGGGGCCGAACAGCTTGTAGTCCCGGCGCTGCCACTGACTCGGCGACTCCTCGTCCGACACGACAATCTTGGACAGCCATTTGACAGACCGGGCGGCCACGAAACCAGGGACAATGGCGCGCAGCGGGTACCCGTGGTCGCGCGGCAAGGGCTCGCCGTTCATGGCATAGGCCAACAAGACCTCGCCGCGCGGGTCGAGCGCCGTCGGGAGCGGGATGCTGGCGGCATAGGCTTCCATGCCGGTAAGCTGGACGTGCAAGCCGTCGGGTGGTACGTCGTCGTCGTCGTTGTCGTTGTTGTTTTTATGCTCTTCCTTTGGCCGACCATCGATTCGAGCTGCGCGAAGACCGGCATCAGCCAAAACATCCCGCAGAAGCACACCCTCCCACACGGCGTTGCTGATGGCGCCGGTGCCCCACTGCAGACCATTTGTCTTGCCCACTGCCCGCGTCATGTCGCTCCGTCGGTTGCCCGAGCACTGCAGCACGGCCGTCACCTTGTGCGGCTGAAACCGCGTGCGAAGTTCGTCTAGCGTGTACGCGCGCACGTCGCCGTCCGGCAGCTCGACTGTCAGTTTGTGCTGGTCGGCCTCGGCGCCCTCGACGACTGGGACCCACATGTGGTTGCGTACATAGAACAGCTCGTTGGGCGTGGCAAAGTCGCGAGCAAGCTGGGGAGGCGCGGGCTCGGCATTGCATGGTTTTTGGGTCAAGACCACGAGCCGTTTATCACGCGTCGGATCGTCGGCAAACGGGTCCTCGACGGCCTCGCCGGCGGCAATCTTGGGCTGGCCGCTGGTGTCTAGGTCGAGCATATCGACGAAACCGATGAGGTAGCTGTCCAAGATTTCCCGGACATGGGGCGCCTTGTGGATGGTAAAGATGGCCCAGTACGGATCGATGGAGTGGCCGGCGGCTCGTAGGATGACATCGCCGCCCGGGTGCGCTGCAACCCAGTCGGTAATGTCATAGACCTTGTCGCCAGACGTGACCCAGGGGCTACCCGAGTTGGCGTCATGTTTGCGGACGTCGGCGAGGCGGAAACGCGGCAGCGAAGGATCCCGCTGATCACCGCTGGTAGAGGGCGGCGGTGGAGGCGGCGCATCGCTCGTATTGATATCCTTTGAGCCATCATGGGTGTGTCCGCTGTCGTGCTCGTCGTGGTGGCCGATGTGGACGAGGGACAACGGTTGGGAGAGGGCAAGAAGGACAGACACAAGGCTCACGCCAGCGTAGAGGGTGAACTTGCCCTGGTCGTTGCGTCTGGGGCCATCATGAGAGCTGCTGTTTGATTTATCGCGTCCTTGGTGGTGATTTCTGTCGTGATTTGTTTGGCCGGTTGGCTTGTTGTTGTGGGTGTCCGTTGCGTATCTCCGACCGCTGTGTATTAGTGGCGGGAGTGGAGTGAATGTGGTACATAGGGCTGGCAGCTCTCCAAGCGGCTGTAGCCTCCGGGGTGCATCGCGGAAAGATTGCTGTGATTTTTGTATTGTCGGCGAGACTGAGAAAGAGGCAAATGGTTGCTGTCGCGCAGCAGTAGCTTGCGCAATTGTAGTTCTGCTACTGAGTGGCTGCGACGATGAGATATGCAAGCGTCTTGCTATTCGCACTGCGCTTGTTGTTGTGTTTGCTGCCATCGCTCTGTGTTGTGTTCGCTTGGCGAGTTCATCAGTCCAGAAATTGGGTTGAAAGGGGTAAAATTATTAGATTGGCGAGAGAATGGAAGAGTAAATAGGCAAATAGGTAAGAAGCAGGGAGTCGTGACGAGTGGCCAAGGCAGGAAGGCGCGTTGTCAGATCAAAGTGGCTTTGAGGAAGGTGCAAGGGATGACTTTGGACAGCAAAGATGCCGGCAGGGCAGGCGACAGCCGTTGCTTAATGGAATGGAAGGTGCGAAGGGCAGTGCCGTTGGTAAGGGTCCGGCTAGAAAAACTATTTTGAACACATAAACCAGTTCCGACGACCGCGGATGTCTTATCGGACAGACGGCGTTCGTGTTGGTGCTTGTGCCACCATTGAATTGTTGTCTTGTTGTTCGCTGACAGAATACAGCGCGTACGGACGGCGTATTATTGGCGACGCGGCGTTGCTTGAGACTCACCCATGCAGCTTCGGTCTGGTGCTTTAACCTGCATCCTGTCCCTGGCTCGTCATATGCAAGAAGGAAGAACCTGGTTTGACAGAGTTGATAATGGACGAGACGAAATAAATGTGGTCATACAAGGTGCAGTATTCTGTACGGCGTAATTACTTGAGATGAGCGACAGAGTGGATCTTACATGGCGCTGAGGTCACGCGAAGCATGTGCACGGTCAGACGGTGACGCGAGGCATGATAAGGAAGGAGCTGTCGAGGTACTCGATCAAATAGAAAAAGAGGCAAGGACGTCCGGTATTGCATTTGATGTTCACCTGTCGCCTTCCCGATAGGGTGTTTTGAACGTAATTTTTACTTAATTGGCAGGAGAGTCTCGGTGTCTTGCCAACAGTCGCACTTTCCAACGGGGACGGTAGACCGACGCTGGCCGATGGGTCTCATGACGTCGGCGTGTCGCGGTGTCGTAGTGTCTTTAGCGTGGCGCGGAATAGGTTGTGGAAAAACTAGGCCTGGAATGAGTGGAAATTGGCGCGGCGTCTGGGCGGCTGCGAATACGAGACGGCCACCGGCTGACCAGCAAGGCTGTCGGCCAGAAAAGCTTTATTCCAGGTCAACGGTTCAGTTACGATACAGTCTTGTCACTCTTTATGGCCCGCAGCTCTTGCTAACAGACGATGTGCTCATAAAATATTATTTGTCTGCACTACAGCCACTGTATCAACGCATCAATCACTAACATTACAGGGCTCTCACTTGTATTGATCGCTAACGTCGGACAGGCCAGACGTGAAATGGACAAAATAAACTTCAAATACGGGAAATAAATACGAAGGTTCGTTCTAAAAACCGGGTCATCAAGGTACGAATTAGCATGAAATAGTTGTGCAAGAAACCCGAACAACCAGAGAAACTTGCTCAAGACCCGCCCTGTATCCGCGCCTACCACGGCTGTCGGCTGCACCCGAGCGCCGCTGTGCGCTGCACTACACCGCGCTACACCACGTTACACCCGCGTCCGCGGCCGCCACTACGGCTTTTCAAGCCTCCAAAGCCGGCGTTGTGTTCCGCGACCGCCCTCGTCTCAGGGTGCTAGCGGCCGAGCCGGCCGTTTTCACGGCTTCTGCGGCCTTCCCCTTTCCCTTTGCCTTTGCCTTTGCCTTCAGTGATGCTTTGGCAATGGCCACAGCTACAGGCGCTGCACTCTTGTCCTGTCGCAGCCGCACTGCCTTGGCCGCCCGTCCACGCGCTTCGCGAATGACACGCAGCCGTTTTCCTGTCGGGTCGGTCGGGTCGCGGTCGTACTCGGGCACGACCGACTGTCGGAGCTGGTCATCGTCGTCATCGTCCTCGTCCCCAGCGGCACTTTCCTTCTTCCCAGGATGGTAGGAGGGGTCGCCGGCCTTTTTCTTCGGCGTGGACTTCTTTCTTCGGCCAACCTCCTCCTCCTCTTCCTCACCCTCCTCTCCCTCCTCGGCATCATCCTCCTCTTCCCCCTTTGGTGGCTTGTAGGATGGATCGGCGACTTTGGGTGCTGTCGCCCGCTTGCGCTTCTTGCCTGCAGACGCACCCGAGAACACACTATCGTCGTTCGCATCGACTTTGCTAGGGGTACGGCTGCGGCTGCGGAGCGGTCTGTTTCTGTCCGTGGGCACCTCTGCTTCTGCGCCCAACTGGGACACACCCGGCTCCTTTTTCAGGATGCTGTGCTTTTCCACCATGTGCCGCAGCTTGTCCTCGATGGTGTCGTGGGACGCAAACTTGTGTAAACAGGATGAACAGATGTTTAAGGACGCCAAGTCCGGTTCTGGGTCAGTGCCATCCGCGGTTGTTGGAATGGAGGATATGCTTGCGAACAGAGACCTGCGTGGTGGTCCGTAGCTGTACGGCATCGATTCCAGGTTTTTGTATGAATCCTGGTAGCCCCAGATCCCTTTTTGGTATATGTCCGCTTCATACCAGTCGGCCTCCTTTTCACGCGTCACCCAGACCTCCGGCCCGACAATTTGGTTGCACACAGCCTGCCACTCGTTCTGCGTCGTCTTGGCAGACAGCAAGAATTCGGGCCGGTTGCTGCCGTCGCGCTGGCGAATCCAAATGTGATTAAGATCACGTTTGCTCTCGACACTAGTGCAAAACCGCTTGTCTTGGTACTCCTTGTACTCCTCGTAGTCTGGATTGTTGGCGTCGTCATGGATGGCACCCAGGATGGCCTTAACACCGTTAAAGAACGTCTCATACGGGCCATCAATTTCAAAGGCAAAGGAGGCGGTCTTGTCGCCTGGTTTCTCCACGTGAGCCGTGTATGTCGAGTAGTTGGGCTGGATTGACACAATGGATGGTGGCTCACGGTACCCGGTTGTGGTAAGCTCCAGCGACGAGCCCGAGGTTGGCAGTGCCGGTACTGTCACGAACCATGCTGTGGGCCCCCAAATTGCGCCCACAGGCCAAACGTTCACATCCTTGAGAAGGCGGCGCTCCTCGGCGGTGGTGCCAGCTGTCAGCACGCGGTCAATGCAGCGAGCCAGTGTAGTGTGAAAATGTTCCTGGATGCCACTTATGGGTTCGCTGTCGGTGACTTCAGGTCCGACTGCTTCAGACGCATCGCTGCTTAGGCCTGGCAAGAAAACGCAGACTGTCCATCGGGGCAATGGCTCCATGTCAAATGTCGCGTACCGCGAATGGTGGTCCATACCGTCATAGGTCGATTTAAATAAGTTGCCGGCCAGCGAATCGGCAACCTGCTGAAAATGTGCAGAAGTAAAACCGAGGCCGCCATGGGTTGTGAAGGGAACGAATGGAACCGCTGGGCCAGACCGCCAACCCCCATCGTGCAAACCTAAGCGTGAGTGGGCCACAATGGAACCGGGTGTGCCCGAAGCCAGAGCGTGGCCAGCACCGGGTGTGAGAATGCGTGCTGCAACCTGCATCCAGCGACCATATTGGTTGGAGCCCAGCCGATAGCGCGCCGTGTAGACATTCGGAGATCCTATACGTATTTCCTCGCGGTATTCAATGTGGAGGGGCAGATACGCAGCATCTCCAGAGTCTTCCCTGCGACCGCTCAACGCCGACCCGTTGACGATGCATTTTACCAGGTAGGGCGATGGTCGCCAGTGCCAAAGGTCGGCAAGCTGCTGGTCAGGGGCATGGACAAATGGTACGAGTAAACCGTCATCGTCTTCGCGTTTGTCGGGAATTTCTCTGCGGCCGTGGCGCGATTCTAGGATCGATAGGCGGATCTTGTCAAACGCGAAGGGACCCGAACCCTCATCGGGCCCATGCTGGCTGAGGCCGTGGTAAGTCTCTTGGACGACTGCTGCATGGTATCCGCCGACGTACCCTTTCAACAGAGAGATGCTGATTTTCTGGGTCGCACCCATGAGACGGAACACGGCGTCAACAAACGTCATGGGGTCTGCCAAGTCAAAACGAACGGCACCTTGGTAGCCGTACAAGAATGCACGGGTGGTCCGCACCGAAAATGTCTTGCCGAACGACCCGACACGGACTGTCTTCATTCTTTTGACCACCTCTGCACCGCCAAGAAGACGAGGAACAGTTCTCGCAGGAATTGTCAAAGTGACGGGCTCCGCATGGTCTTGGTCTTCGCCCGTCTCTGTGATGTCCGAATCCGAAAACGCATCCGTGTCGCCCCACGGCATTGGGGAAATATCGGCGCCGTTGGTGTTATCGGTGCTATTGGTGTCATCTCTGGCTTCCAGTGGCGGCACCGGCACACCAAAGTAGGACATGGCAAGCGTCATGGCTTCGACATGTGTCCGGTTGAGAGGCGTGGCGGCAGGAAGGCAAAAGCCACCGTCAGAAGGGGAAATCTGCAGGCGTCGCTTCGTATAGAGCTGACGGTGCTCTTGTTGCAGCCGGTACAGCACTGCGTTTTGGTCACGAGAGACGGTAAACAACAGATCGCACTCGTTCTGCGAGAGCCCTGCTTGCATGGCAAGCTCCTGCAAGGTCACAGGGTTGTCCTGGTCTTCCAGACGAGCTCGAAGTGCGGCTACGAGCCCGACAAAGTCTGGGTCATCAGAACGGATGGATGACCGCCGGCGGTGAGGCGAGGACGTCGGTAACGGCGGGGGCAGACCGCTGATGCCGCCACAAAACTCGACGCCCATCTCACTAGTTTTGGACTGCGGCGTGGAAAACGAGGGCCACCAGAACATGCTGACGACGAATAACAAAATGGGGATTGGGTAATTGGTTAAGATGGCAGCAAGTGAGACGTTCGGAAGTGTGAATTGTTCCTCGGGAAAATTTGTGAAATAAGACACAAGTGAAAAATTGAGGAACGGACACGATACACATAAAGTACAGGAAGAACAGAATGAAGGTCCAATATAAATAAGGTCGCGGGCACAAAGTAGAACATGCTTACCTGTTCTCATCTTCAAAAAAAAAATACTATGCCATTTACGTGGCACAAGACGCCTAGAATTGACCTCCGTCTATTCTTACATCCCTTTGATGGTCGAATGTATCACACCACACAAAGAAAGGAACGGTTGTGCCTCAAGAGATAATGTTGGGCGAACAAATTTTCCCAAGGCGGACAGTTTAGCACACTGTAGGGGACTTGTATTCCGGTTTCGTCAAAGCCCAGTTGGTAATTCTTTGTTTTGCTCTGCTGTTGTCAAGCGGCTTCAGGTTGGGAAACGATCCTTGGGCTCGATGCGGACACAGGGATGAGGCGTCGTCGAGTTTGTTTTCGAACGCTCTCTGCCATCTAAGGGCGCAGCGTTAGTATGCAGGACGTCTGAAAGAAAAGAATCAAAAATATTGATCCAAAGGCGGGGCTGTGTTTTGATGCCGAATAGGGGTCAGGGGTTGAAAGTATTCATCTGTTGGTTGTTGTTGTTTTTGTTGGCCGATGCAGGTCTGGTGAAGAAGTCGGCGCTAACGACTTACAACAATTGCAACGCCCTTATTTTGACGAAAACGGACCAGCAGATGAACAGCATTCTTTTCACAAAGTCTGGGAAATTATCCTCCGTACCTTGTCTGCATACTGCTTCCTTTGACGCACAGGCTAGGTGGCCGTAGCTTTGCGGCCGAGAAGGAAAACTTGCAAAGTTGAGCCGCCACTGCGAGGGCGTTGTGAAACCTGGCAGAGACAGAGCTTGGCTCGGTGGGAGAGCTAGACTGTGACAGGCGAGTCGGGTTCAAATCTCACCGCGAGATCGAGTATGGTTGGAAGACAGCACAATACGGGCCATAATGACCAATGCTATTGACGAGATACCGTATTGCTTGCTGTCACCACTCTGTCCGATGGATTATCGCCGAACAGGAGATGCAGCCAAAGGGCTACAAATAAAGTCAGCCGACTTGACCACGGTTGTTTTGGCCACAGATAAACAGACATAGTCATATATTCGACGGTCATATTGGCTTCGAGCGAGTCGACAAAAGCGACGGCTTCGGCAGCCTCAGCCGTGCCGTCAAGTGTCGTTCCGCCATCCTGTTAGCCGGCCTGGTGAGAGGGTGCAGTTTGAAAGCAAACAAGCCGCCGCGCGTTGAATGTGATGATGACAGAAAGCAGTGACATTGGAACTGGAAATTAGAAAAGGACAAGAAGAAAAGAACACATATTAAGCCCCTGAATTTTGCAACATCTTGTGGTCTTCCTAGCTGAAAAGGGCAGTTGTACATTCGCACCTTCCTTCAGTCTGCTGGACTTGATACTGGACAGGAAGCTAACTGCACTATTCATTTTATGGCCTTGTGGCGCTTTACACGCAACTTTCCCCGCCACAACATGGCTATTGACACGGCCTTCACTCTGCTGACGGCTAGCCAATAATACCTCACAATTGCATCCAATGGCCCCACTCTGGAGCTTTCACCGGCAGTCGCATGTGGACGGGCTTATCTGATTGGCGGAGCAGGGTTCGTGCGGTTGGGCTTGCCAATGGCCAAAAGGGAAAAAAAGCGACGCAAAAGCCGACCGCGATCATACCACGACTTGATCTCACGACCACACATTCTGGTCAACTGCCTCTTCTACCAGCACCCGTCGCTTCCTTTCCCCTCTTCTCTTGGGAGAATGCGCCGTCGCGGCCGTGGCGTGTAGACAACAATGCCGCCGCCAGGCCAAGTATTGCCTCTGCTCCGCAAGGGCGGATGTGCTGTCGCATCGACCCTGACATTGCGGACGGCAGCAAGTACAGGCACATGCCGACGGGTGTGGCCGGCGCGGACGCAAACACAGACAACACATGTGCCACAGTTATTATTACAACCTCTGCACTGCCACCATGGCTTTTCGACGTCACGACGGGCACCCTCTGCTTCGGCAACAGCTGGAGGCCGTGGGCGGGGTGACGGATCTGCATCTTCGAACAGCGACAACGCCACGCCATTCGAAGACGAGCACCTGAAGAAGAGCTACTTCCTGTCCAATACGCTCATGGACCGTGTGGCCGGCCTCAGCCCCGGCTCGTCTCTTTCCAACTCCCCCGACCCCCACAACCCGCATGCCAACGCCGAGGCCCTTCCACATCGCCGGCGCCAAGCCGCACGACGGCAAGCCAAACTGGCTGCTGCTGCTGCTGCGTCGTCCACTTCGTCCTCGACTGTCCCCTCCTCGGCCGTCTCCCCCGAAGAAACCTCCGCCTCCCACTTCGCCCCCTCCTCATCGTCCGACCTTCCCGAAAACGCCTCCGCCATCCTCAGTGACATGGCCGCTCGCCAGCCCACAACATCGATTCGGCGCCTGGCATCGTCGCTGCTCTCGCTCGCCAAGCCGCGACTGACTGTGCTTGTCGTACTGACGGCCATGGCGCCGTATGCGCTGTACCCGGTGCCGTCCTTCTTGTCCAACGGCCTGCTCGAGACGACACCCTCCCTCTCGCCGCTGACCCTCTTGTTTCTGACAACGGGCACGGCCCTCTGCTCGGCCTCCGCCAACGCGCTCAACATGCTGTACGAGCCCGACACGGACGCGCGCATGTCGCGCACGCGCAACCGGCCGCTCGTGCGCATGCTCGTCAGCCGCCGCGCTGCGCTCTTGTTTGCCGTGGGCTGCGGCGTGGCGGGCGTGGCCGCTCTGCAGTGGGGGGTCAACCCCACGGTGGCGTTCCTGGGCGTGGCCAACATTGCGCTCTATGCAGGCGTCTATACCCCGATGAAGCGACTGAGTGTCCTCAACACGTGGGTCGGCGCCCTCGTCGGCGGCATCCCGCCGCTCATGGGCTGGGCCGCCGCCGCCGGCGAGTCCGCCGCCACGTCGTCGGCCCGCGAGCTGCTGTTTGCGCCCGACGGGTCGAGCGCCGGCGGCTGGCTGCTGGCCGCGCTGCTGTTTGCGTGGCAGTTCCCGCACTTTATGGCGCTGTCGTGGGCCGTGCGGCACGAGTACCAGCGGGCGGGCCTGCGCATGCTGGCGTGGGTGAACCCGGCGCGCAACGGGCGCGTGGCCCTGCGGTACGCCGCCGCGTTCTTGCCCATCTGCGTCGGGCTGTGCCTGGCCAACGTCACGTCGTGGAGCTTCGCCGTCACGAGCCTGCCCGTCAACGTGTGGCTGGTGCGCGAGGCATACCAGTTCTGGCGCTTCGAGGGCCACCAGGGCTCCGCGCGGCGGTTGTTCTGGGCGAGCGTGTGGCATCTGCCCGCGCTGATGGTGCTGGCCCTGCTGCAAAAGAAGGGCATGTGGACGCGCGTCTACCAGAGTGTGTTTGGACAGCCCGTGCTGGATGATGACGACGAGTTGGATGACGACGACGACGACGACTACCTCTGGGAGGACGAGGGCAAGACGGGGTCGGTCCCAGCCGTCGTGCCAGTGGCTGCCTCGCCGACATCCAAATAGCAGAGCTATGTTATACCATCGTGAAGACCAATAATTATTGCATAGTAGAGGGAACATAATCTGGGCAGGTGTTTGTTTGCATTGTACGATAGCGGGTTGGTAGGCATCAAAAGGAGCATCTTGGCTGGATAACAGTTCCGTTTTCTTAATTTTGTTACATCCACGAATAGATTGTTAATATCAACCTCGTCCTCGCTTTACACGGCAACGACAAAGAACGACCATGTAGTATACACAGGTACGATCATCTCTAATCCTACCTGTTATGTTTCTATTGATTTTAAGTTGATGTCAGCAGTCAGTTCAGGCGTTTTACTCTTTTCAGAGCCGGCCAAGCGAGCTCTTTTCGTGTGCTCGATTTGACACCGTTGGCCTAGCTTTCGTTATCCTGCGTCGATTCAACCGGCAACGTTGTAACTGCCCTTTACTTTTGTAACGTCATCAGATATTCTCGGAAATAATATCCTCTGGATAACGACTAGAGTACATAAAATCAATAACTGAATAATGGTATACACGTTTTCGGATGTTTCAGGATCTTGTCAAATTGATTCAGATTCAGGTATAGTAAATGTAAATTGCGTCGTTCAAATAACTGTACAAAAAAAGAGCAATGTAATTAGGGACCAACCAAACCAGATCGTGGTAAACGCCAGAGCACCTGTCCTGTTTTGCTGTCATTAAATGCACCTAAACGCCGTCTCCAAAATAACCGCCAATAACCAAACCCAATAATAATGAACACAATTCCCAAAAATCAAATAAAAAGAAGAACTGAAACTTCAAGAAACCAGCCGCCCACCGTTAATGCACAAAAAATGACGAGACAAATGAAAGAGCGTAAAAACAGACAAATGAAATTGTAACTGTAGCGTGTTGATCACCGCCGGTGAAGCAGCGCGTCAATACCCATATCGGGCGACAGGCGGTGGCTGTGGTGGGCCTGCTGCTGTGCTGGGTGGCCATGGTGCTGGTGATGGCCCATGTACGGACTGACCATGGCTGCGCCGCTACCGGTGGATGGGACTGTACCAGCGCCGCCCGAGAAGCCCGTGGAGGTGGCGGTGTAGTAGTCTGGATATGTGGCACCAGGCGAGCCGACCTCCTGCTGGGGCACCACGCTGGGACTGCCCGCCGAGGATGGCACCTGGAGGTGGGAGTAGCTGTGCGAGTGCGAGTGGGAATGTGAATGCGCGTGCCGCCGCGACGGGGCCTGCATGTGGTGCGTCGTCTGCACCGACACCGTGCTGCTGTTGCTGCCGCCCGACACCGACCGGTTGCCGGTACCCACGTTGCTGCCTGTGCTGCCACCTGGAGAGCCATGGCCGTCGATCAAATTGTCACCGCTGCCGGCCTCTCCACCACCACCGCCGCCGCCGACGCCCTCGACACCACTCCCCGCCACAAGGTGCGCGTGGCCGTTGCTGCCGACGACCATGCTGGTGCCGAGCAGGTTCTCGTCGCCGGCATAGGCAGGCAGCCCCCCCACACCGACATACCCCTGCTCGATCCGCAGCCGCCGCGAGGACGACCGCGACACGCCCTGCAGGTTCTTGAGCCCGGCATTCATGCACTTTTGCTCCACCGTCGTCCACTTCTCGCCCGTCCGCTGCGCCAACGGCGTCCACATTTCGCGGCGCATGTGCATGTACTCGCGCGCCAGCTGCTCCATCTTGCGCGCGTCAAAGTCGTTGGTGGCGTTGCGGCGCTCCATCAGGCGCTCGTGGCGCTTGCGGCAGGCGTTGGGGGTCTTGCCGGGGAACTGCATCTGGATCTGTGCCCAGTTTTCGCCGCGCGCGCGGGCCTGGAGGAGGGCGTCGTCGTCTTGCGGGGTCCAGGCACTGGAGGACGCCCGGCCGCTGCCACCGCCGCCCGGGGCGGTAGACTGAACTGAAAAGTTGGCCGAGGCCGAGCGGGCGCCACTTCGCGACATGCGGCGACCGTTGCTGGTGACGACGGTCCCGGGGAGGTTGCCGCCGAGTGTCAAGGGGGGCCCGACGGCAAAGGGTTCTTGCTGCTGGTAGGAGGCAACGGCAGCCATGGCGTTGCTGCCGAGCGTACCGGCCGTCGAGGTCGACACGCCCTCGGGAAGCTGGTCGTAGTAGCCGACGGCACCATTGGTGGAGGCCACGCCTGGGCCAGAAAGGGACCCGATGCGACCGTGATGGTAGTAGGAGGGCATGCCTGCTTGGTGATGATGCGACTCGAGAGAGGAGGGAAGTGCAGTGTAAGACTCGGAGCTAGCACTGGAGGTGCGGCTGAGTCTGCTCATGTCGATGGGACGAGAGTACGAAAGTAAAAAAAAGAATGGAGACAGTGACAAACTGAAAATGTAGAGAATGCAGTAGGTACAGACAGGGAATTTGTAGAGACACGAGTGGAATGAAGTGAGTGGATTGTGTGTGTGCGGTCGCGAGCGAGAGGAAATTAGTGATTATCACTATGACTTGTGTAAGTGAGAGTAATGATACGGAAAATGACTGTGTATATGGAGCGAATTGGGAAAGTAAAAACGCAAAAGACGGTGAAAGAACACTATGTCGGTTCGTATCAAACGAACGACGACGACAAGAAACGAAAGATGAATCGAAAAGTACACGACACACAGACGGACAATGAAGAACAAGAAGCAGAAAGAAAAAAGAACGACGAAAAGAAAGGGTTGATCTTGGTATCTTGAAATGGTCTGACGAAGGAAGAACCAAAAGAAGAAATGGACAAGGCCAGGCCGGCCTTCTTATAAGACAAAATGAACGACGAGACGAGTGGATAAGGTGTATGTGTGAGTGGAACGATATGACACAAACGTACAAAACGGCTAGAGACCAAAAGGCAAAAAGCATAAATCAAAAATAGAGCGCAGGGCCAAGGATGGCGACGGCGTCTAACAAAACGCAGCAGCCGATCGATTGACAGTCGACGACAGACTGCCGGGTAGGACAGGAGCCGCCGAGGGAAGGCTGTGTGAGACAGTCGAGAGGAGTAAATAAACCGAGACAGAGACACACAAAAGAGTGTAGACAGAAGGCGGGCTTGCCACAATGTCGAATGATGTTGCCTTCACAAGCAAGAAAGACGGCCGTAGACTGTGCAGTCCCTTCCAGGCGTCTACAGGACGTGTAGGAGATATTTTTGTGTAGCAGCAGCGCGTGTATTTTTTCTGTTATTTTTAACTCCACAGATATGCACGGCGGAAATGAGGGTATTCCCAGCGGGTGGAAGAGTGATCTGAAACAGCGAGACAGGTAGGGGGACAAGAAAGAAGGAATGGAAAGAAGCAGATGAAACCAGATAGTGTACCCAAACATACGAGTCGACGGCCAACGGGCCTCTGATATTGGCTGGACGGCGTGGAGAGACGTCCAGCCGGTTTGTCTGGTATGTTTATCGGTGGTGTACGTGCAATCTTGGGCGGCTAGATGTTGTTTGGGAGGACCGTGGAGTGGGCCTGGGGAAGGCACAGTAGAAGCAAAAACGAAGCACTGACGAGCTTGAAAGAGCGTGTGAGAGTGTGCAGGGTATCGAGAGAAAAAGGAAAAAAGAAGAAAGAAAAGCATAAGAGTGGCTGGAGAGGCAAAGGAGACGGGGGTACGGGGAAGAGGATGGGCGCCAGATTGGGCGCCTAGCTGTTTTATGTACGATGGAGCTGTAAGTTGGGACGTACGTGAATTTGCAAGAAGGCCAAGAAGGGAAAAGGAAAGAACAAATTCTACTCCATTTCTGGAGAAATCGGGAGATTTCTTGACCGCGGATGGTAGTCTTGGAGACCACCATGCCTTTCACTCTACGGAAAGGTACGGCGTGTTGACGAACATACCAAAAAGGGAAATGTCGTTGAGCAGACGAGGCAGATGTCAGGACGAAAATGTAAAAATAACTAGTGCAATATCGGACTACCATATTAGCTGTGTGTACAGCACCCTTGCTATATTGCAGGAATTTGTTTTCTGAAGACGGGTAGTTGACGACATGCGATCTTGTACGTCAAAGCAATCTAACAGACAGCTCTGAAAGGTCTGCGAGGCGCGCAGGGCAAGCTTGGAAGCCGGCGGCGGCAACAGAAAGGGGAAAATAAATTGGCAGGTTCAAAAATAGCATGGAAAGAAGCCATCCGGGGAAGGACAGGACAAAACGAATGAAAAGATCGGGAAACCAAAGGAAACACACGCGGTAGACGAGCCGTCCACGTTCCAAGAACACTTGTCCGTGGTTGTTCCTGGTTCCTGCAGGCAAGAGACGCGCCAATTTAGATTGCCGCCGGAAACATGATCAGACAGCTCTGTGCTTTGGCTCTTGGGCTCTTGTCTGTTGGCTGTTGGCATTTCTGCAGGAATAGATCCCAAGGCGTCAACAGATCTCGAGGATGTGGCCTGCACGAGGCCTGATAGATGCTGTGTTACGATGTTTGGAGAGAAGCAAAATCGAACATCAAGATGTTTGTATGCCATGTCAATTGCTGGCAAATGGCGTTGCGTGGCGCCGATTGTTCAGGGGTCTTTGAAACAAAACAAATCCACTGTCTGTCCAGCGGCGGTCCACTAAAGCCCACAGCCGTCCACTGTAGCGGCGAGCGGCTAACCCCGACAAAAGCGTCTGAGCGAACGGCATCGACGCCAAGGATGCACAAGCACCAAGCCAAGCACGCGACAGAAAACAGACGATTGAGCCCTCATCCGCTGTGCTTTATTTGGCAAAACTTTGGGGAGAAGAGGACAAAGACTCGAGGGAAACATGAACTGAAAAATGGTATCTAGACTGGGCTCAATTTGCTTGACGTTTTTTGGGTTAATTTGCAATATTTGCCAAAGTGAAAAGAGGCTTTGCGCTGTTCACCCAGCCGCGCTCCCTCTTCTTCAGCGGCTTTCGTTTTTGCGCTGTTTCTATTTATGGCACATCACGTGGAGCGCCCGCCATTGGACAATTTGGACAACGCGAGGAAATTGAGCGTACCGCCAACATGGAAACCCGGAACCGCTGTCAAACATTTACCACCTGCAAAACATCGCGACGTCAATTAGACGCCCGCATCTCTGGCGTCTCGCTTGCCTCTCCCCGCTCTCTTTCTCGACGAGTGCCCGCCTTCTCTGGTCAGGATAGCGTCCTCTCCAGATATTCTTGTCTTGTGAGCTCAGCCACAATGATTGAGTTCGTTGTGTCGAGGTCATGCGCCGGTTATGCCAAGTACTGCACAATTTCAGAAGCCCACGAGACCACACCAACAGCTTTCCTGCGCGATATACATCTAGATGCTCCCCTATGTTTCAGGGACGACAAGCACCGACCAGATCGATTGGTCGGGGCCTGGCCGTGGCCATACGAGACCTTGTTTAACGAGCCGTGGACATGAACATGCCAGCTCGTAGCCGGGTTTAGCGACATACCGCTCACAACACTTTTTATGACATAAGCACCCTGAAATTGCGTGACAAGATTCGGAGGTTCTTGTAATCTGCCACGGGGACGTGGCATCGCGGTCGCTCCTTCTGCTTTCGTCTTCTCGAACAAGGTCCGCAAAGCGCTCGGGAAGCAGGAGCGGGCCAGGCCTAGCGGCCGCAGCTTCGTATGAACGACAAGCCAAGTGCCACAATGTCGTTCATAAATCCCACGATGGCTCTCATAAACGACAATCGAGTACCGTGTGCTTCTGTTGTTTAGTCGGACAAAGTAAACAAACTCCGCATGCCCGGCGCGTCGAAGAAATCGGATTTAGCGTCTGACGGTTTGCTGCTGACGCTTGTAAGTGCCTGTGATTTCCGATTTTGGTTGGTGGATTGTAGCACTACATGCGCCCAAACCTAACCTGGTATAAGTCCGTTGGAAGATATCATGTCGGCGGCCAACAAAAGCATAAAATCGGCAGTGGAAGCGACGAAACGAGGAACATCGATTGGCGATGGCGAGGCTGGACATGCCCACCCTTTTATGTGGTGCCTCGCGGTCTGCACTCGGTTCTTATCTTCAAAAACGGAAGTGCAATTCGCACATCAGCTTTTGTCACCGTTTCTCGACCAGTGTTGTGGTGCAAAACGCATGACGGTATTGATTGTCCTTACTTGATGGGATGGTGTCTGCCGAAAGGCCAAGAAAACGGCAAGAATAAATGAAGGATCGTCCGAAACGGGCACGGACAGATATGTACGGAGTTGGGGGAAAACCGCCGAAATCTGCAGGCCGTGTCTTGGCAGATTTACCAGGGACCCTTCTTTTTTTTTTTTTTGTTCATTGTCGGAGCGTCCCCGTTCGTTTCTCCATCTCGACACAACGTGGAGAGAGTTGTCGACCGGACCATGAAGGGATTACAAATGAAGCCTGACGTGTGAGCAGAATGTTCTCATGAGCATTTCTCAATATGTCTACTGTGCATTCACAAGACGAGCCGGCAATGCTATCCGGCCGGTGGAAAACCAAGTGTCTCCAAATCCCTGGACACACGAAAAGTGCGATAGAGGAACAGAACGGTTGCCATACCCCAGAGAAGGCCCGATATCCTCTCCACTTGTCCTCCGCCTTCTCCTCACCCTTTTGACTTTTGCCGCAATGGAGGAAAGTCTTCTCCGTATGTTTCGTTCTTTCTAGCTTCTTAGCGCCGGTTCTCGATTTCGATTCACCCCCAGCACTCCCCCATTTACCCCATTCTCGACTCTCCATCTTTCATTTAGCCTGAAGTGAACCAGCCCCCACTTCACGACTGCCGTCATCCAAACCGCCACGAGGCAACATCACCCGAAGAAAACTGTCTGACTGTGTCTCATGATTGGACACTCCAGGAGTCTTCTCCAGTGGCCACCGTTAAATCGCCGAAAGTTGACTTTTGCCGGGGGGCAATTGCCCAGTCTTTCATTCCTTCTCTCCGACAGTCTCGCCGTTTTGACTTTGACGGTGTGCAGTGCCGTATTGCCGCTACAACAAGCCACAAATGCATCCCGTTGTTGCTCGTACCAGACTTGCGTTGTGTCTGGTAGCATAATCTTTCACCTCCACGCAACTAAGAAACGGAACGGAACAGAAAACCTTCATTTTAGTCCTTTCTAATTTTTTTTGCTTGCTTTCTTCGTTTATCGAATGCCCATCCGAGATCGATCGCGTTGGCTGAAAGGCTAGTCAAAAATGGAATAATCGAAACGCCACAAAGACAAAAAATCTCCTTTGCTTCGTTCCTTAGCCTTTCTTGGCAGCTTTCAATCTTGGCATGCCGACTGCTGGGTTTCATGGAACGACGACTCATGTTTAATGCTCCAGTCGTTCGTAGCGGCCGTCTTTCGTTACTCCAATTGAAACTTTCACTTTTGGCGTTGCATTGAGGTCCGGGTAATGGCAAGGAGGCCTTACCACAGAAGAAGAGGAAAAGAAGGCCAATAATAAGAGCAACTCTAGCCCCACTGCCACGGAGTTTGTTGTCTTCGGATAATCATACCTCGTAGTTCGCCATCAACTTTAAGGTGTGTCGGCCGTTTTGGACATTTTTTAGTCCCCAGTCGACCTCGTCTGCAATTTACCCGGCAAACTGGGCACCGAAATGAGGTGCCTAATGACATTGACTGGTAGTCGTTCTCCGTACTGACTCCAAATGATCGCCATTTATCCCGTATCCTGGTCTAGTGTCTCGTCGTTTTGTTCCCCTCTCCAACATAAGACTGCAGCCTTCTTCGGTCCGCTGTGGATCCATTTCACGTGCGCTCGCAAGCGACTACTTTTCGTGTTTGTTCTTGCGCCGTTGTCATGTTCTCACGTCGCCAATATCTGTGACGGACTCTGTGTGCTGAAGAAGCGAGTATCAAAGCATTTTGAACCTGTAGACATGTAAACACCAACAACGCAGGACGCAACATATTCTTCCCGTGCACCGCTTCCGTCTTTGTAGCACTCGCTGTTCCACGCCGGCGACCCAAAGACAATCTACGTCCCATATTGAGGTACATGGGATCATCGCCAGGACCTGCATGCGCCGGAACGACACCGTCTCCATGTGGTAGGATGCCAGGCCATTGACACCCACCCGTGCCACGTTGACCGAGAGTGGTGGACTGTAAAAACAAATCAACCGCCTAGTCTAAACGACGGGCGCCTTAAAATTAATGAAAAAAGAAGCTTTCATCCTTGTCGCGTACCGCGTATACAGACTTCGTATACATCAACCAAGGTCACCTCATCCCGGCCGCGTGCATGGATCGCCGTTTCTGGTCCTCCCGTCCCGTTTTTTATTCTTTTATTATTTACGGTTTTATTAGTGTGTTCGTCTTCTTAGCCGTAATCACACCCTCCCATTCGCACCCTTCGACCGTTTTGGCCGTCCTTGTCCTCGAGTCACCTCGCTTCCGTTCATCCAGAGACTCCCAGAGTTCGGGTCCTCGCCCACTTCCCCTCAAACGAGCTGGACCCATCCTTTTCCCCAACTTATAATAAAGCTGTCCAAGCTGTCTCTCTTTGCCTTTTTTTCCTTTCTCCCGTTCTTGCTTCTCTGTTTTCGCCTCTTTGCTGTGACTGGAACAACTTCCTCCCATTGTCTCTTGGCGCTCTTCGTTTTTCTCAACCTGTGTTACGGCCTTGGCTCTTGGACATTTGTTGCCATCACCCACACCCATCGACCCCACGTTCAACTTCGTGTCATATCCCCGTCCTCAACATGGTCGGCGGCGGCGGCGATTCCGGCGGCTTCTACGATGCGGCCCTGACGCGCCGGCAGGCCCTCATGGGCGCCAGCGGTGCGCGTGCGCTGCTCAAGAACTTCCGTGTCTTTGCGATTGCGGCGTTTGCCTGCATTGGCGGTGTCCTGTACGGCTACAACCAGGGCATGTTCTCGGGCGTTCTCGCCATGCCCGCGTTCCAGCAGCGTACGTCGTCACTTCCCTCATATCATCATCATATACGTTTGTGTTGTCTGCTGCAGAGTGCTAACGACAAGTAGACATGGGCGAATATGACCCGTTTGACCCGAATGCGGACCAGACCAAGAAGGGCTGGCTGACGTCTATCCTCGAGCTGGGCGCCTGGGTCGGCACGCTGCTGTCCGGCTTCCTGGCGGAGACGCTGTCGCGCAAATACGGCATCCTGGTGGCGTGCTCCGTGTTCATGCTGGGCGTCGTCATCCAGGTCACGGGCATCAAGGCCGGCTACCAGTCGATCCTGGCGGGCCGCTTCATCACGGGTATGGGCGTCGGCAGCATGGCCATGATTGTCCCCATCTACAACTCCGAGGTCGCGCCGCCCGAGGTGCGCGGCGCCCTCGTCGCCACGCAGCAGCTGGCCATCACGTTCGGCATCATGATCAGCTTTTGGATCGACTACGGGACGAACCACATCGGCGGCACGGAGCTGGGCCACCAGACGGACGCGGCGTGGCTGGTGCCGATTTGCCTGCAGCTGGCGCCGGCGCTGGTGCTGTTCATCGGGATGCTCTTCATGCCCTTCAGCCCCCGTTGGCTCGTGCACCATGGCCGCGAAGACGAGGCGCGCAAGGTGCTGTCGAACCTGCGCGGGCTGCCGGCGGACCACGAGCTGGTGGAGCTCGAGTTCCTCGAGATCAAGGCGCAGTCGCAGTTTGAGAAGCGCACCGTCGCCGAGCACTTCCCCCACCTGCGGCAGCCGACGGCCTGGAACACGTTCAAGCTGGAGTTTGTGGCCGTCGCCGCGCTCTTCAAGACCAAGAGCATGCTCAAGCGTGTGGCCGTGGCGACCATTACCATGTTCTTCCAGCAGTGGACGGGTATCAACGCTGTTTTGTAAGACCCCTCTTTCGTCCCTGCCCTCTCAACCCAACAGAGTATTCCTTGTGGCCTCCGAGTGTCCTGACTAACCTCGTCTCTCTAGGTACTACGCCCCTACCATCTTCCAGCAGCTCGGCCTCAGCGGCACCACGACGTCCCTCCTGGCCACCGGCGTCGTCGGCATCGTCATGTTCGTCGCCACCATTCCCAGCGTGCTCTGGATCGACCGCATCGGCCGCAAGCCGGTCCTCACCATCGGCGCCATCGGCATGGCCACCTGCCACATCATCATTGCTGTCATTGTCGCCAAGGACGACAACCGCTGGAAGACCGAGGCGGGCGCCGGCTGGGCGGCCGTCGTCATGGTCTGGCTGTTTGTCATCCACTTTGGCTACTCCTGGGGCCCCTGCGCCTGGATCATCGTCGCCGAGATCTGGCCGCTGTCGTCGCGTCCGTACGGCGTGTCGCTCGGTGCGTCCAGCAACTGGATGAACAACTTCATTGTCGGCCAGGTTACGCCGGACATGCTGACGGGCATCACCTACGGCACCTACATCCTGTTTGGCCTTCTGACGTACATGGGCGCGGCCTTTGTCTGGTTCTTTGTGCCCGAGACGAAGCGCCTGACGCTCGAGGAGATGGACATCATCTTCGGCTCCGAGGGCACGTCGCAGGCCGACTTTGAGCGCATGGAGGAGATCAACCGGGAGATTGGCCTCACGGCGATTCTCCACAACGGCAGCCCGGGCGAGGCAGCCGTCAAGTCCACCGAGCCCGGCCCAGCCGTGGTGTCTGAGAAGGAGGATGCGGCGACATATGCATAGACCAGATGGCTGTGCTATGTTTTGTGTGCGTCGTATGTCGCGTGTCTTGTGTGGGGAGGACGATGGCCATGAGCGGTATCCGGTGATGAGAGGAGACGAAGACGAGGACGAGGACGCGATCACGCTGCGGCACACCGAGGGCGACAGCCACAATGCCCGACAAAAATCAAAACTACTTGATATCCAATATCCCGTATTTGTTTATTTTTCACTTGACCCCAAATGCCCCTTAATTTTAGTTGTTGATAAAATTTAATATACCAGATTGCATGATGGGACAGCATCAAGCGACATAGAAGACAATGCAAGGTGGTCAAAAGACTCTGAACTCTTGTCTCAAGATAAGGTAGGGCTGGACGCTTTGGTGGGAGTCCTACACAGATCCAGCGCCTATGCTCGGCGCCTTTAAGCACTCCGTCCTGCATCTTTCGAAAAGGGCAACCGAAACAGAATGCCCCACAAAACGTGACAGGAGATAACGGGCGGGAAACCTGGGGAGGACTGGAGTAGTTGTAGGACCGGAACCCACCGACAAGCTGTCACATATACGCGATGCACACAATATGTCCTTGACTATCGCGGCCCATTTCATGTAAGTACATCGTACACGCAAGTTTCTTTAAAACGGCCAAGCACGTTGTCATTTGTTTCTTTTTTTTGGTTTCATTGTTTATCGTTCATGCCCTTTGATACCATGGACCCGGGACAGCCGCCGATCAAAGTGTGGCAACGCGCTGCATGGCATGGCATGTCCAAGCTTTGTTTCAGAATGCCATGTGCGTCGAAGCTGACATTGCGAATACTCTTCGTCGTTGTTGACGAGATTCGCTGTTGGGACACATACACGAGATCGGCAGGGCCCGATGCCGTATAGGCCAACCGTTGGCAAGGGACTTCGACGGCTTTTGGCTGCTGTTACGACTCGCCCCGAATACGACCTATCCTGCGTTGTATGAGACGATAGCAGAAAAATAAGGACTTGTGTATCTCGGTATCTTACAACATAAGCCTGCGACGTACGAATGTACTACTCCAGAGTCACTAGTAGGTGCAGATATGTGGAGACGGGGACAGGGCCCAGACCAAGTCGAGTCCAAGGCACGCAGCTGTGTCGTATTGTGGACATTTGGCGCAATCTCAAGCCAGCCGGAAAGGGAAGCTCGGAAAACGGCCACCGAAAGGGAGTGGAATCTTATGAACATACGTCGTACCGGGAAAAGCTGGGAGGCATGTCGTGTGAGGAAAGGAAGCTGAAACGAAGGACATTGCCTATGTGAATGTGCAGAACCTACATTTTTGTGTAATATGCACATAACGGGAAAGGTCAAAAAGGGGCTATTAAAACAGGTCACTATATTCGACCGACTATCACAGAGGTAAAGGCCATAGAACTGCAGTTACAAATCACATTTGTGGAGAAGAAAAAAAGAACGAAAAGAAAAGAAACAGTACTACAGACTCTTTCTTCCTGCCGCAATAATAAGATAGCACGTCGCAACGAATGGATCGAGGCTGCTCTTGCAGTCACGAAAATACAAACACGCCAGCAGAGCCGGAACCAGGGTAATGCATTGTACGTGTGAAGCAAACAACGGCATTGCCGAGAGGTGGGTAGAATACCGGGCAAATGGCGGTTCGTTGATGGGTGGTCGCCGGCAGGCAGAGATATACAGTGGGGGCAGTCAAGCTCGGGACCAAGAGAGGTACTGCAGTTCTCACTCATATCCCGGCATGAAAAGGTATCCCCCACGATGCTGATGTCCAATGGCGGGGATGCCACTTCGGCCGAAGACACTGTCTTGGGTTATCCCGCGCATGCGTGTATAACGCCCTGCATCTTGTTATCGCATAGGTCGTTGGACCAAGATAAAGGCAGTCCTAAACACAGGCATTGTTAAGCAATATTTTGTTTCGACTTTTGACTCGATAATCAGACGGTAGCTGTCAGTGGTCGTGTGGCTTGCCCGTTCCAGCTGATGATAAGCGTGAAGAAGGTAACTGACAGGGGTGGCCTTAATGGTAGACTGAAAGGGGGGTGGAGTGAGACTGAGAGGAATAAAACTGCCCGATAGCAGAGAGCATCGTATTTGCTTGTTCGACGGCACATCCAGCTGCGTGAAATGTTGACGACATGGCGAAAGCGTGAACGGGCCAGATGTTTGCGTACCGACGAGGACAATAATGCGTAGCCAAGATGTTATGGGGCCAATGGGAAAGGCACGGACACGATGAAGAAACGACGACAGGACCGTCGACGGCAGAGTTCCGACGCAAATTCAACACAATCAACCTTGTTGACAGCTCCCAATCTCAATGCCAACGCGAGCTCAGTTATCCTCGATCAGCCAGGCTCTGGATTGTTTTCTTGAGAAGCCATGCGGACTGCCAAGGCGAACGCTGTCTCTTTCGAGCCTTGACCCGTTTGGCTGAATTATGTCGTACTGATATATCTTGGAAACAAAAAACTGGACCGGCCGACAGCAAACCAATGAGTTGGGGAAGGAATCGTCGGCCTGGGCTAACCACAGGACGCAATTCATCAACTGTTTGTTACTACCCCCCTGAGGCTGATAACAACCGATGCTGTGATTGGCTCAGATGGTGATGTAGATACGGGAAAAGAGAAAGATCAGCCGCCCACCAGCATAAGAAAGCTGGAAAGGGAAATCAGACCTATGAATTACAAAGTCAAACGAAACAACAGACGGAGAGGGGAGAAGAGGAGGAACGAATTTAGAGAAGGAAAAAAAGACATTCAATGAGTGAGAATGGCTGCACTTGAGCCGCAGTTCTGCACAGAAAGCAATGAGAATACAGGCACGCTTACGATACAAGCGCACATTTACTTACACGGCACGAGATCTGCTTGATCGCTCGGCGGTTACAGGGTACAAGTCCCTCAGCCCTCAACCGTCGACAGGATCGAGTAAACGACTTTGTAAATGAGCGCAATCAGAACAAACACGGCGTGGGCCTGTTGGTGACGACGGGGCTCGCAGGTCACGTCTAGGCCCGTTCCAAGTCGAGATGCTGGAAACCAGCGGGTGCCAAACCCCAAAGAACACCTAGGAACTGTCAACTTACACCCACACTCCGTACCGAAGCTTCTTATCGGTACGCCCCCTGGCCGCCCGCTATGGCCCACCACGACTCGACCATCACCAACCCCATCCTTTTTGACTTTGCCCTCGTTGACGGCGGATTCGCCTAAGTCTCCACCCATCCATAACTACCTTGCATATCCGCTTGCTGCATGTTGTAGATGCCAGAGCTATTCTGCGGATGTCGTACGCCGTGCGACGTGCATGGACAGAGATACGGCGTCAGCCTGTCTCTGGTTGGCCTGCCATAGCTGTGCAACCCGTTGCAGCCAAATCAGTGGCGAGAGACGAAAAGGGAGACAAAATAAGCCAAGTGCAAAGTAGAACTTCCTGGACTCGGTCGTACCAGGGATCCCCAGCCATTGACAGACGGGAGATGGCCACCAGATGAGATAAAGAAGAATGCTCTCTGTATCGGGATCAGCAGCGAGACCACGCAAGCCGGGGTGAACTGGTATAAAACGAGGCCGTCCTGCCACGTTGAGATCTCCACTGTCGACCTGTCACTGTCGACCCGTCGACTGTGTCATCCGTGTGATGTGTGTTCACCCTCTTTTTTCCACTGATTTCTTGCCCTCTTTTCTCCACTCTCCACAATGAAGACACCGTCGTCGAGCGCCATCAAGGCGCGCTTCACGTCGCTCAGCGCGTGGGAGCTGCCCAAGGAGGACAGCGCCATTGCGCCGCCCGACGTCTGGACCAACCGCGACATGGACCCCACGCCGGCGTCCGACCAGACCTGGGGCATCTGGAGCATCATGGCCTACTGGGCCACCGACACCATCAACCTGGGCACCTGGGAGACCGCGTCCAGCATCCTGGCCGTCGGCCTGTCGTGGCGCGAGGCCATTCCCTGCATGGTCGTCGGCATCCTGTCCGTCGCCGTCCCCATTGTGCTCAACGGCGCCATCGGCTCCAAGCTGCACATCCCCTTCTCCGTCATCTCCACCTCGTCCTTTGGCTACTACTTCCGCTACTTCTGCATCGTCTCGCGGTCCGTGCTCGCCATGTTCTGGCTCGGCATCCAAGGCGCCAACGGCGCCCAGTGCATGACCGTGATGCTGACCGCCCTGGCGCCCTCGTACGCGCGCATCCCCAACCACCTGCCGGCCAACGCCGGCATCACCACCATGGGCATGTGCTCGTACTTTTTGTTCTGGATCATCCAGATGCCCCTGCTGCTGATCCACCCCACCAAGATCAAGCCCCTCTTCTGGATCAAGCTGGTGGCTGCCCCCGTCGCCGCCATCGCCACCATGGGCTGGTGCGTCCACAAGGCCGGCGGCGGCGGCGACATCTTCAAGCTCAAGGCCGAGGTGTCCGGCAGCGAATACGCCTACCTGTGGCTCAGCTGCATGACCGCCGTCACCGGCTCGTGGGCCACGCTCGCCGTCAACATCCCCGACTTCACGCGCTACGCCAAGAGCGCCAACGGCCAATTCGTCCAGCTGCCCTTTTTGCCCATCGTCTTTACCGTCTGCGGCCTGCTCGGCATCATCACCACCTCCGCCGTCAAGGTCTTTACCGGCCAGTACCTCTGGAACCCGCTCGACATCATCAGCCTCTGGCTCGACATGGGCCCCGGCGGCCGCTGCGCCGCCTTCTTTGCCGCCCTCGCCTGGTACATTGCCCAGGTCGGCACCAACATCACCGCCAACTCCATCTCCGCCGCCAACGACATGACCGTCCTCTTCCCCCGCTACATCAACATCAAGCGAGGCTGCATGATTGCCGGCGTCATCGCCGGATGGGTCCTCGTGCCCTGGAAGATTATCAGCTCCGCCTCGACCTTTCTGGCCTTTATGGGCGGCTACTCCGTGTTCCTCGGCCCCATGGCCGGCATCATCGCCGCCGATTTCTGGCTCGTCAAGCGCGGCCACATCGACATCCCCGCCCTCTACGATCCCCACGGCCGCTACCGCTTCTTCTTCGGTGTCAACTGGCGCGCCTTTGTCGCCTTTATCGTGCCCGTGTCGCCCCTCCTGCCCGGCCTCGCCGAGAGCATCAGCGGCCCCGCCAAGGTCAAGGTCAGCCAGGGCATCCTGCAGCTGTACGACTTCAACTGGCTGTTTGGCTTTGTCACGTCCATTGTGCTGTACACGGCCCTGAGCTGGGCCGTCCCTGAGCCCAAGACGCTGCTCACGGACACCATCTGGAAGCGTGGCGAGATTGAGGGCGTGCGGGAGTCGGGCAGCGACATTGAGAGCCCGTCGTCGGGCATGGATTCGAGCGGCAAGATGATGAGCGCGGAGGTGAAGTCGGTGCCTATGTAAGATGCTTTGCTGAGATTTAAGATGTTCGTATATGAATGAGAAGTAGATCTGTAGATACCCTAATTTCACAAGGAGAGTGAAGAGAAAATAATGAACTAGTTTTAAATAATTGTGAAACTTGTAAAATTGGACATTAAAAAGGAAAGAAAGGGGAAAAAAAGAAAAGAAATCAAACTGACGGCATAAATACGCGCAAATAAACTACGACAGAGTAAACAAAATAGTAATCGAAATTAAGTAGCCAATAAAAAAGACATCAAGATAAAACCCAATACTGGCACCATCCACGCACAAACCTAGTCAATCCGTGTCAGATTGTACACCAACATCGTCTTCTTGGCGCCACAGTACTCCGTGGTATTGCCTGGGCATGCGACATTGCAGAGAGTCTCGTTCACGGCGCTGCTGTTTCTTGGGTTGAACGTGTCGCCGCACCAGCACTGATCGCCGTTCTCGAGGCCTGCGTACTGGTGGTCCCAGCATGTAGCCAAACACAACTCGACCGACATGGTTGTGCGGTTCTGCACGACAAGGTCTGACAGCAGGTGGCCCGACGACGGTTCCGGGTAGCAGTGGAGGACCGTAAAATTGACATTACCAGTTGCGATAATCGGCGTCGAAATTGCTGAAGAAGAAGACGAAGACAACGAAAGGGTTGAGGATGGCGGGGTTGCTCCATCGCTGAGACTTGAAGATGTCGAGACGACAACCGAGGAGGAGGGACTGGCAAATGGCTTGGCCACTGACGAAGTTGAGACAGACGATGAAGACGACGAAGAAGGCATAGAGTTTGAAGGGACGGATTGGGAGCCTGCTGAAGACGAGGAAAACTGGCTCGCAGGAGACAAAACCGATGTCAAAGTAGTGGACGCCAAAGTCGATGACGCCGCAGCAGACGACGTCAAAGTGGGCGACACAGGTACTGGCGGTGCGGTCGGGGCCACCACCGAGGAGGAGCTGGGTGACGATGACGAGCCCGGCGTACTGCTTGACGACGACGACGACGACGACGACGAGACCGCCGCCGGTGAGTAGCTGTACACATTCAACAGGCTCGGGCCGCCGCAGAGCTCAAAGGCATCGCCGCCGCAGGCCATGGTGCACGCGCTCTCGTTTGTTTGCACGCTGCCGGCGGCCAGCGTGTCGCCGCAGTAGCACTGCGTCCCGTACTCGACGCCAAACACGGTGTAGCGGGTGGCGGTGCCCGACAGACAGTGGGCCGCGCAGGCCTCGTAGGTCATGTTGGCCGCCGAGATGGACGCCGACCCTAGCGCCCGGCCCGCGGTGGCCTCGGTGTAGCAGCCCTGGTACACAAAGTCGGTGGCGGCCAGACGGGGCTTGGGCGCGGGCGGTCCCGTGCGCGCGCCGCTCTGCAGGTACACATTCAGGCGGTTGCCGGCACCGCAGAGCTCTGCGGCGTCACCCGCACAATACGTGGAGCAGTCCGTTTCCGCGGCCGGGACGCTGCCGGGGGCCAAAAAATTGCCGCAGTAGCACTGGTCGCCGTACTCGACGCCAAAGTAGGCGTAGTCGACACAGTAGCTGGCGCACTCCTCGTAGGACATGTCGTTGTTCGTTTGGGAAAGAGCCGCGAGAGCACGGCCGGCAGAGCCTTCGGTGTAGCAGCCCTGGTAGACCCAGTCGCCGACGGTTGGTTTGGCGGCGTGGCTGGCCGTGGTGGTGCTTGAGGCCAAGATTGAGGCCGAAGACACAGCGGCCGAGAGTGAAGACGTGATGATGGCGCTCAGGGACGCCGACGTGGCCGACGTCACGGCCGTCGAAGTGTTGCGCTGGTAGACGTTGAGGAGGAGGCTTCCACCACACAGTTCCGTCTTGTTGTCTGGCGGAGGTGTCTGGTCAGCATCTGAAGTAAGAGGGGCGGACTAGAATCAACTTACCATTGCATGCCATTGTGCAGGCCGTACCAGCGACTTGCAACGCAGCTGGATTGACTGCGTTGCCAACCCAGCACTAATATGTATCAGCATATCGTAAAGAGAATCAAGTTGGCAGAACATAAAAACGTACCTCGCCTCCATACTCGAGGCCAGCAAAGATGTAGCCACCGCTGACGGCCAGAGCGAGACATGTGTCGACGGTTTCCTTCGCGACGGTCAGCTGCTTGCCAAAGGCACGGCCGGTCGATGGCTCGTGCCAGCAGCCAATGTACTGGTAGCCGTCGACGCCCGGGTTGACAACGGGCCCTCCCGTAGGTGTGGATGACGGCATCGTTGAGCTTGTACTACCGGTACCAGTCATAGACGACGACGACGACGACGATGGCAGCACGGCCGTGCCGTTGAGCGTATAGACGTTGAGCAGGAGCGAGCCGCCACAGTACTCGGAGCCGTTGTTGTTGCACGTCATGGAGCACGTCGTTAGGTCGACCTCCGAAGCGCCGGTGTTCAGCGCGTTGCCGACCCAGCACTCGCCGCCGTACTCGAGACCGGCGTACGTGTAGCCGCCGACAGCCGCAGCCGCAAGACACGTGTCGACGGTCTGGTTCGAGATAGACAACTGGTTGGTGAGCGCACGGCCTGCGGATGGCTCGTGGTAGCAGCCGACGCTCACATAGCCGTGGTCGCCAAGGTTGACAACAGGCCCACCGGGAGGCGGTGTCGGATCGCTCGAGTTGCTGGCCCCGCCGACGGCGTACAGGGAAATGTAGGCACCACCGGCGTCCGTACCCACGCCATTGCCGCCGCAGATCTGGTCCAGGCTGCCCGAGCACGGGTAGTTGCAGTCGTTCTCAGACACCTGAAGGACGGGGATGGTGTTGCCGGCCCAACACTCGCTGTTGTACTGGGTTCCGCAGTACGTGTAGCTGCCGGCGGCGCAGGCGGCAATACACATGGCTGCTGTGTTGTTACTGCTGCTGTAGAGCTGTTTCTGCAGCTGGCGACCCGGGTTGTTCTCCTTGAAGCAGCCGACATAGCGATAGACGCCCTGGCCGTCGGCTTGCAAAGGCGGGGCCTGCTCGGCGACGGCCTCGCACGCGAACTGGATGTACTGCTTGTCCCAGGAGGGATCGTTGGTGTTCATGGTCCAGTTGGCGGTGCCGTAGTACGTGTCCGTGTTCCACTGCTCCTTGGGTACGGCGCAGTAGAGGCTGGCCGTGGCGCTTTCGCCGACCTTTAAGATGGTGCCCTCGGCGAGGTCGATCTGGTTGGCGGCTCCAATGATGCCGGCCACACCAAAGGGTGGCTTGGACACGGTGAGGGACAAGGGCACGGCGTCGGCGGTGCCGTTGTTGGTGACGCGCAGGAGCAGCGACCGCGACGTGTTCTCCGTGACGTTGCCAAAGGTGAAGTTCACATTCTTCTCGTACGTGACCCAGCCAAGGCCGTCGGCGGTCTGGAATTCGAGCAGACAGGTGGCACCAGGGCCGGCGTTGGCGTCGATCTCGAATGTCTGGTTGCCGCCGTTGGTCACAACTTGCACGAACAGTGTAAAATTGCCGCCGGCAGTGGGATCAAATGTGACCTCAATATTCTGGCCGCCGTTCGCGGCAATCGTCGAAGGGAGACCAGAGAAGGTAAAGTCACCAATCTGCGTGCCGTTTCCTGTAGTAGAACCTGTCACCCAAGGGCCCGTGGCGTTCGTTTCGGAGAAGAGGATGTCCGTGATGCTGAGGGTCGAGTTGCCAAGATTTCTGAAAATGACTGGCTCCTGGACGCCACCAGGCGTGGCACCAATGACGACGTTGGTGAATGTCAAGATAGGCGGCGAAACCGAGAACAGCGCGCCTGTACTGAGGCCAGTCCCCTGGAGTAGAATAGATGCAGTTGATGCGTAGCCAGTGACGCCGTTTTTGGTAGCAATTGACACGGTGCCGGTCAACAGGCCCACCGTGGTCGGCTTGAACGAGGCCGTAAAGGTGAATGTGCTTCCCTTGGCCAAGGTGGCGGGGAATGTGGTGGTCGACGTGATGGTAAAGTCGGGGCCGTCAAGCGTCAGCGACTTTACGGTCGTGGCAATGACGGCCGTGCAGGTGACCTGGGCAGTGGCGGCCGCGTGGGCAAGGTCCAGCATGCCAAAGTTGACTGGCGTCGTGCAGTTCAGCGGCGGCGTCGTGGGCGCGCCAAATCCATAGACATAGCCCTGCGTTGTGCCCATGTACATGCGGCCATCGCCGAAGACGGCGCGCGTGAACTTGGTGGTGCCGGGCACCGAGAAATTGCGTATCTCGGTAAGGTAGCCGTTCTGGGGAATGGCGTTGTAAATGCGTAGGTTGTTCCCCTGGACATCGGTCGTCCACAGCAGACCAGTGCCCTCTTCGCTGTTGAGCGACGTGACTGTTCCGTGGCTGACACCGAGAGTGTAAGCGTTGGACTCGGGGCTGTCAGCCACCTTGATGAACAACGGCACGCCGTTGACGCACGAGAACTGAAAGACGTGTGTGGGGTACTTGATCACGTTGATGTAAATGTAACCGCCACCGCCGTCCAGCGGATACACCCCGGCGCCGGCGTAAACCGAGTTCTCGTTCTGGTACACCTGGATGACGCGGTCGCCGTTGTTGGTGCCCGTGCGGTAGCCGCCTAGGTCGTCGAGGTTGAGGAAGTAGGTCTTGCCGCTCTTGCCCGTGATGACACCAATGTGCGTGATCGCACCACAGGAGAACGTGCTCGGCAGAAGCTCCAGAGGCGAGGTGCCCAGGTCCTTGTCGGCGCCGTCCAAGGCTTGCTTTTCCTGCGGCATAAAAAAGTCGACAAGTGTCACGGACCCGTCGTCGTTGAGTGTCATATGCACAGCGGCCTCCTCGAGCGAGGTGGGCGGATTGCGGCCCGCCACGGGAATGGTGCTGAGCTGCGAGGCGAAACCGTTGCCCGTGCCAAAGAAGAGCGAGCCCTGGTCGTCTGAGGCAAGGCCACCACCAGACATCCAGATACCACCGCCGGGCGTGGTGTTGGGCACGCCATCACCCTCCGTCGCGTACCGCTCAACGACGGTGCCGGTCGTCTTGTCGAAGCCCATGAGCCAGCCCGTAAAGTTGTACTGCACGCAGTGAGACGCGAAACCGGCGTAAATGTACTGGCCCGAGTGGAGCAGGGCAGGCCGCTGGTGGTGGATGCCGCCGTTGAAGCTGCGAATGGGGTTGTTGCGCGCGACAATGCCCTCGAGGTCCACCGGGAAGTTGGGACGCTCTGTCAGGTCGTTGACATTGAGAGCATGCAGGTAGTAGCGGCCGTTGGACTTTCCCTGGGCGCCGGTTCCTCCGTTTTGGTCGGCATACGTCTTCGCCATGTAGTACACCGTGTCGGTATCCGGGTCGATGACCCCCGTGGACGTGATGCCAATGAGGGGGTTGATGTCGACACAGCCATCCAGATCGGCTGTCAGAAACGGAACGGCCAAGTTGCGGGACAGGAGGATCTTGCCCGTCGTTGCATCCAGCTTGTAGACATTGTTTTGCGTAGTCGCAAAGTACACATACTGGCTGTTGTTGCCAGAGGGTGTGTAAACAAGGGGCTGTGAGAAGATCTGCTCTGATGCGCCGTTGTATTGGCCTGGGAGGGCCGTCTTGAAGATCTGGGCAAAGTCATTGCTGCCGACAATGGCCGGGTCCATGTTATGGCTTGTTTGATAGCCCGTTCGTGAGTTGTCACCACCCCATGTGATGGTGTCTGTTGATCCCAGTCCGCTGGTGAGCGGGACCAGGATCGACAGTGTCGCTGCGAGGATGGCCACGGCCGTCATTGTTTCTGTCCCCTCAGTCAAGGCAAATGCTAGAAACTAAACAAAACCGATACGGCCATCGACACTTGCTGGAAAATACCGAGGGCAAAACTATGCAAAGTATTCGTTAAGGCGTAGCCGGCATAAGTATCATGTCACGATGACAGTTGGGATTGATGCATGGGAAGGGATGGCGGGGACAAGTGGTAAATAAAGTAAAAACAAAAGTCAAGGTGAGTGGAAGGGACGAGAACAAGGGCATTGAGGATGCGAGTGAATCTTACTCCCACGAAAATGAGAGGCCAACGTGAATAATGCCTTTTTCCTGGGAATGATCAAGAAATGCTCCGTTTGTTAAACGAGTTCGTTGCCTTCCCTTTTCTTGGCTCGAGGTCTATGCCGGGCACCATGACCACAGGGAAGCCATGTCGTCTGCAATATTTTGAGAAAAGTAGTCTCGTGTATGGGAAGAAGTGGAGATAGAGGAAGAAATAGAAAAAAAAAAGTTAAAAAACAGAGCCGCCACTATGCCGTATGAACGAATTTGGACGAAGAATATGTAGTGAGCATAAATTTGAGAGGACGGCTTCAACAACGCCACCAACGCCCCGTAATCCCAAGAGTATGGACTCCGCTGCTTAACCCGCACAATGCTGTTCCTGGCAAGAGCTGTGGAAGGCGGCCGAAGGCAGGGTGAACAGGACGGGAGACGAATGGCAAAGCAAAAGAGGTAGAAGACAACTGTTGTTCTCGTGTTAGGTACCGGAAGGCAGGCTGCGATTTCGTTTCTCGATTTAGAACAGCGGTGCCTGTGATCCTTGTCGTATGTGCTGCTGTTCAGTCGTATGCCGACTTCCGTTAAGCTGAACCTACGGTAGGGTTTTTTTTTAATTTTTTTTTTTTTTTTCAAAAATCAAACGGTTCTGGCACCAGCAAGCCAATACTGCACCTCACGGACAAAAGAACGATGTGATGGGTCGTTTCCCGTAATTTCGGGTTCTTTCTGTTGTTCGTTCGAGCTACTCCGCCTACCCTGTCCTTGTCCTTTCTTGGTGGAGAAATGTAGAAGGCAGAGAGGTGATTAATACGTCGTAGGTTTAGTGCTCACGACGCACTGTAACATTCGACCCCGGCCTCAAGCCTCCTGCTTGCAGACTGAGGTGCACGTTTTTGATGCTTGCCAACCACTGAGAATTGTTAGTCTTTGAGGATTGCATTGTGCCCTAAAGATCGAATTTTTTGGTGTTGTCGAACCGGACAAGTCGGCAGCACAGCACGCCGTTCCGAATTATTTTTATTTCCTATTTGTCCGTCGGTCACAGCTAGATGCAGTGTCGGGCGCCGTATTGTTGTGTTCCGAGGATGTCGAGGTGCTATCCCTTTAGCTACTTCGAGAGCTCCCCTGCCGGCGCACATATACCCTGCCTTGGCTGTTTGTCACGTTCTCAGCTTTGCTTTGGCCGTTTGCTGCCGCCGTGGGCGCTTCCCCGGACTGATGGGTGTGTAGTTCGCAAGCAACCCGCAGGGCTGAAGCTCATTTCAAAGTTGTGTTCCGATCGTGTACGCGTGTCCGTGGGTGTCCAGGACAGTTTCGATACCGCAGCATGGCAGCAGTGTTACCTGCTATCTGTCGTCGTTTAGGTAAGTGTCGTGAGAAGAAGAATGCAAGCTTTTGTTGCTCTCGATTTTTGGGTCGATTTGACGTCGCGCGCACGCAAAACGTGACTTCCTCCAAGATTCGTTTGTTAAGGGCATCGCCCCTTCTCCGTGTACATATAAATTGCTGTCTTTCCGTTGCCATTTCCCTGGCCCGCCTGTCAAAATGGGAAGGAGCATTGTGTCTCTCCTGCCCTGTCGATGCCCTTTCTCCTTGGCTGCCAGCAATCTAAATTGAATGGCAGGTGCGAGCGACCGTCAGCAGCCATCGGAAAAATCGACGCCCAGTTCAAGCCGCCTTGTGGAACCGTTTTTGGGAATGGAAAAGGTAATTGATTAAAAAAGGAAACAGCTCTCAAGCCGGGTCGAGCCAGGGAAAGTGCATTCGTATGCACAATGCCAGCGTGCGGCGTCGTAGCTTCCCTTGGTTTCTGACTTTCCTTTTTGGGACAATGCCTTCCTCAGGGCGTCCGGCTCTCCCCTTTTCCCTGTTTTCAACATCTCGTGATATTTCCTGTGGCGTTTTACGTTTTCGCACTTTACCACCTCCCCAAGGCTCAAATCAGTGTCGACGCGAATACCAGGGACTTTGACATTTCGCTTTCGCCTGCCCCCCGTTGCCAGCGTTATTCAGAACAGGGGCCAGACGAAAACCAAGACATCGGATGACAGCCCGACAAACGACCACCCAGCAACAAACAGTAAACAACACCTCACAGTATCAGAGACACGTCCAAGTACAGTCGGTGGGTTGCACACGCGACATGGCCATGTCGCACAAGAGCCAATATCACTGCGAAAGCCAAGAATCCAAGCCAGTCGGGCGAACGAGCTGACACGCCGCCCTCCAGTTGCTGGCGCGGAGTATTTGCCAGCCCGCCACCAATTTTATGGGGCAGTCTGCACTCGATTTCTTACCAACGGAGCAATACAGTTCCCATTGGTGAACTGGACGACTCATGTTAAGGTGTCTTCCATAGAAGGAATTGATCAGGCTATTTGCAAACCCCTGCTACAATTGGGTCTCCAGCGTCCTCCATGCTAACTGTGCTTTCACAGTCTGCAGGCGGCCATTCACCAAAGCCAATAAGTTTCTCTCGAGTTCGCCAAAACGAGCGTCTCAAAACCGAGAGACGCAGCTCTGCTACGGTGAACCAGCCCGAAACGAGAAACACACTGACGAGAGACATCAAGACGGCCGTGTTGTTGCCGACCTGTGCTCACCTAGCCGCCAGCCGGCAATTGTTTGTTTCCGTGTTGTTCTCGCAGGCCACGCTTTTCTGTTTGGGCCGTGATTGGCTACCACATTGGCGGCATGCGCTTGCTGGGGGTAGATAGATGTAAGGCAGTGTCCGACGGAACCTCGCGATATCACGGCGAAACATAACACCGACGATCCCAAAAGGATGCGAGGAAAGAAACAACGTGGCCGCCTTGTGGGGCGGACGAAACCTGCGTCAACCACCCCAAATGCTACCCAGATTCACCACAGGACGATGTCGAGTTCGTGAGCGGCCAGGATGAACTCGAAAAGAGCCGTGTCGCAGGACTGGATTTATTTATGCATCGAAGCAGCACAAGATAATGGGCTATACTGTATGGGTCGAGGCGTTCCACCGCGGCATAGACACGACCGGAAATCGATAGACCACACAGCATACGTGTGATTGCATGAATATAAATTGTTCCACGACTAACGAATGGAAGAAACAGAAAAGACGAAATAACTTTCACAGCTTGACGAACACGTTACTGACCAAAGAAACCCCAAAACATATCACCCAAGCGGCGCCTCTTTGCCGGCGGCGGTCCACGTGCCGCCTTGCGTCCCGACGAGGAAAAGACCCGAACTGAGCCTCCGGCCAGTGGAACGTTTCCGCCGCCGCCGCCGTCACCACCACCATTACCTCCACCACCATTACCACCACCACCATTACCACCGCCACCATTTCCACCACCACCGTCACCACCTCCACTGCCGCCGCCATTGCCAGCGGCAGGTGCTACTGGTGCTGTTGAAAGTGCTCCTGGTGCTACTGGTGCTGTTGAAGGTGCTCCTGTTGCTCCTGGTGCTACTGGTGCTCCCGGTGCTCCCGGTGCTCCTGTCGCTCCTGGTGCTGCTGCTGCTCCTGGTGCTCCTGTTGCTCCTGTTGCTCCTGTTGCTCCTGCGGGTGCGGTGAGTGCTGCTGCAGTGGACCCAGAGGCGTTACCAGGCACAGGCGCTGCCACAGACGCAACTCCGTTTCCACCACCACCCGTAGGTGTTGCCGAAGATGTCGAACCGCCGCCTGTCGCAGCCGCCGCGGCCGATGACGAGGAGTCACCCGTGCCCGTTTGCCCTGCTCCTGATGCCGAAGGTGCCGCCGCTGCTCGCCCATTGCCGTGAGAATCCCCATCATTAATGGTGATTGGCCGACTCGCAGAATCGCCTCTGCCGTCGTTGCCGCTGGCGTCTCCATCCCGGTCCACGTACAGGATATCGTCGCCGTCTTCATCGCTGAAGATGCCTCTGGGAAGCCGCGCGACGCGGCGCGGCGGACCGTGGTCGGGAATGCGCACATCTTTGTTCGCATTTTGTCGCCACAGCCGCTCGTCGACCTCCCGATTCACCGGCCGGGGATGCGGGTCGGGGGCGTTGCCGCGAGTGCGGCCCATGAACAGGGCATACTGGCCGGGTACATTCAGCGGCAGCTGGTATGTGCGTTCGCCGGTCGGCTTGTCGACGACAAACGTTTCGACCCACTTCTCGTAGACGAGCAGCACGGGGTCGAACCAGTCGCCGCTGCCGTTGTTGGGGTGGTACGCGGGGTCGCGCGAGGTGTTGACGATGCGCGTGAACGGGACGCCGGGCACGAGGCGGTCGTCGTTGATGCGCGCCCAGCCGCTGTCAGTGCTCTCAATGGCCATGTAGCGCATGCTGTTTTGCTCACGGCGGCGGGCGGCCTCGGCGGGTGTTAGTAGCACGTCCCGGCGGCCCTGGTTTTCGACGCGGATGGTCTCGGACAGCTGATGGCTTGCGTTGGCAATGTTCTTCTTGCGCTCGGCCGACTCGCGCACGAGACGCTCGACCTCGTCTGCGTCGTACACGGGCGCGCCGGCCGGTCGACTGACCGTGGACGTCAAGGCGGCGAGGCGGTCGTCGCGCACGTAGCTGACATAGTGGCCCGACTGGGCGCTGTCGCCGGCATGACTAACGACAGCGGCGAGGCGGTAGAGGATGCGCGTGCCCGGGGCAAAGATGTGTGTCTCGAGGTAGCGCGAGACGTCCAGAAACTCGGGCGCGTCGACAATGTCGCTGGTCTTGAACGTCCGCTGCTGCGTGCGGTCGTACCCCGTGCGCGCCAGGTGGATGTTGAGCACCTCGGGCGCAGTCTGCATGCGGCGCATCCTCCGCAGGGTGCGCGGCGTCTGGCCGCAGCGGTTGCACGTCTGGCCCTCGACGTCCTCGTTGAAAAACTTGTGGAGCAGTTTCATCAGGCCGTCACGGCCTTCGAGGCGCCTCGGCCCGCCGCCGTTGCCCGGTGCAGCCGCCGCAGCCGCCGCAGTCGAACGCCCCGCCTCGGCCACAGGAAGGACGATGCTGGGCGCCCGCTCGATGCGCTCGCCGCGCAGACGCACGGGGCGCTTGCACATGGTGCAGAGGAACCGGTCTGTAATGTAGGTGCGGAACATGCAGTCGTAGTACTCGCTGGCGCGGCTGGCGCTGTACCGCCGCGGCGCGCTGTACAGCTGCGTGGCGGCCATCTCGACGAGCCACCCCAGGAACTCGGCGGCGTCCTGCTGCTGGCTGGTCAGGTCGACCGCGCCCACGCTGGGCATGTTCAAGAAGTTGGCGGCGAACTGGTCCGCCTGCTGCTGGCACAGGTCGTGCCAGCTCAGCGTGACAAAGTTGTCGTCGTGCTGGCCCGGCGGCCCCGTCCCGTCCGGCCGGCGCCGCTCGCCGTCGGCCACGTTGAGCGTGCTGGCCCAGGGCGTGCCTGTGAGGTCGTACTTGCACGCGCGCCAGAACAGCGTCAGCATTTTCTCGTACGAGTCACTGCCGCTTGCTGCACTGCCGTCGCGGCGCCGCTTGTCGCCGGCCGTGGGCGGGTACAAGCGCGACCTCGCGCTCGGGCCCGGATTCAGGTCGGGCCCGTTGTCGGCGCCCATTGCATCCGACATGGGATGCACACCATCGCGCTCCCAGTAGGCGACGGCCAGGTGGTACAGTCGTGTTAGCAGGTGGTGGTTGACGTCGGGGCACTGCATGTACGTCCGGATGTTGCGGCCGTGCACGTACAAAAACGACAGGAACCGCGGCGTGTTGAGCAGGGCCGTCACCACGGCGTTGCGGTAGCAGAGGTTGCTCGGGTTGCGCAGCCCGCGCGGCGCCATCGTCGGCCGCCGCATCGGCGTCAGCATATCCTGGCGCAGCTCCGCCAGAAACTCGGGACGGGGCTTCCGCGGCGGCTCGAACGCAGGGCCCGCCGAGGGCAGCTCGATCGTGTGGTAGTTGTCGCCGCGGCTGGCGGCGTTGGGGTCGACCCCCTGCGGCTCGTGACCCTGCTGGTACTCGGGCTGGTCGATGCCCTCAGCCAGAAAGTACCGGTGGGCCTGCCATTTGGCGGCGTGAATGTTCGCCTCGCGCTGCTGGCCATATGCTTGGCGCATTTGCAGGAGTTCATCGATCTCACCGTCCTCAAGGCCGGCTCTCTTGGACCGGGCGACTTTGAGCGTCTCGTCCCAGAGGTCGTCCATGTCCTGGATGGCGCTGCGCTCAAACTCGTTCCACTGCTTGTCCTTCCTCATTTCTGCAAGAAATAGCCTCCGAGACTGAATTTCTCTGCGCCTTCTCTCATTGGCAGCATCGTCGAGATGCTGTACGTGGGCAGAAGCGGAGGCAGGCGCCGCAACTGCAGCCGGAGCCGCTGCCGGAGCCACAGCCGGTGCGGGAGCGGGATTGTGCGTGTTGGCAGCAGCTTGGGCAGAACCAGACGCAGGAGCATGACCTGATGTAGCACTGGGAGTTTGTCCCGGAGCACTGGCGGAAGCGCTTCCGGGCGTCGCTGTTTGCGTTGGTGTGGCTCCTGCCCCAGCTCCCGCTCCGGCTCTCGCCCGGGCTGCCGCTGCCGCTGCCGCTGCCGCAACGTAACTCGCATTGTTCGTAACGACTTGTTGTGCGAGAGGCGAGCTGTTCTTTGGCCTATGGAGGTGGGCAATGTTCTTGTTGATCGCTGGAGCCGTGATGGGGGTGGCTGCTGTGTTGGCGGTAGCGCCTGCTGCGGAACTCGGTGCCGGCTGTGCGCCTGTTGCCACGGCATGACTTGGCCCCGATGCAGGAGCACCGGTAGCCTGAGATGGGGAAGCAGTCTGCTGGGCTGGTTGCTGACCAGATTGTTGCCCACTAGGTTGAATGGCAGGTTGAATGGCAGGCTGGGAAACAGGCTGGGCAACTGGCTGTACGACGGGCTGAACGGTAGGCTGGGTGGCAGGCTGGATGACAGGTTGACCAGACGATTGAGATTGATTGCCAGCTGTTGTTGCTGGATTGACTTGAGGGTTGAGTTGGGCATTTGGAGGAGGGTTGACTGGGTTCACAGGCGGATTGACTGGCGGGTTGACTGGTAGAGGTGCTCCTGGAGTTGCTCCTGGATGTCCTCCTGGATGTCCTCCTGGATGTCCTCCTGGATTTGGCGCAGCATTATTTGCCGCAGCATTGTTTCCGTCGCCGTCGGCCATGACTTGCAAATTCAAGGTGCGGCGAGACGTACGTTTATTGTGGGACTGTGAGCGTAAGTGAATGCGCAGAGGGATTGAGCTGCGACGTGAATGAAGACAAATCGACGTAGATGAGTGAATGAAAATTTTATGTAAATCACAAACAGATGAGATGCAAAGACAAGGCTCGGGTGAATACGTGGGCATTAAAATAAATTTATTTCCTGCCATTTTTGTCTCTCCTCTCCGTTCGCCTGTCGCATTTGACGTTCTCTGAAGCGACCGCATTGGGTTCGGTGGTCTGTTGATGCGAACAAAGGCGCAAACCAACAAGGCGGTCCGGAAACGGCATTCGATCTGTTTTCATTCACGACAGCCATACGATTGAATCGGGACAAGTCCAATTCGGGTTGAAGGCATTCGTGTTGAAAGGGACATAAACGATTTTGAACAAAGAAACTGTGTTGGCAGACTTAAAAGGAATGAGAACCAAGAGGTTCAGGGTCGGTGTGAAAGGAAAACACGGCGCGTCGTAAGGAGGGTTCATTGACGACTCTTCGCATTTCTCGCGGCGTGCAGGTCGCAAATTAGTTTAAAATGAGGAAAGTGTGACAAATAAATAACATAAAACACAAATACAAGTACAAGTGCAAATACAAATACAGATAAACAAATCTAATTCGCGATATAGTAAAACAGTCTAAGTAGCGTTAAAAGTAAACGAGAACCGCATCCCAAAAGCAAGGCAATCTAATGAAAAATATACGTACAGTAACAAAAACAAAACAAAACAAGACAAACAAAACAGGACAACCCCCATCAACGTCTACAACATCCGCGGCCGTGAATCATAAATATGCAAACCAATAACCGACACCGAGCAAATACTTCGTCACCATCTCCGCCACGACAACAAAACAAACCTCATCACCTCCCTCTCCACCACCTCCCTCTCCACCACACCTCTCTAGCATCCGCCTCGTCTCGACTTCCATCACTCCCCTCCGTTACACATAGTGCCACGTTCCGCGGCGCATCTTGATGAGCTGCACCACACCCTCAATGCCAATGCCAAACTCCATCAGCATCAGCGTGTACATGCCGATGAGGATCGGCACCGACAAGCCGTAGGTCAGCTGGGGCGACTCGTTGATGGCCCAGGCCGTCAAGAACCCGCTGGCCACGGCGGTGCCCGCGCCCAGCACGATGCCGTCGTACATGATGCGCAGGTGCGGGTGGTGGCGCCGGCCGCGGAGGACGATGAGGTACAGGTCGAACAGGGAGACGCCCCAGACGGTAAAGCCGGGCGTCAGCATCGGGTTGAGCCACTTGCCGCGGTCATAGTGAATCTCAGCGACGAGGGAGAGGGCGAGCAGGACAAGTGGCACGATGGCATTGATGACGCGGGCGACAATGTAATACGGGACGGTCGGGACGCCGTTGATCTCGCGGGCGGCGGCGTCGTAGTAGCAGGGGTCAGAGCGACGCTGGGCCGGAGCTGGGTCCGGGGCGGGGATGGCGGCTTCGGCTGTGGCGTTGTCTCTGACGGGACCAGACGAGGTCGACGTGCGCGCGGAGTCAAACTCCTCCTTGGTGATGGACGAAGGCATGGCGGAGGATGTGCTGTAGCGGTTCTTCGGGAGTACTGCCAAAAGCATGGAAGATGGACAAAACTTGGGAACAATGGAATGGAGTTTGTTCGATATTGAGCAGATGATATTGAGCAGAAGATATAAGCAGAAATATGAGCAGGAGATGTTTGCCAGTACAAAAGATATGGTTGACTGATGCTTCTTTTCTTTCTCTCCGTCAAGTCAAGGCGTTTGTCGACTTATGTACTCCTCGTCCTCAAGTGATGCATGTGTTGAACGAACACGCCAGGTGCTATGCGGGCAGAAGGTCGAGACAGCAACATAAGATCGGCATAACGAATAACGAAAAGAAAAGAAGGCTGTGCTCGAATTCAGACTTTTCAACATCGTCGCCTTTTCAACACATTCGACTCTATCAACGGGCATCAACGACGGGCAATACATAACACAACAAGACTAAACCCAAACCAGCTCTGTTAGTCTCCATCAAACACAAAACCGTCGGCAGTCTATGGCTGTGGACTGAACCCGAAAAACGAGACATTGACGCCCTGCGCCGCTAGCCTGCAGTGCCCCCATAGTCTCGGCTCGCATATCGTATTTCGTGTTCTTGCAAGTGGGTCCTAAGGGTCCGGCGCATCAAATAAGAAGAGCCAAGCTCCAAGCTTTCTATGTCTTGGGGCGTTCCCCGACCAATGGGAATGGTGCACCATGAACGATGCCTTGTGAGGCGTTCTGGACATTTTGTGGCGCACTGCAGAGTATCTTGGCTTTCGACAAGTTGAACACTGCACGGCCATTATCCCTTGGCGCGATGTCACTATTGGCCGTTCTTAATTCATAGTTTCTTATTTCATACCCCTGTACAATATGGTCGATGGCCTCGCGAGAGTCAGAATCGTAACTTTACTAGAACCAGGGGCATCTTACGGGATCCTGTGTTCCCTCATATCTATGACCGTACGTGGAAATTGAGGCTGTTTTAGAGGTTTATGTGGGATTGCTGCTGTTTCAGAAACGTTGCGATGCGGTTTGCGGTCACGGAGCGCACAATGAGTACTCTCATTTTTAACCGTTGTCTTTTTCCAAAGTAGTTTCTTTTCTATGATTTTATCCCGTTTAATCACTTGCGTTTTGTTTCACCGGTCTGGGACGCTGTCCTAAACTTTCCGCCGTAGATTCCTGCTTGACGGCCGCATGGACCATTAGAGCCGCACCGACAACACTCCCGTCACGGCAGAAACCGGTACGAATCCGGGCATCTCCAGCCGGACCGATGCCGGCAACTTGGCGCAAGGCGACCCGCATGTCTTTCTCGAAAGTCGGATGAAATTCAATGACGGAGCCGGTCATGCCGATGTCAATCATGGGCAGGGACGACGGCAAGACCGACGGCGAGGGTGATGTCGACGGTGACGGCGAGGGTGGCTGCAGTAAAGACAGAGCTGGTTTTGTTTCTGCCTTTGGACGGCGGCCGAAACACAAAGCAAATGGCGCCAACAGGATGCGGCGTGCTTTGCCAAAGATAGAGGACAGACTCCTCTTCGAGGCAGATGTTGGTACAGTCGTGGCCATGCCTTGCACGGCTATTGTCATGATTTGTTTCTCCCCCTGCTTCTCCTCCGAAATCGCTCCGTCAGTCGACAAAAGGCCAGACTGCAGCACAATGGCCCCTGTGGCCGCGCCAATCAGCCGTGCGGCGCGCGTGACAATGGCGGCAGATAGACGCTGAAATATGCACACATCAGCAGCCGAGACACCGGCGGCGCCCAGCGTGTCGGCCAGCAGCTGAATTGCCGTGGCCATGCAGGCATCGTCGTCGCCTTCAAGAGAAGCTAGACCAGACAGAAGCGACGCATCGATGCTCTCTTTCTGGAACAGGGGGGCGTCTGCGTCTGGCACGCGCAAGTCGAAGACACCCTTGCCGTACAGCTCGACCGCGGCCAGCCGCAAGAGCTCGCCCAAGTACATGCCCGACACCCGCTTCTCCAGCATCTGGAGGCCGCCGTCCGTCGACTGTGCATCGACCATGTCGTCGAAGCGCGTCCGCGGCAGCACGCGCATGCCGTCGTCCATGCAGCCCCATTCGGTGTTCATGGCCACGACGGCCGTCTGGGCGGCCCTGTGGTCGGCCCTGTGGTCGGCCCCGTGGTTCCGCTGTACATTTTGCCGCTTCTCGACGTACGCAGCGTTGGTGCCGGTGCCGACAATGACGCAGGTCAGGGTGGTGACGCCTGGACCGGATGACGTGTACGCGCGCGTCAGGAGAGACCCGACGCTGTCGTTGGCGAGGGCCGCCACGTGCACCGGCAGCCTCTGTGCATCGGTCGCCGCCTGCAGCATCGCGCAGGGGTCGCGGCCCAAGGCGCTGGGGATGTCCCAGCCCTTGTCCCAGTGCAGCAGCGTGCCGGCGGCGAGCGACGTCTGTGTGCAGGTGAAGGAAAATGTGAAACCAAGGGATAGCGCTGCCTTTTGGGCGGCATCCGGACCGAGCGCCTGCCGCGCTCGCAGAAACTCGCCAATCTGCGTGGCCACCCAGTCAAAGAGTGGCTCATGCCGTGCGTTGACGCGCACATGATGGGGCACCGTGTGCTTCTGTTGCTCGATGGAAAATGTGCCGTCGCCGTGCAGGTCCACCAGACTTATACGGCAGTTGGTGCCGCCGAGGTCGACGGACAGAAAGCGGCCCTTTTCGGAGCCGTCGGGGATGGCGGTGACAAACGATGGGTGCTGGAAGGGAAGGCGGTCGTCGCGGAGGCCGGACTCTGGAATGCGAATCTCTGTTAGTCCGTACTCATCCATGTACCGCAGCTCCCTGAATAGACATACTCAGCTGTTGCAGCAAATAGTCTGCTGTCACGCGGATGTCATCGGACGAAAACGCAAACGATGCAACAATATCGTCGACGGATGATGCATCAGGGGAGGTCATGGTCGGGAATGATTGCAGTCTCAATCACACAATCACATACGCCCAGCACAGTGAAGACGCAAAGATAAAACAAACAGGCGCAGACATGGCCAAAAGCAGACGGAGTGACACTTTATGAAGAGGACTCTTTGGGTAATCCACAATCATGAAGGCGAAAGAATAGGGCGCGCGTAATCGAACACGGCCCGAGCTAGCTGGATGTCGTGCGCAAGCCATTCCACACAAACACGGTAGCAGTCCACAGGAGTACATGACCCAGGCCAAACGACTATTTTCTCGTTGAAAATGGAGAACAACCCATAAACCGGTGTAAGACGACAAATTTGGTTTGGATGACCGGCCGGCAAAGCGCGGAACTACCCGGCTATAGCGGGGAATGCCGGCGATTGTGCCGCATTTACCAAAAGAGGAAGGTATCTTTTAGACTGGTTAAATCACAATCGAGCACTCCACCGAGAAACACCGACAATCACCGGAAAACGCCCCTCTGCCAGGTTACATCTCCAAGACACGCCGATCGTCCGCCGTACTTTGCCGTCTTACAACAATCTCGCCCAACAGTAGAGACATGATTGACCCAAGGCAAACGCACGGAAACCCACAGACACCCGCTGCCAGACGACGTGTCCCGCGCAAACACGGAAACATTGCCGTGCACCACGCACAATACACCAATGGCCTCACACACCACGGCCCAGTCCAACAAGCGGCCCCGCGTGTCGTTCGGGCCGGATGGACGGCCTCTCTCTACATCCTGGCCGGGCCGAGATCGTGCGCCGTCCGTAGACGCCGCCGAGCGCCGCCACGTGCCAAAGGCGAAGAAGGCCTGTATCAACTGCCGTAGCCAAAAGATGCGCTGCGTGCCCAGCGACGATGACCCGCGCACGTGCCGGCGTTGTCAGCGGACCGCCGTGCCGTGCACGTTTGTGCCGCGTGCCAACGCCGCGGTCCTGCCGTCGCAGCCGTTGATGCCGTCCATGTCGCCGCCCACAGCCACAGGATCCTTGGATGGCCCCTTCAAGAGCGACGTGCTGCGGCGGTTGCGCGCCGTCGAAGAGTACCTGGGTCTCGGGTCGTTGTCCACAGCAGCCACAGCCGGGCCTGTGGACGCAGCACCCCCGGTGGAGGGTGCCGAGGGACACGATGCAGCGGCCAACGGCGTAGACTCGGACATGGACGACGAAGACGTGTCGGACCTGCCTCCCACCTACGCATCGCTCGGCGCGCTGTGGCAGGCGGTGGGCGTTCTCCGGGCCACCGCGCCGGCGTCCACGCCGCGGCGCCTTTGGACGAAGCGCACAGTCGGCGCGCTGTGGCTGGCGTTCCACGACCGCATGCCCGGGCTGCACTTTATGCCGCGCAAGCAGATTTTCTCGGTGCCGCAGCCGCTGCTGCTGGCGTCCATCTTGTTCTGCTCGAGCGTCCGCGGGCCGGCCGAGACGGCGGCGGATCTCGCGCCGCACTACTATGCGGTGCTCTGCAACGCCATTGCGCAGCTCAGCATCCCGGACAGCACCATGGGACGGCCGCACCCGCCGACGGACGGCGGGCTGGCGGGCGCGACGGACGCCGACGAAGAGTGGGCCTTTCAGACCGTGCTGGGGATTGTCCTGGCGGGCCTGCTGACGGAGGCGAGCAACCGCGTTGTCGGGCTGTGGATCTCGGTGGCGCACCGGCTGATCCTCGAGCACTGCCCGTCGTCGCTGGCGGACGGTGAGGGCCCCGGTGGTGGCGGTGGCGGAGACGACGACCGCCGCGAGTGGCGCAAGCTGTTCAGCGGCGTGCAGATTATCGATCTCGAGCACGCGTCGCTGCACCTCAGCTGCCCTGTCATTCCGATTGAAAGCCCGCTGCCGGCACTGCACGTGGGATACCGCGACCCACTGTACCGCCTGAGCCGCATGATGCACACGGGGCTGACGCATTTCACCGGACGGGGGCTGCCGACCATCTGGTCCGTCTTTACGAGCGATGCCGGCGCCTCCACGCGAAGCACCGGCGGGGCCAGTACGCCTCCATTTACGGCCATTGACGCCGCCGTGATCCGTGACTGGGCTCGCCAGCTCGACGACTGGCTGGTCGAGTTTAGCCGCAGCACGCCGCAGCTGGCCACGCTGGTCGCCGCCAGCACAAGCACAAGCACAGGCACAAACACGACCGCCGACACAAGGACAAGCACAACCGACACATCGGCGGTGACGGAGCACCGGCGCCTCGTGTTCCGGCAGTACGTGCTGCACCGGCTGGTGGTGCTGAGCATCTACCACCCGGCGCGCGGGTGCGATCTGTGGAGCAACAGCATCACGCCGCAAGAACAGCACGAGCTGCTGCTAAGCGCGCGGGCGACCCTGAAGCTGTACCAGCACGACGACAGCATCTGGTCCAACTGGGACCTGGTGATGATTACCTGGGCAGCGCTGATTGTCCTTCAGGGGGTGGAAGGGGGCGTTGGCGAGGTGGACGGTATGTTATACTGAAATGAAGGTGAAAACAATCAAGTTCAAGGACAACAGTAAAGCAGCCATGTCTAACAAAAACAGATCTACAAAACATCCAGGTCCATCTCACGATGCTCAAGCAATTCTACGAGCCAAAGTCGCCCATGTGCGGCCGCCTGATTGCACGCCTCGAGGCGAGCCTCCAGGGCGTCCACACTCCGGTGGCGCCGGGTCCACAGCAGCAGTACAACAATGCACAGCAACCGCCGCCAAACCAAAGCCAGTTCCAGGCGCCACAGCCGTCCTTTCTCGACCGCACATCGTCGGGCCTCGGCTACCAGTCGTGGCACATCTTTGACCAGGCCAGTCTGGAGCACATTGGCTATCCAGAGTGGTCCATTTTGCGGCAGTAGACACACTTCGATGGTCCCAATCGAACAGCGAACAACAGGTCGTTGTGTTCACTGCCGCATGAGTGCAAACGGAATCGTCGCCGAGCGCACAGCCAACATCTTGGGGCTGCCGATGCGGGAGGACATGCTGTCTGGGGTCAGCTCGCCGTTCTCGGCCGCCATGGCCGCGACAGCCGTGTCCAGTCGCGGCGGCGTCTGTACGGCCCGCGGCAGCCCAGGCTGTGACGCCCTCTGCACCGTCTGCTCGACGCCGCGGAAGTACTGCACGTGTGTTAGCGGTAGACAGGGCATCGAACGTATTGCATCGTCTACTGGCGGCCACCTACGTTGATCGTCTTCACCTTGCACTCCACGGTGGCCTCGTCGTCGACCACCACCAGACTGCGCGGGTGCAGCTGCAGGCTGCTCAGCGTGCACATGTGGCTCACGCCGCCCTCGACCGCCTGCTGCACCGCCAGCGCCTTGCGCGCCCCGGTGGCGATGACCACGACCTCGCGCGCGTCCAGCACCGTGGCCACGCCGACCGTCAGGGCCATCCGGGGCACGGCGTCCACGTCGGCGTCCCCGCCCCCAAAGAAGCGCGCATTCGCCCGCCGCGTCTCGGGCGCCAGCGACTTGATGCGCGTGCGCGACGCCAGCGACGACCCCGGCTCGTTAAAGGCAATGTGGCCGTCGCTGCCGACGCCGCCCAGGAACAGCTCGATGCCGCCGACGGCGCGGATGGCCGCCTCGTAGCGTGCACACTCGCCCGCGTAGTCGCCGCCGGGCGGGTTGCCGTCAAGGATGTGCACGTGGTCGGCCGGGATGTCGATGTGGCGGAACAGGTGGGCGAACATGAAGCTGTGGTACGACTGTGGGTGGTCGCGCGGCAGGGCCACGTACTCGTCCATGTTGAACGTCACGACGTGGCGGAAGGAGACGCGGCCGGCGGTGTAGGCGGCGACCAGGAAGCGGTAGATGAGCAGCGGGCTGGAGCCGGTGGGCAGGCCGAGCACAAATGGCCGCTCGGCCGACGGCGCAAAGGCATTGATGCGGTCTGCTGTGAGTGAGCGCTCACTTTGGCGGGCCTAGTGAACAGACTCACCAACGATGTAGTCCGCCACATAGCTGGAGGCCGCTTCGGGGTCAGGCCGGACAAGAAGGCGCATTTTGGCAAAGGTGTGTTTTGTTGGCAACGGTCTATCTGTGGTCCACGTATAATCGTTGTGTTTTGTGTTCGAATTATATCTGGTTCTTGTGTGAATTCCGAGTCTGGATCTGTTGAATATTGTTGACTGTCGTCCGGATCGCCGACTGTTCCCGGACCGTCGATATCCCAAAGAAGTAATACGCAACTGCAGCCGCTCTTGGCCGCTTCGCCGTCTTTTGCCGTTTGTGGTGTGAAGATCGAAGTGGATCTTGCGTCACCTGCCGGCCATCACCGGCGGGTTTGCCGGGCTGCATTTGCATGTATGCGCGATCCTGGACGATCTGCATTGCACTCCATCACATCCATCACGAGCCTCGGGAAAGACAACGTTACCGGTGTCGTCGGCGATGCGACCATGCCGCTACAACGGTCCTTCGCGGGCTCTACTTCCCCACTACTACGAGGAGCTTAGAACTACCGACTGATCTGCAGAGCATGTGTGTGTAGTAGCTCGACCTGTGAGTTTCCGATATTCGAGGTTCCGATTCACTGATCACGTCAGACAAAGAAATAGAAAAGAAAAGGTCTCTATGGTCGTCAATGTGGCCCATGTTGCAGCGCTTGGTTACTCGGTGGCATCGTATCTGAACTTTACACTATTTCCGCTTCATCTATCAAGCCAAGTCTCGCGAGCGTCCAGAGCCACGCTCCGGCAATGTCCGCCACGTAGACAATCTGACCTTATAAGTGTCTGCAGGTCCAATGCCGTCTGAACGAAGATGTTCTACCAAGACATGACATTTCTGGACAACTTCTACGATCCAGTCGCCGGCCGCCTGTATAACTTTTAATACCCTTTCCATCGGTGTGTTTATTTTTCATGTCGGACACGACAACTCCATAACCGTCGTCGACCGCTCGCCCAACCTCGGCAAAGCCTACCGGCGTCCCCAGATCGTCTCTCGCAACGGTATCTGCGCCTTGGTAATCTGGGGGTGGGGTCGAAGCTGAGCAACATCCACGGACAAGGATCGTGGAGACTACGAATCCTCTGCTCGGCAATCCGGTGAAACCGGTCTTCTTTGCCGGTATCTACAACACCTCCACAACAGAACGAAGCCAAGTGGGTCGACCCCGACTTTACCTCCCAGTCTAATCAGTAAGTCCGTTCCAAACCTGGAGTCGGTTGGTCGCATGTACTGCGGTCGCGTGCAGTCATCCTTCTTCCTTGCTCGTTTGATATAAAGGCTTGTGGGATGGCGATCTTATTGTCCCTGCCTGTCTGGCCCTCCCTCCCTTCTCATCTTTTCATTTTCCTTTTCTGCCGTCTCGGACGCCATCTTCTATTCCCTGCATCCACAGTCGGCGATAACGCACCATGACTGACACAAAGATGGACGGTGCCGCCGTCGCGGCCACGGCCATCGACACGCCCGTGGACACGCCCGTGGACACGGCCGCCGGCCATGTTCTTGATGCCAATGCGCCCCACGATGCCCATCTGCCGTTCCGCGCGGCACTGCGGCTGCACGCCAAGGCCGTGGCGTGGTCGGCGTACGTGTCGATTGGCGTCATCATGCTTGCCTTTGACCCGCAGCTGCTGGGCAACCTGTACGCAATGAAGCAGTTTACCAATGACTTTGGCGAGCTCAGCAATGGCGAGGTGAGTCACGTACGAGAATGCGGGCATGACGTCGGATGAGTCGCGTGAATGCAGCTAACAGAACAGTATGTCATATGTACGTTCAATCTCGAATACCGGCCCCGTCTCCTATCGATCTTACCAAGCCTAACCTCTTAGCTGCCGCATGGCAAACCGGCCTCAGCATGGGCAACCCCGTGGGCCAGGTCGTCGGCGCCATCTGGGCCGCGTACCCGATGGAGTGGTACGGCCGCAAAAAGACCTTTGCGGCCTGCGTCGTCCTGACGGCCGGCCTCATCTTCATCCAGTTCTTTGCGCGGTCGCTGAACGTGCTGCTGGTCGGCGAGCTGCTGGGCGGCATCGTCCTGGGCATGTACGTCGTCATCGCGCCGGCCTACGCCTCGGAGGTGTGCCCGACAGCACTGCGCGGCCACATGACGTCGTTTGTCAACCTCTGCTTTGTCATGGGCCAGCTGCTCGGCAACGGCGTCACCAACGGCACCTCGTCGCTGGCGACGCACTGGGCGTACTCGCTGCCCTTTGCCATCCAGTGGGTGTGGATCGCCATTCTGCTGCCCGGCCTGGCCTTTGTGCCGGAGAGCCCGTGGTGGCTGGTCCGCCGCAACGACCTGGACGCCGCGCGCGCGTCGCTCGCGCGGCTGTCGGCGCCGCAGGTCGACCTCGACGCGGCCCTCGCGTTCATCGTGCACACGGACCGCCTCGAGCTCGAGCTCGAGCTCGGCAGCACGTACCTCGACTGCTTCAAGCGCGAAAACTGGCGCCAGACCGAGGTGTCCATGGGCGTCTACTGCACGCAGGTCCTCAGCGGCATCTACCTCATCAACTACGGCACCTACTTCTTTGAGCAGGCCGGCCTGCCCGACGCCGAGGCCTTCAACATGGCCGTCGGCTTCCTGGCCGTCGGCTTCGTCGGCACCCTGCTTTCCTGGTACGCCATGGTCCACGTCGGCCGCCGCACCATTTATGTGTACGGCCTCGCCGTCCTCGCCGTCCTCCAGTTCGTCATTGGCATCCTCGACTGCGTCCCCGGCCGGCCCTCCGGCGCCATCTGGGCCGAGTCCGTGCTCATGATCGTCTGGAACGGCATCTACGACCTCACCGTCGGCCCCATCTGCTTCGTGCTGCTGTCCGAGTGCTCCGCCACGCGCGTCCGCTCCAAGACCATCGCCGTCGCCACCATGGCCCAGGGCGTGCTCGGCATCGTCATGACCGTCGCCATCCCCTACATGATCAACCCCGGCGAGGCCAACATGCAGGGCAAGCTCGGCTTCTTCTACGGCGGCCTGGCCACGCTGTGCCTCGTGTGGGCGTGGCTGCGTGTGCCCGAGACCAAGGGCCGCTCCTACGAGGAGCTGGACATTCTGTTTGCGCGCAACGTGCCCGCCCGCCGGTTCAAGACGTACGTCATCGAGCCCGCCAACAGCGAGGTCGAGAAGTAGGTGGGGAGAGAAGACGAGGAAAAGAGGACGTATTCAGTTTTTTATTTAATTTATTATATACTCTTGTCATGCATCATACGTTGGATTACGTCTTCATAAAATATGCCCAATGCACGCAAGCTGTCACAAACGAACCAAAGCATGCAAAAGCCATCGAGTTCCAAAGTACCATCGTCTCCTCCCATCTACAGTCCAACTTACCGGTAAAATTACTGTAGCTCTTCGGCCTGATGAAACTGCAGCTGAACATCTTCTCGCAGATACGAAATGCCGAGCGCTTACACCGAATGCTCAGCCTTTGCGTGCAAGGCTGAGGTGAAGCGGGGAACTACATTGTAACCCACTTTTGAGGCTGCCTATTCTGACAGGTCCCGACACACGGTTTTATACGAGTGTTTTTGCTCTCTCCCAAATCAACAGCAAAACGTGACGCTCCTCCTACCGCCATGTCGTTGTCGAACACCAGTAGCACAGTGTCAGTGTCTCTTAACCGGAAAGAGCAAGAGTATGACCACCCCGCGTCCGTGGACATTGCCATGCGGCAGACAGACTGGCCCGCGCTCTGCCGGCTGGCCGCGAGCCTGCGCGACGACGTTCCCTGTGTGCCACTAGACCACGCCACCAACGGCCTTAATAACATGGCCCGTTTGTTGTGGTTTGACGACGGTGTGTTTTGGGTGGCCCGTGTTGCCCTGCGGCGGTCGAGACAAGGTAGGAATTCGAGCGGACGACGAGCACGTGTGGACTGTATGGACGTCGACTTCACTCTCGATGCTCCTAATCGTCATGACTACTAAAGAATCCGCCTCGGAACTAAACAGAGGCCGCGGTATTTTGTACAACATGTCTTTGTGAATGTCGAGATATGGCACCCTGCACCGTTTCATCGCTCATATGAGATGTTGTTGAGTACGAATCGTTTTACTTTTTGGATAAAGCCGATCAAGGCGACTTACATGCACAGTAGCTAGCCAATGGAAGTGGGCAACGCTATCCGATAAAGATGTGTATCGAGTCGAAAGTAAACTGACTTGGGTATAGTGACATGCACTTATCTATCGATACGATATCTTCGGCTTTACCCGACGACGGTCCTTGGCTATACAATCTCTTACATCCAAAAATGAGGACCGTAGTAATGGGAGCCGTTATGTAACATACAACCGTACAATTCACTTTTTTTCGTACATATGTGCAACTAGCAATATGAGTTCTGGGTCATGATGTATAAGTACAAAAGGACGACGTTGTTGTCAATTTCCAGACAACAAATGAAGCTCCCTTGCACTTGCAGCCAGTATACACTGCTGCTACTTTAGGTGAACTTGAAAATGGACGACAAAAAGACCGCCACCGTCGACACCGAGGCCGTTGTCGATATTCGAAGCGACGATGCCACCCCGGTTGTCTATGTTGATCCCGAAAAAGAAGCATCCGCTCGACGGAAATTCGACACATACCTCGTCCCAGTGTCCCTCATCTTCATCGTCTTGTCCGCTTTGGACCGAAACAATGTAAGCAGAGCCTTGGGGAAAGGAAAGTCTTTCGTAATCACTGACCATCGTCTAGGTGGGAAATGCTGTGATCTTCGGCTTCAAAGAGGACTTGGGCCTCGTGGGCAACCAGTTTAACAACATCCAAACGCTGTCCAGTTTCTGCAGCTTTGCCGGTGAGCTTCCGTGGACGCTGGTGGTCCGGCGCTTTGGTGCGAGGAAAGCGCTCGGCACTGCCTTTCTGCTGTGGAGCATCTGCACGCTTGGCACGGCCTTTATCCACACATACGGGCAAGCCATCGCTGTCCGCATGATTCTGTGCGCCTGCGAAGGCGGGCTGTCGCCTGGTTTTGCCTTTGTGTACTCGACCATCTACCCCCAAGAACAAGCCGGCAAGCGCATCATGACCACCAACCTCGCCCAGTGCATTTCTGGTGCATTTGGTGGCCTTTTCGCGTACAGTATTCAGTCGATGGGCGCGCGACGTGGCCTGGCGGCCTGGCGATGGCTTTTCATTGTTGAATTCTGCGTGACCATGGTCATTGGTGGCATCGGCTGGATATTTATCCCGGACTCGGCCGAAACGGCATGGTATCTCAGTGACGACGAAAAAGAGGCGATGCGCATGAAGAGGAAGCGAGACTACCTTCTCCGAGGCGAGGCAAAGTTCGATTGGACGTGGGCCAAGGAATCGCTCAAGGATCCGTTTGTCTACCTCTTGGGCACGGCGTTCTTCACGTCCTCCGTCGCCATCAACGGCTTTGGCGTCTTCCTGCCGTCGATCATCAACGGACTCGGGTAAGAAACTAAGCCATGTGACTTGTGCTGCGTATTGTACCCCTTACTGACTGATTAGATATACGTCCCTTCAGGCAAACTACATGACCATCCCCGTCTATGTTCTTGGCGCCATCTCTTTATTGACCCAGGTCTACTTTTCCGATAAGCTCAAATCACGAGGCTTCTTTATTATTGGCTGCTGTGTGCCGGTGGCCGTCGGTTACCTGATTTGTGTTGGAACGGCAGCTCCTGGAGCTGGCTACGCGGGAATGTTTATTCTCGTCATCGGTAAGCACAACCAAAGCCACGTCAACCTACTATTGCACAACTAATCCCTCTCCTTGCATAGGTCTCTACCCCATCTCCACCCTCGCTGTCACCTGGGCGACCAATACCTTTTCGCCCGATTCCAAACGGGCCATTTCCATGCCGTTGGTGTATACGATGGCCGACATCTCGTCCATGGTATCCTCGCAGCTGTATCCGAGCACACAAGCGCCTCGATATGTGCAAGGCAATGCCGTCTCTGCCGGCTTGACGTGTGTGGCTGGGTTCCTCTACACCGCCAGCTGGTATCTGCTCAAGCGCAGAAACATGAAGAAGAAGAAACTCCTATCGGAAGGAAGCACGTCAAATGGCATGAAGGGAGACAGGAGTCTCGATTCCATGTACATTCTTTAAGCATAGGCAGTGGCACGTGGGTTCATACTGGAAACAACGGGACGGGATTCGTTGCGAAGTTATATACACTTTGTCACAGAAACAAGTGTCTATTTCTCGCAACTATAAATACAAACGCTATGCCAAGCATTTATGAACTCGCGTCGTCAAACAAACGCACACACAGCACAGCTGCCGAGGCTGCGATGCCGCCTAAAACGACCATCTGGACTCCTTCTCCAATACTCTTCCACAGGCGCCGCGTGGACCCTGTGGCCATCGCCTTCGCCGTCTCTGCGGCCCTGTCCCGCGCGACGTCCTGGACGAAGCCAAACAGAAAGAGGGCAACGATGCAAACACCAATGCTCCACCGCAGGCCGTCGCCGACTTGCCTGACAAAAAAGTAAGGCCCCAGCGGAATCAAGCCGCCCACCAGGTAGCCAAGGGCCACGGACAGCCCAGAGGCAACGGGCCAGACGTAGTCGTAGTCGTAGTCGTCGTCGTCATCGTCACCGTCGTCTGCATGTCCATCGCCCTTCTTGACCAAGATGGCTTCGGCCGACTCCGGATGCTCCACGACGTGGGCCAGCACCATGTCGCGCAGATGGGCCGGCAGACCGAGCGGTGCAATGTAGCGAGTGGCCACTGTGGCCATGTCGGCGTCGGTGTCGGTGTCGTCGGCTTCGCCCTGCTTCTCGCTCGCACGTGGCGTCGATGCCTGCCGTGCCGACAGGTACCCGCCGATGCCCATGCTGATGCATCCCGCCGTGAGCTCCGCCATGCCGGCATAAATCACCGTGTCTGTCTGGCCCAGTGACGAGAGGCCAGCCGTCATGGCAAAGGGCACCGTCAAGCCATCGGAGAACCCGAGCGTAAAGTCGGCCCGGAACCGGCGGGCCGTTGGCAGATACCAACGGGGCGCGTGCCTCTGCACTTTTGTGCCGACATAGTTGCCGTCGCGGCGGCCGACGGTGCTGTCAGCGCTGTCAGCACTATGAATGACTCTGTGGCGCGCGTCACGCGGCTGGGGCTGAGACTCCGCAGGTGCGGCCGGCGAGATGGACGACGTCCAGGCGAGCGGAGACAGAGAAGCAGGCTGCTGCTGCTGTTGATACATGTTGGCTGCTTGGAGGTATCCGTCAACGGGTGTGGAGAGGCAAGGATAGAATCACTAGAATGCCCGACATGCGAAGCGAGCGGGTATGGTATGAACGACCGACAACGGCCCTGGCTTTCTTCTAACAGGGAGGAGTCTTTGCATTTTACATCGTTGCTTTTTTTTCCTTTTTGGGAGTGGTGAAGAATCTCACCACGTGCAAGGCACTTGCATACGCTAAACACCAGTCGACAAAATAGTCGGCATCACGACGGTCACAAAGAGCGCCGTGGTCTCGGAAAGCGGCAAGCGATGCCTGCGGGGTGTGCCAAGGATGATAACGTTGGTGCCGTTGACACCGTTGGCAAGATGGACAGGGTTGGTAAGGCTGGAGGAGGAGCACGTGTAAAAAGAGAGCGCTGTTAGTCGACAGCCCATGCGTCCCGTCCGCGTGGGAGGGATTTATGTTTGCAGCGATCGCCAATTTCGCTTCAATTTCTACTCGCATAAGGCTCGCATTGGGCTAAGAGTGCATGTACGTCGTAAGACATAACGATGGCTGTTGTCGACGTCGGTCATGAAAAGGAGACAAAGTGGGAAAGATGCCTGCCGTGGAGCGTGGTATTCCACGTAAATTACCAGGACCAGGTTTCATTGGGGCGAATCAGAATGCCTGTGTTGTCATCGAACAAGATTTCGCCCACAGTTTGCTCGAGGTGTGCGAAAGTAAATGTCGCTTTCCTGTCGTAACTCTGTTCCATTTAGTCTTGGCGATCATTTCAGTCAACTGCCTTAGACCCAGGGGTTGGAAAAGAGCGTCAAGGACGATGGAATAGCCAAGAACTCTGTAGTTCCAGTTCTCCAGCGACGGCGTCGTCGAAATCGCCCCAACCTGCCTGCCGAGGCTCACTGCTTTTACAACATCACAGGAGGGCGTTCTTGTGGCAGCCAATCGCGAACAAAGAGAACAAGCCACACTGGCCACGAAAAAGCTTAAACGTACTGAAAAAGGACTGCCGGAGAGACGTGCACCCTTAAGAATGCGGCAGTCCAATACGAATGCACCGGGACCGGGCCGGGAATCTTGGGTTGCTTGGGAGGTGTTCTGTGCGCCATGTAAGCCAAGAGTCCCGAGGCATCTGATTCGCCTGGACCTGATTCTTCTGAAGAAGAGGTGTGTCTGCCCCTGGCGCTAACGCGAGAGGGCCACCAACTCGTCCAGTCCACTCGTCCATCGCATCGATTTCCAAAACGACCCTGGAAAGGACCGTGCAAAGAGATGGGTTCTTGTTTCTTTCAGAGCATCCACTTCTCCAGACGAGATAGAATACAAAATGCCCTCGGTCCTTTTCTGATCAACGGCCCACCTCTGGACAACTTTAAAATGCATCGTACTTCATACTGCATCCTGCGTATTTCAGTTTTCCCTTCATCCGGGTTCCGCCCCTTTGCCGGTTAATCCGTCTACCTGTCGACCCACCATCCACACTTTGATTATGACGTGCGTGGGATAACGTCGCACTAGCCAGGCTGAACACCGCAACGCCCTACACCCCGATGGCCCTGGCCCTGCCGCTCAATGCCTTTTTCGGCAGTCGGTGAGGCGACGGGGAAAGTTTAAAGTCGGCAAAAGGCACAGGCAGCAAAGACAGCAAAGAAACGATCACGCAGGAGAGCAGAGCGCAGCAAAAGGCGATCCAAGGGCAGCATCGCCAAGTCTGCCACTAAGATAATTCCATATCGGATCGGCATATGGGGTGGCACGTTGTAAATACCTCGACGGTCGTTGGAGAGAACTTGTTGCTTATCTGCCTCCCACGTGGGCACTCTTCCCTGCTCCTACGACTCGCAAATTACTTCTCACGCCCGTCTGCAGCCAACATTCCGTGCTATTGCATGTTGTACGACCTCCGTTTTACGGAACGCTCACGGGACATGCACAGACGAGCGCCCTTCCAGAAAGTAGGAGCCCGTCCAGATGGTGAAGATCAGACGTTGAATGTATATATGTGACGGCCCGGAGCCTCGCTCGCAGGTGGGAGTCTGCGATCGCCACTCGAGCAACCACGCCCATCCACAGACTCTCGCAACCGCCGTTTGCACATCAAGATGCTGACCAACTCTCTCACGGGCCTGCTGGCCCTCGCGGCCGTGGCGGCTGCCAAACACCCGACGCCTTGCAAGCCGAACGGCTCGGAGGCTGTCAAGAACATGAAGGAGCACATCAAGGCCGTGGTGCTGCTGGTGCTCGAGAACCGCTCGTTCGACAACATCCTGGGCGGCCAGACGCTGCCCGGCCTCGACAACCCGTACCACAACGGCCCCTTCTGCAACCCGCTCAACCTGACCAACCCGGCGCTGGGCCAGGCCTGCACTACGGCCCGCGACTACGACTCCATTGCTGACGACCCGGACCACGCCGTCTACGGCAACAACATTGAGTTCTACGGCACCTTCAACCCCAGCAACGACGACATTGCGTCGGGCAAGCTGGTCCCCAAGCAGAACGGCTTTGTGCACGAGCAGCTGCGCCTGTACGACGCCAAGGTCAACAGCACCACGCTGTCGGAGCAGGTCATGAACTACTACACCGAGGCGCAGGTCCCGACGCTCACGGCCCTGGTGCAGAACTTTGTCACCTTTAACTACTGGCACTCGGCCATTCCCGGTGTACGTCTTCTTCTCCCCCTCCCCCCGGCACTCTTCTTGTCGACCTGACGGTGCCCACTAACGGAATGCATGGCAGCCCACCGACCCCAACCGCCTGGCCCTCGTGGCGGGCAGCTCCTTTGGCCACGGCAAGAACGATGCGCAGTTCAAGGCCAAGGGCTTCAACGAGCGGTCCATCTTCCAGTCGCTGACCGAGAACGGCTACGACTGGCGCAACTACCACGACCCGGCGGGCGGCACCGGCCCCGAGGCCTCGTGGTTCCAGTGGACCTACGACGCCGGCCTCGACAAGAACGTCGTCAACCTCGACCGCTTCTACGTCGACGCCGCCGCCGGCAACCTCACCAGCTTTAGCATCCTCAACCCGTCCTGCTGCGGCGTCGACACCACCTCCATGCACCCCACGGGCCTCGTGTCGCTGGGCGAGGGCCTCATCAAGGACGTCTACGACGCCCTCCGCGCCGGCCCCCAGTGGGAGGAGACCCTCTTCATCATCACCTACGACGAGACCGGCGGCTTCCACGACCACGTCGCGCCGTCCCTCGCCCCCAAGCCCGACAACCTCAGCTACACCGCCACCACGCCCTCCGGCCAGGACTACACCTTTGACTTTGACCGCCTCGGCGGCCGCATGCCCACCTTTTTGATCTCGCCCTGGGTCAAGAAGGCCCACGTCGAGGGCCTCGGCAAGAACGCCGCCGGCGAGACCGTCTCGTACTCGGCCACCTCCATCCTGCGCACCCTCGGCTACCTCTTTGACTTTGAGCCCTACAACCCCCGCGTCGAGTGGTCGCCGTCCTTTGAGGGCCTCATCACCAAGAAGGCGCGCACCACCATTGAGGAGCTCCCCGAGGGCAACCCCTTCCGCGTCAAGGCCAAGCGCTTCCGCAAGTAAAGTGCTGTTGGAATGACGCGGGTGTACATCCCCGGCATATGTGTGTATGCGTAGAGGTGTACATAAAATGGTTACATGGATATCTTCTCTTTCTTTTCTCTGTTAGGAGACGGCCGTCACAACGTCCTCTTTCATATCTACGTAGATTAATGACATTACTATACAATCCCAATGCCGTAAATTCAAGTCTATTAAACGTGTCTTCATACCCAATAACTCTAACTGGACTGTGAATAACAAGTTTGGGATTGCCGAGCAGCCGTCGTGCAGCCAGAACGACTTGCCGTTGTCTCGCTTAGTGCATCCTTGACAGCCTCATACTTTCTAATCACTGCCGTAGCCTCCTTTCTCGTAAGCCCGTCGTTTTCATGACAATTCTCTTTGCCTTTCGCTGTTGATCAAATCCTCTCAAATCTAACAGAAATATGTGTTTTACGCGTCGAATGTCCGTTGTCCTCATTTCTGTCTGTAAAACAAATGCTTTAATATTGCGCACTCTCACGACATGTGCAAGTCACGTGTCGTCGCTCCAGCAATAGCGCGACCCCGCGTAAACACGCGCCAATGTCAGTCCCTTTACCGCGACCAGGTGGCACTGCACTTGAGCCTCAACTCAACCTTTGACAAAACGTTCGCCCGTTCGACTTGGCCACCTCCTACCCACGTCGACAGACATGCAGTCCCTCTGCTCACCCATTCGACAGCGTCCATAAGCCGCCACCGGACAGAAATCCAATGACCAACTCATAACCGCACGCGGCGATTCACGCCTCCTCGTCCAACCTCTCTCTTCCCTCCCCCCCTCGTCTCTCCTCCCCCCCTCCTCCTCTCCTCACCCCTCACAATGACGTCCACCGTCTCCTCCCGGCCCATCCCGGCCCTCTACACCGTCTACATCCTCCGCTCGACCATGCGCCATGCCTCCCTCTACATCGGCTCCACCACCGACCCGCCGCGCCGCCTCAAGCAGCACAACGGCGCCATCAAGGGCGGCGCCGCCCGCACTGCGCGCCCCAGCCTGCGGCCCTGGGAAATGGTCGGCCTCGTGTCTGGCTTCCCCGGCGCCGTCGCCGCGCTCAAGTTCGAGTGGGCCCTGACCAACCCGCACCTGTCGCTGCACATCCCCGCCGAGTCGCGCCTCTCTGTTGCCCGGCAGACGAAGCGCAACGGCCACCCCAAACGCCCGCCGGCGAGCATGCACTCCATTCTAGCAAACCTGCACCTGCTGCTGCGGGTGCCCAGTTTTTCCCGCTGGCCTCTGCGGCTGCACATGTTTGTGCCCGAGGTGCACGCGGCCTGGAGCAAATACAGCAGGTCGCAGACGAGTGCCAGCCAGCCGCTGGGCGACGACGTGCGCGAGGTGGAGGTGTTGACCGATTTCCAGCCAACACCGGATATGCTGTTTGGCAACGCGACCGCCGACAGCGCGACTGATGTCGCTGATGCCGCGGAGATCGGACCACCCTGGGGCATCCATGCCCTGCCGCTCGACTACGGGCCCATGCGCGACTACGTCGACAAGGCCCAGGACATTTTCACCTTTGAGCGCGAGGGCGACTGCGCCGTGTGCCACGGCGCGCTGCCCGCGGGACGGGGACTCTATGCCGTCTGTCCCAACGCAGCGTGCGAGGCCGTCGGGCACCTGCGCTGCTGGAGTGGGCACCTCTTGCAGGAGGAAGCGGACGCGTCAGCAACACCGTCGCAGGCCCTGGGCAATCCCGATCTTGACCGGCACCCCCTCGTCCCTGTCCGCGGCCACTGCCCCGACTGCGGCGGTCCTGTCGTCTGGGGCGACATGATGAAGGAGCTGACGCTGCGGCTGCGGGGTCCCAAGGAGGTTGAGAAGCTGGTCAAGGCGAAGCGGCGACAAGAAAAGGCGGCCGATAAGGCGGCGGCCGCGGCCGACAAGGTTGCCAAAGCAGGACAAGCAGGACAGGCGGTACAAGCCAGAAAAGCGGCAGACGCCGCGGCCCCCGTCACAGACCTGGACGACCTGTCCGGCAGCGTCGAGGCCACGGCCACAGTACGGAAGACAAAGGCAGCCAAGGTGGTCACCACCACCACAGCCACAACCAAAGCCAAGGGCAAGGCAGCCGAAGCGATGGCTGCAACAGCAGCCACCAAGGCTACGAAGATTACGAAGACGACGAGAGTCACAAAAGTGACGGCCGGCACGGCCAAGACATGCAAAGTAGCCAACGTGACAACAGCAAAGACACCGGCAGCGGTGGCGGCCACCGCAGCGCTTGGCCGTGCGGCCCTGCTCGACGGCAGCGAGTCGCCGGAGGTGATTGTCATGTGAGAGACAACGGAAACAGGAAGAACGCTCCCAAAGATACCACACGATCAAGCAGCATAGATACACCTCAATATTATGTATTACGCGTTTATTCATGGCATTCGTGTAGAGCCGCCGCATCACCACCATGGCTTGTGATTAAGCTGATAGATCCTTTCGTGTTGCGTACTTGTTACGCACTTGTTGCCAAACCAATCGGTTCAGCAAAGAAGGACATGTTTTAATTTCAGCATTTTCTTTTTTTTTTTGTCCCAAAAAAAAAAGGATTTTTTGTAATGTCGAAAATTAAGACTTAAAATAATAGCAATAATTGTTGCTTGAGCAAACAGGCTCGTAAAACATCTCTGCCTTGATTTACTTTGTATAATATGCTTCTTTACATACTTGTCTTGAGGCCGACCTTGAACTACATCTAGGGGATATGCTGTTATCTGCATTCCCACCAGAACAGCGGACCCATACTGAGTTCTCTAGCGCAGTGTGATTGGACAGGTCAACTAGTCCTGATTTTCGGTTCCTTATTTCTTCACGTGCGGTTCCAACTACGAGGGAGGAAAGTTCGTATGGCGCGAAGTCGTAATAGGGTTGCATCGGGGATGGCAGAGCGGGAGTTGGCGGATACTAAACGACTCAAAGCGTTACGGAGAATTGGGCCACGAGATCCCAACTGACACAACGGCTCTGGAGTATGGGCTCATTAAGGATACGGCAGGGCTCGTTGAACAGGTCGCATGCTGTCTTTGTCCAGTCTTTGTTTAGACCCGCATGTCCCGATGTGAGGGACAAAGAGAAACTGGCAGTGCCATACAGCATGACTGGTGTCTGTGTAAGTACCCTTTGGCAGAGGAGGCACCATCTGAGTACCGTTCTTTTTTTCCTCTTTTCTTTTTCTTTTCTTTTCTTTTTATTTTTGGGCAAATTTAGGCTGTATGGGGCTTCACCTTCCACTCACGAACAGCGTCGAGAACGTCGACGACTTATGATACGTATATACTACCAGTTACAGATAGAAACCCAGCAATCCAGAAACCTTCCGAGCCGGAGATATGGAATACTGGCGTTCTTGCGTTTCTTTGTCCACAAATTCCATCTTTAGTCTTGACCCCCACCGCCAGTCTCGACAGCAGTTTCTGGCTGCAGGACGAACGGTGCAAAAACTGGGCATCAGACTCCACTTTGCTGCCTCTGAACCCACAAAAGTTACTGCGACCACTTTACGACATTCTTAAAGGTTGCGGTCCAAAATCAGTAGTGCCGCCGAGCCACAAGTCGTAGTCGAGATAGCGATTGTGAACGAGAGTTTCCCGCGCACCCCACGGAAAAGCTACTCAAAGACGAACAAAGTACTTGTATTCGGGAAACACCGCCGCCTTGCTGTCAGGCACATCGGGGGACAAGAAAAGGGGAGAAACATGCATCGGCCGTTGGAACCGAGAAGATGTTGGTTGTTCGTTCCCAGTGTCGCATGCACACGCGGCGTGCGGCACACGAAGCACGACGCAGGTAGCGCCACAGCAAACTTTCCCGCTTCGACTCCCATTCTGTGTCTCCTTGTCGGACGCGATATATTAGCTTTTACTAGATGTACAACCCGCCATTTGACAAAAAGTAAAGAGCATCACCGTTCGTACAGCCTTGTGGGTGATATTGTTTTTTTGGGAGGTTGGGCGCCGGGACAACATTGGAAACTGTCGCTGCCACGTAAGGCCCGTTCTGCACATTGCGGTCGGGGCCCTTTCCAACGGAAAAGAGGGCACATGGCTCACGGACTCTTTCTCGGTGACGTCCTCCGTCCCTCCCACACCTCCCAGACGTACTCGTGTCATGCGCAATGCCAATGCACGGAGCATACGACATCAATCGTGGACTTGCATGTCCTTGCCGGCGGAGAAGGGCGCCCTGTGTCAGTTTCCGTGCCTCTCAAAGGGCAGGCACATTCGAACGCACTCGGATATTCAAACCATGCACAGCTGTTCCTGGCCAACCGGGAAATAGTCCTGTTTGTGTCGTTTGCCTACGTACTTTCAGATGTTTATTCAAAGCCAGCGCCGCAGGGACGTTGGTGGGCCATGTTCCACTTTTTAATCTACGCCGCAGACTTTAGGTGGTTGGTATATTGTAGGGAGTGGTACATTTTAATACTGGCATATCCTGTGTTATATAAAGTACTAGGTACTTTGACTCTTGTGTACTGTTACATAGCGGTCCAGCGCCCATTTCCCATTTGCGCTGCGCATAGCCCAGATATCACACTTCTGGTGTCGTTTCCACTGGGCACCGGGGTTGTTCTTTCCTGTTCCAGCATTGGTTCTGGCGACAGCCTCTTTCCCAATCCCCACGCCATTGGCTACCCACAAAGGTCGTCGCCATACTTTTCTCTTTCTGCTCTCTTTTCTGGTCGCAAATGGAGGCTACTCCGTATCTTACGCCGAATGCCCACACTTCACACACCCTTTAACCTCACCGGGCTGTGTACATGAATTCTTCCCAGCGCATCCGGCACTGGTTCTTTCTTGATGTTCGTAGCTCTTTCCCTAGTTGTTGGTCTCGGCCTTGCGTTCCTTCCCCCTGGAACTCGACAGCCCTTGAATTCGTCCAGCGGTTTGTTTTGGCCCGTCGCTCCTTCCATCGCATCGTGTTATGTCTGCGCACCTGCCTCATTGTAATTTACGGCGCTCCCTTTCCAAGCCCCGGTCCAATAATATCCCTTGGTCTACCGTATACATCTTTTGACTGCACCGGAAACAAACCTCATTTCTTGTTCTCTTCTCTTCCCTCACTACTTCTTTCACCCTCGTATCGATTGTGTGCCAGTCACGACCTCCACGCCCCACGACCACAATTCGCATTGATATTTACCGCTCCTCAGGAACTGTGCCGCCAGAGTTTCCAAAACTCTGTTGTACAGCCGAGCCACACCTTTCGTCTCTCCAAGTTTCGACGTCTTTTCCTCAGTTTCCCAATCTCTTGGCCTCGTTCAGGCTACGATTCCCCAGAGCCCTCTCTTTTCCCCTTCTGGTCAACTCTTGTCTGCTCCGTCGATGGACTAGTCCCGGTTTTCGCACCCTTTAAATTCTTTAGTCTCGTCTAGTACAGAAGCCAACGCAGCCCGCCCATCAAACTCTCATAATCCCACAGTCCCCCCAAGTTGGCCTAGCCTGCCCTCGTACTTGGCTCTTCTTCGGCATCTATCTTCGCCTTTTTCGCTCGTCTGACTCGCCAGCCTTTTTTCTTCTTACCATACGGCCTTTCAACTCCGTCACGACGACGAAGTGGCAGAACCACCTTCGAGCAAACCGACCACACTTCGACCAATACGTCCTTTCTACTCTCATTACTCTTTCCAATTCGTCTCGCACCATCTTCTCGAAACACCCTTCTTCCAAAACCGACCTTCCGCCTCCAATGCATATCCGGATAGACACAACCCACGGATGACGGCCGTTTCGGCACCCTATTTCTTTTCCCCTCGTTTCGTTTTGCGGGAGAGTTGCTTGCCTCGACGACTCGCTCTCGACGGCACACCATTTGTGACAGCATAGACTCGATACTCGATTAGCACGCGAACGATTAATAGACGACGACAACGATTCGTCCACCTGAGCTCGATTACGACATCCGGCCCATACGGCCCTCCCTCCTTCCTTCCCATTCGACACGTACATACACATACTCCCACACATTGCGCCCACGATGATGGCCATTGTTCCTGCTCTGCCAGGAGGCTCTGGCGGAGCGAATGGCGGCGGCAAAGACGGCGGACGGAGCAATGGCAAGGACGGCGGCAGCAACGGTGCCTCGGGCGGCAGTGGCAAGTCAGGCAACAAGATTTTGCTCAAAAGCTCGTCAAGAACGGCTGCAGCAGCCTCCAATGCCCCAAGCACCACAACCAGCTCGCGCGCGTCACCTGCCGCCCTCGCGCCGGCACCCCAGACAAACAATTCAACGTCGATGCCAACACGAACAAGGATGGGTGGCCAGTCGAATGCCGGCGGCGGCAGCGGTAATGGCCCCCTGCCACCACTCAGCGCCATGCGGAGCGCGCCGCTGGACCTGAACTCGGTCGAGCGTCGCGGCCAGCCTACAGCGAGTAAGGAGACTGGGAAGCGCAAGGACCGCCCGCACAACCTGGAGGAGGCGCCGACTTACTGTCCCACCGAGGAGGAGTGGAAGGATCCCATGGCCTACATGCGCAAGATCGCGCCTGAGGCGAGCGAATACGGCATATGCAAGATCATTCCCCCCGACTCGTGGAACCCGCCTTTTGCCATTGACACACAGGTGAGCCGCACCATCACAATTGCACGATCCTTGGGGAGTCCGACGCCAGACGCCAAATGAATCATCTTCTCTAACAATTGCTGTCTTCCACACAGAAATTCCACTTCCAAACAAGAAAGCAGGAATTAAATTCCGTCGAAGGCAGTACGTACTTCTTCTCCTACCTGTTTTGTCGTTTTTCGACCCGTCTTTCTAACCAGGCATTGTTCACAGGCACTCGCGTCAACCTTGGCTATCTCGAAGGCCTATTCAAATACCACAAGAACATGGGTAATACCCTGACTCGGTTACCATACGTCGACAAGAAGCCACTTGACCTCTATCAACTGAAAAAGGCCGTCGATTCACGGGGCGGCTTCGACATGGTGTGCAGGCTGAAAAAATGGGCGGAGATTGGCCGTGACCTGGGCTACAGCGGCAAGATCATGTCGTCTCTGTCGACCTCTCTCAAGAACTCCTACCAGAAATGGCTCTGCCCCTACGAAGACTACCTGCGGTTGGCCAAACCCGGCGTGCACCAGCAGCTCGAGATCGAGAACGGCGGCCCCTTCACACCAAGCCCTGCTGCGAGCCCCATGGTCCGGTCCAATGTCAACACTCCATCCAGCGTACCGGGAGGCTCACCGGCCCGCAACGCTAGTGATGCGCTCCAGGCCTCGGTCTCCGGCAGTGGCCGTAACACGCCTGGCACAGCCAACAATACGCCACCCCCGGCCGACTCGTCTGAAAAGGGATCGGGCCTGGCACCGGCGCATCCCCTCAAACGCCAGCTTGCTGCTGGCGAGTCTGAAACGCCCACGAAGGAGGAGTCTGCCGCGGAAGGCGAAGAGGATAGCTCGGGCAGCAGACGGAGTAAGCGATTAAAGAAGGAAGCTGTACCCCGGGTGGCCGGCTCGTACATGTCGCTGCTGCGTCCACAGCAGCCACGCAAACCCCGCGACGACAATGGCGACCCCCGTGAGAGCTGTGAGCATTGCGGTAAGACAGAGAATGCCGGCTTCTTGATCGTCTGCGAGTCATGCGACCACGCCTACCACGGAAAGTGCGTCGACCCACCAATAGCCACGAAGCCCACCTCCGAGTGGAACTGCCCGCGCTGCCTTGTCGGCGACAACCAGTACGGCTTTGAAGATGGCGGCCTCTACTCGCTCAAGCAGTTCCAGGAAAAGGCCTTTGAGTTCAAGCAGAGCTACTTTGAGGATAAGATGCCGTTCGACCCCACCCTGAACTGCCACCGCCCTATCACAGAGGACGACGTCGAGCGCGAGTTCTGGCGCCTCGTGTCCAGCATCGATGACACTGTCGAGGTGGAATACGGCGCTGACATCCATTGCACAACACACGGTTCGGGCTTCCCCACGATTGAGAAGAACCCCAACGAGCCATACTCGACGGACCCTTGGAATCTTAACATGCTTCCGCTCCACCCCGAAAGTCTTTTCCGTTACATCAAGTCCGACATCTCCGGCATGACCGTCCCCTGGGTCTATGTCGGCATGATCTTCTCGACGTTTTGCTGGCACAACGAGGACCACTACGCCTACTCTGCCAACTACCAGCACTTTGGTGCCACCAAGACGTGGTATGGCATTCCCGGCGCCGATGCGGAGAAGTTTGAGAACGCAATGCGCGAGGCCGTCCCCGACCTGTTCGAAACGCAGCCCGATCTGCTGTTCCAGCTTGTCACGCTCCTCCCGCCCGAAAAGCTCAAGGAGGCCGGCGTGCGTGTCTATGCAGTCGACCAGCGCGCTGGTCAAATGGTCATCACGTTCCCCCAGGCGTACCATGCGGGCTTCAACCATGGTTTCAACTTCAACGAGGCCGTCAATTTTGCGCCGTCCGACTGGGAGCCCTTTGGCCTCTCTGGTGTCCACCGGCTGCAGCAGTTCCGTCGCCAGCCTTGTTTCTCACACGAGGAGCTGCTGTGTACGGCTGCGGATGATGTGCTGAGCGCGGCCACGGGACCCTTGACGATCCAGACGGCCAAATGGCTCGCGCCTGCGCTTGAACGGATACGGTACCTCGAGGAGACCAACCGCGACGGCTTTATGGCTAAGCATTACGGAGTGCCACACCACTGCCCGCTTGTAGGACGCGACACGGGCGTGGGCCGCCGCGGCGGCGAATCCGCCGCGCAGTCCTGCTCTCTCGACATTGTGATCAACGACGCCGACGTCCCTGAAGAGGAGTACCAGTGCTTCTTCTGCAAGGGCTATACGTACCTGTCGCGCTTCAAGTGTGTCAAAACAGGTAAGGTTTTGTGTCTGCAGCACGCCGGGTTCAACCACTGCTGCACCGCGCGCGAGGCGAGCCGCTTCCTCGGGGAATCCCACTTTGTCGTCTATCGCAAGTCGTCGGACGACATTGAGGCCATGTGCAAGAAGATTGCCGAAAAGGCAGCGCAGCCGGAGGCCTGGGAGGAAAAGTACGACAAGATCCTGGAGGAAGACGCGACCCCCTCACTCAAGACCCTGCGAGCTATCCTGAACGAAGGTGAGAGGATCCCCTATGATCTGCCTTCTTTGCCGGTGTTGCGCGAATTTGTCGACCGCTGTAATCACTGGGTTGAAGAGGCTACAACATACATTGTGCGCAAACAGCAAAACCGACGCAAGACCGACACGCGCAAATCCATCAGCGCGGCCAGCGGCGCCGAAGCAGCCGGCACCGGCTCAGCCTCGACGGCAGCCGGGGCAGCGGGCTCCACGGGATCGACGACGGCGGCGGCAACGGCGGCGGCGGCAGCCGTGGCCGACGAAAAGGAAAAGGAACGGGAGACCCGCAACATTTCCAACATTTACCGCTTGCTCGACGAAGCCGCCCAGATCGGATTCGAGTGCCCCGAAATCCAGCTCCTCCAGCAGCGCGCCGACGCCATCAAGATCTTCCAGGAAGACGCCAGACGCGCGCTAGCGCACGTCTCCACGCAAACGGTGGACACCATTGAGAACCTGCTCGACGAAGGACACAGCTTTAATGTCGACGTGCCCGAGGTCGAGAGCCTGACGCGGTTCCTCGACCAGCTCAAGTGGGGCCAGAAGGCGGAGACGAGCCGGACCGAGTACGCGGCCCTCGACGAGGTGCTCAAGCTGCTCGAGGACGGGCAGCGCATGGGCATCCCGCAGTACAACGACCACATGATGTTCCTGGAGGGCCAGGCGGCCGCGGGGCAGCAGTGGGAGAAGAAGGCCAAAGAGCTGCTCCATGCGGACGCTGTCCACTACCCGCAGCTCGAGGCGCTCTCGAACCAGGCGACGTCCGGTTCGATTCCGGTGACGGCGGCTACGCTGGCGGCGATTGACCAGATCCTGCACAAGCACAGGGATGCGCACCGCCAAGTCATGGACCTCAACATGCGCTGCCGCGAGGCGGAATACAAGAACCGGCCCAAGTACTCGGAGGTGGTGGCGCTGATGAGCAAGATTGAGGAGCTGCAGTCCAAGCCGACGGGCACGCACGAGCTGGAGCGGGAGCAGAAGCGCAGCGAAGACTGGATCCGCAAGGGCAAGCGCGTCTTTGGCAAGACCAATGCGCCGCTCTACATCCTGAAGAGCCATCTGGAGTACGTGCTGGACCGCAATAACGACTGCTTCGACACGCAAGACGACAAACCGCGCACGCCAGCCGAGCCCGCGTCCCGCGAGCCAAGCCCTGACGAATCGTCGGCCGCGTATAGGAACGCGAAGCTTCGTGAGGTGTTTTGCATCTGCCGGCGCACCGAGGCGGGCATGATGATTGAGTGTGAAGTGTGCCACGAGTGGTACGTCCCTCCCCCTCTCTTTCCCTATGACTATTTTATTATTGTATTTTTGATATCTAACCCGAGCCTCGTTTAGGTACCACGGCAAGTGTCTCAAGATTGCGCGCGGCAAGGTCAAGGAGGATGAAAAGTACACCTGCCCGATCTGCGATTGGCGCGTCAAGATTCCGCGCGATGCGGCCCGCCCTGACCTCGAGTCGCTCATCAACCTGTTCAACGAGATCCCCAACCTGCCTTTCCAGCCCGACGAGGAGCAGATCCTGGGCGAGATTATCCAGGGCGCCATGGACTTCCGCGCTAAAGTCGAGGACTACCTGGACCCCAACCTCACGTCGGAGAGCGACGCGATTAAGCAGCGCTTCTACCTCCGCAAGATTGAGGGCGCCGAGATTCTGCTGACGCGCGAGACCAACTTCTTCCGCCAGGTGCTCCACAAGCGCTTTCCCGTGGCGCCCGATCCGCCGCCGCTGATTGAGGAGTCCAAGAGCACGCGCAAGCCGCGGCCGACCAAGCTGCAGAAGATGATGGCGCAGTACCAGGTCGACGACCCGGACGACCTGCCGGAGCTGGTCAAGCTGCGCGCCAACAGCTCGCGGCGCAAGATGCTGACGGCCGGTACGGCGGCCGAGGCGGCCGCGGCGTCGTTTCGCTCGTCGGGCCTCATGATGCCCCTGGCCCCGGCTACCGCGCTGGGTAGCCCCCTCGATGCGGCAGCCCCTTCGTCGGCCGGCAGCGCCGGCGCTGGTGGACGCAACGCAGACCTGCAGCAGTCGCCGCCCGCCGACACCAGTGGCTTCCGCCGCAGCTCGGAAGGCTCATACAACGCCAGCAGCTTCAGCAACTTTGGCCGGAACAAGCCACAGCTGTCGCAAGCGTCGCCAACGGCGGCGGCGCAGTTGCAGCAGCAGCAGCAGCAGCAGCAGCAGCAGCAGCAGCAGCAGCAGCAGCAACGCCAGCCTCTTGACCGCCACAGCACGGTGATGAGCTTTGACAACGGCGGCCAGCAGCAGAGCCCCGGCGATGCGGGACGGCCGGCGTCGGTCGGTGCGACAGCTGCGCCGTCCGGGCATACACGTGCAGGTAGCGACTCGTCGTGGCCAGCGACGGTTCCGGCGCCCCCGGCCGACGCTGACGCGAAGCGGCCGAGAACGGGCCTCTTTGATGCAGTGCCGACTCCGACCAAGGAGACACCGCGTGCGGAGAGCGGCAATGACGCTGTCGACCGTATGGAAGTCGACAGCGGTGCCAAGTGAGGTGGGGCGTTGTTTTATTTTATTTTATTTCATTTTTAATTTTGTTTGCGTTGCTTCCGCCATTTTATTGTTTCCTGGGCATATCTAGAAGAAGGAGTGTTTTTTGACGAACATATGGAGCGTAATATTATGTACAAGAGACGTGGGCGGGCGCGGTGTTATTACACACAAAAGTCAACGGGGAGTTTAGACGGTTCTTATTGTTACTTCGGGGGCGGTGTCTTGTCAGTTTATTTGAATGTCCGGGTCTGTTTCTTGGTCTGTCTTTTGTTCTTTGTCAACGTGTTTCCTGTTGTTTTTTGTGTTTGGCTCTCGTTTGGTTTTTTTTTAATGCCTTTTGTGCATTTGTCATTGAATTGGAGGTTCTATCTTTTCGGGTCCTTCGGTGGCATGTTTTCGTCTTCCAGCTCTATTACGTCCATTACAGTGTAATTTATTCCCAGCTCATTTCATAATATACCGTCGATGACTCTGTCTCGTTTACCCTTTAGGACAATAGCAAGTGCTGTGAGTACTTAGTGTGCGAGTTTAGGCCTAGCAAGGCTGTATTCAGTGCATTTAGTACCTGGTAGGTAACCATATGTGACAATGTGCCTATTCCCACAGGCAAATGCAGGGCGACTCCAAACGCACACTTCAATGACCATGTTTATGCTAGAAATATCTGCAGATTTATGAAGGTTTGTGTGCTATCTCAGACATTAACTGAGATCTGTTGTCATCTGTTGGCAGTTTAGAGTTATCAACTAGCGTTCTGACGAGGCTACGGACAAGTGTGGCCAACCGCGCTAGTGCTACTATTGGCCCGTGCGCTGAATTCTCCTTGCGCCTCCGCACAAGTAAAGCTTCCACAACCGTCAACCGCTACACAGAGCTCACTTTGCATCAACGTCACTCGCGGCCCTTGTTCATGGTCGCGCACAACTTCCGGCGACACCCGGCAACATAGACGATAGGCGGCTGATGAAGAGCTGTACTGCGATTGATGCCTCTCCCTGAATTCGCCGACTGACGACGGCCCGAACCACTGACACAATTGACGGATTGAATTCGACCACACCCCCCCCTCCCTTCCTCCACGCACAGCAGCCATGGCCGCGAAGCCCGACGACACGGCGGTTCGCCTCCTGTGGAACCCCGAAAACGTCAAGGACGTCGCCGAGTCTGTTGGCATCACGCAGATTGGCGACGACGCGCTGCGCTGCCTGTCGCAAGACGTCGAGTACCGCATCGGCCAGGTGATTGTCGAGGCGCTGCGGTTCATGCGCGCGGCCAGCCGCACGACGCTGACCGTGCAAGACGTGTCCCTGGCGCTGCGCGTCCTGGACGTGGAGCCGCTCTACGGCTACGAATCGACACGGCCGCTGCGGTACGGCGAAGCCAGCATCGGCCCCGGGCAGCCGCTGTTTTACGTTGAGGACGAGGAGGTGGAGTTTGAGAAGCTCATCAACGCGCCGCTGCCCAAGGTGCCGCGCGACGCGAGCATGACGGCGCACTGGCTGGCGATTGAGGGCGTGCAGCCGTCGATCCCGCAGAACCCGACGACGGCGGAGGCGCGCAGCACGCAGGAGCTCGTGGCCAAGGGCCCCGGCGCGAACCCGGCGCTGGCGGCGCTGGCGGGCAACGACAACGTCGGGTTCAAGCCGGCGGTCAAGCACATCATCAGCAACGAGCTGGTGCTGTACTTTGACAAGATCCAGGCGGCCATCCTCGACGACAGCCCCGACGAGGAGGTGCTGCGGCTGCGCGAGGCGGCGCTCGAGTCGGTGCGGTCGGACCCGGGCCTGCACCAGCTGGTGCCGTACTTTGTCAGCTTTGTGGCGACGCAGGTCACGCACCGCATCGACGACGTGACCATCCTGCGGCACATGATGGAGCTGACGACGGCGCTCGTCGAGAACCCGCACGTGTTTCTCGACCCCTACGTGACGCCGCTGTGCGCGCCCGTCCTGACGTGCCTGCTCGGGCAGAAGCTGGGCCTGGGTGGCGACAAGGCGACGGCGGCTGGCGGCGGCGGCGCTGGTAATGGTGGTGGTGGTAGCAGTGGCGCCGCAGCGAGTAGTTCGGCCGGCGTGCAGGGCACCGACGCCGTCCGCGACATCTACCTGCTGCGCGAGCTGGCCGCGTCGCTCTTGGGCCTGCTGGCCCGCAAGTTCGCCAAGAGCAGCACGCTGCTCCGGCCCAAGCTCACGCGCACGTGCCTCAAGACCCTGCTCGAGCCCGACCGCCCCGTCGGCGTGCTCTTTGGTGCCGTCGCGGGCCTGTCGGCCGCCGGCGGGCCCGAGGCCGTGCGCGTGCTACTGCTGCCCAATCTCAAGGCCTTTGACACGTACGTTCTGCAGCCGCTGCAGGAGCGCGGCGCCGCCATTGCCATTGAGCTGGAGATGCTCGTCGCGGGCGGTCTGCTCAAGGCGATCCGGACCTTGGTGCCAGCGACGCCGTTGACGCCCAGCGGCCTTGCCGGCGGTGGCGGTGGTGCCAGCAGCGGCGTTGAGACGGCCGAGTTGGTGGACTTTCTGGGCCCTGTGGTTGGGCAGCGGGTGGCGCAGCTGGGCGATTCGCGGTTGAATGCCGTGATTCTGGAGGCGCGGAACATTGAATAGCAATGAGTGCGGGGATGGAAGAACGGACGCAGAAGAGGAGTCTGTTTATTTACATGTATTACTTTGGGTTTACGGATGCGCTGGGAGGTGGCTGATGGTCCACAAGTGTAAAAATAGCCATCGGACGGGCGTTTGTGAGTTTCCAGTTTTGTTTTATCACGGCGCAATAAACCTTCAACTTTCTCTTTTCTACACGTGGCCTAACCTCGCGGCCTTTTATAATCTCTGTCCGTTGCTCAAGACGAGTTTTTTCTCCTGTTCTTCTACATATACACGATCATTGGACGTAACGGAGAACAAAAAGAGAACGGGGGGAAGGCGTAGACGATGCAAAAAGAACATATACATAACGGGTATATTGTCTACTGTACATACACGAAACCATACAAACACAAGCGGGTTCACTACACCAACCCCTGCTTCTGCAGGTCGTAGTACACCTTTTCGGGCATCACATGGCCCTCGGCGTCCTCCATCTGCACCACGGAGCTCTCGTCCTGCTTGTTGCGCTTCTTTTCCTTTTCCAGCTTGTCCCATAGCCGCAGCGCCTCTTCGATCTTGGTGATGTCCCGGAACAGGCCCGGGTTGTTGATCCCCAAACACCGCAGGCCGTGAATGTGCCGACTTTCGTTGAAGTGCTTCTCAAAGGCGCGTCGGCCCATGTACGTGTACTGTCCGCAGATCTCGCAGTCAAACTCCACGCCCAGGCCGTGCAGCCGGTACAGCCAAAAGGGGATGGGCTTGCCGTCCCACGCCAGGGGCAGCTTGAGTGGGTTGTACACCTTGTCGTCGTCGTCGTCGTTGTCGCCTTCGGCCTCGCCGCCCTGGCCATCTGCTCTGCCACCACCACCATCCACGTCCATGGCTTGCGCCGCCGCGGCCGACTCCTGCAGCATGGCGTACAGGTTGTCCAGCTCCTGCCGCCGCTCGCGCTCCGTCATGCCCTGGCGGCGCTCGACGTTGACGCGCGTGTCGTCCTTCTCGGTGCTCATGGCCGCGACGAGTCGCTGCACACGGTACTCGCGGGCGGCGACGGCCTTTTCTTTGAGACGGTGGGCCGCCGCCGCGGCGGCACCACCGACACCGGACGCGTTCCCGTTGCTGCCGTCGTGGGACGCAGCAGACTGCGCCTGGGCCCTCTGCTCGGCGGCCCGCACGTGCTTGCGCCCTGTCAAGTGGCCCTTGTAGACGTTCTGGTTCTTAAACTCCTTTTCGCAGTCGGCGCACCACACGGCCTCGGGCGAGCTCAGCTGCGGTGTGCTGCCGCCGGCCCCGCCATCTGCGGTGCTGCCCGCGCTCTCCCCCCCAGCGGCACCCAGGCTCCCGGCCGTCTTCCAGCTGGGCAGCTCGTCCCGGCTCCACAGCGCCTCAAAGTCGTCGTCAAAGCCGGCAAACACGCGGTCCAGGTTCTCGAGCGGCCGCGTCTTGCGCATGAAGCCTTGGAGGTAGTCGGCCAGCCCGCCGATGTATTGAAAGTAGTCGTCCGTCAGCTTGTCGCTGCGCTTCTGCGACGCCAAGAAGGGGTTGCTCTCGCCAAACTGGTCAAACACCTCGAGGTACTGCAGGTACGTCAGCCGCTTGACGTTGGGCAGGTTGACAAACGCCTCGTAGTTGGCGTTGAGGTCAAAGTACCGCCCAAAGCCCTCCTCGCCGGAGAACATGGTGTCCACCAGCGTCGGCTGGAACTCGCCGTAGCCGTACTCGCCGAGCGGCTGCGGTGGTCGGTGCCGGTACCGCAGCTCGGGCTGGTCGAGCTGGTCGGTCGGGTAGCGCTGGTGGTAGGCCAGGGTGTCGTCGAGGTTCCGGTAAAACAGCTGAAGCGGGTCGCCGTCGCCCAGCAGGGAGACCTCGTCGGCCCGCATGTCGTGCGCATCGCCGTAGAGCCGCAGGGCCTCGCCCGACTGCGCCTGCATGTGGTCCAGCAGCTGCGCGACCTCGTGCTCGCGGTTGAGGCGGTCGCGCACCTGCGTGGGCTCGTCGACGAGGCGGTCGACGACGGCCTGCTCAAGGCGCTCGAGGTCCTCGAGGATGTATCGGATTTCTTCGAGGAGCATGGCGGCTGTGGGAGTCGCTTGGGTGGCGTTGGTGATGTTGTAATGAGTGCGGTTTACTCTCAGATGAAGATGGAGGCACTGTTTTTGATCGCTACAGCGCCAAAGCCAAGCAGCCAATAGCTCGGAGTTTCAATTTTCCGGCGCAAGGCTCGCCCGCTGCAGGCGGCAATTGGGTGGCGGGCTAGCCTTGAACTTTTTCGTTAGTGCCTATCAAGCTTCAAAGAGTGCAAGTCGACGCCGAACAACACCAAAGCAAAACATTGGAAACGAGACACGACAATACGACACGACAACCACGATTGATTACGCCGACGACTGCGATACCAACTGACCTTCCCCTTCCCACGATTACCCCCCTCACATACACCCACACCATGGCAGAGTCCAGCGGCAAGGCGGGCAAGCTCGACGACCGCGTGGAGCTGACCACCTCCAAGGAAGTCAAGGTGTTTCCGACGTTTGAGTCGATGAGTCTGAAGGGTAAGTACAAGCCAGGAAGCGCCAGGAACGCACGCGTTGCTCTCCATTGCAGGCGACTAACACAACTGTCAAGAGAACCTCCTCCGCGGCATCTATGCCTACGGCTACGAGACGCCCTCGGCCGTCCAGTCCCGCGCCATCGTGCAGATCTGCAAAGGCCGCGACACCATCGCCCAGGCGCAGTCCGGCACGGGCAAGACGGCGACCTTCTCCATCAGTGCCCTCCAGGTCATCAATGCGGCGTCCCGCGAGACGCAGGCGCTTGTGCTGAGCCCGACGCGCGAACTCGCGACGCAGATCCAGAGCGTCGTCAAGGCGCTGGGCGACTACATGAACGTGCAGTGCCACGCGTGCATCGGCGGCACCAACGTGGGCGAGGACATCCGCAAGCTCGACCAGGGCCAGCACATTGTGTCGGGCACGCCCGGCCGCGTGGCCGACATGATCCGGCGGCGCAACCTGCGCACGCGCAACATCAAGATGCTGGTGCTCGACGAGGCGGACGAGCTGCTGAACCAGGGCTTCCGCGAGCAGATCTACGAGGTGTACCGGTACCTGCCGCCGGCGACGCAGGTCGTGGTGGTGTCGGCGACGCTGCCGCAGGACGTGCTCGAGATGACGTACAAGTTCATGACGGACCCGGTGCGCATCCTCGTGAAGCGCGACGAGCTGACGCTCGAGGGCCTCAAGCAGTACTTTATTGCCGTGGAGAAGGAGGAGTGGAAGTTTGACACGCTCTGCGACCTCTACGACACCCTGACCATCACGCAGGCCGTCATCTTCTGCAACACGCGCCGCAAGGTCGACTGGCTCACCGACAAGATGCGCGAGTCCAACTTCACCGTCAGCAGCATGCACGGCGACATGCCGCAAAAGGAGCGCGACAGCATCATGCAGGACTTTCGCCAGTTCAACACGCGTGTGCTCATCTCCACCGACGTCTGGGCGCGCGGCATCGACGTGCAGCAGGTCAGCCTCGTCATCAACTACGACCTGCCCAGCAACCGCGAGAACTACATCCACCGCATCGGCCGGTCCGGTCGCTTCGGCCGCAAGGGCGTGGCCATCAACTTTGTCACCAACGAGGACGTGCGCATCCTGCGGGACATTGAGTGTAGGTGGTCCTTTATTGGCACTGTGACGTTCATTTGTATAGTCGTACTAACGCCAACCTTGCAGTGTACTACTCAACCCAGATTGACGAGATGCCAATGAATGTGGCCGACATTCTGTCGTAAGGCAGCGGAGGGCCAAGTAAAAACGAACGAGAATGACGTTCAAAATATACCGATCCGCGGCGCCGCGCCGACAAGACATAGAGCCGACTCGGCACGTCGCGTCAAGGGATCCATATAAGCTGCACGCCTGGGTTGCAGAGTGGGAGGAAATGGGCGTGTTCTTTTAACGGTGAGTGCGCAAAATTCCCTCTATCGCTCGTCGTTTTCTGGCCCCCGTTCTGACCCAACCAGTCTCAAATACCAGATTGATTTTTGTGCCAAATACAAATCAAAAAGCCCCAAGACCAAGACATTGCACCGTGCCGAAACCCGCGGACCCATACTAACCCAACGACACCACCGACGCGTGGACAGGTCCGCGTAACGACCGTCACAGGAAAGTTACGAGTTGTGAAGACGCTGCCGAGGATATTGTCCTCGCAGTGACAGAGGGCAAGCCGAGAAGCTTACATCGCACTGACTGGGGAACTGAAAAAGGATACATAGCGCCAAGGAATGAGGCGATAGGAAAGGAGGGGAGACGAAATTGTGTGACAGGAGGATGTAATGTGATGGACGAGCGTTGCATAAGAGGTCGACCTGTTGGGCCATCCAAATTTCGGGGCGCGTCATACTCAGCCATACGTAAACTCACTAGCAATGCTACATGTACACCCAGCCCGACGTCAGGCCCCAATGTGGAAATGGGTGCGTTTGAATGGCCATTTTATGCACTTTTGGAATGTTGCTGTTGTTGACCATTGCCGTCCTCCGGCCAGAACCAGACTTGCGTTGGCATTGGACAGGCCGCTCTTTGTTTCGTTTTGCCACAAACGGAACGCTCCGCGGACCAAGATGCTCTCGAGCACAGACCAGGTGGCTAGGCTGTTTGAGAGTACGAGACGAGATGTGACGTGACGGTGGAAGGACTGAAAAAGACTATGTTTATGGACTGTCCACTTTTGCCCATGTTGGTATCATTGATTCCGAGGCACAGCAATGTCCAACGACAGAATCGAGTCAACACTCGGTCCAATTTATTGTATCCGGTCCAGCGTCTTGGGTCTTTGGATCCCGTTGATGGCCCAGGCACCAGGTCGCATCGATCCTGTCAGGAGGGACACCAGTGTGGTGGTAAAGGTGGTCATAAATATGTGGCGTTGTAAGCGAAGTTGTCTCGTCACTTGGCCATGCCAGCCCATGTCCTGTGTCTTATCTCTGTTTCCCGCCAAAGTACAAAAGCAACCAGGCCATATTAAATCTATATTTCCCCCTATCTTTTACCTTCCTCGTATGTTTGTCTCTCCTCGCGGTTGATTGTTCTTTCGTGTCTGGCAGTGTCTTGACAGAACGTGCAGAGCCGTGCCGTGCTCTGTGCGCTTTTGCAGGAGGTGCGCATCCCGGACCTGGTCTCCGGAGAGTGACTCTTTCTTTTCTCTTCCATGCGTCTTCTGTGATCGTTAAGTGGACCTTTGGCTATCCATCGACCTTGTCCACCGACCTTGTCCACCGACCTTGTCCACCTTTTCCACCGACAATCCACCGACTTTATCCACCGACCACGTTCATGTCCAGGCCCATGCGATCCTTGCCAATCTCCGTATCCACACCCACTTCCTGGCCTCCGAAGTATCGCCTCCACACCACACCACCGGCCACCGCCGGCGGTAATACTGGGCAAGAGTGAGATGCGAAGTACCCCTGTTCTCGGTCACTGTGATGGTCGGTCTCTCGGCCTGGCACAATGGCCGCTCATGTGCAGATGAAGTATGCACTCCTCTTCGCTGTGGGTGTGGCATACGGAGTTGCGGATTACTGTCAGGCATGTTGACAAATTCGAAATCAAGGTTAAGAGGACCCCGATCCAGCTTTGGTTTCTTGAGGCTCCCTCTGAATCTGGCCGGTCCGCGAAACGACGCTGTTTGATTCGCAGCCGAGAAAACGCGTGACCGAAGAAGCCAACGTTCAAGGGATCGGGGAATAAATGATTGAGAACGCCATCTCTGGCAAAGGACGACTTGACGCCAAATTTTCTGATGGATTTTCCGTCAAAGTCGTAACCCGTAGTACGATATACAACGTACAAAGTACGCCATAGGTTGTATCGGTTGTGTCGTCTTGTCTTTGGCTCGTATTCTTTCGTCTTCTATCCCTTCCGTACGAATGTACGTCGTACTGTTCTGTCTTCTCCTCCCACTTACTTTACCCGATCCTGGTACCTGCATATGGTGTCATTGACCCTCCCTTTCACTTGTCAAGCCCCTGCTCTGTTCTTTTTCTTTCTTTTTCCTTTCCTTTTCCTTTCCCACTTAACCCTGTCAACCACACAACCCCTGTTCGCCTGCGTCGTGGGTCCACCTCAACTCGCCCAGAAACGGGGCTGGCACCAGTTTTGCGCAGGCACCAATTTGCGGTCCGTTCGCGTTTCGTCCGCTCTTAGACCGACTGTCGTCTTTGGCCGACTTTTGCCGTATTGTCTTGTTCCTGTCGTTGTTCCTGTTCTGTTGTTCTCCTCTTCTTCGTTCCCTTCTTTCGAATCCGACACTCTCCCCACCCAACGCCAGAGCCAGGCACATTCTGCACATCCTTTCCTTTCCTGTTATTTTCCCGTTCGTGTACTCCGTACGCAGAACGCACTCAACCCGTCCGATTTGCATATTTGTGTTAGCTTCTTTGTGTCAGTCTTCAACGGACAATCCTCCAAAACGGGCCCCCATGTCGTACGTTACCGGCGTTGTGTACATGTACGCCGTGAAGACGCTTTGGCCAGAGCTTGGCTTGCTGCTCGTCAATCGTCCCTGGTACCGTCGTACGGGTGCGTAGTTTTGACTGCTGCTCTATGTCCAAAAAGATCTGCAAAACGAATAAACATACCAAGTCCTCGGCTCAACAGGGTGTAAAACCGGGTTTCGTCTTTGTACTGCTCCCGTTTGTTTGGTGCTTCTTTTTCGACGCTCTCGCTTTTGGCCTGCGCGGACTTGCCAGCAAGGGGCCATGGCACAAATGTTTCGAACGAGGCGCCTTTTGGCTGTCACACGTCTGCATGCAGACCTTGATGACGGGTGCCGCCGAGTCCGTCCCACGTCCCACGACTAAAGCGCGCCCGTTTGTTTGTGCTCTGCATTTCGGTTTGTGAACGGCGCATGGCGTTTTGTGTTTCTGCACAACACAAACTGTTCCTTTCTGCACCGTATTCTCTATTCTCCATCCATTCACCATCGGCCCCGTCGCTCACCAGGCCCATACACGGCTAGGTCCTCCCGACGCGCCACGCTATTGGCAAACCATCACGACCCATGCTTTGGACCATGGCATCCTTGCAGTCCTTTTCGTCTTTCTTGCCTCTTCAAGGCGTCTCACGTCCGCGTGGAGTGACGGCCGCGCCTGCACCCTTTTGTTTCTTGGCCTGGCCCTTGCTCTCTCGCCAGCTCCCTCTCCCCTCCTACATCCATTTGCTCACAAAGCTTGGCCAACCAACCTATTCTGCTCTAAATCTTCGCAACCGGGGCATTTTTCCGAGCTATTGTTCTCGACTGGTCTCTGTGGGTGCATAAGTGCACTGAGCTTGTATCGAATCGGGCTTGGAGAAAAGCGAGCTTGGACGAGGGGAAGAAGGTATTGAAAGTCTGTCAGTTTTACTTACTCGATTTATCCTTTTCGAGCTTTTTCGAGCTTTTCGCATGGCCAGGCCCCTCCATAACCTCAGCATGATTGCTTGTCTTCGTCTTGCCATTTCTCGCTTGCTTTGGTTTCCCCTGAATTGCGGTTGCCTCTTTCGGCTTGTATTCCACTTCAACCCCTATTTGAATGTTGCGTTTGTGCTCGCTGTGGTCGCTCCTGCCTTTTCTCGAGCCATGCCCTGTCCCTCCTCCTTCCTCGTAGTCCCAAACTGGTCCAGTCCGGCGCGCCTTCCCTTCCTGACACAGAGCATCTCACCATCGCCGGTGTGGTTGCCTGTGTCTCGGTATCTCTTATGAGTACTCGTAGTGTGCTTAGCTACCCATCGCTCTTGCTTTCCCCAAGTGTCATTGCTCATCGACTTCGCGTACCTTCCGTTTTCTCTCTAACATCCCCCCCAAATTGCTCTTGCCTCATCCTGGCCCTTTCTCTCGCTGTTTCTAGCTTTCTTTCTTCCTTCTCAGTTTTCTCATCTCCTCCTCTCTCCTCCATATCCTCTTTGCATCTCCAAACTAGAGCTTCAGCCTTGCTCTTGTATTCTTCCCGTCTGCCCTTCGCCCTCCGGCAACTGGATTTACAAGACCAGCCCTGGCCTCAGCATTGCACGAAACGAACCGCCTCGTTTCTCTCTCAGGGCTCTTTTTGTCTCTCCACCTCAAGCCGCTGACCTCACCGTCCGGTGTCAGCTTTCTGTTACGCCTCAATTTCGCCCACTGACATATTGTATCGTGCTTGCTCCCCAGTTCTGGGCATACTGTGTACTGGAACACTCGTTAGTTCGCCACGGCCATCTACCAAAATCCAATACCCTCTGTCTACCTCGCTGCCTTACAACCCCCTTTCCCTCATTTTCCTTATTTTTCCCTCATCAAAAGCCGTTGGCTGCTCTCCTAATTTTACACATTTCTACTCGTCGACCCAGACTGACCGCCGCCATTTGTAGGCTCGACAGCTTGTCTGCTCTCTGGTTGTACTCCATTCTTTCAGGAGCTTGTCCTAGCTTGTCCCAGCTTCCAATCCAAGCGAGCTCCTTGCTCATTTTGTCTCTTGGAAGAGAAGCCACCGTGGGCCAATTGTCTGTGTCCGACCGTGTTTTCACGTTGGACTTTTCCCTCTCGTCCTCCCTTGGTTCAATCCTCGCTTTTCCTCCCTTGTACCTTTCGTCTCGTCTCGGCCTCGCTTTATTTTATTGTTTTTATCACTTGCAGCTCGCACCTGCAAGTTCGTCACCTGCCATCCACTCATTCACCTTTACCGCAGGTTCTGTACCTGGTCGTTTCGCCACTTTCAGCTCGCGCAAGCTCTGTCTGTTGATCCACACTTTGCACAGCTCGTCTCCTTATATTCTCCAAAGACTCTCCAAAGTAGACACGAAAATCCAGGAACCTGAAAGTCGAGAGCTCGAAGAATTGCAGAGTAGTTGGAAACAACGAAAACGGAGGGCCACAAACAACAGCCCACCGTACAGGCGACAACACGAGTTTAAAGAAAGTACACCTGGCCGCCCTGATCTTTTCCTCAAGCTAAATAAATTCAGCTTTCGGCGCCGATTCCTATCTCTTCAACTCGCCCGCACAGCTTAGAAGCTCTCTCGCGCCTCCGATCGATAAGACGCCCGACTCACATCGGCCAGTTCCACTCAACGTCCACTAACAATCTATCGACGGAGTTCTGGTGCTACCACCAAAACTGCCAACACCAAGACAAAGCTCCCAAACCTACTGGTCCGCTGACCTCCTATCTCGCCCAGTTCGGCCATTCGCTTTCTATCGGCACCCCTCCTCCGCACTCCGCCCGCCTCCCCTCACAACGGGCTCGAGGCTCGCAAAACGGACAGGTCAGGTCAGATAATGGGCCTCTTTACACGAAAGGATAGGGCCTCGCCGAGGACGGCTGCAGACCACAACACCAATGGCTTGAGTTCTTCCAATTCAAATGCGTCTCTAAATTCGGCCAACTCTCTCAAATCTCCCCTCTCTCCTTCGTCTGCATCCCAACAATACGGATTTTCTTCGCACAATATGAACAACCGCTCGTCTGCTGGCACCGCCGGCACTGCCGCTACGTCGGCCACCGCCGTCTCCTCTAGCTCCATTCCAGGAACCCCCGCCTCACCATTTTCGCCCGTCCACCTGCCCAAAGTCGACCTGCCTCGGCCGCCCGACCCAGCTCTGGACCCGGCGGGCTACCTACGGAGTCTACCTGCCGTGCGCGAGCGGTCGCGTATTATCGGCGACAAGGCACTGCGAAACGAGCTCCATCACTTTGACGTGGACATGTCCAAATTCCCCGATGTTGTTCGCTTCGTCAGCCAGATCATCAAGCGTGACTACGACGCACCGTACGCCTCTTCCATACCGCCCCATGGCCGGTATCAGCATTTCGCCGTGGGTGGCCGCGACCGGGTGGCCATGCTGCTCAAGACATTCCCACCAGAAATCGACAGCACTGAACGCTGTCGCCGCCTGATCGACCTGTTTCTTGTCAGCGTGCTGCTGGATGCCGGTGCCGGCACCGAGTGGCAGTACAAGAGCACAGAGAACGGCCGCTTTTACCGGCGGTCAGAAGGCCTAGCTGTGGCCAGTCTGGAGATGTTCAAGGCCGGCTTGTTCTCGAGCATGCCTTCGGCCAACAAGACCCAAGTCGACATGGACGGCCTGCGTTCGCTAACGGTCGACGACCTTGCCAAGGGTCTGCAGTCTCGGCCGGGCAACACAGTGGCAGGTCTAGAGGGCCGTGCCAGTCTACTCATCCGGCTTGGCGATGCGCTCGCCGCCAACCCCGACGTCTTTGGTATGGACGGCCGCCCAGGCAACATGGTGGACTACCTGCTGGCACATCCGACGACGCAGGCGTCGTCAATGCCCATTGTGCTCCTACCTGTGCTGTGGAGCCTGCTGATGGATGGTTTGGCACCGATCTGGCCCGACGCACGGACAGCCGTCAACGGCATCTCGCTTGGCGACGCGTGGCCGTGCAGCACTATGCCCCAGCCGTCCGGCGCCTCGCCACCCACAGCACCAAGGGGCCGCAAGTTGTCGAACCCTACGTTTTCGCCATTCCCGTCGTCAGCCTCGTCCAACTCGGTTGGTTCGACTGATGTCGCCGCCTGGGAGTCGATTGTGCCCTTCCACAAGCTGACGCAGTGGCTGACATACTCGCTGATGCAGCCCATGCAGTCACAACTGAAGATCCACTTTGCCGGCACCGAGCTACTCACAGGCTTGCCCGAGTACCGCAACGGCGGCCTCTTTGTCGACCTGGGCGTGCTGACGTTGAAGCCGGCCGACGTCGAGCGCGGCCTAGCGCACTACCGGTCGTACTACGAGCGCACGGGCACCACAGGCGTCGAGGTTGCGCCCATGTTTGAGCCCGGCGATGATGTCGTTGTCGAATGGCGCGCCGTGACCGTCGGCTTCCTAGACCGCCTGGCCATCGACGTGAACAAGGCACTGCGGGCTGACCTGCAAGGCCACGAGCTGAGCCTGCCGCAAATTCTCGAAGCGGGCAGTTGGAAGGTATGTCTTCAATTCTGGAAGGAACTAGACGTCGCAAATCAGACCATTACTAACATTGTCCAGGGTGGCCGTGAAATCGCCGAGATGTCCCGGCCGAACACCAAGGAACCACCGATTCTGATCGACTCCGACGGAACTGTCTTTTAGCTGTGCTACGATAATTTTGTGTGGCGTCACGTTTACGTGTTTGATTTGAATGTACAAATCGGGGTGCATCAACACTATTATGTTTCTGATATAGATTACGCAATGTCCATGATACATTTTGCAAGTTGTGTTGCGTATATGCTCCGAGTGAAGATTCTTGTTGTGTCTAGGTACATGAAGACAAATGGAAACATGAAAAAAAAACCTATATGCAAAAATGTACAGTCAGGATGGCTACCAACCATCTGATATGCCCTCTTCTGTCCCAATATCCAGAGCATAAACATAAAATAGCCGACAATGGCCAAATATGAACCACCCGTTCGTCGCGCACGTGTGAATACTTTGTCCGTGTTTCACTTTCTTTCGCTTCTCATACAATCTCCAGAAGTAAAAATGTATGATGCATATTGTACACGTTTCCGGTTCCACTCCCCAAAACGTCTAAAAGTTTTACTGCCACTTGCTGTTCTTGTTCTGTTTACCGTCGAGCGTCTTCTTGGCTGCACGGTACTGCCGCTCCGCCTCCCGGCGGTGGTACGCCTGTGTCTCGTCCTCCATGGCACGGCGCTTCTCGTAGTCCTGGGCCTTGCGCAGCAGCTCCTTGTCCTTGGACGCGGCCTGCTTCTCCTTGGCTGTGCCCATCAGCTTGCCCCAGCCCTTCTTGGCGACCTCGACGGCTGACGGCGGCTTCGTCAGCAGCTCCTCCGCCTTGGCGGCTTCGCTGGTCTCGGATGCCGCATCCCCGGCTGCCTCCTTGAAGCCCGTGGACGTCGCCCGCGGGGCCTTCCAGGACGAGTTGGGATCGACGCGGAACGCGACGGGGCGGGCCGCTTGCTGCTGGTGGGCCGAGCCGCCACCAGGCAGATTGTTGAGGGCGCCGCCCTGCAGCATCTCGTGCATGGGCGGCAGACCCTTCCACGCGCGCAGCCACGGCTGGTGCCACAGCCAAGTCTGGATCATCTGGAGGACGGAGGACGTCAGGAAGAAGAAGGTGAGGCCGGCGCTCATCTTGATGGTGACCAGCACGCTGATGGGCGTAATGGCCATCTGGATGTACTTCATCGTCTGCTGCTGCTCGGGGGCCATGTACTTCATGTTGGTGCGGAAAATGAGGTACATGATGCCGGCCGAGGCGAGCGGCAGCACAAAGTACGGGTCGGCCACGGTCAGGTCCGTGAACCACAGGATGCCGCCCGTCTCCATGCCGGGCACGGGCAGCGCGCCCGTGGCCCGCAGCAGGCGGAACATGCCGTAGCCAAAGGGGATGTTGATCATGGGCACAAACATCTTCCACGTCGACACGTCCATGGCCTCCTGCATGCGCTTCATGGTGAGGCGCGCCTCCATGGCCTTGGCCTGGCCCTGCGCGCCGCCTTTGAACGCCGAGGCCTGCATCTCGGCCATGGCCGCCGCATACCGCGGGTTCTTGCGCAGCACCTGCAGCTTCGCGCTCTGCTCGGCGGCCGTCAGCGACGGCAGAAAAATGGCCGCGCGGAACAGGACGGCCACGCCCACAATCGACGCCCACCAGGGCAGGCCCGTGTAGACGTGGACGTGCTCGAGCAGCCACTGGCACAGGCTGGTGGGGCCCCAGCCAAAGTCGAGGCCGAGGGCGTGCAGGTAGCCAATCTGGTTCTCGGCCATGTCGAGCAGCGCCGAGCCGTCCAGCAGGTCGGAGAGGGCGGCCGGGTCGGCCGGGTCGGCCGGGTCGGGGAAGGCAGAGGCAGAGGTCGTAGAAGCCGGCGGCTCGGGGACGAACTCGGTCGGCGCGGGCGGGGCCGTTGATGATGATGATGGTGGCGGCGGCGTTGTTGGTGTCTGGCTCACGGCGGGCAGGATGTCGCCTTCCTTGAAACTCTTGTTGCCGGACGAGAAGGGCCACAAGGAAAAGGCGGCAGCTGACGACGGCATGTTGGTGCGGAGGAGGTGGTGTGTGGAATTCGTCGAGTGGTGGCTGCCGCTCAATGCAGCGCCGGCGCGCCGCCCGGACAACTGGCCCAGCGCCAGGCCCGAGGCGGCGGTTGCTGGTGAGCCGGACCGGCTGCGCAAGGCCGTGCTAAAGTTGCGCGCGCATCCTGCTCGCGAGGTCTGCCAGGAGGGCCGGTCAGCGACAATGCGACAAAACGTTGGCGTCCGAGTGCGCACCACATGGAATTTGTGAACCTACCACTTGCCGAAGCCGCAGGGCTTGGCTGGACTGGACGAGGCCCCTGCTCGGAAGCATGGTGATTTTCTTGCAGACACAACCGTCGAAAACAGGACAATCGATTGTCCCTCCGGTTTTGTGGTGTGTGGTCTGCAAAACGTGATGTACAATGGCTCAATGCGGTCCTACCAATTACCGCCGTCGCATCGAATCTTTCGATGTCGATTTTTTTTTTTTTTTTCCTACCGTGTATTTTCCTGCACGGCGGGGACAGTAGTCCAGGGCCTAGGCTAGCTAGACCGGCCTTGAAAGAGCCCCAAAGCATTTCCCCCTCAAGGCCAATCCACCGCGCTGGGGGCCCCTAAGCACACCGTTGCATAGCAAAATGGACCAATCACAGACTGGCTCCGGCTGGTTTTGGAGGGGAGAGTGGTGAGTTCAGCAAAGCTTGGTAGATCCTTTGAGGGAGTATTTGATATGCCAGTTGTTCGCAGACTAGGTTCTTATGAGAAAGGTTGTTCTTTACTTTTTGCATGCCATGCTCATGTTCATGCTGTCCTATGTACATTTTGCACGCTCTCCCATTCGGCTGCCCTCGTAAATCCGTGTCATGCGCCTTATGTCCAAGTCTATTTTGTAAATCATTCATAATCTGTCAGCCGCAGCGGCTGTTTTCGTTCTTAATTTTCATCCGTCGAGTTCCTTTATCACTTGTCGAGTTCGTAAGATTGAGATGTTGAAATGTCGTCGTGGGTGGAGAGCAAACTTGGTATCGATGGCCCCAACTCAACGTGCTCTCGTCTGCGTCCGCAGTCAGGCCAGGCTGATCCGGGCCGAGACGGTCAGTCTGTCGATGCCCTTTCACATGGCTTTTACCCACAAAGCGTGCCCTCCCTCAACCTCGTTCAGAACTCCAACGCAGCAAGCTCGTCCACACTCGGCAGCAGTCACCGCCGCTCGCGCAGCTCGACGCCCGGACCGACCGCATGAGCCTGCCGCCGCGAGAGAGGGAATACCTATTCACTGTTAGTCGACTTGGTTGCTTTCTTTGCCCTCGCCAGGTTGCGTCCCAACCCTTCTCACTCCCTCTCCTACTTACCCTTGTCCCGCTCCAGCCTAGCCGAAAGGCAAACTCGTGTGCAAACAGCTCGCCAAAGCCCATCATCATGCCATTGACAAATGGCAAGAGTAGGTTGATTGTCGCCCCGCGGAACAGCGACCACAGCGTCGGCGGTCGGTACAAAATGATAGGTTGGTCGTCCTGCGACGAGGAGGTCGACGGCACGTCCGACGGCAGGTCCTCAGCGCCAGAGTACTGCTCGCTGTCCGAGTGCATGGTCACGCCGGACTCCGCCATGGGATTTGGTACATCGTCGGCCATGTCGGTTGATCGCTGGAGTCTGGTGTGCGTTGTTCGTACGTCCGTCGCGGACAAGAGTCGCCAAAGGACGAGCGGGAAGGGGGGGATGTTTTGCGGTTCGGCGTGGGGTTGGTGGCCAGAAACAGGTTTGTGTACCAGATGCTGTTCAAATAGAAAGCGACACTCTCTGCAGGATTGCCGTCGTTGTCTCGTCGTCGTCACGGGCCGCCGGCGTGTTCAAAAGTCGAGAGTGACGGGGAGTGGCGCCGTGTTGAGGGGAAATCGAGGAGCCGAGAAAGGACGGTAATGCACTACGGAATGCTCCGCATCGCAGCAGTTAGTCGTTGGAAACAGCTCCCAGCCGTGGCGGCTAGCCTCGCTCAACCGCGCAGAAGGTCAGTGCACGAAAATCAGAGTCGAGGTCACGTGATGAAAACACTGAATAAATTGTTAGCGATTCTTGTACACGACAGTTATTTCTCGGCATCGCATGACAAGAGAAAGTAAATAAATGCGATTTTATTCTTTTGTGCAGTTCAACGGTAACTCTGAACGGGCGTTTCTCTCCCCAGAACACTTTAAGCCAATTTGTTGTTCATGCATTACTTATCGTCAGTATTCGTCTTTTTTTTTGACTTTTGAAAATATGGCCTTTGACTTTCTTGGTTCGTTTGACCTTCCAACTTTATTTTTCATTTACTATGATTTTACTTTTTTTTAGAAAACTTAAATATTTAAAATGGGAGTCGAATGTGTGCTTCCACAAGCTGTCGCACGCAACCGAATATCCACACATGCTGGCACCCAGCTGTATATGACGGCCACTTCTACAGACAAGCGTAATGCTTTTCATCCAGTGTCGTAATCCAAAGTCAAGATTGTAGTATTGAGCTATTGATGGGTGCGCTTACTTTATGATTGCAGTCATGCGTAAAAGAAGACTGCAAAATACGTTGAAAGAAAACAGACGACCAATGGCTTTGACTGCCCACTATGAAGGCCGTTCGTGTAGACTCATCAAATAAACCAAAGCGTATCAAGGTAGCATCCGATTGAGCGAAGACGTGGTGGAATGATATGTAAGCAAGAGTGACTGTGTCATAAGATGTAATAGCAAGAGGCAGTATACAGTCCGCCAATAAAGCACATACAAAACAAATAGCAAAGACGAATCCTGAGCGTTTGGAATACAAGGCAACAGCAAATAATAAAATATTAAATTACGGAGAGGAAGTGGCTACTAAACTCGTGTCCACCAGCCTCGTGCACGCCGGCGGAGGACCGCAACGAGAGCAAAAAACAACAAAGTCGCTTTGGTGAGATACTCGCGAAATATGAAGCAATCACTAATACGCTTCGCCATCCCCATTAGCAGTATTATTAAGGCTAAGAAAGGCGTCTCATCCCATGCAATTGAAGAGAGTGCGTAAGCGCCTCACGAGAGAGTAGCTCTTTCCCATGTTTCTTGCTGTTTCCATTTGCAGAATGGTATTAGGTGCTCCTGCCCTTTGACTTTGCTACGGCTTCCTTCTGTTTATACCGTGGCATTTCGCCACCTACGCACATCCTACGCCGGACCTTTGTCCCTGCCTTTTGTTGGCGGACCTCAAGATAGTTCTTTCCTCCGTTTCGAGTGTTCTTTCCGTCTTACAGAATTAACTTTGGCAAGTGACTGCAGTCTTTGGGTGCTTCTTTCCGTGGAGAGTACGGCTTTGCTGTATGGGTGATCCATTGTTTTGATGGTTCCTTCTATTTTCGTCTCTAAGCATTAGTTCCGCCTTTCGACTGACCAGGTGGGTGTTTCCATGTCTCGTAAAATTTGAGGTCGCTCTTTCCCTTAAAGTGCATTGGTCTTTCCTTCTCAGTACGTCAGGGGAAGCACGTTTCTCTTGCGCACCTTCTTGATTGTCCCAATTTTCAATCGCGCCTTCCACGTACGCGTAGATCTTGAGGCGAAAAGCTTGGTGCAATTGCATGTTTTGACTATTTTTGGCTTTTGAAGGACGATTCAGAATTTGTTGTTCCTTCCTTTTATATGTAAAACTCCTGTTGCTCCTTCTCCTTCTAGGAGAACTCTCTGCCAATACCATTCTTTCAGTCTCGTTTTGGTCGGTTGAAGTTTCCAAAACGTTTCTGCGCACAACGCCTCCTACCTCATTTCCATGACTTGATGCGGACGTTCTTCTTGGGTTGTTCGTACGCTCCTGTCGCCCACTACAAAATGGTTATTTGTTACTCCGGGCACCTGTAGAACAGTACTCCTCGTTCCTTCCCTTGGTAAATTATGGACACTGCTTGTTTGGGTTGCTCCTGTCGTTTCGAATTGATAGATCTTGCTTCTGATCTTTGCAAGGAAAGAACACATTGGTCGGTGATATCTATGTTGAGCAGGCACGACGTTTGGCGACAGCCTCTCTTTCCAATTTCACAATTTGAAACCATCGTGCCTTCCGGCTTCTAGGTAACCTGGTTGTTTCCATGATCGGGCAGTTGATCGATCCTGCCTTGGATGGTCATAAGCTTTCCAGTTGAACGGACAGCAGGAGTTAACGGAAAGAAGCATCGGGCAATGTAGCTGTAAAATAGAATCATAACATTGTTGAAAGGAAAGTGCGAGGCAAAAGTAACAAATTTGTCCCAATCCGTCCAAAACAACCCGGATCAGCCAGCTCTTTACACAAATATAAATATCATTTGGACTGCTCTTGTTTCTCTCGATTTTGCATCTTCTGCCCTTTTATTCTTCTCTCATCTGTTTTGTCTCGATGTCTACCTCGCCGACTTCTTCCCCCTTCCAATTCCCTTTGCCGATCCTCGTATTTGTTCTCAACCTCATGCTCTTCTCCTTGCATTTGTCTTCCTAGTTCACCATGTCTCGACACGCAACCTTGGCGGCCTCGACCCCAGACATTCAGGTAAAGTCCTCCAGCCCTCTGCCCAAGCAAGTCCTGATACATTTGAGCACAATCTAACAGTTTCTCTTTACCCAGTCAATGCCCTCGCCTACCAAGCTCCCAAGAACCCCCAGTTCTCACACGAGCCCTCACTGCCGAACAAGATCCCCCAGCATGGATACAACGACATTGACCATAATACCATGACCAACGTTTGATTGGGTGACAAAAAATTTGAGACTGAAAGATGTCTTCCAGCTGTTGACACAACACCACATCATCCACTGCAAGCACCCAGTGTCCAGTGCATCCCATTCAAGAGGAACTATTGGTTCTAAGGCGCTTGTGGAACCTATTAGGAGTGCCCTATAAGGTGAGAATTTTATACTTCCCCAATGATGAGAACACAAGACTGGAAAAGTCACACATAGGACGCGGTGCTCGAGCACGTCCGATGATTGATTACAAAACAAGCTTTAGAAGAAACTGAGGGGACAGTTAGCATAGGACACGGTGCTCGGGCACGTCCGATGATCGTTGGGACATCGAAGGAACTGGGGGAACAGTTTGCATAGGACGCGGTGCTCGGGAACGTCCGATAATTGTTGGGACATCGAAGGTACTGGGGGATGTTTGGAATACCAAGGCTTTTCTTCGCTGAATTGCAGTCTTTCGGTTTCATTCACCCCCAAAGATGACAAAATTGACTGAAAGGTCATACATAGGACGCGGTGCTCGGGCACGTCCGATGATTGATTTTGGGGCCAGTTTGACATGCCAGAGATTTCTTTGCAGTGTTCTTTTCGCCTCTCACTAACGAAAATGAACGACAGTCAATACCATGCATCAACTGCAACTATGCAGCGTCCATTGCATCCTCTTTAAGAACGCAAGGTTCTGATGTCTGCGAGCTGATCATGGCGATGCCCTCAAGGTGAGACTTTTATACTTCCCCAATGATGAAAATCCACGACTCAAAGAGATTGAGTATAAAACATGCTTTAGATGAATCCGAGGGGCCAGTTTGAAATGCCAGAGATTTCTTTGCAGTGTTCTTTTCGCATCTCACTAACGAAAATGAACACAGGTGCGAAGACGGTCTTTTATACACAAAACAGCAAGGTTCGAGGTCTGGTGTTACGGACTAATAGCCAATGTCTAGTTTGGCATGTTAGTCATTCTAGTGTGTGGTGTGATAGTGCAGGCGGGGATGAATGTGTGAAGAAGTGTGCAAGATACAATGGATGACTACACATTGTGGCAAAGATGCGGATTCATGGAAAATTAGGTTCGACGTATAGGATGCAAATTCTAGGCTTTCTCTCCATTATATTCCACTCATTGTTCTTTTGTGTTTTTTCAGCCACTCTTTTCTCAAGCAGATAGCTTTGCGTCGAATACTATTCCCATCGTGGCAATATCATCATATCATTATATTAGAGTTCACGGTGCTAACAAAAAAAAAACACGGATAGAGGCGTGCGGAGAGTGGACATGAGCGAACGCTAGGCGCACATATTTCTGGCCATACGAAGTTTCGTGTGTTACTATCCAGCCATCCCTTAACACACAATTACATTAAGCTGAGGACACACCCAAGTGGCTGCAGGTGTTCAGGTGTTCAGGTGCTATACCGTGCGGCCTGCAATGACTTTGACATCGACGCCGACGCCAATCATATTGCTGGCTCAAAGGGCTCGACCGCCGACTTCGTCAATACAGCACTACTGGTCTGTTATGTCCCGTCGATGAGACATGCTAGCACGACCAGTTGTTTATCTCGGCCTGGCAAACTAACAACCATCTTACATTGTGGGACGAAATTACAACACCCTCTGACCGTGATTGCTGTATTTACTTTCTCCAGTGTATTCTGTATTTTCAGGGATCCAATCACCTCTCCTCTTTCAACGTTCAGCAAACGTCCGGAGCTCGGAGGATCCTTTTGCCGCTTTTCCGTTTTGGGCCATATTCAGGTAAAAACTGGGTCCGTCTGAGACGCCGCTGTAAAACGGCCTTCAGCTTCCGGCGGTCCCACTTCTACCGCCCACCACGGGCCTTGGTCTACATTTTACAGGCGGGGCAACATTTCTACAGTGGGAGAGTGGACGGTCGAGAGGGTGGCTTTTCGAGTATCTGTCGCCAACGCGCCAGCACCAATTGTAAGCTTGACGTCGCCACAAAGCTGCCTACTGCCTAAGCTAGAAAGCACCACTCGATACTAGAGAGATTCGGCCAGTTCTTGACATTTGACGACACTACGTCGTACTTCCTCACAAATCCCGTACGGAACAACGTATTTCACAACGTCCTCACCTCTCTCTTCCTCGCAATCTTTACCGACACAAACAGCTCAGCTGCCTCTCGACTACCAGACAGCTACGACACGTCCTATTCCCCCACTACCGCTGATCATCAACTGCTTGCCACCATGGCAGAAGGCCTTTCCAAAGATGAAATCATCAGCTCTTTTTGCGGTATCACGGGCGTCTCGTCCTCCGAGGTGAGCTTTTTTAAATGGCGCTGCTCCGCTGACGGCGAGAACACCAACCGCTGACTTGTTCGCCTAACGTCTCCAGGCCACCGACTTTCTAGATGCGGCCGACTGGGACGCTGATGCCGCCCTCGCCGAGTTCTATCAGAGCCAAGAAGATGCCACTTCAGGAGCAGCTGCTGCTTCTGGGGCCGCTGCCCCAGCTGCAGGCGCGGCCGCCGCCACCGATGCTTCCTACACAGGTCCCCGCACCCTCGATGGCCGACCTGCCCCGCAGTCGTATTCCAACTCCGGGTCCTCCTCCCGCGCCGCCTCGACCTCCTCCCGGCAACCCCAGCCGAAGCGAAAGGGTTTGATGACAATGAGCTCGCTGCAGAACAGCAGCGGCAGCGGCAGTGGCCACGGCCATGGGCATGCCCACGACGACGACGACGACAACTACGATAGCGACGACGAAGACGACAAGCGCGGCCGCGGCGACCTGTTTGCCGGTGGCGAGAAGTCTGGCCTGGCTGTCCAGGACCCGACCGTGGGCGGTCCCTCGAGCGATGCCCGCCGCGTCATGCGCGATATTGTGGCCAAAGCAAAGGCGTACGTTCCTTCCGTCCTTCCCCAGGACTGTTCGATGTAACATACCCAGCATACATTGTATCCCGCTGACCATGTAAAGAAACAGACAAGCCGGAGAGACGCCTGGCCCATCGCAGCCGCCACCGTCGCGCTTTCGGGGCTCGGGCCAGACGCTGGGCGGCGAGGGTGCCGAATCACGCACGATCCCGGATCCGGCAGCGGCTGCGTCAGGTCGGCCGAGTGCGGCAGCAGCGGCCGACGCACCCGCTGAGCAGCGCGTCCTGCATATCTGGCAGGACGGCTTTAGCGTTGACGACGGCCCGCTGCACCGCTACGACGACCCCCAGAACGCCGCCGATCTGCAGATGATCCGCCAGGGCCGCGCGCCGCTGCACCTGATGAACGTTCCCTTTGCCCAGGCCGTCGACATCAAGCTGCACGAGCATGAGGAGAACTGGCATCAGCTGCCGCGTGTGTACCGTCCCTTTGCGGGCGAGGGCCACCGTCTGGGCAGCCCTGTGCCGGGCGCCCCGACGACTGCTGCTGCTGCTGGTAGTATCGACGCTGTGGCCTCGGGTCCTGCGTCGTCCTCCGCGCCAGCCGCAACCACGTCGAATCCCAACCCCACCACCCACGTCGACGAGAACCTCCCGACGGTCAACCTCCGCGTGCAGCTGCCCGACGGCACCCGGCTGCCGGCGCGCTTCAACACGACCCAGACCATAAGCGACGTCTACGACTTTGTGCAACGGGCCCTACCGGCCTCGTCGACGCAGGGCCGCGCGTGGGTGCTGGCGACCACGTTCCCCAACAAGGAGCACACGGACAAGTCGCTGGTGCTGGGCGAGACGGACGAGTTCAAGCGGGGCGGTGCAGCGGTTGTGAAGTGGGTGTAGAGAAGGTCGGCCCTTAGTGAACTTGAATAGGAAATGGGAAGGTGCGGTATGGTACGGACGGTGCAACAGGTCCACGTGTTCAATTCTTTTTCGTTTTCATTTTCATGTTTCATGATACATGTGTAAGGTGAAATACATAGACCATGCTACCCAAGCTGTTTTCGCCCGTTGATAACATTGTTTTTGGTGATTTGCGTTGATGTCATGGACAACGTCCTCTTGATGCACAAGTACCTGTGTTGTTTCTAACTACGACGTAGAAAGAGAAATGCAAATGCAGTATGCCATGATCGTTATCGACACCAGCTCGGTGCTAATTTGTTCCCAAAAATACAATATATGCCCAATGAAAGTCCGTGTCCCAAACGCCACATTGCTTCTCTTGTCTGTCCCACAATCTGGGTATCGTTTGTGTGCCTTTGCCTCCTTTCCGTCACGCGTACACGGCTGACGATCCATTTCCACCGTATTGCTGTTGTTGCTGCTGCTGCTGCTGCTGTTGACCCGGTTGATTTGGTTGGCTTTGCTGCTGCTGCTGCTCCTTGTTTGTCGTCACACCCACTGGCACGTCCAAGAACTCGAATTGCTTTGCCGCGATCTGCGTGTTGAGCAGGGCTGCATTGAAGCGTGCCTCGCCGGGTGGCAGCACCACCAAGATGTAGGTGTTGGTGGTGAACTTGCCGATAAACAGGTTGAAACGCACACCGAAGCGCAGCTCAAAGAGCTTGAACTGCTCGGCGTTGCGCGGCGTGCCAGTGTAGCGCGCCAGCGAGCTCTTGAAGCTCTTGAGGATGTTGCTCATGCGCTCGAAGCGGTCCTCGCAGGGGTTGGACGCACCCTCGGCCGAGGTCCAGTGCGAGACAACCAAAAAAGAGGTGCGCTCAAACAGCAGCATCTCCTCGGCCTCGAGCAGCCGGCCCAGGTGGCCCAGGTTCGTCTCGATCAAGGCCAAGTTGGGCACCAGGTCGTGGATGATGCTGGCCCACGCCTTGTAGAGCGACTGGTCCCAGATGCTCGTGGCAAACGGCGTCAGCTCGAGGTCGGGCAGGTCGTCGTATTCGCCTCCCATGGATGCATCACCACCACCGCCGCCGCCGCCGCCACCCTCCGCAGCACTGCCCCCGTCCGACAGGACCTCGCCGCGCGCATTGTCCCGCACGTTCTGCAGGTACTCGGCCGTCTTCTGCCGCACCAGGCGCACGCGCTCCTCGAAGACGGCCTCGCGCGACGCCGCCACAATCAGGTCCATCTTGTGGATCAGCACAAACACCTTGGCACCCGACGAGTACTGCGTCAGCGCCGAAATCACCGACACGTACGTGGCCAGGTCCCGCTCGATGTCGCGCGACTCAATGTCAAAGACGTAGATGAGCACGCCGACGTTGCTGAACACGTGCTGCCGCTGCTGCGACAGGTAGTTCTCCGTAAACGCCTCCTGGCCGCCGCAGTCCCAGAGGTTGAGCGTTAGGTTGCCCAGGAACTTGACCTGCGAGAGGTCAATGTCGATGGTGGCGCCCAGGCGCCGCGTGTCGCGGGCCAGGTAGCTGCTGAAGATGATGGAGCGCATCGACGACTTGCCGGAGCCGCTCTTGCCCATGAGCAGCACCTTGCGCTTCTTTGGCTTCTTCACCTCGCTGCGCACGTCGGCGCCAAAGAAGGGGATGCTGTCGGCCATGCTCGCGGGCACGTGGCGTGGTGCGTGAAAAAGACGGGAGATCCGGCGAGAGGTGTGCGATCGGGTGAGAGAGTTTGGCGGGGCGAGCCGTCGGAGCGTCGGAAGAGCTGCGCAGCCAGCTATTCGTGGACGGGCGCTCAGGCTGGATGCAGTGGTCGTTTCGCTTTGCTATCGTTGCATTCGTTGGCCGTAGTTCGTTGTTCGTTGGTCGTTGTTCTTTGTGGTCGTGTAGGTGGCCAGGAAGGCTTTGGGATGTTGAGGTGAGCTTGAGCTTCGTTTGTAAAGGCGGGGAACATGAGAAGACTAGTCGTGGTTTTGGTCGGTTTGCCTGCTGAGGCCCGTGCAGGAAAGCCATACGCTGGAGTGTGGGTAGTGGGGCTGCTGAGAGAACCATGTAAAACCAGTAAAGCCCACTGCGATGACAGCGCTGGGGGCTGGTTCCCACGCGGTATTAGCTGCCAAATACGGCAGATTGAGGCGCTATCGACACTAGTTACAGTGGGCCTAACGATAGTCTACATCAACAACTTCGAAGCAACTGTCAAAGTATCATATCGTCAACTAGGACTCATCAAATTGTACATTTTGAAATCCCTTGTTATTCCTTGTTATCCCTTGTCAATTCTCACATGCTTCTTCCTCTTCCAAATTATACGACGATATTCCTATGAAATGTGCGCTTCATGTTATGCGTTTAAAGGAGGACTCGACCTGTCTCGCCCCTTCCTCTCTCGGCAACCTCACGCCTCTTCCTAATTGTGCATTCTTTCACGGCCCACACATTTTGTAAGTCTCACTTTTCTAGACAGCTTTTCCCGTGGTATCTTTACCTGTCTCCTACACCATCATCAACATCCAGGCCTCTCACCCCAAGGGACAGCCGCCTGTCCGTATCGTGCGCAGCCTCTCCATTTCTACCGCCGTCTCTTCCTTCCCCACGCCCATGAAACTGAACGGTCCCAGGTCCGATACCAAGAATCCTTCTGGTAAATAGGTTCTGCCCCCTTTGCCTCTGCCCCTTCCATCCTCCCTGTGTGCTCCCCGTCGATCATCTTTATCTGCAGGTCGCACATCTCCCGGCACCGCGCCACCGACGGCCCGCCTCAGCAGCGCCATGGGCCCCCAGCGATTCCACAGCGTCGGCGCGTTGTACCATGGGTGTGTCAGGTACTCGTTGAGCTGCACACGGCCCGTAGCTGGATTGGCCTGAGCACTCGCCACGCGATAGACGCCAAAGCGTGGCAGCGTGAGATGCCGGAGCACAAACCGGCGCACGGCCAGGGCGCCGTACGTCACGAGGCACGCAGCCAAGCCAGGCGTCTCGTAGGCAAAGGCCGCACGCATGCGGTCGCTCATGAGCACGGTCAGGGCCTCGACACAAAAGGGTTCGAGGGCAGATGGTACGAGCTGCAGCAGCATGGCCGTCAGGCGCCGGGCGGGCGGGATGTTGGCCGGGTGCAGGCCCATGGCGACGCGCTCATACTCCTCCGCCCATGCGGATATGGCGTCGACAAACTCCAGACCGTCGCGCCAGCTGCGGTGGGCGCCCTTTTCGAGGCCCTGGGCCCGGGGACCCGTTTCGCTGGTTGGCCCGTACTCGATCCCCATGGCTTCCCCGAGGCCCATCCAGAACACGCCAATGGCACAGCGCTCTAGGTCGCTGAGCGGGCGCCATTCGTAGCGGCCGATGAACCGGATGGGCTCCGTGACGCAGGCGGCCAGGGTGTACAGCAGGTCGGCGTTGCGGATCTGGCCGGCCGCGCGGTACTTGCTGTGCAGGTAGTTCATGCGCGCAATGGCCTGCAAGGCCCGCACAGACGTCGGCGGGTTGACCGAAAACTCGCTGATGATTGCCAGCGTGTCGGCGGCGCGCTTGGCGGCCGGCAGCGGGTCGGTCACGGCTCGCGTGGCGCCGACGACGCGCGAGATGGTGGGGATGCCGTACGTCTTGAAGATGCCGAACTCAATGGCCAGGGTGTACATGAAAGGGAACTCACACTGCTGGATGGTAGCCACGATCGCCTGGGCGTCGTTGGTGGTCATGGCGGCGAGAGACGCGCGATCTGTGTATACGTGGTCGAACTGGCGGTGCATGGCGGCAACGCGGCGGAAGCGGAGCAGGCGGCACACGGCCACATAGACGGCGAGGCAAGTCAATACGACGACAAGGGAGGGTAGGCTGGCGACCGTCGATGGGAGACCTATGATGTGATGCCGCAACATGCGGGTGGCTGCTTTACCGGCCCCAGCTGTTTCGCTGTTGTGTCCCATGATTGTGTCTATTGATGATATTGCGTCGCGGAACCTCAGAGTGTAAAATAATGATGGCGATGAGACTAGAATGCACGACTGGAACGAACACAGCGTCCTTGTCGCGGGACCAAGAAAAGAACGAGGAGCAACATCTGTCACCCCATCACCGTGCTGCTTCCACGAGATGATGGCGTTCACTCGGTGTTCATTCTGTAATTATCGGGCATCTACTGATGCAGGTATATGTCAGATGGGTGTGCAGACGGGTTGGATCAGATCATGTGGTTCGCGCCCGTTCTGTCCATTCAGCTGTGCAGATTTCTGCATTCTGCATGTGCGCACAAGGTGTCTCGCATCTGCAGCGCCCGAGATCCTGCCTTGGTTGCTGTGTCTTCCGCGTTCAAATGTCCCTGGAAGGTTCGTTGCATCCTCTGGAACGACCGTGGCGTTCTGTCCACAGAGTTACTGTGGGTGAAAATCCCGCAACGATTTGGTCGCCGAGGCCACTCATCTGTGCAGTTTATTCTCTCCTGGCCCTCCTCCTCCTCCCTCTCTCCTCTCTATCGTGCATGTACGTTCCGCCCGCTCAGCTCGGCCCATTGCAACCATACTTCCTGCACAATGCTACAGACCAGAGGCACATCGCGTTCCGAAGGTAGTTGTGTGCAAATGTGCTCTCAGGAATCCGTCCATGAGACAACAGCGGACCACGACCATATATCATTGCGAAAACAAGCCAAGCACAGGAGATTGAGCAGGACACGATACGCAACACAAATTTCTCGCATTTGTGCCATGTACTCCATACAACGAAACGGAAATGCGGCATGCGCTGTAGTGGCTATACGTGCCATTAATTAAACTCTCCGTCTCGTGTGAGCTTCAGACCTTGCCGTCGACAAGTCCCTGTCTCCCTGACAAAATGAACTACTTCACGTCCACGATGGAGTGCGTGTTAGTGGCTTTCTTACAGCACAGGTATATATGGGACAGGGCAATGCATGTTATAGCATTTTGATCTTGTTTTTATTATATTTGTATCTTTTTTGGTTTCCTTCCCTTTCTTTCTCATTTGTACACGTACAGCCAGAGCTTAATACTTTCTCCCCGCCAAAAAACATGTTTTGGTTCAGGGATCTCCGGACGTCTCCTCTCCACCTCCAAGACCAAAGTCAAAATCCGCATGTAGAACAAATAAAATATGCAGCAAATGCAGCAAGTTGGGTCCCATTCCTCGTCATCGTTTCTCTCTGCACCTATCCGTCATCCTTTGCACCATGCGACAAAGCATCTACCATAGCAGAGCCAGGCCCAGGCTGCCAATCACGCTGGCCACCCAGATGGCATTCGTCGCCTTGGCAATGTCCGCCTTGGCGAAGCCCTTGACGGCCGCGTCCCACACGAGGTGGCGCACGCCGTTGAACGAGTGGAACAGGAAGGGGAAGGCCGCCAGCGTCTTGAGGACCACCTTGGCGGTGACGGGCAGGCTGGCGGCAAAGGCCACGAGGCTGGCCGACTCGAGGTGCCAGCCGAGCAGCGGGGCGGCCAGGTAGGCGAGGGAGCCGGCATACAAGGCGCCGGCGTAGGCCATGCCGGTGTAGCGCTGCATAATGGAGGCGCCGTACCAGATCTGGGCCGGGTCGTAGATGGTGAGATGGGGCGCGACGGGGCGGTTGAGGCGCTGGGAGGCGAGGACCTTATTGGCTTCGTCGTGGGAGAGCTTCTGGGTGGTGATGGCGCGGGACTGGAGGGTCTGGGCCTGGAGGGCGGAGCGGACGATGAGGCCGCGGGCGATGCTCGGGGCGACGAGGGCCATCGAGGGCTTGGCGGCAGCTGGGCGGCGGTGTGTTAGCAAGAGCTGTCTTGGAGAGGATTCAACAGCCACAGTAGTTCGTAGCGGCATCCAATGGATCGTCACCATCATCATCACCACGTGGCAGCAGGGGAGTCAAGATACGAACCTCTCCGGAGCGCCATCACGCCTACCCGCTGGGCGTTCATTGTGCTGTGTGTTGGAGGGAGGAGGGCGATGGAGGGGAGATGGATAAAAGAAAACGACAAGAGCCTGTCTGTCGTTATGTCGTCGTGGTCGCGAAAGGAAATGGGTGAGAAACAGCCGTGTGTTGTGCTTTGCGACAAATTTGGTGATGCATTGCTTTCCAGTTACAATGGTCTCCAGTTCCAATTCGGCTTGGTTTTTCGGGCTTCCTCGGCTGTCACAAGCAGTTTCCTGGAGCCTGGGGGTTGTTGTGGTGGCCAACCTGGGGCCATTTGGGGCGCTGGCTCCAGCGCGCGAGTCAAACCCGCCAATCACCGCGCCGCCGATTCTGTCCGCTCGTCATCAGTACCTGTTCCCCACCAAATGGCAGAGCACATGCTTGACCACCGCAGAAAAACGGATCAATATTTGGCCTATTTGCTGTGGTCACGTGTATAGTGGAGAACTGTGGGGACCGGAGAGCTCTCTCCATAACAGTGGAAATTTTTCGTGATCTCGACTTGGAGGTCTCCTTTCTCCCTCCTTTCTTCTTCAGATAGATAAACGAGTGCTCTTCTGCACCCCTGGCTCGGGTCTTGTCCGCGGCCAACGGGTACGCAGCGGAGAAGGGAGAGGCATTCTGTCTCTCTTTTTCTCTGTCTCTTGGGGGCGCTCGGAGAAGAAAGTGCGATCCTTCGTTAATCTCTGTCATCAGCCGTCCATCTGATGATTGTTTCATTTTTGAGATCTACATTGCTGCGTCTTTTGCTACGGTGCCTTTATTCTTTTTATTCATTGTCGAATGTGATTTGTTTCTGTCTGCTCGATGGGTGACTTAGGCTCACGGCATCGCTATGCTAGCCAAACGCCCCGAGCCCTCGCGATTGACGTCCAATCCTTTCCAATCATAAACCTTCGCTTGTCTAGCCGGCCTCAATTTTTCCATCTGTTTCACGAGGATTCTCCTCCATGCCGGCCAACCGCTCAGTAGAACGCATTCATCGCGCCATTGACAATCGACTCGACCGACCGTTCGCGTGCGTTTTTGAACGAGGCTGCAAGTCAGTGACCGGCACAGCAGTGAAACGGGGGACGGGGAGACGGGGGAAGAAACTCACTCAGATCACGGAGCACAATCTCGCGCATCGCCTCGGGCAGCAAGTCAATCCGCGCTGGCCCGTTGACGTCACAAAACACGCCCCGTTCGTTGAGCCACCAACGCTCCAGCAGCGTCCGCAGACACACGGCAAACAGCTGTCGGTCGCCCAGCACGCGCGCCGTGAACAGCACGTACGGCCAGTCGGCCGGCGCCACGATGGCACCATCGAGAGTGCGGCGGCAGCGCGGGTTGATGGTGACGGCGCGCATCCAGGTCTCGGCGCGGCTCCGGAAGCGGCCTGCGCCCGCAGGTCCTTGGGGCGACGACGGCATGGCGACGTCGTACTGGTTGTTGGTGTGCAGCAGCTTGTGCTCCTCTTCGCCCTCCAGGACGCCCAACTGGTGGGCAAACAGCGTGGCGTAGGCCAGCACGCGGGCCGGCAGCTCGGGCGGAATGGCCGGTGGGTGTACTTTGGCACGGGACGGCGTCGTTGCCGGAGCCAGGCCGGGGCGTAGGTGTCCGCTTCCGCTTCCGCTTCCACTGCCGTTGTTGTTTTCGTTGTTTTTGCTATTGCTGGTACCGTCGGAATCGCTCCCATGCCCATGGTAGTAGCTAAACTCGGGAGGCGTCTCCACCTCCATGTGCAGCACCTGCAGCAGCCAATACATGCCGAGCACGGCCGCCTCGTCGGTCGCCGATAGATCGTAGTCGTTGGTGCCCTGGTGGCACACGCGAGGCCAGTTGTGGGCAATGCTCTGCATCCGCCGAGCCGAGACGACAAAGGCCGTCGTGCTGGGCGAGCGATCCAGGCGGTTGAGGTGTACAAAGACATGCGCGGAGCCACCCGGCTGGACGACGACTTCGGTCACGCCGTCGTTGACGTCGTCGCCTGAGGTGCCGCCGGTCTGGGAATCGGCAACGGAGCCAGAGCAGGCTTCACTGGCGCTGTAGTCGCAATGATCGAACGCTCCGTCGTCCTCGTTGTCATCGTTGTCGTTGTCGTCTTGGTCCGTATCGTCGGCCGCTTTCTTGTTGTCGGCTGTATTCTCGTTCAAACTCTCCACCACCTGGTCCCATGGCATCAGGCGAGGTCCCGCTTTCTTCTTCGTCTTGGCCTTGCTTCCGCCGTCCCGGCGGCCACGCTGGTCGTGCTCCCGGCTGCCAGTTCGCTGCGTCTTATGCACCGGTTTGGTGCCTTCTTCTCCCTTGCTTTTCTCCTGCTCCTGAGGCGCGCCGGGCCAGCAATTGAACATGGTGCCGCCACTGCCCGCGCTACCGAGCAGCTGCGGTTGTGGCAGGGCCGCAAACGGGGGGTTACTGGAGATGGGTGCGTAGAAGCCACCGAGATTCTGCGTCGTAAAGTAGCCTGTCGAGCGGGGCGCACCGTACCCCGGCGGCGGGTGTGCCTGCATATAGGGCGGATACGGGTAGGCCATGGTCGAGAACGCAGGGCTCGACGTCGACGGACGTTCTCGCCTTGTGAGACTGTCGTTCGTGGTCGAGTCGACTCTGTGATGAGACAAGTGCGAGTTGGTTGTCAATATGCGTGGTTGTAGATGTCAACGTGCGAAACCAAAAAAGGAAGAGGAGGGAATAATAGGAGGGAGAAAATGCCACGATGCAAAATAAAGACACGCGTAGGTTCGCGGAGTGGCTCGCAGCGAGGAAAGAGAGAAATATAAAGACACTGCCGTTCTATCGACGCGCGTTGCTCTGCAGTGCTGCACAAGATTTCTTGTGTTGTTTTATGTTTGCTGCTGCTGACTTGGAGAGAAGAGGAGCAAAAGCGAAGCTGCAGTTGGCAGGCCACCCGTCTTTGTAGGACAAGATTGGGTGCGAGGCGGGAGTTACAGGTGAGGTGAGGAGAAAGTGATGCAAAAGTCATACAGATGCTCTACGGCAACGGCAAAGCAAAGGAAACACAGTCTCTACGAGGACATTCTCAAGGTACGCAGCTCGAGGTCTCAATAGATGACAATTGTTAAGCAAGGCCTATTCTATGTTTTCAATACTGAAAATAATAAGTAGTCAATTAGTTTAAAGGTCTGGTATTTGACGCACAGCTTTTTTTCTTCGCGTTGGATTTGATCATGCGTTCTCTTTTATTTTATTCCACACATATTGCAACTTATCGAAAAGGAGCCAAATTTTTTTTTTAAAAAATAAAGAACGAAAACAGAAGTAAAAAGAAAGTCTTGCATTTGATTGGAACTGATTCTAATATCGTTGGTCTGTAGTTTGTTCTGCCATGGTCCATTGTTTGTTATCTTCCTCCTCTGTTGTGTAGCCCATTTTCTCCCATCGTGAACGTAAAAATAACGCCTGCGAAATAAGCAAATCTTTCTTGTCGTTGTCCGACTGTGGCCCCGCGGTGCCATTTTCATACCCGGATCTCTTTTGTGAACGCCCATTGTCTTCCGTGACTCGCAAACAGTCATCATAAGAATTGTCCCGTAATTGTCGCAGAATAAAATGTGAAGGATAACGCAACGCAGAAGATGAATCCCAGATCAGTAGCAGCAGAAAATAGCAAAACGAACCATGTCCCATGAAATCAACGAATATGAGAGCAAAAACAGACATGAATAAGAACACACATAAAAAAAACTCGAATCCAGCGAGCACGCAATAGCAATATCAGAAAGATCAGTTGTAGTGCTGAAGAAGCGACAAGGGCGAAAAGTCCGGGTTCAGCCCCTGGCCCGTAAAGGCAGACCGGAAATCCGCCAGAAGCTGGCCATAGGGCTCTTTGTGGACGAGAACGACTTCTCGCATGTAATGCATCAGGCCAGAGAGGTCAAAACTGTCACTTGTCAGCGCCGCTTGGCTCATGAACCGGTACTTGAGAGCGCACAAAAAGTGGAAGCGAGTGACGTCGATAGGCTCCTGCCAGGCTTCGTCGATGGCCAGTTCGACAATCTGCATGATGATGTGGACGATGCGGCGGCGAACAACAATGTTGGAGACTGATAAAACGAAGCGTTAGTATTTCTACCTCTGTCATAACAAAACCGTGCTCGAGTTTGGTTGCCCACTTACAGAGAGGGCGATGGAGCACATACGGCAGATATGGTGCCACTGTGCTCAGTTTCTTTAAACAGTTGGAAACCTCTTCTCCCGTGAAATTGAGTGCCAGAAAAGGTTGGAACATGCTGAAAAGATCGTAATTGCTCGTCGAAAACGCTGCAGCGTGGAGTCCAAAAATTGTCTCCTCTAGAGACGACACCTCTGCATTCAGCAGCGCCCACCGAATGAATCCATCGATGCGAGGTCCCGCTCCACCAAGTTCGGCGGCAAGTTCCACGACGCTGGAAACGGTACGCATGTCTATATACTCGGTCGAAGCTTCTGTAGAAGTGTAGTGAATTTGGTCAAAGAGCCATTTGGCCGCGTATTTGGCGGTCTCGAGATCTGAGGTGACATAAATGTTCATGGGCGCGCCGGGAATTGGATACTCCTCATTTTTGATCGCTTCCCACCCAGGCAAATGGCTGGCCATGCTCTTTTCGCAGACCTGAAAATCGACAACACCCTGAAATCGGCCGGGGAACAAGCCATCGTAAGAAGTATCGTGCACAATTCGAAGTCGGAAATCAGCACAGCCAAAGTTGCCGGCATGGCGCGACTCTGTGCATCGGTGGCCACCAAACGGATTTCCAGCGGAACTGAATTGTATATTAGTATCTTGATGGAAAAGGGGTTCCAGAAAAGAAACCTACTGGGCTGTTGTGGTCACCGGAGACGTTCTGTGGCTGGCCCCCGTCGTCTCCGTCCGGTTTTCGGGGAGTGGGAGATCAGAATTGAATTCGGGCCAAAGGACAACCGGCTGGTCGACAGGGACACGCTCAAAATGGGATTCTCCTGCTAGGATGATTGGATATGAGCTGCAGCCCACATCTGGATTACACCAAGCATCAATGTCTGGCTGATACCAGTCGTCGCTTCTGATGTGAGTATTCTGTGTTGCAACATTAGGGGAAGCCATGCCGTTTTGCATGTCGACTGAAACAGTTTGAACCGGTTGCGCAGTGCTAGGAGGAACAATCGAAGGCCTTGCAGTATCATCGAGCCGGAGAGCGAAGATTCGCTCTTGGGCCTCTCGGAATAACGGAGCCAGACCCGCACCGCAGTCTTCCAGGTCTCCTCCAAAGGCAAATCTGCCGACAGCTTTTGGTTTAATGGGCGGCAAACTGACCTCGTGGTCAAGGTTGTCTGGTGTGCGAACTTGTCTGCCGCGAGCTTGAGAAGTAGTTGTGTTAGAAATGGACTATAAAACCAATTGAATGCTGATAGAAACTCACCGTCGTCCCAGATCGAAGGCCCGTCTTCAAATTTGTCGAACACCCAATCTGAGTCTGGCGTGTGAATGACGGGGCTAGACATAGGTGACGAGCTGAGTTGATCCTGACCCGTCATGTTGAACAGAAAGAAAAAACAACGAGAAGGGAGAAAAAAATACAAAGAAAGCACGAAAGGTGGACAAATCAAACAGTGTCGTAGAAGATAAAGCGAAACGAAAATGGAAAACTGAAAATAAAAAAAAAGTACTGAGAAGTCAAGCGGGTGCAAATGAGAATAAAACTAAGGAAACGCAGAAAGAACTGAAAGAAAAACGATTCAAGCTGTGAGAGGAAAAGCTGAAGCGCCGGCGAACAAGCGACCCGACAGAGTGGTTGCAAGGTTGTCCGAGTGACAAAGTGAGAAATAGTTGAGATGAATCTGAGAAACCCGCGAAAACGACCAGATTATTCACCGTAAAGCCGCACAAGGACGAAAAAAATCCCAGGAAAAAAATTTAGCGAAAATCAAGGGTAGAATAGAAACCCGAAAACAATAGAACGACCTGTACTCTATGGACGAAAATGCTAATATGAAACGCGACTGGGGGAGGCCCGAAAAGATGTCTAGTCGCAACGATGATGGTAAGAGAAGAGAGGATATGGTGACCCGGTGGAATCAGAAGAGCGAAACCCAGAAGGACACAACGCCCGAAAGAAAAGACGACAAAAAAGACACACGAAATAAGCGAAACTAAACAAAACAAACGAAGAAATCAATACAGGAAATTCGTAAAACGGACTGGGGGATATTGTCGGGGATAATGCTGGCCTTGCGCAGTTTTGCATTGAATTGATCACATCTCTGATTTCGAGAGCATCTAGGCGACGGGCAAGATGGCGAGGAAATAGAAAAAAAAATGAAGAGAAAAGAAGACGAGATAGGAAGCGCGGCAAATGCAATTTGAGCTGGGAGAGACCCGAGAAAAAGGCAACGCGAACGGCTACTTTTGTTTGACACTGCTTCGAGAAGGTGCAGTTTGGTGTAGTTGCCGTTTTGGGAAATACGTGATGTGGGCAGCATGATAGCTCTTTCCCTCTAGAGTTGCTCGAAGATACACGACGCGACAACGTGGTGCTTTGGCACGCGCCACGCTTGCGCAGCCTAAACCTTCCGGGAAGCTTAATTTCGAGATGCATCGCGTAACGTCTTTGCTTGGGATGTACATTTATAAGAACGCATGGCGATGTCGTTCCCCTTCAATCCTCTTCCCAGCAGGACATCACGTGATAGTAAACATCGTTTGGGCGATAAATAGCTGAACTGATCACTGTCTGCCTTGGGCGTACTTTTGTCCTCCCTTCTTGCAAACTCAGACACAACATAAAACAGTCGCCCAATTTGTGTCAATTATGCCCTTTGTTGTGTCCAGGCAACCCTCAGACATGTCACTACCACGATTTCCGGGCGTCGGCCGCCTCTTTTCGGCGTCGGCGTGGTCCGCAAGGCCGGCGGGTGTGCGCTTCACCGGGCTATGCCGGCCTGCAAACACAGTCGCCCGTCGCACCGTCCGGCTCCGACCTCCACGCACATCTCGCCAGTACAGCACCGAGCCACCGCCCAAGTCTACCGCTCCGCCTACTCCGTCCACAAAAGAAGCCGCGCAGGCCTCCCGCCTGGACCGTGTTTTGTCGCGGCTTCCCAAATCGCTACAAAAGTACACGCGGCGGCTCAAGGATGCGCCCGTGTCGCACGTCGTTGCGTTCCTGATCTTGCACGAGATAACGGCCATTGTGCCGCTGGTTGGGCTCTTTGGGCTGTTCCACTGGGCTGGCGCGGGCAGCGGCGGCAGTGGCAGCGGCGGTGGCATTGTGAGCAAGCTGGTGCCGCTGGACTACATGACGCATTACTTTGGCGGACTGGTGGTGGAGGGCGTGCGGCGGTTTGAAAAGTATTTTCGGAGAAAGGGCTGGTTTGGGTTCAGCAGGTACGACGAGGACGCAGACAGCACAGACGAAGCGACAACGACAGACGCCGTGATGAGGAAATGGGCGAGCGCCGACAGCAAGTATCGGATTGTGGTGGAAGTGGGCCTGGCGTACAGCATCACCAAGGTGCTGCTGCCGCTTCGCATTGTGCTCAGTCTCTGGGCGACACCGTGGTTTGCAGGCGTCTTGGTGAGGTTGCGTGGTCTGCGGCGAAAGGCGTAAGCGTAGGCGTTTTTTTGGGTTTCCTGGCTAGAAACCTGTACGATCTTTGACCATATAGTTTTTATATAGCGAGCAATACGAGCAATACGAGCCGCATCGGCGTCACTAGTAAGCTATAGGAACAGTTTTATTGCCTTTACACGTCAAGGCTCTTTTTTTATTTGCTGTCCACCCAACAGCTACTATCTATGTCCATTTTTGTCATTTTTGGGGTTTGTGTTTCTTCGAGTTTGAGTTCTCCGCGTGCCACGAACAGGTCGCGGGTCACGAACGGGAACGCTCCTGCGGCGATCAAGGACGATGACGCGGTAGGATTTACTCGTAGATCCAGTCGTGCTGGGACGACTTGTAGGAGATGACATCGCCGTCCTTGAACCACAGGGCAATCTCCTTCTTGGCGTTCTCGACGCTGTCGGAGCCGTGGCAGACGTTGCGGCCGGTGACAATGGCATAGTCACCACGGATGGTGCCGGGCTGCGAGTTCAGGGGGTTGGTGGCACCGAGCAGGACACGGCCGGTCTTGACGGCGTCAAGGCCCTCCCAGACCATGGCGACGATGGGGCCGCTCAGCATGTCTAGAACAGTTAGTGTGAAAACGACAACAAAGCACGACGAGGAGCGGACAATCGGACGTACAGGTGATCAGGCTGGGGAAGAAGGGCTTGTCCTTCAGGTCAGCGTCTGGACGAGGGCGTGGTTAGTGACAATGGCCAAAGCGGTTTCCGAAACCAGAATGTGTTCAGCCGGTCAGAGTTCAGCTCGGCAAATACGTACAGTGAGCCTCAAGGTGCTCCTTGGTGGGCGAGACCAGCTTGATAGCGGCCAGCTTGTAGCTGCACGAGATTCAGTCAACAGGTGCCTGACGGGACGACGGGCATTGGAGGCTGGAAGAGGACCAAAACATACCCACGCTGCTCGAAGCGGCTGATGATGGGGCCGACCAGGCCACGCTGAGGAGAAGAACAATGTTAGGTATAAGGACGAAGGGCGATACCAGCGGCCGGCAGATATGTTGTCGAGAAGAAGGTCAGACGAACCTGGACGCCATCGGGCTTGATAGCAATGAAGCTGAGAATGTTAGCAGCTGAGCGCCGGCGATGTGTGCACCCTCTTGGAGCCCAATTGGGTCAAGAGAGGAGGCTGTTCCTTGGCCAAACTATTCTGAAGAGCCGATGGGAACTCAGATAGCAAGCTTGGAAAGAAACCAGAGAGAAAGGAGTGGAAAATCCAAACAGGACAACTTACGTCTGCTCAGTAGCCATTGTGTTGGATTGGGGTGGTTGGACACGGGGTGGTGTTTCTGGAAGAGGTTTGGAGGATGGTTCGAGATGCAAGAGAGAAGATGCAGAACTTTGCTCGGCCGGCGACGTAAAAATAAGGGCCAGCTGGTGGTGGTGGTTGTGGTGCTGGTATACGAGGGCGACAAGGAGGAGGACGACGGCCAATAGTGAAAACGACAGTGGTGGGGTTAAAATTTGCGGTGTCTGGTGGTGGGGCAGTCTTTCACGTTCGCGCTGCTGGCTTTCGTCGGCCGCTGTCGTAGCGGGGCCAGGCGCCATTGTGTTTTAAGGTGGTCGTTTTTGGTGGCAAAATGGAAAGGAGCTGCAGCAACGGTCTAGGGCTCTGGCAGATGTGTAGCAACGGGACCAAAACCGCTCTTCTGATTGGAGAGGAAGAGCAACGGCGAGAGAGCTTCAAAGGTGTAGGAAAACGAACATAAATAAATGGAAATTACCCCTGAAAGACTGAAGTCGAGTCGTACGAAGGCAAAAGACAAAAGGCGCTGGGCGAGCTTAGACAAGGACAAAAGCAATTGGGTATCATAAAAGGAAGAGAACTTTACGTTGCTGAAGATAAGGGAAAGAAGGAAGCAACAGCAAATTCAAATGTCGTCTTGGTCGCTTGTTGACTTTTGGTGTTCATTGAAGAGGCCATCTGGCGATTGGCGATAAGAGCAGATGGCCCCGATACATACATCAAAAGCAACAGCATGCAACTATCCGCACCATCTTTTGTCCATTTGTAGACTAGCGTCACCGGCTCGCATGCGCCGTCGTTGCCCCCATTCCTTTTTAGGCTTTTGGAAACGGCCAGCTTGAGCTTCCAGCAGCACACAAACAGGACCAGGTCCCTCTTCGTCAACACGGCCATCTGTTGTCGTAGGCGCATTTGCTTGTCCATCTCGAATTTTGGACGAAACGAGGAGACGATCTCGAGTCTCATTGACGATTCACAACGACTATTTCCTTTCCCTCTCCTCCCCAATCCAGCATCCCTTTGCGTCTGCAGGCGACTTGTACCTGCCAGCGTGTCGTCTTCTCGACATGCGCTCTTCCACATTGACATGGGCCTCGAGCCTGTGTCTTCTGTCGGCCCTCACGTCGCTGACATCGCCAGTCTGTATGTTTGATGGGTCTTCGGTGGCACTTCTACACGCACCTGCTAACACCAACAGTGGCCGTCAAGGAACACGACTTCAAGAAGTGCGACCAGTCTGGCTTCTGCAAGCGCAACCGCGCCTACGCTGACACCGCCGCGGCCACCGGGTCGTCGTGGACCTCTCCCTACAACATCCTGCCCGAGTCGGCCTCCGTCAAGGACGGCCAGTTCCAGGCGGTCATCCTCAAGACGATCAACGACAAAGGCGAGACCGTCCGTCTGCCCATCACCGTGTCCTTCACCCAGGCCGGCGTCGCCCGCGTGACTGTCGACGAGGAGCGTCGACAGAACAAGGACATTGAGCTGCGCCACGGCAGCACCGTCCGGAAAGAACGCTACAACGAGGCCGAGGAGCTCGTCATTGTTGGCGGCCTCGAGCTTGACAAGTCGGCCAAGGCCATTGACGAGGACAGCACCGGCAGCACTGTCGTCCAGTACGGCCCCGACGGCCAGTTCGAGGCCCACATCCAGTACAGTCCCTTCAGCGTCGAGTTCAAGCGCGATGGTGCTACGGAGATCAAGTTCAACGACCGGGGCTTGCTCAACGTGGAGCACTGGCGCCCCAAGACCGAGCCGCCCGCACCCAAGGAGGGTGAGGAGGCTGTCGCGGCTCCGCCGGAGGAGAACACTTGGTGGGACGAGACCTTTGGCGGCAACACGGACTCCAAGCCACGTGGGCCCGAGAGTGTTGCTCTGGACATTTCTTTCGTGGGCTACAACCACGTCTTTGGCATCCCCTCGCACACGGGCCCGCTTTCGCTCAAGGAGACGCGCGGCGGCGACGGCAACTACGTTGAGCCGTACCGCATGTACAACGCTGACGTCTTCGAGTACATCCTCGACAGCCCCATGACGCTGTACGGCTCCATCCCCTTCATGCAGGCCCACCGCCAGGACTCGACTGTCGGTGTCTTCTGGCTGAACGCGGCCGAGACGTGGGTCGACATCACCAAGGAGAAGGTCAAGGGCAACCCTCTCGCCCTGGGCGCGGGCGCCTCCACCGACACCAAGACGCACTGGATCTCCGAGAGCGGTCTGCTGGACGTGTTTGTGTTCCTGGGCCCGACCACGCAGGACATCCTGCAAAAGTACGGCGAGCTCACGGGCTACACGGCGCTGCCCCAGGAGTCCGCCATTGGCTACCACCAGTGCCGCTGGAACTACGTCTCGGACGACGACGTGAAGGACGTCGACCGCAAGATGGACAAGTTTGGCATTCCCTACGACGTGATTTGGCTGGACATCGAGTACACCGACGGGAAAAAGTATTTCACGTGGGACGGCGACAAGTTCAGCGACCCGTCGGGCATGGGCGCCCGCCTGGACGAGCACGGCCGCAAGCTCGTTGTCATCATCGACCCGCATATTAAGAATACTGACGGCTACCCGATAGTGTCGGAGCTCAAGTCCAAGGATCTTGCGGTCAAGAACAAGGACGGCGGCATTTTTGACGGCTGGTGCTGGCCCGGCTCGTCGCACTGGGTCGACGCCTTCAACCCTAAGGCGGTGGAGTGGTGGAAGAAGCTCTTCAAGTACGATGCCTTCAAGGGCACGGCCGAGAACACCTTCATCTGGAACGACATGAACGAGCCGTCCGTCTTCAACGGACCCGAGACCACCATGCCCAAGGACAACATGCACCACGGAGGCTGGGAGCATCGCGACGTGCACAACCTCAACGGCATGACCTTCCACAACGCCACACATCTGGCTTTGCTGTCGCGCAAGCCGGGCGAGTTGCGCCGGCCTTTTGTTCTTACTAGGTCCTTCTTCGCCGGCTCGCAACGCCTGGGTGCCATGTGGACCGGCGACAACCAGGCGGAGTGGGGCCACCTGGCTGCCTCGATTCCCATGCTGCTGAGCCAGGGCATTGCTGGCTTTCCCTTTGCCGGTGCCGACGTCGGCGGCTTCTTTGGTAACCCCGACAAGGAGCTCCAGACGCGCTGGTTCCAGGCCGGCGCCTTCTACCCGTTCTTCCGTGGCCACGCGCACATTGACGCGCGCCGCCGCGAGCCGTACCTGGCGGGCGAGCCGTACACAACGATAATCACGTCGGCGCTGCGGCTCCGCTACAGCCTGCTGCCCGTCTACTACACGGCCTTCCACCGCTCGCATGTCACCGGCGAGCCCATCATCAAGCCTCTTTTCTACACGCACCCCAACGTCGAGGCCGGCTTCGGCATCGACGACCAGTTCTTTGTCGGCAACACGGGTCTCCTCGTCAAGCCCGTCCTGGCGGAGGGCAGAGACACAGCTGCGGTGTTCATCCCCGACCACGAGGTGTACTACGACTACTTTGACTACTCCGTCGTGCCCACGCAGGCCGGCAAGCGTACGAACATGCCCGCGCCGCTCGACACCATCCCGCTGCTCATGCGCGGCGGCCACATCTTCCCGCGGCGCGACCAACCCCGCCGCTCCAGCCAGCTCATGAAGTTTGACGACTACACCCTGGTCGTCACGCTGCCGCGCAACGGCGGCCACGCCGAGGGCTCGCTGTACGTCGACGACGGCGACTCGTTCGACTACGAGAAGGGCCAGTACATCCACCAGGCCTTTGTCCTCGACGGCAACACCATTTCGTCGTCCAGTGCCGAGCCCGGGCGCGACGCCGCCAAGGTCAAGCCGGGCGCCTGGCTCGCTGCTATGGCCGACGTCCACATCGACAAGATTGTCGTCGTGGGCGCGCCCAGCGACTGGGCCGGCCAGACCGAGGTCGCCGTGACGTCCGGCGGCAAGACCTGGACCGCGCCAATCGACTACACGCCTGCCAGCGGTGGCCGCGCGGCGTTTGCCGTGATCCGCCATGTGGGCGCGTCTGTCGGCGCCGACTGGCAAGTGACGGTGGCGTAAAGCCGCGGTGGTGGATACAAAAACATGTAAATGTAATCATGCAAAAAGGAGACGGAATGGATTGGGCGACGTTCTGCGGTTTTTTCTATTTTCTGATAGTCAAACACCATGTAGACACCTAAACTGGTAACGGACATGAATATGATTGTATTTGATTGAGTTTGACCATGTTAATAGAGTGTGCTGGTCGCTCCTTCCATGGACCGTACAGTGCTGTTGTGGCCGTGACTGCCTCAAAGCTGGCGAATGTCACATGCCGTAGTGATCTGTCGGACGCATCGTTCTTTCCGTCTGTGGTACAAGTTTTCGATGTCTTCTCACCATTCAGCCCCTTTTCCAACAATTGGATATTGTCTTCCTTTGCATAGTCTTTGCATCTTTATTCTGCACCTCGTCAACCTCGCCTATTGAAACACATACCATTCCCGCGCCGCTGCGAAAGCGGAATACAGTCCCAAAGAACAAGTATTAGCCGACAGACGTTTGGTGGGCCGACCCATCACGACGGGCACTTCTGGTGGTTTAGTTTAGCCGACCAACAAACCCAACATTAATGGTCTATTTATGCTCCTCTCTTGGCCTCGGATAAGGATACAGCGGCACGGGAACAACACATGGGAACCGATACGTTGGATTACCTTCCCGTTGTCATATATTTCCAGTATGCCGGGAATGCCCAGTGAAACAGAGAAGTCCCAACCGTATGTTCTCTGTTACCGTTGCAGACGAATACTCGGAAAGGAATTGATTCCGCCTTGTGCAAATCCAACTGTCACGATATCGCCCACAAACCCCATAACTAAGATACACGAACCCATCACGTCACTGAAGAGAGCCCAGGATAAAGCTGGCGGCGGCGACGAAACACCGCCGAAACACCGTCTTCATCGACATGGCGGCTCTTGTCTCGAGAGGCGTTTTCTCATCTGCTCTCGTTGGCCAAAGCGGGCTAGAGCGAAATGGCAAAAAGAGCAACAAGACCAACACGACCTTTAACCGCTGTATCTGCCTCTGCCATCTACCGGCTGCCGTCTTCTGTCTTCTGTCTTCTGGCCCCCCTCGCCTCACCGCCTTGGACGGGACGCTTATTTACCGACACACGGTCGGTGTAGCATCCTCCAGGCCGAGCCAATCCTCCTCGCAGTCGCCCTTGACCCCGTCCCTGTGCCTCAGTGACTTCAGTCATACTCCCGGAAGACGGCGGCGGTGCGCGTGGTCGTCGGGACGGTGCCCTCGGTGGGCACCTCGCCGGCGTGGTTCTGGGCGTCGGCGCGCGCGCCCAGGGCCAGCAGCGCATTTGTTGCGCTCGGCAGGCTGTAGCCCATGGTCCAGTGGAGGGCCGTGTTGCCGTCGGCGTCCGCCTCGTTGACGGCCTCGTTGACGGCCTCCCCAGGGGTTTCCCCGGACGAGCCCCCTAAGACATCCCTTAATAAAGCCGTCATACCCTCGCCGACTCGCGCATCAATGGACTGCACAACTTCGTGGTATTTGGTGAATATTGTTCCCCTAGAATGCCACGGCTGGTCGTTAGCCACGCGGGACCGCGCGGCGCACAGACTGTGGATCGACGCAACGACGGCCGCAAACACGCTTCTCCCCCCGGAATTGGAATGCGCGGGTCGGCGCCGCGGTCGAGGAGCACGCGTAGCAGGGGCAGGCGGTCGAAACGCGCGCCGAGATGTAGCGGCGTGTACCCAGAGTGGGCGGCATTAATATCGAATGACTTTGAGCAGACAGAGGCCGCCTCGGCCGTCAAGAGCTCGACGGTCGCCACGCGGGCATCAATGTAGGCTGCGCGGTCCGCGACACTGGCGGCTTTGACCGCGGCCACGTAGGCCTCCCGCTCTTCGTTCGAGATGGGATCGTGCATCTAGCCATCTTGTCGAAAGAATACCTTGTTGTTGTGGACAAAACGGATCGGGCGTTGGTAGGACGGTTCCGGGCCGCCCGGCTGCGGGATGGCTGCTTTGAGAACGGGCACACCGACCATGGCAGCGTGAAGGGGAGGTAGGCCAGTCGCCGGAACGAGGTCCGCAATACAATTTGTGTTTGGGGTCCGTAAGAGGGCCTCCACGCCCGCTGCGTTGCCAAAGAGGGCGGCCGTCGCGAGCGGCGTTAAGTAGACGTCGGTGTCGTTGGTCGGTGCGCCGTGGTAGCCGTCGACGCCTTTGTCGTCGGCCACGCCGTTGACGCCACGGCCGTCCAGCCGCGCCGTATACCACGAAAAGCCGGCGTGTACGTCGATGCCCACCTCGTCGATGAAGAAGCGGGTTAACGCCGCGTCGCCCTGGCCATGGTCGGCCATTAATACTAAAAGTAAGGGATTCGGTCGCCCAGGCCGGCCGTCCGTCGAGCGCGGTACCGCGCCCCTGGCCAGCAGTATCTTGACGATGGCCATACGCCGCGCCGGCTCGTCCGGGTCCGTATACGGCCCCGCGCTCAGGGCGTACCGGGCCACGGATTGCAGCGGCGTGTAACCAAACTTGTCGCTCGCGTTGACATCCACTTTGGGCATACTCGCCAGCAGCATTTGCACGGCGTCGGCCTGCCCAGCCATACACGCTGTGGTCAGGGGCGTGCCCCAGGGGCGCCGAAAGGGATCCTCCCATACCTGCTCGTCCCGCTCATACGCGCCCTCCCGCCGGTCTCGCTCGTCCGGCGGCAGGCTGTCGCGGTAGTCGAGTAGGACGGATAGCATGTCCACGCGGCCGCTTTCGGCAGCAATGTGGAGCGCGGTGGGTGTGAGATTCTCCGAGATCTCGCCCATGTCGCAGAGGTAGAGTACATCCGTGCCAAGCAGGCGGATGAACTCGTGCACGGCGGGCAGGTCGCCACCGGTGATAGCAAAATAGATGGCGTCGGTCGTCCATTTACCCCGGTATCTGTGGTTTAGGACGGGAAAGTCGTCGGGTAGGTTGAGCAGGGTATTCCAGCGGTATTTCCTGAGCGACATTGTTACATGCAGGCTCCCTTCACGGGAGACTGGTTTTTCACCAAGTTGCAACACCGCCTAGTAAGGCCGTGCAACGGACATATAAAGACCTTTTCTCTAACCTGTAATTTAGATAGCTTCCAGAATCAACAATCATTCATCACATAGTTTGTCATATTATTATTCAGGACGTACACCATAGTACGGCGTTCTGAATCGTGGTACTTGTGATATTTTATTTCTTGTTCCGTTACCTGGCATCTCGGAGCCAGTGACGTATACGCTTGTGTGTAACAAATACCTACAAGAAGAACGGCTGTTATCGAGGTAAACAGTAGACACACGAGTTTCTAAGGAGATACCTTTGTTTTCTAGTAAAGTGGAATAATCCTTGTCGTTTTGGTGACTTTTCCTCGGCGTGGTTTTTTGGCGTGGTTTTTTACACTTGTCACCTCCCGTGCCTCCGTACTGAATTCATTAGAATACAGTCTACATTCGTAGCGCGCGTCGTGACGTGGAGCTTAGATTAGTCCCCAATATTTTGACGTCCCCAGAAAAATAGGGCCCCACGGCCGCCGATGGAATATTGATATTCTGCATGCGCCAATCACATCAACTGCAGCTCTCATTTGCTAGAGTTGGCGATGGACGCCACGAGACCGTGCTGGTCTGAGCCAGGCCAGACCGCCAACGGCCACGGGTGCACGAAACAGCGAGAAACAATCAAAACATGAAAGGAAACGGCTCAGCCGCAAAATAGCGTCCATTTTGGTGAGTAGTTTAACGCGCGAGAGGTCAGAACCGAACGAGAAATGCGGGCTAACGTGACAGGCTAAGCCTTTCCGGATCTACCTGAACAGGGCCTGGCCTCTCTTCCATCGATCTGGCTCCAGGGGCTACGTTAAATGCGATTGCGACTCGCCATTACACTCTACCCTTCCACAGGTGTCGATTCCTCTGCCACTGTGATCGCGCGGAAGGTTCCGCCAGCCATCGTCGTTTCGAGGCATTCTTTACTGGCCCGACTGAAGTGTTTTCCGCAGGTGCTCGTTCTGCAGCTGTTGAGTGGTCGCTCGCAGACATTCAAGCTTCCGCCACCAAGCCACCTTGCCTTATTGGCACGAGGCGTGTTCGACTTGTCGTGTATTACATGCCTAGAGCTGAACACGGAACTGCACCAAAGCTCGCGCAGTTAGACTGCCTACTCTTCGCAAGCTTTTTCGTATTTCCTACACATTGCTCTCCTCTCAAGCCTCGTGCCGTTCGGGAGCTATCGAACGGTCCCTCCCGAACGAGAGAGATCGGCCATTTCACAGCAACTTCCTGACACCCGGTCGATACGACTGCGGCCGCGACAGCTACCACCTCACCCACGACCACACTCACACCCGCTGTTGCTCACCCCTCCAATATTGCTTTACGCTTCCTGCCCGAGGCTAGATCTTGGAGGTCAATACCCGTATGCGCGTGTGTGAGCGCGGCTCTGCAAGTGGTGGCTTAGCATCTGAACAGGAAATCGTTCTGGTGCCAAGGGGAGCAAATTAGGGGCAGCGCTTTGCCAGCCTACCCGACAGAGCAAGCTCCAGCCTTCAGCCTTCCGAGACCGCATTCTTTCACTCTCCTCTATCATCACACCTCCTTCTCCCCCGTGTCGCCTGCGTCTTGCCTCTCCCCCCCCTTGTCTGCATTTTCCTGTTTCCCACAGCCTGTGCCCTTTTGCGTCTGTTGTCCTTTTCAGCTCTGATCCTACCCCCTCACTAGCTCGGGCTGTCTATCCAGTACATACGTCGCCAGGCTTTCTTCGTCCCTTCCCTCCTGTGCGCGGTTCTTCCGCCTACAGGGTTTGCGCATTTTTGCGCTCTCCCGTCACCTCTGATCCCCTCCCCCTTCCCCTCTCCCTCGTGTGCCCTCGACCCCGTCCCAATCATGGCCTCCCTCCCCGAGGGTTGGGAGTCGGACTATGATGGCTCGAGGTGGTTCTTCCGCTACAAGCCAACGGGTGCCGTGCAGTTCATGTTCCCCAAGCCAGGCGACGAGTTTCCCGAGTACTTTGATAACTTCGGCCCCGTCGCGCAGAGCTATATCCCCACTCCCGAAGAAAGCCTCGAGAGCGACCGCCAGCGGCGCATGTCAGGCTTACCCCCAAGACGGTCGGCCAGCATTGCATCCCGAACTGGTGCTGCTGCCAGCAAAGAGCCCGCCTCCGCCACACTCGGCCGCAGCGACTTTCTCAACTCATCGTCCTTTGACATGTTTGGTGGCTTTCTCGGCCCAGCTTCTTATACCGACGTGTCTCCCCTCTACGAAGACGAAGAAGAACCGGACCCCAAAGCTGTTGACGACCCCACACAACGAGGCATCGCCGAGGTCGACAGCACACCTGCCAGCACACTCACCACCCCGAACCTAGTCAATAGTGTTGCCACAGAAAGCGTCGACACAACAGCTGCTGCTGCTGCCGCCACAACCCTGCCACCCAACACGGAGCCGGTCATTATCCACGAGCTCCCGGACGCTCTTGCGCTTGGCGGTCGGCACTACGCCTCCGACCCCGTCGGCAACATCTCGGAGCTGGCCACGGAACAAACACCTCTGACTGAAGAAGAAGCCAACCCACCGCCCGTCGAACTTGACAGTGGGCCCATCCTGCCTGGTCCTGCAGAGCTGCCACACGAGCCCATTGTCGCGACAGCTGCACCCATCGCCACACCCCCAGTTGCGGCCACAGCTGCGGTTGTAGCCGCCAAAGAGACGAAGCCCAACGAAGCAACAACCGCTTCTGCCGAGAAGCCGCCTGCCAGTGACGATACAGGTCGCCAACCTCCTGTAGTTGCCGACCTTGCTATTGCTACTGCCGCCGCTGCGGAGGCGAGAAACAGTCAACGTGACGGCCCCCATCAAGACAAGCCCCACGAAGAACATCGCCGTGCTACCCTTGACACAACACTCACTAGCATACCTCTTTCACTTCAGCCATCGCAGCCGCTTCAGAGCCAGCCTGTGCCAAGACCAGTTGAAGAGCCTCAGTCTCCACCTCAGCCTCAACCACCAACCTCTTTCACTCCTGCACCCGTTGCTGCCCCTGCTTTTCCTGCATCTGCGGCAGAGCCTCCAAATTCCCCCCCCACAGCAGAACGAGAAGCCAAAGACGCCCCCAACCGTGTGCCCTCTATTCTTCAACCTGCGTCAAACCGTCCGTACATCCCCCAGGCTCTTGTTACTCCGAAACCTGCGGGCGCCGTTCTCTCCGACGTTCCTTTGGTGCTACGAGCTGCTGTGCCTCAAAGAACCGCACCACCTCCTCAGCCGACTCCAACGCCCGTGGCCAGCGTCTCTGCGCTGCCTGCTCAAGCACCAGCTAGCCAGACGAGTGAAAAGAAGGACATTGTAGGCACAGCACCGGCCCCAGCTACCCAAGAAGGTACCGAAGGATCTGATTTGGCAACACCCCAGGCTGGATCGAAAGACGTCCAGGACTCACAGCCTGAGTTGATGCCAGCACCGCTCCGCCTGTCTCGCCAAGGTAGCCCGACGTCGCTTGCTTCTCCACTATCTATGCCAGCTGTTCCCAACGCACCCCAAACTACGCCAGCCACGATCAACCAGATTGCACAGGCCCTCGCGCCTAAGACCTCTGCTTCCTTTGGTGTTACGGCAGCAAACGAAGCCATTCCCTCTCCGTTAAAGCCAAGATCACCACCTCCTCACGCTTCTACATCTGCTTTTAGCATCCTCTCGGCCTCCGGAACCTCATCTTCGATACAGCCGCCTGCGCCGGCAGCTGGATCGTCCGGAGCTGGGCCAGCTTCACCGCCTCCACTTGGTGTGGTCGTCGGATCCGAAAGTGTCTCTACAAGCAAAGATATGCCCGCACCGGTGCCCCCAACCGGTACAGCTACAGCGGCCACCATTGTCTCACAGCCGCCGCCTCCCACACCCGTCGTGATGTCTGCCAACTTTGCCAGCACCGCACCGAAACCGATGTCGCCGGTCAACACACCACCTCCCGTTGCCGGTCCCACCCGTGCTCCGAGCGTAAAGGCGCCCCCGAGCGGCCTTGCGTCGATCGCCGAAGCATCGTCGGGTCTCATACTGGCCGCCGAGGAGCGTCAGACGCCCCAACCACAGGCACAGCCCCCTACCACCGCGCCACCGCAGGTCCAGCAATCGTCTCCGACTTCGACCTTTGCAGCTACACCGTCCGCTACGCCGCCGCCAACCGTAACTGCTGCCCAACCGCCCCTGCAGAACCGCATCCAGCGCAAGCCAACTGTGCAACGCAAAGCTGTTGGTGGAGGCTCGGGGAATGCATCGCCTCGGTCTGCGAGCGCTCAATCGCCACAACTCACTGCCTCGGCCGTCCCCGGTGCCTCCTCGGGCCCTGGTCCCGGCCCTGGTCCGACAATTCTCCCTCACCGCATGTCCGTCTCGTCCGTCTCAAACCAACAATGGGGAGTTGCCGTCGACCAGCTCGGCCAGCAACCCATCCAGCCCATCCAGTCCATTTCGTTGCAACAATCTCCTGCGTCAACCCCGGCGCAGCCTGCTTCCTCGACAATTGATCCGCAGCGCGTGCACACGCCCGCCCAAAGCATTCACAGTGTCCATAGCGCCCCGAGCCAGAGCAGTCCCCAACAGACGCACCAGTCGCCGGCCCTGTCCGTCAATTCGATGCACCGCAACTCGGTGGCCGGCTCGGTTACTACACCGTCTCCACCCGCCCAGCAAACGCAGCCAGCGCCCCAGCGCATGTCCATGTACGCTGCTCCAGGTCAAATACCGTCACCCGTGGCCGGTGTGGCCCAGCCGGCCCCGGCTGGCTACAACCCTCAAGCATTCCATACGCCAGTCCAGCCTCTCCAGCCCGTGCAGCAGCCACAGTCGGTGCCACAGTCGCAGCCACAGCCGCAACCCGGGCAGCCAGGGGTTGCTTCCCAGGCTTTCCCTGGCGCACTCCCACAATTCCAGCCAGTACCGGGTACGAACGCCGGCCAGCAGGCTCATCCGGCGCACCGCATGTCCCTTCCTGGCCAGCTGCCAAGCCAGCAGACACAGCAGCCTTTCTTCCCTGGCCCACCTCTGGCCATGGGCGGCATACCACCTCCGCTGCCAAACCGTTTCGCGACACCGCAACAAACGGGCCAGCCAGGCCAGGTACCACCTCCTGCCCAGGCACCGGTTCCGGCTGCGGCTCCAGGCGCCCCAACTGGCACCCAGAACCCGCAGCCTCCTCCTCTGCACCACAGCCAGACGGCACCAGCGGCTGTTCCTCAAGTACACCCTCAGCCGCCTCAGCAAGGTCAGCAGCCACAGCATACCCCGCCACCCGGGTTTGCGCACCCACAACATGCCCAGACCATGCCTCTTCCGGGACAACAAGTTCCCGGCCAGCCTCAGCCCGCCCAACCGCAACAACCCGCTCAGCAGTTGTTTGTTATGGGTCCCAATGGTGTCCTTGTTCCGTACCAGCCGCAGGCACAGCCACAGGCACAGCAGCAGGCACAGCAGCAGTTTGCTACGGCTCCTGGTCAGGCCCCGGGACAAGTGCACACGACGCCGGCGCCGGGCCCGGCGTACCGCCCATTTGCTGCACCCCCAACCGCGCCTACTGGTACAGCGCCCCAGCGTGGCCAAATGACAGTGGGCACGGCTCCAAACCGACCGGGTGCTGTTTCACCCACCACCAACAACGCCAACAGCGGTGGCAGCGGTGGCAGCGGCAGCGGCCTTTTCTCCAAGTTGATGAAGAACCCGGCCGTCAAGCGCACTGCGTTTGCCATTGGCGGCGCGCTGGTTGGCGAGAGCATCGGCATGTCGGGCGCCGCCGGCGCCCGCATTGGCACCACGGCCTACTCGACGCACCAGCAGTATAAGCGTCAGTCGTCGCAGCAGGACGCCATGCAACAGGCCGTGCAAAAAGCGCAGGCCGACGCGGCCGAAGCCCAGCGCCAGGCGCAGATCCAGATCCAGCAGGCCAAGCAACAAGCCGAAGCGCAAATCTACGCGGCGCGGCAGATGGCCGCCACAGGCGGCCCCCCGCCACTGCACACAACACACACGGCGCCCGGCCAGATGCAGCACGGTGTCCCGCCGGGTGGTACGCCCTCTCCGGCCGCGCCAGTGACACCGCAACAGCCATACATTCCCGGTCAGCCCGTGGCGTCTCCCCAACCCGCCCCCAGCCAAGTCGCGCCCGGTCAGGCAGCTCCCGGCCAACAGGTGCCAGGGCAGCCTGTAGCAGGCCAGGCCGGTCGGCCGCCTATGCCTACGAGTTTCTCAGCGCCTCCGGGACAAGTTCCGCACGCTGCGGCACCCGGCATGCCTGCGCAGACGCCTCCTGGGTTTGCCCCCGGTGGTGCTCCGCCCGGTATGCGCGCTGTGCCAGTTGCGGCACCTGGTGCGGCACCTGGAGCGGCTCCCGGTGCGGCTCCCGGCGCTGCTCCTGGCGCTGCTCCTGGTATTGCATCCGGCGTCCAACCAGGTGTAGTTTCTAGCGCCTCTCCTGGCACCTCTCCTGCAGCCTCTCCTGCTTCCGGTGCAAGTTCAGTTCCTGGAGTTGTCCCTGGAGCTGTCCCTGGAGCTCCAGGGGCTGCTCGTGTTGTTGCTCCTGGTGCCCCTCCTGGTGCCGTTCCAGCGGCAACTTCTGTTGGGCCTCAACCATACATTCCTGGCACTACCACCGGAGCGCAAGCTGGTACAGCCCCAGGTGCCCAATTCCAAGTCCAAGGCGACCGGGCGGCTGGCCGTGGTGGCCCCCCAGGTGCTGGCCGTGGTGCCCCAGGTGCTGGTCGTGGTGCCCCAGGTGCTGGCCGTGGTGCCCCAGGTGCTGGTCGTGGTGCCCCAGGTGCTGGTCGTGGCTACGGTACAGCACCTGGCGCCGGTCGTGGCTATGGTCCCGGTGTTGCCGCAGGTCGCGGCGGTGGCGCCGCGGGTGTGAGCGCAGGCCGTGGTACCGGTGCACCGACCCCGGGCGAAGCACTGGCCAATACGGTCATCGACTCGCTCCTGCAAGCTCATCAGCATAACCAGCAAGCAAACAACCCGTACGAGGCGATCCTGCAGCAGCAGCAGCAGCAGTCCAACCAATTTATGAATATATTGCAGCAGTCGCAAGCCCAGGCGAACAACAATTTCATGAACATTCTGCAGCAGCAAACGCAGAACCAGCCGACGTTTGTGCTGCCAACAACCACGCCTGCCGTACCCGTGTTTGATATAAACTCGAACACACAGATCAACATTGACGTCAACAACACAAGCAGTGTCGGCGGCTGGGGCGACTCGGTCAACTACTCAGGGGACGACTGGGGCGCCGACACGGGTGACGTAGGCGGCGACACGGGCGCTGACTTTGGAGGTGATTTCGGCGACACTGGCGGTGACTTCTGACAGGAGGCATATGAGGCAGCTGTCCTTTTGATCTGATCTATGTTGTTAGTTTGTTTTTATCATGTCTGTATTACTTTGCTTGGATTTTTGTTTCGGTTTCATTTGTGCAGCGTTTTCTGCGTCCTGTTTGCTTTTGGCATATTCATTTGATTCCCAGCCCAACGAGCCTGCCTCTGTCCATTGTCTTGATTTGAAGCTCATTTATAATTTGCAATAATAGTCTTTCCGCCACAATATACGATGTACGGCGTTCCCCAACTTTATCCTTGTTCCGTCGATTTGATTGCCTATTTCAGATGGTTGCATCGCCAAATCGTCGATTCTGCCTAATAGAATCCGCTGCGACGCCTCACGTGAACCCGTGCCACATGCGCGATCCACATCAGTCGATCCTGCAGTTTTGGTGTCTCCCATAGCGCGTCCAGCGCGTGCCCTAAAGTGGCACTTTCCCAAGCTATCAACGACACAAAGGCTACAAAGGGCCCAGTCGTGGGGCTTCACAAAATGGCCGAAAATGGCTGCTTCCGGCAAAAGGGGGGAGTGGCATCTGTTTTTTTTGTCCCACTCAACGGTCACATCGTTGCCTGCGAGGCAGTGCTGCATCAAAGGGAGACGAGACAACAACTCGGCCACGTCGCACGAGTACAGGGTAAAAGGATCAAAGGGAACCCATTGCTTCTTTGTCGGCCATCTTTACGGCGTACATAAATCGAGCCTCCCTTCCAACTTTGGATGTCTTGGAAATATCATCAGATTCTCTTTAGCATCACATTTCCATCTGACCTTTAGTACATTTGACGCCCGTCTCCCTTTCTACGTCCTTCCGCACGTCGACATGCGAGCAGACGCATCAGCATCTCGGCCTCCCTTTCCATTGTCTATCTCGACCCTCCCACCATGCCCTTCCTCTTCAGCCATGTCTGTGATCTCTTCCAGCAGGTCGCTGAGCTCCCGACGGCTCATCGAAGTCGACCTCGGTCCGTCAACCTGGTCGTCCAATCTTGGTTTGCAGAGCACAGGAAGGAGGTCGATGCGTTGATCGTCGAACGACCAACGTCCTCCGCGGCCGGCTCATCAGGTGCCGCCGCCCTCCTCTCCACCCTCCTGCCCGACCGCCGCACCGACCGCGTCTATGCCCTGCAGGCCCGCGGCCTCCAGCGCATCCTCATCCGCGCTCTTGGTCTCGGCCACTCTCGCGTCCCTGAACTCTCTCGCTGGATGCGCCCCTGCGATCATGCCACCACGGGACCCGTGGACCTTGCCGACTGCGTCGAGGCCATCCTCCAGCGGACAGTACGTCCAAACTCACCCGTCCTTCATCCGGTCTGTTGCTCGATCGTCCGCTAACCGCCAGCCCAATCCCACGCCCAATGTACCCGTCACCGTCGAGGAGATTGACGCCACTTTGCACGGCGTCGCTGCACGCTGTCGGTTCAGTGCACCGGCTGTTCGGGGACGACATACGGCGCGCCCGTCGAAGAACGACTTTATTGCGCCTCCGCCGACGCAAGATGCCCTCGCGCGGCTGTACCAGCGCCTCGACCCGTGCGGCGCCAAGTGGCTGACACGCCTGATCCTCAGAGACCTGAGGCCAGCCGTGCTCGACGGGGCGGTCGTGGCGCGCGCCTTTCACCGCGCCCTGCCGCAGGCTCTGCAAGTCTTTGCGGATCTCGAGGCGGCGGTCGCGTCCTTATCCGGTGACAATGACATTGTCCGCCCCCGTCTCGGCGTCAAGGTCGGCCGCCAGCAATGGGCCAAAGGCCGCAGCATCCAGCACTGCATCGCCATGGGCGGTCCACAACGGATGAGCTGTGAGCACAAGATGGATGGCGAATACGTGCAGGTGCATGTGAACCTCGTCAACGGACCGGACCACAAAGACTGTCTTCAACTCTTTTCGAAAAGCGGCAAGGACAGCACGTGGGACCGCGTGAACCTGCACAGTGCCATCCGCGAGTCGCTGCGCCTCGGGCAGCCAGACTGTCCAATCACCAAGGGGTGCATCCTCGAGGGTGAAATGCTGGCGTACGACGAGAAGGTGAGTCGCCTGCGGACGGCCCGTCAATGCTGATTTGAATTTGCGTTGCTAACGCGGTGTAGGCCGCCAAAATCATGGACTTTGATGCCATCCGCAAGCACGTCAACCGCAGCGGATCGCGCCTCTACTGCGACCCGCGCGGCGACACCCAGGACCACGAGCACCTGATGATTGTCTACTACGACGTCATGCTTGTTGATGACGAGTCGTTGCTGAGCACCAGCCGAGAAGACCGCTTTCGCCGTTTGGAGAAGTTGGTCACATGCCGCCCAGGCTATGCGGAGCTTGTCAAGCGCGAGATCGTCGACTTTCGCGCCCGTACGGCACCGGCCCAGCTGCGCCGCGCCTTTGCACGGTGCATCACTGCCCATCTCGAAGGGCTTGTCCTGAAGCCCTTGAAAGATCCGTACTTTGACCTCAAGGGCCCGGGGTCAGGAACTACCTCGTCCACCACCCTCGAGTGGCCGCACCTTACCTCCTACGTCATCAAACTCAAAAAGGGCTATATTGGCGGCTTCGGCGAGGTCGGCGACTTTGCTATTGTCGGTGCCCGCTACGATGCCTGCAAAGCGCGTGAGTACCCTTCCGACCTGCCAGGGCTCAAATGGACGCACTTTTTCATCGGGTGCCAGGAGACGCCCAAGGCCGGCCAGACTCGACCGCGCTTTGTCGTCACCAACGTTGTGACTCTCACGCCGGCGCAGATGGCCACCTTTTTGCGCCACTGCCGGCCGCGCGTCGTTCCCATGCCACGCAGAACCGACGGACGAAAGACACGAAACACAAGACGTGCCACGTCTACGCCCGGCGCCGATGGTGGCCACCGCGACACATGCCCTTTTGACCTCGCTCCTCTCGAGCCCGGTCTGGACGACAGCAAAGGCGGCCCTACCGACCTCTTTGCCGACCCGCCCGTCGTCGACATTCGCTGCTTTTCCTTTCACCGCCCGGGCTACGGCCGCTTCTGGAGCCCGCGGTTTCCCAGTGTCGTCAAGTTCCACTTTGACCGCACGTGGGCCGACACGCTACCGTTTGACGACCTACAAACCATGGCCGTCGAAGCCGAGGCGCGCACAGCTGTGTACGACGACGACTTTTTTGATGGGCCGGACAGTGGCGGCGGCAGCGGCGGGCCTGGTCCTGACGCGTACGATGCCTCCCAGCACGCCCATTGGGTCGCGCAGCTGAAGCGTGCCGATAAGGGCGGCATCGCCATGGATGCCGAAACGAGCCAGTCGCAGTCGCAGTCGCAGTCGCCTTCGCAATCGACGACCCGCAGCCAGTCGTCATCAGGATCGACACAACGGACCCAGTCAGCCACGAGCCAGCCGCCGCTGTCGGCTGGTCTTGGGCTGCCTCTGATTGACATTTTGGAAGAAGCAGAGGCAGAGGACGAGGACAAGGGCCTCTGCAAACAAAGCCAGTTGTCCATTGTCACAGTCAAAACATACGACGAAAGATACGATAAGTATGAGAAGGCGAAGCTGGCGAAGGCGAAGCTGGCGAAACCGAACCTCGTCGTGTCCGTCATTGACCTGACGGGCGACACCCAGGAGACGGAGGTGGCAGAGGAGACAGAAAGGGTCGTAGCTTCGGTTGAGGAAAGTACGGTCAAAGGAAGTACTGTCGAAGAAGACGCTGCTGTTGGCAAAAGAGAGATCTTGCCTGGCGAACCCTCGCCGCCAAGGACACCCAAGCGGAGAGCAACATCGCTTCCCCTCATGGGAACGTCGCCCATGACGCCCAAAACTCCGCCGCGCGTTTCCAACTCCCCACTGCCGCCCGCCTCGTGCTCGCCCATTGACTTTGTCTCCAGTCTGACCGCGCCGTCGACGGCCGACGGCAGCCAAGCGTCTGGCAGCGATGAGAGCCAAAGCAGTTTGGACGGTTTGGGCAGTCAGGACAGTTTGGAGAAGAACGCGCACAGGACGAAAAGTCTCCCTGGCGACACGCCCAGCCGGAAACGATTGCGAGCCTGGGACGCCGCCAGCCTCGACCTCTGCCCCGTTTCGCCGCCGCAGCTCAAGCGGGCGCGGAGTGGGCTGTGACGATCCACAAGTGCGTCGTTCGAGGGAGCATGTCTGTTGTGTGTCGTACTGTCGACCACGCGATGGACATTGGATGAAACAGAGAAACAAATAGCATCAATGCGTTTTGTTTTAGGATCGACATAGTTCTGTTTGTTGCACGGAATACGAACCAGGACTAGATGCCTGCCCCCTTATTCGCGCTTAATGTTGGGCGAAAAAGGGGAAGTCGTCGTCCCAACTTCTTGGTTACCATTTCCGGGGTGTTTGTGTTTCAGAATGTCGTGTGGGAAAAAACAGGCGATTTCAACCGGGCCGTGCACAAGGAGAGTGCACAAACGAGAGAGAGACAGAGGGCGACAAAAAAAAATATACCCATACCTGCAAATGAAAAAGTAGTTGGCGTTGTTGATTAATTGATCCCCCTTCAAACACGACGCTTGGCCTGATCTGGCGATGCGTTCGTTGGTGATCTTTGCGTAGCCGTTACAATCGAAGGAAGACGTCGTACGCATCAGGGGAACCGATGGTGCATCAGTGCCAAAACATATCGGAGCATGCGGAGGAAAAGCAAATCTCGACCCCCCTTTCTTTTGTCCGATGTAGCTCTCGGATTGTAGCTCTCGGATTGTAGCTCTCGGATAATAGTCAAGACGTGAGGGGAATCTGACCTGACACCTCAACGTCCACTGCAGGATCAAACGGTCGTGATGCGCTCGGCGTAACGGCTAAGATGTCGGCAGCAAACTTGCAGGCTGCAACGCTCAATTTCGGCCAAGGGCACCGCAATCCTCGTGTCCAGTGTTGGATCGCGTCTATCGTAAAGTCAACAGTGCTCCTACAGGAGGATTCTTGTGTGCCATTCTCAGTGTCTTTCTGTCTTTAGCCTGCTGCACAAAGCAGAAGGCCCCCAGCCCCTTCCTCCCAGCGCTCCTAAATCCCAAAATGCAACGACGAGCTAACAATATTTGAAGACGTAATTCGTAGCAGACAGGTAAGCCCTAGCGAGGTCGCCAAACCAAGCCCGAGACCTTTGCCCACGGGGACAATGGAAGAGACGACATTTGAACCGAGGACGAAGGATGAAGGGTGACAGATGTGGCGAGACATTATGTCCAAGCCATGAGGATGCAGAATGCAGGATGCAGAATGTAGGCGCAGGCACGACGCACTACTTCGTAGACGCAATGCGATCGTAGAGAGGATCTGTGGGATCAACAGCACCGACTCATCGGATTTCTGAAGTATGGGGTCATCTAGGAAAATGTGTGTGGCCCCCTTTACGCCGTCTGGCCGTATTACGTTGGATGTCGCTTGTTTGGGCTTTCTGCTTCAGGCAATGATGCGCTGGATTGGCTGGCAGGCCCAGGCCGCAGGGCTCCTGTGCGGCTGTGAAGCGCTCTCAGGCGCTGTTCCTCACACAAACCTTCTCGCCTCCCAATCCCATGGATCGGAATTGTCGGGCAGAGGCAGCACCAGTCTCTGCTGCTCCCTTCCTGTTCAGTTCAGGATCGACAGAGGGAGGGCCAAGACCATCTTCTCGTCAGGTCGGTCACGGATTCTCGGAGTCTTCCGTGAGCTGCGCATTTGGAATAAGATGTCCTTCTGTCATAAGAAAATCGACAAGGCACCTACGACGATCCACGCATGACAGGCAACGCTTCCGGAAATGTGCGCAAAGCCTTGCGGAGTACGCTGTACATTGCCTTCAAGACGAGAAAACAGAAAGAGGAGACAACAGAAGCTTCGGCCTAGAGTACCCTGCACTCTTCTCTCCAAGGGGACCGTTTTTGAGAATAAACGTTGTGGATAGACGAGGAGTTTGTTTCGAAGATCAAACATCAAACAACGGCGTGGACCGTGTAGTGAAGGTGGCCCCTGGTCCGAGCTCCGAGATGCTTCACTGCTACCCAATGCAAATATACTCTATTGAATGCCTGGAGACATGACCTGTGCTCTCCGTCTGTTGTTGTTGTTGTTGCTTTCTTTGGCTGTCTATGGCTGTGCATTGTTCAGCCTGGGCCTCGTCTGCCCGAGGTAAAATAGAGTTGGATCACGAAAACAGTCGGAACGAAACGAAGGATGATATGTGCTAGAAAAAGAGCATCGTCTGAAGGGTCGCTGCTTTGAAATAAAATTGTCTGCAGTACAATTGTTGTATTGCTAATCCAAAGCGACATCACTACACGACGTACGACGTACAAGTACCGAGTATTGCTCAATACAGTGTACTTCGTACGTCGCACCTTTCAAAGAAAACGCGCAACGTCGATGATATTGACTCTCGTATTGACTGCAACCAAAGGAAGACATCTGGTTCTCGCCAGAAATCAATATTGTGACATCTCATTTTGAGCTGCATGAGCACCCCTGTAGAGTCCCCTTTGCACCTTCTCTCTCGCGCAATGTGACCCACACCAAAGCCCCTGCTTGTTTTATTTTTGGGAAGGAAGAGAAAGAAGGAAAGAACCCGATGCAGTTCAAAGCTAACAAAGACCATACTCATGACCTGAGAGAGTCGCTCTTGCCCTCCATGCGCGGCCGCGGAACGTTGCCTGGGTGTCCACCGGCCGGTGGCGCATCAGAGATTGCACCAGACCGCAATTCAAAAGAAGAAAAATAAGTCAATAACAGCCTTTATTATTGTTAGGGATTCTGGTTCGTTCGGGGGCACAACCGATGCGATGTATTTCTTTTTCGGTCTCCCAAATGTAAAAGACGCAACACCGTATTGGCTGAGACATTATTGACAAAAATGGAAAGAGCGAACAGCGTCCCAAAGACAGAAGGAGCATTCGACGCAAATCGTCCTTACCTCAATCATTTCTTAGTGGCAAACCCCCTTTTGTAAGATGCTTCGTATTTACTTTTCTTTTTCCAATTCATCGGTCCTACTACTGTTCGCCAGCTTGTCTCTTCTGACCTCCGTTTCCTGTCGGCCCCCAATTCAGCGCCATGGCCCGTCCCCATAGAGACATACGCCCATGCGCACGGAACGCTGCTACCGTTCAGCAGCCACCCAAGGTTTCCGTAATGAGATGGCGCCCCCCCTTTCGGTGGTGTCTCTGTGTTTCTTTTGTTTTTCTGTGCTCTTTGCGGCGTATCTCCCGTGTCGACCTCCGTTTTGGCCGCCCTCAATGCGTGCATCGTTCATCGACGGCGTACGGTCGAAAGTCACAAGCAAGAGGCGGCAACAGAGTGGCCAATCCGGCAAATGCGGCGGAACGCTGGTGTACTCAGCTACGGCATTGACGTTCACATTCGGGAAAACAGACCACTGGAAACGACCAGATACATTTGTGCCTTTTCGCCGTTTGGGCCAGTCCTGGCTGGAGCGTTATCACTGCTCAACAACGTAACAAGCTGCCCACCGTCCGGCAGAACAAAGAACTGGTGACCAACAGCACGGCACAGTTTCAAAAGACCATATCGCGCTTGTTCAGGCATCCGACAAAGTTCGACCTGTTGGTGCTGGGTGCAACAAGTCCTGTCCATCTGGCGCTCGTTGGTCGACAATGGCTCATGGGCCGCCTTGCATGCGAGTACATGCAAGGACTGCACCAGGTGCATAACATAGACTGCATTCGTCTCGTGGAGTCGTTTGTCCTGCCCAAGTCAACATTGGACCATAAACGCCTCCTGTGCATGGTTTTTACTCGTCACCATCATTGAGCATCTGCATAGACACCTGCGTGCTTCCTGATGGGAAATACGGTCCGCCAGCAATATAAAAAAAAAAAAAAAAAAAAAAACCAAATATGGTCTACGCACGGGACATCCGCTGTTCAGTCGGGAACATCTTTGGCAATCCGAAAAACAAGACACTGCACAACGCAGTTGCACAGCTGATAGTCTTCTCTGACATTCTCGATATGGGGGCCCACCACCGTCCTTCGTCCACGGTCCATAGTCCACGCACAAGTGCGACGTACCCCGTTCTGCATACCACGTTTCTGTGAGGTTGTAAGCAACGAGAGGTACGACAGTACTACAAAGTACGACGTACTTTGTACTTTGTACTAACACCTCGCCATCTGTGGCAAAGGACCCTGGCTCGCCTTGGCCATCCCGCTCACTCCCCCTTGCAGCCCTTTCTGCAGCTAAACACATCCCCTGTCGTTTTAGACGCAGCCATCGTTTTTGTCCCGTCTTCAAGGCAAAACGGTAATCTTGCCGCACCCGCGCCCTCCATCTCTTTTCTGAACCCCCTTGGCGTTGTTTTTATTTTTGCGTTTGCCTCGATTTTTATTAGTGCTGTTTTCAGAGGCATGTCTCGTGCTTTGCTAACGCGTCTCTGCAACCCTCTAATGCACGATAGTCGACTCAAATGCTTACGATGGGTGGCGTTCCCCCACTCCTTGGAACAAACGATCTGCAAGCCATCAATTGGACGAGTTCCCGAGCACAAGCTGAGAGACTCGCCAGGGACATCAGAAGAACGAAAATGCCAGAAGAGTCGCAAAGCTATCCAGGTGAAAACCTCTCTTGCCAACGGAGTGCTCCAACGCACCATCAATGGAAACGTCTTGCTTGGCCATTGCAAGGCTTGTCTCGGCATCCTGGCGACCTGCCGCTTCGAAGTTCGTTCTGCTTCTGTAGACGGCAAGTTGAACCGCGGGGTTGTATTATCGGGGGTCTCGCTCTCGTGCGTCCTCGTTCTCCATACGACGTACTAACAAGTCTGTAAAATCGTGGAGAGCACAACGACACAGACCGTCAGCACACAGCGTTCCCATGCAACAAACAGACGCAGAGGCATAAGGCCCAAACTAGCACCGAGCATGGACACGAAAGAGGACGATAGCCTCGCGAAAATAGCAACTGGCAAAAGGCACGGCGCAAGGATGGGTCAGTGCAACCTCTGAGCCCTGGCCGGCCCACGATCTTGTATCCTTCCATGCCACCGCAAAATCATTCGAGCTCCACCCAACCACCTTACTCTTCTCTTCAACCCTGTCCGAGTGCCCGGGCCACAGCTCGTGAGTTCCTTTTTGTTCAGTTTGTCCGTTGCTCTGATCGCCGCTTTGGGCGACATGTTGGCTGCCGTCAGGCCCCGACTTCTCTCTCGTTACCTTTCCTGTTGGTCGTCCCTTTCTACGGCTTGACTTTCGTCCTTCGGTTTCGTCTACTTGCTTCCTTTCTTGTTAACCATGTCTCCTCTTCGCCCTGTTGCTGACACCTTTCAAACACTTCTTTCCAACTCCTGACTCTTGGATTCGAACTCTCCTTCTTTTCCTCTTTCAACCTCCTTGCTCGCAATCCTTTTTCCATTTCCTCCTCAGTCGTCAGTCTGAAAACAATATAAATCGACGGGGTCAACCTCCCCAAGACATCTTCTCGGTTTTGCCTTTGTCTGACAGGTCTTAACCCAAATTCCAGAGACTCTTGTACTTCTCTTCTCGTTTCTTTTTCACCAATCCAAAAATACACTATTTTCCCACTTCTCTGGATCCTGCCGGCCTGGCCATCCTCCAACACTGCCTATTCTATCATATTTTTGTGGGGTTACCCAAGAAAAACGCTCTGGAAGCCTTCGTTGCCAATAGCCCACTTTCCCCAGCTGTCCTCCCGTTTCTTACACCAAAACACGGTCTCCGACCCGGCCGGCGCTTAACTTTTATATTGCATTCATTTTCCCTGACGCTGTTGAAGCACCGCTCGTTTTGCATCTGCGAGGCTTTCTCCGAGGAACGAGTCAGCCTCTTCTTTTCGATACTTTTATATATTATTGTTCTCACCCGCCCTTTTGGCTCTTTTTGTATTCTCCATCGCCAACGCAATCATTCACAATGGCTGCACGATCGTTGACTCTCCTCGCCAGCTTGCTTGCTGTCGTCTCGGCCGCACCACCACCACCGTGCAAGGCGCCTACCTACGCTCTCCCCTTGACCGGTACTGGTATGTTATTTCACTTTTTTGAACCTTTTTGAAAATGAATGAAATTGTCCCCAAAGCCCAGCTCGATGCAACCAAGCTAACACTCCCAGGTACCGAACTCCCTCCTGTTAGCCCTGGCTTGGCTCTTTTGAAAATCGCCGTTGGCCACGGCATCCAGAATTACACCTGCGCTTCCAACAGTGCGGCAACCGTCGCCACCGGTGCCCTGGCTACACTCTACGATGTCACCAACCTGTACCCCGGCACCGCAAAGACTGGTCTTCATCCTGATGCCTTCAACGCCATCTCCAACGCCGTCCTCTGGGGCCAGAATCTTCCCCTGAACCTGCAGAACGCCGCGGCCGCCAGCCCGGGCACCCCTTCAATCCCCAACGTTCTCGGCGAAGCTGACTACGGCGCCGTCATCGCCGACCCCTTCTTGGCCGCCGCTGCCCTCCCGCTGCCTGGTGTCCTGCCCAAATCTGTTCCGTTCCTGGGCCATCACTACTTTGACTCCAACGGTGTACCCATCTTCAACCTGGTCGCCGCCAACCTCTACGGCAGCATGAACAAGACTGGCAACGTCAAGGCGCCCTCGACTGCTGGCACCGGCATCTTGTCCACGGGCGCCGTCGACTGGCTCCAGCTGTCTGCCAGTTCCAACGCAGCCTCCAACAGCATCAAGCAGGTGTACCGCGTCATCACTGTCGGTGGTGCCTCGCACACCTGCGACATTCTCAACGCTGCTGGTGGCAGTGTCCCCTACACTGCTTTCTACTGGTTCTTCGGTTAAGCAAGACGAACATGGACAAACATTAAAATGACCAACCTCGCAAAACCCGCGCGCAACCTCAACGGCCGACAACACATACACTGTACCAACATTTGATAATATCTTTTCTAAACTCATTTCATTTCACTTCTACATATGTTTCGCTTCTTTACGGCTGGTTTTTGGATATACCCTGCCTCTTTTTTGCCATTTCTTTTTTCGTCTTTCAACACAACAGGCACTGGACTGTACAGTAGGACAACGCGCTCATTTGTCTAGGGACGGGCAAGGCGAGACAAGGCTACATTTTTCACTTTGGTATTCACAACTTCTATTATCATTCAAATTCTATTCCTATGTCCGGGACAAAACAAAAATCAAACAAGCCTCTTGTTGTAGCGTCTAGCGAAGGACAGGCCTTCGAGTATGGCTACAAAAACCAAATAAAACTACATTAAAATCAAAAAGCAATATAGCATTACAATGTTTTCGTGAGCGTATTCGGGTGGACAAAATGGCCACTACCAGGCAGGCCTCACCGCTCAAATGCGAATTGAGGTTCATCCACTCATTTTCTTTCATGATGCTGTTATGCGCCGTGCGGCTTGGGCGTAAAATTACATTTTTTATGCAAGACGAAAACAGCCAACCCAGACAGCTACAGTCCACACGATTCCCAACCAAACACTGTTGTACATTAATAGGAACGCAGGGCGGCCCGTCGCGACAGACCCAGAAGAACCCTTCATACCGACTTTCATACTTCTTGCCCTCGAACCGCCCATGCCCTTGTCTTGTGCTCCCACTCACGTTTCTTTCAGGGTCCAATATTTCTTGGTATTTTTAGGTATATGGCTGGAGTCGTCCTCGTCGTGTTGTGGGATCTCGCCGCCCCCAGCCTCGACAACGAACTACTAGCAACCCCCAGCGGCTAATGATTGGCCGACAGCGGCACACAGCCCAGACAACGGAGCGACACAAAACACACATAAAGGAAATGCGATGCACAAAATGTGGCGCGTGGCCCTCCAGCAAAAAACGTATACGGCGTATGAACAGGGTGAGGCAGCATATTATTAGACGGGGTGTCCCAGAGAGACGCTTTGGTGGATTTTGGCAGACTCATTTTGTACGACGTAAGTCTGTAAATTGCACCGATACTTGACCTACGATCCCTCTTATAAGCTCCAAGGTGGCCGGTAAACAGTACGAAAGAATCGGATTTCATGACATTAGTCAACTCCCCATGGTGTAAGTTGTGATTGCGTTCGACTGTAATGGCTACGTTGGCATCGAAACGTCGCCAACTCGACTTCAGCTCGGGAAAAACCTGAGTAGTGTTTTTGATGTTGTCAGTAGGGTCTGGATGACGCAGCCAATCACGCTTCACATGATTGCTTTGTCAAACCCTTGCAATGTCTAGAATTGGTAAACGGTTATCACTAAACAGAAAAGGTGCAGATTCTCCCGTGAAACTGTTTAAACACGTTGTTTAATTGTTTTTTTTAGAAAAAAAATATAAAATAAAATAATAAATATAGTTACGGAAAAGTGAAATAAATTTATGTATTATAGACCTCTTATTTATGATCTTTTTATTATTATTTATTAATTCAAACATATCTCAAAAAAAAAAGTGTGAAGCGTTCAAATCAAATACCAGCCAAAATGGACCCTGCAGACGACATGTCTTGTGGAAAGACAAATAATAGTTCGGAACAACGATGCGGTAGACAGACGTCCACATGCCACCGCTTCGCGAACAGGAATTCGGTTCATGAAGCGATTTGTGTAAAATGAAACTGTAGATTTATAAAATCAATGTGCACAGAAAATAGGTACATTAAAACAAGATGAAAAACCCAAAGTAGAAATCCAATAGGAGGGGTCCTGTCCTCCCCTCCCTCTCTTCCTCTTTCCTCCCCTCCTTTTAATAAAAATACCATCGTCAAGTCTGACAGAAGACGCCATGCTCCCAGTCTCAACCTGTCCTACCCAGTCGATTTGTCGCCCTCGATATCATCCTCGAGAACCCAAAGGTCTCCGTTTCAGAAGACACCCGTCATCCTCTCGACCTCAAGCGGTACCACAAATCGAATGAAGAAAGAAAAAAAAATGAGACGTGAAAAACTGGCGATCCGCTCTCTGGCTCTCCGGCGTGTAACTTTTTCGTCACCACGATAGACAAGCCTCGTCCCCCTGGATATCTTAAAATGTGTTGGTCGTTGTTGTGGAGTCGTTTGCAGTCGTACATGCCGTTGTTACAAATAAGTTTGGCCGGCTGTTTTGGGATATATGGTCGTGTTTCCACGCCGATACATGTAGAAATCGGTGTTGATGATAAGAGGGTGTTTTTGTCACTTTGAAAGTGCCGTCCGCGAATACAACAGCTCAACCAGCCGCGCCCGTCGACACAGGTCAACCGAGCTCCGGTCGGTCCAGTCCAGTCGTCCCCATTCGGTCATTTCCACTCGTCCTTTTCCATTCGTCATCGATTCATCGTTTTCATCTACTGTCAGAGCCGGTCCCCAAAAGTTGTCGTCGGGCCCGGATTGCTTTACGCGGCGGCGGGGTTGGCGTTCATCTGTGGACGTTAGCATGCTGTGCGATGCGATGAGGGTGGACGACGGTGGTCGACGGCGGTCGTCGGGCGATGGACAGTATCGTTTGCCGCGTGCCCGCCATCGCCTGCTTCGCCCCAGGTTCTCACGGCTCCTGCGCCGCCTTGCGAAAACTCACCTTGCGCTTGCCACCCGGCGTCGTCGTCACGTTGACGAAGCGGCGCGTGTACTGCTCGCGCTTGTGGGCGCGGCCCTTGGGCGTCTTCTTGGACTCCTGCGGCTCGACCTTGGGGGTCTGCGACTTGACCTTGCCGGCACGTGCCAGACTGCCGTGAACCTTGCCCATGATTGCGGTGTGTGGTGTTGTGTTGTGGTTGTTTGTGTAGGTTTGTGATGAAAGAGTTGCAGCTACTTTGTTTGGTTGTTTGAATGGCTGATGACTTTGGTGAACGTGCGGTCGTTGATGCAGATGATCAAGGAGAGTTCTCATTTTTAATCAAGGCGGGCGAAAAGACGGCGAAGTAGGCTGGAAAAACGACGAGGGGATGGTCACGTGTTCGCCACATTTGGGTAAGGCTCCTGGGCTCTTGGCTTTTTGTGGGGCAATTCTCAGCATGAGCTCGCCGTATGACTCTACATTTTGCCACTGAATAGCGGTCTGTAAGGGGGCACAAGGGCCTCTAAGGCGCCGTGTTCCTCAAATTTCAGGTACTGAGCTCAAGACTGAGTGCCCGGCGTTAACGGTGAAGTCCGGTATCGCCAAAGCGAAACATTCGTGAACTTGCTTCGTTGCGTAATTATATATTGCATTCTGAACAACAGCCACACGCTTCTTCTCATTTTTTGTGTTCGCGTAGGAAAGAAAAGGAGGGTAACAGCTAAGTATAGTAAACGAATCCAATATGTCGTGAATTTCCAAAAGCAAATAGTCGCAGGTAAGACAGAAAACAGCAATGTAATAAAACGCAGTCATATCAATCAATATACCAAAAAGGAGTGTCTGTATCCCGCAAAGCAATCACCATCTTTGGTGGGTTTCGTAGAAATATCTCCCGTAACCTGCTCCCCCATTTTCGTATTCATGTACCGTCATCCCGGCTAGGCTCGCACGGAAGAGGGGGTTGGACGGGTGCTGGAACTACCGACGCGCGTCGAGACCTCCCGCCAGCTCCTGCTCCAGACCCGCCGGGTGTGTCACGTACTCCTGGGGACGCGGATCCTCGGCAGTCCACTGCCCGCCACCCGACGGCATGGGCACCTGGCTGGTCTGCTGCTGGGCGGCAGCCTGGGCAGCGGCGTGGCCCGCGGTGCCGGGCACGGTGCGCACGAGCTGGCGGAAGCGGTAGACCTCGTCGAGGATCATGCGGCGCATGTCGTCGACCTCCTCGACGACCTCAAAGTCAAAGTTGAAGGTGGTGGGGCAGTCGGGCTCGTCGCTGGCGTCGTGCCAGATCTGAAGGTAGTGGTGCTCCAGGGCCTCCTCGACGGAAATGCGGCTGCTGGGGTCGAACGCGAGCATGCGGTCGAGCAGATCGAGGGCGTCCGGGTTGGCGTTGGGGAACAGGATGGGGAAGGGTCGCTTGGGCATGAAGGGCAAGTTGCGAACGTACTCCTGGGCGCGGGAGGAGCCGATGCGGGAGAGGGTGACCTCGTTGGGCGTGCCGAGGATCTGGAGGATCTGGTTGAGCTGGTCGACGTAGTCGCGGCCCTTGAAGAAGGGGCGGGAGCCCAGCAGCTCGGCCAGAATACAGCCGACGGACCAGACGTCAATGGCCTTTGTGTAGCTCTGGAAGCTGAGCATGATTTCCGGGGCGCGGTACCAGCGGGTGGCGACGTACTCGGTCATGTAACCGGCGTTCTCCTCCGGATCGACGGAAAAGCCGCGCGCAAGACCGAAATCGCAAATCTTGAGCTCGCAGTCGGCGTTGACGAGCAGGTTGCCGGGCTTGAGGTCGCGGTGCAGGACATTGGCAGAGTGGATGTATTTCAGGCCGCACAGGATCTGGTAGATGAAAGACTGGAAATGGGCGTCGGTGAGAGGTTGGCCGGAGCGGATAATGGCCGCCAGGTCGCACTCCATGAGTTCTGTGCTTGTTAGCACGAGCACGAGCACGCGCGTCGCTGGTGTGAGGGGCCCAGGGGAGAGCTGTACATACCCTCGTAGAGATAGGTCTCATTGAAGTTGTTTGGCCGCGGAATGTCCATGTCGTATAGACAGGTGATCTGTCGTCTGGTCAGTACGGTAGCTGTCGTCTTGCGAGGGGCGGGCATTGACGTACGTTGCGGTGGCCGCGGAAGTGCTGCAGCAGCTTGATCTCGCGCAGCGCGCGCTTCGCGAGAATCTTCTTGCTAAAGACATTGGTGACCTTCTTGATGGCCACGCCTTCGTTCGTCTGGTTGTTGACGGCGGCGCACACAATACCGTACGCGCCCTGGCCAAGCTCCTTGGTCACGGTATAGCGCTCGTCGACGATGAAGTCTTGGTTGAAGACCTTGAAGACCTTGCGGCCCTGCAGATCGGCCATCTTGCTGTGGGAGAGAGATGTGGGACGTGCGGAGGAGGGGCAGGAAAAGATGGCGAGGAAACGGGACAAGCAGCCCAGGATCTGGTAAGGTTGGAATGGAAGGACGTGGGCGTCGAGAACAACGGCCGAGAATGTCAAAATATAAATCGAGGACAGCTCCAGGTGAAACAGTCGAGTCAATCTGAAATGATCTCGGACGGACGAGAGCGTTGACCAGCTCTTGTTTTGTTTTGGGGGCTCTTTTGGTGGGGTGGAGCGAGGCGCAAGGAAGAGGAGCTGACGGTTTTGGCGGGGCTGAAACGAGCCTACGGTGGTGCGAATGAGGGGAGACGTGAGATTTGAGACTGGAGTGACGGATAACTGGCCAGACGGAGGGTAAAATGAAGCAATGAAAGGGGCAGAGAACGAGAATGATTCTGAAGGTTTATGCCATAGAAAAAAATATGTATTTGTGGTGGGAAGTCGTCGCAAGAGAAGGCGCGTTGTTAGTCAACTGTTTGTCGAATGGAAGGCGCCAAATGGAGAAGGCAAGAAGGTACTTCAAAATGAGGCAGAACGGGCGGCAGCAAGTAGAAAATGTAAATGGAAGGACAGGAAGGGGCAGGTACAAGACAAATCCCGAGAGACGAAAAGGGAAAGGGCAAAGAGGGAAAGAGGGAAGGCGAGAATGGGCGACGGGAGCTTATTTGGAGGGGTGACGGGCAGAAGGCAACAGCGGAACACAACAGAGCAACTGGGAAAGTGCAACTCGAGTGGCGGGTGGTTGCTGCAGTATTTATGACTTTGAGGCCGTTCTTTCCTGAGTTGCTTGACGCTTTTTTCCTGTTGATTTTCATCACCTTCTTTCCTATTTTGTCACGTCAACTGGGAATTGGGACGCATCGAGCACTTGACCATGCCGACGTTGTCTTGACAGAAGCTAGTCGCTTTGCGCGGGGCATCCACTTCGACGTGCTAGGTTGTCAACAAGGCGCGGAACTAACAGGGCCAACTGCGGGCGTGCTGGGCGCCAATTCGTCGGCCACGAAAGGGATGGACAGGGGCAACGCTAGCTCGATTTTGCGGGCGGCAAACTCAGGGACCGAGACAAAAGAGAACGACTAAAGAACAAAGAAATATGAAGGTTGACAAGATTCTGAAAACAGCTCGCAACGGCGGCCTTACCCGGTTGCATACTTCGAAATCTTCTGGCACTTCCAAAGACGGCGCCAAAAGACACGTCGACCGCTCGGCCGCTCGATCGTTGCGAGGGACAATGAGGAACCTAGGAACCGAATACCAGGTCGACGCGCGACCCCCAGCCATGTCATGGTCACCATAGCCGCCCGCGACGTTCCCTTCACCTCGATTAATCTTGGCTGATGAGCCAAGGACATGAGCGGCAATCCTTCCACTCTGTTTCCGTGATATCCAGTGAAGGAAGGTGAAGGCATGGATTCAACGTGGCGCAGATACTTGGAGGATCATCAGCACCTGCCACTCGCCACTCACACCGGCACCGGTATCTTTCACGACGCCAAAGTACCAATCTGCTATTCTCCTCAAGCTCTCCCAAGCCTGACGTCTTGCCTGCCTAGACGCAGTTAAGCGCGCCGATGCACGTAGCATCCACGATACCATGTACGAAAGAGGGTGTTTATGGCCGCTCCTGCAGGCCCCCTCTGCGCGGCAAACATGTCCACTGCAGAAGCGAAGAGCGAGTAGCAACGGGGGCGCAGCCCGTCAAATCCCAAGCGTATGGCTCTCGGGAACAGCCATCGTCTTTGGCGTGGTGGTATTTCTTTCGAGGCCCGTTCTGGGGCGGCCTTTATGGTGGCCTTTGCCCGCAGTAAGGTAACAAGCGAGCGGCGTTTATGAGGCGCATGAAGGGAAAAGGATCGAGCGCGTAGGATCGGTAACGTACTCTGCTTGCCATATCCTACGAGCAGTGGCGTGGCACATATTTTTCTTTTGCCCCACGGCTCGACGATGCATTCGTAGAGAGAATGCAGACTAGACGCCGACTAGAACGGCCTGTGCCTACTACGCACATCGTAGTCCAAGCATGTGACGTATGCAGGGGAAGGGGTACGGCACGTTGTTTCGCCTTCTTCCCGGAAATTATGTGCCGCACGAAGAGGATCTCCGCTGTTCTCTTCACCACACGAGACTAACGGCTTCTCTATATTCTACCACCTCGTTGACCCTGACCCAATTCTGTACAGTGGAAAGGAGCGTTGGTGGACGTGACGCAGCCAAAGCATGGTATATTAAAAAGGACTAAGAAACAATGGGCTATCACGTCGACAAAGAAAAGACCGTCGCAAAACCAGAAATCACAACCGCAATGTCGCCTCATGGCGGTGTAATCTCGGGAAAGGCCGCCTTCAGAAAGTTCTTGCTGAACCGCGTCGCCTGCTCGTATGCCTTGCTGAAGCCGTCGCGGCCGCCATAGTAGGGGTCGGAAATCACTTCGCGGCCGTCGCCGTCGGGCGTTGCGTACGCCCCAAACAGCATGACCTGCGCCCTGGTCTTGTCGGGGTGCTTCTGCTGGAGACGCTGGATGTCGCTCAGGTTCTGCTTGTCCATGGCAAAGATGTAGTCGAAGCGGTCGAGGTCGGCGGCCTGGAGCATGCGCGCGCGGTGGGAGTAGTCCGTGATGCCGTGGGCGGCGAGCGTGGCCATGGTGCGGTCGTCGGGGTCGTCACCGGTATGGTAGGAGACTGTGTATCGGTGTTAGAAGACAGGCAAGAGAGGGGATGGCAGCTTTCGTGTGGACAGACGCACTCGTGCCGCACGAGTCCACTTTGGAGACACAGGCGTTGTAGGGCTCCTTCTTGGCCATGGCCTGGAAGACGCCCTCGGCCATGGTGGAGCGGCAAATGTTGCCCATGCAGCAAAAGAGGACAGCTATTTGGTCGGGCATGGTGGCGATTGGGGAGGGAAGGCGGAAGAACGAGTAAAGAAAAGACGAAGCAAGGGACTCGTTTGACGTGGTTGTAGAGCTACCCCACGATAGTGCTACATTGGGTGGGGCGAACCGCGTGGCTGATAAGATAAGGCTTTTGGTGAGCAGGACTTGCACGGAGGCCTACCGTAATAGCGTTTGTTTATTTCTTTATTTTGGTAGAGAAACTGGAACGAAAAATAAGTACAGGAGATAATTGTCAGGGTTATACTGTATCTGGTACGTTTACTTCGCCGCTGCAACTGTCTTGGTAGGCTCTGGTCAAAGAAGATTAATAAGAACTGAGAAAATCAACCGTGGAGGTATTTTCACAGTCAATTACACGAGTCCAGTATAATTTAAGAAAGAGTCATACTGATGGACTTTCTTTTCTTTTCTTTTTGTATGTTTGGCAGTTGCTCCTGTCTGTATGGAGCTTAGCCATATGTACAGAGGTCACAGCAATGTGTGACCGTCACTGATACTTTGTTACGAATTGGGACGGGTAAAGTATAAGGGTACATAATATTGTACAATCAAATCAAAAGAAATCATAGATCTTCTTTTGGAAACTTGGAAATTAGGTATTTTCAGATAAACCAAATATGACTGAACGAGCTCAATGGCCACCCTCGAGATAAGTATATCAGTATAGAATGTGCGATGGAGGCATGGCACACATCTGATTTCCCTAGGAGAGAGGACGCGCTGGTTAAAAGGCCACAAGGTAGGCAACGCCGAGAGCGGCAATACCAGCCAGACAGGCAGCCACGGAGCGAAGGCTGGCGCCAGAGGTGGCAACCGACGAAGGGGCGGACTTTACTGTTAGTCGGGGACGAGATACAAACACAGGTAGAACGAACAGAGACGAGCCGCCGGGACTTACAGTGGTGACGCTGGGAGAGCCAGTACCGGCAATCGTGCTGTTGGAAACACCTGAACCAGCAGTGGGCCTGGAGTCAGTTCTCGAGGTGGCCGCGGCAGAGGACGAGTCGGCAGCAGCCGCAGAAGAGTCAGTCAGAGCAGCACCGGCCGACAAGGATGAGGAGGTGGTGGTGGCCGGTGCCGACGAGAGAACACCGGCAGCAGACGGCGAGGACGCGCCCGAGCCGCTGGAGTCGGCACCGCCAGGCAGGGCGGTACCAACAGCGGCCTGGGAGCCGGCCGCGGGGGTGGTGGCCAGACCGCAAACAGCGGCAGCGGACGTGAGGGCGTCGCTGTAGTACTTCCAGATGTCACCATTGTCGGGGCCGGCGCACTGCAGACAGTTGTCGTAGTCGGTCAGGAAGACATTGTCATTGCAGATGCTGGACACGGTTTGGGCCTCTAGAATCGCTTGGCCTGGGTTTTGTTAGTACAGTAATGAGCGAAGACAAAAAAGGAAAGCGAGTAAGCGAGAAAGTGAATGTAGGGATGGCAACCAAACGTACCGCAGTTGTCGTGGCAGTTGTAAAGGGGCGAGCCGGGGGACAGGTCGGCACGGGCGCGGATACCGGCCATCAGGGGCGAGACGCCAGAGGCAGAGGCGCCAGCCGCGAGGACACTGCCGACGACGACCTTGGGAGCAACCATTTTGTCGTTTTGATTCTGGATGAGGAAGGTTGTGAAAATGAAGGTATTTAATAAATATTAAAAGAGATGAAATCACAAGAGGTTGGGTGACAATTGGTAAAGACGGTGAAATGAGCGTGAATGGTTGGCGATCTGTGCGAGAAGACGAGCTTATATCTGTGATGAATTGAACTGCGGCCCGGGACTGATGGTGGTGTCGAGCCAGGGGATCCTCCGTGAAAGAATGGCCTGTGGCATGGCAATGTATATTTACCTACAAGTGGACAGTTTCTCCCATTACCGGCAGCTGTGCTTTCCACCATTGTTCCACTCTCGTTGCCATAGTGCTGTTTCGAGTGATCTCTGGTAACCTTGCCGAGAAACGTTTATGAGGGAAACAGAGTGCCGGGAAACGAAAAGAGGATGGCGGTATTCGAAGGAAAAAACGCTACGGAGTTGGACAATGGACCACCGCGACCACCCAATATACTTGGCGTGCCAAGGATATGGCCGGTGTATTCCGTAGGTGCACATCGTTCAGCGTGTCTTGACCAGCTTTGCCTGCCCCGGCCAAGACCAGTCTAGCGGTTTGTTCTCTTGCGAGCTGGTCGGCAAGACTGGCATGTTGTGCTCTCACCGATTCTCTCTAATTTTGCACCATCCTTGACCGAAATTCACCATTTGGCTCTGTCTTTGCGTCCCAGATGTTTTACTTGACTTGATCCATGGGGTTGTCATCAAATTTTGGCGTAGAATATTCAAACAAAGACATATGAGGGTGTCGTGTCGTTCAAGGGGATGAAGCAGTGCTCTGGCAATGGTTCGCTATCATCTATTGGTCTCTACTTCGGCGCGTCGGCAACTGCTTACCTGCCTCCATACATTAAGAGAACTGCGATCTCGGAGTATACTAAGACTCTTCGTTTACTGTACGTACCTCCCATGCCTGGCACGACCTCGCCAGAACAAAAGAGGGCCCCATAATGGAAGGGGGCGCGCAAGAGGAAGTAGGATTTGATCCCGCCCTGTCCTCTTTACGGTATGGCGTTTGATTTTGAGTGCATTGACTGATCATCTGATAAGATTAGATTAAATAAAATAAACAGATACGAACCTGCCCACTGTTGCGAGTTGCCACGACATTACCGGTGCCCACTGATCCTATTCCTTATTCAGCGTTAATTTTCCACCTCTTTCTGCCTCAATTCCATTGCTTTCACATTGCCGCAACCCTTCAGAGCTACCCAACCACCTCCAGGTCCTTCGTCCTTCCCAAGGCCAAGACCTTACTAGGCCAAGACTTTTCTAGGACGTACGCGGTGACAATGGCTCCACATCACCCACCACCCATTTCTTGTTAGCCTCCACTTTGATCAGATAACGACAACTGCACTCTCGTCGTTGTCTCCGCCCTGTCTCGCCAACCTGTTCAACACATGGCTGATGGAGCCCTGCCAAGGCGACTCTACGAGCTTTGCGAAAACGAGCCCAGAAGAGGTAACCAGGATAAATAATAAGACGGCAAACTCCCCTTTTAAAATATGAATTTGAAAAAAAGGATCCTATCTAAAAGCCTGACAGTCAGGTGGCGGAACGACGACTGTTCCATACTGCCCGTGGGATTGCTGTTTTTGTGCTCTGAAAGCTCTCCCTCTGCATTTCCTTGTCAGATTCTATCTGATCAAAATTATCAGATCTAAGCATCAGGAGCGCCATCATCCTCGCCACAAAGGATAGCCGGGATCATAGCAGACGCTTACAACTAACTGATGAAGGATCCATCCTAACGAGCGCTTGCAAAGACCAGCCGAGAACGACTCATGTAGTGTTATGCCATTTTTTCATCCGTTTACCTCCTCTCGGTCTCCGCACGCGTCTTACTCGGCGTTTAGACTCGAGAGTGGTTACGTCGAACTCTGTATCCGGAGTGTCCTACCAATAGCTTCACCAACCCCCTCCTCTCCTTCAGCCAACCTACTTCCGTTCTCCAGCCGGGAATCCAACTTTATATTCAAGTTCACTTTTCTTGTTTGTCGGCCAAGACTTTACTTGCATCCAGCCAAGTCCGGCCATGTCCCAAAGAGACATCGTCTGCACCGCGACCGGCACCGTTGTTTGTTGGTATGTTTCTTGTTGTGTGCATTCTTTTGTCATTTCTCTTAACCGCGCTTTGCACAGTCTGTTCTCTCCTTTCTTCTTCCGCCATCTTCTCCGCTCATGTTATCAGATTCTCTGATGGGAGTCCGCCCGTAAAATACGCTCTCGACCATGTTTTTTTTGCATCTGCTAACGCTGGCACCCCCCTTTTCTCATAACCATAAATACTATGTCTTCACGTTGTGTAATATCGAACTTATAGAGAAAAATCAACAGCAAAAATCAAAATCAAATTAAAATCAAACACAATGATCTGGTAACCCTCCCTTCCCGTCACATCCAGTTACCCTCCCACCTGTTAAAAATGCTGCGCTAAAAGGCCCCTCTCAACAATGTACAAGTGCTTCCTGCAACTCCGGCATACATTTTCTGTTTCCATCCGCCTTATTGTCTTGGCAAAGGCACCCTTCATCACCTCCAAGCCGACCAAAAACCGAAAGTAGAAGCCAGTAGTCACCCAACGTTTATCGTCTCTAGTCCATCATTCACTGTCTGCCTCTTGCCACTTTCCAGATTTTTTGGGGTTTTGTCCCACTTTCTGATATCTCCCAGCTACGGCCTTCTGCCAAACGTATCGAATCCCCTCGTATTGTTGCAGCCCTCGTTATCTGTGTTGTAGCCCATGAATCCTCTTTTCAGCTTGTGCAAGTCCACATTGTTTGCCTCTGTCCCACTACGCTTCTTTTTGGGCCTTACCTAAATGTTTTTTTACTTCCTTTTCGTAACCATAATAGACACCGTCGTGGGTGGTCGGTTGTCGGTCTATATAACTTGACAGATCAGCCACAGACGCCCGTCCTTGTATTCCATGCCCATATTGTATTTCTCGTCCGCCCCCTTGCACTCTCTTCCACGTCACTCTTCGATGCCCATATGACCAACTAACGCATTCTTTCTGTGTCTTCATCCCTCTCTTCCCATAATGCGCTTCGCTGCCATACTCTCTGCCACCGCCACCATGGCTGGCGTGGTTCGGGCCGCCCACGGCGACGGCGACGAAGGCAGCATCATGGGCCCGGTGGCGTTCCTATGGCCCGACGACCGGAACTGGTCTGCCGCTGCCGACAACAATGGGCCCTGCGGCAGCACCGAGGGCGTCACCAACCGCACATTGTTCCCGTTGTGTACGTGTGGGACTTTAAGCGTACCATTCGCAACGACTGGACTCTGCTAACCATCAGCCCACGGCTCTGTTGCCCTGACCATTGCCGACGAGGCCTACAAGGTCGCCTTTTACGTTGCCTTTACGAACGGTGCGTCCAAGACTATTCCACCCACGTTGTACAATGTTTCATCGCCCTCCTAACTAACAACGCGCAGACCCCACTCGCCAGACCGAGTTCCAGGAGCAGGTCGTCAACAACGTCACCGAGGTCGCCCCCGGCCACCAGTGCTACAAGATCGACCCCGTTCCGCCGTCCACCACGGCCGGCACCAATGCCACCATCCAGCTGCAGTACTGGGCTGTGTACGAGGGCGAGAACAACAACCAGAACCAGACGTTTTATGCCTGCGCCGACGTTACCTTTGTCGAAGACGCAGATATCGTCGGCTCTGTGCCGTGTTTCAATGTGACGGCCTCCGATTTCAGCAGCGAGGGCTCGTCGTCCACCATATCTGCCGGCAGCGGCGCCACCACGGGCCCCACCGGGCCGGGTGTGGGTTCGAGTGCTGCTCCTACGACAGCCTCCGAAACGAGCGGCCTCGCCGCGGGCGCCAAGGCCGGCATTGCCGTCGGCTCCATAGCCGGCGTCGCTGCGCTGGCCGCGCTCGGGGTCTTTGTGTACGCCCGCAAGCGCCACACGGGCTACCTCGAGCGACGCCGCGCGTCCAAGATGAATGCGCCCATCCCGCTGAACAAGCGCAAACCAGACGGCACATCGGTCACGTCGGCATAGACGTAGGAGAAGGGCAAATATATGCAAGAGAACCGTAAATAAGACAATGGGGGCTCGAAATGAGCATAAAGTCATGAGATATTTGTAATGACGTAGGTTGGCAACTTGTACGAAGCAGAGTTTCAACGAAACGAGAATTAAAGATGATCAGATGATTGCTACAATGATATGTGCGTACTACTTTTCTGAGAGTGTCGTAGGATAAGGCATGTATAAGTCTGTTTGCTTTATCTGCGTCCGATGTGACATTCCAAAAATCAGGAAATGTTTTCCCGTTGTATAACGCCGCACAAGGACTAAGTAGATTGATAATTGTGAAATACATATGCATTGGCGGAGAGTACGCTGGTATCTGGTTGTTCCATAACATTTATTTTATTTTACTTAATTTCGGATTTTTATGGAATAAAAAAAAAAGTTAAATACCTTTTGAGTCTCAATATTTTGCCCAAAAGAAGGTGATTTTGTTTATCGTTACCTGCGTTCATATCACTGTCGTACGTTTGTCACCACTGTGCGTTTCCAATTTTGTTTATTAATGCAGGCTAATGCAGCTCAACGATAAGGTACCGTCCCTAGCCTTTACGGGGCAGTTTTGTAAAAGACGATTCGTCAATTGCTCTAGAGGTTTTAAAATACCAAAAATGCAGTACCCTCCTTCTACTATGATTGCTTTGAGAAGCATCCGTTTACAGCCGCTCACTCAACGTCTCTAGGATCAGCCTCTCCTCCGGCCGCAGGTTCATGAAATCCGGCACGACGACCCGGTTGCGGGTGATGACGACGCGGGCATGCTCCTGAGACGTCGCGACGGTGGTCGTCCGCGGGCCGTGGTTCGAGCGTGAGTGCGTGCGGGTGAATGTGACGTGGCCCATCCCGGGGTCGGCGAGATCGGTCATGCCGAGCTCCACATCGGTGTCGTCCTGGGACGCGGTCCTGCGTGGATTTTCGAGGTTTTCGGGATTTTCGGCATCGTCGGTATGTTCGGGCTTCCCCGGTCCGGTTGTGCCACACGCCAACTTGTCCGTTTGTTCGATGGCGGGTTTGTCGTGCTGGCTCGCGTTGCTCGCCGTGGACGACGCCGGCGACGCCGACAGCGCCGACGTTGTCGAGTGGCGCGTCCAGAACTGGCCCACCTCCTCGGGCGCCCACCAGTAGATCGGGTACCGCCGCTGCACGTTGTTGATGAGCAGCGCAATCGCCTGCATCAGCACCGACCCCAGCAGCACGGCGGGGATCAGGCGCCAGCCAATGTGGTAGGCGTTGTTGTCGGCGACGGCAATCAGGGCTGTGGCGCCGGCCGGCGGGTGCACGGTGCCCGTCAGGGCCATGACGGCCGTCGCCGCCGCACAGGCAATGGACCCGGCGAGCCAGCGCAGCGCCTCGAAACGGGCGGGCGGCAGCAGCGAAAAGAGGCGGGCGACGGCGACGCCGATCACGGACGACAGGAGCTGGCCGATGACGGCATTGCGCGGCTGGGCCAGCGGGGACTCGATGGCGTAAAACTCGAGGACGGCGGCAGCGCCGAAGCTGCCAATGGTGATGGTGGCGCCGTCGACCCCGAAAAAGGCGGAGATGCGGGCGTCGACGACGTTGACCACCGACACGCCGCAAAAGACACCGACAAACGCCCAGGCAATGACAATCAGATTGCCGATGCGCCCCGGATGCGATGTTTGTGGCGGTTGGCGATAGCCGAGAAAGTGGCCGAGCGGGCGCGGCAGGTGCGGGACCACGGAGGGGGGGATGAAGCGGTTGACGTAGTCATCAATGTTGAACTGCCAGGCGGCGGCTGTGAAGAATGAGGACCGCTTGTGCATGATGGGCGATGGGAGCGTGGATGTGGGAGAGTGAAGAGTGGACGTGAGTACAGAGTGTCGTCTATGTAGCCAGCCGTTGGGAGATGAGGATGGCGATGTTCTCTTTTGAGAGGGTGATGAGCAGTTCTCTCTGCAGGACTCGTTACTGATGTTGTAGCGTTATGTTTGTCGTGACATATCCTGCTTCAGTTAACATTCATCCAGACGAATATGATCCAACGATGGCGTCCTGGCCTCGGCTTTTCGAAAAGATAAAGTATTAGAGTGCTCAAAGTTCTTACCATTGTCATGGAGTTGGAAGGCGAATTTGATATGGATGGCGGATTGCCTTCGTAAGGCAGTGCCGAGAATGTACTTCCGCCTGGCCAATGCAGGAATGAGCAGATGGAAGTCTTCCCTTTTTCGATCGTCGAGAAGCAGAAAATGGAAATAAACAGCCAGCGACAAGTCTCGTTTCGTTTTGTTTTGTCTTCATGTCCTTATGTCTGTGTCTTTCTGTCTTGCCACTCCAAAGGACGTAACTCGGCAATTCGGCCTCGCCAGAAACGGGTGGATGTCGTCCTTTTTGCGGGCCCACGGACGGCCTTACCCGCCGACGGTTTAGTGTGAGGCGGCCGAGCGGTCGAAGCAATTCAACGTCAGTGCTGACCACTGCTGGTCGATGACGAGGATGAGCAACTAAACTCGCAGAAATTACGGATTACACAGAAATCACGACGAAGAACCAAAGGAACGGACAGCGGTCTGTTTACAAAGACAAATCTGGTGCCGCCGGCGACATAGAAAGACGTCTGTGAGCCTGGAAAACCAGTCAACGCCTTGCAAGAATTGCATTTCCACGGAACCGTGTATTTCACACTGGATTTTCGCTTGCTGGCGATCCGGGAAATGGGGCAACCGGGAGCCAAAATGACGATTGGTACCGACTAATCCTGCCGACAAGTCGTGCTAGTGGCCTACGCGTGTATTGAACGAAGGCTTGTCGGTGCGTTCATGGTTATAAAATTCCACATCCGATAACTCATCACCAAATCGCCAAATCGCGAAATCACAAAATCACGAAACCACGAAATATCCGAGGACAAGAAACGACACGCGAGCCTTTTGTACACCGTCCCGGCCGTTCCTGATACACAGTGGACGAGGCTCTGGTCGTCTTCATGTACTTACAGTCTGGCGTGTGTGTACTTTGCACGCCGGAGATGTCAAATCGGACTGTCAAGGCGACCACATTGACGCAACGCAAATTCCCAATTTATATCGTAATTTTTACGTATTAGTGTCACAGTTGACCCGTACAAAGTGGATACTCCGTGCCGAGAGCGACGTGAAGTAACCAATGCGGAGAGGACCCGCTACAAGAGGCTACACTCAGCAGCCAATAGCCAGTTCGCATGCGCTGGCCTAACAATGCTGACCTAAGAATGCTGACCTAAACAAACATGACAGTTTGGAAACGCTGTATCAACATCACCAACGTCACGATCGTTACAAGCAGCGTCGCAATCAGACAGCCTTTGGCTACGGGCTAGAACGATGGTGACAGTACACTGGACCGTTGTCGTAGGTGCGTCGACGTTGAATGGGACAAGGCAAGTATGATGAACAGGTAGAAGACAGAAACCTCGCAAGGATGAAGCGAGAAAAAAGAATGAGAAACAAGAGAACAGTCACTCGACTCTTGTCTTGTTTCTTAGAAATGTTAAGTTTATACAAGACTTTGAATTCAAGAGGGACATTTCTGGCTTCCATTGGCTTTGATGTATGTCATAATACCTTATGCCTGGATCTGGATCTATTCAGATCATCGCTGTCCTATGCGCAGGACAACTGCCACCAAGGAAGAAGCTAGACACCGCCTCTAAGGAAGACGGCTCATCTTGATATTATAAGAAGATAGTGTTTCTTCTGTTGAAACATAAAGAAGCTCAGGAGAGTAAGTATCCAGAAGCCGTGACAACCGCACCGCAGATAAGCTTCCAGGCCTGTAGAGCCATACTGGGGGCACTGTGTCCTCGGAGCACTGGCACCTAGCATGCATTCATTCACATGTAGACCTCTTCGATCTGCGCACACTCGTGTATACATGGACTTTGACAGATGGCGCAGCCCTGGGCATCGATGGCTTCCACTCTGCAGCAAGGAGTGCCCATATGGCGCCAATAACGATGGACGAGGCTGGCAGCGAGGTGCGGTGGGTGGCCATTACGCACTGCTCTGTCAGGATGATGCTGTATCCTTTGGGCGTCGGGCTTCCACCTCGAAAGCCTGCGGGTGATTGTGCATAATCTCCTGCATCGCCCGACATTAAAGTCCGCCCCGGCGGCTGTGACAGCCTGCGGCGCCTTGACAATGGTAAAAGGGTTTTCACATCAGCAAGACGAGTTCATGTTCACTCATGGCACTCCCTGTCATTGTGGCTTCCCTTTGTTCTCATCAGTCAAAGTGGCTGGACACGTGGTGTGAGACGGCTGCCTCGTCGCCTTCAAAGTCGTTGCACACTGGGCATTTCGTCGTCGCCACAGCCGGTGCCGTAGCAGCTGCCGTTGCTGCTGTCGTCGGGCTGTCTGCGTCTGCCGTTCCTGCCCTGTTGCCGCCTCGCCGTTTATGCTGCTTCTTCGCTGGGCGTACGTATGCGTCCAGACAAATCTGCTCGCGCGGTGCCCCATCGACGCCGGCGGCAGCGGCGGTAGTATCAAACCCGGAGGCCCCAAATGCGGATGCCCCAAACGCGGACGCCGCTGCTCCATATGCGGGTGCGGTGACCATGGATGCGCCACTGTGACCGCCGTCCCCGCTTCCACCAGCCCCCGCCATCGTCTGCACCCGCCCGACCCGGCCGTCGCTGAGCCGCACCTTGATCCCCCGCGGATGGTTGCCGCGTGTTAGGACGTTCTGCACCATGCCCTGCACGGTGCGGCCGGTCGGCTGGTCCTGCTTGAGGACGATGTTGACGTAGGCACCGGGGACGACCTGGGCGATTGTGGGGACCGACTTGAGCGCCATCCTCGGCCGCATCGTCCGCTGGGCGACGTTGGGGAGGGTTTCGTAGTTATCAGTCCGTCGTTCTCGGAAGAGTTTTGTTGGCCGATCGATTAAAACGTAATGGTTTGTCGTGGTGGGGAATATGTTGACGATGTTGTTGAATTTTTTTTGGTTGGCGTTCTAAAGGCTTCCAGAAATAAGCCGAGCAAACCCACTGTCGCGGTTGAGTCCCGCTGTGGCCCTCTAGTTGCCTTCCTATTTCGGGTTTCCGCCATTCACCAGTGCGTCTCAGTGGACTTAGCCCGCTGTAATTAGTGGATGCAATGATGCTACCAAGGCACTGAGCCATTCGACATGTTTTGCAAAAGCCTTTGCTCGAGGCGGGGTAGTTTTTTGCACGGCTTGCAACGGGACAGTGAGAGACCAGACAAGGCACTGATATGCTGGCCGTTACTTACCATTGCTTTGTGTCTTATCCATCACTCTCACGGAGAACTACTCACTTCCGTGCTCGTTCCCCTCGCTCCTTCCTGCTGACCTGTTAAATCCATTCCTGCCTCTGCCGGCTTATTCGGTGTGCATCTCTCGCTATCTACCGCTCATCGGCATGCCCCGCCCGGCTCTGTCGCTCTTGCCACCTTCCCGATCAATTCAATCGCACCTTCCCCTTAGGTTGACCCAGCGCCGGTTGACGTTTAGTCCGCGCCGTCTCTTCGTATCTAGCTCTCCTGTGCACGTGAACCTCCCCCCCTCTGCGATCCCGAAGAATTTGAGCACCTCGCATCTCTCCTCAAACAACAGCAATCCAGCCATCCTCCCGTCCCCCATATCACAACACCCGCCTGTGCCCTCTGCGCTCCCCCGCATCCACATCCGCACCTACCTCACCGACGCCATTCGCGCCCACCAAGCCCGCAAAGTCACCATGGCACCCCAGCTCGACGGCTTCTTCAAGCAGGTCGACGACCTGTCCGGCCACTTCATCGACCGCCTCGGCAAGGCCGTCGCCATCCCCTCTGTGTCCTCGGACGCCGCCCGCCGCCCGGATGTCGTCCGCATGGCCCACTTCCTCGAGACCGAGCTCAAGGCCCTGGGCGCCGAGGTCGAGCTCCGCCCCCTCGGCAAGCAGCCCGACAACCCGAGCCTCGACCTGCCCCCCGTCGTGCTCGCCCGCTATGGCCGCGATACCGCCAAGCGCACCATTCTGGTGTACGGCCACTACGACGTGCAGCCCGCCGAGAAGACGGACGGCTGGAACACGGAGCCGTTTGAGCTGACCGTCGGCGAGGACGGCCGCATGCTGGGCCGCGGCTCGACGGACGACAAGGGCCCCGTGCTGGGCTGGCTCAACGCCATCGAGGCGCACCAGAAGGCGGGCGTCGACTTCCCTGTGAACCTGCTGATGTGCTTTGAGGGCATGGAGGAGTACGGCTCGGAGGGCCTCGACGAGCTGATTGAGGCCGAGGCCAAGAACTTCTTCAAGGACGCCGAGGCCGTCTGCATTTCCGACAACTACTGGCTCGGCACCGAGAAGCCGTGCCTGACGTACGGCCTGCGCGGCTGCAACTACTACGCCATTGAGGTGTCGGGCCCCGGCCAGGACCTGCACAGCGGCGTGTTCGGCGGCACGGCCCAGGAGCCCATGACGGACCTGTCGCGTGTGCTGGCGACGCTCGTCGACACGGACGGCAAGATCCAGATCCCCGGCATTGCCGAGCAGGTGGCGCCCGTCACGGCGGACGAGGCGTCGCTGTACGACAACATCTCCTTCACAATGGACACGCTGCACGAGTCGCTCGGCAGCACGACGACCATCTTCGAGGACAAGAAGTCGACGCTCATGGCGCGCTGGCGCTACCCGTCGCTGTCCATCCACGGCGTCGAGGGCGCCTTCTCGGCCCCCGGCGCCAAGACGGTCATCCCCGCCAAGGTCATTGGCAAGTTCTCCATCCGCACCGTGCCCAACATGGAGATTGACAAGACCAACGCGCTCGTCTTCCAGTACGTCAAGGACCAGTTTGCCAAGCTCGGCAGCAAGAACACGGTCAAGGTCAGCGCCCTGCACACGGGCAACTGGTGGGTCGCGAGCCCCAAGCACTGGAACTTCTCGGCCGCCGCCAAGGCCGTCGAGCGCGTCTGGGGCGTCGCCCCCGACTTCACCCGCGAGGGCGGCAGCATCCCCGTGACGCTCACGTTCGAGCAGGCCACCGGCAAGAACGTGCTGCTGTTGCCGATGGGCAGCTCGACCGACGGTGCCCACTCGATCAACGAGAAGCTGGACAAGCGCAACTACATTGAGGGCATCAAGCTGCTGGGCGCCTACCTCCACTACGTGGCTGTCGAGCCGACGCAGTAGGGGGCCATGTTCGTTTCAGTGACACTGCCTATGTCTCGAGTACACACAATTGATATGAGTTGAATGCATTCTCTCTATGACCTGACAATATACAATTTACTGTGAAGACGACGGAGACTTAATGTGCGAAGGAAAAACAAACGTAACCAAGAAGCAACAGAGGAAAGGTATACAATCAACCTTGCGTACATGTGCAAGAATGAGTGAGGGTATCGGGGTATTAGTGTAAAGCAAGGCATGAAATAGAACCAATCAAAACAAAACGCCCAAATAAGTCAAGAAAAAAGCAGACCGGTCCTCACACCACACGACCTCACGTTTTGAAACTCTTAAACAGCAACTCGGCCCGCTTCGCGGCCCGGCGCCGGGCCACGACGTCGGCGTCCCATGTGCCCATGAAAATGTCCTCGCACTCGTCCTCGTCTTCCGAGTCAAACTCGATAGGACCGTTGTGTTTGGGGGCGTAGACGTCGCTGTCGCCGTCGCCGTCATCCTCAGAATTCCCTTCCTCTTCAACGTCAACCGTGGCCTCGCCGGTACGGACCCGTTGGTAGCGGGCCATCAACTGCCGCACCGCCCCGAGCGGGTCGCTGATGGGGGAGCGGGCAGTCTCTGATTCATCGTCCGCAACGCCCTCTTCTCCCTTTCCGCCCACTCCGCCCACCCCGCGGGCATCACGCAAAGGCACATCCTCCCAGCTGTGGTACGTCGCCAGCCGCGCAATCTCCAAAATAAACTTGCCCACCTTGTACCGCTGCGCCGGGTCGCTCGCATCCACGTACTTCCAGCCCAGCTTCGACCGGCACACAGCGCAGTAGATGTCAGCCACGACGTGGGCGCCGGTGACGAGGCGGCGGTTCTCGGAGCGGCCGATCAAGATGTTAGGCAAATCGCGCGAGCGGCCCGGCTTGAGGCGGAGAGCGTGTCCGCCGCCTCCGTCGTTGTCATCATCATCGTCATCATCGTCGTCGTCGTCGTCATCGTCGTCTTCGTCATCCTCCCTGTCACTCCTCGCTTCTTTGACCTCTGGAGCAAAAAGGTGACTCGGCGATGTGGCAGGTGCCGACACGAGATAGGCGCGGCCATGGCGACCGGTGAACCCCTTGGAGACGACCTGGGCCGCAAAGGCGAGGTCGGCGGAGCAGCGGCGGCAGCGTAGGGTTGTGGGGAAGACGCGCTGGATGTGGCGAGCAGGCGCGGCGAGAGCAGCCGTCTGTGTTTGTGTGTGTGGAGAGCTAGACGGACGATTGTGCTGCTTTCGCAGCGTCTCCACTTGTGGACCCGGCTTGTCCATGGACGGGGCTGCCACGCCTGTCTCCAGCAGCCCGTCGTCATTGTGGAACGCGGCAAAGCCTGGCTGTTGGTAGTCGATGGTATCAAAGACGGGGAATGGCGCGGCGATGGGGCCAAAGAGGCTTTGGGGTGTAACGGAGATGTCAGAGCTGGGCGAGGTCGAGAGGGATGTCGACAAGGAAGGTGCCGTAGCTTGGCTGCCGGTGGAGGTGACGGTGGCTGCCGACGCTGACGATGCCGCTGAGGCGACACTAAACCGATGCGAGTCGGTCACGGCTTCAAAGTAGTCATGGTCTGTGTCAATCGGGGCGGCGCTCGGTAAAGCGATGCTCTCTCGTGGCGACATCGCCAGGGATGTGGCGTCTTGCGCCGTTGCGGCCGAGACCTTTCGGATCCAGTCGAGGCTGGGAAACGACGGCAAGAGGTATGTCGAAACGGGCCGCAGGCCGTCGTAGTTGTTGCGTCTTATCCTGAACATGTTCGGCTGTGTTCGGTGTGTTGGATAGTATCAGATCAAGCAGAAGAGAAAGATATTACAAAAGATACGAAACACAGCACGCGACCAAACAAACGAAGATTAAGGCTGAAGATCAATGGCGACAAACTCCAGGAGAAGAAATATTGAAATCGCAACGCAAGGCAAGCGTCAAGATGTGAAGACAAGAACGAAGCGTTGGGCGAAGATGTAACAAAGTGCGTGCAAAGTTGAGTTCAAAACAAGAATCACAAAGGCAGCAGATGGGACAATGAAGAGGCAGGAGACCCAAAAGAGAGAGAGAGAGCCGGTTGAGCGAGGTTAATATCACCAGACTGCAGACTGGGGCCGCGCCCAACGCACAAAGAAACTCGGTGTGCAGCAGGTAGCACCAAAATCAAAGTAGAGGAAGAATCGCACCAGCAACCTTCGGAGGGGTCGGAGAGCAGGTGATTGTCAGTGCAGTAAAGCGGAGACGAATGTATGAATGATCCCAGGCCTGAACCGGCAGAACGATCGTCAAAGAATGTTGTGAGGAGACTGACTCGGTCTTTATCCAGGTCAGGCCGAGATCAAAAGCTCGGAAACTCTGGAAAGTCTAGGAAGCCAGGGACGTTCGGATCTGTGTTCAGGGTCTCTTGAATAGAAGGGGAGGCAATATCGTTGGATGTCTTGAGTGGTTGGTTTTTGTGTGGCTTCTTGCCGCCCAACGTTGTTGTGTGCCGGCCTCTGCAGTAACTTGCAGTCACATCTCGTCCCGAGAAGGTGTCATAAAAGACCACGAGAGGCCAAAAGACCAAGAAAATCAGCCAGTTATGATGACAACAGCCGCCAGCGATGCAGGTGCGCAATGTCACCCGACGAAAAGGGAAAATTGGAGGTCGAAAGGAGAGAAAGAGGAGAGTGGAGTTGGAGAGGGATGACGAACGATGAATGGCAGTTGCGTGTTTCTGCCGCGTGCGGGAAGAGTGGGGCGGGTGGGGTACAAGATGGTGGGTGTGGCGGCGCTGTCATATGAAGTCACTCCTCGCTTGAGTAACGGCTAACTGTTATCGATAAGAGTCGAACGGCAAAAGAGGGGTCGCGCTAGTGTTTTGTGTGGTCTGCTGGACTACTGTGTGTACGGAGACGTCGGGCGGTGAAATGGCAGGGAATGGGGCATCGAAGACAACAAGGCCATGGAAGCCGACGATGAAGCTCCACGGCACGGTGGTATTTGTGAAGCAATGGGTAAACGAGTATAAGAGCAACAGGTAATTGGTTCTGCTGTGAGCCGACTCTCGTACGCGCGTTGGGCTTCAGAAACTATTGCATTGCCTCCTTCGAATCCGCACACAACTCCGTTGTAATACCCTGAATGGCAAGCGGTGAAACTCGCCTTGGCACTTGGCACTTGGAAACGTGCAAGGCGAGAGAGACCGTCTCACCGCCTTCTTTTGCATTGTGTTCCATACTGTTGTCGATGGCCCTCGTTATGATTTTAACGCCTTCTACTTGACACTCACACTTTATTTTCATGCTGTACAAACCACAAACGTTTGAGATCAGTCTGCAGCCCAATGGAAACCTCGTCGATGTCGTTCATGAACGGCCAAGACGCCCAAGACGACTTCTGGTGGACCAATCCGGACGGCGGCATGTGGACCACGTGACTACAAAGACCCACCCGGCACAATATCTGACAGTGTCTCGTTGGTCTGCGGCCAATCATGTGCGCGAGACACGGCCACAGGCCCACCAAAATGCAATTTATCATCCGCACTAGTCCGTTTCCATACATTTTCACACTGGGGGCTGTCCTCGCAACTTTTGCCTCCTTCTGGTCCTTTCCACTACTTATGGCCTCACCCGTCCGCTTTGTCTCACTTTGATTCACCTTTTCCAACATCACGACCTCATTCGACTTCCCGTACCAACCTGCAATACCAACCAGCAAGCGCAATCGCCTATCAACTCTCAACTCACCGTCCTCGTCAATCCACATCGACTGCTAGACGTTAACATTAGATAACCGTCTTTCCCAAACTCGTCTCCGCCGTTCCTCGTCTTGTCCCCTTTCACCGAACCTGTCTCTAGACCGTTTCCCATCGTGGATCCCAACCGACTATCATGGCGCAATTACAGTCCAATTTAAATAATAGTAGTAGTAGTCGCTATGGCGAGGGCGCCGTCCGCCAGGCCGACGTCCTTGCCAGCTGCTACGTGATTGATGCTGCGGCCACTCAGCTCAAGGGCCTCCACTACTGCACTACTCCTCTTGCCGGTACGTGTCTTTGTCTTTTTTGTCTTGTCCTCGCTTCGCTCGCTTTCTGGTCGTTCCTCAGCTAACACTATCAGGGGCAGAGTGGTATTCCTGAGGTCCCTTCCTCAGGACTGCCTTCGCCACCATCAAGCCCCCCCCTCGCTGCCATCTCCGCCACGAACGAGCTGACCGTGTTCCCCAAGAACAAGGCCAGCGCCCATACGACCAGCCGTGGCGGGCACGCTCGACCCAGCGGTCGAGGGGGGGCAACACTGCGGATCAGGGAAGAGTGTGAGAGACTCTTTTGCGAGACCATGAAGACTGTGTTTCTTGGTGAGAGGAACATGGCCAGTACTGGCTCCAGCCTGACGGGTGTTTATGGCGGTGTTCCTCCGTCTGCGTACCACAGCAGCAGCAGCAGCAGCAGCAACGGGGGAGCCGCCCACTACGACTACATCGACAATGTCCACAATGACGACGGCGACGACGACCGCACGCCGCCGGCCGAGGACGGCCCAGGCAGCCTGGGCCGCCGCCGCACCTCGTCCGTCTCCGAGGGCGGCCGCAGCTACAGCTTCGGCTCCAGCGTCGGGGCACGCAGCATTTCGACTGTGGCCTCGTCGGTCGATGGCGATGGCGACGGCGACGGCGATGTGGCCCCTCCGTATGCGGTGCCCGCGGCCTGGCTCGAGCTCTGGGACTTTGTCGGCTGCGGCAGTTTCCGCGGCTTTGTCGCCGAAGACCCGGCCGGCGCGACGTCCCTGTTTGCCTTTTTCGACGCGTCCGTGCTGAGCCGCGACCTCAAGCGCGCGCTCATGGCGCTCATCGAGCTCGCCGACACCGCGCTGCACTGCGCCCACCTCGTCATCTGCGTCGACCGCGGCGGTGCCGAGGCGCTCCCCGACGAGGCGGCGACGCTGCTCAAGGGCCTGCAATGGGCCGGGTTTTCGCTGACGACGCTGGACACGTGGACAGGCGGCGCGTGCGTGGACGTGACGAGTGCGCGGTGGATCTTCATGGGCATGGAGCTGTAGAGGATGACATCTCTCTGTGTGTCCCCGCGTTGCCTCCTGTCGTCAAGTTGTAGCAATTGGGATCGAAGCTTTTGTTCAATCGTTTATGTCTGTGTTTCAGTCACTAGTTTGTTCACCTGCGTCACGAAAGTTGCCTTTGAATTTCGCTTCTTTTTATAACGTCTCGTCTGAATCTCGTCTGTGCTTTCTGCGAATTCGTTTGCTTTTTTTTATTCCTGGATGTCGTCATAAATAGTACCGACTTTTAAAAGAATGTGACCTTTGTTCCCGACACTACATTTGTGGCTCGTTGAAATGCTCTATTTGATATTGACATGTCTATCACAGCTATGAAAATGCAAACCCGTAAACAACGCCGTCCTTTTGTAGTGACAATTTTCTTTTGCCATGAACGTTCCCCTACAACTCGCCTTCGAATTTCCGCACAACCAGACCCTTGTCGGCCAGGTAGTCCTTGACCTCCGTCACCGTGTACTCGCCGCGGTGGAAAATGCCCGCGCCCAGGGCGGCGTCCGTCGTCGTTTGCTCAAAGACCTCCTCAAAGTGGGCGGGCTGGCCGGCGCCGCTCGAAGCAATGACGGGAATGTGCACGGCCGCCTTGACCTGGCGGATCAGCTCGAGGTCGTAGCCGCTGTTGCTGCCGTCCTTGTCGATGCAGTTGAGCAGAATCTCGCCGCAGCCCATGGCCTCGACGGCCTGCGTGAGCTGGACGACGTCCAGGTCGCGCGTCTCGCGGCCGCCCTTGATGGTGCAGGCGTACCAGCAGTGGGTTTCGCCGCGGGGGCCGGGGAACGCGGTCGAGAGGGTGCTGTGCGCGGTCGACGCGGGGTCGGCCACGTAGACGCGTTTCGGGTCGACGCTGACCACGACGGCTTGGTTGCCGTAGGCACCGGCAATCTGCTCGATGGCGGTGGTGCCCGACAGCGTGCGGCCGGCCGCGTAGTAGGCCTCGGCGGCGAGGACGGCGTCGGAGCCAATGGACACCTTGTCGGCGCCAGACTTGAAGTACATGGTGGCAATGGCCAGAGCCGACACGTGGGTGCCGTCCGTGTCGACGGTGTCGCGGATGCCGCCGCCAATGGTCAGGGGCACAAACACGGTCTGGGAGGTGCGCCGCAGGATCTCGAGCATGGGCACGTCGGCCACGGGGCAGTCGCGGAAGCTCGTGATGTTGAGGAACGTGACCTCGTCGGCGCCCTGGGCGTAGTACCGCTCGGCCAGCTCGACGGGCTTGCCGAGGTTGCGCACGCCGCGCGCGTCGGACTTTTCCCGGACATCGTACTGGTCGCCCTTGGTCACCACCAGGTCGCCCTGGTCGTTGGTGCGCACGTCGAGGCAGGCGATGACGCGGCGGGTCAAGCCGGACGTGGGTGCGGCTGTGGGCGTGTCTGGCAACGACGGCACGGGCGACGCTGCCAACGCCTTGGCGCCGCTGCCGTCCAAAAACGCCCGGATCACCCGCAGACCCGCGACGCCGCTCTTTTCCGGGTGGAACTGTGTGGCCATCACGTTGCCGCGCGCCACGGCGCCCACAAACGTCTCGCCGCCGTACGTCGCCGTCGCCACGGACCAGCCGAGCGCCTCGAGCTCGCCTCGCGTGTAGGGGTACTTGTACGAGTGCACATAGTAGTACTTGGAGGCGGCGCGCACGCCGTAGAAGCCGCCGCCGCCGCCGCCGCCGCCGCCGTCCTGGGCCCGCGCGTCGTTCCAGCCAATATGCGGCACCGCCTTGTCGCTGTCGTCGAAGCGCGTCAGGTCGCCTGCAATCACGCCCAGACCACTGCAGCCCGGGTCCTCGCTCGAGCCGCGGAACAGCGCCTGCAGGCCCACGCAGATGCCCATAAACGGCTTGCCGTCGTCAATGTGCTTGCGGATGGCGGGCAGGTAGCCGGCCGCGGCCAGCTGGGAGAGGCAGTGGCCAAAGTGGCCGACACCCGGCAAGATCAGGCGCTCAGCATCGGCGACCTGGTCGGGGCGGGTGATCCATTCGACCTCGTAGCCGACCTTTTCAATGGCGTTGACGAGCGAGCGGACGTTGCCGGCGACGTAGTCGAGGAGGTGGACGGTCGGCATGGCGCGAGGCACAAGAAAAGCGAGGACTTAAGAAACAACAAGAGCGAGCGGAGAGAGTCCCGACAGCGAGCGTAGCGAGACACACAAAATAAGCGCACCGGGGTGTCGTATAAGTGAGGCCGAAGTCGAAACTGCAATTGCGGAGGGGAAATGCCTAGCAGAAGATTTCGGAGGAGTCAATGCGGTCGCAGCAACTCTGGTATATATAGAGGACCTCGGGCCTTGCCTGTGCGATGGTGGTGGCTGGTTGTTTGGCTATCGTGGGAGGGCGCACTGGAAAGAATGGTGACTCAACGACCTCTGCATCACTAAAGCAATGTCAACAGATTGCGTCCTGTCGTCGGCGATTGGTTTCTTTTTTTTTTTTTTGCTGGCGCGCGTTAGCACTGCTGCCCCACCACTGCCTCCCACTATCGGCGCTGTGACGTCCCGCCATAGCTCTGCCAATTCTGCCGTTCGTCTCCGCTAATTTTTATTTAGCTGTGTGGAATTTACGCTGTAAGTCGCACGCTGAAGCTCTGTCCTTCTGCAGTCGCGCGCGACGTCACAACGGCAAACTGGCAATTGTCGCGTGCAAAGGTCTCGTCTCAATGCATTCCCGTCAACAACACAATTGCGCCTACCAATACGATTCCCATGGCTGAACCAGCTGCTCCGGGCGTGCCAGCTGCAATGGCCGGCAACGACGACGACTCCTCCTCGTCCTGGGAGTACGAGTACTCGACCACCGAGACCGAGACACACCTCATCACACTGGACCTGTCCGTGCCCGAGTTTGTGCGGCAGCGCGACGACGTGATAGTGCACAACACGCGCGGCGGGTTCCGGTCGTGGCAGAACCCGCTGAATGTGGAGGAGGCACCGGCCCTGCGCGAGTTTGGAGGCGACGACAGCGACAATGCTGGCGGCGGCGACGGTGCCGGCGACTCGGATCGTAGCGACGGGGCACTGAGAAACACGTCCAGCAGGAACAAGAACAAGACGGCCAAAGCAGGCAAAAGCAGCCCTGCCACCAAGAATCCGACGCAACCAACACAGCCGCTGGCAGCCGACGAACCCGACGACACAGACATCCAGATCCTCGACCTACACACGCACGAACCCATTGTTGCCTACCGCGGGATGATCTTCAAAGGCACATGGAGCGAGACCATTGGCACGGAGATGCTGTTTGCCAAGACGGACGAGGGACACGAGGCAGACAATGCGCACGGCATCCAGGTGGTGGACAACGTCCGTCTGGTGGGCGCCTCGTCCGCACGCATCACCTGTGCACCCACCGAGATGGTTCCCAAGGCGAAAAAGGCGGACCATGCTGCTGCGACAGCGGACGCCTCCAGCGTGTCTACGGCCGCCCCCAAAAAGAGCCTCGGCTTCGTTATCCCCGTCGGCAACAACGCCTCCGTGCAGCGCCAGCAGCAGGCGTCCTTCCTCGAGCAGCTCATGGCTCTCAAGCACCGCCGCGGCGAGCAGGACGTCGTCACTGTTCAGGCCACCGAGACAAAGCAGAATGCCGTTCGGGGCGATGCGGCGGAGATCAAACGGCGCGCGCGGCGGGAGACGCAGCTGCAGGTGCACCAGGAGCGGCGGGCAAAGCGGTTGCGCGGCGGGCAAGGCGGAGCCGACGGCGACACCGAGGCCGGTGCGGCGGCCGGTGCTGCCGATGCTGGCCATGTCGACGCCGATGCCGACAATGTGGCCAGCCCACAGCCACAGTCGGCCCAACGACGACGTCGCGCGGCAGCACGCCGTGGCCGCAGCCGCGTGTCTGATTTCTCGCAGATTGCGCGGGTGGCGGGCGACGACGACCTGCTGGCGTTGTCTCAAAACGGACACGGAAGCCAGGGCGACGCGGAGGACGACGAAGCGTCGTTGAGCGAAGACGACGACGACGGCGAGTGAGCGTCCGTCTGCTGCTGGCAGTACCCCCTGTTACGATACGATGTACTATTATCAAGATGCTGTATGCCATGAATTATGACAGCGAAGGACTGTTTACCAAGGGCCCGTGTCCAACGTGACGGCAATGAAGCGGCGTAGGACAACGGCAGAGTGTTGTGGCTGATAGCTGGTGCATCGCAGTCAACTCTTCTCAAGCGTACAAAGTCAGTCCAGTCACGGACTTTGAGAGGGACCTCCTGCTTGAATGATGGCTACATGGTGCCCGTGCAAAAGGCCGCTCGCCAAAGAGCTGCCGCTTTAAGCGCACCGTGCTATGGTCGTTTCCGAACGGAGACGAGATGATATCGCAGCTATCACAGGGTGCTGCCAATGTCCATACAACCTGCAGCACCCACCTCCGACAGACGCGTCCTCGACCGCCTATGGTTCCACCCCGTGGTGGTCATTGTCGTTGGTATCGGTTCGTCTCGTTCGGGGGAGAATGTTGAGAAGGCCGCGAAAGTCGAGTGTCTACTTTATCGACATGCATGTGGTGCTGCAATGTTTCACTTGGATGGGACAGGCGATGTCGGCTCCTTTCCCTTTCTGTCACCCAATATATGGCCCAATACCTGCAGCACGGCATCGTGGCTGTTTCCGGGTTCCTGTTTGGTTCCTGGCGTAAGCCCTGCGCTCTGCACGTCTGGCGCACATGGCACATGGGCTGATGGGCCACAGGCGACACAGCAGCACATGGACCACTGGAATCTTGGAGCCCTGGAAGAGGCCAGGCGGGGCCAGGCTCTCTGGCCGTCTGCCCAGAGAGGCGCAAAGCAAACTAACGAAATAGTGGGCCCCTAGGCATTGCCGAAGCGGCAACGTCATGTGTGGGACCGATGTAGTGGTACTTGTGTCGGTATATCTTTTTCTATCAATTTAATGTACCTCTACTCTTTGTATCTGGGCGCAGGCACCTGCCACATCGTTCGTTGCCCAACACCGCCAAATCCGTATTCGTCACAGCGCTTAGTCCGACTTTCATTCTTTTCGTCTCTCATTCGTTTCCGTCGTCCTTTTCTTTCTGCACCACATCTTCTTCTTCTGTTTACACCTCTGTTTTTTCCTGCTGTTGACAGCAGACCTTCGACCTCTTTCCTCTGTCTGCGACGGAGACGTGCCAGCGCTACTCGACGTTGGACCAATTCCGCCTTTTCCCAGCCACCCAAATCTTCCTCCAAAACAACATCGACACTCCTCTCTGACATCTTTCCTCTGCCAATGCCTTGCGATTGTCGGATACGCCGGTCCGTCCTATTTTCCGTCTGCTCCTCTTCGACGACCGGCTGGCGATCGTAGCCGGCCTTCCGTGCCACGCTCCACCCACAATGTATCACGTCCGGCGGCTCACCATCACCGCCATCTCCATCGGCCTCGTCATCTTCATCTTCACCTACCTGCCCACCGTCCTCAACCCGACACCACCCTCGGCCGAGGAGAAACGCCGCGACAAGAAATGGATCGACTCCAGCCCCTACTGGCTTGATCGCCAGGCCTGCCGCTGGTTCAGTCTGTGTGGCGTGCACCACCTGCGCTGGGATGCTCCCGCCCTCGGCAACCACACCAACGAGCGCCACGACAACGACGACGATGGCCACGAGCTCGGCCTGGATCTGAAGTCTCTCGAGCTCCGCGAGCTGTTTGCCGTCAGTGACAGCTACAAGTGGCTGTCGCGCGAGTCGACGGGCGACGAGAGCTGGGAGATTGCGGGGCGTGCGAAGACCATTGCCGTCGCCACCTCGACATCAGAGAGCCCGGATACGCCGGACGAGCCGGCCGAGCCGGAGCCGTCCACCGACAGGGAAGGGCCGGCCATGGGCGAACTGCGGAAGCGGGCGGCCTCGCCGCCATCGACCCCGTTCAACGACCCCTACGCCATCCCGCAGTACGTCCTCGACCATGCGCCGCTCGTCCACCTCTTCTCCGGCGAGAACTTTTGGCCATCGCACATTGCCGAGCACGTGAAGCACATGATCCCCGCGACCAACGGCTCGGCCATCCGCGACCGCAAGACCGGCGACATCATCCGCCCCAACGGCTCGCACCCCTTGACGCTCGACAACCTCTACGAAACACTCAACCACTACCGCACGCGCGTGACCCTAACCAGCGAGGTCGACGTCGAGAGCCGTCCGGAGTGGCTGCACTCACACTACGGCATCCCCCTTCCGTTTGATGGCGACAACAACGACGGCAGCGACGGCAGCAACCCCCACACCAACCCCGACATCCGCAACGGCCATGACTACGAGCAGCCCGACCACAAGTTCTCGGACGATACCACCTGGTTTGCCGTCGACAAGGACCACCCGCTCAACCGTATTTCGGACCCGCGCAAGCTGCCCACGCCGCAAGAGGTCATGGCCATGCGCCAGGCCAAGGGCCCGCGCGAGGCTCTGACCCGTTTCAACGGTCCGCAGGAGGCACGCGTTCGCCAGCTGCTGCACGAGCGGGCGGCCGCTGCCGTGGCCGCCTCGACCGGGGCCCCGCGCCACCAGATTGTCGTCGGCGACGCGCCCCAGTCTGTCATGGGCGGCGACGGCTACGACGACACAGTTGACACGCCACAGGATCCCCCCGTCCGCGGTTACAAGCCTGACACGAGCGGCTATTCCGAGGCCCCCGCCATCCTCGTCATGGTCGACAAGGGCTCGGGCATTCTGGACGCCTTCTGGTTCTTCTTCTACAGCTACAATCTCGGCCAGACCGTCCTCAAGGTCCGCTACGGCAACCACGTCGGCGATTGGGAGCACTGCATGGTCCGCTTCGAGAACGGCGTGCCGCGTGCCCTCTACCTGAGCGAGCACGCCGGCGGCCAGGCGTACGCGTGGAGCGCCCTCGAAAAGTACAACAACGCGTCCTCCACCACCGGCATCCAGCGCCCCGTCATCTACTCGGCCGTCGGCAGCCACGCCATGTATGCGCTGCCCGGCACGCACCCGTACGTGCTGCCCTTTAAGATGCTGCGCGACGAGACCGACAAGGGCCCGCTCTGGGACCCGGCCCTGAACAACCTGGCCTACCACTACGACTACGTGCTGGACCGCGAGCAGGGCGACGCGGGCTCGCACGACCCCGAGAATGAGGAGGACGACGACGACGATGTCGTCGACGAGGACGGCCGCGCCTCAGCCTCCTCGTCCGCCTCAAAATCGTCCTTGAAAAAGAAAAAGGACAAGACGCCCGGCGGCCCGTGGGTCCCGCCGACCAGCCTGACCCCGGCCTCGACCAACCCGGACGCGCCCACCTCGTGGTTCCACTTCCGCGGCCTCTGGGGCGACGCCCTCTACGAGCTCGGCGACCCGCGCCAGTGGCGCCTCTTTGGCCAGTACCACTACACCGAGGGCCCCGCCGGCCCCAAGTTCAAGAACCTGGGCCGCGAAAAGGTGTGCCAGGCGGAGCGCTGCCGCATCCTGTACAGCCTCGACGCCGGCAAAAAGGCGTCGTGGTACAGTTAGGCGTGGCCGCCCCAGCCAGCCGTTGCTGTGTGCTTCTTTTGTTGTTACTTTGCTTGTGTACCATGTTTCTACGAACTGCATCGATTGGAGTTCCACGATACCCCATCTCTCCTTTTTCTCAATCTCTTTCCTTTATCATTTGTCTTTGCGACAAGGTCAACATAGACAGCTTTGTTAGACTTGTTGATGGATGTTTCTGCTGAGTCAAAATTGACAATGGCGTATCTGTATGTGTCTGATTTTGTGCTCTCCTTTGTCATTTCCTGTATATATCGGAGTGACGACATACAAGACGGCGAACAATAACCATAGAAATATACCACTTTGACTTATTCTGCTCGTTGGACAAGACTCGACGCACGACTGTGATTGATGGATCGTAGCAGCGACGCCCAGTTCATGGTGCCGTCGTGCGAGATGGACTCGTTGTATGTTCATGTTGGAGTTTTGAGAATTAAAATAACTCCACGACGAAATAAATTAACTTAAAAAATGCAAAAATGCAGTCTATACCTTTATAAATTGCCAGCCAAAAAGAAAAACGACAACAAAAAAAAATTACCCAATATTCCAGAAATATGAGAAAATAAACCAAAATGGACCACACGTGCCATCACACCCGGGTGATCTTAATGTCCAGGGTCGGCATCATCACGGTGTGCTCGTCAATCTGCACCCGGCTCTCGATGATGGACGCCACCACCTCGTACGTCCGCGTCGTTGCCGTGTTGATCGGCTGGCCCGCCGCCGCGGCGGCCGCCTGCGCGCTGCTGCCCACGGTCATGCGCAGCACATTGGTGCTCGCCGAGATCTGCGGCAGCTCGTTTTCCATGACGTACCAGCGCACGGGCTCGCCCTGCTGGCGCATGGAGAGCACAAACAGGAAGCGGCTGTCGAGCGCGTGCCGGTTGATGACGAGGCAGCGCGGGCCGTCGCGCTTGAGGCGGTAGTCGACGAGGACGCCAAAGGAGAGGTTGTCGCGGCCGTCGGGGCCCTGGCGGCTGGCGCACGAAAAGGCGACCACGTCGTTGCGCGACTCGGGCTGGCAAAAGATGCGCGTGCGCTCGTCCCACGACTGCGGCGGGAACGAGCTGAAGTAGATGTGGCGGTCGCCAAAGTAGGGAATGTGCATGCCGCGCGGGAAGAGGCGCGGGTGGTAGACGGCGCAGAGCTTCTGGTGGGCCGTGAGCGTAGCCGTGGCGGCGGCGACGGCCGCCGCCGACGTAGTGGGCACCGTCGGCTGCTGCTGCTGCTGCTGCTGTTGTTGTTGTTGGCCGTGGTGCGGCAGCAGGAGCTGGGCCGTCGACAGGCGGGGCGACTCGACGCTCCCGCCGGCGAGCACGGACGGTGCTGGCGGCAGCGTTGGTGACGAGGCCGACACCATCGACAGCGTCTCATTGCGCGCCGACCGGCCCGAGGCCGAGGCCGTGGGGACCGTGTTGGGGTGCATAATAATGTAAAACGAGTGGTTCTCGGTCGTGTTGGTGGACTTGAGCTTGCTTTTGGACAAGAACGCCAGCGACGGATTGGCATCGCGCAGGAAGAGGCCCGGCCCGACCTTCTTTAGTGAGATGCCAATCTCGGACGCCGCACCGCGCGCGAAGCCGACGCTCAGCACATAGCGGTATCGCGTGTACTGCACGGCCGTCGGCTTTCGGCGGGTCGACCCAGTCGTCCCGATGGGTGGGCTGCTGCTGCCACCGCTGACATTGCTGCCGCCTACCTCGGCGTCGACTCCGTACACAGGACTGCGGCTGTGACTGTGGCTGTGAGAATGGGCATGGCTGTGGCCATGTGTGCGGTGGTCGTCCATGTCCAGCGCCAGTGGCACCAGCACGAGATACGTGGAGATGCGCAGGCCTCGGTTGGTCACGGCAAACTCGCAGTCGTCGTTACGGAACTGCGACAGCTGGTGGCAGTGCTCAAATTCCGCAGGCGATGGAGCCAGCAGCGGCATGTATGGTTCCCGGCCAGCCGGTTGTGTGGCCGGCAGGGACGGCAGATCGTCGCCTGCCGCGTCGCCTGCAGGCATCCAGGCAAACAGCGTCAGGTCCGTGGTGCGCTTGATGATCTCCTCCTGCAGACGCTGGAAGGCGCGCCGGCCCTCGCCGTAGATCAGGGGCATGTAGACGTCAAACAGACCCAGCAAGCAGTAGGCCAGGTCCTCGACCTTTGTGGTGACACGCTGCGATGCCCATGCCATGCGTTGGGCTGTCGAGTAGCTGCTGAGGCGTTCTTCGCCGAGAATGGCCGGCACGGGGATGTGCGTAATGTCGGCCAGCAAGGGCGCCAAGTCGATCTTGGAGCCGATGGGTGACCAGCGGGCGTCGTAGAACTCGACCGTATGCGGTGCCAAGAGCTCCTGGAGGGTCCAGCCGCGCCTGAACCATGCACAGCGCCGGATCTGTTGGTAGACGTAGTCGCGGTGTGAGTGGCCGTCGTCGACATTGTTGCCGTCGTCATTGCCCGACGCGGCACGAGCGGACGGTGACGCATCGAGGTCGACCAGGTGCACAAAGCAGACTGCGGCGCACTGGTACCAGTTGAACATGGAGTTGATGGACTCGGTCAGCTCCGTGTTGTTGGTCTTGTCGATGCAGCACGTGTCGATCCAAGCCCACTCAAGGCCGCGCTGGAGTGCTAGTGTGCAGGTCGACGTGATTTTGGCGTAGCCCTTCTTGTCGGTCAGGTAGGGCGACGACATGTCTTGCAGGGTGACCTCTTGCTTGTCCTCCCATGTGTGCGACAGAATGGCGTACGGTGGGATGGTAGCAGAGTCAGGAAAGTCCTTGAACTTCAGCGATGCCGCGTGAAGGAGCCTCATTGTGAGGAGAGGGAGTCGGTGCTCCAGCAAGTGATTCTTGGTTGTGTTATCGAAGTGTATGTAGACCTGAGCGCAGACATCGCTGCAAGAGTGCCTATGCTTGAGAGTTGTGGACCGGCATCTACCAAAGATTCTGTTCGAAACACTCTTATCGATTACAAGAGATGCCGCCGGCGAAAGAGTGTCACGGTCGCCGAAGGCTGAAGAAAAGGTACGACAAGGGGAGATTGGAAATGGTCAAGTAGGAAAGTCGTCCCTTTAACTGATACGTGTCGTCGACGCGATGATGCCATGTGACCATCATCAAAGGCGTACACTGAGCGCCTTGCGGGAAACCTGCGCTTTCACACCCTTGTCGCCTTGTTGTCGTCTTTTACTGTTCGCTTACGCCGTGGTCAGGTGCAGCCCTACAGCAAAAGGCAGCCTATTCCTCATGTCTTGGAGTGACCTCAACTTCAAGGCGGGGAAGAGTCCAGGAGGCTCTGTCCGGGATTGTGGGAGGCCCGAGCTGCTGTGGAGCTGCATGCAGGACCTCTGCCAATAAACTGGAGGCCTGGCTTTTGATGTTCGGCACAGCCTCGCGACCCAGATAGTCAGCGCTTGCAAAACGCATTTCACCTTGAGAGAAAATGCAAATGCGAGCCATCCAATAAAACATGCGAGTCTCGTCGTGCTTGCGGCTGGGAACGTTGTGGAAAACGCGTCCTTGTGTAAGCGGAGTAAACAAGGTCGAGCTTGGCGATTCCTGGGCGTTTGTTAGCTTTCGGCGACTCCAGCGGGATGGATAGAACGGGCAGCAAAGACAGCCAACACAAGCCAATTCCGACGGGACAAAACGTTTGAATCACGCCCAAATACTTTGTCTAGAAAACGCTGCATCCGACCCGAAAGACGAGGTAGTTTTGGGAGGACATGAGACGGCGCCTAAACTCAACATCGTTGGCTAAGCAGCTGCGGCATCGAAAGAACTCTGCAGACGAACTTGGCCAAGTTGACTTTTCTGTGACCAAAGCAACACCACTGGATAGACAGGCGGAAGGCAACTGATAGAGAACTGGCAGGCAGCTACTGTACAAGCACGGCAGGCATTCATGCCTAAAGGTCTGCCTGGGTAGTTTCTTTGTGAATGGTTAACGGCCGCCTGGCATTGTTCATATTTTCGTTCGCCTTGACAGAATCTGGCCAGTAAATGGACGTAGAAGGCTGTATGGATATCTCGGGGAAGGTCCCTACAGCGGCGGCGGACGGCGACCACCTGCGAGCGGTGCAGCAAACGTAGCAAATGACATTGGTTGCCAGCTGCTTCGTGTGAGGAAGGATATGAAAGTCAAGATCCCCAGAGTCGAGAGGATAAGTTACGACGGAAACTAATCGCCTTCCCCTCAAGCCCTTGACTCTCTTTGTTGTGGCCATGTGGTGTTTAGCATATCCGATCTTGTTTGGATGTGAGCATATGTGTGTACATGTTTTGGCTTGGTCATGGTTGCATGTCCCTCCACGTTCGTGTCTTTTCCACTGAAGTAACGGCTCCGTTACAGTCAACGTCGGCCACCGCCTCGGGTTCTGTCTGGCAAGATGTTTGCCCGCGCAGCAGGAGGCCCCTTCCACGAGAGTCACACTGCTCCGAATCTGGCACTTGAACGACATGTCTTGGTAAGTGCACTTGATATACATATGTTGTCAAGTGCGACTACCTGAGGGCACTTTGCCGTTCTTTCCTCGTCGGTGTCTTCTTTTGTAAACTCCTTTTCGTTGAGTCCTTTCATTTTTACCATCACCAAATATCTTTCATGCTGTTGTGTCATTCGTGGCCCTGATATCAGCCATCTTTGGTGGTGCTGTTGGTAGCACATGCCCTTTTCATTTAGGAATCTTTTCTTCTTTTCTTCTCTTTTTCTTTTTTCTCTTTTTTTTTCTCCTTTTTCTTGTGTTTCCCATCCTTATCTACCTCTTTTCTTGGCTACCCTCCCATCATTATTTCTCCTCACCATTCTTTTCTCCTTTCTTTCCTGCTCCCAGAGACGCGGTACGACCGGGTGGCTGTGCAGGCTGCCGCGAGCAGGGACGGTGCGGCGATGGCAGCGTCCTCGGCATCGGCCGTCAGCGGCAGCAACGAGGCTCTCGGCGGTGCAGGTGACAAGGCGTCGGTGGCGCCAGAGGCTGTCCATGCGACGACACCCACGCCGCGATCTGGCTGCCCTGGTACCTGCACATCTTCCCACTGTCGAGTGGGCTGCCTTTGTCGTATCGTGGTCCGCTGCCTGTTTCCTTGTCGTCAACCTCACGCAGTCGCAGATGTTGGCAAGGCGGTGTGAAGCAATGGATGTAAGCATGGCTACAGCTTGTAGGTTTCGTCCCAAAAGAGACGTCTCCCCCGGATAGAAAACTATACAACCTCTGTCGATCTTGTCGGCTCCTTTCCATGTATCGTCACTTGGCTTCTCGTATTCTACGCAGTAATTCCAACGGCCGGCTTTCAGGGCCCGAGCCGGAATGCCGCTTGTTGGGAATGCCAGGGACCGACGTGACGTCTAGACCGAAGTGACATTTATTCAACATTTCTGACTATGTCAATACCGTTGGGGCAATCCAAGCCCCGTTTGCTTTCGTTATTCGTTTTTCGTGCTTATTGCTACTTTTTATGCTGGTGGACATGTGAAGGAAGACGAGTGGGAACGGCGCGACTTTCCGGTTTGGGTTAGGGGACAAAACAGTACCTCGGCGTGTGCCTGCCGCCTAAGCCCTTCCAGCACTGGTGTGGCCGTTTCATTGGCCCCATCTACGCTCCGTTGACTCCCATTGGCTGGAAGGGATCTTAACGGTCCCAATTCGAACGACATACGCGGAAGGCGCGATCCTGTCCCTTGGCTCGGGAGATGGGAACATTTTTTCTAAAAAAAAAAAAAAATACTAATAATCAAATATAAGGGATGCACGTCACCTACAAGCTCTCTGCGGCAAGTTATCCCTACGTCTTCGCCCACCATCGACAGTCCCGTTGCGACACCCCCACGCGCATGTCGCCGCCCTCTCTTGCGCAGTCACTCCTTACCAAGTGCAGCAGCACTCTGATTTGCTACATCCGCGCCGCGCCTCTCTGGATTGTCGTCATCCTCGGCCTCCTTGCCGGCGCCGTCCGCCATTTTTTGTTTCCTTCTCCTTCTCCTCCTCGACAACCACCGGCACCTCACCCTGCACCGGCACTGAGGGCCCGCGCCGCCGCCGCCGTGTCGAAGCAAGAATAGCGTTCCTGTCCGACCTCCCGCGCTCCCTCTGCGGCCTGCTTGCGCCCCTGCGCCGCCACCTCAACGCCGCCATGGCCTCCGCTGCGGGGTCGTCCCTCACCAACATGAACGTCGTCGTGCCCGTCTTCAGCCTGGCGGGTGCCGCGTCGGCCGCGTGGGCCGCGCGCGCGGTGCTCGCCCGCCACGACGGCGACGTCCGCGCGTGGGCGGTGCGCTTCCTGACGGGGCCGGGCCGCACATCGCGGCTGCTGCTGCTGCTGTTCATGGCGTTGAACCTCAAGTCGCTGCCGTTTGCGTGGACGGCGCGCATCTTTTGCGCGCTGATCCGGCACACGCTGTGGCCGCGCAAGCCGCTGCCGCTGCCCGCGCTGTTCCACTACAGCATCACGCGCTCGCGCACGTCGCTGCTGGAGACGGACTACAACTTCCACAAGTCCAACAGCACGTACTTTGCCGACCTCGACGCCAGCCGCACGCACCTCGTCATGTACCTGCTGGGCCCCGGCTTCGCGGCCGTCGGCCGCAACGCGTCGACCAAGATCGTGCGGTCGCCCGCGGACGGCGTGACACCCATGGCGGGCAGCCTCGGCGTCGGGCTGGGCGCCGTCTTCTGCAGCTTCCGCAAGGAGATTGCGCCGTACCAGCCGTACGAGATGTGGAGCCGCGTGCTGGCGTGGGACCGCAAGTGGCTGTACATTGTGACGCACTTTGTCGTCAAGGGCAAGGTGCGGCCAGCCAGCTGGGACGGCCGGAGCCGGCAGGGGGGCCCCACGGCACAGAAGGCGTGGACCGCCGCCGACGAGGCCAATCTGCAAAAGTACGTCATCGCGACGGCCGTTAGCAAGTACGTGTTCAAGCTCGGCCGGTTCACCGTGCACCCCTCGTACCTGATCGAGGCCAGCGGCCTGCTGCCGACGCGGCCCGGCGACGGCTGGCGCGGCGGCGGGCCCGAGGCCGTGGGCACCGTCGACGACGCCGACGAGGCCGAGCTCATGAGCGAATCGCCGACGCCGACGACGGACAGCGAGAGCGACGGCGAGACGTGGACGTGGAAGAATGTGGAGCGCGAGCGCCGCCGGGGCATGGCGCTGGCGGGCCAATTTGCCGCTCTGGACGACGCCGGTGCATTGTTTGATGGCGGCAAGAACGGCGCTCTGGGCATCTTTGGTCCCGGCTGAGGGAGTGGAGTGACAGGATGTTGTACAAGGTGTAGAAGGGGCTGTTTGGGTTTCTTGCTTTCCCAAATGGATGCATCATAGACAATGCATTTTTAGAGATTAGATGTTAGGCTGTATGTTTACAACTCTTGTATGATAATAGAACCATGGTTCAGTGATTAGAGCGGCATTGCTGCCACACATTAATTCAGAAAGTGTCGTGCATTGTTCAGCTATTTCTATTGTATGTTGTCCTCCCACTTCATGTTTCTCGAACGTCTATCCGATTAGTTCCCCCTATGTCGCTCTTCCTTCATGCTTCGACGTCAACGACAATGCGTGCGTACAATAAAATAAGGAGTGTCTATGGGTGTGTATATGTATCCGTGGGTATCAAAGGAGTGTAAGTGTATGGGTCCGCGTAACGAGTGTCCAGAGTGGGTATCAAATGAGTGTCGTGGGCCAACGCCAGCCAAGTACCGTACCATTCACCAAATATGAAAACATTACCAATCAGTGTGAAAAATCAAAATCAAAAATCAAAGCAAAACCAAAACGCCGCTTGCGTACAGAGTGGTCTCCCCCAACCCGTGTTCTACAGCATCATGGCCACCGCGGCAACGGCGGCACCGGCCACGGCCGCAACGGGAACATCGTGGACGACCGCGCCGGCCGTGGTCACCGAGGTCGGCGTCGAGGTGGTGGTCAGCGAGGGGATCAGGCTGGCGGTGGGGATGTTCGAAGCCTGGACGATCTGGACGGTCGTGGGGGTACCGCAGCCAGTGTCGGCACCGCGACGGGCCAGGTAGGCAGCGACGACCTCATCGGGAATCTCGGGCTCGGGGGCAGGCGCCGGGAAGGCGTCCGGCGCGGGCAAGGGCGCAGGAGCAGGAGCAGGGAACGGGGCGGGTGCAGGGAACGGGGCCGGCGCAGGAGCAGGGGCCGGAGCGGCGGCGCGCTTGAGCACGGGCAGACCGCGCTTGACGGCACCGCAGATCTTGTTGCTGAGGGCGTGGGCGTCCTTGGCCTGGGCGGGGCTGCACGACTTGTCGAGGCAGTTGTGGGTGAGGGCAATCAGCTGGTCGTACTTGGTGTCGGAGCACTGGCAGTGGTAGTCGTCGGTGTCGCAGCCGACGGCCACGGCGGCCTGGAAGATGCAGAGGTTGGCGCAGACGGGGATGCGGGCGGCATAGCCGTTGATGGTGTTGCTGCCGCCGTCGTCCTGGATGATGAGGGACTCGTCGATGGCGGCGGCCGTGCCAGCAAGAGCCAGCAGGAAGGAGGTGTACTTCATTGTGGAGGAGAGAAGTAGGTGAGGGAGATTGGGAGGCTCCAAACGAGTGATGAATGAGTCTATACGGACGAGAGCGAGAGTACGTCGTGGCGGCAGATGTGAGGTACAACAAGAGAGAGAGAGAACGAGGAACGAGAGAGGAGAAAGGAGAGAAGCAACAAGAAGCTATGCGTATACACCAGAGGAGGACCGGCTTGGTACTTAAAGATGGGCAGCCAAGCCCGAGACCGTCCACGCTCAAAGGAAGAGGCCGCTCCACATGGGACTGGGCGGGCTAGATTCCGGGACCAGACGAGAAAAAAGCTTCTGATAGAGGGGAAGCAGGCCTGGTCGTGCTCATCCTTGCTGTTTTGGTCAAGAGGACGACCGGACCACGGACTACGATGTGTGGACTTGTCTGCGAGGTCGACCTCTGAAGAGGAGAGGGAGTCTCGCCAGAGAAAAAGAGACGGGTGACGAGGTCGCCGCTTGCCAAGGGCCAGGATCGAGAGGCGGCGCTGCGATTGGTCACTGCTAGTGTAAGTCGTTGGCGTGGTTTTGTTTTTCGGTTTTTGTTTTTCGGTCGTCCGTTTTTCTTCTTTTCCTCTTCACTTTTCCTTGATTCCAGCTCTCGAGCACCTCCACAGCCTCCACGCCTCCACGGCCTCCACCACTCCCCGCCCCCGGACTAAGCGGAGCACCGCCAGATCGAGTCTGGCAGCTCCGGCCCTAGTTTTGTATCTGCTTTTTCTTCGTTTTCTTACAAGTGTTTTTCGTTTTTGAGCTTTTCAATTCCGTGTCTCTTGCGTCTTACGAAGCTTCAGAGAGTGCCTTTGATTCTGCTGTGGTTTTCCTTGCTCATTCTATCGCCTGCAACGGACCACTGCCCTCATCTGGCGCAATGATCGGCGTGGCCACCGGCAATGGCAAGTAGAAATTTGTCCAACCTACAGAGGAAATATACAGTGAAGAATGGTGGTGGTGGAGAGGTGCAACAACATTGTGGCGACGATGACGGCCGTGTGTCATGGAACAAGGAAGGCTTCTGTACGGATGTGGCACAGTCAACACCAAGACAGTGTAGAATTGGAAACGGCAGACAATATGGTGTCTTTCAGTGACTAGCAGTCCTGTTTCTTTTTTTGGTCTTTTCTTTATTCTTTTTCTTTTCTCACACGCTCGTCATCGTCATTTGTCGATTCCGCGATGGCCTCCTCCACCTTCTTCTCCGGCTTCGTCTTCCCACCTTCCCCTTCCCGCCTCTCCTTCCCCTCCTTTTCGGCTGTCGCATAGCTTCACATGTGAAACTGCAAACAGAGGCACGCCGTGCGCAGGACCTTTCTCGCGGCTCTTCCCATGACGAGCAAAAGGCAAAGGCGGCGTGCATTTCGCGCTACTGCAGCCAGCTTCTGCTCTACTGCAAGGCCATGCAGCCGGGGACAGCCGGGCTGTGGTGAATACGGGACACGAAAGGCAAGAAAGACAAGAAGGGCAAGCAGACAAAAGAGACGAGAAAAACAAATGGCAGAACACGAACGGCGTCAAATGGAGACAGTGTAGGTTGCGTAACTGGGCGACAATGTGCATCGAACTGTATTATTCTCTCACCAAAACGGAACGAGTTACGAGGGCAAACAGAGGAAACATGAAGTGGAAGAACCCATATCAGCCACCTTTTTCCAAATGCGTCTCGTTTCTTTACTTTTTTCTTTACTTTGTTCTTGTCTTTTGTCTTTTCTTGTTTCTTTCGACGTTTGTTCCTTGTCTTTCTATTGTCCTTTACGACGTCTTATCGTGAACTTGTCTCATTCCATTTTCCTCTTTTTCTTTGTCTTGGTGATCGGCGATCTCTCCGCATGCTGATCGGTGGACCTGCCTCTCCATCTCTTTCTCTCTCTTAACCTCATATCCTTTTATCGTGGTCCACATAGCACGGCCGAAAACGCAAGCTTCGGTGTCCCCTCGTCAGGGCTCGCTCGGAAACGAGCTCTGGTGGCAAGACAGGGTAAGACAAAGTCCTTCGAATGCCACCCCCCTGCTGCCCCTCTTCTGTAAATGTTGCGTCCTGGCCACTTTGCGTTTGTCCATGACAGAAGAAGCACATGCTTTTGCTTCTCGGCTGGGCCGGCCAATTGCACTACACTGTAACAAGTGTGGCGTTTTTAGGCTTTTTCGATCGTGTTGGGCTTCGCAACATACCCCTGCTTGAGTACCCGTTTGGCGGGAATCAAAACCAAGGCCAGTCTTGAAATGCCAAGGCAACGAGAACTGTCCCCCGCAAATGGCGCCCGGGGCTTGTCCAGAACTCTGGCTTTTTTTTGCAGCATCTGCGTCATGTGTCGTGTGCCGGTTGTCTTTCAAGCAGTACGAATAAGCGGATACACGATTTCAGTAAGAGGCGCCGTACGTTTCCGAGTTGGTCTCTCAAGCCATATACTTCTATTCAAATATACTCTTCCGAGGAGTTGTGTGGAAAGAGACACGAAGACGAACTGCAGCTGCACAATTCTTGCAGCTCCATTCTCGCAGCTACAGCTCTCCGGCTCTCCTGATTTACAGCGCCTCACACCACTTCTTTGCACCTTTAATGCAAGGCACCGTTCCCGGTGTGTAAAATGTGCGGCGGACGACAAAAGTGTGCCCGTATTTCCACCCACGGCCACGAATACGACATATTTTTGTAGGGTGTGGCTAGCATCTTGTAGGCGAGCGTATCTCACGCTCTCACTACCCAACAGCCAACCTCCGCTTTCGCCATGGGCTGACTGAAGCCCCTCTGCCTTTCCTGCCCACGCCATTGGCCCAGGACCAGCCAGCCTCTTCCCAGTTTTGCGCCTGGCCGAGCCAATCCCCTCGCAGCTTACCGCCTTTCTGTTGTGGTGCTCGGCAACGTGGTGACCAAGAGAGCCATGTGAAAGTCGAAGTCGCCATTCCAGTTCCCCCTCTTTGAGGACGGCAAAGTCTCGGTCGGCGCATTGCTATTCTGAACTCCTGGGTTGCGATGCACGATGCTTTCGTCATACAACATGAAATAGGAAAGGAAACAAAGTGCCTGGGCTATTCCCGGGAGCGGAGTAGAATAAAGCATAAATTCACCTCCGTCGTGTCTGTTCCGTATTTTCCATCCTCTGTCCTCTTGGCGTCGTCTTCAAAGTGGCTCAGCCCTGGGAGGAAGGCAGCATTCCAGTGTGAACCCAGCGGGAAGGTCCAGTGGGATCCCGTCAAACGAAAATCCGACTATCATCACTCGAAATCAACAAGATCAACATCCAGACAAACAGAGCCGCGATCGATCACCACGCTGGCCACTGGGCCCAGACTACCCGCCCTGCCGCCCATGTCTGAGTTTATTTGCGTTGAATGTCGCGGACAACACAACACAACAAAACACAACACAGCATCCATCCTGGCGGCCGTCTTTCCCTTTCCCCTGCCCGTACTCATCGTAAATCCACATCAAAACAAAGTGCAAACATAACTTGACAACACCCAAAACCGCCCAGTTTGGCAGGTCATTCAATGGTCTGCGGGGTGCGTGCCAAATTGTTACAACTGACTGCAATTGGTTAGGTTTGGCTGCTTTGACTCACTTGTAGCGCCCTTTGGTGTCCATTCGGGTGCCTTTTCTGGGGCGGCGCTTGGTTCCTGACCAAATGCTAATCTTAAATGTCGACGAGACCGTTGTTTAGACTGCTTTCACTGGTCCATGCTTCTCGGGTCGTTTTCTGTCGACTTGACGAGCACACGATCTCTTGGGAGGCACTGCAAAGACACTGCCATGGTACGGAGTAAGCCTTGTGAGCTTCCTTCTAAAACAACGCCCTCTCGCCCCTTTCTTCCCTGTTTCCTTGCTGCTCGGAAGCAAAACTCGGACTCGCAAAAGTCCGGAGGAGTGATATTACGTCGACACCTGTCACACACCAAGGAACTAGGACGTGACGGTGCTAGGACGGATGCCTCTTCGTGTTCGGCCTCTCGGGGCATGTCTCTGGCAAGATAATTTTAATTTCCCCAGACTCCAGACTGGGTAGGTCGCAACGAGCCAAAGAGGACCGTTTGCAAGCGTTGTTTGCAAGCGTTGTTTGCAAGCGATGCAGGGTTGTACGAAGCAGACGCGGGGAAGAGCACGACGTGGATGAAGATGGCACTGCCCGGCGGCTGGCGTCGACAGACCGTAGCCGTCGCCAGGGTCGCTGCGAGGAATGCAGAATTCATAAGTATGCTGGCGTTCCACCAGGTTGGACCACATCTGTTTTGTTCTTTACTCTTGTCGTGGACCAGACATCACCATCCCGTCTGACCTTTCACAACACACATATACATACACCACACAAAGGCACCATGGTAAGCCGCATCTCACCAGCCCGTGCAGGCGCGCTCGCCCTCGGCCTTGCTGCCGCGCTCTTTGCACCCCCGATCCTCGCCCAGGATGCGCCGCCCGCCTGCCCGGCTCCCCTGCCCGTCGGCCCTAGCGGCACCGCTTTCTACACACCGCCGGACTCGCTGCCCGACAGCGACCACGGCTCCATCGTCTGGTACCGCGGATACACCGACGGCGTCTCCGCCATTGCTGGCGGCACCAACATTTTGCTGCTGTACACCCAGGAGGGCGTCCACGGCAACACCGTGGCCACGTCGGGCTCCATTGTCATCCCCGACGGCGACGCGCCAGACGGCGGCTGGCCGGTCGTCACCTGGGCCCACGGCACCACCGGCATCGCCGACCAGTGCGCGCCCACCATCAACGACCCGCCCTCGGACGCCGACACGCGCGACAAGCTGCTGGGCGGCTGGGTCCGCAAAGGGTATGCGGTTGTGCGCACCGACTACGAGGGCCTGGGTACGCCCGGCGACCACCCGTACCTCATCGGGCCCTCCGAGGGCCGCGCCGTGCTCGACATGGTGCGCGCCGCGCGCCAGTTTGACGCGCGCATCAGCGCGCGCGTCGTCATCGCGGGTCACTCGCAGGGCGGGCACGCGGCGCTCTGGGCGGCGTCCCTGGCGCCCGCGTACACGCCCGAGCTCGACGTGCGCGCCACGATCGCCTTTGCGCCCGCCAACAGCCTCGAGTCCGAGGTCCCGCTGCTCAACGCCGTCGGCAACACCACCGCGCTCTCCGGCACCGTCGCCCTCATCGTGCGCGGCCTCAGCATCGCCAACGCCTCCCTCGACGTCGTCGACATCATGACCCCCGACGCCGCCGCCCTCTACCCGCAGACCCTCACCGTGTGCTCGGCCGCCCTCGACGATCCCACGTCCTTTGGCGGCCTCGGCGCCAACGACCTCGTCCAGGCCCACGCGCGCCTCACCGACGTCCTGGCCCAGCTCAAGGACAACGACCCGACCTACCTGACGGGCATCCCCCAGCCCGTCCTCGTCCTGCAGGGCTCCGCCGACACCACCGTCTTCCCCTTTACGACGGCCGCCATGGTCAAGAACCTGAAAGCCGGCGGCGTCGACATTGTCGAGCAGGTCTACACCGGCGCCACGCACATGACCGTCATTGACGCCGCCATGGCCAACGCCACCGACTACCTCGTCAGTGTGCTGAGCGCGTAGTTGTGTTTGATATGAAAATGGAGCGGTTTTGTTGCATGTTTTAAATGAATAATCTAATTTTTAATAAATTAACAAAATTCACTGGAACAAATGTATCTTGAAAAACTGCCATTTGTAAATTGAAAACTAAAAATTCGACGTACCATTAATATGTTTACTGTTGCAAACAAGCATTCCCGCTAGGCAGAAAAATGTGTATTTCGTAGACGAATAACACGAACAAACAACTGGAACCTGGTGGTACGGTGATGAGCCATCTCGAAAATGACTAAGCACTGCCTATGTCCCACTTTTTCAAGGTCACTGAAGCTTGGAGCTTCACCGCGTTTCAGGGGACATGTTATCGCGATACAGCATTCACGAATTTGCAACATCACATCGTTGTCGACACCTCGACCACACGACCCATGTGGTCTACACGCAATCGACCATGTCGCGAAGATCCGTGAAAGGAGAATACATTGAGACGGTAAGTTACCTGTCTCTTTCATAGCGAGCTGCCTCCCGCCTAACACTCCCCAGGACACCGGCAACAAAGTCTCCCGCAAGGCCACGCTCGTCGGCACGCAAAACATTATCCTCGGCGGCAAGAGCGTCATCCAGCAGGATGTCATGATCCGGGGCGATCTTGTACGGTCCCTGCCGGCCTCGGCGTCGGGCGGCAGTGGCGGCGGCAGTGGCGGTACCAGCAGCGGCAGCGCTGCGGCCGGCGGCAGCACGGCCATCTCCATTGGGCGCTACTGCTTCCTGAGCCGCGGCTGCTGCCTGCGGCCCCCCGGCCGCCTGTGGAAGGGCGTCTTCTCCCACATGCCCCTGCGCATGGGCGACCACGTCTTTGTCGGCCCCGGCACCACCGTCATGGCCGCCTCCATCGGCAGCCACGTCCACCTCGGCGCCAACGTCGTCGTCGGCGACTTTGCCATCATCAAGGACTACGTGCGCGTGCTCGACGGCACCGTCGTCCCGCCCAACATGGTCATTGCGAGCTTCAGCATCGTGGCCGGCCAGCCGGCGCGCGTCGTGGGGGAGCTGCCCGAGGGCGGCACGGAGGCCTTTGAGCTGCGGGAGCTGTACAAGACGGTGGGCAACAATCCACAGCTGATGCAAGCGTAGGTGGGGGTGGGCTGGTGTGGGAGAGGGCAACGACGGGATACGGAGAAACGGAAGCGGCACGCGTCGAGATACGACGGCAGAGCCACAAGGCTCTCGCCAACACACGAGCAAGACCGCTAGCATACACGGACACTGCATCGATAGAAACGAAAGATACCCATGCTCCTACATTCATTTCCCCGTCTGTGCACGCGCGCTCATGGGTGATTTTTGGAAGCCACGAAAACGGTCGCAACGTGACCATACCAGACAGGAAGGAAATCAATTTCTCCGAACGAATGTCGTTGGTGGAAACAGCTCGTGATTGATCAGACTCAACTTTGTCGTTTGTCGTCTGGCTGTCGGCAAGTATCAGTCTCTCGCGCGCACATGGCACTTTGGAAAGTTGGGAAGACGACTGACAAGCTTTAGATGGACAGCAAGGTGCAGTGACAGTTAACAAAATACGGAGTGCAAAGACGCACCAATCACAGCCACAGCCCGCCCGGAAAACATCCGCTTTGATTGATCTCCAGATTGCCGTCCAGATTAAGCCGCCTCCGTTGCCCAAAGCGTCTCCCATGCCAGCAGCTTACTCGCTCACGGCCACTTTATCCAGAGAGTGGTCCATATTAGCAGCATTAAGGAGGTCTCTGTTTTGCAGCTTTTGCGGTGTTATTGCAGTCAGCCTGGGTCTTGCCCCCTTGTCCATTCTTATTTCTTATCCTGTCTTGTCTTTTCTTGTCCTATTTATTTTTATCGCTTTTCGACTTGTCGCGTTCGCTGTGGAGCCTTGCCCCCATACCCACATCCCGTTCGGCATCTCCAGATGTCGGCAGTCGAGGATGGGCCTAGGAGAAATAATGGTAACCGAGTCTGGGGCAGCGGAAGCGACGTACAACGATGCCCTTTCGACGTCCAATGACGCCTGATTGATTCCGGGGACGACTTGTCGTCTGAACATCGCTTGCCGTTCGCAGAGGCTCATTTTGTTCTTTTAAGCCTGCGCGCTCCGCCCAGAGGTCCTTCATTTCGGCTTCCCTTCCTCTACTGTTCTTCTCTTGTTGTTCTTCCTTCATTGTCTCCACAGCCAGTCCTCGTTGTTTTGTTCGTCCTCTCCCATCACAAGGCAACTGTTCACATTCGCGATCGTATCCCTACATCGTCACCATGTTGAGAAACACTGCTCTCTTGGCCCTGGCGGCGATGGCCGAGGCCGCGCCCCAGTTCGGCGGTGGATTTGGTGGCTTCGGCGGCGGCGGCGGCGGCGGCGGTGGTGGCGGCACCACGATGCTGCGCTTCGGCTGCACGCAGACCGTCATCGACCGCCTCGACCCTCTCGTCAACCCCGGCCAGCTGCCCTCGCCCCATGTGCACCAGGTTGTCGGTGGCAACGCCTTCAACGCCACGATGCCCTCGACGGACATTTCCAAGCTGGCCACGTGCACGTCGTGCCAGTTCTCGGAAGACTTTAGCAACTACTGGACGGCCAACCTGTACTTCAAGGCGCGCAACGGCTCGCTGATCCGCGTCAAGCAGGGCGACGCCGCGCTGCAGTTCAACGACAAGTTCAGCAACCAGATCAACGGCGGCGTGCTGGTGTACTACGTCTCGGCGGCGCCCGGCAAGATCACGGCCTTCAAGCCCGGCTTCCGCATGCTCGTCGGTGACGCCGGCCGCAAGACGCCACTGCCCGCCAGCATGAAGATGCAAAACTGCTTCCGCTGCTACACGGGGCCCAACTTTGGCGGCGACACCGCGGCGCCCTGCGCCGGCGGCGCCATCGACTCGACCGAGTTCCCGCAGAAGAAGTGCTACGGCGTGCGCTCCAACATCCTCTTCCCCACCTGCTGGGACGGCAAGAACCTGGACACGCCCAACCACCAGGACCACGTGGCGTACCCGACGTCCGGCCCCGCGTCGTTCCTCAGCCTCGGCGGCAGCTGCCCGTCCACGCACCCCGTGCGCATCCCCCAGATCATGCTCGAGGTCGTCTGGAAGACGGACGAGTTCAACGACCAGAGCATCTGGCCCGCCGACGGCAAGCCGTTTGTCTTCTCCGACGGCGACAAGATGGGCTACGCGCAGCACGCCGACTACGTCTTTGGCTGGAAGGACGACTCGCTGCAAAAGGCCATGGACACGGGCGGCTGCATGGGCGCGCGCTGCGGCTCGCTCAAGTACCAGACGATTGACCAGGCGAAGGCGTGCACGGTGAAGAACATGGTCAAGGAGAACGTCGACGGCTGGATCTCGGGGCTGCCGGGCGACGACAGCATGAGCATGAAGAACTAAGCGTCCGTCGGGCATAGGGAAAGATGGTTGAAGCGAGTCTTGGGTCGTTGTCTGGTTTGCTTGCCTGGTCTGTTTAGTTGGTCTGACTACGTGATAGGCCCTCTTGTACCTGCTGTTGTTACTGTCGTGCATTTTGCAGAGCTACTAGAAGACGGCGGTGGACCTCCATTTTGTAATTACTGTGAGACGTTGTTGTCTTCTCTCAAGGCACACACGTCTCGCCGTGCTTGTCTACCGTAGTTCAGAGATGTCTGTCTTCAACATTCGTTTTAGTTTCTTTTCTCGTCAATTTAATTATCACAATATGGTCACTTGCATGTTGACATGTGAATTTGGGAGATAGTGGCTTGCGCAAAATCAATTGTTGTCAATCGAGCAAAACAACAAAACAAAAGCGCGACAAAACATTGGCACTCACCGGTTCACTTGGCCCGCGGCCGTGGACAGAGGGACGTTCTTCCTCACGACTTCGGTCAAAGCCGCTACGACTCCCGGCCGCTTGGCCAACTCAAAATATGGCAGCAACAAGTCTGTCATCGTATGGGGGCACTCGCCTGCCAAGTTATCGACGGCCACGCCGACCAGCGGCGCATACACTCGTGAAATGTCTGTCCACAGTTGGCAGAGAAAGGAAGTACTGTGAAGATCCTGGTCGTCCACACCACGGGCCGCCTGCAGACTCGCAATGTATTGAAAAATGGACATGCCGTTGGCAATGGCAGTGTGTGTCAACGGGCAGCCTTGCAACTCTGCCGGCGCTTGCCAGTGGAACAGGGCGTGTCTTTGCGCCCCTGCAAAAATGTTGTCCTCAGTCCACACCGCTCGCAGATACGCCATATCACCGCCCAGCGCCTCGAAGCGGTACCCGACCGCCTGCAGCCGCCGACCTAGCGCCTGCATGTGCTGGTACATCCGGTGGCGCAGGTCGGCGCCGCCCATCTCCGTCAAGGTCACGGCGCCTGTGCCCACCAGATGCACCAGAAACTCGAGCGCCACGCGCTGGTTCTGCTGGTCCACACTGACCACGCCGTATTCACGCTCGCACTGCGTCGTGAGACGCGCCACATCCAGCAGCAGGAGAAGCCGCGCAAAGATGCTGTTCTCTGGCGCGCCGGCCGAGTAGCCGTAGAGTGCGCCGATGCAGCAGTTGTCGGTGATGGCGAGCGAGAAGGACATGATGGTGGGAAAAACTGCCCGTGTTTGTGTCCAGTGTTTGTGTGTGAGAAGAAACGGAAAAGAAAAGTTCACTACGAAAGCAATTTATTTAAATAGACATGATGCTGTTCCTGGTCATTGTTCTTCTCGTTGTTGACATTTGTTCACGTTATGTTTGGATGTTGTTTCATCTGATACGGTGTAGTGGCTTTAGTGGAGAGAGACCGCTGCAACTTTGATTTTCAGTGCATTGTCACTCCGTACTGAACTGCCCTTTTGTTATCAAAACAAAGAATCTGGTCAACCAGACAAAGCGGCCGTTTACGTCCACCCCGCTCTTTTCTACAACTGTCACGGACAAAATAAAGCGAAATATGGACTGAATTTGTATGTACTGGGAAAAACTAACAAAACAGTTGAATTTTGGCACGACGAGAATGTCACATAACCACACCACAAAGCTCACCACAAAGCTCACCACAAAGCTCACCAAACACCAAACAACCTCACTCCCCGTTCTCTTGACCCCTTCATGCCAGCAGCTTCTGGATAAACGCCGCGGCCTTTTGGCCGTAAATGCTGACGTACTGCTGGTGATGATTGGCGTCGTTGCCGTTGCAGCTGGTCGGTTAGCAACAAAGTCTGGACACAATAATTAGCATGGCCGGGTTCAACCTACCAGTACGGATCTTGCGAGTCGCAGTACGACTGGATGATTGACGGGCTGCCCGGCGAGCACTGGAACCCGCTCTGCCGCGCTGCGAAGCCGTGGTTCGTGCACGTGCCCACATTGTACGGCAGGCCGGCCGTGTTGTGCGGGTCGCCCATGAAAATCGCCGCCTTGACGGCCTTGAGCGCCGCGCCCGTCAGCGTCGCGCCGGCGCCGCCGCACAGCGCATTGTCCATGATCTGGCCGCCCTGTGAGTAGCCGATGAGCACAATCTTGGTGTCCGGGCACTGCGTGTTGAGGGACGTCACCGCCTTGACGACGGCCGCCGTGCCCTGCGACGCCGAGCTGTCGTAGCTGGCGCCGCCGCAGCTGCTCTGGCCACCGCAGGCCGGGTAGACAATGGCCTCGGACGTGGCGCCGCTGTTGGCCCGGACGACCATGTCGACGAGGCCCTTGGAGGTGCCGTAGCCGGCGGGCGCTGTGGTCTCGCGGGCGGCGAAGATGTGGACAGGCGGGCAGGCGAGGGGCGAGGCACCGGCCAGGCCGGCAGCCAGGACGGGCAGGGCAGCGGTGAGCTTCATGTTGGTGGTGTGTGGTGGGTGATGCGTGAGAACGGTGATGAGTGAGTTGTGATTGCTGGCTGGTGGTAGAGATGCCTTGGACGATGGATGATGAGTGATTACGAAAAAAAGACGTCAAGGAAAGAGTGACGTGACTGACGCATTTATACGACAAACGATGATTCTTGCAGCAATTGCACTAAGCATGACTTTTCTCAATCTGTCCAGGTCGAATCATGCCGATCGGGGGGCTGCGGTGCCCATTACTCGCCAACCCCTTTGAGATGATCAATATCAAACGATGGAACCAGGGAAGCTTTTCCCGAGCGGTCCGTATTGGAGATAAAAATACGACATAGGACAAAAGGAGATCTTGTGGTTGGCATGAAATTAGGAGCATATATCATTCATGGACGTAAGGAAGGCAGGATGAGCCGTGAGAAGGTCTGTGTTTTGTTTTCTGGAAGTCAGTATAATTTATGGATTTTCTCCGCGGGACGTTGCACTGTATCCATTTTTGGACTTGCGTCCATCTTGGCCAAAAGGAGAAGTATGGAGAATGAACAGACAATATGTGTTACCTACATTGAAAGAATGAAAAGTATGGGGTAGATATTTGGTAGATATTTAGTAGATATTTGGTACTTTTACGAATAAAGCTTTGGTAACGCCTCCAGGCGATATTGAGAGTCATGGGGCCTCAGATCTCCAACCTGACGCAGCCTTGACCTTATCATCTATTCCCATTTCAGCTGCTCAAATATGCAGATATCCTTGCTACCGTCATTACTCTACGCCACGTTCGTCACTTTTACTCCATTGGGCGATCGCCCCCGAGATCTTCTTCTCCCCCGCCGGCTGAACGTCGTACATCTCGGAACTTTATTGCAATCCACACGGATAAAAGGCAAAATGCCGTGGGCCGTTGTGGATTGCTTTGGCTCATGGCTAAGTTGAAAATAGACAAAAAAAAAAAAACGTAAACAAAAGCAAACAACGGAACGTGATGCTCCAGATCGTAGATCGGCCGGGAGTCAGGTTGCGGGGTGCAGAGTACAGGGTGCTATCAAGCCCAAGCCGGATAAAAGGGGTAAATACGGTACGTGAGATTAGATCGGATGTACGACAGATGCTGTAGTTTATCTAAGCGCATCCTCACTGTAATTCCATGTGGTCCGTTCTTTCAAAATGCTATTTTCTTACTATGTCGAGTCATTCGTATTGCTTTTATTCTCGTCATCTGGTCACCAGTGCATATTGAATAAGTTTGGCGTTTTGTATTGAGCGAACAAAAAGAGATTTTAAATAAAAAATTATCGACGAAATTTACACAAAAAGACGAAGACAGGAAATGTCCGAATTAAAGGGCCTCGGTTGTAAATAATCATGGATTGAAGTAAAAGAGTAGAAACCAATTATGAAGACGAGACAATAGTCATCCATTTCTGCAATCTTGTATGGCAAACAGCCGTGTCGTAAAAAAAAAGAATGAAGCGTGCTTATAAGCACAAAAATGCGACCTCCGGGAGTCGAACCCGAACCTTCGGTATGGAAAACCGAAATCCTAGCCGTTAGACCAAGGACGCTAGCGTCTGAATTGTCAATTCGACCAGAAAGCACGCTTATGTAGGACGGTCTGTAGCCCAGCGATGTCACACTACTAACAACCACTAACACCCCAATTGGGAAGTCGCAGTCCAATGACAGCACATCAGCAACGCCGTATGTCGACAAGATGCGTTTCCCGGTTTGCATTTGGTAAATGCCCGATGGTCATTTAGTCCGCATGGGATATTCTCCTACAGAGACATCCCGAAAACGTGTCGAGCTGCGACAGTATCCTTGCCGTGCACCGCAGCCGTGCAATTTACTGAGCTGTCGGCTTTTGTGATGTCCGATTTACCCACTGAATTGACAAAGGCACAAAACAGGATGCCAGAAAAACCAGCCAACAGAGGCAAAATGAGAATCAAATGAGAACAAAATGAGGGGTTGGTGTCACGGACTTTACGTTTATCCACGATCTGTCTTCCTACTGTCGTCTGCCAACAGAGGGTATATCTGGTGCAAGCGATGCCTTTGACGGATGCTCACGTTTGCAAGTGCATCTCTTTGTAGTCTGTAGACCTTCAACAAACAGGATCAACGAATCGTTGCTATTGATCGTCACAAAACACTGCAGAAATGGTCTCCTTTCACCTCCTGGGCCTCACACTGGCCGCCTTGGCCGGCCAGGCTGTAGCCGACTGCTCCCGCGACACGCTGCAGGCCGCCGCCGATGCCTACCTCGCCGCGCAGGAGGCCGGCGCGATTGCCGGCAGCGCCTTTCAGAAGCTGCTGGACCCGGCCGTGACCTACCGCCAGAACAACAAGGCCTCCAGCGCGAGTGCCGGCATCTGGAGCAAGGCCCTGAAGCTCGACCACAACCGCACGACGCTCGACACGACGCAGTGCGCCTCGTACACGGAGCTCGTGTCGACGGCTGGTCCCTACGTCGTCGGCGTGCAGCTGCGGCACGCGTCGGCCACCGACGCGGCGTCGCCCATCAACTCGGTGGATGCCATCGTGGCCACGACGGGCGACTGGGCGTTCAACGCGGCCAAGACGCTCAGCTACATTGCGACGGAGGACTGGGGCACGCTGGCGGCTGCGGACCGCAGCCCGCGGGCGGTGCTGCAGGCCGCGGCCGACGCGTACCTCGACATGTGGAGCAACTCGACGGCCATCAACGCGGTGCCGTGGGGCTCGCCGTGCGCGCGCACCGAGGGGTCGATGCACTTCAGCCCGTCGTGCACGGTGGGCGTGCCAACGTCCGGCTCGGCGTCTGCCAAGATCACGCAGCGGCGGTACGTGATTGACGAGACGGTGGGGTCCGCGGACGTGTTTTGCTCGTTTGCCGGGGCGCTGCCGGACAGCCACGAGTTCCGGCTGATTGGGGGCAAGGTGCGGCTGGTGCATACGATTACGGTGTAGGGGTGCGGAGCGAAGGGTGCGTGGCTGGTAGAGTGTACTCTGCAGAGAAACAATCCGTTGGAATCCGTTGGTGGAATTTAAAATGTCAGATTTAATTTAGCACTTTGCTGTTTTGTGTACCTGAATGTGCCGTGTCCGTCTGTCGACCTGTCGATCGTTGGCTGGTTCCTGACCAAGTGAGGGGAAACAGGCACAAACATTACACGAGATGAAGTAAGGACCGACCTCAGGCTGATTTGTGGTGGCGCAACGTTTACGAGCGCGCTTTTGTACACCGCTCTTGGCCCGATGTGTGTTGCTCGCCAAAGCCCTCGCCTACTGTCGTCGCCAAAGGCAGCCTGAACTGCCTGGACACTTAGGACCCCCAGACGAAGTCCGTAAAATGCCTAATACCGCTGACAGCGCAAAGAGAGGGGAAAGACAGGTCCAGCCGTGCACGGGACATGCAAATGGTCCGGGGATCACGCAAGAGGAGTGGATGGCCTGTGGATGTCCTGTGGAGATGCCCAGAGGTTCCAGAGGCTTCAACTCGGCATGAAGTATTTATTATGGACCCAAGTGGCGCCCGTCTTTGCATGCCAGGACGTTGACCCAAGACCGCTGACCACCAAAAACGTCCGTCCACTTCCCCGACATGCGCTCCACCCTGTTTCTTGCCCTGCCCGGCCTCGCCGGCCTGGCCTTGGCTGTCCGCCGAGACGGCGTGCCCGCCCCGGCTGCCGACGGCCGCTACACCATCACGGCAGACGGCATCAAGGCGCAGTTTATCCCGTACGGCGCGACGCTGACCAACCTGTGGGTCAAGGACCGTCACGGGAACGATACGGATGTGGTGCTGGGGTACGATGATGCAGCGTATTACCGTGGGTGCCCCCGTCGTTATTCCCTGTTCACCCTCATTACTTGTTGACGTCTGCCACTCCCCCGTCGGCTTTGGCCGCGTGTGTCGCTAATGATTGTATGCGTGTAGCCAAGGACCCCGGCCACCCGGTCTACAACTCCATCCCCGGCCGCTACGTCTCCCGCATCGGCAACGCTACCTACACCCTGGACGGCAAAACCTACGCCACCGAGAAAAACGACGGCGCCAACACGCTGCACAGCGGCACCAACAACTGGTCGTACCGCGTGTGGAACGTCACGGCCGTCGGCGCCTCGTCCATTACGTTTGCCATCTACGACAAGGCCGGGTCGGAGCAGGGCCTGCCGGGCGACGTGACGGCCAACGTGACGTACACGCTGACCGCCGGGCGGCTGGGCATTGTCATGTGGGCGTCGGCGGACGCGCGCACGCCGCTGATGCTGACCCACCACACGTACTTCAACCTGGACGCCTACAAGAACACGGCGTCGCCCAAGATCTGGGACCACACGCTGTACCTGCCCTACTCGCAGCGCTACCTCGAGGGCGACGACGGCGCCGTGCCGACGGGCCGCATCCTGACGGCCGCCCCCGGGGCCGTCAACGACTTTGCGTCGGCGGCCAACCTGACGCTGGGACACGCGCAGGCGGACCCCAAGTTTGCGGGCAACTGCGGCGGCGGCGGGCAGTGCGAGGGCTACAACGGCTACTTTTTGGCCGAGAACGTGCCCTCGGGTGACAGCGTGGTGGCACGTCTAGCGGCGCCGTTCGCCGGCATTGCGGCCGAGCTGCGGACCAACCAGCCCGGCGTGACGGTGTACACGTGCAACTGGATGGACGGCACCGCGCCGCTCAAGAGCACCCAGGGCACGGCCAACGTCACCAAGGTCGGGCGCAGCTCGTGCGTCGCCATTGAAGCGCACGACTACCCGAACGCCATCAACCAGTAGGTTACCGCCCGCACATCGCTTGCCTGCTCACAGAGTAAATGATGACCGCTAACGAGACGCAGCCCCGAATGGAACCGCACAAAGTATGAGATTGCCAACCCCGGCACGCCGTACTTTTGGAACAGCTCGTGGACGTTTAGCACGTTCAAGTGAAAGGTTGACAGTCCATCCATGTATCTATCGTTAGCCAGTACAAAATACGTTTGTTTGTGTGCAATGCCCTGTCTCGTTGTCCGTCTTGCCATCAACCCATCAGGGACAGAATCTCCTTGATCTCGTTGCGTGTCTGCTCGACAATGGCTCCTGCATCGTCCACGCTCCGCACCAGCCCGACACTCGCGCTCACGTACGTCGCCGTGCGGCCCTCGGGGCCCCAGGCGGCCGCACCGCCGGCCTGGACCGCCGCGTCGTGGCGCGCTTGTAGCTCGTCAAACGGCACGCCCGCTTCGTGGTCCGCCCAGCTTTGGTTGAGCAGCCCGCGCGGGCTGAACTCGGCCGGCCACCCAAAGGTCCCCCGCAGGTGGTTGTAGAGCTGCGTCCGTCCCGTGTGTGCGGCGCCGTCTGTCGCCCGTAGCACCTCGGCCTGGTACGCCGGGTCGACGCGCGCCTCGGAGGCCGCCAAGAACCGCGTGCCCATGGCGACGGCCGCGGCGCCCAGGCCCAGCGCCGCGACGGCACCGCGCCCGTCGGCAATGCCGCCGGCGCCCACCAGCGGGAGGGGCGTGCTGTTTGTGCTGTTTGTGTTATTTGTGTTGTCGTGGAGCGCGTCGGCCACCTCGGGTAGCAGCGACACCAGCCCAATGCCGTCGCTCGCGCGGCCGTGCCCGCCGGCCTCGGCGCCCTGCAGCACCAGCGCGTCCGCGCCCGACGGGTGCGCCGCGGCCACGGCTTCCTGGAGGGTGCCGACCTGCACCCAGACCTGCGTGCCCGGCGAGGCCGCGCGGAGCGCCGCCGTCCAGGTGTCCAGCTGGGCCTGGCCGTCGCGCGGCGCAAAGAGCCAGACGGCACAGGGGCGGTGGGTGCGGACGGCCGCCGTGGCGCTGTCGAGGTCACCGTTCCAGACCTGGAAGCCGACGCCAATGGGCAGAAGCGACGGCGTCGGTGTTGTTGCCGCGGCCGCCTTCAAAGGCGTCTCCTTGAGCAGCTTCGTGGCCTCTGCCAGATCCGTCGAGGACGCTTCCGGCGTCGTGCCCGGCCCAATAAACCCGAGCCCACCCGCCCGTGACACCGCCACCGCCATGGCTGGCCCCGAAAACACGCGCATGGGTGCGCCAATGAGTAGTGGCGATGTTGTCCAGGGGAACAGCTCGGCCAGCCGCTTGCGGTGCTCGACGGCACGGCGGGTTGCTTGCAGAGGAAGGGACATGGTCAGAAGCTGGCGCTGCGACAAGCGAGTCTGACGAATGAGCGTAAAGGAGGTGAGGGGAGTGGGGAGTGTGCCGTGGTCGAGGATGACGAGAATGGGAGGGATGGAGGGGGTTTCGATGTCAACTGCCGGATGGAGAGATGATGCTAGCCACGGTGATCCCAGCGGTTAGATGGTTTGGCGTCAATGGGCGAGCTCGTGACTGTGACTGCTGTCCACTGATACCGGTACAGATAGCATGCCATCTGTGTCGTACGGGGAGGTTCCGCTCCCTTGGCACACTTGTAGCCGGAACGTGCAGAGGTGGCGGCCGCGGAGAAGGCTACGCCTGTTTGCCGTTTCGGCCACTAAAAGGTGCAGTAGTGACTGCAAATGACGTCGTGTCGCCGCTTCGGCGTCCGCCCAGCGGGGCGTAATGATCCACTAAGACAGCCTACTAAGAAGGTTCAGTAGGCAGGCCCTATCCACTAGAAATCCACTAAAACGTCTACTGCATATTCACTCAGAGCGTCCACAGCGCAGGCCGCTGCCCCACTGAATTAGCATGTAAGACGGGATTTGTCCATCAGCATGTCCTGCACCTCACCTGGGCCCCTGGCCTGTTCCACTCTGTGACACATAGCCGAGTTGTGACTCGTCCGTGACCATTGGATGTCCAACGCCCTTGGAGAGACGAGCACCGAGCAACAACCAAAATAAGCTTGGCCGTCTGTTTGGTATGGACCCGCCTGCTTGGCTTGCTTGGCCTGCTTGGCAGTTTGCAGCCTGGCCCGTCCCCGTCCGGCGTTTACCAATCGTGCATTTCTCCCTTTTGGGCAGTTCGAAGCCGTGGTCACGCTGCCCGTTTGCTGATGTTGTTCCTTTTTATTTGAATGACTACGAAACGAGGCAGTTTCTGAGATCCAGCATATCCCGTACGGGATTTGAAGAGGTCGATGTCTGAATGGAGCAGCCGCAGTTGATACGGAATGTCTGTGTTAAAAGGACCGGTCCTGTCCTGGGCTGTCTGTCTGTCTCAAAGCAACGAGTTGCCTTCACCGTCGTCAACACCCGTCTCTGCATCTGCCAGCACGCATAAACCATGTATCAAAAGACTGAATACGCCGAGACCAGCCTGGTCGCCCTGCGCCAGCTGATCCGCGACAACTCCTTGGGCCAAATCACCACGGCCATCGCCGCCGATGGCTTCCCTCTGATTCAAAGCACCCACATCCCCTGGATCGTCGCCGTCGATGATGAGGCCAGCGAGACCGACAAGGGCCGCCTGCTCGGCCACATGGCCAAGAGCAACCCGCAAGTCAAGGCCATGATCCAGTCCGTCGAGGGCCAGCCGACCGACGTGCCGGGCGTCTCGGTCCTGAAAGACGAGGTGCTGGTCGTCTTCACATCCAATGTCCAGCATTACGTGACGCCCAAGTTCTACACCGAGTCCAAGCCCACCACCGCCAAGGTCGTCCCCACCTGGAACTACGCCACCGTCCACGTCCGCGGCAAGGCCACCATCTACGTCGGCGGCGGGCCCCCCGCGGCGGCGTCCACCAATGCGGCCGCCAACGCCTACCTTGAAAAGCAGCTCGACCTCTTGTCCGAGCACGGCGAGCGGGCCCTCATGGACTACACCGGCGAGGGCGGCCGCCCGGAGCCGTGGAAGGTCGCCGACGCGCCTACCAACTACCTCGACATCATGCGCAAGAGCATCATTGGCATCGAAATCGAAATCACCGAGCTCGTGGGCAAGGTCAAGATGAGCCAGGAGATGCGCGCCGGCGACCGCGCCGGCGTCATCAAGGGCTTTGGCCAGCTGGGCACCGACATTGGCAACGCCATGTCGGCACTGGTCGATGAGAAGGACAAGGCCATGACGGCTGCCAAAGCGGCCAAGGCCGCAGGCGGTGCTGCGGCAGGTGAGGCTTGAGGGCGAAGGCCATGCACAGCAAAAAACGAATGTCTCCCATCAATTCAAGATTTTCTTGGCATGATACAAAAACACAGAATATTCCTTCCCCTGCTGTGTCTCCCTATTTGCAAAGATTTTATTGTGTACAATAGCAATGCCATAGGAACAATGCTGAACGTGATGCAACATATTGTCGCTTGGTAAAGATTGACTTTTGGGATTGTCGAATAACAGTTCGGGGTTAACAACACAGTCGTGGTAATGCAGCCCCACTTTTGTTGGTTGTGTCTTCCCCATATAAGTCTGAAACAAACTACCGGCTTCCAGGGAACAACTCCGGGTGGTCTAGTTGGTTTATGGCATCGGACTGTAATTGTTACTCAATCTAAATCCGAGAGTCGGGCGTTCGATTCGCCCCCTGGAGATATTTTTGGCTTCCTATGGGTTTTTTTTAACATCTCATTCCAGACTGGAACTTGAAGAAACAAAGCCTCCGTCTTGTTTTTTTTTTATTGCTAGAACTCGGTTACGGATATTGTTCGCTGAAAAAATACAGCTCGAATTTGTGCCGTAACAACAAACCTGCCATTTATTTGGCGGGCCATCGCACGGTACTTTGCTGGTGGAAAACACTGCTAAAACTGCCGAATAATAGGGAACAAATCGGTATTGCCTTCTATCAACACAACAAGACGAAATTGAAGCTTAACCGGCATGGTCACGACGGTTAAATCATGTAGTCAGCGCCTTCCATAGTGACAGCCATCATGTTGCCAGGGCCATCGTCACACTCCGTCTGCTTTCTCCTGCCCGTTATTTTGCACGGTTGCATCCTACAGTCAAGCAGCAAACGAAACGACATTTAAGCGGCCAACAGGTGATGCGGATTCCAAATTTGGTAATCCCTCACACACACACTCTCTCTCACTTCACCCACCTCCTTAACTGAGTCAACAGCCGAAAGAAAGTGGAAAGTGACTACAATGGATGGAGTACAAGGCAAGTCTGATGCGTCGGCCATCCTCCTACGCGGCCCTTTATGGGTACTGAAACTTGGAAACGGCAATGTAGTCAACCAGCTCGTCCGGATACGCTTCGACAAAAATGTCCTTGGCATGTGCTCTCCAGTCCCTTTCCATGGCCGTTGAGCGCTGAAAGAATTTGACATATTCCCAGTATTCGGGGTACCATCCAGCCTCCTCCCAGTCAATGAGCGCGACGACACGGCCGTCACGGACCATAATATTGCGCGGTGCCAGGTCGCCGTGGGTTAGGACGATGCGGTGGCGTGGCTGGCTTTGCAACCGGCGCACGAAAGCCTCACGCACCGCATCGGGCGTCGTTGGGGTGATGCTCGAGACCAGATAGGCATTGAACGCTTCCTCGTCCGCGCACACGGGCGACATGTATGTGTTGTACAGCCGGCCGTCGCGGATCTCCTTGCCGTCGCAGGCGCCGATGAAGCTTGGGTCGGGGGGCGGAATGGCGCGCATCGCGGTCAGGATCGCCCCGACCTGTCGACAGTAGGATGTCTTGTCGTCTTCCGAAAGCGAGGGCCAAGCCGCTTCCAGGGTCTGCCCTTCAATGTAGCTCATCGAGATGCGAAACCGGCCCTCGGGCGTGACCTCGGTCCCAAACACGTCGGGCACGGGAACGCCCCCCGCGGCCGCCACTTTCAAAGCATCGGCCTCGCCCAACCGCACGGCGCGTCCGGCCTTTTTGACAATGTTGCCCGGGTGCAGCGAGATCATACGGCCCAGCAAGTTGTACAAGACCGTGCCGTCGTCTTCCAACTCGTTGTCGCGTGCAAGTTCCGACGGCGTCGGCGAGACTGGCAGGCCGCGCTCAATCTTTTTATTGCGAAGCCGGGCCTTGAAGCTGTCTAAAGTGGCGGACGTTTTGTCTGCGGCGTTTACCATATCGGCGCGGGTAAGAATACAGCACGACATGATATAAGGGAAAGATAAAAAAAGAAAGAAAAAGTGCAGATATGCCACGCACGTAGAGCAAGGGTGTATACCAAACAGGTGATGGCGCAATTGCTAATTGTGAATTGGATGCGGGGCTGAACAAGGCTGCCTTTTAGCGATTAAACGGGTTGAGCAGCACCTGTAGCTATCCTAAGCTAATTTTCTTTTTAAAGCACGCTGTTATTAACCATATTTAGTAGCACCACGCGTTCTACCATATATTAAACGTAAGGCTGCAAAACAGAGAGCGACAGTCAACCACGGCCATCCCCAGTTTTCAGTGGGAGTGCGTCAAGTTTTTTCAGCACACGACGGCCATCCATTGAAAGAGACTGTATGGCGCATGCCAAGGACACTTTTGTGGAAACGTTTCCGGATAAGCTGGTTGATTACATCGCCTTGTCCAGGTCTCGTAACGAGGGTGACTGGTGATGATTTCTCCACCGTTGAGATTCTATTTGACACATTCATACGTGCCCTCCGTGTTTCGCAGAGTTTCTATCAGGTAGGCCGTTTCCATTCTCGCAGCATCCTGGCTATAACAACATGCCCGTTGGAGGACGCCAGCTCGGCTGCACTCCTACACTGTGCCTCCATGTCGTCCACATCGCCGCAGTTCTGAAGCAGCAGATGCATAATGTCGAGCCTCCCACACGCTGAGACAGCTTCAAGCGCCGTCAGGCCGCATCGCTTTGCTCTTGGGGCATTGATATCCGCTCCGCTCTTGAGTAACATGGATACAATTCGAAAATGTCCCCGAATGACCGCCGCTTGCAACGCGGTTGCTCCACTGAATTTCGCTGGTGGTGCGTTGACGTCTGCGCCGTGTGCGAGAAGCAACTGCACCATGCGGACGCTGCCAAATTTGGCAGCCTCCTGTAGCGCAGTCCCACCGTACTCTAACCAGAGAGGGGCATTGATGTCAGCGCCCTTGTTGAGAAGAGCCACCGCAATGTCAAAATTTCCCCGTTGCACCGCCCAGTGAAGTGCTGTCTGTCTCCAGGGACGGGCATTGGCATCTGCTCCGGCTTGCAGGAGGGATTCAACCGCCTGCAGACACCCCTTTCTCGCAGCGTGGTAGAGAGAAAAGCCGTCGTCCGCTTCCACGCGAGCGCCAAAATCAACGAGGAGGCGGACCATATTTTCGTCGACCGGAGACCTGCACATCGCGGTCAGCAGTATCGATTCATTAATGCAGTCTGGGCGTGGATTGGGGCTCGCTCCCTTCAAGAGCAACATCTTCACTACGTCAAGATTGTTTCTTTCGACAGCCATGCGGAGAGGTATGATGCCACGCTCGCCGTCAATGTCCGCGCCCGCTTCCAGCAGGTTGCCAACTATGTCAATGCTCCCGTTTGCTACCGCTATTTCAAGGGGACTTGATAGATAGCCATCGAGGTCTGCACAGCGCTCGTTCGCATCGGCGCCAGCATCGATCAGTTGACGCGCCATGTCGACTGCGTTGTTGTGGAGGGAGATCCCCAAAGGTGTTGACGAAGATAGATTTTTGTTTGGATTGGCCCCTTGGCGTAGTAGCATCTGAGCGAAGTCGTACCATTTGTTCTTGACTGCCGCCTGCAGAGGTGTGCTGCCATATCCCCCGTTTAGCAGACCGGTGGGGTCTGCGCCTTTCTCAAGGAGCCTCTCGGCAACAGCCTTGTGATGTTTCTCGATTGCAAAAAGCAATGCGGTGCGCCCGTTGACTGGACATGCTGGCTCATTGATATCGACACCGAGTTGCAGCAAATAGTCGACAATGCGGATGTCTCCTTTCCTTGCTGCACTTTGCAAACACGTTCGGCCCCACACATGCGCAGCAACTGCATGCACATCTGCGCCGGCGCCGACTAGCAATTTGACCGTTTCGAGATGCCCCGACCGCGCAGCGGCCTGGACGGCAGTGCATCCACCACGGCGATACGCCGGAGCATTCACGTTAGCGCCCATGCTAAGCAATAGCTTGATGGTTTGCTCGTCCCCAGACCCCGCTGCTGCCTGGAGAGCCGTCCGGCCCCCCGGTACGGTCGCCGGACTATTCAAATCCGCCCCCTTTCGCAGCAGCAGCTGAACCAGCTTGAAGCAACCCAGCCTTGATGCTGCAATTTGCAGCGCTGTGCCTCGACCTCCGATTGCATTAACATCGGCGCCGCGACTGAGGAGCAAGCGAACGAGAAAAATATTGTTGTTCAAAGCAGCTGCTTGGAGCGGTGTAAGTAAATACCGACCTTTTGATCCGAGAAATTCCAAGTCCGACAGCATGCCACCGCGTCCGCCGTTGGGACTGAACGTGTACGACTCACAGACTGATTCAACGTCTGATTTGTCGTCGGTTGCAGAGTCTGGTTCAGAGTCTGGTTCAGAGTCTGGTTCACAGTCTGGTTCACAGTATGGTTCACAGTCTGGTTCACAGTCGGATGCAAAGTCGGATGCAAAGTCTGATCCACAGTCATCATGCTTGCCTTTGAAGCAAAACGATGTGAAGTTGGAGTACTTGGCCGCGGGAAAGTAGTTGACGCCAGCACCTGCGTCCAAAAGAACTTGCACGATTTCTGTGTGGTCTTTTATTGTTGCAATTTGAAGTGGTGTCAGGAAAAACAGAGGCGATCTCGACACTTCAGCTCCGTCTTCGCAGTTTTCCCCAAGCGGACTGTCGATGTCGGCTCCTGCTTCCAGCAACGCTTCAACGATTTCCACCTTGCCGCATCGGGCAGCAATTTGCAGATCCGTAGTACCCCAGCGTGATGTTGTATTAGTAACGCGCGTGCCGGCCCGTAGCAACGTACAAACAAGGTCCGTATCGCCCAGTCGCAAAGCGTTTTGTAGAACCGTTCCTTCGTACGTTGAAGCTTCAGGACTCATGGCCGCACCTCGAGATATCAACAATTTGACCAAGGCAATTTTGGGATGGTACGCGGCAAATGCGATCTCAAGTGCCGTCTGTCGACAAGGACTGCCTACCAAGGCATTTGGGTCTGCTCCCGCGTCAAGCAAGAGCTGAACAACCTCCATGTTTCCGTGCACGATAGCCTCTTGAAGAGCAGGGCGCCTCGAAGAAGTCCCAACAATTGTATTGGGGTCGACTCCTTTTGCGAGCAGAGCGCAGACCGCGCCAGGGTGGCCCAACCTCGCGGCGCTGACAAAAATGTTGGCTGCAAAAACCTCGGTCGTCGGCAATTTTGCGTCCATCACGCGCTCCAGAACCCATAACTTGTTGTTTTTGATGACCCATTTGAGCAGCATGTCTGTACTATTATTGGAGAGCAGGTTGTTCGAAGAGAGGTATACCGCATATCGGAACAGTTGGAATGACGGATCAGAGGCAGAATTGCTGTACAATTGCACCATATGCCGAGTTTGAATGGCAAGGCTCTCCAATTCCAGCGCAGCCTCTGACAAGTACTCTGGACTTTTAGGGTTGACCAATGCTTTCAGACACTTCCCAATAAGTTTGTGGGCCTCCCGGTTGGTTTGCTCCTCTGTAGGTATGCGTGGAGGCTGCGGCGTATTGAGTATCGTATCCCAGTCGAAGACGAAGTCGTCGCCAACCAAATCTGGAAACGAATCCTGAACACCATCATTCATAGTCGAAGGCAGTGTCAGTTGCGGGCTGGACGGGCCTAGCATGCCGAGAGCAGCATCGAAGCTCAGCGGACTAGGTGTCCTAAACCAATGTTGAGCAGGACTTCTCATCTCAATAAGAGCAGTTCCGGGTGTCGCACGTTCAACTGCTGCTGGTTAGCCAGGGAGACGAGAACAAAGACACCATGACCAGGTACAACGTACTGTTTGCCTCCGAGTGCTCTTGGGATTGAATCCAAGGTATGTTCATGTCCTCCACATCACCAACAGCATCTGCTGGGGGTGTACGGACGACAATTCCGCTAGGAACGCCAGTTTCCGCAGCTGCCGAGGATGTTAGCACCTGAGCTGAAGACCATCATTCCAGTCAAGAAGTACGGCGATGAAACTTGCCTGATGCTTCCGAGGTTGCGGACTTGATAGCTGAGTACCTAGCCACCTCCTTTTTCAACTTCTTCGGTGGAACAAGTTTGCCATTGATGAGAATCTCAGTCTCTTTTCCTTCCAGCTTGCGCTTCTCGATCTGGTTCGCCGCAAAGGTCCACGTTTCGTTTGTCGAATTTTTCTTCATGTGCCATTGATCCAGCTTCCGGAGGTATTGTGCCTTGCTGGGAGATAGGTTAGAAGCTAGCCATTGTCCATGGTGTGGGTGCCGGAACATACGTAGCGTGAAAGTTATGGTCTTTCTTCATAGCCCTGATCACATCGCCGAGCACCATGTTTTGTTCAATGTAAAGAGAAGCAATAATGTCTTTGTGGGCTTCCCACTGGCGTGAGGGGATGCGTGTGGTTTCCATGATTGTGAATGCATCCGCAGAGGTTGCTTGGGAAATGGGATGAAGATGTCAAGACGTAAGAAAGGCGGTAGAGTGGGATGAGGCCGTTATTTATCTTGTTGCTGGTCGTCCAGAATTCGCAAGGGCAGGGGCTGCAAGATCACTCTCATTGGCCATTGCACAATGTGCAGTTTTGCTCTGTCCAGAATTCGCGTTGCTTCAAGATCACTCTTATTGGCCATTTTTGGTGGTCTGTTCATAATGTGCAGTTTTGCGTTCTCCAGAATCTGTGACTGCCACTGCATGTTGTCGGCCATGTCTCTGCCAATCAGTCCGCGCTGCTGATTGGCTGTGTCCAGAAATCGTGTTTTTGGATCTCCCACGTTGCCTTTCAAGCAATTTGGAACGAGGTGAAGCTGGCCAGAATCTGCGACTTGGTTTTTATATATTTTGGGGTATGATACGCCCCGGGTCTCACCGCAGGAAATTCAAATGCATTTTCTTTGGTCATACATGCCTTATACACCTGTTAAGCCGTTTTCCTTCAGAAAGTTCAGCACCTGCTGAGCATCACTTGATGTCGTTGTCCGACGAGGCGCTGATCTCCATCGTTGGGGTATTGGTCAATTTGCCCCCCACGGCTCTGGTTCTCTGGAAAATATTCAAGAAGACCAAGGCCAACAGAACTACGGTCTCCGGTGAGTAGAACAAGAAATTCTCCAGGACGAGCAAGCTTTCCAACTAACATCGTGATAGCAGACAATGCCGAAACAACACGCCACCAGTTAGGTCAGACAATCCACCATACAAACCTGGCGGCGGGTGATATGATCTTTTTCTATCAATTTCCCTAGCATATTCGTGCGGGGAGTGGATATGATGGGTTGATGGCGGAGAGAAGCTGTGAGCTCTGAGTGAACGGTATCGCAGTCGTTCCCGGCCATCGTATTGTTTCCGCTTTGACAGACGAGCTCATCTGCTCTCCTTGTACCCTTTCGGATGGTGTCTTGTACGTCGTCGTCGGCAAAATGGCTGCTGACGGTTCGGAGAGGTGGTCCACGAAAACATGTTTCATGTGATAGATTTGACAGTTTCGTTGTATTTCGCTTGGTAAATTGACTTCTCGAAGGCGGTCTTTTGAAATGGATCGAGTCTGCGAACGCCACTTTGTGTCACTGTTCATTTTGTACGTCGTGTAGAAGGAAGTCAAGAACTGGCTTGACTGGCAACATGACTAGTTTCCTTTCCAAAAGAGGTTCAACAGTAGGGGTTGAAGGATTGTAGCCACCCTCGCTGTGAACTGGTGCCAGATCCAAGAATCACTCCCTCCGTCTCCATATACGAACGGCGACGTTTTGAAGATCGTGCTCCGAAATCATGACATCATGTTCATCGGCTGAGGGCACAGGCGGACGATCCATAAGGTCTTGGAATCGAAGAACCAAGAGAGCGCCCACGACACGAAAGCCAGTCTCGGCGTATTGATGGGGCGGGGAAGATGTGAATGGCAAACGTCCCGCCCAGGTGATGGACACTTGTTGCTTGATCTCGGGTTGGCGTCTCGTAAAGCTAAGGCCCGCGTGTTTGTGGCGCCACTGCGTCTTGGGCCCGATACTGAAGTAGAAAGACTTGCCACCCATTGTTCGATGTGAATGTTCAGGTCCTGTTGGTGTAGTTTCACGAGGAGGACAACCTTCATATGAAAGTCACTGGCACAAAACCACCACTGGCATTTGGCTCCCACCTCAACGACTAGTGTTGGCCAAGTTATTCCATCGTGCAAAGTGGCCCTTGGCCAGGGCCCCCTGGAAGTGTCCCCTTCTCCAGATGAGCCATCTCTTTCTCCAAATGTTGTGCTGCATGCGGATTCCAACTGGCTACCGACGCCCATGTCCCGAAGAGCAATGGATGTTTTGTCGTACAAAGCTCCGTGGCCCAGTTCATGCTGACCAGTATGAATGGTGACGACGAGACGGGGCAACACAGGTTGAAATAGAATCGAAATCGGCGGCCGCGACGGTCGCGCTCGCGTCTGCCAACTTCCGCCATCAATTTACAGCTGACAAGGCAGTCTAGTCCGAATCGGGGCGCATTTCGAAATGCGCCCCGATTCGGACTAATCCTAAGATAATACCATCTCAGCCTCCGCATTGCACCTACTTGCTTCCTCTCACTTTTGTATCACTTGCTCCGACAACTTTTCTCGGCATGATTTCCAAAGAAACGGTCCCTCGACGCAAATACCCATCCACGGGAATGCTCTCGCTTCAATGACACGAAGCTTGTCGACCGTGACGTCTCTCACGACTACGCAGTCCGTGCTGCTGGGGACTGCGTCGAGGTACTGGAACAGTCGTTTTGTGCTCACGTATCGGATGTCGGGCGGCGTCGATGCATTATCGAAGGTGGGCATGTCTGCTTGCTGCATTTATCCATGGGCAGGTCCTTTCGTGTCGAGTGACGTGCCACGCGCGATGGGATGGATGGATGCATATTGATTTTGTGCTTCCTGCCATTCTGTGACATGGCATGCAGTCGTGTTGAGGTTGTGTTGAGGTTGTGCTGAGATCGTGTTGAGGCTTGTTAGCTGGGGAGTTTCTGAATAATCCACATAGCGGGTGTTAGTGCATGTTTTGTTTCGAGGCCAGAATCCACAATATTGCAAAATGACTAACCTATAAATAAAGCTGGGACTCTGCATCGATGCTGGCCGAACGAAGTGGAGATGCAGCCAGTGTCAAATGTCACAAAGCTTGTTGAACAAAAAAGGTTTCTATCAAGCTCCAAAAGCAGTCGAAACAAAAGCCGACCTTTTGTCACGTGTCGATTATGTAAACTCAGCTCGAGGAATCCCAGTTGGCACTGGCCGTGCTCTGCGGTGAGTTCTCAGTACACTTATCGGTTACACTGTTGTGTAGCCTCAACGCAACAACAGAGTAACCGCCTCGAGTCCAGCTCCGATGAAGGCCCAAAACCAGAGACGGAAAGAAACGCCATATTACCAGCTTGCGGTGGAGGGATGGACCGCATCCCATTGTCTTCGACCTCTCCCACAATGCCGTCGTAGGACGTATCCAAGTGAATTTTCTGGACGACCAGAATCCCCGTCTTAATACGGCCACAGAACCCTTGACAGTCCCCAGCCGTGCCTAGGTTCCATTGTCGACGGTATCGGCTGGCTGGCTGGAGAGACGGAGTTTCAATGCGTGGACTCGATTCGTGGAAACGGCGGGCGTGATGCACCTTTCACCACGCAAATAATTGCAACGGGCAGACTGACGACGACGGGTTCCTAAGACATCCCGAGACGGTGTTATTTCCATAAAAATAATTCGTAGCTGTCTTTGACAGCCGGAACGCCACAGCCGTGAACTCTTACGTCAACATGTCGCCGCATTTGCGGGGCGGCAAAGCTTAAACTGACGCCAAGACCTGCCCTGTGCTGCGATGCTCCACAAAGGCCGCTCATTAATTAAGAAGCATTCGTTGCGAGGCACTAAGAACGTGCGAGAGATACGCAGTAGACTAGTTTCCATCGCTTCGTTTCCCACTTCTTTCGAGGCCCATTATGTACAGATAGCAAGTCGATCTTTAGGGGCTGTTATTGATGGCGGGATGGCCAACGGGGCGATTCCCTCCATCCAGCGTCGCAGTGCCAATTAGTAGAGCAGGAGGTGGCTGTAAAAAACCGAAGGATCGCAAATGGAAAAGACGAAACATTTTACGCCCGAGGGGTTGCCATGTCGTTTTTATTTCCTGTTTCGTTTACCCCAACCCAACTCAGCAGAACACGAGACGACCCCTGCTCCCCGGCAGTCCATAATACAAGGTTCGGGGATTGACGTGCTTATTTTCACTTCCTTGTTTTGGAGCGTGACGCGGCCACAGAACTTTTGTTACGATAGCCTTCGTTTTCACACCGATCAAAATCTGACCGTTTTCATTTTCGTATTTCTACTCCACAACACCTTGCAGTATGTCTGTACACCGTCCAAAGTGGAAAACTACGACGGTGCTGCACCAAACGGGAGCGGCACAGTGGCCGGTAAAGTAGATGGCAAAGTATTCTGTAGAGACCGGAAGGATTGTGGCTGTTTACGTTTCGGTTGCCCTGCCGTGCCGCGGTTTAGGCCACAGGCCTTTTAACCCCTATTTCCTCGTCGTATTTTTGTCCGAAACAAGCTTATACGACTGTCGATCTTCAACAGGACAAGAAGAGGAGAGCACATTACGTCGTGGAGGGTGTTGAAATCAACTTCACTCCGTGTGTGTTCTCTGACGTTGCACATGCTCCAGTTCACCTGCTCCTCTTGTGAATTGCACACTCACGTTCTCACTTTATCCACCCTTTTCTTTCAACAACATGCCTTTCACACCACCAATATGTTAAGTTTCTTGTCCATGGCCGTGTCGGACACCGGCTGGAGGCCGGCCATGTCCGTTGCAGCGGCCCTCGTGGGCAGCATCGCGGCCGAGCGTTTGTCTGCACATCCACTGGAGATTTGGTCGGACTTGGTCTGCTGGACAGCCTTGTTTGCAGCGTTTCACTACAAGACACGGCGAGTACGACCGACGAACCATGACCGATTACCGGGCCGCGAGCCATCGTCACAGAGTACCGGATGGCGGCGGTCGGTACCGCTGTGGCTGGTCGCCGTATGCATTTCTTCGGTGACCGTCTACCGGTCGGAGCTGGGTGCTGTCCCGTTGTTGGTAAGTCGGAGGTCGGTCGCCGTCAACGTAAAAACATATCCTTTGAAGGAACGTGGACTAAGAAAAACAGCCTGCCGCAACACCAATCCTCTTTATCGTCGAACGTCTCCTCGGATGTGACGCTTCCGACTACAGCACGAAACGCCGGATATGGGCTTACATCAACGGCATTGTGGGCACATTGTCGATTGCCGTCCTGTCCACCGGCAGCCTCGTCGACTGGAACTTTGGCAATACGGCGCCGGCTCTCGGTCCGGTGGCGGCTCTCGTGATTGCTTTTGTCATCTTCACGCCTCGACCAGAGGCATCGACGCTGCCGTTCCGCGTTTGTCGGATTTTCTCACCGTTTGTACCGTCGCTCACTATTCACGAAGTGGCACCCTCCCTGGCATGGCGGGTGCTTGTTGCTTTGCTATGCGTCGCCGTTGGTGACGTATACTTATTCGCACCGGTGGTGGTTGATGTTGCGCCGACGCTCATTCTCGGCCTCTCGCGAGCCCTGTTTTGGTATTTTACGATACAAACACTCCGACCCGCTACCACATACGACAAGCTGTCGCTATCATCTTCCATTCCTCTCGGTCGACCACCACCCCCATCCCCACCAACACAACCTCCCTCCTGGCGCATCGCGACGACGATCCTGGCCTTTGGCCTTCTGTCGGCGAGCAATCCATTTGCGCAGCAGACAAGCAGCAACGCACTCGCCGTTGCCGTAGCTAGCCTCCTGACACTGACACAAATCGTTCTCGTCCTCCCTGAAAACACACATTGGACACGCGTGGTGTGGACCGCCTTTGCATTGGTACCCATGGTGCCCTTTGTGGCCAACATGGCTGCGCTCTACGGCTTCTATCCAGCGCCGCCACACTCCCTCCTCCACCACGAACACCCCGTCGCGGCCCTCGTGCGCCTTGGCCAGACACGCTTCGACGACCTGCTGCGGCGACAATCGATGAATGAGACGGCAGCCGGTGACGAGTACCGCCGGCGCTACGGCATCGAGCCGCCGCCCGGGTTTGACGCGTGGTTCCACCTGGCGCGCGAACTGGACGCGCCCGTCATCGACGAGTACGACATGATCCACCAAAGTCTGCAGCCACTGCGCGTACTGAGCGGAAAGGAGATACAAAAGGCGATGCAGACGGTCTACACGCTGCCGGACAGCGATGTGTGGCAGTGCAATTACGTCGCCAAGACACGGCAGACGACCTGTAAGCACCCGACGCGCAGTTTCGACCGCAACGTGCAGGAGATGTTTAATGCCTGGCTGGGGGGAGGGTCGTTTGGCGGCGGCGTGCCCACGACAACAGCGCACTTGGACGTGGATGTCACGTTCCTGGTCAACCACTTGGACGAACCAAGAGTCTTGTTGCCGGCCGGCGTGGACAACACAGGTCGAGACAAGTACAGCGTCACCATCCTCGACGGACAACCCGTGTACGATGTCTTGACACAGAACTGTGCAGCACAGCAGCACCAACTGTCCCAAAACACAACAAGCGAAACGGGCCCGGTCGTGGAGATGTATGGCCTTCCATTTGTCACCGACACGCGAGCCGCCCGCGATCTATGCCGGCATCCCGAGTACAAGGACATGCATGGCATGCTGGCCAGCCCTGTGTCGTTCCCCTTGATCCAGGGCCTCGTGCCGGTTCTATCGTGCGGCGCCTTGTCCACCATGGGCGACATCCTCTATCCCAGCCCGGCCTACAGCGAGTCGGGGTTTGTGTACGATGCCGCCCACGACGTCCCTTGGGACAAGAAGACGAATGCGCTGTACTGGGCCGGGTCGACCACGGGGGCCTATGCCGAGGACGGGAAGTCCGGCAACTGGCACGGCTTCCATCGCCAGCGGGCCGTCGCTGTCGCCCAAAATCTGGAGCACAGACAGCATGCCTACTTGACAGACCAGGGTGGCAAGGGAGACGGCCCCGTCCGCCGCGTCTGGTCCTCGTTTCTGAACGGCCGCCTCTTTCGCGTCGCCTTTACGCGCGTCTTTCAGTGCGACCACCGCGCCTGCCGTGCGCAGCGCGGCTTCTTTCGCCTGCAGCCCTGGGCCGGCCGCGACGACGCGCTGGCGTCGCGCCTTGTCTTGGGCGTCGACGGCAACGGCATCAGCGGGCGCTACTACAAGCTGGTCGCGTCCGGGTCGACCCCGCTGAAGCAGACGCTGCTCCGCGAATGGCACGACGAGCGTCTCGTGCCGTGGGTGCACTACATTCCAGTCAGCCAGGCGTTGGACGAGCTGCCCGAGCTCGTGTCGTACCTCGCCTCCGCCCAAGGTGAGGCGGTCGCGCGCACCGTCGCCGAGAACGGCCAGCGGTGGTTCCAGCAGGCGATGCGGCCGGCTGACCGGGCGGTGTATGTGCACCGGCTGCTGCTGGAGCTGGCACGCTTGCAGGATCCCGAGCGGCCGGCAGGACGCGCGGAAACGGGTGCAGATGTGTAGCTGGTAGATACAGAGTTTATAGAATACCCTTTGTTTTCGAGAGTACTTTTTTATGTAATAGTCCTACACTCATATATGCGCCCATCCATTGGCTACGAGAACTTGCATCTCGTTGATCGTACAGTGTCGACCGGTCTCAGCGTGCGTTGGGTCGTCTGCTGCCCATTTGGCGATCCGAGCATCGACGATCCTCTCTTTGAACCATGTCGTCGATGTCCACCTCTGGAGGCGGTTGGACCACAGACCGTAGGCGACGTCCCATGTCGACAGCCACAACCCACTCGGCGGATGCATCCCGTCATACGCCTTCCGGTTGTACCCGACACGAACATCCGTATTCATCCACACACCTTTGTGAGTGCTTGTCCTGCTGTCATTGTTGTTGTCTGCGTGAATGAGGCAGCACTCGGACGCCTCGAGATGCGACGCTGCCAGACTGTCCGACAGCCCGCGGAAGTGCAGCCCGTCGTAAAACGGCGCGGCATCCATAGCCACCAAGCCGTTCCAACAGCTGCGGACCGGCACGGGCGCTCTGCGGCGCACAGCGTTGCGCGATGCCGAGGCCCGGAAAAAGGGCCAGTGGATCGAGAGCGGCGCGTGCCCGTCGCTGTCGCGCAGCGCAAAGGTGTCGTAGAGCATAGGCGCGACGGATGCGTCCAGCGCACAGGCGGCTGCGTAGTCGCCCCCACGCGTGTCCAGCAAGGTCAGCACATCGGCTACGGAAAAAGCAATGTCCTCGATGAACACAATCTTATCGTATACCACCCCTGCCCCCGTGTCCTTTTGCTCGCGCAAAGGCTCCAGCACCGTGTTGCGCAGGCCCGCCAGATAGGGGATCCGTCGCCGGTGGCGTTGGCCACTGGGGTCCGTCACCCATCCGTTTAGATCCTCGGACGCCATCTCGTCGGCGTGCGTTGTTTTGTCCAGGACAACCCGTCGTGGCACGCCGCGGCTAGCCAGCTCGTTGTCCAACCCTAATAGCACACTCTTGGTGCGGTCCCAGCTGCCGCTCTCGTAGATGCTAACAAACACATTGGTGTTGTTATTGTTGCTTGATCTGGCACGGAGCGTGTCGACTAGTCTGAGCAGGGCTAGTGGCCATGCCTCGCGCAAAATCGCCTCGCTGTTCCAGTGCAGGCTGGCAATGAAGATGTTTTGGTCGGCGTTGGATGTGAGGAGCGACGGGGTCCTTTGGTGGCTCGTCTGCGCGCGTCTTGCTTGCAGTATGTCGACTATAAACAAAAGGCCCACGGCAATAGCCAGCGCCAGCCGGAGCCGCCGTGTGCGTCGGTGCAGGACGAGACCGAGTCCCGGGAGCATCTTACGCAAGCGAAATAAGATGGGCAATTGGCTTGTTTTGGTCACCCGTAGTTGGCCAATTAGAGAGACCGGCGTTTCTGACTATTGCTGCCGCCCAGCGGCTTTGTTCGATTTTGTTTTTAAGAAAAAAAAAAAAAAGAAAGAAAACGTATGTTGTAGGACATTTGTTTTTCTCCGTAAATTGCAGTAGGACGGGAAAAAGTAAATGGCCAGGCTGTGCCATCCTCGCGCTATTGGCAACTGGGCCGTGCATCTGCCAGCCGTATTTCATCTCACTCCCTGGTGCCCTGTGCGATGTCCTACCGGTCCCACATGAATCGCGCCACGCATCAGCCACAATCCAGCCCAATTCATGCTTTGCGGTGGGTATGGTACGGAGCACAAAACATGTTTTTTGCACAAAACGGAGGAAAACAGCCTTTTAAGTCGTATATTTATGAAATCATAAATGAAGCGAAGCACCTTTTGTTGGATATCGTAAAGAGGACTAGGCAAATGTACGTGGTGTCTAGCCACGCCTATTCTTTAAACTTGAGACAGATATGCAGGTCCAATACACAACATTGTCTGTATATAGTGCCGACACGCGCGACGGCGACGAGACCCAAGTATAAGGCAACGGGCTGCGGACGATCTGAAATACTCCGATAAATACATCTCACAGTGATATTTATAGGGCAATTGTAGAACCGGCGAGGTTATGTTCTCTGACAGATATTATAAAGGAATAGTTGGAAACATCGTATAAAAGCACAATAAAATTTCACTTCCCTTCGATTAGGAGTTCCCGTATCTTTGAGACTCTGTACTCGTCATTCTCTCTCCTCGCGTATTCTGACCCTTTTATTGTCCAGCCAGTTGTTCTGGATTTAAGGCCTAGCTTCTCCCTCTCTGGCAAGAATCAAAGTCGATAATAACAGGTGTGTCACCATCGAACAACTTGGCCCATGCACATTATAATAACAAATAAGAGCAACATGATGCTTACATGAGTGTACGTATGGAGTAGTGGCAGCAAGTGAGGACATACTTCGTATATTTAAGAAAATAAATAAACCAAATTGATGTCATTTTTCTTAGTCTATGGTAATGGGGTCCGTAGAGCTGACCAGCCAACCTCAGCCAATATTGATATGAAAATATCCGTGTAAACAAGAATGTGAGATAAAGAACACATATATTATCCTATGGAAGAAATAAAGTGAAATTGCACGAATTTCAGTAACTATCGCAAAGTCTTTGCGTCGACGTATGCCAAGTGCATCCGTAGGAGCCGCAGTCCGGTGTCCGCCTTTCGTCTCCACACCGCTTATAACCACAGCAATGTAAGCCAGCGCCAGGCTTTGTTTGGCTTTTTTTCTTCTTCCGCCTCTTCATTTTCGGCAATGTCCAGGAAATGACCAATGGGTATCTCGCTGAGCGGGATAATTTTGGATTTTCGAATGAATTTGTAGGAGAAGTACAGTGCGAGAAAGATGGGAACGTTGATGTAACTGGATATGAACGTCTCGGTGCTCCAACTGGTTATTGTGAAAATCATGTTAGTCATCTGGCCTGTCAGGCGAATTTGGCATGGATTTCTCAGGGATAACGTACTGTCCGTGGATGAAAGTTGAGAAGCCACCTGTCAGGAGCACAAGGATGAGAAGGAACAGGGACCACCAAGACAGGTAGGGTTGCAGCGGCGAGGCCCACGGGAGGCGCGAGCGTGACAGTCCCTGCTTTTGGAACGCGTAGTAGAAGCGAAGATAGACGATGAGATAGACGAGCCAGTTCACCAGGGTCGCAATGGACACGAGGTCCTTGAGCCAGTCGAACACGTTGGCGGCCGTGCTGGAGAGCGACATGTACGCCAGGCCCATGAAAACCGCGTAGAACAGCACCGTATAGTGGGGGATGCTGAAGCGGTTGACCCGTGTGAGAAACCGCGGCGCACGCCCTTCCATGGCCATGCCGTAGAGGATGCGCGAGCCCCAGAGCAGGCTCGAGTTGCCCGCCGACCAGGCCGACGTCAGCACCACGGCATTGATAATGGACGGGACGACCTTGATGCCGGCGAGCTGGGCCGCAATGACAAACGGCGACTGGGACGCGTTTCCAGTCGTCAAGGAAAGATGGGGGTTGTCCGAGGGGACAATGAGGCCAACAAAGAAGATGGTGATGACTGTTATTTTGAAGGTTTAGTCTTCATGCGGGGCGAGGGTAGTGCACATAATGACAGAAGTGCGACTCACCATAGAAGAGAAGAATCTTAAAGAACACTCTCTTGGCTGCCTTGGGAATGGATGTGCGCGGGTTGCGAGTCTCGGCCGACGTGAGGGGAATGTTCTCGATGCCCGAGTAGGCATACAGCGCACTGTTCAGCGCCTTCCAGAACCCGAGGAAGCGGCCGAGACTTCCGCCAATGCCTAGATACTGGGCAAAGGGCCCCGGGTGGTTCCAGTACTTGAAGCCGATCGCTTCGTGGTTGGGTGCGCCACCACATGTGATGACCAGCGACTAGAGAGCCTCGTTAGAGAGTTTATTTGTACGAGACGTACCAGCGCGGTGCAATGGGAAGGCATGACAGACGTACCATAATGTTTAGTCCAATCACGAGAGCGATCTTGAGCAGAGAAAACCCATACTCGAGCTCGCCGTAGACGCGCACAAACACGAGCGTCGTCGCGATCGTGAGCAGCCCAAAAACGGTGATGAACACGGCGCTATTGACGTCGGTCCAGAACTGCACAATGACCGCGGCCGCCGAGATCTCGGACGGGACCGACACAATGTGTGAATAGACTTCGTTCCAGCCGTTGGCAAACGATAGCGCCGGGTCCACAAAGTGCTGCGCGTAGCGGATGATGCCGCCGTTGAGCGGGACGAGAGCGGCCATCTCGGCACCCGCAAACACGGATCCGATGGCCGCCGTGCCGATGATGGAATAGCCCAGGAGCGCACCGAGGGGCCCGGCCCGGCCAATGGCCTGACCCGACGACAAGAACAGGCCGGTGCCGAGTGTGCCGGCCAAGGCAATCATCTGCACGTGGCGCTGATGCAACCCCTGCTTCAGCTGTGTGATTTCCTCAAACTCGGCTGACAAGGCCTGCACCTGTATGGCGCCCGTCTTGCTGGCCGCGTCGTCCAGGACGCCCTTCTCCAGGCTCGGGGGAGGGTCCATGGGCACCGTCTTTTCGTCCAAGTTGACACCAGACATGATGGACGGAGGGGGGTGGGGGAACTTGTTGGAAGCCAATGGATAGGAAAGAGAAGAAGGGCAGAGAGAACAGTAAAGAGATGACAGAGGCGGTTGTCGAGTCGCCCCTGGCGTCTGGCTGTTCACGAAGCACGCGTGGGCATTCTTTTATATCCATCTGTCACCCTCCATTGTTGCACTATGGAGAGATAGAAATGCGGTATCTTATCACCCGTCGGCGACGAGCCACACTCTTGACCAGTTCTTATCCATTGTTGGAGGAGACGTTCGCGGTGAGCACGATCCACGAACAGGGTTCATTCCCCAGATTCTGATAGACTAGACGTATCTTATCTCTACATTGTCCTCAAAAGGAAAAGAGCACGCTTGGCTTAGCCCTGGACCAATTTCTGGCTATTGCGGGGAAATTTCAACAAAATCTGCTCACTTGGTCTGGCCGAGTACCAACCGTAATCCAGCATTGTCCTAATTGGGTAAGGCGGGAAGATACGGCGTAACCAACATCCATCGAGACTGGCATGCGGTGGACCTCTTGTATAGGTGTGATGCACATGCCGTCTTCGGAAGACTGCCGAAGTCTGCGAGACTGCCCATGGCATCCCCCGTACGCGAGGAAGCTCTCTGCACATCACGATGACATTGCGTAAATTTGCTCACCTTGCGTGATGGCGCCAGCCTCCTCTTGGCCTTTCAAATCCTACGGGTTCAAAGGCAGGTTCTCTCTATAACTAGCTATCAAATTCCCTAGTCATTGCTCTTCAGTCACTGCCATTCGCGGCCTTTACATTTCATGCCTGCTTGATTTTGCCATTCACCGATACTTATCCCCAAGTTACAGATTCCCGAAACCGAGATTTCGTCCTGACATCCACAATGCTCTCTCTACGAGGTGCGGCAAGCGCCAAAACGCAGGACATACCGTGGCGTTTTGCGCCTGGTGGCAACAACCGATACGATGCCGTAACTAATCCAGGCGGTGTTATCTCTTTTGCTACTGCGGAAAATGCATGCCTCCCCACGCCCCTTTTTTTTCTTGTCTTATCTCCAATGCTACACACTCGCGTTTCTAACACGGGTTTGCAGAACTTGATGCATGACGAGCTTCATGATTTCGTGCAGAAGAATGTACGTCCACAACATACACATTCTGCTGTTGTTTGCATCGCCACAGCCCTCCATCTAATGCTGTCAAACTAGGTCTCCATACCGAAGCTTGCCTATGCGTACCGCTTCAGCACCATGGGCGGACCACGCTTCCCTGCCGCCATGGCTGCGCACATCAACGAGCACTTCCACCCCGCTGCGCCTGTGCAGGCCGAGGACATTATTACCGCGTCGGGCCTGACCGCCATCCACGAGTTGGTTGGGTACAGCCTGGCCGATCCCGGCGACGGCATTCTGGTCAACCGGCCGGTCTACGGCCGCTTCGAGCTGGACTTTGGCAACACGTCGGGTCTGCGCATGGTCTACGCCGACATGGACGGCATCGATCCGTGTTCGCCAGCGGCCGTTGCCAAGTACCAGGAGCGACTCGATGCGTCCACGGCCGAGGGCATCCCGATCAAGGCCGTCCTCATCGTCAACCCGAACAATCCATTAGGTATGCGTCTCCTGTTCACTTGCCTTTGTGCCATGTCCCCTCACTGCTTTTTGTCTTCTAACCCGTATCCAGGGCGTGCCTACCCGGCCGACACACTGCGGGCGCTGATGGCCTTTTGCGAAACGAACAAGATTCACCTCATCAGCGACGAGGTATATGGCCTCTCGACATACAGCCTGGATGATGGGCATGATGTGCCCTTCACCTCTGTGCTGTCCTTTGATTCCACTAATCTTCTCGACAAAGACAGGCTGCACGTCTTGTACGGAATGAGCAAGGTAAACAGGAGGGTCCTTTAATGAATCTTTGTCCTGGCATGGAACATGGTCTGTGGCGGCTGACATGGTGCAGGATTTTGCTGCTGCTGGGCTTCGACTGGGTAGCTTGATCACCCGCAATCGCTCTTTGCGCAAAGCCGTAGCGTGCAACATGCGGTTCCACAATCCGTCTGGCATATCCGTTGCCATTGGGACGGCCATTCTCGAGGACAGAGACTTTGTCGCGTCTTTTGTTCGTCTGTCGCAGGAAAGGCTCCGGGACAGCCACCTCCATACCACCAAGGTGCTGGACGCCGCCGGCGTCAAATACGAAAGGGGGTGCGTGACCACAGATCCACATGTTCCATGCCGTTGACCTGTGTCCCAGTAGCACTGACCGTCGGCCCTGTAGGAACGCTGGCTTCTTTGTTTTCATCGATCTGGCTCCGTGGCTCGAACACGCCGAGCCAGGACAAAATCGAGAATTCGTCCTCGCGCAAAAGCTGCTCGAGGCAGGCGTCGGCCTCCACCCATGCGAGGAGCATGCAGAGAAAGAGGGCCAGTTTCGACTTGTCTTCAGCCAGGACAGGGAGACACTCCAAGAAGGCCTCAGGCGGTAAGGATTCGACTACACCCGACAGCCAAAGCTTCCTTGGAGCATGGTTCAAAAGCTAACGAAACCGTGACAGTCTGATTGCAGTTTTGAAGACCATTGACTCTGAAAGACAGGACAAAACATCGAATGGACACTTATAAGCCACGAGGAACGGCACCATAAAAAGGAAGATTCCGATTTACGTATTGTTTTTGCAATACCAGACCAATAGACCACCCGAAAACCTCACGGAGGGCTTGCATTTTGGACGTGATCCTGTACGGTTCCTTCTCCAACCTGCTTATTGGATGTGACATACAAATGACGTTCAGTGGATATACATGACTGAGGCTTCCTCCCAGTACCGTGAGACAGGAGACTCAGCTTCTGCCGATTGTCTGAAATGCAAACCCATCCAACCTGTATTTCTTTGCCTTCATTGTATATAATCACTACCATCACCTCCGTTATTCCTTGTATAACAGAAATCAAAATGTGCGTCATTCGGGCGAGTAGACGCGTGCATAGGCATAATTGAGTCGTCTTTTAATATAAAGTAGTGTCTCTGCAAATAGACTGCGGTGCTATGACTGTGCTCCACAGATCCATACATGTGTTCAGTCGATACGCTTCGAGTGCTGGCATACTCTCCAAGAGCATCTTTGCGTGAGACCAACTGCGAATGTTGTGTCTTCTGCTCATTTTCCTGAGCTGCTCGACAAAGTAGTCCTGGTCAACAGCCGAACTAGCCGAGGCGCCCAGGAGAAGAACCCAAAAGAGCTCCGCCGTAAAACCCAGAGCGTCGTGCATCAATGATTCAAATTGCACGAGGACGGCCTTCAGTCGGTCGAGGAGCCGACATCGGATGGCGCCGCCGACAGGTGTCTCTCGTAGGTTGGTATAAATGAAGAGCAAGCCGGCATGAAGTAGAATGGTCCCCACCATGACCTGCGTGTCCGTGGGTGCCGTGACTTGGTCGTCAAAGAGGGCCGTCAAGAATTGGTACTCCACTTGGTAGACGCGATCGGGGTAGCTTGCTTCCCATGGTAGATACAGCGAGTCGGTCAAACTCAGAAACAAGGACAAGCGGTGCAGCGACAGCAGCAGCTGCGCTATCGAGAGGCGATGTTTCACCGTCAAGATGGCGTCGAGGGCTCCATTTGTGACGAGGTGATACGTGTCAGACGAGACAGACGGCGTAAAGACTGTCAAAGGTGCAGACGTGTCTGCCTGGTAGAAAGGGAAGCGCGGTGGCCGTCCCAGTCTCGAGCTTGCCAGAAGATCGGACCTGTAATAAGCATCGCCCGTGTCAGTCAGAGATACACGTACATAATGTTGGGACTATGCATCCTAGGCCAAGGCCAGACGCACCACAGCACCATCCGACGCAGGATGCCTCGCATTCCCAGGTTGCTCAAGCCGCCGCGCAATTCGACCATGCGTACAAGTCCGCCGGTATGGACTGCGGCGTTGGAGGATATGCCGTTCAAGTTCTTGCCCATTTTGTCAACAAACGAAAGGAGATGAGCGCTGGCGCACACGCTAACACAGCAAAGAACGTACGTCAATGTTTGCGAGACAGGCCACAGTGGCAATGGTGGAGTCGCTGACGCACGCCGGTGCGTCCGAAATGCTCTCGTTGATAGCCGCAATGGACTTCAGCAGATAGCTTGCGTCTTCCGCGGCATCCGCTGTCGAGGTGCTGGGGAACCGTGCGGAGGCGTAGAACAACGTCATAAAGAGCCAGGCAGGGTCGCTGCTGCACGAGCGCCGCCACACATCGTCGGCGTCGGCGTGAACCGACGTTCGAATGGCGGCAAATGCATCTAGGCAGGAATGGCATTTCTAGTTAGCAAAATGAGAGGCAGACGTCCGCCTTCCAGTCGTCAAGAGGAGAGTGCTTACTCTGCTGCAAAAGCATGAGAGTTCGTGGCGTGGGCGGGATGGGAAGACAGGCGAACGGGTCGATGCTGCCGTCGAGCCAGGTCCTGATCTCGGGGGACCTGGAGGCAGGAAATGCAATGCTGTTGTCTGCAGCCGGCCATTCCTCCATGTCCTGGTCCAAAATCGACAGAGTCGTCCCGCCGCCCTCCGTGCCCCTATCGCTCCTGGCACTCTCACGTCTCCTCGTCGCGTCATCACTCGGGCCGCTTCCCGAAAGCGATGGCTCGAGGGACGAAGGACTCGAAAGCACGCCGGGTTCCAGATCGGTGGCAGCCGTTGCCGCCGCCAAAGACGCGCCAGTTGAAAAGGCCCGGATCGAGCTGTTATCAGAGACGCCGTCTTTGCGTGTTTTTGTGCGCTCTTGGCGTTTGTACCTGCGCATCACATGCGATCGGACCGTTGTATTTGTGGCCCGCCAGCCCTTTGCAGGTTTGCCCGTCGTGTTGACGAAACAAATCTCCTGGTCCTGCGCCATTGCGGTGCTTCTGCCTGTCGCCGGCGGTGGCGACGTGCTGGCGACGGATTGTTGCGAAGCCATCCTGATTGCCTAATGTGCCCTTCTTGCATGCCGTGCCATCCTGGTGGATGCGCGTCTGCGTACGTGCCGGGCAGATGGTTTTGGAAATGTAACGGGATTGTGATGTGTGAGCGGCAGCGAACAAAGGACGAATTGGCTGCGGGGGAGTGAGCGTGGCCTGGTTCTTGTTCTTTGAACATGCTCACCTCCCCCAGCACCTGTCCCTGGTCCTGGTACTGCCAGTGTTTACCGCTAACCTAATTGGTGTGGCCAGAACTGGCCTGCCCCCGGACAGAATGGGACTAAAGATTTGCTAGCGGAAAGCGAACTGGTGGACGCGGAGAGGGGAAGCGAAATGGGCAGGGCATAGTCGAGTTCAAGATGCATCAGGCATCCGCTCTTTCTATCATTGCTTCCCCGGTTTAGACGGCGACTACTCCCCGTCAGCCGTCGTTGCCAGCGATGCCCTCGGGCCTGTTCGTGCTGTCGGCGCCGTACTGTCCGTCGCCGGTCTTCTCTCGAAGCAGTCGCTTTTTCTGTCTCCTTCTCCATCTGCATCTACAAGTTATATGCTAGCATCTATTGTCATTTTCTCTTCAATGTTTCCACAGCCCTTTTTATCCACGTGCTTCCCTTCTCCTTTCATAGAAATGGAGAATATTAGCATATACTTGCTTCCGTCACGTAATTTGCGCGGCGATAATTATTACCACGGTAAAAAAAAAAAAAAAAAAAATAGTCGTGTCACTGCAACACGAATGTGATAGCGTTGCATGCTCCTCCCGTATCCGCGCCCATGTGACCCCTCACTTCGGGTGCAGTCGAGTACCCTCCAGGGAAGTCCGTCTTGGTGCTTACTACTGACGTGTTTTAGCTCTGTCCCGTCCTGCCGTGCTACATTGCCCTTCACCTTGGCCAAATTGCTACCGCTGCGTTGGGCGCTTTTTAAGATGAAGTGAAATAAAATACAAACACGAAATGCAAAACATGAACACGACTCGAGCTGGCCAGCTTGCTGGCACCTCATCTTCATCCTGCGCCTCTGACGCTCCTCGCGTTCTCCTTCATCCAACATGAAGCGGCTCTATCCCAAAGCCACCCAGAACCGTCTGCGCTTCGGCCAACACGGCTTCCAACATACCCATGCCTTTCTCAGGGCCGTGCTGACCAACTTCGTCTTGCTGCAGCTGCTGTTTCTTGGCTTGTTCTGTTATATATTTGGCTCGTTGTTCCAGCAGACCCAGCACACGCACAACTTGACCATTTTGTTTGTCGACTACGACCAGGGCGCCATCGGGCGCGCCGTGCGCACCGCCTACGCATCCCTTGCCAGCGACAGCTTCCCCACGCTGGTCGAGCAGCCGCCCAGCGCGTATCCCGCGCCGGCGGCCGACTTGGCCACCGCCGTCTGCGCCACCGACTACTGGGCCGCGCTGTACGTGGCCGCGGGCGCGTCCGCCCGGCTGCAGGCGGCGTTGCGCGACAGCAACAGCACAGCGGCCCAAAACTACAACGCGACCGATGCGCTCTTTTATACGTGGGACGAGGCGCGCTACCCGACGGTCGAGGACCCGGCGGTGGCCGGCAGCCTCCAGACGCTCGCCGACGACGCGCGCGGGGCCTACGTCGCCGCCGACAACGGATCGCTGGTGCCCTGGCCCCTGGGCAGCCCGGCGGCGGCCGCCGTCCTCGTCACCCCCTGGACGCTCACCGCGACGGACCTGCAGCCGACGCCGCAGGGCTCGCGTGCCATCTACAACACGCTCGTCATCATCCTGATCCTGATCCAGGAGTTCTTCTACCTGGGCACCATCAACGGCCTCTACGCCAGCTTCCACATCTACAGCCGCATCCACCCGGCGCGCGTCATCGCCGTGCGCACCGGCAACTCGCTGGCATACACGTGCGTGGGCGCGCTGTGCACGGTGGGCGCCATCTGGGCCTTCCGCGCCGGCTGGCCCGTCGGCGGCGCGCAGTTCGCCGAGTCGTGGATGGCGCTGTGGCTGTTTGCGCACCTCAACTTTTTGACGCTCGACGTCTTCACCGTCTGGCTGCCGCTGCCCTACGTGCCCATGGCGCTGATCTCGTGGGTCGTCGTCAACGTGACGTCCATCCTGTTGCCGTTTGAGCTGTCGCCGGCCTTTTACCGCGTCGGCTACGCGCTGCCCGCGCACAACGTCTACCAGGTGCTGCTGGACGTGTGGTCCCTCGGCTGCAACCGGCCGCAGCTGCACATCGCGCTGCCCGTGCTCTTTGCCTGGGAGGTCGCCTCGTTCATCCTGAGCGCCCTCGGCGTCTACCGGCGGTCCCACTACGCGGCGCTGGCGGATGAGGCGCAGGCGCGGGAGCTGCGGGAGCGTGTGGACGCGGCCCTTGCGCTGAAGCAAACCCCGGCCGAGGAGGAGGCGGCGACGGCCACGACGGCGGACAAGGAGGGGACAGTCCCGGCAGGCCCCAGCCCGGCAGCAGCACGTGCGCCAGACGCAGCGTCGCGCACTGCCACCCGCCGAGACAACCAGGCACTGCGCCGGGAAGTCACGCAAGCCATCAGCCGTGAAAACCAACAGATCCAGAGGGAGCAGCAGCTGGCCGGCCGGATGTGTCGGTTTGGGCCGTCGTTTGACCTGGCATTTGGGCCGGGCGCTGATGATAGTAGACGTAGTAGCGATATCGATGAAGGCGACGACGGGGAGCAAGTAGAGGATAGGCCGTGAAGTTGGTTGCAGTCCGCATCAGGGGGTTTTGTGAGAACGCATTTGATGAACAGCAGCCTTGTCAGAATATTCGTGTCTGATTTTGGATAGTACGACATAGACGTGATCGTAATACAAGCAAGTCACACTAATCTAACAAAACCCCATCCTCCTTCACAAATAACACATCTTCTCTGGCAACCCACCGGCATACAGCCACAAAACATCGCAATGACGTGATTAGCTCGTCGTCTTCTTAGCCAGACCGTTCAAGGCGTCGTTCTCCACCAGCATCTCGTCGTATCCCTGCAAGGCGACGTGCACCAAGCTGGCAGCAAGATCGGGCAGGAGGATCGCATTGGCCACCACGCCCACCAACCACGCCCGCACGACGGCGCCTGCAGGCTGCACAAAGCCGGGTCGGGTGACAAACACCTCAAAGCCGGAACCCGCTTTCGCCTTGCCCAGTTCGAGCAGCTTGTTTTCGAGCTCGCCGCGCATGCGACGATTCTCCGCCAAGAACAACAGGCGCCGCTCCGGGTCCTTTTCGGGCAGAGCACCGCTCAGATAGACGAAACGGAAATGCGTCTGCGCTTGTGCGGCTGGTCGTGCTCCGTGTAGGTCGGCAAACATGCGTGCTGTGGAAATGGCGTACTCGAGGTTGATCTTGCGGTTGAGCTCCGGCGGCCGTACGGGCACGTTCGAGCCCAGGCAATAGATGCATGCGTCGGCCTCCGCGAGTTGCGCCACCAGCTCCGAGGGGAACGACGTGAAGTCGTCGTGCAGGATCACCTGGAGCTTCGGATCGGTGGCGATCTCTGGGGCGCGGCGCGCGAGCGCGACAACGGACGTGATGGCCGGGTTGGCCAAACATTGACGCAGGACTTCGCCGCCAATGTAGCCTGTACTACCCGTGACAATGACACGCATGGCTGGAGGGAGAAGGCGTCGCCGCCGGCGGAATGGGTGTTGCAGAAATGTAGTTGAATAGTCGTGCGTGTCGTATCCGCGGCTTGGAGTCTGTCCTCTTGAGGTTCAAAACCGCATCGTTTTATCTTTTCTTGTTTTATTGATTCAAGCGGACTTTATTATTGAACCGTACTGCTCGGTGACGGGACCCGGAGTTTTCAACAACGCCGTTTTTCTTCGTCAGCGGACGCAGTGTTATGTCTCCGAAGGCGAACATTAGTTTCCGACAATGAGCACGTAGACAAGTAGATTGATCCGGCCCGACGGCAACGGGCGTACTCTCGAAGCCCTGTCAAGGTCACGTGGTTTTCGCACGCACCGAGTGCCAAGCCGGCAACGGGCTGCCCTGCCCGAATTTGATTACTCCCCGCGAAAGCGCCAATTTCCTGGGCTTCCTCCTGGCCACATCCGTTCGCTCGACTTATTTGCCACGTACGCCGGGCGCCGGGCACCGTCTGGCATGGAACCAGAGGATCGCTGCCCGCTCTGCCGTGCCGGACTTTGCTCAGGCCGACCACCGCCAGTCCGCATCATCCCCTACGGCAGCCATCCGAAGCCGGCGTTTCGAGACTAGAAAAAAAGAAAAATATAAGGTTTTGTCAATATAATCTCTCTCATGTAATGTACTGCGACCTTACTGTCTCACCAGGTAATAGTCTGTCAAGGACCGTAAAGGCATCATAGCCGGAAACGTACACAGAAACACTCTCAATTCGTTTATGGCGAAAAGTTGTAAGAGGTGTAAATGGTATTCTATTATGTTTTTCAGTTGAAGGATTGACATACTCTAATGAGGACATTCGCGAAGCAAAAGACAGTGACTGGCCATGGTGCTCGCCCGTCGCCATGTAAAAGCAGAATGGCAACAGCATATGGGAATGGAATTAAGATGCAGGACTTGGTTGAATGATTCTGGCAAATCAAACCGATGGGCGTGCCATGTCTTCAACATGACGACGTGTTCGCTCGCACCCTGCACAAAGGCGGGTGACTGTCAGCTGGACAAAGCCATGCAGCCAGGCTACCGTGGGGGCCAAAAACAACATCGTCCCCGCTGTTGCCTGACGACGTCTTTACTGACGATGTGAACTGGGTGGTTGTCGCTGCAAACACTCTACATTGTCGATGCTTGGTGTTTTGTATATTTGACATCTGAGCGCCACACATAACCGCGGACTGTCAGTGGCTCATTGCATCTTGCACTGTTCAACCACGGCCACTAGGGGCAGACATTCGGCATGTGACTTTACACGCTCCTCAGTATCGTTCAAGTCACAGACGAGGCGGCAGATGCGACTAGCATCGCACACTCCTCAGTATGTCAACGCAAGCTACAATCGCGAGACCCGCCGCGAGAACTATTGTTGTCGCCCTCGATGCGTGCTGCGTCTTGTGTCGACGCCAACTTCCCAGATCGACGACAGACCATTGCATCGGTCGACCACTGCGGAACGATGGTACTGGCCTAATCGAACAGTGGGAGCTCGACGTTATTGGGTGTCCGTACCGTACAATCCCGTCTCCTTTGTGCAACACCGCTGCTGTTCTATCTCCCAACTGACCGTTTGCAATCGCACAGTTTTCAACACGTCATCATCCGACAATGCCGCCTCTGGGCCACGCTTGCGGCCTGTCTCTGTCTTCGTCTTCCGGGCTGACCTGGGCACAAGCACATGGCCGATCCGTTACCCCTACTTTGATCACACGTAGAGGTTGCGGCGCAAAGTTGAAAATGATACAAAAGATACAAAAGATACAATGGATGCAACGAATCACCTGTTGTTCGTCTTCATTGCCCCTCGACCCAGCGAAAATATCATGAGTTTCAGCGTGCAACGGCCGCTGTTCTATGCCCACACGTGCTGTTGGAAAGTTGCAAGGGCATTGAGTCGGACGAATACGAACGACAAGTGGTCCTTCTCAGGGCTGTATTGGTTAGCCCAGCAGACGAAGGCAATCTTGCCACAGCTTTGTGACAACACCGAATATTCCCAGGCGCTCAGCAGCTTTCGGCAGTCGAGATGTGGACCACCGCATCCCCTCCGACCATTCTGAACAGCTTGCTCGCTCAGGCCGCATCCAAGCTGCCGCTTGAACTCCAGGCGCAAGTGACGAGAAGCGTGCAAGGTGGGCTTGTTTCGTCGCTTCTCCGAACCTGTGAGACCATCTCTGCGATTGCGTCATTCCTGCCACCAAGTCTGTCGGCACATTTGAATTCTCCCCCGACAATGCGCTTATACCAGGAGCGCGTTTTGGACCGCGAACCGACACCAACGAACCCGACAAATATAATCAGCACAGACAAGCATGTACCTGTCTGCGGCTACCTTGTTGCTCGTGGAATCCGTCTATTTGGCCATTCATATCTCCATAGGGTATCGTTCTTAGCACAAGATCAAGGCGTGGAAAAATCACGGACGCGGAAACGGAAGCGAGAGCGTAAAGACGAGGATTGCGATAGCAGCTACAACGGTACGCTCCCAGATACACTCGGCGAATTCCGCTTTCCTGTGCAGAGTGGAATACCCATTATTAGTGCCATAGTCAGGCTAGGTCCACTCGGCGTGCAGTCTATAACACTGCGATATGAAGACCGCTCTGGTCGTCTGTATTGAGATATCAAGTGACAAAAGCAAAAGACTTTTCTGGACGACAAGGATGCCTGCAGACGGTCTTTTTGGACTGTCTGGCATCAGGTCTCGTCGCAAACCGAGACGACACTAAACTGTTGCACATCCGGTCTGACTCGACCGACGACAGCCCCGACCAAAATCGAGATCGAGTGTGGCCGTCACGATCGCTCTGGAACACGGACACCGTGCCTGCATATGATGACCTCACGATTGTGGACACAGAACACTTCCCTGGATACCTACCGCACCATCCTGGCCGCCGCCTCTGTCACTACTTGCCATTGGAACTCGAGGGTGCATATGCCACGGGGCTAACGGTGTACTGCATTGTCGACGGGGTGGCAGGGATGACGGCGCACTTTGGCGGGGATGGCATTGCGGCTGCAGACCGGCAACGGCACATTGGATGTCGATGCGGCATACCCGTCCACCTGCCGCTGGCATCGAAAACGGGCGAGCGCATCGTCTTTTTGGGCATGCTGGCAATCGAAGACAGGAGCAAACGGGCATATAGAGGTCCGGCGCTGGTGGCCGCGACCAACCGGGGGAACAAGGTCCTTTTTGGGAACTTTGAAATTGCTTTTACACGCACGACCACGTCTCGCATGCTGACGTCAGACAGCACACTCCAAACTCCAGTCCTCGGTATCTTCACCGATGTGCTGACGGCCGAGGGCTGTTGCTGGAAGAGCATTGGCGTCCACACGCCCGAGACACCAATGGCAACGGCAACGCAGCGCCCGTCCAGGTTGTTCGTAGCCCGCTTTCCTTATCCGCCGCCGCCGGAGCGTGTCGATGAGCGCTTTAATAAATTGCACGCTCTTTTCAGCTCGGCCACGCTGGACAGCGGTTCCATTGTGCGCCTACGTGTCCGGCGACGGGTCATGGCAGGCGACCGGGCCCCCCGCTGCCTTGGTCTACGTATCGAATTTGACAGTGGCCGCACGTCCATCTTGGGTCAATGGGAGCCGCCAGTTATGGACGCAGCGGACACGACAAATACACCGACATCGTCACCGACAATTACGGACATTTTTCCAGCTGGTTCAGCCGACCCCGCCTCCTCGCTCTGTGCCGCCATCACGTTTCACTTTACACCGGACGGCACCTACGTAACCGACATTGTCGTCGGCAACCATGCCTCCGGCCCCTTTGACGCGGTTGTGTCCCAGGGGGAGCACTTTGTATGGTGGTTCTCTGAAGCTGGCGACTTGGTCCACACTTGGGAGCCCACGTACATCAGTGCCAGGTTTCCCGATCCCTTGGGCAATGGCTTCCACCAGGGACCCGTCTGGAGCATGGACTCAAAGTCTCGTGACGACTGAGCATCGTACAGCCGTGGAACTGATAAAACTCGTGGTTGAGCAAAGAAGAAGAAGAAGCCAAAGAAGAAGATTTATGAAAGAAAACATGAAAAGGTATGCACAAGGGCAGGGAACAGGAATGACATTATGGGCTTCATGTTTGAATAAGGCATGGTCTGCCAAGCGATTTGAGGTAATTCAATGCTACTGGGGGTGTCTTTACAACAGCCTCCCCAAATAAACATATCTCCCTGTTTGGGAGTCCAGTTAGAGCACAAAGCACTGTGGCAATCTCCGTTGATCTCTCATGACATGAAATTCAAAAAACAAACCGCATCTGGTAAACGAAAGGAACACTGCATGACTTGAAAACGTGGATCGTTTGCTCCGATCAGAGCGTGTTGCGCGTTGAAGAATGTGCGGGGAAAAAAAATGATGCTTCTGAAATTGGACGCTTCTTTCCCAGCTCTTTGCTCGACTTGGGCATATGTTGCTGTGCTGCCCCAGCTCTATTGCTACGTTGGTTGGTCGGGTGGGAGCTGCTATTGGATTATTGCTGTTTTGCCCCTAATTTCGCATCGAGACTATTGACACACTATTACCGCCAGCCCCATAGTGAACCTTGAATATTGGCGCCGGACACAGATTCCGGAGTGAAAAGCAGACCAACAGGCCAACATTGAAACAAATTCCATGCGTAATAAAGAATCGATTTCGCTACAGAGCAACGGTATTTCATTAAATACCATCCCTTCTCGCTTCATGACTACGGAGTACTGCGGGTTTTGCTTCTTCTTCTGCCTTGTGTGTCCTTCGTTTGATTTTCACCGTCGCCGTGATTCTCCAACCTATTTGTCCAACCATGGTCCAACTCACGGCCTTCGCTCTCGCCTTGGCAGCCTTCACCCTCGGTGCCCAAGCCGGCCCCTGTGCGACTTGCAACCCGGTAAATATTATTCAGGACGGCAGCTTCGAGGACGCCTCTTCCACTGCGTGGACGTTTGACAGCGGTGTCACGGTCCAGACCGACGCTCCCGGGGCCGACTATTCCGTCAGCGGCACAAACTACGTGTAAGCCAACCCAGCCAGATCACCGTAACCAACTCTATCTTTCAGCGCACCGGCTCTAACACATCGCTCTCGTTCAACAGGAGCTTCAACATCGCCCAACGGGAAGACCGCCAGCGATATAGCATCTCCCAGCAGTTGACGGGACTCAAGCCGAACCAGCCATACACGCTGCAGTTTACCTGGGAACTTACCGACGCCAGTGGCATTTACGACGGTGGCGTTGATATCCAGACGCAACTGGACGGCGTCCAAGTTGATTTTATCGGCTCTTCGGGTCGCGGGCCCTTGGACCAGGTCACGCTGCACACCGTGACCATCACGCCCACGTCGTCCACTCCCGTCTTGCGGATTAGCTGTGGCGGCGGTGGAAACTACTACTACGGTGCGACCATAGCGATTGATGACATTAGTCTGGGGAAGCTTTGCGCTCAGTGAGATAGGGCGGAGAAGCCAAAGTTACTTTTTTATTCTTCTTCTTGTTTGTGTCCTTTCAAACGGGCTTCATTTCGGGCCTGCATGTGCCTAGCCGTGCAAGACCTAGCGAGTCTTTTTTTCTAAAAAAAAAATAATAAATAAATAAAATAAAAAATAAACGATAAAATTTCGTTGAAAAATCGCTACAGCTGTACTGAGAAGGCGAGGATATCAGACTAACAAGCAGTTTCTTTGGAAGTTTGCTTCGTATGCAGAAAGGAAATTGCACTGTTTATGTGCCACAACTCCCAAGCAACTTACGTAGGTTTCATCTTTCTCTGATGACAAGATCTCATGGCGACCGGGAATCAAAGGCAAAGGTAAAAAAAAAAAAATCAGACAACTCTTTTGGTCTTGTTCTTAGTACTCATGGCCCAGGGCCATCCCATTGAGTTCCACCGCAACCGCCCATAAATAGCGGGCGTCCCTAAATCAAGCTACCACTGGGTGGCCGGCTGGGGGGGACCGCGGGCGAAGGCGTCAGCGACAGCCAGACCGTGATTCAAACGGCTTTGGCGTTCCGTGACTTTCAATTTGCAATAGAATCGCCGACGGGGCCCGAGTACTGCAGCTTCTTGAAGAGCCTCCTGCCACGGCCCGATCCCAACGAGCTTTGCGTATTTACACATGGCGACGTGTATCCCGGGAACATCACGGTCGACATTGACCCGACTAACCCGACCGAGTATGTAGTAACGGGTATCATTGACTGGGAAGAGAGTGGCTTCTATCCAGCATGGTTCGAGGCGACCAATGTGTTGTACAACTTCAAAGAATACTATGATGAACCCAAGGGCCGGAATGGCCTGGAAGACTGGTGGCGGTACGTTCCACGGTGCATTGCCCCTGCCAGCTACCCGACCGAGTGGGCGATCGGCCGGTTACTCTGCACGTGGCAGATGAAACTTTGCTTGCGCCTCGCATACAAGTTGGGCCGCTGAATTACTGTCAAATGCCCACAGGGTGCTGTCTCGCATAGCGGAAAGATCCTGGGACCAGCGAATAACCGCTGCTTCCTTTTTCCTCGTCTGATTATACATTTTTGGGTAATCATTTGGTCCAATATTACTATCGTGACTCCGTAACCAGAAGTTCATGAGCAGTGACATTTCACATGAGCTTCTAGCGGCGGATGACTGCGTTTATCTATTGTTGGCAATTCAGAGTAAGGCTTTTGCCTCTTGAATCTCATAAAAGGAAACGTCGAGAGGAGACAAAAAAAAACCCCGAAAATTTTACTTGCCATTTCTTAATTTATTTTATTATATATTGTATTTTCTTCATTTTCATTGTCAATTCAACTCACTGTCGAATCAATTACGTTGCATTTTGTCGAGTTCTGTCCAAAGCATAGACATCGCAATATCTTGGCATCAGCCTTGATGTGGTGCGGGGTCAACTCGGCTCCTGAACTCAATCTGTTTTGTATCGCCGGTGCCTCTACACACCCTGACATTCTCAACACCAGACTCTGGCTCCGAACGTTACCACTGCCATCTACCCCCAACCGTGCGGCCAACTGTCCAAGACTGCTACCATGGACGGCGACAACAGCGATTACGACTACGACCGCTCTGACTCTGACGACGAATCCGAGGCAGAGGATGAACACCGAGAACGTCTGCTACGCAACAGCGTGGCATCCCGCCCAGCCCCGCCGCGCAAGCTCGGCGACCAGAAGACGGATGCGCCGGAATTTGTCAAATTCGTAGCCGGCCTGCACAGCGACACCGTACGTTTCTTGTCCCTCATGTGGAGCCGTGCCTATGACTGGCCGCAGGAAGTGGTCGACATGTACGACAGGGACGGCGGGGGCGGCACGAAGAACGCCCTGGAGAACATGGGCACAGGGCAGGTGGGCGACATATTGCACGGCCGCAGAATTGTATACAATGCGCTGCAGAACATTGCAGAGGGGCTCAATCTGAGCGCGAAGCTCATGAGTCGAGCAGCGCCTAGACATCCGGGCCACGGGGCCGCAAACAAAAGCACAGACGTCGATACAGGCACGAGCACGACCTTCCACTGCTTTGGAAAACTCCCGGCGGAACTTCAGCGCGCAATATGGGACACGGCGTGCCAGCCAATTCCCTGTGGCCACTACTACGACTCAATTCGGCCCAAGAACGACGATGGATCCTGGCGACCGCTGGATGTCCCGGAAGAGGCCGACGACACCGACGACTTAGGCGACGTGATGACCGTCCCCCAATACCACCTACGACACCCTAGCGCCCATTGGCTGTCCGACCAGGGACTGTGGAGCGCTTGCTGGGCCTCCCGTGCGGCCATGAAACGGGCATACGTGCACTGGGACGTCGTCATGGCGGCGCCACTGCCGAATGACGCGGGTCCAGACGCGATACCCGGCTTTACGTCCTTGTCTTCGACCGATCCACGCTGTTTCTTCAAGCCCTCTGTAGAGATCGTCTCGGTGCCTATTGTCAAGCCGGGGACGGCGGTCGGAGTCGACGAAGGCGACGAAGGCGACGGAGGCGAAGGTGATGATAATGATGAGGGACTCAGCGCGTTTGCATTGCAACAGCTGCGTGACACCGCTCTGAAACACACATCAGACGGCAAATTCGACTCCTACCACAGAGAAGTAGCCCATCCCATGGAAACCTACTATCGGGACGTCACTGCACGCAACCGGCAATGGGCCACTGTACGACGACAGATTCTGGGCGCCGGGCGGCATATGCTCGAACATGGACTGCGCGTGGACGAAGAGGACTTGTTGATGGCGATACAGGAAAAGGCCAGAAAGTGTTGATCCGCGAAAGACGGAAGCCTGTGATGTGCTCGCTTTATTAATCACTGCGATACACCAGAGATGCCATTCTCCTGCGTTTGTTATTCACTCTTCTGTTGTTCACTCGCCTTTTGTCTCCGTTTGCACTGCTTCACTACTCCACACCATCTTGCATTCATCGCCGCATCCGTTTGCATTTGGCTGTTGTCTGACTTCTTTGTATTTAAACAATTTTGATCTCCGTTTGACGGACGCAAACTCAACCTCTTTCTTTTTCTCGCAAATTTTGCAGAGTCCAAACATGGACAATGGCCACACTGCACGCCCCCTGCGTATCGTCGACAATAGGGACCACTAACGTTGCCGAAGCCGACTTTTCTGGGCAATGAGCCGTCGCAGAAAAGAGACTATGACAAACTCCTGAACCATTGTTCACCACAATAAGAACGACACCCACAATGAACATATGATTTATGGGTAGGGTCAACGACGTCCACTCACTGTCCAGAAGGATACTAAGCAAATGGCAGCACATGGGGATTATCACCTCTCCTACAATGGGTGCCATGCAGGACCTGTCCGAGTTCCACGTGAACAGACGAAGTCAGCAGAAATGAAGCAACACCATCGAGAGCTGGCATACATTAGTGAACGTCATGCACAGCATCGTCTACAGGCACAAACAATTCACACAAATCTCTTTGTTTGAATTCATTACATCAAAGACCATCGACCTTAAACATCGTCGCAGCAGCCATCAATTAAAGCAAATAAGCGTTTCAAGCGGACCAATATCCAGACACACAACACTTTTCTGGCTGTCGGCAGTGTACGATGGACGACTAAGCAGCTCTCGGTAGAAACATGCAGATGGAATGGAGCCATTGAGTATGACATGTGCCGTTAAATAAATTTCGGCAAGCAATCCGTATGAAAATGGGATTCAAATTCACCAGGGAGGTGCATGTATCATGGAGATCAGGGGATTGACAACACACATGGCACATATTGTCATTCACTTTCACACGGCAGTTCTGCAACGTCTGTACGGCCACATTTTGGTTGACTTTTCTCCAACGGTATTATGGAAATGCGTAGGGAGGGCATAACATGAGCAAGGGCGTAGTTCTATTTAGAAGTTAACGAGCCAATGTTAAATCGTTGGGCATTGTATTCTCATAAATGGAAACAAAAGGAGCGAGGAAGATACATAGGATTCCGTCACTTATGATTGATTAACGTGCAGAGCCACAATGTATGTACACCAAGAAGCAGTGATAGGCCAGTGAGGGATTCGTTGCGGGTGTATAGATAACGTCTTTTATTATTGTTGCTGCCGAGCATACAAATAGGAAAGCAAAGAGGCGAAAAAAAGAAGAAATATTCTTTGCTGGAAAGGAGCGATCAGCTTGTGGTGCCTAAGGAAGGAGCGGGTGGGGTATACCATCGCCACGTCACCTTAAGGTCTCAGAAGAACAAATCGAATATCATGAAACAAAGCTCTAATCATATGACTTTGTAGTCATGCATGTTCCAGATATTGATTCATGTCTCTGCAGAGTCGAGTGCGTGGCATGGCAATTGGTGTGCGGTGTAACTCCGTGTTTGCCCCTAAGCTATCGAGTACCGGTTGATTTTGATTGGTTGAATTTGTTTTGGATTGACCTCGAATTTGTCGCCTCCCATTGTTTACATCGTAGATTTCGCAGTTGCTGGTCTTTTCGTCTGCTGTGATATGCTTCGTCATCGACTGTGTTCTGTCAATCAGATCAGCGAGGGATATTAATCCCAGTCTCTTTTCCTGCTCGTTGTCATGTGTAACATATGTTCACGCTACATTCACGACACCCCAATATATCTGACAAGCAACAGACAAAAGGAGCATAGTATGCGTTTCCAGCAAAGAATAGTCTGGTAGATTGCCAGACTGTCGGGTCTGGCGTTGGGGGAGACCTGGGACGCCGTGGTCATTCACTAATCTTCTCCCGGAGCCGCACCATGATTTTTGAGCCTTGTGCTACGTGAGCCGTGGAAAACAAAGTGCAGAGTTATATAATGCATTTTTTGATACCGTTTTCAGATCCTTGATATTGTGCCATCTGTATTTCGTTCTCTCCCATTTGTTCCTCCTTCTCTCATTTCATCTTCCCCTCATCTCCTCCCCTCGTCATGCCCCATCCTCTCCTCCCATTATTTTCTCTTAGTGAATGGTAAATGATTATCAACTCAGCAATCAAAAATGTAATAGTAGATGGCCAAATAAAGCAAGACCAAGCCCTGCTTCGTGGCTCATACTATTGCATGGTGTTCCTGCATATTACATTGTTCAAGTACATTAGAGTATTGTCCCCATTGTTCACCGTAACAGTCTACTCCATGTGTGTCAGTATCCGTTTCGGGACAGAGTCCAGCTCACTATGACTGAAAGTTACTAAATGCAAGCAGCGACATGGAAAACATTATCTTGACCGTGGATGTGACAATCGGTCACGGCATCCTCCTTCTTGTGTATCGTATCTGACATGGAATCTGATGGAGAAGTAAAGACACCCTGCCGCAGGTGTTGTGATTTTTATTCTTGTCTTGGTAGCATAACACGTCATCCAGTATGATTATTTTGTTGCTCCTTCCTTTTTCGATAAACAACATTATAATCTTTTTTTGCCACGGCAACATATTTAATTTTACTGATTCACTGCTTCACTGATTTGCTGATTTGCCGACCTCTCCTCTCCCTATATATATCGAGCCTGCCCCCCTCTCCCCCTCCTCCGACCTCCTCCTCTTTTCTCCCTCTTTCAAACCACTTTTCAGATTCTTGTTCGAGATCCAAAGCTGTTCACCAATTCATCCTCCATCGCCATCATCACAGCTTGCTTCGATCGAAAGATTCTGACCGACAGCAATCGTCATCCGCTTCTTCCTCCAATCTCCGCCGGCATCACCCACAATCGCAAATCAGCTATGGACTCTTTTGCTTTTTCACTCGCCGCGGTGATCCAACACCACACACCCTCTCTTCTTTCACCCATCTCTCTCTACTGTTCTCAGTTCGTCACTCTCACAATCTTCCCTGGCTCTTACATCAGACATTGTGCTAACTTGTTCTTTTACCACAGATTCCGTCATCATGGCTGAGCAACAGGCCGGGTCCGGTGGCATTGACCCCGAGCAGCACAACAGCACGGCGACAACTGCCATCACGCGTACCCAACCACTGGCGGTCAAAAAGCTTCAGGCCGCCAGCGACGCTCTCAAGGAGCTCATCAAGTCTCTCCTCCGACCCGTGTCCGAGCTGGATGTTGTGTTCCCCAGCCTCGAAGCCGAAGAAATGGCTTCCAACCACCGTCGCCGCTTGGCCGAGTGGCTCATCATGTTCCACCAGAAACATGGTCACTTGGCCTCGCGTTTCATGGCAATTTCCGACGCAATTCAAAATGATGGCCAGAGCACACATGCCCTTCACACTGCGGCATCTACCAACACCGCCACCACCAGCAGCGACAATACCAGCGCCAATGCCACTGAAAATGCTGCCGGGACCTCCTCCAGCGTCACGCAGACTGGTCGTTTTCAGTTTTCTCTGCTGCCTCCCGAGGTCCAGGTGATGATCTTCAGCTATGCTGCCGAGCCGCCAAAGTGCAAGCATTTCTTCTACGCGGTGACGTATCAACATCGCATGCTCCTCGACACGCTTCAACCCACGAACACTGCTCGCATTCCGCGCACGGCGCTTTTTGAGAACCACCCTGCCATTGAGCTCATGCCCGACCGCGCCTTCTGGATGCTCTGCACGGCCAGCCGGTTCGCGATGCAGCGCGAGTACAGCCGCTGGCGGGACGAGATGGAAGTGCGTCCCTACTGCATGAACACCGACCGCAGCGACTTTCATCTGACCTGGGACGGCGAGTCGGACGCCACCACCGACTTGGAAGGTGGCAGGCGCGCACGCCGGGACCCCGAGAGCCGGCCTTTTGTCTACCGTTCCAGCATGGACTGGGTGCACAATGTCAATTTCGTGCAGTGGACCAACGCCGACGGCCTTCTCTTTGACCATACGGAGCAGTCGATGGACAGCTCGGATGACGCCACGGACAGCGACACGGATGACGACGCAGGCGGCAACGCAGGCAACGGGGCCAACAACAACATGGCGGGCACGGTGGCCAACAACATGCGCCCCCGCAACATTTTCACGCTGAACGGCAATGACGAGGCGGCGAACCGCGATGCGCTGCACAACCATGTTTTCGAGGACCGTGGCACCGTCGACGGCTGGGAGGCCGGTGAGCGCCTGACCTTTATGATGAGCGCATCCAACCAGCGCCGCGCGACCCTTGCTCAAACAATGGAGGGCAAGGGGAAGGGGAAGGGCAAGGCCGTGGACGATGAGGGCAAAGACGACGAAAATGACGCAGACGTCGAGGACAACAGCGACAGCGATCGCGACAACGACAGCAGCAGCGACGACGACGACAATGAGGACGCAGACGCGCACATTGCCTAGGACAGCATTGTCGACGACGCGGACCTTTTTGCTGCCGGGCCCTCTGGTCACAACACAAACTCGTCTGTCAACGCTGGCGACCTGGACGACTCGGACTTTGTTGCTTCGCCCGCCCGCGAAACGGCGGCCATCCAGTCGGCTGCAGCCACCATGCCCCGCCGCACCCGCCGCCGTGCCCGCCACCTCGTCAACGGCCAGCGCTTTCTGCGCCGCGTCTCGCACCGCGTGCCCGTCGGCTTCGATTCGGACCCCGACACGGACAACCCACGCGCGCACCTCCAGTTCCCAGACCCCGACACGGCCATCGTCGCCACCGCTCCCCTCCAACGCCGCTTCACGGCCCACCACCTGGCCAGCTTCATTGAAAGTGTCCGTGACGCGCAGAATCGGATCCTGGGCGTCGACGGGTCCAACCGGCGCATCCCCATGTACCGCAGCGTCAACCACACCTTTCTAACGCCGGAGGAACAGAGACTTCTGTACCTCGTGCGGGAGCTTTACAAACGGGTGTGAGCCGGCGGTCGGCGACAAGGGGCTGAGAGGAGCGAGCAAAGATACAAGAGGAGGAGGAAGAAAGAAGAACAGGTAGACCTTGGTGTTTTTGCAGATGACCATGGATCGTGCGGTCTGTGCACGGCAAGATGTCAGAATGGACGACATGTCCTGATGATAGGAACAGGCGATGGTATGGGGAATTGAGCAACAGTGCCGTCGAAAAGCTTTGGGCGGCACTGAGATGGAGGAACACTTGTCAAACACCATGGCCGTACTTTCACTGGGCACTCAGTAAATCATGTACAGATGTCAACAGACATCCACAGTCTCCACGTTGTACGCTGTTTGCCGCAGCCTTCTTCTTCCTCTTGGTAGTTGCAGTTGAACAGTTATTTTAGATTTAGCCAAATCACACACAAAAACCACACCACCTCACTTGACCACCTATGCGATGTAATTGTCATTATTGTAATCACCAACCTCGCACAAAACGTAGCAGTACAGTGTTAATACGAAATTCGTAGCTGTGGCTTGGTGATGAACAACTGTTGCGTGTGGTGATGTTTTGTTCTCAGCTCCGTTTCTTTGTGATGTAGTACGCCTTTGTGTAAGCTGTGCCTGCCTTCCGAATGCGGTAATTGTTGGTTGAAAGCATGCATTGTGATTGGTTGGCGGATGTTCGCACTGAGAGGCTCTTTTACTGGGTGTTTCAGTAGCGACGCCCCACTGCATGCGCTGTACTACTTCGTACAGTGGGACGAGGACGGCTGTCCAGGGAAGCATCAAAGCCTTCACACATTGCCTCCACGATGCACCCGACCACAGCGCGGCACAGCAGATTGATGATGCTCCCTCCCAGTGGAGGTACGGAGGAGGCTGCACAGGGTACGGCACACATCCACGGCAGTCAGACACGCCGCCCACGGTCGACGAGCAAGACGCAGACGTGCGATGCAAAACGACACTGGGCTACCATATCGGTTGTTGGCCACAGTCTTCGTTGACAGTTCATTGACAGGACACGTGATTTGCGTCTCGGGTCGCATCATTCGTATAATTGCACTCATTTTATGATTCCGCGTTTTGCCAGTCCCTTGCGCGGCAACATGACTGCGGCGCTACAGCGAAAACTGTCCTGCAGGCTAAATACACACAGGCCGTTGACACATGCTCGGCGTCGGAATGTGGTGTGCCTTAATACGGTTACCTACTATGGCTATTTGGGACATTCCCCCCTTCCCATATTATCCGCCATGAACTCGTCTCTAACCGTTATGTTCTTTTGCTTCGTCCTTGTCCTTCGGAGAGCGTGTCCATCCGATTCACCCCGGCCAGCCGTCCAGTCAAATTCCCGACTTGGCCGCACCGGCTCCGCTGCCAGCCGCAAGAACAGAATGCATTTGCGCTTTTGCTGCGGACGCATCACCCATATAATTGCTCTCCACCCAAACGGGTTCGCCAAGACGGGCAGTAATTACGTACTATTACGTGCTGTACAAAGCAGCTGAGTGTGTGTCGTTGGCCTTTCGACTGTCGTGCCATTCGTCGCACGTCGTTGGCGCTGATTTGCGACTGTTCTATGCTTTCATAAGAAAGCACACGCTACACTCACCATCAAACCTCACCATTGCAGAGTACACCCATCCCATACACCCATTCCACCTACAAACAGGTCAACGGGTCACAGGGAGGCGTTCCTTACCGTCGCTCTAGCCGAACCACATGGCCATAAAAGCACCGCAATATCCTCGCCTTGCCAAGCAGGAAAATTCATTCACGTTCCATTGAGCCGACCAGTCTGCTCTCCCCCTTTGTCCTCTTTAATCCCCGTTAATCCCCTTTATCCCCCCTTCCCATCAACCACCGTTATCAGTACACCGGCCAGGACGGCAATTATTGGCCGCTTTGGGTTGGCATCTTTGGATGTATGTGGCGATATGGCCAAGATATGGCCAAGCCGGTGATTCCTTTTACGACGACCGTGCCAGGTTCTGTTTCTCTCCCGCGTCCCCCGTATCTTGTAGTCTTCTTCCCCAGTTGCGTTTCCCTTCTCCACAGAGCTGAACACGCGGGGGATTCCCTTCTGCCAACCCCGGAACCCAGACGGTTGGAAAAGGGACAGGTGCCTGGACCACGCACCGTCGACCCATTGTGTATGAAGCCGTGTCTTGGTTGTCAGCATGGTCGACTCATACCGTCCCCACAGATCTTGGCTTTTTCGTTCTGATGGACCTTAAAAACGTGAACCGTCCCGTGGACTGTGCATCTAGACTCTTCTGCTTTGTCCGCTTTGTCCTCACTACGCTCGTTCACTCAAAGAAGAAAGAGGAAATTAAAAAAGAGGAAAAGAAAAGGAAAAAAAAAACGCCGATCACGTCTCTTGACTCATCCTCCCAGCATGAAGTCCTGGTCCGCCTGGGCCCTTGCGGCCCTGGCCACGTCGGCGGCCGGTGCCGCCATCGACGACTGCCTGGCGGCGGCGTCGGTGCCGGTGGACACCAAGGGCGGCAACGACTGGAACGCGGACGTGGCGCCGTTCAACACGCGGCTGCCGTACACGCCGGCGGCGATTGTGGTGCCCAAGACGATTGCGGACATCCAGGCGGCGGTCAAGTGCGCGGCGGCCAACAAGATCAAGGTGAGCCCCAAGGGCGGGGGGCACAGCTACGCGTCGTTTGGGCTGGGCGGCGAGAACGGCCACCTCGTGATTGAGCTGGACCGGCTCAACAAGGTGACGGTGAACAGCACGACCAAGGTGGCGACGATCCAGGCGGGGGCGCGGCTGGGCCACGTCTTCACGGAGCTCTACAAGCAGGGGCAGCGGGCCATCAGCCACGGCACGTGCCCCGGCGTCGGGCTGGCGGGCCACTCGCTGCACGGCGGCTTCGGCTTCAGCTCGCACACGCACGGGCTGGCGCTCGACTGGATGGTAGGCGCGACGGTGGTGCTGGCAAACGCGACGGTGGTCAACTGCTCGGCGACGGAGAACGCGGACCTGTTCTGGGCGCTGCGCGGCGCGGGCTCGTCGTTTGGCGTCGTGCACACCTTCTACTTCAACACGTTTGCGGCGCCGGCGCAGACGACGGCCTTCCAGGTGAATTTGCCGTGGAACAACGCGGGCGACTGCGCCAACGGGTGGGAGGAGCTGCAGGACTGGCTGAACGCGGGCAGTATGCCGGCGGAGCTCAACTTCCGCATCTTTGGCAGCAGCTACGAGACGCAGATCCAGGGCCTCTACCACGGCGGGCAGGCGGCGCTGCAGACGGCGATGCAGCCGCTGCTGGGCCGGCTGGGCGCGTCGCTGTCGCAGGTGCAGCAGACGGACTGGGTCGGCGGGTTCGCCGCCTACGACAACGGCGACACGGTCGACGCCTCGCACCCCTACAACCAGCACGAGAACTTCTTCTCCAAGAGCATGGCCACGACGGCGCTGCCGGCGCGCGCGCTGCAGGCCGTCTGCGGCTACTGGATGAACCAGGCCCGCAGCAACACGCGCTCGTGGTACATCATCATCGACATGATGGGCGGCAAGAACGCCTTCATCCCCTCCGTCGCCAGCAACGCCACGAGCTTCGCCCACCGCGACAAGCTGTTCTTGTACGAGCTCTACGACCGCGCCATCTTCGGCTCGTACCCGTCCAACGGCTTTTCCTTCCTCAACGGCTGGGCCGACTCCTTCACGCAGAACCTCGCTGCCAACCAGTGGGGCATGTACATCAACTACGCCGACCCGACCATGAACCGCACCTACGCCCAGCAGGTCTACTATGGCAACAGCCTGCCGCGGCTGCAGCAGATCAAGGCCGCCGTCGACCCGACGCAGGTCTTTGACTATCCGCAGGCGATTGCGCCGGCCAAGTAGTGGGCATAGCGACAGGGAGGACGGAGGGACGACAGGGGGCGAAAGGGGGCGAGAGAGATGCGAGAGAGACGAGACAATGAGTCTCGAAGTTGCAGGGTCATGGACTTGTTGATGGAGTTTGTACATAATTCGTTGCTTTCAAATCAAAACTCGAGACTGTCAATGCGACCAACCCAGCCAGACCCGTGCAGTCGAAGCGTCTCGCCGTGCTGGCGGCATCGGAGGTGAAGAGGTGATAATGTCCCAGAAACGCAAGACGACGTGGCCAGTCCACCGTCGCATTTAGCCGGCGGGCGCTCACGCGGGGACGACGACTTTAGCAGGGTGGAGATGCCCCGGGCCAGGGCGACTTCGGCGGGGTTAGGCGGGAATAGCGACTGGTACGGGGGGCAGTGAGCATCTGGGACGCGATAAGCGGGCCGATGTAAAGACGCATGTCGGATTTGGGTCAACATAACAACAACATCCGATGTCAGAGTCCACGTGGTGCTCGCAAAGACAGCTGCCCGTTAACGTCATCTCACCGGCCGAGTGAACATAAAACAGACAGCCGTCGCATCAACAAGCAACGACTGCTTAGAAATAAACGATGTGCTGTTGAACAGACAGAGAAGCTGCCGCAACTACAGTTTACAGCGCCTACAGCGTCTACAGCGTCCACTGTAACCACTGACATCGCATCACGACTACCCCTCACTGCTGTTTCGACGCCCGCCCAACTCGCCCAATACCCTCCCAGCACACAGCACCGACTCTTCCCCTACAATGGCGCCAATCAAGGTCGGCATCATCGGCTTCGGCTTCTCGACCAACTGCTTCCAGCTGCCCTTTATCCTGCCCAACAAGGACCTGCTCGTGTACGCCTTTTTGCAGCGCGCCCCGCCGTCGGCCGCGGCGACGCAAAAGTTCGGCCACTGCACGCAAAAGTTCCCGCAGGCCAAGCACTACCAGACGGCGGCGGCCTTTTTTGGCGACCCGGACATTGAGCTGGTGGTCGTCGCGGCGTTTGACCACGTCGCGCTGGCCACGCAGGCGCTGGAGGCGGGCAAGCACGTGGTCGTGGAGAAGCCGGTGTCGTCGACGTCGGCGGAGGCGGACGCGCTGATCGCGCTGGCCCGGGCGCAGGGCAAGCTGCTCAGCGTGTTCCAGAACCGGCGGCTCGACAGCGACTTCCGGACGGTGCAGCACCTCGTGACGGCCGGGGCCCTGGGCGACGTGACGGAGGCCGAGATCCACTTCGACCCGCCGCCCGGGTTCAAGGCCGACGTGGTCGACCGCAACTACGGCGACGGCCCGTATACGCCCGGCCGCGGCAGCGTGTTCGACCTGGGCACGCACACCATCGACCAGGCGCTCGTGCTGTTTGGCAAGCCGGCCTACGTCACGGCCTTTTTCCGCTCGGTGCGGGCCGGCGGCGGTGGCGTGCACGACACGTTCTCGCTGGTGCTGGAGTACGACGGCACCGAGGCCCGCACCAACCTCGTCGTGACCGTCAAGACCAACGTCGCCTCCGTCCTCAAGGACCAGCTGCGCTTCGTCGTCAAGGGCACCGACGGCACGTTTATCAAGTACGGCACCTGCCCCCAGGAGGACCGCGCCATCGCCCACCCGGGCGTCGCCGCCGACGACCCGGCCTACGGCGTCGAAGACGAGCGCATCTGGGGCCAGCTGACGACCAAGACGCCGTTTGACGCCGCCGTCCAGACGCGCGACGCCGCCACGGGCTACTACATGGGCGCCTTCCCGTCGCTGCCGGGCCACTACCGCGGCTACTACGAGAACATTGTCGACGCCATCCGCGGCACCGCGCCCCTGGCCGTCGACCCGCAGACGTCGCGCGACGGCATCCGGCTGATTGAGCTGGCGCGGCAGTCGCACGAGACGCGGGCGAGTGTGAAGTGGACGGATGCGTAGGGGGGCGACGGTGCGTAGCAGGCAGATTAGGAGAGCGAGCGAGCGAGCAGACAAGGAGAGAATAAAACGGGCGAGCCAACATGTATTGAGATTGCTCCGAAGACGTCGTGAATAGGAATACGTACAAATAAAGTACGGCGCACTGTATGTCGCATACGTACACATACACTCTACGCTAAACGGTCGGGACGGTACGATTGTCGACCGACTACACACCAGATGCACCCTGCTCGTGATGTGCAGGGCCAGTAACGTTACAAGACGGGGTTGTAAGGGGACAACGACATCAGATGAACGGACACAAGCGGGAGATCAAAAGGTGGGTTGCAGGGGAGCGGCCGACAAGAAAGTGTAGAAACAAGGCCGCGAATGGGACAAGACAATGGAAGAACATGGGAGCATGCCCAACAGACCTGGATCCTGGTCGAGTCGAGGACGACGCCCGCGATGACCCAGAATAAGGCCGTGACCATGTCGTTTTGGTCATTTTCCAGAGGCCGGACGAGTGGCGATCGGCCCATGGGAGCAGGATGGAGATTATCGATGGAGATCATCGATGGAGACATTGATGGAAACCACCACAGGCGCTGCATGGCCAGGGTGATATAAGCTAGGTGCCACAGGGGAACTCCAGACTCCTCTTGATGAACAGACAAAGGATCGCGAAGTAAGCACCTTGTATGGAGATGATCGGCCGGCCGGTGGAGGCACGCCAAGTGACTTTTTCTCGGGGTACTTTTTCGGAGATGCAAAGGTAACATGCAGATGCACGACTCTGCCGTGTTCCGTTGCGAGAGGCGTCGCGCGAGGCGGAAGACAGAGTCTCGTCATGGTGGCGGCAACGACACGACATATGTCGTACATGGAAGAGATAAGGACACAGATGGACAGATGGTGATAATGGCAATCGCTCCAAGGGCGAACGTGGGGAACGGCTGCATGCATGGTGCGACACCCCAAACACCACAAAAGCACATGGACAAGGGCATTAGGACATGTGCCACACACCACCACCCCACCATTTGCGGTGCCGACAGACGTGCCTGTCCCGGTTGGGATACAACTTGCGCCTTGTTCGTGAGACATAGGCAGTAGGTAAGAGGAGGTAGGTAGTCGGTAGCAGTGTAACCGCATCGCAGATAACAAAACGCCGACACACAAATCACAGACACGTCGTACAGATGTCCGATATCCAGACCACAGCTCAAGGCTCGTTGTTCCATATTCGCTGCCAAGACCCGTGTCGGGCCATCCCTCGCCCTGCTCATAAAGGGCCATCGGAGCAGGGCGTGACTGGGAATAGTGCGTCGGCGAGAAAGGCTGCGAGTACTTTGTACGTAGCTGAGGCTCACGAGGGCGGCGACCGGGGGACGGCCCAATTAGGCAACTCGATCTGGCCAAGACCGAGACGGTCGTCTGATGTTGCGCCCTGGGTTCTGGACGCCTGGGCTCCTGGGCTCCTGGGCAGCCGGGGTACTTTTGTGGTGGCTGTCCTCCCCTGACTGCCCTTGCAGGAGGACACTAGCCACTGAGCCTTCAGAAGCCCTGACATTAGCCTTGATGGTAGGGCAGTAGTGCGCGCCAAGTCTCGTCCACTGTCTTGTAATCGATCCGTCGTAGGCCGTAATTACGTAGGACAGTCGTCCCTTGACCGCCCCCAAAGACGGCCCCCGAGAACCATAGACCAGGTCGACTTCCCACAGCTGGGGGCTGTTGTTGTTTCGCCGGTCCTGTTGCTGTTGGTGGCCGTCGCCTGGTGGTGTTCTCGAGAAGTAATCTTACAGGGGCAGGTCTTGGCCTCTACTAAACTTTAGTCACCATTCGCAGTCTGCCATATGCAGTCTCCTCTCGCCGCCTTTCCTTTTTCCTTTCCGTTTTCCTTTCCTTTTTCCTTTCCTTTTTCCTTTCCTTGTCATACTTGTCAGACGTGAATCGGCTCTCCGTCGTAGATCCTTTGCGGCTCTGTGCGCCATTAACATGGCGCCATGGCCATTGCCTTTCATTAACTAATTTACGTCGCAATATTTCCGTCTCCATGTTAGTCGGTGGCAAATGTATGAATTGGGAAATTCAGCTCAACTGGTGCGGACCCTTTTTTTTTCCTTTTTCACAGACGGCACGCCAGAGCATGCCTCCCGTGCCGTGATTGGAACAATTGCTTGGATCGGTAAATGGCTAGTCAAAATAATCAAAGGCGGTCGACAAACAAAAAGGCATGAAATGGACGACGCCAGCAAGCCACCAAAAAGACTCTGGACATCTGTTCTCCGTCCAGACGGGCCGGAGGATCGCTGCTCGCGCTTGATGTCTCCCTGGCGGGCCATGATTTCCTCCGGTCGCGTCCATCGTTGTCGATCCGTGCCCACTGGCTCGTTCTTGTCTCCCTCTTTTCCTCTCTTCCTCCCTCCCTGCCTCCTCAAAACACCAGTCGCGCGTGAACGTGTAAATGAGACCTTGCCGCCCAGCCGCTGCAGATCATCGCCATGTGTCTTTCGGCGTACCGTCTGCAATGAATGTAAAAAATGTAAAAATGTAAATAATGTGCTCAGCGTGAATTGCTTGGCAACGCGCCTGTCTGCTCGTCTCCTCGTCTGCCTGTGCATTTCTTGTTTATCTTCAATGTCTCACAAACACCGCGTGCTCGTTTGTGAGCAACCGAGCACTTTCATCTCACGCGACTCTTCATCTCGTTCATTGCATCAGGTCGCATCCAGCTTTTTTTTTCGTCTTTGTCTTAGCACTTTTCTTTCCTCATTTTCGTCTGTCTTCTGTGGTCTTGGCGTTGCCTTCGATTTGTCTTCTCCGTCCTCAACCCTGCATTAGGGATATACAGACGGCGCTACAACGGTTCCTTTGTCGACGATCACTTCAAGTGCGACCACAACCTCGACCTCGACCTCGACCACAACCACAACCACCACAGATTGCCTGGACCCAGACACAGAAGCACATGCACCTGGTCATTCTCTATTCTACACCATCTTCTCTCCTGCCTGCCCCCTCTCCCCCCTTCCCCTTCCTCCGTCGCCTTGTCCCCACCGTCCTTGGCTTTCATAACGCCAAAAGTGGCAACGTTACGAAGTGACCAAGTCCAGGGGGACAAGTCGTGGGACGTGCACAGGCACGACCTGACCATCCGATTTGACAACGACCCAGCGAGCGTTTAATGTCGAATCTTACTGGAAACGGCTCTCGCCGGGCTGGCAGACGCTAGACGGGGACTGCGGCGCGAGGGTCGTAGCTGTGGGCCGTGGTGGGTGGATCGGCGTCGACCGTGGCGTGGCCGTTGGTGGGACGGACCCCATGATGCTGGATGCCCAATGTGACGACAAACCAAAGGCAGGCCAACGACCTCCCAAGACAGACCACCGTCACACCTACGACCACGCAAGGACCACGCAAGGATCGCATAGGGACCAAGGGCCATCAAAGTACCGCGCAAGGAGTCGACAAGGGGTCGACCGAGACGATAGACGATAGACGACGGGGAGATTGTCTCCGCCACGTCGACGTCAACTTTGATACGTCGCTCCGTCGGCGCATCTACGCGTCGACTGTTGCCACAATTATATATAGCCTCGTGAGGTCGTGTCTAGACGATGCTGGACACCTTCCATGCGACACACGACAAGGACATCAACCGACATCACCATCACCGCACACAGGTAGGTCTTGAAAGTTGACTCGACACTTTCATCCATTCCTTTGACGCTCAGTCGTTCCTTTGCATCTTCTCTTCTCAACTTGTATTTTCTACACTACTTGTTCTTGTCGTCGACTCTCTCACTCCTGACTCCTGACTCCTGCCTCCTCACTACTCTCCTCACCCTCCCCACCATGTATATCAAGACTGCTCTTATGGCACTGCTGGCGGCTGCCCAAGTGGCCCGTGCCGCGCCGGTCGAGGCCGTCGCCGACGCCTCAGCCAACATGACCCCGCGCGCCGCCAAGGGCTACCAGAACTCCGTCTACTTTGTCAACTGGGGCGTCTACGGCCGCAACTACACGGCCCAGATGCTGCCGGCCGACAAAATCAGCATTGTGTTGTATGCGTTTGCCAACCTGCAGCCGACGGGCGAGGTCTACTCGTCGGACCAGTACGCGGACCTGCAGCTGCACTACCCGACGGACTCGTGGAACGACGTGGGCAACAACGTGTACGGCTGCGTCAAGCAGCTGTACCTGCAGAAGAAGGCCCACCGCAACCTGCGCGTGCTGCTGAGCATCGGCGGCTGGACGTACTCGCAGAACGGCAACTTTGCGGCCGCGGCCGGCTCCGCGAGCACGCGCGCCACCTTTGCCAGCACGGCCGTGACCCTCGTCAAGGACTGGGGCTTTGACGGCATCGACATCGACTGGGAGTACCCGGCCTCGGCCACCGACGCCGCCAACTTTGTGCTGCTGCTGCAGGCCGTGCGCGACGCCCTCGACGCCTACGCCGCCCAGTACGCGCCCGGCTACCACTTCTTGCTGACCGTCGCGTCCCCCGCGGGCCCCACCAACTACCAGGTCCAGGACCTCAAGGGCATGGCCGCCGTCGTCGACTTTTTCAACTTTATGGGCTACGACTACGCCGGCTCCTTTTCCGCGGACGCCGGCCACCAGGCCAACCTGTACCCCAACCCCCAGAACCCCAACGCCACGCCCTTCTCCACCGACCGCGCCGTCACCGACTACCTCGGCGCCGGCGTGCCCGCGGCGCAGATCGTGCTGGGCATGCCCATCTACGGCCGCGCGTTTGAGAACACGGACGGCCCGGGTACCGCCTACAGCGGCGTCGGGTCCGGCACCTGGGAGGCCGGCATCTACGACTACAAGGCGCTGCCGCGCGCCGGCGCCACCATCCAGACCGACGCCACGGCCGGCGCCACCTACAGCTACGACGCCGCCAGCCGCGAAATGGTCTCGTACGACACGCCCGCCATGGTGCAGGCCAAGGTGCAGTACGCCAAGAGCAAGGGCCTCGGCGGCAGCATGTTCTGGGAGGCCTCGGCCGACAAGACGGGCGCCGACAGCCTCATCGGCACGTCCTATACGGCGCTCGGCGGCCTCGACACCGCCCAGAACTTGCTGAGCTACCCCAACAGCCAGTACGCCAACCTGGCCGCGGGCATGCCCAACAACTAGTGGGGGTGTGTCGTGTTTTTGTGTTTTTTGTCTTTGTGTCTTTTTACCTTTTTTTTTCTTCTTTCTTCTTTTTTTGTCCTTTTCTTATTGTATCACACGTGTTCTCGATCGACCATGTATTATGTCTGCTGTATGTCTGCTCGGCTGTATATCGGTCCGTGCAGCTTGCTGTGCAGCTTATTCACTTCCACTGTCGTTCATTCACATATCATGTTACTTCTCCTTTGTGTTCTGTTCTTTCTTGTTCATTATTTGTATCAACTTGTTCACTTCTTTTGTACATACTTGTCATGTCACGTGTACATAACATCCTTAAATCAAACCAAAAATACCAAAAATACCAAAAAACAGATGCGCTCCCAGGATCAATGAGGATCATCGTTCAGCCGATCAACCGGTCAACCGGTCAAGTCCCGACGTTTGCGTAGATCACAACAGCCGCAGTAGGTCGACATCGGCAAATTGGTAGCACGCGTGGTCTAAATTAAGAGCAGCCCAGCGAGAGGCACGAGAAAAGTCCACCAAGCACGGCGACGACGACAGAATGCAGAGTGGTCTGGAACGATGGTCCCGTCACCATTCCTTGTCCCGCGCGTATTGATCAATGCTCTTTCTGTCCAACGGCCGGCGGCTGAATTGCCCGAGATTACCCATCCTGGCTGCATGAGTGGCTGTCTCTCGACAAAAAAACGTGGGGGAGACGGCCGACACGGGCTGCAAAGCGAGGGTGGTGGGAGGCTTTGAAGATGACGACGACAGAGTGAATGGCAGACGACCCAAGACACGCCAAGCCGACCACGACAAAATCAAATGGAGTCTATTTCAAATTCCAGCCGACACTCGCCGGGGTGGCGAGTCTAGGCCATTCTAGGAGAGGAGAGGACGGGACGAAACAATGGAGACAGGGATTCAGTAGATAAAGTGCGATGTGGTCGAGACTCCCGGTACAGACACATCGTGAGTCCTGCTTGGTTGTGTTCTGCAGTCTCTTCCTCGGCTTCTACACCCACACACCGCACACACCATGAGAGTCTGTTTGCTTGCCGTCAGTCTCCTGGCGACGGCCACGCCTGTTCTCGGTGGTCTGGCCCGCCGCTACGACTACTTGGAGCCCAACGCCACGTCCTCGGCCGGCATCAACGGGACAGCCGGCAGCGGTGGTGTGGCCAATGTCAACGCCACCACGACGGGGTTCCCCTCGACGTCGACCCAGTTTCTGACGACCACCGTGACCGCCATCTCGCATCCGCCGGGCACGCTGCTGTCCCTCATCTCCATGATCACGACGCGCAGCGAGACGACGTACATTCCGGGGCCGGTCACGGCGTACCCGGCGACCATCACGGAGACGATTGTGTCGACGGGCACGATTGAACACCGGCGCACGAGCTCCAACGGCAAGAGCACGACGCTGCACGCCAAGTCGACGGCGACGTGGCAGGTGACGCTGACGGTGACGGACCCGAACCCGCCGCCGCCGGACACGAGCGATTTTTCGTTTCCATTCTTTACGCCAGACCCGACCGACGGCGGCGATGGGTATGTCGGGCCGACGGACGCGACGGACACAACGACAGACACGGCCACTGTGACACCACCGCCGACGGCGACGGCGACGGCGACGACCACAACTGCGTGAGTGGCAGGGAGAGTCATACGGAACGGACAGGGACAACAGATCATCGACGTAATTAGACAAAGTAGAATGACGAATGAATTCTTGTTCAAGCTGAGACGAGGCAAACAAACAGATACAACGCCGAGGATATCAAGACGAGATGTGAATACAAAACAGAAAGCCAGAGACGTAAGGGGTAGCGAAAACACAAACAGGGAGACACAAACAGGAAACACAATCAGGCCTGCTCCACCCTCTCCTTCGCCAGCAAGACCACCTCCTTCTCGCTCAGCGCCGGCTTCTCGCCGGCCGTCCGCAGCACCGTGGCCGCCGCCAGGTCCGGCTTGGCGCCGTGGCCGACCAGGCGCCAGGCGGCGCTGCTGGGGATGCTGAACCACACGGCGCTGAGGACCGACAGCGCGCGCAGCGGATGGCCGCTGGTAAACACCTGGGCCAGCAGCTTGGAGAAGGTCGGGGCGGCGCCGAGCGGGGCCAGCAGGTCGTCGACGTAGGGGATCAGGTGGGCGGTGGCGACGTGGCGGTCGGAGTGGACAAAGTGGCGGCGGTTGTAGGCGCGGAAGGCCTGGATGCCGCGGGCCTTTTCGTCGGTCGAGGGCGGCGGGAGGCGGCCCGCGAGCAGGGCGGCCGTGTAGCGGGCCTGGGCCTCGGCGGCGGGCGGCAGGGGGCCCAGGAGGTCGGTGTAGCCGTGGAAAAAGAGGTTGCGCTGGTGCAGCGGGAGGATGAGCTTGTACAAGTCGACCTGGTCCGGGTCGCCGGCGGGGTGGGCCGTGTTGGGCGGCAGGTAGGGCAGGTCAAACAGGGTGTAGCCGGTGGCAAAGATGACGACGTCGACGTCGAGGGCGTACTCGTCGGCGGCGTCCGTCTTGGCCTTGTTGTCCTTGGGCAGCGTCGACTGGACGACGAGACCGGCCGCAGTCATGCGCACGACGTCGCCGCGCGCAATCTGGACCAGCCCCGTCCGGACCTTTTCGAGAAAGTCGCCGCGGATCGTCGGGTTCTGCTCGAGGATCTTGTGCGCGGGCGCCATGGCCGCGGGCGCCGTGCCGTCGACAAACGCGAGCAGCTTCGTCTGCAGCCACTGGCTCAGGCCCACGGGCAGCCACAGCTGCGTCGCGCGGTTGTCAAAGGCCTCCGTGGGCTTGCCCAGCACGTACCGCGGCAGCACCCAGCCGCCGCGCCGCGTCACCAGGTGCAGCGACGCCGCGTGCGGCGCAATCTCGCAGGCAATGTCCACCGCCGAGCTGCCGAAGCCGACGACCGCGACGCGCTTGCCCTCGAAGCGGCTGGGCGCGCGGTACGCGTGGCTGTGCAGCGCCTCGCCGGCAAACAGGTCGCGGCCCGGGATCGCGGGCGTGCGCGGCGCGCTCAGATGGCCGGCGGCGACAATGACGGCCGCGTACGGCTCGGTGGTCTGCGTCCCGTCGCGCTGGGTCGCCGTCACCGTCCACGAGCCGTCGTCCTGCGGCGCGCACTGGGTCACCTTGGTCTGCAGCCGCACGTGCTTGTCCAGGCCAAAGTGCGCGGCGTACTCCCGCAAGTACTGCACAAACTGCCGGTGGCCAAAGTAGTCCGGGTAGCGCGCCGGGTCAAAGGGGAAGTCGGAAAAGGCCGACGTGTCGCGGCACGAGTTGAGCATCGTCCCGAGGTAGATCGACGATGACGCGGCCGGGTCTTCGCCGGGGACCGGCTGGTACGCCCAGGCGCCGCCGAGGCCCTCGCGGGCGTCGAAACAGACGGCCTCGAGACCCGCGGCAAGCACCTCTTTGAGCGAGACGAGGCCGCAGATGCCTGTTTGTGGGGCGGTGGTCAGCGTGAGGCTGCTGCTAGGGGTGGTCACGGAGGACGGGGAGAGGACCTACCTGCGCCGATGATGGCGATGCGCTGGGACATGGTGGAGACGAGTAGAGTACAATTGGGTGAAGATGGAGTGGACAATAACGATACAACAATCCGGACGGAATCAAGCAGTATTTGAATTGTCTACTCTACAGCCTCGAACGTTTTCCGTTTTCACCTGGTTCCTGTCGTTTCTTATTTCTAATCTATTCTCGTTTTTCCGGGCTGTCACTTCCCCCGGATGACAGGAGGCTGACGTGCAATGGCTCCTGAATCCTTATTGGCAGCGCGCAGCCTGATTCGAGGACAGCAGGACACGAACAAACGGCACTTTCTCACCCCTGTCGGCCGTCAGCAGTAGCATCGCGCCACCAGCCCTACCAATCTTAAATGAGAACAAAAAATGAGCAAAATGGCAATGAGCAAATGAGCAAATGAGCAATCGAGCATATGAGCACAAATGGACGCCAGAAATGGAAGCCTCTGTACAAATACAGCATACAAATACACGTGTGCTCGACACGTGCCGTACTCCGCAGAATAGTATACAAAATGGCATGGATCTGCCACGACCAGGCACTCCGCCAACACCTTTCCAACGTTCCGTCGCCCTACGCGACACCAAACACCTCCGACGGCGTCATGGTAAAGGTCGTCCCGTTGGTCAACACGGCCGCCCCGCCGCCGCCCGCCACTGTGTTGCTGTACGGCTGCGTCGCGTACGACGTGTAGTTCCACCACGCGTCCGCCACGTTCAGGTCGTCGAACCGGTACGACACCGCCAGGCGGGCCTCGGTCGCCGTCGTTTCGTTGCCCGGGAGCAGCTTGGCGGCCACCTGCCGCCGCTTCGTCGTGTTGCGCAGGTCGGTAATGTGGCACAGCGCGTACGGCGCGCCCACGCCGGTGCCGGCGCAGTACGCGACGAAGGCGGGGATGGGCATCTGGCCGCCGGAGAAGGGGCCGGAGATGTTAAAGTCTGGGGGAATTTCGGCGTCAGCAGTGGCTCTGTGACCATACGTCGTATGGTTGCGTGGGGGAGACCTACTATAGGAGCAGAGCGCATCATCCTCGGAATAGCGGGCCACCCAGCTGGTGACGGTCCAGGCGTAGGTGTTGTCGGCTGGCGCATCCAAAAAGACGTAGTGTTTGGGTGCGGCCGCGACGGGCGACGGGCCGAGGAGGGCCAGAAGTGTGGCGAGGCCGAGTGTAACTAAGCGACAGAGCATGGTGAAGGTGATGGTAGTTGTGCCGGCGATGGTCGTAGTAGTGAATGATGGAAATGAGATGAAATGCCGTTGCGTCACAAAACGACAGCAACGCTGCTTTAAGTTAAAGAAGCGCGGTTTGTTCCTGGCTCTGTCGAGTTGTGCTGTCGAGGTTGTGCCTCCCTTGGTGCTCCTTTATCCGTAATTGAGTGTCTATTGTTTGGATTGTCGTCCGTGTTGTCTGTGTCTGTGTCTCCAGAATCTATTTGCGTCTGGCTGTGTCGCCTCGTGTTGTCCGGTTGTGTCACCGTTGTGCGTACCTGCATTCAATAAATAAATTCATGTACTCTACTTTACTTTACTCTACACCTTTCTATCCGTCGCCATCGCCAAAGGGTCCAGCGTGCAACAGGTTCCAAAGGGGCGCGTTCGCGCTCGCACCCCTTGAAGATCTCAATCCAAGTCAGCAGGTTTTGGTCGATGCTAGCGACGGAGATTCGCGAATCTTACGACGTACACTGGTGCACTCTGCGCCAAAGCCACCAAGGCCAGTCGCAAGCGCCGTCCATCCCTGCATCGATTGCAATCTTTGCCGAAACTCCATTTCCAACGGTCTTGGCGTTTACTAGGGATGTCCATGCGCGAAGAGAACAGTAAAGCTGCGGCTTGGGTGCTCTCAATGCTAGATTCGTATTCTCAGTCTTATTCTTAGTCACAGCCTAAGTCCACCTCTTCTGGCCGTATGGTACGCACGAGTCCCACGGCGTGGACACGGACACACAAATGCAACGCAGAGCTTCCACCTTTCATCTTCGTCTTCCAGAACCAGTCACAGCATAGTCGCTGGTCGCCTTGCATATCCCCAACTGTGCTCTCTGCACCACATGCACGACCCCAAAATCCCCACGATCGGATACGGTTGGGCGCGGTTGAGCAGTGTTTGAGTTGCATCTTGCGGTGAGTCACGCAACCAATAAAACAACAGGCAGAGGGCACTCGCAGACGAAAGAATGTCTGTCGGACATCATGCGGTGGTAGCCGTGACACAAAACAGCTGCAGCTCATGTACTCAAGTAGAGCAACCATATGTCGTAGTTCACATGTTGCTTGTCTTGCCAAGACAAAAGACAAAATCCTTAAAACAACAAATAAAATATGTTTATTCGCCCATTCGGCCGTGATGAGATGTGTTGGCAAGTGTGAGAGGGACAAAGCACAGAAGTGGACAGAATGAAATTGAAGAAAGAAAGAAAGAAAGTAGAAAAAACTCGTTTCAATTCTACACTTAATTTAATACAAAAAAAAGATATTTCTTGTTTTATATTTCCTACTTATTTCGTTATTTTGCAGAGTATTTGTCTTGAATGAATTGTAAATTGTAAATTGCAGAAATAGTCCCACCACCTTTCAAGAAGCAAAATTACTACCTCGTTATTTATGTAAACAAACCGAAACTTACGGCTGCTTTCACACTACTCCGGATCTCCAAGCTCGCACAGCTTGAGCTTCTGTCTACCGTCGTTTCTCTCTGTTGCGTTGCTTCTTCCTCACGCCCTGTGACGCACAATTAACATTTTACGATAATCCAGCTTAGCTTCGGCTTATCGCTGGAGCTTCTCCGATCAACACCTGTGGACCCTCCTGCGGGTGCACTGAACGGTATGACTCGCCTACACGTGACCCCCCGCGACCGCAATGCCCGCCAATTGCAAGCTCATTGCAAGCCCATTTGTCCTGTAAGTCGCCTGGAATTGGCAAATGAGCAGCGCCGTTACACCCGAAAGAGTTTTATTTTTTCAGACACGCGACCCATAAAATCCAGCCCGCCTTTTTGGCGCGCCAGGAGACACCGCCGAAGAACGGAAAGGGAAAAACGAAAAAGAAAAAGTCAATTGACGGAACGGTGAGGGGAGCAGTCAAAAAAAGTAAAATTCTCTGATAAGGAAAAAGCCAAGGGAAGAGTCATTCTCGTAGCTCCAGGTCAATAGAGGGGCGATTAAATAGCCTCCCTCCCCAACATTTTGTAGCTTGGTGTTTCCCCTTCTTTGCTTCTGTATCATCACCTAATTTTACGATTATCACGAACAATTGAATGTTCTTGACTCAATCGCACTTTCACGCCGACATACCCCTCCCTCCATATTCCAAAATCCACACAACACACATTCACCATGAGCAAAGGAAAGGTCTGCCTCGCCTACTCTGGTAAGTCACGATATCGTCATTGCCCTTACTCGTCCATCGCACCAGACGTTCACCTCTAACGTTATCCCCCTCCCCCTCCAGGCGGTCTTGACACCAGCTGCATCCTCAAGTGGCTGCTCGAGGAGGGCTACGAGGTCGTCTGCTTCCTCGCCAACGTCGGCCAGGAGGAGGACTGGGAGGCCGTCAAGGCCAAGTCCGCGCTGCTCGGCGCCTCCAAGATGATCATCAGCGACCTGCGCCGCGAGTTTGTCGAGGAGCTGTGCTTCCGCGCCGTCCAGTGCAACGCCCAGTACGAGGGCCGCTACCTGCTGGGCACCTCGCTGGCCCGCCCCGTCATCGCCCGCGCCCAGATGCAGGTCGCCCAGCAGGAGGGCTGCCAGTACGTCTCGCACGGCTGCACCGGCAAGGGCAACGACCAGGTGCGCTTCGAGCTGGCCTTTCTGACCATCGACCCCACCATCAAGATCATCGCCCCCTGGCGCATGCCCGAGTTCTTCAACCGCTTCCAGGGCCGCCTGGACCTGCTCGACTACGCCGCGTCCACGGGCATCCCCGTCACGTCGACCAAGGCCAAGCCCTACAGCATGGACGACAACCTGGCCCACTGCTCCTACGAGAGCGGCTCGCTCGAGGACCCCTCGCAGCCGCCCCCCGTCGACATGTGGACGCGCACCGACGACCCCGAAAAAGCGCCCAACACGCCGCAGGACATCCAGATTGTGTTTGAAAAGGGCCTGCCCGTCAAGCTCGTCGCCGACGGCAAGACGTACACGGACAGCGTCGAGCTGTTTCTGCAGGCCAACGCGCTGGGCAAGACGCACGGCATCGGCCGCATCGACATTGTCGAGAACCGCTTCATCGGCCTCAAGAGCCGCGGCTGCTACGACGCGCCCGGCATGACGCTCCTGCGCCTCGCCCACCTCGACCTCGAGGGCCTCGTGCTCGACGGAAAGGTGCGCTCGCTGCGCGACCAGTTTGTCACCCACCACTGGTCCGAGCTGCTCTACAACGGCATGTACTTTTCGCCCGAGCGCGAGTTTGTCGAGAATTCGCTGCTCTTCTCGCAGCGCCTCGTCAACGGCGAGGTCCGCCTGCGCCTCTACAAGGGCAACGCCTACGTGCTCGGCCGCAGCAGCCCCGACTCCAAGCTCTACTCGTCCGAGGAGTCCAGCATGGACTCGCTCGTCGACTTCAGCCCCGTCGACACCAGCGGCTTCATCAACATCAACGCCATCCGCCTCAAGAAGTACGGCCTGCAAAAGGCCGAGCTGGGCGAGTCGCTGGCCAAGTCGTCGTAAGGACGTCGACGTCGACCGCCGTCGACGGCATGTAGGGAGCGGTGTGCGTCGGCAGCATGCTGGAATCTGGGGCAAGGAATGTGGAGTGTACCTGATCTGACTCTTTTGTAACAACGGCGTATGGCGGTCTCTTAAAATCAACGTTTCATGATCTCTCTCTTGTGCCCTCTGAGGTGCCATGGCAAGATGCGCATCTGGTGTTCAATGCTCCATTGTGTACGTAGTCGACGTACTATTCCTATGCTTTTCATCCTTGTCATCCTCGTTCGTCCCAAGTGCTCCGAATGCTCCTAATGCTCCTAATTGCTCCGTGCACCGTCGCGGGCCTCTCGTAACTCGTTCATCTTGGCCACCCGCTTCTTGAACTCCTCGTACTGGCACTTTTCGTAGCTGTGTCTCTCGGTCTAACAAAGAGTAAGTGCTGTCAGTCATTTTGTGGCGTTCCATTGTACAGCAAGTGTCATTCCTGTGGGTGACGGACCTCGCACTTCCACGGCAGGTAGTACGTCTCGAACCGGCACCGGTTCAGCGGGATCAGCAGGTTGGCGCAGCTGTCGCGGTAAGCCAGCGGCAGCTTGGCCTCGCTCATCTGCTCGCGCGTGGCTTCTGCACAAGAGGGACGGGTTAGCAATTGTTATAGAATGGGGGACCGGGTCTGGGTCGACGTTGGCAGCAAAGCCAGAGGTTCCTCGGAGTCGCTCGAGGTCGAAGCTGCTCGTTCCTTCGATGCCTCGGTCGCTCAAGACTCGCCCCGCGCTGCTCGTGTACGCACTTGGTAGGGTTTCTTCGGCGTGGCCCGTCATCTTTGTGGTGGGTTTGGAGGGGACGGGTGGAGGTGGGTGGTGACAACGTCGTCGGATGCGAACGTTTGTGAGTTGTGGCCAAAAGCATCACCAAAGATGAAAACGCCGCAAATTGAGGCCGAACACGTGACCGTTAGGAAGCCGGTATAGCGCGACGACCATTGGCCAATTCGCCCTGGAGTCAAACCCCACTATTTTGCTCAAGCCAGTACTGAATGCACTGTATTCACCCACGATACTACCGAGAGCTATTGACTATTGACTCCTCCTGACCCGTGCGTAAACTAAACAAACTGCCACAGCGCCTCGTCAATTCCAGTCCTCTCCTCGCAACTCCGACAAGTGTTGAACGTGTCCACCCAGCCAAAATCAGTCATTTATATTCATATTTCATGCCCTTCGTATGCGTTTTTTCGTTTCCTTTTTATCTGCCAGCTACGCATCGTCGTTTTACGCATCGTCTATGGCTCGCCCGGCCAGATGGAGTCGGCCAGGTCGCGCACCAGCTTCAGCTTGTTCACCATGTCCTGGTGCGTCACGCTGTTGCCCAGGTGGTGGCTGGCGAAGCCGCACTGCGGGCTGACGCCGATGCGCTGCAGGGCCTGCTCGCGCGTCTGGCCCGGCGTGCCCCGGGCCACGTAGTCGGCGGCCTCGTAGACGCGCGCGCGCATGGCCGCGAGGTCCTCGAGCGCGGGGAACTTGCTCGTGATGACGCCGACAATGACGTTCTTGTGGGCGGGCAGCTCGGCCAGCGGCTCGAAGCCGCCGGCGCGCTCCGTGTCGTACTCGAGAAAGTACGTGTCGACGTTGATCTCGCGGAACAGCGTCTTGGCGATGCGGTCGTAGGCGCCCTCGCTAAAGTGGCGCGAGTAGGCAAAGTTGCCGCGGCACAGGTGCAGGCCGACGTGCAGGTCGGCGGGCCGCTTGGCGAGGCAGTCGTTGTACAGCTGGACGTAGCTGGCCAGTAGCGCGTCGGCGTCCTCGCCGTGGTCCCGGAACCCCTGCAGCATCTTCTCGGAGCAGAAGTAGGCCAGGTTGGGGTCGTCGATGGTGACGTTGCGGCAGCCCGCGTCGTAGAGGATCTGCAGCTCCGTCTGGTAGGCGACGGCAATGTCGGCAAAGTAGGCGGCGTCGTCGGCATAGACATCCTTGGGGTAGGCATAGCCCGGCTTGTAGCGCAGGTGGTACCACTCGGGCGCGGGCAGCGTCAGCTTGGCGCCGGCGACGCGGTCGGCGGCCAGGTGGTCCTTGAGGTAGTTCCACTGGTCGAGGTACGTGCTGCCGGTGTGCTTGATCTTGCCCACGCAGACAATGGACTCGCCCGGCTTGTGGCCGGCCTCGGTGAAGGCGGCCAGGTCGGGCACGTAGAGGCGGAACATGTCGAGGGGCGGGTCGGCGAGCTCCTCCATGCCCTCGAGGGCGGGGAAGAAGGTGCCCCAGAACTGGTGGCGGCGGTACTCGCCGTCCGTCACGGGGCGGTAGCCGAGGTCGAGCTGGACCTTGATGATGTTGTCGATGGCGTCGTCCTCGAGCTTGCGCAGCTCCTTGTCGGCGGCGATGACGACGGCCTTTTCGCCGTCGAGCTGGACGCGCTTGTCGCTGAGGGCCTTGGGCCGCAGCAGCGAGCCCATGTGCTCGGCCCGGAAGGGAGGACGCTGGTGGTTGGACATGATGGGGGAGGGGGGAGGGTGGGTTAGAAGGGGATGCGGTTGAAAGATGTGGTGAATGTAATTATAAGAAGAACCTATGTAAGGTTGAGTCGAGCGGAGAGGAAAGAGTTCGAGCTTGATAGTTTTGACAGAGTTTACATGAATTCAGAGAAATTCACAGAAACGGGAACGACCTCAAGCTCTCGCGGACTGGGCAGAACGAAGAAATGCGGCTAGGAACCATCGAAGCGACGATCGGCAACATCGCGAGGACGGCCGTCTATTAAAAGGACGGGCCCTGGAGCTGGAGCTTGAGCTTCAGAGTGGGCTTGAAGTTGAGCCCGAGCGCTGTGCCCCTCGTCATGCATTGAGCTCGCCCACGTCGCATTTGCCTTTGTTCCTTCGAAAGACCTCGCCCCCCCTTCACTCTTCATGCATTCCGTGCATTTTCTTTGCCCCGTCACATTATGCCTCCCGTCTGCCGTCCGGCAGTGCAGCTCCTACCCTGACAGGCGCCACTTACACGGCTGGAGCGCTGCGGGGAAGTGGGTTTTGCATTCTCACCAAAGTAGCAGACTACAAGCAAGATCGGCTCCACAATTGGTAAGAAATGACTGAAGACGGAGGGACGACAGTATCCAGCGATAAGTGGGCGTGGACCCAGCGACGAACGACCACAATACAGGGCTAGAGGCATTGGCAGTGGGTGGTGGGTAGTGGGCGGGCTATGGGCGAGGAGAATGGAGGAGAAAGGAGGGGACAAAAGAGAAAATGACAAGAGCGAGAAAAGCGATGAGAGGGATAAGAGGAGGTGGGAATATTCCGTGTGGATGACGATCGGGACAAGCGACAGGGTCATGAATGTGACGCTATGGAGGCGCCAATGCGTTATGATGGGTTCGAATGGGGGTGGACAGGTTGCAGGAAGATGGTTGGACGGCGCGACGGTTGGATGCCCAATTGACAGCAGGCGTGTTGGTTGGCAGTCTTGAGCGAAACGAAAACCGCGTGGAAACGATTGGAGCGCAATTCCAAGGGACCGTTTCCTCGGCGTGCGTCACAATTGCACCGAGTCCGTACGACTCTTTATGGCCGATGCAAGATGAGGATACACAGACGATGGACGAGACGCAAACGCAACATACGATGAATACAAAATACAACACACGTAAAATGGTATCATTCTATGAATGGCATTGAACCCAGCAATGCATGCGAACGCCGACGCCTCTATGCGAACAAAAGAAGTACCCAAACAAAAAGAAGTAGCCCAAAAAACGAAAAAAGAAACAAACACAAACACACCAGCAACCGCTACTCCTCGTCGCTGTCGCTGCTGGGCATGTCGACCTCCTTCTCGTGCTCCTCCTCGGCCATCTCCTTGTAGGTGCTCCAGCTCAGCAGCGCAAAGGCCACGACAATCATGCTGCCGCCGAGCAGGGCGGCGGCGCTGGGCGGCTGGCCCGTCAGCCACCAGTCGGAGACGGCGACGATGAAGATGGTGAGGAGCGAGGCGACGCTGCTCAGCACGGGGCTGGTGAGGCTGATGAGGACGAGAAACGAGCCGGCGAACGTGGCGTTCATGACGACGGACAGAAACAGGTACCAGGCGACCTTGCCGGTGGGCAGGGCAAACGTCTCGATGCCCAGCAGGTGCAGGATGGGCAGGGGCAGCCAGAGCACGGTGAGGGTGAAGACGCCGATGCAGCTGCCGACGGTGTTGGCAAAGATCATGCCGCGGCCCGGCGAGCAGCCGTCGGGCGGGCAGGCGTAGCGCTTGTACAGGACCTCGTACAGGCCGTAGAGGACGCTGCCGGCGCCGATGATGAGGTTGCCGAGCAGGCGGTTCTCGGCGTCGCGGGTCTCTCCGTTGCCGTTGTTGCCGTTGTCGCCATTGTCGCCATTTTCGCCGTTTTCGCCCTTCCCACCGGCCGGCTTGGCATCGCCGTAGGCGACCACGAGCACCCCCGCGACGGCCACGAGCACCGCCAGGCTCTTGTCCAGCCGCAGCCGCTCGCGGAGCAGGGGCACGGAAAAGGCGTAGGCGAAAAAGGCGCTGCAGTTGTAGATGGCCGTCAGGTCGCTCGGGCTCGTCATGTTGACGGCCACGTACCAGCTGAGGCCGGCCACGGTCAGCGCGACGGTGATGAAGGCGGTGGCCTTGGCCATGTAGACGAGGCCGGCCCAGGGCGGCGACGACGCGGCCGGGCCGTGGGCGTTACCGTGCCGGCCACGGTCGGCCGCCGTCGCCGTCGCGGCCGACAGGTCGCGCGTCTCCACCATGACGGCCGTCGTGCGCACCAGCCAGACGTGCCGCCGCCAAAACGTCGCCCAGGGCTCGCGGCGCTTCTGCAGCCGCAGGATCAGCAGCTGCACCGGCCACAGCAGGGACCACGACCCGTGCGTCAGGTACAGCATGCAGTACGCCTTGTCCCAGCCGGCGTGCTGGACCCAGGCGGCCAGCTCCGTCTGGATTGTAAAGGACACCAGCGAGAGCACCAAAAACACCGACGCGTAGGCGTATTTTTTGCGGGCGGCCAAGCGGGCGGCCTGGTGCGACATCTCGGAGGGGCTGCGCGAGCGGAGAAAGGAGCTCTGGCGGGAGGCGGTGGGTCGGGCGGTCGACAACGACGAGTGTAGCAGCTGTGAGGACGGCGCCGCATCGTCGTCGTCGTGGTCATGGTCGTGATCGTGGTCACTGTCGCCCGAGAGACGTCGTGGCGTTCGGTGGCCGGCGCGGTCGTGGTCAACATCGGAGCTGGCAGGGCTGTGGCCATGCAGCAACGGTGTGCCGGAGCGGCGGTCGGAGGAACGGGCCATGTTGGAGGCGGGTGGGCGAGTCACGCGAGGACACAAGAAAAGGAGGCACCCGAGGACAAAGAAAGGACGACAGAAAAAAACACAAGAGCTCCCTATGGAGGAAGTGTCGCGTGCAGGAGCGGGACGAAAGGAAATGGAGTCGAGCAAAAGACTGTCGCTGGCGCCATGGGCGGGCGGACGTGGTGCGAGGACGATGAAACGAGTTGTGGTCGTCGGCTCAAAGAAATGAGGCTGTCGTCAAGACAGAATGGACACGACGAAATAAGGCACAATCGGCGTACCGGGGCTGTTGTTGCAAAGAGCGTCTAGTCGTACAGTGCGGCAAACGAGCGCGCCGAGATGCGACGATGAGGGCAGATGGTTGTCGGGCGGAAAGGATGGCGAGTCGTTTGAGACGATGGAGGAAAATAATATGAAAGATCGATAGAATGTTAAACAGATCAGAGAATTAATGGAGATTGCAGAGCAGTGTCGTGTCAAGTACGACGTGGTACTTGTACACTATTTACAGGGGTTGAGTGGCACTAACAGTCGCTAAGAGGAGTGCGTGGAGGAACCGAGGGACTTGCGGGTCCTGAGGAGACAGGCGATGGAGCATTCAGGGCAAAGTCACGCGTGAGTACCGACAGTGCGGGCCTGTAATCACGGAAAATGGGGCTCTCGAGTGGCGAGCACAATTGGGACGCAGGACAAAGAAGAAAATGAAAAGAGAAACGGTCAAAAAAAAAGACAGAAGATCCTTCGGAGGGCTGTACGAATTGTACCGTCAGTGGCAAACGGAAAAAGATTCCATGCCAAAGATTTGTCGTCTCTGCAGCCGCAACGGGCACTAAGACGATCCGCCAGAGCCTTGTAAGCAGTAAGATACACAGTATGGCGAATGATAGGGCATACAACACACCTCCGTGTATTGACTTTATGTGGAATCACTCGAGTCGACGTCCCGTTCCACAAGTTGACGTCGTCTGTCCGTGGCTCTGGACGTCATTCTGTGTATTCAGAGCACGCTCAGCCACGGTTTGGAAGCATTTGAGTTTCCATGAGTTTTGTTTCCACTTCTTATCTGCCAGTTCCTGTCCCAGTTGTCCACGATCCTGACTCTTGTTCTCAGCCTTACAACTACGGCCGCTACGAGTTATGCTCGTCGCATTCTGCAATGTGCTCTCGCGTCTTCATAAAGTCAAGATGACTGCCAGTTTGGCCCGCCATGGCCACGGCATGTCCTGCGTTCTGGCTGGCCGGCGTCTCCCGTCGTCATCCCAGTCTTCTCTCTCATCTGGCTGTGCGTCCATGTCATGATCTACGACTCCGTCGAACTCTCACCACAATTCAAAACTGCCAGTAGCTATCCTACCGTCAATGTCTCTATTGTTGACAGCAACCCCTGCCGGCCCCACGTCGGCCAGCGTGTTGGTAGTGGGCGCCGGGCCGGCAGGCCTTGCCGCCGCCCTCGCCCTCGCCCGGCAGCAGCACACGGTTCTTCTCTTTGGCGACGGCGTCTACCGCAACGGGCGGGCACGCCACCAGGTGCCGGACCACAGCCGGCCCAGCAATTTCGGTGAGGCGGCACGGGACCACGTGCTGCAGGACTACGGGCAGTACGTGTCATTCCGGGAGGTGACGGTCGTCAGCGTGCGGCGGACAGACGGTCCGGAACGGTTCACTGTGGTCGACGCGTCCGGCGCCGCCTACCATGGCCGCAAGCTCATCCTGGCCAGCGGCGTCGAAGACGTGCCGCTCCCCATCGACGGCTACGCGGCGTGCTTTGGCCGCGTGATTGTCCACTGCCTGCTGTGCAACGACTACCCGCAGCGCACCGGGGCCTCGGCGGGCGTGCTGGCGGTGGGCGCCTTCGGACGGGCTGCGGTGGCGCTGCACATGGCGCGGCAGGCGCGGCAGCTGGCAGCCGTGGTGACGATCTACACCAACGGCCAGGACGCTCTCGCGGCCGACATGGACGCCGCTGCCAGGGCAGCCGCTGGCCTGCGCATCGACACGCGCCCGATCCGCCGCTTCGTCTTCCGCGGCGATCAGGACCAGGCGCACGGCGGCGGCGTCCGTCTCGAGTTTGCCGACGGCTCGCCGCCGGCCGACGAAGCGTTCCTGGCCCACGCACCAGCGACGCGGCCCCGCGGGCCGTTTGCGCAGCAGCTGGGCCTCGCGACGGTCCCGCCCAGCACCGTCGACGGCGACATCCAGGTGGCCTTGCCGCACTACGAGACGTCGGTGCGCGGCGTCTTTGCGGCGGGCGACAACTGCGCGGCGGGGATGAAGACCGTGGCGCATGCGATGCTGTCGGGGAACGTGGCAGGCATGGGCGCGGCGTCGCAGCTCAGCATGCTATAATCGTCCGACACAGTCGTACGAAGTAACGGCGGATGCGAATGAGGCCGCCGTCGTATCTGGAGATGAGTGAAGAAAATGGGAAACTATTGAAGCAGTGGAGCTGGCGAGCTGCCTAGGCGCTTCCCAGGCGCCTGTAACTTTTGTCATTTAGTGGACACGGGCAGGCCGCACAGCAACAGCCAATGAAACCAGAGAGACAGCCTTGGCCACGCACCCACAACGAGCGAATCAAGCAGCCTTGGACTCAGCCTCTGCCTGCGAGCCAGGAGGCTGATAGGAGGGCGTTTTCGTCTGCGCAGGCGACAAAAGAGGCAAGGAGCTCGACATGCAGGCAGGCGGTAGGCCATACGTCGCCTGTACTTTCGTATTTGGCGAGGCGGCGCGAATGCGGAGACACAGACGACGACGATAAAAATGACGGCAAAAGCTAACGTGACGCCGACAACAACGACGACGAGTTTGCTTGTCTTCGCAGAGACTGTGCACGTATCGTGACAGCACAACGCTTCGCCTTTCCCGTTCACGCCACCGACATGACCGACCGGCCAGGCAGCCCGCCGCCGACGGACCTGGGTACGACCACGACCACATCGACGAGCGGCGACGACGCGGCCAGCAGTGATCTGCTGGCGCAGCTCTACCGCGACAGGGCGGCGCTGCAGCAGCAGCTGGACGACGAGCGGCGGCTGCGGCGCGAGGCCGAGGACATTATCGACCAGCGGCAGGACGAGGTGTACGAGCGGGATGCGCTGGTGCGGGCGCTGCGCGAGGAGCTGCGAAAGAGCAGCGGCGGCAGCAGTGACCACAGCGGCGGCAGTGACCACGGCCACGGCCACGGCCACGCCGGGCCGGATAATGGTCAGCGAAAGGCGGAGCCAGGCAGGGCCCCGCCACCCATTCCCATCCCCATTCTGGCGGGGCCGTCCCCTGCGGTCGACCCCGGCCTCACCAAGGCCCAGGCCAAGGCCGCCTACGCGGCGCTCATCGCGTCCATCCAGTCCTTTGTCGCGGCGCGTCTGGCGCCTGTCTTTGCCGTGCCGACGCGCGACCTCGAAGCCGCCATTGCCGCCGTCCACGCAGCCACGGACGCCGACACATTGACGCCGGCGAACCGCGCTGCAGCTGCAGCCGCGGACGCCCCTGCGTCGCCGCCCCCCGCTCCCAGCACGTACTACACCGTGGCCCGCCCGCGCGTGCTGCTGCGGTTCATGACCCCCCGCGCGCGCATGTTCCTGCGGCTCAAGGGCGCCGACAGCGTGCACTTTTACGCCATCCTCATCGAGTTTTTGCGGCGGCGCGTCTTTGACGAGCCGTACGGCGGCATCTTCAAGCTCAGCGGCGGGCCTGTGCCGCCGCTGCTTCTCGGCGACTATGACCTCGGGCTTTCGCCGACGACGCCGACGTCGCCGCCAGAGCCGAACAGCGTGCCCGAGCCCAAGACGGCCCGCGGGGAAGGCAAACGCTCCCTGTCGGGTCCGCGGCCGCTCAGCAAGATCGAGGCGCGCCTGGAGCGGGTAGACGGCCTGGCCCGGCAGCTGGGGGCGTTGCTGCACGACATCGAGGCGGAGCCGAAGTCTGCGTCGGTGCCGGTGATAGGTGGTCCGGTGCCGGTGCCAGTGTCCGCAGCACTCTGGCCGTCGCGCCACCCCGAAGCGCGCCGTTTTCGTGTGCAGCTGATCGACCGCATCCTGGGCGTCGTTCCCGCGACGCTGCCGTCCTCCACCACTGCTGCGTCGGCCCGCGTGGCCGCACTGGCCCGGTACATTGACACCCGCGTCGTGCACTTGTCGGCCGATCTGTCGCGGGCGCTGCTGCCCCTGGAGATGGCCCGGCAAGTGGCGGAGGCGGTGGCGGCGACCACAGCAACACCAACATCATCGTCGACGACACCGCCAACGACAGACGCCGCCGCCCGCCACGCCGTCGACAGGCGTGCCGCCACGTATGCCTCCCTGGAACGGCAGGTGGCCGCCGACGTGGTGCGCCCCGCCGTCGAGCTGGCCGTCGCGCTGCAGCTGGCCGTCCCCGAGTACAGCGTGCGCTGGCTCGAGCACGCCAACGACAGCCCGAGCCTGTCGGTGTGCGAGGCGCTGGGGCTGGACGCGCAGCGGATCCGGTTTCGCGGCGACAAGGACGATGCCGACGACGGCGACGGCGATGGCGACGGCGACAGCAGCAGCAACAAAAACGCCGACGAGCCGTACAGCTTCGTCTTTGACATTACGCCGGCCCTGTCCATGCGCAACGTCGACGCCAGCAACAACGGCAAGGACTACGTCCCCAACGCCGTCATCTACGCGCAAGGCGTCCTCGTGCAGCAGGGCCAGGTGGTCACGGAGCGCACGTTTGTGCACTGGCTGCACGAGACGGGCATCAAGCCAAAGGGTACGTCCAGGCGAGACGCCAACAAACTGACAGACAAGTGAGCCAAATGACAAAATGACTTTCATATTAAATGCATCCCAACAGACACTTTCTCGGTGCCCAAGGCCTGGCCCAAGGCGGGCAAGGAGCTTGAGGAGAGACGGAAACTGAGAGACGAGCGGCGGCGAGCCGAGGCGGAGGCGATGGAGTTGGCGACGGCGCTGGAGATGTCGATACAAGACGCGGCACGACGTACGATAGCATGACATGACATAGACATGGCGAATGCAAATAACGAGTACATAAGATACAGAAAATCGTCGGGCATAAGACAAACTAATACTAAATACAAGGTGCAACTCGCTCGCTCTATGCATAGTCACTAATCCATAGGCAGTCCCTCCCCTCCCTTCAAAACGACATCCGTCTCTCCCGCGACACCGTCGCCACAATGGTCGTCTGTGCATACAGGTACCGTGAGCTGTGGGTGGGTGAGTAAAGGGAACTCTGAAAATGGCCGTGGAGGTGGCCGTGGAAGCCACCGCCCCAACCACGGCCATACCCCCCCCCGCGGCCATGGGCCTGGAACGCCGGCAGCCACGGCCTCGTGGCAAAGTGCGGGTGGTCGGCGGCCTGCAGCAGGAACTGGTCGAAGCGCGACAGCGACTGGACGCCGAAGCAGAAGGACTTGGGGCGGCGGAGGTGGTGTCGTTGCTGTTCGGTGGAGGCGGCATGCGGTGGACGAGGACGAAGAGGACGAAGGGCATGGCGAGGACGGGGGACAAAAGCAACACGGCTAGAAACCGGGACAGCAGCGGGGACAGCAGCGGAGACAGCAGCGGGGATAGCAGCGGGGGCTGGTGTCGGCGTTGTTCGTGGCGCAGGTTTGGGCGCAGGGTTGGCCGCGGGCTTGGGAGCTGGCTTAGGAGCTGGCCTCGGAGCCACTGCCTTTGTCGGCGGACTTGCTAGTTTGGTGTCTGCTGTGTATTTGACCGTCTTCTTCGGCACCTCGACTGGCTTCTCTTTTGTCGTGTCCAGAATCGTTGCTTCTTCCTCCTCTGACTCGTCCGTCGCTTGCGTCTGATCAGCGCCTCCGGCTTCTGATGGCTCTTTCTCCGTCTCTCTCGGTGATTGTGGAGTTGCCGTCGACGGTGCTCGGGGTCCCTTTGGTGCTTCTCTCACGGGTGGCGGCGGTGGTGGTGTCAGTGGTTGTGCTGGTGTCGTCTCTGCTGTCTTTGTCGACTCTGTCGTCTTCATCGACTCTGTCGCCTTTGTCGCCTCGATCGTATCGTCCTTTGCTGTGGCATCCTCCTTTTCCTTGCCCCTCCCGCCACTCTCGTCACTCTCTCCCTCCTTCTCCTCCTCCGTGCCATCCAACTCGCGCATCATCTCTGCCATGCGCGCCCGTGCCGCCGCCGCCCGCATCCGCAGTACCTCGTCTGTGCTCGGTCGTTTCTTGCCGGGGGGTTTTGTCGTGCTCGCAGCGCTCGCCCTGCTGCCACTGCCGCCCACCGGCTTCCGCTCTGAGGGATCCTTGGCCGTCTTCGTGTCGGGTGCGCGCGGGCTGGCACGTTCTGGTGGCGGTTGTCGTGGACGCGCCGGCGGCGACAACGGAACGCGAGCAAGGACGGCAGGCCGGGTGGTTTCAATCTCGCTGTCGCTGCTTCCGTCGTCGTCGTCCTCCTCCTCGTCGCCGTCGTCGTCGTCTTCCCTGCCGCCGTCGGTGTCGTACTTGGTCCGCTCCAGCGTGTTGTGGCGCGACGGCCGCGAGATGGTGATTTTGGGCGCCGGCGGGCGCGACCGGGACGGGGCGACCAGGCTCGACTCGCTCTGGCTCTGCCGGTGGTTGCTCTTGGTGCGCGTGTCCAGTGCCGTTGTGCTGCTGCTGCTGCTCTCGTTCTGCGGCCGGACCCGGCGGAAGGTCCGGCCCGGGGCGCCCGTGCCGACACTGGTGCTGCTGTTGTTGGCGCTGCTGTTGTGGACGCTGGGCTCGTCGCTCTCGCTGCCCGTCAGCAGGGTACTGGGCCGCCAGCCGCCGGCCGCCTCGCGTGCGGTCGCGCCGCCGGCGCTCTCCGCGCTCTCGCCGCTCTCCTTCTTGCGGTCCCAGCGCGGTCTCTGGAAGATGGAGCGCAGGGCATCGCCGAAGACGGAGACTTTGTCCTTTTCTTTTTCTTTGTCCTTTTCTTTGTCTCTGTCCCTGTCGTTCTCCTTGTCCCGCGTCTCTCTGTCGGCGGTCAGCCACCGTCGTTCTTTTTCAGGCCTGCCCAGGCTGTCGGTCGACGTGTTGGCGCTCGTGCTGCCGCGCCGGTCCTTGTCGTCCTCGGTCGGCGACGGCGTGAGGACGTCACGCTCAGGCAGCCGCTCGCGCGACGGCAGGCGCTTGGGTGTCGCAGTGCTCGCTGGTGTTGCTGCTGCTGCTGCTGCCGTTGCAGCTGCCGGCCGCAGCTTCGTCGTGTCGGTCTCATCGGCACCTCCACCGCCGTCACTGGACCCCTTCCCCCGCCGGACCACCCGCAAAATCGGCAGTATGCGCCCCGGCATGAACGGCTGCACAATCCTATCAAAAAACATGGGCTCCACCCCGAGCGCCATGGCGTCCGCCGCCGCCGCGTTGATCGCCTCCGCGTACCGCGCGTCGGGCCGCCCGTCCGTCGTTACCTCCGTGCTGATAAACACCAGGATGCCGCGCTCCGTGTACGACGCCCGGCGGTCGTTGCTGCCCCGCCCCTGCGCCTCCGCCTCTTCCAGCACCGCCTGCGGCCCGCCGTTCTTGGTGATCCACGTCGCCTGCCGGCGGTACAAGCAGAACGGCGCCGGGATCAGCTCGGCGTCCACCGTCACGCTCTTGTACAGCGGGAACTGGTTCGTCTCCAACACCGCCCGGTCCCCCGCCTCGAGCTCAAACACGAGCCCCGGCGCGTGCGCCGTCTTGACGCTCGTCAGGTTGGCCAGCCCCAGCCCGTTGATGTGCCACCTGTAGTCCGTCAGCACGGCCCGCCCAATGTACCGGCTGCCGGGGCAGGTCCGCGCCATGTACGCCATCTGCATGTCGCTGCCGTACGCCAAGTAGTACGTGCGCGCAGGCCGCGGCGGCGGCGTCGCCCCGACGGCCCTTGTGGACGACGCGTTGGCGGAGACAGGCGCAGCACTGGGCGACAGAGGCCCATAGTCCGCCGGCGGGCCCGACCGCGCAGGAGGGTCGGCCATTGTTATGTTGGCGGCAAGGTGGTTGGGACGAAAGAGGAAGAGAATCGGGGTTCAGCAGGAAAAGGAGATGCGCACAGGGGAGGCGCCGTGCGTAGAAGAGCTGGGGCGGTTCGCTGTCAGTGTCGCTGTCGCTGTTGTTTCGGTTTTGTGTTGACGTTTGTTGTGCAAGTTGCAAGTTGCAAGTCACGCCAACCGACGAAAACAGAATGCAGAATGCGGCCCATCCAACGCCAGACCAGCCAGCCCAGCGTGAGGCTGAAGCTGAACCACGGCTGGCGAGCAAGCGCAGGCGCCCTACGACCCCGGCTTGCAACTGTGATGCTCATTGGTGGGCGTCTGGAGCACAGCCCCGACAAGGCTGGTCAATATTCGAGAGACCCTGCGCAACGGACAGTGTCCCGAATTGGGTTGTTGTCCCCGATGGGTCGGCCATCCACGACATGATATCGTTTTACATCTTAAATAGACTCATCTTGTGCTTTGTCTTGTTCTATCCAGTTTGTGTTCAACTGATGTTTGGTTGGCCTCTGTTGTACAGCGAGTGACAGCGGGACGGCCCGCCACAAAATACGCTACACATCGCTGCAAATACAGGCCGTACATCGACAGTGGACACAAAAGTGGTGCACAGCAAAGCGACGCAGAAGAGGACCGCCACGCCTTACATAATGCCCAGTGCGGACTGCATCCCGACAACGACTGCCATGACTGGGATGTGGATCCTCGGCTACGCGGCCAAAGGGTAAATGTTTGGTCACATAAATTGTCGCGAACGAAGACGTATTTCCCCGGACACAATATCCGTCTTCGTCCAATGGCTGTCGAGTGCGTGAACGGTCCCTGTGGGTTTGGCCACTATATTAATTGTCCACGGGCAGCATGGCAGACACGTCTTGCAATATTTGCCGAGACGCTCCTGGCGAGGCGCTGGTATCTGCCGGCTCTGCCGGCCAATGGGCCTGGAGAAACAAGAAACAGAAGCATATTTATATCCCCCAATATACGACTGCGCGTTCTCAATCTACGGTGCAGCCTCTGCGCTCCGCGTCCGTGCCCAGACGACGCCTATTGCCAATGGCCTATGGCCTATTTGAATACACCGTTCCCATCTGCAGTCGTGTCGTCGCGACGGCCATCGTAGCATCCATCGTAGCATCCATCTGTTGCCCATTGGCCTCGCCGTGCCTCGCAGCCTCACCTCACCATGCATCGTCCTGTCTTTGTCGGCCTCGCGCTCGCCGGCGCCGCCGTGGCCGTCGAGCCCTCGTGCACAACCGTCAAGTGCGTCTTCGACGACCCCACGGCCACGCCCGCCATCACGGCCTACCCGACCACCCTCACCTTCTCGTCCCACGACACCGTGCTCACCTCGTCGTACGACTTTGCCGCGCCCGGCGGCGACGTCGCCTCGGCGGCCGACGGCGGCAACACCACCGACTACCAGAACATGGTGACCGTCGAGGCCCAGGCCACATCGCCAACCTCGTACCCGGCCACCGTCGTCCAGGTCGCCGTCACGACACACGAGCTGGTGCACGGCACCGCCCCGTCGCGCGTCACGGCCGCGCCGTCCGTCGAGACGCACTCGTCCACCTGGATCCTCCACAAGCCCCAGTCGACCGACCTGCCGCGCCACGACCAGGGCCTCTGCGGCAACTGCACCCAGCCCGCCACCTGGGCCCCGGCCGCGTCGTGCGTCGCGCAGAACCAGACCACCGGCTGCGTGCGCCAGTGTGCGCAGCGCGACGGCCTGTGGTACTGCTTCCGCCAGGACGACTGGTACGAGGAGAATGTCATGGGCCGCGTCTGCTGGTGGCTCAACCCGTTCTACGGCACCACCGAGTTCAAGATGCTGGGCACGCCGTGCGTGGACGGCGACCGGCACGTCGACTGCGCGGCATGCGAGACGTATGGTTAGGAGGTAGTTGGCTGGTCGTGCTTGGCAGAGGATGGGGCCGTCATTCCGGCTATTGGCAGGCAGACAAGTAGTGTTGATGCAGCCAAAGGGTCATTTGGCAAGTCTGACAGGCGGCGGCAGCAATGCTTAATCTGACGTCGTTCCATTCTGCTGTCTGTGTTGTACACCCAATCTTATCCATTCTCATCCATTCTCATCCAATCTTACCCATTCTCATCCAACCTCATCCAATCTCATCTAATATCCATCTTCAACCTCGTCTTGCACTTGTTTGGTGTCTGTGTCTGATTATGGCTAGTTCGCGTGCATTTGTCCGCCTGGCATCGCATCGTCTCATTTCCGCTCTAGGCTGCCACATTTTGTCCCTGCTCTTGAAATTAACACTCGCAACTGTGCGCAACGCATAGAACTGCATTGAGCACATAATTTCAGCCTCAAAACACAAGTGCACTCGTGCCGGGTCTGCTGCCGGACTCGTCCTCTGTCTGCCGTTTATACGACTTACGAGGACCAAGGATATGAGGACTGAGATACGCGAGAACATCTTCCCAACCCGTAAGACGGCGCAATTTCCTGGTCTATCAGGCTCGTCACAGCCACACAACTCTCGATTCGGGCTGTGATATGTGTTGCACCACCAACCGTGCCCGCGGTTCGCTCCTCGAAAACGAGCCAACGGGAGCTTAAATCCAACTGCGGCATAATGCTACCGCCGGGGAGAGGGGCAATCCAAAGCCCGTCACGCCGTCTTCGCCAGCATTCTCCAACACCTCCAACGAACCACGTAGATGCAAATAGTGCGTAGTAGATAAACCGCTGGGTTGGACGAATCAGGTACCTGGCAACGGTGCGGTGTTGATGGAGAACTGTCCTGCCCGTCTCGGCTCCAAGACTCCAGACTCCAATATTTATTAACCTCCAAATCTCCGTCACACGGCACCTCAAGAACACCGCTCACATCCCATCTCCCATCTCCCACCTCTCACCTCATTCCTCACTCCCACTTCTCCCAGCATGCCCTTCCCTTACAAGACCGTCCTCGTCACGGGCGCCACCTCGGGCATCGGCCAGGCCCTGGTCGAGCGCCTCCTGACCCACGGCGACAACATCTTTGTCATTGCCGCCGGCCGGCGCCAGGACCGCCTCGATGCCCTGCTGGCCGCCCACGGGCCGGACAAGATTGCCATTGAGAACGTCGACGTGGGCGATCTCGCCCAGCTGCCCGCCTGGGTCGCCAAGATCACGGCCGCCCACCCCACGCTCGACTGCGTCGTCCTCAACGCCGGCTTCCAGCAGTCCATCAACCTCGCCGACCCGGCGTCCGTTTCCCTGCAGCGCTTGACTGACGAAGTCACCGTCAACTACCTGTCGCCGGTGCACGCCTCCAACCTGTTCTTGCCCCACTTTATCGCCCTCGGCGCCCAGGGCCAAGAGGGCCGCGAGGGCCCCGGCCGGCCCACCGCCATCGTCTTTGTCACCTCCGGTCTCTCCATCGTCCCCATCGCCCGCTGCCCCAACTACTGCGCCACCAAGGCCGCCCTCCACAGCCTCGCCTGGACCCTGCGCACGCAGCTGCAGGCCGACCCCGCCACCGCCCGCACCCGCGTCATCGAGATCGTCCCACCCGCCGTCGAGACCGAGCTGCACACCCGCCAGGGCCTGCCCGCCATGGGCATGCCCCTCGGTCAGTTCATCGACGAGATCTGGGCCGGCCTGACGGCCGACGAGGACATTGACGAGGTCATGCCGCAGCTCCTGCGCAACATGTCCGGCCACGTCGAGGACGCCAAGCGCGAGAGCTACGCCAACTTCGCCGCCATGATGGCCGCGCAGACGGCCAAGGCGAAGGAGGCCGCAAAGGCCAAGTAAGAAGAGAGTAGGAACAACAGCGGAACAATGTGCGTGCGACAGTTGCGAAAAGAAAAGACTCGAAAAACGAAAGAATAGCCGGGGGGGGAATTGGTCGCCAATGCTTTCAGATGCCATTTTTTGCTTTTACTTGCGTTGCGTCTGCATTTTACTTTACATTCTCACGTCCCACGCGGACATAATCTTTTTGAATCACCATATCTTGAACGAGTGAATGGCTCTCCTTACGAGACGCCTACTATCTATGAAAAACAAGACGAACCAAAAACAAGAAAACTTAAAGCAGAATGAAATTTAATTCCAAGATCCATCTCAGATGAACGTCGTCGCGACAATATTGCAAGCATCAGCGGCTGTACTACGAAGGGAAAGTGGAAGACTGATGAACAATCAGCCAGCATTGCACCGCTTGTATGGCGATAGGCATACCAACGACACGCAAACATACTAAGTACCAGTGCAAGCAGCCGATCAAGTCATTGTAAAGTAATTTGATTTGATAAGATGCGAGTAAGTCGCAAAAAATGTAAAAGTTTAAAATAGTAAAAAGATAAAACGGTATAAGGTCACATGGGAAAAAAATAACAAAAGATGAATGAGAAAATAATGCATCCCAAACAAGCAACCAGCAGCCCTATTGATCATGTCCCTTTCACAAAAGTACTCCTCCACACAAACCGTTATCCACGGACCCGTCTTTCTGGGCCCTGTCCAATTTGTATCCAAAAGGTGAAGAAGCTGCCAAAGTAAAAAAAGGCAAAAAGGCTGGGCAGGTTACCCCGTGCCCGAAGACCAAAAAACGTTCGAGGATCTACCTCGTTCCTGGTCGCGATCATAGTCGACAAGAAAAAAGTTCCATGTTGGTTGTCATTTGGATGACAGGGAGAAGTGATCAAAATAAAAACTGTATGAGGTCGAATCAAAGGAGAATGGGGGTTGTCAGAAGCAAAAAGGTAGAAGTGAAGTAAAGCCTAAAAAGAAAAAGAGAAAAAAAAAAAACACATGCGGTGCATAATCGTAATGGGGCGTCAGATGGAAGAGTGAGGATAAAGAGAATAAAGGAATGTCGAGAAAGAAATCAGTAGTCGGCCACGACAGCACGACATCCGCTTCGCGCGTTGGTTAAGGCAGTTCGAACAACCTCGCAGCTGTCGCCTGCTTCAGCTACACAGTTGGCTTACACAGCAAACCGCCGCTTCTCGGCCGCGTTGGAGAGAACAAGCATCGGCGCTCGCCGATGCTCATCCGTCGACGCCGGCTTGGCCACCGTCTTGAACATCGACGCAAAGCTGCCGGGGCCCGACTCCGTCGAAGAGGCAGTCGCGGCCGCGTCCTTGAGCGACTCGGTGCTCTTGCGGCCCTTCTCCTTCTCGCGCGAGCCCGGGCGCTCCGAGCCAATGGCGCCCCAGCTGCCCGTCGACGTGCGCGAGCTCGGCAGCGAGCACTCCACGTCGTCGCCGTTGAGGCTGCCCGAACCGCTGCGGCCAGACACGGACTCGTCGTCTGTCAGAGGCGTGGCCAGGTCTTCGTGTTCGTCGTTGTGCTCCGTCGTCTCCGAAATGGGGCTGATGCTGCCCGGGCTTCCACTGCCACTGCCACTGCCACCCGTGCCTTGGCGGCGCGTGAAACCGGCGCGCACCAGGTTGTGCACGGCCGACCGGCGCGTGCGCGTCGCAAAGTTCTTGCTGTCTTCGTGCTTGGACGTGGGCTTGCGGACGAGCTCTTCCAAGTTGGGCGGACCACGGGGTTGGCGCACGGGGTGCTCACCAGCACGACCCTGACCGGGGCCGTACGTACCGCTGGCCTGAGACTGCGACGGCGCCTGCATCACGTTGGGCGGGAAGCTGGTCGCCTTGGGACCGGCAGACTTCGGCTCGATGGCGGACGAGGACGCGTTGTTAACGTCAAGCGTGGTGGAGGCAACCAGCGACGCCGACTTCTTGTGGCCGCGGCGGAAGGCGTTGGCACTCGGGGGCGGCAGCGGCGCGTGCTGGTCAGAGGCAGACGAAGACTCAAAGCGGCGGGGCGGCGACAGGTTACGGTGGCCGCCACCGTACATCGAGTGCGAGTGGCTACCATCCTCGCCGGGCGGCGGGGACACTTGGACACGCGGCGCCGAGATGGGCGAGGCTTGGCGGTGCTGTTGCTGGTTGTGGTACGGCTGATAGAGGTGCTGCTGGTACTGCGTCTGGTGGTTCTGGTTCTGGTTCTGGAGGTGCTGTTGCTGCTGGCTCTGGAGCTGCTGCTGCTGAAGCTGCTGCTGGAGAAGCTGGAGATGCTGCAGCTGCTGCAAGTTGGCATTGTACTGCTCCATGTAGTGGTTGTTGAGCTGTGCGTTGCCTTGGCCCACGTACAGCGTCTGCTGGCCCGTGACGGGGTCCACAACGGCGTACACCTGCTGCTGCGGTTGCTGCTGCTGCTGCTGCTGCTGGTACAGCATCTGCTGGTACGCAGCCTGCTGCAGAGCGGCCGCCTGCTGTTGGGCGGTGGCATTGCCGCCGTTGCCGCCAGCCAGGTTCAGGTTCTGGAACTGCTGCTGAGCGGCCTGGACCGACATCAGCTGCTGCTGTAGGCGCTGCTTCTGGGCTGCCAGGTACATGTTGGTGGCGACCAGCTCAGCGTAGTCGGCGTCAGCGGTGGAGACATCATGCTCGTCGATCTGGATCTCGGGCGGGGCCAAAATCTCTTCGGCGGTGTAGTGCTGGTTGTTGTAGGTTTGCGACTGGGCAAAGCGCGGCAGCGACGTCTTGGGGCCGTTGCTGTAGGCATGATGGTCCGAAGCACCACCATACAGACCACTGGCCATACCGTTGCGAGCTTGCTGGCTGTTGTTATTGACGGGCGCGGCAGTGGTCGGGGACTGGGGGAACGTGGCAGCCGTGGCCGACTTGGGCGCGGTCCGGAGACCGGCCAGCAGGTGCGAGCGGCTGGTGCGCGGGGTCACCAGGCCGTTGTCCTTGTCGGTGCCGGGCTTGACTGCGTCAATGGAGAGCGGCTTGATGCTCTGGCCGCCACGGCGCGAAGCCAGGCCAGACATGGGCATGCCGAGGGCAGGGGCCCCAAAAGAGTTGTTAGACATCTGAGCAAGACTTCCAGAGTTCATTGCTGCTTGTGGGAGTTTGTGAGTGTCTATTTCTTTTTTTTGAGGGGGGGGGTTTTTTTGATAGGGTATTTTCGGTTGTTTCGTTTCGTAGAAAACCGCAAAGGGGTAGTCGAAATTACAGTAAAAAAACGAAAAAGGTGTATCGGAGAACTGGGTATCAGGCCGTATTATGCAATGTCGAGGGAAGAGTGTAACAGAAAGAAGTGTCCAAGTTGCAAGCAAGTGGATCGTTTATTTGGATTTGTGTTGAGTTGGCTTTGCATGCAGAGCACACGAAATTAGTTTCGAAGGAACGGATGTCCGAGCAGAAAGTATCGAACTCGAATGCTGAGAGAAAGAACAAAACACGAAAGTAAGATGAAATGCCGAAATGCTGAAAAGCAAAAGAGCTGATGGCGAGATGCTGAGAGCTGAGTTGGACTGATCTGAACAAAGTCTGGAGTCTGAAAAGAGTGACACGGAAGCCGCTGGCTGTATTCCGGATGAGATGATGGTTTAAGTTGACTGAAAGGAGAGAAAGATACCAAGATAGCGAACACGTTGGCGCTTTTGAGGGTTTTTTGAGGGTTTTGACGAACGATCCAAAGTCGACGATGGCCAGCAGGCACGGAGACACACAAAAATGGAAGTGCAGCAGCGTCAGCGCGCAAGAAAGGAGTTTCCGAAGCGTGTTTGTCCAACGAAGGAGATGTGGAAAGGATGGAAGATGGGTCGAAATGGAGGTTGGGATTATTATTCGAGTTGAAGTGCGTCGAAAAGATCGAGATCGAATATCGATGCGAGGCAGCAAAAAAGCAAGTAAAACACAAGAATATTAAGGAAGAATAAGGAGTGGGTTTCGAAAGCAAAGATTGGTGAAAGAACAAGAAGCAGGAGGTGCAAGTTGTTTTGAGTTCCAAGTCGAAAGAGTCGAAAGAGTCAAAAGAGTCGAAAAGACGAGTCAAAAGACGGAGGTCCTCCCAGGATCCGGGGCAGTGCGAAAGGTGCGAGACGCGATGCAAAATGTATGCAAAATATGCAAAAGTGAAAGGCGAAGAGAAGAGAATTGTTCAAGTCGAGTCTTGGTTTTCGAGGGCCGCGCGTCGGGCTGTCCCTTGGTTTCGATGCAAAAACACGTCAAGGTGCGCTTGGTGCTTCAGTACACGATGTTTGGATACCTGTTATTTTTTGCTTGGGGTGGAAATTTGCAGGCGAAATGGTCACAACAGCGGATGCGAAAAAAAAAAAATTAAACCGGGCACAAAACGAGCCGCCACAACGATGAGGCGAAAATCGAAGGGATTGGAGAAGGGCGAGCGGAAGAAGAGGTCGATGAATAAGAAATAGAGAAGGAAAAAACGAAGATGGAAAAGGGAAGGGGGATGGGGGAGAGGAAACTGGGGGAGAGGGAGAGGTTTGACGAAGGTCAAAGTTCGAGATCGAGAGAGGAGAGGAAGAAAGAAAGAAAGGGAACAAAGGAGACTGAGAGAGACACGGCAGGGAAAGAAAGGAAATGGTAGACGGAAGGAGCAAAGGGCCAGGCCAAGCACGCATGGGTGGTGGTGTGTGGGTGTGTGGGTGTGGACGCTGTGGGCAAGTGGTGGGCAGCCTGTCTGCCTGTGCCAGAACAAGGGGCGAAAATAAACGAGGAGGAAAGAAAAGAGGAGAGAACAGGGGAAGGAGCGGAGGAGGATCGTGGGCTGTGATTGGTGGCAAGGGAATGGCGCGCTGGCAGGAAGTGGGGCGACTCTCCAGGACTGACCAGGAACTGAAAAGGGCAGCAGCGAACGGGATCAATCTGTGACGGGCTGGGGTTGGCAATCACAACAGACACGACGGGTAGAGAGTCCGCGTTAATACTCCGTATTCCGTGCGCCATTCACATCAGACAGCTAAGTTGGTCGTAGTCGTACAGGGGTGCCAACAAAGTGCGTGCATTTACGGAGGTAGGGGAGCCTTTGCAGAGCATGAGAACCACCAAAGGGAGCCGTACTTCGTAGTCTGGACATCGTATGTGCGACGCATTCAGGAGCAAGGGCAAAAGCGTGCGGCATTCCAGGACACGAGGCGGAGGGGGCGTTTGTCGTTTTGGACGTGCTGGTGGTCCAACAAGCTCAGACGGCCGAATGCCAACCCAAGTCAAGGCATTGGATGTCGCTTGAATGCAATACAGGCGTCACGTCGAGGCATTCTTCAACCACGAACGTGTGTGCGCATGGCGGAGTAAGGGAGCGTCAGAAACAGGGGGTTGCAACGGGGATGGGGGGACGTTCAGGGGGTTCACCAAAGCTTTAGCGAAAGGGGGCGCTGTATCACTGAACACGCCAACACACAAAGCACGCACAGACTGCAAACGGAGCGACAGGCACACCCCAAAAGGAGACAGGCTCGACGGGACCTGGATGGAACAGCATAGGATCGCCCGCTATTGGCGCGTGGCAGTGAAAATCTGAAAAAGGTGACATGCGACAGGCAATCGTCGAAAAAGACGATGGAGAATGAGTGAGGCAAGCGGATCGTTGAAAGACGCGAGGATGCACGGGAAATGAAGAGCCCCCAGAGCCCGCCGAAAAGGCAGAGAAGGCAACGAAAATGGACGCCAAAACGACGCCAGAGAAGTCGCTGGGCCAATAGCAGCGCACGAGACCTGGGAAATGGGGACAAAAAGGCAAACGGCGCTATCGAAACGGCGTGACGTTGGCAGGGATGCTACCTCAACGGAGCTAGTGGCCAAGTACTCTCAACATGAAACGGCACCAAAGCGCGTCGGGAATTGGCGTGTGCGAGTCGCTGGTGGTACTTGGGGACACGTCGCTACCAAGTATCTGTACAGCGCCCCCTGTCCCAATCCTAAAAATGGTCAACACTACGACCAGCACCCGCCTGCGGGTAAGCGCCTAGAAGTGTGCTCATTTGCATTGGCGCCAGCCAATCACGCGACGCAGCCACGGCCGACAGAGTACAGGAATGCACGAGAGAACGAAAACAGCACACGAAAACACGTCTTGTGCAGCCAAGGTGCAGTTTGTGCAGTTCGTGCAGCTCTTTGTCTGCACAGTCTTGTCCACTGAGAGTGCATTGAATCCCTGCCTTGCCCGGTGGTATGGCTCCGGATACTGTGCTCGTCATCGCCACGCGATGGTGAGGATTTGTGATGGCGGCAGCCGCAGGATGGAGCCGACTGGACGAAGCTCTTGGGACGAGGTGAGCAAGGTAAGGTAAGGTGAGCATCCACTTCTTTACCGGAAGGATGAGGATCAAGTGCTGGCTAAGTGGATGCAAGTTTTATTACAATACGAGAGACACGTGACGTCAACTGTGACGAATTATGAAGTCTTTCGGTTTTTCTTTTTTTGTTTTTTTTCTTTTTATTTTCTTCTTTGAACCTGTCGATCCCTCTTCGACCTCCATTCTTCTGCGTGTCTCTCCGCTTGCCCAGCACTTCTGCCAACAAAGTCCCAGATTAGGCACCGCCAAGACATACCCGCCAAAAGTACGAAGGCTTGTCCGCAAAGTCCCGTCTGTTCTGCCTGGCTGTCTATGTCTCGGTCTAATGTCTGTCTGCTGTCTGCTCCCCGGCCCGCGTACGGAGTACATTCCATCTCGTCCTGCGACAGGCCAACTTTGTCCTCAGCCTAACCTCAAACGACTAAACGATATGACTGCCGAAATGTGCAATCCATACCGTGTCTTAAGCTTTCTTGGGGTTTCAGTTGATGTAGAAAAATTCCGACGTCCTAAGGAGCAGAGAAGGAGACGTATGGCAGCTCAAAGGAAGCAAAACTTGCAGTGGAACAGACGGTATGAGACAGTTGGGACAGACGACGTCGTTGCTGGAACCAGAATGTATCGGTATTCTTTGGGGTTTGAAGATAAAAACAACCTGCTGCCTGCTGCGGACTGGTGTTCTACAGTGTTCAATGTCAGGCAAACAAACAGTGGATCATTGGTACAAGCAGGACCCATGCAGACCTGGGCATAGAAGCTACCCAAGTACTCTTTCTTGCCGTGCATGTCGTAGATGTCGTTTGCATTGATCTTGGAGAACGTCCATGAGAGACAACGCCAGCGAGATTATTTTCTAGGGGCATCATACCAAATGTTGTAATCTTTAAATAGGGGATTTTCAAGTTGTTGATTTTATTTGTCGTCTTTTTCGCTTAGAGAATTGTAAATAAATAAAGAGAACAACTTCAAGTTCTATTTTATATTAGATTAATTTTTTTTAAATTTTTTTCTCTTTTAAAATACAATTTAACAAATCCTATCATAATAAAGAAACATAAATATCACTTTTTCACATTATCCATGACCATCTACAATCGCATTGCTTTATAGTGTCGTATCTCAATGTGTCGTCTTTCGTCAAGCTTCACAATACAAAGGAAGCCAACGCAAAGACGTCTGACGTCTATGAGTGTGATTATTCAGTGTACCATGTAAACGCAGTCGAACGAACACCGCACGCGTCCTCTCCACATCCACCATCGCCCCATGCATACACCCTACGTTCGAATGTTCGACTTGCGCCCGCCGGCCAGCTCGACATTGTCGCTTGCCCGCGTGGCCACCGGCTGCATCCCGCGCTGGTCGTGCTGCAGGGCCGCCGGGTAGCCCACGGCAAAGACGGCCATGACAGCCAGCATGGGCGCGCCGTCCAGCACGTAAATGACCCACTCATGCGTCAGCAGATAGCTGTCCTGGCCGGTGGCGTACTCGGCGGCGCGGACGACGTTGCGTAGCATGACGAGTAGCGAGGTGGTGTAGAGCATGGCCAGGATGTTGCGGGCCACGGGGCTGCTCGCCTGGTGCCGGCGGCTGCGGACGTCAAACACAAGGGCGGACAGGACGAAGACGGCAAAGGCGACGAGCTGGAAGACGAGACCGCCGACAATGACGTTCTGGCCGGTCTTGGAGGACGATGCCGAGTGGGCCTGCACGAGAATGCCGGCGCCGCCGGCCTGGATGAAGAAGCTGACCACGTCGGCCGCCACGAAGACGCGGGTGGTCCAGTGGGGCGGCAGCAGCGACAGGGACGAGGCGGCGACGACGGCGTGGACCGAGTGGTGCGCGTGGGCGGCGTCGTTGACGGTGTTCATGGTGTACAGGACGACGCGGCCCAGAGTCATGTAGAGCGTGGCGGCAAAGAAGACGGGGGCGAGCAGCAAGAAGACGGACTGCAGGACGTAGGGGATGAGTTCGCCGGTCTGGTCGTAGGCTAGGACGCGGCCAAGGTAGCCGATGATTTCGACTAGGGGCAGGTCAGCAGTCACGAACCCAGCAGTACGCCCAGCAGCCCACGCCTGCACGACTTACAGACACCGCCAATGACAAAGGGGATGCAGAACCACATGCGGTGGCGGACCATGCGGGTGCCATGCAGAGCCGTCATCAAGGCAAACAAGACGACAAAGACAATGGCTCCCGGGCGGTTGGGGATGTAGTGCCACAGGGGGTAGCCATTGTGAGTTTCGAGGGAGGGCATCTCGGGAGGGTTTCGTGGAAGCGTGCTGGGGATGCGATGGTGATGCTCGAATGGCGATGGAGGTCACAAAGCACGGCCGGAGATGGTGTCTCTCGTATGTCTAGCACGGGATCGAAGGCCATTTTAACAAGAGGACGAGGATGGTTGTTCTTATAGGAAGAGAAGAAGATCCGATGGATGGCCACTGTCACGGCGAGAGCGAGTGTCAAGAAGAGCCGAATGGTGTTAGTCGATTTGACGAACCCGAGAAAGCTCGCGTAGCCCTGGCAAGCCGAGAAAAAAAATCCACTAGAGCCTCAACCCGAGCACAATCCGAGAACATCCCCACAGTAACCCGAGCGCCTCCACAGATCGCCTGCTTGCCGCGAAACGAGATGGCGTACAGGCCGGATTCTATTTATGATTTCCCGTCTCATAACCCCATTTTACTTTATTTCTTTTTGTTCCCATTTTTCGCTGATGCCTAGTCTAGCTCAGTTTAATGGGGTCTCTGCATCTGCCGTTGCGCGTGTTGTGCCTGGTTTTTCCATTCTCTGGTCTCATCAGCGGAGTTGTCTCCCCTGGCGACTCCATACCTTTTGCAGTCCACGGCCTTGGCAGCCAGCCTGTTTCATGCCCCTCGGCACTTTCCGTCTGCCATGCATCTTCTCATTGCCGGCAGGCTGGCCTATCATGGTCACGAGAATGAGGTTGCCTGGCCACTTCGCGTCCACGCAAGCCCCTCACTGCACTCGTTACGCACGCGCTCTTCGACCTCCTCACATACTCGGTCGCCATCCCAGCTCCTCAATCGGCCAGCAGATCCACAGCCGATGGTCCTCGTCCAGCAGCCCCCAAATCTCCTGCATCAAGTGGGTCGTCCACCCCTGCATCCACCAGCAGCTGCTCAGCACGCGCAGCAGCACGACAAAGTGGGCAAACACGACGAGCGCCAGCGGCCGACGCTGCCTGATGAGGTCCAGGAAGCCGTCGTCCATGCAGTAGAGCCAGTAGTAGACGCTGGACGGCAAGGCGGCGCCAGCCCATGCAGCGGCGCCGGGAGGGCGGCCGTCGACCTGGGCCGCACCCGACATGGTCGACGGCGTCGATGGCGTAGTCGCCGTAGTCGTCGCCGCTGTCGTCGCCGCTTGAAACGTCCCCATGGACCGGTAGGTGCAGGCAAATCCAAACTCCAGACTGTCAATGGATTTTTGGTAGATGGGCTCCTCGTCGGCGGCCGCGGCGCGCGCGACTGTGCGCCGTAGGTACAGAAACTGGGCATGCTCGGCCGTGGCCTGCCACGCCGGCGACGCCACGAGCGCCGCCTGGCCAGCGCTGACGTCGCTGCCGTCTTCGCGCTCGTCCCTCCCGCCGCGTTGCCGGTCCGCGCTCATCTTTGTAAAGTGCGTGCTCTCCCGGCCGAGCCGCATTATGGTGCCAAAGGGCCCACGCAGCAGCTCGGCCGACCAGGCGTCGGTAATGGTGCGGATGCCGCGCAGGAAAAAGACCCAGTCGGCGGGCTGGCTGGGGTGGGGGATGGAGGCGGTGGCGTTGTTGGCGGTTGTTGTTGTTGTCGTCGTCGTCGTCGTCGACGGAGACACCAAAAAGATGTCGCCCGGCTGCCGTGGACACGCCCAGGCATACAGAAACGTTAGGGTCGCCGAGATGAACACGGCCGAGCAGTTGCTGGCGGACGCGTGCCGCAGCGCCGCCGCCGTGTCCCGAAGCGCAATTGCGTGTTCGGCGCGGGCGCGCGCGAGATGCTGCTGTTTGGCCGCCGGGTCCGTCGCAAACACGGCCATGTGCAGCGCCGACAGCGCAAAGATGCTGCGCAGGACAAAGCCGTGGCCCGGCCGAAACCCTTCGCGCGGCACGTTGAGGCGCCAGATGGTGCGCAGCACAGGGTCCGGCGACAGCGTGAGGGCCGTGGACGTGGCAAAGTTGTGCAGCATCTCGAGGTGGGCGAGCTGCAGGGGGACCTCTGCGGGTGTGAGGTCGTCGTTGGCGTGACTTGTGTAGGTTGGAGCAGTGTCCCGTGGTGTTGCGACGGATGGACGTGGCTGTGGACGGAAATGTGAATGTAAATACGAGTGCGAAGCCGGCGCTGCATCTGGCGACGCAGCATTGGACCGGCTCTGCACCGTTGCCGGCTCGCTCAGAAAGTCACAGTCGACGCCATGCTTTGCGCAGTTGGCGCATCCCGGCCGAGACTCATCGCACTGTGGTGGCGTCGTGGTCAGAAGATTTCAAGGGGCATCGAGACGACACGACGAAGGTACGACAAAGTCATAACAAAAACATCACGACGACGAGAGCAAACGCCAAGACAACCTACTTTGATCTTGCGTCGCTTGCAAATGGCACAGCCGAGACGGCTCTTAAAGTGGCGGCGCTTTCGAGTATGTGACGCCGGCGAGACGGCAGCCGTCTGTGGTGATGCTCCTTGCATTGTGCGAGGGTGGTGTTGTGTAAATCGGTGATCTCGGAACGAGCAAGAGCGAGAAAGTGAGGCTGCGCTCGGGTTCCGCAGGGAAACCAATCAAAGAGCGTTGCGCATGACTCGCATTGGCGGTGCGCGGCTCTTTAGTGGTGCGTAGGCTGTGGCCCAGCGCTATTCCTGCCAAATCCTGCCAAGACCTTGGCAGGATCCCGCTGTAAGCCGTGTCGACAGCGTTTGTCAGCAATGTTTCCTCAACATGGGCCGCGCATTTGTCTGCTTCGCACCTCTTCCTGTCTCCTCACACATCACCGCCCACGCGCATTTCAAGACACCCATGAAAGCACCAATATTGGCTCCGCGGCCCAATGGCCGGTCCATCACAGACACGGCGTCGGCGGCCGTCGTCCAACACCAGCCTGAACACCCGCCGTCCCTCCATCACAGCGATGCCGAGTGGGCGGCCGCGTTCCCCGAGATCGAGCGGCTGTACGTTCGCGAACGGCGGAAACTGCGGCATGTCATGCAGTACATGGAGCGAGAGCACAACTTTGCGGCGACGTAAGTGGAGACTTGGAGGGGTGCGCGCGTGTGTGCCGTCTACTGACTGCCGACGGCCGGTAGGGTCCAGATGTACAAGAAGAGATTTGCCAAATGGGGCTTCCAGAAGAATGCCCGACGAAGGCAGGCTGTCCAGTCGTTGCAGAACGTCGGGCAGCTTGGGCAGGTCGAGAGAGCCGGGAGAGCCGGCCACGTCCAAAAGGGCATCGACAACGGCTACTTGTCCATCCCCGGCTTGCCCGCATTGGGTCCCGAGGACACGCTGACGCTGCTGCTGTTGACATCCATCAAGACGTGGAGCGGTGCTTACTTTGAGGGCGTGGCACCGTCGTCGTCGTCGTCGTCGTCGTCCTCTTCTTCGCCAACATCCACCACTACGGCCTCCCCCCCACCTCCACCGGCGTTCCACCCCAGTCCGGCCAAGGCCAAAGAAATGAGCTTCGTCTTCAAACTGGCCATGGACCTGCTGGAGCGCGGCCGCGGCGACCTGGCCGGCCGGACCGCCCGCAAGGCCTTTTTGCTCGTCGAAGACATGCTGCTGATGCTGGAGGCGCCGGCGCTCGTCTGGAACCTGCTGGAAATTATGCACCACATCGTGTCCCTGGGCCAGGTCCGGCTGTTTCAGATGCTGCTGGCGCACGTCATTGCGCTGGTGGGCAGCAAGCCCGAGCTGGCCGGCGGGCATCCCCTGCTGGCGCTGCTGCACAGTCTACGGGGCGTGACTGCCTCTGCGGCGGCGGCGTCGTCGGCGTCGTCCTTATCTGACGGTCCCGACGGCCCTCACGGCCCGCACGACCTCATCCGCACCTTGCTGGCCCAAGCCTGGACCCTCAACGCCGAGATTTTATTTGCCCACTACAACCCCAGCCTCTTCAGCCTCTACTGCTGCATCCTGTGGGAAAACTGCTCCATCGGCCCGCCCGTCGCCATGATCGGCGCCCTCTCGCATTGGTTCCGCACCGTTGACGCCGGGCGCGTGCCCATCGACCGCCGTGTTGCGTCGGAGGACCGGCCCGTACCACTGCCGCAGCCGTCCGACTTTTCGCGCCTGCACGCCAGCAGCGTGGCCGCCCTGCGCGCCCACGGCAACGAAATCTTCCACGACGCCGCCGCCAGCTTCCGCGGCGACACCACCCTGCTGCTCCGCATGCTCGCCGGCCTGACGACGGCCAAGATTCTGCAGGCCCTACCCGCCACCGCGTCCGTCGCGGCGGCCGATGTCGATGTCGATGTCCGTGGGCCGTCGCCGGCCGACGAGAACGGCCCGCTTGCGCAGACGCCAAACGTCCACCTGGGCAACGTGGCCTGTGTGCTGCGCACCCTCTTGGACATTGACGCGCAGAAGAGCAGCATCCAACCGACGACCAACAAGTTGCTTGCCGACATTCTCCGTCCCTCTGGTGTGACCGTCACGCACGACACACACGACACACACGACACACACGACACACATGACACACATGACAGGCACGACGTGCCCATGAACGCCATCGAGCAGATCCGCACCGTTATCGACCTCCGCACGCGGTCGGACGGCGCCCACGACCCGCAGGTCTTGCGCGAGATGTGGCTGCTGCAAAGGGCACTGGATGCGGCGGGCAATGTGGCCGAGGCTCGCAAGGTGGAACAGGACACGTACGAGCGCATAGAGCGGTATGTGCGCGACATTCCCGTGGATGCGGCGTAGGTATGTGGTTGTCTGGCTGTATGGCTGTATGGCTGTATGGGCTGTATATTGACTGTACATTAATACTATGTTATGACTACGATACTGTGAATCTATGGATATGCATCTATGACAAGAGGAGAGACAGACGAGCGATGGTACAAAGGAGACAGGAAAGAAGAGACGAAGGCAGTTCCATCCAGGCGAGAAACATCCACCGCACTGACAACGCCACCCACGCATCACCGCCTACGCCACGGCCGCCATTGCTGCATCCCCGGCCGCCTTGGGGAGCCGCTTCGTGGGAATGGCCAGCGAACACAGCACGGCCACGCCACAGAAGCCGATGCCGACGGCAAAGGCGGCTTTGAGCGCGGCCATGTAAGCGTCCAGGACGCCGGGCAGCACGTCAGCAGCAAACACGTTGCGCAGCTCGGAGGCGCCGGTCACGATGACGAGGCGGGGGTCGACGCGGGGCGCGGTGGACGGCAGCACGGCGAGCAGGCGGTTGACGAACGCGGCCTGGCCGATGGAGGTGCTAAAGGCGCCGCCGACGGTCTGGAAGACGAGCAGGTTGGCGGTGACGGCGGGGATGTCGTCGGCGGCGACGTAGGCCTGGGCGATGCTGAGGCCGTGCATGATGGCGAAGGCCATGGCGGCGCCGGTGAAGAGCTGGTAGCCGACCCAGCGGGCCGTGGACGTGGTCTGGTCCCACGAGTAGATGAGGCCGATGCCGACGGTCGCGAGCGCGGCGCCGGTCAGCATGACCTGCTGGGCGCGGCCCGTCTGCGTGACGACGGCGCCGCCGACGACGGCAAAGACGGTGGCGGTGACGACGAGCGGCAGGTTGTCGACGCCCGAGCGGATGGGGCTGGCGCCGCGGATGCTCTGGAAGTAGAGCGGCAGGTAGTAGAGCAGGACCACGTAGGCGCCCATGAAGAAAAACTGGAACGGCGCCGTGGCCCAGAGCGAGCGCTGCCGGAACAGCCGCGGCAGCAGCATGGCGTAGTCGCCGAGCCAGGCCTCCCACGCGACCAGCGCGGCCACCAGCAGCACGAAGCCCACGAGCAGGCCGACGACGACGCTGCTGCGCCACGGGTGCGTGTTGCCGCCGTACTGCAGCGCCAGAATCAGCGACGTGATGGCACCCATGGCTAGCGCGATGCCCACGGGGTCGAGGTGCAGCAGCTTCTGCCGCCAGGTGGTGGCCGCCCGTGCGGCGTCGGGCGGCTGCGACGACGCGTCCAAGAAGACCAGCACGGCCACGGCCGCCGCGCCGCCCAGCGGCAGGTTCAGGTAGAAGCACCACCGCCACGAGACGCTGGCGGTGAAGGCGCCGCCCACCAGAGGGCCCAGCACCGCCGCCACCGCATACGTCGCCCCCACGACACCCATCATCAGCGGCCGCTGCACGGGCGGCACCGCCAGCGCCACGATGCTCGTGCCGCCCACCGACAGGCCGGCGCCGCCCAGGCCGGCCAGCGCGCGGCCCACGACCAGCGCCTTGGAGCTGGGCGCCACGCCGCACACGAGGCTGCCGGCCTCGAACAGCAGCATCGAGGCCAGAAAGCTCCACTTGAGGTTGTAGTACTTGTAGACCTTGCCGGCCGACGCCTGGGCCGCGCCAAAGGTCATAAAGTAGGCCGCCGCGTACCACGACACATCGCTGAGGCCGTGGAACTCGTCGGTGATCTTGGGGATGGCCGTGCCCACAATCGTCTGGTCGAGGGCCACCAGAAAGACGTCGACCATGACGGCGCTGAGGAGCACGACCAGCTTGAAGCCGGACGGGTACGCGGTGTTGTCGGTGGGGGAGGTTGAGGCAGCAGCAGAAGCAGCAGCAGCAGCAGCCTCGACGTCGACTGTCTTTTCGGCCACGCCAGGATCACTGTTGTGGTCGCTGTGGATGGGTGTGCGGACACCCTTTTCGTCCACGGCCGTGGCCACGTCGGTCGTGGAGTTTGCCGTGTCGGTGTGTTCAGTGGTGTCGGCCATTATGTAGAGGGACGAGTTATCGAGAGATGTGGAAGAGTCGAGCGACGTCGAGAGTCGAAATGTCTGTCGACCAGGGTGGTCTTGACATCAACGAGAGTGTTGGACGAGGCCATGTTGGCATCTTTAATAGGGGACATGACACGGACTTGGCAGGAAACAATCCGATGGACTTGACGAAGTGACAGATCTCACCGGTCTGATTGTCTTGTCCGATTGTCTGTTGTCGACTGTTGCGGCAGAAAAACGGACTCTGGCGAAAGTCGCCGGTCAGTTAGTTTGTTGTTCACTCGTCCAAACGCACGGCCTTTGGGTGTCTTCGAATTAACGCCAACTGAGTCCAACGAAATATTCTAGCATATTCGCAATCCATCTCGGTCTGTGTGTCGTCCTTATTTTACCAGACGAGTCCCCTTCTACGCAAAGGAGAGATGGAGACGGCCATGTCGACGTTTGCAGTTGTTGACAGCCCACTGTAACGACTTACACGGCGGACCAATCAGATAGCGTGAAAAAGTTCCAGGCTGCCATGGCCCTGATGATTAGTGCCGATCCGCTGTGGGGCCACCAAGGTCGCTGGGCCGGCCCCTAAAGAAGGCTGGGCCCCGGCAGTCGAAACTCTTTGTCTCAAGAAGAGAGGAACTTTTCCAACCAATAAGTGGCCATTGGACGGATGAAGCGTGGCTGTACGGAGCATGCCGTACAAATGAGGGAACCAGAAAAAGTTCTAAAGTGACAGGTCCGGGGCTACTTCCAACGTCGAGCGGACAGATTCTCGTACATTCTCCTTTGCCCTGACCTCCTCTGATCTGCCGCCTGGAAAGGTCTTTGACGGACAGTCGGCCGGTCGGCTTGCACCGATGTCCGAGAAGCAACCCGAGTCGGGGCATGCATTGCTCCGTGCTGTATTGTACACTGTAATATAAGTCGCCGACTGCATACCGTCTGCACTGCACATGTTGTATTGGTTCTCGAGCACCTGGCAGACTCGTCACCTGCCGCCATGTCCGCATTTCTCGAACACGAGGCGGCCACGCAGGCCGGGCCCCTCTTCAACATCCGTCGCCAGCTGTTCCAGTCTGTCCCGCTCATCCCATCGGACGTCAGCCTGGTGGGCAAGACCGCGCTGGTCACGGGCGCCAATGTCGGCCTCGGGCTGGCGTGCGCGCGCCATTTCTTGGCGCTGGGTGCCAGCCGGCTCGTCATGGCCGTGCGGACAGTCAGCAAGGGCGAGGTGGAAGCGGCCAAACTCCGGAGAGCCTTCCCCGACGCGCAAATTGACGTCTGGCCGCTCGACCTGGCGAAGCCCGCGTCGTCGGTGCGGGCGTTTGCGGCCCGGTGTGCCCGGGAGCTGGGGGGCCCAGAGAGCCCGGGCCGTCGGCTGCACGTGGCCGTCCTCAATGCCGGTCTGGGCAAGCACAGCTTTGTCCGGACGCCCGAGGGCCACAAGCGAGAGACGACGCTGCAGGTCAACTACCTGTCGACCGCGCTGCTGGGGCTGCTCCTGCTACCCCTCTTGAAACCCGCGACAACGACAGCGACCGGCACCACCGACGCGGCGGCCGGCCGGCTGACCATCATCACATCGGACGCGGCCTTGGGTGCCACATGGCCCGCGTCAGTGTCGGCGGGTGCTGTGCGCACGGGCCGCGGCATCCTTGACGCGCTCGACGACCCGGCCCATTTCGAGGCCTTCCCCCAGTACTGCCGCACCAAGATGCTGGCCGTCGCCTTTGCGGCCAAGCTCGCCGCCGACGTTGTGTCCCCCGACGACGTCGTCGTCAACACCTGCAACCCGGGCGCCACCAAGGGCACCGCCTTTTTGTCGGGCGTCGACTCGTGGGCCGTCAAGGCCGTCTTCCGTACGTTGTTTGCCGTGCTGGGCCGGCAGCCCGCCGACGCCGCCCGGGCGTACGTGCACGCGAGCCTGGTGCTCGGCAAAGAGAGCCACGGGTCCTTTACCGACTGGAAGGTGCGCAGCTGGCCGGTGGCCCTCTACGGCGCAGCGGGACGCGCGATGATGGACAAGTTGTGGGACGAAACGCTGGCGGAGCTTGGATTTGCCAGCGAGGCAGACGTCTTACAGGCGGTGCACAAGCAGGCGTAGGAAGTGTTGGATCGATTCATGCTGTTTGTAGTTTTGTTTGTATTTTGTCTATTTTTTGTCTATCTATCGTATTATGCTGTATTGTCGTTGTATCCATCTACCGTATCCACTATTGAACTCCCCATACGCCCAGCGGGCTCCTTGCTGTATTGTCCTGGCGCTCAGACAGCCGCTTCACGCGGCGGACTAGCAGACCGACGGACAGTGGCCCAAAGACGGTGCACAGCACAATGGCCCATGTGACGATGAGAAAGATGTCGGACTGGCGAGAGGAGGAGGAGGAGGAGGAAGAGGAGGAAGACGACGACGGTGCCTGTCTGTCCGCATTGGTTGTAAAGATGCCGTTGGTGGACGCTACCGACGAAATCAAGAAGCCAATCTCGCCGCGCGGGACCATGGCCAGGCCCAAAATGGCGGCCGGGTAGAGGGAGTAGGGCGTTGGCGCGGCGGGCGTGGCATGTGGGGAGGTGGCGGCGCGGGTGCGAACTGCGTCTGTCTCTGTCTCTGACTCTGCGCCGCGCGGGGGCGATGGGCATCGCGACAGTGCCTCGGACGGCTGGGAGGACGCGGCCGTGTCAGCATCGGTCATGTCGGCATCGACGCCGCTCGCCGCAGCAGGCCCATTGCCTTTGTTCTCTGGTGTGTCTGGTGTTGCTGCCGTCGCCGGCGTCGGCAAGGCCCCGGGGGCCGCTACGGTCTTTGTCGCCTTGCCGTTCGCCTTGCCGTTCGCCGTCACCTTCTCCGGCTCAGTCTCCGTCTCCTTCTTCACCGCCTGCCTCCGCTTCAGCGTCGACCACAGACGCTGCACACTGCGCGGCACAGGCACGCCGGGCAGACGCAGGCCCTGCGGCATGCGCACCAGCCACACGCCACAGATCAACTTGGCGAGGCCCATCAGCACGCCGTAGACAAGGCCCTTCCACACAATGGAGCCCGCAAACATGTGGCGGATGGGGATGGAGAAGCCGACGGACGCAAAGAAATAGGGCTGCAGGATCCAGCGCAGGGCCGGGTGGAAGTACTCGTCGAAGAGGGCGGCCGTGGTCACACGGGGCGTGTCGGCCGTCACCGCGCCCTCTCCTTCGCCCTCGCCCGCCACCTCCAACGAATCCCACCATCCCAGCACGGCGCCGGCAATGTAGGCGGCAAACAGGTTGGACGTGCCGGCGTAGGTGGCGGCCGTGGCCAGGCCGACGAAGAAGGCCGTGGCGACGACGAGCTTGGTGGCCTTGGCGCCGAGCACACGGCCCACGAGCGTGCCCGGCTGGGCCCAGCGCTGTGCGGGCAGCGTGCGCCGGAGGGCATATCGCAGACGGGGCGCCAGCCACCAGCACGCCGCAATGGACACGGTGGCAAAGGCAATCGACACGAGGATGGGGCGCACGACGGTGAGGGCCGACAGCCCGTTGTCGCCGCCGCCCGACCCCAGATTGGCAATCACCTGCACCATGACCAGGCCGACCACGTCGTCGAGCATGGCGGCGCTGGTCAGGACAACGCCGAGGCGCGTGGGGCCGAGCCCGCAGGCGCGGATGACGGTAAACGTCGTGCCCAGGCTGGTCGAGCACAGCGCGGCGCCGGCCGCAAAGCAGGCCAGGTACGTCGCGCCCGTCATCGGGGCCAGCACAAACGAGAGCGCAATCGGGGCGGCGATGCCCGTGGCGGCGACGCTGGCGGACCGGAAGAGGTTGGCGCGCATGGCGGGCAGCGACGTCGACAGGCCGCCCTCGAAGACGATGAGCAGCAGGCCCAGGTAGCCCAGCTGCACAAACGTGTCCTCGGCCTCGGTGGACAGCAGCTTGGCGCCGGGCGTGCCCCAGGCGATGCCCACGAAGATCTGGCCGACGAGGCCGCAGTAGATCAGGCGGTCGAGCGCCCAGTCGGCGACGTGGAGGAGCAGCAAGAAGGATGTCTGCACGAGGATGGCGGGCATCGACGGCTCGTGGTAGGGAAGCGAGGCGGGAGACGTGGTCGACAGGTCGGTCATGTTGGGCGATCGTGACGCAGAATCGGGATGCATTAGAAAGAAGGAAAGAAGGACAGAAAGGACGAGACGTTGTCGACACCCCTCTGTATATATACGATCGGCTTTCGTGTTCGTGCGTAGGGCGTCGTACCAGGAGCCGTTGCCAAGACACCAAGACCAGCCAAGATCGACCAAGATCGACCAAAATTGACCATACACGAGACTAACAGGACTACGGCGACCACCACCATACGGAACAAAGGCCAAGGTGCCGATTCCAAAGACTAGCAGCGTGGCAACTTCGTCACCGGCGGCTCTCGACAAATGGCCGCCATCACAGCCATTGCCAAGAGCGCCCAATTGAAAGGGCGGTGTTAGTAACGAAAAAGTACCGATTTTACACATTGTTGCATGACATAGCCCGGCCTCGTATTACGCCCTAACTGCCTCACTCTCAACTGCCTCAACTGCCTCACCTACGTCAACCCCACGCCTCGACCCCTCATACACCGCCTCGTCGCCGACGGTCCCGGTCGCAGATAGAACGCCCGCTCAAACTCGGGCAGTTTGAACCTGCGCACTCCCCGTCGACAGTGGCCGTCATGTTCAGCATCTCCGGTCGACCAGCACATTGGCGCCGTTCAGGTCATTGTGGCAAAACACAGACACGGCGCCGGGGCGCAGGCGGTACGGCTGCCGGTCCGCGTGCTGCAGACCCGCCACGGTGGCAACACTGCGCCGCGTGCGCCCGGCCACTCCAGGCGTCGGACGTGGCCGGCCACCAGCTGCCGACACGCGCCCTCGTTGAAATCCGCTCCGAGTGACGATGGGCACGTGCAGGTAGCCGTTGTGCTGCTGCCCTCCGCCGGGCGTAGGCTGCGATGATGGCACTGTACAGACGTAGCTCGTATGAGAAAGCCCCGTGCAGAACCGAGTCGTGGACTGGCCGTCTTCATTGACAACGCTGCAATAAGCAGCATTCGCTTCGTATGTTTGTTTGCAGTCGTCGCAGTTCTGAACAACAGCCGTCTTCGTGCACAAGTCTGGCATGCGGCACCCAGCTTCAGCGTGCTTGCGGGTGGTTCAGGCGGCTGGGTTCGTGGTTTAGGGAACCAATAGCGCATTGGGCCGCTACAAGGATCAATGCCTAGCCGGTATCCCGGCTAGTTATGGGTAGTGCCGTTTAGGAGGGCACACCCTTCTCGCATCCACCGAACATGATCACCTTCACTACACAAACCACATGTCGGCCAGTCGCCGTCAGCATGCCCAACTCGTTTGGCATCTTGGAATTTTGCTCACGAACGTTTCGTTATTTGTAGTGTAGTAGTGTGGAGGGGCTATCGATGTGTCGGGCATTGAGGTATCTACTGCTTCAACATGTCCTGACGCACTCTGCCACCTATGTCTACTCCGACTTGAACGGCGTCTCAAACGGCCGCTCGGCCTGCGGCGTAATCCGCGCCAGGTGCCGCCGCTCGCCCGACTTCCAGTCCACCACCGCCGAGTGCTGCGTGATGCGGTTGTCCCACACCACCACCGTGCCCTTCTCCCACCGCACGCGCGCCTGGAAGTCGGCCCCGTGCGCCAGGTGGTCGTAGAGGAACTTGAGCAGCCAGTCGCTCTCCTCCTTCTTGAGGCCCACCACCTCGCGCACGAACCCCGGGTTCACAAACAGCGCCTTCTCGCCCGTCACCGGGTGCGTCCGCACAATCGGGTGCGTGTTGTACACCGGCTCGCGCCGCACCACGCCGCCCTTGTTGCGCGAGAAGTTGGCCTGCTCGATGCCCGAGTGCACCGCCCGCAGCCCGTGCAGCCGCTCCTGGAACGCCGGCGACAGCCGCTTGTACGCCTCGACGGCGTCCACAAACAGCGTGTCGCCGCCCACCTCGGGCTTGTCCAGCACGTACAGAAACGTCGTGCCCGGCGGCTGCGCCTCGTACGTCACGTCCGAGTGCCAGCCGATGGACGACGTGCGCAGCTCGTAGAAGCTGTCAATCGAGTGGTCGCCCGCGCCGCGGTGCACCAGGTGCACCTCCGGGTGGCCCTCGGGCGACCCCGACGTCGGGTGGATGTGGTGCCGGCCAAAGTAGCCGCCGAACTTGAGCGCGTCCGCCACCGACAGGTCCGCAAAGTCCTGGTCGCGGAACGCCACCACCTTGCGCTCCGCCACCAGCCGCGCCAGCTGGTCCTTGCCCGCGTCGCTCAGCGTGCTCAGCTGCACGCCGCGCACCTCGGAGCCAATCGTCGGCGTCAGGTCCAGCCGCACCGCCTTGTCCTTGGGCAGCAGGTCCGGGAACGTCGGGTCGGCGTCCTTGCCGTGGTCGTGGTGCTCAAACGGCTCCAGGGGCGGGTACTTTTGCTCCGGGTTCCAAGTCGGGAGGTAGTTGGGATACTGCGGTCCGGTGAGTATGCTTGTGTGTCAATGTGTCAATAGCGTGGTGCGCAGGACATGGAAACAACGCACCTTGGCAGCCGGTTCGCCCGTCTTGCCGGCTTCGACGTCTGCGTCGTACTTGGGCGCAAACAGTGCGCGGGCAGCACGCTGGGCGCCGGCCTGCGCGTTGTTGAGTGTCGAGTGCAGCTTGAGGGTCGACACGTCGGGAACGACGGTCTCAATCGCAGAGGGGGCCATTGTGGGCGTTGGCGATGATGGTGGTGACTATGCGTTGTGTAAGGTGATGACAGTTTTGGAATATAGCAGAATTCTAGACAAACACACTTATTTATACTCGAGACATCCTACTATCAATACTATGTACATCGTCTCCTCTGCCCAAACAGCACCTCCAGTCTAGCGTTGCTCGGTGCCGGAACGGTGATTCGTGCCTGATCCGCGATTCGTCTGTCGACTGCCACCATTGCATAACGCCATCGAACTCGCCATTCTACGCGAGCTGCGGGATCCGCCATACCAACGACCACAAAGACAACGCCCCGGTTTCAAAAGTCTGTATTATCTAACAACGAAAAACATGGCACCATAGCTGCTGCGACTGCCCTCCATCGTTACCCTCCATCTTTACCCTCCACCCACCCCTTTTCTATCGATCGTGCCCCTCGGTTAATCACGTCATGTTCGTGTTTCTGCGCGTCGTGTCTCACGGCTGTATTGCTGCATGAGGAGCCACTCCAGACACGCTAAATATGCCTGTTACTCCACGCGACGCTCGCAACAAACTCGTTGGTCTGCCGTCCGCCCGTCAAAGGTGTGCCTCGTCTGAGTCACAGGCATCGGTCATGCTCACCATCACAACGACCACGACGGACGGGATCGGCGGTCCGTTGTCTGCCGACGTCCGCGAGCTGTAATGCGGCTATGGAATGGTTGGACCCTGTCGTTCTCCGTATTCTAACCTCCCCTCCATCCTCCACTCCACCATTACGCCACGGACTCGAGCCGAATGTCGATTCGCCATCCGTCCACAATGTGCCCGCCAACTGTCTTTGCCGGGCCGGTCGTGAACAAGGCAAGCTCGATCCAGCTGTGAATCTCCGGTCCTGCTGTCGTCCTGTCCAGCACGGCAATTCTCAGTGTCGCCGTCCGCCCGTGCGACGGCGTCTCGGGCGCCGCCACGTCCCACGCGTCGTCCGTGCCGTCTCCACGCCTTGTCAGCAAGACGTCGTAGGCCGTGCGCAGCCGGTCCACGACGGCCGCGTCCGCAACGTGCAGCGTCACACCCGCCACGCCGACGGCCTGGGATGGATGCTGTGCCAGGTCCGGCCGCGTCGCATACGGCACCCGCAGCGTCCGGTCGGTCCGGTCAATGCACCAGAACGGGAGCAGGCCACCCGACACGGCGCCGTGGCCCGGCAGGGCGACGGGCGACGCCGTCGCCCACCGGAGAACGACCCCGTCCGGCGTCGTCCGGCCGCCGTCCACCAGGTCGTGGTAGCCCAGGCCCGCACCGGCGGCGGCCACCCGCTGTTGAATCTCTGTAAAGGCATCGTCGTTCTCTTTCTGTGTCGGCTTGTCCAGGCTCACGGCCCAGTCGACGAAATGGCCCTCTGGTTGCCGGCCCCAGCGGTGCGCCTCCCGTTTCTTTGCGTCGTCGCCGACAAACGCTATAATTTCGACGTAGACGCCGTCTTGAAACAGCACCAACTGGTTCTCCGTGACGCCGCCCGCATGCTGGCCGCCGGGGACGACTGTCAATGCACCGGTCAGCCAGGTCGGCAGCGTCGAGAGCACCGCGTGTGGCACGAGGAGCACAATGTGGTCAAGCTTGGGAGCCATGGTGCTTGCGAGGGTGGTAGGATGGCGAGGGTGGCGAGGATCTTGAACGGATGGACGGCACTGTTTGCTGACAACGTTGCGAGATGCAGATAGGTTTTGTGATCTCTATGCTCCGTTTCCGCGGGATGTGGCCGTCTTCGGAGACAATGGGAGCTCCTGCGGGGATGGGATAAGACAAGGTGACCGTTGGATGGCGTGCTAATACATGGGGCGTGTTTTACAGGCGGCCGTGGGACACGTGCAATGCTAGTGGGAGTGGCACAAAAGGCGACAAGAAAAGAAGTCGAATGAATCTCTGAATATACTGGTCATAAAATAAATGAATGAAATAAACCTGCCCTTGAACTTGTGTTCATCATTCCATAGGCCAAATTGGCAAAATGTAGGTCCTACTCCCAAGCGAACCGGGCTGCTGGAAATTGGAAAATTCGAGTGGTAAATCAGAATTAAGACTATAGGACCAGTTTCTGGATAGAGTAAGACGATATGACACAGACAATAGCGATGGCTATGTTGTTGTACGTCAAAGGTATAACAATACTTGTCTATCGATATCTCAAATCCGGCATTTCCTTGCCTGCGGCCTTTTTGCTCGATATAGTTGTGCACGGGACCACTCAAATACGGCGTACCACCGTGCCAATTGCCGGCATAACAGAGATGTGTGTTGGAGACCGGGACCTCGACCGACGTGGGAAAGGCCCAGATGGTGACGAGGATGGGACAGCCCCTGAAAGTGTCTGGCAAGGAAATTCAGATGTGAAGTGAAGACGAAAAACACGATTGAGAATTGCCTTTAGGGAGACGCAGCTATGCCACCTCTGCTCCAACCTGCGTAGCAGATGTGCTCCGGGCGCCCTCCTGTGCCCCTGTGCCCCATGTGTTCCTGAAAATTCCTTTGCCCGTTGATGTACAGAGTATTTTGTATGATTATCACAAGTCGAACACAGCACAGAGCCGTTTCAGGGCCGTTATCTCGTAGGTAGTTATACCTCGAAATGCCGCGTCTTATAACCCGTTATAATAAGGTAACTATGCCTCTCGTCTTTTTCGTTACCTCGGCCACTTACCGATCCTAGTCGCCAATTGCAGAGATGAAAACCAAGCGACAGTGACTCCACATTGCCCGTCTGGGAAGAACAATACACAGCAGTTACCAAACAAGGCAAGGCGACATTTACTCTTTTACACCGTTACTTGCCATTTCACCGCTTATTAAGCAAGCCGTACTCGTTGCGTCTCATGTATAGTAACAAGTCTCTGCATTTCAGTGTGGCGTGCGACATCTGGAAAAGGACGTCGAACGTCGAGCACTTCATATACATTATGCTCTACTCGTCCCATACTCTTCCCTTTCAGGACGGCCCCGTCCCGGCTTCCTTACAAAACGTAACGGCTGCTTGTGTCAGTATAAAGTTATGTTCATAGCAAAGTCAAGGGTCGGGTGGCACGTACAAGGCAAGATTTTCGCGGTCAGTCAAGTCGAGCTGGCGGGCGTCCACCACTTCCTCGACGCGCTCGCCGGACGCGTCGACGTGCTCGACCACGCCAATCTCTTGGATCAGCTGCTGCGCCGCCAGGGCGTCCCGGCGCGCATTCTCTCTTTGGAGGTACCACCGCAGGTAGAGGATGATGATGGTGGGCAGGACACACGCGACGCCCAGAATGACGGCCCACGTCACGAGGTAGCGCGGCTTGTACTGCGGCTGGAACAGCTGCGGCGACAGGATGTTGCCGAGGCCGTAGCCGACGTGGTACAGGGCAATGACGGCGGTCTTCTTGGTGTGGCCGGCCGAGCAGTTGGCGGCCCAGATCATGACGACGCTGTAGGCGATGCCGGCGGTGCCGCGGATGTAGATGGCCACGAGCAGGCCGTTGCGGTTGGACCAGGGCAGCGTCAGCAGCATGATGCATGACACGATGGGGAGGATGTAGGAGGCGGCGGAGATCCAGGCGCGCGCGTTCTTGGTCTTGGCGAGCGTCCAGGCGGCGGCCAGCAGCGACACCAGGGACACGAGGCCCGTCAGGCAGCCGAGCAGCGTCGTCTGCAGCGTCGTGAAGCCAAACGACTGGATGATGAGCGAGTACTGGTTGGTCAGGCCGTTGGCCATCTCCTGCGACCAGGCGTGAAAAAAAAAGAGCCACGTCTTGGGGTCCGTGAGGGCCTCGACCAGCTGGTAGCGCTGGAACCGCTTCTGCTCGATGCCCGAGTGGTTGGAGGCAATGCGCAGGATTGACTGCGCGCGCTCGTTGGGCGTCTTGTAGAAATGCGCGGACACGGGGCTGTCGGGGAAAAAGAACCACACGGCCACGCCGTACAGCACCGTCAGCGTGCCGGTAATCACCATGAACCACTTCCACGGCGCGAAGCCGCCCGTCTCGATGAAGAGCACGCCGTACGACAGCAGGCCCGACGAGATGGGGCTCGAGTTGCCGGCGGCCCACATGCTCGGCATCAGCCACGCCTGCTCGTCGTACGTGAAGAACATGGAGAGCGTCAGCAGGAACGCGGGCACGACGCAGGCCTCGGCCAGGCCCAGGAGGAAGCGCACGGCAAAGAGCGCGCCGAAGCTGCGGCAGGGGATGTGCAGCAGCAGGATGCCGCCCCAGACGATCAGGTTGCCCGCCAGCCACTTGCCCACGGGGAAGCGCTGCAGGGCCAGGTTCTGCGGCCATTCGGCCAGCAGGTAGCCCACGTAGAAGATGGACGACAGCCAGTTGTACTGGTTGGCGCTGAGGTGCGCGTCGTCCAGGATGCCCAGAATCGCCGAGCTGCCGAGCGTCTGCTTGTCGACGTACATCAGGTGGTAGCCGACACAGATCAGGGGCAGGATCCAGCGGATGGCCTTGCGCCGGAGCCGGGCTGCTTCGTCGGGCGTTGGCGGCTCGACCTTGATCGACGAGAGCAGCCGGTAGCTCTCGTCGGCATAGCGGTCGGACCGTTTGGCCAGGTGCGTTTGCGGCGCCGCGGGGACGGAACCGGCCGGTGTCTCGAGGACGGACACGGCCGACTCGACGGGACTTGCCGTCTTCCCCATGGTGTTGTGTATGGGGCGAGCTACGATGGTAGCGAAAGCAAAAGGAAAATGAATATAAAAAATGGGAAGGGCGATGAGATGGACAAGAAAGGCGGGAGCATTCGAATGTGCCAAGTCTTATATTCAAAAGAGTCAGCGCATAGTGTCTGACGCCGGTCGTGCGTTGTACGACATGTCTTGTCGGTCTGCCTGTTGGCTGGCAATCATACAGAGTCCTGCCAACCCGTCCACGCCATCTACCGAAACCAACGTGCCGCTTACAAGTTGCTCGTCGGTACTTTGTCGGTACATTGTCAGCTTCGCAAGGTCCGCGGCAATGGACCCCCCACAGTCCATGGCAGCATCTTGAGAGTGACGATCGCTCCAGGAAAGGAAAGTTTTGTCCGTCGGGGCGGTTCCGATATCAGACAAGACGCAGGGCCGCCTCCAAGACGCTGATAAGACGTTCCTATCCCTTTTACTGTTATGTATTTTGCATGTATTTTTGTATTTTTAATAGACTTCACTTTGGACTGTGTGAGGGCCCCGGAGGGTTTCTCCCTGCTGCTGCCTCCATCGCGTCAATCGCCATATCCAACCTCGTTGACGAGCTACCGCAAACGCAACCCCAGCGGCCGACGTAAGTGGCTGATGGTGTGGTGGCACTGGTGGAACAAACGTGCTGGTGATCGGCCGGCAGTAGCCTCGCGGAGTGGCGCTGACGGTTCTGCAGCGCTTCGGCCAAAGCACCCCGCCCTATGGTGCAATCGCCAGTAGGCCGAATATAGGCAAAAGAACACCCAATTGTGCAGTGCGCGTTCTTGCCGATGCGGACAAGCACCATAATGGCGGGCTGTGGCATCATCCGGGAAGCTTACAGAGCAACTTTATGTGACATACGGCGCACACGAAGCATCCGTGGTCGAGCGAGCGGAGCGTGTCGTCTGTCTGTGCACGCCGTGAATGGTACATAATCAGGGTCTGCCAAGGGCATCACGTCAACCGTACCTCATACCTGCCGAGCAGATTACCGTTTGCCGCTGGAACAGCCTCTGCAGCCCATCACAAAACACCACAACACCACAACACCACCCAGAACCACCGCCGCTCGTCTCACATTGCCATGGCCGACAACGCGCGTCCCTTCCGTGTCGCCGTCGCCGGCTCGGGCATCGCGGGCCTCGCCGTGGCCATTGCCCTCAAGCAGCACCCGGGCATCCGCGTGGACCTGTATGAGCGGGCCACGCAGTTGCGCGAGATTGGCGCGTCCATTGCGCTGGGCCCCAACGGCATGCGCACGCTGGACCGCCTCGGCGTGGCCAATGCGCTCGTCGACGCGGCCGACGACGCGGCAAACGGCCTGTCCTTCCGCAACGTCTCGGGCTACCCCATGGTCTACCGGCACTACAAGACGGGCGAGGTCGTCTCGACAGATGCCAGCCAGGCCGACAAGAACATTTTGAAGCGGCACTGGACCGCGCGCTACTACCGCGCGCACCTGCAGGAGTCGCTGGCGGCCCACGTCGACCCGCAGCAGATCCACCTGAGCAAGGCCTTTTCGAGCGTCGCGTGGGACCCGGCCAAGGGCGAGCTGGTCCTGTCCTTTGCCGACGGCAGCACGGCCGCGGCCGACCTGCTCGTGGGCGCCGACGGCCTGCATTCGCGGGTTCGCACGTTTTTCGTGCCCGCGTCGCGGCCGCAGTGGACGGGCGCGCTGGCCCTCCGCTCCGTCTTCCCGCGCGCGCACGTGGCCCACATCGAGGGTCTGCCGCACGAGGCCACCCACGTCTGGGGCCACGACCGCACTCTCTTCTTCTCGCCCCTAGGCCGGGACCTGTACACCGTCGTCGGCCAGGTGCAGTACGACCCGGCCGAGGACACCGCGGCGCCGGGCGGCGCCGGGGGGCCCGACCTCAAGGACCTCAGGGACACCGCCAAGGCGTGGGCGTCCGACGGCAGCGTGGAGACGCTCCGCGGCCTCTACGCCGGCTGGGGCAGCCTGGTCAAGAACCTCGTCAATGCCGTCCCGCACACCGAGCTGTACCCCAACTCGTCCTCGGACAGCCTGCCCACCTGGGTCCTGAGCGGCACCACGGCCAACGTCCCCGCCGGCCGCGTCACGCTCGTCGGCGATGCCGCGCACGCCCACGGCGGCGCCTTTGCCACGGGCGGCAGCCTCGCCCTCGACGACGCCTGGGCGTTTGCGGCCGCGCTGCTGCACGTGTTCCCGCCGGCCGCCGCCGCCGCCGCCGCCACGGCCCAGCCCAGCACGGCCGATCTGCTGCACGCCGTCCACATCTACGAAAAGACGCGCAAGGGGCACACCGACCGTCTGCTCCGCATCGTCCACGCCTCCAACCAGGCCCGTGTCGAGAGCCTGCGAGCGAGTCTGCGTCCGGGCTACGTCCCGGAAACCGACCAGCAGCTGCGGGCGCGCATCCGCAACCGGACAGACGCCACCTGGCTGCATGAGCACGACGTGCAAGCCTCGTTTGCCGCCGCCGTCCGCGAGGTAGAGCGAGGCGGGCCGGTGGAGCAGAGCCGGTTGTGAGGGTGAACTGAAGTCGTGTGACTATAACTATAACTATAACCAGACTGCATACTCTGATAGATAATATATCGTCGTCCAACAAGATACTCTCTGGGATCGATGGTTGCATAATACGTGAGTTTGGTTAGTGTAGATGGTCAACAGAGAGTTGGGTAAACATACAGTGTATATTTGTCCGAAGAACACGCAGAGATATAGTGGTAATATTTTTATCAAAATTATTGTTCAGTCTCCCACGTCCTCCTATCATGCACAGAAACACCCCCGAGACCGTCAGACTGGCCACAGACACCAACAGACCTGGACCGCCGCTTACAGACGGTCCTCATGGCCCGGCCGCTCCTCCGGTGGCTTATTCGAAGCGAGAGTCTCCCGGAGTACCGCCTAGCCAAGGAGCTAGAGAGGTCGCCGACACCCACGTAAAACGACACGACAGCATCAATTTCCTATGTCCATATCTGTCTTATCTGTTATATTTTCTTTTATTTATTTATATGTTGTCTTTACTGTGGCCACCTGTGGCCTACCACACGCACCGGTGAATAGAATATTCGCCCACCTAGTTCTGTGACAGTTTTTTCCCCAGAGAGTTCTGTCTAGCTAGTCGCCAATAGCCAGGAGTGGCTGAGAAAGGCGGATAATAATAATAATATTGTTCAGTCTCAAGGTAATGATTGCTTATCAGACGAATGAAAAGAAATTCAAACAAACGACAACCCACGAATAAAACAGTTATAATATTAGCATAAAAAAAGGAAATAAATACATCACATGTGCATTACATATCTCATCATGCACTCGCTCTCATGAGCATCTCGTGCAGGTCCTCCTAAACCGTTCCACTCATAATGACGATTGCCGTCCGACACCTTCTACGTTTCCAAATAAATACAAGAAGAAAACAAGATAAAATGGGAAAAGACGAAAAACAAAGGAGAGAAAAGTAGCAATATATCCGTCGATGTTTGGAGGTCCTCGACGTCTTCGACAATGAACGACTGCCTTTGACAGTCCTGTTTCTCTATTACCGCCTGTTACCGCCGCTGCTCCATTGGCACGCTGGCGCCGTACTCGCCCCCTTGGCCACCACTGCTCTCCGCCGCCAAGCAGGCCAGACACACGCCGCCGCCGTACACGCGCGTATGCCCGCCCCAGTCGCCGTCGCCGGCCGCAGCGACGTCGGGGACGGCGCCGAGGACGGACAACAGTTCGTTGGTGGCGCCCGTGTCGAGCGCGGGGAGCGTCTCTGTCACCGTCGACACGGACGGGGATGAGGGCAGCTCGGCCGGCGGCGGGGCCGTCGCCGTCGCCGCCGTCAACGTCTCCTCGTCGCCCACGTTGGCGTAGTCTGGGTTGGGCTGGTGGATAAAGGCAATGGACGCTGCCACGCGGGTGGGCGATGCCGTCCCCGGTGCTTCGTCGCCGTTGCTGTCGTTGCCGTCCATGTCGTCACCCATGTCATCGTCCTGCCCCGCCCGGCCACTGGCCAACGTGGGCCGCTCAAAGGCAAAGCTGGAGGTGGACAGCGGCAGCGGTGGCGGCCGGGGTGCCGCGGCATGGTCCGGGACCAAAGTCGTCGTCGTTGTCGTCGTCATTGACGTCGACGACGACGCCGAAGATGCTCTCCGCGACTTGTCCATGGTGTCGGCCGGCCAGCGGTTCTGCAGGTGGTAGACACGGACGCGACGAAGGCGTTTCTGGGGCTGCGCCTGCGGGTGGGTGTTGACCTTGTAGCTGGCGTTGTAGTTGCCGGTAAAGTTGACCGGGGTGGGAAGAGGATAGGGAAAGCCGAGCGAAGGAGGGCGTGTAGGCAGGTGTGTAAATGGGATGAATGGGACAGGAAATGGGGGTGTGGATGTGGATGTGGAAGTGGATGTGGATGTAGGTGCCGATGGAGATGTGGGCAATGTGTAAGTGATTGCGTCAAAGCTGGCGCGTGGTGTCTGGTCATGGATCGACTTGTCCTTGGCGTTGTTGATGGGCTCGTTGCGCGTCTTATCCTTTTCGGACAGAACGTGGACGTGGACGTTGCCGTCGTGTGTTGTCTTGGTGTTTTGTCGGCCCAGGGCTGAGGCGGTCGACGGCGACAAACGCCGACGCTTCGGTCTGCCGCACACGAGACGACGAGCCGCCACCAACAACGAGCTGACAAGGACCAACGTCGCGGCCAGAAGCAGCCAGTGAGCGGTCGATGCGAGCGAGTGCGACAGAAGTGGAGGAAAGGCAGTGGGACGAGACGAGAAAAAGGAGGACAAGGAAGAGAAAGGAGAAACGGAAGAAGAGGGTGGGGAAGCGGTGCTGAGCGTGAAGAGAGGATCGTGTTGGTTGGGTTCAACTAGATTTAGTTGACTTGGTTGATTCAGCTGATTTTGTTGATTGTGTTGATCGAGCTGTTCGAGTTGTTCGATTTGCTCGACCTCCTCGTGTCCGTTTCGTTCGTGCTCCTCCTCATCTCCTGCCCACAGTGGCGGAGGAGACACAACGGCTGGCATGGTTCCGTTGTAAGACTGTCCCGTCGCCTCTGCTTATGGCTTTTTATCGTATTTTCCCTCTCTCTCTCTCTCTTCGTTCCTTTCGTCTCTTTTCGTTGTTTCGCCTTTTGCGCCAACAAGGGCCCTCGTCCCCCTGTCCTGCGGGTGTCGGCTTGCCCTGTAGCCCTGTCGGCCTGTCAAGAGTTGCCAAAAGCAGACAAGCGCTTACTGGGGAATGTGTTTATTGCGTGGTGGATGAAGGGGCTGTTTTGGATCCGACAAGACGACCTTGAGCCTCGGCGTTTGTTGGTGTTTGGTGCTGTGTGTTGATATTCCGTTGTTTGCGTTGTGATGGTGCCGTGCTCGTCATTTGTGTGTGGCCCTCCAGACTGTATTTTGTCGTTTCCTTGTCGTGCTTTTTTATTCGCCGCCCCCTTTTGTTTCCCGTCCTTGTTATTTTTTTTTTTTTTTGCCTCTTTGTTTTTCTTGGTATTTACTCCTTCGTTTGTATGAATTTCGCCGCTGACCCGCTGTTCCTTCGGCCGATCCGCAGTGCAACCAATAATACGAATAAGGCACCAGACGAGACGAAGAGACAATCGAGTCGAGAATCAAATGCCCAGGTATCCAGAGGAGTGGTGAGAATAAAATGCCTTGGGGACGTCGGACCGAGGTGAGAATGGGGGCCCTCTCGTTCCGAAATGGCGCTGCAGGGCCGAGGTGAGCCTACGCCGTCCAAAGAGCAAAGAGTCGCAAGGCCAAGATGGACGACGGATGCGACGCGCGCGCGTAGGGCTGTGGTAGTGGTGTTGAAGGGGGGGCTGCTGGCGTGGTGTGTGTGCTGAGCCTTTGGTTGACTCCGCAGTTGTCGTCGCAGTCGGAACGACGCACGTCGTATTGGTAGGCGAGCGGAAAAGCAAAATGCAACAGCACGGCAGATGTCGCCAGGAGTGGAATCAAATCGAATTAAATACTGAGTGCGACGTTGGGCTACGCGTGGGATGTAGGACGATTGATGTACGACGTACGACTAACGACGTAGTCGTCCTGATAACATAATGTACTTTGTATTGCAGAGGACCGCGAACAGACGGATCATGATCTGGTGTCAATCAATATGGTTAGATCAATGGATCGAGTGCGTCTTTGTGCATGGTTTAGATCCGTTTGGGGAGTCCCGGGGAACGAGGCCAGCTGAAGACAGTACGAGGACGTCTGCTTTCCACCCTTTGCCAGGGGCCCTCGGGCCCAATGGTCCGCGGGCATGCCGTGGAGCCTTTGAGCAGTTGAGTTGACGAGGGATGACAGAATCAGACAAAGAGGCAAGACCAAGAAGAACAAAACGATGGGCTGGTCTGTCTCGGTGTGGCTAGACTGGACCAGATCGGACCAAGCCTGACCAGAGCCAGCTGCAGTCTGCTAGATGTGTTGCTTGATTGAGCTTGGGCCGGATCGACGGCGCATCCGTCCTGTTTTGTCTTGCATGCAGGCGCAGGGTGCAGTACGATGTATGTCGTCGTGCAGAGGGTGGAGTGTGGTTAGGTGCAGATGCAAACTCAAATCAAAATTCCAATTCCGCTGCAGACACTCCACACTCGCCACGCCACTTGCGAATCCGCACAGAGCCGCCAGCTGGGTTGTGCTGACTTGTGCTGACTTGTGCTGGGTTGTCTAGATAGAGTAGAGCTGGATGCAAGCACTTTCCAGTTAAGCGCGTCTCGTGATTCTTGTCCGTAGCGAGCCAACCAGCCAACGTGTCGAGGTCGCAGACACAACAAGTATTGCAGGGTGATTGCAAACATACGACGGAGCATGGCCAAGTACGATGCTGTGGAATGTCACTCGGGACAGTGGACAGGGTTCTGGGATATGGGCTTCGGCATGTCAGAAAACGAAGCACATCACGCGCGCAGAAAAGGTTGTGGCCGATGTAGCCGTCGAATGATCATGCTGACACGACACCCGTCAGATTGTCTATACGGGACGCCGGTGCGAGGGACGCCGGATGTTTCTCTCCTCTTGAGCAGCGCCTTGAACCATGTTGACTCTGTAGAATCCCTGCAAATAACAAATAAAGCGTAAACACCAATTCGCATCCTCACCACACCACCAATCACTCTTATTTCCCCCGGCGATCCGTCCAAACCCACTTCCTCCAATTAGACAAACACATGGCTTTTCTGATTCACCGCTCCCTCTGCCGTTGACCGCATCTTTTGTCTGCGTCCACTCTCCCCTCCATATTGTCTCTCCGTTTTCCCCTTTGGGCTCTGTCCATTGCCCATCGCGCCGTTCCCTGCGTTCCATGCCTGCTTCGACGCGTCTCTGACGCACTATTGGGTGATGTGCAGCACTCCATGCGCATCGCCAGAGCTGAGATCATCCTGTTTTCGGCTTCAGATGTGTCTGTGTCCTTGCATCGGGAGCAGATCAACCCGTCTCGCACTGCCATTGGCCCGCCAGGCGACGAGCCGACAAACTATTGCCAAACCACTGCTGAAAACACCCACACGGTCAACCACTTACAGCCGACGCCAGCCCTGTCTGCCTCTGGCGTGGACGGGAGACATGTTGGTGATCTTGTTCTTTCGTTATTTGCTCATTCGTTCTTTGGTGTCCCTACGAAGTACGCCCTAGCGGTTAGTGGCAAACTATGACGCTTGTGGCCACCAAAGTCGGGCATGCTCAGCTGAGGTTGAGTGTCGCCCAGGCTGTTGTCTCTGTTGTTTGCCGGCCTTGAGCCTGTCTTTGCTGTTTTTAGCTGCCAGGTCCCACTTTCCTCCCCAAACCGGGCAGTCCGTTCAGCTGGGCCGGGCAGCTTTTAGGGCAGCTTTTAGTGGGGCCTCAGAACTTTCTTTCACTTCTGTTCGTTCTGTTCAGACCTCTTTTTCTGCATCTCCATCTCGATGCGACATTCTTCTTGTTCCGGGATGGCTCTTCCAGCTCGATCGGCGCATCCACAGCTTTCGACGCATTCGATCCCCATTGCATGCATGCAGGATACTGTACCCATGGACCGCCTAGCTGATGGCATGGCCAATTCTCGGTGGACTGTCCGACGGTCCACTAACATCGCCAAAGTCGACTGTATCCACTGATGTAGTCGGGCCCTGTATCAATCTTCAATCGTGCCGCATCCCAGCTGGACATCAAATATCACCTGCATCACAGTCGCAGGGATGTCATCGCGTCAAGTCACGCCCAGCACACGATGCCGGTTCCAGATCCAGCTCGCCCCGCCGTCATCGGATAGCTGAAGATGAAGCCTCTTGACCCACTGCAGCGGTCTGTCCTCGTTTGGCAACGGCCCAGTCCATGTCCGGTTCGGCAGCTTGCCCGATTCAGCTGGCCTGGCCCGTATGCATAGTAATTACGACGTTCGTCGAATTGCACTACTGTACATGTAAACATATGAATATGCATCAACTGATGTAGACGAGCAATGCTCGTATTGTTCATTGCTTATGCTTGAAACTGTGCCTGTGCCGTTTTGCTCTTTGCTCCCAACGAGCACCCAATTGCCCAAAAAAGACCGAAGAAGAAAAAACGAAATAAGAAAAAGAAAAAGAAAAACTCCAAATCCCTATGTACAGTGACAGGACGACGTAAATACAACAAACAGCAGCGTAGTCACAGTCACAGCCTATAATGCCGCGATCTCCATAGCATCCACCGCCTCCACGGCCGCCACACCACCGCCGCCGGTCCGCAGACTGTCGCTGGCCTCTTCCTCCATCATGGCAATCATGCCGTCCAGGTTTTCCTCGAGACTCTCCGCCTCCGGGCCCAGGCAGCTCCGCAGCAGCCGCCGGTACTTTTCAATGTTGTCGCTCGTGCCCACCGCCGCCAGCGCGTCCACGTAGTCCGCCTCGGCCTGCTTCTGCTCGGCCGCCAGCTGCCGCAGGTCGGCCGCCAGTGCCTGTCGCGCGGCCAGCGAGTCGTCGTGGCGGTTGGCCCCGTTGGCCCCGTTTGTTGTGCTCGTTGTGCTCGTCAGCTCCTGCTCGGCGTCCGCGTCCAGGGCCAGGCGGTTCCGCCGCGTCAGCAGCGACGCCAGCTGTTTCTGCGACGCCTCGGCCTCCAGCGCAATCTTGGCCGCCACGTCGTCCGCCTCGATGCGCGCCTCGAGGTCCGCCGTCTCCGTCTTCACCGCCAGCAGCTCGCCCTGCGTGTTGTCCAGGATCTGCTGCGCCTCCTTCTCGGCGTCGGCCTTTTCCCGGAACTCCTCCTCGTAGCGCGTCGAGAGGTCCTGGAACTTGTCGAGGACCAGCGACGTGATGCGCGACTGCACCGTGTTGGCCGCTTCCGACTGGTACGAGACGGCCGCCGCTGCCGCCGCCGCCGCCGCCAAGGCTTTGCTGGCATAGGTCCCGGCCCCAAACGACGACACGCCCAGACCACCACCAGCCGCACCGTCCAACCCGTCGTCCCGCAGCACGCCCGGGCGCCGCGTCGAGTCGGGCGCAAACGGCGACGACGACCGCTGCATGTGGGCCGCGCCGCCCAGGCCAGCAGCACCACTGCCGCCGCCGCCGCCACCGCCCAACAGGCCCCCCGCGGCACCGCGTGCCTTCTTGCTGGCGTTGAAGTCCTTGATCAGGTCCTCGGCCCGCACGCCCTCGTGGTTGGGAATGTCCGTCGACGCGCCGCGGCCCAGCAGCGCCCGGATGCACTTGCTCGCGTGCTTCATCGCCGCCAGGTGCACCGCCGTGTTGCCGTCGTTGTCCTGCGCGTCGATGAGCTGCTGCACAAAGTGGGGGTCGTGCGTTTCCTGCAGCCGGTTCAGGATGTTGTCCAGGTAGTAGCGCGCGCACGACTGGCTCGTCACGCGGCCGCTCTTCATAATGGCGGCGTGGTGGATGATGGTGCACCCGGCATTGTCGCGCGCGTCGACCGTCTCGAAGAGCTCCTTCATCACCGCCGGGAACGTCTGCTTTTCGTAGCAGTTGGTAAAGCTGACCGCCCGCATAAAGGGCGTCTCGCCCCGCTCGTTCTGCACATTGAGCGTGGCCCCGAACCGCTTGAGCTGCTTCACCACCTCGACGTCGCCCATGGCGCACGCCCAGTGCAGCGCCGTGTGCCGCTCCGTGTCAATCACCCAGTTGGGCTGGAAGTTGGTCGGCGGGTCCGGCCGGATCGCCGGCTGCTCGTTGCGCGACAGCAAAAAGTAGTCCAAGAGCTCGTCGCCGTACACCGAGTGCTGCTGCTCCTTCATGTCCTGGATCATCTCCTCGCGCTTGCGCTTGCGCTGCTGCTGCGTCGACACCGATTGTGACTGCGACGGCGCCACCGAAAACTGGGACAGGTCGTTGTGGTGCAGGTCGTCGTCGGCTGCGTACGACACCGACGCAACCGTCAGGTTGTCCGGCGTGTCGTCGTCGCCCATCGCCACGTCGGCCCCGTCGACCATCTCTTCGTGGATCGGCGGCGGCGCCGTCCACTTCGGCACGGCCGGCCGCGCGCGGGGTGCCTTGGGCTTGCTCGTGTGCCGCGGGGCCGGCGGCGGGCTGACGTCGCCGGGCGTAAACTCAAAAATGGGCCGCAGCCGGTCGTACACGTTGTTGCGCTGGGCCAGCAGCATGCCACTCTCCAGCGGGATCCATGTGCCCTGGTATTTGCCGTAGCCGCCCTGGATCTTCTCGTGCACGTCCTTTTGCACTTCGCGCTCCAGAATTCGTGTGCGCAGCGGCTTGTCGAACCCGGCCGCCTTCAAAATGTGTGTTGCATTGATCCAGTCGTCATGCCGCCGGCGCATCACATGCTCTTTCAGGTCGACGCCGAACTGATACTCATACACGGGGATCTAGGACAGGGGCAGGGGGACAGTTAGTATTCAAGTACATTCATGACAGTGGCAGATTGACAATCAATAGGCCAACAGGTAACAGGTCAGCATCATACACCACTGTATGTCGCGCTGTACACGCCGGGCTCCTTTGTCGCCATCGTGGGCGACAGTCCTGAGGACGGCAAAAGGAGAGGTGAGGGATGAAAGACGGAGGTGGCGACGGGTGTCGTCGAGTGGGCACGGAGCGTTCACAATGGAGGCAAATGAGGGGAGTCGCCGAGATCGGGTTGTGATCGAAGATGTCGTCGGTTGCCAGGATCGAGAACAGCGAGGGCGGCGGGAATGGATGTCGATGTGTACAAAAAGAAACGATTGAGAAATATGACAAGTGAATGGGCCAGTACGTCGTAGTGTGGCATGCGCGGCTCGGGCAAGAAAAGGTCTAGGCGTGATCTCGTTCCTCGTTTTCGACCAGGATCGGGAAGGGAAGCGAAAAGAGGAACGCAGAGAGACGCGTAGAGTGGCAGAGGGAGAACGGGGCAGACGCGTGCCGACGCGCGAAAATCAATTAAACCTGGAGTCGAGGCCTGAGGCAGAGATTCTGGGGGAACGGAATAGGGAACAGCGAGGCCACTTAGGGCAGGTGCGCAAAGTGGGCCGGATAGCTACGCGTCCAGGGCGCGTCGCGTATTACATAATCCGGCTTGCACTTCGAACAGCCACTGACGTCGACATCGCCTATGGAAAATCGCAATAGAAAGTGGTTTTTGCAACCAAAGAATGCAACTTCAAGTGCAGCCACACACGTGGCATGTATTGCGTTGAATTATGGGATACTTGTCGGGTGCTGCAAATTGACAAACACCCACCCATGCGTCCAAATTGCCCATTGGCAAGCATCACGATGGTGGACGTTAATCTCTCCACCTCATGCTTCCTCAGACAACGATCATCACTTCCATAAATTGTATTACTTGGTCTACCGCATTCTAGCTCTTGGGTATAATTGGTACCACAAATGACAGACAAGGTTGCACGAGCGTGCAGCCCGTCCAACGCACACATCACACATCACAGCTCCCATTGTCCGCTGCGCGCGCCACAACCCCCCTAGCCAGAGAGCTCGGCTCCGTGGCTCTGCTGCGAGTCCCGCATGGCCTCGGCCTCCTTGGCTTCCAGCGCGCCCGGTTCCATGGGGTCGACGCCCGCGCGCATGGCCTCCATGGCCTCGCCCGCCGGTCCCGTGAACCACCTGTGCGCCCACAACACCCAGCTGCCAATGGCAAAGATGCCGATGATGCCGACAGCAACCACGGTGTAGTTGAGCGTCTGATCGGTCACGGGGTTGGTGGTGGGCAGGCAGAACACCACGGAGATGCAGCCGATCCAGGCACAGGCACCGGCGGCAATGGGCCGGCTGAAGATGCCCAGGTTAAAGGGGCCCTTGATGGCGACAAAGGACGTGTGCCAGATGAGGCCGATCAGAATGGGCAGGCCATAGCTAATGTACAGGCCAATGGTGGCAATGGACGTGGCGGCGGAAAACGCGACGCTCGAGCCCAGCGAGGGCAGGGCCAGGATGAAGGACAGCAGGGCGGCGAGCCAGACGGTGCGCACGGGCGACTGGAAGCGGCGGTCGACGCTGTGAAAAAAAGGGTGGATGCCGCCGTCGCGGGCAAAGGCAAACATCATGCGGCTGTTGCTCGTCATGCTGAAGAGGCCGCAGTGCCAGACGCAAATCATGATGATGCTAAAGACGGCCAGGGCGCCGTCCTCGCCAAAGACGTCGACAAAAATCTGCAGGACGGGCTGGCCATACTGGCTGGTGATGGTGCCCTCAAAGTCCTGGACGCTGAACAAAAAGGCCATGAGCACGAAGAAGCCAAAGAGCGCGCTGAAGCCGACGCTGGACACGACGCCAATGGGCGCGCTCCACGAGGCGTTCTTGGTCTCCTCGCTCAGATGCGCCGACGCGTCGAAGCCCGTCAGCGTGTACTGCGACAGCAGGGCGCCGCACAGCGCCACGTAGGCCGGGCTCGCACGGATGCTCCAGCCGACCGTGTCCAGGCCGGTGCCGTCGTAGAACGTCTGGAAGACAAACGAGGCCGGCTGATGTGTGGGTGCCTTGGCCAGCACGGCAATGCAGATGGCGCTGACGCCCGCCGAGTGCAAAAATATGGACACGTTGTTCAAGTATTTGAGCACGCGCACGCCAAACGTGTTGACCAGCGCGTGGGACACGAGAATGGCGGCGTAGATGCCAATCGTCTTGCCCGCCGTCGGCGTGTAGGTGGTGCTCTTGACGGTCGCGGCCGTGGCAATCAAGCCGGCGAGACCAAACGAGATGCCCGTGGTGACGGCGACCTGCCCAAGCAAGTTGAACCAGCCAGTCAGCCAGGCGGCAAAGGGCGACCAACGCGGCGGGGCCAGCAGGGCCGACCAAAAGTACGGGCCACCGCTCGTGGGGATGGCCGACACGATCTCGGCCATGGCGATGGCGACGAGCATGGTGAAGAAGGAGACGAGGATCCAGCCGACAGACATGACTGGGGGACACGTGTGTTAGTGGATAGAATATGGGTGGGATATGCGTGTGAAGGGCGTAAGAGGCGATGCTTACCTGCCGGGCCGCCAGTGTTGAGGCCATAGGAAAAGAGGGTCGTTAGGCCCGTTATGACGCTGATGATGGAAAACGATACGCCAAAGTTATGTGCGAGGCCCCAATCACGCCGCAGCTCCTGCTTGTAGCCAAAACTGGCCAGACGATCTTCGTCCTGCTCGGCGACCGTGTTGGTCGGCTGGCGCTCAAGCACGGCTCCGTCGGCCATTGTCGCAGCCGTGATGCAGTTGTCGTATGTCGTCGTTGAGGGAGATAACAGCCAAAGCGTCCGACGTCTTGTGTCGCGTGATATGCTGCTCAGCAGATAAGGGAGTGCCGCGGTCGCAATCGAAGATCAGGTTCGCGACGATACGACTGTTTCAGAGGACAACAACAATGTAAAGTTGACCTCGCTGAAGACAGACACTCTTTACAACCAGGCAAGCAAGTTAACAGTCGCAGACAACGCACGTCAGCAGGCGATCGTTTGTCTTTTATGCATATCCACCCCAGTTTGCCAGTTGTGACTCTGCACGATAACCAGCAAGAAAGTGGCCATTGGGTGAGCTTGGCAAGATAAAGAAGGCAGACGGGCGAGTCGAGACTCCGAGGCAAAGCTGCCTTGGTGGGAACGAATCTAAGACCAAAAGGAACAAAAGGAACCGAAAGATGGGGTAGTGTCGCGCGAACGAGCCAAAGCCATCGCTCTAACAACAAGCGTCCGGTTATCAGTGGACTCGCTAGACGAGTAGAAGAAGGGGGAGGGGTTGGCCTGGCTCGGATGCAAATACGGAGTGGAGGCGGCATAGTCGATGGCGCTGTGCTGTGACTGGCTGCGAACCGGCCGTGGTTTCCATTTGGTGGCTCGATTGTGTAAACATTGCTCTTGCCGGCAGTTCGCTTCAGTGATGCTGTGCTTGGTTGCTCTTTCCTTGTTGGCCCTCGCTCTCTCTTGTCGCCTTTTGCTGCAGCCCGTCCTCATAAAGGCAGTCACGCCTCCAAGCTGACCTCCAAAATCCCCCCGTCCCCTCTTTCCACATTCTGTTGTGCACGCGCCCAGCCTCTGGGGCGTTCCGCCGTTGCAGCACTATCCTTCTTTTTTATGGCCATTCCCTTTCTATCATTGTACGACGGCATCGCCGCCAATGTCGTATCTTCGGCTATCAGTGGCTATCTTACCTACATGCCAGACCGGGTTTATGACTGACTATGACCGGGCTTGGGCGAATGCGGACAGTCGAAGCGACGCCGACTGAGGTGAGCTGAAGTGAAATACGACCTTTACCACACAACGAACTTATCTGTGGGGCAAGCCCCCTCCCCAGAATGGAAGGTCACCTACGATATTTGGAAAGGAAGCACATCTCCCTGTATGTACGCAATGTCGCTGTTTCAACGCTAACATCTTCTAGGCGGACGGGGGTTGTCGAGTTGTGTCCAGACCAAGAGTTGGTGCCGGCAGGCAATGTGGGGGGAAGTAGGCTTCTGAATAGGAGTCACGTTACTTTCAGCACATTTGCACGTGGCGATAATGGTCTCGCTATCAGACTGCGCTGGCCCACTTTAAACTTTTTTCTTTCTAGACGATGTTCGACCCAGGCCTCGTTGCGCATTGACGCCGGCGGCTGTGGTTTGACTGCGTTTACGACTTCCCTCGTCTTGCCAGCCCTCGCCGACCGCCATCACACACTCTCCTCCCACAATGCCCTCCGCAATTGGCCTGCCCTCGCAATACACAATGACCGAACTCGCGGATCGGAAGCGGCCGCGCGCCGACAACGACGAGACACCACGCAAGTCCAAGAAAGCCAAGGAGGGCGAGGCCGACAAGAGGGAGAAGAAGGACAAGAAGGACAAGAAAGACAAGAAGGACAAGAAGGACAAGAAGAGCAAAGAAAAGGAAAGCAAAGAGAAGAAAGAGAAGAAGAGCAGAGAAAACAGGAAAAGTCGTCAGCATCAACACCAGCACCACAAAGCCAGACGGCAGGCCACCTCAGCCTGCCGTCCGACGACCCGGACGCCGCCGTCTTTCCCTTTTACACGCAGACCATCTCCCTCTGGGTGCCCCTCTTTCCGCTCGGCTTCGACAAGCCCGTCACCAGCGCCGCCACCCAGCATCTGGCCGGCCTTGTCGACCACTATGCGCCGCAGCTCGGCGGCTATCTCTTGGCCTACCGCAATGTCAACCTGTCCGAAACCGCTACCCGTGCCGACCCCCGCAACCCTCCGACGGATGCCACGCCGGCTACGCTCACCTCAATTGACGAGTACGCCGTGGGTTTTGGCTGGATGACAGCCGATGTCGACCTCTTTGTGCCAAGCCGCGGCGCCTGGCTCGAGGGCACCGTCATCCTCCAAAACGAGGGCGCCATTGGCGTCAGCTGCTGGGACAAGTTCAATGCCAGTATTGAGGCGGCACGGTTGCCCACAGGCTGGCAGTACGTCGAGCTGGAGGACGTTGCGGAAACAGGTGCTGGGGCGACAAACGGCGACGACATGGACACAGCCGAGGATGGCGGGGCGCAAGGGGCCCCGCCAGGCGCCGCCACAGACACAGAGTCCGTCGCGCCGCTGCAGGCCACGGGGTACTGGGCAGACGCCGACGGCCGGCCGGTCGAGGGCAAGATCCGCTTCCGCATCAAGGACTTTGACGTCGGCCTGGCCGGCGACAACGGCTACATTGCCATTGAGGGCACCATGCTGCCCGCCGACGAGGAGCGTGCACTGAAAGCCAAGGAGCGCGCACGCATGGCCCGTGGCCGCGACAACTACATTACAGGCCAGAAGGTGCGCCGGCTGCCCGAGTTCAGCATCACGCAGTTTGGCAGGGAGGAGGAGGAGGAGGAGAGCGGGCAGAAGGTGGAGCTGTACAAGGGCAGTCAGCCAGGATCGCCAGAGTAGGGTGTGCCTGAGAGAGTGAGAGAGACTGCATATACGTGTGCTGTCTAGTCGTTGAATTGTCGTTTTATTATTCGTGTATCCGGCCTTGCATTTGGGTTCTCTTTCTACGTTATTTCTGCACATTTCTGCATAAAGGACGGCGTCACTCGTTGTTTTCAAGGCACAGCGCATTTGCGCCCTATTTCGTCCAGCTCGCTCAATACATCGTGGGATTATCATCAAAGTCTTATGTCTTCCTTGTAATAATCTCATGCTTTCCACACGTTTGTCAACAGCATTTTGTCAGACACAGATACCAACTGCACTGCAGTCCGAAAAATCTGACTGGAACTTACAGGAGTCGGCTTAGGAATTAGCCTCCGGATAGCGGATGTCTGCCTCCTAGGAGCTTCTGCTTCTGTAGTAGCCGAACTACGCAGTGGGTGGCATGCCGTGCCCCGCTAACATAAAGACGCCATCGACGTCGCGTGGAGCTTCACTGCGTCGCCAGTAGTGCTGATTTGGAGCTCAAGCCCCTCCAATGCGGGATCGGCGCCGGCGGTCATGGACGCCATTAATAAACTTGGGAGCTTCGTGGTTCTTAAACATTTTCCCGGCCAGCGTTTGTTTGCCAGGTTGTCCATGTTTCTTTAGCTCTTGCTCTCTCCTTTCTCTTCTGTTAATCTGACGCTCATAAACTGCTTTTCTCGACAACTTGACTTTTTTCCTCCTCACCTTTCGCCATTGCATACACACTCCTCACTTTACAGCCTCGCCCTTTACCCTTCACGCTTCACACATAGCAAACATGTCGTTCGCGCCTTCTCGCCTGCTCATCTTTGGCGCCACCGGCGCCATTGGCAAGTACATCACCGAGGCCGTCCTGGCAGCCAAGCCGGCGTTCTCGCACGTATCCATCTTCACATCGACCAACACCGCCACCACCAAACCGGAGCTGCTGTCCCGCTGGAAGGCCTCGGGTGTCCCGCTGTCCGTCGTCGTCGGCGACGTCACCAGTGCCGACGACGTCGCCAACGCCTACAAGTCCGAGAAGCCCGACACGGTCATCTCGGCGCTGGGCCGCGGCGCGCTCCACGTCCAGACCAAGCTCGTCGAGCTCGCCGAGGCGTCGGAGTCGGTCAAGTGGCTGTTCCCCTCCGAGTACGGCACCGACATTGAGCACAACGCCAAGAGCCCCAACGAGAAGCCGCACCAGAACAAGCTGGCCCTGCGCAAGTACATCCGCGAGAACGTCAAGAAGCTGCACGTCACCTACCTGGTCACCGGCCCGTACTTTGACATGTGGGTGGCCTCGCCCAGCGACCCCAAGCTGGGCAGGTTCGACGCGGCCAACAAGCAGGCCTATGTCATTGAGGACGGCGAAGGCAAGATCGGCTTCTGCACGATGCTCGACGTCGGCAAGTTCTTGGTGGCTGCCCTGCGCCACCCGCAAGAGTCCTTTGGCAAGGCCCTCAAGGTGCAGTCCTTTGTCGTCACGCCCAACGAGGTGGTCGCCGAGTACGAGAAGCAGACGGGCGGCGACAAGTGGCAGGTCACCAAGGTGCCGCTGGCGGAGCTGAAGGCGCTCGAGGAAAAGGCATGGGCAGACGCCATTCCTACGGCCACGCCCTACACGCTGCGCCGCATCTGGGCCGAGGGCGGCACCCTGTACGAGAAGAACGACAACGAGCTGATTGGCATCGGCCCCAACGACACGGACAGCTTGGCAACGGCTGTAGGCCGGGCGCTGGCAAGTAACTAAAGAACAGATGGGGGAGAGCTGAGTTGGTGATGTTGGCGGAAGAACTTTGGGCCCAGGGCGTGCTCTAGCGCAAATGAGTAGCGCTGTCCGTTAGTGAAGCTTCTCGCTGGACGCCAGGCACCGCAGCAGTGTCGGCGCAAGTTGAAATTTCAGTGAATAGTATGCATGTAATGGAGAATCAACAAGTTCGAGAGTCGTCGGAATAGGAAACTTGTACTCGCTCCGAGCGGTAACCCGTGCAGCCAATCTTACTGATAAGCTGGCCATCCCATCGAATGCACCTCCAAACTCCGATTGAGGGGCCAGTGGCTTGGCTCCCTGGGGTCGTAGCTTCCCCACGTATCAACTGTATTGGCGCTCCTTCCCCAAATGAATTACCATGCGGCTGATGGTCCGACCAGCTGAGCTCCACAACAAAGACGGGGATCGCTGCACAACAAACCGACACTCCGAAACACCCAACATCATCGCCATCACCAGCATCAGCACCAGCATCATAACCCCGCACGATCGTCACTCGAATATCCATACATCTCGGGTCTGCATTCGTCCAGTAGCGCACCAAACGCATCTCCCATCCGCCATGCTTCCTGCCGCGCTGCGGCGCGTCACTGACGGCGTCACGCCGTACTTTTGCCTGCTGCTGGTCGTCGTCACACTCGGCCCGCACCAGTTCGGCTTCCACCTGGCCGAGCTCAACGCGCCCCAGGATGTCCTGACCTGCCACCAACAGGGCATGCCGGCCGGCAAGATCACCGGCACGTCCCTCCCCGACTGCATCCCCATGACAGAGGCCCAGTTCGCGACCGTCTCGTCCGTCTTCACCATCGGCGGCCTTGTCGGGGCCCTTGTGGCGGGACCCTTTTGCAGCCGTGAGGGCCGCCTGCTCGCCATGCGTCTGACGGCCGCTGTCTTTTTGCTGGGCTCCGTCACCGAGACGTTTGCGCCGTCGGTCGCGGTTCTCGCCATCGGCCGCGTCCTCAACGGCCTCGGCGCAGGAGCGTCGACGGTGATTGTGCCGCTCTACATCAGCGAGGTCGCGCCTGCGCAGGCACGCGGCTTCTTTGGCGCCTTCACCCAGATCACCGTCAACGTTGGCATCCTGTTCACCCAGACGCTCGGCTTCTTTTTGAGCCACGGCGCGGCGTGGCGGTCCATTCTGGGCACCGGCATGGCCCTGGCCGCCGTCCAGTTTGTGGGCCTGCTGGCCGTGCCCGAGAGCCCGGCCTGGCTGGCGGCGCGCGGCGGCGAGGGCAAGAGGGTCGAGGCGAAGCGCATCCTGCAGCGCATCCGGGGCAAGGCCGCCAACCTGGACGACGAGGTCGCCCCCTGGCCAGCCGCTGGCTCTGCCGAGGAACAGGCCCTTCTGGACCAGAACAACGGCGCCGCCGTCGCTGCCGTCCCCGAGCTGGACGAACCTTCCGCGCTGGACGCTGCGTCCCTGTCCGGCGGCATCGTCGCCGTTGCGCCGCCCTCGCCCCGCGGCCCCGTGGCCCTGGATGTCAAACAAAAGGCCCGGGCCCCGGTCGGCTTCTTTGAACTGCTGGTCGACGCCCACTACCGACCCGCCCTCATCGCCGTCATAGGAATCATGTTCGCGCAACAGGTGTGCGGTATCAACTCCGTGATCATGTATTCCGTGTCCCTTCTCAACGGCATGCTGCCGCTCAACTCGGCCCTCCTCACCATTATTATCTCCTGCGTAAACTTGGTGACCACGATGCTCTGCGCCCCGCTGCCCGACCGCCTCGGCCGCAAGGCGTGTCTCCTGCTGTCGGTCATCGGCCAGGGCTCCAGCGCGTTCGTCCTTGCCTTTTCCATCGTCTACGGCGTCAAGATCTTGTCGGCGTTTTCGGTGCTGACGTTTGTCGCCTTTTTCGCCGTCGGCCTGGGCCCCGTGCCCTTCATTCTGGCGTCCGAGCTCGTCGGTCAGGAAGCTGTTGGTGCGACGCAGTCGTGGGCGCTGGGCGCCAACTACGTGGCCACCTTCTTGGTTGCCCAGTTCTTCCCCCTCATCAACACTGCCCTCAACAACCGCTTTGGCGGTGCTGGCTGGGTCTATTTTTTGTTTGCCATCTTCGCCGCTCTCTCCACCGTCTTCTTTTGGTTCTATGTGCCGGAGACGAACGGCAAGAAGGACGCCGACGAGGTCTGGGGCCGCACGTCGCGCATTGACTAGCCGTCTGGGCCTCCCGGCGACCGGGCTAGCACGGCCTAGTCGTTGGGCTTCGTACCCGACTCCTGATGTACCCGAGTAGTCAGCTTGACGCTTTGTCTGTTTCTATGTGCTTTTGTGGTTGGCATACCATTGTTTTATTATACAGTTTAGGAAAGTCCAGGGTCTTATGTATTATGGCTAGCGATTGTGTTTGGCGCTGGGGATTCAATTGGAAATGGTTTATTATGGTTTGCTCAAATCCTTCGCTTTCGCTATAGTCGTGTCGTATGCACCATTCACGCCCGGAACAAGCGGGCGTTCTTGACGGCCTGGTCCAGCAGACCCGCACCGGCCTTGACACCGTCAACGATAAGAACGCGGTTGCCCGCCTCGGCGCCGTACTGCTCCCGCGCTGCGTCGCGGATGATCTCTTCCAGCCCAGCCATGCCGGCACAGCCCATCACCACGCAGCCCACGTCCGAGCCCGCCAGCAGCTGCTTCGCCGCCGTCTTGAGCTTTTCCCGAATCACCTCGGGCGACACGCCGCCGTGGAAATCGCCCGCATTGAGGCCCGTCGAGTAAATGCCGGCAAACTTGCCGCTGCGCGCACCTTCGTGCTGCTCCGCTCCCAGGTACGCGGCCGCGCCCGCCGTCAGGTGCTCCTCCCAGAACTTGCCCGTTGTCACAACGCCCCATGTCTTGAAGGCCCCCGTACCTTTGGTCGTGCCCAGGGCATACGGCGGTAGCAGCGACAACGCCGTGAGGATGCTGGCCTCAAAGATGCCCGTGACCACAACGCCACGGTCGGCCAGCAGGTTGCTCAGCTTGGCCACCAGCGGATGGACACTGAAGCAGGCGACGAGGATGGCGTCGTAGTTCTCGGCGGCATGCTCGAGATCAAAATTGGCCAGCACAACGGCCGTGCTCTTTTCGAGGTCGTCGCCATCGTTAATGCTGGCCGGACTGTCCTTGGGTGCCGTGTAGGTCGATAGTTGGATTGACTTGTGTTGTTAGCAGGAGGCTCTTGTGAAGGGCAGGAAAGCTTGTTAAACTGTAAGCTCTGTAGCTGTCGTGATTTCAATGTCATTTTCTGGAATACAACCTTGTCGCCAATGTTTTCACTCTTATGACGTTTTCTAACCGCATTTTGCTCAAGAAAATTGACACGTAAAATAAAAACATATAAAAAATCCCAGGTCGAAAACCTCAGCCCACAAAATACATAAAATAAGAGCCACCCGCCGCAAAACGGAAGAAGTACAAGACGACACACGTCACTCACCGTGGGAAGGTCGATGCTGCGAAGGGCCTCCTCTACGCCATGCGTCATGTCTGTCGACGAGTTCGGGTTGAGGACGAGAATCCGCACTCTGTCCTTTGGAGACGCCATGCTGTTTGAACAGGAAAGCTCGGTCAGCGGGTGACTATTGACGTGAGCGCGCTCCTCAGCTAAGAACAATGACTTTTCACGTATTCACAGCGCCGATATTTTATGTCATGATACATGATAGCGTTTCCTCGGTTTATCCCGATTCATAAGCGTGGGGCATCCTAAAAGGGTCTCTTACTAGCGCTCGTCAGCGACTTTCGGTACGTAGAGCAGATATGTCTAGCGACCCTGATTGGGGCGCATGCATTCAAACAACCCACAAAATGTCACGTGCAAGAATTTGCTTTGACGGAAGAGCTTCCCCACCGAGCTTGTCGGCGCTCTGAGCTTCTCCACACAACTGTTTAACTTCATTCGCAATCGCTGAACGCACCTTTCCACCGTCGGTTTCAACGCACTCTGGGCGGACCTGCGACCTTCTTTCCGCTCGTGACCGCCATCGTGGTCATCAAACAGTAGGTGGTTGTATTTTTGTGAAAGGTAAGCAGACACGAGCATCTGCCCTGGCAACGGTTGGCCAGTCACTCTCATTCACTACACCCATATCCCACCAGTCGACTCCTGGAAGTCAATATATGCATGCGGTGGCATGTCTCTGTTTTTTCTCCCACCACATCAGACACCACCAGACACAACAATCAACCACCAACCGCCCCCGATGGCTCGCCCGAACCCCAATAGAATGCTCGCTAACCTGCGTAGCGATCTCGGCATTGCCTAGGAATCGGAACTCGAGTCGCAGAGCGGGGAGGACGCACACGTCCCGCCATGTCCTCGTCACGAAACCGCACCGGCCGCTCGGGGCCCAACCGCGGCAGCCAGCAGGGCGAGGAGTACAACCTGTGGCAGAGCATCAAGGACGAAATCCGCAACCACGTTGAGTTGCAGAACGCGGACAACGACGGCCTGCGCAAGATCATCGACCAGGACACGCGCATGCACGAGAGCGGCGACGCCATGGACGCCGAGGCCGAAGAGAAGCAGCAGGAGGACCTGTTCCGCAAAGGGGTGCGCACGTCTGACGCCGTGCAGGACAACCTCAAGCGCGTGCTCGAGAACCTGGAGCTGCTGCGGACGATTCAGAAGCTGAAGGAGGACGAGGCCGATGCGAAACAGGGCGCCACGCCGTCGCGGTCGAGCCTCTTGAGCGGCGGCTCGTCGTCGCGCACAACGGGCCGGACCAGCACGCGCGAGCGGGAAAAGGAGCGGGAGCGAGAGCGCGAACGCGAGCGCGAACGCGAACGCGACCGAGACAAGGAGCGCGACCGCGAGAGGGAGCGCGAGAAGGAAAAGGAGCGGGAGCGGGAACGGGAAAAGGAGCGGGAAAAGGAGCGGGAGAAGGAGAAGGAGCGCGAAAAGGAAAAGGAAAAGGCACAAAAGGACAAGGACCGCGAGCGCGAGCGGGAAAAGGCAGAAAAGGAACGAGAAAAGGAGCGCGAGCTGGAGCGCGAGAAGGAGCGCGAAAAGGACCCGTACGAGTTTGAGGGCCCCGGCGACGAGATGGACATGGAGCCGAGCCAGGGCAGCGGCAATGGCAATGGCCACGGACGCAAGAGCGGTGCGGGCAACGGAAACGACCGCGGCGACCGCGGCGACCGTGGCGACCGCTCGTCCCACGCCCGCGACAGTGTTCCGCCGCGTGGCGGCGACCGCGACACGGCCTCGTCGGTGAAGGCGGACAGCGTCGAGCCACAAGGACCGGGCAGCGCCATGACGTCGGCGGCACAGCGGTCCCGCGTCATGTTTGTCAAGGGCCAAGACGTTGTGTTCAAGCCCAAGCCGGCCAACCTCAACGACTCGGCCGAGTGGTTCCTGGGCAAGGTGCAGCAGGTGCTCGGCGAGGGCAAGTCGCGGCGCTACAAGGTCAAGGACGAAGACCCGGACGTTGCGCCCGAGCAGCGCCAGGAGTACCGGACCAGCGCCAGCAACATGATACCGCTGCCGCCGCCGGGCCAGGACCTGACGGAGCTCGAGGCCGGCCGCACCGTGCTCGCCCTGTACCCGGACAGCACGACCTTCTACAAGGCAGAGGTGATGAGCACGGACAAGGCGACGGGGCGCGTGAACCTGCGCTTCGAGGGGGAGGAGAACTCGGGCACACTGCAGGAGGTCGAGCGGCGCTTTGTTGTCGAGTACCGGAACTAGGCGGCGCGTGATTGGGGGGCCGTATGTTTGGCCATTGGTTACAGTGGTCCGTTTTTGTGTGCGGATTTTGATTTTGTCGTTATCAATGTGTTTTCTAGGAATGGCACGGCGCAATGGCTTTGGGTGGGCACTTTATCTGTTTATTGGGATACGAGAGGTTTGGATATTGAATACCCAGGAAAGGGATCCGGGACGGTACAGTTTTGTTTGTCACGCGAGAGTTTACACTCAAATGGAAGACCTGGATCGAGTTTTGCTGTGGACTGTATTTCGTACTCAGTAGGCGTTCACATAACCGTATCAAGTGGCTGAATGTCGTAGTCTTACTACGTCTGCTAGCAGTGCATTTAGTACCGGGGTGTTCCGTAACTTTAATTGTGCTGTAAGACTCTCTCGTTGCATGTGCAAGTCGTCGACTTCCCACTGTAATTTAAAAGTCTGCTGCAACATGTCGCCTAAAATTGCGCCCACAGCATTGTAGCCTCTGAGGCTCTTCACTCACCTTACAGCCAACCCCACTTGACCCCTGGGACACTTTGGCGCTTGGACGCTTTGGGGTGCGTGTGCCGTGCACAACGGTCAGGGGCAGGCACGAAGGGGAGGCGCACCTGCCACCTCTGAGCCAGGCGGCCCACCTCCAGTCGACTGCCAATTTAACGAATTCCCCAGAAAACGCAAGAAAACAGGTGAACCGCAAAAAGGAGGGAGCTTTCACCAAAGCGGAACAGAACGTGGAAAAGCAAACACGAGACTACAGCACAGGAAAAAAGCACGACGAGGCTGTGACGAGACTGAGCGATCTCACTTGCAACCGCCACGACCCGACTCCGATCCCCAATCGCCGATCCCATTGCTCGCCCCCTTTTCTGTCTTTTGTTGTCGCGCGACAGGACGACCGCGACGTCTTTGTGTGGACTCGACAGATATCCAGAGTAGACGTTCCTTTCTTGCCGCTCGAGGTACGACTCTCTTTGCGCTTCCGCCGCCGGTTACTTTGCAGCATACGCTCGAACGCGCGCAAACGTGGACGCGACGACCTCGCGCTCGACCGCCTTGGACTTTCTCGACAACTCTCTCTGCACCCCCCTCCCTCCGCCTTGATACCCCCCTCCCCCCCTGCCACCGTCGCACGACCACACGACATCCGTCACCATGGGCGGCCAGTTTTCCAAGATGATGGGCAAGATCTTCGGATCCAAGGAGATGCGCCTGCTGATGCTGGGCCTCGACGCGGCCGGCAAGACGACGATCCTGTACAAGCTGAAGCTGGGCCAGGACGTCACGACCATTCCCACCGTCGGCTTCAACGTCGAGACTGTGACGTATAAGAACGTCAAGTTCAACGTCTGGGACGTCGGTGGCCAGGACAAGATTCGGCCTCTCTGGAGACATTACTTTAGCGGTACGTCCGCCCGGCCGCCGCGCCCCTCCGTCCTCGTTTTGCCATCAGCGTACTAACTTGCCCAGGAACCCAAGGTCTCATCTTCGTCGTCGACTCGTCCGACCGGGCACGCATGGACGAGGCCAAGCAGGAGCTGCACCGCATCATCAACGACCGCGAGATGAAGGACAGCCTGCTGCTCGTATTTGCCAACAAGCAGGACCTCGACAACAGCATGAAGCCCCAGGAGGTCACCGAGGTGCTGCAGCTGTCCAAGCTCAAGGACAAGATCTGGTACGTCGTGCCAAGTTGCGCCACCACGGGCGAGGGCCTGCTCGAGGGCCTGGCCTGGCTGTCCAACAACGTCAAGGCGCCGCCGGCGCCGGCCAAGAAGTGACGGCGCAATCCGCGGTGAAGCCGGGGAGTTGAAGGGTGGATGGTGCTCTATTGTGGTCGTATGGTCTATGTATGGCTTTCTAATATGCTCCTGTTGTTGTTGCCCTTCACTCTGACCTGTCCTGTCTGCTTGCCTGTCCCGTCTTGGCCTCAAAGCCTCATGCGGTCTACCCTCTACTGCTCCGATCTTCTGCCCCCTATTTTCCCACAATGTCAGTTTGATTTTGCTATTTCGCGTCTGCCTCGCTCGATTTGTTCTGTCTCCTTTTTTTTCTGGCTCTTACGTTCTTCTCTTGTTCCTTTTTTGTACTGGGTGTTGCGTCGGGAGATGGATAAAAAGGGTATACCCAAGGTGCGAGGCTGCCTCCAGGCTGCCTCTAGGCTTGTCTTGTCCCGCACCGCATTCTTTGTGTTGTTCGATTTCTTCAGTCTACTCCGTGTACCGCGTAGTACTCCGTACCCTTTTATAGATACCTCGTAATTCGACCTTGTTGCATCTTTTAAAAATGATTGAATTTCAGCATCCTATTCGTCAAATGAAGTAGTAAGGGGACAAGCAAAAAGAAAATAAAATCAACGCAAAACCAAAGAAACCAAACGCAAAGGGGTATAAGAAAGGGGCACAGTAGAAGAAAGCATAACAGACATGCAACATGCGGCATGCGGCATAGAAAACAAACAACACCAGGACACCGGGGACCTCCAGGATTATTCCTTTACCCGTTTGCTTGCCCGCACAAGAGAGTCGTCTGGCAGCCCGCTCCGCTTCGTCCCGGGGAGGCTGCTCGTGCGAATGTCGTTGTCGTCCTGGCTGACGCGCCGGTGCGGATACTCGGTCTTGAGGCCTTCGAAGCAGTTGCTGTGCAGCGCGTCGCCGCTCGTGAAAAAGGGGTGCTCGAGCGCCGCCTCGGCCGTCAGGCGCTTTTCGGGGTCGTACTCGAGCAGGCCGGCGAGCAGCGAGAAGCCGTTGGCGCCGAGGCTGGCCAGCGACGACGGGTTGGCATGGGCTGCGGCGGACGGCGGCAGCGGCGCCGATGTCTGGCCCTGGCTGATGGTGCTGTAGTACCACTTTTCGAGGTTGCCAGACGACGAGGACGACGAGGACGACGAGGACGACGCGTGGTGACTGTGCTGGCTGTGGTGATGGTGGCTGTTGAGCGTGCTCAGCTGCTGGTACTCGGGCATGTTGGCCAGCAGCGGCCACCGCTCCTTGGTGGGCAGGCCCATGATGTCGACAATCTTTTGCATCTGGTTGCGCTGGAAGGGCACCGTCTTCTTGGAGTCCATCTTGGCCTCCTCGCCCTTGAAAATGGGCCGCAGCGACAGCAGCTCGGCAAAGATGCAGCCAATGGCCCACATGTCAATGGCCGGCGTGTAGTGGCGGGAGCCCAGGAGCAGCTCGGGCGCGCGGTACCAGATCGTCACGACGACCTTATCGCCGGAAAAGAGCGAGTGCAGGGGCTTGTAGAACAGGCGCGCCAGCCCCAAGTCGCCAATCTTGACCTGCCCGGCCGACGTCACCATGATGTTGGCCGGCTTCAGGTCGCGGTGCAGCACCCAGTTGGTGTGCAGGTACTGGCTCCCGTTGAGCAGCTGGAACATGATGCTGCGGATGGTCGACGCCGGGATCGGGTGGCGCGGCTGCTGCGTGTGGTGGTGGATGATTTGGAGCAGGTCGTGCTCGGCGTACTCAAAGACCATGAAGATGCACTTGTCCTCGAGGATGATCTCGACGAGCCGGATCACGTTGTAGTGCGACAGCTCGCTGCACAGCGCCATCTCGCGGATCGCCGACTGGCTGATGCCCGTGTACGTGACCTGCTCGCCCTCCTTGTCGGGCTTGAACTTCTTGATGGCAAACTCGCCCGGCATCCCTTGGCGGCTCACGGCTTTGTACACGCGGCCGTACGTGCCGCTACTAATGAAGCCGATCACGCGGTACTTGTCCGTCACCCGCACCTTGCTCTGGTAGCCGACGTAGCCCACATTGCGGTCGACGGTGTCTGAGGGGGGCCACGGACGCCGGGTTAGCTACACCACCACGTCGGGTGTCACCGGGACAGGGACTCACCTTCAAAGGCCTGCTGGACGCTCCGCTTAAGAGCATGTGTGCGCATCGCTGAGCCTGACGCCGGCCCTGACGTGCCCGTCGGCGGGTTTGTGTGGCTCATCTTGGGACAGGGAGAGATAGGCTGAGATGCCGATAAGCGACGCCAATCGACGGTTGATGGAAGGACGATGGCACGAGGGAGATGCGATGCCGAGGTCGCCCTGGGCGGCTCTATGAGCAGCCGTCAATGGACCGCATGGGCGCTGAGAGGCGAGGGCAGAAAGAAGGCTGACGCAGTGCGATGTCAATCGGGGATGTGCAGAGGGCTTTGTCGTAACAAAGGAAGTCGTCGCTATGTCGTCGGAGCGAGCGTCGTGGCGGAGGTCGGCGATGCTAGAACGAGGTGGAGAAACGACTGGCGATGACAGATGCCAGTGCCGTTTATCGATTTTTAGCGGGGTGGGGTTTGGAGGCATGCGCTATGGCTGACAAAATGGCGCGGGTTTGACATCGCTGTCAGCGGTTCGCTTACAATTTACAGGGGAGTCTGGGACGAGTCTTTGGCGAGGTTACAGAACATCTTCAGCGCACACTGGCGACAATCACACTGCGAGCATTGCGGCATCACGATATGCAGAGAACTTGATTGTGCGGCGACAGGTCGCCTTTTCGTCTTGATAGCACCATAAAGAACCAGTTTCACACGCGCAATGCAGCCACCCGCCTATAAACACCACATCCTTCCACAGTGTCTCTATCGCGGCCCCAGCTTCTCGAGCACGCGGGCACCCTGCTCCTGCCACTCCGCCTTGGTCACCCACATGGACTCCTTGTCGGCCATAATGTTGGCGAGCACGGCGCCGCCCAGGAACACCATGTGTCGCCGGCGCGGCGGGTCTTCTATCCGCACCTTGAACTTGCTCAGGCGCTCGGGGTTGCCGCCCAGGACGCGCGTCAGCCACAGCTGCTTGAGCTCCTTCTCGAGGCGCGAGGGCAGGCCGGGGTACATGCTGCTGCCGCCCGACAGCACAATGGCCTTGAAGAGCGACGAGCGCACGTCGACGTCGGCCTGCTGGATGGTGTTGAACAGAAACTCGGCCATGCCAGGCTGCTCGCAGTCGACGAGGTGCGGCTGGAACAGGCACTCGGGCGCCTCGAAGCGCTCGCTGCCGACACGGATGACGCGGCCGTCGGGCAGCGTGTAGCTCTCGACGAGCACGGTGGTGTCCTCGCTGAGGCGCTTGTCGAGCTCGAGGTCGTAGCTGACGTAGCACAGCTTCTCCTTGATCTGGCGCACCGTCTCAAAGTCGGCCGTGCGGTTCAGGGCGTAGCCGCGGCGCAGCAGCAGCGCAATCAGGTTCTGGGTGACGTCGCGGCCGGCCACGTCGAGGCGGCGCGTCAGGTGGTTGAGCACGACCGACTCGTAGACGGGCACAATGTGCGTGACGCCGTCGCCCGAGTCGACGACCACGCCCGACGACAGGCCCTGGGCGTAGAGGGCCAGCACGGCCTGGATGGCCACGTAGACGCCGCCAAAGTTGTAGCGGTCAAACATGACCTCGCACATCTGCTCGCGGTTCTTGAGCGGGTTCATGGGCGGCTCGGTCAGTAGGATCTTGCGGTCCGTCGTGTCGATCTGCATCTTCTCGTAAAACGTGTAGTCCCAGAGGTGCTGCATGTCGTCCCACTTCTTGACGATGCCGTTCTCCATGGGGTAGCTGATCTGCAGCATCGTGCGTGCGGCGGCGGCCTCGTCGCCGCACATAATGTCCTTGATGACCAGGTCATTGTCGCCCTTTTCTTCTGTGCGCAGGATGGGCCGGCCGACGATGGAGGGGTATTGGAATTCAGGGAAGTTCTGCGCGGCATAGCCGACCTTGAGGAAGCCCGTGCCTCCATCAAGGACTGGGCAGGTTAGCAGGGGCCAGAGTGAGAGTCGAGGACGGGCCACGGGAGGGACAATGGTGGGTGCGAGGCGGGTGACGACAGCGCCGATGGCGATGTTCCCAGAGGAGGGGAGCTCGGATGCTCAGGCGGAGGGACCGACCAACCCCACAACAACAGCCACGGCGGTCCAAAGATCCAGTTTATACGTACCAATCGGGGGAGGTGATGCCATGGTGGTAGAATGTGCAGCACACGCGGTCGGAGAGTGGTGTGTGTCGAGAGTCGCAGGATGTCGCTTTGCCTTGCGCTGGCGATGTGCGGCAGGGAGGACGATGGAGGCCACTGCAGCGTCTCGGAATGGCTGGGCGTGTTGGTCCTGGGATGCTGACGTTGAATTAGCGGGGTCGGGGGCGCAGCTCCAGATAAAGCGAGTGGAATGCGCCTGCCTGCCGCACGTAATGGTGTGAGTGGCACGTGACACGTCTTGTGCTGCGCCATTCTAAACTGTCTATGTTGTAGTTAACTGTCTAGTTAACTTCCAGTAAACAACAGGGGAATCAGGGGCAATGAGTGTGTACGAATGGTGAGAAACAAACTGTGAACATGCAATAATTAACAAATGTAGAATTTCTGAGAAATTAACAAAGAAACAAAAAAATATGGCTGAATTAGCCTGCGTAGAAATTACATTTGTCAATGTTGAACCCGTTTGTCCTACAAAGCTCATACCGCAGCAAACATCGTGCAAGAGTATGCTCCACGACTTCCACCAAACAACTCAAGCTCCCACACACCTCACGCCACACTACACGCCGTATCGTCCGCCACCCTGCCAGCACTGCGTCATGGCGTCGCGGTCCGTGTACGTGTAGGTCTGCGTCTGCCCGACCCAGATCGTGGCCCATGTGTTGTAAGTCTCGTAGTGCACATGGTACTGCGTCTGCGCAGGGCCCTGGTAAAAGTATGTGACCGTGGGCACGCCGTCGTCGTCGCAGACCGTTTCTGCCGGCGGCTCAAAGGTGCTCGTGACGGTGTAGAAGTTGTCCTCGGTGCTCGTGGGCGTCTCGGCCGTGGACGTGACGGTGACGGTGGCCGTGTACGTCGTCTCGACGACAGTGCTCGTCACATCCTGGATCTTGAGAAGGGTGCGCCGAGCCAGAGCGGGCGCCGGTGTGGTTTGGGGCACGCCGTCGACGCCCTCGGTGGCATCCGGCCTGTGACCGCCGCCGCCACCCCGTCCACCGCCATTGTTACCACCGCCGTTGTTTCCGCCTCCGCCGCCTCCTCTGTTACCGCCGTTGTTGCCGCCGCCGCCGCCGCCGCCACCTCCTCTGTTGCCGCCGTTATTGCCGCCTTCACCGCGTCCATTATGCCCTCCACCTCCTCCGCCCCTGTTCCCTCCATTGTTTCCACCGTTGTTTCCACCGTTGTTCCCTCCGTTGTTCCCTCCGTTATTCCCGCCACCACCTCCGCCCCTGTTCCCTCCATTGTTTCCACCGTTGTTCCCTCCGTTGTTCCCTCCGTTGTTCCCTCCGTTATTGCCTCCGTTGCCGCCTCCCCTGTTACCGCCATTATTCCCTCCGTTGTTGCCTCCGCTATTCCCGCCACCGCCTCCGCCCCTGTTCCCTCCATTGTTTCCGCCGTTGTTCCCCCCGTTGTTGCCTCCGTTGTTCCCGCCACCTCCTCCACCCCTGTTTCCCCCATTGTTTCCACCGTTGTTCCCGCCTTCGTTACCGCCATTATGGCCGCCGCCATTCTCACCGCCCCTATTACCCCCGTTGTTCCCTCCGTTGTTTCCACCTCCATTGTTGCCTCCATTGTTGCCTCCTCCGTTATTGCCGCCGCCCCTGCCTCCTCCATTGTTGCCTCCATTGCCTGGCTGCGAGGTTGATCGAGGGGGCTCTGGCTGGCGGGTGGTCGGGTTCGTGTGGGGCGGGTCGGGCCTGTGGGTAGACGACGGCGGAGGATCGTTGTGGCGTGTCGAGGACGGTGGAGGGTCGTTGTGCCGCGTTGACGATGGTGGCGGGTCATTGTGCCGGGATGACGATGGAGGGGGGTCATTGTGTCTAGTCGAAGACGGAGGAGGATCGTTGTGGCGTGTCGACGACGGCGGCGGGTCATTATGGCGAGTTGATGAAGGAGGAGGATCATTGTGCCGGGTTGATGACGGAGGCGGGTCGTTGTGGCGTGTTGACGACGGAGGTGGGTCATTATGCCGAGTAGATGATGGCGGTGGATCGTTGTGTCGCGTTGACGATGGAGGTGGGTCATTATGGCGTGTCGATGACGGCGGAGGATCGTTGTGACGCGTGGATGATGGAGGGGGGTCGTTGTGCCAAGTTGACGACGGAGGCGGCGGGTTGCGGTGGCGTGACGTCGTCGACTTGGGCGGGATCGTGTGGGGCCGCGTCGGCGTTCTGCTCGGCCGCGTGTAGACCCAGCTGCTGCTTGTGTACCAGGGCCGGCAACCGTCGCAGTTGGTGGGCCGCGACGTGGGCGGCGGCGGACGATCCACGGTGGGCGAGCGCCAGGTTGCGGGCCAGTGGCAATATGCGTCGACCTCGACGGTGGTCTGGTAGTAATTTGTGACGATACCGGCAGTGAACCATCGCTGGATGACGGTGTCAATGACGGACGTGGGACCAGGAATGTAGCTGATAATGGTCTGCGTGGGCGCGTCACAGTCGGAGGTGACGGTGTCGGGGTAGCCGATGACGGTCTGTGTCTCAACGACCTCGTTGATTTGGGCTAGGCGTGTTAGAACGGTGAGTTGGAGGAAACACAAAAGCAGAAGGTAGCCAGGGGGACCGTACTGATCGCTGTAGGCGTCACAGTAACGCCAACCGTCTCTGTGGGCGTGACAGTCACCACGACAAGGCCTTGGTTGCCAACCGTGATCTGGAACTGCCGCTGCGAGGCAAACTCAATGTCGGTCGACTGCAGGATGATGGTGTACTGGCCTGTCACCATCTGGTCGTACGTGAGGTTGCTGAACGTGTTAGCAACGGCGAAGCACATGGAATGTAGACGACGGACGCACCACTGAGACGCCTGCTGGCTGTCGTCGGGCTGCGACTCAATGTCATCGCAGGCATACTGGATGCCATTGGGATCGATGAGGACGGGCGTGACAAAGCCGTCCTGGCAGCCCTCAAACGAGGAATGGAAGGTGAAGTTCAGCTGCGAGCTGCCGTCAATCAGATACGAGCCCCCGTCGGTGTAGTCGAGGCCCATGCAGCCGCATTGCTGGGAGTAGACCGAGGCCGTAAACAGCAGTGCCGCAAGCGGCAGCGCAAATGCAAAGCGTGCCATGTCCGTGTCGCTGGCGTCAAGGCCCGATATCCAGTCACGAGACGAGAGGACGGAAGCAAACGACGAGGGAAGACAGCAAACTGGCTGGGAGACCAGGAGTCTTTATCACCCGCCAGAGAGAACAGTCCATACTGGATGATCGCAGCCTCCACCAGTCATGGCCCATGGCCTGCCAAGGCCGTATATGAGGCAATGTCAATATGCCACGCGTAACAGAAAACAGAAAAAAAGTGACCAAATTTCCTATACCATGGGATGCCTGTTGCGCTCGTCCACGACCGTCCCAGTGGACCGCGTGACTCGCAGGCCGCATGATGGGGAACGCCCATATTGGGCGATGGGGAGATGGGGAGATGAGATGGTATTCCCGCAACCGATGTGGGCAAACGACGCAAAACTGGTGACGATGGTGACGAATGAGGCGACGGGGTAATTGGAAAACAGAAAATAGACATTATACGCAATATAGAGAGCAATATCCGGAGAACCGTACACGGAGTCAAGCCGCAGTTTTCGTGCAGCCCGGGAGAGTGCTGATTGGGCCCAGATTAGGCTAAGAACCGGGTTCTGGGGCAGACGGGCAAACAGTAAGGTTAATCGTGGCGGACGGAGAACAGGAGAGAAGAAAGGGGGAGAGAACAAACATGACGAGAAGTTTTAGTTGGGGCACGAAGGGTGGAGAGAGGAGACCGTGGACGGGAGAAGGGGGGGGGTAAGGGGAAGAAAGAGCGAAACGAAGACCAGTATGTCCACATTAGGAAGGCGTCGAATTTGTGGTGGTTGTGCATTTTTGACGACATGGGTTCAACATGACCCGGGAGCAAAAGCACCGGGACACCATAGAGACGAATAAACAACCCGTGGTCCTGCGAGTGTTCTATTTTGGACGACGGGAGGAGCATGGTGGGCAATATGAGCGATCTCATGATGTCGTTTCGCGATTGTATTGTTCTGCCAATAAAAAGGCCAAGCCCGGCTGGTGGGTGAGTTCACAGAGAGCTTTTCGTTAGTAGGTTCAGAAGAGTCACAGTATGGGTGTTTTAATATTTTCAAATACAGCATCGTGCAATGGTCCGCGTCATGGGTCACGCCCGTTGCTGTGATAGTTTGAAGCTGGCGATGCTGCCGTGTTTTGATTTTTGGACCTTTTTTAGTTTCTTCAAGGCGGCAGCTAGACACCCTTTGGCATATCCACAAGTGACATGCTATCTTTCATTTTGGCTAATTAACATTTCGATTTCGACAGGAGAAACTTTTCAAAGCACAATGTGCTGAATCGACGACCTATCGAATAAAAGAGTAATAATATTCAAAAGGGATGAAGAACGGAAGAAGAGATCCGTAGAGGAATTGAAAAATAGAAGAAGAAATCACGAGACATGAAAGAGTAGCAAACAAAATAAAAGTTCGGACGAAGAGAGCAAAGGACAAGGCCAAGCATCCCAGTTAGACATACACGTCCCCTACTTAAATATCCTTTCTCGGCAAAGCCATAGAAAACTTAACCTTTGATGCCACGGCTGCAGAAGTTATTGCCCCCGTGACAATAATTCTCGTAACCATAGGAAAAGTTGTTCTCCTTGCTGAATGGCCCATCATCGTTGGAAATGTGCCGACCCCAACCCGGCATGTACAGCCCGCACTTTTGTGTAATGGCTGCAGACCAGTCTCGCCGTGTTTGGGCATCGCAATTTGCGTCGTAATAGCTACTGAAGTTGCAAAAATAGGCCACTGCACAGTTGCGGATGGAGTAAAAGTCCATCCCCATTCGTACTTTGGCACCATTGCCGCATTGGTTGTCGAGCATGCTATTGGCAGCGTCGCAATCGCCCGGGTCGAGTCGCTCTTGGCCGGAAGCGCAACTGACGCCTTCGTTTATGGCCCACCGAGAAGCGAGCCTATCCCGACGCACGAGAGAGTGGCCAAGACCGTGGGGCTTGCTGTGCATGAGCAGGGCCTCTGTGGCGTTCATGATCATTGTGTGCTCCTCGGTTCCATCAGGACGAGTCCAAACACTGTAAACGCCGTCTGCCTGCCCTGGAGGGATGGCGAAGGCGGCCACATGGGTAGCCACACCGAGAAGCAGGGCGCAGAGACCCGAGCGCCACATGTTTTCAACAGTGGAGAAATTGACTGCAAGTGAAGGATTATGGAGAAAATAAAATGGAATATTGATGTCGAGAAAAAAGATGAACTTGAGGAACGAGGCTTCATGATATTTATCTCAAGTCCAGAGACCACGAGGCAACAAACTCGAGTTGATCCAATTTCCAAATAGTCTACTCGGCCATAAAGGCAAATGAAGCTGGCCAAATTTCCCTGGTTACAACAGTATTGCCCTCCTCAGATCAATGAAACCAACAGACTTGAAGTATTTCATATTGAGACGTCGGAGTTCGGCTGTCATGTCCCTATTGAATTGTATGACAAGCAATGTTTGGATATTTTCTGTGCAACGCAAACCTCAAATTACACACCGCCAACACCAATTGTGCCTCCCAACAGCCGTGCTTCTCCTATTTTCAATCAAACAGCAATTCTTTTGGCGGGTAAAATCAGCTGATGACGGTCGACTGATGACAATCTCTGAACGGTTCCAACAGCACTGTCATCCACAGGATTGCGATTCACGTCATTTTCATTCACAATTTGATTCCGGGCCACGGTGCAATACAGCCGACCATCAAATGTGCTAAGCGACAACCATGTTGGACATTAGGTTAAATGGATTTACTTTGCTGTCTTTTGATTTCAAACAGATTTTGCACGGTTGGTCATTTTGAGCCAGCTCGGTTGGAACTGGTCTTGCTTGATGAGATTTTGCGCAACAAACTCCATTGAGACGAAAGCCTTGTAAACGACTGTACCAAAATTTTACGCTAAAGAAAATCAGCATAGATACATTTGAAGTCTCAGACAGTTCCCAAAAGGACAATATCCCGGAATCATTAACAGTTGTAAGTATGGACGATGCGTTCACGTGATTGGTCACATGCGCTCGCCTTGCGAGCCACCATACAACACGACCTTTCGCTTGGCGTAGCCGACGTCGACCTGTCGTCATCGTTCATGTTCCTTCTTCAACGATCGGCCACAGCCACCACGAAACGCCATGTCTGTCCTCCTCGAGACCAGCAAGGGTGACATTGTGATTGACCTTTTGGTAGACTATGCACCAAAGCTGTGCGAAAAGTGAGTTCCATTCTACGAGGTTTCTTTTTCGTTTCGTTTTGTCGTTTCCTTTTATTCCACTAACAACCGCGTTGCAGCTTCCTTAAACTCTGCAAGATCAAATACTACAACTACGCGCCCGTCCACTCTATCCAAAAATCGTTCTCCTTCCAGACCGGCGACCCGCTTGGTCCTCTCTCGAAGCTGTCCGATGGCGGCTCCAGCATCTGGGGCGTGCTCTCGGGCGACCCGGCGCGCCGCACCTTCCCAGCGCTGTTCCACCCGAAGCTGAAGCATATCGAGCGTGGCACCGTCGGCATGGCCACCGTGGCGCACCCCACCGATCCGGACGTGCGGCTGGCGGCGTCGCAGTTTATCGTGAGCCTCGGCGACGACACGGACTTTCTGGACGGCAAGTCGGCCATCTTTGGGCGCGTCGTCGAGGGCTTTGACGTGCTCGAGAGCATCAACAAGGCCATTGTCGACGACAACGGCTACCCGCTCGTCGACATCCGCATCAAGCACACGGCCATCCTCGACGACCCCTACCCAGACCCGGCCGGCCTCGTGGAGCCGCCCTCGTCGCCGCCGCCGTCGCGCGCGCAGCTGGACACGGCGCGCCTGGGCGAGGAGGACCAGCAGACCATGGACGACGACCCGGGCGCCGACTCGGAAGACAAAGCGGCGGCGGCCGAAAAGACACGCCGCGAGCGCGAGGCGCGCGCCCAGGCGCTGACGCTCGAGATGATGGGCGACCTGCCGTTTGCCGAGGTCAAGCCGCCCGAGAACGTGCTGTTCGTCTGCAAGCTCAACCCGGTCACGCAGGACGCCGACCTCGAGCTCATCTTTAGTCGGTTCGGCACGATCCTCTCGTGCGAGGTCATCCGCGACCGCAAGACGGGCGACAGCCTGCAGTACGCGTTTATCGAGTTCGAGGACAAGGCCGCCTGCGAGGCGGCGTACTTTAAGATGCAGGACGTGCTGATTGACGACCGCCGCATCCACATTGACTTTAGCCAGAGCGTCAGCAAGCTCAGCGACGCGTGGCGCAGCGACACCAACGCCAAGCGCCAGAAGCAGGCGCGCGGGCGCGGCGGCGGCGGCGGCTGGGGCGGTGTGCGCGAGCTGGAAAAGTGGCGCAAGTACCGCAACGAAGACGACGACGATGCTGGCGGGCCGTCGTCGTACGGCATGGTGCACAGCGACGAGGAGATCCGAGGCCGCCATGCGCAGGCGTTTGCAAAGGAGGCGGCCGCGAACAAATCGGAGGACAGGTACAATGGCTACGGCGACCAAATACGAGACTACGGTGGAGATCGCCGCGGCGGCAGACGCGACGACAGGGATAGAGATCGCAACTACGACAAGGACAGAGAACGTGGCCGTGGCCTAGGGCGGGACAATGAGAGACACGAGAGACGAGACGGCAGTCGGAGCAGACGCGATGACCGTTACAGACAGGACCGTTACAGACACGACAAGCCCCGGTCCGATGCCCGCAGTCGGAGTCCAAGGCGGGGGCAAGGGCGAGACCGCGAATGGGGCCGGGATGAAGGCCGAGACAGGGATAGAGACAGGGACAGAGACAGGGACAGAGACAGGGACAGAGACCGAGACAGAGACCGGGATAGAGACCGCCGTCGTCGGTAGGCTATCTGTATTTGGATCTACTAATTCCATTTATTGCTTTACTTACGCATGTACGACAATCGGAGCCTTCTCTAGGATACAGTTCACTTTCACCCTTCAATATGATACCACACATCGCCCTGCCACTTGATGTCTTGCTTGCGTCGACAAGGTTCAAGCCCTCGTCTATCCTTTCCTGCTGGCGAGGGGAGGCTGGAGAGAGAAAGAAAGAAAGCGTGAAAGAGAGAGACAGCAGAGACAGAGCAGCCGTCGAGAGACCAATGGCTGCAAGGAACATGGCATGGAGAGAGGATACGAGGGCATTTGCTGTGATGGAGGGGTTGGTTGCGAGGACCTTTGACGGTTGATGCAGGCGAGACGGTCGGTCCTGTGGTCGTTTGCAATGTCGGCCTTGTGGCACGACCACTGCAGAAGAGACGGACAAAAGAAGACGACGAAAAAAGTGACAGGCGTCGTCCATTGGCCGGCGGGTAAACCTGGTAGAGACGCCCTTGTGCAACCCTGCATCGGGTGAATCGTTACCAGGGGTTGTGCCCTCTGGCGAAGCGAAGGCGCAAATGACAGGCTGAGAGGAGCAGAGGGACAGCAGTGAAGCGTGTGAAGGATAAGACATGGTGATAAAGGAGGCGACGGGGGAGGAAGAAGGAGAGAGGTGACACACGCCGGGGCGAGACTCTGGAGTTCCGTGGAAGAGTCCGTCCTGTGGTCTGTGGTCTGTCTGCTGTCTGCTGTCTACCTACTGTCTATCTACTGGCTATCTATCTATTTGTTTATTTCTCCTTGCGTGTCTCTTGCTCAATCTATCACATTTCTAGCCCGCGTACATGGCTGTCAGTTTGACCAAGCCCTGCTGGCCATATTTGTAGTCCACACGCTAGCTCTGGATATCACTACAGACGGTGACGCCATAGAAGCGTGGAGAAGAAACAGTCAGAGAAAATAGGACAAGGGAAAGACCGAAAGGAAACAAACTAAAATAAAAACGACGTGTCGCCTGCATCTACATTTCTCCCTCGCCACAGCAGAAAGCAGAACACCAACGGTCCACACCATCCGAGCACACAAAAAACACTTGAAGACACAAACAAGTGGCCGGCTGCTCTGCCTTGTCCTCTGTGGCTGCATCTTGGTCGTCCTGCCGTTTTGTCGTACTTTCGCGGTATCGTCGTATCGCACGACCTCCCACATCTGTCGCCGGCGGTCGCACAAGTTTAATATCAGCCATGGTCGACCAGCGAGCGCCAGTGCAAGAGTACAGAAATTGTGCATAGACTGCAGCCTTTCTCTCCCGAGCGGAGAGAGCAGGCAAACTAGGCTAACTAGGCAAACCAACACAGCCGGTTGCGTGCATTTGGTACGGACTGGCTTTGATTTTGTGCCTATTGTATTTAATTTGGATTGCTTTGGTATTTAGATTTTGCTTTCTCTCTTGTCGGCCCACTGGTTCGTCAAATCACAACCGGCTTTTGACAGGCTGTTCGTGTTTGGTCTTCTTAGCGAGCCAAGGAAGGAGAGGCAAAGAAGCACAGATTCGTTTTATAAAAAAATGAGATAATTAATACCAAAAAGGCCAGAAGGCGAGAAAGGCGAAATAAGTGAATAGCAGCGGTGCTGTCGTTTGATTCAAAGTGGAGACGGCAACGTTCTGGAGAATTCTGGAGCGCTTCGTTGGGGGTAGAGGCCCCTGGTCTGCTGTTGGTGGACGACTTCATCGGTCGATACTTGATTCTGTTCAATTTTCCTCTTCTTTTTGACTTTCAACAGGAAAGAAAGAAAGAAAAATAGGAAAAGAAAAGAAAAGAAATCACATCAAAGGAAAGAAACGAGAAAGAAACGAACGTCCCATTACAGAGCCTTTTACAGAGTTAGCTAGCTTATTGGGCGGATTTTTATTTTCTGTTGTGTAGAAACGTTCTAACGATGTGGCCGTCAACGTTAAAAAAACAAAAAGGACGACCAACAAAAGAGAATAAATTATGACAGTCGTGTGTCAACCAGCGACATTGGACTTGATTGGTATGAAACGGATTACGTGGGGGGCTTGCGGGACGGGTGCACAAACGAAATACAAACGCATGGGCTGTTTTCTCGTGCCTGTTTGTTGACAACGCAAACGAACACAACCAGAAGTGACAGTGGAATGAAAAGTGCCCCAAGCCCCAACTGTCAACTTTGTAAGTCAGCACGTCCACTGCAATAAAATACTGTTGGCGCTGTACAACGTACGAGCACGACGGACAGAGAAGGGGTGGTGGGACAAACAAATACATAAAATAAAATAAACGGAGAAAACAAACAGAAAAAGAAATGGATCATGGGAGCGGACACGAGAATTTGTACTACATACGGGAAGAGTTGCCTCCGCATTTTCAATCTATAAACTGAATGTGTGCATTCTGCAGTTGGTTTTGGCTCCGCCTGAGAAAGAGTCTCTCCCTGTTTCGGCTAGTTTTTTATGTCTCTCTTTTGTTCCTCTCATTTATGTTTGCGTTTATTTATTTATTTTACCTTCTTCATGTTTCACCGTTCTGTTATATGCTGTGTTACGGGGCTGAAGTAAGAAGAAATCACGAGCTAGCCCGAGATGGTGACTTGCATTGGGGAGGCCTTGTTGACTGTTTTTCGAATAGTCACAGTTGTATACCATAGCCTTTCTTGCATAAAAGAAACCGGGTAACCAGAAAACCAGCCGCGCGACGGGAACACAAGACGACAGGACACCATCTACACGAAACACGCTTACCCAAATGAAGAATCGACAGTCGTCGTCTTGAGAATTCGACGAATAAGATGTCAGATGCCAATGGGAAGAAAGTGACAAACAGACAACAAAACAGAGAGCAAGCGACAGAGTCGGTACGACAACGGGAACTGTCAAAATGATCGATCATCAGGGAGAAATGGGTCGTTACAAGACGGTTGGAGGGAGTACAATAACATCGATTGAAGAGGGTGCGTTCAATAAAAGCAGATAAACTACACAATAAAACGACAGTCTCTAAAACGAACCAAACACGCTCCATCTATTTATACGACAGGGAGACTGGGCTCCGTCCCTCTGCACGTTCCCCATCGCCGACGGTGCCCGTCGACATGTCTCCGCAGACCTGGTCCTGGATGCAGGATTGTGGGATGCAGCAACGTCCGGCTGCAGGAACAGGCACCTCTCATGCTCCAACCTGCACGTCCTTAGCCAGACTGTCTACAATATGGGCGACCTGGACCAGCCTGGGCGTCCCTGAGAAGACGTGCCGCCCTCCCGTTTTCGTTTACTCGTCTGGGCTGGCATGAGTGAGATGTAATGTAAACGTGTAACTTGCAAACAGCAGACTGCAAACAGCAGACTGCAAACAACGACTGCAAACAACGGTTGCAAACAGCTGCAAACCGCAGATTGCAAACCGTAAACAGCAACGGGCGTACAAAACATCTGCAAAAGCACACGAAAGCGCACCGCTGCTCAGGACTGCCGCCAAGAATATGACAGGTCGAAAAAAATACACAAAAGTCGTCTCGTTCTTTTGTCGTTCTCTTGTCTTTCTGTTTTTCTCTGGCTCTCGGTTGACCCTTCGCTCTCGTTTTACTCTTTCTCGCAGCCCGTTTGTCTTTCGTTGCTGCACTCGGGCATTGTGGTGGACCGCTCCACTTTCACTCGCCTCGCTCTCTTTCGCCCTCGTCTCCTCTCTTTTCTTTGCTTCTCCATCGCCTGCCTCCAGCCTGTCTCCAGTCTACACTCGTCCTCTCGTTTCGTTCATCTATTTAAGGCTGGCCCTGGTAGTCTGCAACAGGCTTCAGTTTCCTGTTGTGGTTTCCTCTTTCTGTATCCTTTTCTCTCTAGTCTCCTCTAGCCATTATTTTGCATACTTTATATCTATAATTTTGCAGACATCTATTGCACTATTTTCAATATATATCTCCATCTCTTCTGTCTTCCCTCGCCTGCCTTGAACCATTTTCCAGGACAGCATTGCGTCCATAACACAGCTATTCACAGTCTTGCCGCTTGCTTCCAGAAATACTATATGAACGATAAATCAAACTGTTTTCTTTTGCAACTCTTCATCTTGTGTTGTTGTTTGATTTCTCTACATTGCAAGACAAACGTTCCTAGGTCAGTCTGTCATTCCGCCAGTCATGCTCGTCCGTAAATCACCGTCCGTAGCTGACTATCAGATCATCAGATCATCAGATCCTTGCATCATCAAGTCACCATGGTGTCCCAAGCCTACAACCATCTTGGCGACAAGCGACACAACCGGGCCTTTTCCCCGTATGTTGGCAGCTCCGGCTACGCCGAGGCACGTGTCTATGTGCCGCCGCAGCCAGACACGCGGACGCTGATGAGCGAGCATCAGACGAACCCGCCGGATCCGCCCCGGAAGCGGATTGCCGTTGCGGTACGTAATCTGTACGGGTCTTTTCTCTCATCATCTTTGTCTGACTGATGGCAGTGTGGCCGGTGTCGCCAGCGAAAGATCCGGTGCAGCGGCGATCTGGGCCAGAACATGCCCTGTTCCAACTGCAAGAGCGCCGGCGTGACGCAGTGCCTCTTCTTGCGCGTGTCCTCCCGCGAGACACCCATCAAAAGCGACCTGGCTCTTGGCCAGCTCGGCGGCGCCCTGTCGGGCCACGCGGGCAGCAGCCTCCGCAGCGAGTTCAACTACAATCCGGTCATTGCCCGCACCCTCGCCAGCCACGCGGCCGTCCCGCCATCGCCCAACTACAGCACCTACTCGTGCCCCAGCGGCAGCACCAATACGGCGGGCAGCATCGGCGGCAGTGTCGGGGCCAGCACCATTGGCCGTGCCAGTGGCGGTACCAGCGGTGGTCCCAGTGGTGGTACCTGTGCAAGCGACTTTGCTGCCGCCGGCGAGCCGCTCCGGTCGTCCAGTCTCCACCCCTACGTCAACAAATCGTACTTGTCCAGCATGACGCCGTGGGGCGCCGGCTACGGCGAGGACTGTGTCGACTACACCGTCCCCGCCTGCAGCCCGTATGCCGTGGCCAGCGACGCGGCGGGCCAGTTGGTGTCGTACCAGCCCTGGGACGTGCGGTCGAAGCAGGTCAATGTTGGTGTTGGTACCATCCCGGACGCCTTGTCAGTGCCGTCGGTACCGCCAGTGAATCCCACAACCAAGACCTCGGACAGCGCGACGGCCAGCTCGCCTGGTCCCAGCCCTGTTCATCACACGTCTCGTCATGGCAACACGGGCACGAGCAGCACGTCCAACACCACCACTGCCAGCTCCACGGCCAACACCACGCCCTACGCCTCGGCCAGCACCACAGCGGATGCTCTGTCACCCAACACGACCAGCGGGGCCACCAGTCTCGTCTACCGTCTCGCCACGGACGCCGACAACGATGACTATCGCCATGCCAATTCGTCTCTGCCGCTCAGCGATCGGCTGCTTGGCCACACCCTACCGAGTTCGCTGGCGAGCAAGTCGTCTGTGTCTGCCGCATATGCTGCCCGCCGTGGTGCGCCCAGCCCTGTGCCCGGCCCCCATCCCCATGCTCATCCTCATTCCCATGCTCATGCTGTGCCGCACTCGATCCCGCATTCCGTGCCGGCCCGCTCGTCAGCCGTCACACCGTACAACACGGCGCCATACACGAGCCACACGAGCCACATGAGCCAGCCCAGTGGTGGTAGTGGTAGTACCACCGACCATGTCTCACCCCTGTCCCTGGGCGCATCCTCGGGCTCGTCCCTCGGTCCGCCGCTGGGCTACCCGACACGCGCCAGCCCGGTCGACCATCATGCCGGGTACGGCTCGGCAAGCGCCTCCATCACGAGCGGCGGTGGCCTCTTTAGTGACCAAGACCGCGAGGTCGGCCTGCAAGGCTCCGGCGGCGGCCCGTCCTCGTCTGCGTCGTACCTCAGCAGCTACACCTACGCGCCCGGCACGCCGCGGCCGTCGAGCGCCGCCATGGCCCGCCAAAAGAGCAAGAAGAAGACGGCCTCCTCCGAGAGCCTGGTGCCGAGCAACGTGGCCCAGACATCATCGACGGCGGCCGTTGCCACCACCGGTTCCCCAGCACCGACAACGACAGCGGCAGCAGCCATGCACCGCGTGTACAGCCCGACAGACGGCCCGGCACCGCCGCCTTTGTACGAACACGAACCACAGCACCATGACACGCGCAGCGACACTCTCTGCACTGGCAGTCATAGCCAAGACCTGCAGCACACTCAACATGCACCCAACTACCGTGTTTGAGGGACAGTGTTGTTCTTTTCATTTTCTTTTCTGATTTGTTTCTCTTGCCATCTCCTCTTCGTCGATCCTGTACGTAGCTCGAGTTTTATCGCGTCTGCTCCCCTTTTGTCCTAGGCTAATTTTTAATTATTTTTTTATTATTACTTTGTTGTTTTTTTGTTTTCTATTATTCTTTTTTTTTTTTTTCTAGAATCCCAGTTTTGTTCATGTCGACTTAAATCATGTATTTCATTCGCTTTTCATTTGTTTTCTCCTTCGTTTCCTGTTCTTTTCTTGCACTGTCTTTGCCATTGTTTCTCGCGCATCCTCCCGTTAGAATCCCTTCCCAGGTTGAAGGGACTGGCGAGGCGGCTATAAAACAAGATAAAACCAAAATTAAAGTAAACAATCGAACATTAAAGTAAATCAAGCTCACCGCCGTGCAAGTCGACCGCTTTCAGCCCACTACAGAATAAACGATCCGCCCTGACAAGGCCGCTTTCAGCCGTTCTCGACCAATGGATGGAGCTTGTGGGGTGGCGGGTGGCTTACTCCTACTTCGTACGACGTAATTACACCGAGCTGCCAGTGCACCCCGCTCTTAACATACGTATTAGACTGCACCTTCCTGCATCGTACAAAACCACAGCTCGCCCCCTTTCTGCAGCTTCTCATTCGGCTTCAAATAACATCTCTTTTACGCCTCGACAAAGCTCAATTACCTCCCCGTTTACGACCTCCACTCGACTTCGACTATTGCAACCACCACCAATACCACAGCCGCCGCAATGCAGGTTCCCTTGATTCGACTCCAGTGTGGAGTCAATTCCTACGACTGGGGCAAGAAAGGCGCTGACTCGGTGGCCGCACAATATGCCGCGGCCACGCCCGCCGAAGGGTTCTCCATCCAGGAGGACAAGCCGTACGCCGAGCTGTGGATGGGCACGCACCCGTCCAACCCGTCCAAGGACGTCGAGACCGGCCGCGACCTGCTCGACCTCGTCCAGGACAACCAGGCGCTGCTGGGCAGCGCCATTGCAGCCAAGTACAAGCAGAAGCTGCCCTTCCTCTTCAAGGTCCTGTCCGTCAACAAGGCGCTGTCCATCCAGGCCCACCCCAACAAGAAGCTCGCCGAGCAGCTCCACGCCCGCGACCCCAAGAACTACCCCGACGACAACCACAAGCCCGAGATGGCCATTGCCATTACGCCCTTTGAGGGCCTCTGCGGCTTCCGCCCGCTCGCCGAGATTGCCCATTTTCTGAAGGAGGTGCCGGCGCTGCGCCAGCTGGTCGGCGAGGACGTCGCGGCTGCCTTTGCGCAGACGGTCCAGGGCCACGAGACAGACGAGGCCCCCGACGCCGCGCACAAGAACAAGGCCGCGCTCAAGAGCCTGTTCTCGGCGCTCATGTCCGCGTCCCAGTCGGCCCTGGCCGCCGCGACAACCAGCCTGCTGGCGGCGGTGGACAGCCCCCGCGCCGACGAGGAGTTTGCCGCGGGCGGCGTCGCGTCGTCGTCGGGCGCCACGCTCGCCAAGCTGATCCAGCGGCTCTACGGCCAGTTCGGCGTCGACTACGGCCTGTTCAACCTCTTCTTCCTCAACTACGTCACCCTCCAGCCCGGCGAGGCCCTGTTCCTGTGCGCCGACGACATCCACGCCTACATCTCGGGCGACATAATCGAGTGCATGGCCGCCTCCGACAACGTCGTGCGCGCCGGCTTCACGCCCAAGTTCAAGGACGTCGACACCCTGACGTCCATGCTGACCTACAACTACGCCCCCATCGACGAGCAGAAGATGCACCCCGTCGACTACCCCTACGCCACGCTCAACCGCCCCGCCTACAGCGCCAACTCCGAGAGCACCCTGTACGACCCGCCCATTGAGGAATTTAGCGTCGTGCGCACCGCCCTCAAGAGCAACGGCAGCAAGGCCACGCTGGATCCGCTCGACGGCCCCAGCATCGTCATCTGCACGGGCGGCCGCGGCACCATCTCCGTCGGCCCCAAGGTCGAGCAGGTCGAGGAGGGGTACGTGTACTTTGTGGGCGCGACGGCGGAGGCCGTGCTGGAGGCCAAGAGCCTTCATGACGGCGAAGAATTTGTCACGTTCCTTGCTTTCTGCGAGGTTGACAGCGACGGGGATGCTGCTGCTGCAAATGGCGCCAATGGTGCTTGAGCGGGTGAGGGCTCACTTTCTGTGCCTGTGTGCTTGTGTGCTTATGTGCTTATGTGTTCTTTTGTCTGAATGACAGTCCTTGTGCTAGCCGCGACTAGATTTCCCAGGCGGTGGTTTTAAATAAAAAGTTTTTCAGTTCTTCAACCATTCGCTACTCTCGTGTCGTTCATCTCGTCGTCTATTCTTAGTGCCCCACGCTTCACATATGAAATGATGTCATTGGCTGTGCAACCCAACATCAACTCCAGTTCGGGCCAATAAACGTCACCCCCCCTGTAGCCCATTTTCGGGGCAGGTTGCCGATTGCAGACCCAAACAAAACTTTCTGCATTTCCCGACCGACGGGTCATGGACAGCAATGCGCCGCCCGACAAACCGCCCACGGAACGGCTCATGACCAGCGGGACCGTTGCTGCTACTGCAGTGCAGCGTTTCTGCCGCCAATGTCTGCAGGCTGAGCCTTCGCCCGACTTTCCTGGTCCAGAGCTTCTGCGGCAGGACATTATACAGGAATACCTTTATGCACAGCTCTTTGCGCCCGATGCACAAGATGGCGAGTCCCGGTTACCGCCCGCATATGCGCTGAGAGTGCTCAAGACACTGGTCGGCAAGATCGAAGACAGCATTGATGACTGGGATGAACATGTGCGCACCAACACTACACATTGGATACCTCGCATTCTAAACAACATCGACAGCGGCTAACACGACGGATTTCAACAGGGCATCTCTGACAACCTGATGGGCTGCCTGGCCAATTCTCATGCCAGTGGGTCACAAGCAGCAGCACTGGCCGACGCCGTCAAGAAGAACCGCGTCGTCTACTACGTGTCGGCTCTGGAAACAGAGCCATCACCATCAAATACCGACGCATCCGCACCCACGATTACCCTCTTCGAGAACCGAGCCACGATTGCCGCCGCAGGCACAACCGGCATCCGCACCTGGGAGGCTGCGCTGCATCTCGGCGCATACTTGTGCAAACACCGCGATGTCGTTGCGGGAAAACGCGTTCTGGAGCTCGGTGCGGGCACTGGCTATGTCTCCATCCTCTGTGCCAAGCACCTAGGCGCGGCTGCGTGCCTTGCCACGGACGGATCGCCAGAGGTGGTCGAGGCGCTGCCTGCGAACGTGCAGTTGAATGGACCGAAGGCGAGCGTCGTCGAGGCAAGAGAATTGTACTGGGGTCCGTCGCCGCCGGCAGACTGGACTGAATGGTCCCAAGGAGGCTTTGACACGATTCTGGGCGCCGATATTACCTTTGACGCGCGCGACATGCCCGACTTGTTGGCGACGATCCGCTGGTGTCTCTCGGATGGAGTGAATAGTGCATCAGGAGGACAGAAAACTGTCATTATCGCCGCGACCGAGCGGAACAGAAAGACCTTTCAGACGTTTGTGCAGCTGGCTGCGGAAGCGTTTGATGTAGAGGACGGGGCATTCCCAGTGCCGCCGAGGGCGAGCCAGGCTGGCCCGTTCTACAGCGACGCAGTCCCCATCCACATTTGTCGCTTGCAGTTGCGCGACGCGGCGCGCCGAAAGCAGTGATATTTCCTTAGTTTGTCATTGAAAATCTTACATAAGCTTAATCTACCCTCACGTGCATTCTTAACGTTCTGCCTAGGGCTAGGCTCAACTAACCACATAAGACCGGAAAATTAGAAACACCGAAAATGGAGTAAGACCCGGCCAAAGTAAAAAAAATACCCCAGTAGGGTATGGTGCGCAGAAGGTGTGCAAAAAAACCCAGCAGGCAAAAAAGCGGACCTGACCCTCTTTCCAGCACCAACCACAGCCAGCAGTGGGTGGACGCAAAACAAAATAGTGTCGAAAAGTTTTGGCCCAAAATTTCCCCTTTGCCCTTCTGCTCTTTTCCTGCCCTCCCCTCCTCGGATTTCCCTCTCTTTCCTTTGAACAACCATCACCGCCCTCCCAGCCAGCATCGACAGATTCGCCCAACATGGCTGACGCAGACACCCCCGTTACCCTGCGGACACGCAAGTTCATCCGCAACCCTCTCCTGGGCCGCAAGCAGATGGTCGTGTAAGTTTGCAGATGGCGAGAATTTATTGTCGAGATGGAGATGGCGATGAAGACGAAGACGGAGACGAGGACGAGATCGAGACGAAATCAACTCGACGACAAAGGCATGGAAGCAACGTTGTCACCGACCGACTTGTCCGAAGGAACCGGCGACTGTCGACCATCGACCGTCAACCATAGTTTCGGCCGCATCGAAATCCACCTCCAGCGACATCGACTCTATTGCCAACAGGCGGAAAGGGACTCGAGGAACGAGAGACGTGCCGGGACATGGACAGCACGATGAACGTGGCAAGCGGCAGCTGTCGGTTTCGATTTGACGAGAACACGACGGCATCGTATGCATGATCGAGAGACTGTTGATCCAGCACAAGGATATTCTCGGAAAGCTTTCTAAAGACGACGCCAAGCGAAACATCCACGTACCTTTCTCGACCTCGTTCTCGTCCTCGACTTTTGCCTTTGCCTGCGGCTTGCGTCTTGCGACGTTATTGTCGTTTTCCGCCGTCGCGTCAACAAGAAGACCCCCCCACTAACATTCTCCAGTGACATCCTGCACCCCGGCCGTGCCAACATCTCCAAGGAGGAGCTCCGCGAGAAGCTGGCTACCCTCTACAAGGCGTCCAAGGACCAGGTCAACGTGTTCGGCCTGCGGACGCAGTTTGGTGGCGGCAAGACCACGGGTTTCGCCCTGGTCTACGACAGCCCCGAGGCCATGAAGAAGTTTGAGCCGCACTACCGCCTGGTCCGTGTCGGCTTCGCCACCAAGATCGAGAAGGCCGGCAGACAACAGCGCAAGCAGCGCAAGAACCGCCAGAAGACGCTCCGCGGCACGGCAAAGGTCAAGGGTGCCAAGGCCAAGAAGGAGAAATAGACGTGACGCCCACCTTTGTCGGGGTACATCCTATTCTGTCGCGCGTCTCTTTGCGTCTCTCGGCTTCGCCTCGCCTCTTCGTCTCGCGCAATTTCCATTTTCACATTCACAAAACTTTCGGGATGGAAGGGTTTTTTGGGCGTACTGTATTCATGTCTGCGCGTGTCTATTTTGCTTTCCGCGCATGCTGAGCCAAACAAAAGGAAAGGATGGTAATGCATTGTGGGAAAACATCGGAGGAGGGATGCGGAATGCTGTTGAAACACAACAAAACAAAATGTGAAGTTCTCTTCATAAAGGAATAAAACAAAAAACACTGGAAAGCCATTAAATTGTGTCCATCGACTGGACGTGGCGTTGTGATGTTGTGAAGTTGTGTTGTGACATTGGTATCTTTATGTACATTGTTCTCTCAACACATGATGCGGTCCAGCCGCGTGCAAATCAAACCCATCTGATATAATATATCCTGGCGTTGCCTCCTCACTGGCCGACGAAACAGACTGCCACCACAATAGCGGCTGTCCACACTGCCGGCCACGACCACGGCAACTGGGCGCGCGTGGCAGCAGATGTGCTCGCATCCAGAATGGGCTCGTGCCAGCCGCAGTGAGAGTACGTACCCAGGGTAACGCACGAGTAGTAGGTTGTCTGGACGAACTTGCCACCCGGCTTCATTGTCGTGGCTTCTGTTGCCTCTGCTGGTCCTGCCGGTGCCAGTGTGATCGATGCGGCCCGAGTTGGCGGCTGTTCTGAGTCAAGGTCATGAGAATGGTCAGCCGGCACAACAACCCCAGCAGCAACAGGTGGTGCCACAAACGAAGGGGATGTTGAAGCTGACGTTGAAGTTGCACATGGCTGCTTTCGTGATGGTGTTTGTGTGAAGCTGGCCGCAGTTGTGGTGGCCGACGACGATGAAGGCGTGTTGTGGCCACAGGACATGGCCGGCGATGCGTTTGTGAAGGTCAGATACTGCGATGCGATGCACGCCAGCACCAGGGCAGTTGTGAATGGTCTCATTTTTGGAGAAGAGTATGGCCGGTGGCAATGGTCTTGGGGGAAAAGTTGCTTAGAATATCTCACTGTTGACAGTAGTAAAATACAATTGCTGTTTTTGTTGTGTGCACAAACGACGACCAGGTTCAACTCCCGTTTGCATCACCATGTTTGGAAGATGCTCCCTCTATATATCCAAGCATTTCTTGACAGACAACGTGTCTTCCGTAGACGCACGCCTGCACACCATTAAACTTGTTTCGTTTCCGTCAAAGCTGTTGTCTCTGCATTCTCACTTTCCACGTCTTCCTGTCAACTGACCGCCTCACAGACAGTGTGCTGCACAATCAGGATTTCAACAGACGTCGTGAAATGTGATGGAAAGGCCTGTTTGGTCTTGGTTCAAGCGCAGTTTGTTCTCTTTTCGAACCAACGCCGACCAAATGTGCTTTTCTTCCACAAAAGTTGAAAGCGGACATTCTGGACCAGTGGTTGCGAGCGTAGAGCATTTTGGCAAAACGCAGTGTCCAGGGTCCACTAACACGACCTCTCTGCAGCCTCACTGAGACTGCCGGAATCTGCTGCAGTTGCATTACAGCGAATCACAACAAAACACTCACACTCACACACCCTTTTTTAAAAAAACGACATAGGCCATGGCATCCACAAGATCTGTAGGATTTCAGTTTTCAGATAAGCTTCATTCGCTTTTGGGTCATATGCCGTTCATCAAACTAAGCAATGCTCAATATTGCTGTATTAGTTTTTGTTTCGAACAAAGCCAGCCAGCCGGTGGCGTCACCCTCCTTCAATGCCGAAAATGAGTTCTATGGAAATGACAACATCTTGGATGCTGCTCTTGGGTATCATGTCTCCCTGATGGCCGTGACTCAGACGTCTGCCGATGCCACTTCCGCTGCCGCTGCCGCTGCCGCCTGGAGAATGCGTGGTTCGAGCATGTCTGCCAAGACAAGACTGCGGTGTCCCGTGTCCGCCTCTTGCGCTGCTTCGTCGTGCTCGCCTCCTCTGTCGTCACCCTCGTCTTCCATGTCGGGCCCGTCAAAGCGGCCATACACACGCTCGCCTGTCTCTTCGTCGTACTGTTTTTCCGGCTTCCGATCGAGGTCGCGGTCGCGACGGGCGAGCACCACACGCAGCTTTGTGCCATCCGCATCGACGCCCACTACTTTGCCTGTCACGTCCGCCACCTGCGGCTGCCAGTTGGTCTTTTCCGACAGTACCCAGTTTTTCCACGTAACGATCATGCCCTCGACAGCGTCGCCCAGCTGCAGAGGCGGCAGGGACGCAATATTGGCCGGCAGTGGCGGCAGCTCTTCGTCCTCGGCGACGACCGTCTCTTCCGACGTTTCTACACCAGCCTCTTCGTCCTGTTCGTCATCGTCAGAGTCGCCATCCGAGCTGCTGCTGCTGCTGTCGTCGGAATCATCCTGAAAACTGCCGTCACTGTCTTCGTCACTGTCGTCATCACTGTCGGACGCGTCGGACGAAGTGTCACTTTCCGCGGCCGGCGCAGCGCGTTTCTTGGGCCGTGGCTCGTCTTCCGCTGCCGCAACGCTGACCTGCTTCCGCTTGGTGCCTGCATTGACGTGCTGCACCACGCCATTTTGGCCGCTTGGGCCTTTTTGGTCCTTTTTGACCTTGCCATTGTTCTTCGTATTGCCGTGCCACTGCTGGACAAAGGGAAACGTCGGAGCGTCCAGTGTAAAGTTCTCGTCGCTGCACTCGACCGCCGTGTAGTTGATGCGCGATGCCCAGTGGTCGGGATGGCCTTCAGGGAGGGTGCGTGGAGGCGCCTTTTCGTTTCCTTGTTCCTTTTCATTCTCTTTCTCTGTCGCTTTCCCGGTCGACGAGGACGACAATGGCACCTCTGTCGCGGGCTTTGGCGCAGCCTTTCCACCCCGGAGGCCGAGGGCAGACGCGAGAAGCCGCCGACCGGCACTCATGTCAAGACGTAGACGGCGGGCCAGTGGTGACGGCGTTTCTGTCGAAGACGTCGTCTCTGCCAGGCGTCCTGTAGCAGGCTCAGCAGGCGCAGCAGGCTCAGCAAACACTGCTGTCCCAGACGCCTCTTGTGCCTTGATCTTGTCCAGAGCACGCTTGGCTCGTCGGCGTGCATTTCGCTTCTTGGTTCGTGCTTTGCCCTGGTGCGGTGCAACGATGTTGGCTGCACTCTGTTTACTCGATATCTCGGGGGGTTTGTCGTCGCCGCTGTCGTCGCCGCTGTCGTCGCTGCTGTCACTGCTGTCACTGCTCGAGCCCGCATCCTCAAAGTCTTTGTCGTCGTCGTCGTCGTCGTCGTCGTCGTCGTCGTCGTCGCTACTGTCGTCATCTGCACCGTTCGCAGTATCGCGTGTGGCAAAATGCACCCGTCTTGGTGCTTGGGCTACATCGTCTCGCAGATTTTGCAGCTCGTCTTTGTCCAGTTCTTCGTCCAGCTCCTCGTCCATGTCGTCCTCTTCGCTGGACGATGTGCCGCTGTGTTCCTCGTTGGATATGTATCTGACAAGTTGTTTACCCAGCTCATCATCCTCCTCCTCCTCCTCATCGTTATCCTCCTTGTTCTCCCAATCGTCCGGGATGCCGCTGCCAAGAGGGCGTCTGCGTTTCCGGGGTGCAATCTCAACCGGTGGCCGGTGTGGCCGCTTGAGCAGTGGTCGCCCAAACGGCACACCATCCACCAACCGGCGCCCGTCCGACGATATCTGGTGACGGCCACCCATGCGGCGGATCTTGAGGTCGTCGGACGACAGCGGACGGATAAAGACTTCGTCGTCGCGGTCAAAGAGCTTCGCAACGAGCTGGTAGTGCAGGCACTCGAAGCGGGATGCAGACGTTGTAGACTGGAGCTCCACCACATAGTCATCCAGGCCCCAGTCAGTGCTCTCGAGTGGCACAGTCTCATTGACCTGTTCGAGAAGCTTCGTCACAGTGGTGTCGTCGGTGGCCGCCAACAGAAAAACGACGCGCGTGTCGGGCAGGCCATTGCGCTGGATGTGGAGCCGCAGCCGCAACGGTCGGTCGATCATCGTGGTAGCAAGTGGCAGCGAGAGCAGGGAACTGGCTAATGAACTGTCCTCTTGCTGTCGAAAAGGAAAAGTCGGGAGGTCAAACGCGTGCAAAACGCAGTACATTCAGTGAAGGCTTGGGAAACGGATTTTGTGTGCTAGTTCGCAGCGCGTCATTGGGCGGTTTAAAAGTGGGGCACCAAACTGACAGCCTTGTCGGGCAGGTCAGCAGGACTGTACAAGCAGCCGAATGGCGTAGTGAAGCGGATTTGCACGGCACGTCCCCTTGCAGAGTAGACAGTAAAACTCATGATTTGATTGTATATACATTCCTATGCTTCATCTGTGCTCCTATGCTATAATATGGTGCCCGAGTCGAGCAAATGGCCCATTTTCTGGATCTACGGCAGTTAGTAACCAGGAACGAAGAAAAAGGCAAATCTGGGCGCGAGGTATTCGCACTCACCTTTGTACTGAGATAACCGTCTACTTCCCGGCTGCGGAAACCGCCCTCGCCTCGCCACGACAGCGGCACCATGGGCACGCGCTCCTTGACGACGACCTCGCGGTTGGGGCCTTCGACGGCACGGATCTTGTCGGGGTTGTTGGTCAGCAAGCGAATGGCTGGCTGGCCCAGGTCGACAAGCATGGCCGTGGCCAGGCCGTAGCTGCGGGCGTCGGCCGGGTGGCGCAGCAGCAAGTTGGCCTCGACGGTGTCGGACCCCAGGTCCTGCAGGTTGTACGCCTTGAGCTTCTCGCCCAGTCCGATGCCACGGCCCTCCTGGCGCAGATAGATGATGATGCCGCCGGCTTTGTTCGCGGGCAGCGCCATGAGGCGGGCGGCCTCGTCGAGCTGCTCACCGCAGTCACAGCGCGCCGACCAGACGGTCTCGCCGGTGTAGCACTCGCTGTGCACGCGGACGAGAGGGGCTGTCGGGGTCGCCGGGGTCGCCGGGGTCGCCGCCTCCGTGGGCGTGCCTGCGGCCGACATGCCGCTCTCTGTCCGACCTGGGAACAGCACACCTGTGTAGGCACCCCGTGTCATGCGGTCGCGCTCTGTCTCGCCCGGTCGCGGGGCATCCAAGCTCTTGCTGCGAATGTGCTCGCCAAAGACAATGGCCAAGTGCTCTTTGTTGTCCACGTCGTTGGTGTAGAGGTGCAAGAACATCTGCGCGCCATTGACCGTGGGAATGCGGGCGCGCACAATGCACTCAACGTGGGGCAGGGTCTCGAGCAGGCGGGGGCGTTTTGAGCCACATCCGCCGGAGTCGACGGTGCTGTCCACCGGAACGCCACGCGGCTCGGACTCTGACGCTGCAGCCCCGGCTCCGGTCCTCTGTGCGCCTGCGCCGGCACCTGCGCTTGTGCTAGTGGGCGTGCCGGGGGCAGGGGGTGTAAAGGCGGGCGAGACCAGCGAGGGCAGCTCGGGCTCTGCGAGGCGGCCTAGAGGGATCTGAGGAATCTTGGGTGGTTGGGAAGACTGTGCCTCCGGCTGCGACCGTGACGTCTCTGCATCAGGCCGTGACCGAGGCTGTGACTGGGGTGGTGGTGTGGAAAGAGAAAAGTCTTGGACCTCTTGGTCGGGCGCCGCATTGGCAGCAGCCGTCCGTGGCGAGTAGAAGGACGGCAGCGGTGCCGGCCCTTGCCCTTGTCCTTGCCATTCAGCCGCGCCGTCTGCCCCGGCCGGCGTTGGAATCGTCGAGGCAGGCATGATGCGCGTGAATTGCGGATGGGGGATGTGGTCCGTCGTGGTCAAGCAGTTGTGTCAAGCAGTTGTGAGGCCGGTGCCAAGAAAAGTAAAATGGAAGAACGTGGAAGGCCGGCGTTGGGAAGTACCGAGGAAGCAACAAGTCGAGGGCCCAGGTGGACTTCGTCCGGATAAGAATATTAATGTGTCTCTGCCAATACCTATGCCCCTTTGCCAATGCCAAAAGTAAAGAAAGTGTAAACTAAAATTGGAGAGAGACAACAGAAACGACGACAGAAACGATGAGCAAGCAAAGCGGGCCAGCGCTCTCAAGAGCCGGCTGGCCGTTCTAGGATCTTCTAGCCCCAATGGCAGGCCGCATGGACGCGGGTTTTGGTCCCGGTGGCTCGACTCACACAAAAGGACGAACTAGGGCGAAATGGGATATGTCGTAATAGGCGCGAAGGAATACCGCCACGAGGAACGGGCGGACAAAGGGCTTACTTAAGCCGTGATGTCACTAGTGGGACGGCACAGCGCATTTTTATCACGTGTAAATTCGTCCGTTCGGCTGGGCGGATGGCTGGCGGCGCTCTGCGGGGCTATCTGGGCATTCGGAGAGTGTTCGGAGTGCTGCAGATTTTCAATTAGCAATGCTTGGTAAAAAGAGCATGCTACAGGCGGGGACACTGTATCTGGGTGAGTAAGACAGTTGTAGGCTTGCAGGGTCGTCTTCCATAATCATCTTGGTAGCAAACAACACATAGTTTTTCTTTGCGATAATTTGTTCACGAGGTATTTATGCCGTAGAAAAAGTTCGCAATGTAATTACTTACGGAGGTCGACATGAATACTGAGGCATAAATTGGATGAAGGGATTATGACATAATATATGTTTAAAAACTAAAGAAAGTTGAAAAAAAAGAAGAAAAAACGAAGCGCGTAACAACGATACATTTTTTTCTCTTTTCTTTTTCTTTCTTTTCTATTTTTTTTTTTAAAAAAAATTCAAAACAGCAACAATGAGCACTTATATTTTCAACACAATAACCCCAAGATACATAACACAACTGACTGTCATAATCATCAAACACACATTGTACGTAACATGCCACCCATGTGAGGCAGGTTGATACAGTCACACAGCCAGTCACACCTCCACAGGATCCCGCGACGCCATCCATCTGCTAAAGTCGTCGATGCCCATCAAACTGCTTAGAAAGATGCGACTGAAATCGTCAATGTCCTCGGCGCGAGCCTCGGCCAGCAACTGGTCGAAATTGCCGATGCGCGCCAAAAAGAAGCGGTTCGCGCGCCAGGCACGGGCAAAGTCGAGCGGACTCGTGGCATGCCACAGCGACGCTGAAATGGTCCAGTAGCGGTTGAGGTACTTGCGCTCGTCGCACGTGCGCAGCGGCGAGCCGACAACGACGCAGTAGAGGTGCATAAAGTACAGGGCAATCAAGAATGTGCGGCGCGCCGACTCCATGAGGACCCACGAGTCCCAAAACGCGTGGGCCGACAATGCCAGGGCAGCCTCGTCGGGGGCGTCCTGCAGAGCGTCAAACGTGATAAAGGACAGCAAGCGGCGGGCGGCGTGCCGCAGGAGCGGTTGTGTATTTTCTACGGTGGCGCGCGCGTTGATGTCCGTGTCGAAGATGCCGATAATGTTGTACAGCAGCAGCGCCTGGGTCTTGGCGATGCACTCCAAAGGGCTCGTGGGCTCGGGTGCCGCCAGCAGGTCGTGCAGGCGGCGGTCAATGGTGCGCAGCACAACGGACGTGTTGACGCTGTTCTTGGCCTGGTAGAGCGCACAGCTCGACAGAGCGTCCTCCATGGCACGCGGCATGCCGTCGCGGTACAGCCGTGGGTGGCTCCAGGGCAGGCGGTTCTCAAGTACGAACAGGCGCGGCGCGTCGCGGATAATGTCCATGGCATGGCCGAGGTGCGATGCGATAATACGCGAGACATAGTTCCAGTCGGCTGCGGCAAGCGGCGCCGACAGGGGCAGAGGTGGTGCTGGTATCAGGCTGAGTTGACCTTGACCGCCGGCGATGTTATCGGTGTGGTCGGCCTCGTCGGCATCATGAATGCTGACGTCATGAGCGTGGGAGACAAAGTCACAGACGGTTGCGGTATCAACATAGACTTGTGATAGACTGTTGAACGGCGAGGCTGTCGAACCACAGCTCGGTGGATCTGCAGTGTCTAGCACAAGGTCACATGGCTGCAAGGGCAGAAAGGTGTATGCGCCATCGCTGGTCGTCGACGACTTCGTGGCCGTCTGGCCTTGCTGTGCCGGGCTCGGATCGGTTTGTCGGACGGGATACAGACACTCGACACCGCGCCGGCGGCAGCGCACACACGCCGGCAGCGTGTTGTCGCAGCGCCTCTTGGCCTTGGTGCAGGCCAGGCATGAGCGTCGACGCGACGGCGGACAAGCCCGTTCCAGCGAGGAGAGTGAGGGCATTTTGGGAGACGGGAGGAGGTTTGAAATGTGTCGAGCTGTACGGCGTGGATGCCCATCAAGGAGAGGGACAAAACATGCCTGCTACCGTAGTCGCCATGATCTTGGACGGCAAGATCACGGGGGAGAAGACGGTCGGAGAGTTGTCTGGACCTCTGGATTACTGGCTCAGGTCGGATCGCCAGGTGAACTTTTGTGAGCTGGCGGAGTTCCGCCCGCTAGCTGGCAGAAACAGGCGCCACAGACGAGTGGGCAGCGACGAAAGGCTGTGATACGCCGAAATTTGTGGGCCTCTGACTCTGGCCGTGGGCAACCTTCTGACGGCAGGAGCACGCCTGGCGGAATTCCACCAAATGCAAAGGCAGTGGGCATGGAGGAAGAAAAAAATGAAATTAACGATGGAAAAGAAGGATGGAGGTGATTCCAAGAGATATTAACTTGTATTTATATTTACGGTGCGCCATTCTCCAAAGATGCTTTCGACGTGTTGTATTCAGCAGACCAACCCCTACGAAAACTCCACTTTAAACTACGACTACGTCTCGACTTACACGCAATAGCGCCTTTCGTGCACCAATAGCGCATTACCACCACACATCGCAACAACATCATCACAATGTCCGAGACTGTTTTTGTCGCTGGCATCACAGGCTGCCAGGGCGGCGCTGTAGCCCATCACGCTCTGAAAAAAGGCTGGACCGTTCATGGCCTGGCTCGCAACATCGATGCCCCCGCTGCCAAGGCTTTGGTGGACCAAGGAGTGCGACTCTTCCCCGGCGACTACGACAACACGGCCGCCCTGGAAGCGGCCATGGCCGGCTGCACGGCCGTCTTCATCGCCCTCGTGCCCCAGTTCCGCGACCTGCCCGCCGAAGTCCGCTGGACAAAGTCGATTTTGTCCATTGCGAAGGCTGCCGGCGTGCAGACGGCTGTCGCGTCGACGGGCGTGGGCTCCGGGCATCCTGAACGCTTTAGTGGGTGGAAGGAGAACACCGTCTTTGCCCGGGCCATGCTGTCCAAGAAAGGCATCGAAGAGGCCGTCGAGGCGGCCGGCATGCCCAACTGGACCATCCTGCGTCCCGGCTTCTTCATGGCCAACTTTTTGGTACCCAAGGTCGCCATGTACCCGGGCTTCCGCGAGACGGGTGTCTGGACCACTGCGTTGCTCGCCACAACCCGTCTGCCTCTGGTCGACGACTTGGATATTGGTGCTTTTGCTGTCGCTGCCATAGCTGATCCCGGCAAGTTTGGCGGCAAAAAGATCGAAATTGGCTTCGATGTGCGGGCACCCGCTGAGATTGTCCAGGTGTTGTCTGCTGCCACAGGCCGGCCGCTGGAGGCGGCGTTCTTGGAAGGCGAGGCCCTTGAGGCAGCCAAGGCGTCCAATCCGTTCATTGACGGCTACTTTGCCATGCGCAGCATGATCGACCTCGTTGATATCGATGCTGTCAAGGCCTATGGCATCCCCATGGGCTCGTTTGACGCCTATGTGCAGCGTCGTATCGAAGACGTCAAAACGACGTTTCTGTGAGGTTGACGGACAGGGAGGCAAAAGGAATGAATTGCCGGTACTAGATAGACATGTCTGAAGTGTGCCAGTGTTTTTTTGGGTGTACCTATTTGTCCTGGTTCAAAACTATATGAGACACAGTTGTCAGTCGTGGACTTGCTACCGGCAGCTGATGTTAGCAAAGTAGAGGATAATGTGGTATACGGCTCTTGTCTCTCGTGATGTTGTCTCATCTACCGTGTTTACGTCGTACAAGTTTGCCTTGCAGATGTGGAGAGTCTCATCAAACGTTGTGTGAATGCAAGTTGCCTCAGTCAGTGCCGTACGCCGCGCGCCATGGTAAAAATTACTCATCATCGCGACCAAGATCCTAAATGGAAGGTACAGACCACAATTCACGGCCACACGTGCCTGCCTCAAACGAACCTTGTTTATTCACCTCCGAACCAGAACCTAATTGTCACTCACCTTCTCGAACGCACCTTCCTCAAACGCACTTTCCTCAAACGCGTCGTCACCAAACGTGCCTTCCACAAACAAGCAATGAAACTTGTTCAAACGCGCCTCCCCGAATAGATATAAAAACCTCACAGCTTTGCCAGTGTCCCGAAAATTTTCTTTCCCATTTCTTACACACTTCCCTTTCGTGCTCCCTTCTGTTGAGCTATCACGGCCTTTTGGGCTCTTCACTCTGCACCTGCATCCTCACAATTTGCATTCTCGCATAGATATTTACGTACATCTGGTAAGCTACTCTTTGCATTTCATTGATTAGAACTGCAATTTCCATCACCCATGATGTGACCCATCGCGGGTCTCCTGCACTTGACGAACCCAAAAGAAACATAACATTAGGAAAGAAGAACGAAAACCCCATCAATGTGTTGCACTTGTCTGCCATCCCAATCCTGACGCTAATTTCTTGTACTGTGTTCACCAGTGGCAATTACTGGCGCGCCGACATGCCTCGAAGACGCCAAAATCGGAGGGACAGCCAGCGCCGCCAGCGCCGCCAGCGCAACCAACGTGCGTCCGTACCTCCTCGGACGGACGAAAACATCCCGCCTTCCCAGGTCGACAATCAAGGTTCCAGCCTGGGCCCCGGATCTTCCAGCCCCCAACCCATTACCGCGGCCGGACCCATCGCCACACAGGCGGAGGCTGTTTTCTTCCAGAAAGACAACCCCGAGACAGGGTCGACCATGGCCGGTCCTTCTCACGCACCTACACCAACGTCGGCGCCCGCCAGCCTGGATGGCTTCGTGGAACCTCTAGAAAATGAGCAGCGCAGCTACTTTGCCGGTTTGTCGGGCGGCCCTCGTCTTGTTGCTCGAACGAGTCGTACCCCGTATGTCCACGACCACATCTGGGATGGTCCCCGTAAGAGCCTAGCCACCATCGGCGACCACCCATTGGTGCAGGCCTGGTCCGACGATGTACGCAGCGCACTCATCGCTGCGCTGGAGCAAGCCCACATCGACTGGGACTATTTCGTCCCGCTCCGCATCGGAGAACGACCCACCGACAGCCCCGTCGTCCTGTTGGTTGGCCTGCGTGCCAGCACGGACCGCACGTGGCAGGCTGCCATGCAGGCGGCTCTACAGTGCCGGGCGATCATCCAGGACCATGGCGTGCTAGGCGTCGAAGTTGAGATGATGCAAAGCCATGTCCAACCCAGAGCATCTGAAGCTTCCCGGATCCTGGCCAGCTCCATTGAGTGGAAATACTCGCAAGGTATTGGCCCGCGGTCCAGAGTGAACCTTTCTCTCGCTGGCATCAACGCCATCGTTCAGCCGCTGTTGCCATACCCAGGTCACGCCATCGAACAGGAAAACGAGAGAGAAAGAGATGTGCAGCCGCAAAAGGGCACAATGGGTCTATTCTTCCACCTAGTCCGCCCACCTGCAGAGTTGACTTCCTCCCCCTCCCTCGAACCGGCCGTGTATGGCCTTACGAGCCGACACGTGGCGATTGGTCACCGCCTACATCCTAACCAAACTGTCAAACCCGATGCAAATCTGCCGCCAATTCAAATCCTGAGCAGCTGTCCTCATCGTCTCTCGGACGCATTCTCTCGCTTCAATGACCTTCGGATCCAAATCAAGCAAGACTGCCGTGAAACCGAACAAGACGTCTCCGATGACCCGACAAAAGGACATGCCGTCGAGCTGTTTATGTTGCAACTAGAGGCGCCAAGATACATTGTCGACCTACGCGCCACGCTCAGCAACGTGGATATGCTCGATGCCCAGCAGCGTCTCATTGGCCCGGTGGCCTACTCGCCGTGCCACCACACGGGCAGCCATGGACAGTGGGTCGATTGGGCCCTTGTGAGGATTGTCAAAGCTGGTGTTGAGAACGAGGTGTGTGTTCGCGATCAACTGGCATCGGCAAGCTTGGTAACAGTACAAGGCCTCCTGGAATCCACCCCTCAGTACAGCCGTGTCGAGTTCCACGAAATCAATGTCAAGGAGGGTCCTGACGACAGGGGGTTTCTGCGCCTTCATGGCCGTGACATACCTGCGCAGCCGCCTTTTGATGCAAGTGGAATCGGGCGGACGTCGCACGTCGTGGGCAAGATGGGGGCCAAGACGGGCCTCACATTCGGCCTCACCAACGAGATCGAAGCGGTCCGTCACGTCCCATTTGAAACACAGGTAGGTGGGCCTGTTGTTGCGTTCCACTTGATCATGCTGGGCATCGACGGCGGGGCGTTTTCGAGGCCAGGCGATTCGGGATCCTGCGTGTTTGATACCACAGGCCGCGTCGTGGGCATTGTTGATGCAAGAGTCGGCTCGGCTAGTGCCACTCGCTATTGGAGGAAGCATATGCGTGGCGGCGATGTCGGCGATGGCGACGGGCAGACCAACTTTCCCGACGTCGACGCCGTGCCCGACCAGAGCAGGCCACCGACGGGACTCTCCACATGGGGCCGGCAGTCGACTGATGACAGCGCCCCCGAAATTGACGTCACTTTTGTCACCCCCATCCAGTGGGTGATGGATGACATTCGGAAGTTGACGGGGAGCGAACCTGAGATCATCTAGGATTTGGGAGACGACACGGGGCAGAGAGGCGGGCGAGGAAGAATGTGGGTGTCACGGCACGAACTCGGAAACAAAAGCAAACGACGAATTGGCACAAAGGATCATTAGGTGTAGCAATGAATCTGAATAGAAACAGGGAACTCCAATCCCAATTACGAGAATGCGTGAACGAGAATAAATGAAATACCATTTGAAAACCCATGATGTACGTTTTGCCCTTTCAACTCATATCGCCTTCGTCCTCCCTGCCGCGGACTACGGCCATATGCTCGTGACAAACGAGTCGACATATGGGTAGTCGGCGGCCATGCCCATGATGACGCTGAACTCGTCGCGGAGCAGATCCGAGCCCTCGTTGGCATAGGCAGGGAACCGGCTGAGCTCGTGCCGCCGCAGCGCGACATTCCATGGGAAGCTGGAGTGGGCCACGCCCATGAAGGCGCTCGCCTTGAACATGACCAGAAAGTCCACCAGAGCCTGCTGGTCAAAGGTCATGGCGGCCAGGCGGCGCCGGTCGCTGTCCGAGAGCAGGTCTTGCTTGGTCACGACGCTGACGCTGCGCACGCGCGCGGCCGGATCGGCGGCGATGCGCTTTTCGAGATACGCGGCAAACAGCTGCACGACGGTCTGGTTGCCCGAGGCGACGTAGACGGTTTGCAGGCCGGTCCGCTGTATGTTGCGGTACTGCTCGTCGAACTGGTCGCGCATGCGCGAGAAGCGCCACTGGTCCGGCGGCCAGGCCCAGATGGCGTCCGACTCGAGCCGCAGGTGCGCGCCGTAGTAGGCGCCCGTGTTGATGGCGACGGCCGGGTCGATGGGCAGCGCGAAGCGCGTGCGCAGGGCGTACAGCACCTGGGCGGCCAGCGCGCGCGTGTCGTTGCGAAAGGACAGGATCTTGCCAAACTCGTGGACAAAGGCGTCGCCGTCGTCGCGCACGGGGTACTCGAGGAAGGACTGCTGCATCTGGATGTGCACCGGGCGGTCGGCGCGCAGCTGGATGTGCTGGCCGGCGAGCCAGGCGTCAAAGTCGTGGCGCCACGCACGCGGGTGGCGGAGTCCCGTGCGCGGGTGGTCGGGCTCGAACTGGTCGCCCAGCAGCGGCAGCGGCGGTCCCTGGCGCTGGCTGGTGTAGTACGGCACGTCGTCGACGCGGTCGTAGAGGCGCATCTGGGGGCAGCCCGCCGTGAGATGCTTCTTGAAGGTGGCGCGCTCCAGCAGGTAGTCGAGCGGCAGCTCGGTGGCGGTCTCAATGTCCTTGAGGTCGTTCTTGTTGCGCACGGCCATGGATGGGACGACGAGCGCGCCGCCGCCGTGGATGGCGTAGCGGATGCACTTGAGCATCTGGTTGCGCAGCATGCCGATGCCGCCATGCTGGCCCTCGCAGGTGAAGACCAGCCCAGGCCGGAAGGGCGTCCGGGAGCAGACCTCTTGGATGGGCCCGTAGTCGATGGGCGCTGGGAACTCGACGGCCATGGCCTGCCGGACGAAAGCGGCCTCGCTGAGGGGATTGAGTGGTGATGTCGGCGAGACGGACCCCGAGAGGACAGCGAGGACGGCATCACGGAAGCCAAAGAGACGGAAACTCCAGGCGAAGAAGAAAGCAAGGGTCAGGGGAATGATGATCGCCAAGCGTTCTCGTACGTCCTTGGCAATCATTGTGGGGGAGGGCAGCTGTGGTGAGAGGAGGTGAAGACAATGGAGAGTGGGAGAATGAGAGAGAGGGAGAGTCGGCTAGGAGCCGGACAGTAGAGAGAAGAAAGGCGAGGACCAGCGCAAAGAGAGGAGCGAAATGTAAGTTCAGAGGAAGAGAAACAAAGAGTCAACGCAGAGCCGAGGTGAATGGGTGTGGTCATGAAGACAGACCTGGGCAAGAGGAAGAGGGAAGACGGAAGAAGGAAGAAAAGAAAACAACGGTGATGGGCAGCAAGTCAATTGCTGCTCCATGTCATGCTGGTCAAAGCGACAAGATTAGACGAAAGAACGGAAAGAGAGACGACAGCCGAGAAACACAAACATGATAAAAATTAAGCATTCTAGGAGAAAAGCGATCGAGAGCATCGAATGGAAGAGGCTGCGAATGGACCTGGAGACGAAAGGAAGGACGTGCCGTGGTCTTGGCGGCCGTGTTAGTGGACCTGGCGGGTCGCCCAAAGTCAATAGCCCCCGTTTCAGCATTGTTTCAATGGAGTAGGGACGTAACGCTCGCACGCCCATCTTTAAGCTTACGGTAACTGTGACAGAGGGTCCAATGTGTTGGAGCAAAACATAAACCACCATTTGACTGTGCACACGGTGCAATTGGCGAAAATGGGAAGGGGAGGAACGGAATCCTTTTCTTTTCTTTTCTTTTTCTTTTTTTTTTTTTTTTTTTTTTTTTTTTTTCGTTGTGCTCCCTGGGTTGCACTCGCCTCAGATCACGTCTACCTCTGCTTTGTCAATACCGCCGTGCTCTCACACTACTTGTTCCTCTTCGTCGTAGTGTATTCTATTTCCTCTCAATGGTTCTGCTTGCCGACATCGACGTCTCCATCCCGCTTCAGAACGGCACCATTGCGCGACCACCGCTTCGACGCCGTCTTTGCTGTCGTCGCTGTCGTCGCAGTGCGTGTCTGCGTCTGCGCCAGAACACGCGGCGACAGCGACACAGCCTTGCCGTTGGCGTCGACGGTGAACAGAAACTCGTCGAGCGCCACGCCGCCGTACACCAGCTGCGACACCACTTCCCAGGCGATGCACTTAGCCGAAAAGGGGCCGGCGTCGAGCGGTGCGGGCAGGACTTGGAACGTGGCGCGCCATCCAACCTCTGTCTCGTTTTTGTTGCTCTTGCAGCTGCTGTTCGCCGAGGCCCGCGTCAGGCCGCTCGGGTACAGGTTCATGACGACCTTTTGCGACAGCGACGCGTTGGTACCCTCGAGCTGCCCCAGCAGATCCAGCACAGAAAGCCCACCGTACATCCATTCCGTCACGGCCAGGCCGGGCTCGCTGCCGTCGGCGACGACCGTGAAGCTCGAATTGGTGGCCGTGTCAGCGTATTGGCCGGCGTAGTTGGCGGCGGCCTCGGCCCGCGCAGCAGCGCGGATCCGGGGAACCCAGGTGCTGGCCAGAATGTCCGACACGATGCGCACGGTGTTGGTGGTGTCGGTGCCGGCGCTCAGCACGTTGAAGCCCAGCCCCAGCTCCGGCAGCAGCGCGACCATGGACGAGTAGAGGCCCAGGTCGCCGGCCTTGGTGTACATCCAGCTGACGGGCGCGCCGGGGCTGTCGGGCGCGCGCATAATCTCCCAGGGCGCACCGACGGCGGCGTTGGGATCGGCGAGGAACGAGTGTGGCTTGAGCCAGCGCCGGGTCTGCACGGGCGACAGCTGCGCCGACCGGAGCATGGCCGTGCCCACTTTGCGCATGTCGTCCAGTGTGCTGTAAAACCCACCGGCCACGGTCTCGTCGCGGGCGTCGGCGTTCCACCAGCTGTACGTGGCGTTGTACGGGATCATGGCATGGCCGGTGACGTCCTCTGGCGGCACGGTGTAGTAGGTGCCGGTGAGGTTGAGCGGCTGCACGAGATGCTTGTCGAAGAGGTCCGGCATCGACGAGCCGGTCATGTTCTCGAGGGCGTATCCCAGAATCTGGAAGGCGGCGTTGGAATAGGCCGGCGACACGTACGACGCGAAGATGGGCCGCTGCTGGGGGAAGTCCTCGAAAAAGGCCGTGCGGTTGCACGGAATCATGAGCCGGTCGTCCCCGCACGTCGACTGGTTGAAGCCACCCGCGTTGTACAAGCCAGCCGAGCCAAGAAGCGCCTGGAGCTGGGGGCTGTAGGCGGCATCGCGGGCAATGCCGCCCAGTTGGCTGGCCAGAGATCCGACAGTAACAGACGACCAGTCGACGTGGTCCAGCGAGTCGGTCGTGTCGCCGTCAGCCGCCACCAAGGCCGCGAGCTCCGGAACATAGTCTGTAATAGGGTCGCTCCACGAGCGGTCACCGGCCGCAATCAAGAACACGTAGATGGTCCACAGCTTCGACACACTGCCCAGACGGAAGACCGTATCGGTGGCAATGTCGGTCACGCCCACGGTGTGTGCAGCCACCAGTCCGGGCGGGTTGTAGCTGAAGGTGAACAGCGGCTCGCCCGATGCCACTGAATAGACCTGGGCAGAAAAGGCTGTCGTGTTGGACTCATACTGGCCGTATGGGAGGAGCCCGTTGGATGCGGCGAGGAACTGCAGCTCGGTGCTGTTGATGGCGTCCTTGACGTAGCTGCTGCCCACGGTTTCCAGTTGGGACGGCACTGGCTGGCCGACGTTGAGCAGAGGACACGGCGTGCGGGTCAATGCAGCATAGGCTGACGGAGCTAGGGCAGCCAAGCTCGCGATTGAGGCGAGCGATAGCATGGCGAGAACGGAGATGAAGGAAGGCGTATACAAGAAAATGGACGGGAAGAACGTGGTGAAAAGGGGGTGATTTGCAAACAAAGCGAGGCTGTTCAGATGAGATGGGCAATCGAAACAATGGATGTGATTCTAGGAAGAAAAAACGCTCTTTATATGCAAGGCTGACGAGACCCCGACTCAAGAGAGGACAATAACGGACTGGATTTCACGTAATAAAGACAACAAAGGAGCACTATACACATCCTAGTTAAAGCCAATAAAATGGACAAGGAACAACACAAGCAAGCCAACGACTAGTGGTGGACAACATTGCGACGATCGCGGCCGTGTGATCCCATGATGTCAACACACAGCCCTGCCGGGCACCGGGCTGGCGTCTCCTTAATTTAGCAGCCACGGCCCCACAACGCGAGCGGGCCAACGGCAGTCGCGGTTTGCAATGCTCCTGAGGCTCAAGAGGATCTGAGGCAAATCCTCGCCAAAAAAGCTGTAGGTGGAAAGATTAGAAATGGGCCTGCAACGATGCAACATCGTCAGCTAAGGCCTTGGCAAAGGATTCAACTAAAGAGCTCTTCCATGTCTTTGCTGTTTGTCGTCTGTGGACAGTTTGTTCGTGGCTTGGGTGAGCTTCACACCTTCAAACTTGGCTTTCGCTTGAGTGAGACGGATGCATGGGGGCTGATGGGCGTGTGGCCCCATAATACGAGCCGACCAATTATAGTACACAGATGCATGAAAAGTGGACTTCCTCTTCTTCATCGTTGCCTTGCCGTCCCACGCTTATGTCCGAATCCCGCTTTGTTGACGTTTGCAAGGCCAGGCCTGAAAGTTTAATTGACTTCCTATCCGCTCACAAGAGGTATGTCGCAACAGTCAGAGAGACGCACATCCCCCCACCCCCTGTATTCGATCACGTTGAACTGCTTTCTATACACACAGCGGAGGTTATGGCGCCCCAAACCAAGACAGCACAAGAAAGTGGAGGTACTGAAACAGCCGGTACGCGCGTGGTCCATAGGCGGCTGGGCGCGCGGAAAGACAGAACGGGCTGCATCACCTGCAAGTGAGTGTCTGATGAGGTTGGGGTGTCCATTTCTTCCTTTGACACACCATGCGCCAGGCCTATGCGACTGACAGTCTAGGATCCGGCGGGTTAAATGTGGTGAAGAGAAGCCGGCGTGCAAGCGATGCACGTCGACGGGCCGAACGTGTGATGGCTATGCGCCAGCTACGACAATGACACCGGCGCCCAGGCAACACGTGCCACCGGTTCATCCCCTGCAGCGCACGCCAGAACCCTTGCTTTGTGCTCGTCCACGGCACTTGGTTGCTGGTGGCGCGCCGGTGGCCAACCAGCAGGAACATGCTGCCTTTCAGTTCTTTACGCACACGGGCGTGTCGTCGCTGGCCAGCTGCACCGACATTGACTTTTGGACCCGTCTCGTTCCACAGCTTTCCCACGCCGATGCAGCCATCTATCACGCGTCGGTGGCCGTCGGCGCGCTGCTGAAGGGGGCCCACGATGCCGTGGCGGGCCAGACTCAGGCTATGGCATTCCGCGCACAGCTCACAGCGTTTGCCATTGAGCGGCAGAACCGTGCCATCCAGAGCACGGTGCGCGGCCTGGTCGCACACCGCCGACGGCCGGCGGATGCCGACGTCATGACATTGGTTCTGCTCTTCTGCATCGAGGCACTCCAAGGCCGCGAGCACCAGGCCCTGACGCTGTGCCAACGCGGCATCCTGGCCCTGGCCACGGCGCACATGATGCACGCGATGCCCGCCGGCCTGGTTGCCCTGCTCGACCGCATCCAACTGCAGTGCCGCATGTTCAACGCGGGCAGCGCCGTCAACGAGTCGCCGCGGCTCAAGCAAGCCATGGCGCGGCTGCTGGCTAGCCCCCCACGGGCCCCGTTTGCGTCTCTGGACGCAGCACGCGACGAACAAGCCGTCCTCATTGCTGCCGTGCAGCACATGGTTGCCGCTCGCTGGGGCGGCCTGAGCGACGGGGCGGCGACGGATGCGGGAAAGAATGGCGTCCAGAGTTCGGCCCTTGATGCGGCTCTTCTCGGCTGGCGGGCCCGCTTTGACCGCTACTTGGCCTCGCCACATGCATCTGCCCGCACACCAGAACCGGGCGCGGAACGCGTGGCGTCGTTGCTTCGCCTGCGCTACTTAATCGCGCGCATCTGGATGGCCGACGGTCCCGGCCGCAGCGAAATGGCGTACGACGACCATGTGGAGGTCTTTGCGGGCATTGCGGCGGAAGCGGAGAGTTGTTTGGGCGTTGGCGGGCAGGCCGACCCAGCTGAGCAGACCCTCCCAATGCACGCAAAGCCCACGCCGTTTACGTTTGAGATGGGCCTCATTCCGCCACTCTATTGGGCGCTGCTCCGGTGCCGCCATCCACTGCTGCGCCGGCGCCTCCTCGTGCTCCTCCGACAGGCACCTGCCCAGGAAGGCCTCTGGAGCCGGGACATTATGGTCCAGGTGGCCGAGAAGGTCATGGCCTATGAGGAAGCTTCCCTGGGACTGGGGCCCGACGTAAGGGACGAAGCGCGAGATGCGCGAGATGTGCTGCTGCAACGACGGCCGCCCGAGGAGGCGCGCATCAAGGTTGTTCGCATCGGCCTACGCACAACTCTCGCCAACGGACGACAAGGCGACGCGGTCGAGTGCTTCGGGATGCCGTATGGGAGAGAAGGCGGCCTACACGTCGTGTTGGCGTTTTCTGTATTTTGTGATCCTGACCAGTGACCGACTCTGACAAACGCACTGAACAACAATATGCACCACCGCTGAAGAAATGCATATAGATCGTCCATTGCCTTCGCAGCATCCACGTCTGAAACCGAAGCCGCCGAAGACGCGACCGCGATCGATGCGCAGCCCGAATGCACCTCGTGTCCTTGTGCGTAATCTTCCATTTTCACTGTTCCACTTGTCCTGGGTAGCCGATCGATTCTTACAAGACCATCGAAATAAGCCGTCGTCCCGGGCGTCACTGCCGGTACGTTATGCAGGATCCAATCGGGATTCAATCGGAACCAAATCGGAATCGGAATCGGAATCGGAATCGGAATCCAGCAACCAAATGGGACTCGCTGCCTCATCGCCGTGTTCAACCAGAAAAGCTACTCCGCGTGCTAGCGTATTCTCCATTCCGAGCCTTCCTTGACGCCCATCAGGCTTTTTGGGATCCTCATTGGCGCTTTGGTTGGCCTTTATGGACCGGGAGGGTGCCGTGTTTCGATGCCGGCAGGTTTTCTGGGGATGTTGCAGACGAGGGTTTTGCGGGGGGCCACAATTCGGCAATGGAGAATGTGGGGAGCGTTGGTGTAGGACTAAAGCCAGTGTCACGGCGTACAGCATTGTGGTATGGTGATTGTATTCTGCGGGGCACATGCTACTAGCACTTCGATTCCAGCTTTGACAAATCGCTCCACTTGTATTCGACAACCTCTGGGAAGTACAACAGCAAAATACGTGCAAAGTTGGACAACGTCCCAAACAAAAACCACGGCCTTTTTCGCGGCCCCGGCACAGCACAGACGGGACTTGAAATCGGCAACAATCTGTACGCTCCGCTGCCTGTCTTGACTCCTTAAAATACTGTCTCCTCACCAACTACTCTGTTCGTCACTTTGCGCCTCCAACCTTACTCGACAGCCTCGCCGTCATTTCCTCCATCACACTTCACCCCCCCTCCCCCACCCCCATTATGACACTCGTCAACCAGCTGCTGTCGCCGTATGGCGCCGCCCTGTTGGCCGTGGCCGTGCTGGCCTACTACCTCGTGCCCTACTTCACCACTTACGGCGCCCTGCGCAAGCTGCCCGCGCCCTTCCCGGCCCAGTTCTCCGACCTGTGGCTGCTGTCGACTGCGCGCCGCGGCCGTCGGTACCAGCTTGTCGACGCGGCGCACGAGAAACTGGGCCCCGTCGTGCGCATTGCGCCCAACCACGTCAGCATCAACGACGACCAGGCCATCCAGGTCATCTACGGCCACGGCAACGGCTACCTCAAGTCGTCCTTCTACGACGCCTTTGTCAGCATCCGCCGCGGCCTGTTTAACACGCGCGACCGCGCCGAGCACACCCGCAAGCGCAAGGTCGTCTCGCACACCTTCTCGGCCAAGTCGGTGCTGCAGTTCGAGCCCCACGTCCACGAGAACCTACGCCTCTTTGTCCAGCAGTGGGACCGCCTCATCCAGACGTCCGGCCGCGGCGACAAGACGGCCCGCCTGGACTGCCTGACCTGGTTCAACTTTCTGGCATTTGACGTCATCGGCGACCTGGCCTTTGGCGCGCCCTTTGGCATGCTCGCGTCCGGCGCCGACCTCGCCGAGATCCGCGGCCGCCCCGACGAGCCGCCCACCTATGCGCCCGCCATCCAGATCCTCAACCGCCGCGGCGAGGTGTCCGCGACGCTCGGCTGCCTGCCCGCGCTCAAGCCGTTTGCCAGGTACCTGCCCGACCCCTTTTTCCGCCGCGGCCTGGCCGCCGTCGAGAGCCTGGCCGGCATTGCCGTCGCCCGCGTCAAGGCGCGCCTCGACAACCCGCCATCCATTGACCGCAAGGACCTGCTCGAGCACCTCATGCACGGCAAGGACGGCCACGGCAACCTGCTCGGCCGCGAGGAGCTGACCGCCGAGGCCCTGACCCAGCTGATTGCCGGCAGCGACACCACGTCCAACTCGTCCTGCGCCCTGCTGTTCCACGTCGTCCGCACCCCGGGCGTGCTCGCCAAGCTGGCGGCCGAGATCGACGCCGCCGTGCCCGACGGCGTCGACGTCCCCACCTACGACATGGTCAAGGACCTGCCCTACCTGCAGGCCGTCCTCGACGAGACCCTGCGCCACCATTCCACGTCCGGCATCGGCCTGCCGCGCCAGATCCCCCACGGCGCCGCCGGCCTGCACCTCCACGGCCACTACTTCCCGCCCGGCACCGTCCTGAGCGTGCCCACCTACTCGGTGCACCACGACAAGGCCGTCTGGGGCCCCGACGCCGACGCGTTCCGCCCCGAGCGCTGGGCGTCCGTCACGCCCCGCCAGAAGAACGCCTTCATCCCCTTTAGCTACGGCCCGCGCTCGTGCGTCGGCCGCAACGTCGCTGAGATGGAGATGAAGCTCATCGTGGCCACCTGGGTGCGCCGCTACCGCGTCGCGCTGCTCCAGGACCGCATGGAGACGCGCGAGGGCTTCCTGCGCAAGCCCGTCGACCTCTGGATTAGCATTGCCCGGAGATAGTGGGCGGAGAGCATGGCAACACGACTCGCCATAGGAGGTTCTGCATTAACACGTATCATGTACATTTATGAATATCGCCATCTTATTGTTCTACTGTATCTCTTTCTATGTTGACAAAAAGCAACAAAATTGATAGAACGACGGGATGTTACAAGGACTTGAGACTGCAGAGCGCCAGTTGATGGAAAACGGCCGTGAACCAATGCATTGCCATATCCTATGTAGAAATGAAGCAGACAGTCGTGTTGAACCAGGCGGCGTCTGCCAGTTGACATTGCGGGGTCATTTGGTGGAGTCTCAGGTTGGAGAAGGCCTCACATTAGCGGAACATGGAAGACAGGCCCGCTCTTTCGACTTGGCGAGACTCAGCGACAGCAAAGACAGCCACAACGGCGACCGCCATGGACTTGCTTCTCGTCCCACCCGATGCTACTCTGCCCCGACAACGAGCACGGTACGTGGGCACAGAGCAGTGGGATGGCGGCGCTTTCTTCACGTTTGCGAGGCGCCAAGGCCGCATGCGAACCATTCCGGCGCGGCTCCGACAGTATACAACGCCCACGTCTGCGTCCACCAGCGATGTCGACCTGCGTGCTGAGGATGAGTTTACCGAGCCGGTCTGGCAGACACCACAGGCCGAGCAGGAGGCCTTCTTGCAGACGTGGCTCTTCTTTGGTCTCCTGGCGGAGTTCTTTGGCCTCAACGAAGACGGCCGCGGAGAACGTCATGTCGACGCGGACACCGCACAAACGGAGATTGCGGCCCTCTACAAGGATTACGTCCAAGACGCCACCGACGAGAGCGGCACAACGTCAAAGTACCTCACAGGTGCGCCGATGGTGCTGGCCAAGGACGCGCCGCTTCGGATCGTTGCCCGGCTGCGACTTGCCGGCCCCAACATCGAGCAGCGTGTCCAGCATCTCCACCGGTGCCTGGCCTTTAGCTGCTCTCTGCTCCACGGCGCCATCCACACGGCGTTTGACCCGGCCCTCAAGACGTCCATTGCTGCCCTGGGCGAGCTTTTGTCGACCGGCTTTGCCACAGCCTGCGCTCTGCAACGAATTCCCAGTGCCGGCGTGAGCTTTGGCTTTGCCTGGGCCGATCGCTACCTGGAACCGCACAGCACGCTAGAACAGCACATGCTCGCTCGTGGATGGTGCATCAGCGACGTCGAAAAGATCCGCTCGACCCACCAGGGCCTGGGCACGCGGCACTACCTGAGCCATATGCGCACGCGCGGGCCTGCGCGCGACCACAGCTCTTGCTCCAAAGATGGCTGTGTCGCCTTTCAAATTGACGCGTCTACCTACCGGCCGTCCCACGCACAGAGTGAATGTGCCTGCCGACTGCAGTTTGTTGATGCCGCGGCCGTGTTGCATGTCTTGCAGGAGACGGCCGTGTATCCCGTCTTGCAAATACAAATACACCCAGGTGCGGACGGCGAAAGTGCGGCGGCGACTGTGGTGGAGCCGTACGCGGAAGGCGTGCCATATGTTGCCATATCACATGTATGTTCAGATGGAGGCTCGACCACCTTGTCTTATTGTTGCACCGGCTGATCGAGAGTCTCGCGCAGGTTTGGGCCCATGGCATGGGCAACCCAACCGCAAATGCTCTCCCGGCATGTCAGATTGCAAAACTAGCAAAGCTTGTGTCACAACTGCAGACGGCAACGTCTTCCGCGAACGAGGCTGTGCCAGGCGATGCATCTGGGCCCAACTACCGTGTCTGGATCGACACCCTGCTTTGTCCCATACAGCCAGACGGAAAGAAGCTCGCGCTGCAGCACATCCCCAATGTCTACCGCAACGCCACACACGTCCTTGTCCTCGATGCGTCGCTCATGCAATATTCTGCGGACGACCTGTTGCCGGAGGAGATCCTGCTTCGTATATTCAGCTCGTCCGCCTGGATGCGGCGTTTGTGGACTCTGCAGGGTGAGCTGTGACCGTCCCACCCCTGTGCTTTGTGATGCTGTCGGTGGCACGTACGTTTGTCTGACTTTGTACAGAGGGCGCCCTGGCCCAGTCTTTGTACTTCCAGTTCGCCGACCGAGCCGTTGCCCTAGCAGACGCGCTGGCGAAACTGTACGCAAAGGGCCTGGCGGACGCCCGGTACATGCGGATTTGGCAAGACATGTCCACCGAGCACGTGCACCTCCGCGGCTGGTTCCGGTCCATCGACGACCAAGAAAGCTCCGCGACGCTGAGCCTCGCCAACCTACAGCGGGCCCTCCACTTCCGCACCGTGTCCGATCCAGCCGACGAGCCCCTGTGCATCGTGACATTGCTGTCCCTCGACCAGACGTACGTCATGGCCGCATCCCATGTGCAGGATCGCATGACCCGTGTTTGGGCACTCGTCGCTGAGAAACTCGGTGGCGCGGTACCTGCGCGCGTACTGTTCTCGTCGGACGAGACACTCGACATACCTGGTTGGCGGTGGGCGCCTCGGAGTCTACTGGGAGCCAGCCATGCCGCCAATGGACACGTCATGGACGTCCATCACCGCATTATGCGGTTCCGCGACTGGCAGTCGGACGGTCCCGCATCTGACAATACGGCGAGCACTTCTGGCACCGGCACACCGACACCATGGGGTCTCCGTGTTCAAATGGGAGGTTACCTGCTAAAATCGATTCCTTTGCTGCCGTACTTGCCTCTTCACCCCTGGGAACGTGTGGCAGGCTCCCGCGAGGACTTTATATACGTGAAGCACGTAGCGTCGGGTCGGTGGCTCCGTCTTATGGACGTGTACCGCATGGAGATGGTCCGGACATGGTCGGCAGAAGAGCGGCGCCTGTACGACGTCAAGGCCGACAACCGACTGTGTCGCCTCATCGACAACGGTCGACAAGCACTGTTGTGTGATGTACGCTTGCCAGAGGGACATGCGCATCCCACTCTCATGGTTCAATTGGAACATGGATGGGACCAGCAGAGCGGGACGCGCGCCGACAAAGAAAAGTATGGGACGCGACGCACCCTACGAGCACGGCGCGAACGCATGGTCATCCTCGAGTGGGCGAGCCTTGCCCATGCTGTCGTTGCAGACGGTCTTGAAGGGCTTGCCCTGCAAGTTGCTAACAGCGACGCTACAGCGCAATTTCTAGACGCGATGGCCAACGCCACAAACTGGGACCAAGGTCGACGGGCCTTGGAACCAGTACAAGACGTCATGAAGACGGTTGTGGCAGCAAAGTGGACGTCAGACCCGGCCTTTGTGGATGCTGTGCGGGACACGCGCGGGCCCAATATGGAAAGCGTGCTCTGGGCAGAGATTCCGATGCGCTTTTCCCACAGGATTGTCTGTGAAGACGTCTCCGCGTCGCAGGTCTGGTTGATTGATTAAGAGACTGCAATGTGTATGCTTAAACCTATACAGACTGAGCCTGAATGGCAACTATGTACATGTGCACTCCGGTGCTGCCACTGGTCTTGTTCCGAAACGCTCCGTGCTTCGAGCAACATGGCAAGCGTCATTGTCTCGCCCTTCAAGCAGTCGCGGCGGCGGCGGCGGCACAGCCACTGGTCGTCACGCAGCTGCAGACCGTGGACACGGCGCTGAGAACCTGCAGGCCCGTAGCGAGGCCGCAGTCCGCCACGACACAGCCAAGTGCGGCATTCTGAATGGCAGCCGACTGCGCGCATTGGCACGCGTAATTGCCGTCGGTGCAGCCGGCATTGGTCACGGCGGCCGACAGAATGCAGCCAGACGCACACGACGGGACCGCAGCAATGGCTGCCGTGCAGGGGCTGCAAGGCGGCGGCGTCACCTGGGCCTGGGCCACGGCGAGGAGAGCAGTGACGAACGAGAGCGTGTAGAGCATTGTGCCGGCTGGACTGGTGATGTTTTTTTGCCTGGTGTTCTGTGGGTGCAGTGTCAGTACAGTTACAGTAGTTGGTATATAATAAAGACCAAGTGTTTGAGCCTGCCTTTTGATTTGGAGTGTTGGAGTGTTGAGACTGTTAAGGATTGTCTATCGTTTGCTTTTCTGTGTCGACGAGACGTTGAGGCCATATTTATATACTCTTTTTCTGTTATACCAGCCGAAAAACCTCTCTGACTTCCCTGCAAATCATGACCCGGCTTTGGGGGCCAAGCACAGGCGCTACACAGCCTGGCACAGGCGCTAAGCATGCCTGCACAGGCGTGCACAGGTGTGCACGCCTGTGCACCGTCTGCGCCACAGCAAGTATGTGCACGGTTATAAGTATATAGCTCTAAGCATACGGCCTCATCTATTAACGAGGGACCCAAAACGTGGAAACGCTCTTTCTTCAGAGGAGGAGGCCGTAAACAAGTCCTAGCAAGTGTTGTAAAGTCCTTCTAAGTGTTACGATTCTGGCCCCACGAGGCCCAGAAGGAGACCCGTGGCTGACTGTGTGGCTGAAGGAAAAGCGCCATTTTGGGTGGCGCTTCCACACGGGATAAAATACTACGAGCAAGAGAAGGAGCTATGGAATGACTAAGCAAAGAAACTTCATACGGGAATGAAGTTCACGAATGAAGCCGTATGAAGCAGGAAGCAACTTCATACCAGAATGAAGCTTAGATATGAAGCCATATGAAGTTGCCTAGATATATAAGACTGAGGCTTCCTCCCAGTGATTAGACAGAAGACTCAGTCGTTACCGATTGTCTGAAATATAAACCTACATGAACTTATATTCCTGTGCCCTCATTGCATACAATCCCCATACCCACCACCTACGTTAAGTGCTGACTATTGTTCAGCAGTTACACCTTCCCATTGTTCTTATCAGAACAAGACCCCTCCCCTAGACTGATCACCTAGCAGAGACTCTCTCCCTTGGGAAGTGCCTTTGTAACAAGGGTACGCCGCCTAGGTCGAGAGTACGCCATAGACTTTATTAGGTGAAAATGGTAAAAAACACCCTATAATTATAGAAATTATATAATTATGCCGTAGAATTTTATCATACTAGTTATATAATAAATATAACTAATAACTTATGAGCGGGATTTCGCGTCTCCCGTGTCACACCTTGTTACGACAGGGACGGCTCATCGGACTGGCGGCTCGGTATAGAACGGCTTAAGAGGGAAAGCAGATTAGAGAGAGTTTCACAATGTTAATGCAAACCCTTAGATGTGTCTGCGCTGTAATGTTGTTAAGATGTAATGGAGTAAAGGAGTAGTATGAGGAGTCGAACATTTATTAAATGAAGAGAGGAAAGGTGAAGGCGAAGTAAGGGCCCGTCGACTTGTCGGCGAAGGATGTTCTGTACTGTGCTATTTTTCCTGTAATATATATGGCTCTTTATACCTTGAATAGAAGGAGAAATACTCTCCCTGAAGAACAGCCAATACCAATACGCTGACCCGATATAGAGGATATTATAGGTCGCCAGTCCGATGGTAGCCAAAGCACCTTCTGGTTATTTTTTATAACCCAAGCCCCATCCACGCTAACACCGTACTGTCTACCGGGGGGTGAAAAGATAGTAGACGCAACCGGACGTCTACAATCCACGACTATCCGCGTACACTCTCCAGAGGCCGCGTCCCAGAGCCTGATAGTCTCGTCGTGTGAGCCCGAGGCGAGTTGTGTCCCGTCCGGTGAAAAGATAACTGACGTGACCGAATGGCTGTGGCCCTCTAACATCTGCGTGCACTCACCCGACGCCGTGTCCCAGAGCCTGATAGTCTCGTCGTGTGAGCCCGAGGCAAGTTGTGTCCCGTCCGGTGAAAAGATAACTGACTTGACCGAATCGTAGTGGCCCTCGAGCGTTTGTATACACTCTCCCGACGCCGTGTCCCAGAGCCTGATAGTCTTGTCGTTTGAGCCCGATGCGAGTTGTGTCCCGTCCGGTGAAAAGATAACTGACTTGACCGAATGGCTGTGGCCCTCTAACGTCTGCGTGCACTCTCCTGACGCCGTGTCCCAGAGCCTGATAGTCTTGTCGTGTGAACCCGAGGCGAGTTGTGTCCCATCCGGCGAAAAGACAACTGACCTAACTACATCGTTGTGGCCTTTTAACGTATACGTACACTCTCCCGACGCCGTGTCCCAGAGCCTGGCAGTGGCATCGTATGAGCCCGATGCTAGTTGTGTCCCATTCGGCGAAAAGATAACTGACGTAACTTCACCATTGTGGCCCTTCAACGGCTGTGTATATTCCCCCGACGTTATGTCCCAAAGTTTAACAGTATTATCGTAGGAGCCCGATATAAATTGTGTCCCGTCCGGCGAAAAGACAACTAACGTAACCCAACCGCTGTGGCCCTCGAACGTCTGTGTGCACTCTCCGGACGTCGTATCCCAGAGCCTGACAGTAGTATCGTTTGAGCCCGAGGCGAGTTGTATCCCGTCCGGTGAAAAGATAATTGACTGGACCGTATTATAGTGGCCCTTTAACGTCTGTGTACACTCTCCCGATGTCGTATCCCAGAGCTTGACAGTAGTATCGTGTGAACCCGAGGCGAGTTGTGTCCCGTTCGGCGAGAAGATAACTAATAGAACTGAATCGCTGTGGCCCTTTAATATCTGTGTACACTCTCCCGACGCCGTGTCCCAGAGCCTAGCAGTGTTATCGTAGGAGCCCGATGCAAATTGTGTCCCATCCGGCGAAAAGACAACTGACGTAACCCAACCGTTGTGGCCCTCGAGCGTCTGTATACAGTCTCCCGATGTCGTACCCCAGAGCCTAACAGTGGTATCGTATGAGCCCGAGGCGAGTTGTGTCCCATCCGGCGAAAAGATAACTGATAGAATCGAACCGTTGTGGCCCTCGAGCGTCTGTATACAGTCTCCCGATGTCGTACCCCAGAGCCTAATAGTCTTGTCACTTGAGCTCGAGGCGAGTTGTATCCCGTCCGGCGAAAAGATAACTGACGTGACCGAATGGCTGTGGCCCTCGAGCGTTTGTATACACTCACCCGACGCCGTGTCCCAGAGCCTGATAGTCTTGTCGTTTGAGCTCGAGGCGAGTTGTGTGCCGTCCGGCGAAAAGACAACTGACGTAACCTTATCGTTGTGGCCCTCGAGCGTTTGAAGGCATGCGCTCCAGTCTACGCTCAGAGTAGGCACGATGTGAGCTCCGATAAGATTTTCTACTCTAAATAGATCTCGGACTTTGCTTTGCTCTGGGCTGAATAAGAGCGCCGACGCATATGTTTGAAGTGGGGCAATGTCGATAATATACCTATAAGACAAAATAAATCGTCGTATATCGTAAAGAAGGCCACTTAATACTTGTCCCTTTTTAAGTACCTATACTAATATTAATATAAGTCATAAAGTGTCGAGAGTATAAACACGTACCAGGTGTCCTAGCTTTCTTATCGCGATGACCCCGTCCGAGATGCTTTCAAGGAGACTAAGCGCCTCGAGCCAGTATAGAAACTTCTTTTGTAAGAATCTATGCACCTGTCCACCATCCTGTAGATCGACATCGGTCCCGTCCGTCTTCTCTAAATGGTCCACCCAAAAGAGACAAGCATAGCGAATCGGAGCCAGCGGGTCGCAATCGGGCCGCACGACCTCGTTTATAAAACAGCCCGGGTTATTAAGGCCGTATATATCTCGCTTTAAGCTGCGTGACAGGGCTGTGAGCGAACGTGACGCGATAGTAGCGTGCCGGTCTGGGATGCCGGATGGAAAGATGTAGTGTGCCGCTTCGTTAATAAGATAGTCTTTTGCCGATTGGTGTATAAAATATAAGACTCCCTCGCGAACCGTCAGGAAAGAGCCACAGAGTTGGACGATCTCGTGTATATCTTCTATGCTGCAGCCTTCCAGTGATGCACAAAGAACGTGTAATTCCGTTAAAGCGATAGGCCGGTACACGGTCGAGGCGATGGCGAGAATGTCTTTATAGATGTTTCTGTCGTCAACGTCGTCAGAGTTATTAATAACCGCGATCATACGGCTATAAAGTGACGAAAGACCTCTAGGAAAAGACTTTACTATCTTGAGCGCCTTCCGTCTCTGAACCTTTAGGTCGGCAAGCACTTGACACACCAAGGCAACCCAGAGAAAAGTGCCGTCGGCATTGGCAGTCAAGTGTTGCGAGATAGCGTCTTCTGTCTTATTATCGTACTTCTTTTCTCGTGCTAGCTGCTCCACTCTGTGACGGATGTAAACTGCCACGGCATCAGAGATAGCGCGCTGGTTCAGCTCCAGGTGTAGTTGGGCGTTTTGCTCTACGCCGGTAAACTTGCGCTCGATGTCTGGCCAGTTTCGGCTCGAGACGACCCACTTGGCGCTGGAGGGCTTGCAGATTAACTGAAGCAACTCCGGCAGCCCTAAGGTACATTCATCGAGGGCATCGACAAGCAGAATTGCATTTACTGCCTGTTCGTCGGCTAGCATATCTGTGAGGATCTTGCATAAAGCTTGCCAAGCATTGATTTCTTCAAACAGCCGTTTCCCCGCGTCGTCGTACTTCTTGCGGACATGGGAGATGAGCGCGGGCCGTTGCAGGATGAGCATATAGATGAGTCCGCGCAGCACGGCTGTGGCATGGTTGAGCTGGTCATTCGTGGCCTGACAGAAGAAATAAGAAAGGCACGTGCTGGGCTCGAGTTCGTCGATGATGCCGCATAGGAGCATCGTCTTACCCTTGCCAGGGTCGCCCCGAATCCAAAGAACACGACCCTGGGGCCCGCTGCGCCACTGCCGGAAGCTGTTGTTCTCTAGGATCCAGCGATAGGCGTCTCGGAGGAGGCCGCCCTTTGTGTCTTGGATCCGTGTCTTGTCGTCGCGCGGGTCTAGTAGGCGCAGGTCTTTTAAACAGTCCTTATCGCGTGGGTGTATAGGGGAAAACACTAATAAAGCTAGAGTCAGTTAAATTCATTATATTTTCACCCTACTTTTAGTATCTATAAAAGCCTGACAATATAACTTATAGAAGCGTAACCGGGTCTCCACTATCAGGAACTCAAACTAGTGGTCCTTACCAAAATGCTGAGTTTGCGCATTGTACATCGCTGCACTTTCAGAATTGTAGTAGTTGCTCTGTGTGCCGCTACCAGTATTAGTATTGATTGATCCCGCACCCGAGTGCGTAAACTGGGCCTGTCCCTGCTCATCCGAAGCATTCTTCAACTCTTTAATCGCTTCTGCAAGGCCCTTCAGCGTGTCCCCGTCTTGGAAGATCTGGTGTTTCGCTAGAAGATCCAGGTTGTTGACAACCTTCTCCACGAGCGTTTTCACATCGTTGCTCTTGACTTTGATTGCCAAGGCGCTCTTATACCACTCTGTCCTAGAAGCGTTATTCGTTGGCAGAGTCTTATCGAAGAGCTCCTTCAGACTGGCAGCACTGTCCTTGCATTGCTTTAGAACAGGCATCGCAGTCTCCAGCGCCTGCTCGCCGACATTGCCTTGTCTGATGTTGTGCTCAGCGAGGACAAGAGTGTGGCACACCAGGGGAATTTGGTCAGCGGCCGTGCGGAACTTATTAGGAAGTCCCTTAGCGTCGCCGTACGCATCATAAACCGTGTAGGCCGCTTCACAGATCCCAGTGATCGCCGAGATTAAACCCAGCACGGTGGCCGCCTCGACGAAGCCCGTCATGTTGATGTGGTTCTTTGTCTTTGCTTTTGTGGAGAGAGACTTTTTGAGGTAGGCTGAAGATAGATGCAGACGGAAGATAAATGCCGGCTTATTTCATGGTCCGTGATTGTTTAGGGAAGAGGTAGGAAGAGGTACCGTTGTAACAAAGACTGTGATCTGCGACAGTTGTGTAAAGTGCTTTTTTGTTGGTCTGTAGCGGAGTCTTGCTTGAGGCTATCGCGAAACCAGTTTCGAGCTACGGGTGGTACTACAGGTGGGATTACTTAAATGAGGGTATTTCAGCTAAAAGCTGGTGAGTCGAGGGGAGTGGGGGCGAAAACGCGGGCCTGGGATAGCCGGGTCAAGGGACTGTCTCCCCGCTGTGGCTGGAATTGGGTGGTTGCGCCACACAGCTTTAGCCCCCACGGGCATCAACAACAGGCCAGGACGACAACACTTGACCCCTCAACGGGAACGGAGCAATATTAGTGCGGCTAGAGGACAGAGGCGGTGCACATGTGGCTAAGGAACGGCCCGTCTTAGGACGCAGGACAACGCGTATAACGTGTAGGAAGCAAGGAGAAGTAAACACGCAAGGAGGATCAAGACAGAGGACGAGCGGCGAAATTGTATCATATAAGCAAAAGTACATAAGCAGAGTACAGACGAGCCCTTTAGGCTTAGTGCCTCCGGGCGGGATAAACTTTAATCAATGCCCCTATTTTAAGTAAATAGACCGTTCACGTATATACACAGCATCATCTATTTACTTGTGCTGTCGTCCTTCTTTTTTATGCAATAAAAGATTCAATCGTCGTAACCGACATGCAAAAGGCCGTGGTGAGTCAACTGCCGCCATAGGGTAACCAAAGCCGGCTGCTCCGGCCATGCCTGTCGTGACTCTTTCCGCGTGTCGCATTCCTGTGGTCTCTCTTCTCACCATGCCCTGGCCTTTCAACGCCTGCTCTCAGAGGGGACATACTGTCTGGCTTCACGTCCTAGATCGTGCACGGGTGGTCGGTCCCGTCTCCCGTAACAGGCTTCGTCTCAAAGACAAATCCGTCAGCTCCATCAAGCAGAGCTATCTGTATGTCGGCACACAGATGCGCAGGGCAGTGCTACACTCTAGTATCGCCACCCGTTAGGAATCCTCGGACCGATGTCTCGTTTCGACTCCTTGCCGGAACAATCGACTTTTGAAAGTGTGATGTCGCTTTATTTATACCTAGTCAAGTTATGAAATAGATTAAAGTTAGTACTATAGCTTAAAATGTAGCCTTGCAGCCACAGTGTCCCCCATCGATCAACGATGGCCTTAGGGCAGGCAGTGTGTACGTTCAGCCGCTGCTTATGTTACAAACCGATGACGCTCGTCGCCATCCCTAAAAGAACATAGTTCAGAACACGGCTTCGCATCTGTACGAGAAGGCACGTGAGAAAACAGCTTATTTAACTAGGGGGTGCGAAAACTGTGACCGGTCTCTACTGCAGGCCCTACACAGGGCAACAAAACACGGTTCCGCCACAAAATCAACATATACAGTCGATACATCCGTATTATGCGCTGGAACAGTTTTCACTCTGCTATTAATCTAATCTACGACAGACCACAACCTCTGCCTACGATGCTCTTTCGAATGACTTCTGTAAGCTCCTTGAGCCACGGGCCTCTTTTATTATCTACAAATGCCTTGATGGAGCCACTGTGATTGAAAATGGCCGGTATTTCGTCACGAAAACCTCGCTCGAGAGGGCCCGTACCAAGTACGGGAGCTCACCCATCGTTGAACTTAATATGACTCTGGAAATGGTGAACGAGTTTATTACATGTGCGCACTTGATGGTGGTGTTGGAAATGATTAGCCCCAACAGTGTGAATATTACCTATAGTAACAATAAGCCAGCTACCTACTCGTACGAAACACTGCTAGCTATAAAAGCTGCCGATGGCCTCTCTCTCATGCTCTCCTTTGATTCTACCAAGGATCGATTGGCAGGCTGCGGCCCGGCTCTACAGCGACTCTCTGACCAGATCACGGAGATTTGTCGAACGGGGCCCATTTTCCCTTATGAGTATGAAGCAACGAGACCAAAAAAGTGTAGATATAATGAAGTCACACACGGCGCGCTTGCGGCTCCATCTTGCCCCGTGTTCCCTCTTTACATTGCCGCGCTTCTTACCTTTTCCATCTTTCCGTAGCCTGTAGCCAGTCTTTTCGTCCATACACCTAATAACAGTACATTCCATAGTTGAATACCAAGCTCTTATGAGAAGTACGTGCGGCAACACGAAGTGGAGTATGCTACGTGTATAAGGTGGTTCGCCCGAGAGGCGGTCGTCAACAGTAGAATAGAGGGAACTAAACAGCGTGGTACTAACATGGCTGGTATATAAATGGCTGGTATACAAACATGGCTAGTATATAAAAATGGCTGGCATAGACATGGCTAGTAAACAAACATGGCTAGTATGCAAACATGACTTGCACACAAAGATGGCTGGCACAAATACATACAGTGAGGCGGGCCAAGTGCTCATCCACCACGAGTCAGCCACATAAGTGAAAGACGCCGACTCGCAGACGCCCGAAACTTCAAAGAGGCGCGTAAGCCACAGGTGCCCGACAATGGACCACTAAAAGGCGCAAAACCAAAGGTGCCTAAAATTAGACCCTGCCAAATTCTGGGTAACCTACATAGGGAACTTAACTGGCCCTCTCTGGTACTACGTGAAAAGGGGTCAAGAGAAGGACCCAGGGTGCCAAGGAGGCGCGCAAGAGGTACAAGCTCTGTGCAGACTGAAAGAGATACGAGTAAGTCACAAGGGATTCAAAGTGGACCTGCCTTACATCAGTAAGCGGATGTTACAGACACGTTAATCGACCCCACTAAAACTGTATTTTCACCTCTTATCTAATAAAAAGATGGTCGCCTTGAAAGTTTCTCTGTAGCTGTGCCGGCCCGCGATAACATAGAGGCAAGGGAGCACAGAGAGCACAGGGAGCACAGGGAGCACAGGGAACACAGGGAAGCACATCCGCTAAGCAGGTTGGAGCGGGGACGGCACAGGTGCACGTCCAAAGAAGGAAATTCCTAGTGAGGGTTTTCGGGTGGTATATTGGGCTGTTATGCGACGCTCGTTGACCAATCTCTTTCAAAACTGGTCAATGGTCAATACATCTCACCATCGCGTCCGCTTCTCGGCAATGACCACACTTTCCATGTGAAAGGGGACTTGCTGCCCGTTGATTGGCAATCACCGAATTGTGATACGACTCGCAGTTCATGACTCGACTGCATCGGGTCTGGGGAATAAAAATGGGGAATACGAATGGGGTAATGCAACCTGGGGTAATGCAACTGCTGCTGTTACAATATGACGAGGGGTTTATTCTGCCCTTACGGGACGTCACCGAGTATGGTTATTGCATTCTATAGTCTTGTTTATTATTTTCTCTACTATGAGCGGCGACACATACTTGCCCACAAGCCACTTATTAGATACTGCGTTGTCATGCATTTCGTCACATCATGGAGGGCTCTTGCAGCAGTGTTTCAACCACAGAGAAACATGTGAAATCATATGACAATTGGTGGCCAAGAAGGAAACCACCTCGGTGACGCCAAACGGGAAACGATAGCGGTACGTGAGAGGGGAAGGTAGAGAGGGGGAATAATTAAGACAGAACGTGCTCGGTGTTCGTGAGACAACTTGGGTCACATCGCGAGGCTCCGTGCCATCGTAGGACCTTGAAAAGCTACATGTGACGGTACTTCATACCCTCCGTGGATGGCACCTCCTGGTGGGTGGCCTACGTCGCATTGTGTGACTGTGCGCACTCCACTGTCCGCTCGAAAGTGCTCTACAGGCGTTTGCCTGGTTTGTGCTTCTCGTTGTATGTCGCCTGGATTTGCCGTTCAGAACTCCTTTCTATAAACAAAACTCTGGGAAACACGGAAACATTCGGCAAAACACGGTCACATACAATGAACACAATGAGCTAGAGTGTCTGTTAACGAGAGCGCATTACCTGGAGTACAACACCGGAGATGCTCATTGTCTGTGCAGATATACATCGAAGCATTCCGAGCTTCAAGTATAATACCACGCCGGCGATATAGCTATGTTCGGCTAGCGCCGGTAGAACGCCGATGTTTGTTCGCGGGGCTCTGCCCCGTCGCATTGGGCTCGAACCGGCAGATGTTGCTCGACCAATCTGAACAATCATTAATGCGTCGTTCTATGTGGTTGACTGACCATCGCCTTGGTAATAATGACTGGGCAGTCGGAAGAGCAAACAAAGAAATAAGCCGTTTTCGTCGCCGTCTCGACATCCGTCCTCCGCTCTAACACGCTTTCTCGCCAGCAATCCTGCACGTCACATCCCTCACTATAACCACGGGAAGCACCAGTAAACGCGGACACGGTTCCCGACATGTTGCTGGTCGCATTCTCTTGTCGTGGGTGCGTGAAAGAAAACCCAAATAATTTTTCTCGTTGTTCTCATCTCGGGTTCAGGAGTTCCCTATCTCGTATTTAAATGTCGTTGATAGACAGTCATCACATGGAAACGACAACGCAACAGGGAAATACTTAAAGTACATAGTCTGGCTAAGAGGTTAATACGAATGTCGCCGCTTTAGGTTTATTGGTTTCACAATGAGATGTTCACTACAGCCAGGGATATCCTTCACGGCCTAGAACAACACATGGAAACAGTACGCCGACAACGGTTGGCAAGCGGTACATGTACATGCCTTATTTTAATTAAGTGTAAACATAAAGATGTTGAAATGGAAAGTTGACATTCGTTAGGACAGCATGCTGAAATGAGGTTTCGGCGGCAGACAAAGTGGCAGTCATGGAAAGGCAACGCGTGTTTCGCCGACCTATGAGCGCAGGAGAATGAAAAGGGTACATCTCATGTTCCAGAAACACGTCATATACACCTGGCAAACAGGCGACCGTCATCTTGTAGGTAATAGTAGTTGTCACTTAGCGTTTACTAAGAATAATTATACGGTTAACAGGTCTACGCACCTGCTCGTAATGAGACAGAACACGTGTTGCTAAAGCAGATTATATCCATGCTTATTAAAATAAAAAATGAAGCTGTGGTTGCGTGGTGTGATGCGTGCCGGGGAAGAAAAGAAAATGAAAATGAACACGAAAAACGCCAGAAACACCATGTACAGAATCAAACTCGTCCCCCCAAGTCTGCTCTCAGATACAAGTCCCGGCCGTCGCCAATTTCGTCTCGGGCCGTCACTGCGTTCCGTCCTCTTCCACAAACGCTCCTGGCATTGTACAGGGCCGGGGAACGTTCGGTTCAGGTTGTTTGACGGGAAACGCGTGTATTGTTTTGTCATTGCCGCGATTTGGCGGTGCGGCGGCGTGCTTGGGCTGCCGCGGCGGCCTCGCCAGCGGATACGGCCACGGCGAGGCAGCTCCTGGCGTTCGGACACGACGCAGGGTAGCACGGGTACGGAATGCAAAATAGTCCCGGTTCGGAGCGGCGCCGGTAGCATTCGTGGCGGCTGTTGCAGCTGTGGTGGTCGTGGTGGTCGTGGCAGGGATCCCACCGGCCGCCGTTGCCCGAAGACGAGGCGGCCGGCCACGCGTGGCCGGACGGGCGCGGTAGAACGGGTCTGGTGTCTGTGGAGTTCTTGTCGCCGTGGCGACGGGGGTTGGTAGTGCATTTCTCGCTGGTGGTGGTTTGACGGGCGTTGTTGGGACGGTCACGGTGTCGACGAGCGGGGCAATTGGGCCAATCTGACGCGGGTTGGTGCTGAGCCCGTCGCCGTTGAAGCACTTGACGAGCATCTGGGCTGCCGTTGCCCTCTTGTCGGGATCCCGCCGGCCCATGGCGCTGATGGGCGAGATGTGCGGGTTCGTGGCCGCGATATGAAGAACCGTCTTCCGGATACTCTCCTGCCTTGGCCGACGCCCATCCACAATGCCCCGAAAGCCATCGACATCCAACACCCACAGAAGGGTCACAAACAATGACCAGATGTCCACTCGGGGCGTCTGCGGCTCTTCGTAAATGATTTCTGGCGCAGTGAAGTCCGGTGTGCCCACATGGGTCACAGCGACACGTGCTGAGTTGCAGAAGCCGAGATCGCCAAGGCAGAAATGGTATTTCCCGTCCGGTGTAGGATCATAGAGAATGTTCTCTGGTTTCAGGTCCCGATGGATCAGTCCCTTCACGGCGAGATAGTCGAGAGCCTTCAACATGTGGTGCAGCGTTGTGGTGGCCAGTTTGTCAACAGACGATCCAGGACTTTGTGTGACTAGACTGTGAAGGGTACCCGTTTTTAGCGCCATGAAGATATGAGCTACCGGTTGGTCCGAGTCTTGAAACCCCAGGAACTCAACGATGTGTTCCTTGAGAATAAAAAAGAGAGAAAATCAGCCTTTGTACAGCGGAGAACAGTGAGTGGGTCTGCAGAAAGACACTTACATGACTTATCGAAGAGAGCGCCTGGATTTCTCGCTTTAGATACAACCACTCCCGGGGGTTTTGAAGTCTCCCCGCCTGCTTGATGTCTTTGACAGCCAGCAGTTGCCCCGTGTCGACATTGACCGCCTTGCTAACTTCACCAAATGAACCAGAGCCGAGCTTTTCGCCAATCGTCTTGAAGCGAATTGTATCCGGCGAAGGACCGCCAGGCGTGTGGATTCGGGTCAGCATACCTGTGGGCAGGGCGGTGTCACGGAGCAAGTCCAGTGTCCGGGCAAGCCGCGGATTCGGCTGTAGCATGGCCGATTTTCGTTGCTGAAGCGCCGCAGTATCGTCGGGCCACACGATGGTAAATTGGTACTTATCACTCCGTATGCCGCCGATGCCAAAGGTCGTATTTATGTCTGGCATTACAACAACCTTGCGAGGACGTCCGAATTCAAACGGAAAGGCGTCGTTGCCCACCGTCTGGGTGGTCTGGCTGTTGGATCTGTCGTACAACATGACGATGCCGGTGTCGGCATCGAGCTCGAACGAGCAATGCACTCTCGAGATGTTCTCGTCTGGGATGTAAATATCACCATCGCGGCCGATGGTGGCTAAAACGGTGGGATTCCCGGATTTGGACGCAACGTGCCCGATTCCAAAGACACGCGGCTCCCACAGAAGATGCTTATTTGAATCGTTCCCGGCCACCTCATAAGCAGCCCTATTCAGCGGGTTCAAAAAGAACAAGGCCAGTGATTGAGGCATGACTGCTGTTGTGCACTTGGCAAATGAGGAAATGAAGTTAGGAAGAGAGAACAGAAAATGTCAGGAAGCTGGCTTCAGGAAATAAAAGAGGACGATGCCGACGACGAAACGACGAAAGAGCTTTGCGGTCTCATATTTCTGGACCATTCTGCCATTCCTGGCCAGCATCCCCTTCTCTCCCCCCCCCAAAATAAAGGCTGCCAAAGAAGCCGTGACAGCCAATCGTTTGAGGATATTGGGAGTCATGTCAAATAACAAAGACTCCAGCGCGTGCGGTGGGTTGTATGAAACAGTGAAGCCGCCGGGGCTGATAATGCACGGTGACAGTGTTTCTAGAGTGGAAGTTGGAGCAGGTCCGGCCAATAGACGTGGAACTAATGCCTAAATATATGCGGGATTCAGCGGCTACAGATGCACACAGCTATTAATAAACAGAAATACCCTGGTCACGACGCGTCAAGCGGCCTCCCTGCTAGGAAAAAATATGGGTGTGCACTGTTCGTGACCAAGAAATCATTATGAAAAAGGCGTTTAAGTTGTTGACTATAGTAGTGAGCAAACTATAAGGTACTTGGTGTCTTCGAAAAGACAAGACGAAAAGCGCCCTCTCTAAGCTTCAAAACGGATAGCCCCGTAACACGCGCGGCTGGGCCCAGGAGTTCCCGAGACACGCTAGGCTGTTACCGAACACGTGTGCTCGCCGCTCCTTTATTTCTTTACCAGCGGATCTCAGCTGTCGCTGTGCGCATTCCCTTCGTTCCCAGATACCGCCCACCGCCCGCATACGTCCTCCGTTTTCTCACTTCCTCCTCCCCTCTCTCGGTCGATGTCTCGACAATATTGCATACGTCGCCTCACAATACGCGACGAAAGTCGCAAAGAAATCCACCGCGGCCAACTCGCTCAATATGCTGGGCCTTCACAGAGCCGACGCGGCACTTCGTGCGCTCATCAACGACCCGGACCGCCTCGACAGCGAACGCGACGCCCGCTTCGACCAGTCGCCGCCGCCCTACCAGGAGCGCGAATCGCTCCCGTCGACACTTCCCCCTGACTCGCCTCCCGAGGAGGACGAACAGCACGAACGACTCAGTGACTGGTTTATGCGCATTTTGAGGGGGTGGGGGGCGTCGATGCCCACCAACCAGTTTCGGCATGAGGTCCAAGCAGAACGCAGAAAACTTATGGAGCCAGGAGACGATACGCACATCCACTGGAACACGGCGAATGTGGCCCGGGAAACAGTAAAGGCGCGGTGGCAGGCCTGGGGCATATGGGAGCCTCGCTGGGAGGTCGAACCGCACGGTCATTGGCGACACCAAACGCCGCTTTCGCCCGAGCCGCTCACCGATCTAGACACGGACGACGAAGACCACGAAGACGTCTACTACAGAGAAGACGCGAGGAGCAACCTGTTTGGCATCAAGAAGATGCCATCGCGGGTGCGCACCGGGTACGAACAGGAGGAGGCGGAATTGCGGCAGAGGGCGCGTATGGCCGAGCGACGCTACGAGCACGACCGCACCAGGCCCTTGCACGTGTTCTTCTGCCATGTCGCGTACGAGGGCGAACGACTTTTCGACAGCGAGCAACAGCCAGAGCAAGAGCCACCAGAGCAAGAGCAAGAGCAAGCCGGGCGACCGGACGACACCCGCGTGGCCGTCGACATCCACACAGCCGCCTACCAAAGGGTCAAAGCCCAGTGGTCGGAGCGTGGCATCTGGAACGACCAATGGGGCGTCCTGCCCGGCATGACATGGAAACACGAGGCGTCGCTACAGTCGGTCGTCTCCGACGAAATGGGCGACGCCAACATGGCTCAGCTGTCGCGCGTCTTGTTCGACAGCATGATGGAATGCGAGCCAAATCGCCCGCCGCCCCAGACCAGCCGAGGACGCCGACGTCGGCGACGTCGGCGGGTCGTCGTGGAGGAGAAAGAGGTGGTAGAGCAAAAGCCGCTGGTCTTTATTCCCGATGAACGGTTTCCGAACATCTTTGGTCCCCGTTTTGCTGCACCTCCTCCCGCAGTGCAAGCCACTGAGGACACAGAGGACCCAGAGGACGCCGATGACGCCGATGACGCCGATGACGAGATCGGCGAGCCAATGACAGCAGCGGGCAAGCGGACAAGCCGGATAGCCGGCCGGCAGGCCAGGACCCAGGCCAGCAGACGGGCCAACGGGCAGATGGCCGAGGTGCCAACTGCTGATGAGCAGACAGCCGACGACGTCGCTGCGGGCCCCGCAGATACTGGCCCACGAGCAACAGCGCTGCGGCGGCGGAGCAGTCGTATTAGGGAAAAGGGGCCAGCGGCAGCAGCTGTGATGACTGACATTCCCGGCACACGCAAGCGGAAACGGGATGTGGCAGATTCGGTTCCGCCAGGAGAAACAGCGACCAAGAAGGTAGCGGCAGGTGGCAAAAAGGAGCAAAAGGGAAACAAGGGAAACAAAGGAAAGAAGGGAAGGAAGGGCCGAAAGGGGGGCAAGTAAGATAAAGGGCGGCTCTTTTCACACTCTTGCTTTCTTTGTTTTTTTTCTTCATATTCGCATTCATAGCCAACATTTTTTTGCAGCAGGAATAAAATCAACGACATTGAACCAAAGGTTTCGACTGGCTATTTGATGACGCCCTCACTTGTACTCCGTACGGGGGATTCGACAGGGCTTCCCTGGTTAATTTAGCCAGGCCCGACTAGCGTGTATAGGCGCGGCCCGCGCCTGGCCGCCGCCAGCCGCCAGGGCCTTTGCCAACTGTCAGGTAGTCGCAGACCCTCTCACTTGGCATTCGCCAGGAGTACCACAGTACTACGCAATCTCTTATTTGGCCACCAGCCTCCACGCCCCTTATTTCTAAGTGCCTTCTCCGTTAATTCACCAGGGAATCAACGGTGTTTCTTCAGCTAATAATAGAAGCCCATCCCTCTCGAGAGGCGGAGGGTTAGATTTTACACAACCTACAACCTACGTTTTGTCTGTGTTGATTCCTGGTTGTCTCTCTCTTGAGTAACGCATTATCTCTAGGCCTCCTGACAACTTGTGCTTCACCTGCAAATAACTCTAACAAATAAAAGCGAGCAGAGCATATACTTCTTTTCCTTATCTACTCATTTCTCCATGACACAAGGGCTAGGTGGTAGGACCGTCATTTTCGTCGTGCATTTGATTTTGTCTTCGGGGTAGTCACCCCAGAACTAAGCTATCAGTACAACAGAGCATTTCTTTGTAAGCGAGGAGGACGCAATACGTTACCTGTGCCACATGTTGTCGGATGCTATGAGCGTTGCGCCCGGGCTGGATTTGTCCAACGAGTCCTGGCTTGTCGGACTCTGTTCGTCTCGGGACAATCATGGGACGGCCAACAACGCATTCGAGGGTAAGTAGAGCGAATCCAAGCGCCTCTTTGGCGCCGACCGGGATTCCGATCTCGGAGATGAGTGCAATCCGTGTATTTGGCAGCCGTTCACGCAGATAGTTGACAATGTTGGGGTTGTACGACCCGCCGCCGCCCATGTAAATCTCGTCGACACCGCCTTCCGGGCCCCAACGCTCGTAGGCGTCGGCCAGTGCCTGGGCGGTAATGCGGGTAATGGTTGCGACGCAGTCGTCGGGGGTGGCGCCGGCTGTACACTGTCAGATCCGTTTCACGAATACATGAAAAAAAGAGACCCAAACTCAAAACAATAGACTGTAAGTCAACAACATCAGGAACAGGACCTACTCTTCATCATCTCATCACATATGTCCTCGGCCATGCGGTCACCAAATGTCTCGCGGCCGGTGGTCTTGGGAATGTCGTGCACAAAGTAGGGCCCTTGCAAGACGCGGTCGACAATCGCCTGGTCGACGCGGCCGCGCGCACCCATTGCGCCGTCCCGGTCGTATTCCTGCGCGCCCTTGGTAAAGTAGCGTACAGCGGCGTCGATAAAGACGTTTCCAGGGCCCGTATCGAAATCGTAGCAGCCCTCAACGTCGCCGCGCGGCAGCACCGAAAAGTTGGCGATGCCGCCAATGTTTTGCACGGCGCGGTTCAGTGTCGGATGGCCGCCCAGCAGGAGCGAGTCCAGCGCAGCAAACAGGGGGCAGCCCTGCCGGCCCAGCGCCATGTCGGAAACGCGGAAGTTGCCGAGCGTGGTGACACCCGTCTTGGCGGCCACCACAGCCGGCTCGCCCATGTCCAGGTGCGCACGGATGGCGTCGGCAACGCCCTCGGCGGCGGCCAGCTCCGGCAAAGGCAGATGCCAGATGGTCTGGCCCTGTCCGCCAATGAGGTCGACGTCGCTCGCGAGACTGAAGCCTTGGTCCTTTGCAAATCGCGCCGCGGCGTCGGCAATCACGTCGCCGAGCTGCACGTTCACGACGGCCAGCTCGGCAGGTGTCGTCTTGTTCTCCCGGATCAGCCGCAGCACGCGCTGCTTGACGGCTGGCGGCATGTCGTACTCGCCATAGTGCAGCAGCTGCATCTGGAGGGGCGCTTCCGGCCCGGCCTGCAAGAAATGCACGTGAACGAGGTCGACGCCGTCCATGGACGTGCCCATGTTATGGCCAATGACTTTCAGGGAGCTGACAAGAGAGCGTCAGCGGTCAGCTATCTCGGTGGGGGGCAATGAGAGTGGACGAAAGGAGCCGAGGAAACGTGCGAACGTACAGAGGACCTCCCCAGCGGTTGTCAGAAGTAGAACCCATCGTGGAGAATGTAGGCGGCTGTTGTATCAGGTTTGGGGAGGCTGCTTTTGCAATGCTCGGTTTTACTGCTTTCGCAGCAGTTGTTCTCGAATATGACTTTCCTAGCAATGGCCGGTAACCCTTGGTGTTGTGCGTTATCCCCCCTTTTGTTTTGGCTATGAAAAAGTAGAGGCCATCATTTTATACTTGTTGCCACTGTAACAAAAAGGAATATAATCTTTGAAGCTCCCGATGCTAAAACGGTCAACATTTACTAAATCTACCAACGGGGCAAACTGCCTTCCCGGGTGGCCTTCTCGTGTCGTAGAGCGATCGTGGCGGTCTAGTTCTTCAACAAAGAACGTACTCCGCATTCCGTACTTCCCCACCGAGTTCCCTTACTGTTCTAAACCAACAATCTTCAATGGGACAAGCTGCCTTCCTCAAACAAGAGAACTGCTACGAATAGGTCCCACGCTTAAGTTTGAAACTAGTTCCAGATTCGGAGCAGACTGCCTTCCTGGCTGGGCTTGCAAACCCCGATGACCCGGCAGCCCGGTTTCTGAACTAGACCCCGACGTCTCCACTTGGAGCAAGGATGGGCAGCGCTGGTATGCCAACCTGTAGATGTATTTTATACATCTTTGTGGAGATGGTGCGGAAACAGCAACCCGAAAGTCGATGGCAAACTGGACATGGCAGTTATTCCCGAAGCAGGGAAGTCAGACCCGAGTAGGGGGCAGAGCCCAGGACGACGTATTGCCTACGTATGGAAGTTGTTCGTCTACAATTCCCCTGCCACTTTGTTGATACATTTCAACCCCAGAGAAGAAAAACGCGGAGTAGAAAAATGCGGAGTGAACATTGGCAGCAAGTTTGACAGGAGAGAAGACAAAGAAGAAATCAATAGCCTCCCCTTCCAATCGTCCACGCGCATCCCCTGTCGTTTCTTTTTTGGAGCATCATTTGCCAAGTCGCGTGCAAGGAAAACACTGGTCTCACTACGCGCTGGCCGGATGGGTGGCATTCAGATCGTCTATATAAGATCGCCAACCCGGTCGTCAGACATACTTTGATTGCTGCAATTCCAGTGGCTGCGACCTCACTCTTTGCAACATTGCCATCCACTACACTTGCCACCATGCTGCCTCTGACACCGTACACTACGACCATGGGTCTCAGCGGCCTGAAGCTCAACCTGGCGGTAGCTTTCATTGCCACATGCGCCTTTTGGCTGTTTGGATACGACATGAGCGTCATGGTGAGACCGCATCCTGTCTTTTACCCGCACGACGAACAGACATACAGACATACTGACCCGCATCGGTCCATCTCCCAGGGTGGCGTCATCACCGAAGAGCCATTTACCTCCGTCTTCCCTGAAATGAACGTGCCGCTGACCCAGGGCATCGTGATTGCTGCGTTTGAGCTGGGTGCGCTCGTGGGCGCCCTGGCCTGCCTGGACGTCGGCGACCGTCTGGGACGCCGGGCCACGGTGTGGTTTGGTATGCTCTTCATGCTCGTCGGCGGCACCCTCCAGACGTCGGCGTGGCATGTGGCGCAGATGGTGACCGGCCGCGTCATCAGCGGCATCGGCCTCGGTCTGCAGGTGGCCACCGTGCCGTCGTGGCAGGCAGAGTGCGCCAAGCCGCACAGCCGGGGCCGCTGGGTCATGATCGAGGGCGGTCTGCAGACGTTTGGCGTCGCGTGTGGACAGCTGATTGGGTGGGGCTTCTACTATGTGCGTAGACAGGCCCAGTGGCGCATTCCCGTCGGCATCCAGCTTGTCCCGGCTCTCATTGTCTTTGTATTTATCAACTTCCTCCCCGAGTCGCCGCGGTGGCTCATCAAGCACGGCAAACTGGACGAGGTGCGTTATTGCTCTGTGACACCCGACAACCTGCCATCCTACGACCTGCTCACCTAGCTGACTAGCTGACTCTTTCTTCTTCTCCCCCCCGCATAGGCAACGTACAACCTTGCAAAGCTGCGCGGCCTGCGCGAGGACGATCCGGCGGTGCAGGACGAGCGCGCACACATTGTCGCCTCCTTCGAGGCACAGGCGAAGCTGGCCCCCTTTGCGTACCGTGAGCTGTGGCAAAACGGCCCGTCCAGGACGCTGTACCGCGTGGCCATTGGCGTCTTTATCCAGTCGGCGCAGCAGCTGAGTGGCGTCAACTTGGTGTCGACGTATGCCAACAAGATCCTGCAGGAGTCCTTTGACCTCGACGCCGGCCTCGCCCACATGATTTCGGCCATGGGCGGCTTGGAATACGCGCTGTGCTCCCTGCTGTCCGTCCTGCTGATCGAGGGCCTCGGCCGCCGCCGCGCCTTTCTGTTCACCGCCACGGGCATGGCCGTCTGCTTCTGCGTCATTGCCGGCCTGCAGAGCACGGCGGTGCGGGCCAACCAGCTGGCCGCGGCCGGCTTGCTCTTCCTCTTTAACACCTTCTTTGGACTGGCCTGGGTCGGCGGCCCGTTCTTGTACAGCGCCGAGATTGCGCCCCTGCGCTGCCGTGCCCAGGCCAACGCTCTGGCCAGCGCCGGCAACTGGCTGTTTTGCTTCATGGTCGTCATGATTATTCCGCCGGCCTTTGCCAAAATTGGCTGGAAGACGGTAAGCCCGCTGTACCTGCCCGCTCTACCCGCCCGTTGTACCTTGGACAGTTCTTTTTTCGTTTCGGTTGCACTAACAACCTCGTTCTTTACACAGTACATTATCTTTGCCATCCTCAACGCCCTGTTCGTCCCCATCATCTATTTCTTCCTCGTCGAAACCAAGAAGAGGAGCTTGGAAGAACTTGTAAGTCACTTTGCGTATGGCGAATCATCATGGGGCCAAATTGTGTTTTGCCAAGTTACTGACGAACAGGATGTTGTCTTTGCTGCGGGTGGCAACCCCGTCAAGAAGGAGAAAGCATTGCCCCATAACATTCCCATCGAGGAAGCGTGCCAAATCTTTGGCCTGGTGAACGGAGTCGATGTGACCGAGGTGTCCCCTGAGGACAAGGCGTCGGTTTAAGAGAGGCTGAGGTTTGGGGTGTAGGTTACACAACATCCAACTAGTTCCTAAAAAGCGGTTGAACGACAGGAGCATTTTAAATGTTGCACAATTGGACAGTACTGCGATCAATTGACCTATGAGCTGGTGAATGCCAGGGCTGTTTGAAATTAGATCCCAGGCGACTGCTGCTACGCTGATTTACGTATCTCTCTAGTTGGAATATATACGGGAGATGAAAAGATGTGCATTAGAGGAGCTTAAGGGGACTGGACAACTGAGGTTTTTTTCCTTCCGGGGCCGTTGTAAATTGTACGTTCAACATTGGCAGTCGCACGTGAGACTATACGCGCCGATTAATAACGCAAACACGACCAAAGTGGCATATTTGTCACCATTCACTTTTAATTAAGCTCTGCTTTTTCCTTTGTCTGTTTCGGCGTTGGTATTAACTTTTTTAAGGTGGTCACTACTTTCAGAGCTTGATGGCAGGCTAAACCAGTTTGGCATACGTCCCTTTATTCTGCTAGCCTTGTTTTTCCCCAGAACTCGTTTCTTCTTATTCTTTTGCCAAACTTCACTTAGGACGACCAACTTGTTTTCCTAACAACCTTGTACGTTGCCACCACCACACCATGTCATCCTTCCCAACTGCCATATCAAAGTATATCCGTGGGCCTAGCTCACGGGCCAAACGAGGTGGGTTTCTTTCTTTCTTTTTTTGCTTGTGCTTTGTCTTTCACCTTCTTTCGTTTCCCAACTGACCGCCAAAGCTTGTAACCAATGCCGTGACAGCCATGTGCGCTGCGATGGCAGCCAGCCCTGCGCCTTCTGCAGGCAACGGAACACCCCGTGCTCATTTCGGACGGAGCCACTGTTCACTGCCAACGAGTGGAACCCTGAGAGCCTTATGCTGCCACCCCTGTCGCCGTCACAACACACCCTGCGGGCTGCGATGTCAGGCTGTAAGTGGATATTGCCGGATCATGATGGATCAAGAAACGTCGGTGTCGCCCCGATACTTTGCTGACACAGACACCGTAGTTGACTGGGTCGACGAGACGGACAGTGTTGCCGACCTCTACAAACGTGTAGATGTCGATGCCGATGCGGATGCGAACCAAAACAACCTCTCTTCGAAACTGTCGTTGAAACTAACCGCTAAACTTCCATCCAAAATGCCATCGCCTACGCACCACCCACACACCACAGCCGGCCTGCCGTCGAGCATGCCTCTGCCGCGGCCCATCACCGACCCTACAGACGCGTTTTACATGTCGCGCTACGCCGAGTTCATTGGCCCTCGCTTTGACCTCTTTGACGATGGCGCTCGGTATTTTTCCATCGAGGTACCTCTAATGGCTCTCCACAACCGTCTGTTGCGTCTCGCCTGCCTCGCGGCGGCCGCCGTCCAGTTGTCGCTGGAGACCGGCCGGGGCAAGCACAATGTGCTTGCCTACTACGACGAGGCCCTGCGTCTGCTCTCTGCTCACCTCGATTGTCCGAGCTACGACCCGGCCGTCTTTGCGAGCTGTCTGCTCATCGCCCACTGTGAAATGGTGGAGAGCAAGACAGGCGACTGGCAGCTCCATCTGCGCGGCACCGGTGACCTCGTCGCCCTGCAAAAGTGGCACGGCCGCAGCGGTGGCTTGGCCGAGGCGGTACGTGATTCCTCCCCATCCCCATCCCCATCCCCATTGCAGCCGGGAACGTCCTGTTTCTGCCATACTCTTCTCAATAACACTGACGCCCTTGCACATCCACGGATCGACTTTACCTCCAGTGCTTCTGGATATATTGTCGCATGATGATCTTAGCATCTCTCTCGTCCGCTCGCCCCACCCTCATCCCTCCGACAGAATGGCTCCCTGGCGGCGTCTTCGACGACCCGCAGCGCTGGACGCTGCACGCCTGGCAGAAAAAAGTTGTCTTCCTTTTGGGCAGCGTCCACCACTTCTGGTTCCGCAGCCGCCACGGCCAGACCAGTGCGCCGCTGGAGTCGACGATGCGCCGCGCCTGGTCGGACCTCGGCGACCAGCTGCGCCGCCACGAGCTAGCGGCTCCGCCCGCCTGCACTCCTATCAGCGCCGTGCCCGCCACCGTGGACTGCCCGTTTGACCTAGTCCGCTACATCGCGGGCCCCATTTCCGCTGCCTGGCAGATGCTGCATACCGCGCACCTGCTCCATGCTCTCGCGGAGCCCCCCGGCACCGGTACGGGTCCCGATACCGATACCAATCCCCGGAGCCGACGGGCTCTTTTGGCGTCACCACGTGTCGCCAACACGGCCCTCGCCCTGGCGCGCCAGGTTGTGAGCAATTCACTCGCCAACCGCAGTCTTGTGGCGTGGGCCAACGCGGTCCAGCTGCTTGGCGTCGCCGGCGCCTGTCTTGTCAGCGACGCCGAGCGAGACGCGTGCACCCTGGTCCTCGAGCAGATGGAGACGCTGACGGGCTGGAACACCCGCACCACCGTCCAGCACCTTCAGCGCGCTTGGCTCGCCGGTGGAACAGACCTGGGCACGTTACTGTACAATGTATGGGCAAATGAAGGTGTAGGGACCGAAGGTACATGATGAAGAATGAAGAAATGCGGTATCGGACGTCAATGTTCGTTGTAGTTGCATTGTTGTGGGCAGATAAACAGCACTTCATTGATTCGTACGTCGTTCCAAATGCAATTGCAAATCTAGTATACTAATACAGTGGTATGGTCCGGTTGCAGATGTGCCCGTGGTAGATGAGCCGGTGCAAAAAAAAGCCCTACGCCGGGTCCCGTCCCCGACTGGCCGCAATTGTTTCCTTTTTCTTTGTCTCAACAACGCGACAAATGGTCATACATCCTTGCCACGCACGAGGTTTCGTTCACTGCCTTCACGGCTCGTCTTCCCATCCCCGTCGTCGAGAATCTCAAACGTGTGCTGTACGTAGATGTCGCGGTCGTTGCTGCCCGACGGGTTGCGGCCGGTGCCGGACGCCGTGGCTTTGCGGTTGAAGGAATTCATGCCAAACGCATCGCCACGCTGGCTGTTGGGGCCATAGCCGGTGCCGCGGCTTCTGTTGCCGCTGTTGCCAGAGGATCCGAGCAGCTTGGGTGCGATCCGGGACACGAATGGCTTGAGGGCGGGCGCAGACGCGCAGATGATGGCGACATTGATCTCGATGTTCTGTCTTGTTAGCGACTCCGGACGACGGTCAACGACAAAATGCAGGTGGGCGTGGACAACTTACGCTCCACATGGCGATATCGACACCGGCAACTGCGAGGAAGGACTGTTAGCAACGGCAAGGAAATAATTTATGCGTGATACAGTAATCGTGGTCCACTTACATGTTGTGTCTGGAGAGACCGAGATGGACAAGAGAGAGCGGAGACGAATAATGGATGTGATGCAAACACTAGGAGGGAAGCAGGATTAGCAGGTTGCCAGCACGCGATGACATAAAATGAATGTCTGGTGTGCAACGTACACTGTGCCAAAGGCGAAGATGACCATGAGAATGACCTTCTGGCGCGTGGGAATCTGAAGGCCCTTGATCAAGGGCATGGGGAGAAGAATAATGGCAATGTCGGTCGCAATGTTGATCGAGGCGTTGGAGAACCAGAAGGCGAGCTTGTTGAGGCAGTGGCCTTCACCCACGCCCCAGAAGTACTGGACGGGGACGCACATAAAGACCGAGCCGAAAAAGGCCCAGCAGCCGTAGATGCCCAGGAAGATGAGGAAAAAGAAGCAGATCCGCTGGACAATGGCCACAGCGAACACATGCTTGTACTGGAAGATGATGGACAGCTTGCTGAAAATCAACGACAGATTGTAGACGGGAATCGTCGCCCAGAGGCACTGCGAGGCCGCCGGCGTCAGTACTTTGTCCGGGTGCGGTCGGCGAGTTGGCGACATCGGGACACGGGCCTACCTGGAAGAACTTTTCGAGGTGCTCCTCGGGAACGTCGCCGATGTGCTGGCCAAGGCCGTACTTGACCTCTGAAGGGATGTCAGCACAACACCAAGCAGAATGGGTCGTATGAACAACATGCAGTGCACTTACGAAGCATCTCGACGGTAAGAAAGCCAATGGAAGCAGCCTGTCAATGGGGCCTGTCAGCAACACAGCAAAATGCTGATTGTGGGAAAGATCACCACATGTCATGGGTATGTTCGTGATCCTGATCGTGGGGCACCGATGCTACGATGTCGATGCAACGATGTCGACGCAACGATGTCGACGCAACAAAGAGCCAACGAACGAAGCATTGTCCATCTGGCGAGGACCCGGGAACATCGAGGGCGGTTGGAACGCAATCGAACGGAAAGGGACGCAAAACGCACCAAGGAAACAACAATCAAGTAGTCCTCAACGCTCACAAGCCGGACGATGTGGCTCCGCGTGTACAGGCGAAGAAGGACCACGAGAAAGCTCAGAGCCGCGAAGAAGTTGCTCGTAATCACGACATGCTGGACAACTTGGGGGCCGAACATGTTGCCTGGATTGGGGGGGATCGGTCTTTGCGTGCTGTTTGGCCCCGGATCTGTGCAACGCTGCTGTTCGAGATGTGATCTTTGACGAGACGGGAGAGTTCAGAAAGAGTGACGATCGAGGACGGACTCGGAGACGAAAGGCGAAGGCGGTGGTCGGCTCTAATACTCCTGATTCGAGAGGCAGCGAGCTAGCTGGTACGGAACCCGTTCCAACCTTCTGGATCTGGAAGTCACACTTGGTTGCAGTCTCCGTCGATACCACGATTTGAGCAGAACCAAAAGTTTCGACGACCTGGAATCTGCGTTTCTTCATGTTAAATTGTGTGCCTTTTCTTGCACCTGCAGTACTAGATACCACCCAAGACAAGGAGGGGCGGAAACTTGAACATTGGAGCCGATGGGCCCCTGTCAAAATCAATGTGTACGAAGTACTTTGTCAGATGCATTTCGTACTCTGCATGTTGCAATACGGTTTCCAGGCCAGGCCCAACAATCAAACTGGCCCGGTCACGAAAAAGGGGGGTGGGGGCGGACCTATCCTCCCATCCCCTGATTTTTTTGACTTTCTGGGCGCTGTGTCAGTGTATTGTAAGATAGCATGCAAGTGACTGATCCAGTACAATGTACAATTCTTGTGTACATATGCGGCAGGGGTACTTTTGTACATACATCGTACATGTACGGACAAAAGGCTTTACAAAATACTCCATGTGGGCGACAACCGATTGGCAAAGCGAGGCAGCTTACGTCGATACGACAATCATTTCTCAAGAAGGATGTAGGAGCGGGGGCCATTTATGGGTCTTCACCAGGATGCATTCAGGGGCCATCCCCAACTTGGTATCTTGCCAACTACTACACTACGGAGGACACCCAGACACGTACATGTGCCACCGCACGACATCCATGTTTGGATGCTCCCACCCTTGACAAAAAGAGTCCAAGACTATGGGAGGGATTTAGACTGATAACGAGTGGGTACAGTGCAAGGACTACCCTTGCCTCCAGCTGCTACGTTCGCCCAGGGGGGATAAAATCGGAAACAAAAGAAAACTTAAGGCTATGAAGAGGGTCATAGAAAAGGCGATGTAGGGGCAAGTTCCAGAAGTCCAGAAGGGAGTGACATTGGCCAGGCGACATTTTCGATTTAAAATCTGACTGCGATATCCACGCAAGGCTATGACTGTTTTGGGACGCCGTGCGACCAGTTCCTTGGCCTGTAAGAGATTTGCGATATTTTTCTTCCCGTGAGCCGTCTTCAAAACAGGACAATTCTTTCCTGGGACGCCTCCATGGACACGTCGATCTTGGGCGTTGTTTTGATTTCCGTTTCCTTTTCCCATCTTCGCCAGATCAGTTAACGATCTTCCAATCCGTTCAGCCGTCTTTATTTTATTTTATTTTATTTCTTGCGGACGAGGTAACAATTGCAAATATGCAGTTGCTACTTAATCCTTCCCTACCCCTGAAAGTTGGCCAATGAGCCGAATCGCTACAATACTGGCTTGCCTGCACGAATCCGGAGTGAAAATATCCTCGTGGGGTTGTATGTGATACTTTGCAGAACCTCTGGAGGCCAGCTGAATGCACCTTTCGTTGCCACAACTGCAATTAGACTCGCCAAGTTCCCGACAAAACGACAAGGCGATACAGATACCCGTTTTGTCGTCCGCTGCGTGGCTTGCAGCGATTGCTGTCTTACAATCGGGAATTATGAGTTTTCCACGCTGAGCTGCGAATGCGCCAACTCGCATTGCTCAACGGCAAAACACCAAAACGCAACAGACCGGAGCAGCACCTGAACTTACCCGGTCTCGCACAGCGCTAGTGCATTGTTCAGTGGACTAGTTCTGTTTTAAGAATGGAGGACGCTGCAGACACCCCACGCCCCCATTTCAGCTCTGTTGAGCTCACTAGCCAGACCAACCCAGACCATCAGCCAAAGCGAGCACGTACTTTCGGAGCTGTCTTCCGCGAGCGAACAAAGTATGGTACTGGCACATCCTACGCTGTTAGAGTCCAGCGGCCATGCGAGTCCTTGCAACAGTGTGGCAGGGACAGGGACAGAAACCAACAGCCTGGTGGCCGGAGTGATTATCTGGTCGGCCGAGACACAATTGGCAAGGCCCTCGGAGGGCCAAGGACAAAAGGCCTAGTACATGGAGCAGGGGTAACAGGATCAAGATCACCCCTGTAAACTACTTAACTTTGGGAATTTTCGCATAAACCTAGCAGGCGAATCCACCCTGGTCCACCTTTTTCGCCGCAGTGGATGCGCTGTGGATGCTGCCGTCCACTAAAATCCGCACACTAGGAGACCAGGTCTGCGCTAATGCTGCGCGCTTTGACTAAAGCCACGGTCGAGGCTAGTCGCAGACAACAGTGTAAAGGGGCTGCAACGTTCCGCCATCTTTTGTTGCTGTTTTTGCAAGGGGACAGAGATGCATGTACCCTACGAATCTCCTGGCGTACGAAGTAGACCTTGGGATATTGTCACTGCACCGTTTCGCCTTCCCCTTGTTTTACTTTACGCGGCCCTTCATTTATCTCTCCTTTTTATCTAGATATCTCTTTTTCCATCTGCCTGCCGGCGGCAGCCGCCGGAGCGAATCCAATAGTACATCAAGGAGCCATTGAATATTCACGAAGAAAGCCGTACAAGTCACCAAATACAACGACAACAACGGCAGCAACGGCGGGGTTCCGTCGTTTATATCGAGTAATAAAAAGGGGTATACCATGTTTTGGCTAGCTTGGTTGGAATACTTGGTACAACATACAAATGGAAATACTAGGCTGTAGCACTCTGTAAAAATGTCTCGATTGGCAGACTACCCCGGTACAAGCCCCCACTTAGTGATACAAGTCCTCGGCCTTCTCGGCCGGAGCATCAATGTGGTTGTTGAACTCCTTCTTGGGGTCAATCAAGAAAATGGCAGCTGAAAAAAGTCAGTTTGCAGTCCAATGGCACACCGTATTGTAGTATACGAAAGAGGAGTGTGACTTACCAATGGCGGCAACAACTGTAAACGAGCCAGCCGCAACCCACACCCAGCGGAATGCGACACTGTACGTGGACTTGAGCGCACCAACGGCCGCGTTAATGATATCCGGCGAGATGCCCGGCACAGCAAGCAACGCCGTCGTGTCCTGGGCCGCAAGAGCACCGATCAAGGCGCCCAGAGATGTCTCCGGCAGGCCGAGGGGAAGGACGGCACCGGCAATGTTGGCTCCGAGGTTCTTGTTGAGTTCTCCGGAGAGAATGGCATTGTCTGTTTCGTTAGTTCTGGCTTTTGGATTGTTTGGATTGGCTGGATTGGTTGGAGTGGTGGACGGTCTTCTACTTGGTGTCTTCCTGACCCACCAAGGACAACTTACAAATAGCGAGGCCGATCGAGCCACCGAGCGAGCGCATGCCGATCATGAGGCCGCTGGTAATTGCGATAAGCTCGCGGGGCGTCGAAAGCTGGGCAACTGTCACCAGCGCACAGAGGCAAATGCCAAGTCCCAGGCCCAAGAATACCGGGTAGCCCCAAACGTTGCGCGCGCTGGTGGCCGACGGCGTCGCCGTGGCCATGAGAATGAAGAAGATGACCATGGACACGAACGCAGCAAAGGCCGGCCAGCGCACGTTTTTGGTTTTGGAGCAGTAGAAGCCGGCAAAGATGGCGCTGACGCCGTACACAATCATGTTGATCGTGTAGCGCAGACCGGTGCGCAGCGAGTCCGTCTCGTAGAGCACGCTGGCTTCGTAGGCAAAGTAGTTGTTGGCGGCAAAGAAGACGAGGCCTTCCACAAAGACACAGCCGAGGGCAATGGCAAAGTTGCGGTGCGTAAACAGGTCGTGGTGCAGCATGCCGTCTTTCTTAAAGAAAATCTCGTAGACGATGAGGCCGATGAGCAGGGCCAGGCCGACAGCGAACGTGGCAGACGTGTGCGGGTCCGACCACGGGTACGGGTTCTGCGACCACGACAGGCCGATGCAGAACAGCACCAAGCTGGAGGACAGCAGCGCGTAGCCGATCCAGTCCAGCTTGGCCAGCTTCTCGCTGTTGGTGAAGTTGAGCTGGTTGGCCGTCTTGGGCGGCGTGTACAGCACGGCCGTGAGGATCGTGGCGACGGCAAAGACGGCCGTGGCCATGTACCAGTAGTTGCGGAAGCCGGCGGCGTTGCCGTTGCGCGTCATGGCACCGCCCACCAGGAGCGCCACGACGCCACCCAGGGCGGCCGACAAATTGGCGGTGCCCTGGGCCCACGGACGGTACCGGCGCGGCAGGACTTCCGAGGCCACGGCATGGAGCAGCGGCTGGGCGCCGTACGCAATGCCCGTCACGGTGAAGCCTGCAATGGCCATGCCGACGCTGTTGGCGCGGGCCACGACGATGGAGCCAACAACACCGCACAGCGTGAGGACAATGAGGAACCAGCGACGGCCCCAGTAGTCCGCCGCCTGGGACACGACCGGCGACAGGACGCTTGTCAGGATGGCAATTGTCGACGTCAGCCAAACACTGTTGGAGGCGCCGCCAACAACTTGAACGACCGTTTGGGCTTGCTATGGTATATTGGGTTAGAAAACACGTTTTCGTCACATTGTGGTCGCTGGAGGCCACTTACAGCACCGGCGCCGACGACGTTGACGAGCTGCGCAAAGTAGATGAAGCAGACGGCAAACACGACCAAGAATGTCTTTGCGTGCAGCTGCGGTGCCGGCTCGTCCTCGACGGACGGCTCAGAGCTCTGCGCCGACTTGGGTAGTCCATCTTGCGATGCATCGGCAGGCTGGTCCGTCTTCTCGTGGACGACCACGCTGGAGTCGGCGGTCGCGGTTGGATCAGCAGACGCCATCGCGACTCAAACAAAAGACGACTTTGCAGATGCAGACTCGGGAAAGGCAAGGGGTAGGCAAGAGTTGGGGCCAAAAAAAAAAAACCAAAGAAGAAGAAAAAAGAAAGACGAAAAGAGCAAACGAAAAAGAAAAGCGGAAACAAAAGCAAGACAGCGATTCTAAAAGGAGTGTAAAAAGCAAAAAGAAGGAAAGGATCAACAAAAAGCATGCACAACAGCCGGGGGAAAAACGTGGGCAAAACGTGTGGGAGAACGTGCAGCTGCGAACAAAGATGGGGTTTCTCTCATTTCTTAAGAAAAAAAAAAAAAATATGCCCAATAAATCCGGGTCCCAAATCAAACCCAGCACCAGCAGCAGCCCAGCACCTTGCCACGTTCTTGGCGTTGCACGGATTTCTCGACGGTCGTGCAAATCTGGCAGGCAAGACAATGTGCGCCGGGTCATGGAGTGCCGAGCTGCAATGTAGTATTTCGCTGTCCGAGTCTGCAACGCTGAGAATGTCTGTGACATGTCGCATTCTTACCTTACACAAACAGCTGCAGAAGAGCGTCTCTCGAGAAGGATCCTCCGCGTGGGGTGCCACTCCCAGCGTAACTGTTGCACCAGTCGTATCTTACGAACCGGATGCACAGAAGCTGCCAGAGAAACAAATGATTACGGAGCCAATATTGGCCCAATCTGCTCAAAGCCTGTCGTGCCATTTGCTGATATTTTGTTTTTTCGTTATTTTGCTGCTGGGTATCGACTGCTCCACTCTATTCGCAATTTAGCGAGAAACATACTAACAGAACTCAGTATGAATGCTCGGAGAATAGCTCAGTCGTCGGTCGGGTGGCGCTGTTAGGACCTGAGGTGGGGAACAAAATTAGGGGGCCGGGGGGCTTCGAGAAGCTATTTGTCTTAGCGACAGGGGACGACGCGACTACGACGTTAGTGTGCGCTAGCAAAATGTCTCAGTAGAGTAGCAGCTTCCTTGGCCTAGAGCGAGTCGGCCCTGACAAGTACGTCGAGGTAAGCTGGCAAAATACGACTCCGTTCTCGTAGGCAAACGAGAGTGTTCTCGAGTAATTTGAATTCACCACCCCACTGAACGAGATAACGAACCCACTGTAGAACTGGATCTAGGCCTTGCAAGGCATGGTCGCCGACAAGCCCGCCAAACCCAGAATGCACTCATGCAGCATGCAATGTCCGGGCAGACTAATTCGTAAATGCTGCGTAAGTTCGGCCACGGTTTCCAGGGTTTCTCGGGTTTTCCTGGATTTGCTGTATTTCCTGGATTTCCTGGGACCTTGTCCAGAGGCCTTAAGGAACGCATTGGCGCTATTCTCGATTGACACAATGAGACGTGGAAGAACCAGGCTGCCACACTGTTGCTCGAATCCTGCCATCACAGAGTAAGACCAAAAAACAAACCATGGCACTGAACGTCGCGATCGTCGGCGGTGGCATCAGCGGGCTGTCGGCCGCCGTGTCGTTGCGCCGGGCCGGGCACAATGTCCAGGTCTACGAGCGCTCGGCTCATAACAACGAAGTTGGGGCGGCCATCCACGTCCCGCCCAACGCCGCACGGGCGTTGCTGGCCTGGGGATTGGACCCCGTCCACGCCAAGTTTGTCACCACCAAGTCGAGCTACCGTGCCCACGAGAAGACGCTGGTGCGCTTCCATACCGGCAGAGAAGTCGAAGAGCAGATTCCCATCCGCTGTGGCGCGCCCTGGTTTCTTACCCATCGTGTTGATCTCCACGAAGAGCTGAAGCGGCTGGCAACCGAGCCCGAGAGCCCCCAGGCGCCCGGCCGTCCCGCCCAGGTGGCCTTGCGTACCAAGGTCGTGAAATATGTACGTTGCCGTCGCGTCCCGTGTCCCGCGTCCGTGACCACTGATCGACGTCCGTGCGGCTGATTTTGAATGACTTATGACTAGAACACGGCCGACACGTCCATCACACTAGACAATGGTGACGTCGTCCAGGCCGACGTTGTCATCGCTGCCGATGGAATCTATAGCATTGCCGTCGAGGCCATCCTGGGCGAGCCTCGCCCCCTCGGAGCGCCGCAAAATGCGTGCTTCCGCTTCCTGATCCCGGCCGATGCGATCAACGCAGACCCAAAGACAAAGTTTTACACCGAGGACGACGACGGCCGCATGAAGTTCTTTGTTGGCGACGACAAGAGAATCGTGTCGTACCCATGCCGCAAGTACGTGTCGTGACTGTCCATCCCACCAGTTGTGTAGTCTACAACTAACATCTCCAGCAATGAAATCCACAACTTTGTGGCCATCTACAATACCGAGCACGAGACTCTCGACCTCTCGAAGAAAGAGAGTGCGTACTGTGTCTGACATGACCCGTTATCCGTGTCGTTTGTATGCCGTCTTTCTAACACCTGCTTCTCAGGCCGCCACTCACCCGAGGACAAGGCCAAGCTCCTCGCAAAATACTCTGATGTCCATCCAGACCTCTTTGCTGTTATCAGGTATGCCCCCTCCCCCCCGCTGTTGCTTCACACGTCCCATGTGGCTTTGCTCTGACAACGTGCAGCAAAGCGACCGAAGTCATGCAGTGGCCGCTCTTGTTCCGGCCTCCCATCCCGACCTGGACCAAGGGTTGCACCGCCCTGGCGGGAGATGCTGCTCACCCCATGCTTCCCCGTAAGTTCCATTTGGCTCGCATACAGAGTAGAAAGGGATGCGCCGCTCACTAACAGACAACAGACCAGGGACAGGGCGGTGCCCAAGGCATCGAGGATGGCGTCGTGCTTGGTCTTGTTCTTGTCGGAGCCACCAAAGAGACCGCAGCTGAGCGGCTCCGGTTGTACGAGAAGATTCGCCGCAATCGGGCCAGCATCATCCAGATCTTCAGCAATGCCGGCCAGGACCAACCCGAGCTCATCCGGAAGGATGCGTCTGCCTTTATGCCGGAAGATAAGATTCCCAGTACGTTGCGTCCACCGTGTATCGCCTCCCGGCTCACACTAACAAACCTTTTTGCAGAGCGCCCCGAAGACTTTTTCGACTACAACTTCCGCTACGACGTCATTGAAGACTCGGTCAGTCAGCTCAAGGAGCAATACCCGACGTTCGAACTGCCGGGCAACTTCTTCCAGAACACACCCGGCAAAATCCGTGCTTAACGCATGGAAAGATGCGTACTGTGACCTATAGTGAATCTTATGACAGCGTATTGATCCGGCTTGGGACACGACGTGTGCATAGTTTTAGTGGCAATGATGACTATTCGATGGGAGCGAAGCCGTGGTAGTAGACACTCTGCGGTGATAAGTCCCCATATGTTTGGTCGCAAAGTTGATGCCGTTAAGATCCCTGTATGAGTCTACATGAGGGCGGTTTCGAGTGCTGCTGTGTATCGTTTTATATTAGAATATCGCCTATGAAATGTAAAATGAACTTTTTATTTTTGAGATGAAATGAGTTATTGAAAAAAAAAAAAAATTCTAAACATTTTTCACACTTTATATTTTGACGAAAGCATATAAAAAATGAATTGTAAATTTGACTAAAAAAAAATCAAGATTATCGTGTCACGTAGTGTGAATACGAAATTTTGTAGGTTTATAGTTTTTACCTTAGTATTTACGATCATTTTTTAAACAAGAGACGGAAAGTAGAATAAATTGATATTATTGAAATCATATCGCAGACATGCTTTGTCGAAACATTCATCTGTGATCGGCAAAGTAATACCAAGAACGGTATCATTTGTCGTCTCACTGCGGGTACATGAAAACAGCATCACCCTTGTACGGAGAACAAGCCCAATACGGGGCAAAAGGACAGACGCACAGGCCAATGTTGATCACAAATAGGGTGCTGACATTGCAAGGTCAAAAGCAAACAAAATCCACTCCTACGTTGTGCATGTACGATGTGGAGGTCGATCTGCGATCCTGGTAACCTGAAGGATGATGTACATGGTAATACGATGTGTCACTCAAAGTAAAAAGAGAAATGGCCGGCTGCATGCCTAATGCTTCATGAAGGTGATGTTGCCCGTTCATTGCTTTAATGCTTGCAAAAACATATTTGGTGAGACAAGGGCATCTGCTTCGAACTCCACACTTTGAGAACATCACGTGCGCATGCTCCACCGCTGTCCCCTCTCGTCCTCTCGTGAGACAATCACCCTGCAGGCCATTCTCGAAACGACTTGTCCTTGCTCGAGCCCTCAGTTGGTCAATCTCAACGGGCGGCAATACCATGCGGCCAACGAAAGCGTGCGTGCAATGCCGAAGCGGAAAGCGGCGGTGCGATGGAGTAAGACACGCGGCCTGCATCCAATGCGTTCGACGGAATCTGCCCTGTTCTTCAGCCGGTGCGACGACGCTTGACCGCTCTCCACGGACAGGGACCGAGGGCAGGGTCAGCAAAATATCCCAAACTGGCCCCGACGGGGATGTACTTCCCCTGGTGGGCCTGTACTTTCGGCTGATCGATCAGAAGCCGCACAGCCTCTTCCACGAGCCGTCCTTCAGGGCGAGCATTGCAGCTGGAACGGCGTCACGAACCGTGCTGATTTGCATGATGGCCATGTGTGCGCGGTACGTCGTGTTGTTGCTCCTGTGCTGGGGTTTGCATGTTTTTGCGCTATCCAGCCTTTTGGATGCTGTCGGTACACCTCGTGTTCACAAAGCGAAACGAAACTCATAGCTAACCTGATCAAGATTTTCGACGCAGCCAGATGTTCGAGCTCGTGGACCAATGTACATTGCAGAAGCCAAGGCAGCACTGAAAGGTGACATTGAAAACATTTGCGTTGAGAACCTGCAGGCCTGCATCTTGGTTGGGAACATTTGCGCTGGAGACTGCGATTCCAACGCAGAGTCGTTGTACTTTGGTAAAACACCCTGCCCACTCCATTTTTCAGGGAGGCAAGTCCAGCTGATCTTGGATCCAACTAGCACTTGCCACGCGTATGGCTCATATCCTCAAAGTATGGGACATGAACGATGGTGATGACGGCGTCACCCGGGAGATCAAGCGGCGCATTTGGTGGACGTGTTTCATCATCGATACTTGGGGCAGCGGCGGCATCGGTCTGAGTCGGCAGTTTGGATGGCGACCCAAGATGCCAAACGTCCCCATGGACGAGGCAGTGTTCTCGGCCATGCGACCCGGTGATCCGGACATTGACAGCTTGGAATGGAAGCCGGGCCTGTGGGGGCACATGGTCCGGCTTGTTGAAATATACGGCCAGATCCAAGACTTTCTCAGGCATCTTGCCGAGTCGGACGACTGGGATGAGAACGCCATCAGCGATACGGTTCGCGACCTCGACACGCAAATGACCGACTTCGAGCTGAACATTGGGCCCGACCTGGCCTTCTCGACACACAACTTGTCCAGGTACTTGAGTCACGGCCTCGGCAGTGTCTTCATTGCTTTCCACCTGGGCTTTCATCACTATAAAACGCTGCTGTTCTACATCTACCTCGACAGCCGCCGATCATCGGTCAGGAATGGCAAGGCGTACGCACGACGCTGTAAGCACCATGCAACGACCGTATGTGAGGTGCTCAAGGCATCGCGGGACCACCCCGGTGCCGAGGCGCTTTACAACATCGTCGGCCATGTGACGATTGTCTCGTCTTCTGTTCTTCTGCACACATATCTCTTTGGCGAAGCGGACGAATTGCCGCACTCGCGACGCTGCTTGGAGTCGAATCTGGAGACACTGGTCCAGCTGCGTGGCTACTGGGCAAATATAGACCTTATGGTGAGTTGAACCCGCACACCGAGGACAAGATCGTTGCCGTGAAGTAACTGACGTGACAAGATCAAGCGCCTGGTCATATTTCAGAACAACTGCATGCGCTCGCTCAACGAAGACACGTATCGCTTTGACAGATGGATGGTCAAGTTTCTCATTGCGCACTCGCTGACGCTGGAGGACAAGAATGAACATGTCACATTCTCCATCCCAGCATATGCGGTCGGCCAAAGCGACGGGGGAAACATGCATCTCGAACGGGGACGGGTCACGCAGGGGATCATTATGGGGATCCGGGGCCTGGACGGACTGGAATAGGGCCCGCATTTAGAAGTGTAGAGGGGAGAACGCAGATCATCGTGTTGAACTTTTTAGCAACAAACAAAGCTGCCATCAACGAGACACTTTGCCAATATACACAACAAAATCGTGGGACTCTGGGACTTCGCTAGTCGGCCTTTTTGTTGCTTCTAGCGAGTCTCCACAGCAGCGCACAGTAGACTGCTGGCAATTCCGACTGGTGGTGCGGCGGGTCCACCAAGCCGGTGTAAGCAGTGGACACCACTGCCAGCCTGTCGGTATCAATTGACGCGAGTTCAGAAGCAGTAATTGCAGACAAGAGACAATGCTTGCCGCCTACTTATGGGCACTGCCTTGCTCTCCACTGTTTGCAAAGCGACGAAATTCACAACAGCAGAGACGACAGAGAATCAGGAATCACGACAACATGGGATCCATCAACACCACTGGAAAGTTGAATGTGGCTTCGTGCGGCATACATGGCTTTGGCGAGGCCATTGGCATCGACGTGGACGAGCTGCGTTTCTTCTGGAAACTGGAATCGACCGACGAGCATGCTAGACAATGTGCGTACCGCGTGGTTGTATCGACCAACAAACCAGTGCATGGACAGAGCCTCACAGCGCCTTGTTTTGACTCGGGCCGTGTCGACGGACCCGCGCAGCGCAATATACTGTGCAAGCCCGACCATGGCTTCCGGCCCACGGCCTTTCACTACTGGACCGTGCAGGTTTGGGACCAAGACGGGAACGACACAGTGAGCGCGGTGAACGAGTTTTACACATCGTACCCCCGATCCAACCGATTGCTGCCGCCCTACAGCATGAACCAGACCTATGTGTGTTCCTTTGCGTCTCTCCTCTGTGCATTGCAAAAGGCAACAGATGCTGACCCAGAACGTGGCATGGTAGATGCCGCACACGAGCCTCATTTTCCGCTCTTGGTTTGAAAACCCCGACGGGCGGTGGAAGGCGGCGTGGATTGGCGATGGCGGTGACAAGCCAATCTACCTTCGAACGTCCCTCGACCTGCAGCGTAGGCCTTGGCGGGTTGTTGTGCTCGCCTCAGGACTCGGCCATTTCAACCTCAGTGTCAATGGCCAGCCGGCATCGGCTCATGTCCTGGACCCTGGCTGGACCGACTACCACAGGACCGTGCAGTTTGTCGGCTACGACGTGACCGACAAGATCCTGGGCGGCATCAACGTCGTCGGGGCGCATCTTGGCAACGGCTTCTATGCCGGCGATCAGGGCGATCGCTTTTTCTGGCCCATGTACGAAGACAACACGTACGTCCGGTACGGCAACGAGCTCTGCTTCTTCGCCGAGATCCACGTGCATTACGACGACGGCACGCACGACTGCATCGTCTCCGACCCGACATGGAAAGTGAAAAAGAGCGCCACCACTCTGGCCAACATCTATGCGTCAGAGAACCACGACGCCCGGTTGTTTCCCACCGGCTGGGATACGCCCGACTTTGATGCTCGCAGCTGGGCCCCTGCCAAGCCACTGACGGGGCCGCGCGGAAAGTTGCGATACCAGAGCCAGCCACCCGTGGTCCTGCACAACACATTTACTCCTGTTCGGCAAACAACCGTAAAACCGGGCGTTGTTGTGTTCGATCTCGGCCAAAACGCATCCGTCGTGCCCCTTGTTCTGGCAAAGGGTGCTGCTGGCAGCGAGTACCGAGTCAAGTATTCCGAAACGCTCGGCGATGACGGTCTTGTTCTGATGCCCGACCCGTTGTTCAAAGACTTTGAGACCCACGTCTACTCGCGCATACGGCTTGCCGGGCACGACACGCCAGAGGCGTGGTCGCCCGCATTTTGCTTTACCAGTGCGCGGTACATTCAAATCGAGGGTGCCACCCTGCAAGGCGAGCGCGAGGGCGACCTAGTCGAAATCCAATCGGTTACGGCCCGCCACATTTCATCGGCTGCCGCGCATCTTGGCTTTGTCAAGACCGACAAGGACGACGTCAACGCCCTGATCAACGCCTGCTATTGGACATTCAGCTCCAACATTTTCAGCTACCACACGGATTGTCCCCAGATTGAGAAGTTCGGCTGGCTCGAGGTCACCTCACTGCTCTTCCCAGCCACACAGTATGTCCGCGACATGGAGGCCGTCTACTCGAAGATTCTGGACGACATTATCGACGCCCAGGAACCATCCGGGCTGGTCCCTACAATGGCACCGCTGGTCCGATACATGTGGGTGTTTTCCGCTACTTTTCTTCCTGCCTTGGTAATAGGATCCACTGACGTTCCATAGGTGTGGTCCCATGCACGACACAATCACATGGGGAGGCGCCGTCTGCCTCCTTCCCGAGATGATCAAACGCTACTACGGGAGCACCGTGGTTTTTGAGAAATGCTATGCGCCGTGTGTCCGCTACATGGAATACATGCGACGCAAGGAGCGCCTAGGTGGATTGATCGAGCACGGACTCGGCGACTGGGGCCGAGACGTTGCATTTGGCAACCACCAGGCCAACATTGAAACGGCCGTCTATTACAAGTGCCTCTGCAACGTGGCGCTGATGGCCAGAGAGCTCGGCCATGCCGCCGACGAGGCGTCGTACTCTGCCTGGGCTGACCGGGTCTATGCAAACTACAACAAGCACCTTCTGGTCACCGACAAGGCCGAGCACCCCTATGCCTACTACACCTCGCTGGACACGCCGGGGACGCGCGACCGCACCATGGTGGCCCAAGCCGTGGCCCTGCAGTTCGGCCTCGTGCCGGCACATCTGCGCGAGGACGTCGAGGCAGCATTTGTTGCGGCCGCAGAAGACGCTGGGCACGTGATGCTGGCGGGTGAAATTGGCCTCAAGTACCTGTGGAACACGCTGGCCGACCCGGGCGTCGACCGCCCCGACATTGTGCTGGACATGGCCCGGCAAGACGAGCATCCGTCCTATATGCGGTTTCTGCGCCGCGGCGAGACCACGCTGTCGGAGTTCTGGCAAGACAACTGCCGGTCCAAGTGCCACGACATGCTGGGCACCATCTACGAGTGGTTCTACGCCTATGCGCTCGGCGTGCAGCCGTTGGACGATGCCTATCGAACGTGGCGGCTTCGTCCTTGCTTCAAGGCCGAGTTCGACTACGTCGAGGGCACGGTCGAGTCGCCGTACGGGCAGATTTGCGTCACGTTTGATCGAAGGCAGAGAACGGATGGGACGGTGGCCATGGCGGTCACAGTTCCGGTAGGCACAACGTGCGAGTTGACGCTGCCAAGTAGCAGCACCAGAGTCGAGCTGAAAAGACAGCCGTCCGATTCAACCCGGGCCCATAAGGGGGCGGCGCTGCAGCTGCTCCAAGGCCGCTACACACTGGTAATCGACAAGTGGAATTAGTTCAAGGCAGATACTGAATAAACGAAATATCACAACTCCTCCATTCTGCTGGTCCATTGAACGTCTCCTCGCCTCGGTTTGAAATGTCCCGGAACGCACACCATAGTATACGCAGCGTAGAAATTGCTTTCCTTTTTTGCCAGTGCCCTCGCGTGGCTTGCATTTGCAATGTCACATTTGCAAGGGCCCATTTGCATCTCATGACAATTCCTTGACAAAGATGACAACTATCGCGTACTAGCGCCGGATTTGCTGTTAGCAGGTCCGGCGGTGATGCGAAATGATTGGATCAAGTGCAATGGATTCCACTGATCCCAGTTGCCGGGATTGACCCAATTTATGGCCGGCTTTCGACATGCCTGGTTGGCCACACGTACTTGCGCTTTGCCGGCTTTGACATCACACGATTGGATTCCGAGTCCGTCCCCGCAGTTTCCACGCGACGAGGCCATGCTTTATGCAATCCCGGTAGTTGAGGGCGTGTCAACCTCTCAAATGCCAAAAAGGCCACAAAGCAAAGCGAGGATGTTCTTGTATGAAAACTGCGGAGTCCAGACCGTGATTCCTCACGTCGTACGTCGGTCTATGTAGGAACCGAGAATCGACGGTCTGGCCAGACAGGTCAAATCGCTCGGCCAAAACGTGGCCGAACTGGCCTAATTTCCAAAAAAACAACTCTTCTCCACAGACAACGATTCAAGGCCAAGGACCCCGTGGGGATGTGAGGAGGACGACCGACCCACTTCCACTGTCATTCCACGTTCAAGTTCCTGAACAGAGCCTCTGCGCTCTCATCTAGACGTTGCTCCTCGGCACGGGACAAAGGGAAACGAAATGACAACGAAACAAAGCTTGGCTCTGCATACAACACCACGGCGTCCATAAAAGAGCGACATCACCGCCACCGTCGAAACGCTTTGCGGTAATCATATCTCCCTGGAGCAGCAAGTCGCACCGCCGCCTTTTCTTCGTTACTGTTGCCAAAATGCTCAAGTCCGGTTCGTCCGTGACGATCGTCTCGGCAGCCTTCCTGGCTGTCGGAGGTTTCCTTTTCGGCTACGACTCTGGCATCATCAGCTCCGTCATTGCCCTCCCTACGTTTATGGATTACTTCCACAACCCCAGCGACCAAATCGACGGCGGCATCGTCAGCTCGTTCCAAGGTGGCGCCGTCCTGGGCACCATCATCAACATGCTCTTCGCGGACAAGCTCGGCCGCAAGCGCACCATTCTTCTGGGCGCCGTCACATCGGTGGTCGGCTCGGCCCTGCAGTCTGGCGCGGCGGCGATGGTGATGCTGATCATCGGCCGGTTCATTGGTGGCGCTGCGGTTGGCATCCTCACGAGCACCATCCCCATGTATGCGTCCGAGCTGTCCATGCCAAAGTGGCGCGGTGCCCTTTCTGGTCTCCTGCAGTGGTTCCTCAGCTGGGGCTTCCTCGTCGCCCAGTGGCTGGGATACGGCGCTTCGTTCTCCAAGACTGCCTTTTCTTGTACGTGTCTGCCTTGCGTCCACCGCTACCCGTACGGTTGCCTGCGTACTCACACTACTCACACCCGGACTAGGGCGATTTCCACTCGGGTTTCAAATTGTCCCCGCTCTTATCCTGATTTCGGGCATCTGGTTTCTGCAGGAATCGCCTCGCTGGCTCGTCGAGCAAGACCGCCACGACGAGGCCAAGGAAGTTTTACATAAGCTGCGGGCCGGCGACGACCCCGACCGAATCGAGCTGGAGTACATGGAAATCCGAGACGTCATCATGGCCGACCGACAGATTGCCAAAGTCAACACCATGTCTATTTTCCTCAAGTCGTCCTGGCGAAAGAGGCTGCTGCTTGGATGTGCCATCCAGGCGTTTGGCCCCCTCTCCGGTATCAACGTCATCAACTAGTGAGTGCCTGTGACTCTGCCGTGGACCTGTCTCTCTACCATATACCATGCGCGCATGCTAATGGTTCATGTACGCAGCTACGGGCCCCGTATATACAAGATCCTCGGCATCGAAACGCACACGTCCTTGATGATTATCGGCATCAGTGGTGCTCTGTCCATCGTCTACTGCAGCATTGGTCTCTATGTCCTAGACAAAGTCGGCCGTATCAAGCCGCTGATTATTTCTGCGTTTGGGCTTGCCGCCGCCCTTCTGGTCAACGCCGTCCAGGCACAGTACCTCAACGAGAACAACGCCAATCAGCTGCGGTCCATGGTGGCCATGAACTTTGTCTTTAGTCTCTTCTACACACCGCTCGGCATCATCAGCTGGGTGTACCCGGCCGAGATTTTCCCGGTCGAAGTCCGCGCCCTCGGAAATGCCATCACCACCTTTACGAACTGGGTCATCAACCTCATCTTTGCGCAGTTCACACCGCAGGCACTGTCGAGCGTTGGATTCAAGTACTTTTATCTTTTCTTTGCTTTCAACCTCATTGCCGCCGTCTGCTACTGGATGTTCTTCCCGGAAACAAAAGGCCGCACGTTGGAGCAGATGGATGTTCTCTTTGGTGACCAGCTTGTCCCCCATGCCCTTGATGATCCTGAGGGTGCAGCCGCGGCCATGGCGAAAGAAGCTCGCGTCACCCAACATATCGAGCATGAAGATGCCGCATGATTGTCCATTTTGCCACGGGGAGCAGGATAGTTCGGAAAGGCGCCTACTTTCGACGTATCATCGACACTTGTCACCAAAGAGACGTCTCTGCGTTGGATAATGAGCTACTGTTTACCAAAAACACACGAGTTCGGCAAGAGGTGGACTGGCAGTGGTCTAGGCGGACAAGTACGATGCATCCTTCGGCCGGCGAACTGGCCGTGGCCAGCATTGTAGCTGTCGTCGTCGACAAAGGTTTGTTGAGGCCTATTTCTAGTTAGTATGTCCAATCAACTCATTCCAGAACAACCAGACAAGAAAAAACGTCGTTGCAGCAACACTTGATACGCCATTTACCGGTCGTAGGGGTAAAAGCGAAGGAATCTCCTCCTACTGGACCAACTGGCGTTTTGATGCGATAACGAGCACTGCCTGTACGACGCAATCAGTGTCATTCCGCTTGGCGTGAAGCTTTCCACGATGGCTGAATTTTCAGCTTTGGAAAGAGTTAATGTGTTTTATTAGACTCGCCATACACTCGTTTGCCCACAATCAAAAACGGCCGGCGGGCCCGTTTGCATAGGTCGGTCGGTGGTGCGGACCAGTCTCCGATCGGCGGGACTGGTCGGCACTGGACCCAACAGCGCCGACCAGGATCAACTGGTATCGACCACTGTCAACCAGTGTCCAAGGGTTCGTATCTTTTGTGGCCAAACGTCTCATTCGGCTTGTCGGCGGCATCCGCCGAGTAAATGGCAGCTAGCGCGGAACCAAAGGCACGCGCTGCCATTACGTATTGAAAAGTAAAATAAATACAACGAAATTGTTACATGTATGACCTGTTTAATTTTCTGCTCTGTTTTCTTTTCATTCTATTTCAGACCCCCGCTAACAAACGCCATCACTCTATCCTTCATGTCAACCACCAACCATGTCTTCCTCCGACTTGCTTCTTGTTACGACCGGCCCGTACCGTTTTCTGGCGCGGTTCGAATCCGACGCCGCACCCAAGACCGTCGCCATGTTCCGGACTCTGCTGCCGTATCGCCAGAAGCTGATCCATGTCCGGTGGAGCGGCGAGAGCCTGTGGGTGCCGTTAGGCGACCAGGATCTCGGCATCAATTTCGAAAACCAGACCAGCCACCCCGCGCCGGGCCACATTCTCGTGTACCCGGGCGGCTACTCGGAGACGGAGCTTCTATTTCCCTATGGCGGCGTGCAGTTTGCGAGCAAGATGGGCCAGTTGGCGGGCAACCACTTTTTGACAATCGTGGCTGGACACGAACACCTGCGCCCGCTGGGTGAGAGTGTGCTCTGGAAGGGCGCGCAGGACGTGTCCTTTGAGGTGGCCGACGAGGCAACGTGAGTGGATGCGTCAATGTGAATGTGATGCTATTCTGCACATTGCTAGTTCTATTTCTAATTCAATGCAGTATTGAGCAGTTCCGTCAAGACAAGGCCAAAGCCAAGTTATGAGCCGAGACGAAGCAAGCAAAAGAAGTAAGAGAAAAAGCATTGTAAATAACGTAAATAGAATCTATATTCATGTCCCACATATTTATAAGACTTCAGATGCTATCGGATAGGCCATTCGCCTGTGGTCACGTTTGGGATTTAATCCTCGTAGAAGATGGAAAGCGTCGTAGGCCAGCCTAGTTCTGAATCGTCATCAGGTTCAGGACGGCAATAGTGTGCTCTTCGGCATTTTGAAGGGTGAAGAACATCAAGGGTCGACTGGGCCAGGAGAGCCAGAGTGGACAGCGACCGGGGCTTGATAGGCGCGCGGTGTGCATGAGACGGGGCCGGTGCAAGGCTGCAGATTTGCAAGTCGTCTGGCTCGTTAGTATCGTAGGTACAATGTTGCAACGTGGGGCGAGGGGAACTCGCCGTCAATTTTCCCACGTACATAGCACAGGACAAGAAAGATTAATGCAAAGGCATGCGAGATCCAGAGCGAATCGACGGCATGGTAGAGGCTGTGGCACGATGCAGCATCCACGGCGAAAGGCCCTGCCGGAAACGTCGCCGGGTTCTGCGACTGAGGTGCCTGACGTCACTGGCCGCGTGCGCCGACAGCGAGAAGAGGATCCGCACTGCGGCCGTCAGGCCAATTTCAAGCCCGCCCAGCGCCCAGACCGGCATGTTCTGCGGCTGTTGGTCCTGCCGTCGACTGGGCTCGCTTACGGTCTCGCTGGACACGGACAAGATACTGCGTAATGCGGAGCTATTTAACGTGAGCTGGTACCACTATGCTACTCTTTCAAAGAAGAGTACACATTCGCTAATGTGTTGCAAATAGCCGAATAAAAGAACTGGTGGAAAACCATGTTTGGCTATGCTTGATTTGCTGGTATATGCAAAGGGGCTCTTGGAGCTACGTGAAAAAAGGTGCAGCTTCACCTTTATAGCTACTATCAACTCAAGAGTTGTTGTACGCCATAATATCGAGTAATTAACATGCATCTTACTATGTAGGCAACAACATGGGACGAGGGGGCAATGTCGGGGATGCGAGAGAAACACTATATACGCCATAACGACGTACAATGAGATACGTTGGTACTTTACGGCTTATGTCTCTCATGCCCCACAGCCGGCCGGGGTTGAAATCGGATAGTATGGCTAGCGGCCGGTGCCCACGACGCGCACTTCGAACCGTGTGGCCGACGGCTTGGCCACTGGAGAGGTGCGATGAAGCGGATGTTGGACAGCCGGTGCTCGAACGCCCAGCCGTCGTCACGGGGTACCCAACAGTTGTCGACCAGGCGCTGGTACGAATCGGCCCTGGGCAGCACGGGCACGAGGCCGGAGGGGGCGTCGAGGAGGCATGCGAGAACGTGCCGTCCCATGTCAGATGGGCAGGCAGACAGGCAGACAGACAAAATCATTACACTCTGTGTCCGGCTCCGTGGGTCGGCGGAGCAAGAAGGTTTATGTCACGTGGTCGACGATGGCCCGTGGGATGTGGCCCAAGTTGCCAGACAGGCTCGGACGTGGCCTAGCCATGAAGCAATGCGTTATGTTTCGCTTCGATGCCAATGGACTTGGCGAGGAGTCTGCCGGGGAGTGCGCATCGCTGTTCCTGGCTGCAAATCGTACTGCTTCATGTATCTCTTCGCGCTCGTTCACATTACGGTTCTTTAGTGGTGTCTGTACCTCGCAAACCCAACTGTCGTCGTCTTTTTCTTCTTTGTCTTTTTCGTTTTTCATCTTTTGATCATCGTCATTTCTCCTCTTCTTCTCCCGCAACTGAATCGCATAGAGATTCGATTGTTTCATTGGCCTATGTTCCAATCAATACATAGACAAGCGAGTGTCTCCGCGCTATTTTTAATGCCACTAATTAAAAATAGTACAGCGTGACATGAACATCTCCTGCTCCGTCGGTTGAGGTCGAAATAAGGTGAAGCTTTCGTGTCGTACTTCACGAGGCACTGGCCAATCAGATGAGCGATGCCGGTACCTCTTGCCTTGTTGGGAAGAACAGCTTGTGGTGACCGCGAAGTGGGGGCGTTCTTTCCCGAGTCAGCTAGGGCTGGCTGTCCGTTCTGGTAAGGCCGAGACCACCGAATCGCGCATTAACAGTTTTGGCAGCCAGACCCACCTTCCGCTGTTAGTCTGTATTTGAAATCCTGTTCACTAATCATTAAATCGCCTCGGCCGTGCCTTCCCTGTAGCTCCATGACCTCAACCGCGACCTCAATCTCGACCTCCATCCCAACGCCTGCCCCACGTCCATCACAGCGATCTCTACGGAGCAATCGATAACAGCCGTCGGCGCAAGCGGTGTCGCAACTCTTACTTCTCAGCCCCTGGCACGTCAACCCGCTTATCAATCTACATTCCCATTGTCCAGGCACAACTACTGGGTGGCCATACGCAGTGCACGGCACGCACTTTGGAGGGTCTTCTTTTCTTTCGTCGTCTTATACGAAGGGCGCATTGTTGTTCCCCTCTGCTCATTTGGCACCTCGGTCTGCTTACAAAGACTACGCGTGCACGGTTACGACGTCTAGAGGTGACCCTGTGCACGCCGTAACGGGGAGACATTGTCCTCAAGGCTGCTGTGTGAAGCAGTGCTTCGTTGACAAAGCACGTTGTTCCATCGTTTTCTTCCATTCCCTGCTCTTTTCGTCTTCCCTTCGTCACCTCGAGGCTTCGTTGTCTTTGTCCACTCCACCCATTCCTCTGTCTGGAAGTGGACTCCAGGCAATTCAAAGTTGTTCCAAGCTCTCCGTTTCTTTTCTGGTGGTGCTTCCCCTCTGTCGTCCCCGTCATTTCACCCTGTTCATGCTATCCTCCTCCTTATCCACTCTTTCCACAACTTCCACAGTCAGACAGACGAGTGAGTAGTGTCCACTTTTCCACACTTGGACCTTTCGTCTGCCAGTGTCCTGTGTTTCCCACCGACTCGCGACCATATATGAGCGCCAAAGGCGTCCTACACGGGGCGTCTCGACGCACCTCAACGGCCTACATGGGGTCCAATCTCGACATTCTCAATGCCGTCCAGTATGACATTGGCGTGCCGCTGTCCCCCATGACACGGGCCTCACGCGCCGCGAAGCGGAAGAGGCCAGCCACAATGGCCGATGCCGAAGAGAGCCGAGACACCACAGACGTCGCCGGCGCGCACAGCCCACGGACAACGCCACACAACTCTACCGTCGCCGAGCTGCTGTCGGCGGTGGATGGGGCACCGCCGTCCAAAGGCGGCCGTAAGCCGACAAACAAGCCTCGGGCCAGCAGAAAAGCTCCGGCCAAGACCACTGCCTCCCTGGCCGAGGCCATTCTGGACTCCGTGGAAAGCGACGAGGGCGACATCGATGGTGAAGAGGCCGACGCGGAAAAGAAGCGTGCACGTGGCCGGCCACGGATCGACGTCAAGGACGTCACTGCCGCAGATGTGAGTTTGTCCAGACGATCCGCATGCACATAGATGCACACAGATGCACATAATGCTGACACGTCCAAAACAGCGCCGACGTACCCAGATTCGACTGGCGCAGCGGGCGTACCGAAGCCGCAAAGAAAAGGCCATTGTGTCTCTGGAAAAGCGCGTCAACTCGCTCAAGGAGGCCAACGAGGCCATGAGCAACGCCTTTATGCGTTTGCACGACTTTGCCCTGGGCCGTGGCTTGCTGGACCAGCACCCCGATCTGGCGCAACACCTGCGCCAAACGACCGAAGTGTTTTTGGAGATGGCACGGCAGTCGAGTGCCGACGAGGACATGGACGACCCCAACGAGGAGGAGGCACACGGCCTCGGCAACAACGGCGGCACCAACAACAGCAGCAAGCCTGCATCCGACGAGGCGATGCGGGCGTTTGAGAAGAAACAAAAGGAAATTACAGATGCGGTCCAGATGTTTGGCTACCAGTCGCAGCATGAGCCTGTCAACAAGGCCGGGAACACGCACACGCGCAATCCTGCACAAACCGAGGCACCGGCCGTGCTCAGCCAGCAGGTGGTGCTGCCATCACAAGCATCACCCATTCGAGCGACAGACAGTGTGTCGAACCAGCTGTACGGCGGCCTCCTCATGGCGCAGGCGCTGAACCTCGACACTGACGACAGCAATGTGGGCTCCTTCGACTCACAACCCGACGACGTGGTGTTTGGGAGCGCCTTCGGCACGGCCATGAACATTGTCAACGCGACGGCCAACACGGAGTCGCTCGACGGCACCGTCCCTGTCGGCTCGTATTACACCGCCACGGCGACGGCCAGCGGCAACGGAAGCACATCTACAGGCACGGGCACAAACAGCAACGAAATGAGCAGCGGTACCGGATCGGCGCTGTCCGTCTCCCCGGCGTCGGGCCGCAACACGGATTTTGGCCTCAGCAACGATTTCACCTTTGACGGACCCGCCTTCTCCCTCTTTTCCAACTATCCGACGCCGCCTGCTGCTGGTGCAGGGGGTGGCCAAGCACAAGCACAAACGGCGGCGGCCCCGACGTCGACGAGCGACTTGGGTCCGCACCTCGCCAGCACCGACGCATTTATTGCCAGCGCCGCAATGGGCCGCCCAACGGCCGGGCTGCCGCTGCCGATGCCGTATCCGGGGCTCCAGCCGCCCGGCAAGTACCCGCCGGACTTCTCGTTTGGCCTGCGCCTGCGGCGGTACGCCATTGAGAGCGCGTACCGGTTGATCAGCACGGCCAATCCGCCTGTGGACAGCTTTGCGCGGGCCTTTGGCTTCTGCATCATGTTTGAGCCCATCGACACGATCCGCCGACGGTTGCAGCGGGGACTCGAGACGCCGTATTCGCCGAGCAAGTTTACGCGCTGGGAGCTGCCGTTTGTCAGCCAGCACCCGGACGTGGAAGACGCGGCGGGTGCGCCGGCGGCGGCGGCGGTGCGAGCGCACGCGTCGTCGCCGACGGCGGCATCGCCAGCGTCCCGCGGCAGCAGCAGCAGCAGCAGTAGCAACATCAACACCAACAGCACCAACAAAGTGCTGCCCAACAACAGCAACAGCGACCACCGCGGCACGGGCGTACGGCCAGTGACGCCGCAGATCCACGTGACGCTGCCCGGGTTCGAGGGCGCATTTTACGACTGCGAAGAGACGGAAATGTACCTGCAGCAGCGCGGCGTGCACATCCCGCCCGACTCGAACAGCGTGATTGTGGAGGTGGACGATGCGGACTTTGCCGTGGACGCCGCGACGCTGGCGACCCGTGGCCGCAAGACCAGCGGCGACGACAGGACGGCAGCCAGTACGGCAGCCGGCACGTCAGCCGGCACGTCCACCAGCGCAGCAGCAAGTACATCAAAGTCGGCCCGCAACGCCACGAGCACGGCCGACACGAGCCGGGGCAGCAGTGGCGGCAGCAGCAGCAGCAGCATACCCCTTACGCAGAGCGGCACGGCCCTCGGCATGTTCAACTACCTATCGCCGGACCTGGTTAAGCCCAAGACGCGGAACGGGGATGCCACGGCCATGGACTGGGGCGGGTCGGGCAGAAGTGGCGTTGCCGGGACCATTGCTGCCGCCAATGCTGCTGCCGGTCGTGGAAACGGCAGCAGCAGTAGTATGGACGAGGAACAGCTATTCATGTCGTTTATGGAGGCGCCGCTGTTCCGCGTGCCGTCGCCGTCGCCGCCGCCCGTCAATTTCCCGCAGCGGCGTCTTCTGTCGCTGAACGTCGACAAGTTTTTGAGAGGTGAGCGTCCTCGACAACAGTCCTCAGCAGTCGTGATTCACTTTTGCCCTGACACTAACATATTCCTGCAGAGCTCGTCCGACGGGGCACGTGCCTCGGCCAGACGCCTGGCTTCCGGGCGTCAGACGTCAATGAAGCCTTTTGGAGCGCCACGCGCAGTGCATCGGCGGTGTAAAGGGAACGACATGGGTGACGACGATGTGCTTCTTTTCGTGTTTTTTTATTCGTCACGTTCGTTGTTCTCTTGTCAAGCAATGGTTACGGGGCCACTCGTAGACGGCGTCATCCTATCTCAGCTTAATCATTACGTATTTTCTGATGTTCCGGGCCATCGTGCAAGGTGGTCGACATGCGTTCCAGCCGTTTGGACGGACTTGTGACACTGGTCAACCCTGTCCTTATGCTCTTTCGCGCAGAGCAGGCGAGGCGCACATAAGGGGACCGGCATTAGGGGCGACTCGGCTGCATTTTGTCTTGCCGATCGTCTGGGCGCGCACTGGCCTTTGGACGTGCCGAGTCGAGGCAGGCCCAGTTTGATACATTTGCCATGTTTTGGACGAGACGACTGCGCCCGGTAAAAAATGCCGGAGTGCGGGGTTGGAGGCCATGAGGTTGTGGGAGTAATGAAGAATGAGTAATGAGGCCCGTGCAAGCGTTTTGTGCAAATGGGTGTGCTTTTTTGATGTTCCTGTGCGGCTGTCTTGAGTCTCATTTGAGGCTCTCTTGAGGCTCTCTTGAGGCTGATCGCCAGATCTCCGACACCCCTTGACACCCAACCAGCCTTACCAGTACCCGGGTTGTGTGTCTCTGGTGGCTGCGCCGGCTCGTATTTCAATTCTTTCGTCTTCGTTTTCTCTTCTTCGTCGTCTTTTGTTCTTGTTCTGTATTTCCTCATTCGACAATTGAAAACACAGAGGCCCTCCTATTTAGACGTCCTGGCTGCCGTCTGTCGCATTGGGCTGTTGCATTCTTTTCTTTCCCGTCTTTCCTTTGTTTTTCTCTTCTTTCTTTCTTTTCCTTTTTTCCTTCGTTTTCGTCTTCCTGTCGTTTCCCACGTTCGTCATTGCATCACAGTACGATATACCAAACGATCGCCCTTTGCTCTCTGCAACAGTCGACAATGAATTCTTCCACCTCGGCGGCCGCGCCAGAATCGCCCAGCCAGGCAGACCTGGCGGCCGTGGACACCGGGCCCCAGCTGAACATTACGGTCTGGGGACTGACGGGCGTCGCGACAGCGTTCTTTGCCGTGCGGCTGTACTGCAAGTTATTACGAAAGCGCCGTCTGCGGTGGGACGACTGGGTGCTGGCGGCAGGCTGGGTGAGTTTGTGCCTTTTCACAAGGATTGCCAGGGGATGCCCAGGGCAGTGATTGTCACTAACTTGTTGAGACCGCCCTCGTCATCTCGTGTGCGTTCCAGTCGGCGTGCGTGCACTACGGCCTCGGGCTCCACGGCCGCTTCATCAAGCCGGAAAACCTCGACAACCTGCTCTTCTACTCGTACGCGGCGGGCTTCGCGTCGACGCTCGCGGCGGCGTGGACCAAGTCGTCGTTTGCCATCACGCTGCTGAGCATCTCGGACGGCCACACGCGGCACGTCGTGTGGTTCGTGCTCATCTCGGTCAACGTGGTGCTGGGCCTCAACGCGACGCTGCAGTGGGTGCAGTGCTGGCCGCCGGGGCGGCAGTGGCACCCGGGGGCGCCGGGGACGTGCTGGCTGGGCAGCCAGCACAGCCGGGCGTACAACATCTTTGTGGCCGCGTACTCGGGCTGTGCGGACATGGTGCTGGCGGTGGTCCCATGGAAGATCCTGTGGCACATGAAGATGCGGCAGGCGGAGAAGGTTGCCGTGCTGTTTGTGATGAGCATGGGCGTGTTGTAAGTTTGTGTGGGCAAACGTGCGTGCGTGGGTGGTAGACGTTTGTCTGTTGGCTAACACGAAGCAGTGCCGGCATCACGTCGTTTTTGAAAATCATGTCGCTCGATGCGATTGGGAACGTTGATCTCAGTACGTTGTGTCCGACTGTAGCGTGTTTGTGACTTGTTTGTGCTCGCCGTCGTATCTATCACTAACATCGCAGTCACCACGGTCAACCTGTTTATCTTTGGCACGGCCGAAGGCGCCATTACAATCATGGCGGCGTCAATACCCATTGTGCGCGCTCTGCTATATTCCGATGCACGACAATGACGCAGTGTCGGAGGCGGCAGCATGCGGGAGCCTCGGCCATATACACCATTTAATACAGAGCCGGGCTGTGTAATGTAGATCCAGAATGCAACGTGTATCTGTTTTCAGGATGCGAGCAAATAATAATAATATTCAAAATAAAAATAAAAAGAAAAAGAAAAAGAAAACATATCCAATGCGTGCTAAACAAAAGGTAGCGGCAGATCTGTACTAAAACAGAAAGGCTGGACCCCACGCGCTGCCGCATCTTACCCGATGTTTAGCCTTGCCGGTACGACATTCCCAGTCCGGGACAGAGCATGAGATACATAAGTCGTCCTGTCGACACGGCGATGTTGTGTTGGCTGTTGTGCGGCAATCTCTGCCACACTGTCCACGATAAACTGTCCACAATACAGCCATGTCCTCGACTCAGACGCAGACAAAGCAAGGGGATGTCATCCCGCTGGAGACGCTTGAAGTGGCCGACAAGAGTCTGCAAGACGACGGCCATGGGACAACGACGACAACAACGGCCGCCCGAATGAGTCGCAGCACGCAGCTCAAGATCCTGAGCGCGGGCTTCTCTTTTTTTGTCGCCGGCATCAACGATGGCAGCATTGGCGCCTTGTTTCCATACATTCTGCAAGACTACGGCATCACGACGGCCATTGCATCATCGGTGTAAGTCACACGTACAAAAGTGCACCAATAACCCATGCACACATTCACTTATTCACCTCTGGGAGATGGTCGACTCCCGACAACGTCTAACAACACCCCTCCCCCCAGGTATGGCGCCAATTTTGTGGGCTGGTTCGTCGCGGCCCTGTCCAACACGCATCTGTGCCAGCACCTGTCGCTCGGCGCGATGCTGCTGCTGGGCGCCGTCCTGCAGACGCTGGCGCACGCGCTGCGGCCCTGGCATCCGCCGTTTGCGCTGTTTGCGGCGAGCTTCGTGCTGTCGAGCCTCGGCCAGGCGTACCAGGACACGCACGGCAACACCTTTGCGGCGGGCGTCCGGCCGGCGGCGCACCGCTGGCTGGCGCTGATCCACGCCAGCTACGCGGCGGGCCTGTTTTGCGGCCCGTTCGCGTCGACGGCAGTGGCCTCGTCGGCATCGTCGTCGGCGTCGCGGTGGAGCCTGTTCTACTACGTCCCGCTGGGGCTGGGCGTCCTCAACGTCGGCCTCGTGGCCTATGCGTTCCGCGACGTGCTGTCCATCAAGACGAGAAGCAAGTCCGCGGCAGCAGCAGACACAGCAGCAGCCGATGCATCGCCGGGATCGGACCGCCGTGCCCTCGACTTGGTCCAGACGGCGCTGCGCAGCAAGAACGTCTGGCTGCTGAGCCTCTTCTTCTTCTTCTTTCTGGGCGCCGGCGTCACGGCCAGCGGCTGGATGGTCGACTACCTCGTGGTCGTGCGGCACGGTGACATTGCGCGCATGGGCTTCGTCCAGGCCGGCTTCAGCGGCGGCAACCTGCTGGGCCGGCTGCTGCTGGCGGAGCCGACGCACCGCTTGGGGACGCGCCGCATGATTTGCATCTACACGCTGCTGGCCATTGGGCTGCAGCTGTTGTTCTGGCTGTACGTATTTGTTCTGGGTGGTCACTGATGTGGATTTGTGGTTCTGCGTCTGCTTCTGTGTTTGTTTCTATTTCTCTCTGCTCATGTCCTCATGTCTTTTTCCTGCTGACTCGCCAGTGTCCCCAACATCATCGTGGCGTCCATCTCGGTCTGCCTCCTCGGCTTCGTCATGGGGCCCTACTTTGCCACGGTGCGTCTTCTTGTCTTCTTTGCTTGTGCTGCCTGCCCAGGACTCTTCTGCTGACACACAAAACCTCGCAGGGCATGTCCATTGGGTCCCAGCTCTTTGCGCCCGAGATTCACCCCACCGCGCTGGCCTTTGTCTTCGTCATTGCCCAGATCGGCGGCTGCCTCTTCCCCATCATCACGGGCCTCGTCGCATCCCGCGTCGGCGTCCACGTCCTGCAGCCGATGCTGTGTGCGCTGTTGGTGGCGACGGCCGTCAGCTGGCTGCTGGTCCCGCGGCCCAAGGAGAGCGGGCATGCGCTGCACGAGGAGTAGGTGCGAGTGACCAGCTCTGCGACAGTCGTTGGGTTGTGGCAGCATTTCGACATTGTGTCGTGTTGGCGTGTCCAGCAGGCATATCTACTTTGAGACTGTCTGATCCTCTCTGCATTTCACCGGCGGTCCACCAAATGACAAAATAAGGAATAAGACAATGTCGTGGCTGGTGTAGTGTAGCACCCGGGTGTGCATGTCGTATGTGATGTAAGATGTGGAGGTCCTGGGGAAAGGATGGACACTCTCGCACATAGGCATAAACATTCATATTTCATAGCTCCATTATTCGTGATGGTGTGCTGTCTCGTCTGCTGCCTGCTGCACAAACCTCCCCCCTATATGAGTTCGTCTTCCTCGCGCCACGGCTTGACACGGCCTTCCAGGCCAAACCCGGCATACTCGACGCGCTGTCCGTCGCGCTGCTGGTCGACAATGCGGCCGAACCGCAGCCGCAGCTGGCCCACGTCTGGGTCGACGGGCTGCGCGCCGACCGAGCGGCGGTATGTCTCGGCGGCGGCCTCATCGGCCAGGTTGTGGCCCGCTGGCGCCAAGAGGGCCTCGCGCAGTTGGTCGCTGCGGGTCGTCAGGAGCGTCGACGAAAACGACAGCGTGCTGACGACGCCGTTGTGGCGCAGCGCGCGGACGCCGACGAGCAGCATGGCCAGCAGGGTGGCGCCGAGCGCGGCGGCGTAGGCGGCCCAGAGCGTCGTGCGGCTGTAGACGAAGAAGAGGTGCGTCTCCGTGTAGGTGACGCGCGCGCGCATGGTGGGCGGCTGCGGCGTCGTGTAGCCGTCGAACGCGAGCAGGCTGTACGTGAAGTTGCGCGATAGGTCCTCGATGGCGGCGGCGAGGGTGCCGTTGCGGCAGCGGCTGGGGCGCACGGCCGATACGTTGTTCGCGGGCGAGTCGAAGATGACGTCGGCCATGCGCAGCAGCGAGCTGTTGTAGATGTCGGCACAGTTGATGAGCGGCGACTGCAGCAGCGGCAGCGTCGCCGCCAGCGACGTGCTGCCGCGCGGGACGCCCGCCTGCTGGATGGAGAAGGCGCCGTCGGCGGCCACGCTCAGCGTCGCGCCCAGCAGGTAAGAGAACAGGAGGTGCGTGACGTAAAAGGCCGGCGTGGCCTGCGTGCAGTTGCCGTAGGCCGACGTGTTGGCCGTGTAGTTCAAGTTGTCGTAGAGGTGGAGCGCCGACACGCTGCCGCAGGTGTCGGTCCATTCCTGCGGCTCCAGCAGCTCGACGCGGCGCGGCACTACGGTCTGCACGCCGTCGGAGAAGTCGAGCGTCACGTCGTATGAAGTGTTGTATAGCTGGCAGACGATGTTGTTGCTGGAGAAGGTCTTGGTCGATGTCGACGACGCCGGCGACGCCGACGAATTGTCCCACAGCGGGTTGACGCCGGTCGCCGCAATCAAAATCATATTGTAGAGGTACGACGGCGCGGCCGCCACGTAGACGAGCGACTCGGCAAGGGCCGTGGCGGCGTCGCTGGCGTTGGCGCTGGCGTTGTTGGGGTTGGGCAGGCCGAGCTCGCCGTAAAAGACGTCTTCAAACGTTGCAAACGTATCGTTGGCCGAGCCCTTGGGGTTGTCGATGCGCCACGTCGCCGGCACGCCAGCGCCGCCATTCTGCGCCAGCGCCTCGGCCAGGCTCATGCACTTGTACGACGGCCCGTACAGTGTCTGGTCGTACGAGCTGTTGGGGAACGGCGCCGCCACCTGCACGATGCCGTTGACGGTGCCGTCGGTGCTGGTCGTGCCGCCCGCGCTACCACCAGAACTGCCACCTGAACTGCCTGAACTGCTACCGCCGCCGCTGCCACCGCTGCCGCCGCCGCCGGCAATCGCGGCCGATGAGTACACGTTGCTAAAGAGCGTGGCAATGGCAAAGTGCGCGCCCTCGATGCGCCCGGCGCCCTCCGACGACACCCACAGCAGGTAGTCGCTGAGGTTGAGCGCCGGAACCGCCAGCGTCAGCTCGCTGGCCAGCGGGCGCGCGGCCACCGCCAGCGTCGCCGGCGTGACCACCGACGCGAGCGGCAGGCACCAGGCCAGCACCGCCACCAGCACGGCGACCTTGGCGTGGACGATGATGCTGCGGCTCGCAAACAGCGCCAGCGGGTTGTTGAGCAGGTCGAACAGCCCGTCGATGCCGTCGACCGTCATCGCCGTCCGCCGCAGCGTGTACCACACCTGCTGCGCGGCCACCGACGCCACCACCATGGAGAGCGCCGTCTTGTTGAGGAACGCCAGCGCCGTGCCGAAGCGCAGCGCCCACGTCTGCGGCCCGTTGTCGTCCTGCGTCAGCGCGCTGATTTTGTCCAGCAGACTCGAGCCCGAACTCGAGCCCGAGCCCGAAGTCGCACTCGGGGGCGCGTCCGCGAGCTGGCCGTCCTTTTCCAAATAGTACAAGTCGTGGCCGACGGCAAATAAAAGCCCCGCGATAAACAGCCCGACCGCCGCGGCCGGGTAGCGCCAGCCGATGCGCAAGCGCGGGTCGCGGACCCGCGGTCGGAGTGTCGCCGCGCGGCCCAACTTGCCCGTGAAGCCACGCCGGCCTTTGGTGAGTCTTCTGCCTGTCGTGTTGTTGCCGCCGTCCGTGATGATGTCGTTGCCCTTGCTGTCGCTCCTCACCTCCTCCACGCCGCCGTTCGTATAGATGCCCTTGTCCGCCATTGTTGAAGCAAAATCGCGTGCTGCGAAGAAGCGAAAGCAAAAGGAAGAGGGGTGGAGAATGGAATAGGAGAGGCGGCTGTTACTGCTTTCAACAGGATACTCTGGCTCCGCCTTCTCTGCCAAGAACTGAAGCGCCAGAAAATAAGATGAGACGTGCGGGGGGGCAGGCCAGATTCCTGGTTGCAGAAGGGCACTGCCCTACCAGTATTTATGTACGTAGAGCTGCGAGAGGAAGGAGAATGGAATAACGAAGAAACACACGTGTAAAATACATGTAGTAAAATGTAAATAGATAAATAAAGGCCAAAGCAAAGCGAAGAAAGTGAGGCGAAATGTCAAATCTTTCTTATTGACATCGAACAGCACCGGGTAGCTTCTTGGCGTCACTTATCCTTTTTGAGCTAAATGGGACGGGTGAAACATTCAGGGACCACAGCTGAACTGTGCCGCAAATTCGTGCCGAGGTTTGGCGACGGTGCGCCCAGTCACAAAACACAGCCTCAGTCTCCCGTTGCTCGATATTGGTCGGAGGATCGTGATGTTGCAATTTTCATGCGGCATCGATATCTGTTACGGTGTAGGATGAGACAAAAACATGCAGACATAAAGTACACATACGTACAAAAGTACCTTGTAGTGCAAGTAAACCACCGTACTGTGACATGTTAAGCGCCAGGGTGGTCCGTGCCGGCCAGACGAGGCCAGAACAGGAATCAGTTGCGAGTTGTGGCGCTTGCAGCACACCAATGCTCGGCCCCTCCCATGTGTTAAAGCGGCTCTGCGATGATGCTGTCAAAAGAACGGAAGTCGGCATTTCATGATGACGTGTTCAGGTTGAAGAACTATGACTTCTTGCCTGGGACAAATGAACCGGTACAAAAAAATAAATAAATCATAAAACAGAAACACACAAACAAAAATAATAAAAAATTGAACGGTTCTACTAACAGGACCATGGCAAAAGAATACAATTCGTACAATGATATAAGATTGACTAGCCTAAATTAGCCCAATGGCAAACCTGTTCTTAAAAAGACAAAATCTAGAATACATGTTGTAAAAAGTGGGAGAGCTTCTCTCTGCCGGCACCATGTGCCAGTTGCGGCCGTTCCAAAAGCGCCGATCCACAGAAGCAGCGTCTAGACGACTTGACGCCCCGACGCCCCACGCCTGGCGATCTACTCCTGCTTTGCCCGCGACAGGTACCATGTGGTGGACAGCGTGCCGTCCGCAACGCCGAGCGAAAAGAGAACAAGGGCACCGCCCCAGCCGATGCGGCGCGGGAAAATGCCGGCAATGCCGCCGCGGCGGGGGGGCTCTGCCGTGTTGCGCAGCACACGGGCCGTCGAGAAGGACGAGGTCTGGCCGGCCATGCGAGTGGCGGCGCGGACAGCAGTGCGGGCGATCATGGCGGACATTATGAATGGTATTGAGGTGGGGTTGAGTAGTTGTTAATTGGAGAACTGTGGTTGAAGTGGTTTATGGTTTGTTGTTCTGTGTTCTATGTTCTGTGTGTTCTGCCATCGATACTGTCCTCCTCCACTGGATTTATATGCACAATGCTGCGTTATGCTCTGGCGTTAGGCTTGGCGACGGTGCGTGGATGAAGCTGTTGGCGTTGTGTTTGAGTTGTGCTGGTGCGGGTGTTTGCGGCGTCAACGGGCCTTAGCGGACCTTAGCGGGCCTTAGCGGCCTTGCTAGCGCTAGCGGCAACCCTATCGAGCCTGTCTTACCTACCATAACAAACGCCCACTGTCGGCAGTCTTAGCGGTTCCATTGAATGGCCGGCTGACATGCGTAAGATGCGTTTTCTTACTGCGTTATGCTTCGGAATTGCCAGGCACAGTTGACCCATTGCCGTGGAATTGTCGCGTGCCATGCACATCATCGGTAAAAGTCCGCTCACAGACGCTGAGCTGATTCCGAAATGACGTATTTTTACAGAGTCCACCTTTTCAAAACGTGATGCTTCATCAACATTGATTTCAATAGAGACAGACAAATGTTAACAGTCAATACAAACAAGTCCTTTGCTCGACATGCGATACTGACAAACAAAACACCAAACGCCAATGTCATAACCATGTCCTGACCCGATCGAATCCGATGCTCACGGTTTATCGCCAGTCCTACTCAACCTCAACCACATCCACTCTCGCCTACTGCGGCCGCCGGATCGTTGGCGGCTTAAACGGCTGTCTCAGTCGGTCCATCGGCGCAAGGGTGCCGCCTCTCTGACCTCCTCCGCCTCCTCCTCCACCTCCTCGCCCAATGCCGTTTGCATGCACCTGCGCATATGTAGTCGTATGGAATGAAGTCACTGGGCGCGTTGCTATGCTGCCGCCGCTGCCTCCACCAATACCACCACCACTCTTGCCTACCAGAGCACCCAGCTGGTGGTTCTCCTTACCAACCACCGGCCGCTGTGGCGCGCGGTACGGTCGCGGCTGGTTGTAGCCGTACGGCTGTGGCCGCTGTGGCCGCTGTGGCGGAGGCACACTCGCAACCGGTGGAAGAGCGACCGGCGGCTGTCCATCATCCAGCGTCGGCTCTGCCTCGCGCGGCGGCGAGCTCGAAAAGTGGGCGTACCGCTTCTGCCTGCCCTTGTTCTTGTCTGAGTCCTTGTCCTTGCCATTGCCGCCTGCTTGGCCCATTGCGTCGGGACCACAAACAACCGCGGCCGGCAGCATGTTGCCCCGTACACCACCGAGCGACCGGTTCTTGAGCTCGGCCGGGATGCCCACAGGGACAGCAGGATCAGGGCCTTGTTGTTGGTGGTATTGGTGTTGGTGCTGGTGCGGCATCGCAAACATGCTCGAGGATCGCTGGAACCCGGCTTTGACGGGTGCAGTGGTTTGGGATCGTGCTGCTGCTGTTGCTGCTGTCGTTTCAGCAACTGTGCCGGTCGAGTGGCTCCGCGTAAAGCTCTGCATAATGGTCTGCTGGCCTGTCGGTAGAGCACCCCGTTTGCGTTTGTCGGTCGTTGTCGATGTTGATGTCGACGGCCCAGGCAACGGCCGTTTGGCAGCTTCGGCAGCCTCGGCTTCCAGCATGGCCGAATGGTGTGCCGAGGCGGTTGTGAAGCCCGGGTATGCGGCACCGCCGCCCATTGTAAAGTTGGAACCGCCGCCCTCCATCGTTGTCGTGTAGCCGCGCTGCCACGGTCCTTGCTCGCCGCCGCTGTAATCTGGCATCTCCGTCATCGTCCGCCGCCGCTTCGAGTTTTTGGTTGTTGTCATTGTAGCCCGCGTAGCTCTGCCCGCCCTGCTGCTGCTGCTGTCGCCGTCGGAACCGGCTCGAATACTCGTACCCGCCGTCTTCGTCCTCGTTGTGGTAGCGCGAGGCCTCCAGCGGGTCCAGCGGGAACACGTCGTCCAGAAGCGGCACGTTGGACGGCAGGTCCTGGTAGATGGCGCGCTCTTGGGGCACCGGCCGCCCCAGGATGTCGCCCATCTCCTCGAGCAGCGCGCGGTCGTACGCCGGGCCGCGCTCGGCACACCAGACGTCGACAATGTCGGCCAGGAACGGTGACAGGTTCTGCTCGCTGCGACGGGCCTCGCGCTCCTTGTCGCGGTCCGGCGCGCCAAAGAGCGAGTAGCTAATGTTCAGCAAACACTTGGCCCGCGTCATGGCCACGTACAGCAGGCGCCTCTCTTCGTCAATGTCCTCGGACCGGCTGTGCGGCAGCGAGCCCTCGTAGGCGGCCGGGATGAACACCACAGGCCACTCCAGGCCCTTGGCTGCGTGGATGGTCGAGATGGTCACCATCGGCAGCGGCTCGTCGGTGCCCTCTTGCGTCTTGTCGGCGTCGGCGGCGAGGCTGATGTTGGCCAGGAACTTGTTGAGCACGTCCGTCTCCTTGGTCTGCTCGACGCCATCCACTGTCGGCAGCTCGTCCTCGGCCATCAGCAGCTGCGCATTGTTCATAAACTCCCGCGCAAGCGTCACGAACTCGTCAACGTTGGCCCACCGCGCCTCGTCGTCGCCGCCGTACGTCTCGCCAATGTACGTGCGGTAGTCGAGCTGCTCGGTCAGCGCCACAATCAGCTGGACCAGGTCGTATGCCCTTGCGGGTTCGGTTGGCGTGAAGGCGTCGGTAAGGGTGCCGCCGACGTCGCTACCCTTCCCACCTGCCTTTCCTTTCTTTGCTTCCTTTCCTTCACGTCCCTCTTCCGCCCCCTCCGCCTCATCCATCGTGCCCCTGAGTCGACCTTGCAAGCGCTGGATCAGGTCGATAAAGCGCCCCATCTTCTTCTCTGTCGGCGCCGTGATGCCCGTCTTGGCCACCAGGTCGCCCCGGCAGTGCTTCGTGATCAGCGTCCACAAACTCATGCTGCCCGCCTCGGCCTCCTCGAGACACCCCTGGATCGTCTTGGGCCCCACGCCGCGGCGCGGCACATTGATGATGCGCGCCAGCACGTCGTTGTTGTGCGGCTGGTGGACGACGCGCAGATAGTCGACGAGCAGCTTGACCTCGGCGCGCTCAAAGAACTTGCGCCCGCCCATCATGCGGTACGGCACGCCTGCGCGCGCGAGCGCCTGCTCAATCGGCCGCGACAGCGCCGCCGACCGCACCAGAATGGCCACGTCGCCGTGGTTCAGCATGTGGCCCGTGAGCAGCGTCGCCCGCCGCGTTTCCTGCAGAATCCACTGCGCCTCGTGCATCGCGTCCTGCAGGCGGCGCAGAACCGGCAGCGTGCCCTTCTTATGGACCGGCAGCAGGCTCTTGTCGTAGCGCGCCGGGTCCTGCTGGATGACCTGCAGCGACGTGCTCAGAATGCACTGCGACGAGCGGTAGTTTTCCTCGAGCGCAATCTCGGCCGTGTGCGGGAAGTCGGACAGGAACCGCGCCAGGTTCGTCGTCTCGGCCGACCGCCACCCGTAAATGCTCTGGTCCGGGTCGCCCACGACCGTGATGCGGCGGCGCGCCTGTGCAAACAGTTTCATGAGCTCAAACTGGACGCCGTTGGTGTCCTGGTACTCGTCAATCAGCACGGCCTGGACGTTGGCCACGCACGCCGGGTGCGCCCGCAGCAGCTCCGTGCAGCGGATCAGCAGGTCGTCGTAGTCGAGCAGGTTGAGGCTCTGCAGGTGCTTTTGGTATTCGTCGTAGACCGTCTGCAGCGCGGCCACAAAGTCCTTGCCCTCGGCCGACCCCCCGGCGCCATGTGCCTGCTGGCTGCGGTTCTTCTGCATCTTCTGCAAATTCGTCCTTTTGTTCTTCGTCGCCTCGTCGTCGGCATCCCCTCCCACGCACCCTTTGCTCTTTTTCTTGCTGATCCACCCGCGCGCCATGGCCGCGTCCAGCGTCACGTCGAGCCGCTTGACGATGCGCTTGATGATGGCCTTGCTGTCGTGGTCGTCCACGATGCTGAAGCCCTTGGCCACGCCGATCCGCGTGCCGTACGCCGACAGGTACCGCAGCGCCACGCTGTGAAACGTGCCCAGCACAATGCGCTTCTCGCGCCCCCCGCCCAGCGCCTTGCCAATGCGCTCCTTCATCTCGCGCGCCGCCTTGACCGTAAACGTCGCCACAATCACGTTCGACGGCATGTGCCCGACCTGGTCAATGAGCCACGCGACGCGCGACGTCAGCGTGTGGGTCTTGCCGCTGCCGGGGCCCGCCAGGATGGCGACCGTGTTGGCCGTGGACGTGACGGCGCGGCGCTGGGCGGCGTTGAGCTTGGCGAGGAGGGCGGAGTGGCCAGACCCATCTCCCCGCTCCGCCGGAGCCGTCTCTGCTTTTACTTTTTGCCGTGGCGCGACGAGCATGTCGTCCGTTGCCTTGGCCTTGGTCTTGGCCCGCTTCCTGGGTGGTTCGGCATGCCGGGCAAAAATCGGAGCAGGCAGAGTAAACAGGGTCGCTGTCGTTTCTTTCGCCCCTGTTGTTTTCTTCGTCTTCGTCGTCTTCGTCGACGTAGTCAACGCGTCTGTGATTGTCGTCGCGGTAGGCGTTTGTTTTGGCTGTGTCTTCACTGGCGTAGCCTCTCGCGACGGCTCGATCTTGTACCAATCGTCACTGCTGTCGGCCTCCGAGTCGGAACAGAGATCGATAACCACTGCTGTGCGGTCCATGGCGGTGCGCGCACGCGTCGTGTTGGGGTATGTCACTGGTCTCTGCTCGTTCAAAGTGAGGCTATTGACTTGCATGGCTCCCAGTAGCGCGTCCAAGATGCACTATCCAGGCGGGCCATCCACAAGTGTCGCGTACTCACGTGACTAACATGCGCTACTCAGACCCACAGAAGCCACCGACAGAAAGGCATGATCTGCAAGCCACTGAACACAAGGCTGAGATGAAGCACATTCATGGTTTATGACGACAGTCCTATTGTGTTTATACAGTTGGCTGGCTATTTGAACTGTCCCCCTACGGCGACCACATTTATAACAATGACAGCAAGAGTACCTATTTATGTACTCAAGATTGTATCCCCTGTTTCTAGGAAATGTTGAACCACTTGAAAGGCACATTCGATAGACGATGCTGGTATTGTAAACGACAATTGTAAACGGCAATTGTAAACGTCTAGACGTCCAGAAGTGGAAGATACTTCCAAGGGTCGTGGTGGAGAACGCAAGACTAGAACCGCCAAAACGTCAAGGGAAAACAGCAGAAAGAAAAAAAAATAGAATACGCCCGGCTCGTAACGTAAATAATAACAGGAAACGAATCAATACTCCATATTTATCATCCCTATCCCCGTATGTTAAAGATGTAGTAGAAACAAAAGCAACCCTACCCCTTGGGAAAACTCCCCGGCAATATCCGTCCATAAATAACAAATAGGCGATGACAAACATGGGAAAGGCAGTATACAATCCGACGCAAGAACGTCGATGCAAATGACAGCCTTGTACGCTGCAGTGTATACAGTAAAAAAACAAATACATGCCACAAAGTGAGCTTTCATAAAAGACAAGGCGTATATGAACGAGATAAAAAAGGTATAATGATGAGACGCTTGAGAAACAGACACGGTCTGAAAACTGGACATGTGGCAGAAAGAAGAGAGGAATGAACGGCAACGCTACGCTGCAATGGCTTCCGGGACAGCGTCCACTCTGTGGAACGCATCCTCCCTCGCAGCAATGCCACCTTGGCTCTCGACTTCGACCTCACTCTCAACTCTCGTTCTCACTGTCGTTCTCGCTCTCGCCCTCGCCCTCGCCTTCGCTCATGCTTCCGTACCCCGTATCGTTGTCAATGCCGACCACGCTCCGCGTCACGGCCAGGCATCGGCGCACCATGCTGTGGCGCACGCCCGCGTCCAGGCCGCCCCGGTCGCTGATGGGGCCGCCGATCCAGACGCGCAGGGAGCCTGCCAGCTGCTCGAGCGAGATCGCACAGGCGTCGGCAGCGACGCGGCGGGCGTGCAGGGTCAGCATCAACCGGAAGGCCGCGGCACAAGCCAGCAAGGACACTTGGTGTTGGGCACCAGGCAGGACAGCGTCGACAGACGCCAGAATGTCCTGGGGCAGGGCGGCAAAGCGCTGGAGGTGCGCAAGGGCCATGGCGCACCGCAGGGCGATGAGCGCCTCGCGGTCGGCCATCAGCCGCGTCAGGGGCGCATCGACCAGCGGTTGCAGGCTCTCGTCCGCGTTGAGGCTCGGGCGCAGCGCCTGCAGCGCCACGGCGATGCTGGCGCCGCGCTTCTCCTCGACAAGCACCGCGCGGGCGACAAGGGCGCGAACTTGGGCGTGGGAGCCGATGGGGGCGATCTTGGCCGCCAAGTCGATTTCGGCAGCAATGGAGTCGGCCAGGTCGGATTGGTCCTCGTCGCTCTCGGCGGCCAAGGATGTCGTGAGAATGCGATGCACGAGAAGAGACGAGAACCAGGCGGCAACGGCGTCGAGTGGCGAGAGCACGGCCGGGTCCTCGACAACGGCGTTCATACCGTCCATATCGACGACGGCAGCCGGCACGTCAAATGTGGTGGGTCGGTTAAATGCTAGATTGTAGGCGCGCTCGATAACATCGTCGTTGAGGACGTCATCGCAGTCTTCGGCCAGGAGAGCCTCCAGGTGGCTGGGAAGTCTGTCGTCGGCTTGCAGCGAGAACGCACTGCTGACATGGTCGCTGCCGCTGCCGCTGCCGCCGCTGCTGTCGTTGCCGCTGTCGCCGCTGCTGCTGCTACCGCTGTTGCCGCCAGTGTTTTGCAGCTGCATGGCCAGCAGATTCCGCTCGCGCGCGGCATTCCACTTGCCGCGGGCCCAATAGGCGGCGACGGCGTCGAACAAGGCGTTCTTGCCGAGGTGGCGCACGAGAATGCGAATGTGCAGGGCGTTGAGCATGAGTCGCAGGGGCGTATCGGGCAGGGTATGCGAAGCCAGCAACGTCAGGGTCAAGCGCCTCTCGTTGATCTCGACATCGCCGCCGGCCAGCTGGGCGTCCAGAGCAATGGCCCAGGACTTGATGCGGGCGGTCTCCTGGTCCTGCGTCAGACCCGTCAGCATGCTGTAGCGCTCGATGCCAAGGGCATTGCGGGTGCTGAGCTTCATCATCTTGAGAATCAGCGCGGCAGCCTCCAAAACGAAATTGTGGCGCGGGACCCAGACGGTCTGGATGGCCGTCAGCCAGGCATTGCGGCGGACGTGGATCGGCGAGGCCAGCGACGGCGCCGCCTGTGGCACCTGGTGGGTCTTGTCTTGGGCAGTGGGCTTGGGTGCAGCGAAGAAGGAGGGCACAAAGGCCCACAGGAGCATGCCCAACAGCAGCAGAAGCTTGAGGTGGGACACGATCTGTGCGGTCGCGACGTAGTAGCCGCCGAAGCCAACGTGCGCGTCGGAGGCCACCAATGGGCGCAGGAGCTGCAGAGGCAGAGCGAACAGGCCACGGCCCTCGGTCGATTCGGGGTCGATCTCCTGCTCACGCGCAGCCTCGAAGAGCATCAGACCGGCAAGCGAGCCGACCATCATCTTACCGAGGTAAGGGGCGCCGGCCTGCCAGCGGCTCTGCTGCGCTTGCTGTTGCTGCTGAATCTGTTGCTGGCGGATGACGGCAGGTGTGCCTTGGAAGGGCTGTTGCGGGACGGGGTAGGGACGGCCAGCGGCGGCCTGGGCTTGGAGGATGCGCTTCATCTCTTCGGGGACGGGGATCATGCCGACCGGGTCAGGACCGCGCGGTGTGGTGATTGGCGGCGCACTCATAAAGGCGGCCATCGGGTTGGACTGGCTGGACGTGGGACCACTAAAGGGCATGGGCATGGGCGACGGCTGTGCCATGGGGCTCATGGAGTTGGCGTTGGACAGGGCGCCGTGCATGAACAGCTTCTCGAAGGCGGCAATACGCTGCTGCATCTGGCTGTTTTCGTCGAGGAGCCGGTTGTTCCGCTTCTCGAGATGGCGAATGTATTCGGTGGCTTTGCTGAGGACGGTGGCCTTGTTGAGCTTGTGGGCGGGTGTCAGGCCGTGCAGCTCCTCACGGTCTTCGGTGGTGTCCTCGCCGCGCGCGCTCTTGGACATGATGCGCAAGCTGGGCACACTGTCCCGGAGCGCAGCGATCTTGTCGTTGAGGTTTGTGCGATACCGCTTCTCGATCATGTTGTGAGCCGTCTTCTTGACGGGCTGGGAGCCGTCCTCGTCCTCGTCATCGTCGTCCTCGTCCTCGTCGGCCGATGGCTTGCGTTTGCGGCTACCATTGCGGGTGGGATCGGCGGCGTCGGGCGAAGAAACAGCACCGCCGCCAGCACTGGACTGGGGGCTGGCCTGGCTTTTCGGGCTGTGATACTGCAGGTGGGCGGGCATGGCGATGTTCTTGAGAGCGGCCTGCTGCTCTGGGGTCAATGAACTCAGAATTTCGGGTGCGGGTTGTGGCCGGACCTGGCCTGGTTCTTGTGACGCGACTTGGCCTGGCTGCTGAGATTGCTCTTGCAGGTGGAGTTGCTGCAGGTTTTGCTGGAAGAAGGATTGTTGCTGCAGCTGCCGCTGAAGCAGGTCGCCGCCGTCTTGGCTCTGATCGGATGGTTGCTGTCCCTGCTGGAGGGGCGCGTCCGCATGTGGACGCTGCGGAAGCGGCCAGGTGAACTGCGGTGCGGCGTTGGAGACGCCCCACTGCTGGGCGCCAAACTGGAACTGGGGGTTGTAGAAGCCGCTGGGGATGGCGGCCGGGTTGAAGCTGCCCTGCAGCTGCTGGAGGGCGGAAGGGTCGAAACCGCCGCCGCTGCCGGCGTTGAGGGTGTTCGGGAAGACTCCCCAGCTGTTGGGGTTTTGGAGGAAAAAATCACCACCGGAGGTGGGGGCAGAGGTCGTACCGGCAGCGTCGGACGGGATGGAAGAGTCGGGGGCAATGGTGGACGAGGCAGTGAGGAAAGGCGGTACGGAGCTGACGGGGCTATTGTTGAAACTCGATGTGTTGCTGGCGTCGCTATTCGTGCCGCCGTCGCTGGTGATGCTGTTCGTCTTGGCCTTCCTGTGGCGATGCACGGAGGACTTGGAGCTGGTATTGCTGCCCGGACTCCGACTGAGGCGGTTGCTGGCAGCTGCTGCGCTGGTGAAGACGGAGGGTTCGGGTTTGCTGTTGGGGTCGGTATTCATAAGATCCTGTTGGTGCGTGTCAACAAAGCCATGCGACATGGTGCTGCTGGTCGTCGCCGGCATGCTTCCCAGGCCGTCAGGCGAGAGATCATAAGACTCGAGACCCGCAAAGGCTTGGGCAGCCTCCTGTTGATCAGCCATGATGCAACCTTTCGACCTTGAAGCAGTTGACACGCTCGTCGGCGCTGTCTGGTGTAGCAGTCCTGCAGTCAGTCGGCCTCGTCGGGTGGTGGTATGGGCTTCGTCTCGAATCGTATGTCGGTGTCTCCTCTGTCGTTGTCTTTCTCTGTGGCACGGGCTTCGCCGTGCGCGCCCTAGACAACAAATCTTTCGAAGGATCAAAAATGGCCTGACCGGACGATGGTGCCAGGGTATATCTCCGGAAGTGGGCGAGACGGACGTAAAGTAAGAGGTGGGGAAGGGGCGGATGCAAGGAAAAGTGGTGCGGCTCTTCCCACACGGCTGGCTGAATATGGGAGCCGTGAGTAGGAATGGAGAGAAAAAAAAGACGGCCAGGTCGAAAAACGTCGTCGAGCGGAGAACGAGTGCACTGGGGAGAGCAGGAAACAGACAAGAATGGCTACAGACTGTCTACGACTCTACTGCCAATGGCTTGCTAGAGGCGCACCATGCCGCAGATTGCTGAACAGCCCAGCCAGCAATTGAGATGTCCGTCCGAGGACAAACGACGAAAGTGGCGCTCCCGCAGAGACGGCGTGTTGTCTCGGGTGTCGCCTTGGGTGGTCGTCCTGGGCTCTTTGGGATTGTCTTGGGCCGTCACGGAGGGTCTTTGGTTGCTTCGAGTTCGTTTGGGTCGCTTTGGGGTCTGGTTTCCAGTTCGTTCGTGCCTCGATCGTACCTCGATCGTTCCTCGATTTCGATCGTCCCGTAGGCTTCGTCGCAATCTGGCGGCCGCAGGCCAATCTCGTCGAGTAAGATAGCGAGGCGGGCCGGGCAAAGAGAATATCGAAAAAGGATGTGAGGGAGAAAGGGGCAGGGAGAGAAACAATGGACGGGAACGGACGGCGATGGAAGAACAAAAGTCGTACGACGGGGAAGGTGACGAGAGGTTTTGGGCAGGAAGGAAGGAACGGTTGCAGCGCATCGAGAGAAAATGTGCGGCCGTCGGGACTTGGTCGAGGGGAGGGACGGCGCCTAGTGATAGGCTGGATCAGGCCATCGTTTCGAAGAATCGGTCCATACGCCGTTCAGTAGCGTCGAGATATGAGGGCATGATGGCATTTGGGCATTTAGGTGATCGCTGCTCGCCCACGGTCCGCTCATGCACCGCGACAGGGCCCGCAAGCACTGTAACGACCTAGCGCACGGAGTACTAATGACGCCTAGAAGTCCACTAAAAGCCTAGTACAGAGAAAATTAGAGAGAATTGTGGCACAAAGCATCGGGAGGGGCAGGAGAAAAGACAGTGCATAGAGTATCCGCACGGTGCTCTCGCACGGCTGCGCAACATACAACCAGGGCACCGCTGAAGCAAGTCGGTACAGGCGCCGTATGTAGGAAAGAAAAGTATCTACAGAGAGCATCATGTGAAGCAGAAGCAAATACGGAGTAATGCAGAACAAGGAACCTACGATGGGAGACTGGAGACAGGCGGGAAGGGATGCGACACATGCGAGGAGTGGCATTCCCAGAGCGCAAGGGCGCAAGGACTTGGATCCACAACATAAACATGCCATGTGCGCATCCGCAGCATGCAGAAATACAGGGGTGCTGGGCGAGCGACGGCGTCGTGTTGCTGCATCCCTACCTCCAAATGTGTTCTCAAGAGTTCTCAATGAGTTCTCCTCATACACTTCAAATGTGCTCCTTCCCATTTCTCCGCACTGACGGTCGCTTTTGCACTTTCCCGAGAGACAGCCTTTGCACTTGCTGGTCAAGTCCTTTGCTTTCCAAGCGAGACAGGGAAGGAACGAATGGAAACAAGGAACAGACTCCTACCGCAGAAATTGCAAGTACAGAAACTGGATGTATTCACACCGTATGACGCTGCCCAGCAATCTTATGGACGAACCATGACACAATACAACATGTATCCAGATATGTGCGTCCGTTGGCAACAAGTGGCCGTGACTGGACAAGCGAAGAGAAAAGTTTGCAAAACGTACATGGTGGAAGCGCACGTGAAACGGCGCCTGGAACGGAAGCAACGAGGCAGGAACGCGCAGACGGGCAGATTGGGAAGGTGCCTGTCCGGTACGTAACCTCCTGCCTCATCGCCACCCCGCCAGTGAAAGAAAATTGGTAACAATGAAGCTCAAACAAAATAACACACAAGCTGGCTCGCTGGATATCGATATAGCACATGCATTGAGTTGTGCACTTCACATCAACGGTAATTGCCGTTAAGAATAGTTCGCTCATGGTCCAGAAACTTCGGCAAGGATCCACTGTTAAGCTGATCGGCACGGTTAAATCTATCCACATCGACTTTTTTGGCACTAAACCTTGCTTTTTGCCCATTGCAGGAGTACTTCAACTTGAAATACGAGGACCGCGCTGTCGAAACGGTTGGCCAAGGACAAAGAGCAAGAATATGGCCATTAAAAATGGAAAAAAAATACTAATAAAGAAGGCATGGACGTAAGGACAAGACAATAAAACATACGAGATTGGGGCAGACACGAAAAAGTAAAGAAGAAAAAAGAGAGCATGCGCAAGAAAAAGAGAGACAAAAAAAAGAGAAAAACTACGCCCGTTCGCGGTCTCCAAGACGCCGTCTCGGCTTGGACAACGGCGAGCAAGGTCAAGATAAGAAAGCGGAAGACTGAGAACAAAGGAGAGACAGACGAGATGGCGATGCGACATGACGACTGCAAAGACCTTGTCGAAAACGGGGACGAGAGAGAACGCCACATTGGCCTGTTTTGGTGGCGACTTCGGAGGCTTTGACATTGTGCAGTGACTATAGTCGTCATTTAGAGTAGTGACCAACAAATGCCTAAACCAACATTTGAAGAGAGGCTGTCTGTTGTTGCTGGTGGCCATTGTCGCGCCAAGAGGCGGCGAAGACGACAAGGCCGAGCCTAGAAACAAAAAAAAAAATCGAAATGAAAAAAAAAGAAGAAGAAGAAAAGGAAGAACACAGTCCCACGCTGCTATTAAGATGGCAGCTCAGAGTAACGATTGTCGTCCCTGAAAAAATACAGTGCAATACATTGTTGTGGTGGCCTTTGGCGTGCAAACCACGAGTGGTACAATGTATACGACTGGATAATTGTATGGCGTAGACAAATTATCATACCCTACGGAGTACTCCGTATGTCCAATCTGTGCCGCGTCATGGAAATCGTTGCCGCGTTTCAAACGCATCCGAAACAGACGGGGTCGCGACTAAGAAAGGAAGACTGCGATTCTGGTGGTCCATGCGCCAGGCGGAACAATTCCATTCGCGGCGTTCGTGACATACGATCATATGAAACAAAAAAATAGCATGTTCAATATCAGCCGAATTTGCCAAAACAGTCCTATGTCCAGGGCCAGCTCCATCGCACTCAAATATTCAAATAGTAAATTCAATTCAAATTCAAAGCAGGTTGTATCGCCTCTCGCATAGCGAAAGATCAATGATGGAATAACGGAGAGCCATCAAACGGTAACAAAAGAAAGAGTGGTCGGTATTCTAATCATCAAATGAACATATGAACAAGGGTCTCAAAAACTAGGTAGGTAACAAAGAAAGTAAAAGAGATAAAATCACAAACAAAAAAAAACTAAAGACAGGCCGAATGGCTGTGGTCAAAGACCAGAAATGGCCAGAAGAGATCCAAGGCCGGAAATAAAAACAAGACACCATCGGCATAAGCTCAAAACACAACGCATCATCGCCTCGACAGTGGCCTACCATATGTCCTCGGTGCTCTGCACCATCTCCATTGTCGGCGTCTTGGGCTCCAGCCGCCGCATCCGCTTCCGGTCCGCCTTGGTCACCAGACTCGGCGTCATCGGAATCACGGGCGAGAACGGCTGGTAGGGCGTGTAGGGCACCGGGGCGCCCGTCCACGGCGTCTGCGAGCCCGTACCAAACCCGGGCGACATGGGCTGGGCGCGCTCAAAGACGGTCTGCTTGGTCTGGTTGTGCGTGGCAAACGAGGGCGACGTGATGGCGGGTTCGTAGGCACGGAGGGGGAGGCCGCCGCCGGTGCGCACGGCGGAGGGGGCGTTGCTGCGGCCGAGGCCGGAGACTGCGGAGGACGACGAGGGAGAGGCCGAGGCGAAGACGACGCCCGTCGGCGACATGGGCTGGTTCAGGCCAGAAAAAGTCGTCTTGGTGGCCCGCGGCGAGGCCGGCAGAGACGCCAGCGACGGGAACCGGTTGACGCCCGGCTTGGGCGACGTGGGCAGGCCAACCAGGGGTGCTGACGAGTCCGCCGAGGAGTTGGAGACGCTGGAGACACCGGAGACGGCCGAGACGCCGCCCGACGGTGACACGGCCGACTGCGGCTCGCGTGCGTGGGGGGCCGACGTGGTGGCCGTGTCCAGAGACAGGTTCCGGGGCGGCATCGGTCTGTTCGGGGACGCGGAGCCAGGGCCCGCGCCAATCGAGGCACCGATCCGCTCGTCAATGCTCAGCGTGCTCAGCGGCGACGTCTCGGGCGTCGGCTGCTGCGTCGGCTGCTGCGTCGGGACAGGCGGCGGGGCGGCCGGGGCATAGTGCCGCGGCGAGATGGGGTTCATCTCTTCCGCCTCTACGTAGCCGCCGCCGTTGCCGTACCCGTAGCCGCTCGGGGCCGCGCCGTTGGGGGCCGCAAACCGTGGGAAGGTCCCCGACATGGGCGTCATGATGGGCGATGAGATGCTCACCCCTTGCATCTTCTTCTTGCCGCGCGGCGACTTGAGCGCCGACAGGATTGACGACGCGCGCGACGTCCGTTCTGAGCGTTCGGGCCGCTCGCCGTCGCCCGTCAGCACGAGGTTGGCCGGCTTCGACTTGACCTTTCGGAGCAGTGTCGAGGTCGAGCTGGTCGACTCGTCCTTGCGGTGGATGGGGTAGTTGTAACTCTGGGGCGGCAGCGACGTCGCGGGGCTCGGGTTGTTGAAGCCCACATTGGCGCCCGGGTTGGCCACAATCGGCGAGCTGCGCGTGCTGTTGCTCCCCGACTGCGGGCCCAGCGACGCCGGTGGGTCGGGCAGGACCACGCCGTTCGCCTTGGCCTCCTCCTGCTCCATCACGTACTTGTACATCTGCTCCAGCTGTGATTGCGCCATCTCGCGGTCGGCCGTCACAATGTCCTGGTCTACCGACGGATCGACGCCGGGCACGCGAAACGACGACGCGTACGACGCCGACAGGTACAGATTGCTCTTGGCGTGCAAAGACGACACAACGGTGCCGCCGTGGGTCTCGGTCGGGCTGACGGAGTGGTCAAAGTGGGACGCAGCGTAGCTGCTGGGATCAAAGGCGGCCCCGTTGCTGTCGTTGCCGTTGAAAAATCCCGGCGTCTTCACGGCAAACGGCACGACGCTGTCTTGCAGCTGCAGGGTCTCGGGATGGACGAAAGCAAACGCCTGCGACGGCGGGAGGTCGTCAAACTCTTCGCCGGACCGCAGGTGTTCGCGGCGGCGCTTGGACAGCAGCAAGAGGGCGACGGCGACGACCACGAGGCAAAAGGCGTACGAGCCAACGATGCCGCCGATCTGCGCGGGAAGGTAGGCGGTGTCGGACAACGGGGCGGGCAGGCCGTCGCGGGTGCGGTGTGATGAAGCAAAAGCGGCGACGTCTACGTCGCGCTGGATGACAGAGGCCGAGACGACGGCGAACGAATAAGTCAAGGGCGAAGCGAAGAAGAAAAGAGTGGATGCCTGGTGATGTCGACTCGTTCGCATGTTGGAGGGAAAGAGAGGAAAGAGGAAAGGAGAGAAGGAGAGAGGGAGGGCGGGTGGAATGTTATAAGGATGGTAGGATAGTAACAAAATGGAGGGACGAAACGTCTCCGTCTCGATGTTGTTGTTTATGTTTTGTCTTTTCTGGGTCTGTTTCTGCTTGTGTCCACGGTGAAGATCGCCGAATCCCCAAGGAGACTCAAATGATGAGACGCATGATGCAGCACAAGGGACACTTTGCGAGGGGGCTGAACAAGGGGAGGGACAAGAACAAGGAGAGAAAGAAAAGGAAAATGGGATGTGGCGTGGTGGGAAACAGCCAAAGGTCCAAAAGGGATCAAAAAGGAGAAATGCATATCACAGAAATCCCGATGGGCACCGCGGGACGCACGTCGTATATACCGTCCTCAGCGGCTGGTGATACTCGAAGCCGTTTGGGGCAAGGCCCACCGATGGACCGACACATCTCAATGCTGCGCAAGGTCGAGGAACCAGCCGTGTCCCTCGCCTTTGTTTGCTGGCCACTCGCTTCCAAGAGCAGCGACAATCACACTTGTTGACCCGCTCTTCTTCCTGCTGTCCCCTCTCGCTCCGTCACTCGTTGTGATGAACAGGGCGGCTGGAGGTGGTGCTGAGCGTGGGCTGGCACTGGCCTGGACGTCGTCGCTCACCCCAGCAGAGCGCCCCATTGGCTGTAGACCCTGGACGGTGCCGGGCCGCCCACGAGCCAATCCGCCCGGGGTGCTAAGCGCCGGCCTTCGGGGCGCTCTTTCCTCTTTTGATGGCAATTGGTGTGCGTGTGAAATGATTGGCTATATCGTCGTGGTGGACCCCACTTAGGTCCCTTGGGCTCCACTTTATGTCTGTGTCGACCTGGGCTCCTCTCCCCGCCATTTCACATTGTGTGCCGTGTGCCCTGTTCCCTCTGGGATGCATTGGCTGCAGGCTCATATTTCTCTTTTTTGCGTCCAATTTTGCTTCCTTGGTTTTCTGGTTCCTGTCGATTTTACACTGTTTCGCCTCGGATGGTAATTAGAATGCGGATTCTCAAGATCTGATCTTGTTGGGGGTGTCTTGTGTTCCTCACATACAGAGGATGTGTGGCTTTGAAGTGATTATCGTACGTCGTTGGCTGAGAGGTTGGGGGAAGTTCGACACACGACTGCCCGCTTCCTAAAAATAACTATTCAAAGGGCCGCCAGGCGCAAGTCCAGACTGCTCCCTGTAAATTTACGTGGTATGGGACAAGCTTTCTTTGAGCAGGGGACTGGGCGCCTCGTGCTGTCTTTCTCTCTCTCTCTCTCCTTTCATTCATGCACTTTGTCCCAAATTCGTCTCCCCACCATCACGTTTGTGACTGCCGTGATCATAACCCCTTGCAGATGCAGATTGTGCAAGCGAGAAAATCTCGAAAGTGTACTGATACCATCATCATGTCGACTGCCGTCGATTAATTGCATCGGTCGTGGCAACGGTAGGTCTGTATGCAAAAGGTCTTCTACAGGAGATCGCCATACGAAGCGCCGTTGACTATGATCGGCATCGCATTGCACCTGTGAAAGATTCGATCACAGTCACAGTCACCTACTCTCCAGACTCCTGGTTGGGCCATGGAAAGTGCATGCCCCTTCAACATACGTCAGGTAATTGTATTTGTTTCCCTTCGTTTCCTGTCGCAGTGGGGGCCAAAAATGGCGAACCAAACAACGACGTGCTTTAATGACATAGAACAAGCAATGGACCAAAAAAAAATGTCAGAAAGAAAGATCGACGTGGCCGTTATCTCCATTGAGCCATTTGCACTTGATATTCATGCCGGCAGGCACGCATTTGTACCGGCGTAATTTAACATACTTCTTCTTCACCTCAGTGAACAGGCAAGGACAGGCGAGGAAGCAGGCAGATTCAAGGCCAAGGTCACGCACCACACTCACAGCACCCGGTGCACAGACCTATGATGTGACGGAATTTACACCATACTACGTACAATTCGATTGAATAGAAAATACCACCCTAACCAACCGACCCTTGCTAATGTCCCATTTCAATATTCAATGCTTTGCTTACTACGGAGAACCGACCTATCATCATTGATGTCTCTCCTCCGCCAACTAAGTCAAAACAGTGGCACATCTGTACAGAATTATCACTTTTGACATGGTGACAACAGGCAACTTCTCCAGAACGAGGAAAAGGTGAAGAAACAGACCTTGCCAACTGATGGGGCTAACCATGGTGTTTTATCTTAGACAGAAGCAGAGACAATGCCGTGTTTACAACTTTTTACATGGCTGTATATTTCGTTGGTGCACGTGGGCTCTAGAAGTTGAACATTGACAACAGCTCAGAAAGCAAATACCGAAGAAAAGTCCATATCTTGCCTTATTTTCTCTTTAAAGGGACAATTAATATTTTGTAATTGTTTTCAGTCATATAATTTTTTTCATCAAGGGTTTCTTTCTTTTGAATACAAGAGTACTAAAGTACGTAATATAACTTCTGTCGAGCACGAAGCAAAAGACCACAGCACTGTCACAAATGTAGCCTACTAAGAACTCTACAGCGTATTACTGTTTCCCGAAAAAATAATTATCCAAAAACCGTTGTCTGTATATCATAATCATAAAAGAAAAAAAGCCACGGTGCCACCGAAAAAGAAATACCCAAAAAATCAGTGTGAACGAAAACAATAGCTAACTCAGAAAGCAGAGACACAACATGCCGTCTATGCTTTAGCGTCGCGGTTTGCCGCCTGCACGACAAGAACGCTCGCCTTGGGCTTGGCATTGATCACGTGCGCACCAGCTACACCAACCGTCTTGGAAAGCTCGTAGCCCGAGGACGAGGACGATGACTCGCCAACCGAGCGGTTCGCGCGGCTGTCATGGAAGCGGCTGTGCCGGCGACCGACGACGATCAGGTCGCCTGCGTTCCTGGGCGCCTGGCCCACGATCTTGGACGCGCGCTCAACGACATTGTCCAGCACAGTGCTGCTCTTGCCGTGTGCGTGAATGTCGACAAACGAGACACGCTCAGCCAGGTCGGTGGGCAGCGATGACTGCAGGGTGGCCAACAGGCCCAGATCTTGTGCCGATGGCTCGTCCTCGAGGGCGGCTTCCTTGCTCCTGATCGCGGCCTGGGTGGGGTCTTCGGCGTAGTAGCCGCCGTGAGCTTGCTCAGGGACGCTGATATCGGCATTGGCGGCGTCGCTGCTATTCCATGTGACATGGGCAATGGTGGCCGTGATGTTCTTGTTCTTGGCCAGCTGGAGGACAAAGCGCAGAGCGACACGGTCGTCGGCGCCCCCAAAGAAGGGAAGGAAGACACAGTGGCTCTTGTTGGCGACCGGGAGGACGGCAGCGTTCCGCTGGCTGTGCAGGGACATAACCGAGATTGTACGGGAGAGCAGGGGCCGGTCGCCAGTGCGCGCGGATGAGGAAGCGGCACCACCGAACCCGTTGTCAATGAAAACACCCGTGTTGCAGACGGCCTTTTCCAGCGTGGCATGAACAAAGTCTAGGTGGGAGCGGTCGTTGAAGCGGTCGGCACTGGACGTCGCGGTGACTACAGTAGACGGGTCGTCGATGACCTTGTCACCCCACGGAATCAGAACGAAGTCGGACAATGTCTCGGTAGCCTCGGTGGCCAGTGTCTCGGGGAACGAAGCAGCCGGAACGACAGCCACCTGTCCAGAGACGGCCACATCGTGGAGTTGTGAGAACGTGCGGAAGGTATTGACGACGGGATCGCGCCGGGCAAGCTCGTCCACCTCAGACACCTTCATGACAGACGATGTACGGTCGGTGAGCTCGAGAATGCGAATGCCGTGCACCTGGAGATGACGACGCGGGGGAGACTCGGCCTGTGGCTGCGGCTGCGGCTGCGGCTCTTCGTCCTTTCTGGCAACAATGGCGTCGTTGGAAGGTATATTGGAGTCTCCCAGGAGGGAAATGAAGGTGAAAAGGCTGGGAAGGCTGTCGAGGCGGAGGTAGACAAGAAGACGGCGGACCTGAGTCTCGTTGAGCTTGTCGACGGACGCGTGCTGGCTGGAGCTCTCTGATCCAATCGGGTTGCCGTCCCAGTCAATCTCGCCACGGCGGAACTTCTCGACCTTCTGCTGGTACCACAGCGGGTACAGGAGCTTCGTCAAGGGTGTTGTCGCAACAGTTGTGATGACGGCCATGACAACGAAGATGGTGAACGTCCGCTGGGACAAAATGTGCGCCTGAAAACCAATGTTCTATATGGGCTTGTTAGCTCTTATCTCTTAAGAGTAGCACCTGATGGAGGGCGTTGGGGAGACGGGTGTGACGTACCAGGACAATCAGCTCAACGAGACCCTTGCAACTCATGAGGACACCGATACTGAGACTCTCGCGCCAGAACATATTGGTGAGGCGGGCCGAGAGAGTACCACCGATGATCTTGCCGAAGAAGGCGACGGCAACGACGCCGACGACATAGGCCCAGGTGATACCGTCGTTTAGAAGGCCGAGGTTGGTGCTGAGACCGGAGAGGGCAAAGTAGAGCGGGAGGAAAAATGCCGAGATGAAGTCCTCGAGCTTCTCGGTCAGTTTGATGGCAAAGCCGCCATCGTGGGGGCATATAATGCCGACGAGGAAGCCACCAAAGATGGGATGGACACCAATAATGCCGGTAAACCAGGCAGAGGCGAGCACAAGCAGGATGGTAACACAGACCATGGACTCGGACGGGCCGTTCTGCAAGCTGCCGTTGCGGCGGAGCAGCCAGACGAAAGCGGGGCGAATGGCAAAGACGAGACACAAGATCCAGCCGAACACAACGAGCAGAGCCCACAGGGCTGTCAGACCGCTGCTGTTGTTGACTAGGGCGACACACAGTGCTAGCAGGATCCAGCCAACGACGTCATTCCCGACACCGGCCGCCAGGGTTGTGACACCGACAATGTTGCCCAGCAGGTTCAGCTCGGTGAGAATGCGGCAGAGAACCGGAAAGGCGGTAATGGCGAGCGCGGTGCCGACAAAGAGGCCGAAGACACCAAAGCTGATGGGCAAGGTACCGGGCTCGTTGGCGAACTGGTGGTACATGCCGTAGGCAATAGCGTAGCCCAGGCCGAAAGGCAGGGCCATGCTAGCGATGGAGACACTGACGGCAACCCGCCAATTGCGCTTGAACAGACGAACGTCGACCTATGTTATGGGTGTGTGAGTCTAGTGTCTGTGGTTTTGTACGCGAGAAAAGAATCATGGAGAAATATGAGGTACCTCAAGACCGGTTAAAAAGAGGAACAGAATGAGACCAAGGTTTGCGACATTATTGAGGACGGGCATGCTGTTGGTGGGGAAAATGTTGCTCTGGAAGCCGGGGATGCGGCTCAGGACGGAGGGACCGAGCAGGATGCCTCCGATGACCTCTGCGATGACGCGCGGCTGGCCGATGAGGCGCAGAGGGTAGGCCAGCAGGCGGCAGAAAACGACGATAATGGTCGCCTGGACGATAAACAAGATGATGGGGTTGGCAGGATTGTAGACGATGGGATTTGCGCCGTCGAGGACGCCGGCCTGTGGTGACGCACGGAGAGTGGCTGTAGGCGATGAGGTCGAAGTAGCCGAAGACACGGTCGAGACCACGGTCGACAAAAGTGTCGTCGTGACGGTCTCCGTAGTGGCCGCCATGGCTGCCAGACGAGAGTCCTTTCGGGAAAGCAGAAAGGCGAGAGGCCGGCCGGCCGCGGGTATGGTCAACGGCGGGTGCGTGTGACTGCCACTCGTGTGGTATGTGCTCCTTGTTGGTCAACGTTTGTCCACGGCGATGGTCGACTCTCACAAGAGCAGCAAGTCAACGAAGGTCCAAGAACAGCCAAGACGAAGAAGCGAGACTAGGGGGAAATATGAGAGATGAAAGAGACAAGTACGACATATATACGTCGTATTTAAGAAAAGAAGAGCAAGAGCAGGAGAGCTCGTCAGAGGTCCCCGGCTAGAAAGGGTCCAGCCAGAAGCGTCGGCAGACGGTTTGGTGGTGGTGGTTTGAATTGGCGCATGCGCAGTCGATCCGTGCCAATCCTGCGAGCTTGGTCGCCTAGGTCGTATCCTGGCGGGGAAGCTTTGGGGAAGGGGGGTCGAAACAACCGTCGATAACAAGAAACAAACCAGGAAAAAAGAGCGTCGTAGGTCGTGATGGAAGAAATACGACGGGAAGCAGATGATAAAATAGGGGAAGGCAATGTGGCAGATTGATTCTCGCTTGAAAACGGAAAGAACTCTATTCTCGTCGAGAACAGCAGGAGCCAACGTGTCAGTCGGGCATGGCTTTTAGCTTCGTCTTTGTTTCTCTATCCTTAGCGCAGTCAGCTGCGACAATTTGGGATAGCTGGACAAGAGATAGGGCCAGTTACACAACGACCGTTGATAGTATGTGGCGCTGGAGCATGACTTTTCTGTCCGTTGGGCTGACGCATCTTTTTCCCTTTTCCTCAGTGACGCCCTGCTTCCGATAGTCGCTCCTTCTGTAATCCCGTCTTCTCCCATTGCTCTTGTCGCACTGGTAGTTGTCTCTTTCCTTCCGAATCACCTGTTCCCTCCCATCGCACCTTCTTGTAGCATGGCATTGCACCCCTCTTCTACTTTCCTTTTCCATTTGTATCTAAGCGCTAGTACCCGCAGGAAAGTGCAACCGGGTACGATGCGGCAGGCCTTGACAGTTTAGCGGGGATGCGTACTTTCTTATTTCGCCTGCCTCGACCCTCCACGTGAAGCCTACGCAGCCGTGCCCCAGACGACTTTCGATCTTCGGGGTCGGCCGTGGCCATGTGCCACGCATCTACCGTGGTTTGCAAGAGAGCACGTCGTAGTTGTGGACAACCTTTTAGGCCCTGGATTGTGTCACTACATACGGCGGGCGAGGTAATTACTCCTTAGTACATACGTATTATTGTCTCGCCAAGATACGTTCTAGACTCGGAAAGAGCCACAGACTATTTCGTACATTCACTGCTCTTGCCTTTTGTTACTTCTCGTCCCCAGTGTCACATCTTACTGGACCCTTATCAAGGCTCTCCATACCCCCAGTCTCCTCGACCGCATGTTCTCCACCCAGAGGGCACAACTTGATCTACCACTCCAGCGCCGTGCATTGGCCCCTGCAGCCCTGAGTCGGGCGCTGTGTCGTCTAACCCGTCCTGCATGCTTGGCTTCCACGATAGGCTAGCAGGCGAGCTCGTCATCGTTGGGGAACGGAAAAGAGAGGTGACCACAGCCAAAGTGGCAGGGGAGGGGAGGAGATGGAGGAAGGAAAGGATGCGAAAACCTGCTTCCACAAAAACCTGTTTCTCTTGTTACAATTGACGATATTGGACTCCTGCAGTCTTTAAGGCTTGGACGTACATACGGCGGTCCAAGTAGCGGTATGCAAAGAGAGGTCAAGAATTGAACCTTGTACTCAGTACAGACATGAATGGGAGCCAAGGAAGGTCTTGCCGACCGTTTGGCAGGTGACAAACATTTGGAGAAGCGCGTGGAGACGAAGTACATACTCAGAGAAGGGGGCTGTGAAATAGAAAAAAAGCGAAAAGGGGTGGGAAGTACCGCTTAAAACATGCGAGCAGAAGCGCATTGCATGGGACATTTTCCCTTTTGCAATCTTTACGCCGTAACTTGTACTACACACACCGCCAGTACTTGGTCGTCTGGCCTGTATGGAATCACAACGGTCTCTACGGGTTGCAACGAACTGGTTTTGGAGTGGAGGCTGCCAGGGGAGCCTGTCAGAAATGGTAGTAGTGTAGGTCCAATTTGAGGAATGAACTCTGACCTGGATAGGCGACCATGTGGTACTCCTTATCAAAAATTGGAGCAAAAAGACATAAGACTACTCTACAAAATACTCTACTTCTCAGACCATCCTTTAGTTGTATTTCCGTTACACTTCAAATGGTTTAATGGAAATATTAGTTGATATATACAAGGCTACTCGAACCTCGAGCGGCAGAAAAGAACAGAATATAGAGAGAGAGTTTGCAGGCCGTTCAGGAGACACCTTGGTTCTTGCCTTCCTCCATTCTCTTCCACCGCTTTCTTTTCCCGTTTCTGTCCTCCTCTGTTGCCCTTGCGTTTCTATGTTGCCCGCGATTCCTCCACTCTTTGCCCCCATTTTTACACTATTTTGATATCTTACATGCGTAGGCATACCCTGCTTTGGTGATGCTAATAATGGACGAGAGTTCCCAGAGGGTGGCACGGTATTAGGGGCGGCAGTAGACAAGCTCGACGGACGAGAGTTGCTCTCCAAACGACCATGCCTGCTGTTTGTCCCCATACTATCAGTCCTCAAGCCGCTTGAAGCTCCCGTCTAAACTGCCCATGAGCTCGAAACAGGACCGTAACCATTATCCGATGTTTTGTCTCCCGCTGGGATCATTCTCGTGCATCGTCCTTCGTCACGGTCCCGTCTGATGAAAAAGAATTTAAAACAAAAAATGAAACAAAGAAAAACAAAAGACCAACGCCAGAGCCAACGCCCCAGGCAGAAACAACGCGCCGAATAGTAAAAAAGAAGAAGGAGAAGAAGAAATAAGAAATCGCCAGCTGAGCGAACAGTGTAGCCGTTCTCTTCACCTGTCTTTTTATGTAGAACGAATATTGTCGTGTTGAACGGTTGCTGGAATGGTAGAAGATCCGTATGGGAGAGACGCAGGGGAGAGAGCCGTACTGCCACCAGATCGCAGGCCAGTTTTAATATGTGAAATGGAGATAAAAAAGAGATATGGGTCGCGGGTGACAACAAGGCAACAAGGAAAAGCGTCCAGTAAAGCACCCCGATCCATTTTTTCTCTAAGAAATGACAATGTCATGGGAAAAATGCCGAAAAAACACCTTGGGGAATACAAACTCAAAACGCCATTGGGGGATTGTGTATAGGAAGCAGCCGATTCTTTTGTACCATGTTTTCCCGTCGTCTCAGAAGACCACAGACAAAAAAAGGGGGGGCAAAGCAAGGTATGAGACGTATGTGCAAGAAGCAGAAAATGGGGAAAGCGCGAACCGTTGTCGCATGACGATGTCGGGGATAGAACCCGAAAAAACAATGTATAAAGCCGTGGGTATGTGTAATAAAGAAACAGAAAAGGGTATATGTGAAGAGCAGGATAGACTGTCCCCCGGCGGGGAACCATCCTTCAATGCACTTCGTCACTTTTGTTTTCGTACAACATCTTGACCGTTCTTATGTTCGGTCGTCATCTAATGCCTTTGCATGCGAAGTCGAGAAGCCAAGGCGGCCTCTTGCCGCTTGGCCGGGAGAGTCAAATGTCGGTTGTTCAGTTTTCAGCTGCTTTGACGGCCGGCACGCGGGGGGCGCAAAGACCTTTTTTTATGTAAACAAGACAAAAAAAAAGAGATCGCAATCTAGATGGAAGGGTGGCCAGATCCTGCGTCAACAATGTTATCGGACAGGTTGATCAGCAGCTGAGCTAGGCAGCGCTTCGTGGCCGCGTCGTCGCGAAGGACGGATGAGAAGGTCGCGTCACGCAGCGGTTCGGGGAGGCACTGGCGCAGGGCCTCGCGGGCGCGCGCGTTGTCGGACAGGCGCAGGAAGCAGCGCACGACATGCTTGAGAAGGCGGGCCGTCTGCTGCTCGACCAGCTGTCCAACCATGTTGCTGAGGACGGTGCCGACGGCGTAGAAGCGCTCGTAGGTGGCGCAGATGTAGTTGAGGCCGTTGTCGTCGAGAAGGATCTTTTGGACGATGAAGATGGCCACCGTCTTGCTAAGCTCCGAGCCGGTCTCCATGATGCGGAGACACAGAGGGATGATCTCGGTCGTCAACAAGAAATTGATCACCTCGGAGGAGTCATTCTTAACCAACGCTCCGATGACGCCAAGACTTGTCAAGCGAAGGTATTCGAACGGCCGCGACTTGGACGTCGTGTTGAGGAACGGGTAGAGGAAGAGGGGGATGTGCGCTACGTGACATGAGGAACATTAGCACCCGGCCCTTCCGTCAGAGAATGCATTGGGGAGGGGGAGTTAGAGATCGGCTTACCGCTCAGGAACAGCGTGCGCGTGTCGTTGTGCGAGGCCACGCACTGGAGGAGCGCCAGCGCGTTGCAGACACGGTTCGATGCAGCCGCGGTGAGCTGCGACGGATTAAGAAGCGAGTACACCGAGATGATCTCCTGAATCAACGAGGTCATGACGCCTAGTGCAGGGTGAGTTGTTAGTATGACCGGCCAAGGGATGCTGCCGTGTGCGCGGTGCTCGACATTTTCGTTGACTCACCAAATGAATGCCACAATATAAGGGCCAGCTCCGGCACCTGTTCGCGCTTTTTGCTGAGCTCCAGCAGGGCCGCCTCCCGCGTGTTCTCGTTCAGCAGGTCGGCAATGTAGCTCATCGTGCGGCGATTGTCCTCCGACACGCCGTCGAGCGCGCCGTCGGGACCGCCATGGCCGACGCCAGGGGCCACGGCACCAGCACCGACACCGGCATTGACGCCCACACCGCCCAGCGCGCCCGCCGCGCCGTGTTGCCGGTTGGCAATGTGGCTGTACTGCTGCTGCTGCTGTTGCTGTTGCTGTTGCTGCTGTTGCTGCTGGTGTTGTTGCTGCTGCTGGTGTGCTTGCTGCTGTTGATGCTGGTGCTGGTGCTGCGCCTGCTGTTGCTGCTGTTGCTGCTGCTGCTGGGCGGCGGCGACGGCTGCTTGCTGCTGGTGATGCGGGTGCATCCACGCCGAGTCCTGGGGCGTGTATTGCTGGTGATGACCTCCGTAGAGGTGCGCGTTCGGCATCATCGTTTGCAACAGGATGAAGGGGGGCGGGCGCGAAGGAGAGTGCTCTCTCTTCGTCCGGCCGGAAGTATAGAATGTATGAGAAGCAAAAGAAAAGCTTGCAATCGGCAAGCAATGTGCGTCGGCTTCCCGTCTCCAATGAGAAGCTGAAATGGTTCGTCCAAGCTCGGGCGGGTGCTCGGGACGATGCTGACGAATCCGATGTCGTCGGGAGGTTTGTCGGTGGAATCTCAACGGTAGGCTGATGGAAAGCAGCTGAGCGCGCCTTCTATCCGTCGTTCACGTCTCGATCGAGACTCTCGTCGGTGGCTAAACGATGGTGTCCAGTTCGTCTTGTCGTCAAGACTATGGAGGTCGCGTCGGGTCTCGGGGAAAGGGAGACGTCGAAAAGGGAGTTGGTCGAAGGTGATTTGCTGGTCCCCCAGGGATGGCGCGGGAAGAAAGAAGCAAATAAAACGGATGCACGGGGCCGCTTGAGTTCGGAATGGGTTGGGCAGCACGATCCGATCGTGGCTGTGTGACAAAGACAGGGTGCGCAGGGACGAGGGAGTCGAAATGCTTGGTGACGAATCAGGAAACCCGGGGGAGAACAGCAATGAGGGAAAAGATGATGAGGTGAAATGCTGGCCGTCGAGCACAGAACTGGCGGACGGGGCAGTTACCGATGCAGAAGAAATGCAATCAAAATAGGTACTGTGCGACGAAAGGATAGAAGGGCGACGCAAAGCGAGATCCCAGGCTTGGGAGTGGGAGGTGGGAGGTTGTGAATGGCGGTGGTGGTGGTGGTGGTGGTGGTGGTGCAATTGTGTGCCGAAGAAGGATGTTTGCTCTCTATCGTCGTGTGAGCTTTTTGTTTCGGCACAGCGAAAAGTGAGAGACACAACGGGGCAGGTGCAGTCACTGTTGCGTTGCAGAGAGGAAAGAGCCAACGAGCGTTCGAGAAAACAGCCACTGGCGTTGCTTGGAAGGGATTCGAAAGGACGCTATCACCCGCCTTGCCTGGCCAAATCTCTGCCGCGGGACGCTGCGCAAAGGGACATGCGATCGGAAAAACCGCAGGGGCTCCCTAGCGATGTACTTATTTGGTGTCAGTACACTGCAGGTGTACTTCATCGCGAACGGGGCAGAAATCGATTGATCCGGTTTAGACAGTTATCACGTGACTATTCCGACCACGTCACGATCGGAGCCGTCTCGATAGAAGCAGAGTCAAGGGCCGTTAGGGTTCTTCGTCGTCTTTACTAGTTCACGGCTCTTTTTGTCATGTACGAGGTTTGTTTATTCGTGTATGGGCATGCTTTGAGTACATAGACGTATGTAGTCATGCGAGAGCTGGGTAGAAAACGAGCCATAAAACACAACTAGGCAAAGCGACGTTCAATATGCAAATGGTGGAAGTACGACACGTAAAAGTGACGCAAGGAGTAAACAACTCAATGGGAAATGATGAAAAGTGCAGAGGAAACAGAAAAAAGGCTGCTATTTACCATGCCATACCCACCAGGAAAGTTGGTCCTTTATAAAAAGTGTACTGGGTTTATTTGCTCTCTGCCAATTCCCATGTATGCCCATGCTCTGTTTTTGCTGCCCAAACCATGACCCCATTTTGCTGCCTGTCAAGTAAAAAAAACAAAGACTTATTTTCAAAAAGACGAAAGTAAAAGAGAAAAAGAAAATTAATTAAAGAGGATGCTTGTATGATCGCTGGACAAGTAGAATGAGGTGCCAACAAGCAAAGAACAGAAAAAAGCTTGCCAGGTGCTGTCCAAATCAAAGACAAAAGAATACATTACATGAATGGACTTGTGCAACACATCCAGTGGTTTGGAATAGAATATATATATATATGAAGAGAAGCGAACGATTCATAAAGGCGGCAGTCGGAGGGGCGAGGAAGTGAACTAGGGATCCGACATAGGCCTTCTACAGCTTCAGCTCGCGGAGAATGTGGTCAGCCATATTCTTGTACTGCCAGGTGTTGCCGCTGAGGCGCTTGAACTGGACGCCATGAAGGGTAAAGACGGGGACCTTGACTATGAAGATTTCAAACTCCAGTACCAGGTTCCCGCCCATGTCACTGCGGACGTGGGTCGTCGTCTCGCCCGCCGGCATGACGCGGTTGGTCGACTCTTGTGCCAGCCGGGGATCGCTATCCACAGAGACATCCGAGTTGGAATAGTCGGCGTTGCGACCTGCCGGGGTCCGCGGCGTCGTGGGCCCTCTCTCGACGTTGTCTCTCACATTGTCGTCGCGGCTCTGGTCGCCGGCCCGGAGGCCACCAAAGCTGAAGCGGCGACGGTGGCCAGGCATGGCGGGCTGGGGGCTCGTGGGTGCATCGGCCACCTTGTTCAGATCGATACTCGGCGAGTGGCGGCAGTTAAAACCACCCTTGATCTCAACATACTCCACACCCAGCTGCTTGAGCACTCTCTTAATGTCTGCACGGATCTCGCGAACCGGCTTCGAAGAGGTGGTCGAGACGCTGAAGAGGCCCTTAAGGTAGACAGGCTTGTCGAGGTCAAAGTCGGCCAACCGCTCGTTGGAAACGCCGCTGTGTTCACCGAGCTCGGCATCTGTCTCCTCGGGCACGTTTGCCTCCCGACCGCGCTCCTCTTCGCGACGCTGGCGCCGAGCCTGGATGCTCTCCCTACGAGCGTGGCTGAGCGGCTTTGTCCGCAGAGAAATGGACCGTCCGTGCATGCCGGCGTTGGCAGTCTGTGCCTCGCCGCCGCTCGGCAGCCGGTCGTTAATGGTGGAGTGGTCAGAACCGCTCGTTGCGGGCGGCTCCTTGGCAATTCTGCTGGCAGAGCCACCGATCGGCTGGCGACGACGGCTGAATTCAGCGGAGCTGACGCTGGTCGACCGTCCGAGTCCCTTCTTGTAGCCTGTACCGGGGTCGCCCGCCGAGAGTGGCGGACTGAGGAGGTCCCTGTGCTGCTGGCCCGGCTGACTGCTACCCGATCGCAAACGGGGAACAGGCGAGTCCTCTTCGTCCCGGCGGCTGCGGCGAATACTAAAGCTCTTTCTTGGCGGGGCGGGGACATGCTGCGACTGGCTCTGGCTCTGGCTCTGGCTCAGGCTCTTGTTTTGGAAGGCCTGGTCGGGTGGCGAGTGCACCTGGACGACGGGCGGATGTGAGCGGTCCTTGTCGAGCCGCTCGGGCTCCTTGGGGCGCCGTCGTGTGCTGAAACGCCGCAGAATGCCAGCGGCCGTGCTCTCCTTCTTGGGCAGATCGTGCTGTTCCTGATTCGCGGACGGTGACAGAAGGACACCGGCAGTAGCGGCGCCGACGGCAGCACCGGCGGCAGCACCGGCGGCACCGGTGGCAGCGGACGAGGATTTCCCTCTTGTAGGATCGACTTGGTCGTCCTCACCATGGGTACGGGAACGAGGGCGCGTCCGGCCACCGGTTGCCCGCTCGCCCGGCATCTCATACGCTGCCGCGTTGGTATGGGCAGCCTGCGGCGGAGCGATATCGGGCAACTGAGGAGCGCTTGTCTTCTCCTTCGATGGCGTCGGCATGACATGGTCTAAACGGTCGCGCTGGTGCTTCTCGCGGACCAAGTAGTACACAGACACAAGGGGGCTGAAGGCATTCAACGGGTCGTTACCCACGGGAAGGCCTTCGGTGCTAGGCGTGGTGAGGGTGTCTCGGCTGTTTGTCGAGTTGCGGCGCTTGTAGAAATCGATGAAGCCGCGCTTGCGTTCGGCGTCCTTGGGTGGGTGGGCCTGCTCCTTCTCCTTTTGAAGCAGACGAACGCTGCGCTGGTACTCCTCGGACTCAATCACTTGGGTCAGCTGGGCCTTGATGGCTTCTGGCGAACCAAAGTTGAAGCCGGTCATAGCGTTGATGACGTCCTGCTCGAGCGGCAGAGTGATGGGGCTGCGACGTGGAAGGTAGTTTTCCGGCGGCCCGCTGTACCCCTTAAGCATCCACGGGTGGTTCAAGACTTCCTGCATCGTCGCACGTTGGCGAGGGTCGGTGACGAGCATGCGAGAAATGAGATGCTTGCATTCTACAGGGTGGTAACTTGTTAGACAAAACTGAACGACAGACCAAAACAAGTGTGGAAAGAAAAGAGAAACATACCAGTGGACAGCCAGTTGGGGTAGTCGACCAGCCCCTTCTTGATCTTTGTATGCAGGGCGGGGATGCTCTGGTCGTCAAACGGTACCTTGCCGCAGACGAGGACGTAGAGAACAACACCAAAACTCCAGATGTCGACCTCGGGACCCGTATAGGCTCTTGCCTGCAGGAGCTCGGGCGCCGCAAAGTAGAGACTGCCGCAAAAGGTGCGGAGGTGGCCGCGTGGTGCGAAGAGGTTGCTGAGACCAAAATCGATAATCTTGATGTCGCCCGTCTTGCTGATGAGAATGTTTTCGATCTTGAGATCACGGTGCACGATGGAGTTGCGGTGGCAGTAGTCGAGGGCGCTGGCGATCTGCCGGCTGAACTTGCGCGCTGGCTTCTCCTTCAGCTTGCCGTGGGAGATGATATAGTCCAGCATCTGGCCCCCGTTGACATACTCGAACAGCATGTACCAGTGGTGGTTGGTGCGGACGACATCACGCAAGCCGCAGATGTAGGGGTGGTTCAGGAGCGTGACAATGGCCGCTTCTCTGGCGGTCCGGATTTCTTTGGACTGGTCGGCACGCTCCTTGTCGGCGCGCGTGGCGTGGTTGTCGTCCGTCGAGCCTCGTGGGATGATCTTACAAGCAACCTACACATGAACAAAGAGCCGCAGTTAGTCAAGATTATACTAGGTGGGATATGCACAACAACAACAGCAGCAGCAGCACTGGGGCAAAAGATTGGATCGTACCTGCTCATTGCCATCCTCCTTGGTTGCCAGGCGCACCTTGCCCATGCTGCCAGCACCAATCACCTTGCCAAGAATCCATTTGCCCGATGTCGTGGGAATCGTCGTGCGCGATTTAGTCGGCCTTGACGCGGCCGCACGTGAGTCGGCGCTCCGGTCCTGGTGCCCGTTGTTCTGGGGCTGTGCACCAGCCGCCGCGGCTGCAGCTGCTGTCTGGTTCGTGTCGGCGGAAGGGCGAGAGGAAGGGTCGTGTCGAGATGAAGAGCGGTGGCTGCTGTGCCGATGCGGCCGTGACGAGGAGTCTTGTGGGGCGGACGAAGAGGGCGGCGGTGGCGCCTGTTGGCCCGAGGCATCACGGCTAGAGCTGCGTCTGTGGTATTGGTCGTCGCCTGGCTCATAGCCGTTGCCGTTGCCAGACGAGTATTGGCGGGAAGAGGAATGATGATGCTGCGAGGCCGCACGGGTGGGGACATCACGAGACGGTGGCCGGGCGCGGGTGGACTGGGATCGCGACACGGAATTGCTGTATGACTTGCCCCGAGGCGACGACAGAGGAGCCTCGGCACCACCGCCAGGTGCAACGCTTGTTGACATGATGCGCCCGCTATGTGTGCTCGCGATAGGAGGCAGTCAGAATGAGGAGAAGGAGGGCGGCGGAGGAGAGGGGAGGGGAAGGGGCAGTCGAAGAAAGCACGTCGCAGGCGGTGACGGAGAATGATAAGAGAAAATAAGAGAAAAGGGGACGTTGGGATGGTGCGGCGTGAGATGGAAGTTTGGTAGCTGTGAGAGAAACCCAGACGAACGCCGTGGAAGTGGTGCAGGGTGTCAGAGTACAAAGAGCCAGGTGGGAGGCTTCTGAGCTGTAAGATTGGCAATGCTACTCCGTAAATACAGCTGGTGCAGTGGTCGAAAGACAACAGGTCGTGCTGGGGGCTGCGGCAGCCGACGGGCTCTGCACCCCTGCGTAGGTGGTTCTTGCGAACTATTGCCCTTGTTGCAGGCGTTCTGTGGGCGGGTCTTGCTCGGAAAAGGCGATTTGGCTTTCGGGTCGACCTTTTTTGCCTCGTGTTGTTTGCCCGTCGTTGATGGAGCGTACTTTTGAAGGTTCAGGATGGGTACGACTTGGATGAGATGGCTGCCCAAAGCTGAGAGATTGATAGGGAGTATGGGTTAAGGGGGGTGGAGGAAGGACCGACGCAGAGAGGCGGGTGAAGAATGGAAGGAATAAATGGACTGGGAACTGGAAACAGTAGGAGTGGGGGCCTGGCCAGCCGCAGTTGCAGATGCGAGGTCGCACTTGCCAGTCGCTGCTTCTTGTGAAGATGTTCGGAGTAGGGACGAAGCAAATAAGAACGCACACGATAACCGGAAAGAAGAAGGCGCGACCGTGTTCGCCTGCGAGGAGCGATGCCCACCGCGAAAACAAGCAAAGAGGCCCAGAAGGAAGCAAATTAGCAGGCGGCGACAAAAACTGGGGGGCGTGCAGGAGCGTTGTGGAGTGAAAATGGAGACGCCCTTGGGGAGCGATGATCGGGGAAAGCAGCGCCTGGGCTAAACCAGAATCTGCCCAGTATCATCTCCATGAGTCCATGTCGTCCAGCAAACGAACGCTGTAGTGGGGCCTGGACTCGCCGCTGTTGCTGGATCCGGCGGGATCGCAGTGGGTAAGACCGCCTAGTCACAAGGCGCTGCACATGCGGAAGGAGCTAAGCAGCGGATAAATTGGGAACTCTGGCTCGTGGTAGCGAACGAACAGCTGGAATGTGTGTCAGCACCGCGCGGAAGGAGCTCGCTGGGCACTGTCGCAAAGCGTCAAAAGTCAAAAAGAACGACAGCAGCCACACACCACTGCAGACGGCAAGCGATTCGATCTCAGACTGGTTGTCTCGTCTCGGGAGGTTGACACGCCCGCGTCTCGTCTGTGTACGATGTACGGGCGAACTTTGGACGAAGGAGGCGGCCGAGCAGGCTGCAGCGCACATAATACACAAAGCAGCCACAAGGATTACGACAGAGGGCAACGGAAGAGTCACTGTTGGCAACCAGCGCTCCATCTCAGCTCCGTGCAGAAGACAGGCTGCGACGAAGGCGAGCTGGGCAGACGGTCAAAAAACTGACGGCAAGAGACGACGCCAACAAAACTGCGCAGCAGAGCAGGACCAGGCCAATCGTGGGTGGCGTTCCTTGCAGTTGGCTACACGAGTATGCACGACGACAATTGCGCGGACAGATGCAGAGTGGCAGGTCCAATGTTTGGTTGAGGGTTGGCCTTGCAGGATTTGGCGACTTGGCCCCAGCTCCAAAGTCATGACTACGATGTATAGCTTATGAGGGAATGCATGGTACGGAGTGGGAAGCGATCAGCAAACAACGTTTTACAAAGTACAAGCTTCCGTCAACAAAGTCATGAGATGGCACCTTTCGTCGGCATGCGCTGCGCTTCCTGTGAGGCTCTGCTGATTTATCTTTTTTGGTGGCCAGCGTTGGCGAGCCAAAGAATTCCGACATCAGCAACATTAGCCGCAGTTAACATGCGTTATCTTTCAGAAGCATAGGAAGAGCAAACGCACCCTTTTCTATGTTTCAGGGTGTATCCAGGCACAAGACCATGAGACTAAAAAAGGCAGCCCGCGCAATACGAGGGAAGCGGCGTCGTACGCAAAAGACTTTGTCGGACGCGTCAATGTCGTCTGTCCACAACTCACATGGACACCGATGCCGACGTGAACCCCTCTTCGAAAAAACGACGTCGTATCTCTGTCCTCCTTGGGCCAGGTCCTTTCGGGCACGCCCGTGCTTCGAATCTGTCAAGCCAAGCACAGACATTCTGGCATCCAAGCCCAAAGGTTTCAGTGCCAGGCTCCATGCTCCAGGCTCAAGCTCCCCCGCAAGATCGGTCGACTTTCCACTCCAGTAATATCATCCATACCTCACCCAGGCATCCCATCCAAGATACTCACTTTCCCCTTCCAGCCTTGACAAACAGGATGGTGCGGGTGGGGTTCCAGCCGTTTCTCTGCGGTCCTGCTTGGCTTCTTGGTCACGCCTTGGCTTTGGGATGGCGGACCGTAGCAGGCCGGCCCGTGATACGTGAACTGAAAACAGGACTTGTCACTTGTTTTGGTTTTATTCATTCGTATTTTTGTCAGCGATGACGGGGGATGCTGCGTATGCTATAAACCTTGTCAGTTGAGCACTAAACTTGCGGTGTCGCGGAGCAAAACGACTTGTGATAGAATAAATCGTACTAGATAACCTTCTCCAAGGCGTACCTTCCGGACGAGCTCTATTGCCTTGCCTTATTCTTTCCTTTTTCATCCACGTCCTTTTTCCGTATTCGCAGTGAATTGCCCTTGCCTGGAATGTAAATCATGCATGCTCGTGCTTTCCGTTTACAGCACAGCGGCGCACATCACACTAACCTTCAGGGGCGGAGCCAATCAGGAAGTAGCGCTGATCTCCTTGATTTCGGTGCTTGCTTTGAACTTCTTCCGCTTTTGGAGCACAGGCAAAAGACCTGCCTCAACGACACAAACCACGCCGAGACGCCGACTATCATTCGCCTCCCCTACCGGAGATCGCAGCCGCACGTCCATTCCCCGAGAATGCCATAATGTCCAAGAGGTCGCGTGCGCTCTACGAGGCCGACCTCCAAGCACAGCAGTCGCCCTACGTCGCCTTTGGCAGCGCACTCCCGCCGATCGACCCCAGCGTGCGCGACGATGGCTCGTACGTGCCGGTGTGGAAGCAGGAAGTGAGGGACGCGCAAGGCCGCCGCCGCTTGCACGGGGCGTTTACCGGCGGCTGGAGCGCCGGGTACTACAACACCGTCGGCTCCAAAGAAGGATGGACGCCTTCGTCGTTTGTGTCATCGCGGACGAATCGCCACAAGGACAGCCCGCATGCCGCCCAAGGTTTTCGGCCGGAGGACTACATGGACGAGGAAGACCTGGCCGACGCCGAGGAGGCGCGCACGATCCACACGTCGGGCGGGTTTGTTGGCCTGGGCCTGACGGCGGACGACACGTCACGGCCCGGGCCAGGCAGCGGTGATCTTCTCGCCGGCCTGTTTGGCGGCGCGCGGGGCGACACCATGGGCACGAAGCTGCTCAAGAAGATGGGCTGGAAAGAGGGGCAGGGCATTGGGCCCAAGGTCCGCCGCAGCGCACGGCTCGATGTCGGTGGCAGCCGGGCCGACGGCAAACCCACGAAATCGGGGACGTACCTCTTTGCGCCCGAAAATGTCGCCATGATCCGGCTCGTCAAGAAGACGGACCACAAGGGTCTGGGGTTTCAGGGAGAAGGCCGGCTGGGATCGACTGCATCGCGAGGGGACGCCAACAGCGACGACGATGACAGAAGCGACGACGATGCCGACAGGGCCGACAGGGACGACAACGGCATCACACGCGGCTTGTTCAGCCGATCCAAGTTCCTTGGCGGTAAAACAAAGGGCAAGTCGGCGAGGACGGGCGGCATCGGTCTAGGCGTGCTCAACGATACGGGGTCGGACGATGAAGACCCTTATGATATGGGCCCGCGAATCTCCTTCAACCGTGCGATTGGCGGCGACAAGAAGAAAAAGAAGTCCAAACACGCCAGCAGCTTGCGCGACAACAGCGAAGCAGGCGACCGCAGCACCGTTGTCAAGCCCAAAGTGGTCTTTTCGCGGTCATCAGGCCTGGGGAGGGGCGCGGCTCGGGTGTGCCACGACGGCCGCCCGCCATTGCAAGGCTTTGTGCTGGGAAAGAGAGCAGACGCATTGACCGCAGATGCCAGCACCTCCTCCAAGTATCCGCCGCCGGTGATTCCGCCTGGATGGAAGTCATCCAAGCAGCCCCGCGGCGATGCGGCGACGGCAAGCGCCGGTACGCAGGTGCAGGCCGACGGGGCCTACCGGTCGATGGCAGACGCTGCCAAGGCATCTACGCTCAACCCCAAAGCGCGTGCGGCGGTGCTGGGCGAAGCCCAGCTACCTGGCAAGTCTGTGTTTGACTTTTTGTCGCCCGAGGCGCGCGACCGCATTGCCGCCGCCACGGGCCGCCAGGACCTGCCCGAGGCACGCAGCGAGATCCCGGCCGAGTATGCTCTGAGCGAGCAGGAGAAGCGCGACCAGCTTCTCCAGGCCGTGCCATCGCTCGACAAGGCGACCGCCGTGGCCGCCATTACACGGGGCGCCCGTGGCGGCGGGCCCTACCAGGACAACGAAGCCAAGCGGTCGCGGTACCGGGCGTACCTCGAGTTCCAGGCCGGCATTGCCCCAGCACTGCCGCCCAAGCCGGCGGGCATGAAGGACGACGACTGGCTGCGCGAGGCGCACGAGTTTTTCAATTGTGCACGCATTTTCAAACCCATGTCGGGGCTCATGGCCTCGCGGTTTACGACATCGACGTCGGCGTCGTCGTCGGCCATGAGCACGGCTGCGGCGGCTGCCGACGGCGACAAGGCGGCCAACCTCGTCACGCGCCCAGCGCCCAAGGTGCAAGACCCGGCCGAAGAAGCAGCCAAGATGGGTATGTACGGGCCGGTGACACGGACGGTCGGCGAGTTCTTCCCGACGCGGCTGCTGTGCAAGCGAATGGGCGTCAAGCCGCCGGACATTGTGCATCCGGATGTCGACGCAAACGTGGGCTCAGGCTACGGTCACGGCCAGTCCAGCTCGTCGCCGTGGACCAAGACCTCGCACAGCAGCAGCAGTTCCAGCGCGGCTGCGCCGCCGCCGACGACAACGCGGAGCAACCAATCGTCGGAATCTGCTGCACCACAGTCGGCACCGGCAGCCGATGCAATCGCAGATGCAGCCGCAGCAGTACCTATCCAGCCTGGTCACAACGAAGCACTTGAAGGGAAGCGAGCTGGGGAAGATGTATTTCGAGCTGTGTTTGGCGACAGCGACGACGATGACGACTAGGAGCTTGGCCAAGGTCATGCATATATTGGCTAAACCCGCCATTTGTAACATTCAAATAAACCAAACGATGCCATGCCTGCTTTACCTGGCACACACCGTCGCTCGCATCAACAGATGCTTGTGGAGAGAGTAGATGTCTGCACAGTGATGAATTAAAGCTGTCCTTTGCTCCGCTCTGGTGCGGCCTCTGATTGGCCAGACGGCTGCGAACTCCTGCGATGCGGGCGGCTAAAGGCTGATGCTGTCCCCATTTCGGCCCAGTGAATGGAACTACAGGGGACCGTTGTCAACATATGGGCGCTTAAATTACAGCGTTCTGAGCAACAGGCAGCGTGCATGGGCCGTGAATGGTCGACTGATCTGTGCTTGCCGTCCGTCTTTCGGAAGGCTGGAACATGTCCGTCCAACTCGTAACAGTCCCCAATGTTCTCAACTTGCCCTGGGCGGTGTATGCTGTTCGTGGACGTCGTAATCATAGCCGTGTTTTAGCGTCTAGCTCCAGCGCGTGTTGGCCTCTGAGGTGCCCCTGTGCCCCATCACAGCGCGTGCTGGAGTGGGTCTCTGCGCATCTGGTTCAGGAAAGGGCGGCCCAGGCCCAGAGCCCAAGCCCCAGCCCGAGCGCAATCTCTCTGTATTTCCGCGTCTCTTGCATTCCCATCGTTTCTTCACATTCAAGCCGTCTCACATCTCACCAGCACAACTCTGCAGCATCCTTTCCAACGCCGCCGGTTCTGCCCTTCTTCCGCGTTGTTCGCAACCCCTATTGTTATATCGTCGAATCTGTCTCCAACCGCCGCTGCCGCCTTCTTCACCAGATGACCGCCTAAATCGCTTCTTCGATCCTCCGCCTCGTCTCCCTCTCGCGTGGGATCTTCAACTTTGAGCCTGTCCTCTTTGCCTCCTCTTCTTCGCCTTCTCTCGTCTCCGTACGGCGATCTCGCTCGTCACATCTCATCACTCGCTTGCTCGCTCGCCTAGCGAATCTCTCCCATTACACCATCGACCGCCTCGCTCTCTGCCGTCCAATCGCTCGTATTGTCGCCCCCTATTTTCCAGAGGTCCAGTCCAACTTTATCAACTTGTCAATTTAGCATTCCGCACTGCCAAGACGATATATAGCACCTGCAATCTGCGCCACTGCATTATCGAAAGCACCAGCCAACAGGCCATCTATCCCCGCGTACGAACAGCAGGCCACTGCCTCAGCCAATCCATCACCGTGTCCGACTCTCAGAAGCCTCCCACAGCCACAACCGGGCCGTCGCCGTCCTCCGCCGTCAACGTGAGTCGCCGCGCACCGTCGACCACTGCCACCGGCGAGCCCGCAACCGATCGCGCAGCCACGGCCACGACGACCGACGCACGCGTCGAACCAGAGGAGTTGGTGGACGTCGACGCGGACATTGCGGCCACAGCTACATTGCCTTTGCCGTTGCTTCCGCCTCGGTACCCGTCACCGCCCGTGGGTCACCTCGGCGCCGCACCGTCTTCGTCTTCTTCGTCGACCCAGCCGCCCTCGTTCAGCTCCCTCTACCCGCCGCCACCACCTGGCCTCGCCTTTCAGGAGGAAACCAAGCGTGTCCTCCCATCCGACCCGAAGCGGGAAGGTGAATCCTCGCGTGGCACCAGCAGCAACAGCAGCAGCAACAACAAGAGCGCGGACTCTGAACCGCCGCCAGCCTACTCCGAAGAACCCATCCCCCTCCCCTATTTCACATATCTAATGGCGGCCGCCGGAGGTGCGTCGAGCATCATCACGCAGGTGCAGCAAGGCGGGCCACCCATCAACAACCTGAGCAGTAAGTGCCGGCCCTCGTTCAGCTCGAGAGATCGTCCAGACAACTAACCTCATATCAGGCGATGTCGGCCTCGACGAGACGATTGCGATGGACCTGCGGGGCACGCGCTTCGTCCTGTCCAGGGACGAGCTGCTGACCCTGCCCGAGTTCGTCCTGCTGTCGCTGTTCCCCAACGGCCTGTTCCCGGAGGGCCACATGGGCGGTTTTAACGAAAACGACGCCATCCAGGTCGATGTACGTATGCTGCGCTTTCCTGTATTCAAATGGGCATTCTTTTTGATTGTTTTTCTCACCGCTAACCCCGTCAGTACGACCCTGCATCGCTGCAATACATGCTCGACTTCTTCCGCGGCGTCGCCCAATCCATTCCATCCGACGCATCGCCCAGTCCGGAGGGCGACGTCGGCGGCATCGACCCCATGGGCAACAGCAAGGACGACGCTTCCAAGCGCGCCGGTATCATCGTCTTGCGCGAGGACCTCGACTTTTACGCCATCCCGCCCCGTTCTGGCTTGCAGCAGGCCGAGATGATGGACGTCAAGCGCGCGGCCGCCCGCGCCCTGCTCGCGCAGAACGGCATCTTCTCCGGCCTCAAACGCAGCGACGAGCCGGGCACCACCGAAGCCCATCTGATCGAGATGCTGACGGCGGGCGGCTTCGACCACGACGACGCCTGGGGCCACCGGGCCGGCGAGCCCAACAAGGCCGTCATCTGCAGCCTGGCGCTGGCGCGGCTGCGGTCCGACATCCGCGGCAACGAAATGAGCAGCAACGCCGTCGGCATGGCCCAGAAGCTGCTGCTGTTCTGGCGCAAGCCGGCGCGGCGGTGCTGGTGGGAGGGCGTGCAGCTCGACAACGTCGAGGGCGTCGAGGGTCCGCTCAAGGTCTGGATCCGGCGGGTCTGGACCCTGGAGATGAGCGTCATCGGCCTTCGCTGATCGTTTCAATCTCGATGTTCAACGACAAAATAAAAAAGTACAAAAAAAAAAAAAAAAACGAAGAACGACTCAAAAACAGTATAAAACTATCCTCCTTGGGAATGGCGCAGAGGGCCGACCATGGGCTTATTTGGTACCCATGTTGACATTCGTTATGGTTCTTCCATATGCACTTTTCTCTGCTTTGTTTTTTATTTTCCATTGTTCATTTCGTAATACCCCCCACTTCACCTTTTCCTGTCCCTTGGAGGATCTTCTCGAGTCTCTTTCTTGTTCTTGTCTCCTCCGTCCGTTCGAATTGTCCAGACCACGAGCATTTGCAAACCTGGGCGTCATACTGGTCCCAAATCAGGAGACGACGGCGAGGAAGATATGTCCTTCTTTCATTATGGGCATCAAACTATTTCTTGGTGTGCCTCGTTGTCGATTACATTCACTCTTCCCTTAACATATTTCCTTTGTCATGACTCGTCTTTGCGTTTCTTTTCTTTCAGTTTCTTTTCAGATTTGCATTTACTTTCATCTCCTTTTGCACATTGTTTCTCTTGGCCTGTTGTTTATTTGATTTTGGAATATAGTATAACACTGCGTTCGATACGGCAAGCATGATATTAAAATACAACTTGGATCAATTTTCTTTTTTTTTTTTTTTTTTTTCGGGTTGCACACTCGTGTTTGCACGACTCTTCACAGATGGCCTCAATTTTGGCTACGTAGATATTCAAATACGAAAAATATAAATATAAAATAGGTCAGTTTTTTCAAGATTTTTTGTCATGGATTTTAAATTTAATAAATATTTTTTTTTTAAAAAAAAAAAAAAGGACAAGGATAACGTTAATATATACAACATACAACAACGAACAGAATAGACACATTTTGCTATTTCTCAGCAAAATCAACCTACCTTATGCCGACAGCTTTGATGAGTTATGCAAGCTAACATCACATAGGACAATAGTCGCGATTCCAAGTCTCGCCGTTGTTTTCATTTATATTCATCAAATCCCAGTCAATAGAGCAGAAATACTCCGTACAGGCCATAAAATAATAGACGACCAGATAAAACAGGCTGGCATTTCCCCTCCACAGTGTAATGACCTACGCGCCCATGGTTTTGACCGACTCCCATTCGCCCTTGAGGTTCTCTTTCCACATGGTAATCTTGTTGTTGGCCGTGCTGACGGCCAGCACGTTTCCGCTCAAGCTCCAGTTGACGCGCCACACGGCCGAGTCAAACTCGAGCACCTTGCTCGACCAGCCGCCGCCGCCGCCGCTGCCGTTGGCGCCCGGCGCCTGTGCGTCGGCCGTCCAGATGCGCACGGTCTTGTCCTGGCTGGCGCTCGCAATGTAGCTCTTTTGCAGGACGGTGGGGCTCCAGGCGACGTCGCGCACCCAGTCCGTGTGGCCCGTGAGCGGCTCGCCCTCAGCGACGTAGGCAGTGGTGGCCGGGTCCCAGGCCCAGATGCGCAGGACGTTGTCGCTGCCGCCGGTGACGAAGCGGCGGTTGCCGGCGGCGCTGGGCGAGGGGTTGCTGGAAATGAGGCTGCCGGCGGAGGTGGCGGGGGCCCAGGAGACGCCGTTGACGCCGAGGCCGTGGGCGGGGAAGGTGGTGTGCTCGAAGCTGTTGTCCTTGAACTCGAGGACACTGACGGCGCCGTCGGACGAGGCGCAGGCCAGCAGGCAGCCGGCCTCGTGCGGTGACCAGGCGACGAGGTTGACGGAGGCCTTGTGGAGGGCAAAGTCAAAGAGGCGCTGCCAGGTGCCGGCCTGCTCGCGCCAGATAAAGACCTTGCCGTCGTAGCTGGCCGACGCCAGGATGCTGCCGTACTTGGGATGGGCCCAGGACACGGACCAGACGGCGGCCTCGTGGCCCTTGAGAGTCTCTACTAATCGCTGGGTCTCGCCCTCGATCTCAAAGATTTTGATTTTGCGGTCGGATGAGCAGGTGGCCATGCGCCGGCCGTAGTAGTCGAGGGCAACGTCGTGGATCATGCCATCGTGGTTGGCGTTGGAGGCGGCTCGTGTAGCCTGGGGCACAGCAGGGGTTAGCAAAACGGGAGGCCCAAGGTTTGCATGAGCTCAAGTGTCTTGAGGCAGCGTGTGGCGGTCAGTGCCAACAGGTATTGCCCGGCTATGGAGAGGTCCGTACCATTGTGTCTCTGATGTGCGTCTAGGAAAGGCGGGAGAAAGGAGAATGGAAAAATAGAACAAAAAAGAAAGAAACAAAAGAGGTTGTCCTCGAGATTCGTCTATTGTTGTGACCGAACTGGTGTCGAGAACAAGGAGGTGGGGTGCAGAAGGTCAGCTACGGCAGACGGGAAGCTTGCTGCAGGGTACCTAGCAGAGGCTGGACGCGGAAATAGAATCCGGAAAGCTGGAAAAGGGCGACGTGGAGCTCGTCGTGGTAGTCGTAGTCGTTGTTCGCTTGCGCGTTTCGTTTTGCTCTCGTCTTCGCTGTCAGATAGAGTCGCCTTCGCTCCTGCCTTGTTATTGACGTTGAATGCTTGCCCCTTCCGCCAATCTGTCCAATGGGCCGCCTAGCTCCCCTATTGGAAGGAGCGTCCAGGCACTGGGGCAGGACAAATACTAATTCCGGGCCCGCCAAAAGGCAAGCTTTGGTCCCCACTTTTCCACCTCTAAATGGGAAGTAACAATGGTGAACAGAGGGCTCCACTCTTTCGACAATGGTTGACAAAGTATCTTGTCGTACTATTCGTAGTAATTACTGGGTGGCGGAGAGAATAGCGTCCTCGGGCCTCGCTGTCACAAGCTTGCGAATGCAGTGGATTGCGCTATTGAGGTGCGAGGTTGCGCCAAAGAACCAATAGAAAAGGCCAGCCCCAGCTTTATAAGCCAAATGTTCCCCATGGAGGCGGTATTGCAGGCGTTGCCGGCGGCCCATTCATTGCCTCGTGTTTTCCCGAGGTGAGCCGCTTTCCAACAACACCTCAAACATTCAACGACGTTTTGCGTGGAAAAGAAAGACGATAACAGCACGACGAAGACCGATAGAAGGCACAGAAAGCACACAAAGCGCGCCCTTGTTTATATTGACGACGCTCTTTCCTATTCAGAAGAGACAAACGGCCCGCGCCCCGCCCCCGGCGAGTGCTCCTTCCACGGCGTGCACGAGGCAGCGTCCTCTCTGTGCCTCCGCTCCACGACATCGTTGCCCTCGGAGAATGGCCCTGGCTGCGTCGTTTGTGTTCCAGCGTAGAGAGCCAAACCTGTTATAGATTGTGGCATTCCGGACCCCTCGCACTATTCCATTGCTGGCCAGCATTTGCGAGCGTCAATAGCAAGCGGCCCTCGTCCTATATAGTCGAGCACTGCTTTCTCGATCGCCGTATTATTCCTCGACACGAGACTCCCAACGATACGAGCATAAGGAATTCCAGTCGTTTGGCTACCCCGCTGTCTCCTCGTCTTCCCCACCTGTACAGCACCGTTCTTGTGTGTTGAGACTGCGTTCTCGAGACAAGTCACCGGCCTCAACTCACTCACGGCCACGCGCTGTTTATAGGGTGTCGTCGACTTTCACGGCAACTCATTTACCTCGTCATTCAAATACACGCTTGCTTCGCCATCTCATACCGGCAACAATGGCGGACAATCTCTGCGGCCCGTCGACGGCTCTCAAGAGCTTCAGCGAGCATGTCAACCGCGACCGCTCGGTGCATCAAGACCGCGCTGCGCCTGGCCGTGCTGGACCTTCGGTATGTTGTCCGATTTTGTTTTCCATTTTCGTGTTCCGTTTTCGTTTTCTGTTTTCCGTCTGCGTCGTGTGGTGTTGCCGCGTTTGCTTTGCCTATTTTGGCAGTCTGCTCACTGCCCCCCTCGTGACCACACAACTAACGCACTGCAGCAGAACTTCCGCTCCGCCCTAAATGGCACGCACAGCAACGAGGCAGAGGCTCGGGCGTTTGCCGCTGGTGGTGCTGCCTTCCAGGCCGAGCCGATGATGGGGCCTGACATGAACGGCCATGTGCACCCAGCAACGCTTCAGCAGATGGGCCAAATGGGACCGCACGCGCACCATCCACAAGCACGTTTTGCTGGCCCAGGCGGCGTGGCTCCCGTGCACGCCAACGGCGCTAGCAACTCTAACAACTGGGCCGCCGAGTTTGCGTTGTCTGGCACGGCAACTCACGTTGCTGCTCCTGCTGGTCCTTCACCCGCGGCAGCTGCTGCTGCTCGTGCGCCCTATGCTCCCCAGCAACCGCTGCAGGCCGTCAACCGTCTGCAGCACTTTTCTTCGGGCATGATGGCCCAGAGCCCCGCGTTTCTTTCTTCCTTGAACCAACCTTCTTTTGCAGGCACCCAACAATTCTCACAATTCAATTATTCTTCACCCTCTTCTTCGTACGCTCCTCAACCTGCTGCTCTCACCACCAGCACCACCGCCACCACCACCATGCCTCACATTGCCCCTCCTTCGCTGCTTGATAGCAACGCTCCCAGCGGCGTCGCTGGCCTCACCGAAGCCGAGCTTGAGGCCCGTTTTGCAGAGGCAGAGTCCAACTTCGATTTCCAAAACGAAATGGATGCGTGGATGCAACAGCATGGCCCCACGGCGGAAGAGCGCGGCGAGACGTCGGCAGCCCAGACGGAAGACGTCGACGCCATTCTTGAATCCCTCGCGGATGAGCTCGACGCCCAGCGTCTGGCCGAATCAGCGGAGGCTGCTGCGGCGGAACAGGCCGAGCAGGACCTGGCGCGTGACCAAGACGACCTGGCCCGCACGGCAGGCCAGATTGTCCACACGCTGGACGCTCACCCCAGCACCAAGTTCCAAGAGTCGTCCTTTATGCGGCTCATGAAGCGGATTCAGACGCGCGAGGTCACCGTCCAGGGCGACGATCTGGTCGACGAGGCCACGGGCCAGCCCATCGAGCAGCCGGTCCGCACGGAGATGGCTCCCACGACCACGACCTCGACCACCGCCGCCGCGGCACAGGAGTCGGAGACGACCAACGGCACCACGGCCTAGATGGCCCGCGCGCCCAAGACTGGTCTCCCACTCTCCAGCGCGACTGACGCGCAGGACACGCCTGAATCGGTTGACTCGCCCCATTCGCCGACTCTCACCGCCACTGCCGCCGCAGCTGCCTCGGCTGCCAGCCACATGGCCATTACTGATGCCTTGGTCCAGGCCTACTTGGCCATGGTGGTGAGCCAAGAGAGGACTGGCGGACGTTCTCGGCCCACAGGGGCCATTCCGGCCCAGACCCAGACCCAGACCCAGGCCCATCACCAGCCGCAGCCGCAGCCGCAGGAACAGCAAGAGATGCAGCAGGTCAAGGAGGTCTCGGAGCCCGGTGTCGAAACATCGACTGCTGCCAGCACCAGCACCAGCACCGGCACCAACACCAGAACCAGCGCCCGCACTGGCTTCGTCAACCGCAATGGTGCTGCCCGCAAATTTACCGCCAACCTCTGAGCTGGCCGTACCCGCCCTCTGTCCTCTCTTCCCCTTGAATCCCATTTTCTCTTGCTTGGTTGACCTGGTTGCTTTGTCCCGTTGTCCTGCATTTCTTCGTTGGCCGACATTGAAATGCTTTTTGATATCTTTGTTGAGCCAACGCTGCGAACGAGGAAGAGGATGGTGTTTCTCCCCACCGTGTGTCGCGTTTCTTCTTTTTTTTCCCCTATCTTTTGTCTCCCTTGTCGACACTCGCCTTCGCTTCGGTCTTGACGCTCTTACCTCTTACTCCGTCAACAGCCGATGCACTTACCTGGTGCCATCTGAAGAGCAATGAGTGTCTTTGCCGAGGTGGGAAAGGCTTTTCCTATTTAATTTATAGTTGTTCTTTCCGTTTGCCGCATAGTTGTTGCATAGTTCCACCGTTGCATAGTGCTGCATAGCTGGCTGCCGCGTTGTATCGGCTGCATTCTGCATACTCTTCTCGAGGCATCATTTGTTATCTGTTGTGTTTTTGCATTTTATTTTCGCGCATGCCGCATGGAAGATACCCGAGAGAAGAGGGAGAAGACGGGGGGAAACGGAGGCGAGGAAGACGGAGAGGTAAAAAGGGACAGGAGTATGGGCAAAGAAGTGGTCGAGGAGAGTCTTTTACATATTTGTTGCAACTTTCAAATCTAAGGCTTATGCTTTCCATTCTACCTATTTTTGTCCACAACTCGTAATGTCTAGCTGGGATCCCATTCAAAGAGCAATGTCGAGGCCAAGATGAAGGTATCGAGAGTTTGCGGCCTTTTGCTTCGGTTTCTTGGTAGCGAGACACGTCAATGCAGGTACCCGTTACAAGTGCTTGCTCATGTACTTGCTCGGTACATACTGCGTACTATTGCCACGTCTCGCGACATCCATGATACATCTACTACGTGTAAAGGGAAGAAAGTGCAGCATTCAGATTTTGGTCGGAGGACTGGATCCCATTACGCCTATTCACTACAATGGGCGGCGAGGAAGCCAAAGGCCGAGTCAGATATATGCCTTCAGCCAGAGGACAGCTGCTGCACCACCTGGCAGCCCGCTTGTAGCGTCTACCAGCGCTGTCAGTTTGCTACTGTCGCAGTCCACAGCGGGCTAAACACAGGGCAACGACGAGGGAGGGCTCCTAGAGGGGGGGAAAGAGGTGCTGTTGCTGGGCCACTGTGAAGGAAGGTGGGGTGGAGGATGGGTAAGGAAAAAAGACCTACCAGAACAACAATAGAAATGCTGGTGCATCATACCCTGCGGCCTATTGCTCTCTTTGTGTCGGTCTATAGAGGCCATCATAGATTTTTACCGAAGACGAGCACCAGCTCTGCAACGAGAAATCTGATGGCATATGGATGAGCAACTACTGGCACACAAATATAGCCACGACTAGTCACGTCGGGAGGCCTGTGTTCTACATTTATGCGCGTCATAATGTTGATTTTGGAAAGAAAGTATACATGGTTGTCTGCAGAAAGTAAAACAGGGTCGACCCGAGACTCTGGTAAGCACACAAACGCCCGTCTTGGCAGCGCTCGTATGTGTTTATTATTTTACAGGGGCCGAAACGAAGTCGCGTCCTCTACGGGAGACGCTAGATGTGAAAAGGAATGTGAAATGGAGCATAGGCGATGCCATGCTAAAGATATCGGTTCACGACAAGGGTAGACCAGTTAAGATCACCGCTTGCGTACCGTCAAGTACTCGTCGGTGATCCCGTTCAGTCGTCGTCGTCGTCGCCGAAACCGGGGAAGATGGGAGGCCCGACAGGTGTCGGGAACGGGTGCGGGGTGACCGTGCCCTTACCCTTGCCCTTGCTATTGATGGAGAAAATAGCATGTTAGAAAATATTCTCGGTCATGAAACTCATCAAAATGGTCAAGGAAACTAAACAAAAACAACATACCCCTCGCCCTCAGTGACGGTCACAGTCACGGTCGGCTCGGGAGGAGGTGGCGCGGCCTTGGATGTGGTCGTGGGCTTCACCGTCACCGTCACAGTGTGGGTTGGCTTCTTGTGCGGAGCTGTGACGACCGGGGGAATCGGGTGCGTGGCGGTCTCGTGGGGCGGGCTCGCGGCTGCTATGTTAGCCCATTGCCGCTACCATTTTGTCTTGTACGTTGCACAGTTCAACATCATATGGCGCAAGAACTTACAAGTGGGCGCAGGCTTGCCCTTGCCCTTTCCGGTGGGGGTAGGCTCCGGCTTCACGGGAGCGGGCTCCGACTTGCTAGGAGCGGGAGCAGGCTGAGACTTGCTCGGAGCGGGAGCAGGCTGGGACTTGCTAGGAGCCGGAGCAGGCTGGGACTTGCTAGGAGCCGGAGCGGGTTGAGACTTGCTCGGAGCAGGGGCTGGCTCCGACTTGCTCGGAGCGGGAGCAGGCTGAGACTTGCTCGGAGCAGGGGCTGGCTCCGACTTGCTCGGAGCGGGAGCAGGCTGAGACTTGCTAGGAGCGGGAGCAGGCTGAGACTTGCTCGGAGCGGGAGCAGGCTGAGACTTGCTCGGAGCAGGGGCTGGCTCAGACTTGCTCGGAGCGGGAGCAGGCTGAGACTTGGCTATAAAAATGCATTAGATGGAACAAAACGTGCAGTCGTTTGTACGCCGATAAGCAACTTACGAGGAGCAGGAAGGGGAGTGGGAGTGTGGCCAACCGGCTTAGCGGTGGTCGTCTTGATGGGAGGGACGGCACCGGTGGGCGCGCCCTTACCCTTGCCCGAGCCCTTACCCTTGCCAGGCGTGGGGACCGGCGCAGGCTCATCACCATCGTCGTCGCCATCATCATCGTCACCCCAGCCTCCACCCCAGCCCCACTGGCGGCGGCGGGGGCGCTCATGGTGCTTCTTGTGGTGCTTCTTGCGGTGCTTCTCGATCTCGTCGTCGTTGCGGAGCGCCAGCTATGAGAGACCAACCATTAGATTTCTGTCCTAGCTTCCAGGGCAAACTATAAACTTTTGGCTTCTCTGACTTACAGGGGAAACGGGTGTACCAGCAACGGGGACGGCCAGAATGGCAATGGCACCCTGTCATAATCGGGTCAGTCTGGAAACGAACAATATGTTGACGACGGTACGGTATGCATACAGCAGCGCGTCTGGCAGCCTCACCGGGCATCTGGAGACCAGACACCGTCGAGGTGGCCAGCAAGCCAGTGATGGCCAGCTGCGCGAACGAAGGAAGCTGCATATTTGCAAACTTTGGCTATATGTCGATTCTTCTGGCAAGATGGTCGTACGTAGATGCCGTTAAGACGCCGCGTGCTCGAGAAAAGCTAAAGGTCAGAGATAAAGTAATGACAAGGAGGCGGCTGATGATTGTTTTTTATAGCCCGTAAAGCGCGGTCACAACACGCCTGGGTCAGGTCCGGGGAGGAGAGAGGAGAGGGAGGGGTGATGCGCCATATACGGGCCGTTCTAGAAATTCATAGAAAGTTGTAAATACTCATCTCGGTACCTACCTGGAAAAACGTGGAATATCGCCGTATCCCCGGCTGCTCTCACTCTATGTCGCTCGGCATGGCAAATATCTCTTCATAGAGGACAATGTAGTCGAACGTAAGTCTAAATCGGCACAATATGGATAAACTGGAAGTTTACGTCGTCGAAAGACAATCACGCCTTCAGGTTTGGCTGTTTGCAAATTGTGGGATAGGAAGGTCAAGGCGTAGAAAGTTATGGCGAGGTATATTGCGATCAGGATATGCAGTGATACTGTCAGGATGAACTTAGTAGTAAAGTGGAGTGTGATACCAGAAGGTGATGCCCAGCGTACTGCAAAACAACGTTGGTGTACACATATGAGATAAATTGCCACAGTTCTTGAACAATGAGGACCGACCGTGCTTCCATATCTACACCGCCTTGGCAAGATCAGGATGATGAATGTCGACATTGTCGGAACCGAGAGGTGACATTCACAACGGCAAACTCGTCACCTTTGAACAATCAGAAGTAGTGTGCAGTCGGAAGAGAAGCGACGTGTTCCACTCATTTTCTTGTGCCGTTGAGTATATACTTCCTCCCCTTGAGACCTCCGCATGAAAGCAGACGACACGTATAGCGCTGGACGACAGACTTGTCTTTGGCTCAGCGTCGAGAGACGATTGTTTCTCATAGAAACCGGGGTCGAGACCGCCGCATCAGGTGTATTGGGGCTGAGGTGTACCGGCATTATCAACACTCCGTCTTGGTTGGGTCGAAGTCGATGAACCACGTGAAATGCGAAGCATCCTCGTCCTCCATGGATTTTGGTCTCGCCGGATAAGTGTGGAGAGAGAAAACCTTCTTTTTCATATAGCGGGAAGGTCAATTCTGCCGAGAGGTGTTTTTCTGCAGACGAACAGGATTAGAAACTGCAAGAGTTGAGGTCGCCAGGGAAATTGTCTGCGAAGGCAGAGTAGCAGAATATCAGGCGATAATGGCATGCAAGGGCAAAAGCAAAGACGCAGAAGCTTACCTGAAGCTGGGATCGGGGGATAAAAGCAAGCTGTTCGCCCGTCCCGCAACATCATCGGATATTGACGCGGCAATTCCAGGGGTACTATGGGCACTCGACGTGTCTACCATTACCGGGTCTTGGCGGATCCAAATAGCCATATGGGTGTAGAGTGTGCGCAAAGAGGCGAGAAATGGCGAAAGATGGCGAGAAGGTATTGCACAGTCACGATACGTTGTTCGAATTGATGATTGGAGGTGTTGTCATGTTCGGCTGTAAAGAGAAGGCCGAGACGAGAAAAAGAAGAATGAAGACGTGAGGTAGATATGACGATGGGTAAGGTACAGCAGGAAAGCACGAAGGGCTGTTTACACTGTCGTGCTACTTCGCGATTTCCCAATGTGGATTCTACAAGAGAGTCGCTCCTGCCGTTTGTTTTGTTTTGGAACGGCTTGCATCGCGCCTTCCCTCTGAAAACGTACCGACCAGGGCCCTGAGAGACGAAAAAAGCAGAGGTATCTCGACCTCCTTTTCTCGAGCCATAACATTGAGCAGATATGCAGATCCCCTTGCACATATATTGCACTGTTGTTGCATTTAACCGGACGAACGCAAGGCGACAACAAGCTTTTTTGTGAGCGAAATCCCCGACCGGAATTCAGGTACAGGGTTTGGCTACGTGCAATATTTATCGACCTCATCCAAGTCCCACTGGCACCATGACCTTTAAATTCTCTTAGCAGCAACAAGCCGCTCGCGAGGGCTATAAAATGGCCATTCTCTTCTATCCGTGCTGCAAACATCTCGTTCACTGGTCACACATATTCCTTAGATATGATGTGTGCGAAGTGCGAAGCTTGTAAGGACACCTTATCGATGGTCTGCCGTGAATAATGGTTTACTGCCACTGCCCATGTACGCGAAGAGAACACGAGTGGAGAAATTTACCGACGACATGAATTTAATCCAATTTCTCGAATACTACTTCTTTCCGTCATCATATGTATATATATTGTTGCCGCATTTTTGCAGTTGAGGGGTTCCCACATCATTGCTGCTGCTTGTTTACTTTTTGGTGGGTTTGTTCAGGGGGAGGTGCATGGATGCAGGTAGACACGCAAACCACTAACATTTAATAATGAGCAAAGCAAAAAAACAGATTCACCCATATATCCAAATGTATGTCCGCACTAATACGGTTAACCAGACATGCATGTTATAGAGGGCCTATTTTTGGTGCCCGGCTGCGGTTGAACTCAATCAAATCTAGAGGATATACTCTACTTGGCCCTCGACCCTGATATACATTGAAAAGAACCACATGGAAACCGAACGATCTGCCTCGCCAGTGCTTTCCTCTCTCGATATTGACGTCTTGATGCCACTCGCATCCAAAGTTTAAATTAAAGGATGTCCTCTGCCCCAAACGAACAAGACACTCTCGGGAATAGGGAAAGGGGAAGTAAGGAAAATAGGACGAATGGTGTTTTTGACTTTTTAAAGGTATGTTCCTTGCTTCCTTCTTCTCATTTTCCCAGAATCGCACTGGACGCTTGACACAGGGCACGGCATTGTCAGTTGCAAAGTGTAGCGTGTCTGAAATGTCTCACGACCTTAACAACTAGAAGTGTTGGATGTCCTCGGAGTAGAGCACGCAGCGGAAGGACGCCAGATATGCGAAAGAGTAGTAAGTTGACGGAAAGCATAGGGTTAGTTTGCATGTAATAATATTGTATGAACAACTTTCTTTCAGGTAGAAATCAATGCTGTAAGAATGTATTTTCCGTTTCGTGTAGCTCCTCTATCCCACGTGTGCTTCATAATAATACAAAAGAAATAATAACAGAAGAAAAAGACTTAGTATGACCCTGTTCACCAAAGTAATCAAAGCGATATAGTATAAAAACGCCATGCTGAATGATGTTAAAAGATCAGAAACAGATGGTGACAGTTGACTATATGACATATAAAAGATGCAAAATGCCGCGAGAAGAACAAAGAAAATCGGACAAATGAAATTAGGACAGTGCAGCCTGCACGACAAGAGGTGAGTTGGTGATACAAGGTAGTTTGGTGGTTTCTTTGGCGATGGTTGGTTTGTGTGTGGAGCTGGGGAATGTAAGGAACGTATTTGCCAAGCAACGCTGGTCTCGGCTGGCCTCGATTTTTCGTTTTTATTAGTAAACGACGGCGCCAAGCTCGGAGTGACAGCAGGCAAATCGTTTCCACTCAGAAATCCACCATGACATGAAAACACGTTAATGGGCGACGCCGTTCGCGCTACCGCCATTTCCGAGGCGTTTGAACCAATTGCCCAGGCGCTTCCAGCGCGCACCGCCGTTATTGCTGCTCTTTTCCATGACAGAGTCGGGTCGATGATGCCAGGCCATGCCGTTGGGGTTGTGGCGATGGATGTCAATCGGTGCTGCGCTCAGGTCAACAGGGCCGTGGTGCTGCATCATCGCCAGGTGGTCAGGGTGGGCCGCATCGGTAAAATCGTCCGGCATAGCATGGGCCAAAGGATTCGTGGCATAGTAGGCAGAGACAGACCGGCCGCCGCGAGGCAAGGACTGTGTTGCCAACAAGGCCTGGGTCTGCTGCAGATCGGGCGATGTGAACGACGAGACTGGCGCAGCAGCTATGGACGATGCTGCCGTGGTCGTCCTCGACGACGTGTTAGGCTGCTGTGAGTTCTGCTGGTGGTGGTACAGAGATGATGGCACGGGGGAGATTTCCTCGAGCATGACCTCGGGTGTAGCAGGTGCTTCGGACGGCGAGGGGGACGACTGGACCTTGGAAGACACCTTGGACGAAAACTCGCCGCTCAGTCGCGAGAATGCGCGGCTCCGACGGCGCGGGGCAATAAGAGCAGCCGGCGGCCGTTCCGAGTCGCTTGTGTCGGACAGTTGCATCTGTTTTCGGCGTTGGATGTAGGCAGCGCCCGTGCTGGATGCCTTCCGTGGAAAGATGGGCGTGCGCCCAGGTGCCTTGGGCGATACGGACGGTGATACATCGCGGTCGGGGATATCGATGGAGGGAAGTGTAGCCGATCGTGTCTTGTAGCGTGCAGACAAGCGGCGCCCGCGCTTGAAGGTGTCATCGCCAGCGTTGGTAGCATCGCCGGCCGATGAGTCAGGCACAAAACGGACACTGCCAGTAGCGCTCTTGATGCCCGAGGCATTGCTAGTTCCGGGGAAGGGGCAGTGTCCCCCTACGGTCTGGCCCCAACCGCACTGGAGGGCCACCCAGACTGCGCTGATCGAAATGAAGTTCTTCAGGGCGGCATCGACGGGAAGCGTGGTCCGTGCTTTGGCATTGGAGAGCATGGATGGAGCAATAGATGGCTGGCCGGCATCATCGTCGTGCGAGAGCTCTTCGTCGTTGCTGTTGTCAGCGTCGTGGGAGGCCGGAGACGGCGTCCAGGCACGCGAGGGCGGGTATCTGCTGGCCGATGGCGAGACCGTGGTGTAGGTATCGAGAATCTCAAGGGTCGTCCGCGTCAGGGTGCCTAGGATGGGGTGCCGTCTTGATTGCGGGTCAATAATACTGAACGTGAACTTGCAGTCATGTTCGGCAGTAGCTGCATGGTCGTCGGCCCCGGTTGTGGTGCATTTTGCATCAACAGCTGGTGGTGGTTTGGACATGTTACGGCTCACCCAGCGGGCGGTGGTTGTGTTGCCGTGTTCATCTACGCGGACAAAGTCAAAAGAGCCGGTAGGTAGCGCCTTTGTCGTCCAGACAGAGCCGTCTTCGAGTGCAATCTCGGACTGATCGCCGCGGCGCAAGGGACTCAGCACAGCAAGTAAAGCTCTGTGCTCGAAGCTGTCGTTCTCGTCGTCGCTCTCAGAACCGAGCAAACGGGAGTCGTAGTCTTCGCTCTGGACAAGGATGGTGTCGTGCAGGCCCAGCTCGCCGTTGATACCAAAAAGGCGTGGGAACCGTTTCGAGAACCGGGGTGCGGCAACGTTGCCAGCAAGTAGCGAAGACGGGTAGACGTCGATCACGGGCCGTGGCCGGCGGTCGGCCGAGAGCTGTTGCATTTGCATGAGCAGCGTCGGGCGGAGCCGCTTGAGAAGGTGCTTCTTCGTGCTCAGTTTTGGTGCTGGATGGGCGAGCAGGAACGTTGTACTCTTGCGGGGCGTTCGTCGGCGGCGGCTGGGCTTGGAGGACGCGGCGGAGCTGGGCGCCGGGTCGCTGGCATAGCTTGCCTCCGAGGCCGAGAACGAGGCCTCATCTTCGCTCATAGGTTCCGGCGCCTTGGGCAGGCGAGCCCGGGGCCGGGATGGTGTTGATAATCTCGGAGTGTTTGTGGAAAGAAGCGAGCGGGTGATGGGCCCGGTTTCTACGACTGGAGGGTCGTGGAACCGGACAACGGGCTCGGGTGGGAGCGACCGGTCACTCGTGAGAAGGCCTTCAGAGACGTGCCGTAGGTGCGGCTTGGGACGGAGCGGTCGAGCCGGGCGAATGCCATCCGAGTAGGTGCTGGAGCGGACAATGGATGGCGGCGATGAGGTGGCGGACGCGTTGAGACTGGGAATGGCCGTTGCCGAAGACGAAGTGACGGAAGGGTGGGAGACGGCAGAGGCAGAGGAAGAAAGTGCAGACGATGTGGATGCAGACGAGGATGCGGAGTTGGGCGAGGTAAAGGCAGACCGTAGCAGACGATTCCGTCTCGGGTCCGGCAAGAGTTGTTGATTTGATGGCCGGTTTGGTCTATTCGAGTACTCATGGCCATGAAGGCTGGCGCCCGAATGGAGGAACATGACGACTTATAATGAGAGACATGCAAGGCGACCGGAAAGACCGACCGGCCCTGGTGGTTGGGGAAACAAAATAAAATAAAAATAAAAATAAAATATAAAAGAACAAGTGGGAATAAACCAGAATGATGGAAAGAAACGGAACGGAGGTGTGTCGAGAAAACGATCGGTTTAGGTTGGCGGTGGTTGTAGTAACGAGGTGGGACGGGGCTAGGGTGCCATATGACGAGGCAAGTGGAGTGCACAAGAAGAACCCACCCCAGAAGGCCAGGTTCGAAGAAAGGGCTGAAAAGCTCTGCGGTAGAGACCCTAGAGCCCAGGCACAGATTCAGTTCGCCGACGGAGCTTGTCGGATACGCGCCGGGGTGACAGAGGCTCCGTGTGGTGCGTCTGTGGACGAGGGTCCAGGAGGTTGGCGGTGGAAAGAGGAAACGGGGAGCACAGAGCGTGAGATAGACGTACGACGTACGTGAGAAGGAGAATGAGATGCTTGAGCAGGGAACGAGAAACTGAAGGGAGCAGAGCCGGGATCCTAAACTCGAAAACGCAGCAAGCAGAAAGGAAACAGAAAGTAGCGAACAGAGAACGGAATGAATACAGAACACGACGATAAAGGATTCGCACAAACGACGAGAAAGTGTGCAGACAAAGCGGGCAACAACTCTGTCAGACGAGAGCTGACCAGCATCGACAAGCGTCAATGTATGTCTCTGATCAGACGCGTAGAGAGAAATTAAGACTGGCTCAAACCCGCTGTTTTCTCACTGGTAACTGCTGGCGGCTTGTGGGCTGGAATGACGCCTGGGCTGGCGTTGTGATGGTGTGGAGCAAGGGGGCCTTTGAGTACCAGTGAGAACACGAAATAAGAACACGAAATAAAAGAATAGGGGTCGCGGCGGCTTGGCTTCCCACTCAAGACTATCAAAAGCGAATATCAAGAGACAATGCAAAGATGGAACGTGTTTCTTGTCGATCTTGCGGCAGCAGCAGCAAAACGAACAAATAAGTGCCGCGAAACGAGAAACGAGAAACGAGGACGACAAAGACAACGGAGGAAACAAGAACACGAATAAAAGCGAGGGGCGCATCGAAATATCGCCCACAGCCGTTGTCAGAAGTCAGCAGCGTGGGAGAATAGGGTAAGGGGGAGAAGAGAGGTGAGGCGGCAAGCCAGGAGAAATGTAAAGGTAAGCACACGTACGAATGTACTTCTTTGGAAGGCGGCTCTCATAAGGTCGATGCCGGCAAGGCAGGAGCAGGGGTGCAAAGGGGTTGGGTGTGAAGAAAGACGGGAAAGAGTGACCCAAGACGAGCTAAAAAGAGCAAGAGTGACCCAAGGCGCCAGGCCAGTAGGCGACTGCCAAGACCCGAAGCCCACAGCCAAAAGGCGGGACAGACGCTGTTAAAGGCAAGAGGTGGAGTGAGAGGCGAGTGTCGTACTGGGAAGGAACGGTGAGCGGGATACTCGGAAGTTTTACGCTCCGCCAGGCGAGGCCATTTGCCAATGCGCAGATTAGATCTCACGGCAGCATTTCACGAAAATTGGCTCCATAAGACAGGCAGAGATCAGAGTAAAACATGTACGCTGACACTTTGCATCATGGGGTTGACGGGCACACACGAATGTGGGAACATTTTCCGCGCTCTATTCCTGTTTCCTCTCTTCGTGCGTCTGCTCGCCGCCTCTTTTTTGCAATACATCCGCAGGCAACATGTCAAGATGTTAAAAAGAAATAAATTACACAAAATACATAACTGTCCTGCAAGTATGCGGAGGACGGGGTCCGCGCGTTAGTGACCCGCCCGTTTAGTACTCGATAGTGAGCTGAGCAATGCTTCGTATGAGCGGCGTTGCTGAGGGTGGTGCAATTCAGCTTGATGACTGGTTTGGGCAATTTAGATTACCATGTAAGGAAAGGTCGCCCAACATGGAGGGTCTGAAGAAGGTGGCTTATTTGGAACCTGGCAAGTGGTGGAACGACGTAAGGACGGCGAAGATACTCACTGGGGATGAGCATCTGACTTCAAGAAAAGAACAGTTCACAAAACGTCAACTGCACGACACAAGGACACAGTGCCACCAAGAAGTCTCGACCCCGGCCCTTTTCGTGTTTTCATCATACTCGCCTGCCGAGCCACTTATACGCGAGAGCTTCCTTTGTCCTTCGAGTTCCGCCGTCACGGCGAGAGGCTAGGTCGAGGGAGACAAACGAAACAGGGACCGAGTCAGATTGCCAGGCCCTCTTTGTCGAGCGTCGCCTGACAGCCTAAAAGCGCCCTCAAAAACGCCCTGAGAACGCCCTGGGCAGCGAGCGACCCGAGTGTGAGGTAAGATGCAATACAGCCACCAACTACATGCCGCCTGTGAACAAAGTATCTTTGCTCTCAAAGCGTTATGCTAATTGTGGAGACTTTTACTCTATGCCGCGAGAAAAGAAAACGGCCAACACGAGGCCAATGATTGGGACGACCGGACGCCACAAAAACGGGGCAACTTTCCAGCGATCTGACATAATATGAGCCGACGGAGTGGTGTGCGGCTCTTTGAAGGCATGATTGACTCTGTTTGTCCCGCCGAAACATCGGACGCGTTTAGTCAGACTTCTCTGTGATGTAATTACTGCTTCGTTCGCTGCTCAGGCCCCTTCAGCGACTGTCTGATTTTTTTGTTCAGCCACAGCTATGTCCTTCCGTGCATACAACATGCCACCTGCCTTGTAACATATCGGAGAGGAAATAGTGCAAATATTTCTGTACGAAATACGGTGTCAGGATTCTCTTACATTGACAGTTCGCCTGTCAGTTTCTCCACTTGGTGCATATGTTGGGCGAAGCTGGTCTTGGCCATTGTTATCGTGCCATGTAACACTCTACAAAACAGGTTTGTGAGGTAACTTTTCGATCTCGACCGTCGAACATAACTCGAAACATGTCCCGCCAATGAAATAAATGCATGTATAGAACTTTAGCAAGTACCGCTGTCTTCTTCTTCTGGGGCCGTTGTGTTGTGCAGCCGAAACCGCGTCGAGAAAGGTCGGGCGAACGCTTCCAAACCCAGCGAGCATCACTTGTTGCGTGCCGTCGTTTCCCACAACGGCCGCCGGGGAAGCGGTGCCCCGGAAGCGGTGCCGTAAGGTTGGGGTCTGGCGGGCTTTTGCGGCCCGACTCTACTGGTACTTACTTCCACGCAGACCAGTCCAGGTCGATCGTACCGTCCAGTTGCAGGTGTTCGTCGCCCCACGCCTCCAACCCATCGGAGTTGTCTACGCAGTCCACAAAGTCGACCATATTTTTACGTCCAACTTTTCAAGAATAGGACGGGAGAGGTCACATGATGGGACTTGCAAGACCTCCAGCTTTTCATTGGAGAGCATGAGCTGCAGAAGGGAACAAGTTATGCATCATGTACAACGGATATAGACAGTGCCGAAAAGACGGTACAGTGGAGTTTAGTTTCGGCAGGTCACAGCAGGCCGCAGCAAGGTGTAGGACATCGATATTGAATTACATTTGCTCTGGCAGATGTCAGGTCAGATGAATACTCCGTATATCCGTTCAAGCTTGCTCGACGTGAGGTGAGACTCGGCCAACGAGACTTGCCTGCGGGCTTGTAGGTTGCAGCTACCAGGCAAAGTCTAACCAACAGCCAGGCTCGCAATACAGTGGTCAAACATGTCGACGTATCGTTTTGGATTCGACAATGGCAAAGAGAATTGAGGCGATCAGGAGGCCCAGAGCACTGGCCACATTGGCCACACCGGCCACATAGGCCGGTGCAGCCACATCTGGGCCAGGAAAGCTTGCCCAGGCATTCAATGGTTCGCTGTCTCCAAGTAAACGCAAAACGGAAAGTCTGTTGAATTAGCAATGTTCCACGCGCCCCGTCCCAAAACTGTCCCAACCCACGCACCGGAACCCGCGGAGTGACCAAATGACAGGCGGTAGACTCGATTTGGTTTTGCTGCTGTTGTCCCATCTAGTTTTTCTAGCGATATTTTTCCCCTTCTATTCCTTTGACCTTGTTCTTCGTCTCAGCGGTGCGATTTCTTGGCTTCTCTTTCCCGCATTGGCGAATCGTGAAACCATTTTTGTCATCCGCCTGCCGCTAAGATGAACGGATAGCAAAATTAACTTTTTCTTGCAAAAAAAATAATGGGCCTGGATCCCCACATGGTCCCAATGACGGTTGCACAAACGATCGAATCACCGGCAACACAATACGATATACGGCGAACGACCTCGCCACACGCTTCGCACCGGTCGTACTTTGAAGTGTGCATGTGCATGATGCTTGGGTTAGCGCGTGCATCCGGCACCCATCTGGCGCTTCGGTGTGGCACTTTACATTTGCTGAAGAGGCACATTGAAGACGACGCTCTGAGACTTCGGACAGGGAGCAGATAAGAGCCTGCGAGTGGATTTCTCGCCTGGGCAGATCCAAAGCAACAGAAACACCGTAATGGGTCTCGTGATCGTCCCATGCAATGGCTTGGAAATCGCAACCCGGCCGCGCCTTCCGTTTCTCTTTCGTTGATAATCACAGGGAAGGCGCGGAGGATATATTGCGAGCGAGCCGGAGGAAGGACGTAGTCTAACAAACAGCAAAGTAGGCAGTCGCGACAGAAATCACTGCTCTGGCCATAGCTGGAACAATAAAAAAATAAAATAAAAAAGTGAAATTGTATCCCGTGGACCACCCCCACGAGACATACGTAGTCCCCAATAACAAAGCGAGACATATGCCTCCTCCAACAACCCTCGCGCTCAAACGTCAGTCCCGTTCGCCGGCCGTTCGGGCGTTTCGTACATTTTTCAACAGTGGGATCCGCAGGGGCGCCCACAGGGGGGGTCACATGCCTCGGTGCCCGCTAGTCCCCGAAGCCCGACGGCGGCGGTCGATTACTGTGCACATCCAAGCGTTAGGCGGTAAAAATGCACCTTATGGAGCCTAATAGCAGGTGGGTCTCCCCTGTGCGGTCTCAGTAGGTCCTGTCCCATGCTGATTAGTCGTGCAGAAAGCGACAAAACAACGACTGACGTTCCACGTTCCAGAACTGAGCCAGACTCACCGTCTGCCATTGCTTTGTGGGACTAAGACAGGGCAGGCAAAACAATAGAGTACGAATTACGACAAACCACACGACAAACTACGGGGCCGCCACCATCGTTGCCGAGGCGCGCCACTCGCGCGTTCACACTTCAAACCGCTCTTTGTCTTCCACGCGAAGCTAAGCTCGACGCGGAGAGTTCCGCCTCCTCGGCCGACCCACGGAAAACCCAGCTCGACGCACAAGCTTGACAAAGCCGTGCTGAGATACTGCAGAATTGTCCAAGTACGTGGTGATCCCCATCGACATTCCAGGACAGACAGGACCAGATGACCACACAGAGTGGTGCCGCTGGCACGGCGCCCAAAGCGGCCACCCTGCTCAACCACACGCAGCACCCCTACTGGTCGCTGGCCGTGGTGTTTGGCGCCTGGAAGTCGTGTCTGCTGGCCATTGCTGTTCTTGCCGCGTGGGCTGGGCCGGCCTACGACACCTCGGGCGACCTGCTCCAAGTCATCGCCAGCAGCAACGGCACGACGCCGTACGCCTCTGCAACAGGCGGGCATGCCATCCCGTCCGGCGGCATCGTGTCCCGGCTGACCAGCTGGGACGCCATCTACTACGTCGAGGCGGCGCGTCGCGGGCACGTGTACGAGCAGGAGTGGGCGTTTGGCGCCGGCCTGCCCCTGGTCGTGTCCTTGGCCCGGCGTGCCCTGGCTGGTCTCGGCGTGGATGCACCCGTGGCCGTCGTCGCCGTCGCGTATGTGCACATTGCCCACCTGCTCGCCGTGTTCGCCCTGTACCGTCTCGGCTGCCAGCTCTGGGAGGGCGCCGCTGGCCGCACCACGGCCTTTGTCGCCGCATGTCTGCACGTGCTGTCGCCGGCGGGCCTGTTTCTGTCGGCGCCCTATGCCGAGAGCAGCTGTGCCCTGTTCTCGTTTGTCGGGTATGCGGCCCTTGCTGCAGGCCGCACGCAGGGCCTGTCCGTAAAGGGCGATGCCCTGCGCCTGCTGGCCGGCGCGGCCTTTGGCGTGGCCACGCTGTTCCGCAGCAACGGCCTGCTCAACGGAGTCGTGTTTGCCTACGAGGCCGTGCACGGCGCTGTCACGTTCCTGCAGCAGCCCAGCCCACGGCTTCTCCGCCGGCTCGTGAGCATTGGTCTGGGCGGCCTGGCCGTCGCGGCAGGATCGGTTGTGCCGCAGGTCGTGGCCTACTTCGAGTTCTGCATCGAGCCGTCGGGCGTGCCGAGCGAAGTCCGCCGGCCATGGTGTGCACAGCGTCCGCCCAGCATCTACAACTTTGTCCAGGACCACTACTGGTAATAAGCCCTCCATGTGTGTTTCCATTTTTCGTGTCTTGAAGCTTCTACTGACTCCCACCACCGTCAGGGGCTCTGGTCGGCTGTTCAATTACTGGACCCTGTCAAACCTGCCGCTGTTCTTGCTCGCAACGCCGATGCTATTGATCATGACACGCTCGGGTCTTGATCTGTGGCAGGCCGCGAGCAAAACGAAGAACGACGCCAACAAGAAGCAAGAGAACGAAGGCACACTTGCCCCTCGTCTTGCCCCGCTCCTGCAGTCCATGGCCGCATCCCAGCTGCTGCTCGCTTTCATGGCGTTTACCAGCTACCACGTCCAGATCGTGTCGCGGCTGTCGACGGCGTACCCGGTGTGGTACTGGTGGCTGGCGCAGGGCCTCAGTGGCGGTCCGCGGTCCAATTTAGCCGGCGGACTTGTCGTCTTCATCGTCATGTATGCATCGATACAAGGCATGTTGTTCGCGTCGTTCCTGCCGCCAGCATAGAGGCAGCGGACACAAGTACTGTCTGTCAGTATAGCGAAAGAAACATGGATGGAATAAAATCGACGCAAAAGAGACGTTTGGCCGACAACTGTACAATATATAGACAGTAGAAACATACTGCAGAATAACGAAATGATACTGGTCACCGTCGTTGCGTCAAGGAGCCGAATGTGCTTGTTTGACCTTGGTCTCAGCTTCTCCTACAGTTCCCCTCAGACTCTACTCGAGTTTGGACTCCAGATTGCACTCTACGCAACGAGCAAACTCGCCAAACGCAAGTACAGAGTGGGGCACGACGTGGCCGCTGCCCTTGGCAGGAGTGCATTCGCTGTTATTGTTGTCTTGGATGCAGCCGTGTCGATTGCCCAGAAAGGAAAGCACGACCATGCAACAAGACGTCTTCCTCTCCCCCTTCCATTTTAAGAAAAAAAAGCTGCTTGTCCCAGGCCTGGACTAACGGGCGACGTGTCCTTTTATATTAAAAGCCTCTCTCCCCCTTCTCTTTTGTCTGTCTTTCTTCCCCTTCCTCTCTCTCTTCCTCTTCTTTCTCTCTCCTTCTCCAGACCATCTTCGGGGCCATTACACCATATCGGATTCCCTCCACAGAGCCCCCGCCCCCTCATCTCTTTTGCTTCCTTCTTTTTACACTAGTTTCATCACCTATTATGAACTATGATGATTTTCGATGTCAGTCAACTCGTCGGGACGTTGCTCGTTTTGGCGCTGTGCTAAGATCCTGGACAGTCGAGTTCTGGTGATGTGCAAAGCTCCCAGAGCAGGGCTGGGTCGCATGAGCTATAATTTTGACAACATGTTGCTTGTCGGGTCTAGTCATTCCGTTTCTCTACGGTAAGGAATAGCAGAGGATGTTTCCAGCTGTGCGGCGTTCTGTGCTGCTTTCCTTTGGGACCTTTCTTAGCGGTGGGTTGACCTCTTTTGTCTATGAGGAGCGGTTGAAAGGTTGAGTTGAACGACCAAATACCACAGCGCCGATGATCTAACAAGGAACAGACCAAGGTCACTTTCATCTTCGAGAATCACCAAAGGTTGTCTGAGGACCCAAGGCCAACGTGGAACCCAAAAACGAGGCGTCGGTGGACGTGCCGGCGCCTCGCAGTATCCCTTCTTGAGATAAGTCGACACCCTTGTGTGGTGTGTCACCCGACCGGGTTCCATCGAACCCGGTGGGTTGCCTTGTCCCGCAGGCATTTATTGTGTGAGTATCACGAAGGATGAGCTAGAGCGTTTTCTCATATACAACAAAGTACAAAAGTCCAGAACAGCCCGGCTAATCACTACCTGTAATGCCCGACAGATACATTTTATATCCACACCGCTATGAACCGTTACCGACTTGACATGGTTTCCGGAAGCCTTGACAGCTTCTGCATCGAGCGTAAGGGGGAAAGGGTCAGGCGGTTCCGGGGATGGTCCGGGGGCAGAAGCAGCGCAGCCACTGTATTTCCGGTGCGGTGGCGGGCAAATTCAACAACCACTGCCGCTGCCCCCGTGGCTCCAGCCAACTGCCCAGCCCCTTCTCTCACCGACTCTGGATTCGCGTATCCGCTTGGATCTGGTGCCTCTGTTGGGAAACTGACTCTAGACGTGGAACTACCTCCTCGTGGGCTCGTATCCCGCATTAAACAAGCGTCTCCATCACGTGGGATAAGAAATCTGTTGAGCCAGCCAGGTCATTCCTCTCCTCGGTCATGGTGACGCGGGGAAAGGGCTGTGACCGAGGTCCAGTCCATGGTCCCCGGTGCGGGCTGCCACTTGAGGTCTCGACGGTGCCTGGCGAGAGGCATCAATTTATCCGCGGCTAGACATCTCAACGAAACCAGGGGGAACTTACGATATGCACTTGTATGCTTGCCACTCCCCAAACGACAGTAAAACAATCGTCTGGATAACAGCATATGAACTCGGGGATTGGGTGTCCTTGCAAGAAGGTCGATGACACTTTGGATAGGATGAAGGTAGTGCTGTTACCAATTTTATTGGGCATATGTGGATATGAGGCGGATGGAGAGATACTTCTTGTGCACTTTGATTTGATCCCCTGTTTTTTCAGTCCTTAGATATATATTAGTCTATTCCATTCTGCCTTTTTCGTTCTAGTACAACCAGAAACAGCGCCGGAAATGCCAACTTCCTAGACGCCTGTCATAATGACGTGTATATATGCAATTATGCTCCCGTCCTCGCGAGGGAGTCTATGCCTCAACCTGCTCTTGTAAACCTGCTGTTGTAAAGGATCGCAGTACAAATGAAGACGATGCAAAATAATCCAAAGATGTCGTGGGTATCATCGTAAATAGCAAAAAGCCGTTGCACAACCTTTCCTCCTGCTCCCCTCTCCTCCACATTACTCCTGGCCAGTTCCTTCTCTCTCTTCGGAGGACTCCGCAGTAGTGCCTGCAGGTGCCTGCACGTCCACCGTGGGGACAGTAGCACCGCCAGTCATGCTGCCGACCACGCCACCGCTCACACTCGCGGACGCCGCCGCCGCCGCCGCCTCCACAGCCGCTGCATCCGCCAGCGCATTCAGGTGCCGCTCGTTGGCCTGCACAGCCCAGCCACAGCGCACCAGCCAAAAGGCCGCAAAGGGTGGCGTCGTCAGCAGCGCCAGGACGCCGCCGAGAATCAGCTTGAAGACGGGCGGCGCCCACGACGACGGACCAAACCACCAGTCGCCGTCGGCACCCTTGTCGCCCACGGCCGTCAGGATGCCAATGGATACAGGCCACAGCACCATCCACATGAGCACGCCCGCCAGCAGGGCGCGGATGAGCTGGGACACCAAAAACACAGCCCAGTGCTTCCACGAGCCAATCTCGTACTGCTCGCTGTGCTGCTCGCAGCGGCAGTTTTCGTCGTGCGGTGCCGACAGGGGCCGGCGGAGCCCGTCGTCGCCGTTGTTTTTGTTGGCCTCGGCATCGTTTGCCGGCGGTCGGCGGTCGAGCAGCAGGAACCACCGCACAAGGGCATTGGAGGGCTCGTGCAAAAAGCCAATGGGCTGGATGTGGCCGGAGCGTAGGTCGCGGTTGACGAGGACGAGCTCAATGAACCAAGTCAGGACGCACTGGATAAAGATGGTGACGGTGGCGTCGCCAGCGAGGGTATTGGGGAACTGGAAGAGGCGAATGGGGTGCTTTTCGACGTTGATGGTTTTGTACATGGCTGGCGGTTGTCAGCAGGAGCGGCGTGTGAGAAGCAAAGGAACACAAAACAAAACGTACCGTAGCCAATGGCAAAGTTGATGCCACCCGAGAGCACAAACGCACCGAGGCCATCGATGCCGAAAATGTAAAAGGCCTGGTAAGGCGTCAAGTGGTCACTGGGCTCGCAAATCGTGAGCTTGGGGACCTTGCGCGTCTTGCGACGGCCAATATGCCGACGGCCATGCGCGACGCGGTTGGCCGCCTCGGCGAGGATGCCGTGTGGCGCGAGGTGCTGGCTGGGGTCGACCGGGTTGTCAGGGTGGTCTGCATGGTCGGGATGGCCGGCTGGGGCCGGCGCAATGGTAATGGACGGGCGGCCGCTGGCTTGGCCGCTGGCTTGGCCGGCTGGCGGGTGCAGCAGGTCAGTCGATGGCCGGGCAGATGTTGCGTTGCGCGCAATAAGGGAGGCGCGAAAAGCAGCAGCTGTTGCAGTGTCCAGGTCCGCAGACGGCCGTGCCGACGCCAAGGCAGACGGGGCCACGGACGGCGGCATGACAGCCGTGTGGAAGAAGGGGTTCCGATGCCACTTCATGGTGGGCAATCGCGTGGTTTTGCTGTGTTGATTCTTGCGCACCCTCCAATTTTTGGTCAAATATGCAGCCTGTCGGTTGTTCGTGATTGTCGGTCGAGGTCAAGATGCCATTGTATCAGCCGTAGAAGATGCAAAACAGAGCGCAAGGAGAGGTAGCCTTGCAAAACTAAACAACGCGGTTTTTGAAAATTGGATGCAACGACGTTCGGAAAGAAAATAACTAGGCCAAGGGGGGGGACCCCTAATATGAGCTGGAAGCGGCAGGCATGTGGTGGGCTGAATAATTTCACTGCCGATCCGCTAACACGAACCGAAGCCTAGTGGTCTTGTGGGTCTAGCAGCTGCAGTTGCCGTTTACTGGGAGTTTTCCATCGCAATCCTTCGCGATGAGTCGCGCATTGGCAGGAAGGCGCAACACCGAGGATTCCGGGCGCGGCAGGTTCTAGTTTTGGCCGTGGAAGGAGCGATGCATGGCCGCGACTAGTGGCGTACCATACACATGTGGCTCAAGTGATTGTTGACTGGTTGTTTACAAAAAGCATTACGACGTGCATGACGACAGATTTGGAAACTACGGTGTGGCAATTGGAAACAGAAGGAGGAAGACCACAAAAACAGCTGACGAAATAATTTAGGTTGACACAAGGAAAGCGCTGCCGGAAGAGACACAGTAAGTACAGAGAAGGCGGGTCCCGAAAGGCCAATTGGGCAAGAGAGACTCGGTGCCATCCGCGTTTCGGCTTCGGTTGGTGCCTGAGTGGATTGGCTTGGCAGATCGCAATGGGATGTTGATAATGTTTTCGTTTGCACATGTCAGCCAATGGCGTTCCATTTGGAAGTTCTGTTTTTATTATGTCCCTACTCTGGACAGAAAACTACACATCGCCGCTCCGAATATAATAACATCAGAAAAACGTAAACGGAATAAAACAAAGAAATAGGTAAGGAAAAGGCTGATCGAGCCATGCGGGAATATCCCGAAAATCATACACAGTACAAAAACAATAAAACAAAAGAGAGAGAAAAGGCCATCCTCCAGGCCATAGTGGTTGGTATCTTGAGCGAATGTCGTGTAGGGAATGCTGTTGCATATCCATAAAACGGAATGAGAAAAAGTGAAAGACATAAAGAAAGTGTCCAAGAAAGACAATAAAGTGGTATATAAAAAGTTAACAGGAGAAGAGGAAAGACAAAAGAAAAGAGAAAAAATAAATATAAGTGATGGTATCAACTCGGCAGGCCTTGTTTGGTAACCTGCAGTTGTTCTTGTTGCATGCATGGGGTGTTTTTTGTGTACACTTTTGTATTGTCCCTTACAGAGACTCGCCACTTGACCGGCCACGGAGACGCGCAAAGCTGCGCCTGATCCGGAGGCTAAACGACGATGCTTGGTGCTGCAGGCGGCGACCCGCCCGAGAGCCTGAGCCGGAACCGGCGGTGCTCACACTAAACGCACTCTCTGAGCTGCGGCGCGTGGCGGATGTCGCCGTCGTCGAGGGCCGGAACGACGCCATGGACACGGGACTGCGTGGCGGCGTCGCCAGTGCCGCCTCGGCACGCTCCGCCTTGGCCAGTCCGGCGGGCGTCGGGCTCGTGCAGCAGGGGCACATGGGCGTGGCCGTCGGCGGGCGGTGCCACATGTGCGAGGGGCTGATGACGGCCTCCTCAAAGATGGGCACGGCATCGGTGGCATGCGCCAGGGGACGGTGCCACATGGGCGTCGACGTGACGACAGGGTTGAGGGACATGAGCTGGCCGCCGGGTTGAGAAGGGCGGTGCCACATGGGCGGCGCGGCGTCAACGGCCGGCTCAGCATAGAGGAGTGCGCGGGACCACATTGTGAGGATGACAAGGTGTGGGTGAATGAAAATACTAGATTGATGTTGACTGAAGGGAAAGAAGAGCTGTTGTGTTGGAGATGCGAGGGCAGGAGCGTCTTGGGCAAGAAGGAGACGATGGCCTTGACACGGAAGCGGCGAGACGACCGAGTTATATATACAAAATATGACTAGACAAGTAGAGACCCCATGAGAGCGACGGGCAGACGGCTGAAAGGGGCAATCTCTTCTTTGACGATCCGCATCCCGCCGAACCATATGGCTTCGTCTCAACGCACTTGCCTCCTCACAGCCTCCACTCCTCCATCTTCTCGTGAGACTGTTCATGCCGTCTGTGGTCTACCATCCGCACTCCATGAACTTGATATGTGGTAGTGCAGGAGCGGTGCTTGGATCTCTGTCGTGCAGGTAGTCGCATCAAGCTTGCCCTCTTTTGTGCAGGCAGCGCCCTGTAGGAGGCCATTCATCAACACTGCATCGACGCAGCACTGCATTCGGTCTTTGACTACTGACTGTTTCGCGTCCGAGAACAGAGGCACTAGCTGGGAATAGCCAGGCCTTTCCTGTTTCGTCCAGTACGTCCAGTGTGTCTGATTGATTTGAATGTTTCGTCTTACGCTGTGTCGTGGCGTCTCCGCTCGCATCGCCCTCGGACGAAACAAACAGATTCAGCATCGCACATCAGCCTTCGGATCCTCAGCCGTCAACAGTATGGTGATCCGCATTTTACTCTGCAGCTGAACAAACCTGTCTATTAGCGTAAACTGCATACGCCAGGGCCTCTTTCCGTTCTGGCACGATATGCCTTCACAAGACGGCCTTTGTCCTATCATACGACGTTCCTCCGTGTAAATCGTTTCCGAATTCTGACACTGATACTACTCTACCCCTTCACACGTCCGGTTTCTTCTCACCCAAGCGTCGTTCAACGTCAAAAAGGTCAGTGTGGTACCTTGCGTCAGGTTGCATCGCGCATCGGTACATGGTCCGAACGCTTGTCAAGGCGTGGCGGGGGTGGGTGGACAAGTACTCGACACCGCTCAGGGCGTTGTTGTCTGACTTCACCAAGTTCGTCGTTTTAATACGCTTTTCTGCCTGCAGGCTCGTCCTTATTAGAGAGAATGCCGACAGGTAAATGTAGAGCATAAGGCCGGGACAGAACAGAGCAAGTGATATATAAAACTCTCTGTGCGGCTGTAAAGCTCTGCTAAGTACCTGCTTTGGAGGTGACGGTACAAGAAAGAGTGATTGGATTCACATTCGCATCATTACTGTATGTAGATCCTGCTTTCACAACAAAGAGTCCATCTGGTGATCATGGCAAGGGTCATGGAGCTGGCGCCATACGCACAAAAAGGTTGTCTCTTGAGCCTCCGCATTCTAAACGATAACCCCTGGAAGTCAATGGGACGGCAGGGGAGATGATCATCGGCAGTCAACATATTGCTATGCCCCTCACGTCCCTCTCGAGCCTCTCTATCCCCAAGCCTGGTTCTGGACACGGGCCTTGAGGAGAGAAAGGGTCTGTTTGGTTGCATTGATGTCAGCAGCGTTCCTCTGGATGCAGTCTGTGTAAGGTCGTACTCAGTATAGCATATTGCAGAAGACGGCCAGATAAATTACGGTGTGATAAAATGATTACGAAGAAGCAGTAGGTACGTCGTAATTACTTTGCAGTATTTTGCTGAAGACTTTTTCGCCAGTAAAATATGAAATTGTGGAAATCCTGATCTTGTGGTTATTTCAGACCAAGACACAGACATTTCCCGTCATCAAATTTCCTTTTTTTTGTTCCCTTTCTGGCAAATCTGGCGGCAAGGAAACCTAAACCCTTTAAGAAGATAAATAAACATGGGGTTAAATAAACGCTAGGACAGTCGAAACAACAAACTGAAAGAATAGTCGGAGGACATTGAGGCAACTCCTAAACCCGCAATGACGGTGAGACCGGGGTGTAAGAGAGATGGGTGGCGATCCAAACGCAACCCCAAACACAGCAAAAGATTATGATGCACGCGAAAGGGGACAGAATCGTAAAAGTGTATGTTCTAAGTGCATATTAGATATTAGCCGGGGTATCTCCATTGCATGCTCACCGTTAGTTCAAGACTTATGGCATAATAAAACTTCCAAAAACGCGTCCTTGAAGAGGGGAGCCCCGTGCGGTGATGGACATCAACAGATCAACAGTAGCCAGGGGTTGGCAATTGGTGTGCTTCTTATCCACCACATAAGTTGTCGCCATGTTCGCCATTGCCCATCAGCCCCTGTTTTCCACAACCTCATCGGTGTTCACGGCGTCCGTAAAAGAGTGCTTGCTTCGCAGTACTTGAAGCATTCTGGGACTGCATGGCGCCCCAGAAATTGAGACTCGTCATAGGTTGAAAGTCGCAGCCAACACGGGAGGCCACTGCTGTGGTGAGATCGCCCCAGCAGCAAAGCCCCTCGGACCTGCAGCAAGCTCAGACCCTGGTCCGAGCGTATTTGAGCGACCGTTGTGCCTCTCATATCGACGCCACTCCCGTCGTTCGTCTTGGGGTTCGTTCCCCACTTGTGTTGCGCGCCCTAGGATTGTCGAAGAGTCGACGGCAAAGTTCGTGATAGCAACAAGATGCCTTGTCCTTGTCCATCTACGTCGTATTTCCATCCCCTCCCCTGTCTTATGCTCCGAGAAGGACACTCTGCCCAGCTGGGCATCGGCTTGCTCCGGATTGAGAAGTAGGAAGCCCCCCTCCGCGCCGACCGGCATTCTGACCGCCTCCCGTGTCCGATTTTGAAAGAAACGGCCTCCGATCACGGGGACTGTGGGCGGGCCCGATGAGCTGGATCGGGACTGTCTCACAGGATTCATCAACAAAGCCCCCAAAGGGAAAATGCTCTCCATGAGATCGTAGCTCAATAAGCGCTGGTCTGGGCCCGAAATTCCTGGAGCCGCTCACAAACTTGGCTGTTCGCGTGGCGCTGTGGGCTGGCTGCGCTATGCCACAAGACTTCCCGAGGTGTTTGCAAGCTGTTGTTGCTGGAGAGTTGACATGCTGCACCAATCATTGACAGCTAGCCCATCAATAATTGCCTTGATGCGATTCGTCCTCGTATGGGCATTCTCCCGATTTGTTTGTTATAACGCATTCCTCGCGGCTTCCTCTTTTGGCTTCTCACGTTGTGGCGCATAGCTTAGCTGTATCGCCCTTGGGCGGCAAGGCGCGATGGTGTACGGCCAATGCACAGGAGGCAACCACCACTTCAAAAAAACGACTCCAAACCTGCGCGAGCGCGAAAACAGACACGAGGGCAAGAGCGACCAGCGTTAAGAAGGAAAGAGCATGTTGATTACGCGTACTTTGCTCTCGGCGCCTTCAACAATTGGCAGGAGCGACTGCTCTAGGCTCTCTTGGACTTTCCGTGAATTCTGTCAGGACGTCTTGGCTGGGCCTTGGCCATATTCTGCCTCCCCGTCCACCATCAGAATGTACGGTCTTCTCTCTTGCATCCCTCCTTTATTATTCGAGGCTATCTCAGGCATCTCCTCAAGAATCGAGCTAAACACTCTGTACGCAGCAGTGGTTCGTGCCTTCTCACTCGGGCACGTTGTCGTTCCTTCCTGTTTTTACTTATAGACCCATACTCTCCCTTTTTCCCCTTCTATTCGACAAATCCTCACGATTTTCTTCCTCTGCAAGAAAAACAATTTTCGAGCTTTAAGTTGCTTCGAGATTCGGAGATCTCAGACGCAGCGAAACCCCCGACAATACGGGCTACACCTCAACCACAAAGTCCGCCCGCCGACCGGGGCGCTGCCTATTTGGTTAGATTGACTCAATTGGGGAATTCGCCCCAAAAGTACGGAGCCTTCGACCGGGACCACTTCGTTCCGCTGCAGATCGTTGAAAAACACTCGAACTTTCTTACATTCCGCACTTCAGTACGACACATTACGGACGTATGCTGCATGCTCGACGCCCGGAAACGTCTTTGGCCTACCTCTGGCTCATGAACATTTCGTCTTGCCGTCGTCATCGTCGTCGGGCGTAGCTCTTGGTTGCTCCACAGAGATTACTGGCGGCGTGGACGAAAAAAGGGTCGGCTCGAATCTTCTCCCGCTTCCCGATTTACGCTTCTCAGCACGCTTGCTCTTTTTTTACTCTCGCTGTTGTTGCTTCGTTTCTGCTTTTGTTGATTTGCCTCTTCTTCCTATGACAATCTGTCAATAGAACAACTGCAACAATTCCGACTGTCCCAACTGAGTCTGCATCGTAGATCGATGCAACTTTGTACGACATCCCCGACAACCAATCCGAAACGGACCCCTGCGTGACGATCGCCACGCTCGTCGAAACGGCCTACATACATTCGTACACGACACCGCGTGGCAACTCCAACAACACTCGCTTCTTGTGACCGCAACTTGACGACACTTCACTATCGCGATCTCTCTTGCAATATACCTTGCAGAAAAAACAACACATGGCGCGCTCCTAAATCCCGAACCTTCCGTTGTCCCCGCTACGTCCACTCGGATCCAGGACTCTGCCAGACCTTCCCGTTCCCAAGGACCGGAACCGCTCTCTCACCATGGGCGCTGGCCTCTTCTTCCGCCAGGTCTGGACGCTCTCCTGCAAGAACATACGCATTGTCTTGATCCGGAATCCGCTCGCCACCGTCATCCGCGCCTTCGTTATCCCTCTCATCCTCTTCGCCTTCTTCTCCTTTGCCAAGTACCTCTTCGTCCCTCCAGCTGTCTTTGGCGTCGGTACCCTCAAGCCGCTGTTGTCCCTCTCCGATGCCCTCGCCGATGCCGCTATTACCGGTCGACACACCGTCGCATTCTACAATGGAGGATTTGCCGGCGGTGCCATTGACGCCGTCATTGACAGCGTCGCCACCCAGGTCGAGCAGGCCGGCAGCATCGCCGTCCGTCTGGCCAACGAATCTCAGATCGAGACCGTCTGCCACAGCAGCCTGCGCGGCGTGACCACGTGCTATGGCGCTGTGTTCTTCGTTGCGTCGCCCAACGAAGGCTCTGGCGGCATCTGGACGTACGACATTCGGCTCGACGGCTCGCTCGGCGCCGGCAAGATCAACGTCGACAAGGGCACCAACGACGGCGAGGTCTACATGCTACCATTCCAGCACGCCATCGATGCCACCATTGTCGGCCAGCAGACCAACAGCACCGCCAGCAACAACGTCATTGCCAACGGCAATGTCCACGAATACCCCTTCACGTCGCTCACCCCCGCCGAGCGCAGTGACGAGATCCGTGTGCAGTACCAGGCTTCGCTGACCAACTTCTTGGCCGTCGCCTTCATCTCAGGCGTCATTGGCATCTGCTATCACTTGACCGGCTTCGTGGCCACCGAGCGCGAGCTGGGCATGGCTACGCTCCTCGACTCCATGATGGCCACGTCGGACGGCGGCCGCCGCTGGGGCGAGGCCCAGGTGGCGCGTCTTGTCTCGTATCACTTGTCGTTTGTCGCCCTCTACCTGCCGGGCTGGGTCTTGGGGTCGGCTATTGTCTCGGCAAGCGTCTTTGCCCACTCCAACGCCGCCGTCATCATATTGTACCACGTCACCGTCGGCCTGGCACTGGCGTCCATGTCGCTACTTGGCGCCTCGCTTTTCCGCCGCTCGCAGCTCAGCGGTGTGTCCGTCACCATTGTCTATCTGCTGTTGGCCATCATCGCCCAAACCCTCACGCGGCCGCCGACCCCCACCGTGACCGTCTTGAGCCTATTGTTTGCGCCGTGCAACTATGTGTACTTTGTCACCAACGTCGCGCGCTGGGAGCGCAAAGAGTGGCCTATCAACCTTGTGGAGGTAGCGCCTGACAGTCCGTGGCATCTTCCTGGTATTGTACTATGGGTCTTCCTTCTTTTGCAAATCATCATCTATCCCATCATCGGGGCATATATTGAGCGTTACCTCTACGGCACCATCACCACCGGCCGCACCATCGAGACGCGTCCTGACGACGGCGGTGTCGACGCGAACGGTAACCCGCTGCCGGCCCTTCAGCTGGACGCGTTCAGCAAGACCTACAGCCCTGGCCCGCTGCGGCGTGCCTTTGGTTGGGCCAAGAAGGCACCGGAGCCTGTGCATGCCGTGAAGGAGCTGACGCTGTCCGCTGTTCACGGTCAGATTCTAGTGCTGCTCGGCGCCAACGGTAGCGGCAAGAGTACGACGCTCGATGCCATAGCCGGCACAAGCAAGCTGACAAGCGGCCGCATCACATTGGACGGCACGCGCGGCCTCGGCATCGCGCCCCAAAAGAACGTCATGTGGGACCAGATTACCGTAGAAGAGCACCTGCACATTTTCAACCGCCTCAAGTCTCCTTTCAACCGCGCGTCGCGCGAGGAGATCCGCGACCTTATCAAGTCTATCGATCTCGAGCACAAGGCCACCGCTCGCGCCAAGACGCTCTCGGGCGGCCAGCAGCGCAAACTGCAACTGGGCATGATGCTTACGGGCGGCAGCGCCGTGTGCTGTGTCGACGAAGTGTCGAGCGGTCTCGATCCCCTGAGCCGCCGCAAGATCTGGGATATTCTTCTGGCCGAGCGCGGCCGCCGCACCATCATTATGACCACCCACTTTTTGGATGAGGCAGACTTGTTGTCCGATCACATTGCCATCCTGTCTAAGGGCACACTCCGCGCCGACGGCTCGTCGGTCGCTCTGAAAGACCGCCTTGGCGGCGGCTACCGCATCCACGTGCACAAGACCAAGCCCAACGAAAAGGCCGCTGTCGTCGTGCGCAGCGATCGCGACCTGCCCGATGTCGAGGGCGTCGTCAAGAAGAACTACTTTGACTTGGTGACGTACATTGCACCCTCTTCTGGCCAGGCCGCACAAGTCATCCGCACGCTCGAAGCTGCCGGCGTGACCGACTACCGCTTCTCGGGCCCGACCCTAGAAGATGTTTTCTTGCAGCTGGCCGAAGAGGTGCAACAGGAGCAGGAAGAGCACGAAAAGAGCCAATCGGTCGGCACCGGGCCCGACCAGGGCAAAGAGAGCAGCACCAGTGTTGCTGGTGATAAGCACGAGGCGTCTGACGAAGCTAAGCCGGCTGCATCCGGCATGCTAGTACCAAACGACAGCAATGACGGCGTCATCCAAAACGCCGACGGGAACAGCGGTCTAAAGCTGCTTTCGGGTCGCAGGATCGGTTACTGGCAGCAGGCCTTGGTGCTGTTCCGAAAGCGATTTGTCGTTTTCAAGCATAACTGGGTGCCATCGGCGGCGGCCTTGGCCATCCCGGTCCTTGCCGCCGGCCTCGTCACGCTCTTTGTGCGGAACCAACAGCCCGTCGGCTGCTCTTCGGCCGACCAGCTGTCCAATGACCGTCCGCAGGATCTGGCAGATTTCGGTGACTATGTTTTCCTCGTGGCTGGCCCTGCGGCTCGTTTCGGCGACATCAACGCCGTCATCGACCTATTCACGCCCATGTTCACAAACAGTAGCGGCAATGGCGGCACCGGCAGCAGCAGTAACGACACTGCCATTATCGCGCAGATCTTCACGAACATCACCTTGGCTGATACCTTTGACGACTTCAACGAGCTCATCCTCCAGTACCGCAGGAACGTGACGCCCGCGGGCCTCTGGCTGGGCGACGGCAGCTCGCCGCCGACCGTGGCCTACCTGGGCGACTATTTCGACCACGTGAACGCCTTTTTTGGCCAGAACTTGATGAACGCGCTGCTGGCCAATCTGTCTATATCCGCTAGATATGCCGACTTTGACATTCCCTGGTCGCCCAGCACCGGCAATTCGCTGCAGATGCTTGTGTATGTCTGTCTGGCCTGCGCCGCCTACCCGGGCTTCTTCTCCCTTTACCCGAACCTCGAGCGGCGCCGCCACGTCCGCGGCCTCGAATACTCCAACGGCGTGCGCGCCTTGCCGCTCTGGATGGCCTACGTGGGATTTGACCTTGCCATTGTCCTGGTGTCGTCGGCGCTCATGACCATTCTCTTTGCGGCGTTGTCAAGTGTCTGGTACCATGTCGGCTACCTCTTCCTCATCTTCGCCCTGTACGGCTTGGCGTCGGCCCTGCTCGCCTACAACATCTCGCTCTTTTCCCGCAACCAGTTGACAGCCTACGCCTTCACTGCCGCCTACCAAGCCATCGTCTTCCTCGTGTACATGATTGCGTACCTCGCCACCATCACCTATGCACCGGTCAACCATATCGATGCCGACCTGCTGGTTGTTCACTTTGTTGCCTCGGCCTTTGCGCCCATTGGGTCCGTCATCCGGTCGCTCTTTGTGGTCCTCAACTTGTTTTCAGTCACCTGTGACGGCACCGTCATCAACAACAATCCGGGCAGCTTCACGCTGTACGGAGGGCCCATCTTCTATCTCATTTGGCAGTCGATCCTCCTCTTTGGCGTCCTCCTTTGGTTCGACAGCGGCAATGTTGGCGCGTCCTTTTACCGCCTCACCAAGATGCTGCGCCGCAAGAAGTCGACAGGCGCGACGCCTCAGGTCTTTGTGGACATTGACGGAGACGCCTTCCCCGAAGATGCCGGCCGTGTTGGCGAGGGGCCGGCCCCGGACCGCGGCTTGTGCGTGTCTCATGTCACAAAGACGTTTAAGCGCAACACCGCGGTCGACAATGTCAGTTTCGACGTTAACCACGGCGAAGTCTTTGCGCTGCTTGGGCCCAACGGTGCCGGCAAATCGACCACCATCTCCGTGATTCGCGGCGACCTCAAGCCGGACGACGGCGACGTCTTTGTCGAGGGTCTGTCCGTCACCAAAAAGCTCGTGGCCGCCCGTGGCAGCCTGGGCGTCTGCCCGCAGTTTGATGCCGTCGACCAAATGACGGTCCGCGAACATTTGCGGTTTTATGCGCGCGTCCGCGGCATCGAAGACGTCGAGTACAACGTGCAGGCCGTCATCCGCGCTGTTGGCTTGCGCGCCTTTAGCGACCGCCAGGCCCTTGCGTTGTCCGGCGGCAACAAGCGCAAGCTCAGTTTGGGAATTGCCCTCATGGGCAACCCGGCCGTCGTCATTCTGGACGAACCTTCTTCCGGCCTAGACGCCGCGGCCAAGCGCATCATGTGGCGGACCCTGGCGGCCACCGTCCCCGGCCGCTCCATCCTGCTCACTACCCACTCCATGGAGGAGGCGGACGCGCTGGCGGGCCGCGCGGGCATCCTGGCGAAACGCATGCTGGCAGCGGGCGACACGGACGACCTGCGCGCCCGCTTTGGCAACCGGCTGTACGTGCACTTGGTGATCCGGGGCGCGCCGCGGACGTCCGACGCCGACACGGCGCGTCTGCGGCAGTGGGTGCAGGACACGTTGCCGGGCGTGGAGATTGACAAGGAAACGTACCACGGACAAATGCGGTTTGCGATTCCACTGGGCGACATGAGTGGCAGATCCAACAACGACAACAACAATGCCAAGGAGCTGGATCTTGATGACGACAGCAGCTCGCGGGCCACGCCGTCGGAAAAGAATGTGGCTACCTCCACCACGACAAGTCCCGGCACCCTCAACCTCGCGTCTGCCTCTTCGACCACGAGCGCCATCGGCCGCCTGGTGGTTCTATTTGACGAGCACCGCCAAGCGCTGGGCATCGACCACTACAGCGTCAGTCCCACGACATTGGACCAGGTGTTCCTGGAGATTGTCGGCCGGCACAACATCCAGGAGGAGGGCTACCACCGGGAAGAAGAGGCCGCGGCAGCAGCGGCCGCGGCACGGAAAAAGAAGTGGTGGAAGGTTGGGTCCCGTTAAGAGACGTTGTTCGTCGTCTTTTGATCTTGCATCTTCATCTTGCTTCATATACAGGCCATGTTTGCATTTGTCTATTTTTCCAATTCCCAAATTTTCTCATTTTCCTTTGTTTTTCATAATATACCTCTGGCATATACAACAGGCATCCGGCTACTTGTTCATTTAGATTTTTTTTGGATGTTTCTACTAGCTTTGTAATACTACAAGCGATATCGTTCAAAAGCGACTGGCATGAATAATGTGTACCGTAATCGAGAAGGAACGGAAACGAAGCAATTTCACGTGCATGAAGATGAGTTTTGAGTTCTAGAGGAGACGAAGCTGTCAGGCAGTGTTAGTTGGTAGTTAGTGGGGCCAAGCTGTCTGTATTAGGCTAGGCATTGGCGTCATCTCTGTCCTACTGATGGTGGGGTCCTACACGTTACAGGAGGACTAAGTTCTACCCGCACTCACTCTTTTCCATCTCACTGTCTCCAAACCCATCAACAACCTCACGAGACATCTTCAGGTCCACGAGCGTAGTTGTCTATGTCTTCTACGTTCGAGCTACGATGACTTCGAGTACTCTAGGCGCCTCTGGCACGCCGGCGCAGGCGCCGGCACCGCCTGCCGCTACGTCAACTGCGCCAACAGCGTCAACTGCATCGCCTTCCAACTTGCTTCCTCCTCCACCTCGACCGTCGCCATCACAAACGACCACGCAGTCTCTGCCGTCTATGCCGAAGCTCGACGTCCTTCCTCCCAACAGTGACACAGCCCCGCACACCTTCCTCCGTCCCTCAAAACGCATTAACGACGGGCCCGACGTCGCCCGTTTCCTCGTCTCCAAGGCCTACCGCGACATTGGCCTGTTTGTCATGCAGCTGAACCACTCGCTATGCCCGCGACGGAAACTCCCGCCACCGACATCGACAGACACAGCTTCTGTACCTGCTGCATCATCAGCAGCGGCCGCGCGGCCGACGCCGTCTACCACGACGCTCTTTACCCTCCAATTCCCCAAACGCAGCGACGACCCGCCGTCGGTGCAGCGGCTGCAGACGCTGCTGGCCCGCATCGCCGCCATCATCGACGAGGCGCCGCCGGACCCGGGTCCGCGACGGTTTGGCAACGTCAGTTTCCGGGCGTGGCACCAGCTGGTGGCCGAGCGCGTCGAGGGCGGGCTGCTGGAGGAGTACATCACACTGGGTCGTGGGTTTGCCGCAACGGAACGGGACAGCGGTAGCTCTGGCGAGGCCAAGCACGACGCCAAGCACGACGCCGAGCACGACACCGAGCACGACGCCAACCCCGCGCAGGCCATGGACGAGATCAGGGCCTATTTTCTCGGCGCCTTTGGCAGCGCCCAGCGCCTCGACTACGGCACCGGGCACGAGCTCAGCTTCCTGGCGTTCCTCGGGTGCCTCTGGAAGCTGGGCGTCTTTGCCGACGGCGACGCCGGCGCGGACGGCGAGGCCGTCGAGCGCAGCCTCGTCCTGGGCGTGCTCGAGCCGTACCTGCGCGTGGTACGCCGGCTGATCCTGACCTACACGCTGGAGCCCGCCGGCTCGCACGGCGTCTGGGGCCTCGACGACCACTCGTTCTTGCCCTACATCTTCGGGTCGGCGCAGCTGACGCGGCCCATTGGCCTGCTGGGGCGCGAGGCCATGCCGCAGGACGGCTCCGCGCCGCGCGTGCCCAAGCCCGCGGATATTGTCAAGCCGGACGTGGTCGCCGCGCAGCGCGAGAGCAACCTCTACTTTTCGGCCGTGGGCTTCATCAACGACGTGAAGCGGGGGCCGTTTTGGGAGCACAGCCCCATTCTGTACGACGTGTCGGGCATCCAGGACGGCTGGGGCAAGATCAACAAGGGCATGATCAAAATGTTCAATGCCGAGGTGCTGTCCAAGTTCCCCGTCGTGCAGCACTTTGTGTTTGGGTCGCTGTTCTCGTGGGACGAGGACGCGGCGGCCGCGGCGCCCGTGCCGACAGTACACATGACGAACCATCCACTGGCGACGGCCGCCGTGGCAGAGTCGCTCCGGACCCCAGCAACGGCGCCGACAACATCGGCAGGGCCGACCGGCGGAGCTGCACCGGTGGCGACAGGTGCACCGTGGGCACAAGCCACGCGGATGCCAGGTGCCGTGCCCGGCAGCTTGCCAGGACCTGGCATTCCCTACTCACGGGTGCCTGCAGGGACGGCCCGACCCGGTGTTGCACGTTCTACGGGCCCCGTGACGGCCACTCGGGTCCCGCCACCACCGACTGCCTTCCCGCGGCCGGGTGCAGAGAGCTCTGCCGCAGGACAGGATGCAGTTGTTACAAAGGCTCCATGGGCGAAATAAACAGGAGTACGTTAATATACCTCAATAAGAGCAACCTACAAAATGGAAACAAAACGAGCCTTGATTATGTAAGTGTCATCTTTGAATTCGTCTGGGTATCTGTTTTGTCTGGGTATCTAATGGTATTCGACAAAAAGGTATCTGGGAAGAGAGATTTGTCAAAAATAACAGGGTATAAAGGGACAACAAGTCTGGATATCATAAAAGTGTCAGGGAAAGGAAAGGAAGAAAGAAATGGGATGCAGGGCCAGCAAGAACGGACAGTTCTGGCTTCCCGCCACCTGTCGCATTACAAGCCTCTGGTGAAACGGCTTCGTCAAGCTTCTTGGTACGACCACATTGCGGCTGGTTGTCGCTCGTCCTGGAAATTATGCGGCAGCTGCAGATATTGTTAGCCGTGTTGCGTGCATCGTATTTAAAATTCAGCGTATATGTAGGTTGCATCCGACGTACCAGGAACAGGGCCGGCAGCGGCAGCTTCGGCCGGCTTGGCCTCCTCAGCAGCAGCGGCGGGGGCAGCCTCGGCCGCGGGAGCAGCCTCAGCGGCAGCAGGAGCGGCAGCAACGGGCTCAGCCGCGGCAGCGGCCTCGGCGGCGGGAGCGGCAGCAACCTCGGCAGGAGCAGACTCGGCAGGAGCAGCCGCGGCCTCAGCAGCAGGGGCGGCAGCAGGGGCAGAAGCACTCTCAGCAGCAGCGGGAGCAGCGTCAGCGGCAGCCGGTGCGGCAGCAGTTTCGGCGGGCTTGGCGGCCTCCTCAGCAGGCTTCGCGGCCTCTTCAGTGGGTTTGGCGGCAGGGGCAGCGGCAGGGGCGGCCTTGGACTTGGACTTGAAAATGGACTTGAACTTGGCCTTCAAGTTATCCAGCGCGTCGACGGCTATGGGACAAATTCGTTGGTGTTAGTGACGTTGGAGCGGTGAGCGGAGTGGATGGAATCAAAATAAGCGCTGCAAATCAAGAATGCCCCTGATACAAAGGCAGAAGACAACAGAAACCACAATAAAAGACACAAGCACATCGTCTGGGCGGAGAGCAGCTGTACGTACGAACACCAGGCATGGTTGCGGTTGGAGATGGTTTTGTTTGTGAGAGAAGACGGTGAACAGAAGCTGACGAGGCACTGGCTGTTAGCTATACGTATCGGCCTCGCTAGCGGTGCCGGTTGTTGTACAACGATACCGCTGGTTCTGTCGGGAAGCGCCGAAGCTAGTTTGTGGCGACTTACGACGATGTGGTCTGAGTACGGACTTGGACGGTGGTGAAGCGGTGAGAAGAGAGAAAACAAAGGGAGGAGGAAGAGAGAGATCGAAACAAGAAAAGAAAGGAAAATGGTTGGAAATAGGCCAAGGAGGGGAAAGTGGAAGAAGAAATACGGGAGGCAGCCGTCCCATGGCCTCCTGCCGTGCCATTATCCCTCTTTCGTTCGTACCTTCCCACCCGGACGAAAGACAAAGCTGGTCCCTCGTCCGCTCCTGCCTCTTATTACCGATTGGGATCTGCACGTTCTGGGTGCATATCTCCTATCGGCGCCCCTCATGGTGTGCAGAAAAGCGCATACTGGCCTGCAGGATGCTATTGGCACGGCTCGTTTTTCGTGAACAGGAGTGGCCCTCTGTGGTTGTCTGTCGGGCGGGCGCCGTAAATGGGTCAAATACGGCAGTAAATTGCTCTTTTTAGGGAGGAGCACTTGGACATGTTGTGCCTGTTTCCAGTTGGTGTTTCCCCTTGTGGTTGTGTTTTGCCAAGATCGCGCCTTCCCCTCGCAACCCCTGCGAGCGCCAATGTTGAAATTGCGCGAGGAGGAAGGAGGGCCTGGACCCAACGACGACTCTGTTGTACCTGCAAGGAAGGCCCCCAACCAGTGGCACCTTAAAACAAGAAAGAGCGGAGTGAGACCATCCCTCGAACACGATATCACGCTCCTTCGTTGTTCTTGTTTGCTGACACAGTAGATATATTTCGTGCTTCCCTGTTTGGCAGCTACCGCTCTTTCCAGTTATTTTTGGCTGCATCGGGGCCCCTGTTTTCACCCGCAAATAAGAGTCAAAAGAAGGCAGCAACGACCGAGGATAGCATCGGACCCCAGTTCCCCGCCGAATGTTTCCGCTTCTAGGCGAGACCACCCACTGCTCTTATTTTCGCTTGTCTTTTTCTCCTTTTGCGTGGCTGGTATTATTACATCCAATACACCTTGCTCACAAAGATACGACCCTGCCACTCTGACAGCCTTATCGGGATACACTACGATGTACGTTGTCTATTTGCGCCATCTCCTAGCGGACCCATCTAACGTGCCATCGACCCAAAGCTTCTCCAATCGTCGCGCCATGTGCACTTCCATCTGACCCTGCTTTCTTGTTTGCTTGCAAATGTTCTGCGCCCGTTGTATTTTCGGAGGCGTATGTTCCAGTCCTCAAACAGCCTAGCTTGGCCCCGACGACAACACCCCTTCGGGATAGAAAGCGAGGTGCAGTTTGTCGAACTATTTGTGCCAAGTGATGGATTGAAGAGAAGAGTGATAAGAAGAAGAAAACTAAGCAAACACTCACAGCCTATGGTAAACTTACTTTGACTTGTGCAGCACTGTGCCGCATTCGGAACTCGAAGCATGCCATGTGCTCTTGTCATGCATATGGAAGTGTATTTACACAGGAAACGATGTGACGAGGATGGACAACAGCAAGCTATCCTCGTCACAGAATAGCGTTACTGACAACTTTTTATGGCGACAGCATGCGAGACATCACATTCTAGAAACTAACAGCGGGCCAGATTTGGATTTGGGCTTGAAGCACCCTTTGGCCGTCACACAGCATAAGTATGCCGTCATTGTGCCTTTCCTTCTTTCCGTGCCAAATGCCCCCGCATGAGCTTGCAGTTCTGTCCAATGAAAACGACAGAAAGCACCACTCCTTGGTCATTCGGTACCTGAATAGGACCATGGATGCGCGCTGATTAGAAGATGGCGAGAAGATGAGCCGAGGAAAGTGCCTGACGGAGAAGGAGAGCACCAAGGGTTGCAAGGAATTCATCACGGCACAGAGTTGAGAGTCAAGGTCAGCCCAGGGCACAAAACGGAGGCGAGAGAATAAGGAGTATGTGGAAGCGAGAAAATGCCAGAAAACAGATGCACCGCAATATATGTCTCGCAAGTTATTCTCATCTCTCTCGTCTTTTCCCCTCTTACGTTTATCCCCGTTTCTGACGAATTTTGACGGAAATACATCCACCTCATGCAAGGTCAAGCTTCGATACGATGGTCAAGTAAGACAGGTCCGACGAGAGAAACAGTATGGATATAAATCCAAGACTTTGGAAAACGACGTCATCAGAGGACAGGAAATTCAACGAGAAGGGAAACGAGACAAGAAGAAGCAGAAATGACAGCAAAAAACAAACTGGAAGTGAGTGAATTACTATTAAACAAACAGCGCATCCCGACGAAACAAAAGGAACACAAACCACCCAGACAGCATAACCAACGCAAAACCCACCGGGAGGCGGAAGCAGACGGCCCCGTTTACATATGGATATTCGCCTATGTCGCCTTTGAGCTGTTCTATTCACACTATAAACCACAGTGTGGATGTGTAAGTACTACTTGTACAAAGTATGGTGTAATAAGTCTTACCACATGCCACGGTAAACCCAATCCTCGGTAAACAGCGCAAATCCTCCCCATTGCGCGCTGCTGTCTCCATATCACGAAAATATACCGTGTCGAAACCATGAGCCATGGGACAACAAAACAGCGAGCGAATAAGACAAATGTCAAAATGCGAAGGTTACTTAATTGACCTCTTTTCCACTTTACTAAAGATAGGAAGAAAACAGAAAACCCCTCATTTATAGCAAGGAGGACTCGTCGGAACTCAAATAGTGGCAAGCTCGCAGTTTTCTGTTTTCTGTTTTCAGTTCTCCGACTTTCTATTCTTCGACATCAGACGTCAACGACGACCATGTAGACAGCCTCTCACGAAAGGCACCCTGATATGGGTTGACCTCGGACGCCTATCAAGGCTCTACCAAGACTCTCTCTTGCAACAACACGCATGGCCCAAGGGATCAAATCGGACGAGACAAGTCCGGCAAGCAGACAAACCGACGCCGTCTTGAAGACCCGGACCGCTCAAACGCCTCCGCCATCACGTCTGAACCGCATATCGACATATCGATACCGATCACGGCTATGCTCTCCCACGACAGAGCAACTGGCAGCAACCGAGCTTGTGAGACAAAAGGAAATACGGACTCGTCCTTGACCTCGATTCGACTTGGACTTGGATGCCGCCCTGGACTATGCTGCCTGAACAACAGACAAGCAAAGTGACTGTCAAACGACTGGCAAACGGTCGACCATTCAAGCAACAACGCTGACCTGCCCACCTGCGCGAGGATATCTGTGGCAATCACTCGCGACAAATGACCAGTCAAACCTTCAGCGACAAGACCAGACGGTGCTCCCCTCGACAATGATCCCCTCCGCCAAGTTCTCTTCGCTCCGATGTCTCCTCGCTGGGCCTTTTCGCGTGGAGCCCAGACGTCTGGGACTCATGAGCGTTGTCAACATTATGCGCAATCAGTAACCGACTACCGTGCCTTGTCGGCAAATAGTTTTGTGGTCTTTTTTTCTTGTGTGTCGGACCCTCTTTTTTCTATCTTCGACGGACAATCCTTCAAAATCAAGGACGACATCGGCAGTCGGCCCGTCGGAGATTCATCGGCCGCCGGCCACCAACTTTTAGACAGTTGTTGTGAGAAAACCGCGGAATCCCATTTTTGGCAACTCCTTTTCCGCACCAGGCCCAAAAAGCAAGATGACCAAAGACCGCCGCGAATCCCACAAACGCGCACCAAAAGACCAAGAATTGCGACATCCTGCAGCAGCGAAGAAAAGGGAATGGCTTGACATTTGTTCGCTGCACTTTGTATGTTTGTCATGCAACACAGTCCAGCTTCATAAAACGTGGGGGTCCATTTCCTTTACCAGTTCTTTTCCCAAAGCCTCGCCCCTGGAATGGTGACTCCCATGCCATCCCCCCTCACATTATTTTCTATGCGAGAAACCAAAAATACGTCATCAGCACCTAACGGGACAAAAAAACGAAACAGAGGGACAGAATAGCACACAAAAGTTGGCTCCTCTTTAGCCCCATTCGCCTCTCGCTAAGCAGAGTAACTAACTGCTTGGTGGATATTGGAGCTCCCTTTACGCCAGTTAAGCACTGCCAGGAACCGAAACCCTAATGGAAAATCACGAATGCGAGACGACCACGGGAAACGAAAGGGAGCCAAGCGAGAATGGAGTCAGACGGCAATGTTGCTTCCAAAAAGGGTACGCACGAATGACCAAAGCAATGCAACAGCCGACGAGGCAAACTACAAAGTTACAAAGGGCATTGGAGCCGTTCATGAGCCACACGCTCATCCTACAGATATCTGTCTTTCCCCGTGGCATCCGCAGCCACACTTTCCGGCTTCTCGCGTCTTGCGCCTCGACCGGCACCTTTCACCACCGAGACGACAATTTTGACAGCAGACCGCGCCAGTGTGTCCCGGTGGACCCGGTGAAACTTCGTCAACACTAGTTACGTCGTAGTGCCGTGCGTCGTAGTGGTTCGGTGGCTAGCGACTTGCGTGCCTGAGTAGCCGATGACAGGTCGAGACAGTGTATCCCAACACTCCATACGAGGCTGGCACTAGTAATCGGAGACTAGAGCAGATGGCACTCGTTCCATTACCCATAGTTGCCCTTTTTGACGTTTTACCATTACGGCATATTCTGATGGCCGGTCGGACATGCATTTCGGCGAGGTCCCAATTTTTCGGCATTTTAGAATCTCCTCGGTGTCTGTTTTTTGACGGGCTTTTTTTTACTGGAGTTTTCTATTGGAGCCAGGACCCATCACAACACCTGCACTTTTGCCTCGTCCCTGGATGACGCCGGGGCATTTTGTTGCAATTGCAAGGTGCTGGCTGTCGGAGGAGGTTTACATCGGACTATGGAGTCATTTCTTCGTACGAGTACTTCGTATGTTGTAATCCAGTGTCTCGCAAAGACCCCGTCTTAGGGTCCCCCCAAACGGCCCCTAGAAAGTGACACCCACAGCGTAAAACGGAATTGACAGGCATTCAGACCTGACCCATATCTCCGTTTTTGTATGACCCCACTCCCATCAAAGTGTCGTCTTGCCCGTTTTGTATTCCCGGTCACGGATTGGGACTCACCAAGGTCACTCATAAAAATGCGCCAAGGTGGGTGAAAACGGTCAGACAGAACCGATATTGCAGAAAAAGTGCAAGTGCGGATAGATTTTGGCTACAATAAATTCCACACATGGTCTTCAAAATTGTAATGTCGCTTCATAAAGATATTTGTCATTTCTTGTAACGCCAATGCTTCCGAATTTGGCCACCGTCTCAAAAACAGAAACGCAATAGAAACCGGAATACTCCGTCTAAAACGGTAGGCAAAAAAAAAAAAAAAAAGACGCTAAAATGCCCTGGTTCCTATTCCTGCTCCTGCAATGAAAGAAAAAACTCCCCTGTTGGCGCCCCTGTATTTTTGTAGTGTCATCTCCGTTTCTGTTGCTTTGCCTGCTAGCTGCTCGGATATATATCTTGGTGTGTAATGGGAGTATATTTGGTGTGGTTTTTTTGTTTTGTCAACTTCAAGCGCCGGCCCCGTCGTTTCATCATTTGCTGTCGTAATGAAATTCACGAATTCCCCGGGAAAAGGGGGCGGAATCAAAGTTAGCGAACAAAGGAAAGGGGAAGTTTGTAAGAGAGAGAGAGGGAGAGAGAACGAATGGGTGTGGATGTGTCGTTGGCGATAGCTAAGCAGCAGAGATGGCAAGCACGTATGCAGCAAGAGGAAAAAAACGGTTGTAGTATGCAAAAGAATTGAAGACGATAGAAAACGTGAATGGAGTATGAAGATGACGAGCTCCAAGCAACAGAGAGAAAACGAAAACAAAAAAAAAAAGAGAGAACAAAAAAACTAGAACCCAAATGGCCAAACATATCCTCCCGAAAAGCAGTCATGATGATGGATTTTTTCACGCCTTTAAGAAGCAAACCGTCCCGCAAAACAAAGGGATCAAAATACAAGAACACCCCCGTGTGACCTGGCCATAACCCCGTGCGAAAAAACATTGCGCAAAAAAACGACAAGAAAAGAAATAGTGACAAAGACAGATGCGGAGACATATCCGCCGCTTTCAGAGAAAAGTCGGAGTTGTGCTTTTCGGTAGGTAGATTTTTATCGCTAGATTTGAACAGACGCCTTCTAGGCCACGTTCACTTGTTGGCCCAGAAAGAGATGACGTCTGACTCGGGCGACTCGGTCATCGAGGGGAGGCCCTGGTAGTCGTTCATCCAGAGGCCCGATTCGTCGTCGTCGCGACCCGCCACCTGCGGCATACCAGCCAGAGACTGGAGAGTGGCCAGGTCGTCGCTCGCACCAACCAGGGGTGTCGGCAAGAACTTGTTGCCGGCCTTGAGGTAGCGCAGCTCGTTTATGTCGCTGCTGGCCGTGTTGGCGCGCGCGTTGGGAGCCGATGTCGCTGCCGTCGGCAGGTGGAAGCTGCTGTTGGTGCGCGAGAAGGCGATGCTGCCGCTGGCTGCGTCGTTGAGGCCGTCGTACTCGTAGTCGTACTCGTAGTCGTCGAGGCCCGGCACGGTGGGCTCTTCGGCCTCCGAGACCTCACCGGAGGTGCCCGTTGTCATTGTCGGGGCCTGCTCGGAACCGTTGTATTCATAGCCAAAATTGCGCGTAAAACCAAAGGCCTCGGCCGACGCGAACTTGTCGTCCGTGCTCGTGCTGAATCCACGGTCGAAATCGAGGCCGAACTGGCTCCAGTCGACGGACGGCGCGCTTAGGCCGGCGCTGAAGAGCGGCTGATCGACCTGCTCGGGCGTAAAGGAGTTGTAGTTTGTGAAGCCGCTGTTGTAGCCCACCATGCCCATGTTCAGCGGGGCAAGCTGGCCAGTGCTGCTGGCACCGCTGAGCTGGGGGAAGCTGCTGGCGAACAGCAATGGCGAGGCGGTCTCGGAGCGCGACCGGCGCTGCTGTGTCAACTGTGATGGAAGGAACGTGCCGCAGTTGGTGGCGGCAGCGGCGGCAGCGGCAGCTTCTAATGAGCAGGCGTCTTCGGCGCCGTTGTCGGAGTCGTTGCTGTGGTTGTCGTCCAGTTCCTCGTCATCGTGCCGGCTCGAAGCTTGCAGGAAGTTGGTCAGGCCGCCAGTGCTGCGGGCCGAGTTGATGCGGTTAATCGGATAGGGGTTGGTCTTTTGCGAAATCGCCTTGGTGTGCTTCTGAGACAGTGGCTTGTGGTGGCCATGCTCGTCGAATGTCAGCGTGCCTTCGGACCGCGTTGTGTTGGCGCGGCGGCGGCGAATTGGGTTCTTATTGGATGGGTTCGCGGTGGCCGCATTCGATCCTGACGGTGCAGTCGACGCGGCACCCATCAGCGCAGCCTTCGCGGAGGAGGCGGACAAGTCATCCTCACCACCACCGCAGGAACCCGCCTCTTCTGGGTCCTGGTCGGCGGACTCGGGGACGGTGTCCAGGTCGTTCTTGAAGGCGCAAGAGCAGCGTCCGCCATGGTTGCAGCAGCAGCTTTCTCTGTGGCCCTCAATGGCACCGAGGTGGATGCACTTGTTCGTCTTCTCGCCGCAGTCGCACTTGACATGTGCTGAGCGGTTCTTGCGCTGCGACCGGCAATGCTGGCATTGCGTTACTGGCCGACCCTTTTTGTTGATGTGTTGTAATGGCCGGTCTAGTCGACAAGAGTTAGCAACGTCTGGGTCTGAGAGCATACGAAGCGCCGTGCTTCCGGTCCCACGGGACATATGTGCTTCGGTCTCGTCCCAACTCCACTGAGCACATTGTGCCGCCGCCATAGCCAGCAAGTAGTTTGGTGCCATTGGTTGCAAACTGCGAGCTGCAAAGGTGACTGATGCCGTCCATTTTTGCCGCGCAGGGGGTGGGAGCGAGGCTGCAATGGATGCGACCACAGATGCTGCGGGCAGATGCGCTGCCAGAGGCAAGGAGCTGCAGTGCGGAAGCCGACTGAGACCACCAAAAAGCACAGCACAAAGCCAATGGCAAACCCGCACGGCAGATGCGCAAGCCAAATGCAATCGAGCCCATGCGAACCAGAGAACCACCGGATATTAAGCTCCATGGCGGACGAAAACGAAAATGGACATACCATAATGTTGGCAATTGCTGACGCGGTGCCCGCGAACGCAGGCTTCGCAAGCCCATTTCTCACCGTCAATGAGCATTTCTGCGCAGGGACGACAGAGCGTGTCGTCTTGGGGTAGGGTTGTGAGTGGAGATTGGTCTGGCGAGTTGCTGGCTGGACGGAAAAGGGAGACGAGAGGAGGAGAAGAAAGGTCGGGGGAAAGGCGATAAAATAAAGGAACCCCAAACCCTCTCGGGGCGTTTAGAGACACAAACCGGCTAGGAAGCAAGGCGAAATAAAATACAGAGGTTAAAAAAAAAAAAGAAAAACAGAAAAAAGAGGAAATAGGACGAATGAAAGGAAAAAAGAAGAAAATAAGAGAGCTAAATGGAAAAGGAAAAAATGTGTACTGGAGAAAGAGACGAGAAGGAAGGCGCGAATGAGAGGGAGCAAAAAGGAAACGAGACTAAGAGAGACCAAAGAAAACCGGGCCTAAAAAAGGATGGAGCGCTGGCGACGGGTGATAAAACGGAAAACGGAACACGGAAACACGCTAAGAACTGAGCGAGTGTCGGAGCTACCGCTATGGCTTTACTTTGCACTGGGGGGAGGGGGGGGGACCGTTTGACCTTGTGCTGGGAAAGAGGAAACTGCGTGGACCGCTGGGCCTGACCTGGAACAGGCAAGCGCAGGCCAAGCTGTTGTGGGTGCGGCAACAGACAACAGACAAAGAGAGCCGGGCGCTGCAGGGACAAGGGCGCAGTGAGCTTGGCTGTGGAGGGTATCTGGAATGGCAAAAGTGCCAGACACGTCGAAAGGTAGAATGACACAGAAGGAACGAGTTCGTCTGTTGCTTTGACGACAATGTGGGAAAGAGCGATGGGTGAGCAGCCAAAGAAGCAGGAGAAACCGGGCAAGCTTGGCTGGATGAGCGAAAGAGGAAGGAACGGCAGTCGCGAAAAGGCAGCTAGTAGCTCGAACGGCCCGCTGTGACGTTTTGCTCGAGGTTTGGTTCCTGGGGGGTTGGTTGTTCGTCGGATGTCGGGCAACACGTTCGATGGCAAAATCTGGAATGGCCGTGTATCGTATGAGAAGGTCGTATTGTCCCCCAAGTCCGTGCTGAGATGGTTCAGGGTGTGGCTCGTCCTGATCGTTCTGGGTCGTCTGGGTTTTGAAATATAACGGCCGCGTCGCGACGCCAGCTTTTTGTGCTTTTTCGCCGTCTGGTTGCTTGTGCCGTCGTTCCTGCTGCTTTTTGCACGGCGCAGTCGCAGTCGTAGTCGCAGTTGTGTTCGCAGTTGTGTTCGCAGTTGTAGTCAGAGTTGTAGTCACAGTCGCATGTAAGGTACCAGCTTTGTTGGACAGATTCGCGTGGCGGACCGGTTGGACCGCTTTTGCTTCTGTCTGCTTCAGAGCTGTGGTCGAGCTTTAGGTCAGCGGCTCAACCGAAACAGGATGTGTGTGACAAGGCCCTTTTGGCTTTGGCGGACGGGATGTTGGTGGAGGATCTGCGGCAGACGGGTTTCCGTCAAACCTTCCTTTTCTTTTGTCCTTCTCTTTTGCTTGTTCGATGTTGTCTACTGACTGGAACAGAGACCCAGAGGCGAAGGGAAGGAAGGAAATAATGCGACAAAGTAGGTTTCTTACTTTTGTATGATCCGTCGGAGCAGGCACACAGAGGAAAGTGCAAGCAGTACAAATTCTCGTAAGCACAATAGAAGAGGAAGGAACGGCCGTGTAAGTGGCGAGAACAGGAAGGAGGGAGTCAGACGCAGCGAGTCGGGGCGGCAGAACAGGACTTTTGTGGCAGCACGGACGGAATGAACAGAGACAAAATATACACAAGAAACAGAGGCACAAGCCAATTCGAAAGCAATGAAGACGAGCTTGATGAAAAACAGAACGAAACTGAAAAAAAAGGAAGATATGTGCTAGCTGTTAGGTGTGGACCTTTTGCTTGTCAGGCTGGATCCTCGATGTGGCGTGGCATTCGGCGGGCATTCTGGGGACGGGAGACAGAAAAGAGACTAGACGTTGGCTGTTGCAAGATCGAGAGCAACATTCAGGGACAAGGGGACAACGACGACGGAGAGCGAAATGAGGGTTCGCACGGGTTCCTTTTATTCTCGCGTTTCCCAATTCACGCACGTCTACGGAGTGTGCGAGAGAAGCGAGACAGGCTGGTTCTCCTCTCGTCGTGCTGGGCTGCTTCTACGTATGAAAAGGCGCGTGGGATGTCAATTTCAGATGGGGGTGTGGCAGGCAGGAGGAAACCGGTCATCGAGGAAACGAGGGACAGGGGGAGAAAAAGAACATAAGAAAGAGAGGAAAGTACGGCTTCGTCTTGCAGCTCGATACTTGCATGTCCAGTAGCATGAACGTGGGAGGGTGCTGTAGCTGGATACATTGTTTCGTCCAAGAAAGGCACCTAACTGCGCGACTGGCAACACCCAGCCGCCAAGCAGTCTCGCAGTGGCCTGGCAGGTCTGGTCGCCGAAAGACGGGGCCAGAAACGCTCGAAGGTAGGAGCGAGGGACGAAAGCAGAGATGGACAGACAGCGGCTCCGTTGTTTGCGGGTAAAAGAGAAGCACGCCCTTGGCGAGTTAGGAAAGAAGAAGAAAATGGAAGGCGCATCGCTAGGGTGAGGGTGCTCCACTCAGGTTACAGAGGCCTAAACAGGACTAGGACATCGCATTCGGGAGGAGGGTGGGGAGTGTCGACGTGGGAAAGCTGGCAGTGGGTGAGTGGAAGGGACCAGGAGAAGAGGTTTGGTGAGGGCTGCAAGCGGAAAACGATGGGATCCTCGAATCGCCAGCGGCTTCTGCAATGCGAAGTCTTTTCCACTTGGCAATGCTCCAGCACCCCCCTCCCCTTTCGAGAACAATACATGCTTGGGTTTTTCTGCATTTTTGCCGCCATTTTGCGCCGGTCGCGCTGGAGAACGCAGACGGGTTTAGCGAGATGACGAGCCACTCGACAATCATTTTCTTCTAGTTTTACGGTATGTCGTACGTATCTGTGCATACGCTATATTGTGAGATACGATGATTGCCCGATGCTTGTTGGATTTTCGCGGACTCCGCCCGACAAGCAAGCTCACGGTGTGGAAAAAGACGAAGGCTGAAAGGTCTGTCCTCCGAACACCCACTGGAGCATCATGAAAATAGCTGCGGGGAATTGGCTTACCAGGGGCAAGTTTCGTGGCTGTCAAGCAACAAACACTTTGAGCTGTTTAGCCTCGTCTGGCCGTTGCAAGGTAAGCACGGCGTCGATCGTGACGTTGTAAAGGACCATCGGACATGCGTCGCAGTGCGCAATACAACACCAGCTACGGCCTAGCCATCGATTGGCACCAAGATTTGCTGAGCAGAGCTCGTTGCCCACCGTCCAACGAAGACAAAAGAAAAAGTCAATCGGGCTGGCACCACCTTTACGAAATACACGGCCGCTGCCGCCGATGGGTCGACCATTCGCAGTGACAAGTGATATCCTGTCACAGCGAATGCACGGTTGAAAATTTCACTTGGCCCCCATCTCGTCGGCGAGTCCTTTCAAACAAAAGCGAGCTTGGGCCGTCGTCAAAATTGCCATGGCCCGTTTCTTATTTGCTTCGCGTCGCCAGAGAGAGGAAACGATCAACGAGCTCGCGCTGCCTTTCGTCCTGTGTTATACAATGCAATATTGTAACCGAATAAGATATCTTTGCCTTTTGCTAGGGCAGCGGGTGGGACGGCCAGGAGACGAGACACCGCAGTGCTCCATCCACAGTGCATCATTCCTGGCCTGCAGCGGCGACAAATAGTTCTGTTTCTGGCAACCCGCAGTTGCAAGTAATTCCACGAAACCTGCTGCAAGGCGCTCTCTCTTTTCGGTGGCTCGGCGGTTCTTTCCTCGTCAACGAAAGTCGCTGTTCGACATCGTGGCCCCGTTTTTGCGATACTTCCGTCACTGTCTCGCTCTTTGAATTGAACCGTCGTCCAGTCCAGCCCGTCACCAGCCCCTACGCGAGCACCTGACCAGTCCATCAGAGCGCGTTGGCTGTTACGATTCTGTGGTATTTCCCGTTCGCCCCTGGAATGCCCCGTATTGGGGTTTAGCAGAAAAACCGGGCTGCCTGGTTCTTCACTCTGGTGAGCCGTCTGCGCTGTTCCTCGTGGCCCGTGTAACGCTGTAGACTAGCCGCGACAAATAAAAAAAAACAGCCATGGCGCAATGTGTGGCGTTAGTGACTTTCACACTTGTCCTGTCGCTAGCGTCTGCCCGCTTTTTGCCCCCATCACCTTACCTCCTTACAGTGCGTTCCTCGACGGTGTGTGGCGCTAATGAAACGGCCTGGCATAGCAGGGGGAAACTGACAAAATCCTTGACATCAGAAAATAAAAATATAAAATTAAAATTGACAAGCACAGCGGCAAACCTGGCTATCTCGCTATTCCGTTTCTTTGCTGGTGCGTCCGCAGGTTCCTCATCGACACAGTGGTCTTAGCCAGGCCCTGGACCGGCCTTGTTTTTTGCCCTGGCTGCTAGCAGGCAAAACAGACTAACACGGTGTCGCCATACCTGTTCTGTGGTGGACAGAAATTCCTCCTTTTACGGCCTGTCCTTGTGGCAGATCGTAACGAATGAAAGAACGAACAATACAAAGTGCGATCCTCCATACTCTCTTCCTCTCATCCTGGCCATCCGCCAATGCCGTTCCAATTGATAGTCACTGAACCAAGGATGCAAGGCGGAACGCCGGGCCCGTCGATGCTCGTTAGTCAGTCGACAGGCAGGACTGCCGCCGTTTCCGGGTCCTCGTTTCGATCGACCGACATATATAGCCACCTTGCCCGAGATCCCGCGGTAGTGATCTTTGACAGTACGAAGTAATGAGGGAGATGAAATGGACGACAAAAAACAGCAGGACTAAAATTACAGGAAATTGGGTCGACTGGTCGTACGTCAACGTTGCAAGTAAACGGAGAATGTTGTTTGGAGCGTAACCTCTCCTGGAGACGGAGCATCGTCTGCGTGCCTGAGAAGAGAGAGGACCGGCGGATACAAGGATAGAAAAAAACAGAGTGCGGAGGACAGAAAAGCAAAGCTTGACACAAACTGGCGTGTCAAAGTGGAAGTGGAGATTGCCATTTTGCTCTTGGCTGGACCAGGCCAGGTTTCCGCTATCAAAAAAAAACCAAAACAGGCAAACGTTACCAGCCCATCAGAGCCGATGCTTTTACGCAGTTCAATCGAATAAGCAGGAACGGCAAACATGACTGTAAGAAAAAAAAAATTGGCCAGAAAAGAATGGCAGGGCAAGTCAACCCAGGGTTGTGGAGTGTAGCTCGCTTGCCTGCTGCTCCTGCAAGATATTACTCAGTATTGCCGTATGTAAAGACAAGACAATCGATGGACCTGCATTGGCCTGAGTTGGTGGGGGACAGGTGCAGGTGCAGTGCAGTGCAGTGCAGTGCAGGTGCAGGTGCATGTGCATAGCTATTGCAGCAGAGAACGATGCACCACCAGGCACAGACTTTGCAAGGAACAACTGACTGTGTCGTCGATTAAGGCTGCGGGGTTGTCAGCGTTGACGAAATTTTGAAAACAATCCCAAAACGACCTGGCATCAATTCGGTGTCGGCCCGTTATTGTTCTGACCAAGTACATCGTAGTGTTACGAATCGTCGCCCAGCAGGGCCAAGTGTTCGCCAGTGCAACAATATGTCAGATTATTTGTCTCGTCGTTACTCGATGGTACTCGCGTGTCTTTCCTGGTATTTTGAAAGGGGCCAAGAACCAGAAGGGAAGAGGGGGCCCCATAGCTGGCCCCGTAACGTAACTCAGGGTCCCGATTGCCCACAAATCGGTCCAGGGTAGCTGCGATGACGTGGGTACGACATGATAATATGGAGCTGTAATTACTCCGTACTTTGAGTTCGGCATGGCAAGTTATGTTCCAAGAAAAGCACAAAACCACAAGACGACAAAACACCATAGATCGGGCATCCGCGCCAGCAGCGAAAGAAGAATGTCCGACGACAAGATGTGAGATGTCCGAGGATAGGCGTCGGAAAAATTGACGCCGCCTGTGATCACTACAAGCGAGAGCGAGTAAAAGACAGCCAGCAAGTCTCCCATGCACAAGAGAGAAAAGAGACGAGAGAAATGCTGGCTTGGGTGGTCGTGCAGAAAGCAGAAGATTGTCCAGTTGGAGAAAAGCATCTCTCCCACACATCAAGCCCGCGCCTTCCCCCAAACTTGTGCCTGTCCTCGTTGTTTTACGCGGGGGAATTGGTGGGGTGTGAGTGTGTGATTCGAGGAAACTGCGACCTGCAACCTGCAGGTGAAAAAAACTTCATGACGTTTTACAACCTGTCACTGGAAAGGCCCGTTTATCTCCCGTTTTGCAGTGTACTTTTGCACGTCATTCGACAGACGTGGGGAGAGCGGCAAGGGCAGCGGCAGCGGCGACTTGCTCGAAAAGCTTTGCACCTTGCAATTCTGCTTGTCTCGCCGATCCATCTCTCAAGCCCTTCCTCTGACAGTCGATGAGAGACAGACTTTATCGGAGCGAGACAGCAAGGCAAAACCTGACTTGCGGTGAGAGTACAAAAGACCGCCGCCCGTGAGGACGACAAGCCTGGGCAATATTACTAAAGAAAACCCTAAAACAGTAACAGAAAGGCGCGGCAGATGGGTCCTTACATCGTACAACACAAACTCCCGTATAAGCGAGCGAATTACGAAATAGACAAGCGCGGCTGCATGCCTTTTTCGAGGGTCAGTGTCGCGACTGGTCCGTTCTTTTTTTTTTGCTCTTCCTTATTAGTGATGCATCGCTTCTTGTCCCATCCCTCCGCGTCCTGCCCGTTGGAGAACATAATCACCAAGCAAACGAGCAAACCAATTGTTTCCGCGGCCGCCCATGCCGCTTGCGTCCGTCGAATCCCGATGGAGAGACGGAGAGGGGTGGGAGAAAGTGAAGAAGCACGGTAACGAAAGAATGCCATACCACATCGCCAGCTGTCTGGGAGATGTTGAAGGCTGCTTTCCCTTTTCGGGAAGCCAGACGGGCATTGTTCGGAGTTGCTGCAAAAAAAGTACAGCATACAACATACTCCCAAGCGTTATGCACTAACAGGAACAGGATGGAGGGGCCACCATGGCCCATCCCTCACAGGCAATTCCTTCCAGCCCCTCGCCCACGGACATCCTTCCATCCACCCCATTCTGTTTTCGTGATACATCAAAGCCTGCACTACTCTGGGCCTGCGTCGCCGGTGCAACACGTGAACTGCATTACTTTTGGAGAGAAGCCATGTGTCCTCGCACGTACGGAAGTGAGGGAACAGAGACAGAGAAACAAGGCCTGGGGTATACATCGTACGTTCCATGTTTTCCCATCGTTTTGCCGAGGGAAAGCGCTGTCCCTCGCCCGCTCCTTCCGGAAAGATGAGGACGGAGGGGTACGGAATACACGCAACACCAGGAGAAAACCACACTTCCATAAAAGAGAAAGGGCATGAAAGGGCAAGCACGAGCGCTATTGCAGTCCCAACGAGAAGGAGCGAACAGGCTGTGCCCTGTCTGGCAGGAACAGCCGCGCCCTGTCGTCAAACTGTCCCCCTCTCCAAATCTTTCTTTTCGCGGAAATTTGCAGATTGTCGGCCTACGGTTGCACGTAACGATGTTCGCTTACTGTTTCCTCTTTGTTGCATGCTTTTAAATCAGGTTTTCCGGGGTCAATTGGCTCCGGCTCGCCGCATGGCGATGGACTCTGCCCTGTGCTATTTTTTGAACTATTATTTTTTTGGCTATTATACCTAGTGGCATAGCGAGTTTGCCCTGAGAACAACAGTCAAGAACGCAAAAACCCCAACAAAATCGGACGCTAGGCGATCAAAGGCTCTCGTCAGGCACCACGCCAGGAACAACGGGCTCGACGGTCGATGCGCTTTCTTTGTTCCTCGAAGGTGCTGTCTCGGGGCTTCGTCTGGCGGTCTACCTTCAAAGGGGCAGGTTGAAGTTATGCCCCTTTCCCGCGGATATATGAAACCAACGCCTCATCGTAAGATATGTGGAGAGTATACGGTTGACGGGGCAGATTTCGTTGCGATATGTCGTATTTCTCTATGTTTTAAAAGATCGACAGGAAAGACACCGACGAACTTCCACAAAATGGAACAAAGGAAAAGGTGGAGGAAGGATGGAAGGAATCTGACCGAAGTCAGTCTAGCATAGGTTAGTCAGTATCCCAACCATCGAGTCACAAAAAAAGGAAATTCAACATAATAGAGTTGAATGCTCTATTGAAATTTGCGAGGCGGTAAGAGCGTATTCATGGTACTTCTGTCGTTCTTGAAAGAACCTAAATCAAGAGGTATCACTCCATACGGTTGTCAGAAAATCTTGTTTGTCCACAGAACCGGCATGAATCCAAAATGGAGGCTCCTCGATGCGGGTTTGCTTCTATTTCACTTTTTCCCACTGTAACTGAATCCTTCCACCCCTCCAAATGAAGATGGCCAAAAGAATGGCTGTCTACTCGGCGTGCGGCGCTCCTGCCAGGACGCTCTCTCCTCCAAACCAGCAGAGCAGTGATTCCAATTCCCAAATCCATGCAAGCAGTAAATTCGTCTCGAGACGAGCTACGAAAGAAGCAAAATATGAACAAGTCAGCCCAGCCCTGGCCAAGAACCAGACCGAGCACAAAACGCAAGAGTTTCTTGGCAGAATACGCGGGGTGCATTGGTGGCTTGCTACTGTTGTCTGTTTGGCATGTACAGAATACTAAGGACTATAGTCATGTTCCCGCCACTGCGTTGTGTAAAAACGAGCATGGCAAGTGATATATCTTGTCGTTCGCTGGAAAAGTGGTGATGTCGGCCTGTTTTTTGCTGCATATGGAAACGCTGCATTTGTATTTCTCCGCATAAGGGCCTTTTGTTTCCAAATCCACTTTGAAAGGTCAACCAGCATGTTATTTTTCATGTGCAGAAATTGTTGCAAACTGCTTCTGTGTGCCAGGGGCGCTGTGTGACGGACAGGGTCCACGGCGGCTTGGCTGTACTTGCGACTACCCTCGCCATGTTTAAATGCCTGACGAAGTACACCTCGAAAAGGCACGGCCAAAAGAAACACCGTTGGCAATATCCTGGTTGCGTTTTCGATTTCGATTTGCGCCCGGTCACAAGAAACGAAGGATCGTGCCTCGCCGAGGAAAGCATGTGGGGACGGGACGGTGGAAGACATTGAGAATGAAAAGAAGATTGGAAAAGAAGACTGTGCATATGGGCAACTCGCCTAAAAAAAGACAAGCCCATGATCTGACACAAAACACGATTTGGCCCGTGAAATTGCCCGTGAATTGAGCCGGCCACTCCTCTCCACACACCCTTTCGGCATCTTTTCAACCCTGTTCATCTTGCTGGTTGTGCTTTGCGACTGCACGACCGTTTCCTCTCTCAGATTTGGCGGACGTAAGCTGGGCAGAGCGTCGTGAAGGCGGGCCTTTTAGGAACAGGGTTTCTCGTGAAGACGCCGAGGAAGATGTGCCAGTATGGAGTCATGTAAGATGCTGAAGCATGTCAACAACGGCTGGCATATGCACAATCGTCGATCGCGTTGCTCGTCTTGGAGAATACGGATACAACGTCAGGGGCAGGAACAGAACATGCAGCTTACACCCCCCCCTCCTGCTTTTTTTTTCTTCATCGTCGCTTACGACGTACGGCCCTTCATCCTCCTTCTTTTGCCCCGGATTTTCGTCAATGGCTTGTTTCCTTTCCCTTTTTTTTTCGTCCCTGCGTCTCCCGAGATCATGCCTTTTCTAGGACTCCCTCTGTGTGTTTGGCGTGTGTATTCTTGTCGAATTCGGCTTCGGCTGAATTTCTTTGGTTCCCCTTTCCGGTTGATTTCGATGTTTCCATTCTTATTCTTTTCCCCCCCTTTTCTCGGGAGCCTGCATGACGTCTGATCTTGCTTCCGAGGAAAATGGCACACTTGCCTTCTCGGCGCAATATGCTGTGGCATGCGATGCGAATGAGAACCTTCGTAGCTTCCTTCCCCACCGAGTATGCCCTCTCCACCCCAAAGAAGGCGGCCCGGGACCGCCCGAGCTGAAACGGGGTTAAAGGACAGGAGGGTACAATCCACGATTCATTGGGGTAAATCATCAATAATTCCCCAGGCCATGTCGATGGGATTCAAGCTTGGCCTCCGCGACAAAAGCCAAATTGGAATTGGACAAAAGACGAAGGACCGGTAACAAATATGGCAACACGTAGTCGATGGGAAAACTCGGGCAAACCAGAAAACGTGAGAAACTCAGGTGAATAGTCTCAGCGGACTGGCAGGGAAGCATGTGGCACTTCCTACTTTTGGTACATACATACGTATCGAAGTTCGCTATTACATTTCAAAAGGCTTCTACTTTCCACTCTGGAATACTTCGTCAAAACCCACTCCCAAGATGCCTGATCCAGGCCGTAACATGGCCAGGTGTCGTATGATGACCGATGGAGCTCATAACGAGACGCTTCAAGGAGCTGGAGAACAACTTTGTCGCACCTTTTGTTTTTCTTCGAAAACAAGACATTTCTCGGACAGGATGTCCTCCGAGGAGAATTCAAATGGGAAAATAAAACCCGACACGTCTGGTTTCGGGCCCTGCAGTGGCTTTTGGTACGAAAAGAGCGCTGGTCCGGCCACGGCAATTTGAAAGAATTGGGTGCTTTCTCCTGCTTGTGCTTCGCAACCGCGGAGAAAGCCCCATAGTCAGAGACCACAAATGTTTGGAAAGCCGGATTAAGAGAGTCTTCTTTTGTTCTTTCTCTTTGCTGACCGCTCTTACTTTCCTTTCGGCGGTTCTTACGGTTGCACTTTCCTTCTTGGTGCCGCACGTTCCTCAATTCAATTCTTGTTCTTTCTGCTTCTTTCCTAATTTAGGAGTGTAACATATCTTTCGGTCAACCCCATTGAGTGTCGCTGACGATCAAAATGACGACATGATGGAAGCATCGTAACCTTAAAATTGGAAGGAACAACAAGGGACAGTTCGGAGTATGAAAAGTTCTTTCCTCTCCCTGTCGTTCATACAGTCGTTCCTTCCAGACAAAGCAACAATGTTGGCAGCTTGGCTTGCGCACCACCAAATATGGCATTTGTAGTTGACCACCACCCTCCCTCGTCTTGTGTCCTCCTGTCAGCCTAATCCCCCCCCCCTTTCTTTCGATTTCTTCTTTGTCATGTTGCCATTTTGTCATTGCCTGCCACTTCGATGCAAGCCTCCTAATAAAGGGGCCGTTCTATTTGCCTTCGATGGCGGGTGCCCGCGTCATTCTACAGGCTCTGCTTGCTTCTATCCAACTTCCTAAAGAAGCAGCTCAGAAGTGACCACAGTCCTTGATGACCCTGGTGATCTTGGCAATCGTGCTTCTTACCCGACCAGTGCCTCATCTTACCGAGTGCAGGGAATGGCCCTTGGAAGTCTTCATCGCCCACTATTGCTCTCGAGTCCCAGTCCCCACAACGGCCTCTTCATCCTTCCTGGAATTTGCCTTGCAGCTGACACCGAGCTGTCTACTCCATACACACGTCGAACACAAGAAATGATCGGAGGCATTGCCTGTCCTGTTCCCTAAAGCGTGCCCTCGTTGCTTGTTGCTCACGTCACCCGGGAGGAGGGGCGTGTGTGACAAAGAAGAACGAAAGTGGCAATGGGCTCTCATCGTTTGTTTCGTACGGACTGCAGGGCACGCTTCGGACATCGACCGAGCACCGCGAATGGCCACCATCGAAGCGATCTTCTTTGAAAGACCACAGCTGCTGGTTTTCCACCCACCAAACGGGCCAGTGAGATGGCGTGGCTGGACAATAGCGTCTTGTGCCTGCCACCCTTTATTTCCTACCAACTGGGCATTCCCTCTTTTTGCAATCGGCTGGCTCGGCCGTGGCCGCTAATTGAGCGGGCTGCTCCGGCTGGTTCACAGCACTAAGGCAGTTCTGGCAACTGTTACACCACGCCGTTAGCCATGTTCGGCGATTCACAGGTACACAACGCTCATATGCGGTAGATCGCTGTCAATTGTCAGTTTGTCGATCATCACAGCCAAGTTGCGGTCTCCGGGTTTGGCCTTGTGTTTGCTGTCGTTTACGTTTATCTCGACCTGATTGCATTATTTGTTTTGTTTACTCACCTACAGGCTCGACCCCGTTCGGCGTCCATCGACCGCCCTCATCCCACGCTCCAAGACACAAGCACTAAGAGCCGCTCGCCCGCAGCACTTGCAGATATCCTCACGCAAAACTTCGACAGACCAGACGTGGGAGGGCCTATCTGGACCGAGCTCATGACCACCCATGCCGGAGTATTTTTTCGATCAGTGGGCAAATAAGAAAGTATCACCTGAAAGATTTTCGTTTTCACATTGCTTCAGCTTTCTCTTCGCTTCCACTGTTGTCCTTTATCGCATGATGCTGAAATACCCCCCACAGTGCTGCGGAAGGATCCCCAATGACATGGTGGGAGTGGGGGTTCATGAAAGTGGTGGGTGCGTTGGCATGGTTTTTACCTAGAATGGCAGGGCTGAAAGATATCGACAAACCGACGACTATGGGAGATTCAGAGTTTTTCTTTTCTCTCGTCATCCCACCACACCCCAATATGATGTATCCCACCCACCCTTCGTGTCGATACAGTAGGGCTCCGTACTCCGGACTCGCTTGAGAAAATTTCTACAGCCCCATGATGTGCCGGAACCAGGTCGATACTCTGAAAATAAGGAAGTAAGGGACATCTCAGTTCGTTCTTTGGACCAGCGCGGGCACGCCGCGGCCGAAACGGAAACGAAAATTGAACATACTGAAAAAGTGCACTTTTGTCTTCATATTTCTTTTTTTTTTTGTGACCTACATCGATTCATCTTCTCGGGCTTGGTCCGGCGATAAATATTGACAGATGACTGGTGCATGGCGGCGCCGAAAGGCAGGTTCCTCTTTGTCCAAAGGATCTTTGAAAATATCGACAATCTCGAGGCATGACCCTGTTTGCTGACACTTACTTGTACGACATACCATGGAATGGTCTGTTAACCTTGTCACACATCTCAGCCCCCGTTACGACATATTCTGCACTCTGTCACCCTGTTCCATGTGTAGCTCGGAGAGCCCGTCGAGGTAAACGAGACCAAGACGTATGAGACGCGAAACACAATGCAAAACCATTTGCCCCCGTGATGGATCACTGTTTGCAATCCCTAGCATCTCGGAGTGGTATCGGCAATGCAACGATATCTTTGAACATCAAGAACAGATCCCTGATATCACCTGCGCCGTGACAATGCTGGCAAATGCGCTGATATCCAGGGATCTGGCCCTTCTTTTACCCCTTTGTTTAACTTTACTGTCCCACTATCCGCAAGAACTGCTCGGCCATGTATCACGGTCGCGCCGGCACTGATCGAGTTCTGTGGATTCTACGACATAGTTGAGCGGACTTAGTTCCGTCCTTCTCTAGTCTCGATCTCGCCGAAGAGCTAGACGAGAACCCATCCATACAAAAACTGTCGGTGTGCGCCACAGGACGCCATGGACACTTTTCAAGGAGATGTCAAAATGCGAAAGTACCAGAACCTACGTCACTTTAAAGAGCTGCTCGTCCAAGGCCGTGGCTATCAGTAAGGGCCGACTCACATTTACGACGGCACGCATCCAAACAATACTCACCCACTCACACACTGCAAAGTGTGTGCGTGTGAGAGAGCTTTACTCCAAATTTTGAATGGATCTTTATGTACGACGCAGTCCGTACGGAGTACATGCTATGCTACACCTCATTTCCTCCCACCCTCATGCAAAATGCAAAGAAAAGAAAAGAAAAGAAAAGCACAGTACAAGGACAACGTACAAGGGCAACGACATCGAGAACGTGTTCAATAAACTCCTGCGCCCCTGCACATGAACAGAGAAATTGGAGGGAGGGCACAGTTAGTGGCAAGGGCTTGGGGGTGTAGTGGGGGAGAACCTGCAACCCGACAAAACAAGATGAGGGTGTCTGGCTCGACAACAACAAATGGCGACGCAACTGCATAATGTAAGGTCAATGATCGTCTCATTGCGTCTTGCGAGTAAGTGTGTCACACGACATGGTGCAGGGAGAACGAGTTGCTATGAATACATGCTGCGGCGGTGGAAATGCCCATTCCAAAGCAGAGTGGTGAACAAGTGGGCAGGGGATGGATACTGATACGTAAAACACTCCGTAAAGGCGTAGGATAGTATCAATCAGTTTTATGGCGTAAGGCGTCCATTATGTATAAAGTATGCATATGGCAAGGCCACCAAGCATCTACCATTAAAGCTGACCTAGGTGAGTCACAAGATGTACATGTTGAGGTGCTTCCCTGTGGCATACTCATGTTTCGGGCAAAGGAATACTCTGTGTCAGTACTCTGAACGAGCATAGTTCTAGATCTTTGAAATGGTCGACATCGTAGCCAGAACAAACTGCCCCATTGCAGATCCAAGCGAACAATCTGAAGCATAACTTAAATGGACACGGGCTGGAACCATGGCATTTCCACGCAATCTTGAGCGAATCAGGGGCTCGCCAGGACCGGCGTGTGTGGGACGCAGACCATTTGTGGCCATTTAGGTGCCATCTTCTTATATCCCCAAGTTTACGACACAGTATGCTTTCTTTTGGGGGGCTGACAACGACACCAGACAGCACCATGGACTAGTCCCCTGTAAACAACCTCACGACGTAATTACATATCAAAGCGAGTTGACAAGGAAGCTTTGCGGTTGAACGATAAATAAGCGCCACAAGCTCTGTGGCCTGGACACCTTGCCCTCGTCAGCACTATCAACAAAATATATATATGTGTATTCACCACCCGGTACCAAAGTTAGAAACAGGAAAATAAAAAAGAAAGAAATCATAGCCTTGTTTCTGCTGTACGGCCCAAGATCTATCTTGATCATCCACCGGCACGCCGACCGCGTGGTTGGCATACGGGTTATCATCAGATCTGTTGGTGAACACTGGTCTGCAATTGTAAGATGCTAGTATGAGTTTTTAGGATTAATTTTGTTTTCTGAGACTTTATTATCCATATTATAATCTTGTAGTTAAAGATTAAATTTCTTCACTATTTACTTCACAAAAAGGTAAATAACAAATATTGCGGGAAAATGTGACATGAAGAGCAGCTGTATGTATAGTCTTTTCGGTCTACGTTTTACAGGCAAAGCTTCACTTTGTTTAACTCCTCCACGCACCCCCAAAATCGTTTTTGTTTTCGTCCGAGTTCACCTTACCAGTGTATCATTTTTGAATACTATCTAAAATTGTACTGCGAGCAGTTTTCTGGAATGTCGCACAATTTCAACCATATGATTGCCATTTCAATCTCTATATGCGACAATATCACTCCTGTACTCCGTATATAGATTATAGAGCTGAGATAAATCAAACTTGTTCGCTGTTCCTCCGGGTCGCCCCCTGTTAGACATCAGAGCCGATGCCATGCAAGATTCACGTATAAAACAATTTGCAATGTACACAGGGTTATAATGGTCATGCTGTGTCTCCAAGCGATGCCAGTTGGTGCGATTTGGACGGCTCATCGCCGTCATGGGCAGAGTGAACGAAGTCGCACTAGCAGAGAACAGAGACATGATCCGAGTTCCGGTTTTCAGATACTATCATGGAGGGCGTGAACAAAAAAACGCGCTCAAAATTACACGACTCTGAGTATTGTCTCAGCGTTCTACGAAGCCAAGCCTTTTATTTATTTTTGCATACTTCGGCGCTTTGCTTATTTTGTCAGCCCTAGATGCCAAAAGATAAAGAAGCAAAAGGTAAGAGCTTGTAAGCGGCGTTCTTTGCTTATTTTGCTGCCATTTACCGTGTCTCTTACGCCTCCGACGAGCATGGATATTTATTTGTATCCATAGACGGACCAAAGAGGGCTATACATGCCTCCACTCTCAGTGCAATGGACGCAAAGCTCCATAGATCCATGCAGAGTGTATGACGATCCATGCAAAGGGCACATGGGGACATGTCTTGGTTTAAGCAAAGAGGGTCGTTTGATGTCGGAGCTGGCGAGCGAATTATAAGGGCAAACATAGGTCGCACAAGGGATGGAGGAATAGAACAATCATTATTCGAAACCCGGACCATAATAAAGAAATGATAGATAAACTTGCTGAATATAACAGAGTAGGATCCTTGGTAGGGCGATGTACTCAAAAACCGTCTTTGACCTCGAAGCATATCAATATAGTTGACTAGACTGGTTCCGAAGTGAGTGTATGTCCTATGATGCTTTTCAACTTTGTCAGTAATTTTTGCCCAGCCTCTTATCGAATTTCAAATGTCTCGGTCATTCTTTCATTGAAAAGTCTACTGTCATGAAGCGTTGGCCGCCTGATACGTTGCTCGTTATAGAGCTCTTCACTTCATACTGGAAGAGCTCTTGGGGATATTTGGAGGTAAAGCCCAGTAGGGAAGTATGTAATCAGCTCTAGCCCTTATGAAGCAAAAAACGATACTGCCAACTGCTCATTGTCACCATGTGCTCCTGCTGTGTGTATGGGGGTGAGGTTTGCTCAGTTTTCAATATATAAAATGGAACATTACAAACAAAACGTTGATCTGATCACCACCGTCTCGGCCTATTATTTTCTTTGGCGGTATTCCCCACGTTTCTTTGTTTCTATTATGCACTATCCCGAGCCCTAAAACCGGGCTCTGTGCGGGGGCACTTGCCTGTTGCATCCCGCTGTACCCGTATAGCTCGATCTCCCGGCGCTCCTTTGCGCCTTCCCTGTAAGAACCCGCCCGCGCTAGCTTCGCATTACGAAAGAACAACTTCTCTTTCCTCGCAGGGGCAGGCCCGCAGCCAGCCTCGGGAAGGTGCGGTTGGTCTTGTGCCAACTGGCGACTGCCCGCACATCGCGACATCTGGGTTTTACCTGACAATCCTAAATCCCAATCGAGAGACCTGCTTCTTCATTCACGCCGCTTGCATCCAACCAATCCAGACACGCACAACCACCAAGAACGCACCGCCGCACTGCCTTCTATCCGTATTTTACGCTGCTTCGCCCAAGGTTCTGTCAGGCCAATCTCTCCCACATACGCCCACCGCCAATTGACCAGACTTTAGAGACCAGCCGCGTGCAGTTTTGCCCGGGCCTCGCAGTTCTCGTTTGCGATTTCTGTTTCAATTCGTTACCTGTATCTCTTTCTCTTTCCCTCTTCGCCACCTTTGCCCTATCGCTGTCTCGTCGGCTCCATCCATACAGCTGAGCTTTCTGCAATTTCTGGCTGGGCCGCACGTACCAGTCTGGGCCGACTTCCACCCACGCGGTAACGACCGATACGAGCAGGACGAAGACCAACCAACATCGGCTTTGTCCGTCTCTACCAGTCCGCCTAGCCATTGGAACGTGCACGGCGCTTCTCACACCGACGCCTCGTCAATCCTCAGCAAACGCCAGTCGCCAACCGCCGACCGAGATGGCCCATTCTTCTGCCTCCCCTGTTCCTGCGGCCGATCCGTCCAAGTTAGTCCTCTCGCGTCTCCGATTCCTCTGACCCCCACACATCGTCCTTCGTTGGGCTGTGTGTTTTGTGCCTCTTTGTATTTGTGTGCGTGCACAGCTACTTTGCTGTTCTGAGCTGATACAGGTCCAGGCCGGTCCACATCGTCTTTGTCGGAGCTGGCGCCGTGGGATGTTTCTATGCATCGAGACTTCATTACGTATGTTTTTACCTTCTGCCTTATTTCGCATCCCCATCTCTGTCACAAGACCATTTACGCCATTTGAGGTGGCCGTCCTGGCGATCCAAAAAGCTGGACATTGACAGAGAGAGGCTGTCGGTCATGCTTTTTGGTCATCGTCACCTGCCACCTCTCCACCCCAATCCTCGACCGACATCTGAGTGCCCCTGTTATAATATTCTGTTTCATGTTGCTGACTGTTGCTGCCTTGTTGTTTTCTTTTTCCTTGACCGTCTTTCTTTTCAGCCCGATCACAACATTCACGTTTCGTTGATTGGCCGTTCCAACTACGCAGCACTCGCCAAGGACGGCGTGCAGCTGCACACCCACACATTCGGCGATTATGTCTTCCATCCCCACGCCGTCTACCCGTCCGCCAACGCCGCCGGCGGTGTTGCGTCTGGTGGTGCAGGCAGCTCGTCCGATGCCGTGCCACCACCGCCACCAGGTGGTTGGGACTTTGTCGTCGTGACCACCAAGGCGCTGCCGGACCGGGTTGACGATTCGGGCACAATTGCACCGCTGGTCGGGCCAAAGTCGACCCTTGTTCTGATTCAAAACGGCGTGGGTGTTGAGGCCCCGTACCGCGCCCGCTTCCCCGACACACCCATCATCAGCGGCGTCACAGTGGTCAGCGCGGAACAGATTAAGCCCGGCGTCATTCGCCAGAACCGCTGGACGCGCCTGCACATTGGGCCCTACACTTCGTCGGCTGAGTCGTCGTCGTCGTCGTCGTCGACTTCGCCTTTGTCTTCGTCTTCGTCACCACCCTCCGTACAGATTGATGAAAACAGCCCTCTCACAAAGCGGGGCACCGAGGCAACCTTGCAGCTGACCGACTGGTGGACGCGTCTCGGTGGCATTCGCGACATTGATCCGCTCGACGAGGTCGGCCTGCAGACGGTGCGCTGGCACAAGCTGTGCATCAACGCGGCCTTCAATCCATCGGCCGTGCTGTCGGGCGGCCGCGGCAATGCTGATATGGCGTCGGACCCAGAGCTGCGCATCCACCTGCGCGCCGTCATGGACGAGATCTGGGCGGCCGCCCCTCGTATTCTCGGCCGGCCCTTCCCCTCCGACCTGGCCAGCCCGGACAAGATCCTGGCGAGCACCGACCGCAACAAGGGTGCGCGCCCGAGCATGCTGCTGGATTGGGAAGCCGGCCGGCCGCTAGAGCTCGAGGTCATTGTCGGCAACCCGGTCCGCATTGCCCGCGCACGCGGCGTCGAGCTGCCGCGCATGCAGAGCCTGTATGCCCTGCTCCGGAGCTCGCAGGCTGTGCGGGAACAGACGAGGAACAAAGACAAGGGAAAACTGTAAAACGTCTTGCAAAACTGGCCAGTTGGGGTTGGGTATATGTAATGTTGACATGTAGATTTTCGTTTATATATAACCAAGCGTCCAAATGTCATTCTGGTATGAACCCGCCACCGCCGTAATCGTCGTCGGTTATGAAGCCGCCGCCGCCACCAGTAAATTCACCGTCGCCGTCGTCGTCCACGACCATGTCAAACTCTTCCGTCACGTCACTCTTCGCGTCGTCGACGGCATCGTCTTCGTCGCTGTCCAGCCTTCCTTGGTTCTCGTCTTCGTGGTCCACAACCTCGTCGTCATCGCCTTCCTCCTCTTGTCCGTCTCCGTCGACCAACTCGCCACGGTCCTCGGCCGCGTTCCGGATCCGCTGCCGAATGCGCAGACCGCGCAGGAAAAAGGTCCAGGCACGCAACGCAGCACGCGTCCGCCGCTCGGCCACAGCCTCCACAGCAAGGTCTTTGAGCCCCGCCAGAACCGCTCTCACGGCCTCGGCATGCTCTGTGGCGACAACGGCACCGCGCAGCACGGCCGTGCCTTTGCGGCCCTGGAAGTTGAAGCCGGACAGCGCCGGTGCATAGTCGACACCCAGCATGTACGCGGCGCGGCCGGCAGCCGCGTCGTCAATGTGCTCGCCGCCCTCTGGCACCATGCTCGGCACGTACAGTTCAATGTTGCCAAACTTGTTCTTGGGGATACGGCCGTCGACGACGGGCGGTGCGCGGTACAGCTCTGTTTGCTCCGGTGTGAAGATGGGGATGCCGAGCGGGCTCGGATGAGATCGGGACTGGCCAATACCGCCGACGGCGCTGTCGCCGAACAAGTCGTCTTCGTCGTTGTCGTCGTCGTCGTTGTCGTCGTCGTCGTTGTCGTCGTCGTCAACGCCATCACTCTGGCTCTTGTGGCCCCTGACACCACCGTCGTCGTTGCCTTGGTCGTCAAAAACCCCTCTCTTTCGAGGTTTGGGCAGCCACTTGGCAGGGATCTCGTTGGGCAAGACCACACGGCCCAGCCGGTACCAACGGTCGGCGCTGTAGGCAATGCGAACATCCCGCCGGCGGTAGATGCGCTCAAGCGGCGCTTTGGCGCCGGCCGCGACGGTGCCGACGGCCGTGGCGTTGGGGACAAGCACCTCGTGCCGTCGCAGGTGGCGCACCAGCGCATACACTGGGTGGTTCTGAAAGTCGGCGACGTTGCGCGGCATCGGCTCGCGCGACTCGGTCGCATTGAGCTCAATATCTTCGATTTGGTCGACATCGGTCAGCGCCGACACACAAAAGTAGCGCAGCGCTCGACGCAACCACTTGGCTCCCGACAGGTTTGTTGGAGACGACAACGTCCGCGGCGACGACGTCGGCGGCGCCCCCGCAGAGGAGGCTGCCGCTTTCGATGCGGCAATTGTGGGTGCCGGTTCGATGAGACCGTCGATGCGCGTACGCTTCGTCTTGGCATTGTACGCCTTGGCATAGCGCCGGGTGACGTCCTTGGCGTCGCCCTCGGCGGCAAAGCCAATGGCATACGACAGCTGGTTGTTCTTGTCCGCCGCCGGCGGCTCCAGCTTGGCCGCCTTCCACTGCGAGCAGGTGACGAGCGGGTCGACGGGCTGCCACTTTTGGTGCGCGGCATCCAGTACTTCCACCCAGTAGACGGGGAACGCCGACTCGCCGCGGACGACATGTCTTGACGACGAGGGGGCCGACGTGGATGGCTTGGGTGGTGTGGAAGGGACCGCCGGGACGTTGTACGCCGCCGCGTCGGGGTGGCCCAGCCGACGGCGAGGCGAAAGGAACATGGCCTCATTTTCAGAATCGCCGCTCGTGGCCTGGGTGGCGGACGGTGGCGACCGGTAGATGCTGGGTATTGGGTGGTCGTTTCGCGCTGGCGTCGGTTTGGATGGCTTCGATTTTGGTTTTGGCATCGTCGGGGCGTTCGATAGAAAAGACAACGGTTGCAGCGAGCAGACGAGCCGTGTCTCGACCCCTGCCGCGCGCAACAAGGCACAAAAGAGCTGAGCCCCTACGTCACGCGAGCCTTGCATGCTCTTTGCTGCGGCGATGAAGTCGTCTTTGTCGAGCACGGTTTCCGCGTCTTTGGGGAGTTCATACTATTAATGCGGTCTCCGTTAGACACTGGTAACATTCATGATGTGAAGGGCATCACCACACAACGTCCTCCGCCAACTCACGTCTTTCAACTGCTCTGGGCTTTCCGCCCACAACGCGCGCCGCATCCCCCGTTCCGTAATGCGGAACCGCGTCTTGAACATGGTCGCCACTTGCTGCAGGCCGTTTTTCAGCGACTCTGTCTGGCTAAACTGCGACAGATGGCCGCCTGGGTTGAGGGACGAGATCATTTTTGCCGTCAGCAGCGGGCGCAGCGCCTTTTGCACCTTGGCCGAGTTGCACCACCGGTTGCGTTGCGCGGCGTGCGCCAGCAGACAGAGCAGATGCATCTTGTGGATCTCGATGCGGTGCATGCGCTCGGCCCGGCTCAGCGGCTTCTTTCGGCTGGCCGGTGCTGCCCTTGCACCCCAGCGGCCATTCCGTCGTGTCGGCGCCGTCAGGACGCTCTCGTGCTCCGTGAGGTTTAGCTCCAGGGTGTCTGTCGTCGCATTCGTCTGATTTGGTGGTCCACTGCCGGGTTTTATCGGTGTAGTTGTTGCATTGCCTACGTCCTCAAATACGAACTGGTGGCTGCTCTCTTCGTCTTCTTCGTCTTCTTCGTCATTGTCGTCGTCGTCGTCGTCGTCTTCATCCTCCGAGTCGAGTTCCCTCGTTTGGATGACGGGCTCTGGGATCACAATGTCCTCAAATTCCACGTCGTCTGCCGCGTCCTCGTCGTCCTCCTCTTCGTCTTTATCTACAAAGACAACCACATCTGCGACCGATTTCTGGGCAGATCGGTCGCCGCGCATCGGGAGGTCGCTCTTCTGCCCCGGCCGCTTGATTCGCTTCACAGGCGGCTCGCCCGATTCGCCAGTCAGGTCAATCGTCGGCTGCACACCACGCCGTCGCGCTGATGGACTCGGCACGCCAGCCTCCATCAGCATGTCGCGGTACACACCCGGCAGGCCCATGTCGCCGTCCCCGGTTGCAGCAGCAGCATCTCGGCGTCGCTGGCGAGCTGCGGTCACGCGCTGCTGCTGCCGCTGTGCCGCTGCCGCGCGCAGCGTGACGCCGCGATGCTCAGCGGTACCGCTGCGCCGCCTGGCCACCATCCTGACCACCGGACAAAGAGGTCACGAGGAGCGTCGACGAGTGCTGAGGAGGGATGCCGTTGCTCGCGATGTCGTAACCGATTAAACCCAAAAAAGAAAAAAAGAACCCAAAAGCCAAGCTGGGTCACTCAAGAAAGGAGGCGCATGTTGTGTCGCATAGTCGTATGTCGCGCTGACGTCAAGTCTGGCATGGCAGCCCACAGATTGTAGGCAGCAAAGGACAGTTGCCGATCAAATGGATGTGTCGGTTCATGCAATCAAATGCGTCCAGTGCCTCAGACCTGGAACCAAAAGGTGGCGCCCCGCGTTTTAGAGACCAAATCGAGTTGCGAATCTACCGCGAAAGCACGTGACCATCATGACGTACTTAAATGGCCTCCCCTCCCTCACCAAAGTTCTGTAAAGCTAGGCCTGCAAGTCAATATACAACATCCACGTTTGTTCATACAAATTTGTACTTTGAATTATAGTCGTTCTCGATTGGCTGTCCTCAATTGAGAATATTTCAATTTGTTTCGTTTTGTTGACTACGTCTTACATTTTACATATATATATAAAAAACCGACCTGTGGTCCTCACAAGCTGTAATGGCAAATAATGGCACCAGAGGTCGAGGAGGCAACGCTCCCGCCCGTGCTGGCAGGCTAGGAATACGAGGAGGGCCTCCGAGGGGGCCGTCACGAGGGTCGTTTGGAGGTTCTTCGACAACCTCGGGCTCTGGACCAGACTCACCATCCAACGCCGTCCCAGCAAACTGGCCGTCCAATGTCACCTACCTGACAACGCCCGTCTACGCTGGCATCTCACAACGACAGCGCAAGATGCTGCAGACACAGCCGGCCAACCTGCCCGGTGCACCGGCGTCCACCCCGCCGCTGTCGGAGGTGCCGTCCATCCTGCGCTTTGGACCCAGCCCGCTCGTCGAGATCCGCTCCATCACCGACCCGCACCATCCAGCCTGTGGCCAGCGGGGCCTCTTTGCCGCCCGCAACCTCCGCGCCGGCTCCTTTATCCTGCCCTATCTGGGTGTCTACCACCGTGGCAATGTCGCTGCTGGACGACCGGGCACCAACCCGCACAACAAGCGCGAGTCTGACTACGATCTCTGGCTCGATCGCGAGGCCGACGTCGCCGTCGATGCCGACCGCCAGGGCAACGAGGCCCGCTTTGTCAACGACTACCGGGGCACCGGCAAGCCGCGGGCCAACGCCGAGTTCCGCGAGGTCTGGGACCCGCGGCGCGGCGAGCGCGGCATGGCGGTGTTTGTGCTGCCGGCGGGCAAGCGGGCTCTGCTGCAGGCGGCGGCGAACGGACAGAGCAGCAGCACGGTGGGCGGCATTGCGCAGGGCGACGAGATCCTGGTGAGCTACGGCAAAGGCTTTTGGGAGATGCGGCAAAAGGAGGCGGAAGAAGCGAGGGCCCAAGAGACTCCCGCCACGGGCGAAGAGGGAGAGACAGCAGCAGGGGAGCAGGCAGCCGGTGCATCCGCTCTGTCGACTGTGCCCGAAACCGAAAGCACAACGCAGCCGGAGGCGGCTGAAGAAGAAGAAGACACGGAAGAGGAGGAAACAAAAGCAAAAGAAGTAGACGTGAGTGGACGCCCACAAGCAGAGTCCGTCTCAGACCAAATGGGCTCGCTGAAAGTGGTCGGCAAGTTTCCCAAGAACATCGCATGGGCTTGATGGGATGGTGTTTGTGTATGACGATGATGGAATGTCTCTAGCAATACTCTAAAGTGGAGGCACCAGACCGGTGTGTCTCATGTACTCTCAAAAGGCGTGGCTCCCTATGCGTCCCGTCCCGCCACTTCCTACCGCGTCCTCGTTTCCACCGCCATCTGACAACGCGCCGTCTTCCCGTTCAGTAGCCCATGGGCCTCACGCTTCGCTCGTGACTGCGTTGTGGCCCAGAGGCCGATGCTGCCCAGCAAGAGCGCAAAGATGACGACACCAAGGGCAACAGCCACCTGGCTACCCGTCGACAAGCCCGAACTGCTTCCACCGTTGTTGTTGCTGCTGCTGTCTGGGAAGGTGATGCCATTTTGCCCAGCTGGGCTCGAGGGTGTTTGGGTGACAAGCGCACTGCTCACGGTCAGTGGAGGAGTGGCCATGTTCGATGGCTGCGTCGACGTTGCGTTTCCCGCTGCTGGAGCAGGCACGTGCGGTGGCGTGAAGAAGGAGGTGTTGTGGTTGGTTTTCTGGGAATGTGCGTCACCGTTCTGATTACGAGTACGGGAATGGGAAAGAACGAAGAAGGACGGGCTGCTGGCAACATAAATACACATAGAAGGCAGGGACCTCTTTCCTTTTCAATAGGAAGGCGCGAACAGCATGGCATTGGCATTAGGGGGTTTATGGCTTTGGGATTTTGCAAGCCTATGGCAACGAATGAGATTCATAAACCAATAGATCGTTTATGACGGTTTCCATCCAAGAAAGACACGCAGTGGGCCGTTTGCTTTCTGAGAATTGACAGAAATCTGGTACATCCAGCACGTACACAGGCTCCCCGAGACAAAACCGACATAGAAGAGTCCAAGGCAAAGACGAGTTCTTTCCGAATACGAACAACGAGTATCAACGACAACTTGACGATAGTGGAGGAAGGTGGTACTGTCGCAACTGCCCCGGTTTTGACATCGCTCATGTCAGCTGTATCATGTCGAGATCAGCCGGGGAATGTAAACAAACATAGACTCCCATTGCCTGTCTACTTCTCGACCACATCTGCACCACACACCACACGCACCATCATAGTTCAGGTGTGCCAAAAATCGTTACTCTGTTTCGTTTAGTCTACACATATTACCACAACAGCAGCCATGACGGCAAATCGCATAGCAAAGCCCGCGTCGCCGACTGGGAAGCAGTCACCAGCTTCACAAGCAGGTAAAGGAAGCACGCCGAATCAGCAACAAAATGCGACGAATCCCACAGCAGCCGATACGGCAACATCTTCCTCGCTTTCCCGTGCCAACGGGTCTCTGACACCGGCGGACATTGACGCAATGCCCGAGGCTAAGTTCCTCTCGCAGGCCACGTCTACACCCGAAGAGACGCCAGCTCCGTCCCAACCTGTGGCCGCTCCCGCATCTCAAAAGCCGCGTTTGAACAGGATCGGTGCTCACCTTCTGAAAAAGGCCGTAATAAGAGAAAAACAAAGGTTCGAAACGTATCTTATTGAATCAACAGGGACAATTGGGCACGTTACATGCAACCCATCACGAACACCCAGTCCCGAAAAGATTTCTGAGTCTGGTAGTCAAAACAACACTCAGTGCAACACTCAGGTTAGCCCACAGACAAGTCCACAAACAAGTCCACAAACAAGTCCACAGAGCGGTGCTCAAGATGGTGTCCAAGTTTCTCCCCAAGGTGGTGCCGGTGGCGTTGCTCGTCCTACGCTGCGGCTGGTCGCAAGCGACACCCAGGAATCCGGGGACGCTCCTCCTGAGTCAAATGCACAGGCTCCTTCCGGTGCTTCCAGTGGCGATGGCCAAGCCCCAGCAAGCGTGCCGAACGCTGCGAGTCCCGCCGATGCTACCAGCATTAGGGGCGGTGGTCAGGCAGAGCCGGTGTCCAACAGCAGCACGGGCGATCCTTGGTCAGGCAGCACACAAGCTGTGCAAGGCCTCGCTACCAGCTCATCCCAGCCTGCACCCCGACCGAACGCACGCGATCCTGAGGCAGGAGGTCCCTCCAGCGGCCGCGAGATGGGCTCCCAGACCGATTCTCCAAAAGAGCAAAACAACAGTGGTGGGTCTGGACGAGATGAGGCTGGCCAACAGCAGCCGAACATAGCCGAACAGCTCGACGATGCTCTGCGACAACATGTTAAGCGTACCCGCCGGCACAAACTCTCTGCTGTATTTCTCTGCAACAGAGAGAGGAACACGGTGGGAGAGGAGCGCCGACGGCGATCCTTATTCCGGTGCAGTCGACGCGCTGGACGAGATGAAGCTAGGGACGCGCAGCCCGACGCACGGCAGGTCGAGCAGCAGGGTGTACAGGACGCTCAACGGGTCGGCTTCGGACAGAATAATAAACCGGACGATGGCCCTGTGGCGTAGTCGGTGAGATGGTGGCCGAGACAAAGCCACCTTTGGCGTTATGACTGTATTCTCTTTACAGTAGATATATCGTGCTGGCAGGTGCATGATGATGCATGATGGGAAAAAACCATTGTTGAATAGAACTAGGTTTGCCCCTCTGAGATACATGCCCTATTGTGCGTTTAACGAGAGCCCGAGAACAAGTGGACGTACTGTTACAGAAGAGGCCAAGGGTATCCTGCATGCATGCTTCGTCCGGCATAGGCAGCTTCTTGACAATATGGCGATAGAACCCTCTTGTAAGCGTATTTTGTGATGTTTCATCTGTACACCAAATGTACCCTCTATTGAGATGAGATCAATTGCTGTCAGTGTAAATCAGTGAGATATTCTCCAATCACACTTCCCGATTTCGTCCATTCAAAAATATCGAGAGCCATCACAGGCCTTCTTTGCATATTGTACTCCATACCGTGTGCTGCATTTTGTCTGTTGGACGACTTGCACCGAGCACCTCGTGCTTCTTATTGGCCAACGCATTTCTTATTTCGATGCATCCAGACTGTCCAGCTGTCCAACTGTCCGTGTGAGCCTACTGCTCTGCTCACTACCATAATTTGCCCGCTACTTTTGGCCCCCAATACTGCTCCCCTGCGTTTTCGTCCTCAGCCCTCAGTGCTCACTTGCCCACTGCTATGCACATGTACACAGCTCATATGTCATATCGGTTCTGGACGGACTGTAACCCGAGAGATCTCTGCATCGCTTTCTGTTGCTCTCTTTTATTTGCCACAGTACCCTCGTATGGCCCCCAATACGGCCGTTGCCACAAGCGCACAGAATGCTGAAAGTATGTTGGTCAGGAAAAATGAGATTGCACTTCTTCAATAGCCCCCGAAACGGGGTACTGAGCGCGGCACGTCTCATGTTGTCTCCCTTCGCCGGCCCCCCATTTTCTTCTTTTCGGACGCTTATCGAGACAACGAATATATTTGCGAGTCTAGGCCTGTAGGCAATTCTACGACGGGAGTGGTATTGCTCTGTCTCTGTCTCTGTCTCTCTCTCATTCTCGCTCTTATTTGGGCCTTTGGGTCTTTTCAGCCCAACGTAGAGTTGCGTTGCAATGACTTTTCTTTTTACTTCTTTGGGGCTTTCACACACCTTTGTGTTGCCGTCCATATTGAAATGCATACAACCTTCCCAGCCGCGCCTGGGCTCTTTGGTCCTCCAGCATCCATGTTAAAGTTGGACGCCAACAGTGGGAAAGCGAGGCAGCGTGACTTGTCCTGTTTTTCATCCTTTTTCATCCCTTCTTGCATGTCACAAAACTGTTCTTTTTCGGAGCCAAAATTTAAGTTATGTGCACTGCTTTTGGACTGCTGTCCCAGACGAAGTCACAGTAAAGGAAAGTAGAACGGAACGAAAATCAACAAGTAAAGAAGAAAAAGAAAAGAACGGCAAAAAAAGATAAATAAAAAAAAGTAGACAGGATCGTCGAGTCAAGGGAAATCCACTATCCAACAGACAGGATAAGTGCCGTTTGTGGAAACGGCTCGACCCTTTTATGAGCTGAAAATAAGCGAGAAGAAGACGCGAGAAACCAATGTGCGAACCGAGGGAGAGAGAAAATGGCCAGAAGAAAGTAAAGAGAAAGGAGAGCAAGCCTCGTTCACCGAACTGCGTCAGTCAGAGCCAACCTCTGTCTGGCCTGTTGCAGAACTGATGGGAAAGAAAAAAAGACCCAAATGACACAAAAGATGCAAGTACTCTGAGAGACACCGAAAATAAAAGCCAAGGGTCGGTGACTGGCTCTCTCTGGCTTGAGAGTCCACAGGGCGTTTACGAGATGCTATCTTTGTCGTGCGACACACGACTCTCCCTTCCCCTGCGCTCGAGTCTACCGTACGCCCTCACGCCGTCCTCCTGGGTCTTGGGTCGTTTCTGTGTTCCCTCACTTTGTTGTGTCTCCCATTCTCGTGCTTGTCGTCCCAGCGTGTCGAGATTTGCGATTCAGGTGTTCAGGCAGTCAGCCTCCCATTCAGCCACTTGGTATCGCGCGCCTTGCTGGGCTCGAGCCGCCTCGCGTTTCCACCAAACAAAGCAGTGTCGAGCCACGCAGGTCACCCAACTCTATTGTTCTCCGTTCTCCATCGTGACCAAACGTGACTGCAAGCACCCTGTCGGCCACCCATCCTTTGTGAATGACCGTGTTGAATGTGACTGGGTATTTTGCATCTCACAATAGAAAAAAGAGGCCCGTAGCCACACACACATCCACAATCGTCGGGACGTGCCCACCCGGCGATCAGCAGGGAATTACGGGTGATGTATGCGGGAGGAAACGAGAGGATATGACAGGTTCAGGAGATTGAAAAAAGAAAGCATCTCTGTACACCGTCACGCCGTACGTCGTACGCCCCCCTTTTTTTGTCTTTACTCTGTTTTGCTTTTCTTTTCTTTTCTTTTCCCCCCCTGGCACGACGAATCCCGACCCTTTGTAAACCAATGAACGAATTCGCTACTCTCTCTGTATCATGCATCCGCCCATCGGAACTCGTTTTCTCTGCTTCTCTGCTTCACTGATTTTCTGCTTCTCTGATTCCCTTCCGCATCGCCTAAAAGGAAAGCTTGTCTGTTGGACCTAACAACCAGGCTATCTGATGGGCCATCGACAATACGATTTATCTGGTTCGTTTCCTGCGAGCGGGTCCTGACTGTTGGTGACAATCAACAGCGCGGCAGACATTCATTCCAAGCTGCCGAGTCAATAGAACAGGAAGAGGAAAAGACAAATCTACGAGGACCTGTCGAAACGTCGACGTGTTTTGTTGCTTCACCACACCTTTTATTTCTTTTCCTCTTGTCGTTTCGTGTCGACAATGTACTGATCGATCTTTTGTTTCCAACCGACTTCTCTGCATCTTCCTTTGTTCCTCTTCCGGCCCATTTATCGTCTGTTGCTCACGCACCCGCCGTCGCCCTTGCGTTGTCAGCGGCCCCTCTTCCTTGCATACAAGCTTTCTTTGTTGTTTCCGTTGGATATGACTCCGGGGCGCGGCTTCTGGCTGCTTCACGACCCTCGTCACATTCGTCCATCAGAACGCTAGTCTGTCTTCTGCATCCGTGTCTCGTCTCTCCTCGTCGCCGTCGTCCTCACGCTCTCTACCCCAAAGACGCCGTCGACGCTGTCTATATATTGGTCAACAGGTTCACCACACAGCCCACGAGACAGGTCCGACGCCAATGGTCAAAGCAGTGACGACCAGCGCAAAAGGGCATTCTCTAGTCGTGCACGTTTTTCCATTCAATCCGGACAACCTGATTACCGCTTCGTACACAGTTTCTCAGCCAATACACATTCTACTCTTTCTCGCCTTTATGTTTTCTCGACACCCATCGCGCAAATACCTTTTCTTTATCGCGACCTTCTTACACTTTGAGCGCTCCCTCTGCATGAGCTAAACTCACTTACACGGCTGTCCGTACCCACTTTCCCCGTTCCTTGGGTCCATTGCCGCTTCGTTGTCATGCCATGGCCTACAACGACTCGCCCATCACCGTCGACAGCTCCCTTCCCGCCCGCACACCGCTTGCCTTCCGCCGCGCCAATGGCTCCCGTCGCGAGTTTTTGTTTGACGACCGCACGCATTCCCTGCCGCTCCCGGCCGCCAGTCTGTTTTGGAACCCCGAACACCATGCCGGCAACAACGGTAACAGCGGCAGCGGCAGCAGCAACAGCAGCAGCGGCAGCAGCGGCAGCAGCGGCAGCAACAGCAGACACAGCCACGGCCACGGCCACGGCCACGGCCACGGCTACGGCCACGGGTATGGCCACAGCTATAGCCGCCGGCCGACCCCGGCACCCCTACCCCGGTCTGTGTTGCGACCATTCCGGCGCGACAATGGTGAGCCTGCCGCGGACATTCGCTTTGTCCGAGAGACGCGACAGTCGGTGTGTCGCGACGGGGTAGACCGGAGCCGGTGCTGTGAATGTCGACGACGGGTGACGTCGACGTCGAAACAGGAGGCAAAATTGGAGGCGCCGACGACACCACCCTACCGCCGGTATAGGATGTCGCCCCAGCGAGTCTTTCGCGACCTCATCATGAGCGATGCGGCCGAACCGCTGCCGCCGCGTCTTCGCGATGCACTCCTTCATGCCTTCAACGCGACAGTCGAGAGGCAATCGCTGCAGCACGCACAGAAACGGAAAGCGCAAACAAGTACACGACCGCCTGCCCAGCTAGACCGGCAGCTCCTTCCATCCCCGCCACCGGCGTCAATGGTAATAGCGGGCGACCAAATCGTGGCAGGCGTGCCGGCCGCCCTTGCCGAATTTCACTGCTTCTCGCGCCTACCACACGAGATACGCGTCATGATCTGGGAGCAGGCGTTGCCGTTCCGTGTGTTGCTCCGCGAAGATCTCGCCTCGACAACGTACCGCAGCATACGCCGTGTGTTCCGTCCCGCCAGCCACGTGCACACGATTGAGATGCTCTGGCAATCGGACCTGTTTTATGTCTGCGTCGAGGCGCGACAGGTCGTCGAGGCATCCTTTGGAGGCGACACGTTCAGATACCGTGCATCTTCAACGGCCGCGACAACAGGCGATGACCGCCCTCCGTCGCCCCTGGTGCGGTGCGTCACGTCGCCCAGCCGGCTACGTTCTGGCCGGGACGTGTTGTACTACCCGTGGCTGGGCGTCGAGGCCACCCGCGACCACGCCAGTGGCGGTTTTGGCGGCGGCGGACCGTGGACGTTGGCTCGGGACCCTGTGCAGCAGCAACATCACCATCACCATCATCGCCATCACCATCAAGCCGCGCATGGCTATCCTCTGGCTGGGACGAGCTCCAACATTCGAACACGGATGTCAAAGTACGACAACGGACGCCATACATCGTCTTCACCGCCGGCCACCGACGCCGACACCATTGCAACCCTCGCCTCCGTCCCCTACGGCTACTGGGCAAGCCAGCTGCGCCATATGCGCCTGCCCGTGAAGACAGTCGCCCTCGACGCCACCTGGATCGACCGTGGCCATCCGGACACCATTTCCTGGGCGGCCGGCGTGGACCTGTCACAAGACGAGGAGGACGGCCAAGACGAAGGCGACAGCCGAGAGGACGAGCCGGCCGGGGAGACGATGACTGCTCCCACGTCCCTCCAAGTCGTTGTGGCCGACCTGCATGTGCCGGTACGCATCCGCCTAGGCTCGTCAGACCGCACCAGCGGCGCGACTGGCCCGACTTCTATGAACACCAGCGGCATCACCCCGGCCCAACAACACCTCCTACGGCAGCACATGGCGCCGCAGCCGTGGCAAGACGCGCGGAGTTTCCAGCGGGCGTTGGATCATGGTCCCCGGCCGCAGCCGACGCTGTCGGCGTCAACGTCGGCCGCGGCGACGACGACCACCCCGCTCTCCACCAACCTCAACGGCATGGACTTCTCCGTGCTCGTCGACCTCTACGACGACTGGCGCATCGAGGAACTACTCTCCCTACAGGGTACCGGCGACCCAGATCCAGACATGGACGATGGCCACGACACCCACGACAGCGTCCTCAACAAGGCCGCCCTGCACCGGTGCGTTGCGTGCACGCGGCGGGCGTGGGAGGCGAGGAGCGCTGGGGACAGAGACTGCCCGGATGGCGTAAGCAGCTGGACAACCAAGTTTGGTTCGGTGCTGGGCGCACACTTGCAGAAGCTGTGCCGGCCGACCATTGTCTTTTCCATTGTTTTGTCGTTTGTCGACGAGGAGGTGGTGTAATGGAGCGGATTTACTTTGAGTTACCACAATAATATCATTTATTTATTAATATCATCTACATTCACTTTTCAGGGTTTATTTTCCATGTTATTCTCGAATTTTATTTTCATACATTTCAACGCGCAGTTGTATTGTTCGTTGCATATGTATTTTCTTCTTCTTTTTTAAAAATAATAATAATAAATAAATACGACCGTATAAGGACATACAAGAACCGAGTATTAAACGCTGCCATACCAATATCTTACCCTCCAATCTTTCTGTTTACATTCACTCGACTGCACAGGTGGTGCATAATTTACGCATCCCAACACAAACGCAACGGGTTACTTTACACAAACAGCGTCTCTGATGTATGCTGTGCTACTCATCTGAAGCGGTTTCCAAGACACACCCTTACTGCGGAGATGAGCTGCGGTCTGTGGCGTGGACGCTCACCACGGAAAAGCCCTTTCCACGCTCCCACTGCCCAAATCGATGCCTGTCGACGCCTATCGACACGAGGATCACACAGCGTGTCGGCGTGTCAGCTTGGAGCGTGGCCATACAACAAGACAAGAGTACTTGCAAGAGAGGAAAGTTTCCGCGATGGCTGGGAACGTGAGAAAGGGGGCATCGGTTGTGTCTCGGGGGATTTATAGCGTGTGCGACAGCTAGAAGCGGAGCGGCACAGGGCGTGAAGAAAACAGGGTAGGGAAGGAAGCAAGAAACGGAGATGCCGATGGAGAAACAAGATGCAGCAGAAGTGGAAAGGACGTCAACGAGGGCGTGGGAGTGGAAAGAGAAAGTACGTATGGAGTGACACGCAAAAAAAGACTACGAAGGCAGAAATGCAAGGCCTGCCAAGCTGTAGGGCGCAACCTCCCTTTGCATAGCAGTGAACCCCTCTTACCGTGAAGAAAAGATCGTCGTGGGGACGGTGACGACAGGACGTGTCACTTTTTTTTGTCGACAGGGACGGCACATTTCCTCTCTGGTTGTGATCGACGTCTCTGGCTGAACCTTGGAGTGGCGGATGTTGGCGAGTGTTTGACAGGTCTGAGAGGCCAAAGTGGGAAGATCTACCCAAGACAAGAACCAAAAAAAAAGAAAATGGGACGGTTCACTCTCCAGAGAAGTCCCGAGACATTGGGAGAACGGCCGGGGTGGAGAGGGCCAAGTTGGTGATGGCCATGTACAATACGCCCTTCATCATACCCCCCCCCCCCCACCCCCGATTTGTTCGCCTTTTTGATGTTTTTGAATCAGTTCTTACCCTTTGGAGGCGTGATCATCGATGAATTTGGAATTATAGAAGTTCCAGTCTGGTCGAAGGGCTACTGGTGATTGTCAATTGCGAGTTTTGGGATCGGGCTGGAGAGATTGAGACGTGACAGCGTGTTGACATGGGGATTAATATTAAAAACAGCTTCTGCGCAAAAAAAAAAAAACCGCCATACAGTCAAGGGCGATAAGTAAAATAAAATATACAGGGAGACAGGAAACTGGACAAGAGAACGCAGATGCACATCGAGGCGAATGCCAACCAACCTACAACCATCCCAGAGCCAGAAAGAAAATAAGGCAAGCAAAAAGGAAAACCAGATCGACAAGGCTAGCCAGCAATTGTCGGCCCGCGAGGGAAAGCTATTGGACGCTTTGACAGTGTGGCGTCTGACAGGCACACACAGGGACATCTAAACGGCCCACAGGTGCTCATATAGGGTGGGGTGAGGCCGTGACAGGCGCTGGACCAGGGTTCACCAACTGACAAGCACGCCGAAAGGCTGCTCGGGTCACGGCCGCCCAGCCGCTTCACGAAATACCCAGGCGTCGATCATTGTCGTCTGTCGATTAAAAGTCGACTATCAAAAAGGGAAAATGGTAGGCCAACGGTCTGGAAGGTGGATGCTTCTTGCAACGCTTGGGAATCTCTTGGGGCGTGATCGACGACCAAGCGATGCCCAAAAGCCTCGCGTGCAGACGTTTCTTTTTTCCTTTTTCTTGGGATTGACGGGTCCTCACGACTCTCTAGCCACGTTCGTATTCTGCATCCTCTAGTTCGAGGTAGACGCCCAAGACCATCATTGCGCTTTAGGATACATTGCGCGCCCGTTTTTCGACGCGTCAATTTTCCCACTCTTCTTTTCTTTTATTTTACTCTGTTTATTTCCTTTTGTGGCCGTTCACTAACCCTCTCGCAATGGACAGCCGTGACGTTTCAAGCTGACTCGAGATGATGGACATTGAAAATGGCCACACTTGGTAAGGCACAAAGGAGCATGCGCGAACCAGGATCACGTCGATCACCAGGGCCAAAGGACACAAAACGAGAAGGGTGCTCCAGACGATGTCGGCAGGGAATGCGGGAGAGTGCCAGAGGGCCCTGGCATTTTGTGCTGAGTCGATGCATGGATGGTGGTGGGGGAACCAAGATGATGGGCTGCACAAGTCTGGAGATTAGGTGAATAAAAGACGAATAAGCATAAGTAAGCAAGGACGTGCTGATGAGCTGGATAGAAGGAACAGGAATCGCAGACGTTCGACATATGTCGTAGGGATTTGCAGGACGACAAACAATATGCTCGCCTGGCCATTTGTGCATTAAGGCGTGATAGACTGCATCTTGCCCAATCACTCATGATATCCATCCTATGATGGAGCACATAATTTTACTGGCACAATGTTCCCTCGATGGCGATGCGATGCTGGCCTTTTCCGCGATTTGACCCTGTATTCCGCGTTCGTGTCGTCCCCGTCTACGCCATGGAGACTCCCCGCATTGTTCTGGAGAACAACATCGTACGATTACGGGAGGATCACGACGTATGTCATTTACAGGAAGCCTTGGAATTGTCTCACACGCCTCATATTCCAACGGCAGCGTCGAATCCTGGGGGTGAGATGAGAGGAGAGGAGAAGACGGCGACAAGGGAAACGGCTGGACGTCAGCAAAAAAGAAAAGAAACAGCGTGGCAGACGCGACACCAAGACTAGCCACAGATAAAGGAATAAAGGAGACACGAGACGAACTGAAGATGATCATCACCACTTTTGTCAACAAATGTCGTCTGTGATGACGGTTAACGGTCGAGGCAAGCTGAGAGCGGACGCCATTTCCCGCAACAACTGTCACTCAGTCTCGTTGTGATTTGTGATCGGCGTTGACTTTGCTGGTCTTGGGGTCAAAATGCGCCGCATGGAGAAGTGACGATGGCCGATACACGATGGACGTAAAAAAACGGTCCACGACGGACACGAGTATGCGAACAGACGAGGGATGTGCAATTTGTCGAGGCACGAGAGGGAGCAGTAAAAGAAACGACAAAGAAAAAGAAACGAAAAAAGAGACACACGAACGGAACAGCATGCTTTTACCGCATGTCTATCCACGATAGCCCATCACCCGGCTAGGTAGTGAGTATGCCGCTCACAACGCAACCACTTGCAATGGCTTCTGTGCCTCGTTGTAGTCGGGCGTGCCAGGCACTTGGACCCGTTGCTGCCGCGAGCCGGCCAGATTCTCGGGCATTTGTTGTAAATTGCCAGAAAAGAATGGCACGTCTGTTGCACGGTGACGGGTCCGAGTCTTGGCCCTTGTGACAGGTGATGAGAACGAGGCACCAGGGACCAAGGAAACACAGACAATAAACCAAATGACAAAAGGGCCTCGAGATGTTCTGAAAGGGATGCTGTCATGAGGTGATATCCGCAAACGAACTGTATGTTGTCACAGCCACACGTGAGAGAGAGATGCAAAAGGATTAGCAAGCGAGAGACAGCAGAGAACCGGCTGGGCAGGAAGGCCAAAACAAACAAAAAAATATCGACTGGCATTCAGAGAGTAGACAAAGCTCCACCACGTTGCTTTACGACCACGTTGCACCTTGTGCGCCTTCAGCTCGTATGAATGTGTGGATTAGCTCAGGTGCGAAGAGATTAGCACAAAGGACAAAAGGATCCACGCACGATGCCTGTTGTTCGATGTCCACGGACACGCATATGCATGCACACTGGGCTCACTTTCTGGCGCGTTCACAAACGAGCTTACATTGCCCATTTGACGCAGGACGGACGGTATTTGGGGTGGCATGGGCAAGGCGGTGGTGGTGATATTTCGAGGGCGTACGGCTGCCAGATGAGTGGTTGATGATTTGCGGATTTTCTGGTTGCTGGTTTACTGATTTCCTGGTTTTTGGCATTCTGGCACCCGGAACTCAATGATTTTCTGGGTTTTCACCAATTTGTCTTACCTGCCTTGCCCTTGCTCCGTTCTTCCGGATAGATGATCTGCTGATTTGTAACCGTTGCAAAGAGGTGTCGACAACAGCCCATACCCAGAGGAAAACCGGCGAAGTTGGTGACGCTCGCTATGGTCATGCGATGGATGGTACCTGCGTACCTGCAACCTCCAACCCTGCCGCCTGCGCGACCCTGATGTGCGCCCCGATGTATGTCCCTTGGTCCTTGGACAGGGATTTTTGATTTTGTTGGCAAAGCAAAAATCCTGTAGCGTTGAAGCTCTCTATCAAATCCCTACGCTGCAGCTGCCAGTCACCACTCAAAATCAACAGTCTAACCCCCTTGCATAAGGGGAGTGGTAAATGCCGAGGATCATCCACGTCCTACAACGACATCAGCAGAAGACGCCGCACAGCTGTTTCCGATCCTCTACCCCTTGCAGGACCACGGTCGTTCGTTTGGTCTTTGCTTTCTGCGTGGTGTGTGTATCGTATATTATACGACAAACTGGCTTGGGAAGGAACAGGCACTCTTTTGCCGCCACGCTGGGAAAAAGGACAGCAATACGAAAGGAATTTTGGGCTCGTTAATGAACACGGGATATTGAATACGGAAGACGGTCAACAGAATGTGGGCGCACAAATCACTTTTCATGCTCGCTGTGCTTTGCAATACGCCTCTGGGCGCTGTCCAAGCAGCTTCGCCAGGACGACGAATGGCACAAAACGCACACGAGACCTTGTCCAACCTTCTTTTCCTAAAATAGGGCCGGTGGTATCCTTGATTCGCCAGAGACACGTCCTTCAACGCAGGACCCGTGGTACATGAGAAGTAGTAGTCTGAGGAACGTGTGCACAGGCACAAATGTGTTTTCGCCCAGCAACTCTGCTGTGTATAGTTGTACCTGTCTTGGAAGAGACATATTTGTGTCACAACTGGGCAGAAGAACCACATCCAAACAGGAAAGTCGATGTTGGACTAGAATCCGGGTTTCCTGAGACCACAAGGTCCCAAAAGTCAACAAGGCACAGCCAGGAGGTACATTTCGTTCCTCAGGAGTCCAAGGCAATGGGAAGACAATGTGTGTCTTGTGGGCGTTCGGAGAATTCAACGTCTGAGGAGACGGGTGTGGATGGACAGAGTCACCAGGGAATGCACGGAGTCATTGCATCTGAACATACCGCGCACACTCGTGTGGTGTTGTTATTGCAGTCCTGTCAAGTTAGACCGTGACGTGGATATATCCAAAATGGACAGGGAGACCATCCAATCTCAGCCGCATCTTTGGGGCCATCTGACTCCATATAAAAACAGCCACTGGCACGAGAATACACTGCGGAAATGGTATTGGACAAGAATGACACGTCTTATGTAATAAAGCCGAGAAAAGAATAAACGGAGTAACAAAAGGAGCTGGATGGTCGTCTCTCCTTGTTGTCTGGTTCGCCAGTTATACTCGAGGGGCGTGTCGAGCGAGAGGTCTGTGTAGTGCAAAGTAATAGTGCACGCAACGTAAAACACAAATGTCTTACTTTGATAGACACGCAGAAAGGTGCTAAAGACCACATCAACAAGGAGAATACAAGAATCAAGAAAGAACAAGAAAAATCAAGAATAAGAAGAGAAAGCAAATGACATTTAGGAAACGGTCCATGAGGCGACCCGGGATGATGTGGTCCGGCCAAAAGCAAATAAAGTCAACAATAGTGCCACGGACACAAAGTAAAGTGGTGGGCGAGTTGCAGAGGGATGCAGAAGAAGGAAAATGGTAGAAAACGAAGCACAAACTATAAAAAAGAACATAAGTTGTATGCTCTACTGGGTGCTCTGATTCATAGTGATAGTTGTGTGTTGGCAACGTTTAGTGCCTCGTTGCAGACGGTGATAGAAACGATGCAAAAACGGAAACGAATGACGCGAAGGATCAATACCGATGGCGCGGTAATATATCAACAAAAGCGAGTATAATGTGTGTATCCGGCCAACGGAGCGGAGTGAATAACGCTCTATGGCAAAGCACAGCCAAAGCAGAAACGAATTTTATAAACGGGCTCCAGTCGAAACGCATTCACAGAAGCTACTTGGATGTTATTAAACAAGAAGCCTGTCCCGACGAGTACATGTACCTTACATGGCAGCAAGGGTCCTGCGCAAGGAGTGACAAATAGGGACCCGGCCAACTGTATTGCCCTGACGGGGGCCTGGCCTGGTCCTATTCCGGTGCGTCTTTTCCCACACAAATGTTTAGAAACACTGGGGCCAGAGCTGGAGACGGCAAGCGGTGCCAGGGGGTTGGTAATATTGGGGGCCAGGGGCACAGGGCAAGTGGCCCACAAGGGACGCCGACTGCGAGGATAAGTTAATCCTAAATGCACAGGGCATTTCTGCTTTCGAAGAGAACTTTGCAAGTGCTCCCTTTGGGAGCCACTTTGCGAGCAGAGTGCAGAGATAAACAAGAGAACGAAACGGGGCGGGGGATCTTCGTATAAAATGGGGCTTTTCGGGAAGCACGGTTCAAGAGGGTTTGCTACGTCTTTTCTTTCTCTTTCTGGGAAAGAAGATGCGCATTGATGAGCGAGAGAGTGTTTTTGTGCGAAGAACCGAGTTTGTACAATGTGCGGGCAAAGAATAACGAGGCATGGTTTGAACGGTTCAGCTTTCGTTCCGGACCAGAAACGTGTCGCCCGAATCCTTGACTCTTGAATCCCTGCGCACTCGTTTTGTTCTCGTTTTTGGATCTTGCTTGTGCCCTGTCCCATGCGACATCTTCCGTGGCATGAACCGAGAGGAGCAGGGGTGTTTCGGTGACAGGGCTTCGCTCTGAATTAGAATTTGGAACAGACTGGGGTAAACCGTGAACGAGATGTACGATGTAGAAACCAAAAAAAGGACTCGAGGCACGAGAGATGATGCGTCAGATGCAATGGGGCATTGCAGGTGGAGCTTCATTCTGCTCGTCACCCTGCCTTGCTCAGTAGAGCCTTCCTTTCACAGATTGCATACCGAGTGGTGATTCGGAATGCAGATACCGGTCTTTTCGACGGTCCTCTTCCTGTACGGTGTCGTACCACGACCAACGACCCACTGCACCAGAAAGCTTTGAACGGGGATGTGAACTGCTCCGTGTGTCCAATATACCCCGTACACCTCACATATATGTAGTATTGAATGACACCCTGAGCGAAGATCGTGATGTGCTTGGTTCGTAGTTGTCAGCTTTAAAGATGATGTGGGCCAGCTGTCTGTGGGATTTTGAGTCCTTTGTGATATCACGTTTGCGGGCAGATGGCGTCGACTGGCCGCACCTGCACAGTCTCCGAGATCTCCCAATCCGCCCTGCAGCGTGCTGCCCTTCTTCAGTCCGTTTGGCGGTTGTTAGTTCGCGTGCATAAACCGCCAGGAAAGAAGTGATCTGAACTGTGTCCTGCATAGCGCAAAGTTATACGTGTTGCCTGAAGAAAAGAAAAGAAAAGAAAAAAAAAGTGGACAAAAGCACATGAGGCCCCTGGGCCCCTCTTCACTGCGTGCTGGCGTCTTCGTGTCATGGTTGGAAGAGGGAGGCGAACTCTGCCGGCGCAAAATGATACTGTATCCTGTGCAAAGCGATGACATGCAGGTTCAAAAAAGGGCAAAGTGCCAAAAAAAAAGTGACGGGAAGGAGCTGGGTAGTATTAGCGCTACGACGATTTGGCACAAAGTTATGGAGTCCAGCGTCGGCTTTGTACGTCGTACCATCTTTGGTAGGTGCGATGGTGTCTGCCGCACATGTTTTCGGCGTGGCAGGCGGCGCGAGTGGAGACGTGACTGACACGAGGAGCAAAGAAAAAGGACGAGCCCATTTGGTCCTTTTGGGAGATTTAGGGGAGATAGCGGCAAGACGAAAGCTTTCAGGAAGGAGTGAAGCCGAAAAGTGCACAGTCTTCATGATTCTTTCCCCCTTTACTTCCTTCCTATTTACAGAAAGCATCATATATATAGGGGCATGTAGGAGCAATTTATCACGCACACGGCAGGAGGAAGAGCAATATAAGGGAGAAGGAGCGACCCGGGCGAAGAGGCACACCGCGCACCTGAAAAGCAGGAGCCGGAACATGGCAGAGAGTGGGATCGTACCCTGGCAGTTGCCGTTTTGGCCCTTTCGGTCTGGGCTGACATGTCTGGGGTGGCCAAAACACGTGCTGCCGGCAGGTTGGTTGGCTATTGGGGTATTTGGTTGCAATCAATTAATGGTGTGCGCACAACATAAATGGACGCCGCAATAAGCCGAGAACTTATTTCGTGTCATATGGGAAGGCACGACCAAAGGAATTATTGCCCTGTGACGCAATAAAGTAGCATGGCATAAAATTGCATCTGCAGAGTGAAAACAGTGCAAAGGGCTACAATTGAGCCTCTCACTACATAGTCGTGACGACAGTAATAAAGCTACATTTTACACGTGGAGAACAGAACGCCGAAACGACAAACATGGACGTTCGGGAGGACATGCTCGCAAGTAAGAAAAGAAAGCAAATATTAGAAACCGAAACTGCCATTCGCCGTACGGTGGACGCCAGGCTGGGTCGTGGAAAATGAAAGGTCTCACTATTTTGGTCGGCGCGGGTCCGTTCGATGCGAGGACAGGCGAAAGCCTTTATTTCTCTCCCCTTCTTCCTCTGAATCGTACGGGTACGCCGTGGGCATGTTGTGGCCTGGTGTTGATCGGGATTTATCTCAATTCAACCAACAATAAGGAAGGGACAGATGGCTGTGACGCAGATGCGACGTAAAATCGACTGAAATCAATGGTTCGTCAGGTCACGCAAGGGACAAAATAAACGAGGGGGACTTTGAGGTAGATTTTAAATACGAAATGACAGATGCCAGATCGGAAAGGGATGATTCACGACAGAGTGGACTGAACAATGTGAGTTGGTTGCTGCCAATCAATTTTATATCCCAACCACTCTCAAAATCTGCCTGTGTTTTTTTTGGGGGGGGGGCCGGATGACGACTTTGATGTCTCTTTTTAGTAGGCGCTCAGAGACCACAAGACGAACTATGCATACGACGTATGAGGCAATTGACACCAGAAATACAAAGTCAGAAGGAAAGACATCTGAAAGTATGCCATCTGGACCTGTCATGCAGAGACCACGACCGGTGTCTGGGCATGCCCCCTTGCATCTGGGTGTCGGCCATGTACTCTGTATATGTGGCGGTATTCAGCTGCATTTCAGCTGCATACACTAAACTAGCACACGACAAAATCAGGAACGCCCATTCTACACATGGCCTATTGCAGGGCCGGCCGTCACACACCTGCAAGACGTGAGACAACAAAAGCACAAAAGTGCACAAAATAAGAAGAGGGAGATATCGACGGCACCCTTGTTCTGAGCGAGGACGCGAGGAGGCTTTCAGTTGCAGTAGTCTGTCTCTGTCGTCTACAGCCATCGGAATTGCAACCCCACAACTTTTTTATTACTCCTCAATGACGTTACGCGATTTACCGTATGGCGGTACGGAGTAAGAACGTCAACAAAAGAGAACCCGGGTGACTGTTTTCAGTTGTGGGCCACAGAACGTGTAGTTCATGCTGGTTTTATTGTCGCGTTGTCGATTGTGATCAAAACGAAGAAAGGTGAGGGACGAGAGAAACATACATGATACTGGTACGTACTACAATGTACGAACACCGGACGCCCCGTGTTAATGTTCATATCGCGCAGCTCACGATTGCTAGTTATTCCATGCGGGCGAAAACGGATATCATGGCGTATTGATGGTGCTCACGCAAGACATTTTACATCGGCGACCTATCCCAGTACCGTGGTCCTGACCAACCTTTGACATGCGCAACCACACACCCATTTACAAGGCGGCGAGTGTTGCTTCCATCCTTTCAGATATTAGACAGCAGCTACCCAAGTTCCTAACAGACGTACCGAGTCTGCCTGCATGTATATTTCCAAGAGCCATCTGCTACCCAAGGACATCTTGTCACTCAGAATATCGAGCTCTTGAGCACGATACTTTAGCTATGCGACTCGTTACAATTTCGGTCCGGTTTCTACAATTTTACCTTTTTACCTTGTTCTTACGTCTTTTGCTTTTCGTCACTGGTTGCCATGTCGATCGACCTGGTCTAAAGTAGAATATGTCTCCAATGCGTCAATGTCGTACCAAGTTCTCTGGAAGTGCAAAAACGGTCGCATTTTCGCGTCCTTGCTGTACCCTTAATTTCTCAGCTCAGCTCAGCTTTGCACACACATACCACGCTTAGAACCTTGCACTTGCAGCGGTACACTGTCGAACGACGCCTTACAGTCATCTTTTGGGCGACTGGGTGTCTCCATCTTTCGGTGAGCGCTCTGCTATCCTCTTTGCTGCCATTGGTTCCATTTGTCGACACAAGTGAAGAAGGCGTGCTTTCGTACGCATTGTACGGATCTCGTGTTCGCATCATTCTACGTGTTCTCCCTCGATAATTCTTGTGCCTGATTTCCCTCCCTTCATTTGATCTTATCGTGTCCACTCTGCCAGCCGCGTACCTGCAGGAAAAACCACACCCCTTGCTGCCCTGGCAGCCTGGCTCTACGAGCGTGTTCCAAAGCTGCTTCCGCTCATGGTGATAATGGGAGGACTTGGCTTTTCCACTGTGTCTGCTGGAGCTCTTTGGAGTAGGTATTGGTGCCTTTAATTTTGGCATTTTTTACCTGAGGATGTCCACTGTAACAATTATTATCTTTAGCGTATTTAGAGCGTTGGAACGCCTGTAATACTTGGGCTTGATTGTGGTCTTTTTTTTCTTGAAAAAACATCGCAAGAGGAACAAAGGCAGGCAAAGTACGAAGTATGCACAAAATTTGTCATAGTTGAAATACATGTCCCGGCCTGGAGCTAGGAACCCCTCCACTACGAACGCAACGGCAGCAGGGTCTTTAAAAGTAACGTGTGAACGTGTCAAGCATGCGTGTGACTGCCATAGCGCCACTTTTCCGTTTACCTTGTCCGTCCGTTTAGGGCAATTTAGGGCCTTAAGCGCACTCTTAGGGTGGTGTTAGTGAGATGTTAGGGTGAGACGGTGCCGAATTGAGGCATAGTTCTTTAGTCTCCCAGGTGCGGACGGCCCTTCCGCACAACCGCATTACCATCAACCGTTACGGGGGGGGGGGGGTTATTGACGAAGGCTTCATAGCACTCAGCAGTATCATCCTCCCAAGGCATATGATAACAAAGGAAAGACGAAACGAGAAAGGCAGGCACACGAGACAGGTTCGTTCAACCTGCTTGAAGACATAGTCTTGATCGAACCCGCGTGGCGGTGCGACTTGATGACCATAACATACCTGCAACAAGACATTGACAAGACAAAAGACATTGCCCTGACCGGCTGTTCGGAACACTACAAAAATGCTCCCACCACGTCGTGTCGGTGGTCGAAATACGAGTCCAGCAGCAAACCAGAGACGGTCCGCCGTGGTAGTGGATGGTTGTCAAAGTCACCTTCACTGCAACGTCAATTTAATTAACTGCAAATAAAGCCGCTAAAACGCTGCCTGCAGTGGAAACAACGTGCGCACATGTGCTGCACCTTTCGTTTTATTTTCCGCTTTGCCACGCGGCAATCAATGTGAGTAAGGACTTCCGCTCTTAGCAGCCCTCTAACTCGCGCCCAACACCGCCAAGTACTGCCAGCGTATCGTTCATTTACAGCGATCGACCACGGAGCATCTTTCCCCCTCCCCACAGTCACGACACCCGCTCATTTGCATGCACGAGCTTGACAGCCATAGTCCTTTGTGCTATGATGCGCGGCGCTGCAATTGTCATTTCATAAGACACGATGCGTTTAATGGCTGTACTCGACCGGTACTTTTTTTTTTTGCATTGTGAACTGCGACTCGTCCTAAAAAGGGGCCGAAAGACGCTGCTAACTGTACCGATGCCGTGCAATCACGTGGCAAACCATTATGCACATTCTGGTTGGTGGTTGCTGATTTTTTTTGTCATAAATGCACACAATACCGGAGCGATGTGGGTATTTCCTGTTTGGCCCTTCCCTTTTCAGTCTTTCCCATCTTATCCCATGCGCCGCGGCATTGGACCCTCTTTTTACCGAGTCGTTTTGCTCGCTATTCGCAGTGCCATCCTGCCACCCTCCTATTCTTTCAGGCCATTCGGGCCCCTTCTCCCCTCCTTGGCGGCGCTGCACCCCCCTTTTCTTGGTTCCCTGTCGGAGGCAAAGGCGAGCCCAAAAAACGTGCTGGCCCTCCATCTCTTCGAAATAGCGGCGGCCGGCTGGCTCCACTTTTCTCTTTCGGGTCCCCTCTTTCCTCATTCCCGTTCACATTTACCACTGGTTCTTGCGTTTTTGGTTGTTTGCCATGCTTGTCCGGGGCTAGGCCGCTCCGTTTTGCACGTTGCGTCTGCAGGCCTTTGTATAAATCCCCATGCAGCCATTGATCCATTGAGCCCAGAGCCATTGAGTAAATGTAGTCTTGCAGTCCTCGCAGGTACCGCCCGAACCTCGTGCCCCCAATGCAACTCCTGCATATTGCCATGGCACTGCTAAATGTCCTTTCCCACATGTGCGTCGGGATGCATTGCAGAGCGCACTGTCGAGGATCGCCTTTTTCTCGTCATTTCTATGGTGCCCGATCTATTGTCCATGCGCTTCTCCGTTGACCATTGTAAATGTTGCGTCCCCATCTCGAACGCAGACAACCAACCCCCAACAATTGCAGGCCCGAGAGCAAACATGCAAATCTCCATTGCTGGCCGGCTATGAACTGTTCTACAATTCTACAATTGCATCGTTTTTGCACGTACTGAGTAAATTGGCCCTGGCCAGACCAGTCCCCGTAGCCCTCGTCTATCGCTCTTTCCCCTCCTCGCTCAATGCTGGAAATCTCCACTCCATGGCCATCGTACACCACACGCCCCCCCCGTCAAAGAACACGCCCACGCCCACGCCCACCCACCCTTCACGCTTCTTGCCTGGTCTGCCATGCGCTGCGTCCGGGGACCGAATGGTTCGCTAGATTAACTTCCCTCCTTCCCTTTTGCTCTTTCGCTCCCCATCTGCGTTGGGTTATTGTGCTATTGCACCTGCCTTTTGTCCTTCGTGCTTGCTATTTTTCGTCGCATGGACTCGCACCGTCCCCCAGTCCTCGTCTTTCTTGTATTCCTCCATTCTTTTCAAGACCCAGTTCCATTCTGGCCGATCTCAGCCCTTTTCTCCATTGTCAACCCAAGTCCTCTCAGCACTTACTTGTGACTGGAGCTGACCTTCCCCGGTCTGTTTTATTCTTTATTAGCTCTCTGGTTTCTTCTCCTCTCCCACTGTCCCCTCCTTTCTCTCTACCTCACCCTCATCCTACTTCTTTTCTTCCCTCCTTTTCTTCCCACTCGTTTGTTTGTCGGATGCTTTGATCTCATCTTCGGCATTGTTTCCAACATCTACTCTCTTCTTTTGCATTCGGCTCTCTCTCCTTACATCTCGTCGAGTGCCTACAACGTCACAACGTCCAACGCCGCCGTCTTGGTCCGGTATCGTCTTTCTTTGGATCGTATCGAACCCCGACTTCGCCTCGCCTTATCTGACAGCAAACCGCCCCTCACGATCCCATTGCGCCTCGTGATTTTACATATCGGCAACCTCTCGCGACTTGGCACACTATTTCCTTGTACATTCTGCTTCTCTTTGATTCCCCATCCGAGACTTGACCCATTTGACGCGGCCCCCTGCTTGTGACATTGTGTGCGCTGTGTTTTCGACACACAACATCTACACACTCGCACACGCCCCTCTTCTGGCAATTCGATTTGCGCTAGACCTAGCCGTTCTAAGCGAATCTCTCTTCCAGTTTCTTTCCTGTTGCTTCGTATTCCTTGTGCTACCGCTACCCACCGCGTGTACTTGTGAAGAAGTCTCCCGAGAAGCAGAGACAACGGGAAGAAAGTGGACTCGGCAACCGAAAATTCGACTGCCCCCCAAAAAAACAGAAAACGACATATCGAGGTACCTTGCACCGTGCCTGGGAGTGCCTTTTCGCCTCACCTGCAAATTTCAATCAATCTCTCCTTTCTATATCGTCAGGAACCATATATCTATGAGGCCTCGCGCTCACCACCAGTGACAGCCAAGTTCCCAATCTCGTCTTCAAACAGCGGCAGAAGAAAGAAAACTCAGGAAACGCCCCAAGTGCGACTCGTTGCTTGCCACGATCGCCACATCATCTCGACCTCCCGAAAGATATGGAGCAGCCAGCAGTTGCTACTCAGAAGCCGCCTGCTGGTCTTGCGGGCGTTCTCAACTCTCCCGACGCGAACCGGGACTCGGCATACTATTCCATCACGGATGCTTCAAGCAAACGTTTGTCTTTTCCTTTATTTTTGCAGCCACCAATACCATTTTCTACCGCTTTTAGTTTCGAAGGGCTTCCAATCGCTAACTTGTACGTTTTCTTAGACACATCTGCAGCGTCTTGTGCTGGCCTGAGCCCCGCTGGTCCGTCCTCATCTGCCTCACCACACCCGCTCCGTGCAGCCTCCGCCGGCATGGATAAGACACCGTCTCCGACAGCTGCAGCGCACCTCCTGCCTCAGCCTCTGCTCTCGCCGTCGACAAGCAGCATGAGCGTGGCATCTATCGTCTCGCCTACTACACCGAGCAGCGGCGACCTACGCCGCCTGACCATTGACCGCCCGCAGTCCCTCGAATCGGCACCTAACAGCGCTTCGCTCACCGCCGCCGTCGAGTATGACCACACGTCCCGCCGCGAGAGCGTCGACAGCCGCATCAACCAGGGCATCGGCGACCTGCGCCTCGGCGGCAACTCCCCCTATGCCACCCATAACCACTCCACCACGTCCGTCCATACCAACCACAACAGCTTCCAGGCCCAGCAACGCCAGCCGCGCACCGGGCTCGACAGCCTCTCTGTGCACCGCATCTCCAATGGCTACCAGCCGAGCGCGGAGCGCAACCCGGACATCCAGAACAAAACTGTGCGCACGGCGCCCGCCATCACAGGACCGGCCATCAGCCAAATTGCGCGCGCCGCCGAGCCCACCAAGGGTCAGGCATGGGCGTTCCCCGAAGAGGAGATCCAGCGCCTGCCGTCGGCCGCCAGCCAGTCCTTCATCGATTCGCGCCGCAGCAGTGTCGCGGACTCCCTTGCGAGCAGCCAGTTCACCACCGAATCGCGCCTGCCCAATGGCCAGCGGCGCTTTGACGACCCGGTGTCAAGCCGCCTTGGTCCCCACGATGGTCCCAACGATAACATCGACTACCACCAAAGTCAACGCCTGTCGGGCGCCTCCGGCGAGTATCCGACCACACACCACCACGCCCTGCAGCACAAACAGATTGACGACCTCCAGGCCGAGACGGGAAGCTTGCACGCAGGCTCGCAGCCCTACAGCAGAACGCCCGAGCTCCGCATCAGCCACAAGCTTGCTGAACGGAAGCGTCGTACCGAGATGAAGGAGCTCTTCGAGCAGCTTCGTGACCTGATGCCCCAAGAACGGGGATCCAAGGCGTCCAAGTGGGAAATCCTCACCAAGGCCATCACGGAGCACCAGCGCCTGCAAGAGACTGTCCGCTCCGCCACTCTGCACCAGTCGGCCGTCGCCAACGACATCGCTGCCATGAAAAACGAGATGCACGCCCTGCGCATGGAGAACCAGCAGCTCCGCGCCGATATGGCCGCCATGCAAGCCAACGGTGGTGGTGCCACGAACGGCCAGGCACCGCCGGGCATGTCGGACCACTTTGCCAGAGGCCCCGGCCGCGATAACAACCAGCAACTGCCTCCTCTTCGGTCCCTGAGCAGCGGCCTCCCGCCGCCGACGACTCAGGCGCCACCACCGGAGTCCATGACTGGCGTCCAGTATGACCAATCCAGAGTCAACGGTTTCCGCCCGCAGATTGACCGGTTCTAAGTATCGGACCTCGTGACATTTCTGCGTCGTCCGGCTTCTCTTCCCCAAGGGAACGACAGATTTCCCCTTCGGTTCTTTGCTTTTGTATCACCATTGGCGTTGCGAGTGCTTTTTCACATCAGTCTCTCTTCTTCGGATGGTTTGACTATATAACGTTTATCGTTTCTGTCCGACACCCGTTGCACTTCATCTTCTTTATTGTCTTCTTCTGACCGGTGTGGTTATCTCCATTTCTTTCCGTTTGCTCAACATGGCGTTGACCATTCTTCGATTCATCTACATTCTGTTTGTTCCTATGTCGGTCAGGATGACCGCCTGGATCTATTTTTCTTCCTGTCCATTCATAAGTACCCCTTCTGGCGTGTCTTGTGTCTCTTGACTAGCACTCAATTACCGATTTTCATATCGACCTTTCCATTGTATGTGTCACTTTTTTCTGTTCTTATTCTCTCATATTCCTGCGGAGTTCCTTCTTGTCTTTTATTTCGTTTTCTACGGAACACCGCATTTATTTCATTATGTACCTTGTGACAGCCCACCGGCGCGCATGTTGTATTGCTGTATATCTGAGGGATGGAAAGGGAACGGATTTCCCGGTTTCGGGCTGGACTCTTCCCTTGGGAAGAAGAAAACAAAAAAGATACCACGCGATTTATGCAAATGAAGCCTATCTTATAAAAATTATCGAAAAGGTCTTACTCATCATGCTGTATTAACATGTGATTTCAAGTTTGTGATGAAACCGCAATTTGGCAAGCTGTGAAATCGACAAGACAGACATACTTGTGCCTGCTGCCATCAGTCAATGTCGAATCAAAGCGTCTTGGAAATGCTCTTCTCAATGTCAGTAAAAGACGGACGACGTGCCTTCGGCGTTGAAAAAGGAGCAATGTAGACTGAGGTCGTGGGCGGCCTTAGCGTTGCCATTACTGCTATTTTTACGCCCGCTACGTTCTCGGCTACGTAGCTTCAGAGGTCCTACTCCACCCACCACACATCACAGGTCAGCTTCATACTTAATCGACTTTCGACGCGACTTCATCTATTACCACCCACGTCCGCGTTCTACCCAACCCCCTCGGCTCGGGAGCATTGCTACTGTATTCGGAAACCGTCACTTGTTTTCTCATCAACTCTTATCGTTTCGATTTCCTCGGTCGCAGCCGCTGCCCACCTTTCCCGCATGGACCACGCCTTGACGACTGACAGAAGATATTGACGAACCACTACCCCCGAGAATGCGGCCGCTTGTCCTGCCCCGGAAAGATTTGCGTGTCTCTTTTGCGCTGGCGGTCTAGAATTGATATCCCGAAACACCTTTTCCTGCGTTCCCCGGGGCCTTTCCCCCCCTCGACTCGCCTCCCCTTTCCTCCATATGCTCTTCCGCCCGCGGCTGCTGCGCCATCGGTCGCGCAAATACCAGCGGCCTGTCCTCTGGACGCTGCTGGCACTCTTCGTTCTAGATGCCTGGCGCATTCTGCGGAGCCGGGCACCGACAATACGGTCGTCCTTGACCGCAGACACCTCACAAGGCATCACATCCGGAACGGAAATCACCAAAAAGCCGTCCGTGTTTATAGTGTCCGTTCACCGCAACACGGAGCCCATCTTGCGATCGGCGTGGATCGAGAACCTTGTCCGGCTGGTCGACCACCTCGGCCGCGACAATGTCTACGTGTCGGCCGTCGAGTCCGGGTCCCAAGACGACACCAAGGACGCGCTGATGGAACTCAAGGCCCAGCTGGTCGCCCGCGGCGTCGCCCACACCATTGAGCTCGGTACCACCGTCTGGGAGCAGCTGGACGAGCTGTATGCATGGCCCGACCCAGACACGCCCGCCGCCGAGCGGCCGGGTTGGATCTGGGACAGCGAGGAGAAGCACTTTGCGCTCCGGCGGATCCCGTACCTAGCGAACGTGCGCAACCAGGCGATGGCGCCGCTGCTGGCCGAGGCGGCCAAAGACAGCAGCGGCGGCGGCGGAGGGCATGGGCAAGGTCGGCGGTTCGACCGCGTGCTCTGGATCAACGACGTGGCGTTTGATACGCAGGACGTCATGACGCTCCTCGACACCCGGGGCGGCCACTACGCAGCGGCTTGTGCCATGGATTTTAAAGAGTACCCCTTGTACTACGACACCTTTGCGCTGCGGGACGCCGACGGCGACAAGGCCGTGTCGCCGCGCTGGCCGTGGTTCCGGTCCAGCGAGGCACGTACCGACGTGCGCGCCGGCCGCCCCGTGCGCGTGCAGTCCTGCTGGAACGGCATGGTCGCCTTTGACGCACAGCCGTTTTACGACACGACCGCCAACACGAACGCCCATGCTCGCGGCCACACACACGCCAATGCGGGCGGCGGCGACACCACCCACACGCCCGTGCCGCTCCGCTTCCGCGGCGTTGACGACAGCCTTGCCGAGTTCCATCTGGAGGGTAGTGAGTGCTGCCTGATCCACGCCGACAACCCGCAGTCGCGCTTTGCCGACGTTCCCTCGTCGAACGCCCGCCACCGCCACAAGGGGGCCGACGCGGACGCAGACGCAGACGCCGGCAAAAACATCGGTGTCTGGCTCAATCCCAACGTCCGCGTGGCGTATAGCCTATCGGTCTACAAGCAGGTGCGGACCGCCGTGTTCCCGGGCCGGTTCGCGGCCGTCCATGGGGCGTGGGCGAATCGGCTGGAGCGCGCGCGGAGCCACGTGCAGTTTGCCCTCGAGGGCCAGACGGTGCTGAACCGGCTGCGGCGGTGGCGGGCAGAGACCCCACCAGGCGCGCCGCTGCGCAACGAGCCTGGTGCGGTCTGCCTGATTAACGAAATGCAGATCATGTGGCAAAACGGGTGGAAGCACTTGTGAGGTAGAAAACAAAAGGAGTTTTAAGGGAATCCGCGTTTGTTTGCTATTTTCTGATTGTTTGCATCGTACTGCGTATATGCATTACATGAAATTCTTCTTTTTTATTCGAATATGTATACTATCCAAAAACGTGACGCGGGTATCCTGTCGCGCGAGGGTTAAGGTTGCAAAGCAAAGGATGCCAAAAGAAAAGCCGCCGCGGCCGCCACCCCATCTAGAGCATGACAAGATGATTAATACAGACAAACAAAAAGAGAAGAAAAAGGATAAACCCGTCTAAACGCCAGTGTCCCTCCCCGTGTAAAATGATATATGCACAGGATGATGCAAGGGAAAAAAAAGGGGGGGCACAGATACAGTGCGTATGCAACGTAATATACAGCTGAAAGAAGGAAGAGCAGGATACACCGCGACCGGCGAAACGTCGTGTGCAAGCTGAGCCCAAGACCAAGCCGGGTCAACAAAGTCGGCACCCTGGATGGTACCGTACCTATCGTATCACCGACGTCGCAGTTTACTTGTTGTGCCAGAGCAATGTCCGTAGGCTGTCCCAGTGGTCGCTCTGTACGTAAATGTAACTCATGCTGTTGCGCAGGCTGGACTGGATCTCGGCGTCGTGGTAGCGGAAGAGGTGCATCACCATAGCCCAGCTGCCGGCAGCAAAGGCGGGCCATGCATAGTAGCTGATGGTTTGCGACAGCGGCGGCTGCGACACCAGCGGCAGGCCGACGCCCGGCTTGACCGCGAGCTTCGCCAGGGCCAGGACCACGCGCGCAAACACGTAGATGACAATCTGCATGTTGATGGAGCTGATCTTACCAGACCGCTTGGACCGGCCGCCGAAGACAATGTAGCCGCCGAGCAGACCGCCGATGAAGCTGTCGTATGTGCCTGGGAGAATGTTAGCCTACGATCGTTTTGTCGTTCTGGTCTAGTAAACGGCCCAACCGCCGCAACAGAGAAACGCACCCTCCTTGCCGTCTGCGAGGTACTTTAATACCATGCAAGTCGTCTTGTATATAATAGCAAAGCGAGCCAGGTTGCTGGCATGGTGTTTTGTGGCACGGAGCACGAGGGAGACCTTTTCGCGCACACTAAAAAGGGTAAGGCTGTTAGTTGGGGAGGCCGAGGGATAGACAAAGGGGGTCCAATCGGGTGAAAGAAGGGTGTGCGTGAAGACGTGAGGAAACGAAAAGAGACGAGGAGACCAAGATGTGGACGTACGTTCCGGACCGGAAAAGGAAGACCATCCTAAAGAAAGAAGCATAACTGTTAGCAGAGGCGTTTTTGTTTTCCGACAACCATGCGGCATACGGTCATCGTTCCGGGCGAACGGCGACAATGCAGGCGTGGTCCGCTGAGCATCAAGGGGATAAAACGGAGAGAGCTCGTACACAAGCGCATGCGGGAAGCGCACTTTGGCGCCGTAGACTGCGCCATTGCGCGCGCCCTTGACGATGGCGAGGAGGTCGTGGTACTTGGGGTCGAGCACAATCTGCTCGGCGACGGCCTGGACAACAACGAAGCAACACCGTTAGCAATGTGCGTGAGCGGGTCGCAGGTCACAGCCTCGGCCATTCAAAGCCGCTCTGGTTGCCTACGCCACAAAATGGACGGTTGGCTTCCTACCTTGAGGCCGTCGAGTGTGCTGGCAAGCTGCGATGGGACAGACATAACGAGGGGTGACGAAGAGACGAAGGAGTAGATGGAACCGTCGGCTGCAGTTGCGCGGCGATCGATGCGCAACCAAAAAGCTCGGCAAAAGTGAAATGCGACGAGAAGGACGAGGCAGGCAAATTGTCGTGATGGCAGGGAGAAAGGAGAGCGGTCGGATCAAGAGGAATTCGATGTAAGTGTTTCTGTTAGGATGTGTGTTTGTCGCCCATTTGCCCACAAAAAGGAATATGACAAAACGGTTACGACAGCGTTGGTACAAAAGAGTGAGCGACAGGCAAAAGGCAAGAAAAGAAGCGATGACGGCAATGTGTTCGGCTGCATTGAAGCTCGGCTTGTGACTTTCCCTTACGCCTACTGACTACACTCTCCAGGCGACTATGCCCAGAACAGGTTGGCTGGGCGCATGCTGGAGTGGATAGGGAAGGAGCGAAAAGTGGAGCAGTTTGGGATGCTCTGGCAGCATGTCCAGGTGCTTCCCTGCCGTATTTGGTGTGCTTTCCCCGCGTGCAGCGGACTCCAGGGACGAATTAGGCGGGTAAGTTGCCCCCCGCGATTCATTATCCTAGCATGTGAAAGCGCAGCGTTTCGTACGGCAAGAGCGAACTGCGAGTGAAAACCGCCAGTCATCCACAAGTGGAGCACAGCACAGTCAAATCGCTGAGAACAGCCTTTAGACAAAGGAAGATGTGTAGACAAAGCGACTACCCTCTGGCCTTGGTAAAAGACGTAAGCAACAAGACCGACCAAAAAGAAACGGTCATTGGAAAGACAGTCTTTATTGCAGCGCAAAAGCACTCTGCATTGCTGTCTTGAAAGGCGTTCGTTTCGCTTGCAATGCTGGCCTGCATTCCGGTTCTTTCTTCTAGAAGCAATCACATGCAATTATGTCGCATAAGATTGTCGTTCGCGCTTTCCCTTGAACGCTTCCTGTCCTATCGATTTGGCAGGTCTGCCCCTCGCCGCCGAAACGTGACGGGCAGGAGCGATAGGCACAACGTCATTTGGTCATCTTGGAAGTCCAACTTAGATAGCCTTAGAAAAGGGGCTTGTGCAAAAGGGAAGTTACGACCGTTGGACGCGCTTGACGATCACATCCATCACTTCAAAATAAAAACATAAGCCAAAAAGCCCCATCTCGCCTCGCGATCAATCACACCTGTACAAAGGACTCTCAGTTCCAAGTGTCCAGACAATGCAGAGTACGAGAACTTGACCATGTTTCGGCAACTGCAATCAGACACGGCGGTGATGGTCCGGTCAGAGTCTTGCTTTACGATGAGAACAATGGATGGCCAAACAAGCAGGCTGCGAGGCCGTAGGCACGGTTCTTCAGCGACCGCCAACTTCTTTAAGATCTGAAGAGCTGCCGGATCGTGCGGACCAATCTCTTCGTTTGAGAGGATGCAACCGTCATAAGCGTCTACCATATCCAGAATCCTTCCGCGGCACAACAGGGCTGCACAGCCTTCTTCAGATTGTCGACATTCTGCCAGATACAGGTAGACGGCGAAGTGCATTGTAAGTAATTGTGCGGTCGGGTTATGGACGAGGCTGAATTATTAGGCCAGCCATACAACACATCGAGAAATGGTCACCTGGATTTGCTGCGTGTATTGCGGTACAGATTAATACGGGGTCACTGAGAAGGCAGAGTATGGCTAACCGCCAAAAAAAAGCACAGGCAACTATTTCCACGCTATCTGATAGCATATGGTTGGCCAGGCTCATGGCACCGCGTCTTGGCTCTCTTCGAGGGCTCGGGAGCACTACTGGCTCCTCCCGCGCACCCTGGAGTATTTGCGGAAAACAAGGCTCAGACAGCCGTGCACGACCAATACTCCCGCTCTTCAACTCCGCGCATCTGGCACCAGTCGAAACAATGGCGCTCATGCTCGAGTCGGCACGAAACCAGAAAGCAAGTGCATACTTGGAGTGGGCACTTTGAACAAAACCAGACTCTTTTTCACTCCGCCTAGCAAAACGCCACAAGCCCGAGAGGCAGAGCAAAATGGGATGGAGAGGGTCTAGATTCACCTCTCACGGCTGTCTGTGACATTGTGGCGCCCGTCGTGGAGATGGGCAATGTCTGCAGCCGCCATTCCGCATTTTCTTCAAGAAGCGCATCTTGGAGTCAGTTTCTCTTACGTACAGACTCCTTGCCACTCCGTACGTCCACGACATTTTGCTTCAGAAGATTGATAAGGAGGTATTTACAGTGAGAAATGCGGAGCAATGCTGTCTACGACTACGACGTCCAGCTCTCCTGTTAAGTTACCAGTGCATTTTGCAGGCTGCCTCTGTTCCCCCCAACCGCTTCCCAATATGTACATTCGTACCCACTCACCCCTTCCTTTCCTCTCAACCCATGTGGCCTACCCCCTCTTTTTGAACCCTTGTTGCTATGCAAGGCCTCTGCGAACTCTCTGGCCCGCTGCGGCGTGAGTGCGCGGGAGCAGGCAGTGAGGCCTACGACAGGTCAGATTGGGGGGGGGACCGGTTGTCAGCCAATAGTCTACCAATATCAATAGTTCCGTTTGGAGAAGAACTTGAGGCTGAAGGTCAGGGAGAGAGGCAGTCTAAAACGAAGGACCAAGTTACGGGGCTGCCCCTTTCGATTCTATTTACAACGGGATCGTCCCATCGCCGGCCTGTTCTTCTTTCTCCATAATTTACACTTTCATCTTTCCGTCTAGTGCCCGCTGCCAAGGACGACATCGTGGACTCTTGTGCATCGCATTCTCCAGCATACCTATCGCGTGACGACGTGTTGGTTATTGCTACCAGTTTGCTTGTCGCCACTCTCAGTCTTCTTTTCTTGGCTTAAACCTCGACTCTGTCTGTCTTTTACTTCTGCCGAGGCCACATCGCGCCAATTTCACGTTTCACGCGAGCAGTTCTCCACAGATAAGGACCGGTCATATTAACGACGGTCTTCCCCTGTGATCCCGGCGTATATTGTGCGAGCTACCCTACAGTTTCCACCTCCGAACCACGACATTTCAGACCTTGGTGTTGCAGGACAATGGCATCTGCAGCCCAGCCTCCGCCATGAGACTCCAAGCCCTGCAACCGCCAACATGGCCTGTGCATCTCTGTGCGGTCCTCGGTTTGTTTGTGCACAGGTCGGCCGCTGGCATGAACTTTACCGGCAAAACTCTCACAGACATATTTTGGCAGCTTGAATATGTAAACACACCACCAAATGGCAACCCGCTGCTGGGCGGACAAAACTTCACAACATGTTGCCTGAAGGCCATCAACGAAGCCATTGAGATCGACCCCAACGGCGAACTGCAATTTGTCAGTCAGTTTGAAAACTGGATCGTCTTCGACGAGGGCGACGAGCAGCCCTTGGACTTGCTGGTCAATTATTCGCTGCGCGGTCAGTTTCCCTGCACGGCCGTCTACAATGGCGATGCGCGTGGTGCACCCGTTGTCCAAGTCAACTACACCTGGCTCGCGGAGACCTGTCCGGGCTGGGAGATTAGCAGTAAGGACAACTTGAATGCCTGGCTGCAACCGCTGTCGGGCTTTCTCGTCCCGGCGGTCATCTTTTGCCTGTCCGTGCCTCGCCGCCGCAAGCTGGAGGTGCCGCGCTTCCTCTTCTCGCCCGACCAGGGCGGCATCAAGAGCTATCTCCTCGCCCCCTTAGGCGCCACTCTCGCGCTGGTCATGGTCTCACTCGACACGCTGGTCTGGCTGTGTATCTGTTTCGGTTTTGCTGGGCCCATGATTCTGAGCGGATTGTATGAAGCCATGCTCGACAACTCCGTGCTCGAGTACCTGCGGTTGAAAGTTGACGAAAGCCGCCTCACCCTCGACATGCGGTGCCGCTGCCTCATGGTGATCCTCATCGGCAACCTCGACCTTGTCTGGAACACAGAAGACCCGGACGGAAATGGGGGCTATGTCGACGGCGGGACCCATGGTGGCAGCTACATTAGCGATGCCGCAGACGATGGCGACGCAGAGGACGAGCACCTCCACTATACTGGGCGTGGGAGTGCGGTTGGCAGTTTTGACGACCGTCCTCCACGTGGAAACTCGGCCGAGATACCGTTGATGCCTCTTCATGGAAGCGGTGCCTACCAATCCATCCCAAGCGGCGAACAATCATCACCGTCACCTGCCGGCGCACCACTCTACGGACGGTACGACCAACCTGGGGTGCCCGTTCCAGATGCGCCGTATGCTCCGTACTCTTCTTCTTACCCGTATCCACCATACGCGTCTGGTCCATCCGGCACCAATGGCTCTCCATCTCCCTCTGGTGCCTCCCTGTCACCAGGCCGTCCGGCCCCAGCACTTCCAGCTTCTTCGAATGCACCCGCAGTTGCCATTGCTCCGATGCCGTCCGCGGTCCAGCAGGTCAATCCCACAGAAAGTGCCGCTTCCCACAGCTCCGCTCTCCCTACAGGTCAGGGCATTTGGCAACAACCAAACAATAGTGGCAGCCAAAGTCGTCTGGATGCCAACGGAGCTGACCAAAGCACAGCCATTGGTGCAGCACAAGTCGTTGTACCACCGCCTCCGCCCCCAATATCGCGCACGGCGGAGAACGAAGACGTATTACTTGCTGACGAGAGCCACGGAGGCTCTATAATTCCAGGTCTTTTTATTTCACCAGCGTCGGCCGGCCCCGACCCTGGGCCCGTACCAGACTTTTCGGGCCAACAGCAGTATCAATATCAACAGCCGCAGCACCAATCGTACATGGGTGCTGTGCCTGGCTTTCCTCCAGATCATGTCGGGCCAAACCAGCCTGTGGCCTATGGCGTTCCGTCTGGTGCAGCGTCCCCTGGTGCCCCATCAACACCAGTCCAACATCTCTCTGCACCGGCACAAGGCACCGTCGGCACGCCGTTTGCCAGCTCGGGCTTTGTTGCCGCCGGTGTGGTTGCGGCAGGTGTCGGTGTCGGTGTCAGTCACGATGCCAACCGCCGGCTGCTCGTGAATCACCGAAACGGCGGTCCTCTCGCGTCACCATGGCAGCACATGGAGGAATTCCTGTACTCTCTTCGCATATACAACGACGACTTCCCGACGCGCCAGCACTCACCGCGCCAGTATGCCAAGCACAGTGACTGTCCAGACGGCATCAACTGCCACAACGATCTGCACAACGAGCCGCCGATTCCCCGCACGGCCGAAACGGAGCGGCTGATCCACCAAGTGAAAACACGGCTCAAAACCATGTTGCACTGTCAATACTCGTTTGGATCGGTGATTGGTGCCCCGGTTGTCTTCTTCCTTGGCGGCTTTATTTTTGCCCTGCTCCAGAGCTTAGATGCGCTGGGTGATGAGGACATTGCCGAGGGGCTGGCCTTTGGCCAATGGTACATGACGATCCCGCACATTGCCATTATTTCGGGTCTGTTGTTGGCGGGCAACAACCCCAACATTCTGGAAGGCGTCCTGGCTGTTGAGCGCAAGTACCACCAGGACAACATCACCATTTTTGGTCTAACGTACGGACTGGCCTACCCGTCTTGCTACAAGGTCGCTTCGCTGTGGGACCGCGGCTACAACAAGAAGCAGTGGCTCAACACGCTCATTGCTACCTACCTTATGCGCTCCAATGCCGTCTACAGTGGCAACGAAGACTATGACAAGGACATTGTTGATCTGAAAAAGAAGACTACCCTCTCCCTGTCGGATTGGTCGTTCCTCCTGGCCCTAACATTGATGCTGCTGGGACTTCCCTATATCCTCGCCTTCCTCACGGCCTACTTTACACCCGAAATCGGGTTGTCGTGTCGATCCCTCACCTTTACCATCTACATCCTTGTTCAAATATCACGTACGTCTCTCCCAGCTGCCCAGCTGCCCAGATGTGCTTTTGTGTTAATGGACGCTACTAACAAAAAACAACAGAAATCATCCTCTGGCTATGGGCGTATGCCGGACCCCTTTCTGTCTTCAACGTCGAAAAGCCGGGCTTTTTTTCCATGGGTGGCTGGCTGGACAAGCGTGGTTTCTATGAGCCCTATTCGGTGCGTTGGCTGGTGGACCGCGGCCAGGTGGTGCCTCGGAACCCATTCAAGCTGCTGCGTCTCGTGTGGAGCGATCCGGGCCGACTCGTCAACTGGCGCTTCATTTGGAACGCTGTATATTACACCAGCCAGTGGCTTTTGGGCTTTATTGGCATCACGGCAGCAATCGGTGGCACTGCCATGCAGCTTATGGGCGTCTACTCGGCCGACATTTGCTACGTCACGACGGCCTACTGGTTCGCACCGCTCGAGGAGAGGCCGGCGTCCATCATTTCCGTCAATTCGGCCCTTATGATCCGGGAGTCTGAGCGTGCGTTGTCTCTTTCTTGTCACCCTTATGAGAAAATGCCTCCTTGCTAACACACTTTCAGTCATGTGGAAGCCATGTGCCATCACGGCCATTGTTTTCATGAGCGTCGTCAGTTTCGTCGGATGGTGGTACCAGCGCCGGATGCGTGACCTTTTCCAAGACCGTATGTTTCCATACTACTTTACATTCCGTCTCGTTATTATTTTTATTGGTTTACAAAAAATGACATCTGACACAAAACCAAGAGGTCCGCAGGATCGACCAGAACGAGCGTCGTGATACCCGCGCGTCCCGTCCCGACCGTGGCCGCGTCCGACCTCGTGTCACGTCCGGTGCGCCCCTGACAATCCGAACATTGACGCCATCGATCCCCTCGGCTATGCCAGTCAGTGCACCCCGAGACATGGCCGTTGCATCGGCCGTGACAACCGGCTACGGCGGTTACGGCCATTCGTATGGGCCACTCCGCGCCCAGAATAGTGTGGCCATGATGTCTGGTGCCCAGCCACCCCCCACCTCAGCGGTAATGGCAGGAGCGCCATCGGCAACATCATCTGCACAGGGCGGTGGAGTCCGGCCCAGATCGACGGCAACAGGATCCGGGACAAGAAGCATGGGCGCTCGAACACCGTCTCCAGTTGGGCCCGGTAGTATTGGTAACGTGCCGGACGGTGGCAGTAGTCAATCCACGGCCACCCCATCTGCCACAGATTCCTTCTCTGGTCCCGCTGGGGCATCTGGCCCAAATAGCAGTCTTGATGCTGCCGCGGCCGGTCCTTCACGGAGGACTCCCTACCGGAGAACACCCTCACCAAACGAGCCTCTGGCAGAGGCGGACGAGCCTCCTTTTTAAAGCAGTTTTGTAGAATATTTTGTACCACTTGCCGTATAAATACCACAAACCGTATAATTGTAACTGAAACTTGTCGTGATTCTATCATTCGTACTTCTAATGAAAAGACAATGTCTGTGAGACGGTTATATACTTACATAATCAAGTGGAGCTCTGTGCCCGAATTTGGGCTAGCGCCTCAGGAAGAGCTCGTCCTGTCTGTGAGCGGCTTGTGGAGTGAGCTAATTCGTACTGGCCATTGAAATTTTCGCTTTTTGCCGTGTAAGTTTTTTAAGGGCGCTGTTTTTTTACCTCCTTTTTGCTAGCCGTGTTCCCAACCACGCGATCTGTTCCATTTCCATCACAACATCGTTTTATCGTCCACGTCTTTTTTTTCTCACGCTCGATATACCTGTTTGCACCCTTTTCAGCATCTTCGGCTCGACTTTACTTGACCTCCGTCGCTTCTTTTCTTCTTTTTTTCTCACACCCCCCCTAAATCGGCACAATGTAAGACTTTGGATCCTCCCAATAACCTCTTCGTCCTGAGATGCAATCGCCGAGCAACTGAGACTAATCTATCTTCTTCCCTTGCTAGGCAGTCCGTTCGCCGCGCTGTTCTGCGGTCCGCCGCCTCCGCCTCGGCCCAGGTCGTGCGCTCCACGTCGACCTCCTCCACTCCCCTTGTCCGCTCCGTCGCCGCCAAGGCTGTGCGCATGCCCGTTAACAACCTGGCCCTGGCCGCCCGCTACTTCTCCCAGACTGCCCGCGTCGCCGAAGAGGCTGAGCAGCTGACAAGCGATTCGGTCCCGGCTACGGCTAGTGTGGGCGAGACCAACGTCGAAGCCCAGGATCCGACCCCCTACGGCATCTTCATCCGCAACGTTGTTTTTGACGCCAGCGACGCCAACCTGCGGGAGGCCTTTGAGCACTACGGCCCCATCAACTCCACCTTTATTGCCCGCGATCCCCGCGGCATGAGCAAGGGCTTCGGCTTTGTCTACTTCGAGACCGCCGAAGCCCAGACCAAGGCCCTCGAGGAGGCCAACGGCTCGTTCTGGCACGGCCGCCGCCTCAGCGTCCAGCCGCGCTTCAAGCGCCAGCCGCGCCAGGCCGACCCCAACCGGCCCCCGCGCGCCGACGACCGGGCCCCGCGCGAACCCTCCAACTGCCTCTACATTGGCAACCTGCCCTACGAGACCACCGACGCCGACCTGACTGTCACCTTCCGCGAGGTCGACGGCCTCCAGGCCGTGCGCGTCGCCGTCGACCGCGCCACTGGCTGGCCGCGCGGCTTCGCCCACGCCGATTTCGACTCGATCGAGAGCGCCAAGGCCGCCTTCGAGTACCTCAAGGACAAGCAGGTCGGCAGCCGGACGCTGCGCATCGACTATGCCTCGCCGACCAAGTACTTCGCAAAGAGGAACAGCAGCGAGGACCAGGAGGGGGGCGTTTCGGAAGCGACCAACTAGGAGAGTGAAGGGAACGAGAACGTAGCGCAAAACGGGCGCGTGTCTTGCACGTTGATGGATATGATACACAGAAAAGGGGGCCATGGAGCAAGATCACGAACGTGGGGAAGAAGGGGTGGAAATGAAATCCGACTAGGTCTCTTACTTTCGCCACAAGGGGAAGGGGAGTGCTATGGGGGCCAGATATGATATGACACAGGCTTGGACACCACAGAAAGGGAACTCGTCACTCCCCGAGGATGGATAAAATTCATTGGTGCGGCGGCGGGCGGTGTTGACTCGCTTATGCCTGGAGAAGGCGCAGACGTATTTTTTACATGTCCTGCCTCTTTTCGTTTTGTCTTGTATTGCCAATTCCCACGTAAAAGACAGATGAGCGCGCTCAGCGCAGTGTATATTAGTTTATAGCAAAACAAAGTGAAATGACATCTCTCTCTACTATTTTTAATCTAAAGCAGGCGGACTTTGGTACCGCAGTTGAAACGTGTTTGGTATTTGCGAATGCGATGCTAGCATCTCTGTGTGCATATGGTGTCTCGAGACTTTCTGAAATCTCTCCCCGAACCTAAGACCTGTCGTCATAGTCGACCCGTGCTGCTTTTTGTCTTCTATTTTCTTTTGTCTATATTTTAAATATAATTCCAATAAACAATCATGCGTGTTAACCCAGACTCCGTCCAATTGACATGGTATTTGTAATGTATTTCCACCCGACGTCGGTTTTACTCCTTCTTGGCCGTGGCCCGGCTGTTCGCGGCGAGGCGCTGTTTGTCTTGTCTTAGCACAGAGCATTTCATGAATTGGGGGGAAAGGTAAGATAAAACATACCACAAGATTCCGCAAAAGAACAGCAATCGTCACCTTGCCGACCGACGGCACGTAGATGGACGCCTTCTCCTTGACGGCGGGACCATCAAAGTTGCGGAACGACGAAAAGTTGATGCACACGGCACCGTCGCGCAGCAGCTCCGTCGGCACCTTGAAGCCCTCGGCCGGCACGCCACCAATGACAACGTCCGACAGCGGCAGGCACTGCTCCAGACCAAACTCGGCGCCCTTGTCCAGCACCTGATGGCGCGGCTGGCGGATGCCCTTGCCGCGCGTAAACACCTGTGTGCCCGTCAGGTCCACCGAGTAGACCGTGGCGCCGTCGTTGGCGAGCAGCGCCGCCAGCGGGCGCCCGTTGACCTCGGAGCGGTTGATCACGGTAATGGTCTTGCCATAGAGGCGGTTGCCGTAGGGGATGACAGTGTTGTAGACGTGCAGGTGCTCCAGGATCTTGACGACGGCCAGCGGCGTGCAGGGCAGGATGGACTTGAGCTGGTTGGCGGGCGCGTCCAGGAAACGGATGTTGTGGTACATGTTGGACAGGTAGCGGTGGCAGAGGCCCTCGACGTCCTTCTCGAGCGAGACCGTCTCCTGGATGTAGCGGTCGTGCGTCGGGTTGCCCGGGAAGATGGGGTAGTAGACAATGATGCCGTCGACGGCGGCGTCGGAGTTGGCGGCGATGATGGCCTCCTCGAGGGCATCCTTGTCGACGCGGTGCAGCTCAAAGGCGAAGCCACTTCAAAAGGTTAGAGTATACAAACATAAAACAAAAACAGTATACAGTACAACAAAACATGATCCCTGACTCACTTCTCCTGGCACGTCTTCTGCGACCACTCGGCGTACTTGACGGCAGCCGGGTCGTCGTTAGCCAAAAATGCAGCCAGGCACAGCTGCCGGTCAATGCCATTCTCCTTCAGGAACGTCTCGCGGGTGTCCTGCACCTCGGTCAAGAGGTTCTTGGCGATGCTGTCGGCAAGGATGACCTTGCAGGTCTTTGGGACGTCGGCCATTGTGACGGTCGGGAGGACGTGGGTATCGAGCTGTTGTAAGTTGTTCGGTTAGCACACAGTATTGCCAATTGAGCAATTGGGTATGCAGCCAGCCAGGAAAGACGGCTGTACGGTGTCGTGCAAGCCATACCGCTCACATGCAAAACGTGAAGCTTTTTGGAGTCGGAATTGGAGAGAATTTGCAGAGTCGGGACGATGACAGCGACGAAACGGTTTTGCGACAGAAAGTCTATAGCGGCAGTCTAGCCAGCGGCGACGGCGACAATGGCGGCAGCAACAGAAGCGAGAAAGGCGAGAAAGGCGGGTTCAGAGTCCGAGAGCATGCCGAACGCATTGTATATCTCGTCGTCTTGTTCCCTTTCGTTTTCCTACAACAGCGGGAAGAAAGAGGCATTGAGTCTACAGGGCGCCCAGAAAAAAAAATTAATAACGACGCGGGACAAATAGGCCTAAAATTTTACGCCTCCAGTAGTGCCTTCCCGTCTGAGCCCGCGCCAGCCTTGGCCGCACCTTCCTCGCTTCACTTTGCGCCGCCAAGATAGTGTGGTCAACAACAATGAGCAAGAATGACCGTCTGCCGGGGCCCCGACTACGGAGTTTGTAGCGGGTTGCACCTGCCAGTTTTTTTCTCCGGCTGCTTTCAAAGCTTTTGCTGCCCCTCCCCCCACTGGTCTTATCGTCTATCAGACATCAATAAGGTACCATTCGTGTGTGGTCACCGCTAAAAGGTACATTGATAGAATTCCCAGCGAACCCCGGCCCTGTGATTGTCAATATGCAAAATCTCGTCATCTCATAAGCAAAGGCTACGACCTCGCCGCACACGCTTGACTGCCCAGAATATCACGCGAGCAGCTGCGTCCACAGCGTCTTGGGACTGGAAGAATCACAAAGGGACTGCATTCGATCTCGGCACCGTCACGCTCGCCCAACACCGATTCCCTGTCTCTCCGTCACAATGGCCGACTTCGCCTCGCTGGCCACCAGCTACGTGCTGGCCGATGCGGAGGACGAGCAGCAGCGGCTGGCCGGCCAAGCCGCTGAAGGTGAGTGATTGGTGTACGAGAGGGCTTTTTTAAGAATTAATTGCTGACGTGTGGCCAGCAATCAAGAGCGCACCGCGCAAGAGCGCCGCCGTCCTCGGCTGGGCGCAGTCCATCAACCAGTGGATGCCGAATGGTGATAATGACGCCGACAGCGATGTGATTGTGCGTGCCAAGGGTAGGTGGCATACAGAACTATCCTCTGGCTTCCGTTGAGTATAGATGCTGACGTTGTACAGCTCTCGGTTTCCTTGCCTCCACATTGGAGGTTCTGGATAAGGACGTCCTTCGTGTCGAACAGGGTACGTTTGTGGAGGTTCCATGCGTCTGTTTCATACTTGCCTTTTATTGTCATTATACTCTTCTGACGCGCCGTCCTTCCTCTAGTCGAACACCTCATTGCATTCTTTGGTGCCTTGTTTGCCATTGACCGCAAGGCCGGTGTCCTCGACGCCTCGACGGCCCTGCGCTGCCTCTGCACAATGACGCAGTTTCGGCCGCCAATGGCCAACGCCGTTCTGTCGCACCTCAACAAGCTCGGCGAGGACTTCCGTTTACAGGTGCCGGCAACACGCCGTGCCGTCTACGACCTGATCGCACTCCTGGTGCGCAACGATGCCGCTCTCAAGAGCCTCAGCGAAACCAACGCCGCCAGCGGCCAGTTTCTCATCGACCTCTTGCAGCTGTGCCGCCATGAGCGTGACCCGGACAATCTGCTGCGGTGGTTTGCCATCCTGCGGCATGTGCTTGATCACTACGGCCCGCCGGCTCTGGCACCCAATGTTGTCGAGGAGGTGTTCAAGGTTGCGTCAGACTACTTCCCCATCTCGATGCGTTCGTCCGCCACAGCCGCCGGCACGACTGTCGACGACCTCAAGACAGCCCTGCGCGGTGTATTTGCAGCCAGCTCGCTTGCATCGACGCCCGTTTTTGATTTTCTGCTCCAGAAGATGGACCAGGGCGACGCCCTGACGGTCTCTGTGAAGGTGGACATCCTCAGCACAATCCATGCCTGTATTGCGGCGTTTCCGAACCCGGCGCAGACGGTGGTGCCGCACACAAGCCGCATCTGGAACTCGCTCAAGTACGAGGTGCGTCATGGCGACGTTCCCGAGACGATCGACGGCACGCTGCAAGTGATCCAAGCCATCTCCACGAGGCTATGCCGCGGCCGCAGCAGCGTCGGTGGTAAGGCTCCTGCGGAGGATGCCGCATTTTTGAAAGACTTTGTCGACCTAGTCCTTGCCGACTGCATCAGCGACCTGTCTAACTCGACGTTTACCACGCCCGCTGGCCGCTTGCTCACCAGCGCCATGCTGGGGGGCTTGGGCGCCTACAACCTGATGATCAGTTCCGTCATCGGCACAGTGAAGAAGGACCTTCAGCAAGCACAGGCCGCAAATCATACACGGGACTTGGTCGGTGTTCTCAATCTCGTCCTGCGGACACGCCACGCTCTCGTAGTCGCTGCTGACGCCGAGGCCCCGACGACTGCTGCCTCCCCCACAGCAACAGAGACTGAGTTCCACACCCACGACGATGCCCTTCTCGGTCTGCTGGAAAGCGTCTATCTGCGCCTGTGGAACAACACTCTCAAGGACACAGCGGCAGAACCAACATCACAGGACCCCGTTGTCTTGACCGAAGTGATTCGCGGCCTGGCTGCTCTGATTGCCCAGCGCGGTCCTCGCCCTTCATCACCTTCGTCTTCTTCTACTCCCTCCTCGTCTGCCACGGCATCCCGGCCACTGCTGTGCACGCACACACAGTGTGAGCGCATTTTCGAAGCGCTCGCGCCGCGGATTCTGGTCCCCTACTCTTCCGCCTCGCAGTCGGGCGCCGCCGACGAGGGCCTGTCGCAGACCGAGTTCCTCACCATCGCCCATGAGGCCATGACGGCGCTCCAGACAGCAACTGCCGTGTACCCTGAAGGCTTTACGTTCCTCGTCGAGCGGACCGTGTCATCCATCGCCGGCAGCCCCAGCGGCCCGATTGCCTCCTACTCGCTCATTGCCCTCTCCTCTTCGGCCGAGTCACTCTCGTCTCTGCGTGACACTCTCTCCCGCGTTGCATATATTGGCTGCTCGACCATACCGTCTGCTGCTGAAGGCCTCGAGAGGAGCGGCAAGGCGCTCTTCCACTTTTTGACGCTGACACAGGCGCTCTTCACGACCCTGGAGCGTCTTTTGGATGCCAAGGCGTCTTTCCAGGCGACCAACGCTGTTCTGTCCGGCGTCTACGGCGCCGCCCTGAATCTGCGCGACGCCTTCTCGAAGCGCGGTGTCGGTCCCGAAAAGGCAAAGCAGCCACCAATCGCCTCGTCTGCTGGGCAGACAACACAATCTACGACAGAAACTGAGACGCTGCAGAAGCAGTTCCAGGCATACGTCAACGAGGCGACGTCCATCGTACGCCGTTTGTACCTGAGGGCAACGGCTGTCGGCACGGACCAGCGGCTCAGCTTGAGCACCGACTTTGAGCATTCAGTCGCCTCGTCGCTTACCCTCGACGACCAGGACGAGTACCTGCACCAGTTGGCTGCGTTTGCGACGTTTGTTGTCCGCGACCTGAGTGAAGAGCAGCAGAAGGAAGCAAAGCTGCATGAGGCTGCCTTTACTCTCTTCCAGTCCGACTGCAAAGGTCAACATTCGTTCTTCCACGAGGCACAAGGCGCACGAGCCGATGTCCTGTCCTTGGGCATTCTCAAGGGCCTCTGGCCATCGACGATCGCATCTTTGGTAAGTCACTCAGAAAAAATGGAGAGGGAAAAATCCCGGATGAGGGACAATCAACTAATAAAAACGCAGGCCGACCTGAACATATCTCCCCTGAACCTCCTGGACGACTTTGATTCACTTGACAGCCTGCCCCCGCGCACCCGCCTGGTCCGCAACACGATTGCCACCGTCGTCACCAACAAGTACTCGGCAGCCGCCAGCGTCGGTGCCAGCAAGGTCCAGTACCCAGGCAACCATGCCGCATGGCAAGCGACGGTTGATGCGATCAAGGCTAAGCTGGACGGCAGCGCATCTCTCACACCCCACCGCTTCGCACGCCTCGTCGCTCTTGCCGCCGGCGCCTTTGCACGCCTAGACAAGGATTCCAAGGCGCTCGCTAAGTTATTGGCCTTTGCGCCGGCTCGCTATGCCGAAGAGGCCAGCAATGGAAACGATACAAAGGCGGCACAGCAAATGGCCCGCATCCTGGGTGGCCTGCTCGTGTCCGACCGCACCCTCTCCACCGACGACCACGCCGTCGTCAAGTCCATCTACAAGCAGTGGGTGTACGGCCAAACCGTCAAGGCGCTGCTGCCACTGGCGTTTCCACCACGCAAGGCTGCTGTCGAGACCGATGAGGCAGCCGTAGCCGCCCGTCGTGCCAGCACTGTGCACACCATTGCCATCATGGCACTCGTCCGCGGCATGCCCTTCTCGGTGTACGAGGACGACGTCGCCACGAGTAGCGGCAGCGAATCCCTGGTCCGCGTGCTCGTCGCCGCGGCCACGACGCTCGTGCCGCAGTGGGGCGACGTTGCCGTTGCGTTGCGTGTACTGTCGTCCATTGTGACGGCCAACCGTGCCGATGCCGTTCGCAGCCACCTCAAGACAGTTGTTGACGCATCCATCCGTGTCTTTTCGTCCGCCGGCCCAGCGTCCTCCACGTCGTCATCTGCATCGGCGCCGCCACCAACCCCTGCTTCTCGCAAGGAGGCTCTTTTGCTGGTGACACAGTTGCCGGCGCACTACGAAGAGGGCCTGTTGCTGCCGTACGAGCCTCGGCTGGCGCGGGCCTTGGCGGCTGCCTGTGGTGACCGGGTTCGTGAGATCCGTGAGGTTGCCCAAAAGGCTCGAGAAAGCTGGGCCAAGGTGGCAGTCTAAGCGATGTATGTAGATACTTTTGGGCCTTGTTTTGCCCTTCTTTGTTATCTTTTTTGCATCTAAAAGGAGTTGGGTGTGGTATAGTTTGAATTTTACTTTTATTAGAATATTCTTTTTTTTAAAAAAACAAAAATAATAAAACTAAATACCTGATAGGTTACATCATCTCATGGCATTTAGATAAAAGCAATAAATAACCGCCTAGTAGATATTAAAGAAAATGGAAGATATAAGTCGTGGTTTTTCGTGACTATTGAATTTGGACTGCGCTTTGACGAAGCCTAACAAAAAAATTGGACATATGATCGGGCATAAACATACATGTGAACCCGTCACAGGTTGTTTTTAACAAGAAAAGACATGGCCTGTTACCATCCTAGCAACACCTCCCTCGCTTTCACGTCCTCATGCCGCCTTGGGCGCTGCCTTTCTGCGCTTACCACCCTTCTTGCCAGCTGTCCCTGTGGCCGTGGCAACGCCCGAGTCGCTCTCGCTTGCGTCGGCAGCTGCTCCGGCAGCCAACATTTCCAGCACGGCCGGACTGTAGGCGGGTTGTGACGAAGTTGCTGGTGCTGCTGCTGCCGACGCTTCCGCAGCAGGGGCAACGCTGGCCACACGTTTTGGATCGGCCTGGCCAATTGCTGGCACAGCGGTCGCAAGGACGGTCTGGAAAGGAGCGGCAATAAAGCTGCCGGCGCTGTCGAACCACTCGGAAAAGGGGCGGGAGATGGCGATCTTTTGGGCCGCAGCCTTGGACTTGGACGTGATGGTGATGTCGACATTGTAGACGGGTGTGTACTTTTCGACGGACGTGGCAATGGTAATCTGGAGGCAGCATTAGCACGAGCATGCGCAATCGCAAGCGCAATCACATTTCCCAAGCGAGCAAAGCGTGGCCAAAAAGGACAGAGACGTACGGTTTCGCCGCTGGGCGACGTGCCGACATAGACGGTTGCGCCCTCGACGTAGCGCGACCAATAGGTCAGGGCGACGTTGAGCGCCATGTAGACGAGGACGGCGAGAGCCGAGTAGTACTTGGTGCTGTCGAAGCCGAGCTTGTAGTCCCACAGAAAACAGGCGACAGCAACAGCCAGGGCGCCGTAGCCGAGGGCAAGGCGCACATCGGCCAGGCGGTGCGACTGGACAAAGCGCAGGGAGTTGAGGTAGTTGGGGATGGCATCGTCGGACGTGTTCTTGAGGTCTGCGCAGGATGTTGTTAGCAATGGTTCCTTGGTGGTGGGAAGAGGCTCAAAGCACGTACCCGCCAGATTGTAGACAGAAATCTTTTCTTGCGACATGGCGGCTGTGGGAGTTACGGAAGTGCTGGTGGTTCGTGGTGGTCGAGAATGTCGTCTACCGTTTTGTTACGTCGTGGTTGGCGATCGCGAACACGTCGGCAGCAATTTGGAGAGATGTGGCTACTTTGATGCGTCGCGGAGAGAGCAGACGGCACAGCTCCAATTGACGCGCCCCACTAATTAGGTTGCTGTACGTCGCTGGCGTCTGCCACTTTAGCGTGTCGGCCCCTGCGTGTGGCTCCCACAACGCAAGCCACAGTGGCCAGCCGGTCGCCAAACCCCCCATATGCCAAAGCTCCTTTTTCCTGCCTGTCCTCATGTCTCCAGCGAAACGGGACACATGAATAGCCTCGCCACAAACGTTGCCCGTCCTCCGTCGCCACACCCCAGCGCATCGCCCATCGCTTAGACTCAAGATATTTCCCAATTTCTCGTGGTCCACCATGTCGCAGGTCCCCGTCCAGTCGATCCCGCGGGATCCCCAGCTTCTGTTCGTCATCCCCTCTCCTTTTTGCTCTCCCCTCTTCCTCGACCTTCAGCACTCTCTTCGTGTCGATGCCGGACCACCTGCTAACTCTTTAGGTACTGGATCCTCTTCCCGATCACCATTGTCATGATCCTCACCGGTGTTCTGCGCCACTACGCCAATGTGCTCATGGCCACGGCGCCCAAAAAGGTCGAGCAGCGCGCTCTCCGCGAACAGCGGTCCATGTTGCACGGCGTCAACGTCCGCACCAACCACCACGTGCTGTCGGGCCGCTCCTTCAACACGCGCCGCGACCACCTCGTGGCAGCCTACGAGTCCGGCGCCTACCTCAAGGCGCCCGAGAACCGCGGCCAGGCGCCGCCGAACCCGATGACGGACCCCAACGCCATGGACGGCATGATGGGCATGATGAAGGGCAATATGGCCATGATCATTCCCAACACGCTGATTATGAGCTGGATCAATGCTTTTTTCAGCGGATACGTTATCAGTGCGTTCATTTTTGTGACTTGGTCTTTGGATGTGACTTTTTTTTTTAAAAAAAAAAAAAATACACTGTGACGGTACACCTGCTAACTATATAGTGAAACTCCCCTTCCCCTTGACCATCAAGTTCAAGAGCATGCTTCAGGCTGGTGTCGCCACGCGGGACATGGACGCGCGCTGGATGTCGAGCATCAGCTGGTACTTCTTGTGCATTTTCGGCCTGCAGTCCGTGTTCAACTTCCTCCTCGGAAACGAGAACGGTATGTGTCTTTTGTGTCTCTCCTGTCTTTTGACGTCCCTTTGTCTTCGTGATGCCATCCATGTTCCTGACAATGTACAGCCGCCAGCCAAATGGCGCAGCAGATGGGCCAGATGGGCCCCCAGATGCCCCAGATGGGTGCTCCTGGCCAGGACCCGGACAAGCAGTTCCTGGCCGAGGTCGAGAATCTCGCCGTCGTGGAGCACTACTCGGTGCTGGACAACGTGGAGCAGCGGCTGCTCAACCGCGCCACCAAGGCATAGTAGAACGGACCTCCTGTTGTCTGATGGAGAACAGGGTAGGGAAAGGATGGTCTATGTACATAAGGAATGAGAGGACTGAAAATCAGGGATTCGGGGCAACTGGGGAATAAAATCCGGGGCAGAGACTTGAAGGCCAGAAATATCGCATATAGATCGCACCCGACGAAGCTCTTTCACTTTTTTCCTTCTTTTTCTCTTGGGCATTCTGCGCATCGTCTGGTCCTTGGCTGGTGGTCATGTCTGGTGTGGATGCCAAGCGTCCTGGGTTCCCAGCCGTTATGACTCCGTCGTCCGGTCGGCGGTTTGCGGACATCGTCGTGTTATTCGTTTTTTGTGCCCCGGCTCACTCGTCCCACCAGATGCACACGCCGAGACCGGGGTCTTTCATGCTTCCGCGGATGCGATATGGCGGATTGCGGCGTTCGTCAGGCTCCTCACCACGCTCAATAGGCTTCGTGGGCGTCTGGTCGTGCCACTCCTCGTCAATGACGCGGAACCGTACCATTTCGTGGTTGTCGTAGTACATGCGCGTGTCGTCAATGTTCCACACCCACAGCTGCTGGTTCATGTCGCTGTTGGAAGGTGTGAGCAACAATTCTATACGTCCGTCGATTGGACTGAGGGCCCTCGTTGATACGGAAGAGAAACTTACTATTCTGCCTCGTCCGGCAGCTCGTCATAGGGGACAAGGATGTCGTCGAAGAAGTCGGTGCGCACTAGAGGCAGAGTCAGTTGTTGCTGAATCAAGCTGACCAAAGCCGAACGGATAGATCCGACATACAGTGAATGCCATTAGGACTGCAGCTGCTGATGCGGGCAAACATCACTTCGCCCTTGAACGGGTGAAAAACGACAAGGCGGAATTCGACTGAAGGCACGTTAGAAGAGGACGGAAGGCGGCCGACGAGAGGGGCTTGTACTTACCATTGACGTTAACGAAGCCGTCACCATGACCGATGAGGCCTTCTGAGGTCCATAACAGGTCATAGAGGCAGATGCAAAGGCCAATCTTCTGGATCACCTTGTTGGCATACTTGGCGTTGATGTTGTCCTCGATGGCATGGATACTCCTTTTGGAGAAGTCGTTTGGGTCTATCCGGACCAAGTCGGCAATTTTTGTCTGAAAAAGGCCAGTCAGTACAAGTGCTCCCTGCCTCTTGCGCCTCCCTTCTTCCCGGCTGCATGGGCGTTCCATATTCCAACGTCAATACAAAGCGTAGATCAAGGCGTTTACTCACGAGAATAAACATGTCGCCCGGTGTTCGGAGGAGCTGCAGGTGCCTCTGTCTTGATAAAATATGTATATGTCGATCCGAAATCGTAGAGGCTCCAACTTGTACCAAACTGTCCACTGGGCTCGAGAAAACGGGAAGGTTGTTCAGCAACCGGGTGAGGATATCGTCATTTTTGGAGGGGGACGACAAAAAAAACAGTTACAGTGGAGCTATAGCTGCTAATGCACTATATTTTGGGGTGACATCCTTGCAATTCTGCCGCGTTATGTAATCCGTCGTTGACCGCCTTTGACGCGTTTCTGCCACAAACGGACTTGAGACGACAGAAATCCTGTCGGGAACTTCCCGTCCTTCAATCTCGCGATTTGGGCATCTCGCAACAACACCCGTTTCCTTGTGGATCCTCGACAATCACAATCCCATCTCTCGCCCATCTTCAGTCGACGAACTTCCTTCCCTAGAGTTTATTTCATCCCATAACCAGCCAAAGACTTTTCCTCCCTTCGTGGACATCCGGAATCTTCGTTTTTGCCTCGCTAGTTATTTTTGCCTTTGTTCCCTCCTGACTTTTTCCTGACGGCCGTCGAGGTCATCGAATCGTCCTCTTCTCATCAACAGTCTTTGCTTCTATTCCGTTCGAGTCTTTGGTGTCAGAGCAGTCCTGGTGCCAGTATTCGGGCTCTTTCAGTTGCCACCCCTTTCCAGCACCTGCCACTTCGGTTGTCGAACTCACAACTGCACAGCTGCACACTTATTCCATTGACCCGCCCATTTCGTTGAGTGGTAACCGCGTTGCGCAAGACACACAGTCGACTTCGTTTGTCGTATCCGGCGTCTTCGAGTCACATGTGGCTAGCCGCCTAATTCATGTGATTCAGACTCCGCATCTCAACGTAGTGTTGAACTCCCTCGGCCATTTTTGTGTGTTTTCTCTACTCTCTTTCGTTTGCGTTTTCTTCTGTTCGTTCCTTGCCTCTCCCACTCTGTCCTTCTCCTAGCACATCGACAATGTCATCCTACGGATACGGTCCTCCGCCGCCGCCACCGTCCTCGTCGCAGGCGTCCGGAGGCTACGGACACCAATACCCCTCCACCTACCAGCAAGGCCCATCCCACAGCGGTCCCTCGCCTCGTGGCGGTCGCGGCGGAGGATACTATGGAGGCCGCGGAGGTGGACATGCAGGACAAGGAGGTGGCAGCGAACATCATGCTCAGCCGGGGTATGGTTATGGATCGCAAGGCCCGCAGCAGTACGGCCAGCAGAGCCACTATGGTGCTTCTACTCCACACAGCGCGCCGGCATCCTATGGCGGACCGTCGCAACAGCCTCCATCGCAGCAGCAGCACCAGTGGTCCCACGAACCGTCTGTCCAGCACCATGCACCGCCACCACAAGGATACTACGCACAGCACCCACAGCATGCGCAGCACGCGCCGCAGGGCTACTCTCAGCAGCCCCCACAGGGCCAGTCGCCTGCCCAGCATCAGGGCTCGTATGGGCAGCAGCCTCCGTACGGACCCCCTAGCGGCCCGGCTTCCTCGCAGACACCATACAATCATCACCAGTACCAACAGCCGAGCGCTCCTCCTTCGCAGCAATGGAGCGGGCTTGGCGGACAGAACGGAGGATACAGCGGGCATTATAGCGGCCGAGGCCGTGGAGGAGGTGGTTACCACCATGAGTCTCGGGGCGGCGGATCGAAGGCCCATATGATGGGTCCGCCCATCCGTATTGGTTTCGAGAATGGCGGTTCGCAGCACGGCCCGGGTGCCGGATCGCCGGCTCCAGTGAGCAGCGGGGGTTACCAACCACCGCCATATGCGGCCCCGCAAGGAGGAGCACCGCCGCAACCTCCGTCGGGTCCGTCCGGCTACAATGGTGCCCCGTACCAAAGCTACCCACCAACTGGCCCAGGCGGTCACGGTGGCCCTGTCGGCCCGCCGCAGCACTATGATCCTTACTATAACAACCAGAACAACCGCCACCACCAGCGGGGTGGGTTTCATAACAACTCCCATCGCGGTGGCCGCGGTGGGTTTACTGACAACAAGATGCGGTACAAAAAGCACAACAGTACCAGTCACGCTGGTGCACCACATACCACCCATCCGCACTCCAACAATCATCAGAAGCCTGATGCTGCCTCGGCTGGCAAGAAGAAGAAGCGTAAGACGAACACACTCGGCCTCACGCCGGGTGAAGAGTCAGACGAAGAAGAAGATGATGAAGAGGCCAAGTTGGTTGAATTGATCGGTCCCGATGCTCCAAAGTAGGCCTCCCTCCCCTTGTTTTTGATTTCTTTGATCTGTTTTCTATTTTTGCTTGCGGCTGAAATGCCGCACGTGAAAAAAAGGCATAGTGCTTGTCCTTTCTTGGCCTGCTGTCTGCTATATTACGTCTTTATTACTATTTTCTCACATACACGTTATTAACAAAACAGCCCGGTTGACATTGCCGCATGGATCGCTGAGCGGCGAAGTAACTTCCCTACCAAGGAACGCGTGAAGGCGAAACTTGCAGGAAACGATGCAGGCGACAGCAAACCAGGGGATGGCGCCAAGCCCGAGTCTGCGGCTGTTGCGTCGCATGGTGCCAAAAGTGTGGCGGGCCTGACGGCCTTGGAGCGCCAGCAGCAAAAGGCGGAGAAACTGCGCAAGCAGCTGGAAAAGGTCGAGTCCAGCATCAAGCGAAAGCGCGAGCAGCAGGATGAGGGTGATGAGATGCGCGATGTGGAGGGCAATGGCGATGGCGCCGACTCGGACGCCTCGCTGGACTCCAAGCTTGGATCGGACGATGATGCACCCGAGGCCGTGCCCATCCGCACCGAGACGGCGGCGTCTGTGGCTGCAGCAGCAGCCGCGGCCGCGGCCAAAGGCGTGATCCCACCGGCCGCGAAAAAGGCCGATCCCACAAAGCACTGCAAGTACTACTCGACCGGTGGCACGTGTGGCAAAAAGGGCAAGTGTCGCTTTGTGCACGATCCGGCGGTGCGCGAGGCCGCGCTGCAGGAGCGCGAGCGCAACGGCGGGCGTATGACGCTGCGCCAGCGACTCGTGCTCAACGACAAGGACCAGGAGGATCTGACCATCGTCAAGACCCTGCAGTACCTCAAGGAGAAGGGCATGATGTCTGGCGCCAGCGCCCCTCTTGCACAAACCGCAGAGTCCGGCGGTGGCACACCTGGTCCAGGCCAGTCGGGCGCGTCGTCCAAGACGCAGAGTGTCGCACCGACCAGTCCCGGCAAAAGCACCACCAAGCCAGAGTCGGGCGTCGCGAGCTTGCCGGCTGCCCCGTCTCTGGGCAAGAAACACCAGCAACAGCAGCAGCAGCAGTCCCCGCCGCAGCCGGCACAGTCTGACACCGGCGCTGCTGCGGGATCTGCTTCGTCTGCTCCGACCGTGCGCTATCAAGGCTGGGATCTTAGTGGGTTTGGCAACACTGGCGTGAAGTCGGAGGAGTCTTGAGCGAGCACAGAAATTACGTGTATCCTCCGATTCCTTCGAGGTAGTGGTGCAGTGGCACACTCTTACCTTTTACGCAGTCCCCTGTTCCGTTTATATGTTTCCCTGTATCATGAGCATTGCTTGATCTTGTTGTTTCTATTGTTTTTCATTTGTCTGTTTCGTAATCTGTTGTACTTATAACTTTAATCGGGTGTCAACATTCTCTTTATCCTTTATAGTGCATTCCCAAAAGGAGTTTGTTGACAAACAAGTGTGAGGTCTATACAGGGCCAGAAAATGGGGCCTTCATGTTCCTTTTGATAAGGTTTGTGTTGCTCTGTCCCTTCCTACTTCGTTTGCCTTTATACGATGGATGTAATAATACCAAAGTAATAAGTCTACCTACGCACTGCCTCGGTGGACTCCCCAACGGAATAAAAGTGTCTCGGTATCTATATTCTCTCCATGGCATTATTATTTCTAGGTTGGTTGGCCAAGATGGCTGGCCAGCCGTATCGAGGACAATTTGCCTTTTTCCTCATGACAATTGCAAAAGATGATGGACCTGAATAGAGCTCAAAGTAGCAGCAAGAATATGTAGACAAAGATAAAAAATTGTCATGGGAGACTTACAAAGCTGGATCTAACAAGCCACATCGTCTCATTGAGAGATCGGATAATGGGACGTCGATTTAACCTTAAAGAATGCACGTGGATAAACATGGATGGAACACCAAAAGAAGAAGTGGATAACTGGATAACGCCCGAAAAACCTGGTTGTTGGCTCGGGATGTTGTGTCGATCGTTGTTCAACTTGTTGTCCGGTTCCTCTTTTATTTGTCGAGGACGCTTTGCATCTCCAGAAAAACACGTGCGGTACATCCCAGTTTTTTGACAGGATCACCCCTGACACACCAGCGCGGAATCAAAACAAATAGATAAATACAAATCCAGCCAAGAAACGTCCAATGGAGATTAAAAAAAGCTGGAAATACATTGTACCAGCTCGTATGGCCAAGGCTTGTGTAAGTACAGTATTCTATTGATGGATTTCAATCCCTCCTAAACCGATGGTTGTCTCCGTGCCAAGACGGCAGCGGCCGCATTGCATGTACGACATACTGCGACTGCATTCCATGGGTAAGGGCAAGTCTGCATGATACTTTTCTATCTTTCATTTTCAATTTTTTTCCGGGATTGCTGGTATTTCTTCTGGTATCTCTGCAGCTCGCTTGTCGGCCTGTTTTACGTACTACAAGGGACACGTGCGAGACGAGGACTTTCTGTCCTCATGTACGTTCGACTTGCTATAATGCTTGAATAAAACACATCTTTCACTGCTTCAACGCTCCCCGTGCGCCGTGCTGATTGGAAAGAAAGCACCGAAAATCAAAACACGCGACGCGCATCAAAGTAAATAAACAAATAGGGATAACCTATGCACTATCAAAGCCTTCCGCCTCACGGTACGCCTTCAGCCAGATCCGGTCATGAGAAAAGACAAGACACGGAGCCTCACCATCATTCATCATGCTAATTATCGTCGCCCTCCTTCCCTGCCCTTCCACCGTTCCCTCCATCCTGTCGCTCATAAAACCAAACAAGCCCGCCGTGTCTTCGTCAGCGTCGTCTCCTTGTCGGTGGTAGTATTAATACCGCGTGCAAGCACTGCGGGTTTGGTTGGACCAGCACCCCTTCGAGTACGTGGGCGTAAACGTTGAAAAAAATAGAGCACGAGAGTGCATAAAAGAAGACATCAAGTCGATCAAAGTGTCGAATGATAAAGAAGATGAGGAAATGGTGGGAGAGAGTTAAGTTGGCAAAATACGACAGGGAAACGAGTATATCGTGGCGTCGCCCAGCTACCCAGCCCAGGGGTAGGTGTATCGCGGTATGCCAGAGTCACTCCAATTTCAATTGTTTCCTCATGTTGTGCTGCCACAGTGTGTTTTGATATTTTTAATTTTGGAGTTCTGAATGGGGTTGCAAGGCTGTCCCTTTACAGGAGGTAAGCAAACAGGCCCAGAGCCACAGCGGCGGCACCGTTGCCAAGGTGGCCAACGGCCGTGGGCATGGCGCCGTTCGCGGACTTGGTCGAGCTCGGAGCAGGAGTGTTAGTAGCCGAAGCCGACGCGCCCTTGTCAGTAGCTGTGGCACTGGTCGCCGGGGCAGAGGAGCTTGCAGCAACAGCAGTGTAGTTGTCCGGGTTGAGAGAACCGCACTGGTCCTGAATGCTAGTCGTGCAGTTCTTCTGGCCCTGTGCGTTGCCAACGTTGGCTGCGTTGCACTCAGAATAAGCTTCCTGGCAGATGAACTATACGGGCCGGGGGAAGAGTCAGTCACGCAAAGTCAACGATCGAGTCGCAATACGAGACGGGTAGCCATTGCTACGCCAGGATAGCGCGAGAGAAGACATACGGTAGGCAGAGTCTGCGTGTAGTACTCGAGGCCGGGGGCGGTGCCGTTCTGGCACAGACAGTTGAATGTCAACAAGTTCTGTATCGGAATGTCAGCACGATTGGTAATTCTCGAATGCAAAGCATAGCCGACCGGACTGGGCTGCGCCAGTCCGGGTGCAAGGGGGAGACTGGGCCGCGACGTACGGGGTCACAACTGTTGGCCTTGGGGTTGCCGTCACAAAGCGTCGAGCATGTGTTGCCCTGTGCAGAACACCAGTTCGCTGGTGGATGGCGAAATAACATGTCAGCTATTGTGCGCAGATCAAAAGGCGAGGCAACAAAGTCATCGTCGAGTCACGGCGTAGTGACAATCTCGCCATGGCGAAGGGCGCGCAAAAGCGGCCAGCAGAGAGACGGACGAGTAAGAGGAAACAGAGGGAAAACATACACCGCTGCGTTAGAGGAACAGCCGAGGGATCAATGGTGAAGTTCTTGACGGCATTGACGGCACCGAGTGCAGAGAGCGCGACAAACACGACCGAGTTGCGCATTTTTGCTGTTGTGAAGGGCGAAGGAGACGAAAAGTGGTGAAAAGGCGAAACAGAAAAAAAGAAGAAAAAAGAAGACGTGATACTATTTCGGCTTGTCAAAAGCTTCAATGCCGTAATTGGAATATATTTACAAACGGGGTGGAAGAAGGAAAACAGGAGAGGACGAGAGGGAAAAGAAGGGAAACAAAAGGAAAGAGGGTTTGAGACTGGGGGAGTATGCGATGATTTAATTTGTTTCGGGGGCAATTTGGGAAGGGGCGATAGGCACAGGAACGGGAAGGAACGATGGGCAATGAAGGGGTGGTGAGTGAGGACAGGCACAGGCACACGATGGAAAAGAGGTTAAGGCATTTCAGGCCGAGCTGCCGGGTGGGGAGGGAATGCTTTGTGTGAGCATTACGGGGGCAACCACGACAGCTCGCGATAGTCAGAGTGCAGCAACAAGCCGCCAAGAAAAGGGCAACAGCAACAAGGGAGCTAGCTACTTTCCGTTTCTGTTTTTTTGCAGTGGCACACACATGCGACCCCTTGTGCTACGGAGCGAGACGAGCTAAGATACCGGAGGCAGGTACGGACAGTGCAAGTGGCAGGTATCAGACCTGCGCCGCAAATTGCAGCTTGTTGGGAAGGAACAGGTGGTTTTGCGACACCAAAATCCTCTGGAGATGCGAGAATTGGGGAAGGGGCGACCGCGCAAACATGACTAGACCAGAGTGCATCAACAGAAAAGTGTGGGTGACAGGACTAATCGGCGTTGTAGGATAGCTGCGCCGCTAAGCCAGAAGCGGCCAAGTCCAATGGGACCTCGCCAGACAAAATGAGAAGGAGAAGAAAGCGAGCAGAATCATGAGTGTGAGGGCGAAACGCCAAGAGTAAAAAGGGCAGCGAGATGACCACGCCAAGACCAGGTCTTGCTCGTTGCTCCTCTTTTGCCTCTTTTCTTCCGTGAAATGCCTGAGGTTCTTTACCGGGGCGTCATATCCTGTTGGAAGGGCCAACGCGCCTGCTCTCAAAAGAATGTGTCTCGTGTGTTGCCCACAATATCGTCGCTGATAAACTGATAATATGATACAGCCTGGTTGAGGAAAGAGGCCCTATCGTGGCTTCCCGCAACGCCAAACAACCGCAAACGGGCCAATTGGTCTCACATGAGGAAGGCACGACGAAATTACTAGGATGTGCCTCTGCTTCCTGCAAATCCAGCCTCTTCAATTTTTCCTCTTCCACTTTTGCGCCTCGTTTTCCTTACTTTTTCCTCGCTCCTCTTGCGTTTTTCTCCTCTTTCGTTCGTTCGCTCGTTTGCTTCCGGCACACTTCAAGCCGTGTCTCCAGTTTTAAAACGCAAACTCCACTTGCGTCAGCGTGCAGAAGCGTCCGCGACGTTCCTTCCCTTTAGTCCATTCCCCCTCGCCTCCACAAGCTGATACCTTGTTGTTGGGAAAGGCGCCAGCCACACATCAACGAAGTAACACGAGTCACGCACCAGTCACAATGCGCAGTTGCACCATTACCTTGCAAGGTACTACACGTCTATGTTGTATCTTTTCCCGGTTCGGAACCACAAGCACGGCATACCGTAGGTAAGGAAAGTGCAGTTGTCGAATGTACGAACGTGCGCTCCACGATCTCGCCGCCCGTTTTCCCCTCACGGTCCTTTATATGCCGTAGGTGTAGCTCTCAAACTTGCTTATCGTCATTACACATATATATTCTCGTATTGGCCCTTGTTTAGCTCCGAAATGGTACCCCTTTCGCCACCTGCACAGGCACGGCGGTTCTTTGGTTTGTACGATTGTCACGTCTCATGCGCTGTGCGAGTATTTCTTTTGCTTTGGCGGTGAAATGAGCAAGGATTGTCGCGTAAACAGTCAGAGAAGGTCGCAAATGTTGCAGGGTCACCGACAAGTGCATTATTCATCCAAGTAAGACATTGGCTGTTCGCAGCCTTCCGACGCCAACTGGACGTGCCTTGCTAATTTGTATCTTACCTTCTTATCTCCACAATGACATTTTGAATCCTTTACATTGTCGCTACTACTTTCTTTCGACCTAGTGCTAGCCGAGACGAACAGCTCGGGAGTACTCTGAACTTGGGTTCTTTAAATCCATCGTGAGGTCATCACTGGAGTCCGAAAGCCAGGGTCAATCATTACTTTTTCCCGGTGGGGCCGTCGCTTGATCCGCACATCTTCTGTTCTGAGTATGTTTCTGCTCGGACCGGTCGTCGAGTTTTATCTGTCTATCCCGCCGTCTCCCTCGTCGTGTCTTTCGTTGCCCAGTTTTGTCATATTGATCTTCATGTCATATGAACAGCGACAACGCCCCATAAAAGGTGCAGGTCCAATCTGATTTGACGGGGCGTCGCTCTCACGCTCAGCCTTGCCAACGTGCAAAGTTGTAGTACTCGATATTCTGATTCCAAGCGGCAAAACGATGCCCTCAGCATAGCGCGGCCTCAGCTATAAAAAAAAGTGTGAGTAATGTATGTCGTATGAAATAGTCTAATCTGTGCGAGCATGAGGCAATATGGACGTTGAAAACAGCCTATACAAAAATGAACATAAAACAATGGCATCCTGCCTGTCTCTCTGCATTGTATGAGGAAAGTAGACACTGGCCAGAAGCACATGCAAATATACTCTTAACCGGCATATATCCCCGATTCCTCCTCCAAGAACATCAACGATATCGAGACACCAACGGAGAGCAAGCGAGCGTCAAAACCAGGGCAGTGAATAAATGACAGAGGGTGAATGCAACGAAGAGACCGGACTACGAGAGACGACGCCCAGCAGAGTGAGTGGGCTTCATTCCCTCCTCACCCGCCTTTCTCCATCAGAGCACGTGCACCGTATTATATATGGTTGTTGGGGGGGCGGGTGGTAGAAAACACAAAACACAAGTTCTCGAATGCGTTTAGGCGTCAATGAGGTTCTCCTCCTCTGGCGCCGGCTTGTTGTCCGCTTTTGCCTTGCCCTTGCGCTCCGCCGTTCTCTGGTAGTACTCGTTGATAACCTTGGCCGGGATACGGTTCAGCATGTCCTTGCGGTAGATCCGCAGCAGGCTCCACGCCAGATCCAGCGATTCATAGATTGTGCGCGACTCGTACTGGCCCTGGCTGATGAACTGGCGCTCAAACTTGTCCAGGAACTCGAGCGACAACTTATCCTCGGCCGACAACGCCTCCTCACCGACGACAGCCTTCATGGCCGCCGCGTCACGACCAATGGCGTACTTGGCGTACAGCTGGTTCGACACGTCACCGTGGTCCTTGCGCGTCATGCCCTCGCCAATGGCCGACTTCATCAGACGCGAAAGCGACGGCAGCACGTTGATGGGCGGGTAGATGCCACGGTTGTACAGCGCACGGTCGACAAAGATCTGGCCCTCGGTAATGTATCCCGTCAGATCAGGGATGGGATGAGTGATATCGTCGTTGGGCATGGTCAGAATGGGGATCTGCGTAATGGAACCGTTGCGGCCCTCGACACGGCCGGCACGTTCGTAGATGGTGGACAAATCCGTGTACATGTAACCAGGGTAACCACGACGACCGGGCACCTCCTCGCGGGCAGCAGACACCTCACGCAGGGCATCGCAGTAGGACGTCAGATCGGTCAGAATAACGAGGACGTGCTTCTCGAGCTGGTAGGCGTAGTATTCGGCGGTCGTCAGGGCCAGGCGGGGCGTGATGATACGTTCGATCCTAATTTGTTAGCTTCCTGTATGACGCAAAATAAAACAAAAGGGCATGGAACGCACGTAGGATCGTTGGCAAGGTTCAGGAAGAGCGTGACACGCTCCAAACTGCCGTTCTCCTCGAAATCGCGGGTGAAGAAGCGAGCCGTCTCCAAGTTGACACCCATGGCGGCGAAGACAATGGAGAAGTTCTCCTCGTGTCCGTCGTGCACGCCCTTGTTGGTGACACCTTCGCGCTGCACCAGGCCGGCTTGGCGACAAATCTGGGCAGCAATCTCGTTGTGTGGTAAACCGGAGGCAGAGAAGATGGGGATCTTCTGGCCACGAGCAATCGAGTTCATGGTGTCGATGGCCGAGATACCGGTCGAGATCATCTCCTCGGGGTAGACGCGCGAGTAGGGGTTGATGGGACTACCGTTGATGTCAAGGTACTCTTCGGCTAGCACCTTGGGGCCCTTGTCGATGGCACGGCCGGAACCGTCAAAGATACGGCCCAGCATGTCTTCGGAGACGCCGAGCTTGAAGCTCTCGCCGGTGAACTCGACCTTGGTCTGTCGAGAGAAACTACGTTAGGGGTGGACATGTGCCATTGAGAAAGACAAACTGGGCAGCAGTCTTAATGCCGTCTGATGCCAACGTACCTTCTTCACATCTACACCAGTAGTACCCTCAAACACCTGCAGTCATTAGCATGCACCCTGGATATTGCAAGATCGAACTCGCTGAGGTCTATCGATGCCATCGTCGTACCTGGACAACAGCGCGGCTGCCTAGGATGGGGGAAACGACCCGTTAGCACATATGTCCAGCCTCCCAGAAAGACATCGTCACAGCGTAGATAAGCAACGTACCTCTGGCCTCAAGGACCTGGCCAGCGCGGACGGAGCCATCGGGCAGCGTCAGATTCACAATCTCGTTGTAGCGGGGGTTTTTGACCTAAGCGATCACAGGTCAGCCAAATGTCCATGTCGAAGCAGCGGTCGAAATGAGGCATGAACAAGAGGAAGAACAAAGACGGACATTGTCGAGAATAACCAAAGGGCCATTGGCACCGCCAACGGTGTTGTAGGTGATGTGCGGGTTGATGTTGAACGACGAGGAAACGCGAGGGTCCATGATGCAGGCAGTCGTGGGTGTCGGTTGGCGGGAGGCCAAACGACGGAATGACGAACGGAGAGGAAAAGAAGAGGCTGAGAGCTGGTGACGGATGTCGCTGAGAGGCCGAGAGGGAAGGAGAGACGGGAGGGGGTCAAGCGGCGTTGGCAGCGGGTCCGACGAAAATAAGCAAGAGGTGACTGAGGAAGGAGCGAGGCAACAGCTATCGTTAGCAGTCGGCAGTCAGTGCAGAGTGTGGTTGATGCCAGCCGATAGGAATGGCTGAGTAGATGGGGTGCGGGACTTTTCGAGTGAAGGTGTGGCTTGTGAGGGGCCAAGGCAAGAAACGTCCCAAGCTCCTTGCTGGTTCGGGTTAACCCAGAATTGCACCACAGCAGCTTAGCAGCTAATTACGGACTGATCGCCTGCGTACCACTGGGCTCTCGGTTGGACGATATCACGTGCACGTGATTGGCTGTGCCACTTTGACAAGTTTAGGCCCGTTGTAACCGCACCCAGTGGCTAAAAGTGAAGTTTGTACGAAATGGTGCCTGGAATAGCTATTGAAATACGTTCTGGGCGGACGTCGAAAGTCACGACATCCTCTCCACCTTCGCAGCGCCCGACACTTTGACAACCATGTCGACGTTTTACGACACCGAGCCGCAACCGACGGCGTCGCTCGTCCTGCACACGACCAGCGGCGAGATCGCCATCGAGCTGTTTGCCAAGCAGACGCCCTTGACGAGCCGCAACTTCTTGCAGCACTGTCTCGACGGCTACTACGACAACACCATCTTCCACCGCCTCGTGCCCGGCTTCATTGTCCAGGGCGGCGACCCGACCGGCACCGGCAATGGCGGCGAGTCGATTTTTGACGGTGGCGCGCTGTCGGGCGACCTGGACGTGTGGCCCATGGACGAGCGCCGCGGCGCCAACGCAGGACCGCACGGCATCGGCTTCAAGGATGAGTTCCATACGCGGCTCAAGTTCAACCGGCGCGGACTACTGGGTATGGCCAACGAAGGCAAGCCGGACACCAACGGCAGCCAGTTCTTCTTCACATTGGACAAGACGGACGAGCTCAACGGCAAGAACACAGTGTTTGGCCGCGTGGCAGGGCCAACAATTTACAACCTCACAAAGATCGGCCAAGGCGATGTGCAGGAGGGCAGTGAGCGGCCGCTGTACCCAACACGGATTACGCGGACAGAGATCCTGACCAACCCGTTCTCGGACATGCGCAAGACGGAGCGGGGCGCACGACACAGCGCAGTAAGCGCGCCACGAGGAACAGACGAGAAGAAAAGGACAAAGCGCAAGAAGGGTGTCAACAAGAACCTCTTGAGCTTCGGGGACGATGTCGAGGATGATCTGGAAGGCGCTTTGGCGGCGTCGTCACGAGGGAAGAGCAAAAAGGCGAAGGTCGACAAGGACGACGAGGACGAGGCCGAGGACAAGGCCGCAAAGCCGGAACGCACAGAAAGCACACACCACCACAAGACAGCATTACCTTCACGAACGCTCTCTGGAAAATCATCTCCAGAGCGCTTAGCGACGTCTTCAAAGAGAGGCAAGGACAAGCATGTGTCCGACTCCGAATCCGACCCGGACTCTGCACCGCGGCGGAAACAACCAGAGATGACGGCGCTGGAGAAGACGAATGCCGAAATTGCTGCTCTCAAGGCCTCGATGCGGCGAACCGTTGCCGTGGAGCCAGAAAACATAAAGGAGGATAAGAAATCGGCCCTAGACAGTCTAATCCCATCAGATGCAAGGCGTGGCAAGAAGTTTGACCGCAAAAATGGATTATCGAGCCATGACAAGAAGACGCTGCGCTCCCTGGACGAATTCACCTCCAAGTTGGGACAGGACGCAAACGGCAAGGCCGCATTGCCTCCTCCAGAACCATCGGCGACAGCAGGACCAGACGTGGGCGAGGACGAGGGTGACGGCACGGTGTGTGACCTGCACTTTATTGCCAACTGCCAGAGCTGTCGGCCCTGGGATAAGAACGGCGAGGACGGCCAGGTTAGTGATAGCGACGGCGAGGACTGGATGTCCCACACACTCAACTGCGCGGCCGACAAGCTGGGCAAGGACCTGAGCTACCGCAAGAAGGCCGAGGAGGAGCTGATTGTGATCGACCCGCGCGAGAAGGCGCACGCGCTCAAAGAGGAGAGGAGCAGCTCGCGGCGGGACAGCGGTCGTGCCGGGGGCCGTCGGGACCAGGCACGACATGCGAAATTCGCACAGGCAGCAACAATATCTGGACGAGGGGCCAGGTGATGTGATCTCGTGTCATGGGATGAAGCAGGCTACAAGATAGTGTACATAAACAATACCCATTTGCTTGTTAAAATTACATTCTAGAAGGTGCTCGAAGTTTCCAACCCGCCACGTGTCTGCCTACAGGATTGCGCAGAGTCGTAAGGCTGTCGAGACAATGACACGTAATGTGCGTAAAGGGCGTAAAAGGCACCGGGTTCGGTCGAATGTCAAGACGCTGTGAACGAGGGATTTACAGTGGAGTGTTGGATCCATACAGCACGTCTCCGAGCCACGGCAGGACCCGAACACTGACGGCTTGCAATCTCCTGCCCGGGTCTTAAACCGGTCCCGATTTTTTTTCCCCCTAGGAGCATAGTGACCATGTTGGCCGAGCGTAACTTCCCATGTTGCCGTCTTGCTCGCCTGCCACCGCAGCGGAAGGATCGATCAGGTAATTAGTCAAAGTTGGCAACATGCATAATGTGTTAGGCAGAAAGGGCGGACGACGACATCAACGCGAAATTGCACGAGGAAAGAGCTGCCCAGCAGAAAATACGGAGCATAAATTTTCCACTGTGCAGACTTGTCACTGCGCGTTCTGATTGGCCGGTGACACTGAATAAGAGCATGTTGTTCTTTGACCGCTAAAGTTGCAGGTAACCGAACAGCCCGCCGTATCGGGCGGAGCAACAGTGGATGGCCTGGCGCAACTCCGCAGTGGGAAGCAAGGCCGTCAGCGTGCCGCCCTGCCCGCTTTTCTGTCTTAGCACGCCAATTGCATGCGCCAGCGACATAGAGCCTCACGCTCTAGCGGGCTACAGAAAAACGAAAGAGAGACAAAAAAAATCAAAGAGGAAAACAGCAAACAGCCACGATACAACAACACGACATACGACGACCCGCCATCCCCCCTCCCTTCCGACCTGTACGTGCAATATATTTACGTCCTCGTGCGGCCGCCTCGGATTCGCTGCGCCCAACAGAAACGGCCAGCGATTGCGCCCGAAAGGCCCTCGATCGCGATCAAACGGACTGCGACAGACGACCAGAATCTAGACGATCATTGTCTCCCACGAACACTGTGACGGCCGATCCTTGCGTGGAACGGCACAAGTGATCCCAATCCCTCATAGTATATTGTTTCGAGTGCATATCTGCGACCGCGCGGACCGACGACCGCGCCTCCGGACGAACGACGGCCCCTTGACAGCTTGGTTATCTCACCGGGTTGCATTCGGCGACTGTTTCCTTTCAATTTATTTTGTGACGCTGTTACGGTGAACACGCTTCCCGTCCGACGACCTCATAACGACACATTGCGACCTGTTCGTCGCTTGACGTGTATCCTTCGACTTCAGCAGCCAGAGGCGGTCAGCCCTCGAAGTTTACGACTTCCGCGCCTTGCACGGCTTGCACGGCTTGCACGTCTTGGACACTCCTCCACTTCTGTTACGACAGCTCCCCATAGCCAGCAGCCATGTCCCCGAATCCTCGTAAGCGCGCCGCGCCCGGCGATCCGCCCGTCTTCCCCGTTGCCGGCAACGGGCAGCCTAGCTTCAACCCGGCGATGCAGCAAGACCAGCTGCTCCAATGGTCTGGCGGGCTGCCGGATGGTTTCCCCAATCTCGCTCAAAATGCAAACTCATATATGATGGGCAATCAGGGCCAGTTCTTCCAGCAACAGCTTCGCCAACAGCAGCAGCAGCAACAACAACAACAGCAGCAGCAGCAGCAACCGCAACAGCTGCCGCTGCAGGCTGCCCAGCCACAGCAACTTCATATCCAGCCTCAGCCCGCCGTGCAGCAAGTAGGCCAGGTTCAACCGCAGCCGACATCCACAGCCATTGCTCGCCGGCCACCCAATCGCGCCCTGGTTCCATCTGTGGCCCGGCCGGCGTTTGATCCGAACACGGACTGGTCTGCCTTTGGCGATGACGCGGGCGCGCTGACTACCAGCCTCAACCACAGTGTGGGTGGCCATCTCGCTGCCGGTAACAGCAGCAGCAACAACAACAATGGCAATGGAGGCACGGGCTTACCCGGCGAGAACGAGAGCATCGAAGTCTTGGAAGAGCGCGCGCAGCGTATCAAGAAGGACTCGCAAGCGAAGCGGAAGCAAATCCCGCCGTTTGTGCAGAAGCTGAGCAGTTTTCTCGAAGAGGCCAAGAATACGGAGCTGATCCGCTGGTCCGAAAATGGCGACTCGTTCATCGTACTAGACGAGGACGAATTTGCAAAGACACTCATCCCCGAACTCTTCAAACACAACAATTATGCGTCGTTCGTCCGCCAGCTTAACATGTACGGCTTCCACAAGCGAGTCGGCCTGTCAGACAATTCCATGAAGGCGAGCGAGCGGAAGAACAAGAGCCCCAGCGAGTACTACAACCCGTACTTCCGGCGCGGCCACCCGAATCTACTGTGGCTTATCAACAAGCCGAAAAGCGGGAGCAAGGCGAAGCGCGGCAAGAAAGACGACGGTGACGGTGACAGTGACGAGGAAGTGGCCATTGACGAACCGTCGCAGATGGCGCACCATGCCAGCATTCAAGGAATGGGCAACCAGCAAGGACGCGGCTACGGGGCGCCCGGCGCTGGGCTCGGTGCCGGCGGTAGCAACCTCTTGGGGCCCAGTGGTGGCGGAGCAACTGGTGCGAGTGGTGCCGTTGCTCTGGACGCCAACGGTCACGCCAGCGGCGAGTTGGCGCCGCTCCAGAAGAAGGACTTCCAAATTATCAAGGACGAGCTCAACACGCTGCAGACGCGGCAGGCCCAGATTTCGAAAGTGATGCAGAGGCTGCAGTACGACAATGCGCAACTTCAACAACAGGCCCGCCTCTTCCAGAACATGCACGAGCGCCACGAAAACTCGATCAACGCCATTCTCAACTTCTTGGCCAACGTCTTCCGCAAGTCTCTCGAGGAACAAGGCGGTGTCCAGGGCGTTACGGAGCTGCTGGCAAGCATCTTGCCGAATGGCCAGATGCCCACCGGCAGTGTCGTGGATCTCACCGACGATTTTGACCGACGGCGACCGACGCCTCAGGCAACCAATCTGAGCACGACCCCGATGAAGCGACAGCAGAGGCTGTTGCCCCCGATCCCGGCGCCCAGCGCCTCCTCGACCACCGCATCCACACCGCAAGCGTCCGGTAACAGCGGCGGCGCGGGTACCCGCGGGAGCAGCGCACGGTCGTCGTCCGTCCTTTCACCCGGGCAGCAACATGTGGGCGCGGGCTACGGTCATACAGGCGTAGGCCAAGCCGGACACCAGCCGGCCATGGGTTCGGTTACAGAACTTTTTGACTCGCCGAGCGAAAACACCTATTTGCAGCACGAGCTGCAAGCCAACCCGCAGGAAGGCATGATGCGGATCATCAACGACACCAACGCAAACACGCCGGCGTCCGGTTCTGCGATTGACCTGCTCGAAGCGGCGGCCGGCACGCCGGCCAACATGAGCACAGATCAACGGGACCGGGTGATTGGCCTCATGTCGGGGCAGGGCAACAACAATGGCAATATGGGCCAGCAACAGCCTCAGCAGCCCAATGTCGCGAACCTGGCCCGGAAGAGTCCTATGACCGGCCCTGGCGGCGTGCCCCTGTCCCCCCAGGTCCCGATGACGATCCCGGCGACCAATGCTGGCAGCGCTCCCAACAACGTGCCGGGTATGCTGCCAGCAGCGGATGGCGCCAGCACATCGCTGTCGCCAATTCTCGGCAATGTGCAGACCGTGCCGCCGCCGTCGCTGCAAGACATCTCGAACACGCAGTCCGAGATCGAGGCGCTCCAACGGCTGCAGGACGAACAAAATGCCAAGATCAGCGACCTGACGCAGATGCTGGGTCCCCTGAGCCCGTCGGGGCGTGTTCCGGGCATTGACGAAGACGCCATCTCCGTTGGCGGCACGAACCCGGGCATGCAGAGCCCGGGATACTTTGATCTCGGCCAGTACCTTGACTCAAACGCCTTTGGTGACGACTTCAACTTCGCGACGGACGATCTCGTGGGTGGCGGCAATGCGGGCGCCGGCACGGCAGGCACTGCGGCACCAGTGTCTGGTGGTGCTGGCGGCATTGCCCCTCTTGCGGACGACTTCAGCTTCACCATCAACCCCAGCAACACTGCCGACAACGGACACGGCGCTGATGGCGACGATGACGGCGACCACGGCCTCTTTGGCAAATCCCCTAGTCCGGCTTTGACAGAAGAGATCCAGCGAACCGATCTCAGCAGAGGAAGCAGCCCGGATCCGGCCGTGAAGCGCCGGCGTGTGAGCTAGATGGTAGATGGATCGCCCTTTGCTTTCTCTTCGCTCGTCCTGCGCAGCTGAAATGCCTTTTTTGCCAGGTTTCACCTTTCCTAGCTTTCATTTCTTCTGCTGGGTTCTTGGTTTATGTCCTTTTCTTGCGTGGGATCTCCTCGTATGCTGCATTTCATGACATTTTTGGGGGGGTGGAACATGTTTCTTTTCATTCCACGGGCTGGACGGGACAAGAAGGGGCTTTTACTGCAGGGAACTCTTTCGCCTCGGCTGGATGGCTTCTCGGTTTTTGAGACCCTCGCACTGCTAAGGGGAAAGTCTAAACATATGACGGCCAAAGTCATGTCGCGGTCGGTTGGGTTTCTTTTTCATTTCTGTTTTTTGTGATTCTCATGTGAGGACCAAAAGGTTCCATTAACGATTTTTTATCCATTTAATCTCATCATTTCATTGCCGTTCACTGCTATATCGCGTCGTCCTGCATCTATTATATGTGAATGTCTTGACACATGCGGCTGTGATTTTGTCATCTTTGCTGTCCTGGAGTAAAATCGCTCAGCGTCAAAAACCAAATCTTCTTTTCCTCTCGGAAAACCTACGCAACTTGACCAGATAATAAGTCACTGAAACATTGTATGTTAGCTGGAGAAAAAATGAATAGGTGGATGTTCGTTTGTTCCTGCCTGATAAAACGTAAGATAGTTACGTCCGCAGCTTCCGCAGCTAACACGCTTTCTCCATTGCAATGACGAACACTAAGCCACCCCGTCCAAAGGACCCCAACGGCAAGGGCGTCCCTGGCGAGGCGCCCCATAATCCCATTAATGTGCCTGCCTTGGCTGGGCGCGCCCCCTTTCTTTTTCCAATGGGAGCCGTTACAACCCTCGCCAGTCTCACATTTTTGCCCCTCCTCTCCTTCCCCGCCTACATGCGCGCTGCAGAAGGGGCCGCCATAGAAGCTCTCCTTCGTTCTTTCCTACGTTGCTGTGTCTCGTGTTTATGTCCTTCCTAGCGCTCAGCCCTGAAACGACAGCCTTCTCTCCGTCCAATTCAGCCCTTCTCATCTTGGCCCAACCAATCTCGACATCTCTTCAACGAAACACAGGTGCCTTGGACGCGCACACTCCGCGACATACCGAAATAGGGGCCATCCACAACTCACGTACCTTGTCGGATACCACGCCAAGCTCGAACCCAACTCTTTCCTACCTTTTCCCCATACACGCCTAGCATCTTCTTCACAGAAAACAAAAATGGCCGACGAAGAGCACGAAGTACGCATTTGACCTCGACTCTCTACGCCTCCTCCCCCTCTCCACAGCCTTTCGCTAACACACACACAGGGCGCCACCGTCCAGGAGCAGCTTATTGAGGCTTGCCGCCGCAACAACCCCGACCTGCTCGCCGAGGTGCTCAAGGGCCGCTCCGAGACCGAGGCCGCACGCTTGCTCAACGAGACCGTCACCGTCCTCGGCAACCACCTCTACCACGAGGCCGCCTCGCAAGGAAACTGTACGTTGTGGTCCGCATGCGTCCGCTTCGCTCGCTCTCACCCTGCTAATTGTGTAAGACGAAATCATCGATGCCCTCCTCGACCAGCCCGGCTTCGAGTGCGACCCCATCTCCCGCCGCGACGGCGACACCCCGCTCCATACCGCCATCCGCTGGTCCAACGCCGAGCCCGCCGCCCAGCAACCCTTTGCCCAGGCTCTCGTCGGCATGATGCTCGAGGCCGGCTCCAACCCGCGCATCAAGAACAAGGCCGGCCTCACCGCCACACAGCTCGTCGACCCGCGCTACCCGCAGATGCGCCAGTTGATCCAGACGCAAGAGTACATGCTGCTCAACGCCAGCGATTTTGTCGACGACAGTTCCGACAACAACAACAGCAGCAGCAAGCCCTCGTCTGCACCGCCGCCGCCACCACCACCACCGGGCCGCCCAAGCGGTGCCGCACCAGCCATACCGTCGTCGGCGGCACCACCGGTCCCGCCGCCGGCCGCCACCGCATACGATGACGACGCCGAGTTTAGTGGCAGTGACGATGAGGAACGAGCAGAGTGGGAGCGGCAACGGCGGCAACGGCGGGCGTAGGTGTTGGGCTGCGTGAGCGGGATGTAGGGCGCAAAAGGCCCTTGGTTACATAGAGAAGCAGAAGCGCGGCTACGAGCATGCATGTAGATCGATTTTAATTCATTGTGATCTTTTATAAGTCTGCAACTTGCGTGTACGACCAAGAATAGCTACATACAATAGAAAAGCACACGTGTATGAAAGACGTCTGTTTCCTTGGACGGTCAAGTCAAGAGAACGGGCATTCAAAGAAACAAAAGAAACAGAAAATAGAAAACAGAACATTATCGCGAACGCCTGTGCGGTATGAAGATATTGAAAGAAAGGACGGGGGGAACCGTTAAAAACAGACAGAGAGGGACAGAGAACCACCATGGAGCACAAAGAGATATCAAGAGACACAGAAGACACACAATAGTCGGTTATAAGTGAAAATAGCCATTAACTTATTCTAGTCTTCTTTTGTCCAAAAAACCGACGGCCGCGGCACGAGTTTCTTTCCTTTCGCCTGGTTTCGTAGATTAGTCGTGCAGATCATGAATGCTTGAGCACATTCAAAATAGGAGGATGGTTGGGGAGTGTATGTAAGCTGCGATGTATGCAAAGGAAAGTGATGTAGTCGAGAGACACAATGATAGACCAAAGGCGGACGACAGTGAGAGAGAAAAACAGTAATATCACAGAAACGGTATACAAAAGCGATGACGCGAGAAGCAGGCGAAAAAACAGAATGAAGAAAATAAGCAAATGACAAATTGAGACATGAAAAAGGGGGTATGCAAAATGCAGCTATGAAAGATGGGGAAGGACAAAGCAGAAAGAGACAATAATGTGAGTGACAGGAGACTAGACAACAGTAAACTAAAGTGAAAAACATCAAGAGACTACCAAAAGTGCTCCCTTTTTAAGGCCCCAGCAATGGATCTATTCATACAACGCCATGAAAAACAATAGACAAAAAAAGACAAGATTGATTAAGAAAAGTCAGACGTGGGAATAAAAGCGTGAAACTCCGAGAATACAACGCCGGTCGTCGACGACGGCACAACACAGGAAAGCAATGGTGCTTCTACGTGGCCTTGTTCTTATTAGAAATCATCGAGAGGCCGCGAAGGCGTCCGTGGATAAACCGGCTGGCAGCGCTGTCATGGCCATGTTGGCCAGAAGCCTCGTCGAGGTTGCGACCAGCTGAGTGGGAGGACTCCAGCCGTGACAAGCGCGCGGCCGTCGTGAAGTCGTTGCTGGCTTCGTAGCTAGCCCGGACGCGGTCCATTGACGCACGCATACGGTCGTACGACGGCCGGGCCCGGTCAATCGATGGGCGGCCCCGGCCCGACGCCGTGGCAGTGTAGTCAGTGGAGGACACCGCCATACCTATGTTCATTTCGTCAACAGAGTACTGGCGATCGTGGTCACCACCACTATAGTTGGTGCCGTCACTACCGTTTTGCGTACGCGTATTGTGTGTGGCAACGGACGGCGGGTAGATGGGCCGCCGGTCTTCGTCGACACTGGCAAACTGCATGTGCTGCGAGTTGTGCTTCTTGGCCTTGCGGGAGCCTTCCGAGGAGGACCCGCCCGCCGAGTTGGTGCCGTCCACCAGCTTCTCGACGTCAGGGCCGGCCTCTCTCTTGATGAGCTGGCCGTCCCTGTCATAGTCTTTAAACTTGCCCTGCTGGGCCTGCTCCCGGATGATGTCGACATCGTACGGGAAGTACACCTTCTGCAGCGCCTTGATTCCGTAGCGGGGGAAGATGCACAAAACGGGCACGATAAAGTACACCGCCCAGAAGCTCGCCTCGCCGTAGACGGCCGCCCCAGTGCCGTAAAAGTACTGAGAGTACGTCGTCGACGTGTAGACACCAGTCCAGAAGAAGACGAACAGGAAACTGAGAGCGACAACGAGCACCATCAACCAATCCCACCGGTAGGTGTTGATGAGCATGTACAGGTTGATTGTCAGGACTGTCGGATGCACGATGTAGGCGCCCAGGCGAAGACGATCAGCCACATCCAAACCGTTGAAGGAGGCAAAGGGCGTCCGGACCATGGTCAGGTAGGGAATGAAGAAACACATGACAGATTGATAGAGACCATCAGCCATGTACAGCCTAAAAAGTGACAAGAAACACATGGTTAGCAAGCAAAAAGGGAGACAGGGGGTCCTACCAGGAGAAAAGGAAGTCGGGGTAGGGAGGATCAAGCGAGCCAGAAAAATGGGATAGACGGAAGACAACAAAGATGTACATACCAGAATTTCTGCTGCGTCCACTCTAGGCGCTCAATACCACGGCGATACAGCTGCGGGACGGCGAGCGACACCGTGTCGGGGACATCCTGGTCCAGAACGCCCATGAGAATGACAGGCACCGAGGTGAAGAACAAGTTGAACATCAGAATGTATGTGTAGTCGAAAATGTAGGTCATGTCGTAGTTGCAGAAAATCTGGAACCAGAAAATCGAAAACACCCAAATGATGTTCTTGTAGAAGAAGTTGGCGATACTCTCAGCCATGCGGCGGTATGACCAACGGCCGTGCACGAGGACAAGCCGCTTCAAGAAGCGGAACTGGCCAATCGCGTAATCCGAGGACATGGCAGCTTGCCGACCCTCCAGACCAGCGATACCGACACCAACATCGGCCTCCTGGATCATGGCCACATCGTTGGCACCGTCACCAATCGACAGAGTCATGACGTCCAGGCCGTTCTTGACCAGGGCGCACACGGCGGCCTTCTGCGCAGGGCTCACACGACAGCACAGAACGGACTTGCACTGCTTGCACAGCAGCAGGAACTTCTGGCTCAGCTCGTCGCTCAAGGCCCAGCGCAGCGTGAAGCCGTCAATAACGACCGCGTGCGTAGGGGCTGGCGGCTCGTGGTTGGCACGCGCAGCTGTCAGGTCTTCGTCGCTGCCTGTCAGGCCAAAGGCCGCAAGACCCTTGTCCAGCTGGGCCTCGATGCGCTCCATATAGTCGTCATCGGTGGTGTTGCCAGACTCGTCCTCATCCACTCTGAGATGCAACAGTTCCATATCGTTGTTCAGCAGGTTGCATGAGAAACCGATGTTGATGGCCGTCTCGACCTTGTCGCCAGTCAAAACCCACAGCTTGATACCAGCCTCGGCCAACAGAGCAATAGTGTCGGGAACGCCATCCTGCAGACGATCTTCAATGGCGGTACCGCCAAGCAGGGTGAGATCTTGCTCGATCAGCTCAGCCGCGGCCTCCATCTTCTCCTCACGATTGTCCACCGCAGTAGCGGCAGCGTCGTGGATCTTGCGCCACGAGTAGTACTCGTCTTCGGTCAGGACACGCTGCGCAATACAGAGCGTACGCAGACCCTCACGGGCAAACATCTCCAAGTGCTCGGCCGTCGCCTTGCGCAGCTCGACTTGCTCGCCGCGCTTGAGCCGAGAGTAGATGATGCTGTCGGCACCTTTGCAGATGAGCACGATCTTGTTGTCGGGCATGCGCACAATGGCGCTCATGCGCTTCCGAGTGGAGTTGAACTCGATCGTGGTGAGGACGGGGTAGTGCCGCTCCTCGCCCATAACGTTCAGGCGGATACCGACGTCCGTGTTGCCAAGGACAGTGAAGCCCATGTCACGGGCGGTGGCGACGAGGGCAGCCTCATCGGGGGACTGGGCCTTGAAAATAAGGCGGGGCGGGTCGCCCGGAATCTTCTCAGATAAGACGGTGTGGCAGAGAGCAAGGCTGAGCATGAACTGCTCATTGGCGTGCTGTTGCTCGGCCCCGTGGACACCAGAAAGATCATCGACAAAGTCAGGGGCAATGAACGTGATTTCGTCGTCGTGGAGGTACGGGTTGTCGTTGAGCTTGCGGAGACCGGCGAGCGCCTTATCTTTGGCAACGGCGATCTCGGCATTGGCCCGCTCGGCCTCTTTGACGACGTCGATACCCATGCGCTTCTGCATACCAGCCTGGGCTTCGGTGTAAGCTTCACCGTAGGGCTGGCCGTTAATCGTCGCCTTCTTGAACTCCATGACGTTCTGGGTCAGAGTACCAGTCTTGTCAGAGAAAATGTACTCGATCTGGCCAACATCATCGGAAATGTTCCACGATTTGGGAATGCAGGGCTGGTCGGCCTTTTCGTAGTACATCTCGACATCGCTGTAGATAAAGATGGCTTGCAAGGTGCGGATAATCTCAACCGTGATATAAAGAGAAATGGGCACCAAGTTCTGGAACAGAATAAAAGCGGCCCAAAACGTGACGAAGCCGGCCAGCGGAGGCGTACCACCGTACGGACCCATGTCGACATAGGCAAGCGATGCGTCGGTCTTAGCCCACGAAACACCGTTGATAAGAGCGGCAATCAGACACATAATGAACAGGACACCGAAGTTGCAGATGACGTTGAAGTTGAGTTCACGAGCAATACGGGCACGCTTGCTAGGAGTGTCACCGGCGTTCATCATGATCTTCGTGTCATGACCAGTGAAGAGAACAATGCCCAGCGCCCACTCGGTGTTGCGGAGGTTGCAGCCGCGGAGCAGGAGGTTGTCGATGGAGATAGGCTCAGACATCTCATGCACAGCGCCAGAGGGGTCCTCCTCAAAGGACTGGTTCCAATGGATGGCGCCGTTGTACTTGTACAAGTTCGACTGGGGCGGTTCGCTCTTGACGTAGAACTGGGCCCGCTCACAGTCGCGCGCGTGCTTGAGGCTGCGGCCACAGCGAAGAGACTGGCGAAACTTGAGGTTTGTCTCGCCGTCCAGGTTCTTGGTCTCGATGTAGCAGCCACCATCCGGGTCGGAAGTCGCCAGCACGACAACGTCGGCAGGTAGTTCGTCGTCGTTATAGATACGAACAAAGTCGCCAACCTGCAGATCCTTCCAGGCGCCGCGATGGAAGCGGGCTTTGCCTTCAGGGACAATATTGTGGTTCAGGAGATCAGGCTTAGCATTGACGACGTTGAACTCGCCATCGGCGGCGGGGTTGAAAGAAAAAGCCGACGTAGGGCGCGTCTTGTCCTGGGCGACAGAGAGCATGTCCTGCATCTGAGGCGGCGCATTGCGGGGCGAAGGCGAGGGAACCGGCGTCATCTGAATGTTCTCGCGTGCAGACACAAACGAGTCGCGCTGACTGTAAGGCGAGAGCATCGATTCGCGGCGCGTATGACGTGTCTCGATAGACACGCGCGGATCGTAGCCATTGGGGTCGACCCCGGCGGCCTTCTGCTTGTCCTTGCTCTCCTTCTTCCAAAGGCGCTCGATAAGGTGCCAGAGTCTCGAGAAGAAGCGCGAGGTGGCCTTCTTGAGCTTGCGCCAGGCCGACACATTGTCCTGGATAACATTGACATTGTTCCAGTCCAGTAGGCGGTACACGGGGGAGTTGTTCAGAGTCTTATCCGAGCGCGTACGGCGCACGTCCTCAATGGCATCACGGATGGCCGTAATAACAATAATGGCGATAAGTGGGACAGAGTTTAAACCGGGGTTCTCGACACCGAAAATCGAGAAAAACTAGGTGAGAAAATGGTCAGCAAAGAGAACAACGCGGCAAGGGCGGGACGACGGAGAGCCAACCAAACAGGGAAACAGCTCCAAGCGAGGGAAATAAACATACAGCAAGAATGACAACAAACAAGAAAAAGATGTTGGCAATGTTGTGGAACTGAAAGTACAAGTTCTTCGGGATGAACGACAGCGGTGTGTACTTGGCAGTCCGAATCTTGTTTCGCGAGTACGTCTGCTTGGGCGCGCCGTTCTCGTCCTTCTGGTCGGGCGGTAACGGAAGGTTGAAGTAGAGCGTGCGTGGGCCAGGGCCATCGTGCTCTTCCTCCTCCTCGTCGGCAGGCGGGGCATTCGGGTCGGCATTATTGGGTTCGCCGCCTTGGCGGAACGACTCGGAACCGGCTGATGCGCGTTTCTTCTCATTGGCGAGGGTCTTGCCGTGACGGCCAATGAGAGACAAACGCTTCTTGTTACTACTCTTGACAGTCATCTTACGAGTGGCCCAGCGAGAGCGTTTTGTCTTGTGCGTCGACGTCGAGCCGCCCTGACGTTTTGGGGCAGGCGGTGAGTTGGGGTGCGGGAGATTTTCCGCAATGGTGATGCCGTTGCTGTGCCTGCTGGGACCGGCTGCTCCGGAATCGTGAGCAGCCTCGATGTCGTTGTCGCCATAGGATGGCTGGGCGGGCACGTCCGCCGGGTTGTCTGTTGCGTTCATCATATTGGGTGGCAGATGGAACGGGGACGGGAGGGGGGCGGGCGGGAAAAGAGATTACTAGGGATGCGGGTCGAAGAGGTGATGCCACTCGGGCATATCCTAGAGACGCAGGCCTATCGTCTCTTCACGTCGAGGGGGTTCCTGCTATGGGGACTCGGGTGGACGAAGTTCGTCAAGCCAAAAAGGCTGGTTGGCCGCGTCCCGTTTCGGGGGGAGGACCTCGTCTATCCCAACGCCGACAAGCGGGTGGAATTGATGCCGCGCACCGCCGGGATTAGAGCATGAACACAATCCGAGACGTTCGAATCGCACAACGCCGGGAATGGGTGTCGACTCGATAAAAACGACGTTGGCGATAGGGGCGCGGGAAGAGTTGCCCACAAAGACTTCAACTGCGGCGTCGAGAGCGTGCAACGTGTCGACTCTCTGCTCGAATCGGCGAGAAAGGGGGTCGAGAAAATTCGATAAAAAAAGAATGAAATGAAACGAGAGGAATTCGTCGTCTGCGTCTGTCGTCGTCTGAAAGAAAATGCAAAATCGAAAAGTAACGGATCCAAAATGACAAGGACGCGGTCGGGAGGCGAATATCGTGGTCGGCCGTGTCGGGGGACGAAGGCCCTTGCGTTCTGAAAGTTTGACTGTGGTCAAGAACTGGACAACCAACAGAAAATGTTCAGGCCCTGAGTGTTTTGGGAGCGGCGGGAGAAGAGAACGGCCACGAAATGGACCGCCAAGGCTAAGCACGAGAAGCGGAGCCTGAAGAAAAAAAAGGAATGGGGGGATCCAGTACGAGCGCCGCTAGGAATAGCCACCGGCGAGAAAGGGAGAGCCAGACACAGGCGGCTGAGTTCTGTATACGTTGAAGTCCGTTCGCCACAGAAACAAGGGGATAAGGGGCATACAAAGAAAAGGAACAAAAAGAACAACGACGGCAAAAGAGGAGCCTAGAAAAACGGGGAAGGAGACGACGAGGAAAGGATAAAAATTAGCACAGGCTATAATACGAAGCGACGGCGACGAACCGCTGGAAGTAACAAGAGCGACGGACGAAACAACAGTGAGAACGCGAGTGAGATTGAGTAGCAAGAGCGACCGAGGCGAGAGACCAGGCGGGAATTTGCTGGGTCTGGTTTCGAGACTAATTTGCTAATATCGGATGGCCCGGGCGGCAGAAGAGGCAGGAGCAAGCGGTGTCACTTACTACAGAGTCTTAGTAGGTGTTGTTTGGGAGAAGGAACAGACGGGCGCCGCCCAAAAAAGGCATAAAACAAACCGAAGACGCGAAGGGGGGTTGCCTTTTTGGCTGGCGGCACAAGCTAAGGAAAAGGAATCACCGGCCACTGAACAGTACCCCGAGGTACCCCGGGTGAGCCGTTGCAGGCGAAAATACTAACGGACTTAAGCAGAGAGACCCAGGAGTACATGGGTTTGGTAAGCAGCTGCAAACTCAGCCTCGCTGACGGAGAAAGGAGCTATCAGCTTTTGATTTGGAAGTCGCGATTGGCGGCCAGAACGAATGCGATGCGTTGGCCACTCCGAACGGAGCGAAGGTGCGTACGGTCAGTTTCGCCATCCAAACGTCTGTCAAGATTCTGGTGCCCGAGAAACGGGGAAGAGCAAGGCAGACACGATGCAAGATGCAAAGGTGAGAGCACGGTAGGCACACCCACCGGACAACAAACAGGGCTGTTCGGGTTGCGCGGCCACGACGATCAGAGACTGTACAGCCCCTGGCATTGGCAATGTAGTGACGTTTGGTGGTCCAGGAACAGGAGCGATGATGCTCGGCGTCCTGTCAGCGGCCTGCCTGTTACGACGCCTGGTAAGATGGTTGACATAGCGCACAGCCTGACCGGCCAAATCAGCGCCAGGAGAACAAAAGATGCCCGCTAAAACGAGTCCGCCGAAACGGGCTGCTTAGCGACAGTGGATTCGTCAGTGGGACAGGCCCTTGTGGCTTGTTCCTGGCCATCACCTCGCATCGGCGCTAGTCCACTTTCTCGTATATGAACCTGGCCTCGCGGAAAGAATACGATTTTATGAACGAATTGCACACTGCAGTGTGTTTGGCAGACGTCTTACGGAGTATTAAGTTACCCCGTGTTGTTACTCGCTTGTCTCCTCACTAAATATGAAATCCAGCAGGGAAAGGACCAGAAGCCAACATGTGACGACAAGGTGTAATTAGTAGGTTTTCTAAGGTCTCCATTACACCTTATTTGGCTGGAAAACACATTTGAAGTATCCTACGTATGTAATTCAGCGCAGTTTACAGAGCAGCCGTCAGCCTTCAGAGGCCGATTTCCAACGCAAGAAGCGGCCACTGTATTCCACATTGCCATCTCATGCTAGGAATGCAGATCGCGTCTTCTGCGCGTAAAGCAGATGGCTGCGAGGAGAGCTCTAGCAATGTAGACTCGTGCAAATCAAGTAAGGACGCGGGAAGGCAGCCCAAACTGTAGAAAGTAAAACCAAGACTGAGTGGGAGGAAAGGGAACGCGACATGCCAGCACCGGAATTCCAAGATGCGCCGCAGCTTGCGCATCTCTCCGTGAATCCATTCTCGGGCACTAATTACAAAAGACATAGGCCCAAGGACCCTGATACTGTCCCAAAAAAACCACCTTAACCCGTAAGGGGCCGTTTTGCCCAGGGGTCCGGCCAAGCCTGCCGAGAACTTGGACACCTGGGCTAGGAAGCGCAAGCTTCATCTTCCGAAGAAGACATCCAATTCAAGACAGGAAAAGGGGGAGGATGCGTCGAGGGCACTCCGTACGACGCAGTTGGTGCGCGCGAGAGGACGTGCACGCGGCGCGTCTGGGCTGCATCGTTGCAACAGAACGAGCGACCCGTTTCAGGGGGTAAGGCAGCAACAAAAGGGGGCGCCTCTGACGCTCTTACGGTCTTACCCCGTTTTGATTTGGCATCGTGCTCTTTCTGTTTTCGGTCAGTTGGCAATACCTGCCGTTTTACGTCGTAATTGCTTTCCAGGCTTGCCGCGTTCTTTCCTCCGGTCCTTCCTTTTGCGCGTCTTGCCTCTTGCCCTTCTCGACCACATCCCACGAGCCCGCACCCTGCCGCTCAGTCGAAACCACGGGGTTAAGAACACCGGGCGCACGGAGACCGCACCAATCCACAACCGGTGGGACTGGACTGTCAAAGAACCCGCAAGCCGTAATTGCGGCCAAGCAACACTCTATTGCCAATATTCTTCCTTTTGGCTTCAACTCGACTAGCGGACCCTGGAGCCGCGGGATGGCATTTAAAACTTCTGTGTGCATTACACATTTAAAATGCCTGCTTAACAACCAGACCGCCCAAGAATGCAGCACTTCAATAACAAAAGCCTCCGAGCATCTTCTCAAGCAGTGCAACAACAAGGGGACGAGACTCCACCCGACGACCAACGGCCTTCGAGTGCCCCGGAACAGCCCGAGAGCCCGTGCTTGCCCCGCCCAGCGACTACTTAAAATTACTATTTTGTAAACGCATATGACTAGACTAGACAGCGAACTGAGAGCCAACAAGTGCACTTGCAATAAGCATCCGCATCCTATGCTCCAGACGACAAGTTGCCTCATTGTGCAACGGCAATGTTGGCGGTCAAACACACTACTCGTGTGCATCCGGGGAAGGAAACGCACTCATGTCTCTTACGGAACGGATGGAACACCAGAGGATCGAAGACGTCAAGGAAACGCAAAAAGCTTGGCAAGGAACATGTTTCCGCAACACAACCTCAAAGCGATTCGGCACAGCAAATTGTCTGCTACCAATGTCGGTCTCTGCCTCTAGACCTGCTCGAAAGTCTGTAAGATGATGCTTGGCACGAGGCCGCAGCTGGCTTTGACCAGGCTGTGACCATGGCAAAAATAATTCGGTAAGGACGAAAGATGCCCAGTTGACGCCAGCAGACACGTAATACAAAGTTGCACAAGGCATCCTGCGCCCAGAGCCCTGCACCTCCACTCCCGGTCTTACTTTGAATCTTGCATGGCACATTTTGAACATAAATGCATCCAGTAAGACGGCGAAATCACAGCGTGATGCATCCTTCCGCGCCTAGTGGCTCTTTGGGCTGACTATGCTCCCCATCGTACCAGCCTATTGGCTTCTCTCATTCTTCCAATTTTCCTTGCTTATGCGTTGCATTCAAAACTCTCTTTCTACAGAGATGAGGCATCTACGATGTACCTTTATGATGGTGCAAACTAAGTCTTAATGCCGTATTTATCCCCTCTTTTGTCCCATGTCCCCGGGCTTGGTCTGCAGGCTCGCGATGGACTTCTGCTACAGGCACTATACCTCGACCTACACCTCCAATATTCCCATACGACGATCATGTTGTCGAAACTCGGTTCAGGCGCCTCATATTAAAACACACAAGGAAATCTCACATATGCAAGCACAAGCACAATAAGATGCTCATTATCATAACATAGTCGATAATGCCAGAAGTGCTAGATTGGGAAGCAATAAGAGAAAGTCTAGCCTGAGGCCCAGGGCCCAGAACACCGTTCCTCGTGCACATGTGGCGGTTAAGAAGATCATATGGAACAGAGAATATCAGACTTCTTTCAAACATTTGCTACATTACATAATAGGTTACGGTATGCATCTAGGAGCACGTCGTTGCAGCGTTGACGTAGCGCACAACATGACGCCAGGTGAAGCACCAGTCTTGGCCCGTTTCGACAACTCTGAAGCACTATTTATATTGCTCTAGTAAAATGTACAATTGTACGCGTTCAATTTTGCGTCCATGTAGTTCCTTCCACAGACACAATAGACTATCCGGTCCCAATTGTTCGGTTGGCTAGAACAACCGTTCTATACCACCTTGTTGGCCTGTGTCCCTTTTGCCTATCGATCGTCCTGACTCGAAACAGGCGCACCCTTCTTGACCAAGCGGCTTCTGGACAGTACTGTCTGCCGAGCAGTTATCATTCGTGTTTACTGAGGATGGGGTGACATGTCTATTTGCTTTTTCTGTGATCAGGGCCAGAAGTTTTGCTCATTTACTTTTTACTTTTATTTTAGTTCCAGTGGGATTGTATGACTTTGTTTCTTTTTTATTATATGTATTCATTTTAAATTCTCATAAAATGCATGTACTTGAAATCCAAGGCCAAAATGCACAGCTCGAAAAAGTAACGACAAGAACAAAAATGAAAAGAAAAGAAAAGCAAAAATGGCAATGCCTTCTATTTGACCACATGGACTCAGACTCGCCAAACAGCGACGCAAGACCACCGATGCGAGGCTAACCTTTTCATCCAAAGTTGTCGACAACAAAGCTTATTACGCACGTGGACACACGTTTCCTTGACGAGACTCACAAGACGCTTCATCTAGATCCACACGTTAAGTACTATGTCGACTAAATACAAACCACCAAAAATAGAGCAGCTGCATGGGCAACACAAGTATAACATAAGTTTGTGATAACCTCGATGCTGCTTGAGGTTGGTACGAGGCTGTAAACGCTTAAAGAATGCGCTCACAGCGGTCCACCCCGCCTGCGTCAATTGGTCAACGCGCCAAAGTGACGCGCCAAAATAAAGAGGGCCCCGCCAAAACCAGAACGGCAAGCGCATCCCACGACGCGGCTGAAGACTGTGGTCCTCTTGCTGAACCACTTCTCCTTCCTCGCCACATCGTCGCCTTCTTCTAACAAACGCACAAGCATATCTTCTCCTCTCCCGGGCTCCATAGCTCACTCTCTACCCATACGCCTTGCCTTACTGGCGAACATGGACACCATCTCGACTCACATTGTGATCTAGTCTGGTCGCATCTCGTTGGATTTTTGCTCGAGCTCGCGAGCAGCTATCACTGTTAGCATCTAGCAGGAAACGACTTTGATATAAGAACACAAGAGCCGAATCCTCCGGATACCACCCCGTCCGTTTCACCATGGCCGGAAACGGTTCCATCCTCAGCTACTGGTCCGCGGCGCCACAGCGCAAAGATGCAAATGCATCGGGACCCTCCGGCGGAACACCAACACGGCGAAGCACCGACACCGCACAGCCTTCCGAACCGAAAGCCATCTCCCCCTTCTCTCCTCCCCCCAAAGCCGGCGCTACGGCCACCTTTCACATTTCGCCGATGCCATTACACATAGCCCCGCCGCGGGGTTCCTCGACACTTTCCCGCGGATCCAAGACCTCGCCCGAGTCCCTGCCGAGCTCCCCCGACTCCTTTCCACCGTCTCCAATACAATCACACATACTGGCAAAATCCAGGAAGGAGAACATGCTAGGATCGTCTCAAAAGCCACCTGCCAGTCTGGCCACGCACGAGATTCGAGATTCAGATGACGATTTGGACAGCGCCAGCGACGGTAGCGGCAACAGCGCCGAGTCATTACAAGACGCCGTCCGCTTCAACGAGCCGTTCCGAGGTTTGTCCACATCGGTGTCCTCAACGTCGCTACCGGCGGTGCGGACGGGGACGGGACGGGCCACGGCAACTGTGGCTGGGGCGCGAACGACATCAGCGGCGTCCCGGGCGGCGTCCTCGTCGTCACCCAACGACAGTTCGTCAGCGCCGTCCATGACAAAACGCCGAGCCGCTACAGCTATCCTCACCTCCCCGCTGCCCTCACGGCGCACCAAGCAGGCCCGCGTCTTGCCGGCCAGAGCGAACCCGCCCAAGCACAAATTCGACATGATGGCGTTGGTTCGCCATGCCCAGCAAGAAGACGCCACCGATGCTGCCACGCGCCGTGTCGAGGACCTCCTGGCCGAGACCGAAAGGCGGGCCAAACAGGAGAGAGAACTTGGGGAGAATCGTCGCACGGTCTCTGGTGACGGCAAACTGCCGAGAGCGCCACTTCTTGACGGTCTGTTCGACAGCGCAGCCGGAAGCGCCAGCGGCACACCCGGCGGCAGCGTCAGTGGGGACGGTGGCGGCGATAATGGCGCCTTTGGTTCCTTCAACAGAGATCGGCTCCGCAAAGCCCTCGATCGTACCGAGGTGGCGGCCGTGTCGGAGTCGTGGTATTTTTTCAAGGAGTATTTTGTACCGTCGCCTGCCAAGCGACGGCCCTTCCCGCAAAAGGTAGCGTCCCCAGGGAGCCGTTGGGCGTTCTTGCGGGATGCAACGATGCGACAAGATTTTTTTATGATGGGCGTGGTCCGGAAAGCGGTCTTGAGCGCAAACAATGGTGCTAGTGGTGGGGGGGACCTGTCTGCATCGCAGCAAACCGCGAGGGAGCCTCACCTTCCCGACGAACTGTTTCTATGGATTCTCAACGAAGCTTGTGTGGACCCACTACCTGCCCTCCGCGCCGAGTATGCAGCCGTTTTGCGCTGCTGTCCCGAGCAGGTACGTCGTTTTGTCGATGCTGAACGCCTGCTGCTCCTGTTCCAGAAGCTTGGACCGCGATGGGAAAGTATCGATTTGTCTACGCGGCTTGAGCTGGTACCCACCATCCACCGGCCTTACCCGGGACGTGACTGGTCCCCGCTACGTTCCCTCCTAAGCCTGGTGGCTGCGCTCGCCGACTGCTTGACCTTAGAGACTGTGTCTTGTGCTGTTAAGATCCTGCTTCGGCTGGGCATTGACCGTGTTGTGGAAGAGACCCCAGACCTTCTACAGGACTACCAGGAAGCCATGCGCAGGCTTGTTGGCCGTGTGCCATTGGCGGACTGGAACGACTTTGTATGCATGTCCTCCTCGTCGTCGTCTTCATCCCTTGCCCATTTGTTAACGTTAGTGTATAGTGCCACGATACGGGATCATCCTTGTACAACAGCGTCCAGAAGCCGTCCTTGCGCTGGCAAGTCTTGGCCTGCATGCCTCTGGACACGCCGGCCTGCCACGATATGCGGCGACGGTTGGCGTCTGTGCTGTTCTTTAACGACCCGGAACGAGCCCGACAGGACCCACGCCGCCAGATTCAGTTGACCCAGGGCTTGGCCAAGTTGGCCGTTCGGGACGACCTCGTTTTGACGCCTGCCACCAACTTTGTCGACCTGACAGCCCTCGTGGACATGCTCAGCGTGTTTTTAGATGACGTGGGCCGAGAGGCGCTGTTACAGCAAGCCGCTGTGTTAAGCAGTTCGGCGAAGCCCAAGGACGAGGTCGCTGCTGCTGCCGTCCGCGCCTTTGACGCCGACATTGACAGCCTCGTCCGGCGGCTGAAGGTGATTGGCCACGGCATCGAGTCCACAGGCGGCGGCCACATTGCACAACTCGACAGCAAGACCGCCTTTGAGCGGCTGCAGATCCGATTGACACACTCTGTGCGAACACGGCCACGCGGAAGAAAGAGCATCTTTGACGGACCTGGCTCTGCAAAAGCGATCGGTGGAGGTGCCGACGCGGATGACGATGCGAGAGGCATCCAGCAGAAGCAACAGGACATCCGCAACTTCTTTATGCAAAGGTTGGGCAAGAAAATGGCCAAGTCATGACATGATGTTGGGGATCTTATTTACGGGCGTTCCTGGCAAGCGTGTTTTTTTTCTTTTTTTCTTTCCCTTTTGGGTGTTTTTTATTCTTAAATGGGAAGCAAATGATACTTGGCCTTTTCTGGTGCTTATTTTATGAGGATGATGCCCTGGCACTGGCGTCGGTACGTAGCCACGAGTAGCAAATAAAATCTGGAAGTGTAACGTGTTTGTATTGAGCGCCGCTGCAAATTAAGCAGACAATGCAAAAAGTACAGACTCAATCTCGTTCCAATACTCAGGAAGGCAGGAGAACCGACTCCCGTGTCTTCCTCTCGGGGTGTCTAAGCCGCCAGATAATAGAAGTATATGCGAAGTACAGAATAAAGAGACAACAAGCCAAAATGTAATATGCAACAAAACCCAAGAAAACGATGAAAATGTCATCTCGCTCCCACTCTCACATGCCTCTAGTCGTAGAACTTGCGGTTGACGTTCTTGCCAAACAACGTCTCCCGCACCACCGGCAGCGCATTGTGCTCGACCAGAGCCAGCCGCGCCTCGAGCGTGTTGTCAATCGTAATCTTGCCGTTGCCGCCCACAATGATCACACCGCCCGCACTGCTCGCCGGCAGCTCGTTCTCCGTGTCCAGCACAAGCTCGACCGCATCGCCCGTCTCCTTCTTGTACTCCTTGGCTGCCGCTGCCAGAGCATCCTTGGCGGCCGCCGCGTCGGCTTTGCGTGCGCGGATCTGCAGCTTGGGCTCCTGCATCGCGTAGGCGCCCTCCAGCACCAGCTTCGTGAGCATCTCCTTGTACTTGGCGGGCGACGACGAGGCCTCCGAGGCCAGCTTCTTGCGCGCAGCTTCAAAGAGATCGTCGAGCAGCTCCTGGCGGGCCGTTAGGACCTGCAGCCGGGTCTTGTTGGCGACGGTGGACCGGGTGATCTGCTGGGACATGGTGGCCTGCTTGAACTTCTTCTCGTACGTGGCGTCGATGGCGTCAGTCTCCTGGCGGACAAGCTTGGACTTTTCAATGGCAAACTCTTCGTTGGCCTTGGTCTCGATCTCGTGGGCCTTCTCCGTCGCCTCCTGCCTGATGAACGCCGTCATCTTGCGGAGCTCTTGACCAACCTATGAACGAAGGGGAACTATGTGTTAGATCAATGAGGGCCAACGGGCAACGGCCAGCCGGACTGCAATGGCGATAGAGGAGAGGAATGCATACCTGGTCATCGGATAGGGCGTGAATCTGCGACATCTCGAAGGCTGTGGTTCCGGCAGAAGCTCGCGGATCACGGTGCGGGTTTTTCAGAGGGCGATTGTGTCGTCGGAAGAATCGTGATACGGAGCTCTCTACAGACGCTTTTAACGTGGGTGCGATAGCTCAGGTGTGATGGGCAGGTGTAGATCAATAGCTGGAGAGCAGCGGCACTCAATCGGGGTCGGGGGAGGAGGTGATCGTGGTGATGGCGGTTGTATGTTGGCTCGGCTTTGTCCAGTAGTCGTTATCAAATGGCGCTGTGCTGGATGGTGAATCTCCCCGCTAAAAGGTGACCCGCCCAGCAACACCATACAGCTCTGGCTCTTTGAAAAGGCTGCCTACACTATTCCGTTTAGTTACAGGGGAGCTGGCAAGCTATGACCAAACCGTCCAGCACCAAGGCCTCAGAAAACGATATCACGTGATAATCACAGCCACTCCAACGCCACAGCGACCCGCACACTTTAGTGTCTGTTTCCCTCTGACTGAGAAACGGTGCCTGCCTGTTTCGGGTGGGTCTTTGCCCACGTAAATCTCACTGACTACGAAGTACGGCTATTGCTCTTAGTTCGTGTTCCGAGGCCTGGCCAGGTGCGTGCACCCATACGGCCAGGCCACCTCAAGCTCCGCTTTGTTTCGTCTGCGCTACTGTGTCGTCTCAGTTTCGCACCTGCTCGTGTCTGCTATTTGTCTGTCCACCAAAGTGATTGGGAATATAATCGTTGGCTCAAGTCCCTTTACACAAGTCGAGCAGCACCTTCCTTCTTTAGGTCCTTCTTGTTTGACATTATTGAGTTTGCATGACTCTCCGTTCTCAGTCGCCCTTTCCGTTTCCAGCCACTAGCATCAGCCTCGCACTGTCGCACCTGCTTGTTCGTGCCGCCCACTATCGCTATCCGTTCCTGCCATTCCGAGCCCCTGTAGCTACCTCAGTATTTGGATCACATTCCAGTCGATCTTTCCTCGTCGGCACAGACTCGCTTTGCTTACTCGTCATCTTTGTCTCTCTCTTTCTCTCTCTACTCTGCCAACTTTTCTCGCCTCTCGCCAACGTCTCCAACGCACCGCCAAACTCAACACCGCGATCCGCCAACGACAATAGTGACGACCACGAGGCCGGCTAACGTCACCGCCTCCACCATTCTCAACAAGTCCTATACAGGAACAGTGGCATTCGGTCTCATCGCCCTAAAACCTGCCCTATTGCAACCACCAGCAACGACCACAAGCTGCACCGACATTGAGGCCACAGCAGACCCGCCTGCGATCACCACCCTTCCTCTCTTGCTGGTCTCACGGTGCTCGACACCGTGAGCAATTCTCTCGGACGAAGAAAGAGCACCCCTGCGGCTGTTGCAGCTGACCCAGCGACCCGGACGGGAGAGGCCGCACACGGCCAAGTCTGCCCTGTCGCCCACTTTCTCGTTGGCATTGCTTCAACTCGGCAGCGGTTAAAAGCAGGCACTTGACAACAAAAACAATCCGCAGCCAGCCCGACCCCAGATATCCCCAGCCGCTTTCATGGAATAGAGAGTTTCGTCAACAAAAGCACGCCGGTTCTCTTTGTTGCGCACCTTCGCCTCTCTCTTCTCTTCTGCGACCGCCTTCACGATCCTCTCGTGATCCTCCCCTTCCTTCCTCCTCTCCAGTGCAGACAAACTTTCTATGCCCGCCTGGCGATAACATTTCGGACGTGCGCGCGGCCTCCTTGCGCCGGATGCTTGCTGCGCACTGGACGCTGGCGCAATGGGCTCTCTCGGCCGGCTCTCCCCTGGCGGGAGCATAGCGGTAAGCATGAAGCTCGGTGGCGTAGGACTATCTCTCGTGCTCGCATGTGTAGTTTCATTGTACATTACTGACCCAGTCTCTTTCTCGCTCGCTTACAGCTAGGAATCGTGGTCGGTGTCATGTCCACGAGCGTCCAGAGCCTCGGTCTTACCCTCCAACGAAAATCCCACATACTCGAAGATGAAAAAGACCCTCACATTGCCCGCCGACCACCACACCGCCGACGACGATGGCAGCTCGGCATGGCCATGTTTATTGTGGCCAACCTGCTCGGAAGCTCAATCCAGATCTCCACCCTCCCGCTTCCCGTTCTCTCCACCCTCCAGGCCTCTGGCCTCGTCTTCAACTCCATCTGCGCCACCCTCATCCTTGGCGAACCCTTCACACGCTGGTCACTCTACGGCACACTGCTCGTGTGTTCCGGTGCCGTTCTCATCGCCATCTTTGGTGCTATCCCCGCTCCTGCGCACGATCTGGACGAGCTGCTCGAGCTGCTTGTTCGACCAGCCTTTGTTGCGTGGATGTCGCTGCAGACCGTCGTCGTCCTGTCGATAGCTGTCTCGGTCGAGGTCGCCAGCGCCCTGCTCTTTACGACGCTTGCACAAACGTCGCGCTTTCGGTTGGCAAGAGGCCTTGCTTACGGCTGCATCAGCGGCATCCTGTCAGCGCACTCGCTTCTTGTGGCCAAGTCCGCTGTCGAGCTGGTCGTTCGCACCATCACGGACGGCAATAACCAATTCCGCCACTGGCAAGCGTGGGCACTGGTGATCGCATTGATCACGCTGGCGCTCACGCAGCTGTACTACCTGCATCGCGGCCTCAAGCTGGTCTCGACGTCTGTGTTATACCCGCTTGTGTTTTGCATTTACAACATTATTGCGATCCTAGACGGACTGATCTATTTCCGGCAAACGGACATGATTGGACCGCTTCGGGCGTGTCTGATTTCGCTCGGCACCGTCGTCCTTCTGTCAGGTGTCCTTGCCCTGTCTTGGCGCCTCAGCGACGAACAGCACCCTCCTGCTGTGGGCCAGTCCACCCTCGCACCTGGGCTTGGCCTCGTCGAGGACACCGAGGGCGAGGAGGATGAAGAAACCCTTCTTCTTGGCCGCGACTTAGTGACTGCCGACGACGATGACGTGGAGAGAAATACAGACGGCAATGGTGTCGGCGAGAGACGCAGCTTGCTAAGAAAGTCCAAGTTTGTTTCATCTTATCAGACTTTTGGGTTCGGCACCCTTGAAAACGACGACTCGCCCACAAGACCAGAGGTTGAGTCGCCCGCGACACATCCCACGTCTCCTAAGCTCGGTCGTAGGCAGACAGCAGCCGGCATCTTTGGCGGCACGGCCGGAGGCACAACACCAGGCCTCCACACACCATCTCGCTGGACCGAGCGGGCCGAGATCTGGGACGAACTGGAGGACCAGAACGACCGCCGACCCAGCTCGGGCGGGTCGGGTATGAAGCGCCATCGCAGCAGTACCCTGCCAGTTCTTATCAGCGAACAGCCACCGCACACTCCCACCAATACATCACATTCGCCACTTTCTCCGTTCTCGGCCGCTCGTAGAGGGGTGAGCAGCGGCTCGCCATCGTTTTTGCGAAGCACCAATTCAGGGTCTGCCGCGGCCGGTCATGGGCGGGAGGTCACGGACGAAGACGCTGATGGAGAAGCGCTCGCCGCGTACCGTAGGTCTTTCCGGCGGCGAAGGAAGACGATGGGTTTCCCTGGTTTCCATGCACGACGCGGCAGCCGCCGAAGCCTTAGCGGTAGTTTCAGTGTGGGCGCTGCAGGTGGCAACAGTAGCAATGCGAACACGCCCGGTACCGGTGAGACGCGCAGCGCCCGCGGTGTACAGAACGCACTTGGTGGTCTGTGGCGGATGGGCTGGTGGAACAGCGAAAGTGGCGGCGGTGCTGGTGACGCGGCCCGGTTGGACAGACCCCCGACACAAGAGACTGTGTCGTCGCCCATTCGGCCGCACCGCCGGTCAGCCGACGACGAGCATGGCCGACCGTCGACCCCCCCGGGCCACACCGACCACGGTGATGAACAAGGTGACGCGGACATGGTGTAGACGGCACTTTTTGCGTTGCTTCTTTTTTCCTATGTCACTGTTGTATACCGGAGCCTTAGGGTTGCTTTTGTCTTTTACGTTCTATGGTACTCTGTATGTAGCCTGAATAGAATACACATTTTTTGTGTTTGCATACAACTCATCATCCAGTTGCAATTACTAGCCTCGATATCGTTCTTTTGTACCCTTTTACGATTGTCGTTTTCGTTCGCTAGATTCAAGCAGATACTGATGCTCGCCAGCCGCGATATATTTGCTTGTCTTTTAGCTCATTCGGCTTCATCTTTTTTTTGTTATATCAATCTCATATTCCCGATACATCATGTACCTCACCCGCGATTTTTGGGTTTGATTATTTTTCTTTTATGTTGTATGTATTTATGGGTTTATATGTTCAAGTCGTGTCTGTCTGCAGGACCCCCACGGGAAGCCTGACCACTTGTCAAAATGAATGAAAAAGGAAATAAAGGCGAGGCGCTGTAGAAATAATGACAGAATGAGCCAGTCGACTCTGATTGTAATTGAAGAAACAAGAAATCATATAGGCCCTGCTAGATGTGAAAAAAAAAAGTACAAATAACTTGAGGGCCTATGATGTGTATCAGCAGGCAGAGAATATGTGCGAAGAGAAAGGAATTGAGAAACGGAAAATGAGAGGGAAGAAGACAGAAAGAAAATAAAAAGCTGTCTTTTTCTCTCCCATCAACATCTAGTAACCCTCGTCGACCCCGATTTTGATTGTCGTAATCACCACCGGAGGACAATCTTAGAATCTCCGCGTAGCGCCCATCTTCTCGTCAATGTACCGGAAGCGCTCACGCTCCTTGCGGTCCTTGAGCAGGCAGCTCGTGGCCAGGATCAGCAGGCCACCCACGCCAGCCATGCCAAAGACGCCCGTGAAGATGTCATCGACGAAGACGTTGGAGAAGCTGCTGATGGGCCCTGCGCAGCCACGGACGAGGGCGGCAGCCGCGGGGCTGGTGCAAGTGCTGTCGGTGACAAAGGCGGGCGAGGTGCTGTTTAAATAGCCGCAGCAGGCAAAAGCAGTCTGCATGAGATCCTGCGTCTGGGAGTTCTGGGCGGTCCAGAGGGTGCCGAACTGCTCCTTGAGACTCAATGTAAGAATCCAGAGGTCGAGGCCGATGATGAGGCTGAAGAGGGATGTGGCGAGGACCATGTAGCCCGAGATTTTGAGCCAGCCGCGGGTGGGCATGGTCATGGCGGGGATGGTGAAGAGGAAGGTGACGAAGTATAAGACGGCGTTGGCGATGCCGGCGGTCAGGGGAAACTTGGCGTACAGCAGGTTGATGACAACGTCGGTTCCATCGGCCGGTTGGGCATTGGCGGAGAGCTTGTTCTTGACGATGATAGAGAAGGCAAGCATGATGGCACCCATGATGACAAAAAGGACGTCGGCAACGACATAGGTGACGAGAATTTTATTGGCCATGATGGGCGGTTTTGTTTGGTTGTTGATTGAATGAAAACCGTAAATAGATGTCGTCGAGTCGACCCTTTCACACACACTGCGTCCTAGTAGACGTGGTGGCCCCTTATCCCCCCCGATTCTGCGTGTTGATTAAGATCGTTTCGATGTTATTGTGCTGGTGTATGGATCTGTCGATACCTCCACTACTCTGCAAATGAGCGTTGCTGGTGGAAGACGGCCGGCCGTCGTGGTGATCGATGTTTGTCAAGGAAAGGAAGCCGTTTACGGCGTGTCGAAGAAGAAGAACAAGAAGAAAAAAATGAGTGAGAGACGAGAAAGACCTGCAAGGCCAGAAAAGGGCGAGCCTCCTTTGGGTTCTTGATGCGAAAGGAGGCGAACAGAAAAGAATAGAGAGAAGCAAATGGGACGCGGACCCGCGATGCACGACAAAGGCAGCCAAAAGGGGAGAAAACAGAAAGAGAGAAAAGAAGGAGAGGAAGATGGAGGGTAGGGCAACCACAAAAGAGAAAGTAGAACAGAGTAAGGAGAGGCCACACAAGAAACGAAGAGAAAATGGGACAACCACGAATAGGATAAAAGAAGAGCCACGACGCGGGACGTTCGAGGAAGATGAAACAGGCCGCAGTGACGAGAGTCGACAAAATAGAAAGATCAGAGACAGGGTAGACGACGAGAGGTGACGAAGAGAAGATTAAGCACTGCTCAAACAAACGCAATGCAAATAAAATAAAATAATATAAGACCTTAACACATCCAGTGTGAGATGGCAATGTCACAGACTGCAAAAGTGTAGTAGAAACGAAATGAAGGGGGGATAAGGTAAAGACCGTGGGAAAATGAGATAGGAATAGAAGGTAAAGAGAAGCAGAGCAGAAGAGAAGGAGAAGCAAATAAAAAAGATGTACGACGTATGAACACAAAAAGAAACCAAAATAAAAATGCTTGCACAGGCCCACAGTGCACACGACCATATTACCATATGCCCCAGTACCCATGTCATGGTCCAGTTTACATACTTTGGATCCCCTCGAACAGGCCTGTGAGTACGATGGCGTAGCACAACCGTCCGCCAAGACTCCGTACGGCAGTTCATTTTTGTCTCATTGCCATCCATCGTGTAGACCTGTGAGGACATGGCCAGGCACACAACGGAGAGAATCATGGTTGGGTAGGCCTATATCGAAATCCGTGGTGAGGGCGATATCCACTCCAACGGAGAACTGTGAGTGGTCGAGGACAGGCAAGTTTGCTTGTCCTCTTCTTTCCAGGAAGTGTTTGTATGCAGTTCGCCAATGCCGACTGTTCTTTCACTGTTAGTGTGCTTGACCAACCCAGCTCTCTCTCCACCAGGCAGAAACATGGCAGAAACATGCAACCATGACGCTCCAGAAGGGAACTCCTTATGGAGCAGCCAAGAGACGTGGTAGTCAAGGAGAAATGGGGTAAGGAGACAAAAAGGAGGCGACCATGTTCCTAGGTATTAAAATTTTGTCCTGCTTCTTCTCTTTTGGCGGTGCGTCGGTTTCGTTTTAGAAAAGCGTAACGCCTCCGTCATTATCACCTATCTGTGACTGTAGCTTGCATGACAAAACTTGTGTTTGCAGGGAAGAATCGAGAGGAAAAGGGCAGAGGCTAGGCCATGTCGACAGGTCAAAGTTTAATCTGCTGCACCAAAGGGCCAAGCATTGTCAACCCGAACGCTTTAAAATGACGACGTCGGTGGACAATCTCGTACGACATATGGTGCATGGCGTTGTCTGGTGTTGTCTGGAATCGAGTTGAGTGTGGTGTTGTGGTGGATCTCCGACGACATGGCGTTTCAGGACGTTTGGGTGGAAGGGGGCTTTGTTGTCGTCGACGTTTGGGGGCCACCTTCAGGGGCGAACTATGTTAACGAGGCAAGAGCTCAAAAAGGCAAGTGCGGCCCCTGGCTTCTCCGACAAGCTGGGGCAGGCCCCACTAACAAGATCTTGGCTGGTTCTGTATCTTAGCAAAACCCGTAGCGGGCATCGTGCACAATGCAACACAACCGCCACAGCATAAGCCGCATGAAACGCAAGGGGCCACGACTGAGAAAATGAGGTAGCGGGAGCTGCGACAATGGACAAAGAAGTATTTCGTACTCCACAAAGGCAATAAAATGAACAAGGGCAATTGTGAGGACTATTGTGGCAAAACCTCTGAAAATATCGTGGTTGGAAGACTAACAGCTTCAATGGCTTCAACTGTTTTCGTCAACATCCCAGTTGCAAATTATTAGAGCCTTGTGAAGCTTGACTAGAATTGTGGCATCCTCGGGCGGCCAAGCTCATTCTTATGACAGTGTATGGGCCTGTCTTGCAGGCGAAGTCGTCTCCACCAAAAGAGCACCGACATGCGACAAGCTTTTCAGGAGTATTGTCTAGCCAGGGCTTCGTTGAGGATACCCTGGATGTATTGCTCCTTGTATGTTTTCCCTTGTCGATTTTGACGTGCCTAGGACCAGGGTTTCGGAGGGGCCAGGTCTCATACATGTCAAAGTGGCTTCAGAGTGCTTGTATGCATTCCTGCATGCTGCCTGGGCCGCGACAGTCTCCCGTAGATTGGACGTCTTACGAAAGCTGATGTGTGTCCTGTTTAATCATGTGTCGTATCTTGTTTCTCGGCCCTTTAATAAAAATAGAAGCATCCCACTCCTATAAATGTAATGATGCTCCATCGCTAAAAGTTGGGAACATGATTACATGCAGAGTTCAGCATACAATGACTGCCAATGAACATCGGGTAAAATGGTCAGTGGACTTGAGCTTGGCAGTCGTCAAGGTCGAGTGAGCGTGCACTGTTCTTGCCATCTCCGGCAGTTCCTGACTCCTGCGCTCCTTCCCGATCGGCCTGCCCGTCATCGGCCATCGATCTGGCGTTGCGTTTGCTGACTCGCGCTGGGTTATTTGCGCCCCGCCACAATCAGCCACCGACCCAAGCGGTCTTCCTCTTCGGTAGGAGCGACTGGGAGATATCTCGTCTGATCTTTCTGCTTTTGGACCTTTCTTTCTATTACTTGCCTTGGAAGGCACAGCACATGCTGCGTTGGCTTGTTTGTCTCTTTCTTACCACCTTACCACCTCTCCACAACCGGTCTACTACCGGCCTCTCGACGATGTTACTCGCCGGGGTTTTTCCCTCTCCTTGATGGTTTTCGCCCATTCGCGGAGCAGCTGCGCAATTGCCCCAATTGCCTCGTTCCTCGTCGTTTATTAATTCTCCCGTAGGCTCTGCAGTAGCTACCGGAAAGGAATTAGAGTGGAATAAATTGCCCCCTGAGCTCCGGCTCCCATCCTCGGGAGAGACAATGGGAGCAACGATTTATCCAGGTGCAAAGCACATGATGTTGTAAAGATGTTGGGCTAGCGGCCGTAGCGCAAATCTTGAGGGAGCAAACGTAGTTGTCAACACGTTCTTCTACAGGGCCGAGAATGGGAGGTTGAGAGCTAACAAGCCCTTTTCGCCTGGAGCTTGGGGTCCCACCTTCCCCGCGGATGCGCACTAAGAGCTCGCTACAGGAGGAAGAGTCGATCCAAGCCACGAAAAGATCATCGTTCACGCCAGAGTCGCTCTTGCTGGTGTCAGCCTGCGTACTTGATCTGGTGGCGCATCTTCTTTATTGTTTGGCCGAAGTCACGTTCTCATCGTTTCTGACTAACAGCTGCAAGAGCGCCCCAGGTTCTCACCCATTGTCCCTTCCCTCTATATGCTCCGCCGCCACCGTGCTCTCCTTGTTTGTCACCGCCCGCCGACCCGGCGTTGTCGTTGACTTTCTACTGTTTTCCGTTTTGCTTGTTGCGATTTCTATCCTTTGCATCTATGCTTTCGACTCCAGCATCGCCTTTTTCTCTTCTGCATCACGTTGTTTTGGCCGCCGCAGGTTTCGCAGTCTCCCAATTCCACCTCTCAGACATCCGTCGGCGTACGGTGTGTAATACAGCGCTATTTTCGGACTTCCAGGAGCCACTTACGACTGCAACCACCAATTTCGCATCCTTGCCAGATCCTCGTCCACCACAATCCTTCTTGTTGTATGTGCGCCTGCTCCTACGTCGTCTCAAAAAGCCCCGACGTCACACCTGGGCCTCGCACGGCAGTGGATGGCAGACCACTACCACCCCGGTTTACGCCAATTATCAATTGCCCAATTGACATCGCGCCGTGGTCTCATCCCATCTCTGCCACCCGGCCCCCCCTATTCCGGCGCCGCCTCATGTCGTGCTCGGTGGCCGCCGCCGGATGCTTCCTCTCGTGTCTTCACTGAGAGAGAGTAGAGGAGCGTGAGACAGAGCGAGAAGGGATAGGCGGGCAACGGGGAATCGAGACACCACAACATATCTCCCAATATGTCGTCCACGCGACCCCAGCGTCTGCTGCGCATCTCCAAGGCCTGCGACTTCTGCCATAAACGTCGCATCAAGTGCCAGGACAACCCCGGCGATACCCGCGGTCGCTGTCGCAATTGCGCCGAGTTTGACATCCCCTGCACCTATGCGCGCCCATCCCGTCGCGGCCGGGGCTCACCACAACCGTCCCGGCCCGCATCCGCCACGTCCTCGGGCCTCTCCATCGCCGCAAGCAGCCTCGCAGACGGCAAGCCCGTGCCACACCATCCGTCATCCCGCCAACCACCTCCATCACAGCCATTACCACAGCCGCATCGCCCGGCCCAGTCCGCCATGCTCTCGCCCTCCGCCCCGCGCGTCACCATGAGCGAGCGCACCGCCAGCACCAGCTATGGCGCGGACGATCCGGGACCCGTTGCCAACGAGCGACTCAGCTCCACGTGGCAAGCCTTTGCGCATACCTCGACGCCCACGCTCAAACGCCTTGTCACCGTCTACCACGAGACCGTCTTTCCCATCTTTCCTTTTTTTGACCCCGTCCGCCTGCAGCGCCGCCTCGACCAGCTCGAGCACGTCAGCAACCGCGCCTTCTTTTGTTCTGTCATGGCCGCCTGTGCGCTGGCCTCGGCACGCGCCCGCGACGGCGCCCTCTCTTCGTCGACGAGCGGCGGCGGCAGTCGAGCGAGCAGCGGCGGCATCTCGGCGAGCCCCGGTAGTGCGGCAAGTGGCACATCCATTGAAATGCCCCCCGAGATGTTCTACGCGGCTGCTGAGGAGGCCCTGCCCAAGGACATCTTGCAGTGCCGCGACTTTGACTACTTACGTGCGCTTGCCTTGCTAAGCATCGCCAGCATCCAGGACGCCAAAATCGCAGTCATGCAAAAGTACATTGGCCACTACTTTACCCTGTTGGCCATCAACCAGTGGCACGACGAGGCCAACTGGTCCCCGGGTCTGACTCCCACAGAGATCGAGGAGCGTCGCCGCCTCTACTGGTCCACGTACACCCTGGATGTTTTCACTGCGATCATCTGGGACGGCTGCATCCACTTCCAGGAGAGCCACGCCAAGGTCGAGTACCCAACAGGCGTGACGGAAGACCGCAACGGCCAGCCAATCGTACCGAATCCAGCCTCCTTGTCCAACACTGCAAATGCCGATAGTTCAACTCGGCCGACCAACGGCCCTACCGACTCCCCCTCGTCATCGTCCATGCTACCAGGTATTGTTACTGCCACGTCCCCGCTGCCCGATGCGGGCTCCTGGATGATCGGCTGGAACTACACCACCGACCTCTATCGCATTCTCGAACACAATCTCAACAAGTTGCGCTCTCGGTCCTCCAAGTTCAACCTGCTCGGCGAGACCACCACCCCCGGTTCCTTCCGCGTCTCTAGCCAGGACCGCGTCTCCGAACTGTACGCGGCTCTGCCCAACGCCTTTAAGACGCTGCAGCCCGCCACCGGCGACCCAGCCCGCGACATTTTCGGCTTCCAAGCCGCCAACATCCAGGCCACCATGGCCCTACTGGAGATGGTCCACCTGTCGCTCGAGGTCGATGTCGACGTGGAGCGCAAGTGCTCTGTGGTGCACAATGTCCTCCAGACCTTCCACCAGGTCCCCAAGGCCTACATGCGCGCCATCAGCACCCCACTAATCTATCACATTGGCGGCATCGGCGTCATATTGGGGTCAGTTATGGAGGGTCCACTCTCTGAGAGCGCCTACCGTCTGGTGCGCGATCTGCTCTTGTCCATGGCCTTGCTGCTCGAGAGTCTAGAGGCCTTTTTGCACCGTGGCGCCGGCGCCGGAGCGCGGCTGCGGTCGCTCGTTGCCCGGCTAGAGGGTTTCTACTCTGACGTACGCAACCAAATCGGCAACGGCGCCAATACCAACGGGGCCACTGCCTTCACCGCACAGCCATCCAGCGAAACCTCGGCATCGAACCTACAACGGACACAGCAGCAGCAAAAGCAAATGGGTCAGCAACAGCAAACGATGCCATCGTCTCAGCAGCAGACACAACCCCAGCTGGAGATGAACAGCTCCCTCGGACCGGAGGCCGTGTCCATTCCACAAACACTGCCTTCGGAGGCTCTTAACCAGCAAGACTACCAGCAGCTGCAGCAGCGACAGCAATACCGACCAATGCAACAGCAGTTTGGCCAGCCTCAGCCGCTGTCTCCCTCAACCGGCGCCAATCCCACTGCCGCGTATGCTGCCGCGGCTTCCATGTACGATCCACAACAGCAACAGCAACGGCAACAGCAACAGCAACAACAGGCCGCCGGTTCGGGTACACCCAGTGGCATGTCGCCTAGCTCGGCCGCACCTGGCACGTGGGTTGCGGCGCCTGGTGCCGCGGGTGTTGCCCCCGACGTCAACATGCAGATGCAGCTGCAGCTACCGGACGAGTTTCTGCAGGACTGGACCTGGCCCTTTGCCGTGTCCAACAACTACCTGTCCTTTTAACAAGGCACATACAAGTACTTCGGGTGGCGGCTCACAGCTTCTTGTATTTTGTATACTGACATTATTTTATCGGCGGACAGTATTGCGGAGGATGGCGTTTTGATTGTTCTTGGTTTGGTTAGTATTTGGTTCTGATTGGTTCTGGTTTGATTTTTCCTGTGCTGGTAGAAAAGGGGTCCAGCTTTTGGGGGCAAGGGAATACCATTTGCATTTATTTATATTAATTTCTGGGTATGGAAGTTTGTACAAAAACAACCAGGGGCCCTCAAGGTTTTTTCTGTATATATCTTGTTTATTTTCCTTCTCAATTCCATGCCGAGAAAGGAATCAAACTATGAGGGCGACCATCAAACACCAAGCAAAATAGCATGGTAGGTGGAAGAAATACAAAAGCTGCCAGAAAAGGCCAGCCATGGCTGCAGTTGTGCTCCTAAGATCATTCCTTCTCGTGTCGTGAGGAACCAATCATGAGATTTTGTCTGCCAGCTGGGATCAGCCTCAGATTGTCATTTGTGAATATACAAAAATTTAATAAGATTGAATAAAATTTAAATGCCATGCTGATTCTAATTGTGCGTTGGATATCACGACCTCGTTCATACAACCCTCAAGCTTATGCTCATGCTGGTATACAATCAGGCTCGTTTCTCTCTTTTCCGCTTTGGCTATTCCCACTTGTTGTCAAAGACCTTGCCGTCCACGTAGTTGATCATCGACGTCACCGGGTCCAGCCGATCCCGGCCCGCGCCAAAGAGAAGGCCCTTGCGCATCGCCGCACGGTAGTTCTCACCCGGGTTCACTTTGCCCAGAACATATGGCCGGCGCGTCTCCACGCGGTCCGGCACGGGAATGCTGCGGCCCACGAGCGCCTCCATGCCCTGCCATGCAAACGTCACCGCCTCTTTGGCGCCTGCGGGGATGCCAGCGTCGTCGAGCATGAACATCTTGACATGCGGGAACTGCTCCTTCATGTAATCGGTAATGTTTGGGTTGTACGCGCCGCCGCCACACATAAACACCTCGTCCACCGGCCGGTCTGTCGGCGCATACCGCCGCCAGTGGTCCACAATCGCCTGTGCCGTGATGCGTGTCACCGTCGCCACGACATCGTCGGGCGACATGCCCAGCGAAGCACCTTCGGCCACCAGGTCGTCGGCCAGCGTGTCGCGGAACACCTCGCGGCCCGTCGTCTTGGGCGGGTCCCAGCTGAAGTAGGGAATGCGTTGCTGGAAGCGGTCCACCATGCCTTGGTTGACCGTGCCCCGCTTGCCCATGGCGCCGTCCTTGTCGTACTCCTGTTCGCCGTTGGTGTAGTGGCGCACGACGCCGTCGATGAGCGCATTGCCCGGACCCGTGTCAAAATCGTAGGCATCCTGCGGGCCCGACGGCGGGATGAAACACACATTGGCGATGCCGCCAATGTTTTGGCACGCCCGCAGCTTGCCCGGGTGGTGCAGGAGCAGGGCGTCAAAGAAGGCAATCAGGGGTGCACCCTGGCGGCCGGCGGCCTGGTCGGACACGCGGAAGTCAGTGACGGTCGTCACGCCTGTGCGCGAGGCCATAAAGGTGCCCTCTGCCATGGTGAGCGCAGAGCGCGGGACGCCCTCGTCGGGCATGCTAGCGAGCCAAATGGTCTGGCCGTGCGAGCCAATGGCATCGACGTCCTTCTTGAGGTCGACGCCATTGTCGGCGCAGAACTGGATGGCGGCGGCGGCAAAGACCTCGCCGAGCAGCACGTTGACCTCGGACAGCTCCGAGGCGGAGGTCTTGTCGTACTTGATGATGTCCAGCACACGCTTCTTGAGCTCGGCGTCCAGCGGCACCTCGCCGTACTTGAGTAGAGAGAAGTGCATGGGCGATTCGGGCGTCTCCTGGCGGAAGTGGCATAGAGCACAGTCAATGCCGTCCATGGAGGTGCCACTGTTCATGCCCAGCACCTTCACATCCAGCGGCTGGCCGCCCGTAGCCGAAGCCGAGTCGGACATTCTTGCCAGCAAAGCCAAGAAGGCGAAACTGGGTAAATGAAAAAAAAAGTAAAAAAAAGTAGCCCAAAAACAGACGGTGATGTGCGACAGTTGAATACAGCACACAAAGAAGTATGCCTTTTAGACTCCCGAAATGTGATAAAAGAAACGAGTGAGGGTGTGCGAGGGCACCTGATGATTGATATATGAACGGGAAGTGTATGGGCCGAGAAGTATGAAAAGGCAGGGAGGGACGCAACACGATATTAACAGACGGCGACGAAGAAGAAATAAGACGAGAAAGGGAAGCGAAGAACCACGGATGTTGTAGATTATCTCTGCAGGGAGGGGGGGGGGGGGTACAACGAAGGAAGATATCGTCCACTTGAAGAAGGAACGATAGATAAATACGGGGACTATGGAAGGAAATAAAAATAAAAGAGGATCCGTAGGCTTTATGCCAGGTTTGCTCTTGCCCACGCTGTTTCCGTCGGCCAGCACGGGTCCAGTGTCGCTGTTTTTCTAGATGCCGTACCACCCCCCACTAAGACAATGGCGTTCTCCGCAAAGGTCAAGAAGGCAAGGGGCCGGGGAAGGAGAGACCAGTCGTGGATTGTCTCAAACGGGCGAAGGAGCGAGCTGGTACTGCAAGTGCAAGAGCCAGTAGCAAACGAAAGACGATAAAAGCAGGACAAAAGAAAGAGCAGAGGACAAACGGCAATGCGGAGAAGGAAGGGGCTCCGCAACGGAAGTAGCGACCGGCAGAAGGCAACACGGGCGGCCGCGGGAAAACGTCTCTTTGGCGGCAGTCTATTTTGCGATTTTGGCAACGCGACAAGGACCTGGGCCGGGCCATCGTTCTTCAGTACGAGCCAACGATTTACATACAAAAATCGGTGTTGGGAAATAACCACGCGAGCCACGGAAGAACGGCTCGCCCCATACACTTAGGAGCCCTTGTTAAGGTTTCCTTTTGTTCGGGTGCAGAACTGCGGCTATTTCAGCCAATCGTATCCTGGCATCGACCAAAGAGCAGTGGATGTTACTCTGCAAAGATATTCGAAATCATCGAAATAAGAAACAACAACCCCGGCAAGTGCCGTATTGAAGGGAGCGTGTAGGCAATTCGGAAGGTGTGAGGCGCCATTATCCTTGCACAAAAGTACGAGGCATGACATAAGAGCCGTCAAAAATGAAAGAGCAACGAGCAAAAATCAAAACGCGACGGGCGAAAGAAAGCCCTCGGACCCGGGAGGCACAAGATCACAAAAGCCAGAAACTCTGGGTTCTTCCATATTCTTCTTTATTTTCTAGGGTGAATATGACGGAATGCCCAGAATAGAATCGTGCTCACCAGCCAGACTAATTGAGGATCGCATGGCAAAAGGCTCAAGCAAATCAGGAGAAGACACAAGTACGGGAGAAACACAATATCATTGCGCATAACCGAGATCATGGGTCTCATTGATTGTTGACTCCAGCCCGCCATTCGAACGACCCAAGGTGCTGTGTTGCAAAGAATAAAAGACGGTTAAGCGGCTAAACGTCTACACGCCTAAAAGGCTAAACGCTTAAGAGGCTATGAGAAGGACTCTCTGATATGTCGGCCTTAGAGGTCAGAAGGTAAACAATCGCCCATTCTCGCGCCCTCAATAGGCATTTGGCATTGCTTGCTTTCCGTGACGGCTAAGCGGTTATCTGAATTGTGCGGTAGCCTTGCGAGATGGTGAGTGCTGCATGATGCAGCCTTCCCTACGGATTCCAGGAACGCCATGCGAATGCAGCGGGGACCGGCATTTGCGGTCCACTTTTACCAGCTCTTGCCCGAGAGATGATATGTCACAAGCCGCCGCCCGTCTACGATGTACGGCGTACCTTAGCTTGCCAGCATGCATGGAGCTCGAATGTATCTTTTTGTGGCAAGTGTGCCAGATATTCTGCTGGCGCAATGCATTCTTGACGCTTGTCAATCGCCGTTGAGGGGTGTAATTTTGTTGATCGTAGCTTTCTGGAAGTTCGTCTCGGCCAAAACCCGCCATTTTTGTTTAAGATTTGCGCCTCAACAGCTCCTTCCGCGCCAAAAAGCCTTCGTTCTTGAAAACCTCGTACCTCAAGTTCAGTTCTTCCTGTAAAAAATTGTAGTTCTGGAACGGGCAAGAGAAGGCGCAACGTAGTGGCGAAACAAGAAAATGGGGCGTGACAGCTGAGCACAATGAGGAAGGAGCTATGGGATAGCAATCCGGGGATAGGAAAGGCCAAGGGGCGAGATAGCGCTCGCGCTCTTATTTCTCGCTACGTTAGGCCCCTTTATGGAGTGTCGACTTTCTTCGTCCCTGGTGGGGCGCAAGGCTACTGTTCCCTCCCCTGGCGCCACATCACCTCCGCGTTTTTACTTTGCACCTCCCTCAGCATTTGCCCTCCTCCGCCATCATCCGCCTCCGTCTGCCATACATCCGGGCAACCTCCGCCATCCCACATCCTCCACAGTCCGGGGGACTTCACCAACTGCTGCAAGCGGCGCCACATGGGTTTGGCACTAGACTCTGAGGAACTCGCTCCAAGACCGGCAGTGATGTGACTCGTTCCTGTGGCCAGCCGTCCACCCACACTATCGATCCAGACATTCATTTCTTCTTACGCGACTGAAAGCAGAAACGAAAACGAAAAGAAGGCCCCTTATTTACGTCAGGATCCCACTTTGTCTCTTTTCCTTCTCTCGTCTGTTTTCTACTATTTCCACCCATCCGGAACACGCCCTCAACCTTTTAACCTTTTTTTCCACCCTCCGTTTCCTTTCCTATAATTTGCGTTCATCTTGCGGGGAGTGCTCCAGCCTCATCCGGCCTCTGGCCATCACTCTCAGAAACCCTCTCTTGCCTCTACCCCTGTCTCGTCTTGTCTCCCCGCGACCCCCAAGCCTCTTCCCTGAATTGCAGTGTCTACGGGGTGCGCGTTGCAGGGACCTAACTGTCACGTTCTATTAGGCGCGCAGAGCTTGGTTCGCTGGCCATATTCGGCGAGGACTAACCGATGCAAGCACTGACATTCGTCGGAGACATATAAAACAGACGTCTGCCATCCCTCCTCATCCCATGCCCTTCTTCCCTCGTCACTTTCCTCCCAAACGCACATTATTATCTCCCTCCTTCATCCGTCTCTCCTTCTTTCATACGTTGTTCCTCCCCTAACGTGGCCATCATGGGCTACATCACTATTTGGAAGAGGCTGTCGCCTCGCCAGCTCAGCATTTCCATCCAGGTATTCTCTCTGATCAGCATCTTCTTCGAGGGCTACGATCAGGGCGTGATGGGTGGTGTCAACTCGGCGCCTCGCTATGTCCAGGAAGTTGGGATTGGTCTGCCTGACGGTACCATCACAAACACTGTGCACGAGGGTGGCATCGTCTCCGTGTACTACCTGGGCTGCATTTTCGGCTGCTTTGCCGGTGGCTGGGCTGCCGACCGCATAGGGCGTATCAACGGTCTCTTCATTGCGGCGATGTTTGCGCTCGTGGGTGGCGCCCTGCAGGCTGCCACACAGTCCAGTGACTTTATGATCGTCGCGCGCGTCATCACGGGCATCGGCACAGGCGCTCTTACGGGCATCACCCCCGTGCTTGTGTCAGAGGTCTCCACAGCCAAACACCGTGGCGGTTTCCTGGGCTACGTCTTCATCGCAAACTACCTGGGCATCTCGCTCGCGTACTGGATTTCCTTTGGCCTTGCCTTTGTCGACAATGGCTATTCGGACGTTCGCTGGCGCTTTCTGCTGGCCTTCCAGACGCTGCCCGCCCTGTTGTTGCTGGCCGGCATCAAGATGCTGCCTGATAGTCCCCGTTACCTGGCCTCTGTTGGCCGCACCGACGAGGCTCGCGAGGTCCTGACGCAGCTGCGCGGCGGCTTCGGCGAGGAGGTCCACCACGAGTTCCTCGAAATCGTGGCGGTCGCCAAGGGCAGCCAGAAGAGCTCGCCCATCCAGTTTGCCAAGATTCTCGCCGGCTGCGGTGGCAAGCCCGGCCACCGCCTCGGCCGCCGCGCTTGGCTGTGCTTGTGGCTGCAGATCATGGCCTCGTGGACTGGCATTACGGCCGTCACGGCCTACTCGCCGACGCTTCTCAAGCAGGCCGGCTACACGGATCTGACGCAGAACGGTCTGGCCGGCGGTATCAACACGATTGGCATTATTGGTACCATCATCAGCGCTCAGATTGTTGACCGCCTGGGTCGCCGCCGCTGCCTTATTGGTGGCGCCTTCAGCCTCTTTGCTGTTAACCTGATCGCCGCCAGCGTCTACGAGGGCGCTCGCCATAACCCGACCAAGGTGGCCCAGTACGCGCCAGCTGCTGTGACAATGCTGTTCCTCTTCAACCTCTTTTATGCAGCTACCTGGGGCACCGTGGCGTTCCTGATTCCTACTGAGATCTGGTCTTCCGACATGCGCGCTCAGGGCAACGGATTTGGCATCACGGGCTGGGCCATTGGTGTCGGCTGGACCACTCTGGTCAACCCAATCATGTTCGCCCAGCTGGAGAGCCGGACCTACTATTTGTTTGCCGGTCTCAACCTACTTTGGATGCCAATTGTCTATCTCTGTATGTTGTTTCCCCCCTCTTGTTTTTCATGCGGCTCGCTTTGCTGTGTTTTGTCGTTCGTCTTGCTAACCGCCATACACAGTTTATCCGGAAACCGCCGACCGCTCGCTCGAATCCATCGATGCCCTTTTCTCCACAAGCAGCCCCTTCAACTGGAACATGGAGAAGGCCTACCAGCAGCACGGTGACGTCCTCGCCGAGCATCCTATCTCTGATCCTTCACTTGAGTCAGCATTGTCCAGCCGCGAGCAGGACAAACCTGTCAACGTGGCGCATGTCTAAACAGCCGGCCAGTTTCGCTTAATCCCTCCTTCTCGGGGAGAACGAATGCCACATTATCATTTCTGGACAATTAAAAAAAATCTATGGCGACGACCAACGATACCCCATTTCCTCTTTGTTGCCACCTTCTAAACTGGTATGCGCAGGCTTCCTGATAGATTTCTATGCCCTCGCCACCGTTATCTGATGGTTTTTAATAGTTTACATATTCTTTTAACTACACCATGTAAATAATTTCTTCGTTGCTACAGTCTAATATGAGAACCCTGACCCCATCATATCATAAACTAGCGAGGCGTTGTTGTGAACGTGTATAGGCGGTATCATGATATTTACTTCGATATATATATCACTGCCCGTATCATGGCACCTCGCGCACATATCGAGGAAAGATGCCTCACGTAAATGAGAAAGTAACAGTCGTACGCCGTAAACAATGCATTGTTCATCTTCGCAAGGCTTCTGCACGTGATAATTGGACCGCCACCCCCTGCGACAGTTGCTTTTTGGTTTTTTAGTCCGTTCTACCTTCCCTTTTCGGTGACGATCTGATACTGTCCATCAACCCCGGTAAGATGCAGGAGGGGCGATTGCATTTTTTGGGATCATATCTCGATTTTCCCGCCCGTTTTCTCTATTCCTGTACGGGATAGTCACGTGTGGAGTACGTCTAAATGTTTCATGTACGATGCCCAGTTAGGCAAGTATGTCAAAAGGCCAAGGCGAGGAAATGTCGAAATAGGGATCAGGCTGAGGCCTCTATCCATTGACCCTTACGCCAGGGCATCTTATGCCATACTTTTAGTCTTTCTTTGCACTTCTTTCTTTTTGTCATGACGGCGGTCGTGTGATTCAGAACACGCATGTATTGATGTACTGCCCGGCCATGCTGCAATTGATGTCTGTCGTCGTTATCATGGCTGGACACTGACGTAGCACAGACCGTATTCGCCCGTCACCATTCCCCATGCTGCGAAACCCCCCCTCCCCCCTTCTATTTCGTTTGCATCTCGCGAACTTGGCTCCTATATGGCCTGAGCCCATGGCCAGGGCCAGTGGCCTCGACCTCGATAGAAACAACACGTCGTGTGTCGCCATTCTGCCTATTCATGATCGATCGACGGCTTTCGCGTTTCTTGTCTCGCGCCTGGCCGCCCGGTGCCTGCCACGATCCGCCGGAAAAAGAGAACGGCAAACGCCCTGCACGGGGTGGCTGAAACACTCTTCGTCGGCATCGCAGACTTTACGTGACGAAAGCCAACTTCTTCGAACAGGACAAATCCTGCGTTTCGAGAAGTCCACGTCGTCGGCCAAATCGACAATGTCAACAATGCCAAACGTAGAGGCGCCGCTCTGGCAATGCGGAACGCGAGGTGACTACAACCTCTCTGTTCACACAAACAGGCGACGCCAGCATCGCCTCAAGTATCTGCAGTTCCAATACCTCGTCCACAGCGCAACAAATACAGCAGACGGCAGCACATGGCAGCAGACAGTAGCAGAATAGAGTTTCCACAGACAGCCACCATTGATAGGCAAAGCAGCACGTGGCAAGTTGCTTTTTGGCATATTGATCGATCGTCCACGTCTTCCAACTGTTGTGTACTACCTTCTTTAGTTCGTCTCTTTGTCTCTCCGGTCACCTTTTCGTCCTCCCTTTCAGCCTCACCAACGTGTCCTCCCGCTCTCTACGGAGTGTTCGTGTATACCGTCTTCACCCCTAGTTTGCGAGGCTGTTGGAACTTGCTGTATAGCGGTTCTCTAGGCTAGCAACGGGGTTGCTCTTTCCTTTCTATCGCTGCTTCCGGGCTCTTGTCATCGAGGCTACCGTTTGCTTTTGCTGCTAAGGAGATGATCGCATATTGCTCCTGCCTTCGTTACTGAGGCTCCTCGGGGCGCAACTTCCAACAAAAAAGAAGTCGATGTACCTTGCACGTCTGTCTGTACCTTCATCGCCACCTGCAGTACAGTACATACGACACAAGCTATGTGAGTGGTGTGGTTGTGGACCAGCCCAGAGTCCGCCCTGTAGCCTACGGAAACAAAAACAATTAATTCTCCGTAGTCCTATCCACACGTTTCTTTAATCTTTCATTCTTGCTTCCGGAATCCAAGGAAAATGAGAGGACAGTCGAAACACAGGTGAAGACACGCAGCGTATCGTTTTCGTGTTTCCCTCGTTCTTTCCGTTTAGGGCAATTTTAGTTTTTGTTAGTGGTTTGTAGCGCTTCTGTATGACAACTGGCTCTTTCCCTCCCTTTACCTGCACGGCCTTTTTTCATTGTCTTTCCCTCCATTCTCCACACACACACGTTTTGGCACCTGCCTCCAGAGCAGACAGCAGTCTGTTGCTCTTCGCATGGGTTGTCCAGTCTCGTTCACGGGCCCTACTTCTTTCTAGCCCAGCTGTGCCCCCAAAAGACGGACTCCGCTCGCTTTCTAGTGGGAGTAGGAAAGAAACCAAAAAACAGAAAGAATGAAATAAAAAAAAATCGCAAAAGAATCGCATGAGAACGGTCAACAAGGAAAACAAATGGCTGCCACTTTGCCTTTATTTCTACATTTGTCTCGTATTCTTCTTATCCAAGTGCAAACAATTCAGAACTCAACCTCTCCACACTTTGCCCGTACTGCAACGCCTTTCCTATCCGGGGCTAGAAAGCCAACGTCTCTTCCCGCTCTCGACCTTTCTTCATCGAGTGAAGGCCGCGCTTAAGCAGGAGAAAGGGCAGCTGGCGGGAAACGGGAAATAACAAATGTAGAAAGAGCCCAGTGCAGAAAAGCCAAGCTGCCCCGGAGACGTACTCGGTGCTTTTTCTCTACTGAGTATGTAGTAGTATGGGGGAGTAAAAACGCAACAAAAGATCTGAGCATAAAGGGACCCCCCCTGTGCCTCGAAGGTGACGGAGCACTGCAGGACTGGGGTTCGGTACCGCATCGAAACGCGTCTACCAAAATGTACAGAGAACGTGCTGACGGAAGTAAAATCAGCTAAACGAGCAGACGAATACCATTCCGAATAATCCACCAGGAAGCCCTGCCGCCAACAAGCAAGATGTCAAAAAGGTGAAAGCAAAGAACGGGGGTAGCAGAGCAGGAAATAGAGCGGCATTGGCGGTTGATAACGGCTGCAAGATTGCCACTTGGGTTTGGTGATGGTGCATACCCTAACTTTTAGGGGCATACAGGGGGGAATGGTGGTGGCAGTAAGGGTGGGGTTATTTTGGTATGTCGCCAAGGAAAAGAGCACGAGGACGCCCAGTCGGCGAGACATGCGTGATTTTCCTATTTCGGCCCTGAGCCTCGGCGACAGCACTGCACTTTGCCTTCCTTTTTGTCCCGTTCTAGGTCATTTTGCGATTTTGGGGGCATTTTTCGTGCTCCCGCGTGCCCCTCCTCTGTACCTCATTATTCGGTGTCTGATTCGGCGATATCTGAGCCCCCATTTGCCAGCTGATGGAACAAGCCATTTCTTTTTCGTTCTGATCGACCAGCTATCTCAGAATGCCACCAGCCATTTTTAATATACACACAGCCTGCCTCATCGTGCGTCTTGCGTTTGGTCTGGTTGGGTCGCGTTCGTGGGTCGCAGTCCTGGGTTTGTCGTAGCAGCGTACGTAGGAGGTGTAAGATAGCGTGCGTGATTCGATGGGAGGTTTTCTGCCCGTGTTCTGTCCCTGGTCATCCGCTCTGTACCGTAATCACCCTTTTTCTTGGGTATAGCACAATCCTCTCTCTCATGGACCCATCTCTTGTCCCCTATTCTAACAACACCACCTTAAAAGTCCCGTGTGCCACACTTGTCATTTGACCGACGAAAAAGGTATTTGTAAAAGACCTGGCCAACATGTGCTCCGTACGACGTAAGACTACAAAAGCATCATCGTGGCAAATATGTTAAAGCTTTGTGAAAGAGGCCTTGTGGAGCCTGTGCAAGGACCACCATCCCCATAATCCGATGCACAAGGCATACTGACGCCCAGCCCAAAGCAACAGCGACACCACGAAACCTTTCCCCTTCCCCTTCACTTTGAATTTACGTTGGTATATTGGTTGGTGGTCCAGGCTTGTCTCTTCTCTCGGCTCGGTGCAACGCTATTCGTTTTTCCTCTTCTTCTTTTCTCTCATTTTTTTTGGTCTGCTCCCCCACTCACCCCTGATTTCCTTGACGCCCATCATGGTGTTGAGATCCTCGCTTGAATCCTCAAGGTGGAGCCATCATGGGCTCTTCCGTCTTGCCCGTTCACCCCTTTCCCTTCAGAGCAAAGGCCCAAAAGTATTCGTAAGAAGAATACATTCACAGATGCGCCATGAGAAAGAGGGCTAGCGCACGTTGACGAACAACGAGAGAGCATGCATGACAACATGGACAGAAAGAGCCTCCCAGCCTTTGAAGATGGAAGAAAAAAGCAAGACACTCCAAGCATGAAAACAAGACAATACAAGACAAAACAAAGATAGAAGGAGGCAACAACATGGCAAATCGAAGTAACAACAGACCGAAGAAACCCGACAAATAAAGCAAAGAAACGCGTGTCTCAGTCCAGTTGCCCACTGACCCCCTCTTGCTTGCTTCGAGGTCTTTATTAGTCTTTCCGGGCAACTTTTAAATAGTGACGTTTTCTTCTCGTCGATTTGAATTCATCATACTTCGTACAGACGACTCTGCTTTGTGTCCAGCAGCTAGACTCCCCACCCCTTTACAAGCAAGACATAGCTAGCTATCGCTTCGACAAAATGATATACAAAGAAGTTTATCACAGCCCACACCTCGAGAATACATACGTTATACTCCGTACCCATGAGTCGCTCTTTCCCTGCCGCACGCGAAGAACAGGGAAACGTGGCCAGCACGGATCACTCCTTTTCCCTTTCCCATTTTGTATTTTTGTTCCTTTCTTTCCTCCCTCCCCCCGCCTTGAAGCGGTTTCCGGGTGGCAGTTTCCCCCTCCATGTCTCCCGCCGTTAATTTCCCAAACTGTCGCATGGCAGTTGCGGCAGGCCACCGAATAGTGATGCCACATTAATACGACGTACATCGGAGAGAAGACAAAGAGACACGGAGCGTGGCGGAGGCCCGTCTTTCTTTTACTTTTTTGACGTTGGAATGGCGAGTGTAACTCTGCTCTCGCGCGTTCGATTCCGGGAGACTGGAATTGGGCTGTGCACCGCCCAGCGAAAGAGACTCTTCAACCAGAGAACTCACAGCGGGAAGGAACTGTGTCTGTTGTCTGAAAGTAGCCCCTCCTTCTTTTTGCTTCGCCCCCATGTCTCTCTTCCCGCCCCCTTTTCCCTCCCACCACTTGGTAAGATACATTAACCTCTTCCTCGGGACATCGAAGTCGCTTTTTGGGATGGTTGCCTATCTTTTCCTTTTTCCTGCTCTTGAAGGGTTCCAAGGCCATGTGTCGTACGTTTGTGTATAGGGCTCAGTGCAGAGAGTGGTTCACCTGAAAAGGGAAAGAGCCATTTTCCTTTTGCGTCTGGCAGATGCGTAGCGTTCTTCTGGCAGCTCAGATACGTTCTGTACGGAGTATTATTACGACAATACGCATATGTCACTGCCGAAATGAAATTACAGATGTTTTTTCCTGTATGGCAGTCTCGCCTGTCTGTGCCGTGGCATATTCACTCATTGAGTGCGAGCATCCTTCTCCCCATCCTTCAGCAGTGTTCTAAAGAGAGACCCATTTTTTAAGATGCTCTCCCTGCAAGCTCTTCTTGTCTCTGCATGTTTCTCCGCAAAAGGCACAAAGCAAGGTCTTCCAAGGTTTTCTCACAACACAAACACGATTTGGTCATGACCTTGAGCTAAAAAGAAACGTCAGAGAGCAGTTTCTGGAGATGAAAAAAGTTCGTTCGAGGCTTTACGACATACAACATACGGTATACTTCGATTTCATTTCCCAGTGAGAACTCCCATCAGCCGGGCTAGGCTGGAAAGTAACCTATCACGCATCAGTACATGGCACTCCCGCAAAATCATAAAGGAGAAGAGGTACCGACTCGAGGTATCGACTCGTGCCTCCCTGCGAAGATCCTCTGCTCACCAGTTTGGCTCTCCGGCTTTCCAGGTCGAAAACTTGCGCTACTCGTGGGCACGCCCCTCCCAAAGCAAAGTGACCCCTGTTTGTTGGGTTATCAATGCCAATCCTTCCACCCAAAAATGAGACGAGTCGATAGTTCGATGCGCCTTGATTTTCTGTTTAGTTGTTTTCCGTCATTTGGAGAAAAAGTAAGAGCCGATCCCCTCTGATGAATTTCCGCAAGTCTCCTAGCAAACGTTCCAGGTCTCGTTGGCAGTGACCTGCATTTTTCAGCTCATTGTCACACGTAAGATTACCTTATTTCCAAATGCAGCAGTACGCCTTGTTACATACACGATTTTCTTCATTGTTGCACCAGTGTGCTTGATCTTGTTCCCGCTTGCCACGACTTTTCAATCCCCAAACGCCTAACAAAACTAAGGGGCACAGCCTTATTAGGGCCCATGCTTTTAATATGGCCTGGTCCTGGCACATTTTCCGTATTGTGTGCTGCGTTTACCACGAACAAGAATAGGTTTATATCCAGGATTCTTACAAAACTTACGTCCTTTGGATAGAAATATCGTCTTTAAATACATATCTTACAAAGTTTTCTCCCGACACTGTTAGAACAAAGTTGCATGCATGAATTACCGTGTGCCTTCTCGTCGTCGGAGGTCGTTGCTGTCAGTGTTGGGACAGTTGTAGTTGTACGCAAGGTAACATCTTTTTCTTCCGGATTCGGCAACTTTTAGTGCTAAAGCAGAACTATCTTGCGGGGAAAGAGCCCTAAAATGTACTGCATTTTTCTTACTTCTGCCCATTCGCCAGTGCACAGCGCATTTCCTGCCAACGCAATGGAGCTGTGCCCCATTATTCGCCGCGGAACAGGGGTGCACGCCACGCACTGGGCGCCTCCTGACCTGATCACCCAGCCAGAATCCACCAGGCAAGAAGAGGTGTGGGACAGAGCCAGAGACGGAAACATGTTGTCTCCACCCAATTCTCACCTTTCAGAATTTGGTGGCTCTCTCCTGCGAAGTACATTCTCTTCGTCTCGTCCATCCGTGTGGGTAAATGTGGGGCAGACTGTTATTATCCCTTTCTCGCTCGTGCGGCTGGCCTGGGCGCTACCAAATTAGTCTATTGAAAGCTTTTGCAGCACTAGAACCGCTAGCCTCATTTGCTCATTTTTCGTGACGCGCTTCTCATTTCCTTTTCAAAGGCAACACATCCATTTTCACCAGTGATGGTCTTCGGCGGACGGGGCTCGACAAACCCCCGGCCGGATACTTTATCTCAAGTTTCTAGCTGCTTTTCCTAACCCGTCTGATCCAGGGCCGAAGAGAATGCTCGAGCCAAGGCGATCGACAGTTTGTTCTTTTTTTTTTCTTCTCTCTTTTCCGCAACAACTTACTCAGTACAGGGCAAGGATTGTCGCCACGGTTAGCACGCCGCCATCCGGTCCGGAGTGACGGGCGGCCACACGATACGAAATTCACGAAAGTCAAGTCTGTTGTGGCCTCGATGGGCGAACTTTACTTCTCACTGGCGTGCTCTTTGGTAGTCAAATCGACGTTTGTGACCTAAACGGAAGCCGACGGGGTTCGGATGAGAGACACGCCAGGGTAGACAGAAGAGAAATAGTTTTGCATTTGTCGAAGAAAAAAACAAATGAGAGAGAGTAGCCAGAGACACCGGTAAGGAACCTAGCCCCATCATCGCACGACGGCTGCAACGCTACTTCCTTGGCTGAAGAAAGATAGTGCCAGGTAAGGTACCTCAAAACTCAGAGCGAATGGGGGGTCCACTGATAAAAAGAAACGATGCAAGGGAGCGTAAGTGACAACGGCAGGAGCCACCAACGACTGGAGTACCTTTGTAAAACGAAAGAGAAGGGGGATATGTGTGCTGTGTCTGGGTGGCTTTGGTCTCCTTTTGCTTGGCAGTGTCCTCTGCCAAAGACTTTCCTCCTTCACGAACACACTTCTCAGGATTCGAGGTCTAAAAGACACACCGTGAGGGCTGGAAGAAAAAGAAAAGAAAAAAGCGCCAGTCAAATATGAGTGGGTCCCAGTCGCGCGGACGCACTCAACTGGGGATTCTGTGGCCAATCATCGCTGACGCCCCTCCCTGCTGAACTCCTTTTCGTTTTCCACGACCACTCCACACACACCTCATTCATTCTTTTCCAGCCTGCCAAAATGTCTTTTGTGGACGGTATTCCGCTTTCCTTTCGCACCTCTCGTCAGTCTTTCCTCTGGAAATAGGTACTTTTGCGGTACCCTTGCGCCTAATCACCAGCAAAAGTATACTCAGTAGTTCTATGTCCTCCGTATGAATTGCTCGAAAAACAGACTCTGCTTTCCACGGCACACAGGCACCTGGTATCCTTGACAGCGCTGAACGCAAAGTATTCCGGCGTATGCTATTTGCGCAGGCTTGATTTCGTCCTCATCCAATCTTGTCAGGCTCTAACCCATTTAAGAAACGCCAATCCAACAACCTCTTCGTCTCTTTTGTTCCATCAAATCGAATGAATCCCCGTTGTAGCTTACCTTTTTTCCTGTCCACTGCTCCTTCTCGGCGAAGATTGTGTCTGCCAGATCTACCCGTTTGCTCTTTCCTTTCTCTATCTTGGTCCTGCCGTTCTCTCATTTCCTATGTCTTGACTGCTAGCGGCTCCTTCCTCTTTTCTTATACAGAAACCTTGTCACAAACACCTGTGCATTTCTTCCCACTAGCGCATTCTTTCCAGCCAGCGTCAATATCCAGTCTCGTTCCACCCGCTGCGCGCCTTTCGTTCCTTCCATTTGGGGGGAGGATTACTTCGAAAGGACCCAAGCCCCCTTTTATGTTGTCTGTCATCCATTCCACACCTGCTAATAGTCACCAAATACCATGCAGTCTGGGCTGCATCGCTCTTACCCAGTTTCTCTGGATCCCTTCCCGTCCACAACAACGGGGTCCTACTTTGAAAGCTTAATACTTTCTTTTTTATGTCTTTTCCTGTGGCCGTCGTTGCTTTGAGGCTGGGCAAGTGGGCGTTCTCTTTTTTACTCCTCGCTTCAAACGTCTCTCCATTTGTTGTCCTTGGATTTCGCTTCGCTATGCGAGGTTTGCATTTGTTTTCTTTCTCCTCAAAGAAGCGTAAGGTGCTCCGCTTTTTTCTCTGCTAATGTATTTATCGCTTTAAAGAGGGGTGTGTATGTCGTACCCAGTATGGTATTTTTTGGAGCTAAGAATAGGAGGCAGGCGCGACGCAAATCGCCCAGTAGCATCTGCGCACATTCCTCCTCTCAAGCCTCTGTTCAGTTTGCCAGTCGTTCCTGCACTTTCTGCTCTTAAACGCGACCCAGAGCTGCTGCCTCATTTGCGTGCGCATATGTTCAATGTTTACGTCAATGTTTGGGTCAGGTCGGAGTGTTTGTGAAGAATAGAGTAAGAGGCTTTTGAGGTTTGGTCGCTACTTCCTCTTTCAGGTGTTAGTGCTCGTGATGTGTGCCGGGCAGCAGTCCTACGTGATTGACCAGCCGCCACCAACCTCCGCCTTACCAACCGGTCGCAAGACAAGCACCCCTAAGACCAGCGCCGCCCAAACTAGGCACTTTGTTTAGCTCGCTCCTTCGTTCTTGCGTTGCCGGTTTATCCTTACCAGCTTCTTTTCCTTTCCACGCCGCTCGTTTTCATTTCAACGCTCGTCAACAACCTTGCGCTTTCACTTTGTGTTCCTTCCCTCTCCGTGCGAACGTGTCCCCCACCCACTTCCCCGGCGCGTGCCACAAAACCAAACTTGCCTCCCTCCCTCTTTCCTCAAAAGAGAACAGCGCTTTCCCTCAAATAAGTAATTTACTCCCCCCAGCTCTCGACCCCTTCTTACTCTTTTCTGTTTTCTTTCTGTCTCAAAGAGGTCGAAAATTTCCCTAAAGCACCTCGCATCTGAACAACACAAAGCCACACGAGATCCATTTGTATTTTCAACTTCGTTTTTCTCTCAGGTTTCCCTGTCTCGCATTCTCTTCTCATTTTCGTCCCCTTGTCGCTGCACAGTGATAATCTGGAAACGCACTGAGCGTGTCGCGCCGCAGATAAAAAGAGGAACTTCCCAAAACAGGACAAGACTTCCCACCAGGCTCGATTCAGGCTGGGCCAGAGTTCTGCGACGGCAAGCATATTACAGCACGGGCAAGCCCTTCAGCAGCCCAAAGCCAGATTGAGCATAGACCCGTCACAACGGCTCTAACCAACATCTCTCCACTGCAACTACATCTCCAGTGTTGATCTTTTCCTCCTGTTTTGCCTCTTTTCTTCCCTTTTTAACCTTTTTTTTTGCTTCCCGTTTCGTGATACATCGCGCGCGGCTTGTGACGCTTCCTTCATTGTCTGCTTCTCGCTTTTCTTCCTTCCTATCCCTTTTTAATCCTGACCTACCTCCCCACGAGTCGACCCCCTCCTTCGTTTGCACTTGCTTTTCTCCTCGACTGCTATACGCGCCGACGCAAAGCTCTCTGTTCGCTTTCCCCCCTTATTCTCTTCGAATTCTTAATTGCTTCGCCATAATGGCCGACATCGTGGATCAGCACGACCAGGCTACGCCTACCGACCTCGAGGAGTCCCAGTCTGTTGGTAACGGCAATGCTGGAGCCGAGAGCCGTGGCACCAAACGCCCCCGCCCCAGCGCAGTTGACGACGACGACGACGATGATGAGAAAGGCGGCCGCGAGCGTCGCAAGATCGAGATCAAGTTCATCAGTGATAAGTCTCGTCGTCACATCACATTCTCGAAGCGGAAGGCTGGTATTATGAAGAAGGTATGTGTGTCTGCGCGCCTAGCGTCCTCCTTCCTCTTTGAGTCCGAGTTTGCTTCTTTCTGGCTTCGTGGTCCCTGGCGTTCGCTCTGGAGGTCCTCTTTCCCGTCCTTGCCCTGCTACTCTTTTGCTAACTATAGTTGCTTTCTTTCTAGGCTTACGAACTTTCTGTCCTCACCGGCACCCAAGTCCTGTTGCTTGTTGTGTCAGAAACCGGCCTCGTGTACACTTTCACCACACCGAAGTTGCAACCTCTCGTCACTAAGGCTGAGGGGAAGAACCTCATTCAGGTGAGTCAACACATCTGCTCGAAAAGACTATCAGCTGGACAGACAAGGCCGACGCAGGTGGAACAAGCCACCGGCTGTATATAATCGTGCTTTGTTCACCTGCATGCTATGCCGAGTCTTGCGGCCAGCCTCATAACAAATGTTCCTTTTTCCATGCTGACAAAGTTATCTACAGGCCTGCCTCAACGCCCCCGAACCCACGACCGCCGGCGATAACGGCGTTGACGAGCCCAACCAGGTCGACAGCCCTGAGGAGTCTGGCTCCGGCCACCTCGCGTCACAGCAGAACCGTGGTCTACCCCAGAGCGCACATATGGCCCCCGGATATATGCCGAACGTGTCTATGGACCCGAACCAGGCCCTGGCATATGGCAACTACGTTCAGCGCAACAACCAGTACGCTTTGCCGCAGCATTCGGCCCACCAATCATAAGCGGGTCATACAGACGACACGGTGCCGTTGTTTAACATCTTTGGCTTCTCAACTTTCTCTTGGCTGTTGAGTCGCTACGACCGCTGCGTGGTGCGTGTAGCGGGCCTCGCTCCATTGAGGCCCTGATTGATGTTTGTCACCAGAACATCATTTCAATATTACACCTTACTTTGTCGTCGCCCTCCTGTCCTCCATGGACCTTTGTTCTGCTGCGCCGATACCCAGCATATAATGCATTTTCCCTTTCCTGATTTGCGAGGCCCTTGGTGGTGGTTCGGCGTTTTCTCAGCTGTTATTGCATTTTTCACTCATTGCTTTTATCTTTTACCTTTTACCTCCTGTCAATTATTTCCATCCGCGACAGGGATTACTTTATTGACTTGACTTTAATCAAAGTTTCTTTGTGTTTCATTTCGGTGTTGTTGCTGTTACGGTTGTGGTTTCTATCCTTTTGCATCGTTCTTTTTCTCTCGCCTTCGTGCATAGCACGGTAGGGAAAGAGGCCGGTCTATTTACCTTTGCAGCACCTTGTTTTCTGTACGTTCGCTACAGCTCTGTCGTCTGCTTTATGATCCCTTGCTCTACCCCCCCGTGCCGGCGTGCACCATGTATTCTGCCCTCCAAAAAGATACTCAGTTTTCGAAATGCAATACCGTTTAGGAGAAAATGGAAGCCAGACGCAAATGATTCTCGTGCTCATCCTAACCAACCGTAGTTGCTGAATCAACGTTTATGAAACGTATTCTATCGTATATCATTCGATGCTTACTTTTCGTTGCACATCGTGAGGAGCACGCGTCACGGCATTTCGCTGTCATTAAGCCGAGTAGAGCTTCGCCATCCGGTCTTCCTGCCAGGCTGGTTTATGGCCTCTCGAGCGATGCTTATGCGTTTATCGCGCACCACTCTGTTGTTATGAAAGGCCACAATGACCCCATGGCGATTAAACTGATGCCAGGTGAAGCACTGTCACAGGGATGGGGTATTATGTCTTCCATAGGAGTCATGATAGTATCAGCATTAATTGCTGCTGCACAATAGTAGCATCATCCTAAGATACAAGATCCTATGACGATCTCGTCTGTGGCGATGACTTTGATGCTTAGAAGTTGTCCCTTCCAGTATCTGCCTTCATTACTACTTTGCTCGCTTAACAGGACTCAATGTTCCACCAACCTCGGTATGGGGTAGGAAGTTATGCAGTGGGAAAGTAGATGCTGAGACGGGCTGTCAACAGTAGTCGTGCGGGTAATCATGACTCTGGTGATCTGTTTCTGGAAAAGAGGATGAAAATGGTCTAAAAATGACGAATAAAGCGACTCTTAGACGTTCTTCGTCACTTTGCTTTTGTCATTGACATTTCAAGGTTTCGATGGCAGTCGTTTGTTTGTCGAGCAAGTGAATTACTGCTTTTAGACGTGTAAGTTGGAGAAAATTACCCAAACAAGACAGGCCTTCCTCATCCGGAAGGTCGCTCGTTTTAACAAGTGGTCTCCATTTCTTGTAAGGCCATTTAATCCTGTTCCCGAGGCCTTGTCTGCTATAATATGCCCCTTGCGTATTTCCGGGAAACAAATCAGATCTCTAATGTTTTGCTTTGATGACGGACGGCCGCAGGTCGTCCCCTGTTCCGGGGTGTTGGCTCGCGTCTTTTCTTTTTCGATGGTCGGGGCCAGAACCCCAGCCCAGGTTGGTGAGGACACTCCGTAGTTGGGCGTCACCTCGCTCTTTGCCCTGCAGAGGCTAGACCCAACGATTGATCCTGCCATCGGCCCCGTCCACATCGATACCAAAGTTGGTTAACGAATGCAGTCGCGTTTTTGTGTCGAAAATGGAAAAGGCCAGCTAAACTGGAATGAGCATAACCAGAGTCCATGCGGACAGGAAGCAACCTCCGCTAGCCGTCATGGGCAAGTCGTCTTTCTCTCGGGCACATCCGTTCGGCAAAGTCGCCTTATTTTTGGGCTACGGCGCGGTTGATGTTTTCGGTGTGGCCTGGATTGGAAACGTGGCTGTCGGGTTCCAAGGCTTTATTGACGCCGGAGCCTCTGCGAATAAAGAGGAGGATCACCCGGCATAGCTACACTCAGCGCGAGTTGGTTCTACCTCAAGTACCACCTGAAACGGCAACTGCAAGCTCGAGGGAGACAAATGTACGGTTTCGTAACAAACAGGTCAAGGAAAGTGACTGTCGATAATGATACCGAGTTATTCACTTCGATTTCATACAATAACCCCACTCGACTTTTTGCAAAGGGCGCCCTAAATCATAGGAGACGAGACTCACAAATATTGGCAATCATGCATTCCTGACCGGTTCTTGCTTCTCTGCTTGATTGTTGATAACTTACATTGTGATATTTTCGTTTTGCCCTGCATTTTGAAAGATGTCGTCACGGGTGCCACCAGGCCCAATCTCAACAGACACCTGTACCAAAGTCCGACGAGGGTTGCATGCAGCTCCCCCCAGTAGCTGGTTCCAGGGACTCCGTAGTGGTTGCTGTTGCGCATGGGTTGAGCACATTTGCGCGCATTTCTGCACGGCACAGAAGCAGACTTGTCACTAGCGCCACCACCCTGCGGCACAAAAACGGATGGTGCAAGTACCTGTATGTTCGAGATCCGTTAAGAGCATCAACGTGCGTGAGGAGAATTGATTGTTTGAGTATACTCTGTCGATACCGTAGCAAAGGATATAATAACTAGCAAACCAAAATAAAGGTAAATAAAGAAACGCCTCATATCCCTTAAACGCCGGCCGTCTTATATAACTCCATTCGTAACATTCGTTTATTTGTCCTGAGATCATCTTGGACGCAGGAGATGCAAACCACCGAATCGCAGAGGATCGGGCCTGGCGATGTCTCGACAACTTGTGCTAGTTTGTTGCGCAAACGGTTGCCTGCATCGACGTCACTCGATGCTTTGGTGACGCAGCGACTCCTCAGGGGTCTCTCGGGACGGCCTTTGTGACATGTCGTTTTGTGTCCCAGTGCGGCTTCGTATCGGTTGTGACCGTTTAGTGCTCCATGAGCACAATGTAGCGGCCGACCAGCAGGCTGCCCAGGAACGTGCCGCCGAGCACCGACATGAAGTAGCCCACGTTCATGGACATGACTGCAACCATCAGCAGGTAACCGACGCCGGCCAGCAGCGTGTCGAGGAGGGCGCGCAGCGGGTCGACCGACAGGCGCCAGGGCCGCACATGGGTGTGGCGCTTCTTGAGGACCATGACGTCCTCCTCGATGCCGTTCTCGGACAGGATCATGCGCTTGGCGTCCGAGTCCCGGGAGATTTGCTGCGAGAGCACAGGCTTGCCGGGGACGACAACGTAGCGGCGCTCGAGCTCGGCGTCGAGCCAGCGGGACTCCGCGCGGGCCTTGAAGGCGAGCAGACCGCGGAAGAGCGCGGCGAGCATAATCAAAAAGATACAGGTGCCGGCGTAGGAGCCGACGGAGCTCGGGGTCCAGGTAAGTGAGTAGAGAGGAGTGTTGGTGGCTGTGAAAAAGACGGACATCATAGTCGTCATCGTGGTGTTGGAGCTGCCCGAGCCCGAGCCGCCCATGTCCATGCCCATCATCTTGGCGGTTGGCTTGTGGAGGAAGTTGTTGGGAGTTGGAAAAGAGAAGAGAGAGGACGGGCGACGATTATACAGAACAAGAAGCGATGCCTTTTTAAAGGAGCCTGGGCTGTGGTTGCTGGTGACGAAAAGAGAGTTGACGGGGATCTAGCTTGGTGTGAAGATAAGAATAAGACTGCGCTCGCGCGTTCTAGAACCGAAAAGAGCGTCGTATGGTTTGCTTCCGCTGCAGGTGCAATATGCTCTCGTAAAAAGTAGAAGTTGAGTAGAGTGGGTTTGGCGACAGATAAAGTGAATCCGTTTAGGCTACGCGAAGCAAGCGTCCTTGGCGATTCGTGACTGTGGTGGAAGGAGCGACCGAGGGGACGGGTCGGCGACAACGAAGCGACAGGGCAAGGCAACGAGAAGTACAAGCAAACAGTGGAACACAAAGATCACGAAGTCAAAACGTGGCGAGAATAAAAGAACAACACGATGGGATGCCAAAAAACCTGGGACGGGAGTCTATTTGAAGGGGGCTTCCAGCCTTTTGCTGTTGCTGGCCGCCGCTTTGTCCCACGCTGCGGGCAAAGTGAGCAAGTTTACGGAGCACAAACCAACGCCAGCGCCAAAACCTGACGGTTGTTAGAGAGCGCTCTTCCCGGCAAACGAGAAGGGCGGGGTGGGATCCTTCCAAAAGCGGCAAAAAAACGTGCTCATACTTCTACGTGGGACTGTTTCCTAGTTCAACGCCAGGCTGTGAATTATCGACAGACCGCCCACTGTGGTTCTTTCCCTGCGTCTAGCTGTGGATTCCAGTCCCCTCTTGCCTTACTTCGACACTTGATGTGCAGTTGCTTTTAATGGATCTTGGGACGTAAGATACAGAGGGACAAGGTGTCTTACGAGGGCCTGTGACGCTGGTATTTCTTTTGCAAAACGGTCGCAGACACTTCCAATGTCGACCCTGTCAGTCGTCTTTCATTCCGCCGGCCGTCCCATTGCTCCTTCCATCTCCTTCTGGCTGTTGTCTTGCCAAGCTGCCGCAAATCCATTCGAAACAGAGCGCAAGTTTACAGGAAGGCACAGCCGACAAAACCGTAACATGCTCACCATTTCAATTCTCAATCCTCCATCGCCTCCGCATCCAAACGCCAACAGCGATCACGCATCAAGGCCTGGACCGAATCGGTGGGGTGCCAATTGCACGGCACAGGACGTAACCCTCCTTCCTGCCATTTTGCAGATGACAAAACTGTTGCTGACAACGGATGTACCTCTACTTTCGGTTCTGGGCAACGCTGCGAGTTTGCATACCTGTACTTGGTGATGATTGTGTCTCGTGTGTGTCCTATGTTGATGACAATGTTGCTGGAGGAGATCAATCAATCAATCAACAGACGGTCACCTTCAAATGCACGGATGGTATCACAAGTCTCATATTAAAGACCGGGGCTGTGAGGCTCGAAAGAACACAGAGCGGGCCAGTCTCGGAGAATACAAATAAATGGCTTTTCATATCGTCTTGGTTGTCTTGCGGAGTGAAGGGAACGGGTCCCTGGATGCCGAGACAGAATGAGCGAGTTTTCCACCCGTCAGGGACATTTGATGACGTTTCATTCATCTAGTTGCATTCTTGCAGCTGTTGGGACGTGGTGAGATCTATTGTGGTACGACGTACACCCCGATGTCATGTTCCCATTGCGATTCTTGCTGTGCGTCGCCAAGGGGATAGACCTCCACATTGGTAGCCGTACGACATATGGACCTGATGCACATTACGTCGGCCAAGACACTGTGCATGTCTGTTTCGAGACCTTTGGTACTTTGGTTCTCGGCCGGCACAAGCTGGTGCAAGAGAACATAAGAGGCTTTATTGAGAAAGCAGCAAACAATGCAAATAAGATATATAGCAAGACAAATTGATAGAAGCGAAAAGAGGAAGCTTGGTGCAAAAGTATAGAATCACCGCAGAGAAAAATCACAAGTAGGACACCGGCAAACTAAGAGACGAAAACCTGGACAAGGATAAGAACACAACCTGGCATGAATGACAGCCGTGACAGAAAACAGAAAAAAAATGAGATAATTAGACGACGACGAGACGTCTCGTTACCGTGCCCCAGCCATACCTGCCGGATGCTTTTGTAGAAATACATGGCAGTTGAAAACGGAGAAAGGACAGCAACTGGGTGGGAAGCCGTGGTGGATAAGAACAGCGGAACAATTTCGACTAAAGGTGACACCAGCGTGCCGTGACACGCCGCTTATCATTCGGGGCGTTGCCGCTTTGTGCCGTGTGGGTTCTGCCACTCCCCACCGCCCTGGTTGCCGCCACCCTGGTTGCCAATCATGCCGCCCCCGGCACCGCCAGCACCGCCGCCGCCACCAAAGAAGTTGGGTGTAAAGTTCGGATGCATGCCTTGGAAGTCTGGAAAGTCGTTAGTGAGAGTTCGACAAAAGAAAAACAAAGATAAAAATCGAAAAGAATAGAAACACGGGGGTAGGGAGTGAAGAAAACGTACTCGGCATCCCGCCACCGACCATACCCATACCACCCATACCACCCATACCGCCCATGGGATTCATGCCTCCCATACCGCCGGGCATGTTGCCCATGGGGTTCATGCCGCCCATGCTACCCATGGCCGGGCCCATACCGCCCATCATTCCACCCATTGGACCGCCACGGCCGCCGCGCATGCCTCCTGGGCCACCGCGCATGCCACCGCCCATATTGCCACGGAAGTTGCCGTTGAAGCCGCCGCCCCCCATGGGGTTGCCGCCAAAGTTCATTGGCCCGGCATTGTTGTTGTTGTTGAACGAATTCATATTGCCGCCGCTAAAGTTCCGGTTGAACCCCCCCTGATTGTTCATGCCGCCACGGTTGTTGTACATATTGCCGCCGCCACGGCCACGGAAGCTGCCGCCACTGTTATTGTTGTAATTGTTGTAGTTGTTGTTGCCGCCGGACCGGTCCTGGTAGCCTGAGCTGGACACATTTCGATTTTGTAAATTGTGTGCGCCGCCGCGGCCAGGGGTGTCCTTGGGCAGAGTCCGGAAAGGGTTAATGGCTGGTGACGAGAAGATGACACTATGCTTCTTCTGTCCTGCCTGGTACTCGCCGGTCGCTTGTGACTCAATCCGGTGCTTGGTGGCCGTTGCGGCCTGTTGTGACGAAAACTCGACGTAGGCCTGCCTATGGAAGGTGAAAGAAAGGCACGATGTTAGTAAACGGTGTAGATGGAAACAAAGCGCATGTGTGGCCTGACCACAAGCGAGCCAAGACAGTCCTACTCACCCTTTGCTTTTGCCGTTGACCTTGTGTTCGCTGAACGTAATGTCCTTAAGCTCTTCTTCGCACTTTACTGCTGCAATCCAACCGCGAATGTCGTCGTCGGTGATCCACCAGTTGAGCTCTGAAACCATAATGGCCGTCGTGGCACCCGGATCTATCGGACGATCATCTGAGCTTCCTTTCCGCTTCACGCCTTGTGTCGGCCCAGGCGGCGACTGGTTTTCTGTTTTGGAAGAGTCCTGTGCGCGATCGACCTGGTTCTGGTCATCCTGGTTGTGGCTCTGGTCTTCGTAGTCGGGGCCTTGGCCTTGGTTGGTGGTGGCCTGGTTGTGGTCCTGGTCGTCACCAGCAAAGTTGTCTTGCCTGTTGCCGCCATCGTCGCCGTTGGCATCGCCGTAGATGTCAATCTCGAAGTCCTCTTCGGTCGTCATTTTGTCGGTTTGCTGTGGAGGGACGGTGAGTGAAAGCGCCTTGTAGTGTTGTCTGTCGAGCGTTTCAGAAACCCCTCAGTGCCTGAAGGAGGCACGCAGAAAACTAAAAGATAAAGGTCAAGTTTTCAAAGACAGTGCCTGACCTATGCGATTCCGCGTTCAGTTGCTGTGTCCACCGAAACTGTATTGAAACCTAGGTTAGGACCAGAGATACAAGAAATGCTGGCGCACCACCCATCTTCGCAATCTTCGCAACCAGCTGCTGAAGATGCCATTGTGCGGTATCTTGCAAGATCGGGAAAAGAATAATAAATCGACAGGTAGAAAAAAGAGCAAAAGGAAACGGCACGAAACAAGTAAGAAGGAAACCCCAAGATCGAGAGATAAAAGCGAGAAAAGTAAAAGCAAAAATGCGCGACGAAGAAAAACGAGGAACCCGAGACAACAATCCGAGCGAAGGACAGAACAGAGCTATTGGTACGTACACTCCTGGGGTGCTTTCTTTTCTAGACACGAAGAAACTTGGCTTCTCGACAACAAACGGACGATGATAGGGAGTTCCCTTTCAGTGCAAAAGGAAGCCCTATGATACGTGCGGCAGACGAAGCTCTGTGCTTGCAGTCTGGCTCTGTAGGACAGTAGACAGGACGAGCTGGTACAGGGTTATATGTGAGATAAGAAGAGCTGTGCTTCAGCCGAAACAAATAGAGGGATGGAAACAGTTTGATGTGAATGTGCAGAGTAACAAGAGCACGACGGTCTGTCTTTTGTCGGGTTGTAGCAGCAGTGCGCGATTGTTGGGGCGGCCCGGGAGCTTCGTTTGGAGTTCGGTCGACGCTGGGCCGATGGTTCGTGATTGTTCGACGTAGGAGAGGGAAGATAGAAGAGCGTGGCGCCGGGCGGCAGCTCCCGTATTCGTGATAGGGAGATGCGATGGGGTAAGAAATGTGATGAAGGTTCGGATGATAGAATGCTGCGATAGCTTCTGGCACCAGGTAGCTACTCTGTAGGCTATTATCGTGGGAGGCGCGAACACGAGTGCAGAGCAAACTCTGTTTTCAATACGACGAGAATAGTCGATGAGGGCGAAAATCGACAAGGCCGCTGCGATGCCGAGCCGAGATGCTTTGAACGAGGTCGCGCGCAAGGAAAGGAGAGACGAAGTGAAGAGAACGAGAGACACACGAAATCCCGTAGTGGCACGCACGCTCTATTCCTAGCAAAACTGGGGTGGTCAATGAGGACGCAGGAGCTTTCCGCAACACAGTTGGTCAGGGTCAAACCGGACAGGAGGTCTGTCTGGAACAAAGGGGAAGCCCCAGTGTGTGGGTCACCTGCTAAAATGCTAGGGGAGCTTTGGAAGCAGGCAGGCAGACTGCAGGAAGCAGAGAAAGAATACCGTGCTAAATACCGTGCGTATCCTGTAACAAGTGGCGACGTAGCCTTCCCTCGCACTATGCAAGATTTGGGTGGTCAAAACACGTGCAGGGCAAGGGATTGCACCCAATTAGCAGGGTTCGGGCGATCTGGCATGACCTCTCTTGTGCTGGAGCTGGGGAAAGAGAGTCGTCGCGAATACCCATTTTTTTGAACGACTATTGAATCTGCCCCCTTTCTCTTGTCTTCCTTTCCTCCACAATCCATCACCACCGACCATTTCCACTCCTTCTCGACATCAATCGACAGACTTCGTTACAAAGACCATCTCTATTGTTCTCACCCGCTTCTCCAACCAACACATACACAGCCGTCAACATGTCTGAGCAGCTCCAAGAGATTCTTGACATCCCGCGGGAGTTTGTCAAGGATGGCATGCAGTTCCTGAACCGCTGCCAGAAGCGTACGTGAATCGACAGCCGCGCTCCCTTTTTGATGAAGACGGGTCTTGATGACCTGTTTGGGGATGCAACAAGGCAGAACTTTGCTGCAATAGCGGCCGCATTTCTGCTGGGACAGATGCAGACGCATCATCACGCGACATTGACGAAAGTTGGCCGACGATGCTAACAATGTTCTTCTTGTATAGCTGATGCGAAGGAGTTTGCCAAAATCAGCCAGGCTGTTGGTGTCGGCTTCATCGTTATGGGTGCTGTCGGTTACTTTGTGAAGCTGGGTACGTTTCGTCCATTTTGTATTACGTTCTCGATTCGCGTCTACGCCGTGCATGTACTGACTTTTCTCTCTGTCTCGCTGTAGTACACATCCCACTGAACAACATTCTGGTCGGCGGCGCGTAAGCGGAGCGCGCGACGAGAATTGCGGACGGACAAGAAGCGTGGCCCGACCTGCCTTGTCTCTTGCCACGGGACGGACAACAAAACGTGCCTTGGACCTCACTCTTTGACCGCAAGAGTCTAGCGAACACACGGATTGTTGACGAAAATGTGCAAGTCTCGAACGCGCGTCATAACGAAAACGAACCAAAAGAAAGCGAGACATCCATAAACTAGTCGAGAAAGGGAAGAGGCCGTATCCCCCATCTTGCAGACGGGAACGCACTCTTCGCTTTGGTAATAATTTTTACTGTGTACAAAACCTCAGGCGTGGACCGAGAAACAAACTATAAAAAGAGCAGGAAGGCATACCGGAGTTTTGATTAAACAGCGCAACACGTTTTTTTTACTATCACTCGATTTGACTTGATTTTTACGCATGTCGTGTGACTCGTGACTGGCTTTTCTGAGTGGTGAAAGTATGACGGATGGTTTGTATTCTTGTTGGTAAATGTGTTCTAATATATGTACATGAATATGAGAAGCTGAGCAAGATCCGAGAGACTAGCCAACCCCGAAAGCCTGTCTTGGGCGTATCCTATCACTCTAATTGGCCCACCAAGCTGTGTTCCGTACCGACGTCTGCCAGGACGAGATCGGCCGCATCCGATCGTCATACAATCGGTGTTCGCGCCCGCCAGCGTCACCATCCTTGGCAATGTCGCAGGAGTGGACCGAGCACGTGCCGGTCTCCATACTCTCAGCGTCGAACGAAGATGCTAGACAAAATGTTAGGTGGAACGTGGTCAAACCAAACCAAACCAAGAAAAAAAGGAGATGTCATTATGGGGGAAAGGTACGTACCGACAAGGACGGGTATCGTGGGGTGCCAGCTGGCGTCACGCACACACAACGGGCCGTGCGTATAGCGGCGCTGGCGCACGCGTTGGCGGGAGTTGAGAGTCTCCGCGGTGTTGTTGTGGCCACCCGCCTCAGCTTGGCGCTCCTCCTCGGCGGCGACGGCCGACAGCGTCTCGCGCGTGGCCTCGCGCACGTCAATGACGCCCGCCAGAGTGGCGTCCAGGTTGTAGATGTAGACCTTGCCTGAGTGGCTTGCCGAGTAGACGTAGCGCCCGTCGCTGCTACCTGGTGGCGAGAAGTGGCAACGGATGAGCGTACGCTCGACACGATGGCCGCGGAAGGTCACGACAGAGTTGTCGTGTGGGTGCTTGAAGTAGAGGTCGTCGTTGTAGCGCTGGAAGCGGTAATCGTACAAGCTGAACTGTGTCAAAGAGGCCGGGTCCTTGGCATCAAAGTCAGACATGCTCATGGCCATGCGTAGATCCCACAGCCGCATGGTCTGGTCCTTGCCGTTGGACAGAATGTAGCGCCCGTCACCCTTGCTGTCGATGTACGTGATGCCCTCACAATGGCCAACAAAGGCGCCAGCCGCTCGGCTGTCGCCCAGACTGCGCCGGTCCCACACCTTGATGGTGGCGTCGTCGGATCCCGAGTATAGCAGGTGCGGCGACTGCTTGTCGCCAAAGCACACCGCGTTGACGTCGTGTTTATGGCCCTCGAAGCTATGCAGCACCTGGCGCGATTCGATATCGTATACGATGATGGTGCTGGCGTTGGTACCAGCAACCAGTTCGCGGCCATCGCCCGAGAACCGCACGGAGAAGATGGCAAACGAGTCGTAGAAATCGCCAATGGTGTCATCCCGAGGGAGGCCAGCCAGGTCCAAAAGGTACGGCTCACCCTCGTCGTTGGGATCCGTCGGCGCCAGGCACACCTTGGGCATCATGGACGTAAACGCGAGCCACTTGTTGTCAGGGCTCAACGACGCGTCTGTCATGGTCCAGCGGCCCGACGGGTGCACCACGGTTTTGTAGTGCTTCCACTCGTTGACGTTGGAGGTGTCGTACATCCGCACGCGGAAGTCCTTGGTGGCGCTGTAGAAGAAGTTCCCGTCGTCCGAGAACTGGCCCAGGTACACAGGAGCCTCGTACCTCAATACCATGTCGGCGTCGGTCGAAGGCACCATGCTCTGCGCAATCATGTTCTTACCCAGCGTGCGGTCGGCTTGCGTCTGACCAAGTCCGAGCTCACGGTCCAGAAGCCGGAGCGACACGGGCCGCCGTCTGGCCTCGATCTTGGTATGCAGAGAGTGGTTGTCGGAGGCCATATTGTCAAAGATCGTAGTATACACCTTGCGCGGCCGCTCCGTCGAGCCGAACACGCCCGAGTCCATGAGCTTTCGGCCCTCCTCGCTCGGCACCTTGGGGAATCTATTCGGGTCACGCTGCTGCTGTCGTCGCCGCCGGCTGTTGGTAAAGGCGTCGATGTCGAAACCACCACCCCAGTCGGTCACGCTCAAGAGGACGTTGTGCAGCGTCTCTCCTTGTAGCAAGATATTCAGCTGCCGGCGGGTTAAGTAGGGCACTGGGCGACCTGTTACGTTAGTATTAACAGCTTGAGAGGAAGAGTGGGCATAGGTTTGTACCTTCATCGATATCGTCGTTGTCGTCCTCCTCCTCGTCTTCGTCATCTTCGTCCTCTTCCTCTTCCTCTTCACCGTCATCTTCGTCGTCGTTCTCTTCGTCACCATCGCCCACAATCTCCTCATCTTCATCGACAACCTCTTCGATTTCTATATCGTAGTGCATGGGACCGTCCTCGGCATCTATACGGAACAGTTAGAGCTATTCGAACTACGGCTCAATCGGAGCGATCGGATTAAATCGTGCGGCACATACCATGGTATTCGTCGTCGTCGTCATCTTCCTCTTCGTCGTCGTCGTCGAGTAGTCTGTGGCTGGTGTCGTCCCCAAACTCACCATGTACGGCTGTGTACTCGCCGCCAGCGCCGCCTGCACGCAGGCGATATGCCTGTCGCAGAAGATTTAAGACGTCAGTGGGGGCAGCACCATTGCTTTCGCTATCGCCGGCGCCAGCATTGCCGTTGGCGTTGTCGTTGCCCGGGGTCTGCGGAGCTGACATGTCGTTATGTCTTGGGTAGGGTGGAACAAGCTTGGGACGGGCGGTGTATTGCACAATTCTGTTTCACGCTTGCGAAGCCCGCAAAGAAGACACAAAACACACAGCGCCACAAAATGCGCAGCCCAAGAGCTTTGTGAGCAGGTTATTGAGTGTGTGCAAGGCGTTGATCGGAGGTCACGGAACGACGGCAGGAGTGCGAGCGTGGGTTTCGTTTCCTAAATCCGGAATCGACTCCGGACGCAAGCGGAGTATCGAGTGGAGGGAAAGTAAAGAAGTCGTCAACAAACCGTGGGGAAGCAAAAATACAGCGATTTGTATTAAAGGCCAAAAACAGGTGAGAGGAAGAAGAATGGCCTGGTTGAATGAAATGTCTATCTAGGTTGCGCTTTCCTCGCTGCAAAAACGCCTCTTAAACGAACACCTGACTCAGGTGCTCCTCCTTATTTCTAAGCTCATTGAGCTATTACCGGTCGCTCTTGCATGACCAAACTCCGCGAGAACAGTATCGTATCTATGGCGCGTTATGGCCCACCCTTGCTGCAATTGCGGGGAGGCGAAACTGTCATCGCTCGTCTAGCTTGAGGAAAGAGCGGATAGGGTCTTATCTCCGACAGCTTAAAGGCGAGCACACTTTAAGCACGGCAACAGGGCAGTTGTGATGATAGATATGAACAATCATTGTGATATTCTCACTTTCGTTTACCCCAAGGTCCATCATTGGACTTCAACTCTCCATTGCCAAACACACTGATGTTCCAACTTTAATTTCTTGTTTCTACAATCTTAGAACATTTGCGCCCGGATGGGTTATTTCCATAATCTATTTTCGGACGAAACGTCATATTGTGGCGCTGGAAACCTTTGCAGCTCGGCATTAAATCAGGCGAATCGCTGAAACGGAAGTGCCTGGATGTGCAACATACACGTAGTAGGCTATTAGCTATTAATACATTTCTTCCCTTATTTAAGTTGGACTGCATTGCCAATCGACCTTGTTTTGCCCCTGCCTGGTTCATTCTCATCTGATTTTCATCTGGATCTCAAACGGGGTCGCGTCCGCAGTTGGCTCATGTTTGGCTCTCATAGCGAGGAATCTTTAAATACCCCCAAGTGCTTGAACGAGCTACGTCCACAGACATTTCGTTTGGACTCGATACCTGTGATTGGCATGACCGTGGACCCCCAAATACTGTTGGAGCAGCCTCGGCTCCCGAGCAGACACGACGTGCGTGGCATCGCACAAGATGAGCCGTCCATCCGGCCACTTTCCAATACGCCCACCGCAATTGGGCCGGCCTGCATGCATCCTTGTCCTTCCCAGATCGCAGAGAAACTGGGGCAGACAAGCGCACAAAAAGAAGCAGACACGAGACACAAGGTGTTGCATCGTATCGCATGGTGTGGCTGGAAGACTGTTGCTGGGAGTTGCCTGCTTCTGGCGTGTTCTGTGAGTCGTTCAAGGGTGCCCGGCGTGAAACCATCCCAGGCGTGCTTTGCGCGTCTGCAACTTGTATCCGGAGTCGTTCATGTGGCCCATGTCGTTCGTGTTGTTCGTATAGCTTAGTCCTTACCAGTTCTCGAATTGCAGCTGCGTTCGCCACCATTCTTCCTTCCGTGGCAGAGACACTCCACGAACCAGGCAGTATAATTCAGTTCGTCCGAATTGGCGTGTGGGGTCCGTATTTTCATGTGTCACGTTGGTCTGCCGCTGGATTGTGCGCCGTGAATAATCATATTCGGCCCTCACAATGTCTTGATCCCCAGAGTTTGACCGAGAGCAGTGGGGGATGGTCGTTCGGCTACCTCGCCAAAAAAAAAAACCGTATTTGGTGCATTGACTAGCTGTCCTCATGCACAATCGCAGAATTCGGTTTCTGTTATGAAACCGTAGTGCCTTGTAACACCATTTGGGTCTCTCTATCCCCAGTTCAATCTCATTGTGTGCAACCAGACGCTATGCTCCATGTCCGGATAGTAAGTAGCGACTGAGAAAAACAGCCTCACGTGTGGTATCACAAACGGTAATGTCACTGGCCATTCGTTGACATTCAATTAAAAAGGGGGCCAAGCAAAAGAGGGTGTGTACCAAGAAACAAAACAGAGGGAGGGGAAATGAACGGGCATATATCACAAAACAATATCCCGGATTTTCGAGACCACTTCATCACCATTACCAACACTGTCTGTTCTCTCAATGGGCACTCGCCGAAAGAGAGACACACGTTCCACTTAACCTTTACTGCCTTTCTCGCCAGTACCCCAAACTCCTTGACCGCTTTTTTGGGACACTCCCGAAGATTCAATTTTCAATGAAAACGATACTCTAGCCGGCCAATCTCGTCAATATCGAGCGGTTTGCTCGAGACCACCAACCTTTCGTGTGACAGCGATATGCCCCGCGTACTCCCGGCGTGCAGAAACATACCAACCACGTGGATCAGCAATGACTTGTGGTGAGAAGAGTATGATGGGAAACAGCATGAGCAGGAATTAAAAACACCAGACAAGTAAGATAGGGACGCAAACGACGCGAATCAAGGAGAGACCTTGTCTCAACTCTCTTCTCACAATATGTCTCTGTGCGCCGTTGAGCACTATTCAAGTGGACGGGGGACGGGGGCGCTGCGGTTGGTGAGAGCGATGGCTTCACTTCCTCTTCTCGGATGCTGGAATAGCCGTGGGCTTGTCTTGGCCAAAAAGACCGAGAAGATACGAAATTCGCATCACGGCGAGGAAGGTCTAGCACATTGGAGATTAGTTTGCGGTAAAGGAATAGGTAACCTTCTCACTCCGCCTCTTTGCATGCTTGCAGCCTCTTCCACGAAAAGCTGCTGGGGCCCACGATATGTTAAGCCGGATTCACCGTGCCCAATATACGTGATGCCAGATACACAGACAGAGCGTGTGAGAGTGTATTGAAAACAATAAAACATACCGTGAACCCAACATTACCCCATGTCATGGCGTTCCAGTCGCCGACGGCAGCAAACCGCTCTGTACCAAGAGCAATGATGGTCAAGCCAACATGACCTACGTCTGCAATCAATAGTGCTACCAGGTAGTTGTGAATGACCTTCAGTTCGGTGCTGGTGTAGAGGACTGCGATGCCGACCATAAACAGCAGGCCGTAAGCGTTCCCAAGTTGCTGGGCCACGATGCGTGCCTGGTCTGAAAGGCCAATGACTGGGGCCAATGGCCCCTCTGCAATCTGCTCGCGGACGAACCAATCGGTCGCGAACAATGCAGGCACACAGCCACCGATGCTAAGTTCAGAGAGAGGTGGGTTGTTAGCAGAAGGAATGGTTGTAAAAAGAAGCCGACGACGGACAACCAACAGGTCCAGGCCCAGGCCCAGTCCCTGGGCCAAGTCGCGGGCTCGGGATATACAGTTAGCCACTCACAGGGAGATAGGTTCGATGACGGTGAATACCAACCGGGGGATGATCGGGAGACGGGACGCCATGGTCGATGAAATGGAGCCGATCGATCGAGTCTCTGGTGTGTTTGGGTGTGGGTGCGCTCTGTTCCTTTGGGCTTCACCTTGTTGGTCCAGCCTAGCACGTCCTGGTTCTGTGTGTTCTTGCTGTTGTCGTCATGTGTTCTTCTACTTCGTTTTTGCCTCTTTTGGCTGTGGCTTGCAGCAGGGCGATGCTGGTTGGTCTGGCTTGTTTCAGGAGAAGCGAACGTGCTTTGTTCTGTGTGCTCCGGTTTTCGACGGGTTTTTCTATTTCTTGCGCCCCCTTCTGTCTGGTCTCCAGACTGTCAATCAATGCTTGTCTCCGTAGTCGTAAAAACCCCTGCTCCGTCGGGCAATGCGCCAGCACAGCAAAACGCACAGGTGCCAACCCCAAAAGAGAAATCCTGAAATCGCTGGAACTCAAACCTTCAAAGCCGACTCCAGCCCCAACTAAACAACTCCAAACCCCAGACAAAAATTAAGCTCGCCTCTAACAACGGGTCCTGCGCATAATGCAGCACCCCAGCCTCATTAACTGTCGGTAACGTCGCGGGTGAAGAAAAAAAAAAGAAATCACACACACAGACACATCACAAGGCAACACTTGACGGCACACCGGGGTGTGTCGTGGCAGAGACGGGTAGTGGATCCAAGCAATTCCAGAAACTAGAGGAAGAAAGAGTTTGGGCCTGGCCTTGGGTCGACATGACCAGCCAAGACCAGAGGGAAAGGCATGCACTTGGCTCGTTCCTGCACTACCCGCGCGCTCACAGCACATGTGTGGAAATTGAAGGAGCCAAAAGGGAAGGTCCCCCCCGCTGCCCGGGGAAGCGACTACTTACGGACAAGAGCCAAGGCATGGGCCAAAAAGCTACAGAAAAAAAAAAGCCAAAAAGCCAGGCCTCGACGCTGCAGAGCACCAGCGAGCCTGACAAGTTCGTAATATCGTAAAGTCAGCACACCTCGCAGCATGCGCAGGACAAAACACCAGCACGACGCAGCAAATGCCAATTTCAATTTCTCACCAACCGGCTACGTGCCATAATTTACGCCTCCGTCTTACGACTTCCCTCGCAAGGAGTGCTCGCCTGCGACTCAATCATGTGCCTCGCGCCTGCCCGCTTTGTCGATTTGGCTCTACTGGTCCTCTTCCTCAGTTGCCATCCTTAAGCTTGGTTTGTACCTCCGGTTGGTCTTTCCTGGCGTGATGCCCTTGGTTCTTTCCCCAATTATGTCCAACCCATAGCAAGTGGTAATACTTTGTAGCGTGGGTGTGGGTAGTTCCTTCCCCTCTTGGCTCATTGGGTCCCTAGTCTGCCTACCCCTCAATTGTTATCGCAGCTACGGAATAAATCCAGGAGGACGGGGACGTTCTAGACCTTTCGCCCATTTTGCGCTTTATATTAGTGCACGGTGGATGTAGCTCTATTTTTTTTTTCTCAGCTTTAAGTGGTCTATACATTTGTCCCTGGCTCTCGAGTTTCCCATGTTTTGGCGTTATTACTGCCCATCTTTTTCTGTCGCTGCCTCACATTGTATGGCATTGTCATTCCTTTTTTTTTCTTTCGCTTGCGAACTGCGAACGAGTGCGGGCAGTAGCCAGCGTGAATGTCTATTATATTGTTTCCATTCAGCGTGCAGAGACGGCAGGCACGTCCCTTTCAGTTTCTATCATTGTCTCTTCATAGACCACAGCGTCGTTCTTTCCTGTCTCGGTAGACCGACTGCGAGCAGTTGATGCACCGTGATTGCCTTGATTGCACCTTCTGCTGCCCTCCCCCTTCGTTCCTTCCGTCTTTTGTTTTATCGTGCGCGCGTTGGCGGTGTGTCTTACGGGTCCTGCCCGGGAATTGGAGTCTCGGTTGGAAAGACCAGCGAAGCTGGGAACGAGCCAAAGAGGAAAAAGTCCAGAAGTGCAAAGAGGAATGTACGCATACGCACAGGAACCCACAAATGGGAAAGAGCCACCCAGCAGCCACGACGACAATATTGACGACTGCAAATACAAAAGAAAGCCGCAATTATAATCGACCTCGGCCGGAACTTCGACGTCAACTTGCACAGGCACGGTCAACCCTTAACCGCCACGCCAGCCGGCTGCACGACGACAAGCACAGAGACGAACTCGAACGTATCTCAACCGGCAGCACGCAGTGGGACGAGACTGAAGCATCAGAGCCAAACCGAAGGCCAATAAAGAAGCCACTGGCCATTAATACTACGTAGAGTTTCGTCAGGCCACCGGTGGACTGTCAACGCCCTCTGTCAACCTAGTAGTCTAATATTCCAGACTCTTTGGGTTGTCACCATTTTGCCTCTTTTTCCACTTATTCTTAATTTACCTTTCCCTTTTCCCTCCCTGCCACCTAGTTGCCTCCTCTCACGCTCACCTCTATTTCTTCTCCCTCTAGCCCCCGTCTCTCTCACTTTTGCTTGGCATTTTCTTTTTCACTTTGATTCACGTCATTTTTCACTCACTTTGCCCTTGTCCCTTTCTCTCTCCGTCAAGGACCACCATGAGTTAACGGGACCCCGATGTCCCTCCTCTTGCACCATGGCTGCCAACACCATGGCCACCATCGAGCCGCGGCTAATGCACCTCCTCAACGTGAACGACGACAGGGATCATCTACCCTCGATACACAGCACTCTTGGCGTCCCGGATAGCCACGAAGATGCCGCAGCCCTTATGCTTCCGCCACTAGAACTCAACTCGCCCGAGTCGTCGGCGGGGAAGCAGTCTCAGCAGCAGCAGCAGCAGCAGTATCAAAAACAACATCACCATCACCAGCAAGCCGGTTTGAACCATTCAACACTCAACTCGGCTTTTTCGCCCTCGAGCGGCGGTGATGACCCTAGCCTCGGTGGTTCCGGAGGCGCCGGCGGGTGGGCGAACCGTCCGCTCCGCATGTTCCTTGGCGATGGCTCAGCCAGCTTGGTCGACCCCTTCATGCTACCAGGCGGGGCAGACGATCCGTCGTCATCATCGTCTTCGCATATGGGCAAGCGGCCACACGTTGTACCACACACAGAGGAACTAATACATCTACCGCAACCACTGAAAAAACAAAAGTCGAGCCAACAAGTCGGTTCTTTGAACCAGGTCTTTCCGCCCATCATCAACGGCCTGCATGAACCGCCACCGAACGCCGCCGTGTTCCCTCCTATCGCGTACGCCGAGTATGATGGCGACGAGTCGACAAACCGCAATGCTGACTACGGAGGAAACTCTAGCGGTGGAGGTACAGGGAGCAGCACTGGCGGCGGGAGCGGCGGCCATTATCTTTTCGACAGCATGCTCTCTGGAGGTGGGCTACACATGGTCTCTGATCACGATAGAATGGGTGAGGCCATGGGCATGTCCTCGTCTACGCTCCCGCTGGTGGGAGGACGGCACTTTTCGGCGTCGTCTGCCACCGACTTGTCACCAAAAACGGGCAAGGCGACCAAAAAGTCGCCAGTTTCCGGCCGTCCAGCACGAGCACCACGGTCGACGCGATCGACGACAGGCGAAGCCGGCGACTCTCCAGAAGCAGCATCCTCAACAAACTCTGCAAAGCCGAAACGGCGTGCAACGAAGCCTCGTCGTCGGTGGACAGAAGAAGAGACCAATCAGCTGCTTATTGGTGTGAGCAGGCATGGACTTGGCAAGTGGACGGCCATTCTGGAGGACCCAGAGTTCGAGTTCAGCAGCCGCACAGCAGGTGACTTGAAAGACCGCTTCCGCACTTGCTGCCCCGAAGAGCTACGTGGCAAGTTGAGCCGAAACGATCCGTCGGGAGCCGCCTCCCCGCCAGACGCATCCACGCCCTTGTCGTCGACACCAGGGCCATCTACGGCGTCTGGCCAAGGCAAATCGAAAACAAGCCTGTCGTTAGAAGACATATTGACTGAGCCCGACGAACAACTCGAAGCATACAACAGCCAGGGCCAAGATGGCTCGCCTGGCTCAGCCTTGTCTCCAGACCAGCCCAAGATGCGGAAACGGCGTGTTCACCGGCGGAACATGGAAGACATGATCAAGCTGGGCATCCAAGGGCCCTTCAAGAAGTCACATCGCCGCGAGAGACGGCCATTCACTGAACAAGACGACAAGGAGATCCTCGAGGGCCTCCAGATCTATGGACCGGCCTGGACCAAGATCCACCGGCATCCCAGTTTTAATCTCGCCAGCCGCCAGCCGACGGATTTGCGGGACCGTGTTCGCAATAAATATCCAGACATTTACGCCAATATAGAGAAGGGTGTCTTTCAGGGGCAGCCCGAGGGTAGCTGACACGGAAGAGTTTTTTTTGGCATACAGCAGAGTTTTACTAACAAGGCCCGTGGCTCTAGAACGTGGTCAAAGGTTGGGTCGGGTTTCACCTCACAGCATGTTTCTTTACGAGTGCTTTCAGGCAGCGGGCGAAGAATGGCTGGCAAAAAGCCGCCAGGCGGCAATTGTGGGATTATTAAAGGAGTCTACGTTTAGCCATTTGGGTTGTATTATTTCGTTTATTGGCGTGGGCAATTTCAAAAAATAGCTCCAAAGCCACACAGACATTTTTATACGAGAATGCGCCAATGATGTTTAGCGACAGCGCCTGTTTTGAATTGACGGTTTTTTTTGTACTTTGGTTGGTCGTCTGGTGCAATTTCTCGTGACGAAGAACATAATGAATAAAAAATGTAAAATGTACGATGTATATGAGTACGGGAAATACCGAGGAGACGTGAAACTACACTCCTGTTAGTAAACAACAAGGCGATGCAGGATCCAAAAGATGGGACAGGGGCGGATGGTCCCGTACATGGACCCGATGACTAATCTTGCCGAAGTTGCACGCTTGTTTTTTTTTGGTGGACAGCAAATGCTAATTGATGGCATTGCAGCACTCTCCAAGGTGCACCCTCGAGTCACTGGCCAGCGACAGCCTTCCTCGCTCATCTGTACAATCCGGCACTTTTGGGCTGCAAAGAGGCGCATTTTTTTTCCTTTCATACAATCCAAGTCGAGTCTTGGCTTACGTTTTGTGCAATCATGTCGGTCACGCTCCACACCAATGTGGGCGATCTCAAGATCGAGGTCTTTTGCGAAAGTGTCCCAAAGACCGCAGAGGTAGGCCGCCATGCTTGTCCCTTCTTATACAGATTGTTAATTACGCGGCCGCCGTTCTAACTGGGAATGCAGAACTTTTTGGCTCTCTGTGCGTCGGGCTACTATAACGGCTCGCCCTTCCACCGCGTCGTCGCCGGCTTCATGGCCCAGACAGGGATGCCGGCCCAGTCGTCCAAACACAAGGGCTCCAAAGACAAGGACAAGGACAAGGGCACGTCCATCTGGGGCCAGCCCTTTGAGGACGAGATTCGCCTGCCCGCGCTCCGCCACCACGCGCGGGGCATCGTGTCCATGGCCAACAAGGGCGCGCCGCCGGTCGGCAGCGGCCTTGCAGGCACCAATGGCTCGCAGTTTTTTGTAACCTTTGCGCGCACGCCACACCTGGACGGTGTCAACACGGTGTTTGGACGGCTGCTGGGCGAGGCGTCTTTTGAGACGCTGGATAAGATCGAGGCCGTGCCCGTGGACAAGAAGTATCGGCCCAAGTCAGGGCCGCCACCTGCCATGAACAAGGAGGGCGAGGAAGGCGATTCATCGTCTGCGGTGGCAGCCGTGTCCTCAGACCCGCCACGGATTGAACGTGTGACGGTCCACGCGAACCCTCTGGCAAAATGAAGGCCACGGATGACGACACAATCATCGAGCCGGGGTAGTTTTAATGTCCGGTCCGCAGGGCCCAGGCGCAAAGCCCCGATTACTTGACTTCCTCGAGATACTGGGTACATACAGACGGTGCGAGGCATAACCGCGTCACTCGACGTTGTGCCGTCAGCGGCCAGCCCCATCCCACGCCGACCGCGAGGTGGTGATGGTCTGAGGCATTGCGGCTTTGACGAGAACAATCCAAAATCTTTGCATCCGCTTTGCAAAGTCGTCAAGATTTTCGTCACCCCACGAGTCACATACGCTCGTCACTAACCTCAAAAATCTGTGAGCGTGCCAGAATGCTCGCTCCGCTTTACGAGGATGAGGCGGTAAACGATACAGCCGTCCACGACACAAATCTCGACCTCATACATACAACAGCCTACTGTCCGTGTCGCTTTCTGGACAAAGAAAATAGCGCAACATGCACAGCGCGGTTGCAGACGAATTGGCCCTGATCGCTTGAACCAGAACTACGCATGCCTCGATGGATAAACTTGAGCTTCATAGCGTACATATGTGATACGCATGAAATAGATGAGAATACACGAAATGCTGAATGTCGAAGCACGTTTCAAGCTTTGTGACTTTTAATGCAACGCTGTTGTGGTTCAGTGGCGAGTTCCACGTGACCCCCACTAAAAGTAGCCTAACAAGCGCTGCTGAAGCGCGGTGGGCGACGGCAAGTGGCGGGGATATTGCGCAGAGCGATAGCTCTCATGAATTTTTTCTTTAAGGACAGGACGACAGCCTTGGGCGGAAACGACGGCATATCGAGCGAAAACTCTCGCGAATGACATTTCTCGAATCTCATAAATATGGACATGAACTTATAAACATATCAAATCACGACGACAAGACCAGTTTCAAGCCCCTTGCGCCGTGTTTGCTGGCGCCAAAACTGGCCTTTCATTTCATTGCATTTTTCATTGCATCCTAACTTCAACCACATTCACACAAAATGCTTCTCTGTACGTGTCTTTCCAGGGTACGCGACATGCTCCGAATTGAAGGAGCCCCAGTAGTCGCCAACACCTCCCCCACGCCTCCCCGGGCATACCCGCGCATCCCCACGCGTCTCTCGCTCTTGACACTAACAAGCTGCCCCAGTCTGCCCCTGCTGCGCCAACATCTTGACGGTGTCGGCACACCCAGAGACGGGCCGCAACCGGCTCGAGTGCCGCACATGCCCGTACGAGTACGCCATTGCGACGCCACTCTTCAGCCGCCGCGAGTTTGTACGCAAGGAGAAGGAGGACGTGTTCGGCGGCCCGGGCGCGTGGGACAATGCGCAAAAGACCAAGGTGCAGTGCCCGGCAGACGGCTGCGACGGCGGCGAGGCAGCGTTCTTCCAGGTGCAGATCCGGTCGGCCGACGAGCCGATGACGAGTTTCTTCAAGGTGAGAGAACCAGGCCCCTGTGACCCGCTTTCCCGTCGTCTCCCTCTGTTTGTTCTCTCCCCCCCCCCCCCCCCCACCACAGGTGGCTAACCAAAACAGTGTATGACTTGTGGAAACCGGTGGCGGGAGAACTAAGAGTTCGGCGACGTGGTCAGGTGTAGTTGGAAGCCAGAGTCCAGAGGCCGGAGGTCGTGAGTCTCGTGCCATAATACCCAGAGCTGTAGCAATAGACTGTTTTGTGCGTTTTTTCCTCGACCTTGTTGTGTACCATCTGTATGTCCCAGTCTTGTTCACGCCCAGCGAAACCCGGCCTGTATACCCTCTTGCTCCAGTCGCATGACCACCTCAGGACTAATAATCGCCTGCCGGAAGGACTCTTCTTGCAACAGCTCCAGGTGCCGCAGCGACGGCCCCGGCCAGCTGAGGTATTGCAGGTACGGTGGTGTGCGCCAGTACTGCAGGTAGGCGAGGTAGCGCACAAAACGAGGGTCGTCCAGGTACTTTTCGGCAGCCAGGTGCTGCAGATAGTAGGGGTTGGCGAGACAGGCAACAAACTCGCACTCAATCTCGAAACGCGTCTGCAAGACATCAGTGGTGGCGCCGTTAGCGGCCGTCGGCAGCGAGGGCGGCTCGTTGTTGCCGAAAGCAGAAGCCATCGTCGGAGGAGAGATATCGTTGTGTGGATTGTCGGCGTATTGGGTGATCTCTGGCTCGGATTGCGCGCGATGCTGAGCTGTGCAGGAATGAAGGAGCTGTGGCAGTTGACGAGACGCGGTGCTCAGAATTGGCCAATCATCGTCACGTGCGCCCCAGTTCCCCACGAGAGCCAAGCTACAGCGGCTGCCATAATCCTGTATCACCAACGACTCTTTTATTCGATTAAATATCTTTTGCTGTTATTTTTATGTATATTTGATTTCAAATTTTTTAAATAGGTACTTGAACCCTGCGCCTTATTTGCGCCGGCCATTCCGTACATATCGGTGCCACATTGAACGAACCTACGAACTACATACCAGCCGCATACCGCCCAGCATAGGCTGTCTTTCCATTCTCAACATTCTGCCTCCTTTCTGTAGCCATTCTTTGTCCTTGTTGCACTCAGTCTTGCTTCTTCGTGGCGCCGTCGCTGGTAAAGTCCACGCCCAGCCCCAGAACAAACAACAGGCGCGCCAGCAGCGGCGGCGCCGTCGTCCAAAACACCATCCAGTCGGCGCCTGTCCACTGCGCCACATCGGCCCAGGCGGCCCACCCGCCCAGGGCCTGCGCGCAGCCGTGGGCGTAGGCGGCGTCGCTCAGCAGCATGCCCATACACAGCCAGCGCCAGAGGCGGGTGTCGTTTGGATACAGGCGCAGGACGATGGCTTCGACAAAGGCAAAGTAGAGCCAGCCACCGCCGAGCTGGGTGTAGAGAAAGGCGGCGGCGTCGCCCTGGTCGGCCGGGTAGGCGATGGAGTGGCGGGTCATGGTAGAGAGGTAGCTGTCCGGGTCGCGGAAGACGAGGAGTGCGCCATTGAAGGCGAAGAAGGGCTCGAGGGTGTTCAACATGAGCCGGTACAGCCAGTGGATAGGCGATGCGCCAGCGGTGGCGGCGGAAGTCTGCGTACTGGCCATTGCTGGTGACGACGTTTCAATTCTTTGTTTCTGGTGTTAAACGCGATATGCAATGGAGGTGATTAATTTTCATACAGAAACGGATATGGTTGGAGAAATCAATGTCGAATATGAAACGCATGTCCTTCTAGCATCATCCTCGATTCCAAATTTTGACGTAATTAGTCCCTGGTCGTACAGGCAGCTACTATGGTTGTCCACTGGAGAAACCTAGTCCGGCTTATATCACGTGGACCTATTGCAATACGTCGGGAAACTGACTCGAACTGCTTTCCCTTTAACTAGGGACGCGTGTCGATCTCTCTGGCACGCGTTGTGGGCTTCTTGATTTCTTTGGCTGCAATTTGTGACGACTCCATGCAGCTGCGGTTGGGCATGTGCAACGTAGTACATCAGGGTCTGGTTGTCAGCAGGGAGCAAGCAAACTGGAAAACGAACAAAGGCGAAGTGCCATCCATGCCCGGAACGGGACAGGCAGCTAGGGAAATTCCGTCTCCAGTAATAGGCTTCCTCATAATCAATCACAAAGAACTAGTTTTATTGTTAAGATGCAAAAGATAATCATCACTACTATTAAATCCCCCATTTTCAATCCTGGGATGGCTAAAACGCAGACATTATGGCTCGTGAAAACAAACGTGACAAAAAGCGATGAAAATGGACCAAAATACACAAGACTAGGGTTGCACTCGATGCTTGCCACTGCCCCCGGATATTGGAGACGATCCCAATTAGCTAGCAACGCACTCGTTGCATGAAACAAAAACGTCAGCCAGCCACATCCCCCCTCCCTTCTTACGTATTTTCTTTGCTTCTGCTTGTATTTTACAGAGCAGCAATCAGGCCAACAAAAGCAGCCAAAACACCCGCACCCAACGTCGCCGCACCAGCGGTCGAGGCCGACGTCGACGGGCCCGTGCCGCCACCACCGCCGTTGGAGACGGTCTTGGTGCCCGTGGTCACGGTGACGTTGCTGCCAATGCCGCGCGACGTCGTCTTGGAAGAGGACGTGGTGACAGTGGCCAGGGAGCCGGAAGATGACTTGGTGGAAGTGGTGGAGGTGGTGGCAGCAGCCGAGCCGGAGGAACCAGTCGCCGAGGTAGAGCCGGACGTAGTGGTGGCCGAGGCAGAGGCTGAGGCCGGAGCGCCGGCTGTCTTGCTGTACTCCGCGCACAGGGCGTAGCCGGCGCTCTGGGCCTGGATGAGCTCAGCGGCGGAGTGGCAGTTGTTGATGAGGCAGGGGGCGACGAGGGAGGCGATGGCACTCTCGGTCGGGCCGCACTGGCAGGCGACGTCGTTGGGGGCGCAGCCGGCTTTGGAGATGGCGGAGATCAGGCAGGAGGACTGGGAGTAGTTAGTACGACGTGGTGTGCATCAAAAACCTACAAATGAAATATATTCTGCTTCGAGAGAAAGTAAACATACAGCACACTCAGGCTCGCCAGAGAGGTTCTGGGCAACGGCCGCACCGGCCAGGGCAAGGGCGACGACAGCAGACTTCATTGTGAATGTGGTGGTGAGTTGAGAGGTGTGAGGTAGATGTTAAGCGGAATGGAAAAGGATGAAGAGTATCGACAGGAATGTACTCTGCAGTGTATGTGTAAGTGGTGTGTGAAGAAACTGTAAATACGCAGGAGGGCCAGGGAAAGGGCGAAGAGCGGCAACCGTCCACAATATAAAGAGCGAGTCAGTGAGGAGACAACACCGATGCTACGGGAAGGAGCAGGGGGCAGCACCAGATATCAGCGTGACCGTGAAGAGCAGCGCAAACCGACAAGGGAAGGAGTGGAAATAAGCAGGTAGGTCACTTAATACTGGACCATTCTCACAACAAAAGAGGGGGCAAGCTCATCAAGGAAGAGCAAACGGGAAACGATCCGCCAAAATGGTAACCATTCCAAAGGGGGGAAGACTGTTCCTTTCCCTTTCGGTTTTTCCTGTTCATCCATCCCCGGAAAGAGGAGACAAGAATCGTCAGCCCAAGGAAATTGGCAGCGCCTTGAGGTGGCCTATGCTGCCTTTTTGGTGCCTCTTTTTGCCTGCAAAATGACTAGCCAGGGGTTGGGTTCTGTTCCCCAACCCTCCACACCATCTCGTCTCTACGCGTCCAAGCTTCCCATCGATTCATTTGCTCGTTGCTTCTGCTCTCAATCTTCTGCCAGCTCCCCGTTCGGGGTTTCCTCATCATTACGTGGTCAAAATGCTTCGCCAAACGGTCCAAGGTCCTTTTCTGCTCATTGCTTTTCCTGTCTTTAATGGCCTCTTCCTTGCTTTCGTCGTCCATCCAACGAGCTGTGACGGGAGGGTTGCATTGGAGTGGCCGCCGTGCAGATGGTGGTTGGCTGACTCGTGTTGTTTGTTGGGGTCGACCATGCAAGCCTGCCCGGAACATGCGGTTGCCCTTGCGGCGACCAGCCCTGTCGCCTTTGGGATGGTGGGCACGTTTTCGCCCTCAGCCCGTCGGTCCTGGCGGTGTTCGGTGATGCTGCATTGGTGATGAAGCCGTTGCTGGGCCCACAGTGTGCTGGGGTGCCTCGAAAAGGGCTGCATAAGACTGGGAGGGCGCTAAACTGCACAGTCGACGATGCACGCAGCGTCAATTGTTTCTTTTCTTTCTTGCTATTCGCTCAAAACTAACAATAGCTCCTCAACCTGAGAAGTCGGCTGTGGCTGGGAAAGTGGGCCAATAGATGAGAGACGTGTGAGCCGTCTCATTCTCTCATGTTCTTTTTGTCTCAACGCAGCAAAGCAGCCACGGCCTCTGAAGCTGACCAACAAGCATAATATCGGCCCCTTCACCTGACCGGATTGGACAACAGAATTGGCCCAGCGAACCCGTAAGCCATAGGGTGTGGGTATGCCTTCCTGGTGGCTTGGTAGTGAAGTGGAAGTATCACGGCTCGGGGTCTTTGAGAAGACAAAATGACGAGGCAAAGTTGAACAACGTGTTGTGGAACCACAGAATGAGAAAACAAAGCGTCGGCCGACAAAATAGCAATCAATAGCCCTTTATGATTATACAAGCCTTCTATCTCTTTTGCGAGTAACTAATCCGTTGCTAATCTCTACCACACTGCTTGAGGGCTTTGCCTTTTTCACTGAGGCCTGCCCATCTAGTTTGGGTAGGGCTGGAATATTGGTGGCGCCTTAAACTGAGTATTACTGTGTGGAAATAAGAAGCCTATACAGAATACGGAGTATGATGTAGTAAAACAGGTTTAGGATAGATCAAAGACAACTAGTAATAAAACTTTGTGATAAAAACAATATAGTGTAAAGTCTGTGAATTGTTTAAATTCTTCTTGTTATTCAATTTTACGTTTGTGTGTGTTTATTATTTATTATTTATTATTTATTAACGTGGTTAATAAACGGCGGAACACACAAGCGAGCGGAACACTTCTACAGTCCTCACAACAATAAAGCTCAATTACACCACAACAATAAACCAAATCGATTAAAACTATTCGGAACTGTATACATTAGACATTTCTACTTCCTTCTGACAAGTACGCGCATTGTGTCCCCTCTCGCCGCAATTACCACAACGCCGTCCGTCCGACTCAACCCTCCTCTACCGACCACTCCTCGCCTACGTTTCCTGTCGTATTTACTCTTGTACGTTTTTTTTATTTAGTATATTATACTTATTTTATATTATAAGAGATCCTTTAAACCGTATACGTATCTTTTTAACTCTTCGACGTTTATTTAGTACCGTATTTATTTATTAAAGTGTAAGGAGAAAGAGATTCGGCAAGTAATCGCCTATCAAACTTACCCAAGTAGCCGAAAAGGTCAAAAGCTCAATCAGAGTTCCGATCGTACATGAGGCGAAAAGGAAGATTCTGGCAAGTTCCATTGTCGCCGACGCGTCTTAGAGCGACGAGCGACGGAACTAAGAAAACTCTGCAAAAACTCTGCAAACTTCTCCACTTAAAAGGAATATATAAGAATCCTTTCGTAGGCGGCCACGTATTGTAGAACGGTCGCCTAAGCGAAAGTCTTGAGAACTTAAGCATACTTAAATTCCTATCTTCTTTATTCTTTTCTTTCACTGAGCCATACCTACGGTCACCCCATTTTGGCCTCAGACACCTATTCCTTTACACCAACCTAGACGGGAATCCTCACGTATCCAAGTCAAGAATATACCGGAGAAGAACATTCTCTTCCGACTCTTTCAATTTCGAAGAGTTAACACGAGTATTTTATCGAACGCCTCGACCGTTCATTTTATAACTTAAGGTTACTAATAAAACTTCGTAAAGTTTTACTACAACTCGGAGACTTAAATTTTCAGTATTTTAAATAACCTGGATGACTAAGAGTACGTGACTTTCTTTCGAAGTTTGTACCATTGTTTGTTGTAGAGAAATGTTTTGATAAAGACAGAAGATGGACATTTGGTTGGGACGTGTTCCGCTCACTTATATGTTCCGCTCGCTTATCAACCACGTTATTTATTATTTATTATTTATTATTTTATCAATTTTATGGACGGACTACACAAAAGGTCACAAAATACAGCATCAAATAAGAGGAAACGAGTAAAATACGATCATTATTTGTTCAGCGCTCCGTAAAATGGAAGTGAAAATATAAACGAGCTACGATCATAAACCGAACCAACCTCCACCTCTTCCTTTTGTGCAGTTGTCCCCGAACTAGCACTTATTACCACGCCAATATATTATATTCGCCTGACGGTCGCCGTTCCTTCTTTTATATTCCTCCCCCAATCCGGTTGAGGTGTGATGCCCACCACATCATTTGTGAATGCTGTTGTATAGCAAGATGCGCGCTTGGTGGCACAAGTGGAAACGAAGAAAAGTAAAACGAAAAGAGTGCGCAATCGAAAAAAAGAAGTTGCAATGCAGCTGGATAGCGAGAGACGCTGGCAGTAATAAAAAAATCAAAACGAAATGTTGGATGGCGTCAGTCATCCGTCAAGCTGCGACTCTCTGCGAAGAAAATCATAGACAAGGGGTATCTTCGATTCATGCAAATAAAACAAGAAAAATAATGTGCAGCAGGGGGAAGACAGATGGTGCTTTTGCAGCTGCGCGTCCGCCTTTTCCTTTGCGCGTACTGTCGTGTGTCGTTGAGTCTTGAGAGGAGGCCGCTGAGCCTACATGCAGTGGGGCAGGTGCAACTCACAATAGGAGCACAAATCCGTCATGACCTTCAAAGGATGCCATGAGAAATAGAAAGCCGAGAAAAAAAATGCATGTAGGGCCCCAAGGGGAGGGGTAAGGGCGTCGCAACAGTGTGACGTGACGCGTTTTCTCATCGTCTTTTTTCTCCCCCTTTTGCACCTTTGAGCCATCCACCTCTTTCATATCACACAGCGTCTTCACTGCCTCGTGTTGCCATCCCCTTCAAAGATGTTTGTTTCAACAGGAGAAGATCTGATCCAATTCGCTGTGCGTTACTCACGTAGCCAAATGCCGTAGCATAGAAAATAGCAAGATAGCTGTAGACAGGGGGAGGGAGGGAAGAGGTGATCAGAGCAAGACAACGAAATCGTTGCGTCTCCTCGCTTAGACAGTAATGCCCTCGAGGTGTGCGAGAACGCGACTGTCGTCGCCGAGGAACCTGCGCCGAAAGTCGATAATACCCTCCGCAATTTTGTCAAAATCGCGCTCATGGTCGTCGCGAAATTTCTTCAGCAAATTTTTGAGACCGTCCACAAACCGCGCTTTTTGGTCACCCGTGTAGTCGTCGGACCGACCGAGTTCAACAAGAATTTGATCGTCTAATAGTCATGCCGAAAAGCGCGGAAAATAGAGAGCGGAGCGGAGAGAGTGAGAAAGGGAGGGACAAAAGAAGAAGCATAAGAGGACCATGACAGAGTGATGGCAGACTTACCTTTGGGCACAATAGATGCAATGTGTTGAAAACTGCACAACGGGTCCGAGCAGTCGTCGCCCAAAAATTCATTTGGGCAAAGCGCGATATCGTCCTGGATCTTACCACTGTACGTTAACGACCTGAAGCCGCCGGGGACCTGTGTTTTGTACTGCGGGTGGAAGCGGTATGACTCGAAGTACTGCAACGGGCTCTCGTATGGTGTAAATGTCGCCGTCGACGGCTTTGCTGCCACTCTTGCTGGCGTCACCACCACATTCGAGTGCTGTTGCTGTGACTCCTCGTGGAACAGTTCTGCCACGGCGGCAACGCCCCCATCATCAATAGCGCTGTCGGAAGCCGAACCTCCGCCATCCTTTATTTCGTCATCCTCATCCGGCTCGCCCTCCCCATCCGATGCATTGTCCAGCATCTCGATGTCGCCATCCTCATCGCTAGCGTTGGCAGAATCTGACATTTGAACTGGATCCGACTCAGACGCAGCGTTGGACTGCGAGTTTTCTGCTTCTGCCCGAGCAACAGATAGCCCTACACTTGATTCGGCATCGCTCGGGGTGCCGTGGGATGGGGCATCATCTGCCTTTATCTCGCCCTCTTTTTCCTCCTCTTGCTGTCCAAGGCCATCTAACTGTTGTGAAGCGAGATCGACATCCGTCATCCTGCCAGCGTCATTGATGGGTTCGTCTGTCGGCGGCTGTGATTGGTGGGGTTGAACGCTCGCTTCGTTCTCAGTGGAAGCTTCTTCTTGCTCGCTGCCTAGGTCCTCTGCGTCCTCTGTCAACCGCCGCTTTTCAGCCACGCCTTCATCGATCTCGGCTTGAAGGGCTGCAACTCGTTCCTGAAGAAGGCGTAGTTTAAACATCTTTTCTTGGAGACTGGCTTCGACACGAGGCAGTTGTAGACTCGCCACACGCACCCGCTTCTCTCGGTGGCTTTCTTGAGAAGATGACGGCGAGGGACCGCCAGTGCGTTTCGCTACACGGATAGGAGCTTCCTCCATAGGCGCCATAGGGCTACTGGTGCTCTCGTCCTTCCACAGCTCGCCGTTGGACGTTATCCGCCGAAGTGGTTGTGGAGCAGGCCGTAGAACTGGGTATGGGCTCTCGTTATTGCGGTTGCTGCTGGAGCCACCATCAGATGGCGTTCTGTTGCCACCAGTCTGTGGCGTTAGAGAGCCTGCCGGCGAGATCTTCGACTTTCTCGCCTCGGCCTCTGCTATCTTGCGCTTCATCTCTTCGATCTGCCGCATCTTTCTCGTATACTCGTCGTCCTTGGCCCGCGCTATCATACTCGCAGGGGCGGTCGGCGGTGCCGGCATCATAGGCGGAGCACGTCCTGCATATCCTCGAGGAGACGAATAAGAATGATCCGCCGGAGATTTGCGGCCAATCCCGTTTTTGCCAACATTGTTGTTGTATTGTTGCTCACGGTACAAGGAAGCACCGCCCGAACGTTGGTCATTGTATTGGCCTGGTCTCGAGTACGAATCATCGGCCTGTGAGTCAAGTTCCATGGCCACATCTTCATCCGAATCATCGCTGACTTCGATGATCATGGACGATTCTTGCCGAACAGGAGCAGGTGGGCGTGTGGGTAGGCTGTGCACCGCCGAGGAAGCAAAACCACCAAAGTCAGCTGCCACAGGACGTTGGCGGGAACTCGTGGCGGGAGAAGAAGGGAGTGCAGCAGAAATGGCAGCCGTCTTGTCTGCAATTTGCCCCACAATAGCGGCGGCAACATCACCCTGATGTCCAGACACAGTGTTTCTGAGAGCTGTCGCCTCTGCGGCAGCTGTCGTTGCGGCAGCTGCACGCTTCTCTTGTGCCTGCCTAAGAGCTTCGAGCTTTTGTTGTAGCATGATTTCCTTCTGTGACTTGGGTTTGTCGGGCTTTGTAGCTGCGGCAGCAACAGAGGGCTTCGGAACTAGTGCGGGTGTTGGCTTCGATGCCTGGAGTGCGAGAAGACGCGCAATGCGGTCTTTTCGTTCTTCCTTGGGCGCCGTTTTGTCACCACCTGGTTCGGGTTGGGATGCCGCCGGCTCAATAGACTGCGATGGCGAGGCTGATCTCGGTGAGGCTGAAACCGCTGTGGGGACCGCTTTCAGACCCAGCTCCGAAAAGAGGGACTGAATCAGTTTGCTATCGAATCCTTCATCGATATATGTCTGGTAATTGACACCGTATGGGATTAGTCGCAGAATGGCTCTCTGTGCTTCCTTCTTGGCATCGTCCATCGTAGTGAAAATTAGGTTATTTGAGGGCATCAATTCTTTTGCAGCGATGGCCGCGTCCTTTTCGACTTTCGTCGTGACACCGCTCGCCGTCTCGTTTCCGACTGCAGTACCATCTGAGGTTACAATAGCGGCACCAACAGTTGGGCCAGCCGATCCGGAGCTGTCCTTTTGCAAACTTTGCCGTGTATCAGCATTGTCGCTATCCTCAATCTCACCAGGGGAAAGGCGCGGCGAGTACGTAGCAGCACGCTCTTGGTCGGTGGCCCCGGCAGACTTCGGTTCTGAATCGGAGTAACCCATGTCTTCATCGTCTGCGTCGGATTCATCGCCGTTGCCGCCAGATTTGATCTCACCAGGCTCATTGTCGTCATCATCGTCGTAAAAGGCGTCTTCTTGGCTATCAATAACACTAGCATCGCGGCTCGGCAAATCGGCGGCGGCGTGGCCAAGACCAACTTGCGCAAAACTCTCGTCATTAGCCTCTTGAGAGACAACCGAGCGAGAAGTTCTCGCACCTCCATTGCCCGTGGACCCGGACGTCTCTTCGGGTTCGTATAGATCTTCCATGTCTTCGCTGAGCTCGCCTTCCTCCGGCTCGCTTTCTCGCGTAGCCACGGTGGCTTCTGGGTTGTATGCAAGGTCTGTTGTCGATGCGGCTGGTGGGGGAGCATAGCCTGCAGGCGAGTAGGCATGCTGCGGCGGCATCTGCTGCGGCGGTACAGGCTGTGGTGGGCGCTGCTGGTGGTAGTTGTGCTGCTGTGTATGTACTTGTGGAAGGCCCGGATTGTATGGTGGGTGCGCAGAGGGTGTAGGTTGCGAAGTGGGAAATGCCTCGCTCCAGCTTAGGTCGCCACCCACCGCATTTGGGCTGCGCTCTTCCGGCAAAGCTACGGAGATGCCCAAGCCGGAAACCTGTGTATTTTGGTCAAACGCAGCTTGTGCGGCCTGTACAGCTCCATAGTAGCTCTGCTGAGACTGCTGCTGGTTAACAGCTCCTGGCGAAGGTATGGGGGGAGGCACTTGATACGAGTTGCCATTGTACATGGCCGGAGGAGGGTTGCTCGATGGCCGGTAGTCGTACTGCGGATATTGCTGTTGAAAAGCTACCGGGTGAGATCCTTGGGAGGCTGGTGGTGGTGGCGCTTGTGGTGGCCACTGGCCATGGCTATAGGGATAGCCCGCCATTTCAGCTTGATGGAGCTCGCGCGAGGTCGATCAAGAAGCTGTCTTATCGTGTGTCACCGTTGTCCGTCTACGATGCGTTGTTGTGGTTCTGAATGAAAGCATGGGGCGCTGTTACCGAATGACGTGGGTGCGGAGAAAATGAAGTTTTGTTAAGATGAATTGCAGACAGGGACAACAACCTGGCTGGTCGCTGGAGACTGGCTGCTTGTCAAGGCAGGAAGGAGCCAAAACGACACGAGTTGTTCCTTCCTAAGCAAAAATCCACCTATGTAGCAATAAGGGCGGAGACACCGCGAACATGAAGGGTACAAATGCGCGTGCGATTCCAAACACTGCGAAATCGAGGCTCAGAACGCGCGTTGAGTCGTGCCGTGCGCTATGTCTGAGCAAGTCGTGATTTAGAAGACCGTGTGTTGTCCAGCGATTTCCTCGCGCCCCCCAAACAGTGCCCAAGATCGGCATATAATTAGAACGCGAGCTGTTGTAGTGAACCGGCCGGATTATCTAGCGTTCCGTGTTTGGTCGAGCCTCCCATGTTAGACTCACCCCACCTGCATTTCTGCCTTTCCTAATCTGGCTTTGTTGTGTTGTTGTCGTGGCAACCGATGTGGGACAAGCGCCTGTCTCGCTGGGCTCCGTCCCGCAGAATCAGGAAAGCGCGGGCCAAACAGTTCAGAAGGAAGGAACGCCAAACACGAGCAAGTGTGCATGCCATTGAGCCTTGACCACGACGCCTGAGAGGCTCTTTCTTTTGGATTTTTTAATTCTTGAATTCTTCAATCACTAATTCTTCATATTTCCTAGCTACACTTGTTTCTTGCAACGGCGCGACGTCTACGGTCACTGTATGGTTGACCGTGCCTCGCGTTATTGTTGACATTGTGCTTTCCTTCCTATTCTTCTGTTCTCTATCTGCATTTTTAGCAGCATATTGTGTCACGACTGCAGCACGACGACACACTCCCGACGACCTTTCGAGCGTCCTCGACAACTTCCTCCAACGTTCTGCTGGCGGATGTTGCCCTCAGAGGAACCCTGACCCGTATTCCGACCGTCAGCACACCCCAACACCTACTACAACGCAACGTCGCCCGCAATGGTGACCGTGCCTTCCGGGTTTTCTGCGCAGCAGCGTAGCAACCCTTTTGCCCGCACCCCGTCAGCCTCGCCGGCGCCTGGTAACAGCAGCGCCGCCGGCCGGCCCAAATCAGTTCTCTTCTCAACGCCTGCACCAACATCCCCCGCACGGCCATCACACAGTCGCTCTCAGTCACAAGCAACACCGTCTAGCATGAACGGCCTTGTTAGGTCGGGGAGTGTCTCGCGGAATGGCTACGACCGTTCCCGGGAGGGCACCCCTGCCTCAGGCACCTTTGCCCCTTCATTCATCAAGACCGAGGAGATGAAGCAGCGCAGCATTGACGTCGTCCGCGGTATCGAGGGCGAGAACGACTTCTCAGGCAAGCGATATGTCTGGCTGAAAGACCCGCAAACTGCCTTTGTCAAGGGCTGGATCGTTGAAGAGCTGGGACCTAATCGTATTCTCGTGCAGTGCGAGGATGGCAGCGTGAGTTTTCCATCACCGGGCATGTATAGAGTGAGTACGGCATGCTAACTTGTGCGTTCAACTTATAGCAGCGCGAGATCGATGCGGAGAGCGTCGACAAAGTGAACCCCGCCAAATTCGATAAGGCGAACGACATGGCCGAGCTGACGCACCTCAACGAGGCCTCTGTCGTGCACAACTTGCACATGCGGTACCAAGCCGACCTCATCTACACATACTCGGGCCTCTTCTTGGTCACTGTCAACCCCTACTGCCCGCTCCCGATCTACTCGAATGAGTACATCAACATGTACAAAGGCCGCAATCGGGAAGACACAAAGCCGCATATCTACGCCATGGCTGATGAGGCATTTCGGAACCTGGTCGACGACGGTGAGAACCAGAGCATCCTCGTCACGGGCGAGTCTGGCGCTGGTAAGACGGAAAACACCAAAAAGGTCATTCAATACTTGGCTGCCGTGGCCCACAGCGACACGCCGACTGGCAAGAGTCGGGGCTCACAGCATTCCAACCTCTCTGCTCAGATCCTACGCGCGAACCCGATCCTTGAAGCGTTTGGTAACGCGCAGACCGTCCGCAACAACAACTCTTCCCGCTTCGGAAAATTTATCCGTATCGAGTTCCACAACAATGGCTCCATAGCTGGCGCCTTCATTGAGTGGTACTTGCTCGAAAAGTCGCGCGTCGTCCGCATCAACAGCCAGGAGCGGAACTACCACATTTTCTACCAGCTGCTCAAGGGTGCTGATCGCCGCCTGCGGCAAGAGTTGTTGCTGGACAGCATGGGTGTCGAGGACTTTGCCTATACTCGCGAAGGCAATGATGTCATTAGCGGTGTCTCGGACCAGGACGAGTGGGAGTCTCTGATGGAGGCTTTCTCGATCATGGGCTTCTCAGAGCAGGACCAGACATCCGTTCTTCGGACAATAGCGGCTGTGCTGCATCTCGGCAACATCACTGTCATGAACGAAAGCCGCGGTGCCGATCAGGCACGCTTGGCGCCGGACGCCAAGGTCCACGCCGAGCGTCTCTGCAGACTTCTCGGTGTCCCTGTTGAGCCTTTCCTCAAGGGCTTGCTACACCCCCGCGTGAAGGCAGGCCGTGAGTGGGTTGAAAAGGTGCAGACGCCTGATCAAGTGCGCCTCAGCATCGACGCCTTGGCAAAGGGTATCTATGAACGCGGATTCGGTGATCTTGTGACACGCATCAACCGTCAGCTCGACCGCGCTGGCATGATGGGCATGGATGACTCTCGTTTCATCGGCGTACTCGATATTGCTGGTTTCGAGATTTTTGAGGAGAACAGCTTCGAACAGCTTTGCATCAACTACACCAACGAGAAGCTGCAGCAGTTCTTTAATCACCACATGTTTGTTCTCGAGCAGGAGGAGTACGCTCGGGAGCAGATTGAGTGGCAATTCATTGACTTTGGCCGCGACCTGCAACCGACCATTGATCTCATTGAGTTGTCTAATCCGATTGGTATTTTCTCGTGCCTCGACGAAGACTGTGTCATGCCCAAGGCCACAGACAAGTCCTTTACCGAAAAGCTCAACTCTCTCTGGGAGAAGAAGTCGACCAAGTACCGACCATCACGACTGCGGAATGGCTTTATCCTGACGCATTACGCCGCTGAGGTCGAATACTCAACCAACAACTGGCTGGAAAAGAACAAGGACCCGCTGAATGACAACATTACCCGACTTCTCGCCGCTTCCACGGACAAGCATGTCGCCAGCCTGTTTGCAGATTGCGCTGACCAAGACGATGAACATAGTGCTGCCGCCGTCGGTCGGAGCAGCCGAGTCAAGAAGGGCCTTTTCCGCACTGTAGCCCAGAGACACAAGGAGCAGCTTGCGCAGCTCATGGCGCAGCTGCATTCAACACACCCGCACTTTGTCCGCTGTATTCTGCCGAACCACAAGAAGCGTCCCAAGCAATTCAACAACCTCTTGGTCCTGGACCAGCTTCGTTGCAATGGTGTTTTGGAGGGTATTCGTATTGCCCGAACTGGTTTCCCGAATCGTCTTCCATTTGCCGAGTTCCGCCAGCGGTATGAAGTTCTCTGCCGTGACATGCCAAAGGGCACCTACTTAGAGGGCCAGGCGGCGGCTGCCATGATCCTTGACAAACTTGGTATGGATAAGGCTCTCTTCCGCATTGGTCTCACCAAAGTCTTCTTCCGCTCTGGCGTTTTGGCCGAGCTTGAAGAGCAGCGTGACGCTCTGATCAACGAGATAATGTCTCGCTTCCAGGCTGTGGCACGCGGCTTCAGCCAGCGCCGGATTGCCTACAAGCGTCTTTATCGTGCCGAGGCGACACGCGTTATCCAGCGCAACTTCCATGCTTACCTCGACCTTTGCGATAACCCCTGGTGGCAACTGCTGGTCAAGATGCGGCCCCTGTTGGGTGCAACCCGCACGGCCACCGAGATCAAGCGTCGCGATGAGACCATTCGCCAACTCCAAGACGAGATGCAACAGCATGCGGCAGGTCGCATGAAGCTGGAAGACGACCGCCGTGCTACTCTGGCGGAAATGGCCCGCATCCAGCAAACGCTGGAAAGCGAGCGCGCCCTAGCTCTAGACAAAGAGGAGATCTTTAAGCGCCTGCAACAGCGCGAATCCGAGCTTGAGGATAAGCTTGCTGGCGCCCTCGATGACCAGGAACGCCTCGAGGACCAGCTTGACGATCTCCTGGATGCTAAGAAACGTGCTGGAGACGAAGTCGAGAAGTACCGCATGCAGCTCGAACAGGCCGCTGGCATCATCGCGCGCCTTGAAGAAGAGAAGAAAGAGCTTGCACAGCAAATCACCGACCTCGAGCAGACCATGGAAGATGCGGCGCAAAAGCAGTCTGAGCGCAGTGAGCAGGAAATGGCTCTCGCTGACGAAGTCAAGATGCTCCAGAGCCAGCTTTCCATCAAGGATCGCAAAGTGCATGATCTTGAGGGCCGCCTGCTTGCGGTCGACCAGGATGCCGTTGTGAAGCTCGCCGCGGCGCAGAAAGAACTCCAGGCGTCGCGGTCCAAGGAACAACGACTTGCCATGGAGAACCAGGACGCCCAGCAGCGGTTAGCACAGCTGTCTCAGACATCGACAGACTACGAAGATCTCGTGCGGCAAAAAGAAAGCGAGCTTGCCCTCCTGCGCAGCGACAACAAGAAGTACGAGGCGGAGCGCCGGTCGTTCGAAGACCACCGCCGTTTGCTCGCTGCCGAAAAGGAGAAGGCCGCATCCCGCCTCCGTGAAGTACAGGCTGAGATCGTTGCAATGCGCTCCCAAGAGTCGCAGTTCCGTCGCGAGGCTGAGGATGCCAAGAAGCTTCTTGAGGCACGCCTCTCTGAGGATGCGCAGGCAGACCAGAACCGCCGTGTTCTGGAATCTCAGATCAAGGATCTCAAGGAGGAGCTTTATAAGATCCAGATGGATCTTAGCCGTGAACGCCAATCTCGCGACGACGTTCTCCTCCTCAGCGAGCACAAATACCAGAAGCTGCAAGAAGAATTTGACCACCTTAACGAGTCCAAGATCATCATCGAGAAGGAGCTGTATGCCCAACAGGACACTCTGCGGCGGACAATGGAAGCCCGCAAAGCCATTGAGAAGGAGCGCGACGACGCCCGCCAAGAAGTCCGCCGTCTTCGTGTCGCCAAGGCTGAGGCGGAGGAGGCTCGGATGGAGGCTGAAACATCCGGCGAGCGCCAAGCCCTGCGTATGGCCAGAGAGCGTGAGGAGAGCCTCCTGCGTGATCTGGATGCTGCCCAAGAGCGTCTGCGTTGGTTCGAGGGCGAGCGCGCTCGCCTGAGCTCCGAAGTGGAGAGACTGAACAAGCTCATTGTATCGTCAGGCGAGTTCGGCCTGAAGAACGACCAGGCCAAGGAGCGGATGGAGCGAGAGCTTCAGACTGTCAAGAGCCGCTTGACGGCATCCGAAAATGACAACCGGGCCCTGCTTAACAAGCTTCAGCAGAAGGGTCTGGAGATAGCCCGATCTACGTCCCGCGCAGGTGAGGCCTCGCGTGGCCAGATTCAGATTCTGCAGCGTGAAAAGGCGCGCCTTGAGGAGCTTAATAATAAGCTGAACAAGCAGCTCAGCGAGTCGCAGATGACGTCCGCGTCTCTCGAGAAGAAGGTGGAGAAGCTGAACTTGGACCTGGAGGACATGAACCATGAAGTTGCTCGCGAGGTCAAAAGCAGCCGCAATGCGGAGAAGGTGTCCTCCAACGCAACGTCGCAGCTCGCTGAGGTCAACCGGGCCATGGAGGCAGAGCGCCAGTTGCGCGGCCAAGCCCAGGGCACTCTTCGGACGGTTCAAGCAACCCTTGAAGCGCGCGACCGGGAGCTCGCAGATCTACGTGGTCAGATGTTGTGCATCCTCAAAACGGTGGATCCTGCGTCGCCCGTTGTGAATGTGCCCCCCGAAGGTGGGAAGGAGCGTTTCCCTACCAGCAAAGACTTCTTCGACTTGGCGCGCAAGATCGAGGAGCTGCAGCAGGACCTTCGTGTGCAGCAAGCGGGCCGCAGTAATGCCGAGGCTCAACTGGCAGACCTTCGCGCGCAGCAGCAGTCGTCTCCCGTGCATCAGCGCGGCCTTCTCGAGGAGATCAGCCCCAACGAGGCCCCGTACTTCAATAACGGTTCACCGACACACACCAAGAAGACCAAGGCGGGCGGTACTCGTCGCATCTCCAATAGCCAGATGAACAACACAGCGTCGACGCCACCACGACAACTGTCCTCTGCCATGCCCGACTCTGCACGCTCGGACCGTACTGCAGAGATTATTAGCTTCAACAATCGCATGGATCTCAAGGCTGAAATGGAAGAGCTCCAGAACCAGCTGCAGCTTGCCCAAATGCAGAATCGGCACCTCCAGAGCCAGCTAGAGCGGGCTGAGTCGGCCGGCGCCAAAAACACCAACGATGGCTCGAAGAACAACAACAGCCGTGTTGAGAAGCTTGAAAAAGCTAACAGCCGGCTGCACGACCTGCTCGACGACTCTGCGAAGAAGGTGTCGGCACTGGAGAAGGCTTTGCGTACCGGCGAGCTTTCACTTCACGACATCCAGGCACGGTCGTACGAGGAGATCCTTGACTTGCTTAACAGCCAAGAAGAGTCGCGCCGATCTCTACTTCATAGCCACAAGGACGCCGTTGCCGAGCTGACTGACATCAAGGAGCACTTTGACAAGCTGCGCCATGACCGTGCGCAGATGGAAGTCGACCTCCGCGATGCGAAGTCGGAGTTGCAGGAGATGGGCCAGGCCCGCGAGCAGGAGGCTGCGAGCCGCAACCAGTTGCTGCAGGAGTTTGCGGATCTGCAGATCCGCCTCGACGCCGAATCATCCAAACTCGTCGATGTGACGGCGAGTCTCAACCTGTACAAGGGCCGTGCCGACGAGTACTTTGGCAAGCTGGAGCAAGCTGAGATGGCCGTTCTTAAGGCAACACGAGCCGAGCAGTTCGCCAAGACGCAGGCCCGCGAGGCCGAAGAGACCTACGCCGAGGTTATGGCACAGCGCAAGAAGATGGACACAATGGTGGAGGACCTGCAGCGGCAAAACCAGCGCCTGGAGGAGCGTCTCGAGGATCTGTCGACTGATCTCGAGTCGGTGACGCAGGCGAAGAAGCGGCAGCAGCACGAGCTCGAGGACTACCGCAGCCAGCGTGCGATGGACATTGAGGACACGGAGACGAGCATGGAGCAGACGCGCAAGAAGTACCAGGCCGAGTTTGCGACACTCACCAAGGAGCTCGATCTGGCGCGTGAGGAGAAACTGTTCAAGCAGGCCGAGATCAGCCGCCTGCGTGACGAGCTGGAGGAGCTTCGGTCCAAGTGGGACGACGAAGTGCTCAACAGCTCGACGTGGGCCAAGGAGAAGACGCGCCTGGAGACGACGCTGTCGGACGTCGTGTCGTCGCGTGATGAGGCCGTGCAGGCTCACAACGAAGCACAAGGCCGCATTGTCAACCTGCTCTCCCAGGTGCGCACGCTGCGGTCAGCCGTCGACGAGGTCACCTCGGAACGCGACTCGCTCGTACGTGAGAAGCGTAGCGTCGAGGCGCGTCTCGAGGAGGCCAAGACCGGCCTGGAGGAGCTCGCCGCCCGCGGCGCCAGCCCGTCTCTCCGTGATGCGGCCAACACCGACAAGGTCCTGTTGGATCTCCGGTCCAGCCTTGCACAGCAAGAGGACATTGCTGCGGCTGCTGTGGAGAAGATGCGCCGTGCCGAAGCTCTTGTTGCCGAGGTGCAAAAGGACATGACAGCGGAGCGGGAGGCGAGCGCCAAGCTGCAAGAACAGAAGACATCGCTGGAGAAGACGCTCAGTGAGGTGCAAGTCAAGCTGGTGGACCTCGAGACGAAGGGCTACTCAAGCGCCAGCCAAGACATTAAGTTCTTGAACAAGCGCGTTCAAGAGGTAAGAAGACTACCTACATCATGCCCTCGCATATGTAAATTTAGTTCACCGGACTAACATTGTACAGCTTGAAACGCAGCTGGAGGCGCATGAGCACGAGCAGGCGCAGTCCAACCGGTCGGTCCGTAACGTGGACCGGATTGTCAAGGATCTGCAGGGCCAGCTAGAGCGCAAGGAGAAGCAGAATGGGCAGCTGCAGGACGACGTGACGCGGATGCGCGACAAGGCCGATAAGTTGCTGAAGACGATTGACGAGCTTCAGGCGTCGGAGTCGAGCATCCAGCTCACGGCGCGGCGGGCCGAGCGCGAGCTACGGGAGGAGAAGGAGAAGGCTCTGCGTCTCGAGCGGGAGCTGGACAGCTGGAAGAACTTGGGTAGCGGCAGCAGTGTGAGCGGTGGCAGCATTGCTGGTGGCAGCATGCGGCGGACGGGCACACAGAACACGTTCCGGTCATCGGTCTTGGGTCACACGGCGTCAACGGCGACTGCACGCACGGCACTGTCTGTGGTCTCGTCCGCGCCCTCTACGACATCGTCGGCAACGGACCCGGAACTGTCGCCGGACATTCCTAAGCGCAAGAGCAGTATTGGCCGCGCACGGGCCCCGAGTATGACCAAGGGTTTCTTGTAGGCGGGTTACAGCGGGCGTGGTGAGCGGGATTGGTGTATGATTACGATGGACGACGGAACATGGGACAGAAGGCACATTTGTTTTCTGATTCTGCGGTGCTTCTGGTTTTGGTTTTGGTTTGTTTTGGGTCTTGGCCTTTGGCTGTTATTTTCAGTTTGGTTTCATAGTCAGCTTGGATGGCAGAGCACGAGAAGGGCGTTATGTTACTTTTTGTTTAATAATGAAGTTTCCCTAACCTCTTACATTTATTGATAAACAAATCGCTAGTGATGAGACGGTTGTAAGACCGCAGAACGGCTTGACTCAAGACAGAATGTGCCTTACGGCTTTCCACGATTTCCTCTGCTAGAAACGTATATTATATTAGTGTCAGAAGGTTCAGCGCGCAAGCCGACGGTTACACACCTAGGGGCGCCAGTTAGGGAGGCATTTGTATGATGATGTCAAGGTGGTTGAGCCAAGCTGCTGTTTGATAGGTGTTGCCAGGCGGCTGGAGTTGGCTCACAACTGTGCTTTCCGTCACTGTACTCCGTAATTCCGAGATTTGAGGGCTGAGCATAGAAAACCAATCTGGGGGACCTCAAATCTACTGCAAAGAGCAGCAGAAAACAGACACCGAAAACTAGTTGTTCTTGCGGCCTTTGCTCTCTCAGAGCACCGGGGCACCGATTGCCAGTATCTGATTCCGCTCCGGCGGTCTCCCTTCCACTGGTAACGTTAACATCCTGGGCCGCTTAATCCGACAGGCCGTGCGCATACTGGGGCATTTTGACTGCGGTCACGCCAGACTGCACAGTATATATACAGTGCAAATTTCAGTAGTATTTGTATGAGCTTTCTTCGCCACTGATGGCTAGAGCAAGTGCCGTCTAACGCGCTGACCTACTATGTTTAATCTTACTTTGTGATAAAAGTGCCCTGTAGACACCATAAAAACTTTGTTTGGGTGTACAAACTGCCACCAAACTCACACCATACAGGGCCTTGTCGGGCCATTCCGCCCTGAAAGTAACGCCACATGCTCCTTCCTCGGCATCCGCACCTTCCGCACCACATAATCTTACGACCTGTCATGTGCGCTTGGTGATATCGGCTTGTGCTGTTTCTGTAAACTTCCAGGGGCCAGGCCTTCTGGGGAGACAGTCGCGTCGCGACAGGTTCCTCCACCGGATTAGACACGACCACGCCACCCACGCACTCCGTCTCCGTATTATCTGGACCAGAGGTGTTGCCTATTTGGGCAGAAAATTTGAGATTTTTGTATTTTAATGTTTAAAAAATTCGACACGACAGGGGCGATCGCCCTGTAATACAGGGCTATTTGCGGCATGTAGACCCCCTTTTCAAGATTCCTGGAGCCTAGTGTTCTTGTTCTGAACAGTTCATCTATCCCGAGCACATCCGCCTTTTCGTCGATCACGAACCCTTTTTCATTTCTACTGTTCTCTGTCGTCTCCTGTTGTCATTCGTTTTCTGCTCAACGGTGTAATCTTACTTTGTCGTCGTTCTCCCAGCGCCTTGCCACCTGTCCCGCGCCCACCGCTCCTTTGAGTCGCTTTTTCATTTCTCGCGATATCTCGACAGCTCGCATTGCTTCGCCCCTCGTATCGTCGCTTGGCTCTTCAATTGGACCGCCTCTTGTCCTTGGAACGATTCATATATCGCCTCGCACGGCCCCCAGTCTCGGCCTTGGCCTCTTTATTAACCCCTTCCACAACGCATTCGACCATGCCTGCACGCACGCTTCCCACCTTCACGACCGCTGAGGTCGAGAAGCACAACAATCAAGACTCGTGTTATGTGCTCGTCGGCGAGACCGTGTACGACGTAACTGACTTCCTCGAATCCCACCCCGGCGGCGCCGACCTGATCCTCGATTACGCAGGCAAGGACATCGCCGCCATCCTCAAGGACGAGATCTCGCACGCACATTCCGAGACCGCGTACGAGGTGCTCGACGATTCCATCGTCGGCTACCTGAGCTCGAGCAAGAAGGACGCCAACGGCAATGGCAAGTCTACGGGCGCCGAGTATGCCAGCGATTCCGATGTCGAGAAGCGGAGCGTGCACCCGCGCACCGGCATGTCTTGCGAGGAGGACCTGAGCAAAGACACGGACGCCGTCTCCGATTTCAAGACGCACAAGTTTTTGGACCTCAACCGCCCGCTGCTGATGCAGGTCTGGAACGGCGGCTTTTCCAAGGCCTTCTATCTCGACCAGGTCCACCGCCCACGGCACTACAAGGGCGGTGCGTCGGCGCCGCTGTTTGGCAACTTCCTCGAGCCACTGTCTATGACGCCGTGGTGGGTGATCCCGACGCTCTGGATTCCCTGCGTATCGGCGCTCCTCTACTATGCCAATGTGGGCTTCACGTCGTCCTTTATCCAGGCTGGCTTCTTTGTTTTCGGCTTTGCCGTTTGGTCGCTTATCGAGTACATCATGCACCGCTTCCTGTTCCACCTGGACGAGTAAGTTTTGTGCTTTTCTTGACGGTCTCTATTCCCTATGGCCATGCTAACGTATTTTCGCAAGATACCTTCCTGATAACCGCGTGTTTATCACGCTGCACTTCGTCCTCCATGGCATCCACCACTACCTGCCCATGGACAAGTATCGCCTGGTCATGCCGCCGACCCTGTTTGTCGCTCTGGCCACGCCGTTCTGGAAGCTGGCCCACGCCATCTTCTACTACGACTGGTACGTCGCTGCCACTGCCTACTGCGGCGGCGTCTTTGGCTACATCTGCTACGACCTCACCCACTACTTCCTGCACCACCAGAACCTTCCGCTCTGGTACAAGGACCTCAAGAAGTACCACCTTGCCCACCACTTCCTCGACTACGAGCTGGGCTTTGGCGTGACCAGCCGCTTCTGGGACGTCATCTTTGGCACCGAGTTGAAGATGCCGACCCCGGTCGTCAAGTCGCAGTAAATGGCTCCGCATTTTTCTCGACGGTCAAGCAGGACGTCGGGTCGTTTCTGGCTCCCACCTCAAAGCACCGTTGTTGCGCATGCAACGACGGATCTCACAATGTTCCAACAGACGCCGACCTTGCGAGCAAGACGGTGGCACGAATTTGATACGGGGTTATAAATTTGTATTTTGCGGAGTTTTGGAACGTCTTTTCATTTTGTCTGTTCCATTTATCAAACAAAAAAAACCGAGAGTGACTCGGGAACGAGCATTGCGACGCACGCAGCCTGGAGAACGGCTTAATTTGGGAGATACCTGTTGTAATAATTCTTGACACTGTCCGGTGTATATTAGTGATATTTTGAGCCATAAAAGTAGCCAAATTATGTCCCGCAAGACAATTGTGTTGTATTCGCATTTTGACTGTAGATCATGATGCTCTGATGGAATGCCAACGACTTAGCGTCACGTGGTAATGTTAATTGATGACTAACTTGCAAATTTTACATGAGATTCGCCCCAACCCCACTTTTTAACCGCAATTCTTTGGCTTGTCCGCCCAGCGGCAATTATTATGCGTCTCCTCTTTCAAACCTCAATCGTTCTCTGTAATCTATCCATCCTCTCCGACGTGAGCAATACCAGCGACCACTCAGCACGTTACCTCTTATCTACGATTTGTTTTAGTATACGAGAGCGATGGCTCACCTAGATGTAGAGGCCCTTCTCGACGCTGCCGCGAACGGCGACGGCCAAGACCGCAGCGGCGGACGCAGCCCACGCATCGACGACGCGCGCAACGGTGGCGCCCATACGGCCAACGGTCATCACAGCGGACGCAGCAGCCGGAGCCGCAGCCTGAGCCGTACGCGCTCCCGCTCGCCACGCAGTGACCGCGAACGTGAGCGTGAACGTGCCGATCGCGATCGAGCTGACCGTGATCGTGATCGCAGACGGCGAGAGCCGCGCAGCCAGAGCCCACGCGGCAGCGCCAACGGCACCAGTGGAGGTGCCGGTGCCGATGTCTCTTACGTCCACAGCGACGATCGTGAACGCACACCAGCCCGCAGCGAGGCGGGCAGCCACCGCAGCAGCCGGCGCCGGAGCCGGAGCCCTCGGCGGCGCCGTCGCAACCGCGGCCATGGCGGTGGCGGTGACCGTTCGCGGTCGCGTTCTCCCAACAGATACTACCGGCCACGCGACTCTAGGCGCGATCGCGATGACCGATTGAGTGGCCGTTCGCCCCGTGACCGTTCCCGCGACCGTGTTGACCGGTACGGACGCGATCGGTCGCGGGAGTCGCGTCGTGGTGGCGGCGGCCGCTCTGCATCGCCACCGGCCGTCGGTGAGCGCGATCGACGGACTGTTTTCGTGCAACAGCTGGCGGCCCGTCTGCGGACACGCGAGCTTAAGGAGTTTTTCGAAAAGGCAGGCCCTGTTGCCGAGGCTCAGATTGTCAAAGATCGCGTGAGCAACCGCTCAAAGGGGTATGTCTCCTTTCCCATTTTGTCTCTTTTTTTTTTTTTGTGATGTATTCCCTGCTAACAATTTAGTGTCGGCTATGTTGAATTTAAGAGTGAAGACACGATTGCTGCGGCGCTCCAGCTCACAGGCCAGAAACTGCTAGGTATCCCTGTTATTGTCCAGGTCACGGAGGCCGAGAAGAACCGGCAAGTACGTAACACCGCAGAAACTCCGACCGGCGGGAACGCCACGGGCGTGCCCTTTCACCGGCTCTACGTCGGCAACATCCACTTTAGCATTACCGAGTCCGACTTGCGCAATGTCTTCGAGCCGTTTGGCGAGCTCGAGTTTGTTCAGCTGCAGAAAGACGAGTCCGGCCGCAGCCGTGGTTACGGCTTTGTCCAGTATGTTCTCCCCATCTTCCCTTACCCCCATTCCCCCCCTCCTGTTATATTTGTATGTCTCTGTACTCCATACTAACCGCTGGCAGATTCCGCGATAGCAACCAGGCGCGTGAGGCGCTCGAGAAGATGAACGGCTTTGATTTGGCAGGACGTCCGATTCGTGTCGGCCTCGGAAACGATAAGTTTACCCCCGAGTCTACTGCTCATCTGATGCAGCGATTCCAGGGCCGCGACCAAGCACACAACGGCAACGGCCGCGACGCGGACCGCCGTGGCAATGGTGGCGCCTCCGGCAATTTCGACCGCGCGGGCGCCCGCGACAGCGACAAAGGTAGTGGTGCTGGTGCACTGGATGATACGGATGTTGCTGGCGTCAACTTCAATAGTTACAGCCGAGATGCTCTCATGAGAAAACTCGCTAGGACCGATGACGTTGGAACCTCGTCGTCGTCGCCTGCCACCAACGGTGCCGGCCACAACGGCTACAACACTGCGAACGGTGGCAGCGACGCCGTCGAGCAGCAGCGCCCGATTATGAAGCCCCGCAACGACCCGAAGCCGCTCCCGGTCGGCGTCAACGTGAACCTGGCCAGCCGCTGCGTGGTCTTGCACAACATGTTTGACGCCGCCGAGGAGGAGGGCGACGATTGGGTCAAGGAGCTGGAGGACGACGTCCGCCAAGAGGCCGAAGACAAATACGGTCACGTCCTGCACGTGGCCCTCGACCAGAACTCCAACGGCGACATCTACCTCAAGTTCGACAAGGTGCAGGGCGGTGAGAACGCCATCAAGGGTCTCAACGGCCGTTACTTTGGCGGTCGTATGATCACTGCCGCGCCCGTTGTTGATGCCGTCTACAGCAGTTTGTTTTCGCGGTCCAAGGCGATGTAAACCATCGTCGCCTGGAGTTGAACGGAAGCTAACCTTGTCTTTTTTTCTCTCGTTTCGATCTCCGTATATCCGCTACCCCCCCTACCGCCGTAAAGGGTACTCATCTCGGCACAACCGAGGCTGTTCAATGCTTCCAGACCGGTTTGCACTCCTCAACCTTTATCTGAGGGCAGCTTCTCACTCGGATTGTACAGGTCTTTTCTTCCTCGTGCCACTGCTGCGAGGTTAGCACTTGGGCATCCTCTCTCTTCAACGACTTTGATTCTCCTTCGTCTGTCTCAGCAGCGCTATCAATTTTGAGCAGCAACCCAGGTTTTTTGATACAACGGCCTTTATCTAGTTTCGATCCTTCTCTAGAGACGCTTCGCGCTCTCAATAACGGCCTTCGTTAATTTTCTTCCTTCCAATAATCTTTCGGTAGTTTGTATTCTTTGTTATGCGGCGGCCATTTCTCAAACTTCACATTTCTTTTTTTTTCCAGAATTTTCACAGCGGACTGGTGCTTTCCTCAATAAGATCGAGTACCTTTTCGAAAATCCCGATATCTTCCGTCGCATTGTCTCTACAGACAGCTCGGCTGGTTTGCATTTACGCCTGCAAGTCAATTTTTATCCACGTCAAATTATTTCGCCCTTCTTTTTATTTTGAGAAATTTCCAGTTCGTCACATTGACGGCATTTTTCATCTCACTTTCTTCTCACAGATGGCATGCTTTGCCCTTGCAAGCCCGCCGGCCCTGGTTACGGCGCTCTTTGCATTTGCTTCTGGCAGCCTCCCCCAAAACCTGCTTATCGGTTTGCTTGTCTGCTTTCGCTTTTGCTACGACTCGCGTGGATTGGTTTTCAGATGCCGGATACAAAAGTCTCCAGTCGTCGGATGCACAGCGCATGACCCAACGCTCCCTTGTTCTATAGCTACTGCAGGTGATTTATGTTTTTAATCCCATTGTCTAAGCTTTGTCTCGCGTATCATATTTTCACTCAGAAATACTTCAAGTTCAATAAAATCATTTCGTACATCTTGTTTTCGTTGGATCAGTGTGCAGGTGTACAGATGTATTTGTGGTCATGGTTGGAGTACCTGACGTTGTCAAACGGCCAAAAGAGTGGGGCGAGGCTAGTCGCTCCTTCTCTTTGTGTAAGTCCATCACTCTTGCCTTTTTTGTTTACTTTCCAATGTCGACAAAAAAGGGAGGCGCCACCCACCACTTGCGCCCCTCATTTGGTAGGCACTCGCCCTGAGGAACCAAAATTTGCCTCCTTTATCTGGGGATATATTCTCAGAAAATGCTGACTCTTTTCTCGCCTTTCCATCAAGATCACCTTTAGTCCATAGGTAAGGTTCTTGTAACGAAGCCCCCTTTACCATTCGCGGACGCGCCACGGCCAGACGGCCGATGGCCAGCTCTCATTCCCAGTTGATTCTTTTCCTCTGTCTCAAACAATTGCATTTCTTCTGTGGTCTTTCTGGCGTATAATATTTCTGGCGACCCTCTCTTTTCGCTGTCATTGTATTGCGCTTCGCATCGATTCGCCTCAACTTCATCACACAGAGCAACATCCGAGGAGCTGGCCGAGATGCTGCCTGGGCGATATCAATATCGATTTTCGGAAAAAGGCCAGTATTACCAGTCATATGGCGAGCCAAATTCCGAGCAGGAGAGCAGAGAGAAGTGATGGCAACATCCTGCCATTAACTGCCCTGCTCAGATGACTGTTGGAATCACATAAACAAGAGCTTCCACCAGGCTTCCGACGTTTCACAAGACGCGGCTCGATTCTGTACTAGAACTTTTTGAGCCAAGTTAAGCGACACGCCACCAGACGGCACTCTCTTTTGACACCCTTCCCCCGCGTGGTGCTCGTTATTTTTTTTTTTTTGGCCAATATTTTGGTGCGTGGGTACTTAAGTCTACCCCTCCCAAATTATTTTTCTTCTTACCGTCACCCTCTCCTCCCTTTCTCTTTCCTTTATTTTTGGGCGTTCTGGCTTCTTTTTCGTCCTCATCCGTCATCCTACAAGAAGCAGATACTTGTGTGGTAGGAGCTTCGACACATTCGTTTACCTTACTTGGAAGCTTGCCCCTTTACTTCTCGTACGTTTTCACTCTTCTTACACTTTACTTTTCCACCTGCATTTGGCTTGAATCTTTTCACTGGATCTAGATTGCTTCTCTTGACGCTCGTTTCGCTTCGTCCAGGTTAGACGGACGTTTCTTCAAGTTTTTGGCTCCTCGGAGCGAGGAGTGGTACGGCCCAGTGCATTTGCTGAGATCTTCGCCTCATCGAAACTTAGTCGCCTCTCGCCCTTTTCTATTCGCAGCTTCTTCACGCGCACCTCACTGTCGAATTGTGCTGCCCTTATTTGCTTCAGTCATTCGCTATTTCACTGCACGCTTCTACTATATGAAGTGAAACAATTCACTTGAACCTCTATCGCAACTGGATTTTTTTTCACGACCGGTATGTCTTCACCGCTCGTTTCTTGAGACATGAACTGCGCACGGCAACTGACATTGTGGGCTGGAACTTACAGGCAATTTACCTTCTTGAACCATTTTATCCAAGATCTATTCAGTTTTTCAACGCAATTTTGTTTGTGAGTTGTCAAACCTACATTTTTCACGCAAAAAGGCGTGCTCAGTTGACACATGGTATAGCATGCGTTCCCCTCCGCCAGACTGGTCGTCTGAAGCCGGCCTTTATTTCACTTCAGATATGCGGCTTGGCTTTCATCCAAACAACGAGCCTAATACAGGCAACCACCACAATTCACTTTCCCAGTTCCCTACGCCCCCACAGACGTCTTCTGTGGTCTTTTCAATGCCGGGGTCTTTCAATGTGAGAAGCTATGTCGCCGTATATTACTACTCTCTCACATAAAGCTTAGTGCTTGGCTTGTGATCTTGTTAACGTCTGCTAATGGTACCTCTTGATAGGACATCCGGGCTGCGTGTCAGTCGGCTCAAGGCCGTATTATGCGACTTCAACAAGCGACGAACAACCAAGTTGGACTAACCTCTACCATCCGCGAGGGATGGTTTGATGAACTTCGGAGAATTGCACAGTGCTTTATCGCAGCACAACAGGCCAGCGCCAGATTGGAGCAGGCCGTCAATACGGAGCGTGCCCAGCTACAGGGCTCTCTTTCGTCCGCTCTGAACGAACGTGATGTCAGAGCTTCTGAGCGCGATGCTGCAGAACAGGAAGTCAAGTTTCTCCGTGGCCGCCTAAATGAGCTGACGAATGAGATGCAAGAGTACCGAACAGGAAATAACGATAATCAGGTAAGCCGCACATTGATGCGCACACGACCCCGACTTGTCTTATTATTTTTCGACTGTAAAGAAAACGACTAATGCATGCACTTAATACAGGCAACGACCGGATCAGCCAGAAGCCGCGATAGCTGGGCTGTGACTGAATTTCTTCCGCCGAATGGAAACGGGCCTGGGCAGATAGAGTATCTTGACAATTTCTCGAACGAAAATTTGCCGCACCTACCTAACAAAGTTGAAGACATGCCATTTTCTCCTAGGCGCATCATCGGAGGACCGCCAGGCTACATCAACAATAGCTTCTCGTCGGCTGAGCAAGAGCACCCCACTGCACCTAACCAGAACCAACAGCTCAGATCGAACACGCCTCATATTGCCAGCCGAGGGCCTCGAAAACAGTCAAAATTCTTTGCCAAAAGAGGCGGTGCTGTGATGATCTCGCGGCCTCCCAGTGGATATGCAAGCAGCTCGGGAAAGAGCACTCCTGATTTTGTCAATGGTGGGCCAGTCCGTCGATTCACGCAAACCCCTGGGCCAGGGAATAATGGGCCCTTCAAAGCACCTCCCCAACCCCCGTTTCCGCAAACGCAACAATTCTTTGGACCTGGCAACAATGGCCATGCTCATAAGAGAGCGGCCTCGTCGTTTTCGTCTGCCGAGAATGGCACATGTCCTCCCAACAAGAGCGAGCCAGCTGTTGGTTCTGGTCCACCTCCATTTCTTACCAAAAACGGACGCTCATCGGGACCGCGGGCTACGATGGCGAACTCGACACGCGGTCAAACACCGGCCCCGCTATCCAAGGAACTGGCAATTGTGCGAAATGACCAGGAGCGCAATGGAAAATTCGCGGCAGGTGTTGTGCACCCTTCTGGGGGCCTGGATGCAGTGCGAGTCTATGATATGTTTCATTTCTACAACTCGATCAAGGATTGGGTGGACAAGTACTGCAGCGTTGTCAATGAGAGCGCGATGCACAACATGAGCCGTCAACACCCGCGTCTTTGGGACTATGCTTGCACTGTTACATACCCCAATAACAGACACAACGCCTCAAGCCACGCGCTTTACATGCTTCTCAACAAGCCGTATCGCAGTTTCTTCATCTCACGACTTGTCATCCAATTTTTCGCCCAGCAGATGTGGAACTCACAAGCGTGGGAGGGCATGGATGAACAGCTGACAGATTTGCTAATCAGTGTCAAGCACAGGCTTGACTTCAAGTATGGATACGGTAAGACACACTCCCACTGTGATGCTGTACATGTATGCCAAGAAGCCGGACTGACATCTTTCATTTTGCTACAGACGCTGCCTTACAGCCTCATGAGCGCCACGCACTCGTCGATAAGCGCTCGCGTGCCATCAGCGATTTCATCAACAGACCCAGCTGGAGCAAGTTCCAGGCACAGAAGGTGACCTATGCAATGTCCCGCACAAAGGATATCCTTGGACCGATGCTGGATTTGGAGAAGGTGGATCGTGACAGCGCAGACCACGAGCTTCATATCATTTGTGAGGAGGGTGTGGAGCTGTCCACCAAACTCTTCACCTCCCCCCTCTCGTTCCAGTTCATCTTCAACGAATGCGGTATCAAGTTCAGCGACCAGTCTCACCGGCCTCTGAACTCGAGCATCCCAGCACGCGAACTGCAGGCCCACCACTGGCGCGTGATGTGTGTTGTGACGCCTGGTATCACGTACCGCAACGACGCCGGTGTCAGTGTGGACCCGCGCTTCTTGGCCAAGGCCAATGTCCTTCTCATGCAGTAACTTGCGAGGTTTCTCCCAGTCAATACTATTGGGGTCGCCTTGTTTACATTTTCTCTCAAGTTTGTCGCTATGGTTCTTTCTGTTTTCCTTTATTTTTTTTTTCACTGACGCCCTTTTCCAAGATCCGACTTTATATTTTGATTCACTCTGCCCGTGCCACGGAGGCCCGCCCATTCAGTCGCCTTACCGTTACTATCGCCCTTCGCTTTCCTACTTTACTAGTCGACTTAATTCAGCTTCACATCTAATGACCCGCGTTGTTTATGTATGGCCCCGGGACTTCTTTTTTTTCCCGCCATCTTCGGCCATGCGCTTGCTTTCGATCCTGGGTCACGGTCTCGCTATATTCAAAGCCTTATTTAGGTTATCATCTCGCTCGCCTGCGTCTTTTTTTCTTATTGTCTTCAGGCTTCTCGTTTACCTTTATTCTTTCTCAAGTTTATTTGCTTGGTCATTATGCCCATTCAATACCCTTTACCTTTGAGTCATGTACCTTTCCCCTATATCATGTAATTCCAGCCCTTTTCATGAGATTGATTTCCTTCCAGTCGGCTTATCGTTAAGAAGGTGATGGTTATCACAAGAAATCGAGGTACTGGCTCTGGACCACCCGTCCTGTTCTGTCTGTTTTCTAATTTTCCAAGTTTACGTTTCTTATTTTTTCCCTTTCTCACCTACAATCTGTGGAAGGAGTTACGGGCTTGGGCCATCGTCTTTTATTAAGGGGCACGGTTACTTGCGCACAACATCTGCTTGTAGGCGCTGTGGGGAATATATGGCCTCAATTGCGACCAAGTGACGATATAATAACTATTACAGACTTGATATCCTGAACATAATGTTACAGAAATGAAAATACTCATTCATCCCCCCAAATGTTTTCATCTGGTGTTTTCGAGACGACGATTTGAGAATTGCCTTATTCGGAAAAACATAAATGGTACAAAATTGGTTCGGATGAAAACAAATCCAGCAAATACTCAACGCCGAAAATTCATGAATTGAACTCGTAAAAATAATTAACAACCGACCACTCATGCCAAATAAGCCCCCAGCCTACCGTACCACTTTAAACTTTTTTGGAGCAAGGAGCACTAATGTCCGATAATTGTATTTAATATGACATGAATTAAATGCACCACGAAACGGAAAGAGTGACAGCGTTTGTACCGTCAACAACAAAATGAAAGCGGGTATCTAATAAAACAGAGTTGTGAAAGAAAATCTGAATGTCCTGAAAAGAAAAGAAGACAACAGTAGTTCAGCGGTTAACGTTGTGGTGTGAGATAACGGTGGGTACTGGGGTCATTTGCTGGTGGAGCAGAGGGACCTGTTGGCCGGCGGTCGAGGCGCTTGACAACGGCGCCCAGCACGGCTTTGAGGATACCGTCGGCCGTGAGGCCGAGAGCGGTGCTTGGGCCACTGCCACCCGTTGTGCTGCCGTGGTTCATGCTCACAAACGCGTCCCAGGTGACTGTGTCGACCATGTCACGGATGCCGCCGGCCACGTCGTTGCCCAGGTTGTCGTCGAGGTGTCGCAAGTAGGCGGCAGCTTCGGCCTCGGTGCCGACCTGGAAGAACTGCACGCCAACCTGGAAGGGGGGCGCGTCAAAGCTGTCGAGCTTCTTGGCGGCGCGCACGAGGACAGTGTCCAGGTCGTCGGTGGGCACGCCGTCCGTAATGACAATCATATTGACGGGCTTGATGTCGTCGGGGTCTGGATCCCCGTACTCGCCGCGCTGCTCCATCTCGTTCCGCTTGGCCTCGTAATAGCGCAGGTAGGGCTGGAAGATGTTGTGTAGGCGCGTGCCCGTGGGGGTGGCGCCGCCCGGCTTGACGGTCTGGAAGATGCGCGACACGGCGGCGGCATCCGTCACGTTGTGGTAGCCGCCGACCGCTTTGCCCGGGGGGACGCGGGCCTGCTGGCCGCCGCCACCTTGTGCAGCCGGCGTGTTCTTGTGATTTAAGAAGTAAATGTCGATGCCGTCGGCGTCGTGCTGCGTGCATATCGGCGTGATGTTGGCCAGAACGGCCTGGACCTCGCGCCATGGGCGCCCTGCCATGGAGCCGGAGTCATCAATGACAAAGATGGTGTCGAACATGGACAGGAAGGCGTAGGGGTCTTCGGCGGAACGGACGTTGTCGATGGTTGGGCGGGCGGACGCCGAGGAGCGCTGGGAGGGAGTGGGTGAGGCAGGGCGGATGGAGAAGCCGATCGCCGGAGGAGCGGGAGCAGCAGTAGGTGCAGTTGCCGGAGCAGAAGCAGCTGGTGCGGCCGCAGGGGTACTTCCAGGTAGCTCCGATATCGCCGAGTACGGCGGAGGAGGTTCGTTGGCTAGAACAGTGTTAGAAATGGGGAGAGGGAAAGCAGTCTAGGACGCCGCGGAATGAGACACGTACAGGGACGTCTCGTTGGCTCTGGGAAGCCCGGGCGACTGCGGGAAGACGGGGTCTGCGATGCACTGAGTCCACGGTTGGCAGGTGGTATTGGTGAAGACGCGGACGCGCCGCCAGGCGAGACGGGGCTCACGGAGCCGTCGCCATTTGAGCTTGTGCCTTTCCTGAGGCTGTTTTTGAGCGAGCCGAAGAACGACTTGCGGACGCCGTCGCGGCCGTTGTTGTTGGACATGTTTCGTGCTGTCACGAAGGTGAGTCGAGTGTTCCTTGTGCGCTCAGTTCGGTGTTTCGCTGGCGCTGAGTCGAGTAGGCTAAGCTGGCGGGGGAAGCTCTGTGGTTGGGCGATTGCGGGTAGAATGGCTGCCTCAAAACTGGTAACTGTTTGCTGTGGGACGCAGTGGGTGAGGAGAGGTGACGAAGATGTGGCTGGTATTGGGGAGGTGCAAGTATCGTCACGATGCTCTCCTCAAGAAACGGTGACACAAGGATGCAAGGTTGGTGAGGGGTGGTATTTAAAGGAAAGACAATGAGGGGCACGCGCACAATAGAGGCTCAACCGTGAGAGAAGGCTCGACGGGACTTGCTCCTGCTGTTCTTGGCGACCTGCCCGCTTTCCGAATCTAGAAAGACCAACTGTGGCGGACGGGGGAGCAGCACTTGCTAGCCTCGCCGCACTTCCCCAAAGTAATCTTACAAAGATCGTACGGCGGAGAGCAAAGGTTGAAAATATGCGACTCCGTAATGACTGCTTTGTGGTGCCTTGGCAGGTCGTGGAAACGACGAGGCTGTTGGTCGCAAACAAGGCGAATCATGGCTGTCGCAGATGATTTAGGCGACGAACGGAAGGCGCGCAAGGGGCCCAACAGACGATCCAAATGGCTGCTGTAGTGCCCCCATTTTCGGTTTTCCGTTTAGCTTGCTCCTTCCTGTTTGCTTTCTCTTTCTCGTCTCATACGCCATGGCTCCTAATCGCTCCTGCCAGTTTCCCAGAGATTGTCCTTACATTACACCTCAACATTCGGTCGTAATGGTGAGCGATGTGATGGACGACACAGGGCCAGCCTCATGGTCTGCAAACTGGGACCAGCATGGCGCGCCAATAGCCTCCATACTAACTAGCGGGAAGCCTAACGGGGCGCAGCGCGCGCCAGGGATATGCGGGATGGAGTGGTTTGGGATCTGACGTAAAGTTGCTGTGAATCGCGAGCAGACGGCGTATTGGACTTTAGGACGAGTAAACGCTTCACCAAAGCATTGTGCAGCAATGTCTCCGCTGCTTTGCCACCCACAGTACTCCGTATTGTTGATGTTCACTTCGAGATGCAAAAGCTAAATGCGCCTGCTTTGCGCCTGCCACAAGCGTGTTGCTGCTCCTTCTCGCAGGGCTCCACATACTCATCTACCCTTGTCACAGCCACTGAGCCGTTGGGGTCTGCTGGCCTGACTCTGGTCAAACACCAAAGTGCCTTCTCAGGCACAATCGACCAAGCCACAGTCCGGTGGACTGAAATCCGAGCATGCCTCTTGGTCTTTTTCTTTTGGCGGGGACGCAAAAAATCGTAACAAAAGACATATGGCTTTGCCCGAATACGTGATGGTCTTAACAGCGCGCATCTCTATGACCCGAACTTCACCGGTCATTGGCATGCGCAACGGCAAGATGGAAGGCACAGGGTCATTGGTAAGGTGTTCCTGCCTTGTGACGGCCGCCTTGTCGTATCCCAATGGGGCACTTTGAACTGCATGAAACTTTGGGAAAGAGCCCTCGTCGTTACCTTCATTGGACGGCTCGGTCGCTCGCAGCTGCCGTCAGCTCTGCTGTTCCACCAGCAACATTGCTCCTCTTTTGCTTGCGAGACACTTTGCTGCGCTGTATTGCTTCTAACGAAAGGTCTTTTCAAGGGCCTCAAACAGGTCACACCGCCTGACCCAAAGATCACCGCTGGCTTTTTGCCCTCGTTTCCCCTCACTGCTGGGTCGGTCCTGTTGCATTAGCCCCATCCTCCCAATTGCTTAACTTTTACGCCAGCAATTGATTTCTCCACTGAAACAGGTCGCGCCAAGAACATGTCTCGTCTTCTTCAATGTTTTGGAGTAACAAAGATTTAAACAGCGAGCAAGCACAGCAGTTGTTTAGGAAAGAACATGAGCTGTTGTTCCCAATCTGATTTCCTGTGTACTTCCGTCGGCGGCATGTATGAGGCATCGTAGTTTCCTGCCCTGCCTGCAGGACTCCGCATCGGGAAAGAAAGGCACGCCACAGCTGCTCCTTCTGAATCTGCACCTGGTCTGGCTATCAGGGCCCAAAGGGGAACTGTGATGCAACAGTGACGGCCAATCTCTTCTCTTGACATCTCCGCATTTTCTCATGCCTCTTATGCCAATGATCCGTTACCCTTTCCCTTCCCAACGCCATCTCATCGCCATGTAGACATTCCATGTCGAGCTAGGTTTGGAGCCGCAGAAAAGATAATGGCCGCAAGTTCTGTCGCTGCCCAGTTGCTTCAACGTGACTACATTATTGGCTAAGGATCTCGTTTCAACGCATCGTGCCGTGATTCCTTTCGCGATGGCGTTCTCTTTAGTCACAAAACGACGCCAACAACGCCAATGAGGAAGAGGGGAGGGACAAACAAAGTCAACGAACGAACCACGATCCGTTCAGGCAGGAGGATACCCCTCAATCCCACTCGCTCACCATTTCGCCGCCGGCCGACTTGGGGCTAGTCCCCACTATTGACGTATGTGTTTTGGGCAGAGATGATGCCAGCTATCGGCAGCTCGCGTTGGACTCGAAAGAGGCCAAAACGGATATCGCTGACAGGACCGGACAGAGACCAAAAAGGGGAGGGACAAAGGCAAGAGACGAGGCGATTCGAGACTAAAATCGAGACAGCTTCAGCTCCCCTCATCCAGGGACAAACAAAACATCAGCGAATCACAAAAATATCGCATCCCATCCCAAGGCAACCCTTCTTGCAGGCAAACGGAACGTGCGAATCACGACCAACACGCATCGAGTCGGTGAAGCCAAAACGAGCAGCTGCATATTCTGCATTTCCTGCATATCCTGTACGCTGTACACCTCCACACGCAACACATCCTGCAGATTCTGCGCATATTGACAAGGAAGCGACTCCCGCCGGTGTCGCCGTTAGTTGTGCCCCTGCTTATCTTTTCTGTCGTGTCGTCTGTCCAGCTGTCCATCCACATTGTTATATTTATTGGATCCCCTCTCCCCAGACCTGCATCTCAGTCCCCTCACCACATCTGCCGTGATTCCTCCGGCCCTTTATTCTCTGCCTCCTTTGCCTTTTCAATCCATCTCTCGTTTCTTCCATCTTCCATCACGACAATCCTACCTACCTCAGTTTACAATGGCGGATTTTTTCAACCGTAAATTCAGCATCAACCGGAACACTGGTGTGCCCAAGCCGGGCCGCCGGTTTTCGTTCGGCGAGCCGGGCGTCCATGGTAGGATTCACTGTCTCACGCTCGGTATTTGTTGATTTCCTTCCTTTTCTGCGTTCACTAACGGTTCCGCGCCCTTGTCTCAGAGGCCAGCAGCAAAATCCATCGCCAGTTCCGCGCCGCCCACGAGGGCCACTTGCCCCACGCCGGCCTCGATGCTTCTCGCGCTTCCACCGGTGTCGTCTGGTGCACCGAGCGTGCCGCCGAATTTGGTTTCCTTGACGAGCCCCAGAACTGGGCCAACCTGGGCCAGGGTGCTCCCGAAGTTGACGACGACATTGAGGGTTGTTTCGAGCGTCCCACGACGATAAACGTCGAAGTGGCCAGCCGCGAGTACGGCCCCACTGCCGGTATCCGCCCGCTCCGCGAGGCCGTCGCACACTTGTACAACGAGCACCACCGCAAGGGCAAGGAGAGCCAGTACACCTGGGAGAACGTGGCTATTGTGCCTGGTGGCCGTGCCGGCCTGATCCGGATCGCTGCCGTCCTGAACAACGCCTATGTTGGTTTCTTCATCCCGGATTACACAGGTACGTCGAAAAGAGCGTACTTTGGTCTGTGGTCAAGACTCCCACTAACCGGCCAGCGTACAACGAGATGCTGTCGCTTTTCAAGAATGTAAGTTTTTCGAGAGAGCGTAGAAATGACGCTGGACCCGCCATTTCGGGATCTTCTCGATCGACACAAGGTGCCGAGCACAAGGCCACCACTGCTGACATGGGATTTCTTTACCCCAGTTCGCCGCTATCCCCGTCCCGTTGAAAGAGGAGGACGGCTACCATATCCATCCCGACAAGATCGCCGACGAGATTGCCCGTGGTACTGGCGTCATCCTTACTTCGAACCCCCGCAACCCCACGGGCCGCGTTGTCGCCAATCCCGAGCTGGCCGAGATCCAGGACCTCTGCCGCGACCACGCGACTCTGATCAGCGACGAGTTCTACTCGGGCTACAACTACACCAGCGACTGCGATGGCACGACCATCAGCACAGCCGAGAATATCATTGATGTCGACGAGGACGATGTCCTGATCATTGACGGCCTGACCAAGCGCTTCCGTCTTCCCGGCTGGCGTGTGGCGTGGATCTTGGGCCCCAAGGAGTTCATCAAGGCGATCGGTTCGTGCGGTTCGTACCTGGACGGCGGTGCCAACGTGCCCTTCCAGGAGGCTGCGGTGCCCATGCTCGAGCCCAGTCTGGTCCGTGCCGAGATGAAGGCGCTGCAGCACCACTTCCGCGACAAGCGCGACTACGTCGTCAAGCGGCTGCGCGCCATGGGCTTCGTCATCAAGTACGTGCCGGACTCGACATTCTACCTGTGGCTCAACCTTGAGGGCCTCCCTGGCCCGATCTCGGACGGCCTCAACTTCTTCCAGGCCTGCTTGGAGGAGAAGGTCATTGTCGTCCCGGGTATCTTCTTCGATCTGAACCCGGCGCGCCGTCGTGACCTCTTTGACTCGCCGTGCCACCACTTTGTCCGCTTTTCGTACGGCCCCAAGATGGATACGCTTAAGCTGGGATGTGACGGCATCGAGCGTGTTGTCAACAAGTAAGTTCTTTGCCAGGGCCCTGCCTCCCCATTTTCCCCCTTACATACTCAGTTCACCCTGCCGCGATATTAGTATGTGTATGTGCAACTGCTAACAGGTCTAGGCACAAGACTGCACAATAGACACTGGTCTCTGGCCTCTTAACATGTGGTCGCGGGACGGAACGGAGGAGAGTCAGTCGAGTATCGGCAACCGGCGACCGTTGACCAGAACTGCTGCCCTTTATTTATTTGCTTTTGACGACGAGCTTGCTTCTTCCTTAGCGATCGATTGAACTGCCATCTAGACGCTTTGCTAGTTTTCATTCATTAGTATACGAATGTAGCGAATCTTTGTCAATAACCTTGTTTGTTTTGTGAACAGCGACTTAGAAGTGAGAGCTTGATGGTTGCCAATGTGGTATAACCTGATGATGCAAGCAAGTAGATCTGAGGCTGGTATTTTGTTCGACACTTTTAGCCCATGTATATGCCGTGTTGGTCAACAACAATTCGAATCGTAACGATTCCTGTGCCGTCCTTTGCTGGGCCGAGGAGGGAGCATCTCATAACATATGGAGTGTAAGTTTGGTAGGATTTCCCCTGACTTGGCAAGCCTATCATTGGCCAGTTGTGTTTGCTCGTGTTTATAAGACGTTTGTAGCAATTTGACTTACATAGTAATTACACTGTCAACACCGCAGAAAATAATCTATTTTCTTTCAATTTAAAATCATGCATTCTGCAAAGTGGATGGTGAAGAATGGCTATTCACGGGTTAGTCGATGAGAGAGCCGATCGCATGGGAATCTATGCAACAATGGGGTTCGAAAACCCGATTACCCGCTGACGTGCATATGAAAACAGAATGTACTAGGAAACAAGGGCAACAGACGCAATGCAGGATATTATTTTTGGGTGGCATTTCAGGGTTCAGTGGCTACTGCTCTACGACATACTACTTTGGTCTATTGGGAAGCAAGGCCATGGCATCGTTGAAAAAGGCCCCCACATCACGCCATTGTCACGATGGATGTCGTCGGTGTCGTGCGTGATCTCAGCCACGAGAAAAGGTTTGATTTTTTATTAAATTTTTCATAAAGCTGATCTTCCGACGAACATAACCTCGGTTGAAATAAGATGGTCTTGGAGACGAAACGGGAAACGAAAGGTTGGAATTTACCACTTCCTCTCCTGCATCTATCTTTCGTGATGTGTGGGACACTGGACCTCGTCAGATGTATTTTCCAAGCCGCACCTGGAAAGTGGTCCGGTGGATGCCCGAAGAATACAGCGAGATGAAAGGTCCGATGGAGACAAAATCAGAAAAAAAAAAGAAGAGAAAAGGGGGAGAAAATTAAATCTGCATGGAGAGTGGCTGGTGGCATCAACTGGGAGTTTACGGAGTACTTTGCAACAACGGTTTTCTCGGACTGGCCGTTCCTTTTCAGCAGTGGCTTGTTTTCCAAAAAAGGCACAAATTTTTGACATCCTGCAAGACGCAAAAAAAAAGGCCTCTCTCTTTGCCTAATCAGGCAAAGAGACGACAAACAGGAGCGAGAATGGGTTAGAAACAGGGTCAAAGACACGCACTGTATGGGGTACCTAGTCCTGCATTGTCTTTCGTAAGAGAATGGAAGGACGGTTACACCTGTATCGTTTTCCGTACTTGGATCATTTTGTTTTCGATAGAAAAGCGTGGGAGGGTGCGGAGCCAATGCCTGTCTAGACCACCAAGCCGACCAAGGGGAGCCTTGTTTCTTTCGAGCCCAGACTCTGGACGAGTCTGGTATTTACCCAACTGAGCGTGGGACACGCTCCCTTTCTCAGCTCGCGTGAGCAACGCGTGGGTGAGTGGAGGAAGATTACATGAACGATGGGGCTTTGAGCCATCCCTCTTGCTGCTGGAGGACACGTTCTAATCCCCACGCCCCGTGGTAAGTTTTGAGCATTTCGTAATTACTCCGTCCTCTGAAATTTTCTCCCACTTTGCATCCATGTGTATCATAAACATGAGTGAAGACTTTACCGCGGGATGACCTGTCTGTTTTCGACAAAGCGACTCTGGAGGCTCCTTGAACTTTCCCTTCACTTCACTAGCCAAGTGTTTGGGGGACAAGAGAGGAATTTCCAAGGTCACACGGTCACACCTTTGGCTATGTACTATCCCGCGCGGCTCACCTGTCGGCTACAGATATTGTTTTGGCGGATAGGGGTCCATGGACCAGCAAAAGCAAGGAATATGAGGTTGTTCTGTAGTGTAACATACTGAACAACGAGCATTGAGATCCGCGTGGGAGGCCTGTCCGTTACATCACGTGTCCTGTTATTTTACAACGTGGTTTCAGCCAACTCTGAGAACTGAAAGCCATTCATGAATGAGGAACAAATACCTATTCGCGTTCTGCCCTGCGGCAGAAGACTTTGAGAGATGAAAGTAGAGCTGCTATTTGAAAATGGAATCCCAATCGCGTAAAAGTGCCAGAACCAGCGACTCTCCGCAGTGGTTGATTCACGCGTGATCCAAAGTCAGTGAGAAGAAATATTGGCATGGGAACAAGACGAGAAACGTTCATGTGGCTGCAAAGAGGGCACAAAATTGCTATACTGATGATTCTCCGTACTCTCCACAGCTCTGCAGCAATTTTGATAATCGTGTCGATGCCATCCAGCGAGAGCAATGGATGCATACGCGCCAGCCGGATTTATAACATTGTCTAGTCACACAAAAGTGAAGTTTTAAGCCGTTTCACCGGCACTGGTCTATGTTTGCTTTCAACTTGCTCTCAAGAGATGCGTCCGATGATATGAGTCGCTCATCCTGCTATCTACAGCTTGCAATGCGGGTAGAATACGACGGTTTTGTGAGCAAAATCCTGTCAGTCCAGAAAAAGTAACCCGCTATCTCGAGAAAATAGGAGACATAGAAGGATGAACCCCTTGCACCGGGTTTCCTAACCCAGCGACACAGCGACTGTTTTCTACACGGCGAGACGCCATTTTGCATTGAAATGGTATCAGACACGTCTTGACAGATGGCGACAGAAATACGACGCGGAAACGGCCCGTGGCAAACCAGAAACCCGCACCCATCAGGGTATGTCGCGCATATTCACAAAGAGAGTCGCTTATGAGCCGACAAGGATGCTGCATCTTCATCGGAGCGTATGTTGCACGTTCCTGACGTCGATTCTGGGTGTCCGATTTATAGACAACGGAGTTATCAACATGCACTGAGCTATCTTAACAAGCCCAAGAGATGCGTTCTGTATTCTAAACTTCCGTGCTTAACGCGACCTGTAGCCATATGGTCCCAAATAGTCACGAACTCGGTGACCATCATGATGTTTCATTCATTGCAGACAACGAGCACAGATCATCATCTTCCCCAAGCTGAGCTGTTTTGCTTATGTAAGCTTTTGTTGTCAGGTATTGGGTACGCAAAATCTGGCAACAGCGGAACAGTACTTGTAAGGAAGGAACGATGGACATAACGGGTTGTCCAGCGCATTGGCTGAGAGCTGTAGACCAGAAATATGTTTCGGAACTGAATCTGTCCGTGATTCGTACAGTAAACGCGTGCTGTTTTTGGACCTTTGATTTGATTTCACCTTCATGAGCCCGTTTCTCTCGGGACTTCTTCCTTGAAAGGTCCTTGAAAGGGAAAGTGGCTATTTTCGAGCGGTTTGTTGTCGGCTACTGCTTGTTAACCTGTTGCTTTATTTTGTTTTGATTTCTTTTTCCCTAGGGATGGTAATCATAAACCAGGCGGAGAGGGCTGTGGTGTGGTATTACTGTTGATGACTATTTACAAATCACTGTGCAGTTTGAAACCCGAAGTGACAGTGCGCCACAGAGTACTTGCGTCCTGTAAATTTCATAATTTTTTCTCTCAAAAAACTTTCACAGCGTCCACTGGCGACTGCTTTTGATGATGTCGACATTGTGTCCACAACGAGCACGCCATCGCTTGTGGTGTTGTTTCGTGACCAAAAAAGGGGAAGCCAATCCCAAACCAGACGAAATACCCAGTTTTTTTCGCTGGCCTATATAGATATGAAGGAGTGGGGGTCATCAGTGCCAAAGTCAATGAACAGTTTTTCGAGTGAGTGTGACAGTTTGCGCGCCTCTCTCTTCGGTTCGCATATATTAAATACGACGTAAATTGTCGATCCTTTCTTCCAGCGCATGTTCCTCGGTGGGAAGTCTTTGTCCGTCTTGTTCGGCATGTCTTCTTCGCCCTGTTCTACCTTGCGCCCCGTTCCTCAGACTTATGGCCCGTTTTCTCACCTGCCTGCTACACTTTGTGGCTCCCGTTATTTGTGGATTAAAGTTCGATTGACTTTTACTTTGTACACCAAACCGATCTACATCGGGGCGGGCCAAAAGCACAAGCCAAGTCTTGAGATGTCTTCGAGTATGTTGTGCGACGTACGGCGGAAGGCTTCTCATGCAAGGATTAGATAGAAACTTGAGATATGTTATTGAACGGGCCTGTCCCGTTACTTGGCTCCTGATACGCAAAGACAATGTACTTGGTACGTGAACCCACAAGATACAATGGCCAATGTGACAAAGGACGATGCAAGGCTTGTGAATTGTAAAGAACCGTGACGATCTGCCCGAATTTACAGGCGCCATCACACAACGTACCCCCGAGATATCAGATACGCATACGGAGTACGACATAATCGATGCAAACATATCCGTCCTACGGGAACCGTTGCCGCTTGGACAAATCACAGGTTCAAACATTCAAGAATCCATCCGAAGCGGAGATCTCATGCACATCGTATGTGGTCTCTCCCGCTCCGATTTAAACTTTTTGTATTCATGCCGAGTTCTGTCTTCTTCGTTGGTGTGCTGCAACCAAAAAAAAAGGCATCTTCGAGACGAAAAAAGACGCAATCCCGATTGCAGATGTTCCATACCCTTCCCTTCTGATCCCTCCTCCGTACACATTACTCTTCCCCTCTGAACACCCTACGTGGAGGACGTATTGAGCCATATCCCCAGGAAATGATGGCATCTCCGGGACTGGCATAGGTCGATCGCCCCCTCTCGATTTGTCTTTTGGTGTTTTGCTTTTTCCTGCTGTTCCGCGGTGAACAGGGCACTTTAACCTGCTCTCACAGTATTGCAAGGTGTATTGTGCCTTGCAGTTTTTTTGTGGCGTTTTAGGGCGTTAGGTGTGTGATGGCACGGAAACCGTCAGATTTCAACACTGCAGATAGCACGGTTTATCAGGAAATCTCTTTTGTATTGCATCTCCTACACAAGAGACGAAAATATCAAAACGTAGCTTTTCCTTAACCAAACAGGAGATAAAAAGAACATGAGGCGATTAAAAGTTGACCATGAAAAATGAGTCAAATACAATAAAAAATATGATCGTAGACGACATTTGCTATTTCCGCTATCATTCACATCCTCTCCATCTAGAGGGCTTTCTTCCCCTGTACCAAAAATCCCACATCAAATACAAGATTGTTGAAACACAATGAACACCACCCCGAAGTTGTCAAGAGCAAACCCGTATGACCCCGTATGAAATTCAAGAAAAGTAAAAGAAGAGGTAAAGATACCTCAAAACACAAAGAATCCACCCGTCTTTGTATTGGCAGAGACTGGTTGGTGTAACTGAGGAGAGAGACGTAAAGAAAAAGAGACAAAGGAGACTTTTTCGTTATTTTTGTTTTTTTTTTATTTTACTTGTTTGGCATAGACAATGTACTGTCTAGCCTGACGAGTCTCTTGTCTCGTTCTCCTCATCGGAAACGACAGCAACGGCCGTCTCGGAGTCGGCCTCGGCACCGTTGCGACTTGATGCGCCGTTGGCGTGCTTGGACTTGAAATCCTCGAGCAGCTTTCCCAGGAACTCCTCGTTGCCGGCGTTCTTCTCGAGCACGATACTCTTCAGCCACTTGTTCTCCGTCTCGAGCTGCTGGATGCGGTTGTCGAGAGCGTGAACCTTTTCGTTCATCTCCTTGGCGGACTTTTCGAGGGCCTGCTCGCGCTGCTTCTTCTTGATGCGGAAGCGGGCGCTGGCTGCCGTGTTGCGGCGGCGCTTGTCCTCCTCGGCGGCAACACGGGTCTGGTCCTCAAACGAGACAGCGCCGCGTCCTGCCGGCTGTGGCTGGTGGCTCAGTACATCGGCCTTCCGCTTGTCAGCGGCGGCGGCTATCCGCGGCGGCGTGGGTGCAGTGGACGCATAGCTGGGGTTGTGGTGGCTGCGAGAATGCGGGTGGCTGACGGAGTTAGATGCCGAGTAGACGGACGGCGGGCCGGGTTGGATGGGCTGGTGCAGGCTGCCCAGGTTGTCCTGGTACGACGGAATGGTGGGCGAAGAGTAGGTGGCGCCAAAATCCGGGAAGTTGAAGTCGCCTGAGGACATTATGCCATGTTAGCAAAAGCTAGACACTTTATTGATGCGGGTCGTCGTGTGGCTTGTTCTGTTCTTGTGGTTTTCGTTGATTGAGAGAAAGGAGCGCCGCTTGGTTTTTGCAATCACAGCATGGCTGGCACGACCTTGTGCAATGGGGAGACCCAAGGCTAATTGATGATATAAGATGGAAGACAAAAGCAACAAGAACGCGGCAGGTAAAAGGAAACAGGGAAAGAAAAGGATGTCCGCCAGTGAATATCAGATTATAAAGGAACGCGACGAGGGATCGAGGGATATAGCCAGAAAAGGAAGGAGATTGGAAAGGCTTCAACAAACAACGGAAGGGAAGCAAGAGAAGGAAACAGAAGAAAATAGCAAAAAAAGACGGATGAGAAGATAAGCATAGAGCGTCAAGACGCCATATTTGGGTGCTGCGCTGGGCGACGATTGAAAACTGGGGGAGGGTTTTGGAGAGATGGGCTGCTCTGCGGGCCCCCTTTGTTGGAGTCGGTGTCGATGAGCGCAAGTCACGGGGTATTGCACCATCACATCCCGCAATTTGCGCCATCCTCTTAGGCTCCGCCCATTCCATCTTTTTCGCTTTGAGGGAGGCCGGTTCTGCATGCATTGTACGCAACCACGTTCCAATCAAATGGAGGTTGCCCGCAATCCCCTGGTGCAGAGGGTGACAAAGAACAGGGAAAAGAGGGAAATAAGGGAACAGGGCAAGAAGGGAACGTGCCCACTGGACCCGAGTGACTCCAAATCTGCACCAAAATCCGCAGAGCGATAAAAGACAGGGTCAGGAAACAAGAACACGGGTGGAGCACGAGGAATGCTTTTCCTAATGCTCAGAGCAAACTCTCAAAAACCAACACCAAAAAAACAGTAACGAACAGCCACTTGCTATCCATAAGTTAACGAGTCGGGTGTCAACTTGCATAACATGGGGGAGAGGCTTGAGGCATGAACGTGCAGGAAAACGAATAAAACGGATGTCAAGAAGGCGGACAATGATAAATGACAATAGGAGGATGGAATGATAAGCGAGCATGCGTGCAATCCCGAGCTTGTCATTGGCATCCATCGCATTCTCATCATCACCATCTCGATATGAGTCAACTCTGGTAGTGAGATGAACGAGCACTTGAGTCCCAACATCCACACAAACCAGCATGACGGGAAAAGGCCAAAACAAACGGAGGATATGTGCATAGAATGTGCATAAGGGAAACCACAAAAACAGAACATTATAGACGTTACAAGGGAGCTGATATCAGTTGGGCGTCCGTACCTGTTGTCATAAAGTCCATGTGTGAGAAATCCGCCATGGTGGTCATGGTGTCCTCGCTGAGCGGCGAGACGGCCGAGGAGGCCGAGTTGCTCTCGGAGCCGGGCTTGGGCGGCTGGTGCTGGTTGTGTTGCGGTTGGAAGTCGGTGTTCTGGCCAGTCTCGAGGTCAAAGAACTCAGTGTTGGTGAACATGGAGAGGTCCTGGTCGTCCATGGAGAACGCCGCGTCGTTCTCGACGAGGGTGGGGTTCTCGTGCAGTTCCCGCAGGAACTGCGAGATGTTGGGGCCGCGCCGTCCGTTGAAGGCCATCGTGTAGGGTTGTTGTTTGCGAGACTTGTTGTCTGGTGCTGGTGGTGACGATGATTGGATGCTGTGGCTTGTGCGACCTTTGCGGAAAAAGGAAAAATCTACCGAAAGACTCCTTTCTGGCCCGTTCAAATGTCGTCGATGTCGTCGAGGAGAGAGAGCCCGTTGATTGTTCCGTCTTCCGATCAATCAGCGACTGTCTACGTTTCGGAAATCGTTGTCGTGTTCGTGGTGTTCCGCGCTTCTGGTTGCAAGGCGAGGGGCGAATAGAGAGTGGGAACAGAGCAGACGGGGGCGGAGGCGAGAAGCAGTCGTCGAGATGCGAAATGCGTCACGCTGTCAATTGCCGTCGTAAAAAGACCCACGATGTTGTCGTCCTGGTCTGTTGTATATTTTGCGGAATGGAGAGGAAAAGAAAGAAGAGAAGGGGAGGGGAACGAAAGAGCAGGAAAAGAGAGAGTAGAAGAGTCCTGGATCGGAAGCAACAGGAGACTCGAGAGGCGACGACTTCCCTCTTTCCCACAGTGTGCAGTGGAGCGAAAATTTTACCGTGAGGGAAAGAGCGCACGATGGGTGGGCACCACACCACTCACCACTCCTAGAGTTCACTACCCGTTCTCGCGGCTTCAGCGCCTGGCTCCGTTTGCGCAGCAGCCAAGTTACGCGGGCGAAGAAAGCGAAAGGAGCCAAATACAGCCGAGGAAGCGCGCCCCCCACCCCGGCTCCTTCTCGTCGGAAGTGAGGGTGACTCGGGTTTCCGCCTTTGTTCACTAGTGTTTTTGGTACTTTGTACCTTTGTATTTTCACCAAACAAGGAAAAGTCCGCTATTTTCCAGGGTAATACTGAGCAACTAGCGCCGTTACAGAGGGACAAAAGAGAAAAAGAAAAATGAACTAAGTCGGCCACAGGCCGGAAAGGGGAATTAGGGATGTTGTTTAGCAGGAAACAACGCGGGAGAACGAGAAAGAGCGACCGAAAATCCACGGCGGCTATGCTGTTGGAGCAGGCACAAACGTGGGCGGCAGGTCCCAAACTCTCACACCTCATAATTAGTCAAGCACCAGAAAAAATAGAGGAAAACAGGGGGGGTGTTGACTCGCAAAAGGCCAAGGCAAAAACTATGTGAACCCCACGCTCGCCACCCACCACCCACCCCACTATGACAAGGGCGTATTGCAGCGCATGCGAAAGCCTGGGCCACAACCAAATCCCGGATAGATTGACAGTGCGAGAAAGAACAGGCACTCTAGACATTGGCGCGCCTTTTCTTTTTTTAAAACTCTTATTTTTTAGTCGTTCTGTATGACGCTCTCCACTTGCGAAAGTTGGTGAGAGCGAGGAAACAGGCAGACTGGACTTGAAAAAACACCAAAATTATTAAAATTACACAACAGAACCGAACAGACAGAAAAGTGCAATTGAGGACAGCTCGGACCAAAAATTCGAAGTTCGCGACGAGAGGTGAACCCCCACATGGGATGATGGGCTGGACAATGTCATTTACGACAGTGCAACCACAAGGTCCAGCCGAGACAGAAACCAGCCCCCGCTCGCCCTGGGACGGCTTGTCTCTTTTGGGGGCGTGCGTGGTGGTTCTGGGGGGGAAATGTTGAACGGACCCTGTAAAACTCGTGCGGGTGCATTACCCGGAGTGGGGAGTCTCGCTGCTGAATCGTTGTAAAGTGTGACTGCCCCGCGGCAAGCGCGTGCGTGCCAGGGACACGAGTTCTTGCGCAGTGCCACATGCACATGCTTTATTTCAGCACATTGAACTGCATCTCTGCATGTACGGACGGTACAATGAAGCCAACATCACACACTTTCTCCGCATCCAAGCATGGGGGTGCAGAGAGGGACAATGGCCGTCTGTACGAAGTGTACGATTCGCGATTGTGCAGCGCGGTCACGTTGTTGATGTTTGCACGGATTGGTAGCCAAGCAGAAAAGGCATGGAGATTCCACATCACCAACAGCCCAGCAGCCATCAGCCAGGTTGCCGAGAACTGAAGCACGTGCAGATTGGCGTACATGTTCCGGCAGCCCGCCGTGAGAGAAAGGGATGCGGAATTTGAAAGAGCAGAAGGTAAGGCCTGGACCACTGGAGGCACAGTGGGCCATGCGCCTGTAAAACCGGCGGGTGGCTGCGAAAAGCCCGAATGTCGAACCAAAAGAGAGTCAATTTCCGCGCACCGTATTGGCTCTTGGGCCTTTCCTCACAGAATGCATGCTTTCAGCGTACAGAGACGACTCACTGAGAGCGTTCCGTATTGCGTCGATGTTCTAACCTCGTCGACGGGAGAGATCGTGCCGAACGAATTCGGAATGTAAACTTTTACTGCTGCCTGACTGGAACCTGGAATAAGAAACAACAGAATGATAGCCAAGTAATACGGAGGAAACCACATTTTCTGCACTCGATTTGAAGTCACTTGGCTAAGCGTCTGGCTCCAGGGCGAGGCGTTTCCAACGGCAAACAGCACAGTGCATTTCAACCTACAGTGTTTGCTAACTGTATCTTACTCGCTGTTACGAATGTACACCTTCCACCTCCCAGCACAGCAACGTAACCTGCATTAGCTGCAAATCTGTGTTCTCTTAGCTTGTCGCAGCTGTGAGTTTGTCAGCGTTCGATTTATAATGCACATTCTGAAGCAGCTGTCGAGGACAAGAATTGCATGTAGGCAACAAGGACGGTAAAAATACAGTGAACCTTTGGAGGCCAGAAGAGTTTGACGATGGCCGGACAGGCTCGCCGAGGATCATGATTTGGGAAAGGGCAAAACAGCGAAAGGAAATAGACGGACAATCGCTTCGTGTACGACCGTCACGAAATAAATGAAGTTGTCTCGGTCATCCTTTATTTTGCGCCGCATCTGGCGCATACTGGAAGTCGTTTGGTTCAACGGTGCAATCTGCCTGTTGAGGAATTGGTAATCAACCTGCCACAGGGCGTAGCTAAACTCCGTCATCGGAACAAGCTCGGTAGGTGGACTTGGCAGCGGCCTTGCTCCACCTCTCGTATGTAATCAGCCACTAGCAAAAGGCTGCCACACATTCTCAGCCTTGTCATTCGCAGTGTGAATGAAAAACAAAAGATCAGACCCACGTGTAACAAAACAAGACACTGACAAAAGTTATCTTTGAAGCACTTACTCTCACAAGGTACAGTTGCACTTTATTTGGTCTACTTCGCTTATGGGAGTGGCCGCTTTTGTATATTTTTATCCTCATATACCCTAGCCTTACTTACAGATACGAAGGCAACGGCCTGCACGGCCTGCACGAGGAACTTCTTAGACAGTTTACAAAAGAGAGTCGTAGTCGCGGGTTTCAAATTAGTTGAAGCCATTGACGGCCTTTCAGCGTGCTGCCCTTCGGAAGCAGCTGTAAGACGTTCATTTTCTCCAGACAGAATTATATTAACACTACGAGGTACTGCGACCTTGTGAAGCTAGGTCCTGTAAAAAATGCGATTCCTGACAGAGGCCGAGGAATGTTGTCTTGCACGACGAAAATAAATGTAAGCTTACCTAGTTGTAAAATACAGCACGTGGTACAAGCAACAGCTACTTTTATTACATAATCATATTGACTTCTCTTGTCATCTCCTGTGGCTGGAAGAGGCGGTACAACAATCTTCAGACTCAACGACTCAACGCACGACGGGACAAAAGAAGAGAAGGACAATTGATACCTAGCCGTCGTCATGTCGTGTAATCGGTAAAACGTGCCAGAGTCTATTATATTTTCGATCCGTCTGACGATATCCAGCTAAAAGGCTCGAGACTAGTCCGACTCTTTCGTGCGACCGTGAGGTTTCTTCAGCGGGACGTAGTTCATCGCTCAACGTCAGCATCAGAACTCGCTCTGTTTCCATGGCTGGTCGGGATACCGTTGGTTGAGAATCACTATTAGATGCGACACCGTCAACCATATTGGGCCAGGCTGGCGGCTCGAGTCTCCCTCTTTACTTTTGTCGGCGAGTAGTGGGTGCGGCATCCATTGACTATAGGTATACCGCACAATGTCCTTGGCCAAAACGTCGAGTTCCCGCCCGGAGAAGGCCGGTCGTTGGGCAATGTGCTCGAGCATTGACTCTAGCCGCTTCTTTACCACCGCATCTAGGTTGGAGTCCGTGCTGGTCAAGTTTGGCTTCCAAAGGACTGGCAGTTCAATAAACGCAGTGGCGACCTTTTCCTGGAGTATGCTCAAAATCACGTTGGCGGTGGAGATTGCCGGGAAGCGAAGCTGCGTAAATGGGCCGGTTGCCAGGCTGGCGGTGCTAGCACTGACGGCCTCGCTCGTGGCGCTGTCCTCTTCGAAGACAACAACGAGGTTGTGCGTCCACAGATGTCCGTCCGCCTCCAAAAGCTCTGTGATGTAGGCCAGAATCTTGTCCCGGCAGGCTGTTGGGTCCTCGCCTTTGTCATCGGTGAGGTGCCGTGTGTCGTCCGTGTTTTTGTGGCCGCGAATATGGAGCACTTTACCAAATGCAAATGCCATCATACGCTTAACCTGCACCTCGGACACTCGCATAATGTCCTTGGCATGGCCAAGTCCGTTGCCAATGTTCGATTGGGATCGGGGGTACATGAGCTCGGATGTGTTGCAGGACACGACCTCCTGTTTGTCCACTAAACCAAGGGTAAAGTACAGTGGCACAAGGATTTTGTTCAACACCAACGTTTTGCCGCTGCCAGGAGGCCCAGAAAATAAAAAGAGATACGGGATGTGCGGCCGTGGATCTTCCAGCTGGCCCTGCGTCAGATGTGTAGCCGTGGTATCAATGGTCTCAAATAGGTGCACAATGTGGCCGAGCCCAAATAAGTTTCTGACTGTTGGGCTGGAAGAGACACGGCCGCTAGACCGCTGTGCGATTTTCGCATCGTTGTTGGAAGGCACCGTGGACGAGCTTGATTCGGAGCGTCGATGCCAGCTGTCTCCTTCGTCCGACGGCATGTCGTCGAGCGTGCTGGCACGAGACGCTTCGAATCTCATTGCATGCAGCGCAACGCGCTCAACAAAGCAGATGTTGTCGAAACTTGGCCGCAAGCGTGCAATCCGCATCGCCCGCAAATCGGCCTTATACATTGGCCACGGTTGGCCGTGTTGTCTTGAGAGACGCCGTTCGAGCAACAACGACAGCTCCCCAACCGAATATGGTCTGAGGGAAATGGTTTGCGTCGTGCGCAGGAACAGCTGTCGCAGGCTCGAAGATATCGATGCATGAGAGCTGTCCATGTCTCTTTTGGAATCAGTCAATTGGAGCGGGAGGCGAGCAAGATTCGCGCCTGAAGATTGTGTAGCAAGGCCGACGAGAACGAGAACCGGACCCGTGTCCTGCACATCCAGCGTCTTGACGCGTTTGGCCAAAAGATCAAAGATGAAGGGCCGGATCTCATGATTCCTGTGTCGTACTGCTTGAGGGGGGAGTTTGTCGTGGATGGCGTCAATATCACCACCATCGTCTTGCTCGTCTCCGTTGGAGTCCTCTTCGTCACTATCCTCACGTTTTGCGTTGTTGGACGTTTCTTGTACAGCAAAGCCTAGGCCATTTATGCATATGTCCTCGACAATGACGACTCCGACATTTTTTGTGTCAGTGAAAGCATTGTGAACGTGCCGCTCAATATCTTGACGTGTCAGGCCGTTGAGAGATGCAAGCGATAGTGTGACGGTTTCCATGCCCTCGACAAGTCCGAGCCGCCACAAGATGCGTGCGTACAGTTTGGCCACTGTCCGCCGTCCTGTTCCGGGCGGTCCGACAAAACAACGGTGCAGCGCCGCTCTCTGATACCGGGACAACCGTGTCTCGTTGTTGTACAGACGCTGTTGCTGATTCCGTTGTTCACTTTCTACCAGGGCCGTCACGTTTGCTTTGACGCCATCGAGACCAACCATTTGCATCAGCTGTTCGTATTCGCTAACGCGTGCCCGGACTTCCCATGGCTTTTCGCCCAGAAGGTGGCAGCTCCCATAGTAGTGATCGGCAGACTCAAGTGCAGCGATAGTAATGGCCCCAGTCGTTGTCCAGTACGGGCGAAGACGCCGCTGGCGAAGCATCCTGGCGCTCGACTCGAGTGTTGTCCACTGCTGCCATGCTCCTCGATATCTGTGCCCCCGTATGATCCGTTCGATTGTCTTTGAAATCACATTTCCGCTGGGACCGTCTTCAACCTGTAAGGAGAGGGAATCTCCAAAACCAAGGAGAAAACACAAGCCATGACACAACTCTGTAAATGTAAGATCTTCGGCGTGGACTGTCGGCACAGTGGACTGGAGATTTCCAAACTTTCCTCCCCTGGAAGACGTTCCGACGCCGATCCAGACGATGTGCCAATCGTTTTCTGGTCCGTTGGATTTCCATGGGGCCTGCTCTATTGTGTTGACAAGCTGTGCCTGATCGCTTGACGTGTCTGCGTGGTACACAAGCACCATCTAGCAGGCTGCATTAACAAGTTGCTCACTGAACACACCAAGGATAACACGACTTCTAAGGGAGCAAATACATACACTTTTCTTCGACGGGCTGTCGACATTCTGCACCAGAGTCTTGTTAACAGTCTGCAGTGCGGTGGCGAAAGACGCAGGTTCTTCGGTAAAGTAGTGTATCAAAGACGGTCGAGGAATGACTTGCAGTGACACCAACAGCTCACGATAACGCAATGCAGCAAGGTCCTGCCCGGCGCTTTCGTTGCCCTCGATAAAGATGTCGGTGTTGCCAGCCTCGCTCGGACGCAGCGGCACTGGTACCGAAACAATACGCTCGTACAGGGAGAGGCAGTGCTTCTTAAAGCCCTCTAGGCCAAAAAGGCCCATGATACGCTCCATGACCTCGCTCCCTTCCATACCAGCTGCTCTTTTCTGCAGCCAGAGAATGCGCGTCGGGGATTTGTCGCGTACATCTCCCAGCAGCTCAGAAAGTACTGGGTAGATGGGCACGATGCTGAATGGATTATACATCTGCTCTGGTTGCCAGTCAGACAAAGCTGTGGTGGTAGCAGGCCCTGGCGGAGTCGGTGGCTCTTGGTGTGTTTTTTGTCCGTCGAGGCCGGGATGTGAACGAACGACGGTGTCACTTCCGGTTCCTGAACCCGCGTCTCCTAAAAGGTGTTAGCTTCTGCTTTGCCTGGTGGTGTGGCTTTTGTTACCGTATTTTTTAATTTGCGTCTCACCCTTCGGCGGGCCACGTGAAGTGGCCCTGGTCGACTTTCTCTCCTTCGATTCTTCTCGGTCCTTGTCGCTTTCGGACCCTGAGTAGTAGGGTATTTCACGTTGACGTCTAAGCGCTTCTTGCTGGGAAACGGATGTGTTTTGAAGAAGACTGTAGACAACGTTTGAGGCTTTGTCTGGTCGGCTTCGATCTCGACCTATTTTAAGATGCCGCATGTCGTCCTCTTGGCGGGGTCTTCCTCGGCGCAGGCGGCGTTCCAGCACCCTATCGATGCTAGAAGTGCTTTCATCTTCGCTGGATTCAATATGCAATTTCCTGGACCGCGATCGAGTACGCGTTCGCCGAATGTTCTTGCGAGGTAGCTCCTCGGATGGTTCGAACGGCTTTGGCTGTGCCAGCCCACCTGGCACCGTTAGGCGATCTACGCGAGATGACCGGCTGCGGAGGAAGGACATGATGCTGACGTCAAAGGAGATGCTATGGGCCACGAAAGGTAGAGTCCGTCAAGTGTACGAAGACTGGCAAACACAGTTTATGTCGTTGGAAAGCTTACAGTTGTCGACCCCTCAAACGACGCCGGCCCATCCATTTTCAGCCGCATTCTCACAGCCACTCGTCGACGATTGGCCAAATGCGGCTCAGTGACTTTCGCCAAAATAGGCGCCGTGGGTTGCCTTGCGTTTCATAATTTTTGTGCCTTGTGCTGAAAAGTGGCCAATCGTCGTGAATTGATCCCGCCGAGGTTCTGCGGGCTTCGTACATGGTGAGTCCAAATTGATCGAACGGTACTTCGCCGACAAAAGGTGCATTGATGGGCATCGTAAGTCTTGTAGGAATATTCGTATATTGGAAAAGTGGCATCATCGACAAAGACTCCTTTCTTCTCGTCGTTTCCTTATGAAAACACCAAATAATGCGCCTTCCATATGGGGGTGGTACTGGTTGTGGGAAGGAGCGACTGGTAGTCCGCAGCACACGCTGCGACCGCGTGCTTCCACGGCCCGTCGACGATGTTCAAAACCGCACATGACTTTTTCAACCGGCTGGCAACTTTTCGGTTGGAAAACAACAAAGAGAGGTAGCATGTGCTGCTCGACATTAAAATGTCTGGCCCGGCATCGGGCGACAGCAACGCAGATATCTCTTATTGTGTCGAATGCTTGGAATGCCTCAAATAAATAGACAGATACAGAAGGGAAGGTTGTGTTTGGAGTACTCCTGTATGCAATTTATTTCATCACACAATTAGCCGCTACTCCAGTCCTCGTCCATCAATCTGGTTTTCTTTTCGCACTACATTTAAACATGATCGAGCCTATTGGACGGTTGTTGAAGCGGGTAATTGTCACCTTGCCCCTTATGACACACTGTACTTGAAAGAACCACTTGATGTTGCAACCAGGTCCAGGCAATCCGTCTTGTCTCGTTCAACTACCTGGTTGTCATGTTCTGCCAAGTGCCTTTCCTTATTGCTTCCAGGTATCTTGCCGAGTCATCGTTGCGGGCCATTTAGAGGATCCCCTGTCTCCACGTTCTGTATAAATGAATTCTGCACTATATTTGGCAATACTTCGGTAGAAATCACCAACACCAAGAGAAAATCGAGAGGCTGGAACTTCCATCGGACAATTCTGGCTGCGAACAGACATGTCTCGGCCATCTCTCGAGTAAACCGCGGTTGCATAAATAGAATGAGCGAGCTTGGTACCCTGCCGGTTTCCACTCCCCGCATCTATTAACATGCATATGCACGACACTTTTATGGATTAGCAGCGCTGTGTTACAAGACACCGTTACCTATCGTTAGAATATAGTCGCCAAGTCCGTCTTATCGAACCAGAAAACTACACTACGTGTACCACTCACAACTCTTGTCAGCATATCGCATTACAAACACACGATACACGATTGCACAGCGTCGTACTATGGCGCCTGCCAAAGGAGCATCGGAGCGCATCCTGGCTGTCCTTCTATCCCGAGACTGGGCACCGGGAGGTCCGCCTGGCGATGGGCCGCCCTTTGGTCATCCACCAGGCTGGCACTACTACCTCAGCCCCGGCGCTATCGCGGCCATTGTGCTCGGCATCTTCTTCTTTCTGCTGCTCGTCGGCTGCATCTGTGTGACGTACTCATCACGGTTCAAAGGCCGGCGTCGACGCAGCCGCAGTCGCAGCACGCGCTCCTACTACGCCGACACGACGTCATACGCAACGCGAACAGCGGGTGGTGCAGACAGCGCGAGAGTGCGAGGTGGTGGTAGCGATGGTCAGGCTTATTACTATTACTACCCGGCGGAATATACAACGACGGCGGCCGCCGCTACGGGTCCAGGGCAGATGGCAGCAGGAAATGTACGAGTGCCTGCCACAACCACACGAGCCAAAGCGGCGCCAAAGTCTGTGACATCGCCATCTTCACCATCTTCGCCATCGTCTGCGTCATCACAAAGCTCTGCAGCATCGGCCTCGACGAGGGGCCGGGCTGTGTCCTCAAATGCATCAGATGCAGCCACGCTGGCCATGGGAACGGAAAAGATACCCTCGACCATGGTCGAAGACGTTTCGTCTCCAGTCACATTGCCTCGCAAGATGAGAAGTGCGAAAACAAGGAAGCAAAATGGGCGCAGGCGCTGATACAAGCGGAATGGACATGTGACGATAAAGCCCGAAGGGGAGGGCTTGTAAGAGGAAGAACTTATTTCTTTGACTATATTTTCATGTAGACAATATAAATCTACAGTCGATGTGCTCCCGCTTCCTGAAGAATGACAAAGTACGTTCAAATAAGAGTGGCGCTATATATACGGATATACGTTATACACGACTGGGGCAAGCGTCTACTATTTAAAGTATGTTTATTGTCTAGTCGGTTAATATATGCAAGTCTGGTAAGTTTTGAGTCAGGATCCATAGATGATCCACCATATACATGCCACCCTCGTCACGCCTTTGTCCGGTCCGCGTCAGCTGTTCCTCGGAGGAATCGCTCGACGTTCTCCTGCACCACCCGCTGGTAGTTGGCCCGTGTGCTCGCCGAGACCCACGCCGTGTGGCCCGTGACAATCAAGTTCAGGTCCTCGGTCGCGGCGGCGGCGACAAGAGGGCTGGACTCGGGCGTGGCCGGCTCGTGGTCGAACACATCCACGCCCGCACCGCCGATACGGCGCGCCCGCAGCGCATCCACCAGAGCCTGTTCGCCGACAATGCCGCCGCGCGCCACGTTGATGAGAATCGTATCCGGCTGCATTTTTGCAAACTCAGCGGCGCCAATCAGGTTCTTCGTGTCCGGCACCAGCGGACAGCAAACGACCAGGACGCTGGCGCGCTGGATGACCTCATCGAATGGCACGCGATCGCTGTTGCGCTGCTGCGTCGCTGTGGTTGTGGTAGTGGTAGTGGGGGCCGCCGTCTCGCCCCGCCGCCCAGACACGATAACCTTCATGCCCAGTGCGCCAAACAGCTGTGCCGCCGCCTGGCCGACGCCGCCGTACCCGATAATGCCGACCGTCTCGTCGTAGCAGCTGCGTGGCGGCGCACCCGCCGTGTAGGCGCGCATCATGATGCCGCCCATGTGGGACCAATCGCCGCGGCCGAGGGCGCGCTGCACGGGGAAGAGCGACCGGCGCGCGGCGAGGTACAGGGACACCACATGCTCGGCGACGGAGATGGAGTTGCAGTTGGGGCTGTTCAGGACGCGGATGCCGCGGGCGGCGCACGCCGCCAGGTCGACGGCGTCGACGCCCGATGCCATGACGGCAACCAGACGCAAACGGGGCGCATTGGCCGCGGAGAGTGCCGCCGCACGGATGGGCACGACGGTCGTGATGACAATGTCGGCATCCTGGATGCGCTCGGCCACCTGGTCAGCCGTGGTGCGCTCGTACTCGGTGAGGGTGTAGGTGTACGGTTTGGGGATGATGAGTGGCGGCAGAGGCGTGAAGAACGTCTCGAGGGCCACGATCTTGAGGTGCTGCGGCAGCGGAGGATCATGCACGTAGGTGGTGGCGTCGGCGATCCGCGCTGCCACATCGCTGTCGTCCTTGCCGTTGGCAGTTGAATGTGCCATTCTCTTGTGGAATACAAGGGGGCGAGGGCCTGACTGGAAAGAGCGGCCAATAGACGACGTGGATAGCAGGAGCAGCGTGGGGGGCGTGGAGGATCCACGGAAGGAGCGAGTGTACGGGGATACTCGCGAAAGCGCGGCCGGAGTCTGTTGGGCTTGAAAGCGAAGTTGTGTTTGCCACCCCGTGCTTTGCCGGACTTGCGCAAACGAGAAAAATGAAGAGAACGTCGCTGATGTTGGTGCTGCCAATGTGCTCGACGTGGCTGATACTGCTCTGACAAATACTGCTGATACACCTGATACCGACGCAGTGAATTGTGACTGCTGTGTCTTGCCAAAATTAGTTGCCAGCCGTTGTGTAAATGGCACACCAAAACCAGAGGAAAGGCACGACCGAGGGGGCATCTGTCTCGATCCTGGCGTCGTTGGTTGCTGTCACGATATGATTGCTAGAGTGTTCGGTAAGTTCCGCGGTGGTCGATTTTTAGGAAAGCTACCAGTATGCATAGGGCGTTTTATATTGTCTGGGCGGTGGTCGCGCAATACGGTTTTGTGAAGGTGCAAAAGAAAAGAAAAAAAAAGAGGAAGGAAGGAGAAGGAAGGCGAAGGATTTAAACGGCGGCATAGAACGTTCTGTCAGGGCTGTACGAATCTGGCAAGTTTCGTGGAATTTGCAGAGTGTCATGACAATTGATTGGGTAGATTGAGCATCGTTCCGCTGGAAAACGGTCGGCCCGGGCTCAAAGTTGCCAAGACATTCGACCAAGAAACAATAAAATCTCTCTCGAAAAGTACCCCTCCAAACAGATGTCACCGACAGGGCGCACACGACGATGTGGGCCCTTATGGTCGTGGCACGTGACCACGTTGGCCGATCATAACATCACCACGCGACGACGTAGTCCTCTCAGCCTTCGTACGTTACCTGGAGGGAAAAAAAGGGAGACCAACAGAACGAGCGTCTAGAGCAAGATAATATCATCTCCAGGATGCGAGTATTGCTCATTTTTATATACGCCTAGGATCCATCAGATCTCAATGCTCGTGATATACCATTTTGAAGTGTTCTACTAATCTGCTATATGTTTACAAATACTTTTTGCTGATGCCCGTCTACCATTTAAATAAGACGGATAATTCCGATATCCCCAAGTACTTGTTGTGGTGGCTCGTGAGCCTGGCTTCGTCTCCCTTGGACTCGCGCAGATCAATGTCTGCGTCTCGTTTATCCTTATACATTGGATGATGCTGCCTCCCTTTGTGCGTCCTTGGCGGCCTTCTTCGCGGCCTTTTTGGCCATGGTGTTCTTGCGCCACTCAGCACCGCGGAACATGACCAGCCACAGGACAGGACTAAATACCACCCACACGCCGGCAATGAAAAGGGCCGTGAAGCCGATACCGATGCGGTTGATGAGTGGCAGCGCAATGGCGGTGCCGCCGGAACTGACAAAGCAGCGAAAGAGGTTGTTGGCGGCGACGGCGGTGGCAGGCGAGTCAGCGTGGGTGTCGACGATCAAGGTGTTGATACCGTTCATGGAGCCGGCAAAGAAGACGCCCAGGAAGAAGAGCGCAACCTCAATCCCGGCGAGCGACGCGTGGCTCTGCATGGTCCAGCCGTAGGCGATGACGGCTACCGAGGCCATGTAGATGGCGCAGATGGAGATTTGCAGGCGGATCTTTTCAATGGGAAACACGTCCAAGTTCTGCTGCTTGTTGAGGTCAATGCTGATGCCGAGGATGCGGGCCCATCGTCGAAAGTTCCAATCGAGCAGAAGACCTATGCTCCACCGCGAGGACAGCGTGCCAAACCCGAGGGGCAGGTAGCAGAGGCCGACCGTGACGGGCGAGAAGCCGAAACGGTCGCGCAGCTGTTCGGACAAGGTCGTGGTGACCATAAAGTAGCCGGCCGCCAGCAGCGAGCCGCAGCCGAGAGTGACACCACCCTCGCGCTCCATCAAAATCTTGAGGGCCGCAAACGGGTTCGGCCGACGGCGGCCTCTAGTCAAAGTGGACCGGTCACCGACCTCGGCACGCTCCGCTGCAGTGAGGCGGCGTGTTTTGAGGAACTGATAGAGAGACATGTTCCACCAGGGCGGCAGAACGCTACCGTTTCCAACGATATTGCGGCAGGTTTCTGGCAGAAAACAGAACATAAATGTAAAAAGGACCGATGACAAAATCAACAAGAACCAAAAGATTCCGTGCCACCCAAAGTATTGGGTAAGGAGACCACCGGCCACGGGTCCGAGCGCCGGGCCGAGCGTGACACCCATGGCGGCAAAGCCAATGTACTTGCCACGCTCGGCACGGGTCACGAGGTCGGCGACTGTCGCACTGCTCAGCGAGATGGTGGCACTGCTGCCCATGCTCTGAAAGCAACGCAGCACAATGAGGGCCGGGTAACTGTCCTGCAAGGCCAGGCCAAGGTTTGCGAAGACATAGATGGAGAAACAGATGAGGTAGGCGGGACGACGGCCGTAGATATCGGAGAAGTTTCCAATGAATGATGGCGTGATGCCTTGGAAAATCTGTGAAATGTCAGCATGGGCCGATATCAATTGTTATGTGACCGAATCGCCTACCATAAACGTGGTGATGGTCAGATTAATAGACGAGATGGGCACGTGCAGGTCTGTCGCAAGCGAGTTGAGCGCTGGCAGGTAGATTTGACCGGATAGTGGCGAAATGATGGCCAGGAAGGAGACTGTGAGTGTGATGCCGATTTTCTGGCGGTGCGTGAAGCGTGAGTATGGCGGCGGCGGTGGGTTGTCGTTCTCGCCGCCCGCGTCCTCCTTCTTTTCGGACGTGGCGGCTACAGCTGTGATCACTCCGTCAGCACCCTTGATGGATGTCTTTTCATCGCAGTCGGATCCGGATGTCTTCTTATCGAGGACAGCGGCAGCACTAGTTGAAACGTTGCTAAAGGGATGAAGTTCTTCGACGGCGAGGTCGTCTTCTTCGCCTTGGAGCTCGCGGTCCACATCGGACGTTGGCGTCCCTAGCACCGCCTCCTTTTTGTTCTTTTCAGACATTGTGAGAAATAGGAGGGGCTGTCAATGGCGTGAGGTATAGAAGCAGATGATGTAATACGATGCTGCGTACAATATAAACGTGATGAAGTCAGATGGAGCAAATGTAGCGTGTGGGTGTAAGTCTATGCAGGCTATTAAGAAAGTGAGAGCCGCTTGCTGTTGATGATGACTTTGGTTCTTGGCATTCGAGTTGCCAACGTCGATTATCATCAATGTGCTTCTTCTTTTGATCGATAGTCGTCTGTTTTGTCGTTGCTTGACCTGGGACTCGGGAACGTGTAATATATAATAAACGAGATGGTGCTCAATTTGTCTATGGATGGGGCGGCAAGTAATGAGTACATCGAGGACGTGCCGTGTTGTAGGTGGAAGTCCTAAGTTGCGGTCGGGACACAGAAAATGTTAAGAATGGAAAAGATTGACGGACAAAATTCGACAAGCGAGAGGAAAAAGTAGCAAGAGATACAAATTATCATGTATCCGTACAAAACAGAAAATGCTAAATGCCACGCCTTGCCATGGACGGTGTCCTGGGGAAAGAGACCTCCGTCGCTCCTGCATCGCCCCAACAAAATCATGTCACTCCTTCAAAGGCCGTTGCCTCCTTTCTTGCGAAAGAAGGAGCGATGCAGGCAACAAAAAATATGGGGGAATTGCTGCAATTATTCTCCGCGCCGGCTCCGAGCCACCAGAGACACTATCGTCGGCCATTACGCAAAAGACGGCACGGAGAAGGGACGTTGGTTTTTGTGGTTCGCGCGGGTGTTGTGAGTGGTGTGTGGTGATGCTTGGCTCGATCTAGACAAGCTTTCCAAGAAAAACTGCCATCCGGCCAACGGCGTTTGGGCATCAGATTTCGACATGACTAGGGACTGGCAAGTCTCCACCTCCAGATCCTGGGTCGCACCTTCCCCCCTTTGTGCAGATGCACGCCGGTCGGCACGCGCAGTGCATCGACAAGCAAAATGAGGAAGGAACAGGATCGGAGCTACGAGTGCGATAGGGACAGGGATTGCAATACAAAAGACATGGGAGAGAATGAGCACGTCACCATCGAATTTTGCAAGAAAGAGTAACTCGCCAAGTTGTGGAGACCAACTTATCAATTTGTATTTACTTTAAAATCTTCGATGGGCGGTAACAGAAGAATGAGCCAATGGAGAAAAAGGAAAGAGGAGAGAGGACTTGCTCCGGTGCGCTGCAGAACAGCAAATTTCGGCGGTGGCGACCCACATCAAGGCCGTGGCAAGCGGAGTCCACCCAGACAGATTGCGGAAGGAGCAATCGAAGTAGCCATTCCGCCATAGCTGGTGAGATAATCATAAGCGAGGCCGATATGACAAACGGGCAATGCATCAAAACGTAAGGAGATACTACTGCGTGCATTTTGCATAAGGATAGGAGAGGGCGACGGCGATCACAACAATACGGTCAGTTAGCCGAGCCCAAGCATCCCGAACGACATATGTTGGGTGACAATGCAGCACGGATGGCAAACAGCGTGCCATCTCGGATCGGGGAAAGTAAAGAACTAAAAAAGTCAATGATGAGAATGTAGGGGAATGAGAAACGACGAGAGTGGTGGCAGTTGGTAGGGGTCTGTTTGGTATGTCGCTTTTCATCTGACACTTTTGTGGCATCGGTGCCGAAACGGCTTCGCGGGGAAGTGTCCCATCTTGTGGCAAGTGGCAGGCCGTGGTGGCAGGCGCTGGCCAACCCCACTTTTACATCGTCCCTCTCTACCAGCTCCAGTCGTCCATCGCCGACAGTGCTCGTCATCTTTTGTTTTCTTTGCTTTTTTTAGGTTTTTTTTTAACGCATATGCCGATCACGCTGCCACTGCCTGCATTTGGTGAAGTTTGCCTCTTCGGAGACACGCAAGTCCTACGGCAGTGTTACCGCCTTTTACGGGTGCAAATTCAGCCGCCTTTGTCCTCCGCTGAATTGCACATTTATATTTTTCCTATTGCCCTTTTACTTCGTCTTTTCCCTCTTACAACAAGTTGCCGGCCCCATCACGGACAGCAGTGGCCAAGGGCGGTCAGTGTCATCCCGCCGGAGCGCAGCGCTGGTGTTTATTTCCCAGACTGCTGAATCGGGCAAGCCGTCACGCAGCCTCAGCCTGTCGTCGGGTCTTTTTGCGAATCGTTTTGCCATCTTACCTGCCCGTCGTACCCTCCAATCCCGTTGCAGTTATGGCCGCCGCGAAAGGGCCACAAAAAGGGGCGCTATGCTCCGCAGTACGCAGCGAAGGTCGGGGGTCGCTCCGAAACGAGAAAACTCTTCGTCCAAATCGACGCGTCTGTGCATAATTGTCCAGCACCAGCCCAACCAAGCGTAAAAGTCCTACGGCATATATCGACGTGGCGGCGGCAACGTTGCATGGTTTTATTCCCCGTCAAAAGTTAAGCAGTACCAGGGAAAGATATCTCGTTTGCGATATTCCCTCGCCGCCGGGTTTGTAGGATCCTGTCCTCGCGACTGGAATTATTTTCGAGTAATTTTTAAGCTGCCTTGCTGGTCAAGCTCGACTAATGGGTTCCTTTTGCGTTCAAATATAAAACAAATAAAAACTAAAGGTATTGCTAGTATGTACGAACCTCTTACCATATTCACGTGAAGCGGTCCTGGTTCTGGGTGTGCGTACTTGTTGGCAATCCACGATGCAACTCGGCCGTATTGTTCGTCGGTCGTCGGTCATCGAGCATCGGTCATCGGTCATCGGTCATCGGCCATGTCCGCCACCGGTCTTTAGCCTTGGCACCCCGCATTTGGCCTTTATTTGGCCTTCCTCCAGGCACTTTCCAGGGACTGTGCAGCGCAACGGATCTGTGTCGTACCGTCTGCCAGGCAACTAAATACCGGAGCCTATTACCTGTCTCTTCCGACGTATCCAACCATACACACATCTCCAGGATAAGATCATTGACCGAGATTATACTCCTTGTTTTCTAGGTAATAAATGAAGTTTCCACGATAAAGGAGGTCAATTTATTGCACCACTACGCTCAATACCGATTGCATCATTCAAATGCGACGATGTACGGTCCGTGACGTGTGGTCGGAAGTCCTAGATGATGACATCCTCAACAAAGTGAGATGAAACAAATGTCAAATGTCGAAAACATCGATGTCCCTGGACGTCGACTATTTCTTGACGACGTGGTATTATGGCGCCATTAGATATAAAAGTCCTACAAGACCGAGGCACAGGTCTGCGCGTTGCAGAGTATCGTATATCATACGTTGTATTGACCCGAAAGACCACATAAAGATTATTCGTGTTGTAAATCGACCAACAAGCATACATATGCAAGTAGTAATTGAAAGTTCCAATCTCAATGAAAGCAAAGCAAAGCATTCCGCATGCAGGCATTGTCATTTGTTCGAGGAATACAATAGGCAGCGCACAGTGGTCTGTATTAACCCCCTGGTTGGTCCGTACGGACGTCTACCATGGCAGCTCCTTGCCTGTGTACGTCAAGAATTTGCCGTTCTTCTCGGGTGTCCAGTCGTCAATCTGTTCGAGGCACAGCTGCGCGCTCTCGTCGGCCGTTATTGGAGGCTCCTTGATGCCCAGCGCATCGGCCAGCGCCTGTCCCATGTACGTCTTTACCCAGCTGATGTGGCGTGGTCAGCAAAACACACTACAACTGGAGCAAATATGGTGGGAAGCAACAAAAAAAGAGCCTACCCAGGATGCAAGACGCCTACCACGAGGCCCTTGTCCTTAAAGTCGATGCTCAACTTCTTGGCAAACCAGTTGGCTGCCGCCTTGCTCATCCCGTACGACACGCCCACCGGCATGCTCTCTTGGTCCTGCACGCCAAGACTGCCCAAAGTGCTGCTGATCAGGATAAACCGGGTGGCAGCTGGGGTTTCCGCGGCAGACACCTCTTGGAGCGGCCATGTTGCCGCGAATAGTCGCAGCGGACCCGCCGCATTGACGGTACAGTCGTAAACAACATCGTCAACGGTCGTCTCGAGCAGCGACTTGTCGAGTCCGGTAGAGTGTCCGGCATTGGCAATGACGACGTCAATGCGCGCCACGGCCTGGGCGGCCAGTGTTTGCGGCAGGGCAGCATAGTCGGCCGGATCGCGCAGCTGCACCAGAACAAGGCGGTTCGACTCAGCGACTGCAATCTCCTTGAGTGAGGCGCCGGTCGGGTCGTTCGGCTGGCGAACACAGGCGATGACGGAGGTGTTGGCGCGCTGCAACAGCTGCTGCACCATGGCGCGGCCAATGCCTGTACCGAAGAATCAGTACGACGAATTAACACAATCAAAAAGATTCATTTCCGCGTTATGACAGATTGCAATCGAGGTTTGTCGGCTGTTGATTTGAATATCAGGGGGAAAATTGCGGATTTGATGCTGTCAGAAAAGGGGCAAAATAAACAAAGAACCCCGCTTTTGAATTCGAACGCTTTTCTTTCCCACCTTTGTTGGCACCGGTGATGAGGTACGTCGTCTGTGCCATTGCAAAAGATAAAATTCAAGAGTAGACTCTTTGAAAACTATGCGAATAGAAGGGGGATTGCAGGAAGATGTTTTCTTTTGATTATTGATCGATTTGGCGATGGACGGAAAAGTGGTGGGAAGGAGGGAGGGTTTGACAAGAAAGAGGAAGGAGCAGCGACAAATCCATGCCACCTTAAATACGTTCCAAGTCCTAAAAAAGACTAAAAAAACAGCCAAAAAGGACGTTGGAACCAAGCAGTCAGCCACCGGTCGGTCCAGCTCTGTCCAATCGTATGGCAGGGCACGAAACCCTCTTATGAGACTCGCGTGTCCGAATACCGCAGCACATGCACTCGACCGACCAGTCCTCTGAATCTCCGAATTGCTTCTCAGTCTTGACTCTTACTCGGCTTTGTCCGGTTGAGTTGTATTGGAGATGGTCATGAGCAAGCCCTTTTTGTCAATGCTGTATATACCCCCATTGTCTGGTTCTAGTTTTCAAAGACCCGATTCGTGCCAACATTGAGTCGCATCGCGACACTGTGACGATGATAAGATATGGACGATTGCCTTATAAGTCGTATTCTTGTTTTCCCTCTGTTTGTCTCCTCCTGCATCAACACCTCTCCTCTTGTGCAAGGCCCTCGAAACAAGGAGAATAAATTTGTCTTCGACAGCCAGCCGAGCATCAACACTCCTTGTGGTTAGGACACTTGTCCTAGCTTTATCGTCTTTTCACAAAGCTCTTTGCTTCCGGTCCGTCAAATTTCAAGTGACAGTGGATGACAGGCCTGTATTCCACCTATACTACCATATTTTGTGCTCCGACAACAAGTTGCGCTCATCGTCGCAGGCATTTATGCCTCTCGAAATGACCGCAGTGGCAGCTAGACACTTGGTGGAAAGTACTGTGCTCAGCCGCTGCTTTCACAGTCAGGATTTGTCCCTTGTCACCCTCTGTTGATCCGTGTCCAATGTTGTACTCTCACTTTGTGCAACTAAGTACTACTCAGCCAGTGATTTGCACCACGCCCATCTTGTCGGAGCCTTGGCCTATTTCGCTATTGCTCTCGCAGCCATAGAATGTCAATGCATTGCAACAGCTTCATTGTATACACGCCCCAGATTGTGACGGCAACAAGTGTATATTGTCTTGTCCGTATTTTCCCCCCTGCTGATAGTTTCAGAGACATGTTCAGTATCATTTCTTGGTCGAGTTGGCAAAAGCAGGGTGATAGAGGTAGTTAAACCTGCAACTAGGAACGACGTTAGACATTACACCGAGATATGAGCCGTACCCTGACAGGTACCAAGTGAATGCATTTCGTGCTTCCTTGTGCTCTGGTCTTGCTGGCAGCGCGACTCACGAAGCTCTTTTGTTCGACGGGGGCTCTGCAGTTTGCGCGCCTCTGTCCGTGTTTATGTCTGTTTTGTGCCTGGTCCTCAGTCAGGCGGTGAGAGACTCTGTAAGATAAATAGAAAAGGGGCTGCCACAACGTAGGCCAAAATAGTTAAATAGTAGAAATAAAAAGAGACAACGGAGCCGGCCCGCATCAACTCTGCAATTGTGTGACATAGAATGAGTTACGTTTTCAGTCTTGGAAAGAGACGGAATGATTCCCATTCATCGGACGCGCCACATGGTGCAGTGCGGCTTTTCGTTTATCTTCCAAAACTGCGCTGTGGTCTTGCAGAACAAACAAACATGGGAATGCAGCGTCGAACTGCAGGAACAAGGATAGCCAAATCACCACTTAAAAAACGCGTCTCTGACGTCGTTTTGTCGTTCCACGTCACACCGTGTCCCTTACCTTTTTGTTTTCTTCCCGTTCTGTCCGGTGGTCAGATCCTGAACCCCTGTCTGGCAGTGGCACAAGGGACCACTCTTGGAACGACCGGGGCCAGCCAGCCATTGTATGTCGTACAAAACCACCAGTCTGCCACACGTGGTTTCGATGGATTCTGGAGCCGGAGACTAGCCTATGGCCGCATTTGGGTCTCGAGACGGGCGACCATGTGGGAAGCGGCCAGATACGGGCACGTCACGGGAAGAATTCGATTGATAACAGACGGGAGTGGGGATGGATATGGACTTGTTTGTTGAAGACGTCGACTTTGTCGACAAAACGAGACGGCAACGACATTGTGTTTGTTTTGTCGCGAGCGCGTGTTTGCCTTCCAACACTGGTGTGCCAGTTTTGTTAATGATAGCCGCATGCAATTTTATGCGGTGTACTCCAAAGTGTGTTGCAATGCTTCGAAGCGCCTCTGGCTAATTTGGGGTTGCTTTACTGACACCATCAATTTTGGTTTTGTTGCTTTGTGGCTTGACAGCGATCCGTGATCCACGTATGTTTCGAAGGCAAGAGCACACCGCCCAAAGAAGGAGGTACGCACAGAGCAGGTAAGGTAAACGAAGTAAGCACCGTGTACCTTCTTCGAAAACGGTCAACCACGAACGTTCCTGCCGAGAACAGCGATGAACATCTTTTCAGACGTAAGGGACTGATGCTTCTGGGCCTTTTTTCCTCATCCTCTCATTTTCATCGTTCATCAACAACTGCATCAGCCATTACCCGTCATCTCCTCCCCACTCGCCTGCATCGACAGTGATTTGCTGCAAGGGGCTTGCACCCGCACAGATGCAGTGCAGAAACAGTCCTGCTGTACAACGTACATATGAGTATCCATTCTGCATTTAACCAGCCAGCATCCCAAAAAGGTCTCCAAACAATTTCCAGGAGATTTCGAAGAAACCTCAAAAGTCTCGCACCAAATTACGAAGAGCACGCGGCTGACCCGTCAAATATCGATCCAAATATCATATAGGAACACTCGGCAGGGGCCACAGGAAACACAAATCCGTCCACCCATCCTCTCGAGTCGTGATCTAGAGCAGCGATCACGGCCTTGACAACCGCCGTGGCGATCGATCAAGAAACTCTTCGATACTGTGGGCCTCGTCCTTCTCTGCTTCGTTTTGTTTTGTTCAGTCGTGCTGTTTCCGCCTTCTCTTTCCTTTGAAGCCATCATCGACAACCGGGCCGTCTGCCTTTCTCTTCGTTTCATCCCGCATCTAACACCGCGCTACCATTCGTCGGCCTCGACAACCCCACACCAGCATACCACCAGTCTTACCCCTGCATCCAATACCTCCTCACCCCCTTGCCCTAGGCATTTTAGCGCCATCACTAGCAGTCCAATAAAGGGGCAGTCAGGAGCAAGGCCGGGGAGGGAGTGAGTGTGGGTCCCTGCGAGGACAAGAGGGCAAAAAAGAAAAGAAGGGAAAACAGAAAAAAAAGAAAGAAAAGAAAAATAATAGTCAAAAGTCCCAAAAGAGTTGTTGCGTCCCCTGGGTCGTCTTTCTGCCACGCGCAGCGTGCCGCTCCCAATCTCGATACACTTTTCCGCTCATTAAACCATTTCCCGGAAAGCAACACTCTTCCACCTGCCAGCACCTCGAATTCGCCGAATCGCCCAAATCCCGCCAAAATCGCCAATATCAGGCGCGCCCCATCAGTTGTCTTGGAGTGGATGGCGTCGTCGACGGCGTCGCTTTGGTGACCCTTCCATCGTTTTAGGCGAGGCTACTCAGAAACAGGGACAGGAAAAGACACCCACAACACTGGGGCGCCAGGCACGCCAACGGAATCGAACGAAGATTTGCGTCTAGCGTAAGGTGGGCCTTGTCCTTCCTTGTCTGCTTGTGTACGACCTGTTCTACTGTGCCCCTTTTGGGCCCTAACACCTGGTCTACGGACGTTGGCCCTTTTCGTTTCGGTCTTCTCCTTCCTTTCCCTCACGATCATGAACGCCGACCCTTCGCGCCGATCCCCAAGGCGGCGGCCAGATCTCAGCGTCAACACGTCGCGCGCGCGTTCCAACTCCAGCTCCAAGATTGCATTGCCTCCGTTGTCGCCGCCGCGCCGCAACGTCCCTGTCCCGTCCTCTCGGGCCAGCAGCCGCGGCTCGAAACCTCCCCCAGCACTCGGTACTACGGTTATGGCCTCCAGCATCGAGGCCGGCGGTGTCGGCCCCAACCGCCTGCGGTCTGGCACCTCGTCATATCCCCGTCAGGGTTCTGGCGCGGCCGCCGACGTCGAGACATTTCTCGACATGTACACCCCCAACGCCGTGTCCGGCAGCGGCAAAGAGAACAGTCCTCCGTCTCTGACCATGGCCGATGCTCCGCAGCCTCCGCCCATACGCGGCCATCGCGACTCCCACGACCTGTCGCTCCCCTCGCGGCACGTCCGCGACTCCCTCGTCTCCAACATGCTCCTCTCCCTCGACCAGTTCTCCATGGGCCAAACAGCCGCTCCTGTGCGCTCTACCCCGTCCTTTGAGGACCACCGTCTGTACTCCCTGTCGACCACCACCACCGACGACAACATTGCCCGTGCGCCCAATGTCCCGACAGCGCCACGTGGCGGCGGAGGAGGGGGTGGTGGTCGGTACGGCAGTGGGTATAACAACTACAGCTCCGACTTCGAGGTGCCCGACGATGCCAGTCGCGTGTCCGGCAGCATCTCCCACAGCCGCCGCAGCAACAGCAGCTCCGGCTTCCAGTCGAGTCTAGGACGCATTAACAGCATGCGCGAGTCGTCCCTGCACCGAGGCAGCCAGCCAGGCACGCCTCGTATGATGCACTCGCGTGGCGGCAAGGGCAGCAAAAGCAGCAGCACCAACAGCATCGACAATGCCGGCTATGTGCAGGTCCTTGGTAGCCAGCGATGGGCTCATGGTTTCGGGGGCCGTTCGTCGAGCTTCGATCTTGGTCCTCGGTTACCTGGTTCGTCTGGCGGCAACAACCCGCCTCCAACAACCATGATCCCGCAGCAGCAGATGGCGCAGCAGGCGGCGCAGCAAACAGCACAACAAACCACGCAACCGTGGCATATTGAGTTCTCCAACTCCTTTTTCAACGACGCCTACGACGACGCCGCTCCGACGCCCACCGTTCCCGGTGGCCCTCGAAAACTGACCTCTGCCCCCTCAATGCCGTCGATCCCCTCCTTCCAACCACCGCCACCCGATCCTCCCTCAGACCCTGAGCGACGCAAAAGCGTGCGGTCATCAAGAAGCGCAACCGTCGGCCGGCAGTCTCAGACCAAATTTAACAATACTGCTGCTCCACCACTACCACCTGCCTTCGACCTCGATTCGGCACCGGCTCCCAACATTGGCTACGAAAAGTCCAAAGAAGTCGTGCCACCACGGACCGCACAGCCGCAGCAGATTCCACCGCATCCGCTCAGACAGAAACCAAGCTTTTTCCGACGTGTGTTTGGTGGGTTCCGTGACACTGCGGCTGAAAACGAGCCTGTGCCACAGCTACCATCCGCGTCCACAAACACGTCGGGCGGTTTTGCCTCGTCCTCTTCTGTCGACGCAACAAACGGCTCCCGCAGCCAGCAACACAGCTCGTCTGGCTTGGGTCAGAACCAGAAACAACAAAGCGCTCCGCCGTCCCGAGACAGCCACCATTCTACACATGCGACGCTGCAAAAGAAACCCTCTGGCTTCTTCAGGCGCCGCAAGAAGAGCATCTCGGAAACGGAATCCCCACCTCCACTGCCAATGCCCCTTGTGCTGCCACCGCAACCAAAACAACAACCACCACCTCCTCCGCCTGCTGTGGCACAGCAACAACAGTCTCGGCCTGCGCCACTCGTGTCGCCCTTGAAGATGCCCAACTCGCAGCGCTTCGTCGAAAAGCCGGCGCCCAGTCCCGTCACGAGCTTGAGCCATGCCATGAGCCCGTACCTCAAGACCAATGGCGACGATGCAGGCACGACTTCGCCGCTACAGCCGACAGACCTCGATAGCTCACCTCGCACGCCATCTAAGGACAAGGGTGCGAAGTCGGACAATGTCGACACGGTCAACCGAGCCGTCAGAGGCTTCTCGCCCGACTACGAACCCCCACCAACTGCCACCATCCGCTCGGTGGGCCCCGAGCCATCGTCTGGCAAAGACCGGAGCACCAGCGGCCAACGACACCACCTCGAGACACCCACAAGACAGCCTCCCGCACCGCCTCATCCTGCCCGCTCGGGCTCGTTCCTCAGCGACGACAGCGATGGCGACGATGAGAGCCCGCGCCGTGTCATGACCAAGGCACTGTCCAAGAAACGCTCCGAACAAAGCGACTTTTTGTCCGTATCGCCGTCAGCTGTGGACGATCAGCACCTATCGCCCTCGAGCCACCACCCATCCTCCAAGAAGAGCGGCAGCCAATTGAGCCTGCCGATTGAAGGCGCTGCATCCACCACGTCTCCCAAGGCAGGCTCTGCCGGAGTCGCTTCGTCCAAGGCCTCGCCTCTTGTGAGCAGCGGCAGCGGCAGCGGCAGCGTCCACATGCCCATTGTCAAGGTCGACGGCGGCGCCACAAAGACAGGTGACAAGGACCCGAATATCATCGACGAGCCCGAGTTTGTCGTTGGCATGCCTACCGAGGATGACAGGCAAAAGGCCCTCAACATCTACGAAGGCTGCGAAGACTTTATCCAAAAGGAAAAGGCCGCTGCCTGGATGGGCGAGGAAGGCCCGGTCCGGCAGCGTACGCTCCAGGCCTACATGGAGCTCTATGATTTCCGCAACCAGAGCATTGTCAACGCGCTGCGCGATGTGTGCAGTCGCCTCGTGCTCCGCGCTGAGACACAGCAGGTCGACCGTATTTTGGTGTCATTTTCCAAGCGATGGTGTGCCAACAATCCCAACCACGGCTTTAAGTCGTTGGGTACGTATATCCCGTCTCGTGCTTATGACAAATGTGCCATTTCTTCCATGCTGACAACACCTCCCCAGATGTCGTCCACACTACGTGCTATTCGATCATGCTCCTCAACACCGACTTGCATTTGGCCGACATTGAGTCCAAGATGACTCGGTCCCAGTTTATTAAGAACACAATGACGTCGATTCATCACACTCTCGCCGACTCCGATCCGAAGGCCAACGGTCGCTCCATCTACGGCGGCCCCGACAGCGGCCGACGTCCGTCGGTGGACCAAGACCGCAACCTGGCGGTGGCGTCCCTCCCTCCACGATCCGAGTCGTCACTAGGCCACAACCAGGACGACTGCGGCCCTCTAGTCAAGGCACCTTTTGAGGGTTCGATGCGCGCCTGGGAATCGCAGATGGAGATTGTGCTCAAGATCACTTACAATTCGATCCGCGATGAGCGCCTGCCGCTCTTTGGTGCCGACGGCAACGGCAACAGCAACAGCCAGACGCCGAACAACCAGAGCGGCCTGTCGGTCATTGGCATGCTCAAGCGCACGCCCAGTGTAATTAGCAAGGCTCCCTCGGAGAGCCAGGCCTCGCTCCGCGGACGCGTCACCGAATCCAGCACCCGGGCCGGTTCGTCACGTTGGACTTCCAAGAGCCGGTCGCGCGTGCGTGGCCCGGCAGTTGGTGGTCCGGGTGGTGCAGGCGGTGCGTCAAGCCGCACGAGTTTCGAAGACGGTAACTCCATCTGGAGCCCCACCGTATCATCGGCCACTTGGAGCCGGCAGTCGCTCGGTCGCACGCAAACGTCCATGTCCATGGAGTCCTTTGGCTCGAACTGGGCAGGCCGCGGCGGCGAGTACCAGCAGTCCATTGGTTTCGCCAACGCCCTCAGCCAAGCCATCATCCGAGAGGACGCACTCGGCGGCACTGGAGCTGCTTCGATAATTAGTGACGACCAGTCCATGCACCAGCGCGACGGCGCGAACCCACTGCTCGACGACGAGTCGCTCGAACTGGCCGGCCCGCCGTGGGTCAAGGAGGGCATGGTCGTCCACAAGCATCACCTGGACGGCATGGACAAGAAGGCCAAGGATAGAAACTGGACCGAGGTCTTTGCCGTTGTGCAAAAGGGCTACATGAGCCTGTTCTCCTTTACGCCCAACAAGTCCCTGCGCGCGAAGAACCGCGGACGCAACAATGCGCTGCCCAAGGGCGCCGTCGTTGGTGGTGGCAACTGGCAGGAGAACGCCACGAACGTGGGCTCGTTTGGCCTCAAGCAAACACTCGCGTCAGCCCTACCGCCCCCGGGATACTCCCGCCAGCGGCCGCATGTGTGGGCGCTCAGTCTGCCCACGGGCGCCGTCCACCTGTTCCAGGTCGGCACGCCCGAGATCTGCAAGGAGTTTGTGACAACGGCCAACTACTGGAGCGCGCGGCTGAGCACACATCCGCTGGTCGGCGGCATATCCAACATTGAGTACGGCTGGGGCGACGGCATTGTGAACAACTCGCTCGTGAACGCGATCAAGAGCGAGTCGAGCACGGCGCTGCCGTCCACCTCGAACAATGGTACCCACGGGCCTTACCCGCCCTCGGCGTCGCGTCCTGGCTCGGCCGCTGCGGGTCGCGCCAGCTTGCAATCGCGCAGCTCGTTCCGCTCCGGCTCCTTCGATTTCGGCCACGGCCGCAGCGGTTCCTCGTCCAGTGGTTTCACGGCGTCGGCAGCGAACATTGGCGGTGGAGGTATTGGCAGCTCAAGCCGTCACGGCGGCAGCGGCAAGCTGCCCGGCGATCGCATTGCCATTGCCGAGTGGATGCCGCCCGCCCAGTCGCTGCGCCCGTCCAATGCGGCCGAGCCGCAGCAGCTGCAAACACTGATGGCGTACGTGCAGAGCATCGAGAGCGAACTCAAGTCGCACAACGCGCTGCGGTCGCCTATGCTGCTCGCGTTCACGCCGCGGGGCCAAAACGCTACCAAGGCTATGGCCAATTGGGAGCGCAAGAGCTCGTACCTGCTGCGGGAGATTGTCAAGTACCGGACGTACGTGGACTGCCTGACCGAGGCCGAGCGGCGGCGCAGCGAGATTTACCAGGAGCGGGAGATTGCGCGGCGGGCAGCGCGGGGCGAGGGCAGTATTGGCTCCGATGACGAGGACAACCACTTGGCTCGGGATGGCCGAGGCCGTGGTGACGATGACGACAATGATGACGAGACGGGCGCCGAGACGGCACGCGATGACAATGGCAACGACAGCGACATTATGGGAGCGACCGCCCACCGCCATCGCAAGGACAGCGATGTTCTTGGTGCGAGCGAGTCTCTTCGGCTGTTAATTTTTTTTTTTTTTTTGGATTTTTTCCCTTATTCTTCCATTCTCTTCGACTCTTTATGAAAATCCCCTGGGTATCATTCCTACGAGCCTACTTATTTTCTCTACAAAATTGTATTATTCTTACCTTATTTCGTTTCCTTTTTATCGTTCGGTCTCTTTCGGTATGAAGCGGTTGGTTAACTTTCCAAGCATGAACTGTTTAATACTTCAGAGCCTCGCTTGTTTTCTTTGTTATTATGCTTCTTGTTGCATTCTCTTGATGTCCTCTCTTGGTTACGGATAAATGAACAAATTCATACAGAATAAAATAAAACGAACTTTGGTGCGACACTACAACGGCTCATTCAAATAAACGGTAACAAAGTAATATTTTATTTCTTGGGGCTTATTGTGTTCTTAGACTTGTTTTCGAGTATATTGAGGTGGGAGTCAAAGTCATAATCATCTTGAATTTTATCTGAAAAACGTATCAAAGCCGGAAACGGAAAACGGAATTTGTGAAAAAAAAATGATCTAGATATTAAAACATTAAAATGAATATGCCAGTAGTCAGAATATTGACAAATGAAACTATAAAATAGTAAACAAAAAAAAAAGGGAAAATGCAATATAATGCAAATACAAAAAGTTGCAATAGAACGCTTGCATAATCCAGACTCCGAGGTTCCCTTTTTCAATGCTGTCTATACCAAGAATGTATCTATTTCCTACTGCACGTACGGCGCACTTTTCACGTCACTCCTTTTCGTGTTCTAGTTTGTTTTTGTACGTTGATTCACTCCCCTGATCATGACCTTCTACACACGCTGTACCTTGAAGACCCACGCGAACCTGAGGAGGTAGCGGTAGAATGATTCGCGCGGTGCGCCGCTCTGCTCGTTGGTAGCGTCTTCGAGCTGGTGCAGCTTCCAGGCGCGCAGCAGCCAGCCGGCGATGAAGGCGGCGAGGAAGCAGAAGCCGGCAAACAGCTGGACGTGCAGGTAGGAGTCGCTGCCGGAGTCGGTGCGCAAGCTCAGACCAATGGCCTCGGCGCAGGTGGCGGGCGGCACCAGGATAATCCACAGGACGGACAGGGCGGCCGGCAGCAGGGGAATACCGACGATCTCGGCGGTGACGGGGGCGACGGTGGCCCACAGCAGGCCGGAAAAGGCGCCGAGCAGCGCGTAGATGATGGCGCCAGCATAGTACTTGCCAGCAAAGATCCAGATGAAGAGGGCGCTGACCGAGGCGGTTAGTGTGCCGAGGCCCATGACATTGAGGCGGCCGACGGGGTCACTCAAGAAGCCAATCAAGGGACGGCCGAGACCCTGCGACAGGTTGAACATGGCGGCGACAATGGAGCCCTGGTAGGCGGTGCCGCCGACGGCCTGGGTGTACGCGGGCAGCGAGAAGATGACGATGATGTAGCCGAGAATGCAAAAGAAGGCCCAGGTGACGAGCAGGACGTATTCGACACGCTTCAGCAGGCTCAGGCGGAAGCCCACATGGATGGAGCCGACGACCTTGTTGCGGTCGCGGACGAGGATGGTGGAGACCAAGTTGGCGGCAAAGGACACAATGGCGAGGATGCGGAAGGCCCAGGCGAGGCTGATGTTGCGGATCATGGCGTTGGTGGCGAGGGAATAGGTGAGGCCGCCGAAGCCGGAGCCGGCGGTGCCCAGGGCATTGGCAAACGAGCGGCGCTTGGTGAACCACTGGGGGACGATGCCGACGGAGGCGACAAAGATGAAGCCCATGCCGATGCCGAAGGCGATGCCTTGCGACAGCATCAGATGCCAGATCTTGCGCGTAAACGAGGCGCCGATAAAGGCCAGCGTCTCGAAAAAAATGCCGACCAACAGGGTTGCGCGGGTGCCGAAACGGCCCACACACACCGTGGACAGCGGCGAGACAAGCAGGGCAATGGAGATGGACAGGCCGCCGACAAAGGCATATTCGATGGCGCTCGCGCCGGGGAAGGCGTCGTTGTTGAGGTAGTAGGCCAGAAAGACGGCATACGCCGAGTTGACGCCCCACGTGTGTGCGTTGAGCAAGAACACCGCCAGCACGACGACCCAGCCGTAGCCGCCCTCCTTGAATTCCTCGGCTGGCGCCTCTGTCGGCACCTCTATTGGAGGCTCAACGCCCGTGGTGCCTGCGGCAACTGCGGCCGCGGCCTCGGCGGACGGTTCCTCCTGGTTGGAGTCGTTGTTTGTGGACTCGTCGTCACCCGTTGGCAAGTTCCGCTTCTCTTCATTAGAGTCGGCCGTGCCAGGAACTCGGCCGACGGAATAGCCGTTGAACGGCGCCGACGCCGTTTCGGAGGCGGACATTTTGAGTGGGCGTGGACTATGCGTGTGTGCGGGGGAGCCGTGTAAGACACAAAATTTGGGCCGTACAAACAATCAGGGGACGGTATATGAAAGAAAAATAGCCAAGTAGGACAATAGCTTCTAGAAATAAATAAACAAAAGAAGAATCAAATGAATGTATGGAGGAGACGAAGGAATCGAGAAACAAGAGAAATTGAGGATCCCTGTCACGAAGCAGCGAAGTAGCGAAAAGAGGGGATGGGCCACCCAGCAGGCGCTAGGAAGGCGTGCCGAGTTCCTGGATCGAGGAGAGAACGGCGACTAAGAATGCAACGTTCTTGTTGCTCGTCGGCCGCGACCGCACTTGACCGCGATCCTTCCGTTTTCTTTATATTTGGGGCAGGCGGCAGTAGCGTGCGCTTGTCGATGTCGAGTCAGGTGTTGTACAGCAGGTTAACGCTGAGGGCCGGAACGGGCAGTAGTAGTATGGCGATGTCGACGACTGAAGAAAGGCAAGAGCCATCAACGAAACGAACAGAGTAACCAGCAAATTGCTTCTGTCACGGAGGGAAAGGGCGATGGTCTACTTATGAATGCGGAATACGGGTGATGGAAACCCGGAAGGGCTGCACGTATTGGCCATGCTGTTACATATGCGCGTGCACCTCGGACCGGTGTGCCATTTCTGGCCGTGGTTTTCACTATTCAATGGAACATGGTCAGGCCCGACGGAGTTCAATACTTGGACGTCGATGGGAAGAGCGCCGAAACAAAATGACACTGCGAGGAGAAACTCGCACCCGGCGCTACACTCCACCTTTGATTACGAAAGAGGCAATTCACTACTGTGGGCGTAGTAAATTGAGGAAGGCTAAGAGGAGACATGTGCATGACATAAAGAAACAGAAAAAAAAGATGGGAGAAAACGTTGGCTACGGAGTCATCGTGAATAACCCGTGGAAATAAGAAACGGCGGGATAAGAAAAGGCGGGGCCCCCTAAGTGGAGACGATTGGTTACCAGAGCTCGAAGAGGAAGTGCCATACGAAAATAAAGACCGTGTCACAGAGGAGAAAAACGAACCCTTGGCCGGCTATTCCTTATTTCCAGTTTGTTTCCAGACAAGGCAGTTGTAACCTGCAACCACACAGAGCCACGAAAACTCCAGACACACCAACTTGAAGGAGCAGAAGCGCGATCGGCGACATTGGCCGGCGGGGATACCTCTATGAACAAACCTACAGCAAGCCATCGATATGTGCATCGTAAAGCAAGGCCGATGTTGACAAGCTGCTTTCCAGAACAACATCCAGTCAATGATATGTCTCGGGTGTTGGTCTGGCACATCGACGACAACATTGGCTGTGTTGACAACTTGTAGGACAGACAAAAAACAAACAACAGCCTTGGCAGCAGGACGGCATCGGTAGGCTACTGCGTCGTGGACAGCCTCATGCGTCGTACGACGTCGTAAAGACGACACGGCATATGAACCTGACAGGAGAGAAAAGTGTGTCCATCCACGGAAACGACTGAGCCGTGTGGCACCATGTGAAGCCAGAGTAAGACAAAATGCACCTGGTTCTTAAGCTCGTGCTGATGATACCCATCGTTTAGAACGTGGTTACTAAACATTGTCGGCCACGGTAAGAGCGAGGATTCAGGAAGACAAATTTAACAGCCCCGGTCGTATCCTCTGCGGACAAAAGATTGGCCATCGGGTAAACTGCTCGAAGTGAAATAAGTGTACGGGGCGTGAAACTTTTCGAATTTCGCGCAGTACAAAAGGTAATCAAGCCTCTATACGGAGACGGAGTGTCGACGACGAGGACGGAGCGGACAGCTTGGCGCGGATTGCTGAGAGACACACCGAGCAAGTTTGGAAGAGATGGTTGTGAATGTAAAGTAAGACCGCGACCCGACACCCGGCACATGATCCCGCGCCATCAGGGCGTTTTACAGGGAGGAATACTTTAGGGGCGGGCGCGCGCCACAATTGCGTGGAGACGCGTTCAGAGTAGTTCATGTTGGCATTGTAAAACCGCCTTGGGCGGCGCGCCCTTCTGCCGATGGCAGCCGCTCCATATGCAACAACCATCGCTGAATCATGAGGAATAATAATCTTACATGGAAACCGAAGACTAGATCCCATCCACAGACTGCAAATGGCGCAAAAGTATGCCGCATCTCTGAGTCACTCCGTGGTTTGAAACAAGCCCCGGTACTATGGTAAAAGTGAACTATCGTGCTCCTTTCATCAGACACTCGATCAATCGCCGGCACACTTCGCCTGACTTGTCAAAAACATCAGCGCGAACCTTTCCTCGATCGGTTCCTGTATCTATCAATCAGCCTTGCTCACTGAAGTGGCAGCCATGCAGACAACGGTATCCACAGACGATGATGCCCTGACCGGGCCGGAAATGCTGCTTGTTTTGTATTTACAGCGAGTGCGGAGCTCTCCGTACGAACGAAAGACGTCGTGCTCGGTACGGAGTTACGAGTTGTTCTGGGAGGCCAGGCGCAAGAATCCACATCACCTGCTATCGTAAAACTTTCTTTCTGAGCTGAGCCCTAGTAAATTCACTGCCGAAATGGGATAAGCCTTTGTCATGCAGCCAGCAGTGTCAGCATAAAGAGGACGCATACCGTGAGATACAAAGATTTCCTGCAGAAGGTGCATACAGAGTGCATGCAGTGTGCACGTAGAAAAGAAGCATGTGTCCAACGAATGGCATTCATCCTCCGACACGGCTCTGCACGGAGTAGGGTCCTGTCAGTCGCTTATGAGGTGGAACTGTCGCAACAAAACATCACAACACCACGACCGACACGACAGCAGATGCCGACAAAATAGAAGACAAAGCGCCGAAAATATGATATGGCCATTAGCGGCGAAGACCATGATTTACGTTCGATTACTTCTTACGTCTTGCGTCCTTCCGGAAGTCATAACAGGTGATTGCCACAGGCAAGGGGTATTTGATTGATGGCAGTGAACCTGCTGCACGGACTCCGTAGACTGCACACAACCTCCACAACTGATGATGCGGACAGGGAATAAAGCTTGAGCGCCTTCCATGAACCCCATAAGGTCGTGCCAATCGCCAACTCAGAAGCACGCTTGTTGAAAGCCATCGTGAAGATGGCCAACTGCGCACCACCTGAAAGGACTAAATAATATGCATTTATGATGTTTGCTGTTTGCCAGCACCATTGATCGTAGACGTGTTTTGCTCGCGGGTTATCGCAAGCTTTAGAGCCGCAATCGTCAAGCGCATCTATGATTCAGCTCGGCGCGGGTTGTTATTGTTTCGGTCGCGACTCTCAGCCGTCCGTTGTGTGAATCGCGAACAAACAGATCGCCGCCTCGGCTGTCTCATTAGCGTCCAGTGCGCTGTTGTAGCCCACAACAGCTGAATGGCGGCGAGCGATTAAAGGTATTAAATTTGTCGGTCGAAATAATTCCCAAATTCGCCTGTGGCCCGCCTAGGGCCACAGTTGTCTAGTCAACCGCCTAGAGTGGGGTAAACAAACGCAAATTGACAGGGGCCCTCTTTTTTGTATTGTATTTTGGCCCAAATATTGGAAAGGGTAGCAATAGCATTATTAGGGAAAGCACAGTAATATTGGGCAGGTCGCAATTACCCAAAACAACCACAACCGGAGCGAAAGGAACAGGCCACAAAAAAAGAGTCACTTTTGTTCTCGTCGCTTTTTCACGTCTCTTCACGCAATTCACCTCCCAAGACAGCGCATCACAACGCATCACAACACATCACAACACGAAAACAGACCTGTCGCCTGCACTCGTTGCACTGTTCTTCCACCGTCGCCGCTTCGCTTCGTTCACCGCCCGCCGCCACATCCCTGTCTCACATCCAGGCACTGTTTCTGAGCTCTCTTTATTTTCTGTGTTTCCGACTCTGCCTCTACCTCTGCCGCATCTTCTGCCCCAGCAACCCGATCTGCCGCTGTCAACAAGCTTCTTTATCTTCTCGTCGTCATCGTTTTCGGACCACAACTTTCTGTTCTCACCATCACGCACAACTCCCTCTTTAGTACCTGTCGTGGATCTTGCTTGTTTGTTTACCTCACCTGACCATAGCATCTTCTCGTCCTTTCGTCTCAAAATCTTCCGCTCCACGTTGCCCGCCATGTCGACCGTGTCGGCCCGCGGCAAGCCGAAAGACCGGACGCCGTCTGGCAACTACATGTCCAATGACCAGTTCGGTAGGTTGCACCCATGCCTTCTGGCTTCCCGAGGACACGCAGTTCCGTCTAACAACACCAGCAAACTACCTCGCCGACCTACGCAACAACCGCATTGCACGACCCGGTGGTGCACGCCCGCTGCCGGCCGCCAGTGGCAGCTCATCTCGCCGTGACTCTGGCCGTGTCTCCGTTGGCAGCCGAGTCTCTTTTAGCATGCCCATGGTAGCCACCGCCGACGACTTCTCCAACACCTCTTCGCACAGTCGCTCCCAGTCCGATGCCACAGCAATAACCGCTGCGCCCTCCGTCTCGGGCCGTCCTTCACTCGGCGGCCATTCCAATTCTGGCAGCATCTCCTCCCGCTACTCCACTGTCACAGGCCGTGGCCGCGACTACTACCCAGCCGCCACCAGCACAGCATCTTCCGCAGCACCTTCCGTTCGGCCCCTGCGGCCCGACGAGGTCGTGCCGACGGATACCTACATGGAGCGCGGCCAGCGCTGGATGGAGAAGGAAGAGGTTGTGTCGCTGCGCCATGCACTTGAGGATATGGACCTCAAGCAGCAGGACACGGCGGCATCGGGCGCTGTGTCCATGATTCCCACACCCGGAAGCGATGCCGATCCCGACGAGCAGCGCATCTACGCAGCTGCCCTCGACGAGGCTGCGGAGCTTGTCTGGAAGCATCAGAACGGCATCAGACCGCCCGAGCCCGGCGCACCGTACCAATACAAGAACCATCTGCGCAAGAACAGTTACGCCCATGCCCGCACCGCTAGCGTCGGTCGGTATGGCAACGATATTGAGCCCAGTGGTCTCGCGCGGGACCCGGCCTCGCGCTCCGTCTCGGGCAGCTCTGCGGGATCCTCTATTGATGCGTCTGGCTCACGGCGTAGCCGTCACTCCTATGGGTCAAACCGTGTCGTCAGCAATGGCAGTGGTACGAGCGGCAACAGCGGTAGCCACAGTGCCCGCCAGAGCCTGGACCAAGCCCGTGACACCACGTCGTCCAATCCGTCTGTTCCTGCTGCTGGTGGCTCTCTGCGGTCCAAGACGTACAATGGCCTTGCTGGTGGTCCCCGCCCCATGGTGTCCGGCTCGTTTTCCTCAACCGGTGCTGCGAACAGTAAAGCAGCCGCCACTGGCCGTCGCCGGAGTAGCATGAAGCGCAACATCAGTGGTGAGATTGAGAAGCCCTTTTCGGGCGACCAGATCTACGAGGAGCCCGAGACTTCGACACCAGACAAGCGGGCCAAGGCCAAGGCCACCACGGACATGGGCAGCAGCAGTGTTTTGCAGGTAAAGCCAGACAGTGTTGTGAACAACAGCACCGTCGGCGGAGCACACACTGGTGGTCTCTCCAAACTGGTCTCGCGCTACGAAATCCATCGCAACGCACCCTCGCAGTCGCGGAATCCGCAATATACCGTCAACAATGGCACGGAAGCGACGCTGTCCAAGAACAACGCTATTGCATCCCCGGATGTGGCGCGCAAAAATGGCGTGGAGATTCGCAGCGATGACATTCGCCAGGCTACCAGCATGAAATTGAAGGACCGCAACCCCAAGCTCCCCACGCCGTCCTTTGTCAGCGATACCCCGGGACGCCCGATTGTAAGCTTTGACGCCAACTGGAAAGACCCAACCCAGGTTGAGGCACAAGCAGACAAGGCGGCTACTGATGTGAAGCCAGGCGTCCGGGAGACGAACTTCCCCAGTCATGCCCCCATCAACGCACCCAGCGGTGCACCCAGCAGCGGCAACCATGCCGGCCCCTTCCAAAAGATTCGCAAAATCAGCCCAAAGAACATCTTCGCCCGGCGACATCAGCAGCAGCAACTTCAACAGCAGCAACAACAGCAAAGTACGCCGGCCGTTGCTGTCACGCCTCCTACGGATTTTCGGTCGCCGCCGCCTGTCCCGCCGCAACAGCAGCAGCACCAACAGCAGCACCAACAGCAGCACCAGCCGCGCCCGCAAGCACGTAACATTTTCAGTCGCCCCCCCGCTGCTCAGGTAAACCCTGTTACCTCGGTGCCGACCATTTGCGTGTCGGAAGAACCGTCGCCGGCTGCTCCTGTGTCTCCGGCGCCCATACCCATTCCCTCCATTGCGGTGTCCGAAGACCCCACTCCATCCGCACCTACTTCTCGGCCGCAGCCCGCTCCTCCAATCCCAACTATCGTTCTTCCCGGTGACGACGATGTGCCCCAAGCTCCTTCATCTGCCCCGTCCCAGCGATCCAATATTCCCGACATCCTGATCCCGGGCCATGGTCGATACACTCATGGCCTGGCCGTACCACCTATTCCAGTCATCTTGACCCCCGATGACAGCGGCAACAACAATGTCAATTCTAGTCCTGCCCCGCCTGTCATAATCACGACGCCTTCCGCCCAATCCTCCTCAACATCTTTGGCACGACCGCTCCCTGCGCCAGGTGGCCGGTCTGGTGCCGGTAACCATGTTGCGCCTCGCAGCCACTGGTCGCGTGCCCATGGTCACCATCCTACCCTGCCGTCTTCGTCGACCGGCAGCGTTCGTGGCAGCCGTGCCACAGCTTGCTGCCATGAATGTCGGAATCCCATCGAAGGCCGCTTCATCTCCCTTGCCGGTCTCCCTGGTGCAGCAAGCAGTGGCAGCAATGGATCCGAGCGTTTCCATCCACAGTGTTTTCGCTGCTATTCCTGTGGCACGGGGCTGGAAGCTCTCGAAATCTCGCCCGAACCCGAAGAGTTCCGCAACGCGCGTCTCCATCGCATCGCCCTGCGCGCCCGTGGCGAGATTTTGGAGGAAGCACCTGGTGAGACGATGGGCGAGGACGGCGACGACCGCCTGCGCTTCTTCTGCCACCTGGACTGGCACGAATTGTTTGCGCCGCGCTGTAAGCACTGCATGACGCCCATTGTCGGCGAGCACGTTGTCGCGTTGGGCGAACACTGGCATGTCGGCCACTTCTTCTGTGCCGAGTGCGGCGAGCCCTTTGGGCCTGGCGCAACACACATTGAAAAGGATGGCTATGCCTGGTGCGTGTCGTGTCAGACACGTCGCACGGAGCGCCGCGCCCCCAAGTGTCGCGCCTGTGGGAAAGCCGTCATCGGGCAGTACGTGCAGGCACTGGCCGCCGAGTGGCACGACGACTGTTTCCGGTGCGCCGTCTGCAGCGGCGGCTTTGTCGATGGCCAAATCTTTCCGCGAGAGGGTTCTGGCGGCCTCATGCAAGTCGTATGCACCATGTGTCGCCAACGGGAGCTCAAAGCGTGAACGAGAGTTGGGATGCGAAGTAATGAGGAGATATTGACGTTCAAGTCTTTGGATGATTTGTCTGGTTTTGATTTATTCGCATGGTTTTGGCTCGCGGAAAACGTGCTTTGTTTGATCGTTTTTGGTATTTTGCGTTTACTTTTGTTGTGTTTTTGTTCGGCGTTGCTTTTTGCTGTTTTGATGCACTTCACGCTCAAGATTAAAAGATCACGCATGTCCCACTGTTTAAATGAATACAAACGTTTTGCCTTTTCCAGTGCATTCCTTGTCTGTGCTATGTTTGCGTGCAAACAATCGCCAAAATCACAGTCAAAGGACAAGACACGACGATGTGGAGGATTATTTTATTTGCTTGTTCAGGCCGTACCCTGATTTCGAAAGTGTGTGTATATCATCTTCCCAAACTCCATTGGCTGCCCTCGCGGACAGCCATCTACTGCCATCTCCAGCAACTCGTATCTCTGTAGTTTTCGTCGTCCGAGTAGACTTCGCCCACTCCCCGTTGCCGTTTTCTGCCCCAGGTCTACCATGCCTTCCCTAGTTGCCACCACCCAGCTGCTCTTGGTGCACCTCCAGCGTGTCCGAGTCTTGCATTTCCAGCTGTGACGAGTTAGCAAGTGTTTTGGAGGGCCGTCCTTTTCGCTCAGAGCCGTGAGGGGCTGGCGGGTGCTCGCTTTCGCTTTCGCTCTCCGATGCCATCCAGGTGGAGAGGGGTGGGGAAGGCGGGAACCTACCGTGTCCGGCGTGTCGCTCGGCTGAACGCGCTGGCCGTCAAACAGGAACCGCACCGACGACAGGGACTTGCCCTGCCGGTCGCAGAATGCCGTCATCAGCTTCTCCAGCTTCGTCGTCCGCTTGATCTTGAAAAAGACCTCGTTGTTGTTGTCCGTCACCTTGATGTTGAGGTGCTCCACGGGCGCGGCCGCCTCGCCGTTGCCGCCGGCGGCAGCGCCGTCCTTGTTGTCGGCGGGGTTGGGGGTGTTGGTCTCCGACATGGTGGTGGCGGCGAGGTTGTCGTGTCTGTGATTTTCTACAACGAGGACGCTTGTTAGTTGTCGGCCTGAGCTCCATCTTGATGCCGTCTCTGGACATGTAGAGCCTGCCGCTGCCGCGTTGCGCTGCTGCCTAGTACAGGGCACAGCAACGCGCACGGGAGCGTCCCCCGGCTGGCCCGGACAGATCGCCTTCTACAGCATCGATGCTTTTCCCCTTGCTCCATCTCAGTCCGGCATGTCTCACGGAGCGGCACGCGCCCTGCCCATCCGTTGCCTGAGCGCGATCGCATGAGGCAACCGGGTGCTGGTGGGCGCGTCAAATGGTGGATAGCACTTACCGATGGAAGTGTGATGCGGGGGGTGTGTGCGTTGCGCGGTTGCGACTGGGCGGTGTGGCGTTTCGATGCGATCGTCGGATGCGATGCCGATGATTGCCAGACAAGCAAAGAGAAAGGGAAAATTGGAGAATGGCACAATGTCACCGGGAACAGAGTTGGTTGTTGAGTGGAAGACTGGTGTGTCAAAGAGAGAATAGGAAAGAGGGAGAAAGAAGAGAGAAGAACGGAGCAAGTCTGGAAAAAAGAGGTCCAAAAGTCGAGACGAAAAATAGTGGCTGTCGTCAGAACCGCGAGAGGCGACAAAGAGACGGAAAGCGTGACAGGGCGTCTTAGCGGCAGTGACGGGCACGCACGGGAGAGAGGGGCCGGTAGAAGGAGGGACGGAGAGGGGAGTGACTTAGTATTACAGCGGCAAGGGGGGTGGCGGATAGTGGACAGGTGTGAAAGCGTGTTAATAATTGGCGGTGGGCGCCAAACAGGTAGGCGCGGTTACGCTATGGCCAAAGTGGCGTAAGATGCAGCGTGTTTGGGGAAGGAGCCAACCGCTAACAGGTATTCACGGATGCCGGACTGTGCAATACCAAACTGGCACGAAAACAGACCAAATGAGGCCGGATTGGGTTGTGTGCAAAAGAACACAACATGGTAAAACGACGTGAAGCAAACAAAATGTCTATAACTTAACAAAGGAGGATCGCGCCCTTCATGAATTGCTGTCGAAGTAATGGTACGCACACGTGACTTGCACTGAGATGTTGTTCCAAGTTGAGGGCAGGAACAAACAGGTCGATGACGAAGGGAAGGAAGGCTATACACAAGGCACTAACAAAGGCAATCACCAGACACTGTCGAGATCAGGTCTTTTCTCCTTTAACAACAACCAGCATAACAGGACAAATTCCGTGGCCACGTCAACTACGGCTCTCCATTATAGTGAACCGTGCATTCAGAGCTTTGTTTACACACGCAGCTTACCTTTCCATTGGCCACCAACGACAGCATGGCAAGTTGACTGGCAGGCCGCCGATTTGCCCCCAAATCTGTGCAGAACATCAATCACTCGACCACGACATCTAACCGCTTCCCAGGCGAACAAGAAGCTTGAAGCCGATCTCGTGACCGACCCGCCGTGCCATCCGCGAGCAGTGAGTGCCCCCGTCCCTGTCCCGTGATGTTGTCCACCGAGACTAACCGACCGAATGCAGTGCGCGATCCAAGGTGACACCAGCTCTTGATGCACTCCGCAAGATGCTCTGATCTGACACGCGACTGACATCCCAGACTGCCTCACAAAGAACGGCTTCAACCAGGACAAGTGCGAGCACCTCGTCGACGCACTCTACGAATGCTGCCAGACATTTTACAAGCGCAACGGCGACAGAGCCTCGACAGTGAGCTGTCCCAAACCCGACTTGCTGCGTCTCAAGCTCCAGCAGCGCAAAAAGCAATGATCCGAGATAGACAACAGACAGATATAGAAAAGTAAAGAAAGATAAGAGCCAAAGAGATGTGCACTCGTCCAGATATAACGTCCCCTAAACCGCGCAAAAGAATGCACCTCAGGCAACAATTTCGGAGAGTGCATGGTTACTCTAGGCATTCATTGAGCACGCTGGAGATCCGTTTGAACCTGAGCAAGCAGTGAAGGTCTTGCTCCGAGACTCTAATATGAAAGCCGATGATTTAAGACATTGATAAAGAGAAAAAGAAGAAGAGAAATTTTGAAAAGAGGCAGAAAATTCGGCGTGTGCTTTTAAGGCGTGCATTTCCACTGGCAGACTGTGGGTCTGGTCACGTGAACAGCTTGACCGCTTTGCGTGCACAGCGCGTCGCGGTCTCCACAGGCGCAGAGAGAAGGAAGCTCTAGCACCAAGCAGGTCCACTAAGGCGGCAGCTCGACCAACATCAAAAAAGAGGCAGAAAAACAAATCAATGACAATTCAATCGCATCGTGCACTGCCAACACCCACGCAGCCACCATACATACCGCCAACGAATGCACGGCAGCACATGGTGACGCTCAAAGTCGACAAAAACGACCGCTGAACTGCCAGTGGATCGCTGCCCGGCGCCCGTGCCTGCGAAGCAACCATCACGACTCGATTATTTACTGTTTGCAGCTCACGAGGCTGCATGCGACCCGGCCTCGCTTCTCACCCTTCAGACGCGGGCTCTGTACCCACAGCCCGCCATGGCGTACATTGAGGACGAGCGCGACCTCGTGCCCGCCGACGAGCTGCACCTGGGCGAGGACGTCGGCGAGGAGGTCGAGATCTTTGCCAAGTTTCTCGACGAGTGCGTCATTGCCCGCGGATCGGCCCCCGAACAGCGCGCCCGCATCTTCAAGCTCGTCGACCACTACTACGGCTATGCCCGCGAGGTAGCCGACGTGCTACGCGAGCGGGTGCGCCTCGCCCGGTTGGCACGAGGCAGCAGCGGCGAGAGCACCGCCAGCAGCCAAAACAACATTGGCAGCAATAGAAATACAAACACATTGACGGGACGGCGGGCAGGACTGCGGTCAGGACTGCGGTCAGGCGGTGGCATGGACATTGACAACCGGACGGCGCTGCAACGGCAGGACGATTCGGGCTCCGACGACGACGACACAGCAGCCAGTGCTCAGCGATGGGAAGAGGAGGCGCAGACGTGGGACCTGCTGCGGCGTCTGCTGCCATTGCGGTACCGCGACAGGTCGGCAGCAGCAGCGACGGCGACTGGCCCTGGATCAGCAGGAGCCTCAATACGCCGCTCAGGCGGCGCCGACAAGCCGCCACAGTCTCGCCGCGAGTACTGGGCCGACTTTGTTCTGTCCGAACCCAAGGCCCGCGAGCGCAAGACCATTCTCGAGTGGCTGCAGTCGAGCGCCAGCAGCAGCGGACCGGAGATTGACGAGGTCGTGCAGGAGCTGCAGCGCAACGCCGAGCGCGGCGAGATCCTTGCCCACGGCTGGCTGCACACCCGCGGCGCCATCAAGCAGCACAAGCGTCTCCTGGCCACCTCCAAACCGCTCGACCCAAACAGCCCGGATGTGCGCGACTCCAACCTCGACGCGCCGCACCGCCTCGTCACGCAGCTGGACCCGGACGTCGTGACGCGCCAGGGCCTGGTCGGCCGCAAGCTCGCACCGCAAGATGCCTTCTTTGAGCAGGCCATCTGGCTCGGGTGCTACGAGCTGCTTCGCCGCGGCAAGAGCATGACCGACATCCGCGACTGGTGTGTCGAGCGCACCGAGGTCTGGCGCGCCGCTTCCATCTCGGCGCTGCCGCTGGCCAACGACGATGTGGCCGGCGAGGACGACGATGCTCCCGACTTCGATTGCCTGGCCACCGTGCTGTGGCGCCGCATGTGCTACCGGCTGTCCCAGGAAGGCAGCGCCAGCCAGCACGAGCGCGCCGTCTACGGTATTCTGTCGGGCGATCTGGCCAGCGTCGAAGCGGTTGGCGCATCGTGGGACGACATGGCCTTCGCCAAGTACAACGCCGAGCTGCGCGCACAGTTTGATGCCTACCTGATCCGCCAGGCCGACTCGGCCGCCGTCCACTCGCTGCTCATCTTGCACGGCGACGTGCCGGTTGGCTACGCGTCCGATGCGACGTCGTCTTCCCCACACCACGCACACCCATCCACGTCCACACCTTCGTCCGCCGCCCCCTCCTCCTTTTTGCGCGATCGCGACGGCCGTGCGCGTAGCAGCAAAGCCGTTGCCAACACGCCGGCCAAGGCCCTCCAAGCCGCCATGATCGACGAGAAGCTCGACAGCTTCTTGTTCCAGCAGGGCCTGCTGCTGGCCGAGTATGCCAACGCCACGCAGCCCTCCAAGCTGATCCCCAAGTACGACACCACCACCACCACACCGACCACGGCCACCGACGGCAAGTTTATCGAACCGACCGACTGCCACGGCCTGCGCATTCTCGCCCACGTGCTCATTGTCGTGTCCGCCCTCGATAAGCTCGATGGCAAGGGCAAGGACGTCGCCGCACTGGGCCCGCTGGCACGCCGCCACCAGACCGAGGAGCACGCCGTCGCGAGCTACATCAGCTTCCTGCGGCTCGCCCGCCTCGAGGAACTCATCCCGCTGTACGCGTCCAAGCTCATGGGCGATCGCTGCTACACCAACATGGCCCTCAACCTGATCCACATTGAGGAGCGTGACGTGCAGCAGCGGCTGTTGCTGCTGATGCGCAAGCTCGGCCTCGACCCGGTGAAATTTGTCAAGACCCTGCCACAGCTGTTCTTGGCCGACGTCACCGAGGCCGAGGCCGAGGCGGACGAGGACGCGGGCAATGCCAAGCCCGCGTGCACCGAGTTCAGCATGCTACAAAACAGCGCCCCCACGCTCAAGTTTGGCCGCCTCATCAAGACGGGCCTGTTTGGCACGGCGGCGGACCTGCCCGGTGACGCCGACGGCGTTCTTCTGGTCGACAAGGCCGACGAGCTGCTGATCCGGTCTATGGAATGGATGATGCTCGTGGACGGCCTGGCACTGGAGACGTGCGATTTCGGCGTGCGCATCTACAAGTACTTTTTGCGCAACGCGCACCTCACAGCCGCGCGCATCTTAGCGTCACGCGTCACCTGCTCCGAGATCATCCGCCACAAGACTCGCTTTGGCCGTGACCTGCCCGAGGAACCGGACCCGTCGTGGTGGGACGATGTGTTTGGCCCGCCGTCGCGTCTCACTGCTCAGGAGGATGACGACATGGCCATGGCCATGGACGACGACGTGCCGACCGATGTGTCCAAGGGCCAGGTCGCGGCGCATGCCCGGCCGCTGTTTGAGCTCGAGTGCCTCGTCAACGCGCTGGACTGCCTCGAAACGACCGCCATGATGGCCCACATGATGATCAACGAAGCGCCCGACCCGGCCCGTGACCGCAACATTGCCGGCAACATTGACGACAATGCCAAGTACATTTCGGGCTTTATGAAGCCTCTCCTCAAAGACTGGCTGCTCCACTCGGTGGATGGTACGTCTTTCGTTGCTCTTTTTGATTTTCTGATTTTCCCGGTTTTTTTGTTTGCCAACATACTAACCTCCTAGACAACCCCGACTACACCCTGCTGCGCGCTTCGTACCTCCCCCAGGTCGTCATCGGCTACGCCAGTACGCTGCAGTTCGCCGGCACCACCAGCTCCCGCGACTACCTGCTCGAGTGCATGGAGCTCGCCGCTGTCGTTGCGGCGCCCGACAACAGCGACGTGGCCGGTGTGCTTGTGTCGACGGGCCACATGAAAGAGCTTGTCGAGTCGTTTGCCTCGTGCAGCAAAGCGCTGGCCATCTGGACGAGCGACATGAAGAAGGGCCCCGGTTCCAGCTCCAAGAAAAACCGCGAGATGGGCTGGTCGCGCGAGCTCTGGTCTGTGAAACAGTAGAACGGTTGTGGGTGTGGGACGAAGGACAGGGGAAAGACCGCCTGTAAAATCTTCTATTTTCATTTCTGCTTTTCATATTTGTTGAGGATTTTCTACTACAACTGGGCATCGGCACGCGCGTGTTTTCTTTTTCTTTTCTTTTTTTTTCAATTTCATGGTTTTGATAGCAATTGAAATGTTTCCGCCCATGTTCCATTTTTATTAATATAATAGATGTCATCTCACTGTAATCCTCAGCTTGAAGTGGAATGTTAAATTCATTACATATCGTACACGCCGTCCATTACAGCTGGTCAAGCAAACCTGCGACAAACGCTCGCAGATCTCGCAATGGCACTTCTGTTTTCACGCCCAACTGCCGGCACTGCACTTCCACCAGGCCGTCCAGCGGAAGACTATCCGCACGAGCAAAATCGTCCGTGCCGACGCTCTTGAACCATGCCATGCCCACAACAACGACCACCGGGTATCCCATCAGGTCGGCATCCTTGAGCTTGTAGAGCAGCGACGCACTATTGCGGTCATCGAGCACAGCGTCCAGTTCAGCATCCGCTGTGTCTTTGGAGGACGCGTTCGTCCGGCCAGCCAGAATATCGTACACACCCTCTGCCACCGCCGCTTGGGCCGGAATCTTTGCCGCGCCGGCCTTGGAAGGCCTGAGCGGCGCCATGATCACCGCCACCTCGAACGGCGCAATCGCCCGCGGCCAGTTGAGACCCTGCTGGTCGGCCAGGTGGTCTGCGACGGCGCCGAGGATCCGCGAGATGCCCAGGCCGTAGCAGCCCATCTCGGGCACGATCGTGGCCTGCGCGCCCGCAGCGCCGCTGCCCTCGGCCGGTATCTTGACATCCAGGGCCTCGGGCGATGTGTAGCGCGTGCCAAGGTAAAATGTGTGGCCCAGTTCGATTGCGCGGTCTACGACAAGCGTGCCGTGACCGTGGCAGCGCGGACAGTCGTCGCCGGTACGCGGCTTGGCAAAGTTGAGGGAGCGGCCGGTGCTATCAGCAGTGGTAGGCGCTCCGACATCAAAGTAGCGGGTGATCGCGTCTGCATGGCCCGTTGTTGTAGAACCGAACAAGGGCCACTGACGGGTGTTGATGTCCACCGCAGCGACCAAAGAACCGTCACTCTGTAGGAGTCGCTGGTCGACGAGATTGACAATCTTGGGACGGCTAGCAGGTTCTGTGCCTGCCTCTGTATCGGTCTTGCGCTTGGCCAGCACGCCATTCCAAGCAGCGGCCACGTTCTCAATGCCCGAGTGCAGGTCCGGCACAACCGCCTTGACAGCGTGAGGGTCAATGTCGTCGTCTGACATGCGCACCGTTTCGCCCGTCGCTGCATTGATGGCCTCGGCCGGGTACCATACATTGACGAGCGTCGTGTGGTCGCGTGAGATGCCGCGCCACGGCTGAGCGTAGTTGACTTCAAGACCTGCTGCTTTGGGAGCCACGGTCGCCTCCAGCACCTCCGTGTTCGCCACCAGATCGCAGCTGCTACAGTGAGCAACGTAGTCTTCACCTAGAGAGGCTGCCAGGTGGTACTCGTGGCTCAGATTGCCGCCCATGTCGCCTGAGCTGGCTTGAGCCGCGAGTACAGGCACCTTGAGGGCGGCAAAGATAGCTGCGTAGGCGGCGCGAACTTGATCGTAGGTGGCCATGGCGTCCTCCACCGAGGCGTCGAAGGTGTACATGTCCTTCATGAGGAACTCGCGTGAGCGCAAGATGCCGTGCCGTGGACGCATCTCGTCGCGGTATTTGCGGGCTGGCAGAGGGTTAGATGATGACGCTTCATATCAGGGTAGACTGATGAACGTACTAATTTGATACAGCCGCAAGGGCAGGCCGCGGTACGACCGCACGTTCTGGGAAACCAGCTCGGTAATCTCCTCCTCGTGTGTTGGCGACAATAGATACTTGGCATCTTTTCTATCGGCGAATTGGAACAACTATCGATGTTAGCCGCGTTTCACCTCTGGCGTTTCCAGCCTGACACCCATCTCACCAACATACCTCTGACTGCACATTCTGCAGACGGCCGCTTCGTGCCCAGAGATTCGCAGACGAAATGCTCGACAGAGACACCCGCGAGCCGCCAATGGCCTTCATGTGCTTGTCCACAAGCGCCTCGATCTTGTCCTGGACTCGGAGCCCCATCGGCAGCAGGTGGAAGAGGCCCGAGTGCGCCTGGCGGAAGAAGCCCGCTCGTATGAGCTTTGCATGGGATTCTGAGGCTGTTAGAAGGGCGACATTTGTGTCAATTAAATGTCAAAAACTCTTGGAACCGTACCTTCGTCATGTTTGGCGTCTTTCAGGAAGACTTGAGGTGCCGGCAGCCAAATGTTGGACAGTCTATTCCGGTGGTCCAGCTGCATCCAACGTTTCTGCAATCTGGTTAGACAACTGTTCACTTCAGACTGTACATTCCAAGCTCTGTACAAGACCCGAAGCCTCATGCTTACTGCTTGTCGCGTCAATGGCGCAAACGGGCAGATGTCGCCCGTCGATGTCCTTAAGGACGGCCGTAATGCCGGCCGGAATGCCGACCGGAGGGTCATTGCCGAGCAGTCTATTTGCTATAATTAATGTTCAAGTGCCTATACCATTGGATCGGACCAAGGAACCGAACAGCGGCCTGTGGCGGTTGCTCGTGACGAGGTTTGCCGTTGGCATATGTAGGTGTTGCTATTTGGATGTACCTGAATAGTGGCATATCGCTTTGTAGCGGCTTGTCAGTGACCGTTGGTGCTAACGACCGCCAATAGCACCTTCCTCCGTCGAAAACAGCGACTTCCCGCGCTAATGGACTGGAAATCGCAAATTAGGAAAGCGGTGAGGGACACCTTCCTCGATCCACCGCCCTACCATTCGGCGCCATTGAGGAAGGCGCCCCGCTAAAATTTCGAAAATGGGGCAGAAAAAGCCTGGCGAAAAAAGTTTCTTGGGAAAGAGCGATGACCTGCCAAAACAGTCAAAAATCGCGATAGCAGGGTCAATTCGTTTCTCGAACTACGCCTCAACCACCCGACAACACCCACGCCGACTTGCACCGCCTACCACCCCCCACACTATGGCTCCGAACATGTCCAAGGCGCCAAAGGGCAAGGCTGGCAATGCCAACGGCAATGCTTCGGCGGGCGCCTTCAGCCAGGCGTCGCTTACGCAGTTGACGGCCCAGATCGACCGCGACCTTGAGACTCGGAATGCCAAGAATCTCAACGGCGGCAAGCGGAAACGCAACGAAGACGACGGGGCTGTCGACAAGATGCAGCGAATACAGAAGACGCAGAAGACGCAGAAGACGCAGAAGACGAACGAGAGGCCTCGCCAGAAAGAGAAGGCCCCGGCTGCCGCCACCGACAAGAAGACGGTCATGCTCGACGAGATCAAGCTGCTGGGCGGCAACGAAGACGACTTTGACCTGGTGGCCGGCATTGACTCGGATGCGGAAGACGGTGGCGCGAGCGTGGGCGTCAAGGAAGACATGTCGCTGGACGCGGCCTTCCATAGCGAACTGGCCAAGTTCGCGGCTGGTCTGGGCTTTGACGAAGTGCGCTTGGAAGACGAAGACGATGAAGCTGCAGAGGAAGAAGTAGAGGAGCAGGTAGCAGAAGAAGAGGTTGAGGAGGAAGAGGAGGACGCAGAGGAGGAAGAGGAAGACGAAGATGAAGAAGACGAAGAAGACGAGGAGGACGAAGAGGAAAAGGAGCCTGCACCGCTGCCGGTCGTTGCAGCACCGAAGGCTGTCCCATCTACGGATCCGTTTCTGCCAAGAAACCCCAAGTTCTCACAACTGGTACGTGGCATTCACAGCTTGCTACTTCTGTGCCTTCACACTGCTAACCATACAGATGCTTGAGCCTCGCGCTGAGTGGCACACGGCAGACGTCGGCAGCCTCCCGGCCCCCATATCGGACGACATTGGCCGCTTTTCGCACACCATCAAAAGCCTCGCGGATTACGCTGAAACGCTCGTCGAGACCGACGCCAACGCCTACCGCACCATCACCTCTGCATCCTCGTCCCACCGCTTCATGTCCACCATCATGACTTCCGGTACCATGTCCGACAAAGTCTCTGCGCTGACCCTTGAGGTCCAGGAGGCGCCCATCCACAACAGCAAGGCGTTTGAGAACCTGTTGGCTTTGGCAGGCAAGCGCAGCCGTGGCGCCGCTATTGCTGCGCTCGGCGCACTGGTCGATTTGCTCGGCAATGGCGTTGTCCTGCCCAGCGACCGCCGACTGCGGTCGTTCCATGCCCAGCCAGCGCTGCTGGGCGCGCTGCAGTCCGAGAGCCCTGCGACCGTACTCGCCTGGAAGCCACACCTGCCGCTGCCCGGCGGCATCACCAAGGCACACCTGATGCTCTGGAAGTACGAGGACTGGCTCAAGGATGCCTTCTTCCGCATGCTGCAGCAGCTCGAAGTGTGGTGCAACGATGAGATCGAATACTCTCGCTCGCGCTCACTTGACTTTGTTTTCGGCCTGCTGCGCAGCAAGCCCGAGCAAGAGGCCAACCTTTTGCGCCTGCTGGTCAACAAGCTCGGTGACCGCGAGCGTAAGATCGCGTCGCGTGCATCATACCTGTTGCTGCAGCTTCTCACGACACATCCGGGCATGAAGGCAATTGTGGTCCAGACGATTGAGCAGGAGATTCTGCTGCGGCCCGGCCAGAGCCTACGCGCCAAATACTACGCTATCAACACGCTGAACCAGACGATTCTGAGCAACAAGGAGCCTGCGATTGCGGACAGCCTGGTGCGCGTGTACTTTGAGCTGTTTTTGACGCTGCTCAAGAGCGGCACACTTGGCGCCATCGACTTTCCCGGCGCCGACAACTTGGGTGAGAACGCGGACGCGGCCAAGGACTCGACTGCCAAAGACAGCAAGAAGAAGTGGAAGCGCAGCTACAACGATAAGAACAAGGCTGGCAAAGACGGAAAGAAGGGTGGCAGCGCGGCCGATAAGAACGAAGGCACCGAGAAGGACGTCTCGGAAAAGCTCGTGTCGGCGCTGCTGACGGGTGTCAACCGCGCGATCCCGTTTGCCAACACGGACAACACGACGCTCGAGAAGCACATGGACACGCTGTTCCGCATCACGCACTCGTCCAACTTCAACACGAGCATCCAGGCGCTGATGCTGGTGCAGCAGGTGGCCGGCTCGAAGCAGATTTCGGTGGACCGCTTCTACCGCACGCTGTACGAGTCGTTGCTGGACCCGCGCCTGATCATGTCGTCCAAGCAGGGCATGTATCTCAACCTACTGTTCCGGTCGCTCAAGAACGACGTCGACGTGCGCCGGGTCAAGGCCTTTGTCAAGCGCATGCTGCAGATTGCGACGCTGCACCAGCCGCCGTTTATTTGCGGCGTGCTGTTCTTGGTGGCGGAGCTCGAAGCGACGTTCCCGGATCTCAAGGCCCTGCTCAACGAGCCCGAGTTTGACGACGACGACGAAGAGGAGCACTACCGGGATGTGCCGGAAGACGGTGACGAGGCGGCGGCCCAGCAGGCTGACGACGCGAAGAAGGCCGAGGAGAAGAAGCGCCCCGTCTACGACGGCCGCAAGCGCGACCCCTCGTACAGCAACGCCCAGAACAGTTGCCTCTGGGAGATTGTGCCCTACTTCCAGCACTTCCACCCGTCGGTCACGGCCTTTGCCACGAATCTGTTGGTGCGGCAAAAGTCGCTTCCGAAGCCCGACATGGCCAACCACACGCTCATGCACTTCTTGGACAAGTTTGTGTACCGCAACGCCAAGGCCGTCGATGCCTCGGCATCCAAGGCTCGTGGCGCATCCATTATGCAGCCCGTGGCGGCCAGCAACGGCAGCATGACGGGCGCTGCGCAGATTGTGGCGCCCAGCGGCGCGTCGGGCGCTTCCAAGCAGACGGTGGCCATCAACTCGGCGGCCTTCTGGGGTCAAAAGGCCGAGAACGTGGCCGCCGAGGACATCTTCTTCCACACGTACTTCTCGCAGATTGGCAAGCAGTCGCAGACGAGCCGTGCAGCCAAGCGCGCGGCCAAGCAGGAGAAGGCGGCCGCCAAAGCCGAAGCTGCTGCAGCTTCAGCGGAAGGCGGCGAGGACGTCTCGGATGCCGAAGAGGAGGAGATCTGGAAGGCACTCAAGGGCTCGCGGCCCGACATTGAGGGCGAAGACGAAGGCGCCGATCCGGACATGGATATGGACGATGACGACGACGACGATCTCGAGGAGCTCAAGGACCTGCTCAACATGTCGGACAGCGATGACGACGATGACGACCTCGACGACGACGCGTTTGACGGTGCGGAGGGAGCTGGTGCTGCCGCCGGCGACGATATGGACGTCGACGGTGGCGTTGAGTTTGCCGACTTTGCCGAATTTAGCGGCGACGAGGGCGCTGCCGGCGGCGACGAGGACGGTCTGGTGTCGCTGGCCAGCAAGAACGGCCGCAAGGCGGGCCGTGAGCGGCGCAAGGAGCTCAAGGCACTGCCGACGTTTGCCTCGGTGGAAGACTACGCGGAGATGCTCGGCCAAGAGGAGGACGAGGATTACTAGAGGAAAGAGAAGAACTGGTGTTGGTTCATTCAGACCGGGCGATTTGCCCCTTGCCATTTACAGTCGGGTTCAAAAGTGTACAATTTAGCATAGCATTTCACAAAACGTATCACATTCATCTCCCTCTGTCTGGCATCCTATTTCGCCTTGCCACGTCGCCACGTCGCCAAGTCACCATGCCATCCTACGCATCAAACCAGTCCAGCGGGTCGTCCTTGGCAAACAGCGACCGGAACGACTTGTGTCCGTCGGCGGACTCAATGTCGGCCGTGTGGAAGCTGTGGAATTTGGCTGGCTGGTCCGGGCCCTCGGAGAACGCACGGAAGTGCACATAGGCGGTGCGGCTGCCGCTCTGCGCCAGGGCCGGAAGGCGCAGCTTGCCAAACAGAATCAAGCCATACGCCGTCGAGGCCACGCGCACGAGCACAAAGTCGTCAGCCGAAAACGACGCCAGGTCGTGGTCACTGATGTTGCGCTAAACACAAAGACGTCAGTAAACAAACACTGGCAGATGGATCTATGTTTCTCCAGGTTCGGCTGCGAGCGAACGTACCGCCACTGCAAAGCTCTCGGGCTCGTGCTTGTCGTGCTCGTGGCGCAGGTGGACGAGCTGCGTCTTGAGCTCGTGCTCGATTTCGCCAAAGGCCGTGACGGATGCCGCCTTGGGGACATGCGCCTCGCCGAGATCAGACGTCTCTTTGGTAGCCTGCAACGTGTTACACTCGGCTCTGAGATACGGTAGATCCATTGACGACCTCACCCGAGTCCAGTTCAACCCACCATTTGAATTCGTTTGTGTTAAAGTCCGTGATAGTTTGGGTTTCGTCGATTTCTTGCTGTGGCGAGGGAAAGGAAAGTGTTTGGAGATGAAGACGGCTTATTTGTAGTCAATTGGAATCCTGTAACAACCAAGAAAGACGTCCTGCGTATCCTGGCATATCCTGGCCGAGAAACATGCACAACGAATGACGAAATGCAACAGAGAAACGGGGTCGAGCGATGACGCCCCCCTTGTCACTTCTACTCTGTTCAGATCTTCAGGAGTGACGTATCAGACAGCTTGCTGGAGAGTGCTGGTGACGGCAGTGTTAGCGCATAGTATTGGCCCCGCACCAGATATGGCCTGAAACGTCCTTCGTGGCGGTGCCTCCATCAGCCACAATCTAGCCAGGTACGACATGCTACAGGGGACCTGCCAGCTGCGTTCACCGGCACAAACTGGCCAATCACAGCGCGCGTCTTCCGTCCGGCCGTCGCATCGAGCCTCGGCGAAAATAAGGCGCAACGACCGGCTTCACAAAATTCAGCTGCCGAGCGAACAACGTCCACGACGGCCGTGACAACGATCTGGCGAGCACGAAAACCCCAGGCTGGGCCTCCTTCTTCCTGGATACGAACTATTGGCAAACCGCAGCTTCCACGTTCCAATTGGCAGCTGTTGGCCGTTTGCGGACCTCTTTCGCAATGTCGACACAACGCGCGCTTTCTGTGACCGTCCGGCCATTACTGAGCCGGCAGTCACCTCTCTCTGCCTCCCTCTTCCAGAAGCAAAGCCAGCAGCGGCCATTGCAGCAGACCCTGCGATTTTGTGGCGTGCTCTCACACACGCGAGTCCTCGTTCCTTTATTGCGGTCAACACCTTCAGCATCTGCGATTGGCTTCGCGAACGTCAGATGTAAGTGACCCTGCAAGCTCTCCCAGCATGTACCAGCACTGAACCCAACTCCTAGTATACTCCTCTCCCGCCTCGCCCTACGCACAATCCGTCTACGAACCGCCTCCACCACCCGAGCCGGAACCCAAGAAGCGCTCCCGCACCGTGCGTGCGTTTTTCTTCCTTGTCCGCGCCACGCTGTACCTAATTGTCGGCCAGTTCGTCGGCTACAATATCGTCAGGCGATACTATGCGCCCAACGGCCCCGTCTACGAGCCCGAGTTTGATAACCTCGAGGACGAGCTCGCGGCCGAGCGCATCGCCGAGTACCTCTTGGACCACCCCTTCGTCCAGAAACTCAACAACGACCCCGACCTCAAACCCACCCACCCCCACTACAAGCTGCCGCACCTGTACCGCCGCGGCAACCTGACGGCCGGCACGCTCGTCGGCCCCGACCTGATGGCCGTCCCGCCGCTGACCTGGCAGGACGACCGCGGCGAGCGCCTCGTCATGATCATGCACGTCGGCCGGGGGCTGTGCGGACACCCCAACATTGTGCACGGCGGGTTCGTCGCCACCGTGCTCGACGAGTTCATGGCGCGCTGCTGCTTCAAGGCGGTGCCGCACGGCATTGCCATGACGGCGCGGCTCAACATTGACTACCGCGCACCGACCCCGGCGGGCAGCTACGTGGTGCTGACGGCCGAGACGGTCGAGGTCGACCGGCGCAAGGCGGTGGTGCGGGGCCGGCTGCAGGTGCTGGGCGACCCGGCCGACCCCGACACAGAAACGGGGGCACTGCTGGCCGAGGCGGAGGGCCTGTTTGTGAGCCCGCGGGAAGCCAGGGCCCTGTCGGCTGTGGCAAAGCTGGTGAACCGGTGAGCGGGGACAACACGTCAATGGCGAGGGCCGCGGTGTGCTTTGGGCTACACATACACAGCGTGTGCCTTTCTAGAGCTATGGCTGCGAGAAAAACGCGTAGTTTCAAATACAGCACATTTGTTTTCATGGACTGGCCGTTTGATTAACGTGTATGATTCATGCCGTCGTCTACTAAATTATCGTACAGGACCAGGGACTCCACGCCAATGAGTAAAAAAAGCAACAACAAAGACAAAAAATACGCCAATAATATCCCTCCACGTATTAATCGTACACCGAGCAACGTCATGCATTTATAACAGGTGCGTCCCCAGTGTCCACAGTAGGGGAAGAGCCGCAGCAGCCACAACCTGCCATGGCACTGGTGCAAATGCCCGTGCACCCGAGTCCTCTCTTGTGTTGGTAAACGGCGACGAGTCGGTCGTATCTCTTGCCGGCGCGTCTTTCGTGGCCGTTGCGGCTGTCTTGGTTGTTGATGTGGACGTTGTGTCCTTCTGGTCGGACGTTGTCGCGGGTGTTGGCTCGGGCGCCGGAGACGACGTGGCGGGCGGCGGTGATGGTGCAGTCGTTGCCGAGGTGGTTGTTTCCACAGCGGATGGCACCGTTGACGACAAGAACGTCGCTCCCCCGTTTGGCAGCGTCTTGGTCGTCTTGGCCTGCGCCGTGTGCGTGCTCCGGTAGATGGTCGTTGTGGCGTGCGTTGTTATGGTGGTCGTACCTCCTGTCGCCGTCGGCGCGACGCCCAGTACCGCCGATACCAGACTGCTCGCCGAAGACAGCGCCGCGCTGATCCGGCTTGCCGGCACGCTCTGCTTGTCCGCTGCGCACACGTCGGCCACGACCTCGACAAACTGGGCGTCGATGGTGTCGATGACGCTGTTGGCCGTGGAGGCGCTGGCGTCGCCGTTGCTCAAGAGGCAAAACTGGGCCACGCAGGACACGACGTCGCCGAGGAAGGCGGTCTGGGCCGACGCCGCGCAGACACAGCCGGTGTCTCGGGCGCCGCAGCCGTTGTGGTTGACACAGAGGCCGAGGCAGCCGGAGAAGGCGACCTTGGTGGACGAGGCCGAGGCGAGTGGGGACAGGGATGTGACGGCGGCGGCCAGGGCGAACGCTCGTTGGCGGGCTGTCGTATGAGAAGGCATGATAACAAAGAAGGGGAGACGAATATAAAGGAAAGTTGTGGAGGTTTGGTAGTCCTCCTGACCGTATTTGAGTACTGTCCTTGTTGACTTTGTTTTGTCGTAAGAGAATGGAAGGAAATCGATGTGGGAGAAAACGACTGTTTTTGCGACCAGCGGCAAAATTAAAAGGCGTACTATGGAAGACGAGAACCCAAAAACAAAATGGACGCAAAGTCGCAAAGACGCAAGGGAGAAATTAAGACAGAGTATGAAGTTGAAGGGAATAACAGGCGCAGGCGGCTATTTTGGAGGAGGCTGAGTTGTGTGCAAAAGGTCTGAGATACCAGCTGGACGGGAAGAAGCGAAGAACGAGAAGCAAATATAAAGTGGCGGACGAAGACAGGCAGAGGAGAAGAAGTGAAGAGACGGAGGAGAAAATCAAAAAGAAAAAGTAGGATACACGACAACCAAAAGAAGGACAGAAACGATGAAAAACAAAAGACAGAGACATCCGAGACAAGTCAGGAGTTGCCACACGACGGTGGGCCACGGCCAACCTATGTTTTACGAAGCCGAGACAAGCCAAGCAGTGAGTGCAGAAGAAGAAGAAGACAAGCTGAGAATTGGGACATGCGAGACCAGGGGAAACAACAGCAAACGGAGAGAGCAGTCTCGTCCAAACTCTCGTACTGCGACCAGGAGCAACGGCCAACCACATGAAACACACGACAAGCACACCTCTCAAAGACCTTTTACGCACCTTTCCTCGCTATCCATACGCTCTCCGTCGTCCAAATTGCCAAACACAAAAAGCCGGGTGGCCAGAGCGGGCCATTCAAGCTCGGCCAGGGTCCCCCTTTGGCAAGTTTAGAGTTTCGGACGCCAGCCGCTAGTGCCCTTTCAGCGTGTAAGTGGGGTCCGTGTGTCGACTTGAGCAATCGCCTCAACTTGGCCATCACCAGAGAACCATTACTCGACGATCATAAGGACGGAAGAACATTAGGAAATCAAAGACGTCAAGGAGATCGAGAAAATCAAGGAAATCAAGGAAACCCAAAAGACCCAGGAACCCAGGAGTCTCAGGAGATCAGGAAAGCCAGGATCCAGCAACCGGCTATTACTGTGCAGTTCAAGCAATTTACGCTCAACCTTAAAACAGGACGGCTCCGCCAGAGCACAGGGTTGAAAACGCCAAAAGTATTCCTTCACGTCACTCAAGATTGTGCCATTCAACACAAATAACGAAAAAGCAAAATGCCGGAAGTATTGCTGAGACAAAAACACCATATATTTCACAACACTGAAAGTCTCATTTTGCGTGGTATTATTGCCGTATCCTAAGATACAAAGTCGTGTTCCCGTCATCGTCCCGTCACCGATTCGTTGGTTGCCGCAAACATGTCGTACTCTCTGTTAAAGCCCCTTGAAGGCAAAACGGGTTCTTCTGATCCAGGCAGCCCCAATCCCAGCGTCCACGATTCAAATGTAAAATAGCCAGTCACTTTCTATTTTTTTTTCTTTATTCTTTTTCTTCGTCACAAGTTTTGTCCGTTGACCATAGGGTATTTTCTTCGTATCTCTTCGAAAGCGTAGTTTGGTTTTCATTTCTGCTCCCGCATCGTCATCCTGTCCATTCCTCACTGTAATCCTGGGCTCTACCCCGTGTTTCATGTTTCAGTCTGGAGTACCCGTCATCCACAAAAGACCGTTAACCACAACGAATCGTCCCTGAAAGAAAAGACCACAGTAAAAACGAAACGCTGCCAAATTGTGCGGAGGCCAAAATGCAGGGCAAGTCGCGCCCATGACATTAGACACTCTCCAGCACGACGCCTCATCTAAAGATGCATTTACCAAACTGGAGAGAGACAAGGTACTCCTTCATAACCTGTATCAATCTTGACGTACATGAATACAGCTGCAGCCCTTCTTACTGCGACAAAGTCAAGCCTGCACTTCGCATTTGTGTGTAACGCCTTTCCCGTACGCTCTTGCTGCCGAAAGGCTGTGCCAGGAACGTCAGATGCTCCCCAACGGCTGACCCCATATTACTTGTCCTCGTGGAGGCTGAACACGCGACGAATCACCGTTGCGCATCATTGCACTCATTGCGCCAGCAGGTAGAAGAAGTCCACCACCCGGCTGATGGTGACCGAGGTTGATCACCACCATGATTTCGACCCTCTTTCCACGGAAATCTTTACAGAGGTCCTGCTCTGATAGCGTAACGACAAGGCTGCGTCTTCATTCTCCATGGCTCCTTCCCTCTTTGCTTTCCTTCAGGCGCTCCTTCCATCCTGAGAGAACTTCATCGTTCTTTCCTCACGTGGTTATGTATTATCTGGTGACACTCAGACGACAAAGAGCTTCAAGGAGACTGTCATCGTAGCCTTTTTCTCTCCGTGTCCTGTAAAGCGCTCAAATTTAATACGTCATACCGGCCACAACCACGATCATGGCAACACCGTCCACCGCCATTTCAGGCGGTGCATCTGTCAACCCCCTACGGATGCCAGAGCCATCGTTTGACAGAATCTACTCTCCTCGTGCTCGTTCGCCTCCACCTCCTCAACCTCCTCCAGACGACATCCTCAATGTCTTCCGCGACTTTGACGATGCGGCCGTCTACGCCCAGGTGGTGGCTGAGGCATTTGCCGCCTCCGCCAAGAACTTTGTCGTCGACTTTGGTGATACCACAGCCCGCGTGGCCGTTGACCTGTCGGAGACGCAGATCATCCAGCTGCTCGCCGAGGGCGACGGTGACGGCGACAATTTTGTACCCCGTCATCCATCCGCCCCAGTCCGCTGGATCAACGTCTGGAATCCCAGCGCCCAGCAGGGCATCGTCGAAGCCATTGGCCGGCGCTACCACTTTTCCCGCCGTCTCACCATGAGCATTTGGGCCTGGGACCAAGTCAAAGCGAAACTGCTGGAGGCCAAGTCCGCCGAGGAGCCTTGGCGGCGTCCTTCGCCCACGCAGGCTTCAGCACCACCCCCACCCCCACCACAGGCGGTGGTCGACATAGAAACGGGCGCCGTGGCTACCGCTGTAGCCTCTACGGCGCCCGGTGTTGACGCCGACGGCAAGTTTGGTGCTTCATTTGTTGCCGCGCCGGAAAGCCCTCCTGCCGGTGGTGCTGCCCTGGCGTCCGCCGCCGAAGATGCCCTCGACGCCATGGTTTCCAGCAACAAGGCCGTCTTTCAGATCATGCAGGACAGCCTCAACTACACCACCATTGACCAAGAGCAACATTGTACGTTTTGCTGATACCCCTCTGCCGCTGTCAGAAATAAGAAAAAGAATCCCATAGACATTGACTCCCGGCTGCAAGTTGTCTGCATAGGAGCCAATTGGCTGCACCAACGACCCAAGGGCCAAACGAAACCTAACAATAGCCTGGTACCGCCAAAGCACTGGTCTTGGTTCGTCCTATGTGACGATCGTACGTCCATGCACATCTCTGTGACCTCTCACGAGTGTCTTTCTTCTCTCTAACATAAGTAGATACGGTCATCTGCTTTCACGAAGCGGCATACTACGAGAAGACGCCCAAATTTGCCGACCGGAGGGCGTGGGAAACGGAAGAGCTCGGGCACATGCGCTCCAACACGCTCAAGGTCTTTCGCCAGCTGTCGAAATGGGGCCTCAAGGAGGACCAGCACAAGTTCTCGCAACTCACCTCGGTCCGCCAGCCGGGGCGGCGCGGTCCACGGCCAGATAGTGCTGCTGCCCAGGGTGTGGAGGGCGCGAGCAACCTGTTCTACTACCTCTTTGAAGACTACACGGCCGCCTTTGATGTTCTGAACAGCTCCAAAGCGGCCCTCGACGATATTGTAAGTCTCCCAAGTAGTACGTGTCCTCATTTCACCACAAATAATGTGGTTGCTAACCAGTCACAGAGCAGCATTGTTCTTCGAACTGCGGTATGGCACAGTAGAGTCGAATTCTACGTACATCTTCAGGAAACAAAACAGAAACGAAAGAAAAGAAAAAAAGGAAGAAAAACCTCCACACGAATACTAACATGTTATGTAGGACTGGAAAAACAGGGACGACACAACCAATGTGATTCCTAGCTTGTACAAACTCAACAAGGAGATGCGCCAGCTGCAGCATCTTTTTTCCAACTACAATACTCTGATCGACCGCCTCCTCAGCCGCAACGGCAATGAATCAGAGGCCAGGAACAACGGAGAGCCAGTGACAAGCCCAGGCCCAGGCAATAAAGGCGATGCCCCTCCCCGTCTTCTCTCCCCCAAAGCCGTGAACCGGTTTCGGCGCCTCCAAGTCCAACTCCAGTCCCTCATGCTCGACGCCATCCAGGACTGTCTCGACGAAAAGGCATCGCTGCAGGACACGTACTTTCATCTCATCACCCAAAAGGACTCCCGCTCCACCGAGCGCCTCACCCGCAGCGCCACGTTGCTCGCCAAGCTCAGCGTCTTTTTCCTGCCCATCTCCTTCATGACCAGCTACTTTTCCGTTCAGATCCCCGACCTCACCGACGGCTACACCGCTCGTACCTACTGGGGCGCCTTTGCCGTCATTGCCAGCATCTCGTTTCTGAGTCTGTTCTTCTTCAGCAAGGTTCTTATGTTTCTTAGCGAGAGCCTGGACCACTGGGCCGACAGCGGCTCGCGCTGGACCTGGGAGCGCATCAGACAGCGCAAGCGTACTAGCCGCCGAACCTTGCCGGCCGAGGAGGATACGTGACGCCAGGCGCTCGGGCTCACACGAACCAAGTGTTGAAAAACACAAAGAAAGCAGTATTTCCCATTCTTGGGGAAGCATATGGGCTGTGCGCTTGTTGCTTGTCGACTCATAGCAACGAAACGGATGATGACTTATCTCGCGTTTGCAATTAACATGTGAATATGACCGCTTTGGTTTTGGGGACAAGTGCTGACAGCAAGAGAGAAAACAAAAAAATGCAATCGGCGCACTTGGCACTCTCACTGTGCATTTTTCTCACGTCCCGGACTCGTTCTCGAACGTTTTCCACATTGCTACGGTTTCTTCGTGCTGACGATGTCAGCCCGCCCCCTTCTTTTCAGCCCTACAGCCCCAGTTTAGAGTGCTGACAGCCAGAGTTCGTCAGCACGAACAAAATCAATAGTGCGATCGTGTTCCGAGAAAAAAGAAGAGAACCGGCAACAGTTGGAAACCCGAATTAAAGCAAAAAACAATATCATGCACGCCGAGCGCCTCTTCACCCGCGTGAACAACTCGGAAGCAATATTTAATGGATATTTATGGAGCTGGCGACTGTCGCCAGCAGTGTCTACTACAAACCTCAACGAGGTCCAACATGGTACCACAAAACAATCCCTGCGAGCTGGTCGTGCAACAGATGATCCAGGCCAGGACCTTGCCAACACAACGATGAGAACGACCGGCCCTAGCGTCCAGCCGCACACGTCGTAACCACCAATGGCATCCGATGATGTGCGCCCTTTGACGTGTCGTCGTCCTCTGCCGTTTCCACCTTTTATTACACCCCGTCAAGTCTAGGTCATCTCCACCCGTACTTTTTCGAGGGATGTCCCATCCTCTTCGTTTCCCCCGTATCGGCACGTTTTTTTATGATGTCGCGAAGGCCCCTTTTCACCCCTTGGTCCATTTCCATTGCGACTTTCTCATTTTGCTCGGAGCAAGGCCCATCACGTCCATAAAGATGGAGCACAAAACGGTGGACTGACCCTTAGCATCCGAACGAAGGAAGTCCACAAAAAATCCTTCCAATGTCGAGGCAAAGGCACTTTTTCGAACTAGACAACATGCCTTACAAAGCCCTTTACTACTGCCTGCGCCGTATACGGTGCACTTGGCGAACTTGGCCGAAAACTATTCGCTCCAACACGGCACCCCGCTGCTGTTTAACTACGGGCCAAACAAAAGAGCACAAGACCAGTTGAGCCCTGCCAGCCTAGCCTGACCAGATGCCCTGCATTGGTGGCGCTCCAACAACAGTGCCTGGCAGCCATGTCTGCCTGTCGCTGTGATCCGTGCCGAAGAACAGACACGGCCCTTTTGCCTCTTTGGTCGTTTTGTGGCGTCCCATTGCCACGCCTTGTGCCGCCTAACATGGTGCCCTTGTGCTTCCCATCGGCGCAATACCTCTGTAAACAGGACAGCACGAGACATGCTGGTGCAATGCAGTTTTGCCCAGCTTTATTTTGCTCGCCTGGCTCATCATCGCATGGAATATTTTTGCATGTGCTTCGTGTAGCCTCATGTTATTCTGCAGAAGAACAGGAGCAGAAAAGTGTCGGTTGGCCTTAGTGGACGTGATTCCACACTGAAGTTTCGGGTATTACAGCGCGCATTACAGTGAGCTTCAGCTCTTGGGGTCCCAAAAACACGAGTGTCCTAATAAGGCAGGCGGCAGAAAAAGGTGGGGGTGGTTATATAAACCCAAGTCTGCCCCTTGCCTTCACCGTTTTAAGTGTTCCTCCTTACGGATACGACGATGCCCAGCACAGCGCTGTGAATAGAAGCTCTAGTCGAGTCTTGTACGCCGATTGTCGTCTTGTGCATTGGCATTTCAATGTTGCGTTTGTACGATGGCCGTATATTTTTTCCTTTTATTTTGTCGCTTAAATGTCGGTTGGCTTTTTCGCCTCAGACATCTCGTGGGGAAAGCTTGAAGCTAGAAGCTAAGAGCTAAAAGAGGCGTGTAAAAGTGTCAAAACGGTGGCGATAAACGTGACGAACAGTGGGGCCTGTACCGATTCCAAATTATGGGTTTTGGCGCTAGACTGCGAAATACAGGCAGAGAAAGGTCCGAGATGACGGACGTAAACGCTAACACACAATAGGAAAAACGGTGGCTCAAACTTACCGTTTGCTTCTCCATTTGTTGCTCGGGCTTAAGTTGCTTTCCCCGTTCCCGATTGGCAGCTAAACGATGAATTTGGAATTCCTGACAACAAAGAACGAAAAAGAAACTATGGAGTCATACAACTGAATGTACGGAGAACCCAGACCTCGACGGCCAAACGTCGGTGACACAGCAGGGGTCTATCGACAAAATACGAGAACAATCGTCCTGGCACAAAAGATATACATTGCCACTCTTCGACCTGACGGTAACGTTGAAGTTCGGAGCATACACGGCATTATTATGGGGGGAACGGAGAGCCGCCTGGGTTCAGTGCGTATTTTGCGTATTTCGTACATCTCCCTAGTCGGTGGCCGCACACTCCGATGTTCCGCGTCCGACAGCGAAAGACAACGATCGACGTGGTGAAAGTTGGCAGACTGACATACCGGTGGCAGGCAACAAAATAGCCGGGACAATTTGGGGGTCTCAGTTGATGGATGCGAACCAAAGAAACTGGAAACAGAGGCAGAGAGGTCGCGGTGCAGTCCTGCCAAAAGGCGCTGTTGCGGCTTCTGGTAAACAGGCAGTGACTGCGTTCTAACCCAGTATTCCGGAGATAGCTTCATATAAACGGTGAACGTCCTCTGACACAACGGACAGAGCGTCTTGCCTCTTACTCCGCACTCCGAATCCATACTCCGAACATGGCGACCACCGCTATTGTGTCCAACCGTTTTCTTGCCCAGACACCTTTCTCCTTCTGGTCTCGCCTTGTTCCCTGTCGATTTGGCGTCCACCGGCACATCCGACGGCCTGCATGGTCTTCTTTCGTGATGCAGGACAGCTGCCGCGGATGCCTGAACCGGCCGTCGAATCTGATGTCGTGTTTGCAGCCACAATTCATCGTTTCCGGAGCACTCGGCCTTACTCTTAGTCGTGTGGTTCGACCATGCAGCATATTGCTTTTGGTTCGTCTTGTTCTCGTCGTTTCTTCTCGTGCCTCATTGTCCCTTCTGTCCCCCCGAATACTTCACGCACTCGAACTGTGTTCATTAGGCATAACGCGCAAAGCCGGGCTGCCGACGACTCACAGACGGCCGACGGTGTTTCTTTCGCCCGCTATCTCCAGTTTGGACGGCGGTCTCGAAAAGGCTCAAACAAAAAGACGATCTGATGATCGCTTCCATTCTGGACGTGATCATTCGCAGTCTTTTCCTTTTGTTCTATTTCTTTTCTTTTCTTTTTTTGTTTTGGCTTGATTCGTTTCCTTTTCTAGTTCACTTTTACACTAGCACCGTCGCCGTGTCGGTATGTTCTCTGCTTTGTCGTAGTAAAAGCAAAAGCAGGCAAATGGCAAACGAGCGAAGCAGGCACAAGAAAGACTGGCGAGAAATTGCCCCGAGTTCCGGTGTCCGTTAGGGTGTCCGTCCGAACGCGTCGGATTTGTGTCTTTTCGTGAATTTGAAATGTGGGATTTGCAACCCCTGCGGGCCCCGTCGGTCCAAACATTCCCAGTCAAGAGAATCGTTGAACGGTTTCAACGTTTTTGTCGATGTAACCCTTTTGCACGTCTTAGCGCCTAAATGTATTAAGTGAACGCCTAACATCTGGACGCACCAAGTAAACAGAATTAGACGGCTGCCGTGAGACTGTGGAAACGTCAGAAGCTTCTTGTAGAATCCTTGTTATTATGGGGAACCTCTTCCCCAGATTTTTGTCATGAAGTCAATATTGTCTTCGCTGGAGGGATTTGCATCTAGAAACGGACAATCTATAAACTCAACCCACACGAAGCCTCGATGAGTTCTAGATAGTAACTACATGGCTAGCACACTTGGCAGCCATCTTACGAAAGTATGAGGAAATTTGGTCAACAGCAGGCAACGGAAACGAATACCCACACACAATTGGTGATTCATGTTAATAGTTTTCAAAAGCCGCTCAATTCTGCTCAGACACACGACCCAAAAGGCAAACGAGGGCCAGAAAAACTGGGTATATCGAGTGGTGACACACGACACATAAACAATAACAAAATAACAGACAGGCAGGGGCGCCATGCATTTCGTGTCTCTGTTTCTTATTGAGAGAATATGTGCACTTTGACTGGACACCAGAAGGCTACGGAGAGGCTCAAAATAGAGCACTTTCCACCTGCCCAACGTCTGCAACGTCTCGCGCGACGGTCGTATCAAATTCTTTTGTCAAAAGAGGGAGTTGGAGAGAGAGGATTTTCGATAAAGGATGATCTTTCCTTGGAATCCAACGCATATGGGTCCTGTCCTGGGCGATCGAAGCCCTCCTTGTCACAGCGCATTCGGTCTCCAATCATTCCCCGAGCTCGCTTTTCTCTGATCCCTCTTCTTTGTTCCTCCTGGATTTCACAATTTCACAGGTATGTTTTACAGCTCCTTCTGATCCTGAAGCACTTACTGCGTAACTGTAAAGTAAAAAGGCAGGCGTCTAGAACCACAATGTCCAGGTTGTGCCGTGCCTGTAATCCTTCCTGTCGTCAACGGCTATATTCTTGGCCCCCAAATTTACAAGAGGCCCGCATTAAGCCATACCCTCGAATCGTCCAAAGGATCGCTCTGCGTCTGTTTAATTTACGAGGAGGATCCTTTACCCACAGGCCGACCTCTTTCGTAAACGTGCCCATCTGTCGCAGTATATTTGGAAGGAAGTCGAGAATCTAGTAGCGACAATGGAGATGGCGATCCTACTCTGAGGCGAATACTAGATATGCTGCTAGTAAAACAATAGACGTGCCCTTTTTCATGCCCAAGGGGCGACGACTTTATCGTATATATAAATGCCAAGGTGGTTGGGGGCCGTTTTCACATTTACGAATTTGTCGTGACCCACGCCTCCGTTGGAGTGTCTGCTGCCCGTGTTCTTCGAAGTCGGCCCCTCGAACCATCGCCGACCGCCCCGAATACGCCCCCTCCATTCTATTGTACCCCCCCAAATGAACAAACGATGGCACTGTGAATCCCGAGCCGCCCCAATCGCAGCATCTATTATTTTATGGTGGGCTCGATGTTTTATACGACGACCGAAACTGGGCTGAACGACGGAGTCCTCCGTACACATTGCGTAAATGGGTGTATTTTGTATGTAGGGCAGCAACTGCATCTGCACTTTCTCTTCTACCTGCTGCTGCCTGGCCACCATCGTAATACAAGCCAACATTGGGGCGTAAGGTGGACATTTATACCTCTTCTTTTTATCATTTTTTTGTCTTGTTTCTGCACGAGTCGATTGGAGCAAGATAGAGTCTTTCGGGATGCTTAGGCAGCTGTTGAGTCAAGAACTATGTACATGTACGACGCACAAAACAATCAGAATAAGTCGTCGTGTGATATGATATGTAACTTAAAATATAATTGACATAATGACAAAAGCAGCAAAAAGCAAACCCATCCGGCGCGCCCCTAAAACCCCAAAATGTCTTGCCAGTTTTGTATTCCCTTGCGGCCGCCCTCAATCGTGTAGTGTAGAAGTGTGACGAACGGTAAAAGAGAAGCACGGTTCTAAGGCTCGTCGAAACGATAATTTGTAGGAAGACAGAGAAAAAAAACAGTAACGTAAACCAACCAAAAAACGTATATCCATACCAAAAGAAGTTGACCAAAATAAAGAAATCGTGCATAAATTCATCGATAACCAAGACTCTCAAGAAACCCAGAGACAAGAGAGTGTATATAAATAAGGCAAACCCGCAGAAACAGAGTATCATGAAAATAAAACGACGCGAAAAAAAGCAGGAGGAAAGAGAACCCGCGGGGAGTGAGAAGAGAAGGAGTCGCACGTGAAAAGATGTAAAGGAGACCAGCCCGTTTAGATTTCTTGTGTATTTCTTTGTTCTTTATCCTCCCGTAGGAGCTGCCCATGTTTTGTGTTTATGGGTTTGCGCGTTTGTTTGCTGTACAATAGACAAAACACCATGCACGCTTTACACAACCAGGCTGGGCGAGGCCATGGACAGAGGCGTCGTCGGGTATTCGTAGCCTGCGTCAGAGCAGGTGGTCGAGTGGTCGTACGAGCTCGACAGTGGAGGGGTCTGAAAAGCCAACCCATGTCAGGACGTGTTTAGAGGGAGGAGAAACAAAAAAGGACCGCAGACAAAAAGAAATTGAACGAAAAAAGAAAAATACAGGAAACAGACATTTTGTGAATTTTTTTTTTCTCTTTTCTTTCCATTTTTGTCTGTTCCTAGGAGGAGCGTCGCAAACTCACATGAGGGTTGGAGTCGTAGGGGTTCGCGGCGTCCATGCCGGCCGTCGACAAAAAACTGTAGCCCATGTTGTACGGTGCCATGGTCACAGCAGCGGCAGCCGCCGCAGCCGCCGCGGCCGCCGCGGCTTCGTCGTCCCGCTTCAGCATGCCGTCGGTAAAGTGGTTCATGGACGGCAGCGTTACGGGCACGCTCGCCGCCGCCATGGCCCACTCGTTGTACTCATACGCAGACGCGTCGGTGCGGTAGTTGCCCTGCTGCTGGTGCTCGTGGTGTGGGCTGTGCTGGCTGTGGTGTTGGGGCGGGCTGTGGCTCTGGCTGTGACTGTGGTGCCCGCCGTGGTGGCTAGCGTGCGACGCGCCGGCGTGTGCGGTTGCTGTGGTCGATCGGCTGCTGCTGCTGCTGGTCGTGCCCATCATGATGTCCTCGGGTGCCGGGTAGGACGAGTAGGCGCTTGCAGCGAACATGTTCGGCGGCGTGCGCGAGCGGTCGCGGCTGTGTGTGGCGCCGCTGCTGTCATAGGCACCGCCGGCGGCCGTCTGCGCGGCAAAGAGCATGTCGTCCTCGGGGTTCAGCGGTGGCGTGAACTGGCTGTGCGAGATGCTGTTCTTGTGTGGCGGGGCCATCTGGCTGTGCTGGTTGCTGTATGGCGACGTCTGTCTGTGCTGTTCCTGGTGCTGCTGCTGTGCTGCCGCCAGAGCGGCCTGCTGTGCGGCGGCCGCGGCCGACAGGGACGAAAGCGTGTGCTGCTGCTTCTTGGGCTTGCCGTTCTTGCCGGTGCTGCCGCCGCTGCTGCTGCTCCGGCTGCTGGCGGCCCCAATCGCAGCCTTGGCCCCAGGGATGGGGAACTCGGACGAGCCGGCGCGGCGCTCCAGGTCCTCCAGCCGGCGCTTAAGCTTCTTGCCTGCGTTTGTTAGAAGTCGTGCTCTCACTGTACCTCTCCCTCTCTCTGTCTTAAAAGCACGCAAAGGACGAGTGCCTACGGTAGTTCCGCTGGGCGATGCGGTTCTGTATCCGGCGGCGCTCGGCCAGGTCGGAAATCTTGGTCCAGTCCTCGTCCGGATTTGCGGAGCTGCTAAAGGCGCTGCTGTTGCTGTGGTTGGCGTACTGTCTTGACGGGCCCGTGGCCACGGGTGCGGCGGGAACGACCTGTGTGGACATGGGCGACGCATACGCGTACTGGAGGTGTTGTGATGACATGCTGTACATTGCGGGCGGTTGTGGTGTTCCAAGCAAGGAACTGTGCGTGAGAGGATATTTGGAAGTGAGGAACTGAGTATGTGAGGAGGTTGTGGACGAAAAGAGTTGGCGAGGAAGAGGAAGGAGGGCGAGGAGGATATTATATTAAATGGGAAGGAGCGAGTCGCTTGATGTCGAGAGCAAGGTGAATGTGAGGGAGAGGAGGAAGCAAACCAGGAAGGGACGGGGGATGTCTCGAGTCTTAAATGTCAAGGACGAGGAAAGAAGCTCGACCAGGAAGACGAGGAAGCTTTGGAAGATAGAAAAAGAAACGTAAAATATGGGGTGTATGATATTGGAGGTCCAGGAAGAACGCGGTCAGTGCAGAGGGGGATGCCTGGTATTAAATATTCCCCTCCAGGCCTTTGGACAGAAAACGGACATGGTACGCCATGCCTCGAAGGATTAGACAAACCCGAACAAGAAAGCGGATCTGGAGGAGAGATGGCACTTTGCTTGAAGGATGGGCTTGGGCGGTGGTGCTTGTAAGTGGAGGCGGTCTTTAGCGAGTTTGTAGGGGGCGGGGGGGGGGGGGGGCTTGGTCCACTGAATGCTGAGCAGGCTGTTCCTGCCCTACGGCGTACGGGGACCGTTTACGAACGTCCCAAAGTAAGGTCGTGCTTGGAATTGCACCCCCCTCTGCCGCTCCTTCCCTACGCCCCCTCTCTCTTGTCGACTCGACGTCCACTGCACACGCCCCCTCCATTCCTTGCACTTGGCCCTGAGAAATGTCCCCGATGCGTTTTCCCTCGTACCCTGTCTCCTTCGTCTTTCCTCTTTTCTTTTCCCTTTTCCTTTTCCTTTTCCTTCGCTTTTGTTTTCTTTTTGATTTTCATGTTATTTCCTATCTTAAGATCGTCCTCTTCCCAGCCTGGAAGGTTTTCTTTGTTGGTGGTCTTTCCTTCCTCAACCCGTCAAAACCACTAGCGCTCTTCAACGGCCGCTGTTTCCTCCGTTGGAGCCAGTTCGTTTCCTGTTCCATTGCTCTTTCCTTGGCTTGGGCTACTACGATGGACACCTGCCCCGTATGGACCGTATCGACCAGTCCGTCTTGGATAGACCGTATTGCATACGTAGAGACGAGACAAGTAGACAGAGCCCAGCCAAAAAGGATCGACCTCCAAAGGTTACATGCAACCCAAGGCACTGGAAAGCTCATTGTGTCTCAAACGGCCCATAACCACCTTCCCAGAAACTGTCGTTACATGCCCTGCGGGCCAGCAGTAAACCGGCGCATGCACGCCCCTCTCCCCGCCTAAACGCCAGCCTTATGGGCCAGTTTGGCCGTCAGATAGGCAGGATTCCGCCTGTGGTGTTGCGGTGAGTGGTTTTCTGCAACGGTGCACAGGGCATCTAACGGCCGTTTCGGGCCACGGGGTTTACGGCTATACGGACGATGCGAGTGCGAGGACCGGAGAATTGCGAGGGCACTCACGCAGCAAGCGACGAGGCAAAAACAAGGCAAAAACAATCGGAAAACATATACGAGAGACGAAGAAGCCAACGACAAAGATAAAAACTGGAGACCAGTGTTAAATCAAAAGCACGGAATACGGGAAACAGACGGGACAGGACGTCTATGAGCCTCATATACATGTCCGTGTCGCCGTTGTCGACTTACTTGCCCATTCTGTCTTTTTCTTGTCTTCTTCTTGTCTTTGCCGAATCGTGATGCGATGGGTGTACGGAGTTACAAATACGAGAATCAACGTCAACTGCTACATATGGACGCCGGATGTAATTCGTAGGCCGTCCTTCCTTTCTATGCCGATCGTTTTGGCGACATGGGAAGGGGAAAAAACGGAAATGGAAATGGACATGGAAACGGAAACAAAAGAAAACAATCCGAGGCGCGAGCAATCCCCCCCTTGTCCAATGGAGCAAGCCCCCGGTCCGTTTCCTCTTTTGCGCCCTTTTTAACGTTTGTCGATCGGTTCGTGTTTGGGAGGACAGGGAGGACAGAGAACCTGCTGGAGCCAAGGAAAAAGAACGGATGGACAAGGTAACCGAAGGGGTGAAAAAAAGAGAGAGAAAAACGGCATGGAACACGAGAACCATCGTCTCCAGATCCAGGAAGCGCCAGGGACATGGGCTCGAGGAAATCAATAGGCAGATGTGAACAATATGTGATTGGGAACGGCTTCTTTATTTACTAGGGTGTATGTCGCAGGCAAGAACTGTGTTATTATTTGCTTTCATGTAAATCTAATCACATTGTTTGGATTTTATCTCAACATCCTGTTTATCTTGACAGAACTCCTACACAGAAACGTAAACTTGACTTACAAACAAATACTTGGCGCGACACAAGATGGACACAGACCTGGGGTCGGCGACAACACGAAAAGCTTACCATTGTCGTCTTTGTCGTTGACGACACTTGGTTGGCAGCCGGAGGTAAGAAGTGAGTTCCGCCAGTGCAAGAACGGACCAAATCGTGGGCTATTGGGCGTCGCAAAACGGTGAGAAGATTCACAAAGTCAGAAACGGACAAGCTCGAAAGGAACAGAGTCGCAGTGGGAACGGTGGGGCATTTGGGAGCGTGGCTGAGGCGCTTCTTCTGCAACTGCAACCTTGCGACTGACAACTGGACGACAGGGCCGCACAGCACGACAGCGTGGCTGAAGGCGGTTTAAAGTGGGCAGCAGATTGGCAGCTCCGGCTGTTCTAAATTTGAATTGGCCCTACAATTAGAAACAAAAAGGCTGGGACGAGTCCGCTACAATAAAAATAAACAAAAACGGCTGCCGGCTAAGAGAGAGCCGAGAGAGCTTGATCCCAAACGAATGCGCAGCACAAGCGATGAACCCAGAAGCGCGCAGGCGCCGAAAAAAAAAAAACAAGGAGCATGCGAAAGACGCTGTTTGACGCCATTCCAAATGCTATACGATGCCATACGATGATACCGCCCCCGGATCTGTCTGTTTCCTGTCATCCAGTCTGCCCTGCAGAGTCGGGAGTGTTTTGAGCCGGGGTACCTAGGCGTCCTGGACAGGGACAGGACGAAGGAGGATGCCAGAGAAAAGTCCAAAAATGATTCCAAGAATAAATCAACGGTATTTTGGTCGACGAGAGTGTTGGTGAGCGTTGGCTTGATGTACTTTGCTATGCTTGTCGGCAGGGTGTAATCGACAAGGTGTAGTCAACACTGCTCGGCAGATTGCAAATTGGTCAACGGCAAAAGATTCCAGACCACACTCTACGACGTTTCTGATGACGGATCGTCCTGTATCTAGTCTGGACGTGCATATTTGACCACAGCTAGCCGAAACAGACGACGACTATGTTGTAGACAAGACCGCACTCCGTCATGGCACGGGACTTTGTTCGCTTTCGTCTGTCTGCGTTTCTCTTCTCTGCCGGTCACATCCACCAGTCTCGCCAGACAGAAAATGCGGTCTCCCTGCCGTGTCATGCAATGCCATGCTGTACGAGCCATTCTTCCTCCCTCAAGGCGAGAAAGTGCATCAAGCACACCATTCCAAGAATGCTATGCAAATTAAACCGATCTTGTATGCGCAAGCTAGGTGGGCACGCCATTAAGCGAATGCGCGTTGGCTCTGCACTTCGTCACGGAGTAAACGAATTGACCGTGGTTTTAAATCCGTTCTACGCATCGCAGACGCCAACCACATATGACGGTCTGCCAGGTCCCGAGCTACACTCGTCTGGGGTCATTCGTCTTGATAACCGACTGTTGCTGCTGTTCACTTTTTCTTTTTCTTATTCATGTCCTCTGTCTTAATTCCCTCCAACTGTGGTTCGTATTCCTCGAATCGGTGGGATTTGCGCTCTTCTCCACACCCGTCTTCTTTCCTCGGAACTTGTCAATTGAACATGACCTGAATTGTGTGTGCCCATGTGAACCCGCAAACGAACGCATTGGGTATATCGTGGAATAACAATGGAAACAGGGACAGGCCGTCACCGTTTCGCCCAATGCGAGCACGACGTTAAAAGAGCCTGGAGGTGTACCCTTGTCATTGTTGTGTATTTGGGGCCTTTGTTGATTCGAGTACAACAGGACGAGTGCCTATGAGGTCATTCTTTGGAATTGTCGGGATTTTGGGAGACGCTGGAAAGTTGCGAATTGGCCGAGAACTCGGTCCCGAACAACCCCAAAAGCTCCCAAAACTGATCGACAAACCTGCCCTGTTGGTGACCGTCCTCACAAAGTATAATTCGTTGATCCCATGGATCGTCGTTTTCATTCCCTTATTTCCCAGGCCTTTGTTTCGTGACGGACACACTCACGGCGGTCACGTTTGCCGCGCGACGGCGCCTTTTGACAAATCTCCAATGGCCTGGAAACTGGAAAATAGGTGTTTGCCGTTCGTCGTATCAAGAACCTGGTTTCGCTTCATTTGGGCACAGAGTGGATACGAGCGCAACGTCCAACCCTTTGCTCTCCACGTAATACGTCGTAAATACAGGCTAACAAAACATACGCCGTAACAGGAAATTTAGGCGCAAGCGTTGTAGGGCAGAGAAAGATGGGGTTCTTATCACGCGCTTGTTCATCCTGTCCATCCAACCCGAGCGATAACATGTGGCTGACTTTTGTGGGTGCAGGCGTGAGACCAGAAGCGCGACCGAGTGAGCTGCTCGAGGCATTTACACAAGACAAGAGCATGCATCGCATCGCAAGTCTATTGTAGCACGAGATGGAGACGCCCACGCCCGTGGCCGCCAAATTCCCTCATTCCCTCCCCTTTTTCGGTAAGTAAAAAAGGCTCGTTGTACAAAATTCAAAAGTAGAAGACGCACATAGTAATCTACCTTCTCCAAGTCTCACTGTAGTCGGCCCTTTCAACGAACATGCACTTGCCTTTGGTTGCTGATAGTGGGTATGTGCATAAAATGTGGGAATAATTTGAGGTCACAGGACGATGCGATACGGAGAACATACTTCATACGCGGAGAGGCTTGCTTTCAAAAGCAAAGAAGATAGTATCAGAGTGACAAACGTCTTGACCAGACAAAAGGTGTAGAGACACAGCGCGGCAAGATCCAATGTGCTTTCTTGTTAGTGTACGACGTATTACGACAATGGCCATATTGAGCAACGGTGTCGGGCCGCGGCTTGTCTAACACACCGGAGCTGCGCCGTAATCTCTAGTAATGGAATGAAAAAAGCGGAGAGCATACTATTCAAACTGAACGGTAAGCCACTTTGCCTAGCTGTTGACAAGACAAAGTGTACAAAGTCCTGGAGCAAAAGACAGGAAGAGAATGCGAAACAGAAAGAGAAGGAGAAAGAGAGGAGCAAGTCCCATGTGCCTGATTCGTCTTCCCCATTTTCCGAGTTCTGTCGGACTCGCCGTGAAAACGAAAATCAATCCGTACCAAAAAGTTGGGGTTAGCGGTTCCACGTACTGAGTAGCTCATAGGTATTAGTTCGTTTAAGGACCCGGGGCCTCGAAACCAACGACCTCTCATGCGTTGCACATGGGATGCAGGAAATACGTCGCAGAGTTTGTTGACGACGTAGAGGAATGAGGACCTGTTTGGGGTCGTTCACCAATAGAGGCTTATGGGTGAGCATGTGAATGAACTGCGAGAACGACCGAACGAACACTGGCTGGAAAGACGATACAAGTGCACAGAAATCTGAAGGAGAAAACACATGCATGGCCTGGTCGAGGCCGTTTCTATACGCTTCTTTTTCTTTTTCTCTATTTTCCCTTTATTTTATTATTTTCTATTTTCAAAAAATCTTTCCATTTTGTATATCCTTCGATTTCGTGCAACACGTTATATTTTAGGACATGGGGAAACACAACGACCATCACAGAGAATGCAAAGGTAAATATGATGGCGCAACACGAGAAGAAGCGAACACAAAGAGAAACAAAATATTGCGCAGTCCGGAATATCTCAATGAATGTGTTGACTTGCCGTTCCCGGATACCGTCCGGTTTTCGATCGACAGCGTTCTTCTATCGTCTCGCTAATTCGACACCGAATTCCGTAGGTACTTTGTCGAAATACTTTGGATACTATGGATACAACCGCAGATCTCAGCCACGCCATCGATCGACGAAACGTGACTTTTGTCTGGAATCGGTGTTAATATTCAACCGATCGTCCCCATTTCGTCGTGCCCTTCGACTATTCTTACCTTTTTTTGTACCAGCAGACCTGGGTAGTACAACATCCTCTCGGTATCTTCAAGAGTCGTTGAGGGCTGCTCTTGACGCTGTATGTCGTACTTTAATTATGTTAAAAAAAGGGAAATTGGAGAATGTGCAGAGCATTATGTAGTCATTTGGTAAAGTACGAAGTACTTCGTACAAAAGCTATGGAGTACTTTGGATGTTTGGCTCTTTCCAAAATTGTGCACAGACAAGCAAGAGGTCCAATGAACGACACTCCGCGCACGCTGCTTCGCGCCGTCTCGCCAACTCTAAACCAAATTAAGTGGGCAAACAAGCCATAGCAAGAAACAAAACGGAGACTTTTTGCTGAAGCAAAACGGACCACTGGCAGGGCTGTGCACGGCCGGAGTTACGGGGACCGAGTCCCGGAGCAGCGATCGCTCTTTCTACATTCTGGGCGCGAGTCTACTGCTGCAGTTTCGCCTACCTGCCAAACTTGGTAATTCTCCCAACACAATCTCCGTACTCACGAATTCGCGTCGCCTTCGACTACGCAGTACACGTGCTTGTTTGCGAAAGCCCATCCTGCCCATCTCTGCAGAACACAGCGTGCTGTCGTATAATTTGACGTTTTTTGGATCCAACAGTTTGCGTCTCGGCCCCTGGACTAGTTCTCTTTGGGGCAGCGTGGTGGTTTCCTGTTTTCGTTTTCCAGAATGTGTCTCTTCGTTCCTGCCGACTTTTGTTCAGTCTCAGCGTCCTGGGAGAAGTTGCGAACCCAGCAGAAACAGAGCAACTGTGCATTCGCTCTGTCCCATTCATTTGGCCGGGAGAACTATCCGTGTTGGTCCACTTTACGCGATATCGTATTCCTCCGCCCCCGACTCACTTTAGCTTTGGTTGAAAGAAACACTTACTCCATATGCAGTACACCCTTTCAGTGTCCAACGAAGAAGCATCTCACCTACCCCCTTCCAAGCTCCAACGGCGAGCCGTCAGCAGCAAATCCTCGATCTGCAAATCTTCAGCCCTGAGCGATGGGCCCCCTCCCCTTTTCTCAATTCGTCGCTCGAGTTTCTGACATTCTCGCTTCTTGTTAGTAGCTGCTCACTATCGCTCGCTACTCCGTGTCACTTGTTCCGATTTCGCGCGACTAATGCCGTGCTATGTACTTTTGTAACCTCTGGATCTTTAGAGATTGTGAGCATTGGGTTGTGTGCCAGCAAAGTCTCTTTCATTGCTTCGCCCGCTTTGCCACTTTACCGGCGTGTCTCTACACTAATAGGGCCTGCTCATACCCATGCCCCTAAAGTCTGATTGCTCCAATGTAACGATATGTCCAGGAAGGTCTAGCATCGAGATATGTCAACATATTTTCCGGTACTGAATGAATAGTCGACAGGGGATCGGATCCGGAGCTTTTCAAGTATCTTACCAAAACAAACCTTGAGACCAACACCGGCGACGAAACGAAGCAAACACTCAATCCATCTTCCCAACTGGGGCGCAGCATACATAGGAAGCAGCATACAACTGTTTTTTTATTTGGCGAGGCCATGTCGCTTTGCGCCAAGTCTAATGCTCCCACGAGCAAGTTAATGGGATCGAGACAGAGCGCCAGGGAGCCTCCAAGCTGCTTCCGTGCAAGCTCCAGTGACGCCCCAGCTTAGCTTTGTTTGAATCCTGTTTCTCCGTTGCCCATTCTCTTATCCTCCCTCGGTTCTCGCCCGTTTCTTCGGTCCAAATCGGTATGGCTCGCACGAACGTTTAAACGTCCACTAACACCAGCTGGGAATAGGCCATTCCTTCCATTGTCCACAACATGCAGCCCAGCCTTGCCTAGGCCATGTGCAGTCCAGACGATTGAAGGAAACCACCCCTCCGTCGTCTCCTGGATTGTTTCAAAGACTGGGTGGTTCAAAGGAACTAAATCCCGGTCTTAGCATGAAAAAGGCCCTTGGAATGTTCATGAAAAGGTGCAAAACGCACATACATGGACCGTTGCCCACGTGTTCTCTCCCCATAACTCATTTTGTCTTGTTTGTCGATCCTTTTTTATAAAAAAGAGAATAAAAAAACAAAGAGGCGGCCGACGGATATAGGACACCAGACGCGAGCAAAGGAGGTGCGCAATTCGGCTCTGACAGCTAAATTGGCAACATTAATGCATCGATATATATCCGGAGCTAATCCAGACACGTGTAAAATAGCAGCGTCCTCAGTTACAAACTACGTTGTTCTGTCAACAATTGAGCAATGTCCCGTTTGGGAAAGAGCCCTGCGTGCTTCGTCTCTCCATTCCAAATTCCTCCAAAATTGCAACAACCCGTATTCGCGCGAAATTAAAGGGAGGTGCAGACCGCATGCAAGAAATGGAAATGCCCCATTATGGCTACCCACATACGGTGACAAGTATGGCATCCACTCTGCTAGCATGTAGCGCCTGGTCGTTATACCGACGCCAAAACCTACCAGACGAGCAAAGAAGTCAAAATGAAAAAGGAAGCAAAAAGACAAAAGCAGCCAATTGACGATACCAACATCAAAAAAACTGGAGAGTGGCGAGAAGGCATAGAGGGCTCGAGGGGATGTCGTAGAGTGGAGAGGTGGAGAACTGCTAGGGGTTAATCTTTTGCCCATTTGGCCTTGACACTTTTGACCGGGCGGTCCAGTCACCTACGCTATTGTCGCCTGGGAACGAGGAAGACTACTTCCGGTCGCCTTTACTACGAAGTCCTGTTTGCACTTGGATGCCGCAAAATTCGGGGGCCCATGCTGCAAAAATAGTGTGGGTGGCTCGTTCACCCTGATATCACTAATAATGTGGGCTTCTTGGGCTTGCTGGGCCCGTCTAAGGAATGGTGTATTTACTTTGTACGGTTCTGCCAGTTTCACTGCACTTTCGTTTTGCGCAAAACGAACCAAGAAAAGCCCAAAAACATCACAGAAGTACTTCGTACATTACGTTGTAACATTGAACCGTTGTCATTTTAATTTTTTTCCTTGGGATTTTTGGCCCCCAAATGATCCCGCGCCATATCTCGCCCGCTCCTTCCCTGTCCTTGTACCGTGCTGTGTTGCCCGTAAGACGGGCAGTGCCTTCTGAGAGTTCGGCTGTCGGACTGTCGGCCTGTCTGGCTGTTTGGGAGGCGCGCTTCTCTCCCCATGGAAGGTACCATCTGCTGCTTCCCAGGCCCACTTATCTCGCGTCTGTCGTCTGTCTCTTCCTCAGTTCGCATGTGCTTTGTAAGGCCCTATTTTTAACCGCGCCCATTACCAAGCTGCTGCGGCTGTTGTGATTGGACCCAGGACGCCCACCCTTCAACGCTCTCGTCCTGCCAGCCCTTGCTCTCAACGAAAAGGATGAATGTAGATCCTTTCTTTCGATGAAACGGCAATTTCCATCTCTCCGTACGGCGCCCAACATACTCTCCTGTCCCGATGTTGAAAGCAAAGGCACTGACAAAGGGAAAGGGCCTCAACATCACGACAAGGTCTTGCGCGGTAGAATGCAACACAGTTTACGCGGGCAACGTTTCCCCATTCGGTCTTATTTTTCAACGACAGCATGAGAATCTTCTCAGGGTGAACCAGAACCGGCCTTCAACAGCAGGTGCGGCGCAGTCCTTGCAGTACAACCCCCTTCAACGTATCCGTATGTCTTTTGTACCGTCGCGATGGAAGTCCGGCGGCATTCTCCGTCCATGGATCCTCGTGCTGTTTTCTTCGTACTCCTTTTGATTTGTTGTCGGGGACTGGTTTGCCAACGGCCAGGGTGCACGACTGTGCGTTGGCAATCACATTCCTTTGCCTTGGCCGCCGCACATTGGTCGTCACCGCGCATGCTCTGATTTGTGTTTTTATGCAATCTGCAGATGCTTGCCCTTCGTTCCTGCCCGGCCACATCCAACGGCGCCGTCTCGCCTCTCTGTGCTGCACGATGGCCGATAAGACGATCGACGATGAACAGAAACTAGCAATGGATGGCACTGCCGTTCTGCCGCCGGCTTTCTGTGGTGCACAGACAGGTTGCACCATCTGCAGGATGCCACGCTCTCTCCATGCCTCTATTCTCCATCTCTCCATCACCCCACTCTACCGTTTTGTGTTTTGTCTCTTTGTTTCTCAGTCTCGCACCACTTTCCCCAATCTCCAACGAATCCCTCTGCCCTACAAGGGTTGTTTCCTTACACATCTCACATTCTTCCAAAAGAGGCAAAAAACATTGCTAAGATGAAATGGGAAAAGACGGACCAGCATTGTGCATGGAAACTAACCAATCCGCTCTCGCGATTTATTGTGTATCTGTTCCCATCCATTCCCCCACTCTCGCCTTCAATTTTCTCACCTTCGTTGTAAATCAAAGACAGTACGATTTATTCTTGGGGCGTCTTGGTAATGTGGCTCAGTTCTCCAGTTCTCCGGTATGGGTCTTTATCAGACCGCGTCTATTCCTTTGCGTTTTGCTCACCGGGTAAAACACGTTAGTCTCGAAATTGGGCAAGATGTGAGCGGGGCGATGGTACAGCATGAGTGTCAACAAAAACCGGCGCGAGATGTGCCCACACAGTCTTCAGAATGCTGACAAGTACGGCGTGTTGGTTAAACACTACTCGACACATTATCTTCTCCCCTCTCCGTTGCTACCTGCCCATGATCATGAAAAACCTGATTCCAACTCTACTGCTTATAGAGGTCCATTGGCGGTCACATCTCCATCAGAGTTGGCAAGGCAAGGCGTCAGCAGGACGAGAAGGAGAATAAATCAAAATTACCGTACTAAAATGACAATAGGAAAAGCGGCATGCAGGGTCCACAAAGAGTACGCAATCGTTAATGGGAATGCCCTTGTATGCGAACTGGTTCTTCCAATGAGGTCCCGAACCTCGTCTGGCTCGCCCTGGAGGTGAGACAACCTTAGACCGACAAACGTGGGTTGGGCCGCGAAGAAACCGTTGGCGGATATCGTCTCCTTAACGAATGGCCGTAGTCTCTCGGCAGCGCTCGCCATTGAAAGCACATGATAGTGGTGCACGTTTTGCTGTAAGTCGACGGCCACCCCGTTCGACGTGATGCTTTCTGCCTCGTGCGTTCTCAAATGGTTTCCCTCCCACGACTAACACCGGCAGATGCACGATCCGGAAGGCTGTAGGATGAGAGTAGCTGCACCTGCACTTACTCCTGCGCCTCAGCCCCGCGAGGCCGGTCGTGGCCGTGAGTGAGGAATCGGGAAAATGCTAGCACTACTCTGTACTCTGAAAAACAATAAACCAAATAAAAAGCTGGTTGGGTGCTGGGCGATTAAAAGTGGGCCCATGTTATGTTTCTTCCTCCACTTTCATTGTTCTTTTTGGCTTTGCGTTCTCTCCAACGCGGAATTAAATTTAATGCGAATTTAAAACAAAAATCATTTAAGGACGGGCAAGCGAGCCCCCCATGCTGGTAGCCAAGAATGGACTAAGACGGCTCAGCCCTACAAGACCATACCACAAACAGGCAAAGTCGAGATGATGCTGCCGACATTGGGCCGGAGCGTGGGGCCAGCAGACGAAAGGAGAAGGTAAGGTACACACCCCTCCCTGACAAATTCCCCCCGGCTCGTTTTGCACCACTTGAAAGGAGGACACACAACGGAGGCGGCCTGCCCTCCACATCCCGCCTCCAACAATCCCCAAAATCCCACTGTACAGAATACATGCACTGAACGGCTGTCCAAATCCTTGAAACTATCATGTTCAATGTCTGCAGTTGGTTTTGTTTATGCGATGTGCAGTCTTGGGACACAAAAGTGGGTCACGGTGAACGTTGTCAGTGTTGATATTATTGTCCTTCCTGTTGGTGTTCGCAGCACGGACAAATATCGTCAGTTGGCACAATGGCTGTTTTTTGTAGTGTCTGTAGAGCATGCGAGCTTTTCAGTGTACGCGATGCGCTCGAGCACGTAAACGGCCACGACCGCTGTTTCCCGTCTTTTGCGCGGTACGGCGGTGGGAGCCGCCAAGTTTGTACGGAGTAAAGAGAAGGTGCGTTCGGCGTAAAGTGCCACTTACCCAATATGTGACGTGCAGTGATCAAGGAAGGAGCGAGGGTACAGAAAAGTCGCCGAAGCAGAAGCTTTTTCTCGTCTTCATCAACCATCCCTGTGGCAATGCCCTCGTCTCATTTTTGCCGACAAACGACTCCACTCAACATCATACCCATCCCTATTTCTTTAAACAACTAATGTATTCGCACGACATATCACAGCTGTCCATCGTCTCGTTGTTTATTTTTACGACGCCTTACTCACCACAGTCGTCAGTCTCGGTCAGCAATCGGCTCCGTTGACAGTGCTGAGCAAACAACCTTTCCATCTTACCATCAAACGAAACGAAGTAACAGAACCATCAGAACCAACCTTTCCCGCCTGTTTAGCGAATGAGCCCTTGTCTATTCTGCCGGGTAGATCCAACCGACAAAGCCGGCAACAAGGAGAAAGAAAGGAGATGGCATTGAGGTCCGTGGATGAGACGATTTGCATGACAGCAGGCGACGAGGGGCGACGTTTATGAACCTCTGGGCTTTGTCATATCTCCTAATGTTGTTGGTCGAGCCCCTTTACTCAACAATGCCAAGACTTTCTCCTAGGTTGTGTATTGTTTTCCTCGTTCCCTCCTCGTGCTACAAAGTACACCGTATGTTGAACAAAGGATTGGTTAGCTGGCACGACGTGCTCTATGTCCGTTTTGTCCTGATTTTCTACCTGGTCCTCTCGTTCTGGAATTATGGACAGGGATCACGACCGGGAGCTTGGCGAATCCCTCCTGCTCCGGTCATTTCCTGGGTGTTTCCTGTGGTGCGTCCGGCTACTGCATTTTACGGCCATTTTGACAAAAAAGTGGGAATGTTCCTCTTGTGAAACAAACCGCCACAAAACCTTAAGTCGGCGACTACGGAGAAAATGTGATTGACGAGCAAGAAAGTGATTGAACACTGAATCAAGACAAGCTAATCTCACAAGAAACTGCGTGTACGATTTACAGTAAATTTGCTGTTCCAACTCGCCCTGCCCTTGTCGATATCCTTGATTTTGAGGCTCGCGAGCAGGCTCATGACAGCGACTCACGCATAATGGTCGAAAAAAAAAGGAAATAAACCAACCATTTGTTCTGCAAGGTCATGTCGTCAGAGAGAAATAAAGAAAAGGGGATATCTAGGAAAATGCCTCCGATTTGATCTAACGACAACAAGCGTAGAAGTCCCAGGGCCTGGGCGACCAGAAGGGATCTGGGGGCCGACGGCCTTCAGGGCCCAGCCTTACGACGCTCCGAAAGAGGTAAGATTCTGGGCTTGGTTAGTACTCTCCTAGTCCGACGTACGTCGTCCTGGGAAGTCAAGAGGGGGGTCGTTGCGACGTTGAAGAAGACGAAGGAAGCGACCATCCAACAAATCCAGCCCAATGCCTACTTCCACGCCCCTTTCCCATTGACTGGGTGACTGGGTCTGGAAGGGACGCTACGGCAAAGCGGCTGGTCTAACGGTTTGTTCCCCACAGCCAACGTTGCCCCAAGACAATGGCGTCGTATTGCCAACTGAACGTGAGGAATCGACGGAGCCCAGCACCACCACATGGCGCTTAGCGAGTGTTGGCAAGATTCAACAAGCGCTGGGGCTTTGATTGCAAGGGGTCAGGGGAGGGGCCAGGCGGCCAGAAGTGCCGCACAGGCCTGGTTCCTGTCCGCAGTGTGGGAAGACTTGGGAGATTGACCTTTATGGCAGCACATCCTGTCCAAGTGCTGTTGCCCGTTGCCTTTTGCCCCTATTCCCATGCAGGCGCTTCGAAACAACCGAAATCTCCTGATGCTTTTACTTGTGTTGTCATGTCCAAGCGAAGAACGGCACACGAGCCAGACGACACAGCCATCCCATCGTTTCCAGCTCCTTTTCCTACCCTCTTCCTTTATTTCACTCGGCCTGGTTCTACCAGACCCCCTGTAGGGCATTCATTTCCCAATAAATACCCTGGAGCTACCCCATAGCACCCCTGAGCAGCCCCCTGAAAGTGCTGAAAAATTCTGATGAGCAAGCACTAGCAAGGGCAGGTTGTTGTAGAGGGTGGGTGCCAGATTTCTCGTCATTATAGCGAGGATAGGGCCTGCGATGAGCGACACGGCACATCGGAGAACCGGACTGCTGGACCGCCGACGCACGCAAATTGTAGCGAGAGCGAGCTTCGCCCTGCCAGCACACCGTATGCGTCTGACGAACCTAGCCCCCGCTGTCACGACGATCGTCAACGGGCGTCAACGGTCGCCAATTGGTGCCAACTGCAATCAACAGAAAAGGCGTAATCGCGTCGTTTTGCCGCGTCTGCCAATTTTCCCGACGAACAACAAGTCAGCTGCCCAATGCAGCGTTAGTTTGCCAGCTACCAGTAGCCAACAGTCAAGTCACCACCATGAACCAAAGCGTGACATTTGCGTGATGTCGTATCGGTCCGCTAAATGACACAGAGGCTGCTAAAGACTCGGATTTTGGGACTTTCCCTTCACTCCTCATTTTAGTTCGCCCCAGCCTGGGGTGAAGAAAAGGGTTAACTTATGATAAGCATGGCCATAGCGCACGTCCCCATTGCCTTATTTTGTCGTCCTTCTCTGATGGCAGCCCTTCCCGGCGGACTGGAAAAGGTTCTCACGGTGGAAAAGCCTTTTAGCGACGCAAACGGCCAAGGAGGTGAGAACAGTGAGACAAAATAATGAGGCATACGAAGGAAATGCGGTCGTTATCCAACAGGTTTAGTATCAAATGCTTCGACCATGGCCCCAGAAACCTCAGTTCTCAAACCAAAGATAACAAAATAAAAAAGACCACAACCGACCTTTACTTTTAGAATAAGGATGTATCCTTGCGGTCACGACATACGGTGCAAGGACAGGGAGAACGGGCGAGAGAAACGAGAAACGGCCAACGGAACGAGAAATTCAACTTCAAATTACCAATCGGAGACTTACAGAGTACTGCGTGAATTCAGTGTTATGCTCCTGGCCGTAGCGAGATGGACGCAAAGATGGTCGGAAATACGGAATAAAATTAATTAAGAAAGAAAGGGTTTTAACGGCTGGACGAATCTGCCCCTACAGCATACTTTTGAGAGAACGATGCCAGGCTGGTACCATGTAACGAAGATCGCAGCTTTTGATGACTTTCCGGTTTGAGTCTTAGTATGAAAGAGTTAGGAGTTCACTCCGTCGGGTCCGTCTTTGGGAACCTTGAGGAACAGGGCGCATCGGGGACATTTTCAGGACGGGAAGTCGCTTTTAGCTTTGTAACGTAATATTCCCTTGTCTTTTGAAGGCCGAACAACACAAAAGTTGCGACGTCAGTTCTAACCTTCCTGATTTTGGCTAGTTTGTCGTTGGTTTCTCATCTTCTTTCGTCGCATTGGCCATGGCAATGGCCCTGTACATCATTTCAGCATTTCCTCGGACACTTTACAATCTTGCGATACCCAGTCATCATTCGAGTGGCACTAAAACACACGAACGACCAAAGACCAAAGACCAAGAGAAAAAAAAAACCCGAACAAACAGCATCAAGGTTGGCAAAGCCACTGGCGATATCACCCACACTACCCGTCCTTGTACAATAGAAGAAATTCGCTCCAAGAAACAGAAACAAAAGGAAAGCAACGTAGGTGGCAAAGACACGGTTGGTAACTGACGGGTGGCATGTCCGCCCCTGCCTCTACAAAAAACGATATATCGAACAGGTTGCATCAGATAACTAATCGCCAGACGAATTACTGCAGTGTCGAAAGTGGGGCCGCCGAGGTTCTGTAGTGGGTCACTTGGGCCGCAGGCGCTATCAGCCCGAGTACCTCAAACTTACGCTGACATGATGACACCGTTAGTCCCTATTGGCGCTAAACAGAGAAGGCGTGTTCTTCCAGTTGAATATTTCCCGATTTGGGAATTACAATTCGGCAATTGTGGAGAGGTAATCAACCACAGCTTCAAATTGCCAACAGGAAACAGTGTGTTGAGTATCAATACGAATAAGCTTAAATATAAAAACTGTCTGTAGCTGTCACAGTTATTCAGTTCCGGCACAGTTTTGCTGTTCTTTTTTCCCAGAGTTCTTTTTTTAATTTTCAAATAAAATAAGAAATCATAAAAAAAGAAACACAATACAAACAAAACAAGCAATGAATTTCAGTGAATCCTTCACCAAATTCACACGGTCTATTTCTGTGATGTGTACAATGTACAACATTCTCGGATATATGAGAGTCCCCAACTGCACACGCGGTTATTTGTCATGCTGTGCAGCGGGTGTTGCAAGCCTCACTCTCAATTGCCACCATTTACATGACATTCGTCACGGCAAATCTTTTTTTGTCGCTAGATGTCAGCGACGATCAGGGAGCTCGTGCGGACGATGGAAGACAACCGCCTGCAAAAAGGAGGCAGGTGAGTGAGAATGATAAAAAACGGATTGCCGGGACGCCGCCTTGCAAGGGACAGTCCACGTCCTCTTCCTCGGCTGCCGGCCGTTCCATATCCATGCGAGCCACAGTGCCTGCCACACTCGGGATGGCGCGTCTGTCCGTGAAGGCGGCTACGCGCTTTTGCGACGGTGCCGATTGTTATAACGGCCAGAATGGCCGCTGTGTGTGTGTGGGCGTGTCGATCGTCAGTGGGGAGAACCGCTGACAAAGGTTCTAAAGATGGAGACTTATGAGTAAAGGGGCCGAAAGGGGCCTGCCTACATACCCTAAATATCCTAAACACCCTAAATACGGCGTACGGCGCATTACTCCGTAGAGACGGCGGAAATACAGCACACAGCAGGCGGAAAACAAGGTGCTCACAGCTGACGGCCCACAGATGACCAAGACAGAAGGACAGGGGACAGACGGGAAAGTAGCCCAGGCCAAATTCGCCGTGATGAACAGTGCCCTGAAGTGGATGAAGACCAGAAATGAATATTCTGTACATAAAACGAATCGAAAGATCGCAATATCGATCGAGGCGCTGGGGTGCTAAGATGAGTCCTCGCTGCCCTGTATTCCGTATCCGTACTTCCGTCTTCCATTTTCACCCTCAGACCCTTCTCTGCAAAGGAAGGGGACCCCTATTATTTCTCACGTTGCGATCGCCCCAGCCCCTTGAGGACACGCCCCTCCCCCACTTCCATAGGGCTGGGAAACAGGCATTGCTCTGCTCACACAACATGATCATGACAACACTGCAGCAATGCAGCAATGCAGCAATGCAGCATGCGTTTACTTTCTCTCGGCGGCCGATGACTGTGCAGATACGAAACGGCACGGGCGAGCATCGACTGGGGACTGGGGCAGTGACGGCCGGTCGTGCATCCGCCGTTTACCGTCCGCCCTTTGTGTGTGTTGTTTCTCATCTTCAACGTCTCCCACTGGGTTGCATTCGTTTGAATCCCTCTAGCGTCGCTCCGCCACCCCAGTTGACCCAAGCTCCCCCCTTACGGAGGCGCCACCTAGCCTCCCAGAAGAAGCTCTTCTTTACGACTTCCTGACTAGGAAGGAAGCAAAATCCACACGCCTGGGTCCACGCTGTCGCCATGACATGACCCAGAAACTTCTCCCTCAATCTGCCGGCAGGCAAAACAAAGGCAACCGCAGACCAAGGACAAGTCGTGCATGGCACTAGAGAAGAAAGACCGGGAGACGCAATATATACAACATACAGCCCCATCATGACAAACATTTGTCATTCTGCGTGGTTAACAATAGAAAAGGGACGGCGGGGGCGTGGGTGCAGCAAAAGACGAAATGACGAAACGACGAATAGACACAAGTCTAAAAGTCTAAAATGTGGCGCGCGTCGAGTTGGCTGGCATCCAAAGAGGAAGCAACGTGCGAGACCGTCTGAACGGCGTGTGCGAGGCCTTGCAATCAGGGCTTTTCGGAGTTGTCGGAGTTGTTGTCTTGTTGTGTCACTCCTCGCTGCTGTTTGGATACACGTCATGGCTCCTTTGCGACTGCGCTTTCTGGCGGTGAAGCTAACAGTTTCGTTGCTTCAAGTCGTACTCCGCATTGTGCCAGAGCCTCCCGGCTCGTACTTTTCCCCCCACAGTGGCGCGAGGCTAGGTATGCACGACAGGCGACTCCGGGTCGTAGGGCTAACTCCAAGGCACAAACTGCCAAGGCAACCTCAGAGAAGCGAAAAAGATCCACAGAACAGCCAAGAAAAAAAGACAGTCGAAGACAAGCACACGGCATTGGCACAGACACGACGGGGCATGATCTTTGCCGTCCGCCTATTGTTTCGTTCTTTGTTTGTACATCGTCTGTCGTCCCTCGCTGGTTTTGCATTTACGACGCGTCTGTTGCGGAACGAACAGCCGGCGACGAAAGGGGCGGTTGTGTGGACGAAGAAAATGAGAACATGGACGGCGATACGACCAAAGGAAACGGGCGAAATGCGGACCGGCCGGCTGTCTGTTAGAGCGGTGGGCTGTGTTGGAACTGATGTCAAGTGAAGACGTCAACAAGCTCGGCAAGCTAGACAAAGCTCCCGACGAGCTCGCCAAACGTAGCTGTTGCTGTCACAAGCTCCAGGAGCAGCGTGCAATCTGATACGCCGCCCTACGAGACGCGACAGAAAAAAATGTCTCCGTGGGGCTGAGGCCCCAGTCTCCAGTAAAACTCCTTCGTGCAAGAACACCACAGTGTCTCCAAAGAAATCCCAAAGCTGTCGTCATTGATCGACATCGTCTGGACGTTGGCAAGTAGAGAAACCCACGTTTTAGGATTCAACGGCCTGAAGCCTGAGCACCTTGGTAATAAACGACAGGTCCTCGTCCAACGAATCAGAGCCCACAGTGCCGGCGAGCTGGATGGGCGCTGTTCAGGCTACTGCAGGCCAACTTGGCTGGTGCACCCACTACTCGTACAAAAGTAGAGCCAGCCCACCCGTTCGGACGCGCCGCAAATGGCCGCGCCGTGGCCGTGCAGTGCGATTGGCGGGCTCGGATAATCGCAGGCGTCCTTCACGTCCAATCTCAAAGAGAAAATGGACAAAAAGCATGAAATGCAGAGGGACGAGTCGCACGGGGAGTGCATTCTTCGTCTGGGCCTATTCAATTGCCTGGGTCCCTGGGCGCATGGTATACGAAGGGAACGTTGCGTGATGTGCAATGGCGCTGTGCGCTGCGTCTCAATCTGCAGGTCTGTAGGTCCGCAGCAAAAGGAACGTTCGTTTCCGAAACAAAGGGCATGCCTTGACCGAGTCGCTAAACGTGCATGGCTGGGCTCTGTGGACACCGAGTGGTGGTCCAGGTGCGTCGTAAGATTGTTATTTCCCCATAACGCCATCCCCTCTTTTCCCTTCCCCTCTCCCTTTTCCTCGTCTGACTGCGTTTCTCCTTCTCCTGCTGGCCACCGGCCGTAGGGCTGAAGAAAGCCACACTCCGCTCCGCTGGCGCAGGACGGAGGGGGCGTGGACCTGCATTTTCGTGTGCTGTCCCTATTGTATTTGGCGGTGACAGACAAAACTTGGCCAAAGCGACTTTGGGTGTCCTCATCTCTAGCATAAAGGAGGGCATCTTGGGCCGAAAGAAACACCTGCAAATAAGAGGCCAGGCTTTGGAGACGGTACGTTTGGCAAGTCCTCGTATTGTTTCCTCTTGGGTTTTTTTTTTTTTTAAAAAAAATTGTCTTCTTCTCTCCCCTCTTTCCTCCAGCCGTTCCGTTTTCAATAGCAACCCGCTAAAACACAACTGGCGCCATGCAACGGCCGTGAATCCCAATATGGAATGCCGTAAAAAACAACACTTGGCAGTTGAGGCTGGAGAGGAGCCTTCCCACTGACGTGGAGCAAAAGTCCCGAATCCAAGGGACGAGGACAGGGAGACGGCGGGACGTGAATACGACGTTGGGCGACGGCAATAAATTAGGACACCGGCACATCGCACTTCGGCATGGTACAGACATGATTGCCGTTTTACCTTTTGTTTCTCTTCCTTTTTGCAGCCATCTTGCTCGCGTCAGATACTGCCGAGTAAGAGGACAAAGAGGGCTCCTTTTCTGATGGTGATGTGGAGTACGTCGTCCATCGTATGGCGCCATGGCGCATGTTCATCGTGGGGTAACTCTCTGTTTCTTGAAGCGTTTGTCCGCTTAGCTGACGAAGCTTAAGAGGGCCCAGAGAGCGTAGCGGTGCCCACCGAGAGCCTCACAGCTCAGCATTGACCCCATCAGACGTTGACAACAAAGGGAGCCCCGGAAGGGGTTCCTATTGTGAACGGAGCGCTTTTCCCTATTCACTTGGTAGTTGAGCAGTTTTATTTTTGTTGGGAAGTCATATCTCTTTTGTCTTTCGTCGTCCCGCGCAGGCATACGTCGCAATGCCGGCTTGGTGGTGCTCGTATTGTGGACGGCTAGTGACGTGAAGGGAATGGCTGGCCAGGTTTAACCATGGGCCGTTAAATTGGCGTGTTTGAGCCATCTACCGAGTACACGAGTCGGGTATTTTGGCATGCCGACCAACTCCTGGCCTGGGATGGTGACAGACATCGGCGGTGGAAGAAAGCGGTGCACAGCCGATGCAGGCCAAGACACAAAGGTCTGGCCTTTGGGCTGCCACAGAAGAGGAGAGCAACTCGTAAAACGGACTGTTCTGCCGTTTTTGGGGTGTACCGGCGAGACAATGATGGACGATAAACGCTGGATGGAGCCTGTGCATCCTTCAGGAACAGTCCTGTGCGTGACAGGGGTGGACAGTTTTGTACGTGTGGACGGCGACCAAACAGGGAACACTGAAATTGACTGAAAATTGACAAAAAAGCGGTGCAAAAGTCCAATCGCCGTGCACACCAGCATGACGCGTACGCCCATCAAGCCTCCTTCAGGAACAGCGTTGACGTGGACGTTGTTGGGTCTATCGAACCCTTAGGTTTCGCACAAACGGGACCCAAAGAGGATTGGAATTGCGAAGTCAATGAAGGAGGACCCAGACAAGGCTCCCGTACAAACTTGCCCTCAAGCAGGGAGCCATTTCCATCCGATGTGGCCCCGTCTGTTCCGTCGTGGTTGTCTTTCCATCGCGTGAACGTGAGGGGCGTCCTTTTGCTTCGAGTGCCCACCCGTCGTGCCTGGCCCCTTAGGCTCCGCGGGCAGACTCCGCGGGTTTTCCGGGAAAGGGACTAATCGCCCGTGAGTAGCGGACTTGAAACCAAAGGGAGATAAAGAAGCAAAATAGAGACAAATGTCCGATGCGAAAAGACAAACGTCCGATGCAAAAACAGAAAGTGCACGATGATCAAAATCCATTCCAACCATCCGTCTGCACCGCCGCAAGCCCTTGCTGCAAGCCACCCCGAAAAAAGAAATCGTGACAGGGATGTGTGTTTGTGTGGAGCCGGCCGGTGAATGGCGATGGGGAAATGTCGAATGGTAAACGGTGGTTGCTGCAGAGCAGGGGTTTTCTGGATGGAGTGGGTGGGTGGGTGGTGTGCAGTGTGTGCTGGCTGGTGGTGCTGGCGCTTGAGCGGAACGACGGGACCGCTTCGCCTGGCGGATGGTCGTCGATCCGTGATCAGAGGGAAGAGTTGTTTACGCAAGGGCGCGAGGACGCTCGTGTTCACGGAGGCATCGAGAAACGGTCAAGGCGGACATGCGGATGCTCAAGAAAACAGCCGAGAGCGGTGGGAAAGGGGAGAGACAATACGACGTGCGAAAACGGCAAGTGACAGTTGCTGTTTCTGTAAGATACTATTTGCACAAATGACGCAGGAAGCCAGCGAGACGGAGAGGGCAGGTACGGAGGGCGATCGCCACGACGAAGCAACAAAGATATACTATCACAGTACGTAGGCGTTCCCAGGCCGTCGATAGCTCCGCGAGGAAAGAGCGATGGCGCAGAAAAGCCAAGAGCCAGCGCGGCATCTGAACAAAACGGGTAGCAACTGCCACGGCCAAGACTCTCGAAGAGCAAGAACGACCGGCAATTCGCTCGTTCTGCCACAACGCCCAAGGTCACCTGCAACGAAGAGGGGAGGTGCAGAAGAGCTGCCGTTGGGAACTGCCCACGCCATAGGGCTGTTGGCGTGGCCGTTTCGCGCCCGAGTGAAGCTTCGACTGACCCACAACAACCCACCCATGCAGCCCAAGACACCAAGACGTTTGTTTTTGGCTGCATGGGCCGCTCGTATGATGCTTGCCGTTCCCTGATTTTGCTGTCGCCTGGGGGGGCCCTGCAGGTCTACCGCCAAGCGTCGCACAGCGGACGCGGTCGGCAAAGGTGGCTGGCGATGGCAATTGGGAGGAAAAGAGAGGCGAAAGCAGGCGAGAATGGACGAGCAACGATCGCCGAAAAGGAGAGGAGTCGAAAGGAAGCATCAAGATGTGCATGAATTAGTGGCTCATTGACAGACCCTCACAAGGAACTGCATCACCAGACCAAGACCACGCTGGGCTCGACTGCACCAGACACAGATACGAGGAAAACGAGCGATGCCTCGCCCGGTGGCGGCAGCAAACACGGCGACGCTGCTGTTTTTGCAGGTCCTGGCCTGGCTCGTCGCCTTGGCCGTCGGCAGCGGAGACGCAATCGGGATGGCCGTCGCCGTCGAGGCGTCCAACGACAACGGCGGCAGCAGCAACAGCTGCCCGGCCCACTACTACAGCTGCGCCAGCCAAGGCTCGCAGTTTGACGGCATCTGCTGCCCGTATGACCAGGTCTGCGCGCTGGCCGGAGACAATCGGCCGGCCTGCTGTCCATTGGGGTAGGCCCAAACCCCTTTCCTCCCCCCCTCTGGGCAGATGATACATGTTCTGATACTGCTTCTCGCCCTCGCTTTCCTTTCACAGTGCCGTCTGCACCGGCAACGCACCCTCAACCTACGTCACCACCACGGCCGCGGCTTCGTACGTGCCCAATGGCTTCTACTCGTTTCCGTACCTGCTGCCGGCCGGCATCGCCGCCACGACGGCACTGGCCGACATCAATGCCTGCGCTGCGGTCGTACAACAGTGCAGCCGGACCTTTTCGCAGTGCACATCGGCCCTCGAGAACAGCGGCAGTAGTAGTGGGTCGAACAATGTTGGCCCTGGTGGCGATGGTGATGGCGATGGCGATGGCGATGGCCGTGCCATTACAGTGGTGGTCGCCGGATCGACGACGATTACAAAACGGGGTGTGCTGCCCACCGAGGCTGCCGGTGTGAAACGGGCCGTCATTGGCAACCCGACCGCGACGCTGGCGGCTGCATCGGCGGCCGGCGTCTGCAGCAGTCTGAGCAGCCAGGCGTGCGGTGGCTTGCCATCCGATGCCGCTGCGTGCTCGACTCTCTTCTCCGGTCGCGCAGCACAGACGGGATTCTTGACGGGCAACGTCAGCACACGGCAGAGACGCCTGCCGTCGTTGGGGGCAGTTGTTGCTATTGTGGCTGTAGTAGGCACGGCGATGATGATATTATGAGTGGACGACACGAATAAACGATGCTATGACAGGTTTGATTTGAACGGTGTTGAATAAACTCATGAAGCCAAGATTTCAGTAAAAGTAAATGAAACAAAGGTTAAATTTAAAGAATATAATAATAGGGAAATAAAACTTATTTAATACTGTAAGGCGGATTTTAATTTAGTCTCATTGAAGAATTACGCACATTGTTGTACTTATGTCAAGATTGTATGGTAGTACCTTTAAAGATCTTTGCCATGCCGACGAGAGCATCAACGAACGCATGTAGTCTTAAATGTTTCATTTAATAGTACAGACATAGGAAACTGAGATACCTTGCAGTCGAACCGTATAGAAAACGAAAGTCCAAAATACAAATGCACACCATTCTTTGCCTCCTTAGTGTTTGAGAAAAGAACAAAAGAAATAAAAAAGCATAACAGAAAGATGGTGGAAGATGGACGAAAAACAAGAGGCGGGAAAGGCCAGAAACGTCAAAGCAATAAGACGAAGAAGAAAACAAAAGAAACATCCCTGGAACCAAGAGAAAACATTGGTAAAACAGAAAACAATAAAACACGGCCGTATTTTTATTGCCACACCTCCTTTCCTCCTTTCCTCTGCCAATGGCCACCGCACTCCCTCTCTATCCAAGCACTCTGCGCTCGTCGCTCATCAACCTCCCCTCTTGGCCTTGCCTTTTCCCTACTGGGCTTGGCCACCTGCACCAGCACCGCCGGCGCCGCCAGCACCACCAGCCTGTCCGCCCGCCGGACCGCCGGGTCCACCGCCCCCGCGCATCCGCTTGACGCCACCACCCGCAGCATCGCCGCCGTCGTTGCGCGGCCGCTTGTTGCCCGGGTTGAAGGCATCGGCAGACGGGTTGAGGTTCGCACCACCACCACCACCACCCGTGTTGCCGCCACCCCGGCCCTGATTCTGGCCCATGCCGCCACGGCCGCGGCCGCGTGGTGCCTGATAGACACCGCCACGACCCGCACCGCCGGCACCGCCGCGGTTGCTGTTCTGGTTGTTGCCGTGCGCGCCGCCGCGGCCGCTACCAGGGACGGGGATACCACTCCGCGGGCCGCCTTGCTGTTGGCCAAGGGCGGACTGCGGCCGTTGTGGCTGCTGTTGGGATTGCTGGGGTTGATGTTGGGGTTGATGTTGTTGCTGCTGCTGTGGTTGTTGTTGCTGCTGCTGTTGCTGCTGGGCTGCTTTGGCAAAGGGGTTGTTCGGCTGCGGGATCTCGCTCGGTTTGCTGAGGAACGGGTTGTCGAGCGCCGGCGGACCACCGGCAGGTGCAGGGAGAGAGGAAGGTAGACTGCTGTTCGCCGGTTGAGGCTTCGTCGGTAGCGAGGAGACGCGTTGCTGTTGCTGCGGTTGCTGCTGTGGCTGGGGCCGTAGAGCGCCAGGCGCCGCGGCCGGTGTGGCCGCCTGTACGGCCGCGGGTGTTGCGGGCGGCTGGGCCCGGGCTGGCGGTTGTGCCGCAGCCGGACCGGGCGTTCCTGGTGCCGGTGTCGCTGGGTTGGAGGCCGCAGGCGTCGCCGGTGCCGGCCGGGCATCCTTGGCAATGGCCCAGACCTCGCCCACGGGCCGCTGTGGCGTCTGCTGCGCGGCGGTCGAGACCACATCCAGCTTCGCCGTGGCCGTCTTGAGCTTGTTCTCGGCCATGTTGATGCGGATCGACGACTTCTTCTCTGCCATCATCTGGCCCGACTCGCGCGCCGACGTTATCTTGGCATCGTACTCGGCCTTGACGGCTTGCTCGACCTCGTCGCGCACCTTCTTGGTCTCCGACTCAATCTTCTTCTTGATGTTGGCCGTCACAATGCTGCGGATCGTCGCGTTGTTGGCCAGCAGCTCACGCGTCTCCGTGTCACCCAGCTTCGACAGGTCGAGTGGCGTACCGGCCGTCGTCGGCGTCCCCGGCTCGGCCTTGGCTGGTGTCGAAGGCACCTCGCTTGTCGCCTCGCCCGGTGCTGGCGCTGGTGCTGCTGTACCGGTAGACGACTGCTCGGCCATCCAAATCTTCTTCTCCTGCTCAACGCGCAGGTCCAGCTCCGCCTGCAGCTTCTCGCGAGCCTCGCGGACCTCCTGTTCCGCCTTCTCCTTGGTCTCCTTCAGCTTTTTGTTGAGCGCGTCCTTCATCTTATCAGACCGCTCCTTGAGCGTGCTCTGAATGTTGTCCTCGACCTCCTTGGCCTTTTGCTCAAACGCGGCGGCACGCGCCTCGGCGGCGGCAATGCGCTGTTGCAGCTCCTCTTTCTCGGCGTCGCTGAGAGGAGCAACAGCAGCAGCAGGCGCAGCACTCCCCGCAAAACCGTTGGCCGCTGGGGCTGCAGCGCCGTACTCGCCAGACGGATTCTGTGCAGGCGCCTGGGCTTGGGCCAGAGCAGCCTGGGCCTGTGCGACCGCCTGGTCTCGCTCGGCCACGGCGGTGTCGAGCTGGGTCCGCAGGCTGACGAGCTCCTGCTCAACGGCCGCTTTTTCGGTACGCACGACCTCGAGCTCGCCACGCAGCTGGTGTACCTCGTGCTGGAGAAGCGCCGCATCGTCTGTGCTGAGGGCGTTCGTGTCAGCAGGCGGCTGCTGCTGTTGCCCATTGACGTCCATGGCCGCCGTCGGTGCCGGCGTCGACGGTACGGAGGCCGCATGTGCCTCCTCCTCTTGCTGGGCGTTGTTGGCGCGGCTCTCGACGGCTGCCTTGGCGGCCGCGTTGGCGGCCTCGAGCTCCTGCTCGACGGTGGCCAGGCGGGCTGCCGCGGCCGTGGCCTGCTCCTGCAGCTCTGTCTTCTGGCTCGTGAGCTCGCGAATCTGGGCACCCTGCTGGCGGGCCTTTTCCTTGGCTTGCTCGATGAGTTTCTGGCGCGTCTCGCGCCACTGGCCGCGGTCGGACTCGAGCGACGTCTCAAGCTCGGTGATCTTGGCGCGCAGCTCCGTCTCGGTCGTCTGCAGCGCCGAGCGCTCGGCCTCGAGGGCCGCCATGCTCTCCTTGAGCTGGTCGAGCTCGGTCGGGTCGACGCGGCCGTACTTGGACAGGATGCTCTCCGTGCGCTTCTGCCAGCGCTCGCGGTCTTCGGTGATCTGCTTGACCTCCTCGTCCATAAACAGCTTCTGGTTCTCGAGCTCGGCGACGCGCTGCTCGAGCGGCTGGATCTGCGCATGCAGCATCTCGATCTTGCCGTCCTTGAGCACGAGCTGCGCCTGCGCATGCTGGTTGTCGTTGCGCAGCGTGACGTTGCTCTCGCGGATCAGGTTGAGCTCGTTGAGCTTCTCCATCAGCTCCTTGTGCGTCTGCGACGACCGGCTCACGTCGGCCTGTGCGCGGCGCTCCTGCTCGAGCTTGAGGCGCGCCTCGTCCAGCTGGGCTTGCGCATAATCGTGCTTCTGCTGCAGGCGCTGGTTCTCTTGCAGCTTGAGGTCGTACTGCACCTCCAGAATCTCCTTTTCGCGGCGCAGGTAGTTGTTGAGCTCGCGCAGGCCCTCGGTGGCAGCATCGGCAAAGGCGGACGGGGTGCCTTCGGCGCTGTTGTTGTCGCTGCTGTCCGTGGCACCGATGCCTGCTGCTGCTGCCGACCGACTCTGCTGCAGGCTGGCAATCTGGGCGGTGACAGTCTCGAGCTGCTGGCCGAGCAGCTTGTTCTGTGCGTTGGTGTCGTCGCGGCGCGCCTTGATTTCGATCAGTTCTTGCTCAAACTGCTGGCGGCGCTCCTCCCAGGACGACTCGCTCTGGGCGAGGGCGAGCTTGGCCGAGTCGGCCTCAGCGCGCCAGGAGGCCGCCTCGGTGCGCAGGTGGTTGTGCTCTGAGCGCAGGACCTGCAGCTGCTTGGCGGCCTCGGCGTGCTTGACGAGCTCCTGTTCGTAGTCCTTTTGGGCGCGCGTGGCAATCTCGGCCTGGGCGCGGAGGTCGGACTGGTGGTACTTCTTCTCGTCCTTGTAGCGGTCCTCGCTGTCCTTGAGGCGGGCAATCTCTGATTCCAGGATGCGCTTCTCGTCGTCCAGCTTGCGGGTGAGGTCCGCTTGCGAGTCGCGCAGGCCGTTGAGCTCGTTGGTCGAGGTGGCGAGCTCGGCAGACAGCGCCTCGACGCGCTGCTCGAGCTCCTTGATCCGGGCCTCCTTGGCCTCGAGCGCGCCGTCCATCTCCTGGCGGTACTGGTCCTGCGCCTCGTTCAGGTTGTTGAGGTCGTCCTCGATGGCGTGCGCAATGTCCTTGTACGAGTTGGCCTCCTCCTTGCTGGACGCCAGCTCGATGCGGGCGAGGTCGAGGTCGCGGCGCAGGTCAGACAGCTCAGCCTCGAGCTCGTCCGCGCGCGACGCCGAGCCGCCGGCGCCCTCGCCCTCGTCGTCACCGCCGCTGCCACCGTCGGCCCCAGCCACACCGCCATCCTCTTGCTGCTGGGCTGATGGTGGTGGTGCGCGCGGCGTCGGGCGGGGCTGCAGGCGTTGGGTGCGCTCTTCGGCGTTGCGCAGCTCAATGGTAAGCTCGTTGACGCGAGCCTGGAGGTGGTCGCGGCTGGTCTTGAGGGCAACAAGCTCCTCCTTGCTCTGGGCGATGCTGGCCATGAGGTCGTCGATGCGCTTCTGGCTCTGCTGGGCGTCGTACTCCTTGCGCAGTTGCAGTTTCTTGGCGTCCTCAATCTCCTCCGACAGCTTGCGCTTGGTGGTGGTCAGTTCGGCCTCGAGGTTGTCGATCTGGGTCTGCAGGCGGCGTTTCGTCTCCGACTCGGACAGCTCGCGCTCGTTGAGCAGGCTCTGCTGCGAGGACAGCAGCGTGTTGAGGCGCGACTTGTCCTCGTTGAGGCTCTCGTTGTCCTGGGCCAGGCGGTCCTGGATGCCCTTCCAGAGCGACTTCTCGGCCTTGAGGTTGGCGTTCTCGTTGCGCATGCTCTCGAGCAGGCTGCGCACCTCGACGAGATCCATGGCGACCTGCTGGGTGCGGATGTCCTGCTTCGCGTACGACTCGGACAGCGACTGGTTCTTCTCCTGCAGGGCCTTGTTGTCGGTCTCGAGGGCGGCGTAGTTGGACTGCAGGATCTCGTAGCGCTCAGAAGCCAAGGTCAGCTGGCTGTTGATGCGCGCAATCTCGCCCTGGAGGATGCTGCGTTCGTGGGACAGCTTGTCGACCTGGGCACGCATGGTCTCGCGGTCGACGCCCTGCTCGTTGCGGTAGGCGTCAAAGTTGTTTTGCAGCTCGCGCAGGGCCACAGTGAGCTCGCCACTGTCGTCGGTGGCAGAGCCGGTATGCTCGATGCTGGCCAGGACCTCGCGCGTGTTTTGGCCGGGCGTGGCCGGATCATTGCCCGCAGCAGCAGCAGCACCCAGCACGGAGCTGATCTCGGCGTGGCTGGCCTTTTGCTGCAGCATGCGGCGGAACATGTCGCGCTCGGTCATGTAGCTCTTCATACGGACGGTGACGGCCTTGGACTCGTCCTGCAGGCGGCCTACGGTGTCGCGCAGGCTGAGCAGCTCGGCGCGGTCCTGCTCGACCTGGCGCTTGGCCTCGGACGCCTCCTCGCTCTCCATCTTCGTGGCGAACTCGCGCGTCATACGCAGCAGCTCGGCATTCTGGGTCTGCAGCTCCTGGATGTCCTTGAAGACGACAAAGCGCTCCGAGATGAACTGGTGCGTGTCGGACATGTCGTCGAGCGAGCCCTCGGCGACCTGGCCGCGCTGCAGGCGCTCAAACTGGCGTGCCTCTTCGTCGGACAGCTCGTCCAAGCCCTTCTCGCGGGCCTGGATGGTGAAGACCAGCAGCTGGATCTGGGTGCTGAGGTCGCGCAGTTGCGTGCGCAGGATCTCAATCTCGGCCTGGGCGGTGATGCTCGAGGCCTCGGCCTTCTTGGCGGCCTTCTTGGCCATATCGCGCTCGCTGAAGCTCTCCTCGCAGAGACGTGAGATCTGCACGTTCTCGCTGCGCAGGCGCTCGGCCTCTTCCTGGAGGTCGGCAATCTCGGGGCTCTTGGCTTCCAGGGCGCTCATAATCTCGTCGAGCTCCTGGCCAAGCTCCTGGGTGCGGCGGCGCTCGCGGGCCAGCTCGCCCTTGGTCTTGTACAGCTCCTCCATGGCCTGGGCGGCCGAGATGCTGGACTTGCCGCGCAGGACGGAGCCGGGCGTGCCAAACGGTGACGCGGCACGCAGCAGACCCGCATTGGCACCGCCGTTGTTCGCACGGGGTGTCTGCGGTGCTGAGCCGGGCGTGGCATGGATGATGGAGGCAGCAGCGGGTGTGGCGAGGGCGGCCTGAATGCGGTCGATCTCGGCCTCGAGCTCCTGGCCAACACGCTCGGCCTGCTGTAGATCCTGGCGCAGCTGCTCCATCTCGTTGCGCACGCGGCGCACCTCGTCGGCGGACTCGTCCTTGACCTGCTCGAGACGCAGCTCGACTTCGCGGAGGCGATTGCGGTGGGTTTCGGTTTGCTGCTCCTTGAGTTCGACGAGACGGGCTGAGGACGCCAGCTCGGCGCGGAAGCCCTCTTCGCTGCGGGCTGCGGCCTCCTGGAGCTGCTGGACCTTGGCCAGGGCCTCGTCGGCCTTGCGCTGGGCATCCTCGAGGCGGGTGCGCAGCTGCTTCTCGGAGCGCGTCAGGGCGGCGACGGTTGACTGGGCTTCTTCGTTTTGGCGCTGCAGCTCGGCGATGCGGGCGCCCTTTTCCTTGCGCAGCTTGAGCGACTCGTCACTCTTGGTCTTGAGCTCGGCCTCGAACCATTCATTGTTCTTGCGGGCAAAGGCCAGCTCCTGCTGCAGCGACTGCTCGCGGAACTTGGCGCTGCTGGCGGTGGCCTGGGCGGCCTGAATCTGTTGCTGGAGGGCGGTGACCTCCTGGTTGAGCTTGAGGGTCTTTTGGTGTTGGGTCTGCAGCTCTTCGGCTAGCTCGGCGTTGGCAGAGGTCTTGGACTCGAGGATGGCAAGGGTGTCGCGGTTGGAGGCTTCGAGAGAGGCGTTGCGGCTGGCGAGACGCTCGATTTCGGTCTGCGCATTTGCGCCGGAGGCCTTGATGGTCTGGAGCTCGTTTTCGACGGCGCGGCGGGCGTTTTCTGGACAAGTTAGTAGATACACCAAAGGGAGAAAGCCTGGGTGTAAGGAACATGGAACATGGAACATGGGGGAGTGTACCTTCGTCTTGAAGCTTCCGCCGCAGGTCGTCCGCATCCTTTCGACTCGCCTCGGCGGCGGATTTGAATGAGCCGCTGCGGGCCTCGGAGCTGCGTACGACGCTCTCGAGCTCAATGTCGACGTTGAGCTTCGCGGCATACAGGGCATCAAACTCGTGGGCCTTGGTAACGACGGCTTCAAGGATGGCTTGGACGAGGTCGGGCGTCGGCGCGGTCACGGCGGACGTGAGGTTCGTCTCAGGCACGCCGAGATGCGTGGACAGGTAGCCCACGTCCACGGTTGCCGCCGCCATTGTGGAGGTTGGGCGGGGAGAAGGATGCGCGATGCAGGTCCTTTCGGGAGAGAGGAGGGGTGCAGAGGGAGTCGGGCTTTTTGTTAGAATGCTTCCATCAAGAAAGCTGTCGAGGTCGACAGAGTCGAGAAGCGGAAGTGAACCGGTCGCTGAGTCCAGGAAATGGGGATGATTACGACGAAAACGACAGATGAAATAGATTTGCGTCGCAGCTTGTCAGCTCCTGGGATGCGTGTTGCGGTTGTGGCCCGGGGCTGTCGCTTTTGACCGGGTGGTGATGCGATGCAGTGAGATCGATGTTTCTTTGTTTGTATTTTGCAAAGACGGGGCCCCTAGTCGCTGTTTTCGGTAGCTCTCTGCATGCAGGCAGGCGCCGCCCTGGTTTTGGCGCTGGTGCACGGGGCGACCAACGAATCAAAGCGCTCTGGCCAATGGGAGCGCGCCGTTGGTTAAAGTGGGTCAGTCTTGAGAGGACGACAAGATGAATGTCTTCCAATATGACGACGTACGGCAAGCAAGTGAAGATGAGTACAAGATAGCACGAGATTACTGTTTTATGAGAAGGAAGGGTGTCCTCTCACGTATTAATATTTAAGGCACACACCTTGCGCGCTGTCATGGCATATTTCTGTGTCTCTCGCGATTCAGCCATGAGCGTGACTTACCACGTGACTAAGTTTTATCGTTCAGGTGACGACACTACTAACAAAAATATATGTACACATGTTACCTCGTTGTCTGAGAGCGATCTTTATCCTAGCTTTGAACACGCGTACCGTGTAGTCGCCCCGGGCTTTGTGGACTTGTTCTTGGCACAGTACTCGTCGGTAGCAAGGCCCTGACGGTAGACACCGTGGTCAATATCGAAACCCCTCAGCTACTGTGGCGGACCGTCGTCATGAGACCGAGCAGGACGTATTTGAGTCCCTAAGGCGGCGGCCATGGCCCATTTCAACGAGCTGACGGCCAGCGCCAACGGTACAATAACAGCGGAGGGTACGTTGAGATGACTTTTTTGTTATAGATATGTTTGCTTTCTTATATATTTGATTAGTTTGCATGTAACACAGACTGCACTGGCTTATACAAGTTTAGTCCAAGTTTCTCTTATTCCGTTATTATCTGTGGTGGTGAAGACAGCCGATCTTGACTGCTGTCCGCTTCCGACTCGTTAGCTGTTCTTTCCTATTCCCATACACTTCCCAGGTTCCCCGTCTACCGTCCCTCCACTACACATAGCTTGTATCCACCCAGTTTGCATAGTCGCTGTCCAGAATCGTGCCAATCGAAATGGGCGACGACAGCTTGGTCGCGAAGCTGACCCGCGTGCCTCTGGCGCCCGCGCCCGTGTTGTCGTACTCTTGGAACGAGACGCCGGCCGTGTTGGGTGTGCTCGTGCTCCAGATCGACCAGCCGGCCGCATTGACAATGCTGGATAGCACAGTCTTCTGGACGCAAACGCGCGCGTACTGGCTCCAGGGCCGGCCGAGGTAGACGGTGCCGGAAGCCACGGACGCTCCAGACGCTGCAGTCACGGTCGACTGGTCAATGACATAATAGCTGTCACCGGACGCACTTGGCCGTCCATCGGCTGTGATGCTGCCGCCGCCTGCTTTGAGGGCAATATCGCTCTTGGTGATCCATGCGCGTGCGTATTGGCCAAAGACAAAGTCGACGGCGCCCTCAATATAGCAGCCCGCATACACCTGGTTGCCCGTCTGGGCCAGCAGGGTGTCTTGGTACCCGTAGAGACCGACACCGTAGTAGCCCTGCTTCGTGTTGTAGGCAGCCAGCGCAATGGCCTGGCTGCCCTTGCCGTAGGTGTTTTTTATGTTGATGTTGTAGACCCTGACGCTGGGCGACAGGTTGATGAGGGCGGCCGTGTGCTCGTCGTCGAAGCCGTCGGCGGCACTCGACTTCCACGTGAGGTTGACGACATTGCTGGTGTACGACGCCGTGTTGGCTGTCTGGCCGTAGATGGTCAGGGCGCCCGCCAGAACGGGTATTGTCACTTGCTCCGTGTACGTGCCGGCATAGACGAAGATTTTGCTCGGAGACTTTGACGTCGGGGAGATGGAGCCGACGGCTTTTTGGATCTGAGGATATTCAGTGGGGGCATCATACCAAAGAGGTAGGGAAAGGACAAAAACGACAACTCACTATATTGTAGTCACAGCCCGAAGAGCACACGGTGATGCTGCCACTTGGTGGACTCGTCCTGCCCGTGGCAAAGGCGTGTCCAATGCACATGCTCAAGACAAGTGTCGACAACATGTGGGGAGGCGGTGTCTTGTCCTGGCTTTGACGGTAGGTGTCTGCTATCTGGCGTCTGTATTTTGTTTACACGTCGTAACTCTCGATAGAATGGATTTATATTTCGTATATAGTGCTCGAGATGTCGTGCACAATTGTTAGATGATATCGGACGACATCGAACGACATAAGCGTGGCTACGGCGTACAACGCGGGCTCGTATCTCTTATTGGTAGTTTTATCTCAGACCGGGTCCATAAACAATCTCTACAATCCCAACTCTTCCCGGGTATTCCAAGCATTCTAGGCCTTCCAAAGTAGCCGGCTAAAGTCACCCGCATATATGTTACGACCGCCGCCAAAATTGAATCTTCAGGTTAACCGATTACTGTCGTGATACTTACACCGTTACGTGGAGTTATGAGACGACAATAACGCGTCCAAACAGGGACTGGGGTCAGAAGACTTAAGCCAGGTTCTCTTCCAGAGTTTCAGCTACGCCATGTTTCGTCGTTCGTCGTGAACCTGGATCTTAGACCCATTTGGTGATTTGGATAGGCCCCAACGCCTACTTCAACGCAAACAGGTTTGGGGCGCGTGGATGGCGGCTGGACACATTGTCCCCCATCATTTCGTCAGCAGTGTAACGTCTTCAAGATGCAACGGCACTAGACAACGAAACGGCCCGCAGCGCCATTGTCTTAAACTTTCTTGGCAGGTTCGAGCGGGCCCAGTTTTGGACGTCGTCCAAGGACCTATAAGTTACATGCGCATGCAATGTTTGTTGTCTTTTAGCAAGGCGTTGAATTTATCGAACTGTACGACTGTACGACTATTCAGTCACGTCTAGCATATGGTGCCTCAGTGGCTACGATTCCTCCCGAGCTTAGTTAGCTTCCTCCTCTGATCGGATCTTTTTTCCATTGTAGATAAGATATAAGGCTGGCAGGACTTGGGTGCAGAAAGCCAGAGTGAGGCCTGGAAAACACGTCGTACTACGGTAATGAATAACGTTTTGGCTTTTGATTGCCGCTTTCCCGTTTGGCTTGTTTATTGCCATTGCGGAAGGTGGCGCGTTGTTTGTTTGGTGAGGAAGGCGCGATGACGTGGGGCTGTCAACGACGTCATGCAATCCGCCCCCGTGTAACAGAATGATTGCGGGGGAAGGCGCGACGTACGATTTTCGTCTCGCCCTTCTTCCATCAGTGATTTCCAACAACATCAACATCATCAACTTCGCCAACTCTACAATTCATGCGTCGAAACGTTTACAATCAACGCCGCGCTATTTTCTCAAACTACAAATCCGCAAACGTTGTCACCATCAGAACCTTCCGCACAGCTCCCCACTGCAAGACCAAAATGACTGACGATAAGGCCAAATCGGGAGCTACTGAAGCCTCCAACCAATCGGGGCAGACAACAGCATCTTCCACGCACCACAACCCCGGAGCTGAGGCGCTGCGCAAGGCGTATGCTAAGTACAATGTCCAACCGACTGTCTCCAACCCGGCCGGAGCCCACCACAATGCCGACCAGGCTCCAACGGACGGCGCGACGCAAGCCAAGGACATACCGACGGATGAGAGCGGTGGCGGAGAAAAGCGGTAATGGGATAGTCCAGCCAGGTCTCATTCGATTGTTTCACCATCTGGTAGGATGAGAGGATAACGGGAGGTGATAAACTCGAGGCTGGATGGTCCCGTGCGACGGAACAACAGCTGGCAGGTTTCAATCTCACGTCCTACTTATATTTGACGAGAGCAGCTACGATATGACATAGTTCCTTAATCGGAATCCACGATGATTGTCATAAACCAGTTTCAAATGTCAAAGCTGAAAACGTGGACATGGAGATGGAGGTAATGGCGGAGATGCTTGTCGACACCCGGGGCGACGAGACTCTTGGTGTAACAGACGAGTGGTGTGATAATGCTACTAGATATGATTGTCTCGAATAACAACAGGAGACGAGATAGCATGGCTCATGACGTTTGTCGAATTAAAATTGATTCGCTTTTATCTTCATAGTTGAATTCATTTCTTTGGTTACCGATGGCTCCTTCCTCGGGAGTGGCATGTACCGCCGAAATCTGAGAGCCGGCGCGGCATTCGGCACTCGCACTTCTGGACAGAGCGGACCCCCTCTCTTTCCTTTTCCAGACCAGCCCTTCGTCGCTTCATCGCTGCTTCCTCCACCGTGTCGCAATACTGACTCGTTCCTACTTCCTGCCTCCAACTACGGGCTACCCACATTTACAGTGGTGCCTCGTGGCATGTCTCCGTTTGCCTAAAAGGCGGCCGCAACTGTTCCCTCGCAACTGGCGAAATACCAACCGTCCTAATCACGGCGTATGGACAAGACAACGCTATTGTTCATTTCATTGATTTCACGTTCTGTTCACCCCGAGTTGTCCCGATTTGTCAACCGAGTTCCGGATGAGGCCAGCTACTCGTCTTGTCGTCTCGAGATCGCCACGTCCTTAAGAATGCCACTCCTCTACGACTGTCACCAATAATGCGTATTCGTCACTTACCTGTGCCGCGCCCCAAGAACGGCAAGCGGAGCACGACTGATCCCGCTTTGCCGAGCCTCCCCTATCTTACTGTCGCTGCACATTCTACATTTCCGGTCCAGACGACCTCAAGGGACCGGGGACAACCAATATACATGTCCAGTGCCATGTGGCACGCCCATTCTACCAAAGTTGTATGAAGGAAAGAACTTGTGAAGGCTTACAGGCTATCCACAGTCATCTGCCACCGCCCTCTATTCCATTGGGATAATATTGTCACTTTATAATTATTTTACAGTTCTCTTCCTCATGGGTTAGGATAGCACATCATCTATTCGTGTATCATCTTCCTTGGCGACCTCCAACATCCTCTATACCCATATCTGGACACATCATGACGCAAGATGGTGCCAACGGCACAAACGGCGTGCCCAAGGTGAACGGCACGAACGGAACTCACTCTAACGACGCTGCGCCCAAGGCGTCGCCGTTTGGATCGCTCAACGATGGCCTTGACTACGATGTGTTGATCATCGGTGCCGGCCTCAGTGGCATTTACGCCATGTACCGCATGGCGCAGCTGGGCCTGCGGGCCAAGGTCCTGGAGGCTGGGGCGAGCGAGGGGGGCACATGGTTCTGGAACCGGTACCCGGGCGCGCGGTTTGACTCGGAGAGTTACTCGTACATCTTTTCGTTTTCGCCCGAGATCCTGGCAGAGTGGGACTGGACGGAGCACTTTGCGCCGCAGCCGGAGACGCTGCGGTACATTGAGTTTGTGACACGCAAGCTGGACCTGCGCAAGCACATGCAGTTTGACACGCGCATCCGCCGCGCGCAGTTTGCGGAGCGTGCCCGCGCGTGGACGCTGACGGACGACCAGGGCCGCACCTACACGTCGCGGTACCTGATCACGGCCATTGGCATCCTCAACGAGCCGACGCTGCCCGACATTCCCGGCGTGCACACGTACCAGGGGGAGGCATGGCACACGGCGCGCTGGCCGCAGGGCGGCGAAGACCGGCTGGCGGGCAAGCGCGTGGGCGTCATCGGCACGGGCGCGACGGCGATCCAGACGATCCAGACGATTGCGCCCACGGTTGGGTCGCTCACTGTCTTCCAGCGCACGCCCAACTGGACGGCGCCGCTGCGCAATGCCACGATTAGCAAAGCGGAGATGGCGGCCATCCGCGCGAGGTACCCCGAGATCTTCCGGAAATGCGCCGAGTCGGCCTCGTGCTTCGTGCACGTCGGCGACGACCACGACACGGTGGCGACGCCCGCCGCGGAGCGCGAGCGCCACTGGGAGCAGCTGTACGCGCAGCGCGGCTTCAGTAAGGTGCTGGCCGTCTCGCGCGACATTGCCACGAGCCGCGAGGCCAATGCACTGTACAGCGCCTTCCACGAAAAAAAGATCCGGGCGCGCATCCAAGACCCCAAGGTGGCGGACCTGCTGATCCCGACCGACCACGGGTTCGGCACGCGGCGCACACCGCTCGAGAGCGGCTACTACGAGGTGTTCAACCAGGCCAACGTGACGCTGGTGGACGTGCGCCGCAATCCGATCGAGCGCATCACGGCGACGGGCGTGCACACGTCAGATGGTCGGGACTACGATGTCGACGTGCTGGTGTATGCCACGGGCTTCGACGCCGTGACGGGCTCGTTCAATGCCATTGACTTTGAGGGCATTGGCGGCACGAAGCTCCGCGACGTTTGGGGCGAGGGCATCAAGACGTACCTGGGCCTGACGGTCAAGAACTTCCCCAACATGTTTATGATTATGGGACCGCACCAGACGATTGGCAACGTCCCGCGAAGCATCGAGTACGCGGTGCAGTGGACGGCCGAGTTCATAGAGTGGGCGGCGGCCCACCAAGTCACGTACTGCGAGGCGACGGACGAGGGCGTGGCGGCGTGGACGGAGCACGTGCACGAGTGCGGCAAGGGCCTGCTGGCAAACGAGGTGGACTCGTGGATGACGGGGGTCAACAAGAACCTGGCGCACAAGCAGAAGCGATCGATGACGCGGTACACCGGCCCGGCACCGGGTTACCGCAAGCGGTGCGAGGAGGTCAAGGAGCAGGGCTACTCAACATTTGTCCTCAGGAAAGGCGGCGACGCAAAAACAAAAGAATAAAGAAATTTCATGAGAAGGTTCACAGATGCACATGGTGTGCAATGCAATGTAGAGATGTGATTTCCGAGGTTTCCGACGCGCAGGATGGTTTCTATATCTAAGTCTTTCATTTCTTGCACCGTTCTTTACATTGTTTCCTCACCGTGGACAATGATGTCCAGTGTGTTTGTGGCCGTGGGGTTTTTGAGCGCCCATGCGATGCCGTCTTCCATTGTGGCATCCCAGTCCCGACTTACGGACAGCCAGTCCGGGCCATAGCGCCGAAAACCGTGCGGCACACCGCGGTACAGATGGACATTGGTCGGCACGCCCGCTTTTTCAGCCAGCAGCTTCGCGTAGAGGAGGCCCTGGTCGCGCAGCGGGTCCAGCCCGCAAATGCCAAACACGGTTGGCGGCAGACCCTGGACCTGCTCGGCCGTGGCGTTGCCCGGACTTAGGAACGTGTCGTCGACACGCGGGTGGGCGGGGACCTTGAGCAGGTCCGTGAAGAAGTGCGCGATGTGGACGGGCAGGATCGGCGCAAACTCGTTCTCGACGAGCGACGACACGTCGGGGCTGGCGAGCTGCGCCAGCTGCGGCTCGTAGCACTGGCTGTTGACCAGGGCTGGGATCATGAGCACCTGGCCGGCGACCCGGGGGACGTCGACCGGCAGTTTGCCCAAATGCTGCTCCAGGACGAGCGTGGCCGTGATGTGGGCACCGGCCGAGATGCCGCCCACGACGACCTTGGCTGGGTCGACACCGAATTGGGGCACGGCCGTGGCATGGATCCAGGCCAGACCGTCCTGTGCGTCGAGCCACGCTGTCGGGTACGTCCACTCCGGCGTGTGGCGGTAGTTGAGGTTGAGCACGACGAGCGGCGTGCCCTTGTCCGAGGTGTTGATGGCCAGATTGGAGCAGATGGCGTCTTCGGAGGACAGCGTGCCGAACAGGTAGCCGCCGCCGTGCAAGTGCAGGTAGAGAGCAGGCTGGGCGTCCTTGGGCACGGACTTGGGCCAGTAGAGACGGCCCTCGAGAGCAAACCCGTCGCGTGCCGGGATGGACACGTCGATGAGCTCGACCTTGTCAGCGAGCTTCGTCATGAGCGCCGCAGACGTCTTCTCGCGGTTGGCATTGGCGGCCGTGCGCTTCTCGAGTACAGACGCGCCATCGGGCGCTGGCGAAGGAAACGCGGCCTCGACGGCCTTCCACTCTCGGCTGGCGCCGCCGTACTTGGAAAAGTCGGCCATGGTGGCGGTGGGTGGGGATGGAGAGTATGAAGGGTGCTGTTGTTTCGTGAGAGTGCAGAACAACAGATTGTGAGGGTCGCAACGGCCGTCAGGAGGTTTATTAATTTGAGCAGAGAGGGGAAGAATGGCGCAAGACGGAGTCGGAGTGCAAATCTACCGTCCTTAGCGCCGACACCGTCAAGAATATGCTGTATGCTGGGAATGGCCCTGAGTGGAGTGCGTTCCGCATTGCGACGGCCATATGGCATCGGGCAATCAGCAGACGTGCTGTGACATAAATTCAGAATGTCTGAAGAATGTAGTCGACCATGCATTGAACAGTCCACAGTCACAGCTTCTTCAAGCGGACCATGTGTTCTGGTGCATTGTAGCTTCGAGACAACTCATTTGCCAGCTCGACGTTTTTAGAAATGAAAGGAGGCCGTTGCTGCAACAAGTCGTGGTACACAGAAGACAAGACAGCCAGGGTGTCTGGCAGCGGTGGCAGTCTTGTCTCTCTGTCTCGCTGTCTCGCTGTCTCGCTGTCTCGCTGTCTTGCTGTCTTGCTGCATTTGTTGTGTCGTTCAAAATGGCCGACAGTGGGAGATGTTGCTCTCAGGGGAGGTTCACCGTGATTACCTGATGGGAAAGGAAGTAACGTGCGTGCACACCACAAATTGAAAAGCCAGTTGCTCTTTCTGGTTTGAGATTGCGACCGTGTAGGATACAAGAAGGTACGACCGAGGCCGATATTCGTTATGTACAATGTCTTGTGGCTCTGTCTCTATTCGTTTTACTGGATGTTAGTCAGGGTTTGCAGTAATGGAAACTGTACAACAAATATTGTAACAAACGAAGACCATTTGCAGTATGATTTTTTTTCATTGTACTTAGTTTATAGTAAATGATAATCGTCAATTGCCTTGTAGTATTGCCAACATTGACTTGTTCTGTTTTCTCTTCTCCATGGTTTTGGCATGCAAACACGAATGCGGTGGTAGCTCCTTCCTCCCCAACCGACCCGTCTCACAACTCACGTCGCGCCTTCTCCAAAATTCGCCTCGGCAAAGCCAGGATTCTTCTTCTCCGCAGCCCACACTCACAAGCTCGCGTGCTTCCTCCACTGCCCCATTCGCATCCCCGCAAACAATGAGCGAGCCAGCGAATCGACGGGCTTGCCCTGGCTAACAGGCCGGTCGTCTGTTGGTCGGCGGTTGGCTGCGCCGGCTTCTTGTTGAGTTGAAAACGCTGCGTTCAAAGTATAAGCCACAAAGACACAAAGAATACGGCAGCTTGTCGTCGCGACACAGACAACAACCGCGCGACATCTCCTCCTACGATACAATGGATCCCACACCACCTGAACCACCCTCGCGTTCGCTCAAGGGCCGTGTGGCCGTGGTGACGGGTGCGGGCTGCATCGGCGACGGCATCGGCAACGGCCGGGCGATTTCGATACTGCTGGCCGACGACGGCTGCGACGTGGTGTGCATGGACAGGAACCTGGCGTGGGCGCAGACGACGGTCGACAAGGTAAATGCCGGCCGCGCCGACGGCACGCCGCGACCGGGACGGGCCGTCGCCTGCCAGGGCAATGTCACTCTGGAGGACGACTGCCGGGCGGCTGTGCAGCACGCCCTCGACACGTTTGGCCGCCTCGACATTCTGGTCAACAACGTCGGTGTGGCCGGCGCGCCGGGCACGGCTGTGGACGTGGACCTCGAGCAGTGGGCGGCGACGCTCGACGTCAACGTGTCGAGCATGGTGCGGATGGCCAAGTATGCGGTGCCAGCGATGGCGCGCAACGGCCACGAGGAAGGGAACGGCGTGATTGTCAACATGGGCAGCGTGGCGGGCCTGCGCGGCGGAACGCCGCATCTGCTGTACCCGACGAGCAAGGGCGCCGTGGTCAACATGACGCGGGCCATGGCGGCACACCACGCGGCGGCCGGCATCCGTGTCAACTGCGTGTGCCCGGGGATGCTCTACACGCCGATGATGTATGCGGCGCCGGCCGAGGATGCGTCTGAGTCGACAAAAGTCATCATGTCTGAAGAGGCGCGGTCGGCCCGCAAGGCGCGCAGTTTGCTGGGCACGGAGGGCACGGCATGGGACTGTGCGTGCGCTGTAGTGTTCCTGTCGAGCGACCATGCGCGGTGGATCACGGGTGCCATCATCCCGGTCGATGCGGGTGTCACGGCGGCTGTGGGCATCGGCATACCCAAGAGCGCAAGTGTAAATGGAAAATAAGGGCGTGTATCTGTATGTGAAAATGGTCTAGAATATAGTATGCCGCGATTTACCAGGTTATTACTTATAATTCATTTCGTTGATTGCCAGTAACACTCTCAGCTGGAGTTACGACAGTTTGTATTTACCTATGATACTAAAAAGGAAAAAAACTAAATGTTAACTGATACGCTGTATCGTACGTGATAAATTCAAAACGGTCGTTTAAAATTATGGGTTTATATTAAATAATCGGCGACGAATAAGTCTTCTATCCTCTCTGAAGGAAAGCTTTAACCTTATATATATTAATACTCATCAATCATATTTCATTCCATAATTCGTGCCCCGTATAAGGAAGCTTCCTGTTTCAAGTAGGACGTTTCTTCCTTTATAGGTTTTGACACAATGAGGCATTGATGCGGGTCTGTCTCCCAGTTTGCGAGGATAATATGCGGCGTATAATGGGCGAAAATTAACTCGTTTCGAACGGCAAGATTCTGCGCCAGCTGCGGCGTGACCAGGAGCGCGAGAAGAGGAGAAAGGCGGGCAGCAAGTTGTAGGTCGGGGGTTCTCAGATTTGTTTCTGGTACTCCTAGATGTCAGTGTAACAGCTTCGTTGGCGAGGTACATCGATTGGCAAGACATTCGTTCAGGTATATTGTAACAAAATCAAGTGCTTTCCAATTGTCGCTATGCGTGCTGCCAGACCTGAAACACTCCACAAGTATGTAGGATATAAAAATAAACAATGAAACAAAAGACACGCGAAAAAACGTGTGACAAGTCGAAAACGAGCAAAGCCCATATCAAGCGAAGCTCGTTATCTAAATATTAGGTAGCAAGTGAATCATGCTGCAGGTGTGTGATGATGTAGAGCATTGTACCCCTTCCTTTATCTGTTTCCTTCACTCCCCCACGACTACCTCGCGTGAGGACTGCTACCGCTGTCCAGTTCTGAATACGATGTTGGCACTGGCCCCGAGTGATATGTCATGCTGCCAGGGGACGGCGTTGCTCCGTGCGGCGACTCAACCGGCGTCGAGTCTGCCTGGTAGATGGGCTGTCCCTGTGGTGGCGCACCATAGGCCTGTCCGTTGTAGACTTGGCCGCCATACAGTTCCGCCGACTGCTGGCCACCTTGTAGCTCGGCGTAGCTGGGGGCATTGGGCGAGTATGTTTGCTGTCCAGGAAGCTCGGCTTGGGGGCTGGCGTGTGGGGGGACGCCGTTGGGATAGCCGTAGTTGGCGGCTCCCTGGACGTGTGCCGACGCGGGCGAAGTGCTGTTCGGCGGCGGCGACTGCGGGCTGATGGTAGAGGCGGCGGTGGCATTGTTGTACTTGCTGACGCTCAGGCTCGGGCTCGGCGACGGTAGTGGCGGTTTGGCACCGTACGGGCCGTACGCGTTCTCGGCAGAGAGCATGGCCGCACCGTCGCCAACGGCCGTGCCACCTAGTTCGCCAGGACCGCCAGGACCGCCAGGGCCGCCATGGTTCGTGCTGATGCTCTGGTTGTTGGTGCCGTGGCCCAGGTTGTTGAGCTGCTGGAACTCGTTGCTGCCGGTCGGGCGGTTGCTGTTGTTACGTGCATGGCGCCAGACAAAGAACGCAGCAGCAGCCAACAGGCCCAGACCAGCAACGACACCGACAACGGCACCGGCAATGACGCCTGCGTTGGACTTGTGTTCGGTTCCGTTGGGCTGGCCGTTGCCGTCGCCGCTAGAGTCGCCGCTGCTTCCGCTTCCGCCAGAACCACCAGACGCGCCAGTGCCAGTCGCCTTGGTCGTGCCGTGTGTGGCCGTGGCCTTGTTGCCGGTGCCTGTGCCTGTGCCAGTGGCACCACCACCGCTGCCGCCGAGGCCGAAAGGCGCAGACTGTGCCACCGAGGTCGTGATGCCGGTCACGACCAATTTGTTGTTGGCGGCACTGCAGTACATGTTGAAGATCTGAGATGGGTCAGTATTGTCATAGTACCTCACCTCAGATGGCACACGCATAGAGGGAAACTCACAGCCAGGGCCGACGAAATGTCCTCGCTGCCACCCTGTGAACACTCGTACTGGATGTTGGACGAGATGTAGCTCGATACCATGCTGGACATGCTCGGTTTGAGGCATGCGCACGACGCCAGCAGCTGCGGGCCGGTCGGGCAGAGGTCATAGGTGTTCTGCGACGTTAGCATGTCTACTACTCATACCCATCAACACAGCACAAAGTGTTCTCAACACGCGCGACAGTCACTTACAGTGAACACCGCCGAGGACAGACCGTCCTTGGCGCACCTTGCAAGCGAATTGAACTGCGGTATATCGGTAATATAGTATGACACTGGAGTTGTCAGCGGGAAACACAGCCGGAAGCTACAACATGATGAGGGATGCGGGGAACGCACTATCACCCGGCGGGTTTGATGCCGTGGGGAACGACGAGGTGCCCGAATTTAGGTTGCAATATGCTGCGAAAAAGGCCTGTGCCGACTGGATGTCAGCTGTGTGTGACGAGCAGTCGTAACCGACCATGGTGTTGATCGTCTGGCTGACGACCAGCGAGTTCTGGTTCTTTTGGCACACGCATGTCGCCAGGTTGACGGCGTCGGGCGGGCACAGCGAATATGTCATCTCCATGACGGCGTACGAGATTTGGCTGGAGGCACAGGGTGCCAAGTAAGACATTTCGGGGATGTCCGTGATATATTGGCTGACGGGTGTGGCCGGCGTCGCAAAGGTTGCGGTGCCGCCTTGGTCGCAATAGTGGCTGAACACGAGCGAAGCCGATTGCTGGTCGGAGCTGGCGGTGGAGCCGCAGCTGTAGCTTACGTCGCTGGAGATGGACGCTGACACGGTGGCAAAGAGGTTGCCCTTGGAGCAGACGCAGGACTGCAGGGCCGTGACGGCCTCCGGGCAGTTTTCGTAGGTCATGGTCATGACGTTGTAGCTGAGGGCCGACTGGGCGCATGGTGCCTGGGGAAGGAGGGAGAGGGATTGTTAGTACTATCATATGCAGAGCACATTGTCACATACTTGTGTCGCCGGCATCGTCGTGATTGCAACTCACTAGCAATGTGTAGATGTCAAGATCCGTGACGTAGACGACGTCGGTTGCGACAACCGGCGCCAGCGCGCCCATTAGGGGCAGCCACGCGAGAGCGCGTGAGCCTCCCGAGCGCATGGTGTAGACTGTGTTCGTTGCCGATAATGAAGAGTTAGGGAAGGACAACGGAGGCGCGCACTCGACAGTGGAATATCAAACGAAGGTAGTCAAGTGGCGAGACACCGGATCGAAACAGCAAAGACGCTCGCGGTGAGGATGGTGCGACCGAGAGGCAACGACAAACTGCGACTGGACGACGACGATGAGGGGGTCGCAAACTGGTCAGGTCTCTCCCGATACCGACACCTATTACCTCCTTCAAGACGCGAGACAACCAACGAGTAGATAAAAGAGAGTATGAAGTAGACAAAGCAGACTAACGGGAAACAGGGCTGGAGAAAAAAAAACAGGAAAAGCGAGAAGGGGAAATATTCAAAGGGCCCAAGTGACTGCGCGGAGACCAGCCGAGTTCGTGTCCCACTCAGCCAAGGAGCCGTCGAGGAGACAGGAGACTGGCTAGGGAATACAAAGGGGTCGTATGTGAGAAGGTTCCGGGCAGGCAAGTCTGAAAGTCTGCAAGTCGGTTAGGGTCAGGCAGATGGGGGGACAAAAAAATGAACTGAAAATGCGCAGAAAATGAGACACCACCGTTAAATGTCGTTCGGGGTCATCTCTTCCCCATCTTGCTCGCGTCGTTTGACTGAATACGGAGTATTAGGGGTACAGAGCACTCGCATCTGAGCCGCACCGGCACGATCCAAATATGTCAAGTGCAGTGCTTCGTCACGCCCAGAGAAAACCTTCCAACTCCCCATTGTTTGAGTCGTGGGTTGTGGAAGAAGGGCAACGTGCAAGGGTCCTCAAAGATCCCTGCCAGCTGAAAGAAAGGGAGGGGATGCACCTCCTCAATCCATGCGGAAGAGGGCCGCCTTGCTTTTGCAACGCCCCAATCAATTGTCGCAGAGGAGCGCTTACAGTCTGAACTCAGAATAAGGGACGCGACGAAAAGGAGAGTGCGACCACCCAAGACACCATCAACTTGCCAAGGCGCAAAACAACCTCCAAGACTAGTACAGAACCAGTGCAAGCGTAAGGCAGACCCACGAAATGGCTTCGAATGGCGAGGAGCGATTCATGAGCGGATTGCAGGGGATATGAAAACCTCTTGTGTGCTTCGCAGGTCTCCGGTTGCATTTTGTGCGGTGATGCGTCTGGGGAGGCAGAGAATCATAGGCTTGCAGATGACTTTAGATCGATCCTGAAATCGAAGCATTGTGAGCATCGTGGGAATTATGCGTCCTCGGTATTCTTCTCTTCAGCAGCCAAGACTGCTGTGGGGTCCGAATGGGGCATATTTTTTAGAAATATAGCTTGCCTGTGTCGAGTAGTGATCGGCAACCCGGACGGCTGACGGCCACCAGATGTTTTTGACAGACACAGGGCAGAGTCGGGAGTGGATTGGTTGGCAGATGCCTCGATTGGCGTTATTGTATGTTGTATGGACTATGTTGAATGTTTGTTCTCTGGCTCTGTAGGATTTTCGTCCGTTCTCAGTGAACTCGCCTCTGTGTGACGGTTCGCTGCGTTCTCCACCGTATTAGGTTTAGCAAGAGAACAGAACGTAAGACTTAAAACTGGAATGGAGAGCGAAGGACATTGTGGACGGCCTTTTTCCCATGGCCAATGACTCCATTTTGCGTCTCTCGTGCCAGTCTTTCATTGGCTAGAAAACGGGTCTATCTCAGTGATGTTGCATCCGCTGTGGCAAGTCCACAGTAGGAGGCAGTGTGCTCTTCGGTAGAAGAGTAGCCGTAAGATGTTTATTTTGCTGGAAATGGGGATGGTTCGATGCTTGGGTGCAAGTACAATTACATCCGAATGAAGTCAGTGATCCGATACAGAAGGCGTTGATGGTGAAGACTTAGCTCTAGTTTTTATTCGTTTGTTCCTCCTGTGGCGTTCAAACGGTTTCCCTTTTGCCTCATGTCCCTGACTTTTTCCTCTTCTGCCTTCGTTCAGGGACGCTCTGCGCCTTTTTCCATTTTTTCCTGTCTTGGTTTGGTCTGTTATGTCCATCGACGCATTGGCGCTATGGCCAAGCCCGCTAGCCAGGAAGTTATCTGTCTTGGGTTCGGTTGTGGGAAATGAGACCAGGGTGTGTGGCTTGGAATCCTGCGAATAACCGTTATGTTGAGCCGCACTGAAAATAACAGTTCGTTCGCCGTAATTCGTATACAGAAGACGTGACAAGGACAAGAAGGCAACCAAGTAAGGTGAAAAAAAAGATTTTGTATCTACCGCAATAAGAATGGTATGCCTTACCACCAAAGGAAACGGTGTCAAAACAGGTACAAAAACTGTGAAACGGACACGGAAGGAGGAAGGAAATATAATAAAAAGGCAAAAGGGATCAAAGAGTTCAAAAAGGGCAAGAAAGGATGTTCCCGCATCAGAGAAATGAGCGGCAGATTCGCTCTGCGCTACATACTCGCATGATGTATTTCGTCCGTCATTCCCAAGTGTGTCTCCCTACCAGTTGAAGTTGCTGACCGTACGGTGGTTGCTATTCGAGCCAAATGTTTCCGATCCGGAGTCAACCACTTCACTCCGCAGCATCGTGTCCTGCACGGTCCTGCCGAACGCGTCTCCGTCGTCAGAGGTATTGCCACTACCCGGGAAATCATCCCAGGGGCGGTAACGACTGCGGTAATTGCGATCGAAATTGTTGCCATCAACATCATATCCATCTAGGCGACTGGCATTAGCACAGTCGCGGGCGACACCACCAGCATTATACTCACTAGCGTCTTCGTCGCGAACGAAAGGATCGCGAGTAACGGAATCGTTGTCATCAAAATGGTCAACGTTGGAACCATTGGCAATATTCACCCAAGATACATCGTCAGTTTCATCAGAATTGTCGTCGGGCTGCTGACTGCAAAATGCACGTGCATGCTGATTCGCTTCAACCGTCAGAAAATCATCTAGATCACTTGCCCAGAGGTCCGGCTGGGTGTTTTGTTGGTGGTACTGGGATGGCAGGTGACGCGGGTCGTGGTCCGAATAACTCCCGTGTTCTTCGCGAGATTGGTGGTCGAACATACCCCAGGCGTCGTTATGAGGTCCGTCCATGTCCTCCAGCGGGCGTCCGAAGAAGCCTTCGGCCACCTCAGCTGCCGCAGTTGCCATTGTGGGTGCTGGCCAGGTGAAGTCGTTCGATGCGGTGCGGTGAGGCCGACCGAAGAACCAGCGAAGCCAGTCGCGTCTGCTTTCCAAGACGATGTGTGATCCGGGAGTGTTTTGGCGGTGGTGGTGAGCCTGATGATGGGTTTGGTGCTGTGTTTGGTGCCGCGTTTGGTCGTGTGCTTGATCATCCTCCTGCTGGTGCATTTCGCCGTGGTGATGATGGTGATGGTGGTGGTAGTGGCGATGGAAGTGACGACAGAGACGACGATGACGGCGTTTTTTAATACGTCGGCCAGGCTCCTTTGGCTGTTCGGCGGTCACATTCTCGCCGTCGTCGGCATGGTTTCGTTCCGTATTGCTATTGGCAGAGCTGTGGGTGCTGTGGCCATAAATGTGGAACGGGCAATTTGTGTCCATGCACCCACGGTGGCCATGATCATGGGCAGCGTGGTTGTCTGCATGGGCATGGGCATTGGCAACCTCGTTGCCGTGCACGTGATGGTGGGCTGTGTTCTCGTACCGGCGCTCGTACCGTACCGCTGTTTCAAGCCACCACGACCAACGCATCTGACGCAAGAAACGCCACTGCATCTTGACGAGTTCCAGCAGAGTGTCGACGGCATCCTTAGTGAGACCGAAGACACCTGACTGAACGAGAGAGTCAACGCCCACATGACCGACACCAAAGAGCACCATTGTCATGGCCAATGTGACGATCACGATGGCGCCAAACACGAATGGAGCGAGGGTTTCCACAGCACCTTCGGCGAGTGTGCCAGACACAACCTGGAGAAGCTTGAATATAATTATCCCGAAGGAACGGAGCAGGGTTTGGGGGTTCGATGGTGGCTGGTATTCTCCGTGGTCTCCGTGGTCTTCGTGGTCTTCGTGGTCTTCGTGGTCGTCGTTGTGATGCATCTGCGCTGTATCGTGAGATGGACTCAGTTCCGATTCATTGGCCGAATTTTCGGGCAATGAGGGTGTTCCCGAGCTGGCTGGATCACTTGAGTTTACTGTCGTATCGACGGCAGTGACGACGGTGACAGAGGTCGTGGTAGTGGGAACAGCCACGAGCGAACGGAAGACACAGCACAGTCTATGGATGGACAGACGATGGGAAATCTGTCGCGTTGTAGTATAGAACATGACAAGTAGCGCCGGGAAGACAATGACAACCATAACCACCGGGTAGACTCTATGCAAAAGGGCAGACCCGAGCTTGTTGTCTTGCAGAGCCACCATTAGCATAGAGCCCGGTCTAGTGTATTGAGGAGGCCAAATCAGACTGTGGGCCCGTCCACTGTTGAAAGCCATAGCGACGACCACCCGGGCAGCTTGCTTTGCGGTGAGACTGGTGACGTCAGAGTACCGGACAACCGTGGTGGAAGCAACGACGTTGTTCACACCGAGAGGGTCCCCGAGAGAGAAGAGGGATCCGAGTAGGTAGGCATAGTTGGCCACAAAAGCCGCCGGCCAGATTGAGAAGCCGCGGATGAGGCTAAGCATGGAAAGAATAATGTTGAGGAAGTGGATAAGGTGCTGTTCGTGATGGTGGCCGCAGACAAAGTGAAGAAATGGAGGTCCGAACAGGATAATACCAGTGGTGGCCCAGACAGCAGCTTGAATGGCCGTCAAGAAATTATGAAATTGAAGCATCCGACGCCATCCGGTCAGGACGGCAAACGGAGGTGAGATCATGGTGACGAGGATATATAGGTCCGGGACGTCGCGTAGGTATTGTCGGAGTGGATATGTAGCGGCTATAGGATGATAGGAAGCGGTGAGAGACGAGGTGCGAAATTCCGTTTGTTGGAGAGCAAAAGAAGCAAGCTGTAGATTTGGAATATTCGCGGCGGAAGAAATTTACCAACATAGTGGCGATGTCGTCAGCACCTCTTCTTGTGAGTTTAGGGAAGGAAGGAGCGAGTGTGTCAACATAATCGCAACGGGAAAGAACGGGGCGGTCGAAGCGACACCCAACGCAACTTCCTTGATTTCTAACCGAGTGACAGTGTGTTGTCTTCCCGTAAGTTATTTTAATATTCCGAGTCCCGTTCTCTCATCGATCTTCTCTATTGTCTTGTTCTAAAACGCTCAAGAGCTTCCACGGTACCCTCCTATAGCTGTCTCTTCCATTTCAGATCTGAACCACCTCGCTGCTCAATGCGGCAATCCCATCCAGCGCCGAACGCCCGCCTAACTTGGTCTCGATCTCGTGCGTCTAATCAAAGCCAGTCATCAGACAGATAGAGAATGTCATGCCCTCCGGTCACGGTTTCGAGTTTGAGATGATTTGGCGCTGCCACTGAAAAGTTCCAATGTTGCCACGACCGGAAATGACATATATGTCGATGGTGGATATGGACGGAAAGGGAACGCAGCCTAGAACGTTTACCTAGAAGGTGTGTGACGTTTTGCTTTCATCTTTTTGGGGGCCGGAAAAGAACAGCAAGGACAGTTTCGGTATATTTCCGGAAACGCAAAACAAGCTATTTTGTTGTGGCCGAATTGAATATAATGCAATATTTTGAACTCTCTTAAAGATATATCCTGAAAAACAACCTGCTGAATGCCAGACAGAAGTCTATATTTTGTCATGTTTGTACAAAATTGAAACGCTCACTGAAATATATAAAACCAGAAATACAAATCCTACTGCAACCGCATTACTCGTCCTCGTCTTCATCGTCGTCCAGGCCTAGGTAGTCGACATGTCCAAGGAAATCGCCGGGCCCGTTGCGCATCAGCTCGCGCATGTTGACGCCGCCGGCAGCCAGGTAGCGCTCGCTGACGCCCATGTTGATGGGTTTCGCCAGAAGCGCCTTGAGCTCGCGGGCGCCGGCCTTGACGGAGGCCTTGGAGAGGATCTGGGCGTCGAGGTCTTCCTTGCGGCTGGAGCTGCGCCACTTCTTGGGCCCCGAGCTGGTGCGCTCAAAGACTTCGTCGTAGTCCAGATCTAAGCCGTCGGCCAGCTCCTGCAGGGCCTTGTCGTCTTTGTTTTGCATCTCCTTGGCGAGCATGGAGTCGGCCAGCTTCTTGGCACAGGCGATGCGGTCGCGCAGCTGGGCAATGATGCGGCGGTCAATGTCGACGGTGCGGATAAAGGACGACATCTTCTTTGCCCTCTTGGCGCTCTTGGAGCCAGTCGACTCGCCATCGGCCGCCGCCGTCTGCTCGCTCTTGGCCGCATCGCGGGCATGAATCTTGGCGACGAGACGCTGCGTGGGCGTGACCTCCTTGGGTCCGCACATGAGGATGCTGACACCGGCCGTGTTGGCACGGGCTGTGCGGCCGGAGCGGTGGACGTAAAAGTCGGCCGTACGGGGCACATTGTAGTGTATCACGGCGTCGACGCCGGGGATGTCGAGACCGCGCGCCGCCACGTCCGTGGCCACGAGAATGGAGCCGCGGGCGTGCGTTGAGGCCTTGAAGCGCTCGAGTGCGCGCAGACGCGCCTGCTGGGCCATGGTCGAGTGCAAGGCGACGGCCGGCAGCTCGAGCTTTTGCAGCAAGGGGGTGACGCGGCGCACGGCGTCGATGGAGTTGGTGAAAATGATGGTGCGCTTCTTGCCGAGGAGCAGCAGCAGCCCATAGAGGTACAAGTCCTTCTCCATGGCGTCACATTGCAGCAGGCGCTCGCGCAGACGGCCGGCCATTTGCGATACGGGGTTCACGTCGATAAACTTGGGCACGTCCTCGCGGAAGTTGAGTTGTTTCAGGAGATGCTCCATCGACTGGCTCTCGTCCATCAGGTCGAATCGACTCTTTCCAGCCAGTTTCTGTTGCAGGCCCTTGTTGAAGGTGGCCGAGAAGACGAGCGTCTGCCGAGGCCGCTTCGTGGAGCCCGACGTCCCGTCGTCGTCATCATCGTCGTCGTCCTCACTGCCTTGTGCGTCCTCGTAGCCGTCTTGCTGCGTATCGTGCCGCTCGAGCGCGTTAACAATCTCCTTGGCCTCCTTGAAGTGGCCGTCCGCCAGCAGCCGGTCCGCCTCGTCAATGACCAGGAACGAAATGCCTTGGAAGGCCGCCAGGAACTCGGGGCCAAGGTTCAGAACGTCCCACAGACGGCCCGGTGTCGCAACGACGATGTCGGCCCGCTCGAGCTCGCGCTGCTGTTTCTGCACAGACATTCCACCCGTCACGGGACAGACGTACGGGCTGGTGGGGAGAGCACCACACAGCTCCTTGATGTGCTTGTAGATCTGGTGTGCCAGTTCGCGCGTAGGCGTCAGGATCAGCGCTAGCGGGGCCATCTTCTTGCCGTCTACACCTTCTGCGTTCTTGGTCTTCTTGTTTTTCTTTGCGGCATTGCGGCTGTTGTTGCGGGCGATCCACCGCTGCACAATGGGAATGGAAAACGCGAGCGTTTTACCGGAACCAGTCGAGGCTTTGCCGATGACGTCGTGGCCGGCGAGGATCTCAGGGATTGCGGCGGCTTGGATATCCGTGGGCGTGGTGAACTTGAGCCGTGCCAGGCAAGACAGGATGGGCGGCGACAGATTGAGCGGTACCCAGGCAGCCACGTCGGCGTTGTCTTCAAGAGCGTCCATGTCGATGTCGGCCAGCGACGCAAACCCGGCACTTTTGCTCAGTTCGTCATCGGCGCCTGCAGGGATAGGCTCCGCTGCTGCGCTCTTTGCGTTTTGTTGTTGCTCCTTCCTCTTGTTCTTCTTGTCTTTTGCGTCGGCTTGTGCGTCGGCTCTGGAGTCGTTCTTGGTTTTTTGATTCGATTCCTTGTCGTCCTTTGTCTTGTCTCTTGGCTTCTGTTCTTGCGCCTTGCCCTTCGTTTCGGACGTATCTGCGTCGTCCTCTCTAGCCACATCGTCGTCAAAGCCCTCAAATTCCTCGTCGGTTATGGCATCCGCCTGTTGGTCGCTGTCGTACGGGTCCGTCGTCACAAACTGGAGCCCATTCCCGCTGCGAACAACGTCAAAACCGGTCAGCTCTTCGATGCCCATGAAACCATCAAAGCCAACGCCTTCAGACCCGTCGACGGCTGGTGCCTCGACAGGTTTCCAGGCCTGCTCGTTGATCGAGACGACGCGTTGTTTGGCCGCCGGCGCAGGTGCAGCTCCCGCTTTGACTTTGGCGCCGCCATTGCCTTTCCGACGCTTCTTCGCGTCCGCGCCAGGTCCGCCTGCTTGGCTGCCGTTCTTGCGCTTAGTCTGCATTATGGGGAGGAGAAGGAAGTCGAGGGAGAGAATTGTCAGGGAACGTATGGAGAGCTGCTGTGGCTGGCAGCAATTGGACGGTTGCGTGGTACGTGTTGGAGGCAGCTGGCGTATCCTGAAAAGCCGCGATCTTTTTCTGCCAAATTATTTTCTGCCCGCCAAAAAAGCCTTATCGTTATCGTTATCAATGACGCTATTAGCACTGTATTTCACGCCATTAGCACACTAAATACAGCTGCTTTTAACGGTGTGTATAGTTACTCTTATCTTTGACCTGAGAAATAACAAACATCAGTCTTTTTGTCCAATACGCTGTTTTCCACACCCATAAATTGGGCGTAAAGTACCTAAATTTTACTATAAATACGTTTTATATCCATAACAGGAGAGAGCACAAGGTGTTCAAGGGTCAGAAAGCTGTTCTGTGTTGCTTCTGCTTCTTGTTCTGTTCTGTCACGTGCAACTCAGCAGTGAAAATTACGCCTAATTTTCTCACGCAGAAAAGACGCACCATCACGGCCTGTACCAACAAGCCACGGTTAACCCCCCACAAAACGACAAGATGGGCAAATCGTCCAAGGATAAGCGTGATGCCTACTACCGGCTAGCCAAGGAGCAGGGCTGGCGCGCGCGGAGCGCCTTTAAGTTGCTGCAGCTCGACGAAGGTGAGTGAAAGGAGGTCAACAGGCAAAACGACAAACGTGGATGGCATGTGCTGACGGCCCAGAGTTTGACCTGTTCTCCGGCGTGACTCGCGTGGTTGATTTGTGTGCCGCACCCGGCAGTTGGTCACAGGTGCTGTCCCGCGTGCTGATCAAGGGCGAGTCATTTGGGCGCACGGCGTGGCAGAACCAAGAGGCGCTCGTCCGGCAGCAGATGCTCCGCGTGGGGGGTCAACCGGCAGCGGCCACCGCACACAACGAGGCCGTGGCGCCTCCTCCCGCCCGCCACGATGTCAAGATTGTGGCCATTGACCTGCAGCCCATCAGCCCGCTGCCCGGCATCGTGACACTCCGTGCCGACATCACACACCCAGCGACGGTTCCGCTGCTTCTCAAGGCACTGGATCCCGAGTCTGCACCCTCCGACACCAATGCAAGCAACCCGGTCGACCTCGTGCTGAGCGACGGCGCGCCCGACGTCACCGGCCTGCACGACCTCGACATGTACGTGCAGTCGCAGCTGCTGTTTGCGGCGCTGAACCTGGCGCTGTGTGTCCTGAAGCCGGGTGGCAAGTTTGTGGCCAAGATTTTCCGGGGGCGCAATGTCGACCTGCTCTTTGCACAGCTCAAGCTGTTTTTTACGCGCGTCGTCGTGGCCAAGCCGCGGTCGTCGCGGGCGAGCAGTGTGGAGGCGTTTATCGTGTGCCTGGACTTTCGGCCACCGGCAGCCTTTCAGGCCAGTCTGGAGCGGCCGCTGGGTGTGGGCGACATCGTCCCGGACCTGCCACCGGAAGGCGCGGACACGGCAGAGTCGTCTGCGTCAACGGCGGGCGACCACATTGTCGAGGTGACGCTGGAAGACCTGCGGCCGTCTGACGCGATCAGGGCGGCGCCGTCACTCGGCTCTCGCTGGATCGCGCCGTTTGTGGCCTGTGGTGATTTGTCCGCGTTCGATTCGGACGCCTCGTACAAGCTGCCAGACGACTACGTGTCTCTGGATCCTGTGCAGCCGCCGACGGCACCGCCATACAAACGGGCGCTCGAGATGCGCAAGGCCGCCGGCGGTGCCTACGGCAAGACGACAATCTAGCACGACTTCACCTACGATAAAGCGACAGACAAAGGAACGACTCGGACGCAAACCAAATCTATTACGTACGCCACTGCTGGTGTTTTTAGGCTGCCCTGGCCAGTCTTCTATTCCGTCTGTGCCGTTCATGTCCCCGCCGCTGCCTTTGCCTCCTCATTTCGCTTCGCGTGATTCCGGATCGAGTTTGCCGGCCCCGGCATCTCCACCAAAAGCATGCCGCTCCCCGGCACACCCGGCTGCGGCCGGTACCGCGCGGCCTCTTCGGCGCCCAGCGCGCCCATGTACATGCGTGCCGCCGACTCGGTGCTGGCCACAAGCCAGAGGCTGCGCAGGTTCGGCCATCCGTCCGCGGAGGGAACACTGCCCGCGCGGTCAGGCTCGCTACCGTGACAAAGCTCCCGCAGGCAGCGCATCATCCAGGCGCCGAGGCCGCGGCGCTGGTAGGCGGGTAGGACGTAGACATCGGTGAGGTAGGCGAAGGTGACGCGGTCGGTGACGAGGCGGCCGAAGCCAACCATGGACTGGGGCGCACCGTCGGCAGAGTCCGCGGTGTACACGCCGAGGCACAAGCTGTTGGTGACCATGGCGACGAGCTGGGGCCGCGAAAGTGGCTTGGCCCACCACATCAGGTCGGACGACATAGCGTCGTGGAGGGCGTCGAGCTGGATAAGGGCCACGTCGGACGAGCAGATGAAGTGCTCTTCAGACGGGGTGGCGGCGACATTATTGTTGGCGGTGTCCTTGGCATCGGTCGGCATGGGCCCAGGTACGGGCACGGATGTGCGCCAAGTCAATGGCGGCGATCCTGTAGGCGCGGCCATCGTGGAGACTTATGAAGGATCGCAAAATTGTTTGAAGTAGGGTTACTGGATGTGAAATTAAGGTGACGACACGAGATATATAACGCCTTGCAGCCTGACGAGACGCAATGAAATGAAATTATATGGAATTGGCAGTTTTTTTCGACCCTGACTCGGTTGCAGGTTCTCCGTAATTACTTCGTTGTTGATTCTAAAAGGAAAATCGACAAAAGATGTTTGAGACGGATCGTCATTTTACGTTGGGCGCTGTTCAGGGCGGAGGCTATTTTAGGGTGACTCATTACGGCAGAGTCAAGGCCAAATAGCGTGTCAGACACTGCTGTACGGCAGTGATGTCCCTGATTCGAAGCTGGTTCCACATTTTTAGGTGTTATTCGGTTCCTCCTGCCTAGTTGAGTTACACCCTCTCCCCTCCCCGGGATCTTTGATCTCTATCAATCGTACCTTCCTGTCACTAAAAGGGCGTGGAGACGCAGGGCACGACGTGCAAAGTCGGAAATATCCCAAAACGGAAACTGGCCAATTGAGTCACGCGGACGGCATCGACATGCCGTTTGCCATCTCTGGTTCTGTTGACAAACACACACCACTGCACAGTAAATCGTAGAATGGACGTCAACAGCTCCACACGCGTGTATGCAACAGATGATCGCCGCCACGGAGTAGATCCACTTCATCAGACTACACAACGACAGTACACAATGCACTTCTCCCTTCAACACGTCACCGCAAGCCATGCTCGAGGATGAAGTGATAAAACACGGCCAAATCGAACTCGGGCCGGCACTGTATGTATCTCGAACGGTGGACATCCGCGAGCGCGTCGGTGGGCGGTCCGGTCGCCGTCGTTTCGGACACCTGTCGCGTCACCTCCACAATCCGCCGAGCAATGCGCGCAAACTCGGGCGCGTGCCGGGCGATGCCGAGCCAGCGTTGCTGCTCCAGGGGGAGGCGATCGCGCGCGGCCTGCCACAGCCGGTCCCAGCGGTCGAGTGCCTGCAGGACGACGGCGGCCGTGCTGGGCGGCAGGGCCTGTGCGCGGTACTGGAAGACGGAGAACTGGAGGGCGCCGACGACGGAATAGAGGTCAAAGACGCTGAGGTGGGCGAGGTCAGCAGTCGCAGACGCAGCGGCCGCGGCGGAATCCCTCGGTGGGTTCCTCGGATGGCTGTCATCGGCTAGGAGCGTCGCTACGACGGCTTTTAATGACAAGGGGGGGTGCGTCGTCTCCGTCGCACCACCCGCTAGCCTCGCAAATGCCTCCGCGTCTGGCGCATCCCAGAGCTCATCCCGACACGGCAGGTCGCCGACCATTTCGGCAATGGCAAGGGTGGGTGCGTGGTTGCAAAAGAGGGCCAGCAGCCCATCGGTGAACATGGCCCAGAAGGCGAGGCGGGTGCACGACTCGTTGTACACAAAGGTGGCCCATGCAGCCGCGGTGTCGTGCGGTAGGCGCAGGCTCGGACCGCGCTTCTCCATCATGCCCATGCGGCGGAGGGCGTCGACGAGGGCCGGCTGGCGCTGGTTCAGAGCACGGCGGCGGGTGGCATTTTCCTTGTCGCTGACACTTGTCTGGAGGATGACGATGAGGTAGGCGGCCTGGCACACCTCGACCGCAGCGCCTGCGTTGGCACCGAGTCCCTTGCCCGCCTCTTCGAGACGCCGAAAGATGAACTCTTCGGCGAGCGGCTGGATGTTCGACGCAGCAGCGAGGAGCGCGGCATCGGTCGGGATCGCGGTCTCGGTCGAGTGCGAGTATGCAGCACCGCACAAAGCAATGGCCATCAGCAGACTCGTGTCGATGTGGCGCGCGTCAAACGTTGGCCAGTGGATCAGCTTGGCGAGCAGCTGATGACGCCGGAAGAAGACGGTCAGCAGGCTGCGAAAGTCGGCTACCGCAAAAAAGGCCTTGACAGCGGCATAGTGCCTGTCGGTCGTGTCCGGGTCGGACTGGGCGATGAGCTGCAACATCTCGGAGTTGAGTTGCATGACGCGTGGCATGATGGTGTTGAGTGAGATTGCGCCGGGCGAGGATGGCCAGGTACCGGTGGCCGACGCAGGTGCCGACGCGAATGCTGGATCCGATGCGACGGCTGATGCTCTCTTCACGTCGTCACTGGCATTGTCGGCGCCGAAAATAGAGCCATCGATGCCGTCGTAGTCGATGGATAGCCCGAAGTAGGGGTCCATGAAGCTGCGGAAGAGAAGCTGCGGGTCGATTGTGTCGGGGATGGGCTCGGGGACTAGGGTTGGAGCAAGGACAGACGCCGGCAGCCGTTGTGGGTCCCGCTCTGGCTCGCCGTGGACCATGGCATCGTTGACAAAGTTCACGCGTGGATCCGTGCATCGGAGCAAGAACTGGTACGTCGAGGCGATCTGCCGCTTCTTGTTGCGCTCGTTTTCGTCGGTCGTCGACTCTGGGTCGACAGCGGCAGCGGCAGCGGCCACGGGGCTTCTCTGTGTGGGCCATGTCTGGGTCTCACGGTGCGCAGGAATGGTGCAGAGTCGCCCATATTTGCACTCCAAACTGCGGTCGGAGCATCGCTGGCAGGGCTTCCCGGCATCGCAGGCGACCTTGATCCGGGCACAGGCGTCGCAGGCCTGTGTCTTGCGGCCGCGTTTGTACACCCGTGGCGATGGGCGCCCTGCACCGCACGTCTTCTCGTGCCGGCGAGCCGAGTCAGCGCGCTGGAAGACTCTGCGGCAGAAGACACACTTCCGGGTGGGGGCTCCATCGCACGGGACGGCAGCAAAGGGGAGGTGGCAGATTTTGCACGCCGAGGGATCTGTAGGCACGGTGCGGGTGCCTGGGAGTGCAGGACGTGCGGAAATTGGACTCCCGTTCATGGTGGCTGCTGGTGGTCGGTTGTGGTACGCGAGAGGAGAGAAGAAAGGAAGGAAAACAGATGCGTGCTTTTCCCGACGCCAGACGTTGAAAGTGTGGAGGTGTGATTGACAGACGGTAAGTTCACGGTGGGTCCTACCGAAAATTGGTGGATATGTGAAGAAAGGACGGTGCAAATACGCTGCACAACTAACACGAAAAGTGGGTCACACATGTGTGCGTTTCCCGAAGACTGTAAGACGGGAAGATATGAAGTCGTGAGGACGCTGGAGTTCCGATTTTATCCTTTGACTTGTTCAGATGTTCCGATCTGGGAATCACATTTGCAAACATTGCTTTTAAGATGCATATGGCCGCTCTGGCAACCTCTGGTGAGTCTTGCACAACAACGATCGTCAATCTACCTGTCACGTGCTCTTCTCGCCACGGAATTGACTTGTGCAACAGCAAGAATGGCAACCAGAACACTCGTCATGGCCGCGTCACTCCCGGTGCGTCGAACCGTCGCGGTCCTCCCCGCCATGTGCACTCGCGGCCGTCGAAGCTACTCGCAAGCCGTCCATACGAACAGATCGACGGCGTCGAGGCCGATCTCCCGGGCCCTCGCCCGTGTCGACGACGACCGCCCGACCAACCTCGTCGAATACACGCTGACAACGCTCGACCGTCTGGCCGTCTGGATCCGCAACGGGTCCATGTGGCCGTTGACGTTTGCGCTCGCGTGCTGCGGCGTCGAAATGATGCATGTCTCCATGCCGCGCTACGACCAGGACCGCCTCGGCATTATTTTCCGGGCATCGCCGCGGCAGGCGGACGTGATGATTGTGGCGGGGACGCTGACCAACAAGATGGCACCGGCGCTGCGGCAGTGCTACGACCAGATGCCGGACCCGAAGTGGGTGATTAGCATGGGCAGCTGCGCCAACGGCGGCGGCTACTATCACTACAGCTACAGTGTGGTGCGGGGCGCGGACCGCATTGTGCCTGTGGACATTTATGTGCCGGGGTGTCCGCCGACGGCCGAGGCATTGATGTACGGCATCTTGTTGCTGCAGGCCAAGAACCGGCGGACCAGGGCGACACGGATGTGGTATAGGAAGTAGAATAGGCAGCGGATCGAGAACAGGATGTGGACAAAAAGATAGTTTGGTCATCACTCGTTGTCAAGCTACTGCGAGCAGGGAATACTACCACACAAATTGACAGGCCCAACTGCAGACTACCCGGTTTCCCATCTCTGCAGTGTCTTGCACATTCACACCTGTTTTTCTTCACATGACTTCTACCCCCCTCCCCCCTAAATCTGCACATCGTCCAGAATGGCCTCGTTCCGCTTTAGGGCGGCCTTCCGTGCCCGCCGGATGCGGCGGGTCTCGGTGTCGACGCGCCAGGTGACGGACCAGGTAATCAGGTTCATGACAATGGCCATGCCGATGAAGCCCATGGCGATGCCAAAGGAGGTGGTGTAGTGGGGCGCGTAGCGCGAGTTGAACAGCTGGGAGCCGACGGCGCCGCCAATCTGGCCGTAGCTGTTGGCAAAGGCGATGGCGAGGGCCGAGCCGGTGGCGCCCTGGGTGGTCTGCACGCGCCAGGGCCACATCATGGTGTACCAGGCCGAGGAGAAGCCGCCGGCGATGATGGTGGCGGCATAGACGCCGCCAACGTTGGGGTAGGTGTACTCGACGACGTAGCAGGCGAGGATGACGACCATGAAGAACAGGGGGATGGAGGGCTGGGGGATGCGGCCGGTGCCGGACAGCAGGCCAAAGGAGATGGTCAGGGCGCACGAGAAGATGGCGGGCGGGATGTTGAGCAGCTGGGCGCGGCCGATGGTCGTGAAGCCGAGCCCGGCAATGACGGTCGGCTGGTAAAAGTTGAGGCCGGTGGTGCCGACGGTGTAAAAGGCCCAGCAGCCGAGGAAGAGCCAGAGGCGGATGTCCTTGAGGGTCTGCACGAACTGGCGCCAGCTAAAGTTCTCTTCCTGGGCGCGGGGGGCGTTGATGGGCAGGCGGGCCTGGACAAACGCCTTTTCGCGTTCGGAGAGCCACCTGGCGTTGGCGGGAACTGGGGGGTGAGTCCATCAGTACATTGTCCGTGTTGTATATTTTACATGCTTTCCATGCAAACCTATGGCCTAGAGCACGGTATTGAGATGCGTCAACTCACAGTCGGGAAGGAAGAAAAAGGTGAAAATTCCGAGAAGGACGGTAAAGACGCCTTCGGTCAAGATGAGCCTAGTATGTTAGACATATGTCAGACGAGAATCCTGTTACAGACGACGGCTGACGGCGACGTACCACTTCCACCCCGACAGGCCGCGCGCGGTCACGCCGTTAAAGGCAAACGCCAGCAGGCCGCTGACGATGGAGCTGAAATTGCCCAGCACGGTGACGAGGACGATGCGCGGCGCCATCTCGTCCGGGCGGTACCAGTAGCAGAGCTGCAGCAGCTGGCCCGGCCACAGGCCGGCCTCGAACAGGCCCAAGAGGGCGCGCACGGCGTAGAGGCCGCCGGCGTTTTTGACGGCGGCGTGCGCGCACAGGACGGTGCCCCAGGAGATCATGATGCGCGCCTGCCACACAGACGGCTTGACGCGCTTGACGAGCAGATTGGAGGGCGTCTCGGCCAGGATGTAGGGGACGTAGTAGGCCGTGGTGACGAGGTTGTACATGTTGGCGGTCATGCCGAGCTCAATCATGACGTTGTGCGGCGTGCCCTGGTCCATGATGCGCGCGTTGGACAGGTTGGCCGCGTCGATGGTCTTGACCATGTAGATGACGGACAGCAGCGGTAGCAGCCGCCAGTCGATGCGGCGCAGCAGCCGCTTCTCCTCGTCGGCGCTGAGGCTGGCGCGCGCGCTCATGACCGCGGCGTCGAAACCGGCAATGTCCGACGCGTTGATGGCGCCAATCTCGCCGGCCGCGATGCTGCCATCCTCGTTCTTGGCCCCGCGCGCGACGACGTGGAAGCCGTTGGCGGCGGTCGGCGTGCCCCGTTCGACGTCCACGGCACCGGATGACGCCGACACGGCCTTCTTCTCGTCGACGGTGGCAGGCAGGTCGGACGGATCGTCCGAATGGACCTCGGACACGGGGGACATGATGGATGGTGCGCGTGTGCAAACAAGGGAAACAGGTGGTGTGCAAATGGACAGGCAAAGAACTGTGACTATACTCCGGCGTGAGACACTATGCAATCATCACCAGGTGGTCGCCGGCAGCCGCAGGCTTATTTATGTCGTATTAGCGTCATCTACGCAACACGAGGACAAACTTTATCTCTCGCCATCGTTGCATCTCTGCTGTCTCCTCGTGTTTTGCTGTCGACGTCGTACTTCGCATTGGTGTTGGTATCAAGGCGGAGAATGGACCTACCAGGTGGTGTAAGTCGCCGAAGCGGCGCTGATTGGCCGATGCTGGCTGATCGTTTCTTGTCCGGGCATGTCGACGTGGGGGCGGCCGCTGACACCTTATCGTGATGCATTTGGCGCGCGCTATGGTGCGATTGGCGTGCATACCCATATTCAATATTCATACCGCGAAACCGGGTGGCCCAGGACGCCAGCCGGGAATTCGGAGTTGCAGCCGCCAATCGCAGTCTATAGGATCAATGATGTGCTCTTCGCGTGGTGATGTGCTTTTCCGGGGTCGTTATGGAGGAGTCAACAAACACGCACAAACAGCTTGCATTTGTCAGTATTCTGAGACTTGTGCCTGTTCTGTCGCTCGCGTGAACACGACATCCTGAAAGGCGAGCAATATTTAGACGAGCAAGGCGTCGTCTGTCCAACGAACTGCCTTGGCCTGCGCGTTGCCTCGTTATGGTCTCTCCCGGCCGGCATTACTGACCCGTTTCCTGTCTTCTCGCCTGCTGCCCCCAACTGATTACGACCATGAAATTCGGTACGAACACTCTCTTGGGCCTCCTCGGCTCGTCCGCTGTAGCGCTCCGCTCCCCGGTCGCCTCCAAAGCGCCCCTCGACGACCTCACCCACCCACACCAGCATGTCATCTCCACCCCCGCCTCGCTGACGCTCGCGTCATCGCATCCTCCGCCGTCCACCGCCGACCTCGTCCAGCTCCACAAAAACCTGGTGCGCATCCCGTCGATTTCCGGCGCCGAGGCCAACGCCACAGCCTGGCTGGCTGACTACCTCCGTGCCCGTGGCTTTACCGTCCTGATCCAGCCTGTCGCCCCCGGCAACGGACGGGCCAACCTCTGGGCCTATGTCGGCACCACGCGCCAGACACGCGTCCTCGTCACCTCGCACATTGACACGGTGCCGCCGTTCTGGCCGTACGAGCGCAAGACCGCCGACGGCCGCCTCTTGTCCGACGACGACCCCGTCACCACCTCGGACGTGCTCTGGGGCCGCGGCACGGTTGACGCCAAGGGCAGTGTGGCCGCGCTGGTGGTGGCCGTCGACCGGCTGCTGCGCTCGGACGCCATCCGCGAAGGCGACGTGGCCCTTCTCGTCGACGTCGGCGAGGAGCGCGGCGGCGACGGCATCCGCGCGGCCAACCGTCTCGGGCTGGCCTGGGAGGCCGTCATCTTTGGCGAGCCGACGCGCCTCAAGCTCGGCCGCGGGCACAAGGGCGGCCTGGGCTTCAACGTGACCGCGCACGGCAAGGCCGGCCACTCGGGCTACCCAGAGCAGGGCGACAACGCCATCGACCGCCTTGTCCGCGGACTCTCGGCGCTGTTGGGCGTCCGCCTCCCCGGCAGCGCCGAGTTTGGCAACACCACGCTCAACATTGGCACCATCCACGGCGGCGTCGCGGCCAACGTCATTCCCGAGACGGCCGCCGCGACCGTTTCGGTGCGCGTCGCTGGCGGCACGCTCGAGGGCATCCAGAAGCAGATTGCCGCGGCTGTGCTGGCCGTCGAGCCGTCTCTGGCGCTCGACTTTGCCTATGGCCGGGGGCCCATCTCGCTCGACTACGACATCGACGGCTTCGACACGGTCGTCCTCAACTATGGCACCGACATTCCCGGTCTCCAGGGCGACCACAAGAAGTACCTCTACGGGCCCGGCGACATCCTCGTCGCCCACTCCGACCACGAGCACTTGCTCGTCGCCGACCTGGAAGGCGCTGTCGAGGGATACAAGACGCTCATCACCGAATCGTTGAAGAGGAGTCGCACGTGATGCGGTTCATTCTATAAAATAAAACGCACACTTGGATTTCACTACACTCTCGCGTTCTGCGCTCACAAACTGCTGGACTATATCGTCTTATGTCTTCGAAAAGACGCAATGGCCACGCGACACATGAAATTTGAAAACCCTGTCCAACCTTGCAGCGTAAGAAACACCTAGGTCCATTCCTGCAATCACATTCTTTTCGTCTCAAAAAATAGTATTACACACTAAACTAGTAAAAGAACATGCTAGGTGCTGTTAAGGTACACATAAGTACCAATGGAGCCCCAATCCTGAGATTTATAGTCCCTTTGACCACCGTCGTCTATATCCACCCGACCCTTCGAACAATGTCTTCCTGAGGACTTGCATACTGAGAGTAGTTTATGGCTACGCTTGAAGGTTGGAAGAAATATGAATCTACATAGTTGTATTTCAAAATAAACCCGACGCTAGACAAACAAGGAGGCAGTCTTTTATTGCAGCCCGGCCTTGCGTTTTATCCGAATTGTGAATACTTTGCCATGGTCAAACAAATTTCCTTTCGAGGTGTCATCCACCGTGGCATTTACAGCGTCCTCCACATCTTTCTCGTCTTGCTTCTCCACCTGCTTCGCGTCCTCTTCCACCACCGTACTACCGTGCTGCTCGTCATAGTCGTGAAAGCTTTGGCTGTCAAAGGTCCACCTGTCGCGGCACATGTCCTGGCGAATCCGTAGCAACCGCCACAGCGGGATGTACCGGTGCAGCGTCTGTGGCCGCAAGCTCCGGTCAAAGGTTTCCGCAAACGTGTCCTCATGTACAAGCGGCCTCATGACTCTGCGCGTCTCGTGCACGGCTTGTTTGGTCTTCACCATAAACTGCTCCATGTCCGATATGAGAGACTCCAGCGCCGTCTCCACTCTGCGGACGATCCAAGCCATCCGGGCGAACCGGGCATACACCTTTTCCTCGTCTCGCTCGGCCAGTGTGCTGGCTGCGTTTTGCCTGTCGCCGGCACAGTACGGGTGCTCGCCCCATTCGTCCGACTCGTTGAAATAGGCGGCCTGTTTGCGGTAGGCCCGCCGCATCACTTTGCGGGACTGAGAGCAGGCCCGCCACAGCCCTGCATCGGGAAACATGTCGAGGGCCACGGCGACGTCGTATTCCGTTTTGGGAGGCTTGGTGATGTCCATGACGTGGCCACACGGTGGTGGCATGGCGGCCGCTTCCCAGATCATGAGTCGTAGTTCGGTCGGTAGCATTGCAAATCGGACGAAACCTGGTGTGCTGTCCTTTTTGTCGGTGTCGTTCGTTGTCGTTACATCCTCCTCTTCTGCAACCACGCCCGCACGGATGCCTGCATCCGCATCCGCATCCGCATTGGCATCGGGCCCGGCGTCCGTGTCAGCGACCACATGGACACCAACGGCACGGCCATGAGTGCCAACATCGTCCACAGTGTTTGTGTCGAGGGCGGCGGTGGCGGTGGCGCGCGTGGTGGCCCATGCAGCGTGGCGAGCTCGCTTGTCCGCATCCAGTGTCTGGGCCAGGCGGGCGTACTCGAGACATCTGCGCTGCGCATCGCGGGCGCGACTCTTGATGGGCCAGAAGTTGTCAACGAGGACCGGCATCCACGGCTCGTCAATGACCGGGCGGCCAGCATTGCAGGCCACGGTGATTGCGTTGGACACGGCAGCTTCCATGGCTGCCATTTCGAGGTTGAACTTGTGCAGCTCGTCCCAGGCCCAGAGGGCGTGCATGTCTCCTGGGCGTCGTGTCGTAAGGACGTCGTCATTGTGCTCCACGAGTGTATCGAAAGAGAACGACGTAGGCCACAGATCCATTTATCGTGGTGTTGTGCTTTAGTCGTCGAGTGTATAAATTCACAAGGAGAACGTTGTCAAGTTTCGTCCTTATTGTCGGGGCTAAAGGGCCGTGTTGAGAAAGAATATTTGTATTTTACAAAATTCAGTGCAAGTACTGATGCGAGCTACTCGATATTTATGTGCTTTTTTGCCCATTACAGAGATACTAATAAGGTTCCAAGTTGTCCTGATAGTGAGCACAACACGGACGGCAGAAGTCGTGAAGGGCTACGATTTAAAGTTCTATATTACGCAGTGTTCAGATTATTGAAAATATTGTGAGTAATGAGTTGCACTACTTGCCACTGGTATACAAGGCACATGTCTGCCAAATATTCTTAGCTTTGACTGTATAGACTAGATATGAGATTATGTGTATGAAGTGCGGCGTGAGATTTGTGCACGGAGTACTGCTGCAGATGTATCTCTATTGACTCTACCTTTTCAAAGGGCCACAAACATACTGCCATTACGATCATTCTTCTCATGCAAGAGGAAAAATAAACGGCGTAGGCCAGAAGCTATACAGCTGACCTCGTGATATTTTCCCTGGGACTTTAGGTCTACCTTGACAGAATTCTATTCTCACTCGTGTGCGGAGTTGGCTTACATAAAATGGCGTATGAATATTCTGACAGCCTTTAGAAAGCGCCAGAACACACGGCAAAAAGGAAGATCGCAAACCACAAGTGAAACCCATTGTCAGAGGCTACCTCTTGATAATTTTAAATCCATCCAGCATGATAATTGAACGGACAGCGGATATAGGACATTGACTGCGTTGGCTTACAAGTGTGAGGCCTGTCCTTGATGCACTGGCGTTCGTTGGCATTCTCTGAATGCACCAACCGGGAGCGGGCCGCTTGGCAAGGCGCTAAACTCCGATCATGCAGGGTTCGGGGTTTATTAATCGTGGAGACCATGAATCAGGGTTCGTTGTTTATCCCAGATAAGCGTCTCGTCTCGATGGGTGTATTTGTTGTCCCGCGCATCCTCCATGTTGAAAATGGGTGCTAGATGATTCGCTATGCGGGTGAGAAGTAATGCAAAGGCAGCAGCAAATATGCATCGATCTCAGCGTACGTTGGTTCCAAGATTGTATTTTTATTTTGTTGAGACAATTTAGTGCCCGCTGTAGGGCCCATCCTATGCCGCGCCCTTTGGTTTCGTCAATACACTATGCGATGGCGTGCGCGACCCCTTTTGTCAGCTTTTGGAAACGTGCTGGCAGCCACAACAGGGAGACAAAAAATCGGTACAAAATAGTAAGAGGCAGCAGCGGAAAAGCAGGCGTCAACTGATACAGATTCAAATGACGTGTGAAACCCTGCGACCACCAAAACGCAGGACCTTCCGGTTGTGGTAGCTTTTGCCGACATTCCGACGGACGGATTGGTCAAACACACCGTAATTAGAACACACACGGAACTGTTGTCTCAGCCGCTTCTCATGTAGCAGAAAGTACGGCGTACTGAGAGGTCCAGTTTGACAGAGAGCTCACTTATTGGTCCTCCGCGGCGTGTTCCTCCGGCCTTTTTGTCTTTGTGTATATATCTTATTGCCTTGCCGCTGCATCTTACTTCACCTCGTCTCCTGTCAACCACCACTAGCACCTCAACATGGCCGACTCCGACGAACACGACGACATTGACAACATCGAGGCCCACCCGCTGCTGGCAGCGCCGAGCCCCCCGGCCCAGACCGCCGGTGAGCCCTCCAAGTCCTCTGAAGTGACCGCACTCGACGCGGCCGTCGCCTCCTCCTCTTCCCCAGCTTCGTCCTCGACGGCCTCTGTCCGCTCAGTTCGACCTTACCGCACCTTTGACGATGACGTCCTGCCCGAAACGTCGACGCTCGGCCGCACGCTCAGCTGGCAGAGCGCCTACATCCTGGTCATCTCGCGCGTTATTGGCAGCGGCATCTTTGCCACGCCTGGCACCATCCTGCGCGGCGTAGGCAGTCCCGGGCTGGCGCTGCTGCTGTGGGTCGCCGGCGCGGGCGTCGCGGCCTGCGGCCTGGGCATCGCGCTCGAGTACGGGTGCATGCTGCCGCGGTCGGGCGGCGACAAGGTGTACCTCGAGTTCACGTACCGGCACCCGCGCTATCTGGCGTCGATCCTCATCGTGTTTGTCGTCGTGTTTCTCGGGTTCACATCCTCCAACTGCGTCGTCTTCTCGCAGTACGTGCTTTTCGCCGTGGGCATCGAGGCACCCAGCGAGTTGCTCCGCAAGGGACTGGCGGTGGGCCTGTTGACGGCCGTGACCATTGTGCACAGCGGCTTCCGGGCGACGGGTGTGCGGATCCAGAACGTGCTGGGCTGGCTCAAGGTGGGGCTGGTCGTCTTCATGATTCTGTCAGGGCTGTTTGTGGTGGTCTTCCCGCCCAAGGGCCGCGAGGCGGCACCGACAATGACGCTGCCCGGCCTCTGGGCCGGCTCCAACTGGAACTGGGGCGCCATCTCGACGGCCCTCTTCAAGGTCTTTTATTCCTACACCGGCCTCGAGAACGCCAACAACGTCCTTAACGAGGTCAAGGACCCCGTCCGCACGCTGCGGTCCGTCACCGCTTCGGCGCTCGTCACGTCGTGCGTGCTGTACCTGCTGATCAACGTCGCCTACTTCGTGGTCGTGCCGCTCGAGACGATTGCCAACAGCGGCGAGCTGGTCGGTGCCCTTTTCTTCCAGACCATTTTTGGACGGCGCGTCGGCGGCATCGCGCTCTCGCTCGCCATCGCCCTGTCCGCGGCGGGCAACGTCATGGTCGTCGCCTTTACCATGGCCCGCGTCAAGCAAGAAATTGCGCGCCAAGGCCTCTTGCCGTACTCGAAGCTGCTGGCCTCCAACAAGCCGTTCGGCTCGCCCCTTGGCGGGTTCTTCGTGCACTACATCCCCTCGTTCCTCGTCATCGTGCTGCCGCCGTCAGCCGAGGTGTATTCGTTCATCCTCGAGGTCGAGGGCTACCCGGGCCAGTTTGTGTCGATTGCCATAGCCGGCGGGCTGCTGTATCTTCGGTACACGCGGCCGGACCTGAAGCGCCCGTTCCGCGTCTGGATCCCGGCGGTAGTGCTCAAGATTGTGCTGAACCTGTCACTGATTGCCGCGCCCTTCTTCCCGCCCAAAACGCCACCCACCTCGGGGCTGTTTTACGCCACCTATGCCATTGTCGGCGTCTCCATTCTCGCCTCCGCCGTGCTCTTTTGGTGGCTGTGGGCCGTCGTCTTGCCGGCCTGGGGCAGGTACACGATCGAAGAAGAGGCAGATGAGCTCGACGACGGCACGGCCATCACGCGGCTGGTCAAGCTGCCCAAGACGGAGCTGGGACGGTGATTGTACGAGAAGGAAAGGTGAAGGGCCGACCCACTGTTCCAACTTCACTGATCACCTAGCCTCTACGGACCCACTTCCAACGGTCGCATCCCATCGCGACTTCCTCAGAAGCGTGCCATTGTCTTCCTCTCTCAGCGTTCTTTCCCCCTGTATCATCTTTGTCTCCTGGTCTTTATATCCTTTATTTGCATATGTTTCTTGGATGGAAATAGACACCACTGTATTATCTGTTACTAGAGTCCCAGTGACTAAGCAGCTCATTGGGAGGCTGAATAATGCCAGCCTCAGGTTACACAACCCGCTAGAAAACAAATTTCTTCTGCGAACCCTGATAACAATAATAACGCCCTTTTACACATTGCTTTTTTTGTTCAGTGGTTTGGCAGCCTATTTCCAGCATTTCTGTTCCTTCCCAAATTACGCCACTTGCGACATCGTGCGTTGGCCTACGTTCCTGCTTTCTTCATCTCAGCACCAAGCCTGCCTGTTTCAGAGGTGGTCTTCTCATTTCTCATAGTATCTTGAAAAACAAAGCACAGAGACAGCCATTGAGGCTCTGTCTGTCGTCGGCGTCTCTAGAAAACGATCTATTTCAGACCCTCCACTCCCGAGCACAAACGCCTGATTCTGTGGCCTGTTCAGAAGCAGTTTTCCAATGGAACACTTTCCGAGAACGAAGTTACGCAGCTGCAGATTGCGGAGAATTGTGTGTCAACCTATGTCCCCTCCCTTCTACAGGAAATGGCGCGGCAGTCGGCTGCATCTGAGGGCGGCGGCCAAGGCTCAAAGGGTCGGGCAATCGGACAGGTTGCACTTTCAGGCCGGCATGCCCACAACAGGTTCAATGGCTGGCGCGACTGGTCCTTGGTTGCCTTCGACGACAGCAATCGCCCAATCCTAGGGCCCCTTTCCCCTTCCCAAGGCCTGCCTCCACCACCACCTTGCCCGCCCTTTGAGACCAACAATGTCTACGTTGGAAACACGCTCGCGGACGAGCGACTTGAAAAGCACGAGGGCTGGGCCGATGACGCCTTTCGGGCTTTCCAGGCGTTGCTCAGTAGCATGGACACCGCGGGGTTTGTCAAGTTGCAGCCTCGTACTGGCGGCGATCCAGCGTCGACTCTGAGTCGAGCGGATGAGCCAAAGTTTGTGTTCAAGCGTGGTGCAACGACGGGTGTGACCATGGGCAGGACCAGCCCGATCGAAGCGGTTGTTCGCACGCCGCTCCCCAACAAGGACATTGTGTTTTGGTCTATACCGGTGCTTGGTATGCCTACTGGTCAGAGCTCGATGCCGCACAGACAAGAACCGTTCACAAGTGGAGGGGATTCAGGATCTTGCATTTTCGACCAGACTGGGACCGTCCTTGCCATGATTGATGCGGGCATCGGATCCAGAGACGACCAGAGGCGGCTGCTGTTGGCCAATAGAAAAATGGTGTAGGCGACTCACCCGTGCCGCTTCCAAAAGATTGCACGATTCCGCGCCAACCTCGCGAACCGGTGCATGCTGGTCCCTCACAGTTCGAGCCATGGGTCCGAGCTGTCCATCGAAAGGAAGACTTTTCCTACGAACAGGTCGACATCACTCTCGCAACGCCGTTCGAATGGATTACCGAGGACATCTGTGATGTGACGGGGCTCAGAGCACATTTACTTTAGACAATATGAGAGCTGGGTGCAGGAGAAGCAAGGAAGACTACGTGTGGGACAATTGCCCGTTATCCAAATGAATTACAGGCAGTTACTATTGTTGCAGCAGATACACAAGCAAGTTTAGTTTACTTTCTAAATCCGTTTCTGTTTCTTTTTTTGAGTCTTTTTTTCAGGTTGATTGTACCAGAACTTGCAACGTTTTTGTTCCCACAATCACATTTTCAAAATTTACATCATACTTAACGGCCTTGAGTTCCCTACCATTGACCTGCTAAATGTCGTCGTAGCAGTATACAAACGTCATTCACGTACACAACACCGTGTCGTGTATTTTCGGACGAGGTATAAAATAAAGTTCCTTGCCCATTTTCCCAGTATGGGGTTTGGAGGGCCAACGCCACGACATTTCAATCACAGCCCACAAAGCTCTGCTTGGGCTGGATCTACAGTGGGCCGGTTAGCGGTGAGATCTGCACTAGACCCACTTTAGCTCCCCACTGTTTGGTACCGAACTGGGCTGCTCCACCCCCACAATCGACGTGTTGACAACGTCTACATCACATCGCGCCTTCCTCACCAGAACATCGTCGGTTCTTTCCTTTTACTCTATCGTTTAAAGGCATAGAAACATATTTAATCCCACTAGAAACAACAATCTCCTCCTTGGTTATGCTATAAAAGGACTGACTCGGGAAGACTATGTCGCACGAGAAGGTTATGCAATTTGCCACGCCGTCAAGTGACAGTACAGTGTCATGTACCCTCATCAGCGAAAAGTATTTTTAGAGAGCAGACACATAAATTCGAGTTTTGTCCACCGCAGTTTTTATTCGCAGGACACCCCAAATCAATCCGCGCTGTGTCTTTAATGTTTCGCCTACTGACTTGAATCCTTTTTACTGCTTCTTTTCCTTCTTTTCCTTCCCTCCGCCGTACTATCGACAGGAGCATCGACTAGCGAACCGACACCACAATGCCAAAGATGACAGTGAGTGGTCCAAGGTCGACCACCTGAAAAAAGATGAACGTCCCATTCCTTGGTGACGTCGATGCACTCCAGCAGTACATCCACAACAACAGAGACGCTGTCTTTGTGTCGCTAGACACCAAAGGCACGCCAGACATCTCGGAGCTAGCCCTCTCTGTTCTCCCGGCACCCACACTCTGTCAACTGGCAAGCGGCCATGGTGACAGGCCACCCTCAGATATGGACAGCCTTGTCGACGCATACGGAGTGAAAACATATTCATTTCGCGAGAACGGAAAGCACAAGATCAAGAGAGGCAATGGGTACCGACGACCTATTCTCCAATTTGGCACGGCCCAGTGGGTGGACGCCGCTGATCTTGCGCCAGCCGTGACGGCCAAGTTGAAGGCCATTTTGGTTGCACACTCGAATACCACTTCCAGCGCCGGTACCCATGTCGACACAAGCTCGCCTGACCGGCAGCAACCGCCTCTAGTTTTGGTCGTGTACCACATCGGCCCAGAGGCATACCACCTGGACAACGAGCTCATCTCCGTCCGCGAAGACATGACATTTGCGGCTTGCGTCGACGTTGAATGTTTAGTCAAGTCATTGTCGCGCCCAGACGAACCCTCTGTTCAAAATACGCCAAGATTAGGAGACGCATTGAAGGCGGCCGGTCTGTACTTTCGCGAGTCGGTCCACGTCGAGCAGATTGTCGATGGAGTGTTTGAGGACATCAAACGGCGGAAAACTTCGTACCATAAGCAACACGCCGCCGGCAATGACGCGACCAGACAGCTTGGTCTCTTGGTTCACATTCTACACGCGGTGGTATCGGAAGCAGCAAACCCGATATTGCTAGCAAGACAACCTCTGCCAACACGGGCGACGGTTTCTGCAGGTGGCAGTGATACCACCAAAGGTGCCCAAGCCACACCGGAACCTGTCCTTGACCGCTTACGGGCGTTGGTCAAGAGCATGAGACGGCCACTCTACGTTCATTCGTACCAAAGTGGTCCAACTGAAGAACAACTTCAGCGCGGCGACGACAAGCGCGCCGAGCGTATCAAGAAGAAAGAGGAGAGGGACTTGGTCGGCTCAGATGTATTGGAAACAGGTGCATTGGACGATTTGTGGGTGAATGGTAATTAGAGAAGAGTGAGAACACAGGACAAGAATAATGAGGCGGAGAATACCGGCTCATGCATACGGAGCCTTGAGGCTGGATGTCAGAGTCGCGGAGAGCAAATTGTCGGCGGAATCCTGATGGCAGACCCTCCGTTCCCCAATCCATGACAGTACTAGTTCATCCGTACTGACAAATACAAAGTCAACTGCAATTCCGACGTTCTTACAAATTGTCGTAACGTTCCGGATCACCACGCAACATATGTGGTTGGCCGAGATGGCGTGCCGTGAGCACGCAATGGTGAGCCAAACGGAGCCACTGCAAAGCCCAACACCGCGATTGCTGTCGCAAATAACGGACAAAGGAAGATGGCAACCATTATATATTCCCTTGATGTTGTAGACAACATTTTTACATCCAAAAGTTAACTCTCTTTTTTGTTTTACTAGTAAATTTTCAACCTGACTTTCCTCGAAATACTCTCACCTAATATCCACAGAACAATTTTCATTTACATCTTGTCTTCAATACCACACAATGGCCGCTGCTGCAATTCAGTCGCCTCTGGCCGGGCCGCAAGTCGGTTCCACGTTGCCCACAGCGCACTCAACACAGCGCCATGTCCAGACCACGCTCAACTACTACAAGCCCAACGCCGACGGCTCGCCTCCGCACGCAACTTACTACGACCGGCCCGAGACGTACTACCGCGAGGCCGAGCCGCACACCGTTACGGTGCACGACGTGTCGGGCGACGAGGCCAAGTATACTCTGGACGGCAACGGCTTCCAGTTTGTCGCGCGCCCGGCCACCGAGACGGAATTCCGCGACGACGACCAGATCCGGGCGTCGTACTACCCGGAGACGGAGCAGCTCCTCAAAGACGTGACGGGCGCGTCTCGTGTCTTTATCTTTGACCACACCATCCGCCGCGACCCCCCGGAGGACGATGGCCAGCGGAACTTCGACCGGTCCCGTCGCGGCCCCGTGCAGCGCGTGCACATTGACCAGTCGTACCGCGCGGCCCTGTCGCGCGTGCCGCACCACCTGCCGGCCGAGGACGCAGAGAAGCTGCTGCGCGGCCGCGTGCAGATTATCAATGTGTGGCGGCCGATTGAAAACCCCGTCTTGCGGGACCCGCTGGCGGTGGCCGAAGCGGCTTCGGTCGGCGAGGAGGCGCTCGTGCCGACGGGCCTGGTGCTCAAGGACCGCGAGGGCGAGACGTACCAGGTGCGCTACGAGAGCGGGCACCGGTGGTTCTTCAAGTCGGGGCTGGCGCCGGACGAGGCGCTGCTGATCAAGTGCTTTGACAGCAAGACGGACGGGCGTGCGCGGCGGGTGCCGCACACGGCATTTGATGATCCGGCCTTTGGCAGAGGATCGGACGCACCGCCGCGGCAAAGCATCGAGGTGCGTGCCCTTGTGTTCCACCCGGAGGATACAGAGTAGGGCAGTTTGGAGTAAGTCGGTTGGTGGCCGTCACCATCACACACCCGTTCAGGCGTTCGTGCAAGGAAGGCGCGAGAGTCAATATGTGATATTCAATGTTATGAAATTATGCCATGTTGAAGGTATTCAAGTCTGTACGACGATATATATGCAGATATGTAAGTACGCAGAAGAATGCAATATCGGCTCACCATATGATGAGTCAAAAATGAAAAGAACGCCTGCCAATGTGGTATCCAAAAAGAAGAAAAGAACAAAAACGCCATGTAATTATTCTAAGTTTCATTATGTTTCAACCTCTCCACTCTTCCGTCAACTCGGAAAGTCGAGTGCCTGGCCCGTGGGAATGTGCACATTGGCCCAGTTCTTGTCGCCCTGGCGCGGGGCCGTATCCAGCAGCTGCATCTCGCGCACACCACAGAACATGCCGTTGCGGCCAGTACGCGACTCGAGCGTCCAGGCATTGGCTGTGTTGCTCCAGACCTCTTCGATAAAAGCATCGCCCTCCTTGACGAGACGGTACGGGTTGTGCGTGGGCAGCGAGGCAAAGTACGAGATGATCGCCTGGGGGAGGGCAAAGAGACGCTCCCAGCGCTGGACGATGCGCAGACGGTCGAGCGTGGTCCAGTCGTAGGCAACGCGCACATACGGGTTGACAAAGACACCTTTGCTGAGAGACTGGAAAGCGGGCTCTGTGGCGACACGGGCGGCCTGGGACACGTCGGCATGCAACAGGCAGCACTCGCAGGCGTCGAAGAAGATCTCGGGCTCGTAGCGGAACCGGACGGGCGCTACAATGCCCGTCGGATGTATCGGGTCGATGACGTGGCTGCCAGGTTTATGGAAATCGGGGCGCGGCAGCGAATCGTTACGGTGCTGCAGGTACGCGGCCTGCATAGCGACCATGCCGCCCCAGCAGGACTGGACACGGACGGCGTCGGTTTGGGCGAGCATGTCAGCGCGCGAGAGGCCCATGCCCGCGCGGCTGAAGATGGGAAACAGGGGCAGGCCGTTGGAGAAGCCCTCGGCGTCGCGCTGGGCGTACAGGTCGTAAAACAAAAAAGGGTTCTTGTAGTCGAGCGCGCAGGCGGACAGGTACTGCGCGTGGCCCTCGGCGTCCTGGTTGGTGCTGAAGAGCAGCTGGGCGGCGTCGATGGGGCGGAACGCGACGTCGTTGAGAAACAGGACCTTGTCAAAGACAATGCCATCGACGCCCCCGAGCGTGTCGAGCGGGCGCAGCGCGCGGTTGCGCATCTCGGAGAGGTAGGCTAGCCGTTTTGTGCGCACATTGCCGTCGGGCATCGTGATGTTGGCAAAGCGGTCGAGGGGCACATGCTCGTCGTAGACGACAGTATGGCGGCATGGCAGCAGGCGGCGCAGGTGCTCGAGGGCCCAGGCGCCGTGGCGGCCACTGCCGTTCCCATATATGCTCACATAGGTGTTCCTGGGCCCAAATAAGCGCACAAGCTCAACCAAGGCCTGGCCCCATGCCCCGGCAGCCAAGTGGCCCTCCTTGTCGTACAGGCTGACGCTGATAAAGACCTTTTCGCGATGCGGGTTGGCACACCCATGTATCCGGTCGAGACCCTCTTCAGGTCCGCTGAACTGGGCCTCGCACTGGGCGACCAGGCGTGTATAGTGCGCAGGTGGGTGGAGGTACGACGGCGCGAGGAGGGGCGTCAAAACCAGGAGAGCAAAGATGGTCCCGAACAGGTACTTTAGCACCAGCCCCAAGAGCCGCCGTTTGGGGCCTCGGCGCGAGAGGCGCAAGCGTCCTCCACAGCACACCCGCCACCGACTGGCCGGCCGGTAGGGCCGGATATCTGCCTTGCTGAGGAGCCCATGGTGGGCTTCATGGGCATCGGTACTTTCGATGGAGTTGATGGTGTCCGGGTCGGGATCGTCGTCCAAGGAAAACGGCGGCGGCGACGCAATGCCGCCGTTGAGGAACGCAACACGCTCGCCGTCGGGTGTCGTGGAACGCATGGTTATCGGACAATGGCCCGCGCAACGGCGGGGTGGATTATGTCGTTGCTATGCGGCTGGGTACGTCATTGGGGTGGCAACCTTCTCGAAGGCAAGTCGCAGCTTGACCCCTTAACTTAGCGAAAATTGTTTGCGGTAGATTCGAGGTGAGCGAGCACGAGGAGAGAGGGCTGTTGAGACGGCAGTGGGACTGTCGAAAGTGTACGGGGTACACGGGTTCGTCTTATACCGCAGGCGGAAATTTGCGAAATGGCCTGTCAAGGAGTTCGCACAAGCCGCTCCTTTGCCGTTGGACGCAAAAGACGTCACCAGTGCCGAGATGCGCTGAAGGATGAGCTCCACAAAGGGCGAAGGTGCACGTGACTCAATTATGGGTCATCATCTCCTTGTTTACAATGTCCATCGTATTATGACGTACAGTACGGCATAATTCAGCTTTCAAAGTCTCAAGCGTCGTATTCGCCTTGGAAACCGCGGAAGGGCCCTAAAACAAAAGCCAGCCAAGATATAAGAGTATGAGCCATCTCCCATCACATCAGAGAATCATGGAGACATCCTCATCGCCGTTGTGTAGGTTGCGAACTGACCTGGGCCATCAGAGACCGCCAGCGCTCAAGCCCTTGGTGAAGCGCCGTGCCTCGATGGCTGGGCAGACTACTATGGCAATCCAAGCGGACATTCCCTAGATGACAAAGTTCATCGTGACAGCCACGAACGCGCGGTTGGCTGTGTTGTGCTTCCAAAAGTGGTTTGGCCATCCGTGGAAGACGGGCGAGGTGACTGTGGTGCCGTGCATGGGGTCGTGGGTGAACGCCTCGACAGATTCGAGGACGTTTCCAGATAACGAGGATAACGACGTCAATCATGTTCCAGTCGAGATTCGGCAGGTACGTGCCATCGAAAATGTGCAGGCCAGGCGCTTTGAAAAGCACGTCCCAGAAGGCGAGCATATAAATTTTCCAAACCGCCGGAGTCTGTGCGGCCCAGGCTCCCAAGAATGCAAAGTTGAGCCATGCGGCGGCAGGATACGCAGCAACAGGCACCAAGTAAATGACAGCAAAATAACGATACATGTAAAGGAAAGACTAATCAAAATCAAAAGATTTTTAACTATGCTCCTGTATTGGTTGGGTAATGTTCACATTTTTGTCCGTCAAGGGGTAGTTGCGGAAATGTGTATGCAGAATTGGAAACCAGACACTTTCTTTTTTTTTTTTTTTTTTTTTTTATTATATTTATTTTTTCACTTGATATCTCACTTGAATCTCACGTGAATGTATTTATCCTCGATATATTTTCAAAAATTGAAAAGTCATTTTTCATTCGTACACATTTTTTGTTTTCTTTAGGGAGCCTTCTGTATACTCCAAGACGCGATGTATTTGCTTGCCATTTTCTTGAAAGTGACCTCAAAATAAAAATACGCAGCGCAGCAAGAAATACAACGCAGATTTAGAAGCAAACATGACAGCACAGTTACAGGATCGGAGTACTCCGTAGTCTGTAATTATTTGACGTGCACCAATCGGGAAAGCACTGCTGGGAGTCCCTCCTGCAGGCAAGAAGTAATCTCACAGGTGGCAGGCAGGTGCGATGGGAGGGCTGCAGCACCTCTGTATCTTGATCCCAGCCCTGCCAATTTCATGCCGTGCATGTGCGCAAGTCGCAAGTCGCATGTCGCATGTCGCAAGTCGCAGCATTCAGTACTGTCACTGTTTTCGGTGGCGGCAGTCAGTCCAGTCCGTGCTGCAGCTGCGTTGCTGCAGCCGCTGCACTCACTGCCATCGTTGCATTGCGTTGCCGCAACGGCCAATACGACAGAGCAGCTCCTACGGAAGCCACCTCGTCGGTTTCTGGCCCCTCCTTCTCTTTTCGGTTTGTTGTGATTTCGGAGTCTGGCTGCGCCTGGTCCTGGCCGCAGATTCTCAGGCCTGCTCCTGCCCTCTGCGCTCCTTTTTCTTGCCGCCTGGATTTCTTGTTGACGTCCCGTCTTCATTTCCTTCTCCTTTTCCCTTTGCCCATTGTCGTCATCCATTTTCTCTTCCTCTTTGTCTCGCACGACAATATTTTGCCGCAACTTTGTTGGGTTCGCAAGACACAGAACGGTTTCGTTGCGACGGCTGCGTCGCTCTACGCCCAAGATCAGTCTCGTAGCATTTCCTCTGTTGCTTCGAATTAAGCTGATTCTCATCGTCTTCTTCGTTTCCCTGTCCATCGCATTCGCGCATTGCATACGAAAATCACCGGCACTCGTCATATTTGTGCCATATCCCGCCAATCTTCCTCCTCTTCCGCCATGGCTCGCGAAGGCACCCGCTCGCAGACCGGCCACGCTGCGCCGCGCGTCTTCCAGACGGTCGACACGGCTCCCGTTATTGCGCACAAGACGTCCACCAAGCCCAAGGCGGCGGCCAAGCCTGCAACAGCTGCTGCTGCTGCTGCGAAGCCGACAGGCGTCACCAAGAAGAAGGCAGCGCCCAAGAAGGAAATCTCCCAGAAGGAGGTGTCCAAGAAGGAGGGTGCTGTTGCCAAGGTGTGTCTCCAAATATGTCTCGTGAACAATGTGGCCGCAACTTGTGGCTCTCGACTCGAGAGATCGTCCACTAATACACCAGATAGGCCAAGGCGGCGACGAAAAAGGTTGTCAAGAAAGCTGCCGGCAAGACGGAAAATAAGGTAAGAGAATCACCCTTCCCGGATCGTTTGCGGGCCGTTCCCTTTCCATTGTGTCGACATTCAGCTAACCGTCCCTCGTTCAAGCCCAAGGCCCCCCTCGTCGGTCAGTCCAAGTCTGTCCCCAAGACGACCGAACCTGTCGCTGCTTCATGAACGGAGCGTGTGGGAAGTTGAACTGACAGTGACTGGGACCGTGGCTTTGTGCTATTTTTGTCTGTTAATACTTTGTGACTATGTATTTTTTTTTCTTTTTGGATAGTTCTTGGAACATGGAAGGTCCTCGGGGAAGCAAGAGATGGAGCGCTGCAAAGGAGCTCAACGCTCAGAGTCGCAGCTTATGCAAGGCAACTTCCGGCTGGGAAGCGAAAACGGTCGCTCTCGGTCGGGAATGTAGAAAACGGAGCTTGTTGGCTATACGAAGCTATGTTATGCATTTATGTACTATGTTTGTAAAAGAATTCAGGATCCCGTATCGCCTGTTTCGATAATATTCTGTGTTCTGGAAGCTTTGTTTGTTCGCTGGTCAAACTCGCGATGGCATCAGAAGGGCCAGATGTGAAAGCAATGTTAGGTTCAGGTCAGTTAGCACTACGTATTAAACGTCACAGGCCTCACAACGTTCGGCGTGTGGTGCCCACTGTAAATCGCCGAATTGCAATCCCAGGTTTTGCTGCTCAATATGGAGCCAGCAGACCGCACCCACACCTGCCACCACCAATCAGCGCCTTCCTACCCTGCGCTGCCCGGTGGGTTGCTCCTTCTGCTGTTGCTCTTGCCCATGCTCATGCTCAGCATGCACTTTCCTCTTAGCGCGCCCCATTTGGAGTCGCGCCCCATTCTGCCGTTTGTCGCGACTTCCCACGATCGATTTGGCCATTTTGAGCTTTCTGAGCTTCCTGTGCTTCCTCACCACCGGCGACCTCCCAACGTCCAGCATCACTCCGTCCCTCCTCTGCGTCCCTCCGACACTCGCAGTCATCATTGCAGACTCAGGCCCACCCAATCGATTGCGAATCCGTCAGCAGCGGCACCCCCGTGCGGCGCAAGACATGGTCAGCGCGGCCGCATCTCGGCCACGATGCATCTAATCAAGCCATCTTGGCTGAGCCACAGCGGTAGGTTGGACGGCAGACACTGTATTCCCGTTCACATGGATCATACACATGAACGTTTGTACACACCACACACTGACACACACTAACCCACACGCCCAGGCGAACAAAAAGACTTTGAGGTCTACAGCTGCCACGTCTCGCCCGATGGCAAGAGACTGGCCACGGCCGGCGGCGATGGCCACGTCCGCGTCTGGTCCACCGAGGCCATCTACAACTCCAACAACGCCTCCTACACCGAGCCGCGCCAGCTCTGCCACATGAGCCACCACCTCGGCACCATCCACTCCGTCCGCTTCTCGCCCAACGGCCGCTACCTCGCCTCTGGCGCCGACGACAAGATCATTTGCATCTACCGCCTCGAGGCGTCTGCCCCCTCCCACACCGCTTCCTTTGGCACCAACGAGCCGCCGCCCGTCGAGAACTGGAAGACCTACAAGCGCCTCATTGGCCACGAGAACGACGTCCAGGACCTGGCGTGGTCGCACGATTCGTCCATTCTCGTGTCGGTCGGCCTCGACTCCAAGGTTGTTGTCTGGTCGGGCCACACGTTCGAGAAGCTCAAGACCCTGTCGGTGCATCAGAGCCATGTCAAAGGCGCCACGTTCGACCCGGCCAACAAGTTCTTCGCGACGGCCAGCGACGACCGCACCATCAAGATCTTCAAGTTCACGCCGCCGCCGCCCAACGCCACCCAGCACGATCTGCTCAACAACTTTGTCCTCGAGACCACCATCAGCGCCCCCTTCAAGAGCTCGCCACTCACCACCTACTTTCGGCGCTGCTCCTGGTCGCCCGACGGCAACCACATCGCCGCCCCCAACGCCGTCAACGGCCCTGTCAGCTCCGTCGCCATCATCGAGCGCACGCGCTGGGACAGCGAGATCAACCTCATCGGCCACGAGGGTCCCACCGAAGTCTGCATGTTCTCGCCGCGCCTCTTTTACACCAAGAAGCCGACGCCCAACGGAGAGTCATCCAACGGTCTGAGCAATGGCAATGGCAACAACAGCGCGGCGCGCGAAGGCGAGAGCTTGGTCACGGTGATCGCTTCGGCCGGCCAGGACAAGACGCTCAGCATCTGGAACACGAATACGTCGCGGCCCCTCGTCATCCTCCAGGACATCGCCTCCAAGTCCATCTCCGACCTCGCCTGGACCCCCGACGGCCAGACGGTCTTTGCCTCCAGTCTCGACGGCAGCATCGTCGTCGCCAAGTTTGAAGAGGGCGAGCTCGGCTGGGTCGCCCAGTCCGAAGAGACCGACAAGGCCCTGCAAAAGTTCGGCGCCTCCCGCAAAGGCATGGGCATCGCCGAGGACGTCGACGGCCTGCATCTCGAGGCCCACAGCAAGGCCGGCGAGCTGCGCGGCGCCGAATCACGCATGGGCGCGCTCATGGGCGACGCCAGCGGGGCGAGCGGTGCCAGCACACCCCAGCCGGGCGCCGCGACAACAAACGGGACGCCGCCCAAGACCAAGTCTGGGAGTGACGCGAACGCGAATGGCGATGCGAAGGACGGCAAAGACGGCAAAGAAGACAAGGACAAGGCAGACGCTGCTGCACCCGCCGCAACAGAACCCAAGTCCGCAGAGGAAGAGACGGCAGAGAAGCGCGCCGAGCGAATACAAACACTGAAATCGCGTGTGACCATTACGAAAGACGGCAAGAAGCGCGTCGCACCTCTCCTCGTCTCGTCGTCCGGAACCGGCCAGTCTTCGCTGCCGCAGTCGCAGCTTGTCGGCACATCAAGTACAGGGAAACCCAGTCAAGCTGACACCCCCCAGACCATTCTCGACCTGTCACGGCCGGTGGACGGACTGCCGAGTGGTGGCATCGCGTCCATGTTGCTGGGCACGAAGCGGAAAGCCGCTGTGGTTCTAGAAGGCGAGGATGACGCGACCGACCCGTCTGCTAAGCGCTCGAGCGGGTTGACAGGCGCTGCTGGAGCGACGCCGACCGGGCCAACACCCATCCTCACCAACGGCATTGACGGCACAGAGCCGGCCACCTTGCAAGCTGCGCCACGCGGCATCGTACCGACGCCCGAGTTCATCCGACCTGCCGTCATCAGCCCCGCTCTGTCCATCTCCCAGGTGCGGCTCGGTATCCCCAAAGTGCGCGCCCACATCCTGCGGCCCCTCGAAAAGGGCGTGCTGCAGGGCGAGAGCACCCCCGATGAGGCGTCGCGCATCTCGGAAAACCTCGTCTTCGAGGCCCGCAACCCGGACCAGTTCCGCGACCCGTCCCACATTACCGTGACCAAACGCGGCGAGCTCGTGTGGCAAGACTTTTTGCCCAAGGCCGTGCTCCTAGTGACGGGCAACAAGCACTTTTGGGCTGCCGCCTGCGAGGACGGCACCGTCTATATCTGGACGCCCGCCGGCCGCCGGCTCATCAACGCCATGATTCTCGAGGCACAGCCTGTGATTGTCGAGTGCCGCGAGCACTGGCTGCTCTGTGTGACTGCCGTTGGACTCGCGTATGTGTGGAACGTCCGGACCATGCAATCACCGCATCCGCCTGTGTCGTTGGCGCCAATCCTGGACATTGCCATCCACTCGCTGCACCAACACTCGGCCACCGCAGGACCCGGCGTGACGTCGGCCCACCTGAACTCAAATGGCCACATTGTGGTCACCCTCAGCAACGGCGACGGCTACTACTACGCGCCCAATCTCTACACGTGGCAGCGCCTGTCCGAGTCGTGGTGGGCCGTTGGCAGCCAGTACTGGAATAGCAACGACAGCAGCGTCAGCGCGCTGCAGACCACTGCGGTGGGTCCCGTCACCGCCGCCGATGTGGCCGCCAACGGGGTGCCGTCGATTGCAAAGGACGCCAGCGCCGCCGAAACGACCTCCGCTACCGTCTCGTCCGGCATCATTCCCTATTTGGAACGCCACACCACCAACGAGTTCCTCCTCAAGGGCCGCGCCTATACCCTGCAGCGCCTCATCAAGACCCTGCTGGCGCGCGACGGCTTCGAGGGCTTCGAGGCCAGCGTCAGCATCGCCCACCTCGAGAACCGCATTGCCGGGGCCCTGCAGCTCGGCGCCCGCGACGAGTTCCGACTGTACCTGTTCATGTACGCCAAGCGACTGGGCACCGAAGGCCTGCGCGGCAAAGTGGAGGAGCTGCTCAACAGTCTGCTCGGCGGCGTCCTGCAGGACCCGACAACGACCACCACCGCCCTGTCAAAGACGGCGAACACCAGCAACGCCTTTGGCTGGGCCAGCCGGACGGGCGACCTGTGTGGCTGGGATCGCAAAGAGCTGTTAAAAGGTGTCGTCATGATCTTAGGTATGTCTACCCCGCTGTGTATACTGTATACCATGGTTTTTCACGTTGTATCTCTCTAACACGCCTAGGCAAATTCCGTGAATTGCAGCGCCTGACGGTGCAGTATGCCCGCGTCCTCGAGCTCACCAACGACGGCGATGATGATGCCGACGACGCCGGCGAGAGTATGATCGTTGAGGCGTGAGGCACGGGAGATTGGCATGCTGTTTTTGGCATCATTGGATGGTAGGGTGTTCTCGTTGTGTTCCCTTTTTTGGTTTTTGTATTCGACTTTGTTCAAAGTTCGGCGTCTTGGGTTGGCGGGTGAGGTTCTCTTTGGTGGTCTGATGGTATACTTGTCATCGTTTCAGTTTCCTCTGCATGTGGACTCTTGGTCTCTTGTTTCAAAGCAATGCTTCTCACTTCGTTGGTTTCGTTTGAATTTCCGCCACTGCCCTGGACTCCACTGCCATGCTATTATATTGTACATCATTCAACTATGCATTCATATCATCCCTTGTTCTCATTTTTTCTTGTTTGCGTTCAAGTTTATGAACATTATGGCCAATTCGACCCAAAGTCGAGATGAGTACGGCACTGGTGCACAGCCCTGATCCCAGACGATGCGCCACACACATACAAATTTGCACGTGCCAGGTCCCTGGCTCGGTCAGCCCCCAAGGAGCCGTTGCACCCCCAGCTGCTTCAACTCCCATTGCGTCACAGACACCGCCATCTCTGCGAGGTACAGGTTGCTTCCATTGGCACACGGCGCAATGGAGCAAACAATGGTAAGGCTGGCACAATACCAGATATCAAATTTCTTCGAGCAGAACGCGCCGATCACGCAGGATCAGTGCAACGACTATGCCGCGGCTATGACCGGCGCGTCCGTCACACCGACAGCTGTCCGGGGCGGAAGTAGCTACACTGTCGTGGCGGGCACGTGCATTGTGCAGTTTCGCAACCAGAACTCGCCCTTTGACCTAGAGTTCTTTGGCTACATCGAACAAGCCTACAAGGGCTTCACGCCGCTGCACGAGGGCCGTGGCCGACTGGGCAGCCTCCATGTGTACAAGATGACCAACGTGGGCGGCGTCTCCATGTATCTCGCTCGCGAAGCGCTGCACAAAGACGACTTCCGTCTGCTCGCAACCACTGTTCAGAGCTTTGCCAGGTGTGTCTCCTGTCCTCGTCCGCATGCAAGTCCACGCCGCACGTGTGCATACCGCTCACTTCTGCGACCCACCGTCCGTTCAGGTTCTTTGCCTCAGCCTGGCACAACACGCCGGCCGCCATGCCGCGCAACGATCCACTTGTCTTGTCGGCCGAGTACGTCGAGCAACTCACGATGCTCAGAGAGGGCTTGCCCGTGCGCTTCCGCCTAACGTTGGAGGGCATCATTGCACAGCTTCCGCGGCTTTTCACAGAGGACTGGCCCCAGGTGCCCAACCACGTCGACCTCCTGGAGAACAACATCCATGTAGACCCAACGACTGGAGCCGTGACTGGCGTCTGTGACTGGCCTGGGGCGGCCATGGGCCCGTTCGGCATGTCCCTCGGGGGACTTGAGACCATGCTCGGGGTGAACCGGGTGGCCAAAGGCTTTTGCTATCATCCCAAGCAGCAACATCTACGAGATCTCTTCCACGAGAGCCTCGAGCAAGACTTGGGGTCCGTCTCGGACGACGACTGTGAACGGATGCGCGTCGCCACTCTGGCTGGTCTCTTTCTGGAAAATGGCTTTGCCTATACGGATGGAGGTACCAAAATTCCTGCGAGAGAGGGTTCCATGGATCTGGCATATCTCGACGTGGTTCTTCCGCGCCTGGGGAAATCGCTAACGAGTGTTGGTAATACTGAAACTGCTTGAATTCAACGGTCGTACGGTCGTGCGACAATAGATTATGACTGAAAATAAAATAGGACGACAGGTCGCCGTGAGTGTACATGTTGTGTCGATAACCGCCATAATCTGGGGAGGGTAGAAAGGAGAGAGGCCTTTGACAATGTTCGTAGAAACAATGTTGGCAGTCTAGAACGCTTTGCCGAATATGGAGAGAGGTCTCATCTGTATCTTGGTACTCCGCGTCGGAATGCACCGTCTTGTTTTAGACAGTAGCAGCGATCATGACATAGGCTCAACTCCCGTCTGCAAACATCGCTCAAAACATCCATCACTCCTCCGTCACTGTTGCAACCGAAGCCGCCATGACTAGCCGCCTGCTGTGGTGGATTTGGTGGACCAAAGGACGGTCATTTCGTCATGGACGGGCGTTGTTTTTCCAACTACACGAGAGCACAAGGAAGCCACTGCACCGGTGCTGGAGCTGGGACGTACAGACCAAAAGATGGAGGGCTCTTAGCTCAACGTCAGTTTCATACCGGAGGTGGAAATTATCAGCCGTTATGATATTCTCACCCTGGACCATCTTTACTGCACGTGGACGCTCGTTGACAGCTGTCGAGACCGACTTTGATATCACTCTGCTAATGTGAGGACGTTTCCTCATGTGGTAGGGGGTATCTATGCGCACTATTTGGCATGCATTTTCAACGGCCATGATCTGCACCGATGGGTCGTCATGTCGCCTTCCTCCTCCGGACTTCTACTTTGACATCCACTGGTGGGATGATCGTCTGTCCAATCCAGATGTTCTTTGGTTTCGTCTCGAGGGGTTTGAATTCAAAATTGGTGAGAAGGTGGGCCAGAATCATCTTGAGCTCGTGTGCCACAAAGAAACGGCCGGGGCTGTTCAGTTAGCGGGAACGCGTCTTTCCCATTTGTTGACACAGCCGCAAGATGCTTCACTTACCATGCATGCCGGCCGTGGCCAAAGGCCAGGTGGCTGTCGCTCGTGGTGACCATGCCCAGCTTGAGCCCACGCATCGCGTCGGCCGCAATCTGCTCGGGCGTTTTCGTGGTCTCTTGTTCGCCTCCGGCACCTGCTGGCGCCGCGACTGTGGCAGCGTCATACGCCTCGCGCTGCCGTGCATAGCGAAATGCATCGTACTGGTCTGGGTTCGTATACAAGTCCGGGTCGTGGTGCGTGCCGGCCAGGTCCAGCATCAGGAGGCCGCCGTACGGCACATGCCATCCCTCGGCCGCATTGGTGACCCCGCCCGGTGCAATGACTTTGCGTTTGACCAGTGACGTGGCAAAGTTGCTAACGCGCATGCTTTCGCGGATGGCGCTGTCGGTGCGCCAGAGACGGGCGAGCGACGGCTTGGTCCAATGGTTGTCGAGTGACGTGTCCCGCGCCGCCTGGACCTCTTCGCGGATGCCCTCGATGTAGGCCGGGTCGGACGTCAGCAGATCGATAATGACAAAGAACCCGGTCAGCACAGTCGTGTGGATGGCGGCAAACTCAATGGGCAGCAGGCGCTTCGAGATGGCGACAGGGTCGAGCTCGGCTCTGCGGTTCTCGGCCAGGGCCATGCGTATGTGCCAGGTGATAAAGTCCTCGTTGACCGTGTCCCTGGCTTCGTTCGTCTCAGGGGACGTCATGACGCGGATACGCTCCAGGATGAGCGGTTCCAAGAAACCGTGGGCACGGCGCCAAAGACGACGGTTCGGGATGCTGGCGAGGCGGCCCACGAGCGGGTGCAGCAGTTTTGGGAACATGTTGAGCAGGAAGCTGTTCGTGACGACCGTGTCGGCAAATTTGACAAATGTGTCGAGCAGCGGCTGGTTGCGGCAGGCGTCCGGGCCCACGAGGAGGAGATTTGTAATCTGTGGCACCATGGCCAGCCAGGCGTCCCAAAGCTTGATCGTGTGCCATTCGCCATCACCGTCACCGGCAGCGGCAGCGGCAGTGGCGTCGCCGCCACCAAAGGCCGCATCGACAGCCACAATCACCTCGTTCTCAACAGCCGGAAGCAGACCCGGCAGGTGCCGAGCCAGGCTGCGGTGGACAACGCGCGTGTGGAAATCCTCGTCAACGGGCGAGTGCTTGTGGTCGTGGTGGTCGCCGGGGCCGCGTGGCGGGACGGGTGGCAGGCCGTGCTTGGTCGCATAGGCTCGGGCATGCGCGTGGGCGTCAAAGATGAAATTATGCTCCGTATAAAGCACATCGCCGTGCGCGGCATGGGCCGACAGGACGTGGTCTGGCAGGTCGAGCATCCAGGCCGTCTGGTTGCGGGGCACTACGACTTCTTGCGGCCGCGAGGCCGCCGACGGCACAAGAAATGCCTTGTTCTGTTTGGAGAACTTGTTGTAGCCCTCGTCGACCCAGTCGTTGAAGTAAAAAATGTAGCCGAACCAGTTGCGCAGCGTCGCAATGACGCTGTCGCCGTAGCCGACCCGGGGCAGAGACCGCGGGTAGCGCGGCTTGAGGGCGCAGTCCGCCAGGAAGGCCGCCACGAGAAAGGCCGCGACAGCGGCAATGATACGGGCGACTGTCAAGCGGGCAGCCAGTGCGGTGAGAGACTCGACAACATGGGTGACGAAGAAGCTCACGAAACAGACTGCAGTGCTAACGAGGTTGGACGGCGAAGATGCGCCAGCTAGTGAGGTAAAACAGGACGCCGTGCTCAAAGACGCAGCGGCGGCCACCGGGTGCTGTCCGGTGGACGTATTTGTCGCCATTGCGACGGACAGCAAAGCGTTGCGCTCAAACCGAGTCTGTGGGCGGCGGTCAAAACGAGGCAAAATATTGACGATGGGGGAAAGGAGAGGGGGGAAAGGAGAGGGGGGAAGAGGTAAGCAGTACGAGACGTGGAAAAGGCAGAAAGAGCAAGTAAAGGGAAGGCGCGATGCTTTGTCCAGGCCTGGCGTGCTCCTTCCGTCCAACGACGTCGGCTTTTGTCGCTCAGCCCTATGATTCGTGAGGCGAAGCCAGCATTCGGACGCCGTACGTGTCTTGCGTCTTATCTGCAGTTGTCCGGTTGTCGTCTCTGTGTACTGCAGTCGCAGTTGCTCACAGGCGGAGGCGCAGTGCTTTTGCACAGTCCAAAACTCAGTACTCAGTATTGTTTATGGCCGCCGCCAATGAAGCCGTGATTTTCTGCCTTTCCACGTTGGGTCTTTTGGCGAGACGCTTACTTTTAGGCGCAGACAGTTTGGGAAATGGCTCTTCTTATTGCTGGTCTCTTGTGCAACCTGCTCTCTGCTGTACCTCCCCTTTGTTGTGGCGCGCTGCACGCTCCCTCTCAGCTTACCGTGTTTCAAGGGCTCTTAAAAGTCTCCGAAGGCCCGGTCAGCAATTATCGCGTAATTGCACTGCTGGGGAAGGCAGGGGCGTGAACAAAATGGTAGTTTACAGGTAAGAGCGACTGCGCAGACAGTAAATTCCAGAAATAGAAAGGGCAGGGCAGCGTTTCTCGGGGTCACGGCCAATTCGCCGTCACTATACTATGCGCTTACACGGTCGCTCTCACCACGTCTTTGTTTTTCTATTTCTTTTTTTCTACAATACTCCAGTCAGAGTACGAAATACATCGTAGCCAAAAAGTGTCTCAAGTTGAAGGTGTGTTTGTCAGGGGTAGCTCTGGCGCTAGAGAAGTACTACCACTGCACAGACCACAGCTAATCCAACGGTGGTGTTTTGTCAGGAAGGTGCGTCCCATGTGTATGCATGCGACCGAGGTAAGCGGATGGGGCGTTTGGTACGGTTCAGTTTATCTATTTCAAAAACCTTTTTTATAGAATCGAAGAGGGCGAAAGCAACAAGAGCATATACACGGCATTATCGCAGCTAGACATATTGGAAAGTCTTGAATATTGCAAAAATATATCGTATCCGAATCACAGCGCTGTGCAGTATGACGCGAGAAGAAAAAACAAAATCAAGAAGAAACAAATTACGTCGTGAAACGGTAGAAACGCAAAAGAGACATGAAAAAGGACGAACATAGCAAACAAATTCAACGAATAGGAATACGCGGAGTCGGTTGTTTGAACGCTTGGATCCCTCCATGTTTGGCAGCTTAGGTGCGAGCACTTAAACCTCCTTCAGCCCCTGCCGCTTCTCAGCATTGCTGGGCAGTTGTCTGTGTTTCACCACGCGACGTCTTCAAGATCAATATGCAGTTATACGACATCGCGTATTATGGGTTGTTGGTATGGTGAATATCCTTTTGGAGTGACTTTTTATTTGCTGTTTTAAACGTACAATTTACCTTACGTGAATTAGTTTGTGTACAATTATTGCCAAAACATAAAAACCTGCAAGAACTGCGTAAAATAATACTCTGCTTAGAAGAATGTTGCTAAATGTCACAGCTATCACACAAAATGCAAAAATGCAATATGAATCCGCTTTATGTATACCTGCTCAGCTCATCCACCGCCTCACTCTACTGTACCTTCACAGACCGACGCTTCTTGCCAACACCAACACAAACATAATAGTCCAGGTACAGCGAAGAACAGTCATCCTGTCAAGTTAGTTTCATTACGAAAAGTAAACAAAGTAAAAGTAAACCAGAATTTGTAACGGAGACATGACTCACCCCAACGGCCGGATTCCACTTGTAGAATTCCGCCAGAGTAATCTTGTTCTTGTTGCTGGAGACAATTTTTTGGCACGTGTCGCCCTTGACGACCTTGTAGAAGCTATTGCACGACGGGTCGATGCCGTCCTGTACGGGGGATGGCCCCTTGGTCGGTGTGGGCGTCGGCTTGGCGGTGGGCGTGCCGGGGACGCCGACACAGACATACGTGTCGAGCCAGAGACCAGAGCAGTCGTTGCCGATGGCCGGGTTCCAGCCGTAAAAGTCGTCGAGCGAGAAGGTGCCGTACTTGGCCACGATTTTGGCGCACGTGTCGCCCTTGACGACCTTGTAGAAGCGCGTGCACTTGTCGGTCAGGCCGTCCTGCGTGGGCGACGGCAGGGGCGAGCCGGTGGGCGACGACGACGTCGGTTTGGAGGTGGTGGGCTTCGTGGTGGAGGTGGCGGTGGTGCCGACGCAGACGTACGTGTCGATCCACAGACCCGAGCAGTCGGTGCCGACGGCCGGGTTCCAGGCATAAAAGTCGGACAGCGAAAAGGTGCCAAACTTCTTGACCACCTTGGCGCATGTGTCACCTTTGGCCACTTTGTAGAAAGAAATGCCTGGTCATGTAAGTGACGAACACACCAAACGTCAAGCATAATTCTCGAGCCAAAAAAAAAAAAAACAACTCCAAAAAAAAAAAACGGCAATGTCTTACAATCTGGTGTGATGCCATCTTGGACAGGCGACGGGATGGGCGAGCCATTGGGCGCGGTGGGTGTTGTCGGCGCAGAAACGGTTTCGGTTCCGGTTCCAGTTCCTGTTCCACCGCTGCTTGGATCGCCCGATGTCGGCGAGGGTAGAGGAGGTGTGATGGACGGACTTGTGGGAAGAGCACTGAGGCCGTAGTTTTGCTCAACGCAGTACGTCTCGCCGGCAATGACGCCGTCGGAGCAGTTCCAGCCGGTGATGGGGTTGTAGACGGCAAACTGTCCCACATTCAGGCCCCAGGCAGCGGCAATGGTGGCACATGTGTCGGTTGCGGAGGCGACGACACTCCAAGTGCAGTCTTGCCGTTGGAGTGCAGCAGCCGATGCGGCCGAAAGAAAGCCGGCCACGGTGACGGCGACTTTGAGGAGAGAGGGCATCGTGATGTAATTTCGTACAGGAGTTTGAAATATACTTCAGTGGCAAAGAAAAGAGAGGTAAACCAAAGAAAAAAAAGGGAAGGAGAAAAAAGCAAAAAAAAAAAAAAAAAGAAATAAAGACTTTCAATCGACTTTAAGCTTAAAATGACTGGTTATTCCAAAAAGCCACAACAGAGTGGTTGTTGAGTGGTCGTTGAGTGGGTTGACATATCTCTTATACTTGCATTCCATGGGTGGTGACGATCCATTTCTCTTGTTGACTTCATTTCGGTCCCACAATGCCACTCCATCTACGATCGCCCTTGTTAATTGCGACTGGCTATCGTAGGGCTATGAAGTAAACGGTGAAATAAAATGAAGAAATCAAAAAGAGAGGCCGGGAAAGTGACCAGCGATTGAGAAGGAATATCTCCTCAATTTTGTGGCGGTGCTTTTCTTCCTATGTTTTGTTACTTCCCCTTTTTTCTTTTTTTCTTTTTTACTCTTTTACTTTTTTTTAATTTTAACAATAAAAGCGACGAAATTCTCTTCCTTCCCCTCTCCGGCCATCCTTCGACAAGGCCTAGCACCCATGCGTAATTATATTACCGGCCGCGTAACAGAGGGCCGGAAACCGGGCGGGAGAGGGCATCTTTTTCGTCTGATTTTGAGTACAGTTGCGGACAATTAGACAGCGTCGCCTTTGCTTCTTGAGAGTACATTGTGAAGGATTGGGGCATTGCACCTCTCTAATGAAGGGACGTCGACGAGAGAGAGAACAACGGTGCAAGTGAACGCAAGAAAACGCGAGATGGGCCGGCTTGTTATTAAAAGGATTTCCAGACACTTCAACATAGATTAACTGCACATTGATTTCGGCCACTCTGCCACTGTGCCTCTCTGCTGTCATTTGCCTGTCGAGGCATCCATTCAACGAAAGACGTTTAATCGTGCCATTTCCGCCATCTACGTATGGCCCGTATCTGCTGTCTCCTCTGAGAATCGGTGTCATGGCCGCCCTCATATTCCCAAGTCTGCTTTCATGCGTCACCTAGATCCTTTGTACGGCGTAGTCAAGCCAACTGGCACAGCCATCCCATGCCGTCTTTTCACACGGCAGATACCCACTAACTCGGTTGTCCGTATTTCGCCTCGTCACAATTTGTTCAATGGCTCTTTCTCTTTCTTGTCTGATCAAACATTATCTATTCTTGTTTTTACGTTCCAGCATAGCACTGTATATACAATTCGACTTCTCAATCTCCATCAACCGCCCAACCAAACCGTTTCATGCCGCCTTGGACAGCTCAATCGCCTTGGCCGCCGCCTCGTCAAAACTGTCGTAGGCAAACAGCGGCAGCCCGCTCGTCCGTATAATCTCCTGGCCTTCGGCCTCGTTCGTGCCGCGGATGCGCACCACCACGGGCACCGCCACGTTGGTCTCCTTGAACGCCAGCAGCACGCCGCGCGCAATCATGTCGCCGAGCGTCAGCCCGCCAAAGACGTTGACAAAGATGACACGCACGCGCGGGTCCTGCAGCAGTACCTGGAAGCACGTCTTGACCGTCTCGCTCGTGGCCTTGCCGCCCGTGTCCAAAAAATTGGTGGCCTGCCCACCAAGGCCGGCGAGCGCGTCCACCGTGTTCATGGCCAGGCCGGCGCCGTTGACGAGCGTGCCAATCGTCGCCGGCGCGGCCGCCCCTTGTCGCCCTTGTTTGCTGTTGTCATTGTCATTGTTGTTGCTGTCGTCGTTGTCGTGGAGAGTCACGTAGACAATGCCGTCCTTCTTGGCCGCGGCTTCGCGCTCGTTGGCTTCCATGGGCGGCGTCACGGAGGCAAGCCGCAGCGTGGTCTCGTCGCCGGTGGCCTTGCGCTGGTTAAAGGCGACATCATCGAGCCCCAGGCGTGCATGCACAACCTTGACGTCGGCAAGCCGCGCCACGATAGCCGTTTCGACAAGGTATGCTTCCTGCTCGAGAAAGATGGCGTACAGCACGCGCAGCAGCTTGCGCAGGCTCTCGGTTTCGCTCGTCGAGGACGTGGTGTCGAGGCCAAGGTGGTCGGCAACACGGGCCGCGAGCAGGCCGTCGACGCCGGCGCGGTAGCCAAACGGGAAACGGCGGAGGTTTCTGATGCTCGAAACGCTGTCATTGTAGTTCGGAGCTGCCAGCACACACGGCATCTTGGACGAGCGGTCAATGGTAATGGCGAGGTAGCGCTGGGTGCCCTGGCCCGAGTAGGGCGCGGCGTTGACGCCCTCCTTGCGCAGCAAATCGAATGTGGCGTCTTGGCCAATGTAGATGGAGCGTTTTTGGGCGATGGTTTGCGACGGCCGCCGCAACATCAACCCCCTCTGAATCATAGGCCGCTTGCTGTTGCCGTTTCGGGACAGCGTCGATGTGTGCATGCTGCGGCGCTGGCTTGTCGGTCCCGCCTGCCCAAACAGGCTGCTGCTGTTGGCACCGCTGCCACTCGGGGAAAGAGCGTCCAGACGCGCCTTGACTGCCTGCCCAAACTTCTCCGGGTGGTCAATCACCGTCGCGCCTGCCCGCTCGAGCGCCTGGATCTTCTCCTGGGCCGTCGGCTCGCCGGGGAGCACAAAGGCACCTGCATGGCCCATGATGCGGCCCTCAACAGCAGCGTGTGTACCGCCAATCAACGCCACAATCGGCTTGGGCACAGCGCCCGCCGCCTGCGCCCGTTTCCTGTATGCCTCGATCCACGCGGCCGCCTCCAGCTCGCTCGTGCCGCCAATCTCTCCAATCAGCGCGATCGCGTCCGTTTCCGGGTCGTCGGCCAACACGGTCAGCGACTCGCGCAGATCCGTGCCCGCCACAATGTCGCCGCCCACGCCGATGCACAAGCTCTGACCCAGCCCCGCCCTTGTCGTCGAGGCCACCGCCTCATAACTCAGCGTGCCCGACTTGGCGGCAATGCCGACGCGCGTGCCGGGGCCCGACCCGGGCGAGAAGCATGGCAGCGGCTGGAACCCGATGCGGCAGGCGCCAACAGCCGAAATTATGCCGGGCGAGTTGGCGCCCACGAGCCGCGACTTGGACTGCGTCTTCAGCATGGCGTGGATGCGCAGCATGGCGTGCACGGGAATGTGCTCGGCCACGGCGACAACCAAGGGCACCTCCGCGGCAATGGCCTCTTCAATGGCCGCGGGCGCGAGCGGTGCCGGCACATAGATGCCTGTGGCGTCCGGCTTGAGCGTCTCGACGGCCGCGCAGACGCTGGGCAGCACGGGCAGCCCCAAGTGCTCGCCGGAGCGGCCCGGGGTCACACCGCCGACGATGTTGGTGCCCCAGGCGAGCGATTCGCGGGCATTGGCCGTGGCCTGGCGGCCAGTAAACCCCTGGAAGATGACGCGGGTATGGCGACCAATGCGGAGGTTGGGGAGAGTGGCATCGGTGGAGAGAGACGTGACGGGCGAGGGGGCCGTTAGGCTAGAGATGCTTGAGTAGCGGCGCAGGGACCGGCACACGACACACGGTCGGCCCAGTCGTGCTTGCCGGGAAAGCTGTGGGCGGACTGGAAGCATTTTGGAGACGATAACACGCAGCTTGAGAAAGTGAGCGTGAGGAGAGAATGTGCGGAGAGGGTGTATGTGGGTATGAGATGGAGGTCGCTCTGCGTAATATGAGCTGCGGACGACAGTGAGGGGAAGGAAACGAAAGTCAACATCAAACTCAAAATCAGTCCATAGATATTGACGAAAGGAAGGCAACCGCACAGAAGCCGAGGCTACTCCTCCTATATGATGACAACTGGGAATAATTGCAGGATGTTGAAAGTGACAGGCGCTGATATAGGCGACTAAGTGAACTGTGATGCACGGCTATTTACTACGGTATTTTTCGCTGGTATTTGCTTGTGGATGGCGCAATCAACATGAACTCGCCCGGACTGTGTTTCGGTGCAATGAGACGGACGGGCCTGAATATTGGCCAAAGAATAAGAGAAGCAAGAAAGAAGCATTGAAGCGAAACAGTCCACATCCAAAGGAAGTCCAAGAGGACCAGGCTGTCGCTCACAAAATGTCGTGTTCCATCTTGCCTTGCTAGTGGGGGCTGCTGCTGGTCGCCTAAATCCGTCACAGAATTGAGGGGAGAGTGGAGATGGAGGTGAGGTCGGCTACTCAACTCTCAGAGCGACACCGGCGACGATGGCGGCCCTTGTCCGAGGAGAACGGCAAGACTTGTCCTTACCGTGTAGTAAATCCAATGTCACGAGGCATCAATTGGCTTTGAGATGCATGAGTTTTGGGTGAGTACGGTGAGAAGAGTTGGACTTTTTTCGATTTTTATTATTCTGAAATGTTTTGCATATTTTGGCTTTGAAAATCACATGTCAAGGGCACGGAGAACACAACCTTTGTACCATTCCGCACCCACAGACAACTCACCATCGCAGCTCGCCTGGTGTGTTGGTCTCGTTCTTTGCCTTGCCGCCCTTGTCAGTGGCAGCCTTGTCGTCTTTTTCTTGGAATCCCAAGTTCTTGAAGTCGTCTTTCGCCATGAGATTTCTGGAAAGTTAGCCCGTCGTTTCGAGTGCGGTTAATTTTTTTTCTAATTATTTTTTTCTTCCACTGTGTCTCCTGCGACCGCCGCACTCACCTGTCCATCCGGCATCCCAGGTACGCCTTGGCCAGATTCCGGCACTCGTCTTCGTTGACGCCCTTTACTTTCTTCATGCAGCTGAGGTAGTCCATCATTACCCGCTTGCACTCGCCCTCGTGGTCCAAAGGAAAGCTGCCGCGTTGTGGCCTGAATCTGTTAGATCATTTTGTCCGCGAACTCGCATAATCGCATACGGTCCATATCGTATATCGTGGGTGTCAAACCATCTTACGGTGTCGGTTTCGTTGCGATGCTGCCGCCGCCCGGACTGCCAAAGGTGCTCATGGTGTCAAGTGTCAGATTCGGCCCTCGGCTCGAGGTAGGACGTACTGGGCAGTCCGTTTACTACCGGTCGTTTTATTCGTCGATACCCGTGGCCGCAAGCCTTTTGCCTCCCGTTGCTGTCGGTTCGGCCGTTGATTCTGAGATCAGGCTCGTTCGCAGGGAGCGGCCGTGTGTCAGCGCCGGTGAAAGGAGCACGCGATTAACGACAGAAGAAAATATAACAAGAAATCTGGGCCAATAGTAAGAGCCGGCCTCACATCCGTCGCCGATCGATTCTTTGCAAAGCGAGTTCAATCGATCATGCTCACCTTACAAAGGCGATTCGAAATGCACGAAAAGTCGAGCCAGGCGAAAGCGAACCATGCGGCTGGCCAATCAGCGTCTCGTATTTCTATTAGCAGTTTCGCTCTGCACCATGCTCAGCGTCCAAATCGCCCCTTCGTCATCGCCCGCATCGCGCTTGCCGTGGCGTCGGGCTGTCCGTCCAATGCTACAAGTGGTTCCAGCGGTTGTCCCTGCCGCATGAATTACCAATTGCTATTCGGCGAACGACAAACAGGTGCCCTGGTACGTCCTGTGTGCCTTCCCAATGCGCATTATAGCCCAATTTCCAGTTGCGCAGGGCAGGAGTGCATTGCGCTTAGATGCTGAATCAAGGGAGGCTCAAGGCAGGGACAAAGGGGCGGAGTGTTTGTGTCTTGCCCATTTAACAGGCACAAAGCAAGACCATTAAGTCAGCCACCCCTGTCTATACCTGCGCGCGGAAGGTGACATGCAGCGCGTCGTTCGCGTACTTTCCATCTGTAGAATGTGCGCCTGCATTTCTGTGTTGATTGAGCCCCAAATTGGGTCGTACTTTCCCATAGCGACCTGCAAACCTCTTGCCATTCCTGCAAGCATCTCGAACCTGCGAATTCCCCCTTTTCAACTGATTTGCAACCCGAATTTGGCTTCACTTTTGCAAAACGTGCAAAGGCACCAAAGACGACAACACTACAACGGCTAGGCCTCCCACACTTTTTGACATCCAACAACCCGTTTTCCCCTGGCCACACTATCGCCGCCCTCATCGTCATCCACTGTCAGAACCTATTTACTTGCTCCCGTCGGCCGCTGGGCTCTTTCGCACTGAAAGCTCCGGCACCATCTACACCCTCCACGACAAAGCCCCAAACGAGCAAAGAAAATCCAGACTACCCAAGCCAATCTACCACTGGCTGCTTATTTTCGCGCGTCTCTTGGGTCCATTTTCATCGCCTGGCTTTCGCCTCCTCCACCCGCAAGGCCCACCCCTTGTCCTCCTTGAGCTTAGCCCTGATCGCTCCGTCTAGCTTTTAGGCCCACTGCCTCTTCCCAGACGGAGTAGCTTGCAAAAACACACTGCCTGTTCTGGTCTTTTCGGCACTCTGGCTTTCCCTCTCGCTCCCTCGTGATAATTTTGTGTCTTCGTCATCGACGTACCTTCTACCTGTCATCACCGTGCTTCACGCCCTGCTATTCGCGCGACACTCTCTATCTGCTCGACGACATCGCTGAGCATTCTCTCTTGATCCTCCGCTCCCCCTCCCTCCACCTCCTCGACCGCGTGGTGGCACCTCGACACGAGGCTCCAGTTTCTCGGGCTGCACCTTGGCCGCCGAGGTTGAAGCATCTGTTGCGGTAGCGAATGTACGCGTCGTGATCTCGACACTTTCGTCAGCCTCTCTCCTCCTTTTGACACCACTTTCTCGACACCCCCTCTCTCTTCCTTCAAATCCAACAGCATGGCAGCCCTCGGCGACGAACTGCTGACCACGGTCAACAAGTTGCAAGACCTCGTCTTCAACACCATCGGCAACGATTCCCTCGATCTCCCACAAATTGTAAGCATTGATCCGCTCGCTGCACGTGCGCAACAAATCGAACCTGTCTTCTAACTCGCGCTTCTCTTCCTCCCCCTCCCCCAGGTCGTCGTTGGCTCCCAGTCCGCCGGCAAGTCCTCTGTCCTCGAAAACATTGTCGGTCGCGACTTTCTCCCTCGCGGCAGCGGCATCGTCACAAGGCGGCCACTCATCCTGCAACTGATCAACGTTCCCGAGGACGACGATGACTCTTCTGCCGCCGCGAAGCCCCGTGGCTACGATGCGCCCCGACGCAACGAATGGGCCGAATTCCATCACCTGCCGAACCGCCGCTTCAACGAATTCGAGGACGTCAAGCGCGAGATTGAGAACGAGACGAGCCGCGTCGCCGGCAACAACAAGGGCATCACGCGCCAGCCCATCAACCTCAAGATCTACTCGCCCGATGTCCTCAACCTAACCCTTGTCGATCTGCCTGGTCTGACCAAAGTGCCCATTGGCGACCAGCCCACCGACATTGAGAAGCAGACACGCAACCTCATCTCCGAGTACATTGCCAAGCCCAACAGCATCATCCTGGCCGTCTCCCCGGCCAACGTCGACATTGTCAACTCCGAGGCCCTCAAGCTCGCCCGCCATGTCGACCCGCTCGGTCGCCGCACAATCGGTGTCCTGACCAAGGTCGACCTGATGGACCACGGCACCAACGCGCTCGACATCCTGTCGGGCCGTGTCTACCCGCTCAAGCTCGGCTGGATCGGCGTTGTCAACCGGTCGCAGCAGGACATCCAGGGCAACAAGCCCATGGAGGAGGCACTCAAGGCCGAGACCGACTTCTTCAAGCACCACCCGGCCTACCGCAACATCTCCACGCGTTGCGGCACCTCGTACCTGGCCAAGACGCTCAACGGCACACTAATGACCCACATCCGCGATCGCCTGCCCGACATCAAGGCCCGCCTCAACACCCTTATGGGCCAGACCCAGCAGGAGCTGGCCAGCTACGGTGACATGCATTTTAGCGGCAAGGAGCACCGTGGCTCACTTATCCTGCAGCTCATGACCCGCTTTGCCACGTCTTTCATCTCTTCCATCGATGGTACCTCCACGGAGATCTCCACCAAGGAGCTGTGCGGTGGTGCCCGCATTTACTACATCTTCAACTCCGTCTTTGGCAGCTCCCTCGAGTCGATCGACCCCACCTCCAACCTGTCCGCCCTCGACATCCGGACCGCCATCCGCAACTCCACCGGCCCGCGGCCCAGTCTCTTCGTCCCCGAGATGGCCTTTGACCTGCTCGTCAAGCCCCAGATCAAGCTGCTCGAGATCCCTAGCCAGCGGTGCGTCGAGCTCGTGTACGAGGAGCTCATCAAGATCTGCCACACCTGCGGGTCCACGGAACTGAGCCGTTTCCCGCGCCTGCAGGCCAAGCTGATCGAGGTCGTCTCTGATCTGCTGCGTGAGCGTCTCGGCCCCGCGTCCAACTACGTCGAGTCGCTCATTTCGATCCAGCGCGCCTACATCAACACGAACCACCCCAACTTTCTCGGTGCCGCCGCCGCCATGAGCCACGTCGTCAACGAGAAGCAGGAGCGCGAGCGCAAGCGACTGATCCAGGAAGAGCGCGATCGCCGCGAGCGCCGCCGCCTCAAGGAGATTGGTGCTGCCAACGGCACTGGCGCCAACGGTGTGGCCGGTGGTGCTGCCGGTACGGAGACACCCGAGGAGGTCGACGAGGACAACCTGAGCGTCACCGGCGGTGCCGGTGCGACCACCACGGCTCTACGCAAGGTGGCCAAGGGCGGCCGCAGCTCGTCCATAGCGCGGGAAAACGGCGCCGGCCGGCCGGGTTCGCCGACGCGCTTCAACCAGCCCGCCATCAACAACGCCAAGGACTCGTTTCTCAATTACTTCTTTGGCAAGGACGGCAGCGCCATCGGCGGCACCGGCCCCAGCGGCCACCACCACAATGCGAACATTGGCCGCCACGTGAGCCAGACTTCCGAGCCTACCTTTAGCCAGAGCATGCGCCGCCCCGACGACCGGCCGTTGCGGTCGCCCATTGGTGCCGGCAACGACGAATACGGCCGTTCGACTGGCCACCCTGGCGCGCTCGGTGCGGGCGGCAGCATGGATCTCTTTGGCGCGAACGGCACCGGTGGCGAACCCGCGCTGACGGACCGCGAGGCCATGGAGACGGAACTGATCCGTGCGCTCATCTCGTCGTACTTTAACATTGTGCGCGAGTCCATTGCCGACCAAGTGCCCAAGGCCATCATGCACCTGCTGGTCAACCACTGCAAGGACGTGGTGCAGAACCGCCTCGTCAGCGAGCTCTACAAGGAGATGCTCTTTGAGGAGCTTCTGTACGAGGACGACGGCGTCAAGAAGGAGCGTGAGAAGTGCGAGCGCCTGCTGGAGACATACAAGGAGGCTGCCAAGATCATTGGCGAGGTGGTATAAAATATACACCCAAGTTTATATATTGCGAGAAAGAAGAGAGGAAAAAAATGGAATAAGAAAGGAGGCGCTTTCTGTATCTTTACGTGCCGATTTGACTTTACGTTGGGTTTTCTTTTGTTGCAAAGTTTTCTTATTGGATTCTATTTCTGTCTTGTCGGACGACACTCGGCTCTATTGTTTATTGTTTTTGCCGTTTTACTCATACACATGTCTTGTAACACCACTTCCTCAACTTCACCTATCATGTCTATTCCTCAGATCCCTACACATTATCTCCTATCAATTCTCCCGCTCACGTCCTAATCTCATCACCCGTCATCTACATAGAACGATACTATCTCGACGAATATAGTACAATACTACAAATAAAGGCACTCTGTCACATATGTGGATTGAAGTTACTAAAATTGTTCTGATTTTATTCTGTTTTTGTTTTCCGTTATTTATATCGTATGTTCCAGCTGTGCCAAATCAATATCTCGTGATATGGTGTCAACGAAGTGTCCCTCCCAAGAAGCGAAAAAAAATTGAATGCCCAGGACAAAGTCAGACGACTGCTCATCTTGGCGGATTGCTACCATATTAGGGACCTACTGCAAAGCCATAACCGCTGGCCATGGTGAACCGGCCCGGCATATGCACCATACTGGTCTCGTATCCTGAGGCTGAGCCGCACATCTGCCAGTTCTAGTGGTACTGTATCTGACTCGGTGCCCTCTGCATCGCCCCTCCACTCGATGGGTTGTGCGGGTCATACTCGTCATAATAGGCCGGGTTTGACCGTGCCACCGAGTGGTGTGGTACTGCTTCTGGTCCTTCGCCCACAACGCGTCGTTCGTACGCCAGGTTTCCGGCACCGTAGGATTCGGACTGTGCGCCGTAGCCTGATCCGCGGTAGCTTTCAGTGTGATCGTGTCGCACAATGCCACCAGCATCCCTTCCGCCGACACCATCATACGGTACGGGTGCAGGGGTGACTGTCGAGGACGGATAGTGGCGCCCAGAACCCCTCTGGCCAGCAGGCGGTGCCTCCCGTCGCACCGGACGTCTGACCAGGTACTCGCCTTCTGGTCCAGTAACCTGCACGACTTCGTAAGTTTCGTATGAGTCATAGTCTGCTGGTCGGTAGGCCACCTCCGCACGACCCGCCCTATCGGCATAGTCTAAATAGTGCTCTTGGCGTGGCTGGGCGCGGGCATAATGATGGTGCGGTCCAGGCAGCGCACCACGTTCATACGCGTCCTCGTAGCCCATGGGGAATCCGGAATACACTGGCTCGTCGGCGTATCGTCGCGCTAGGGGTGGGCTGCGGTTCCAGTACTGCCCAGTAGGGGCACGAGATGGTGGACCGTAGCTGCCTTGGTTTGCAGGAGGTGATCGTGCCTGTCTCTGATACGGCTCGCCACTCTCAACCGCAACATATCGACCATACCGCTCGCCGTCGCGAGGGTGATCGCGGCCACCACGATACAAGTCGCGTTGGTCGGCGCGTCTCGGAACGACTTCGCGGCCGTACTCGTCAACGTACACCACACGGGCTAGGGGATGAACAGGCGGTGGCGGCTCTCTTGCTGCCGACGTACGGGTGAATGGCTTACCATCCAAGTGCGCCTCAAGTGCCCCCAATAAATCCTGCTTGCCTTCTGGTGCGGCAGGAACACGTACGGGTAGTGGAACATGGTTATGTTCTTGCACTTCTTCCTTGATAGTAATTGCAGGCTTCTCTGCTAGATTCTCCACTGAATTTTTTGCAGGTTTTCCCACAGGTTGACTACCATTTCCCCTTTCGTGCGCCTTTTGGGATTTCGGCTTAAGATTGACGTCCGGCACTCGATTTTCGCGAGGCAGGACAACACTTGTTGAAGTCTTCGATAGACGTGAAGGTCCGGTCGCTTTCGGTCTTGCAGCGCCATCTGCATGTCTCCAAGTAAGGCCGCCGTTCTCCGTATGCGCGGCTGCAGGTTCTGGGTTTGGTTTCTGCGCTTCAGATTCCGTGACGCTGTCCTGTTGATGGTTAATAGCATCTTGGATTGCTTCAGCCAGGACAAGCCGGATGGTCTTTCCACGCGGTGCCTTGGCCATATTAGCGAGTTCATGCTTGGGAGGAAGGGCCAGCATCTCAGTCAACCAGTTACGAGGCAGATTGGCCGCATTTGGATTCACATTGAATGGGTTCGACCATTTTGTCCGACCCTCAATGTGTGCTTGAGAAAAATGCGTCATAAGTTCCGCAAATGTGAACAAAATCTGTTCTTTCTTGTTGTGCTGCACAGGGTCAAGGCCTCTAGTACAGGCGAAACAGCGCAGTTTCTGAATGATGCCAATGGGTGCCATACCCACGGACTTCAAGATTCTATCTTTGAAGAGGGTCAATGGCAACTGTGCGCCAAACATTTGATGGTAGTGTTTGTTTGCATGAAAGAGTAAAGTCTGGATTCTGACAACATCAGGGATGCGAGGGAGAGGCAGCAGATCCTTCCACAGTACACGTGCGTATCGTACAAGCTCATCAAGCCGTTCTTGGTAGGGCGATTTCGGAGCTTGGTCAACCGGATTGGACGGGACCACAGCAGAAGAATGGGCCTGATAAGGCTCTTTCGAGATGAAGGGGTTCAAAGCTTGATGTTCCGGGGGAACAACTGGTCCCGGAGCCTCAAAAACAGAAGGCTGTGCTGGCGGTCCAGTGGAGAAAGAACGAGCATCTTGATTCGCTCCTCCAGCGAGTGGTTCATAAGATGCACGCTGGTAGACCGGCGGCGGTTGGAACGAACCTGGCCCCGTCCGTTGTCCGACTGGGTTGTGGTACGAGGGAGCGCCAAAAGAGAAACCACCTTGTTGCGAATTAGGACCAAAGGACGGTCCACTGTAGAGACTACCGTCATCTGGATTGGCCTGCATATGGAATTGCGTCGGTTGGACATGACTAGACTGGAGTTGTGATGGTGGCGGCGGGAATTGAGTCGCCGATCCTTGGTAGTGCAGAGTCTGTGCAGCACCAAATTGTTGATGGTCCTTGCCAGAGCGCTTAGCCGCCGGGCCGGGGCCTCGCTGATTTGGAAGCTTTGCTGTCGGAGATTGAGGTAGTGGCACCGGCAAACCTGTGCCCTTAGCAGTGCGAGGATTTGGCCGGAACGGGGGGTCCTCTGGCCACTCGGCCCTCCAGTAAACAACGATATTGCCAACACTAAGGATATTCGTGTGCTTCGCTGCGTAGTGCTGAATGGCGCCCTCAAAACCGAAGAATTTCATGCTTGCATCGCAAACAGGGCAAAGGAACAAATCGGTGCGAAATTTGGACGTGATCGGCTTGACTTTGACGTCAAACACGTACTTCAGATTCTCCAATGTGAGCTTTTGGGTGAACGGTCCGCCAACAGGGTCAACGGTCGGCTCTCGACCGAACGCCCGTGCCGCCTTTGCGTCGTTTTCGACTTCCGTGTAGAACCGTTTTCGTACATGAAGCAGGACATCGGCAGCAAACGCCGGAGCATTGTCTTTCGTCACCTTATCACCATCGTCCCAGTCACCAATGATTGCTTCGTCAGCGTATCGAAGGATCTTGAGTCGGACAGGACCTTGTATCAGATCCCATTCAGCGTCAATTTCTTCGGACGTCTTTTCTTTTTTGGCCGGTGGATCGGGAGGCTTTGCCACACAAGTCGAAACCAGCTTTTGTCCTTCGACAGCCGTGGCAGACGCGGGCATAATATTTCCCTCTGGATCTTGATCTTGTTAGAAGAAGGAGAGGCAATTGGAATGTAGTTCGTTTAAACTTACTTTTAATTGGGGGTTGTGTGAGCTCAGTACGTTGAGTCGGCTCCAGAACAGTAGGAGGCTGGCCCTTGACATCTGGATGCAGAAGCATTCTCATGTTGGCAACACCACCAGAGTCGTCATACTTTTCCCATTTTGCGATATTGACTCGTTGGTCAGAGCCTCGTTTCGATAAGCCTTTCTGCCATTCCTCTGCTGCAGGAGCACCGATCTCTCTCACCGACGCAAACTCCTCGCGTAGGCTCTCAACGTCAGACGCCCAAAACAACTTTGTCAATGTTGACGAAGCCGGAAGCTGGCCTCGTTCTATAACGTGAAGTGGGACAACACAGGCTAGTGAGGTGACAAACACAAATTGAAGGGCTGGAATGAGGAACGTTGAACCAGCCGACAAAACCAAGTCCATTTCCTGTGTGGCGAGGGTTAGTTGATCGGGAAACACAAAGAAGCACGAGAGAACCGAACGTCTATCCAGAATGATGGCGATGGACGAATGTACCTACCGTTACCGTCCTTTTGGACAGACAAAACCCGCAGCAACGAACTCGGAACTCCCAGACACGGGCCACACCATCGAGGCCTGGTCCGCGAAGAGGGTCCGTCGCAGGAAACGTGCGTCGCGTGTCCCGCTTGCCACAAAACTGGCAGGTCGATGAGCAGGCAAGACGCCACATGTCCAGCTCCGTCTTTTCCTTCAAAGGGGCAGGCATGTTTGGCCAAAAGGTGCGTCGTGCATTGCGCCAAATATCATTTGGCTTTATGGCTTTGACGACAGACTTGGCCAGCGGTGGTGGACGCTTTTCCACCACGACAGGCGAAGCCGGATCTAGGTAGGCGTTGAACAATTTGTTGACCATCAACAAATTCCCCAACGTCCTAGGGGGGCAGAAGGAAAAGATGTGGTGCCAAATCTCAGTGGGCAGGAGTGATCTATCCGTGGAAAAGCGGTTGGATTCGTCCAGCCTCGGCTTTTTTGACTGAGCAGCCAGTCCGTTCGTGGCATTCAAGACTGCCTCTGCATCTGAAAACGCATCGTCGCCAGTGATTTTGCGTTTTTTCGAGGCAGACATGTCTTCCTGTTGGTTGTTTTGGTGCTTGGTATCGCCATCCATCGCGACCTCAGGAGCACTCGAAGAAGGCGGTGATGCGGCCGTGGTCCGTAGAGTGGCCGTGATATGGGACGTAAACAAACGCAAGAGAGAAACGCAAACTGTCCAAAGGACGAGAACAGAAGTGGTAACAGAAAGGAATCAAAATACAGGAAACGGCTAGGATGACGACGCGTGGAGAAGGTATCATAAAATCCAAATGCGGAAGCCGCGATCCAATATCCGCTAACAAAAACAGAGAAGGAACGACCCGCCTTTGTTTGGGACGACAAACTGGCCAGATATAGGGAAATCCAAATATAAATCAAACGATGGAGACTCGCAATGCGAAATGCGTGTCGACAGGGGCAAGTCAACACTCGTCAACTCCCAGATCAAGCTGGGGAACTGGCTACGAAGCACCACGAGCCCGCCGCGCCCTCCGAACAGCGACAGGAGCAGGACAATAGAGAACTCTCTCTACGGCCTATTTCCGAGGTAAATTCGGTGCATATAGATAGACTATCGTGGCTGGCGACGGAACTGTATGGTGTATTCGCATGACAGCATCGGCACCGAAAAGACATGCCAAATGTCGACGAGGAAAGGGTGAAGTCTGTGAAATGTCAACGAAACAAAACTAGCTGAAGCTGGACAAAGAGTCGGGTATCGGCGTCGACCGTGGCGTGAAATAAACGTCGATTTTGCATATGATATACGATCAATGCGTTCTCGCAAAGAATCTCCTGGCAAAGTGAATTTGATGCCAAGATGTAATTACGACTTGCGAATCCGCGAGCATACTTCGTAACCTTTGGTTGGTTTTTATATGCGGGGCTATATTTTTCCGATCCGGCTGACACGCCAAGCCTTTGCTGTGGAGTGTGGAATCAGTGACGATGACGCAGGCGACAACTGTGGGTCCACCCGGACTGTTAGCGGGCAGCTGCCCATTGCTCCTGCTGCGCCTAGCTCACCCATCTTCGTCAGATGTTCTGTCACAGCACTCAACACTTGCACCTTTCCTTTGCATCGCATCGCCTTTGTCGCGTCTCCCGCTTCTTTGTCCTGACTGTGAACTCTGCGCGGTTTCGCTTTTGATACGTTGCTGTGCGACCGAGCCTTGGCGCATCACACGACCAAACAACCCAGCCACGCCAAATACCCACTCACTGGAATCGACAAACTAGCTCACTAACAGCTCCGAACACATTGTTGCAGCAGAGTCAACAGCCTTGTATGCGTGCAGAGCCTCGCTTGATAGCATGACAAGGCTCTCGCGAGCCGTCGCTGTAGGCGGCAGTTGCGCGCTGCTCCTCCTAGTCGGCCTGGGAGAAGCGGCGGCGACCGTCACCGGACTCACAGCAAGGCACGAGGCGGGCCGATGTGCCATCCGTGGACAGTGTGGAAAGCGGAGTATATTCGGGGCCGATCTGCCGTGTGTGGACAACGGCCTTGCGACCGAGCCTGATGAAGAGCTGCGGGATCAGCTCGTCGACCTGTGTGGGCCCAAGTGGAAGTCCGGGCCGGTGTGCTGCGATGGCGAGCAAGTACGTTGACAGGAGCATTTTGTCTCTTGGCCGTTGAACACCCATTCTGACCATGACTTGTCCCCCTCTAGGTAAAAGCACTCAAAGACAACCTCGCCACGGCGAACCAGCTCGTCTCTTCCTGCCCTGCCTGCAAGGAAAACTTCTACAACCTCTTCTGCTCGTTCACCTGCTCGCCCGACCAATCGCTCTTTATCAACGTGACCGACGCCGCCGAGAAGAACGGAAAGCTTCTCGTCACCAAGCTCGATCAGCTTGTGTCTGAAGAATACGGTGCCGGCTTCTACGACAGCTGCAAGGAGGTCAAGTTTGGCCCGACCAACTCCAAGGCCATGGCGCTGATCGGCGGCGGCGCCAAGAACTACACGGAATTCCTCACCTTCCTGGGCAAGCAGCGCCTCGGCGGCTCGCCCTTCCAGATGAACTTTCCCCTCGCGTACCCCGAACCGGACATGTCGCCGCGCCAATCGGTCCCGAAGAAGTGCAACGACGAAGACCCCAACTTCCGCTGTGCCTGCGTGGACTGCCCGGCCGTGTGCCCCGAGCTGCCCGCCCTCAAAAAGTCGACAGAGTGCCATGTGGGCCTCCTCCCGTGCTTGTCGTTTGCTTCGATTCTCACATACTCGGTGCTGGCGGCACTCGTCCTTGTCTGGGCCGGCCTGCGCTTCTGGTACAAGCAGAACCGGAGCCAGGGCCTGCCCCTGCTGCACGACCCCCATGGCGACGCCGACGACGAAGATGACGTCGAAGACGACGAGCACCACGCATTTCTCTATGGGTTTATCCGTAGGTCGACCTCGGACGTCGTGGCCGCCGAAGACGCGCCGACCGACTACATCTTGAACATCTGGTGCAACAAGGTCTTCCGGAAGCTGGGCCACTGGGCGGCCAGATTCCCCGGTCTCAGCATTGGATGCAGCTTGTTCGTTGCGACCGTGCTGAGCCTCGGCCTCTTCCGCTTCAAGCTGGAGCTCGATCCAGCGCGGCTGTGGGTCAGCCCGACGTCTGCTGCGGCGCAGGAGAAGGCCTTCTTCGACACGAACTTCGGGCCATTTTACCGTGCCGAGCAGGCCTTCTTGGTCAACGACACCCTCCCCTCTGGACCTGGCCCTGTCCTCAGCCAGGACACCCTTCAGTGGTGGATGGGCGTGGAGAAGAGCATCCGGGAGCTCAAGGGACAAGAGTACGGCGTGACTCTTGACGACGTCTGCCTCAAGCCGGCCGGTTCTGCCTGTGTCGTGCAGTCCGTCGCGACCTACTTTGGAAACGAGCCGTCGCTTGTCGACAAATACTGGAAGCAGACAGTCCGGTCGTGCGCACAGCGTCCAGTCGAATGCCGCGCCGACTACGGCCAGCCCCTCGATCCCGAGTCGATCCTAGGACAGTTCCCGGATGCCGCGCACGCTGACGAAGCCGCCGGCATGACGGTTACCTGGGTCGTCAACAATTATGCCGAAGATACGCCCGAGGTGAAACGGGCCATGGACTGGGAGCAGGCATTGAAGAAGCGCCTTCTCGACGTGCAGACAGAGGCTTCGTCCCGTGGCCTCCGCCTGTCGTTTTCGACCGAAATCAGCCTAGAGGAGGAGCTCAACAAGTCGACAAATACCGACGCCAAGATTATCATTATCAGCTATGTCATCATGTTCCTGTACGCATCGATCGCGCTTGGGTCGACCACGCTCTCCCTTGGCGACCTGTTTCGCCATTTTGGTGTGTTCCTGGTCGAGTCCAAGTTCGGTCTCGGCTTTATTGGCGTCCTGATTGTCGTTCTGTCCATCACCGCGTCCATTGGTCTGTTCTCCTGGGCCGGCCTGAAGGCGACACTGATTATCGTCGATGTCATCCCATTCATTGTCCTCGCTGTCGGTGTGGATAACATTTTCTTAATTGTTCACGAGTTTGAGCGTGTCAATATCAGCCACCGGGACCAAGAGGTTGCACACCGCGTAGCCCTGGCCTTGGGCCGCATGGGCCCGTCCATCCTCTTCTCGGCGATTACGGAGACGGCGTCGTTTGCGCTCGGTGCGTTTGTTGGCATGCCTGCTGTCCGCAACTTTGCCATCTACGCAGCTGGTGCCGTCTTCATCAACGCCATCCTGCAGGTGACTGGTTTCGTGTCCGTTTTGGCCCTGAACCAGATTCGCGTCGAGGAGAACCGTGCCGATATCCTGTTCTGCATCCCAGTGAAATCCGCGCGGGTTCACCTCAACGAGGAGTACGCCGGCCGGTACAACGACTCAAACGGCTACAGCGACGATCTGTCCCGGGAGAGCGTGCTGCAGCGGTTCATCCGCCAGCGTTATGCGCCTATACTGTTGAAGAAGAGCGTCAAGGCAGGTGTTTTGATTTTCTTCACGGGCCTGTTTGCTGCGGGCATTGCCCTTCTCCCCTACGTCGAGCTTGGCCTCGACCAGCGGGTTGCGATCCCCGACGACTCCTACCTCATCCCCTACTTTAACGATTTGTACGACTACTTCGAGTCTGGCCCCCCGGTCTATTTTGTGACAAAGGACCTCAATGCGACGCAGCGTCCGCACCAGCAGGAGCTCTGCTCGCGCTTCCCATCGTGCCAGCTTACGTCCCTGACGGGCATTCTCGAGCAAGAGCGCAAGCGGTCCAACGTGTCCTACATTGCGTCGCCCGCGGCCAGCTGGATTGACGACTTTTTCTTGTGGCTCAACCCCGACTTTGAGAGCTGCTGTGTCGAGCATGGCAAGCCGTGTTTCGCTGGCCGTACCCCGCCTTGGAACGTGACACTCTCCGGCATGCCAGAAGGCGACGAGTTTGTGCACTACCTCGAGAAGTTTATCAACGCGCCAACCACCGAAGACTGCCCTCTCGGCGGCCAAGCGACGTACGGTCAGGCGCTGGTCATTGACGCGGAGCATAGCACGCTGCCTGCCACGCACTTCCGCACGATGCACATGCCACTCCGCAGCCAGGACGACTTCATCCAGGCCTATGCCTCGGCACGGCGGGTGGCCTCGGACATTACGGCGTCCACGGGCGTCGAGGTGTTCCCCTACAGCGTGTTCTACGTCTTCTTTGACCAGTATGCAACGATCGTGTCGCTTTCGGCGACGCTGCTGGGCTCGGCCATGGCCATCATCTTTGCCGTTTCTTGGCTCATCCTCGGCTCCTTTATGACAGCCGCCGTCGTCGCGTGCACGGTGGCCATGACCATCTGCGACATTGTCGGCGCCATGGCCGTCATGGGCGTGTCGCTCAATGCCGTGTCCCTGGTCAACCTGGTCATTTGCGTGGGCATCTCGGTCGAGTTCTGTGCCCACATTGCACGGGCCTTCACGTTCCCGTCGGGTCTCCTCCGCCACAACGCGCGCACACGCTTCCCGGATGCGCGCGCGCAGCGCGCCTGGGCGGCCCTCGTCAACGTGGGCGGCTCCGTGTTCTCGGGCATCACGCTCACCAAGCTGCTCGGCGTTACTGTGCTTGCCTTTACGCGCAGCAAGATCTTTGAGATCTACTACTTCCGCGTCTGGGTGGCGCTCGTCGCCTTTGCCTCGACGCACGCGTTAATCTTCCTGCCCGTTGCGCTGAGCGTCGCGGGCGGCCGCGAGTACCTCGACGCTGACGGTGAGGGCGGTCTGCCAGCCGACCTGGCCAGCCGCCTGCGCGACGCCGAGGACACGTCGGATGACGAGGATGGACTGTTGTAGAGCGAGCAGCCTCTCCCTGCTCGACGGTTTGCCGTCCGCAGCCTTTCACGGCCTGGTCTTCACCAGTACAGACTGGTCCAGTATCGAATACCACTACTACGGTTTCGGAGCCAGCTATAGTACGAGTGACAATGCCCACGATCTCATGGCGACGAGTACACCAGTCGAACAATCAACAGAAGGCGGCGTCAGCTAGGAACCGGACGGCCGGCTACCAGCAGGCGGACGACAGCAGCAACGAGGCCTAGCCAACCATCCGCTGCGGCGGCTCCGAGTCAAGGCAAGGCAGCAGCCGAGCAACGGATCCAACTATCGCCTCATGTGCCGCCTGCCGCCGATTGACGAGCGCGCCGAAGCCGAGACTGACGCAATGTATATTTAACATGTTTTGTATTGGAGTGCTTCGCGGCGTTTTTTTGTTTTTTTGACTTCATCCTTGCATAATACGAAGAGAAGGTGACACCACAGATGGTATGCGAAAGACTGTAGAGAGCGAGCTGCATGGTTTTTGTCTTTTGTTCCCTTGTATTTGTCTTCTTTTTGTTGCTTTATGCAAGGCACAGCGACATATTTCACGCCTTGACGAGGCCTCTCTCCTTTCTTTCTTTATTTCTTACGGTTTCTAAATATTGCTGTAATAAGCCAACATTTTCGCACCTCGATATCAACAGACATTTTAAGTGCCTCCATCCCGCATTGATATTACTTTTTGGTGCGCCTTTGCAGAGTACTGGTAAAAACTTCATCGTCGCAGTTCAGCTCTTCCTCTTATTCGCCCGTCACAACCAAGCTGTTGTCTTCGTTGCGCCTTCCTGTTCCGATGGGGCCAATCACCGACAACCGAGTAACCACCTCTAACTTGCTCCTGCCCGTTATGATGGAATTGTGTTGTTTATATATGTGCTTTCACCGGGCGGCCCGGAAGGTGCTTCCAAGTTGCTCTTGCAGGATGGTCCGCTGGTTCGCTCGCGCCTTCCTAAATCTACAAATGCGACCATAATTCTGAACCACCCTGTGCGTGTCAACAGTCGTGGTTTCCTTTTGAGTTAAGTGCCGAAGAAGAAGGAAGGTTGCCCACCTTCCCGCCACGACCCATCTGTGTTCTTGCTTCTCAACGCCTTCTCTGTTTCTATGGTCTGACCATTTGCCCATTTTTTTATGTTTCCCCTTTTCTCGGATGGTCTGCCCACTTTCGTATCTCTCTGACATGCCCTCTTTGCGACTGACACAGAACAACGTCAGATTCCACTGCAACTGCAGTCCGTCCCGCGTAGCGGGATATTCGGCATTTCGCTTTTTGCACGAACCCTTCGTTCAGCCGCCGTCATTCGCTTCTTTTTGGGCGCGAACATGTCCACATCATGCGAGATCTCGAAAAGACAAGTGAGACACAAAGGCACGAGGTGGAATTCGACAAATCCACCGATCTTCTCCTAGAGACGCTAACAAGCCTGCGTAGCGCGAAGCCCACAAACCCACCAAAATAACAAAGCCAGGCGGCTCTCCAAACCGGGCTGATGTCGCCGACGCCCCCTGGAGAAAGGAACGGACAAGGAAGGATGGAAAGCCTCGCCCAACGGACAACACAACAGCCTGCAAAATACACCGCTTTGGACAAAGGGACAGGACCTGTCCAGACACCCCCGGCCAGGCTGGTAGAGCATCGCTGCAGTTACAGACTGTCACGACACACAAGCATCACTAGGAGCATATTTACGCCGCGAAAATGCGACTCTGCCAGGAAGTAAGTTGTTCTAAGGACCTCCTCACAGGAAGCCGGCCAGCCTGAAAAGTCCTTCAATATTGAAGAGGGTGGGAGGCGCTGGTCCCGGGGCGGCAGAGGAGAGGCAGGCCCAGCTCCAGGTCACGGCATCAGGAGATGACGAAAGCCAATCCACCGCACAGCGAGCCAGATGGTCGGGCCATCGGGTGAGTGTGGATGCGATCAGTCCAGACTAAATATCGGATATACTCTTTAGGTTGATATGGTTCCCTGACAAGAATGAGGCAGCACAGCCAGAGAGGTTGTAACAATGCTGCCCACTAGCTCCAGAGCCTCGACTGGAACCATGGCTGTTCCGTAAGCGCTTCAGTCTTCCTCTGAACAGTACACAGTAAACATATCAGAAAAAGAATACGAAACCCCAGGCAGAGGTGGAAAGGTTATATTTGGGATCCAAAAACCATCGCCAGCCCTTTCTTGCAGATTGAGGCGGCACAACGGATCGCAGCCAAGACTGCTACATGACAAGGAGGTGATTTCGAATGCTGTATCATGGCACATATTGCTGCGGTAAGCCATAACACACAATTGTTTTTGCACCTATTGCCCATTCGGCGTAGCCGCCGCGAATAAAAAAAGCAGCATTTGTTTTTTCGCATTATTGACTGCACACACTGATAAGAATGGAATAGGACAAATACGAAGAATGCGGAAGAAATCCAAGAAATCACGTTTCCTTTTGTTCGCCTGAGTGCACGAGGCGTTCCTTTTGGCTATCGTGCCGTTTATTGGATCTTGCATCTGCCGATGGTTCTCTTACACGCACCTTCTCCACTCAACCCACTTGTGGCCACCGGCGAAGCTTGCCAACCCTTTTCTGTCCATTTCCCCTCAGTTGACAGCCCATCAATTCCCCTCCTCCGCTTAGCTCGTGGGTTCGTCCGTTGATACGTTTGCACCCCAACCCGTCGACAGACTCGCAGGATGACAGAGTGGGAAACCCCCGGATATTTCGCCCGACTTCCCTGGCGTCCGTTCAACAGCAGACAGCTGCCACAGCACGGGTCCTAGCATTCTCCCGCTCGGAGGCCATGCCCGTCTCGTGCACCAAGGGAACGTTTCTCCAGACTTTAGCATTGAGCCATCCCCAGATGCTTTGTGTCTTATTGAGCGATGATCCTGACGCCTAACGTGAACAAAGCCCGCTGGAAATAGCGGCAATACGGGTGGCAGTCATGCAACAAAAATGCTGCGTGGTGCGGGAAGCATGCTGGTTTTGACCCACGAGGTCTGGCTTTGTGTTAAGCTCAGTTTTCTGCTCTATTCCACCTGCCGAGCTCCCCTTTCCCCTCTCTCCACAGCCCAGTCATCTAAATTCGCACCCGGCATCCCCGCCAGTCGCTTGCTCCTCACGTCCAAATGGCATAGGACTACTTGTCTGCATCGGCTGCCGGTGGTTGAATTGAGGTACTCCCGCGAATATGAGTGGAGTAACAACAACGTTGAAGGCGATGTGGAGGCAAAATCACCAAATACCAGGAACCCCTGGCAGCACGGCAGACGTGATAAAGCTGGGCGAAATGCTTCGCGCCGTGCCCCGGTGCTCCCTCTGAAGCGAAACCAAAGTGACTCCCGTATCCTTATTCGATTTGTGTTGTATCATCCCGGGTCCCTGTTCCTCGTCGTTCCAACCAGGAAAAGCTTTATTGCTTCGCGGCAAAGACAACGCGCCGTCAGCAGGCATATAATTATCCCCTCAGCACCCAGCTTCTTGAACGCAACGGCTGCACACCGATCTCGACCTCCAGAAAGACACGCTACGGCGTTATACTACCTCCCTTGAAATACGATAAGCACCACCTGCCGAGACCAGAGTATTTACATGCCCTCCATAAAGGCATTCCCCTCCTCCTGGATCTAGTATATGACACGGTAGGTTTTATGTTTTACCTTGCTCACCTCCTCTTAATTAATGTAACTGTTGTTATTGTTTTGTCAGTGTGCCCCCATATACACCACTCTTGTCCTTTACCTGCGTTTTGTTACCCCATCCACATACGCTTTGCCCTCTCCCGGGTCTCCTGGTGTTACATAAACCTCGTGCCTACTTTCATACTTTCATAATCTACTCGAAAATCACTCGCTCTCCTTTCTATATCCTTGACAACAGAACTGAGGATATTTCACCAGCTTGGGAAGATCACATTCTCTTGGAATCCATCGTGTCTTTTCAGTCTGCAGCCTGTCTAACACCTGATCTTATTGACGCCAGCCTCGCGATCTTCATCAAACCGACATAGTTTTTCAGCCGAGCAAAATACCCGCTGAAGACGAGCACACGACAGATTGCAACAAGAAAACAAAACCTGTCTTAACAGGGGAGACCCGTAGCGGCCACGTCCTAGGAGGCACCGCAACAGAGACGGAACAAAGTTTGCAAAGATGCAAGGCGTTGCCGGCCAGCTCCTGGCCTTCCTCCTCGACCACTGGGTGTCCGTCGTCGTCGCCTCGGTCTTGGCATATCTAGCCAACAACCGTTACGGGCAGGGCATCAACAAGTATCCTGGCCCTTTCTTGGCGTCATTGACAGACTGGTGGCGATTCTACGATGTGTACAAACAGCGACCAGAACGGACACAACGGCGCCTCCACGACAAGCTCGGTCCCGTTGTCCGCCTAGGACCCAACACTCTTACGTTTTCCGATCCCAAAGCGCTCAAGACCATTTATGGCCTGAACAAGGGATTTATAAAGGCACGTTGCGCGATCTCTGCGGCTACACAGCATTGATGCGACATTGGGCCGTATCCCCTGCCTTTGTGCAACGTCTTGTCACTAACACCTGTGTAGTCAGACTTTTATCTCCCGCAACAATCTGTCGTCAATGGCCACAGGCTTGCCAGTCTGTTCAGCACGACCGACAATGATTTCCACGCCCAGTTCCGCCGTTGTGTCAACGGCGCATTTGCCATGTCACAGCTCGTGCAATACGAGCCGTTTGTGGATAACACGACAAAACTGTTCCTCAAACAAACCGAGAAATTCTTTGTCAACAATCCTGAGGGCTGCGACTTTACACGCTGGTTGCAGTTCTACGCCTTTGACGTCATTGGAGAGATTACGTATACCAAACGCCACGGATTCATTGAGAAGAACGAGGACATCGACGGGATCGTTGCGTATCTGTCATGGCTCTTCATCTATGTGGCTCCGGTAAGGCCCTACCTTCGTCATACAGTTGTACAACTATCTGTGTCTTGTCCGTATTGTTGCTAACAGGACAAAGGTCGGACAAATACCATTCCTGGATCTTCTCTTCCTGAAGAACCCCATCTACCTGAAGTTGTCACAGTATGGCCTGATCGACTCTACATTCCCCGTCGCCAAGTTTGCACGCGCACGAATGGCTGAGCGCCTGCCGGACATTGTTGAGGGCAAAGGCCCCATTCTGCCGACCAAGGCCGAAAAACGCCCAGCTGCCGATCTGCTCTCCAAGTTCCTCGCAGCCCAAGAGGCGCGCCCCGAGTTCATGTCGGACACGCTTGTTCAGACAATGGCTGTGTCTATGGCCTTTGCCGGCTCGGAGACGACGGCCATTTCACTCTCTGCCGTATTCTACTATCTTTTGCGCAACCCCGCCGCATTGAAGAGCCTGTACGAGGAGCTGGACAACGCTGCCCACAATGGTCATTTCAGCGACAATGAAACAGGCCTGGTGACGTGGCACGAGAGCCAAGGGCTGCCGTACCTCGACGCCTGTGTCAAGGAGGCCTTCCGTCTGCACCCGGCGGCCGGCCTGCCATTAGAGCGCATTGTCCCACCGGGCGGCACCGAGATCGCCGGCCACTTCATCCCCGGCGGCACCATTGTCGGTTGCTCGGCCTGGGTCCTGCACCACACCAAGGAGGTCTTTGGTGACGACACGGATACCTACCGGCCGGAGCGCTGGCTGGTCGACGAGTCCAAGGTAGCGGCCGCCAAGGAGGACCAAAAGGCCGAGGTGCGTGAGCGCGAAGAGCTGCGCATCAAGGAGATGAACGGCATGATGCTGCAGTTTGGCATGGGCTCGCGGACGTGCATCGGCAAGAACATTAGCCTGCTCGAGATTTACAAAGTTGTTCCCAGTCTTCTGCGGAGATTTGAGGTGAGTTACTTGCCATCTGTGTCTTTGTCATTTCGCGGGCGCATGATACTAACTGGATAGATTGATTTCGTTGACCCGAAGCAAGAGTGGAAGCTGATCAACGCCTGGTTTGTGAAGCAGACCAACTTCTGGACGACTTTCAAGGTCCGGGAACTGGTCCAGCCTCAGTCGGCATAGGGATACGGTGTTTAGATGGACGTCTTAGCAGGAGGGGAGAATGTGCTATTACGCTTCTTGGAACTAGAATTATGCAAGTGCTGTCTTTATCTTATTTTTTGTTTATGTTTTGGTTAGTTTTGCAAAATGCTGAGCATGCCATTTTGTCATATTCTAGATCCTTTTTTATATGTAATACACGTAATACGCGAAGCAAGCTTTTATGTATAATATAAAAGTAAAATAGAGATGATGAACTTGAAATGAATCCGAATAATTAAAAGGGAACATAAGATACACAATAAAAAAAACATGTCAAACCACTACATCAAATCCAAAAAAAAGTAATATTTACCCCAGACACTCACAACAATATGTACACAACCCTTAGAATTCAAGTGTACCTCATAAAAATGAACATCCGCCAGTTTATGCTCGCTTCTGGCACCCGTCGTGAAATACGCAGTATTAAATTGGACCGTACGAAAAAGGGCACAAAAAGGAAACAAGTATCGTCTGGATATCCCTACAGAAACGCCGTGCGTAGAACACCAGGGGAAAAATGTAAACAAAACCACCTTGGCCTCACGGCTCACAACGCATATTTTATGATCCCTACCACTCAAGCCGTAGACTTTCGCTGTTGCCGTTTTGACGGAGATGCGGCGGACGGTGCCGCTGCTGTCCGTTTTCGCTTGGTAGACCCTGGAGCCGGTAGTGACCGGGGCACGGATGCCACGGCGCGGTCTTCGGACCGCAGCTGGCGTGTTGGTGTTGCCTTGCCAGGGGCACCACGCATCTGGGCGTCGACCTCATCATCAAAGTTCCCCTCGTCGTCCTCGTTTTCGCCATCACCGCCAAGGTCGGTCGGGGCCTGTGTTTCATTGCCAAAGGCAAAGTCCTGTGTCTCAGGCTCGACCGTCCTTGTCTTTGTCGGCGTCCGTTGCCGTGCCCCAGAACGAGTAACCCGGCGTGATTGGAAATCGTCTTCGTCGTCGTCTTCGTCGTCACTGTCCTCCTCCTCGTCGCCGTCACCACCGACATCGCCGGCACCGGCTTCGGCCTCTGCACCTGAGAACCGAACATGCTTACTGGGACTTTCAGGCGCTGGTGCATCAGGATGCGCCTCGCTGCTTCTGAAAAATCCGCGGACGACGTCCACTAAGCCCCTGCTGCGACTGGCCGAGCCCGGCGCTGGATTACCAGACGGTGTCTGCGCGTCTGCCTCTGCTGCCTCTGCCTCTCCGTTGCCTTCTTCTCCTTCGTCCTCCTCGCCACCCTCCTCATCTTCACCCTCCTCGTCGCTGCCACTGGCTTCGGTGACTTCCTTGTATCGTATCCAGAAAGACCGGAACTCTTTTAAGTTGAAATCGTACCATGCAGCAAGCTGCGATGCCAGGAGCGTATACTTGGTGCTGTCGAGCCCGAGCGTCTCGACGACACTATCCCAGTTGATCCGGTCACCGTCATCTGCAGCATCCTGCAACGCTGTCCAGAGCGAGTACGTGTCGAGGAAGCGTCCACCAATGAAGAAGGATGGCGGGACGTACACACCAAGGTAGTCGTTGTATTCATCGAGGCACTTTTGAAACACTTGCTGCTGGTTGTCATGGTCGCCGACGCCATTGAGAATAGCATCATCGTCAAGGTCAAGACCGTCGTCACCGCCGTCGATCTCCTCTGTGTCTTCTTGCGGGTTGCCTTGTTCTCCATTCGACGTGCCGTTCTGGGTTTGGCTCTGAGGAATCGTACTGGGTGCAGCTGCTGGTGCGGCATCCCCTTTTGTGTACATATTCCGGAGTCTGTAGTATCGACTACGTAATTCGTTCAGAGATATATTTGGGAACTAAACAGCAGACGAAAGAACTTGTTAGTTGCCGATGATCTTTCTAAACCTCCGACGTAAGCGGAATACGGAACACAAGCTAGTAGCTAATATGCGCATTACCTTTGAGTGAAGATATTCGAAGAAGGAGTTTGTTGGTTTTGCATGTGTTCCAGATTTTCGCTTCTCATCTTTCCAAAACGAATACGCCTTTGAGAGAATGTAATAATCTGTATAGTCCATGAAGAACAGTTCGCCGGGCCGGCCAGAACTGTCGTCAAGCATCTCGTCTTTCTGTGCTTGGTCTCGTGCTTCGTTGCGTCGCTGTTCTTGGGGTGGTTCCTGTAGTGGCTCTTGTGGCGGCTCCTGTGGTGGTTCCTGTTGTGGTTCCTGTGGTAGTTCTTGTGGTGGTTCCCGTGGTGGTTCCTGCGGTCGTTCTCGCGGTGGCCGACGTTCTGAATCGGGCCCGTTTTCCATTTGTGCCCGAACTTCCTCGCCTTTTCGGGACGATTCTCGAGGTTTCTTCTGTGGTCGTTCTTGGATTCTTGCGACAGGTACTCTCGTTGTCAACGACAGCTTCTTCACCCACCTGTCTCGCCACGATTGGTAGGTATGATGAGGGTACTGCGAAAATCACTGGTTAGCAGAGTTCGACTCTAGTCAAAGGCAAAGGGGGGAAAACCACAGAAACACGGCAGAAGCGCAGTACCTTTTCTTCCAGCTTCTTGTACATCTCGTTACCGCGGTCGTGAAAATATTCATCTTCCTCGATGGCCCGTGTCGCCTTCTGTATGACCCAATCTTGCAGGATGCGGTCGTCTTCGCGCGTGAATGCATTGCGTGTCTTTACGACACTCTGAGACCGTGCCGACGCATAGACCAAACCATCCTCTTCTTCCCTTTGAGGCGGAGACCGTTCGCGTTCGCCTTCGGTCCGCTCATTGCGCGCAGGCCGCGCAGGCCGCGCAGGTGTAGTCGACGGGTGGGCTTGCCGTTGTATGAGGTACGGCGCCTCATCGACTTGCCGTTTCTGTTTGATGCAGTCCACTATCCACTTGTGGGAGTAGTAATCGCCAGAACGGTAACTTGGTGGGCCGCGAGACGGGTCTCTAATGCGTATGTCTGCATCATTCTCGTTGGCGACCACGATGCCGCCATTGTTCTGCAGTTAGATGTTAGACAAAAGGTCAAGGAGGATGCAAACACAAATCAGAGAGAGAGAGACAGAGAGGAAGGCCCACCTGGATTATCTTCTTTGTCTCATTGGGCGTGTGGATGGAGACATAAAACTTAAGTCCCTTGAAGCTGAAGGCCATGGCTGCGGAATGGTTTGCTGCAGTCACACCGGCCCTTGGGATGCGCCGAAAGGCCTAGCCCTGCGACAAGCTTCTAAGAGTAGGGAGTGTAATGGGTGGCAGGATGAAGTCGTCGAAAACTTGGACCGCTCAGCCGTTGAGGTTCCGGGGTGGCGACACGCGTGGGTGCAGCTGGATCGCACCCGGCGCAAAACAACGCAGTGGCAAACAGAGTCAGGTTGGGGTCGCGTCACATTGCGACGCTGGCTGGTGTTGGGTGCATGCGCGTCACGTAGAGGTGCTGCGTCGTGAAAGATTGACAATTCGGTCGCTCTCCAAAATCCAACTCTTTCTGTTGATAAGGGGTAATTATGCCGTTGAAAGGAAGGTGCCGTTTGGCAAAGGTCAGTAACCCGGAGGCAGGTACAATCGACACAGCGGGACGCGTGGAGGACCTGTGAATGGGGAAAGAGACGTGACGAAGGGGACCCACTCCCTTTGGACTAGTTTGGGAAGGAGCGTTCCCCATAAACACCGAATCACGTGGTTTAGCTGGTCCATATTTAGGTTGGAAAGAGGAAGGAAGCTCTTGCCGCTAGGCCCAAATCCAAGGAGGCGCAAGGCTGACGCATTTGGAAATCAACAGAGTGAGTAAGGCAAACACTTGCATTCGGCCTCAGCTTCCCCCTTTTGCGTGAAGACGGCCACAACCCGTCCACGGATCTTCTTGACGGCTCTCCGACGACTCACCTGACGGCTCCCTACCCGTCCGGCCAAACCTATTTCGAACCTCATCGATGGTCGTCTTCGATCTCGATCATGATCGCGACTGCACGGTAACAGCTTTAAACTGTGCAGCTTCTTCCCGCGCCGACACCTGTTTCGACGGTGTATCACCCTCCTCCGCCCAAGGCCGCTTCGATCTAGTCACCCAAGATGGGAGTCATCGCCAAGATGGCCGGCATCGTGCTGGCCATCTCGCTGCTGACCTTCATCATCTTTTTTGGACGGCTGCCAATATTTAGGTAGGGACGAGACGGGACGCAATGGGAGCAGGAACAACGGCTAACGTACGACGAACAACAGGCGAACTCCCATCGCATGGCTCTACACATTTTTCGTGGCGAACCTGCCAGGCGGGGTGTTGGCGGTCGACCGGGCCGTTACCGGCGGCCGGTTCACGTCGTCGCTGAAGCGGTTCGGCCACTTTATGATGAACGACAAGCACCCGACGGTGCTCATCTTCTTTCTGGTGCTGCTGGCGGGCTCCGAGTGGATGGCGATCCCGTCGGCGTGGGCGTTTATGGGCACCGTGCAGCGCATGGCGGTCGTCGTGTCCAGCGCGCTGCCGTATGTGTTTCTGTACCTTGCGGCGTACACGGACCCGGGCACCGTGTCGATGGGCAGCCTCAAGCACCACCTGTCGCTGTACCCGTACGACTACGGGCTGTTCCACCCGGGCGCGCGCTGCTACACGTGCAACCTGCTCAAGCCGCCGCGCAGCAAGCACTGCCCCGTGTGCAAGCGCTGCATCGGGCGGCTCGACCACCACTGCATCTTCATCAACAACTGCGTCGGCGTGGGCAACCACCACTGGTTTTTGCTGTTGTTGCTGTCGACGGCCTTTCTGGCCTCCTACGGCGGCTGGATGGGGCTCTGCATCCTGCGCGACCGCGTGGTCGAGCGGTTCCCGTCGTGGTCGATGCTGCCGTGGCGGGCGTACGAGATGAGCGGCGGGGCCCTGGCCAACACGCCGCTGGCGACGCGCCCGATGTCCATGGAGACGTGGCTGATGCTTTTGTCGTGGGGCATGAAGAACTACATCCAGCTGGGCAGCGTCAGCCTGCTGGGCCTGCTGATCAGTCCGCTGGTCTGGGGCCTCCTCGCGTACAACCTGTGGAACGTGTGGACGGGGCAGACGACCAACGAGAGTCTCAAGTGGTCGGACATGAAGTGCGACATGGAGGACGGGCTCGTGTACAAGCGGCGGCTGGACGTGGCAGCCACCGTGTCCGCGTCTGCCTCGTCCTCCCGCTGGCCGCTCGTGCCGGAACACGTGTTTGTGCTCTGCGAGGACGGCAACCCGCCGCCGCCCAACGAGAAGGACCTGCCTGGGGTGGGCGACTGGGAGCGGGTGTGGACGCTGCGGGATGCCGAGAATCTGTACGACCTGGGGTTCTGGAGCAACCTCAAGGACATTTTTATTCCGAATTACCAGTTTAATACAAAAGACCTGCCGGCGGCAGAACGGCGGGGCCGGCCAAGGAGGCGGGTGCCGCGAAAGTAGATGGTGAGGCAGGGGGAGGACGGCCAAAAAGGCAAAAGAACACAAGATAGCGAGCGGCGTTTACTTCAACGGATGGTATCATTATGGGAAAAGCAGTCTTTATTATTTTGGAATAGACTTTTTTGGGGTTTGCGTTTACTTTTGCTGTTCATTTATGTTCTTCTTTCTTTCGGATATACAGACGTCATGTTTCATTATTTCTATGATTGTTTCTACGTCGCTATTTAATTGTGTCGTGGTGGTGGTACAGGGAGTATGATATTACACGAAACGCATCAGCAAGACGACGCTCACGCCCGCTTCCACCTCCGTCTGCGACCACGAGAAAGCGGCGACTTCGACCCAACTTCAACAGGATCGGACGCGGACTCTGTCCTGCCAACCGGTGCAGACTGACTCTCGGCCTTGGCTTCTGCTGCGGAGGCTGCAGCGACTCTCCGTGCCTTGCGCTCCTGGCGCTCCGCCTCCTGTCTTGAAATGTACGCCAGTTCGGCTGCCTGGTCGATCACAGCCTCGGTGACCTTCTCGGACCACCGGATCTGGTCAAACGGAACGACAGTGCCGGAGGAGGCGCCGACATTGTTCGTGGCGCCCTCACCATGACCAGCCTTCTTCTGTTTCCTAGACGACGAGGGCGCGGCCGCGGCGCTTTCATGCTGCGGCATCAGACCGGCCATGCGACAGATTGCCAGACGTGCACCGGCAACACCGAATCCGCCGCCGCGTGGGTCACCCGCGCCTGTCACGACAATCTCCGGCACCCAGCCCTGGCCCTCCATCCACGGCACCGTGCCCAGGGACTCGCGCTCGACACGGCGCAGCATCCTCCATATGCGCACACAGCCTGCGCGCAGGGCCTGTTCGCCCGTGGACGTGCCCGAGCCAAAGGCGGGCTCGGCGGTCGTGACGGGCGCGACGGTGGCGGGCCTGCGCAGCTGCTTGGGCAGCAGCAGCTTGTCGGCCTTTGTCAGGACAATGGTGGTGCGGACGTTGGCGTCGCGCAGCATCTCGAGCGCCTGGCGGTCGCCGTCCTTGAGGCCGGCCACGGCATCCACGAGCAGGACGGCGCCCCGCAGCGTGGCACGGCGCTCAAGGTACTTGGCAATCTCCGTGCCCCACTCGGCCTCGGACATGAAGCCGTAGCCCGGCATATCAATCAGAATGAGGCTGTGCGCCGGCGAGGGCTCGCCGGGCGACTGCGCGCGCTTCTGGGAGCGGGACAGCACGCCGCTCTTGCTGGCTTCCGGGACGCCCCTCGCCCGTCTCTGCTCTTCCTCCTCCTGCACCCGTGCAAAGGTTTGTGCTTGCGCGGCACGCAGTGGCGGTCCAAACCCGTAGGCGTTCATCATGCGGGTGCAGCCGGCGCGGGCGCTGGTCACGGCCAGGCCCTTGCGGCCCGCGTTAGAGCCGTTGGCGCGGCCGGCCTTGCCGCCCGATTCGAGCCCCGCCAGCGCATTGACGAGTGTCGACTTGCCGACGTTGGAGCGGCCCAGAATGCAAATCTCGGGTATGCGCGTGTTCCTTGGCATGTGGAGGAAACGCGGCGCCGAGTACAAGAATCCGGATTCGGGGCGCTCAGAGACCGAAAAGACTGACGAGGCACGGTCGAGCACAGCGGATGTCGGTGTTGGCGCCAGGCGCACCGCGGCGGCAGCGGCTTCCATTGCAACAGCATCGGCGTCGGTGGGTGGTGGGAGGAAGGCGACGGCGCGGATGTGGTGGGACGGTTCCACTCGCGCGAGGCCGTGATCTTTGCTTACGCGGGGTTTTGTGCTAAGTTGGCGAGAGACATTGGGTGTCGTCTTCGTTTTGGACGCCGGATTCGAAGCTTTTGGTGGTTTTGGGGAGGATTTCGCGGCCGTCTTTGGGGGCGTCGCCTTTCGTGATTTGGAGGATGCGACGGGCGCAGCCTTGGGCCTGAGCGCCTGTTTTGTCCTTGGCTGGTACTGCTGGGCCAGGGTAAGGTTCCGACATGACGACGATATGGCTCGGCAGCCGTTGTTGGGCACGCCTGCGTGAAAGAACGGCCGAGTTGAAGTGGCCGATGAGTAGGACCGCCCCGAAGTGGACGCAAATGTCGGTGCGCGGACGGTCTTGGCCACCATTTGCCACACCTGCGGCGACAGCGCCGCAACCCGGTCGTGCCATAAGTGACTCTTCATTGCGGTAAGCCACTTGGGAACGACTTGGTGGGAGTGTGTTGAGCCGTCGCGATACAGAGGCTACTGGAAAGTGAAGCCTTTTCTGGGCAGAATTTAACAACTGACGTTTAGATGATAGAGGGCGGTTGTGCCCCATATTTTTAGCGCTCAGAGGCGGCAACTCCCATTGAACTTTTTTCTTCTCGCCAGCGAAGTGGGGCCAATCACTGTTGCTCTTAACGTGGACTTTAAACCTCACGTCGTCGTCCTCTACTCTTTACTCTTCTCACAACCCACGCACACCAACACGCACACACAATGACGCACAACCTACGCTCCCTCTATCGCGCGTTCCTCCGCGAACTGCCACCCCGCCCACTCCTCAAGGGCCCACGATCGCCTCTGCATGCTCAGCTGCGCGCTGAGTTTGAGGCTCCGTCAGCTTCCTCGGCGTCTTCTGCGACCTCTTCGTCGTCGCCGACTCCCACTCCAGCCGCCCAGTCGGCCTTCCACGGCGAGCAGTACTTCGCCTTCCTGCAAGCCCAGCGCACACATACCATGCTGCTCGAGCGCTACAATCCCAACCTGGCCGGCGACATGGACGACGCCGAGCGGATTCGGTTGACGGCGCGGCGTGTAGGCATCAACCTACCCGTCGAGTTCAAGGACGGCGAGGGCAGTGAGGGCGAGGGCGGGGGCGAGACGAAGTGAAGGTCGAGGGTGGCGAAGAGCGGAGCTGCCAAGCAAGAGCTGCGACAAAGTGCGCGACCAGCGAGGAAAGCCTTCGACAACGTGCGTTCCGCTCTACCCACGGCATTTTTGCGGCCGTCACATCCCATATCCTAACGTTTAGAAGGACACATCCAGAAATTCCACGAGAACATGGCAACAGTAATACAAGCCACATGATACAAACGCCGTGCCGCGGCAGCAAAGTCGACATGCGAGTGTATGGCAAAACAAAATCGCTTACGACCTGGTTTGGTCTGTATATAGGAACTATGTACATAGTTGGGAGGGTAGGAAACAACTCCCCAAATAGCCACGAACGAAAAGAATAAACAATGAATCTCCTTCTCCAATCGCCACGGGTCCATTACTCGTTATGATGTGCTGGGTAAAGAAGAACAAGAGATTGGCTGTCCAAAAGAAGAAAGGAAAACCGTCTGACAAAGGGTATCAACAGACCGGCGAAATAAACAACAAACAAAATAGTGACGAAGAGTCATAGTCACCCCCTCTTCCTCCTCAAACACCGCCCACGCCGCCGTCTTCCAAGCTCTCGTCCCAGCCGCCCGTCTCCAGCAGCCATCCGCCAACACGCTCCTTGACCAGCTCAAACGTCTCGCCCAGGCCCGCTCGCCACTGGCCCTGCACCACGCGCACCTTGTCCTTGAGATCGTCAGTCAGGCGCGCACTCTCGACGTCACGGCTCGTAGCACCACTGCTACTATTGGCCTCGCCAGTCCCCGTCGTCCGGTCCTTGGCCGTCAGCGCCGCCTCCTTGACCTCGTGCAGCAGGCACAGCAGGTTGGTCTGCGACTCGATAAACTGGTGCGTGCTCTTCTCGGCATGCAACAGCAGCGAGAACAGGTACTGCAGCGGGTGCTCGTGGTAGCTGGGCGTCTCCTCGTACTCGGCGGCGGGGATCTGCACGGTGAACCCGGTGAGATCCAGGGGCACTTGGTCGAGCAGCTGGGCCAGCGGCGGTGCAATGTCCCAAAACGCCGACAGCTGCACCTCGACGCCGCGCACCACATTGGCCTCGACAACGTCGCGGAACGCCTCGGTGCGCTGGAGGGCCTCGGCCGCAAAGGCCGCGGCGCGCGTGGCGGCGTCGCCCGCGAAAAACGCTTCGGCGTCCCGCAACTTGTCCGCGGCCGTGTCGCCCGCGCGGCGGTACGGCGCCAGGACCATGTCGCGGTAGCGGTTGTTGCGCTCCGTCAGCAGATCGTAGATGGCCCGGTGCAGGGCCTCGCGCGCCTCAAAAACCCACTTGAGCAGCGTCAGCGTCTCGAGCAGCTCGGGCTGCTCGTCACCCTCTTCCTGCGGCAGGTTGGGACTCGGCTGCCGCGTCTCGCCAAACAGCCGGCTGCGCAGCTCGTCAAACAGCTGCGTGGCGTGCGCGATCCGGCCCGTCAGCAGCTCATTGACCGGCTGCACCACCATCGTCTGGAACCGGTCAAAGTCGGCCTTGAGGCTCTCCTTTTGGCGCGCTTCGTTGGCGGCCGCCGCATCCGCTTCAATTGCGGCCGCCTCTGCGTAGCTCATGCGCCCGCTCGCAATCTCCTCCTGGAGGTTGGCGCGCATCGTGGCTGTCTGTTGTTGCTGAGCCCGGTCGCTTTCGATGTGCGCAGCCTCTGTGGCGCGCTTGCACTGGTCGTAGGCCGCCTCAACGTCACCAAGGCTCGCAAGTGTGCGCACAGCCGCGCGCGTCTCGCTGAGGTCAGGGTGGTTGTTGTTGACAGCTGGATGGTGGCGTGGGTACGGCGGCGGCAGCGTAACGAGGCGCGAGACGTCCAATGCAGCCGGTATGGAGTTCTGGTGCAAGGGTTGTGCCCCTGGCTGTTGGAATGCCGAGCCCGCGTTGGGTGTGTTGGGCGTAGACAGACCTGGTGTCGAAGAAGAAGCCGTCGACGACAGGTACGAGTTGCGGAAGTGTGCTGGCGGTGCTTGTGGTGTGCGCACGGGGTCGGGAGAGGCCATGTAGTCGGCTTGCGGGTGGTGATGGACTTTCTCAGGCGGATACTCGCTCGATCCTTCGTATGCGGCATAGTTGACCGGGCCGCCGTTACCACTACTGCCAACGCCCGGGTCCACGTACTGCGGGCTCCGGACGCTGCGGCCGCTCAATGGTTCGTGCAGATCGTCGGTCCACTGCAGCGCCTCGCGCGCCTCCTTGGGCACACCCATGTACTTGGATTCGCGTTTGGAGCGGGCCAGCCGGTCGCCCGAGTCGTCACGCCGACCACCGCGCCCGTCACGTCCCTCGCCTCCGTTCTCGCTCGACTCCCACCAGCGGCTGGCCGTCCGTCCACGGGAACTTTTGTCGTCAGGGTGTTCGCTGACGCTCATGCTAAGAATGGGCGAGAGGCTCGGCATGTAGTTCGCCTGGGCGCCCCAGCCTGGTGGTGGGCCCGACGGCGACATGGGCAAGTGGGCGCTGTTTGGCGTGCTGCTGCTATCAATGGCCGAGTCGAAGTTGGCGTTGTCGTCAGGCGAGGAGGCTGTGTCACGGCCGACCAGCGGTGCCGACGCCGACCCCTCGCGGAATACAGAGGCCACGGACCCACGGTGCGAGTGACTGGGCTCGGACGACTGTGGCGTGAATTCGACGGCGCTGGTCCCTGCACTGTCATCGGCGCTACCCTGAGACGCGACAGGCTCACGACGGCCGCCACCACCGGCAGTAAAAGGTGCAGTGGCTACAGCGGGTAGCATGGGGCGGAAGAAGTCGCGGGTCAGGTCAAAGATTTCGGAGCCCATGGCACCAATGGCGGCGGCATACCGTTCGCGGCGCACACGCGACTCGGCCACCATAAACTCGGCAAAGAGGCGCACACGCTCGGCGTCAGAACCGGCGGCCGCTTCGCGCTGAGCAAAGGCATGAAAGCGGTCGACGGACCCCTGGCAGAACTGGTCGCTCGACTGACTGACGGCCAGCTCTCGCGTAAGCGTGTCACCACTGCCTGCTCCCGTCGTGGCATCAGAGGCGTTGGGAGGCGACTGAGACTGGCGACGTGTCTGGGACGAAGCCGATGAGGCGCGGCTGCGCAACGGTGGGGTGGGGAGCGCTTTCGGGACGGCGTTGGCGTTGGCGTCGTTCGCAAGGCCGCTCGCAATGCTTCCCATGTGCGGACGGTTCATGTTGGGCGACGATGAATGAGGGTACGGCGAGAAGGGGGGTGTGGCGGTTCCGCCCGTGACAGTATCACTCGAGCGCGGTGAAGCCTGCTGTTGTTGAAGGCTCAGGAGGGCCCGTCCGCTGTTCGGTCCGCCGCCCCCACTGCGCGGTGTGGACTTGTTGATGGTAGGCCGGCGCATGAGACTGCCCACGGACCCAGCGGCCGGAATGACGATGTTGGACAATTGGCGAGCGTGGCCGTGACCAGGACCAGACGAGCTGTCGGCATTGATGCCTGCATTCACGGCCCCGTCGATTGAGTTGCGCACGCTGTTGGCGGCCCGGTTCCGGCTCTCGTTGCGACGTTCCCGCAGCGTCTTTTCACCGCCGCGCACGGCACCTGTCCGTGCGAGCGTCATATTATTGTAGTTGCTCGAGCCGCTGCCACCACTCGAGCTATTTGTGCCATTGGTGACGGTCGCGGACGGCGAATGCGAGCTATGGGTGGAATTGGTCGATGGAGCCGACTCGGCCAGATCGCGTGCGGAAGAGCTGGCGGCGCTAGATGTGCTCTCGACGAGCGAACCACGGTTCGGCGAATGGTCTTCGCGGGCGGCAGCAGCAGAAGCGGCGGCGGCGGCGGCGGCCACCGAATCAGGTACTTGACGGGGCGTGGCATTGTCATTGTAAGGGTCGTTATAATTGTCGACATCGCCATCACGGACAGCAGTGTTCTCGTTTTCCGGCTCGACAAGGTCACGGTCGAACCAGCCAGCGGGCGTTGGTGGAACGGGGCCCAAGACAGCGACACCTGCGGGCGGCGGACGACGCGTTGGGCCGGATACAATAGGATCGCTCCCGTGGTGAGGCCGGGTCATGCTCTGAGACCGTGAGCCCGAAGGTGGTGGGCCTGGTGGTGGCGGCGGCAGAGGCATACCCGCCTCCCAGCGCACCTGGGAGGACGAGCGTGACCTTGCCGACGTCGGGGTGGCGATAGCACCGGCAGAAGCGGCACGACGGGAGCCAGGCGCCACGGCTGGGGGTTGCTGCGACTGTTGGTGCTGCTGGTGGTAGTTGGAGGTCTGTAGCGGCTGCAAAGGAGGCTGCGATCGTTGGTGCTGTTGCTGTTGCTGTTGCTGCTGCTGCTGTGGCTGGTGTTGGAGAGGCGGTTGCGGCGACCGAGATGCTGGTGGTGGTGGTATGGGCTGGTGAGCATGAGTATGCGTGTAGGTATCTGACGGTGATAATGTGATATTCTGCTGCTGGTATTGATCAGAGTCGCGCCGACGGCCAAACGACGGCAAGCCAAATCTCCGCTCGCGTGAAGCACCGCGCGTTGTGCCCGGAGGTGGTGCAAACGACGTCTGGCTCGTCGTAGACTCTGGTGACGGGCGCTGGTGGCCCTGTTGTAAATGGTGGTTGTTCGGGGTGCCCGGCAGTGGCGCCCGGGCGGCCGATATGTTGGCGGGCGAAGTCTCAAAGACCATGCTCGAGGGCCGTTGGCTGCGTGGTGGTGAATATGGTGGTGGTGGAGGAGGTGATTCTAGATGCGAGCATCCTATGTTAGTCAACAAAAGCGTATGCTGTATATCCCGTCTGCCCAGTCACTCACGCGGTTGTTCTTGGTAATGGTGCCGTTCCGGGGCCGGTGACGGTGCCCATTGCTGTGGGTTGTAGGGCTGGATGGCGCTGGCAGGTGTCTGGTTCATGGAAACGGCGGACAGAGGCGTGGTGTTGGGACCGTGAAACCCATTGCCGAGGGCCGTAGTGCGCAGCGGGTTGAGGTTGGCCCGCAGGCGCGATGTTGGGTCGCGGCCGGTGTTCATCTTAAGGCGGTGGTGCTCACTATGAGTCTGATATGAGGCTGTGAGAGGGCCGCCGAGGCGAAGTGAAGATTGGGGTCGACGATGCAGGTCGGTTTCGAGGAAATCGAGGCAGTGCACCCGCCGGCTTGGGTTCCGCGAGGGAGAGACGATCACCGGTCCATGCGGACGACAACGATGATGGGAGCAAGGGGAAAGGTTCAGCTGGGGTGGGTATATGAGATGGTAGGAGCAATGGTGAGGATTAAGAAGAGGAAGAAGCTAGGCAAAGAAAAGGTCATGAGCGGTCGTGAAAAAGCGGCGAGATCAGAAACAGCCGGCCAGGTCGCGACAGTCGGAGGTTATGGTCTTGTACAAGACAGAGGACGACACCAAGGTCAGGCGAGACATGGAGGGAGGGGAAGGTACAAGAAAATACAGGAAGAAAGCAAACACTGGAAGACACAACAGAAACAGAAGAAAGCAGTGCAGCACGCAGGGACGACAGACAAAAACGTTCCAAGGTCCAAAGAGAATGCAGGATGCAACTGAGTGTGGTTTTTGTGAGACTCTATGAAAACAGAAAGTATGAGTATAAAACCCAAGAAAGAAAGTGACGGGGATGTAAGAAGAGAGCGCCTCTTTTGCAAAGGGTCTGGCCCAAATTGAGACCCCACAGACGCAGCGGCCGCTGTGGTCGATTCCGTCACTCTATTCCGCGGCACAAGTCAACAGCGGTCAAGGGTTGGGGTAGGGGACGAACGACAAGGGACGAGAGAACCAAGAAAAGACAAGGAGGAGTGAAATAAATCAAAATAAAGGAGGGGGGGCCTGTTGAGTAGACACGGCTGGCCGCTTATTGTTCCCGCGGCGAGACCAACGGACAATGTGCAAGTAAGGTTGAGGGCGTGCGTTCGAGTGAGCGGAGTGGAGAAGACGTGGGATTGTGAGAAAAGTCGTCAGGCGATAGGCGACAGGCGACAGACCAGAAGACACAGCAGAGGCAGAAAGTTGAGAGAAGGGAGAGGGATGAAGCCCCGATAGTGGCCGCCAGCCAAACCCCTGTCGATGCTGTTGGGACGCCGTCGAGGAAGGAGGCAGAGGTGGAGGTGGGGACGAAGGTTGGAGGGAAGGAACGAACAAGGCCGGCGAGGCATGCGCGATGGGAAACGAATGACCAAAAATGAGAATTAAAAAAAAGAAAATAGAAAAGAAAGAATAGGAAGGCCACAGACAATATGACAGGGGTCTGTTTCCTGGGTGGACCGTTTTCTTGCCGTCGACGGCCGGCAGCAAGATCAAGAAGCAGACGGCTGTTGGCTGTTGGAACGAAGCAGCCGTGTTAGTGATGTTGGGCGGGTCGATTTGCTCTATCTGGACGGAGAATTGCATATCTGTCGCTCACTGCTCTAACGATTCTATCTTGCTGGTCTGTCGTTTGACTGAACGTCCAGTTTCCTGGGTGTATTTGGTTGTATTCGGTATCGTCTTCAGGCTCACGGCCGATGGCCCTGGCCTTCTGCTTGGACCTCGCGATTGGCGGCGGGACGCACAACTGCTTTTGTCTCGTTTTCCGGGTTCTCTTCCCAGCCTCTTTTCTGTCTGCTGCCACTTCGTCTCTGCCTCGTTTACACCTTTGACTTTGCGTTCAAGTCCCATTCATGCCGATTTTGTAGTGTCTGGCACGGCGTTCTACATACACCCAATTACTCCCGTCTCAAGTGTCTCGCCCAAGAGACGGGATGAAGGTTTACGGCGCAAGGTTGTTTTTCCTCCAGTCCTCTTCTTCTCCTCCCATAACCCCTTGCCGAGCTTGTACCTGTGGTGCAACACAGCATCGCACCGTCACAGCTGGCCGATAGCTCTGCTTTCGTCTTGCTCTCGTTATTTTTTCCCGCATCTGTGCTCGTCAATCTTCGTCCTATGTGGTGACAGCCGGGCGTACGTCGTACATTGGCTGTAATCCAACACAAGGGTGGAGTCTGCATCCCGCATACCTTGGGCTTGCAGCCCATGATCACTTTTTGTAAATAAGAATTAATGCTCACGCAATATTGGTGGAGAGATGAAGAGGAGCACAACAGAGTGAGAACAAACAAGCAAAGCACACTTATGTGTGAAAAGTGGGTCGCGACTTCTCTCCAAACCCGCACCTGATTGGCGACGCCATGGGGAAAGAGCCAACAATCTATTCTTGGGTCACCCCTAGCGGGCGAGAACTGCAGGCAAGAGCCGTCAATATCGTCGAAAACTGCTGGCAAAGGAACACAGCACGACGTGCATATTTCTCCATCCTCAGAAAGAGTGGGCGGAACTCAGCACGATTGGCTGGCGGCGCGGGCAGGCTACTGCTCGAAGAGGTAGGGGGTGGGTGACAGTGAAGTGGGGTCGATGCCTGCCCGGCGCTTAACCAGCCATGCACGCTGCAGGCGATGTGATTGCTTCTGCTCACGATGGGTGTGTGCTCTTTTTCGGTACGACTTTGCTTTCTGTTTTCAGTGACTGCCTGACTGCTTTGCTCTGCTTGCTTGCTTTTCATCACATCGCCACTTGCGGTGCGCTAGCCGGGACTGTATTGTGAAGGATCAGAGTGCTAGGCCGAGTTGGTATGATTCTTTGCAGGTCGTTTTTATTCAGGACGGGTTTCTTTATCGTACGTTGTTCCAGCGAAGAGGCATTAAGGCGACAATGCTACCATGGCGGCATCGGTGTGATGACAGGGTTCAGCCGGAGCTCGGCCCCAGAGCTGGTCAATCAGACAGTCCCGACGAGTGGAATGTAATACAGCATACGTCGAGCATCTACTTTGTATCTCGGAAAGCGATGTATGTTTAAAGACGCCCCCAATAAACGTGGGGACTCGGTGGACGGGGTTCCTGTTGGTGACAGGGAGATAATAATAGCATCCTCGTGCCAGGCCCGATCCAGTAGTCCTGGTGGAGGCGTGTTGACGGGCCCTGTATCAGAAGAGCTGGTGGTATTCCGAAAGAATGTGAACGAGGGCATGTTAGTGGTTGGAGGCAATTAGGACGAGAAGCCAGTCGAGTTGCAAGGATCGGGGTTGGACGGCCATCGGATGCAGCCACATTTGGATGGTTCAAAGATGGTCCCGCAGGAAGAGGTGAATTTTTTTTTAAAAAAAAAAAAAAAATGGCAAAGGCAGTGCGACAAATGGGGACTTGCCTCGGCTTGGCTTCCATCCCGGTGATGGAGTGACGATGGAAACAAGGAGGAAATGATTTCAACTTGATGGGATAATATGTATATTTAAGAATAAACTTGCAACTGTGCTGTCTTGGTTTTTATTTTATTTTTATTTATTTCATTTGTTTATTTTATAAAAGAAAAGTCAAAAGCATGGCCGAAAAATATTGAAAGAAAGTACGACTTAAAGTTATTTCCCTTGGCCTTTATATGCTCCCTTCTCAGTCATCCCATGTTACGGGCCCGCATATATTTCAGGAAACGGACGCCTGTTTTCAAAACGTATATTATTGTTCAAGGTTCTTGAAGAAGCAAAATGGTATGAAACAAAACAAGACAGTCATGCTACAAAACCTTTGTTAGCTCACCCACGCGACAGCAAATGGGATGCATATTTCTTTGGCCATATGCCCGTCCTACGGATAACAGACCTAAACGCCCATCAAGACAGTCTCGAAATAGCAGCAGAATTAAACCTGAGTTTCTCCACATATTGTTTGTCTTCCGACCGCTTTTGAGGCCATCTTACGCGCGACACGGCACAACCCGCAGACGGCCACCGATCAGGCCGACCAAACCACCATACGGTCTCATATTGGGTCACCACAGGGCGTCGTGGTGACAATCGTAATCTCCGCGGTATCTGTATTTACACCAGGCAGCTCATGTCTTATTTTTGGCTTCATCAGAGAGCAATATCCAGGCAGCCATCGCCCGACTTGCCGCCCCGAGAGTAGAGTGCATATTCCCAACATGTGCTTCTCGCCATAGAATCCTCAAATGTCCAATGGAAGTCGAGGTCGGGGAAGTATGACCGAAAGCTGAAGATGGTTCTGTGACTTTATCTTCACTTTGGCCAATCGTCGAGGTTCTTCTGACCTGTGTTCGAGTCAAAATAGGTGTCACTAGGCAAGCCCGAGGCTCACAAAGACAACCGCTCCGGACATCAATTCCGTCTCCTCGACAAGAAGTCCTTCTACAGCCACTGGACGTGGTCAATTGCATCTCAAACGAAGCTGCTGGAGCTCCCATGTCTCTGACGCTTGACGTGAGACGGTCACGCGCACCAATTGACATCCACTCCACCAGCTGCGTAGAGTCGGATGCGCCCATTCGGCGTTTCAGTTGGAATCGACTGACCGCTCGCCTCCAATGCCTCCAACGCACGCGTAATGGAGCTGTTTCTCCCGTCGTCAAGCTCGCCAAGATCAACTCGCCAAATCTTTTGTTCATTGGAAGCTCCTCTGCAGTTGCTGGGTGAGGCCCAAAGTAGAAGGCGGTGTAGACAGCTTGAATGCGGGGTCCGGCCCACCGAAATTCTGCCAGCACACAAAATGCCCCAATCTGGTGCCAATTCCCGCTAAGATATTTGCAGTCTGGCTGCGCGGGTCCGGGCCCCCGCTGTAAAAACAGACCATGGAAACTTTTCGCGGATGTTCCATGCATTTCTGTCCTCTCCGTCGCTGTCTGGTTTCCTCCTCTCACCAGTTCTCTACCAATCCCTTCCTTTTCTCTCCGTCTCCCTCCCCCTTTCTCTTCCTCTCTTCCTCCCAGGCATGTTTTCATTGCTCCACCCACCACTCGGTCCCTGCTTCGTCGTCTTGACGCCTTCATTGTCCTGTCATCGTGACTTTGCCGTTCCCATTCCTTGACTTTTTCCGCTCTTTTGATATCTCCTTGCTGAGGCTTGAAACCACAGCAAACCCAAAGTTGTGAGTTGGCAGACACCCACTTCACCCGGAGCTTGCCAGAGCTCCCAGCAGCCTCGCCCATCCCACCGTCTTCCGTCCTTCTCCTGCCCTCGACCGCCCATCCCTTCCAATGCAATTCTGTATGATGAGAATATCAGCTGGCACCAGTCATAGGGCGACTTGTACTCCCTTCCTTTGATGACAACCTTTTGCTGTGGTCCACCAGGCCATCTCTGATCTTTTGCTTCCCTGGACTTTGGCCCCTCCTCGATCGACTGAGGCACGTTTGCCACATTGTCTTGCTTCACCGAGCTAACCGCCGTTTACAAAAAAAACAGATAACCACTCTCATTTTTGATACCCTGTCCTACCGTCGCCATGGTCCTCCACAACCCCAACAACTGGCATTGGGTCAATAAGGATGCTGCGCCGTGGGCCAAGCAGTGGTTCGAGGAGAACCTGACCAAGCTGAGCGCCGAGCAGGGCGACGTCAACGCACGCATCTCCAAGGTCATCAGCTCCGAGGGCGACGTCGACGTCAGCCAGCGCAAGGGCAAGGTCATTACGATCTATGACGTGAAGCTCGTGCTGGAATACACGGGCGCCGCGCCGGGCGAGGACGACGTCAGCGGCTCCATCACGATCCCCGAGGTCGCCCACGACACCGAAGAGGACGAGTTTGTGTTTGAGATTGACATTTACTCGGACAGCAAGGGCAAGCAGCCCGTCAAGGACCTGGTCCGCAGCCAGCTGGTGCCGCAGCTGCGCACGACACTGATCAAGCTGGCCGGCGCTCTGGTGGCCGAGCACGGCAAGGACATCCAGCACGCCCCCGGCGCCAACCCGTCGAGCGGCTTCACCACCCCCAAGTACCACCCGCCCACCGGCGCCGCCGCCGCCAAGGCAGGAGCGGATGCGTCGTCGTCGGTCTCCCAGACGACGGGCGGCCAGACCATCAACACCACCACGGTTACGGACCAGGAAGAGTTCCGCACCACGGCCGACCAGCTCTACCAGACGTTTACGGACCCGCAGCGCATCGCCGCCTTCACGCGCGCCCCGCCGCGCCTGTTTGAGGGCGCCAAGGTCGGCGGCAAGTTTGAGCTGTTTGACGGCAACGTCGCCGGCGCCTACGTCGAGCTCAAGGAGCCCACGCACATTGTGCAGAGCTGGCGCCTCAAGCAGTGGCCGGCCGGCCACTACTCGACGCTCCGCATCGACTTTGACCAGAACGACGTCGACAGCGTGACCGTCATGCGCGTCGAGTGGAGTGGCGTGCCCGTGGGCCAGGAGGAGGTGACGAAGCGCAACTGGAGCGAGTACTATGTGCGCAGCATCAAGCTGACCTTTGGCTTCGGCACGATCCTGTAAGAAGGATCTTCCCGTCAAGGACTTTCCTCCTTGCTGTCGAGCCGTCTGCCCGAATTCTCTCTCTCTCTCTTTCTCTCTCTTTCTGTCCCCCTTTTCATTCCGGTGTAAGATCCGTGGCGTTTATTTGGGAGGGGCATTTTGCGCATTTTGCATATTACATGGGGCGATCGGTACAAAACTTACACAATTGCTTTTTTCACAGACGGACTGTGAGAGAGGAAGAGGACGGACGATGCATGGGCGACTCGTTTGTCTCCAATTTCGAACGAGAGACGATTCGAGCGCAGCATGGTCCAGGAGTTGCATGATATTTACGATAGAAATGATAAACAGCGTTAGGACTACAGTTAAAGACAAACCGTGATTAGTGATGTGATCTTGATATCAGCCTACGAGCAGCGCTAAACGTTTGAGCCGGACGAGGAGCTGATCGTACCTGGCTTGGATTGCCTGCCCAGGCAATGTCCTCGGCAACCGTTTCTGTGACGCTGTACGCCGTTCTGCCCGTATTTGTTCCTCGCATCGTCAAACTTTTGGATTGTTTTGCTCTTTGGCGTTTGGGACATGGAAAGCGTTTGTTGTCCGATTTTCCACCTGCAGCAGTTGGATTTCGTTCAGCCGCGGTCTGGGAGCGACGGGCATTCGGACTGAAAAGCCTCCGATTGGAAAAGCAAGCAAAGGAGGGGTACCTCGACCGTCGTGAACAAAGCCGCGACTGCACTGAAGAATTCTGCACGACGAGATGATTGGCAGAAAGCTGAGATCCGATGCCAAGAGCTTGGGCTGCTTGTGCGCTGTGCATCCGCGAGGAAGGAAGAAAGTGTCGTTGGCTCTTGCCTTGCCTTCGTGTGTCGTATTGTGCTCTCGACCGACGTCGGCGAGGTGTTCTTTCCGTTATGGGCATCTTGTTGTGTACAAAAGGGAGGTAGAAAGACCGGTCCATTTTGTCAAGAACGCACCGTCGGCACCTTCCCTAAACTATCTCTTCGTGGGGTATTACACCAGCGTCATTCAACACTGCTAGTGGCAAGAGCGCTGATCTCCAACGTCAAAAAGAACGGCCACAGCAAAGCGTTTGTATTTTATAATTGTTGCTCTCATCCACTTCGAACGTCTTTCATTCCCAACACGATCCGGTCTGGGTTTTCATCATGGCGCCCATCTACAAGATTGCCATTATCCAATTCCAGCCAAAGGTGAGTCGCTCCTGTGACGTATTTGTCATCCAGTATGCTCACGTCCGTCCAGCCTATCGACATCGAGGCCAACTTCAAGTATGCTGCCGATGAGATCCGCAAGGCGGCTGCTGCGGGCGCGGACATTGCCCTTCTGCCCGAGTTCCACTTGACCTCGTGGGTGCCGAACCACCCGGAGTTTGTCAGTGCCAGCGCCGCGTCCGGCGCGATTCTCAGCCGCTACCAGGACCTCGCGCGTGAGCTCAACATCAACATTGTCCCCGGCACCATTGTCGAGGCGCACACCACCACGGCCGACCCTGCGAGTGGCACGACGCTCGTCACGACGGCGCCCGACGACACGAGCAGTGGCACGCTCGAGCTGCGCAACATGGCCTTCTTTGTCGAGGCCGGCACGGGCAAGGTGCTCAACCGCTACCAGAAGACGAATCTGTGGCACACGGAGCGGGGCCACTTGACGGCGCCGACGCTGGAGAGCGCCTCGTCGGCCGGCAGCACCACGGACTGGCCGCCGCACAAGGCGTTTGACACGCCCCTCAAGTGGGGCGACCGCTTTGTGCGGGCCGGCATGCTGGTCTGCTGGGACCTGGCGTTCCCCGAGGCGTTCCGGGCGCTCGTTGCCGACGGCGTCGACCTGATTCTGATCCCCTCGTACTGGGACCCGTACGAGGACGTCGACGCCGAGTCGCTGGCCGTCAACCCCGAGTGCGAGGTGGACTACATACGCGCGTGCCTGGCGGCGCGGGCCAGCGAGAACACAGTGGCCGTGGCATTTTGCAACACGGGCGGCGTGTCGCAGCTGGCACAGCCGCTCCTCGGCCTGCGGGGCGAGATTCGGCCTGGCGCGACGGAGACCAAGATTCTGGAGATGGACCTGGACTATTTGCGTGTGGCGGACAACCACTACAAGGTGCGGGCGGACATCAAGCGCGAGGGCTGGCACTATGAGCACACTCTGCGGTTTCCGGCCAAGACCGCGGCGCCAGTGAGCAAGTAGGGGAAGGCATTTGTCTAGGATGGACCTCCAGTAGGTGGACCGAACAATTGCATTCTGCAGCTTTCAACGAATTGCCGTCAGCTTTGATCCTTTGTGTCACTCTCGTACGATGTCTATCTTCTATCCATTGCCACGCGCCTTGGTTGTTTGCTTCCGACTCTTGGATGGCGAACCCTTATTGGCCCCCCTTTCCTTGATTCTGTTTGTTTTGCTGTCGCTTTCCCTTCTTGTTCGTTTTGGGCCTTTTCTTTTGTTGCTTCTTCTGCCGCTCGTCCTGTCTTCGGAGGGCCTTGACAAATGCCCTCATCTCTTCTAACGAGTTTCCCGACGGCCGGGCTACCGAACCAGGATCAATTGCTCCCTGAAGCGTCTCCAGCTCGTCCAGTGCCCGTTGTGCGTAGGTCGCGGCGGCCGTTCGATTTCCCGCGGCCAGGTGCAGCCGTGCCAACACTTCGTAGTGCTCGCCCATGTGCTCGGCTAGCTGTTCTGTGCGGACGAGGCTCAACAGCTCGCCCTCGTAGGCGGCAATGGCCGTGTCAAAGGCGCCTTGCTGGAGGTGCGCGACCACCTCCGCTCGAAGAGCGGTCACGCGGCGACGGCGGACATCCGATGCGGCCGTGGCGTCGGGTCCACCACTGCAGAGGTCGCATGTACACGAAAAGCCCCAGCGGCGCTTTAGCGTTTCTTGCCGGGTGTCGTGGGTAAGGCCAAAGTCGGTGTCTCGAAGCTGTTGTGAGAATGTGGAGGTTGTATTAAGTGAGAAGGAGACGAGAGGGCAAGACGGTGGACCTACAGCTGATGGTGATCTCCTCGTCTGGCTCAATGTCACGGAAAGCAACGACTTGTTGTGTCAAGTCCTTGTTGTTGAAGCGAGTCAGGGCACTATTGGGGTGAGCAGGGTGTACAATTCAGCAAAAAGGACGTTGTCGACAACTCACGTTGGCTTGCACGCATGATTGATTCTCTGAAGACGGCGTTAGTATTTACGTCATCCTTGAGAAAACTTATAGTTCTTTTCCCCACGTACTGCAATCTCTGGAAAGAGGGCCATGTAGGCGAAGCCCTCGACCGTGACCGCAAACGAGTTGGTGCTCAGAATGTTTTCTTCGAGCACGCCTCGAGCCTCACCCGGTTTAGCCTTGACACTGCGACTGAGGCTCCGCACGTCGTCTGGATCGGGGAGGCGACCGGCGGCTTTGTGCAGCAGCGTCTGGCCCTGGGCGCGGCGGACATGCAGCGGAAACCGCACATCAGCGAGAAGACGAGCGTGGTCGCGAAGGAGGACTGTGCCACGTGGGATGGCCTGTCCGGCCACCACTCCCAGGCCCTTCCCCGGAATATGTTGTATCTTGAGATGAGGACCATTGATCGGCGGTGCCGCTTTGGCAACGGAGGCTTGGTCAAGAACAGCCGCAAGGCCGGCTGCCGTCTCGGGAGTTGCCACAATACTGATGCCGCCTCCGTAGCTGGCGTGTGTATAGACGCAAAACCGCAAGGTATCGCTAGCTGGCTTCGATGTCGTTGTGTTGACTTCAGAGCATGCCGGTGGATGACTCCAGGGAGACCACGACGATGGTGGCAGCTGCACGGCGTCGTTTCCAACAGGTATTTGGCACTGCCTACTCATTGCGCGCAGGAGAGCATCGTTGTACTTTCCGCCGACGTTACGACAAAGCCGTGGACTCGTCAGATTGTCGTCATCATAGACATCCCTCACTGTCGGTCTCTGGACATTTGGGACCGTGGGAAACGGAGGGATCGAGGGTGCTGCAGACGGCGCTGTGTGACTGCTAGCCGTCATAGGGATTAGAATACTAGTCGAAGATGATGCTGCGTCGGCTGCGGTGCCTTCCCGAGAGAGGGCCGAGAGCAGAAGAAGCCATGTCAACATGTTTATTGTTTCTGTCTCTGTTTCAGGAAGAGGTATGCGTATTTGTTGATTCGAGAATGCGATGCATTTTCTGTGAGCCAGAAAAGAACGCAGGTACCGTCTCAGTCCACGTCCATCTTGCAACTGGCCGCCGAAAATGCCACATAATACTTCGTTACAGACTGCCTCGACCGTCTACGCCGCCTTCACCATGGTGGGTCTTCGTATTATTGCTGTCAACTATGCGGATGGGCCGTGATGCCATATGACTGTGGGTCTTGTGAGGGAGGTATGGCTTGGGGACTAGGAGTTTGCCTTTGATATTTTGTTATTTTGACGTCTAGCAGTTGTTTCACTGGTGCAGGTGCCCTTTTATGTGTCAATATTTCATGTTGCTGCCGTGAAAACAGTTTTCCAAGACCTGCCAAGGTTCTTGGACCTTTGGATGTCCAACTTGGCATCATGGTGATTTTCATCTGTTTCTTTTGAGGTCAGTATTCTGTAGAGCAGCTAGAAAGCCGCTGAACGAAAATGAGACGTTGTTTCATACAGAAAGAAACAAGTATAAAAACCAACAAAGATGCCCACTGTAGATTAATGTTGGAAAGCAGCAGTACTACAACGCTTAGAGCACTTGCTGAAGTTGACGAGAGACGTTGAAAGCGGCAAAGACGGCTCAGCAACACGGAACGACCGCCAAAAAAGGAATTTTGTTGACGTAAAAGGACCTGGCACACGGCTTGCTGACATGGGTAGGACAGGTTTAGGGCGGGTTGTGACGAGTCATGGGAGAAAAAGAGTACGCGAGGAGGCAGAGGAGTTCATGCACCAAAGAGGCTCCACCTGGCGGGTGTCCATCGCCGTATCCATTTAACCATTTATTTTCTCCGGTGGCCAAGTCATCAAGTTCGGTTTGTCTCAAAAAGCAAATGTAAATTGACTTGATCTGGTCCGATTCCATATGAAGCACTTCGAAATAAAAAAAAAATAGGTATAAAATAGGGCACATAGAGGAAAAGGTAGCTAGATTGACTTTAAAATGCAAAACACCAGTCGTTGTCACATTACAATGAAGACATAGAAACGGGACTCCAAATATGGAAAAGAAAACAAATCCACCGTGTCCCAAAACTCACCGTGCATCGCCCCCCCAAAAGTAGTTCTCTTCAACAAATTGTATTACTGCCACCGCTGCCTGCCCTGCTGCTGTCTCGCATGGGGATCACGATCGCCAAACATGTTGTTGCCAAAGGAGGATGACATCATGTTGCTCATGTTGGCAAACAGGTTGAAGAGCCCACCGCCCATGTTAAAAGGGCTCTCCATGCCCTGCTGCATACTTTGAGACTGCCGCGCCTGTGGGACCTCATTGTCATTGTCCGTGTAGCCGTCGCCAGAGGTGGACCGATGCGAACTGCGTCTGCTGTTGTCCACCCGTCGGTTGCTGTCGATGCCATCATCGTGCCGGATATGGACGCCGTCCGGTCGAATCGTGCCGGACGTACGCCGACTCTGGTGCCCGTCGCGGCTGTTCCAGGACTGTGTGTGCGTCGTGTACGAGCCGCCGCCGCTGCCACCGTTGCTACTGCTGGTGCTAAACGTGAAGCTACTCGAGAAGCTGAATCGGGGTGTCTGTTGCGACTGCGACTGCGACTGCGCCTGTCTGGAGGACCTTTGCGAAGGGGGGAAGTCAGAGTGCATAGGCGGCGGTCGTGTGGACGAGAAAAAGGGATCGTTAAAAAAGTCGTCGTTGAACATGTCGTGGAACGACGAGTGACGTCGCGACGAGAAAAATTCATCAAACGGCGAGGGCTGTGGTGGTCGCTGTTGTGGTCGCGATCGCTCTCGGTATTGGCGGCCTGACGACGATGCCGGCTGCGGCGGCGGCTGTGCGTATTGCGCCTCGGGCGACATTTCCGGGTCGGCGGCCGTCCGCAGCACGCCGCTCAGGCCGTACGTATCGTAGAGCGTGCGCTGGTTGGGGTTCGATAGAATCTCGTACGCCTCAAGGCAGGCCTTGAATTTCTCGGCGGCTTCGGGGTCGTCGGGGTTGCGGTCTGGGTGCCACAGCATCGCTGCGCGGCGGTACGAGCGCCGGATCTGGTCGGCGGACGCATCGTACGTGACGCCGAGGCGCTCGTAAAGCTCCGTATCGGCGACCATGTCGGGATACGGGCGATGCGGCGAGTCGTCGATGTCAACGGTTGATTGACGATATCGATATTCTGGTGGAAGATTATCTGGATGCTGCTTCACCAGTCGATGGGAAAGCAGCGAAGCGATAAGTTAACGACGATGTCGTATTGTCGAGGTTTGACACGTCATTCATCGAGGGGGCGAGATGGAGGGAACGATGGGAACGTGAAGAGGTGTGTCGAAATGGCAAAATTTTGTCAAAGATTGACAAACCGTTCAGCCATCAAGGCTTCCCATACGTGGGGGAAAGAACAAAGTACGACGTGCCTTGCTGTTTGTACAACGCAGACAGCAGGCACCTTGTGGCCTGATTTGCACAACTTGGGAAGGCACACCTCACACAGTGTGGATTATTGTGACGTCAGAACTGCTTGCACATTACACGGTACTACCATCAACAAATTTCCTATTTGGGTGGTGGAGCACTGTGCTCGAAGTCTGGAAGTGTTTTGAATACCGCGAAGATATATTGAAGCACGGCGGCAACGGCCGACAATGAGAAAATGCAGAATTCATCGAGTCTTATCGTGTCTCATTTCATAAAAAGAAACAATAGTCATGTTCTGTGTCCAGACGTTGCATTTATTGGCAGGACTACGGTCTGCTATGGCGGTTCCTATGTAAATGTCCACAGTGCGAAATGCCCAAAGAGAAAGCGACCGCACAATTTAGGTATACAGCAAAAGCAGCTTCATCCGTTTGGCACGTCTTCTCACCATACCGGCGGCACGCTTAGGCGTTGGCCTGGGCGGTGAAGTTGGAGAAGCCTTGCGCCTTGGCCACGTCAGCCACGCTCAGGCCGTTGGCGTTGAACGGCGTCTGGAGCGACTTCGCCGCGTTGGCGTTCTCCACCTCCGAGCCCGTCACCGCCGGATCCACGAGCGGCACAATGCCGCGCAGAGCCTCCGTCGCCGGCAGCGTGGCGTCCGAGCACAGTGTTGGGATCGACTGAGCCGACGGGTTAAAGTTCTTCTCGGCGCCGACGAGCTGGGCCGCAGCCGCGACAACAGCGGCGTCGTTGCCGAGCGCCGTCACAATCTGGTCGGCGAGGTCGAGCTGCCATTGTCAGAGTGAACAATATAAAGTATGTTAATAGGACCAGGAATATACCTTTGCACACGCGTTGGCGCCGGCGAGGAGGACACCCGGGGTCTGGCCGGCCAGCGTGGCGGCTTGACCGGGCTGACCAAAAGTGCTGAGGCCCTGGATGGTGGCCTGGATGGCCCCTTCCTGCCCGAAACGGGCTTCGACAATGGCTGCAATGGCAGCAATAATAACGGTCTTGGCGAGCATCGTGAAGAGTGAAAGAAAACGAAGTACGTAAAAGAATGGAATGACTGTCGAACCTGTCGAGCAGATGAAATTAAAATAAGTATAATAAGACAAGAGGTAGAGACTGAAGAAAACGAGCCAAAAAAGGGGAATACAGGAGAAGGGAAGAAAAACATTGTGATGAAAAGCTGGACCGCAACTGCGTTTATATGGCAGGCAGAGCCGCAGAACACTGCTCCAAACTTCGGACGAAATCCATCGTTGCGCCATTACGCAGCATAAACCAGGAGGCAAACGACATACAAGCGACTATTGCGTTGTCGGGTTCTCGTGCGTATTTGGTTGTCCTTATCAGCCCCTGTCCGTTTCGTGCAACATCGTGAAGACATTGCGGACATTACCGACAGAGACATTTACATGGCAGGCCAATGCGAGCCGCGTCACTTTGATCGCCACGGTGGGGCACTATTATCTTGAGGTCCAAAATGCCACCGCAAACTTACAGGCGACAGAAACCTTATATCTATTTGACGTGAAGCCGTGGTGATCAGGGGAGCGTATAGCTGGTCTTGGCGTTCCACGGCTAAAACGCAGACGAGTGCTCACAGCGACAACATAGTCTGGCTACATCTTGTGCCAAGAACTCCACGCAGATGAAGGGTGAGGTTAAAGCTGGTCTGAAGCAAGTAAGCTATTGCGTAGTCATATAAGATCGCGTGCGAATGAAGTACGTGGGAATGACCGAAGCCATGTTGGTTGCACTTGCCTCGACTTACGTTTGTTGTGTTTTCAGGGCGTGCTTGCGGTAATACGATGGTCAAAGGTAGCTCCTTCCGCTTCGAGTTGTCAGTCTACTGAAAGCTCTTTCCGCAAGAAAAATTGAGTCGTAATCGTGTATACCCCTGAATATTTGGCCGTGGATTTTCTCGGGTTTTCGCATCTTTTGTCGACAAACTCATTCTTGATCAATGAGCCGGCTGGGAACTACTGCCGCAACCTTGACCTATAGCGGAGGCCGAAAGGTAGTTGAACATGACCTAAATGACTGCAGAGCTGTCCTACTTGCACACATACTGACGATACCGCAGGATCGCAGGAAAGCTAATATATTATGCGTTGCTGGTCTTCAAGAGATGGAACACCGACCATGAGGTAACGACTGTTCGGCTGGCAAATATGGTTGTGTTGGCACATCGAAAGGCAAGCCCAGCAGATACAACATCCGCACTTACTCGACACTACTGGGTTGTGACCCCGTGACTCTCCTCCGGCGTCGACCACAATGCTTTGGATGCTCGTTTTCCTTTCCGGAAAGATGATGGAAGAGATATTTCCGTCTTATATGGCGCCAGGAAATTCATTATCCGGTACCGCGCCATTCAAGTACATCCAACTATCACACCAGGGCCCAAAATGCTTCGAAAACTGAAAACGCCAACACGGAGACGATACTTTAGGGACCACACAGCATCTCGCCCGCAAGACCTCTTCGTTCTACACTCTCTTCGTCTAGGAAGTATGCATCGCATCCATCTAGCGCTCCTCCCGGCCATGTGTCTCTGGGTACTGGTTAATCCGGGCTTAGCCCGAGATTCCGAGCTGCCACTAGAGCCGCTCCAAGTCCCGCTCTAAGTCCCTGAAGCATCCCATGACTCTGACTTCAAGGTGGTCAGTTATGAGATAAAACGGACAAGTGAGGCTACTCCATCTTCGGTTCCCTGTCGCCCTTGTAAGTCCCAGACTGGGTCTTATCGACGCCCCGCCAAAGCTGTTGCTAGCACGCACCAACAGACAGCGCTATTGACTCGCGTGGCCATTGGCTCGACCCCAAAACTCACGTCACCCCCGGATATGTTTGGCCGAAAGGCAGGCCCTAGCGGCAACCCGGAGTATCGGTGCCCCCCCTCGTTGCCCCAGACCGAACACAATGACCATTTCGGGCCAAGACAATGGGGTTTCTGAAGGGGAATTGGAGGTCTCTAGCGGGGTGGAGGCGGGCGCAGCGGGTATGTGAAGTAAGTGCTTCAGAACCGGCCTTTCGTGAATGAGGAGAGGAGGAATAAGGGGTAAAGAAGACGCGGAGACGGCGGGTACTAAAGTTCATGAAGTCATGATGGGAGGACACATATAAACATGAGGTGCCATCCTTCTCTGCACGGCATTGTTTGTTTATGTTGTTCTTCTCTTCAGGACAATCTCCCATAACCCAACCTCACGACACGAAGCGTCCTTTCCGTTCCTCTCACCAAACTACTAAACTTGACCGCATACGCGCTCATATCACAATGGGATCTGTTGAGCCCAAGCGCCCCGTCCGCGTGGCCGGTGCGTCGGGCGGTTTCTCTGATCGTGTCCGTGCCATCGAGTCGCTGGCTCGCTACGAGGATGTCGACGTCATAGTCGGTGACTGGCTCTCGGAGATGACCATGACCATGCACGGCACGGCCAGGGTGCGCAACCAGAACGCCAACGCCGGCAAGGAGCTGACTTGGGAAGAGGAGGTCCGCAACGCCATGTTTGCCGAGAACTTTTTGGACTGCTTCGAGCCCGCCATTGAGTACCTAGCCAAGAACAAGGTCCGCCTGGCTGTCAACGCCGGTGCCTCGGACACGGAAATCCTGGCCAAGATTGTGCAGGCCAAGGTCACTGAGAAGGGTTACAACCTCAAAGTGGCCTGGATTGAGGGTGACGACGTCACCGGCTCAGTCAAGAACCTGATTGAGAAGGGCGAGCAGTTCCGCAGTCTGATGCACAACAAGTCCCTCGAGGAGTGGGGCCTGGAACCCGTATGCGCACAGTGCTACCAGGGTGGCCTGGGCATTGCTCGCGCCCTGACCGAGGGTGCCGACATTGTCATCTGCGGTCGTGTCTCGGACGCCTCGCCCATTATCGGTGCTGCCGCCTGGTGGCACGGCTGGAAGGCCAACCAGTTCGACGAGCTTGCGGGCTCGCTGATTATTGGCCATCTCCTAGAGTGCGCCTCGTACGTGGTCGGCGGCTACTGCTCGGACTTCAAGTCGATCATGAAGGCCGGGAAGCACATTGACATGGGCTTCCCGATCTGCGCCATCGACCACAAGGGCGAGGGTGTCATGTACAAGGAGAAGAACCGGGGCGGTGTCATGACGGTCAACTCGTGCACATCGCAGCTTCTGTACGAGATCCAGGGCCCGCAGTACTACAACTGCGACGTTACGGCGTGGCTCGAGGACATCAAATTTGAACAGATTGGTGAGGACCAGGTCAAGGTGTCGGGCGTCAAGGGCCTGCCGCCGCCGCCCACCACCAAGGTCGGCATTACGGGCTTTGCCGGCTGGCAGGCCGAGTACCACGTGTACCTGTGCGGTCTCGACATCGAGGAGAAGTGCAGATTCACAGAGGAGCAGATCAAGGCGGAGCTGGGCGAGGAGATGCTCAAGAAGTTTGACGTGTTGAAATTTATGCAGAACGGGTCGTCGGTGATTGATGCACGCAACCAAGACGTGGCCACGGTCGATTTCCGCATCTTTGCGCAGAGCAAGGACCGCGAGCTGCTGAGCATGCGCAACCCCAACGGCTTCTTCCGCCGCAGCATGACCTGCTTCCTGCAGAGCTGTCCCGGTGCGTCTCTGGGCAACGACATGCGCCAGGCCGAGGGCAAGCCGTACTACGAGTACCACCCGTCCCTGATGCCGCAGTCGGCGATGACGCAGCGGCTTCACCTGCTGTTCGACCACCCGACGCCGGTCATTGATCTGCCGCCGCCGCCCGAGTTCCGCACGTACGACCGCCAGCAGCCGACGTACGAGACGAAGAACCCCGTGGCGCTCGACAGCTTCGGCCCTACGGTGCGCATGCCATTGGGCCGTATTGTGCTGGGCCGCTCGGGCGACAAGTGCAGCGACTGCAACGTCGGCTTCTTTGTGCGCCACGACGACGAGTGGGATTGGCTGCGCAGCCTCATGACGGTGGCCAAGGTGCGCGAGCTGCTGGGTCCCGAGGAGGATCATGGCAAGCCGATTGACCGTTTCGAGCTGCCCAACATCCGCGCCGTGCACTTCCTTCTGCACGACCACCTGGACCGTGGCTACGACGCGTGCTCGACGTACGACACGCTGGGCAAGAACTGCCTCGAGTATCTGCGTGCGAAGACGGTCGATATCCCGGTCAAGTTTGTCGAGCGCGGCACTGTCTAAGTATCCTATGATGAGAAGAATGGCGACAACAAGCGGAAAAGAGCAAACGTGCACTGAATATTAAAATTGGATCGTGTCATGTCTTGCAACGAGACAAACATACTGGGATTTATTATTATTTTGTCATTTTATGAACATATATTATTTTTGCATAGCCCTTTCTTACCTATCACCTGTACATATTTTAGTCATTTATATTTTTATCCATCATTTGAACGTGTCAGTATGGCTTGCTTCTGATCTTTGAATTAATGTTGTGACTCCGTGCATACACAGTACAGGACACCTATGAACATTATCGTCTGACTCGATGAGTGCAGGGGACATTGCGCAGGCCACAGTCCGTCCACGCAAAGGATCTGAATTTGCGGGGAAACTGATCCACCACTCTGCACGTCTAATACGACATCGCCTTGTAAAAGAAGTAGGACCGAGGACGGCTGCAAACATGGTAGGAACAAAAACTACAAAACGATAAAAAACACATGAAATCGGATGCTTTGCCGGTGTACGTTCTCTGTATCGCAAACAAACAACATCGAGGAAAGACGGTTTAACTGTTGGGCCCGATGGCAGTCTGAGCGGACAGATGCAGATGCAGATGCAGCCAAAAAGGAATACGACCACGGCGGACCTGCCCGTCTTGGAGTAGTCTGGGAATGACGTTGTTTGGAAACAGACGACCCGTTTCCCCCCAGAGATGGGGCGTTTGTCTCGACGATCACTGCCGCATCTTGGATGCGAGCCCTGCGAGAGTTTTTGGCAAGATATCCGAATGCCGTTAGAGAGTCGAGACAGTCGAGACAGTCGATACAGTCAAGTCGATACAGTCAAGGGGTTCCGATAATGGTATTTTCCTTTTTTTATTTCTTTTAACAAAAGACAAGCCGTCTTATCCAATACGTTTAAAAGGATATTTTTACTTTTTCCAGCCTTCTTCCTACTAATAAAGCAACCCGAGTCTTTGTCATCCTTCATAAACGCTCACGTTCCGACGTCATCAGCAGCACCAATCGTATCTTGCAGGACAGGTCTTTCTCAACAGCCTGCCAGGAACGACGTTCTCTTCATCGCCGGTATTAAAAATATTAGATCCCAAGCGTAATAAAACAATGGAACTCTGGGCCCAATCACACATCGTAGAGTCGTACATGCAAGTTTGTCTTGAGAAAATAAGGTCGGCCATTCATAGCAACAGCTTCATCGCCTCTCAGTTGACCGACCTCCTCGTTTGGTCGTGTCGATTCTGTATTAGTCCATGTCACATATACCCTGCCAATCTACCGCGGCCCAACCAAAACGCCGTTCAGAGTCTCTCTTTCCCTTGCTTCATACAAAACCACAAAAGGGCGCCCTCTTTGCCATGTGATGGGACGAGAATGCTTTGGAGCTTTGCAGAGGGCAGATCGCTGAAAGGAAGGAAAAAAGAGGGGAGATTGCCAGCCGTTGTCGTCGCTACTCGCGACAGCCAATCCGCATCGATAACGCGCTGATCACTTGCAAATTGGAGGCTGGCTGAATCAACCGACCTGGCTTGCTTGGCCACCATTCCATGCCCTCCTCCCCTCCGTCTCTGTACCCCTGTTTTGCGACAGGACGACCTTCCGCTGCCAACTTTTATTCGGTCGACGGAGTATGCTGTACGCAGTCGAGGGAATATGTCGTATGTCGTACAGGTGGTCAAGAGATCGTCCAAGCCCACCCCCGCTCAACTAAACCTTGTTGGCCTCTCTGCCCCTGGTCGAGGATAGATGCATTCGCCGACCGGCCACTCGTTTGGCAGAGTTTGCATCTTTGTCGATGCGGTCGGATGCGGTTGCATTAATCTCCGGTGCACGCGCGCGCCGTCGTTGAGGAGAGACAATGGGGCAGGTGTCTCTCAATTGCGACGTAGTGCTCACAAGATCATCGCCATAGTTATAAAGAGGTCATGATGCGGCGCGTGGCAACGCCCACGGGGCACGGCACCCTTTCCCTCTTGCCGTTCCTTTTGCTCCTTCCTGAATAAATAGCGTCCATTGTTTCCGTCTTCGACAGTCACTCGCTCTTTCCCAGGGCGTTGCACAGCCTAATCTGGTCGACCTCCATCGTGTATCGCACGTTCCTCCGGCAGGGTCGCCACTTCCCCTACTGAATAAAGGCATCAGGCTCTCGCCCCTTTTCGGATCCCGACTGCATCTCTTGTCCTGTCAACATCAACACTCTTATGGCTCCGTACCGCCACGCCTACGGGCCTGTCCAGAATGAGTTTCGCGACGAGGAGAAGGAGGTCGAAGACGACGGCGAGGACGTAGTGCTGCAGCCGTCCCGGCGCTCGCTGCCGAGGCGCTCCTTAATGGTCACCGTGGCCGCCGTGTCTTTCTTTATTTTGGCCATCTTTGCCGTCTGGCAGATTGGCAAGCCGTCGTTTGGCGTTGGTGCGCACTCGTCGACCGCGTCACCGGCTGCCGACGGTGCTGCAAAGGCACCCCATGACGAGCTGCCACCGCTGGCTCGGTCCACACCGACGGGCGACAAGTACCTGATTGGCGTGGGCAAGGCCGACATCACTGGTCCCGTGGTCGAGCTCAACTTTGCCGGTTATGCCAGCCTGGCCCAGACGGGCACGGGGTTGCGCCAACGGCTTTACGCCCGCGCCTTCATCATTGGCGACGTCAGCAACCCGTCCGACCGCTTTGTATACCTGGTCCTGGACGCGCAGTCGGGCGACGCCGCCGTGCGTCTCGGCATCCTTGAGGGCGTCGCTGCTCTGGGCTCGGGCTACTCCATGTACGGGACGTCCAACATTGCCGTGACGGGCACACACCAGCACAGCGGCCCCGGCGCCTGGTTCAACTACCTGCTGCCGCAGGTGACCAGCCTCGGGTTCAGCACGCAGAGCTACCAGGCCATTGTGACGGGCGCCGTGCTGGCCATCCAGCGCGCACACGCATCGCTGACCGAGGGCTACCTCGACATTGGCACCACCAACATTACCGACGGCAACCTGTCGCGCAGTCTGTACGCCTACCTGGCAAACCCGGCTGCCGAGCGCGCCCAGTACGCCGGCGCCACGGATGGCAGCACCGACACGACCATGACGCTCGTGCGCCTGCAGCGCGCATCCGACCTTAAAAACATTGGCGTGCTGTCGTGGTTCCCGGTCCACGGCACGTCGATGCTCGAGAACAACACGCATGTTACGGGCGACAACAAGGGCGTGGCCGCGTATCTTTTTGAAAAAGACATGGCTTCGGATCCCAACGCCGCACCTGGGTTTGTGGCAGGCTTCTCGCAGGCCAACGTTGGCGACACGACGCCCAATGTGCTCGGCGCCTATTGCGATGACGGCTCGAGCCAGATGTGCAGCTTCGAGAACAGCACCTGCGCCGACGGCAAGTCCGAGTCGTGCCACGGTCGCGGCCCTGAATTCCAGAAGCTCGATCTTGGTGTGTCGAGCTGCTACGAGATGGGCCGTCGTCAATACGCCGGCGCTCTCAATATTTATGTAGGTGCCTGGTTCCCGTTGTTCTCCTTCGCGTGGTTTTGTTTTGTTTTGTACATTGCCTAACGTTACAGAATTCTCTCACTACGTCCTCGACACCGGTTGTTGGCTCAACTGTCAAGTCGTACCACTTCTACAACGACATGTCCTTCTTCCAGTTCCAGCTGCCCAACGGAACCTCGGTGCAAACCTGTCCGGCTGCTCTCGGGTACTCGTTTGCTGCCGGCACGACCGATGGTCCCGGCGCCTTTGATTTCACCCAGGCCGATTCCGGGAAACCCAATGCGAACCCGTTGTGGGTGGTTGTGTCGGACCTGCTGCGTACTCCGACACCGCAGCAAGCGGCGTGCCAGCACCCTAAGCCGATTCTGTTGGACGTGGGCGAGATGAACGAGCCATACGCCTGGTCGCCCAACATTGTCGACGTGCAGGCCCTGCGCGTTGGCCAGCTGCTCATCATCATCTCGCCGTCCGAGGCCACCACCATGGCCGGCCGCCGCTGGCGCAACGCCGTGCGCGACGAGGCGGCCGCGACGTTCCTCAAGGGCGGCGCCGACCCCGTCGTCGTGCTCGGTGGCCCTGCCAACGTGTATGCCCACTACTGCGCGACGCCCGAAGAGTACAGCATCCAGCGCTACGAGGGCGCTAGCACACTGTACGGCCAGTGGGAGCTGCCCGCCTACATCAACCTGACCGTGAGCAACCTGAAGTACTTGGCGCCCGATGCCACGGGTGCGCCGGCCGCCGGCCCCTCGCCGCCCGACAACCGCAAGACATCGCTGAGCTTCATCGCGCCTGTCGTCTTTGATGCCGCGCCGATTGGCAAGTCGTTTGGCCAGGTCACTGCGCAGCCGGCTGAGTCGTACAGCAAGGGCCAGGTGATCAATGCAACGTTTGTCGGCGCCAACCCACGCAACAACCTGCGCCTGGAGGGCACGTTTGCGGCCGTCGAGCAGCTCAACAGCGCGGGCACCTGGGAGCAGGTGCGCAACGACGAGGACTGGTCGCTGGTGTACACCTGGACACGCACGAACGCGTTGTTGGGCTACAGCGATGTCGTGATTAGCTGGGAGTCGGAGACGACGGCGGACGCGGGGACGTACCGGCTGCGGTACTATGGTGACTCGAAGCCGCTGATTGGGTCGATTTCCGGCTTTGACGGTGCCAGCAATGCATTTTCCTTGCTATGAGCTGGAAGACGAGAAGATGGACAGGACCACGATATGATATGAGCATATGATATGAGGATATATGGCTTGATGATTTTTGAAAGGCAGCGAACGGAGAAGCGCAAGAGCAAAACTCCATTTGAACATATACACATAAAACCGCCCAGTTGTACATAAGAATAAATGCTGAGAAACCCTGTGTCTGCCTCTGCTCCACCGACTACGAAGTCTCTGTCTCGTCGCCGCTTTCGCCGGGCCATGGCGGGTCGGAGATTCGCCGGAAAATGGCGACAAACTTTTGGCCACCGTTGCGCGACACCTTTTTTCCTTCCTCGGTGGCCGTCCGCATAATGCGCACGCACGGGTCGCCCGTCGCCCCTCCCCCCTCCTTCTCTGCCGCATCGTCTTCGTCTTCGCCGGCGGCCTCCTCTTCTGGTGGCACCCGCTCAAACGACGGATGCGCCGCAAAATGGCCGACCATCCACTTGTGCAGGTCCTCGACGTCAGTGATGGTGTACACGCGCCCCTCGCCCGGCCGCAGCACATACGCATATTCGGTCGCCAGCGTCGGCGACACGATGCGCGCCTTGTGCTTGCGGGCCTTGAAGTGCGGGTCGGGGAAGCACAGGAAGATCTTGCGCAGCTGGCCCTTGGCGAAGAAGTTGGGCAGGAACTTCATCGTGTTGGCGCGCACGCAGGCAATGTTGGCGTACGTGGTGGACTTGCGCTGGCCGTCGGCGTCCGACGCGCCAGAGGCCTCGCGGTTCTGTGCGCGCAGGGCGTGGATGCGGTTCTGGACAAACTCGGTGACGTGGTCGCGGATCTCGAGCCCCAGGACAAGCGTCGAGGGCATGGCGGGCGCGAGGCCGATGAGCAGGCCGCCAAAGCCACAGCCAATGTCGGCGACCTCGACGCGGGGGGTCGTCGTCGTCGTCGTTGTCGCTATGGTCGAAGAGGCGTCTTCGTTGCTAGAGGGGAAGAAGTCGGGATAGAGCGACGGCCAGTCCATCGCCTCGGGGCTCGTGGGGCTAGACCTGTCAGTGGGAAGCTGGGAACACAAGTACGGAAGGCGGCACGTACTACACCAGGTTGTGGTCCGAAAAGGGATTCGCATGTGCGCGCTGTCGATAAAACTTCTTCTGTGGCAGCTCTGGCGCCGAGCCGTCCTCGCGCGGCTGCTTCTGTGTGAGCAGGTAGCTCTCGCGTTTTAATCGTTTCGCCATGGTGTGGGATTTTCGGAAGGACGAGACAGACGAAGCCAAATCCTGTCGTTGCACGTAGTGATCGAGACCATGAAGCCTTGGTCAAGATCAGAATTGCCTACACTTTTTTTCTGGTCGGTTCTTATCGATAAGGCGAGATGATTGTGTGGGGGAATGCACTGAAAAGTGCCTAAACCCACTAATCGTTAGTGGCCAAAACACACTAAAGCCAAAGTCAGTATCTCGACCCTCTACTCAACTTCAACCAAATCAACAATATCCTCACAACCGCCTCCACATCCTCGGGCCAGCTTAAGTACGCCCACCATGCCGCAAGATCCTGACCTATACGGCCAACGGACGGCCAAGAAGAAGAAGACAGAGCTGGGCCTGTCCAACACGCTCGACTTTGCGTCCCAACTGCAATCGCTCATCACAGCAAAACCAAAGGCGAAGGACAGCAACAGCGCCACCAGCAGGTCGGGGACAGCCGGCGGGGAGAAGAGAAGGAACGTACCATTATTTCCGTCGCCGTCCAAGAGGAGCAGGACCGACTCGGGACTGGATGACGACCACAAGACGAAGGACAAGAGCAAGAGCAAGAGCAAGATTGCGCCCTGGAACAAGCGACCGCCTCCAGGCGCAGTCGACGCCGAGCTCGACGAGGCTGAGCGCGAGCGCATCCGCCGCAACATGGCCGCCAAGGCCAAGCGGTATGCCCAGATGCAGCGCGGCGACTACCTGCCGCGCGAGGGCGAGGTGGCGTCGCTCGTTGACTTTGACCGGAAATGGGCCGAGAAGCGGCGCAGAGACAGTCACAGCGATGGCAGCGATAGCAGCGATAGCAGCGAGGATGGCGACGAGGACAGGGACGAGGGCGATACCGACGACAACAAAGACAGCGACGACACCACAATGGTCGAGTACGTCGACGAATTTGGCCGCACGCGCACCGTCTCCAAAGCCCGCCGCGAACGCGACCTGCGCCGCCAAGAACGCGCGCGGCGAGCTGCACAAGACCTGGCAGACATGCGTGCGCGACCCGCGCCGCCCCCCGACGCATCGCGCCTCATCTTTGGCGACGTCATCCAGACCGAGGCCATCGAGTCGGCGGCCGACCAACTGCCGCCGCGTCCGCTGCGAACGGACGAGGAGGACGCTCCCGCTGACACACACTACCGCCCGCAGGACGATGTGCGCACCCGGGGTGCTGCTTTCTATGCCTTTGCAACGGACGACGAGAAGAAGCGAGCCGAGCAGATGCAGGCGCTGGCCGACGAGCGGGCCAAGACGGAGGCGGCGCGGGCAGAGCGAAGCGCACAGCTGGAAGCGCGAAAACAAGAGATGGCGGCACGGCGGGCGGCTTTGGCGGAGCGGAAGGCCAAGAAACAGGCAGACAGCTTCCTGGACGGGCTGGGCATGGACTTGTTCGCAGGTGGCAGAAACGGAGGCGGCGGCGAAGGCGACGAAAACGAGAAGCCATCATGATCTAGATGACGAAACAGCATATGCCGTTGCAATGACGTATGATACACATAGCACGAAAGATACCCTACTTTGCAATGGAGGCCAGATTGAACGAAACAGAATAGAAGGATAATGTGATCGATTCTAACCAGAGAAAAAGGCAAAGAAAAAACAAGGGGCAGGGCCGCTTCATGAGGCCGACGTGCCCAGCTCGCGCGAACGCTAATGTTGTACATATATACAAAGAATGTGCATACAAGATGCGGAAAAAAGGACGAAGATGGTGACAGGGAAGAAGAAGATGGTGAAATAATAGGACAACGAATATAGGGGTGAAAAAATGACGAATGCTGAAGAAATGGCCAAAGGCCCATGCATCTATGCTTCTAATTGCATGGTGTTGTAAAAGAAGAGAAGAAGACGAGAAAGGAGGAGAAGGAGAAAGGAGAAAAGAGGAGAAAGGAAGAGGACACGACGAGGAACGGCGACAATGAAAGAGAGGCACCACGCAAGCACAGCCCACAGACGGCAGCCTACTGGACTGTCCGCTCGACGAGGTCGCGGTACATGGCCTTGACGTCCTGCACGTCGGCCCGCAGCTCCTCCACCAGCTCGCTCTTCTCGCCCAGCAGCTCCAGCGTCGTGTCGTACCGCGCCTGCAGGTCGCCCACCTGCGCTTCGAGCTCCGTCACGCGCGCCACCGCGGCCCGCCCGCTCTCCGTGTCCTTGATCAGCTGCAGCACCTCGGCCCGCGCCTCGTTGCGCTGCTTGGAGATGCGCGCCAGCTCTTCGCGCGCCGCGACCTTTTCGCTCTCGAGCCGCCGGATCGCGGCGCTCATCCGCTCGACGAGCTGCACCGACGGGCCCGCGGCCACGGTCGACACAGACACCATGTCCTGCATCAACGCCTGCTGCGGCGACGCCGAGCGCTCCATGCCCTCGAGGGGGTCGTCCTGGTCGACCGTCGTGTGCGTCGTGCTGTTGCCGGCCGTGGTGCTGGCGCCGCCACCGCCGCCACCACCACCGCCGCCAGAACTGGAGTGGACGACGGACGCGTGGCGCGGTTGATGGTAAACCGACGACGTCAGCGACCCGCCGCCTCCTGGACCCGTCTCGGTCGTGGGGCTGAACACAAGCGGCAGGCCGCCGCCGCTGTTGCTGCCGCTGCCAAGCAAACTCGAGAGCGGTCGGTTGCCGGGGGGCTGGCCCGAGGGCCTGCGCAGCGAGAAGCGCTCGGTTGGGTCGTCTTGGCTCGAGGGCGCCGACGCTTTGCGCAGCTTGTTCGGCAGGCCCTGGAAGCCCAGCAGCTCAGAGCTCCAGGTGCGCGACGGGTTGGGCAGCAGCGGCGTCTCGGGCCGGCTGCTGCTGCCGCGCAGCTGTGGTGGCACCGGCGACATGGGCGGCAGGCCCTGGATGTTGGGCAGGCTCTCGAGCCAGTTGCCGCGGTCGTTGGCGTCGCCACGCCTGTCGCGCTCGCCGTGGTGGTGCTTGTCCTCCTTCCACGCCGCCGCCTTTTGCTGCACGGCCTCGTCGAGCTCCGTCTTGAGCTGGTCGCGCGCGGCCTCGGCCTCCTCGGCCCGCTTCTTCAGGGCCTCGATCTGCGCCTCGTACGCCCCGGCGTGTTCGTGCGCCTTGGGCAGCTTGAACCGTGCCTCTTCGAGGTCTTCTTCGTTGCGCTTGGCCCGGAGAGCTGCTTCGCGCGCCTTCTTGCGCATCTCCGACTCCCGCTGCAGCGCCTCGTCGCGCTCCTTTTCGAGGTTGGACACGCGCGCCAGCAGCGTCGTCTCAATGCCTTGCCAGTTGTCGCTGGCAATCGAGTACTGCGACTGCAGCGTCTCGACCTGCCGCATCAGCTTCGCGTGCGAGTCGCCGGTCGCGCCCGACGACGCCTCCTCCGCGCGGCCGCGCATCGCCTCCAGCTTGCTCTCCATAAGCTGCAGCTCGTTCTGCAGCTCCTGCTCGACCGTGCGCGTGCGCTCCGCCGCCTTGTCCGCCTTTTCCTGCCACTCTTTGATCTGCGCCTTGGCGCGGTCGGCCGCCAGCGACTTTTCGAGCTGCGCCGTGGCCACCTGTTCTTCGAGCTCCTTGACGCGCTGGCGCTCCTTTTCGAGGGCCGCATCGTTGATCGCGATCTTTGTCGCCTCGGCGTGCTCGTTGGCCGTCTTCAATTGCTGCCGCAGGTCCGCAATCGTGGCGTCCTTGGACACGGCGTCGGACCGCAGGCCCTCGAGCTCCTTGTGCACCTGGCTTAGCCGCTTGAGGCCCTCCTCTTGCGCCCGCTCGAGCTCGGCGGCGCGCCGTGCCCGCGCCCGCAGCGTCTGCAGCTCGCCCTCGGTTTTGGTCCGCGCCGTCTTAAACTCGGCAATCTCCTTTTCGTCGTCGCTGATCTTGACGCGCAGCTTCTTGAGGATCGCCCGGTGCTTCTCCTCCATGACGCTCAGGTTCTTGCCTTCTAGCATGATCTGCGCAATTTTTTGGTCCTGTTCGGCCACCTTCTTCTCGAGGCTGCCCGGCGCAGCATCGGCGACCGCCTTCTTGGCGGCCTCGGCGGCCTCGCTGGCGAGGTACTGCACCTTGGCCTGCAGCATTTCCGTCTTTTCGGTGTGGTGGTGGATCTCGTCTTGGTGCTGGCGTCGTTGCTCGAGCAGCTCGGCCTCGAGCTGCTTGATACGCGACTCGCGGACCGCGTCGAGGGCAGCAGCACTGGCCGCTGTGGATTGGTTTGCAGCAACGGTCGTATCATCCGCTGATGTGGATGCGGCATCGGCTGCCGTTGTTGTTAGTGTTGTCATCGGGTTTGGTGTCGATGGTGCGGCTGCATTGTCGTTCGACTCATGATTCGTCGTGGCGGTGCTCGATTCTGGCGATGCCCTAGCCTCGTCTGTTGCTGCTGCCCCGTCTCCATTTGTCGCTGCTGCCTCGGCCTTTATTTCGTCTTTTATTTCGGTACTCGCCTCGAACGATGGCCGTTTGCTGCCGTCGGTAGACTTGCGGGCTGCGGCCGCGTCACCCGCTGGGGCATCCTTTGAGCCGCTCGCGGTGCTATCAATCGATGCTCGGCTCGGTACATCGAGGCTTTGTCGTGGGCTGTTGGCCGCCGAGGCAGATGCTGCAGAGCTGCCCAGGCTTGGTGATGGTGCGCCGCTCTTGGCAGCCACGGCTCGTGCCAGCCGTTCTTGTAGGCGGTCGTTTGCGCGGTTCGACGAGCCGGATCGTGCTGTGTCTAGGGCAAATTAGTACGGGCATCCATGAAGGAATTCAAAGTGATGACGGCAGGCACACCAGCTTGAGGGAGGTGACGCACTTGGTTTTGCTGGGGCTGCTGGCTTCGCTGGAGGCTTCTGCTCCTGTGGCTTGGTCGAGTCGTCCGCATCGGACAGGATCGTATCCAGACGGGCCTCGACTCCAGCTACCGCCTGGGACAGCAGCGAGCCCCATCGTGTGCCGCTGCCGCCCTTGGCAGGCGTGGACGACGCCATGGCGCAAATGGGCGGGAGGAGGGAGTTGTCGTCTGTGTGTGATCCTCCTCGACCGTCGAGTTGTCGACGAGAAGGGTCGTTAGGGGTTCGTCAATCTTTGCTTTCTGCTTGATGGCGAGAGCATTGGTCGTGAGGGAAGGATGTCGAGGAGGTGCACAGCATGCAGTCGAGTGGAGCCTTCAGCCAAGACCAATGAAGCTGACGTGAGAGTCCCTATTGAATGATGTATCTTGAGATATGCCGGTCTCGTCGTCGATGGCCGTGTCGATTGTCGTCTAGCTGGGTCCCCTTTCCCGTTTGCTCGTCGTCTCTTCTGTTTTGGTGGAAGAAAGGTTCAGAATGGAGCACGTCGATAGTTCAATCATGGCGTGGACCCAGATATCTGGAGACGTTGCGATTACGAGGCACTGGGGCACATGGGGTTTGCTCTAAGACGTGCTGAGGCGGCGTCGTGTGGGTGGTGTCGTGTTATGCCTGCACTCTGCAGCAATACGAAAGTACGAAAGTTCACCAATGAAGAACGTTGGGACAGGGCGCCAACCGTGGCGCTCAGGCTGACGCTGGTGGGTCCACTCGTTGCGCGTTGCACACGCATTGCTCTTGCCCTGAACAAGGCACATTTGAGTTAAGAACTTGCTCAGGCGAGACGAGACCTGGACACAGTAAGTCAGCGACCGCGCACGCACTGTACTTGCCGAAACGAGGCTAGTTCAGAGACACGGCAAGAGCAATGGTCTGACAAGCTCTGCTCTTCAAAGCTCCATTCCAGTGGAGGAAGACACGCTCCAGCTCGTCGCCCTTCGTTCCTGACGCTGGCGAGACCCCAAAATCGCAAGTCATCAAGCAGTGGTCCCTTAAAGCTGCCTAGAGCCGCCTAGAGCCGCCTGGAGTCGCCATCCCGCAGAAGAACTGCTGTAGCGTCCGGCCGGATAGGTCGGGGCGAGGACAAGCGCCCCATTCCAGCGGAATGTGCACGCTTCAGTCAGCGCCGAGCAGTGCATTACCTGCGACGACACAACCAGACTGGGACGTTGTTGCAGGAGAGAGTCGATGTGGATTTGTCAAATCGAAGAGAGAATCCAATAGTGTAAAAGTATGTTCGAAAAGTCGACAAAAATAGGAAAGAGGATACTCCGCGAAGCTTGTATCTGTGCAGCCCCCATCTCCTTCCCTGTCCGGTCCGTTTCTTTCTCTCCTCCTCCTTTTTTTTTTTTTGGATCCCGTGTTGTTCTTTCCTCAAAGCCAGCAGATTGTGTCTTTCCTTGTTGTTGCTCCTTCTTTTTGCGCTTGCCCTTCGTTTCTGCTTCGCTCGTTCTTTCCCGGACCGCCGGAGGCTCTTCATCTCGACCCGAACCCCGGCAAGTGCTTCCTCAGCGTTCCAGCCCCCGCGCCGCCTCATCCTTTTGAAATCGGAACTCGGTCATCGGTCCTTCTTTCCTGCGATTTTCTCTTGGTGAGTAACAAAATACACGTGCATTCCCACATCTGGCAAAGGGCCACCCACATGGAGCTGCTGCCCTCTCATAACTGTGGCTGCTGTCTCGAGCTTAGTTAAGCCTGCCACCCCAAGCTCTGGCCACTACCACACGACGGTGTCGTGATTGGGCCTGGCCCAACGTCGCATTCTTCACAAGCTTTGCCCTCCCAGCTCCACGTATCCATTTCTGGACGTTGCCACCGCCAATGTGCGCGCATCAACGTCACCTCTTCTCGTCACAGCATCTCTACTGCATATTTCTTGCTACTTTACATTTACGCAGCATTTTTGGTTATTTTTGTTGGGCCGCGCCGCCTTTGAGTGTACACATCTTGCTGACACTCTTCTGCACAGCTCCGAATCCTCTGATCGCCATTCGCCGGTCTCCCGTCTCAAGCTACCGTCCCCCATCACCATTCGCCCACCCACGCCATGGGTTCCTTTCTGCAGATCCCGTACCGGGAATCCCGTCACGGCATCTGGGGCGAGCAGACGTCGACGCTCAACTGGTGTGAAGAGGTGCGTTTCCGAGTCAATTTGTTCCGAGAGCGATCTTTGCCTTCCATTCGATCGATGTTGCATTGCGCCTTGTCTGCGAGTTGGAGGGTTCCTGGCGCAGTGGCCGCATCCGGCACGGTCCAGGTCTTGGCACAACTTCCTGTACCCTGTGGAACGGCCCCGTTATCGAACAGGGTTCGCAATCCTGTGCGACACGACGACAGCTACTGACTTCGAACCCTGGATGTAACAGGACTACAACATCACATACTACTGCGCCGAGTTCGTCAACAGCATAACCAATCTCATGTTCATATGGCTGGGCATCCGAGGCATTCGCGACTGCATTCGGTTCCGGCACCGGCCCGTCTTTGTCGTGGCCTGCATCGGCTACATTGTCGTCGGTCTCGGCTCCATAGCCTTCCACACGACATTAAAATGTGGGTGCAAGATCTCGCTCCCTCCCTCTCGCCTTCACTGTCTATTTGACTGCTTTTTTGTGACGTCTTATGCTCACCCCCCAGACTCGATGCAACTCGCCGACGAACTGCCCATGATCTATGCCACGTGCATCATCGGCCACGCCACGTTTTCCTACGGCAAATCACCTACCGTCTCCAAACTGATTGGCCTTGGCCTTTTCAGTCTGGGCCTGCTCATCACCGTCGTCTACCACGTCACCAAAGAGCCCGTGTTCCACCAGGTCTCGTTTGCCTGCCTGACGATTGCCGTCGTGTTCCGCAGCATGTACGACATGGAGAAGACGCTGCGCCCAGCCCTCAAGATTCGGAGCCCTGAGCGCGAGAGCGGCCTCATGCGGCAGATGTGGAAGATGTGTCTATCGGGCATTGCACTGTTTTTGGTCGGCTTCTTCATCTGGAACATGGACAACATCTTCTGTCTGTACCTGCGCTCGTGGCGTGACATCTTGCTGCTGCCGTGGGCGGTCGTGCTCGAGGGTCATGCGTGGTGGCATATTCTTACTGGACTCGGTACGTTCTTCCTCTCCCTCTCTACCTCTGTCTGTCTTGCCTGTCGACCACGTACTAACTGATGCATAGGATGTACGTTCACTTGGGAAGCAAACCGTCTCCTCCCCCCCCCCCCCCCTCTCTTCTTGACTTTTGACTAACCAATTCACAGCGTACTACTTCATCATGTGGCGTCTGTGGCTGCATACGTGCCTGGACGGCAAGGAGGACGAGTTTGCGCTGCAGTGGAAGACAGCCCTGACTTCGATTCCACGGGTTGTGCCTGTGTCGGACATTGAACCGTCTGACGCCGCGTATAAGGGACGCCGTCTCGATTAAGCCAACACGATGGCCCCTACTATTTGACAGACCACAAGCAACTGTGAAGGTCTATATATCCCACTGCCATGAGGCAGACTTTGATCTATATTCTGTTTTGGCCACACTTATTCTTTTTTGGAGCTCTCTGACAGCCCGGCGTTCTGTTCTTGGGTATATAATTTTGCATAGGAGTTTTTTGCTTGGAGCTTTGTTTTAGAGAATAGACAGACGTTTTTAGATGTTTGTAGATGAGGTCTGCTTGTTGTTAAGCAGCAAGATGTTGGAAATAAGATGCCAAGTTCGAATAAGCGAGGCGATGAAGGCAAGAGACGCATTTTATGCCATTTTTCAACATGTCACGCAGTGTGAGACACGCCTGCGAGATGGCTGGAGTCCTGTCTGAGAAGTAGACTGTGTCTGGAACGGAACATGAGCAAGTTACGAAAACTCTCGGAAGCTGGTGTGTCTCGTTCATGGCCATGCCATCTGTTGTTACTTCGGCACTTTGTTACTTGACTTTTGCCGCACCGTACTAGCGCAATGGCCTACAGAATTTGGTGGGGCTTGGTTGGCGTTGAATTTTGCTGACTGTTCAGGGCAGGCATCACCGAAACCCATTTGGCGGGGTTTATTCGCGAAGCTCTCCCGCCATAGCTTCAAAAAGGGGGCCTCTTCGACAAACAGCTTCTTTCCGACCCCTGCCTCGACGACGACCTCAATCTCTCTTTCTCCACTCTCTCCGTTCCCGACCTGCCGCTCCTCACTTCTCGACTCGTTTGCTCCGAATTGCCATTGTCCACGTGCTTCTCGCCGCCGCCGACATGTCGCTCTCCAACGAGGCCCTCCAAAAGGTATGATCCAACAGAAAAGCGAAGCATACACCCTACCGCAGCTAACCCTCTCCCTTTTTGTGTTTTTCTTTCAACAGCTCGTCCACGAGATCGAGACCCAGGCCGTCCAGGCGCAGCAGCAAATCACCATTGCGCGTTCCCAGGTCGCCGGCAAGCAGCGCGAGATGCGCCTGGCTCAGCTCACCCTCAAGGAGATGGAGTCGCTGCCGGCATCGACGGCCGTCTACGAGGGCGTCGGCAAGATGTTTGTGGCGGAGCCCGTGGCGTCGCTCAACGACAAGCTCGGCAAGCAGATCAAGACGCTCGAGACGGATGTGGAGGGCCTGGGCAAGCGGCTGCACTACCTGGAGACGACGGCCAAGAACAGCCAGGACCACATTGCGCAGATTCTGCGGCGGGGCGGCGGAGAGTCGGCATAGTGTAGTGGTGGTGGTGAAGGGTGGCCCATAATGATGGGAGACAAATGAACGGCAGGCCGAGACGAAGGCGAAACCTACCTCTGAACGTTCGGCACGATGATAGAGGGCCCGTTTCGACACGTGACGCCATGCGGCCGACCTGCATCATCAAGTGCCAACCTTTTCTCACTACCGTATACAGGATACCTTTATACAGACGACTCGCCTGCCTCACCAGCTCGGTGGTAGAAACGGGAGAGTATGTCTCCGTTCGCTACCTGTGCACGCCATCATCACCAACTGTCCCAAGGCCCAGTCCGGAGATACAGCCGGTGGAGGCCAGAGCGAGCCCGTTATGAGAGAAAGGGATACAAGGGGACACAGCGGGACGGTGTCAAAAGGTTGAAAAGGATACAGAATGGAAAACGGATACCATGTCGGTTCATCACATGAGGCTCTCGGCGGCCAGGAGGACAATGCAGGGTACGGTGTACGACGCACATGTCTTTTGCATACAGGGACGGCGGCCTGCATCAGCGGCATAGACGAGCCTTTGGCCCACGCTATTTGACGGTTTGACGGATGATGTCTTGTCTCCATATAAATGACATTTGATGTGACGGAAGCGGCGTGGTAGGGTCTGGCTATGCCCTCAGGCCCTGTCGGTCTTTTTCCATTTGTTGGTTGGACAAGGTGCGGTGAAACAGAAAGGATTCGTTCGGCTTCTTGCCCAGGCAGTCGTCTGGGATACAGTGATAAGGCGCTGTTTGCAGCAACGGCAATGCAACTGGGAACTCATCCTACATGTGGGAACGATCTTTAGAAAAAACTAGTGGTGTTGAGACAAAGCGAGCGGTTACGAGGCAGGAATGTATGAAAAGGGACGGTCCGAATTAGTGTGCTTTTACGGCAGAGTCAACTAAAAAGGTTCAGACAAGGAAATAAAAGATGAAAAAGAAACAAAGTAAGAAAACAGTTGATACAGTTGAAGGTAATTCAAACATCGTTCGCACACCACTCACAGGCCACTGACTTCGTCTGCATGCACATCAGCCGCAGCCCCCCATCAGCCCTACCGCCGTGCCCCTCCTGTCCCATTCTGACCATTCGACCATTCTGATGTGGCCCCAGCGTTTCGAAACACGGACTTGCGACTGCATCGTAATTTCCCACATCCTAGACGTTGGGGCATCACGCATCACGATTTCGACTCGACTTTTGCATCCACATTAGTTCAAGCCCAGCATGTGCTATTGGTATGATACCAGATTACGCCAGGATGATCTCGTCCACAGCTGGTCCTTGTCCGTTCTCAACCACCCACTCCAACCCCCTCCATGTCGCCGCATCCCTGCAAGTAAATAACAGAAGATGTGTCGTCTTTGGGAACGCCCCAATAACGTCACCCACAAACCCAGGCCCTGGTCTGGAGTACTCTTTGCTGACGTTCCCCCCCTCCCCCCCCCCCCACCTTGGACTGCAGCAAATATGCACCTGCAACCATGTTTGGTGACGTTTTACAGTCACTTATTTTTATTTTTATATTCCTTCTGTTTTTCTCCTTTTGCCTCTTCCGGCCCAGCCACGACAACCGGACTGCCCGTCGGCTCAAGCCTCCTGCTAACCAGCATGCTTCAGCGAGCCGTCTTTCCTTGCTCTTCCGCCGTCGTGTCCCCTCCACCCCATCATCATCGCGCTCCCTGAATCGATGCAAGCGAAGAGCCGCCCTCCTTACTCGTCATCCCGCCCACTTCTCCTCTGCTGTCTGTCTGTTTGGCCCTCTGTTTTTCTCTTCTGTGCACTCGGCCCCTAGTGAACTATTAGTCTTTCCTTGCTGCTGCTGTTGCTAAAGGCACCTGCCCAGCCACGCTGCCCACGAGGACAGCGTCGCTCAACCCACAACCTTATCGTGTGGTCTGGTCACCTGTCCCTCCTTCGTCGCCGTGTCTTGGCTAGTCCCCTCCACCTTTATAGACTACGTACAAGCACCTCGACGACTCACAGGCTCGCCATGTAGACTTCCAAGGCCTGGCCAAGGCCAGCCGAAGCCGTTCGTATGCACGTCGTCCCACTTCGCCGCCGCCCTTGACCATTTCGCAGTTGTCACGGCAGTGGCATCAGCAAATAAAAATCTTATGCACCTTGTTGAGTGCAGAGGCTCTTTTTGTCGCCTTTCGGCTTCTAGATTGCCATGCAATAAGCCGTGTTGCAGATTGTTGCCGTCCGCCAAAAGTCACTTGCAAGAAAGGCCTTAGAGGGAGTAGACAACCGGCAGAAACAGAAAATGAAAAGGGGCCCCCATCATCTTCCTCTGCCTCTGCCTCTGCCTCTGCGCCTCTCCTGCCGCCTAGCCGTTCAGCTCTGTTACGCACCCTGCACACTTCTGATACGAGCCCCCCCAAACGGAGTCGTCTCTCGCTGTGTATCTGTTTGTCTGGTCTATCCATTTGCGTGTCTGTTAGTCGGGTACGAAGATGCACTGCTCTTTCCGCCCGCGCATCCTTCCATTGCTAAGAGCAGGTGTGTGATCCTTCCGCCAAGACCTATGAAGCCGTCATGTCCCGCCTTAGCAGGAGCGGCCTACACACAGTCTCTGTTTTCTTCCTTCCTCTTCTGCCCCTCTGCATTGCCGCCGCCTTCGGTGACCCCCTCGCACCTTCCCATCTGCCACTTTCGCCCCCGTAAGAATATTCCCGCCCGCTGTAAGATGCGCCTTCACTTTCTCCGTGGGCTCCTCATGTGCTCTTTCCTAATACCAGGCCTTGCCAGGTGGCACATGAATGCGCCAAACTGTCTGCACTTTCCCACTTTGTACATCGATCGCATATGCACCGTCTGCTCCCATCCCTCTCTGTTTCCACTTTCCGCACTTCCAACTGCCACGCTGCTGCACCTCCTGCCCTATGTGCTGCAGGCCCTGCCCTCTTGCTGCAAAGCCTCCGATCGTGCTTGCCCGCTTGACGATAATAAATGGGGCAGTTGCGCCGCATCCACCCCGCCTCCCAGCCTTCCTTCCCTCGTTCTGCCCACCCCTCGTCCCCTCCTTCCCTTGTCCTCGATTTCCTCCGTCCTTCCTTCCCCCGTCCCAGTCCCCTCTGATGTCGTAGTGTGTGTCAAATTTTGCCTGCATCCTGACATTTGCTTTTTCTTCTCTTCTTCTCCTCTTTTTTCACTCTTCTTTTTCGCTCCAGACTTTTTCTGTGGTTACTGTCCACTTTCCCGCCTCCCACTTTATTTACTATCGCGCCTTTTGTTAGTCTTGTTTACCTTCGCCCCTCTTTTCCTATTAACAGCAAAGAGGACCACCCCCCCTCTTTTATATTTTCCTCTCCTCGGCCTATCGCCCACGTCTGACAATCCCGATTAAAGCGTAGCACGCGCGCTTCTGACTACGTCCTGCATCGTTTTTTGGATATTTTTTTTTGTCTTCTTCTCTTGTTGTCGTTGTCCGAGGAGGAACACCATCTCTTGCAACGAGGTACAGCCTCTACCGATACGAACACTGCCATCTTTTTGTCGACCAAGACCCATCCCCCGTTTCCGTTTACTCGCCCACCATGAGCAGATATCATCGCGGCGACTACGACGACGAGGACGAGATCGACGTCCGGGTCTTCCGTCGCAACAAGGAAGCGTCGCCGCCGCCGCCCCGTGTCATCGCTCGCCCGCCGCCCGTCCAAGGCTACTATGCCACCGGCCCTGCTTTCCTGGCCGCCGAGCGCACCGTGGCCACGCGCCCGCGCTCCCGGTCCCGCGAGCGCCGCTCCAGCCCACCGCCGGTCATCATCAACAACTACAACACCCAGCACTCGGACGACGACTCCGACTCGGGCCACCATGGCCAGCTCGTGCCCCGCCGCCAGGGCCGCTCGCACTCGCGCGCGCCCTCGAGTGACTTTATGTCGCGCGAAGAGTACGAGCTCGAAAAGGCCCGCCGCGAGCTGCACGAGATGAAGATTCGCAACGCCCATGCCAACGAAGAGCTCGAGCTGCACGTGCGCCGCAACGACCGTGAGGAGTGGGAGCTGCAGCAGGCGCGCCACGAGCTTGCACACTACCGTGCCGAGGAGCACGACCGCGAGCGCAAGCTCCGCCAGCAGGAGGAGGTCGAAATGGCGCGGGCCAAGCGCGAGCTGGACGCGATCAAGGCGACCCAGGACAAGGAGCGCTCGGAGCGCATGCGCGAAAAGGAGTACAAGAGCCACGCCGAGCTGGAGCGGGCCAAGCGAGAGCTGGAGGAAATCCGGCGGCGCGAGGACCGCGAGCTGGAGGAGAAGCGCATCAAGAAGGACCTGGAGCTCAAGGCGCTGGAGGCGCAGAAGAAGGCGCAGGACGAAAAGGAGCGGCGCGAGAAGATGGAGAAGGAGGCCATTGAGCGCTACAAGGTCAAGGAGGCCGAGCGCATTGCCAAGGAAAAGGCCGAGAAGGAAGAAAACGAGCGCGAGTACAAGCGCCGCCTGCAAGAGGATCTGCTGCGGTCGGGCGTCGACGAGAAGGACATCAAGGCCATTCTCGATAAGAAGTCGGTCAAGCCCGAGAAGAACGAGAAGAAGCGCACCGACATCAACATTGAGATTGGCGGCCCCGTGGCGCAGCGGCCCACGTATACCCGCATGGCTCGTCGCCACCTGTCCATCGAGACGCTCAACTACTACCACATTGACTTTGACTACGATCAGGTATGTTTGCACAGAGACTCTCTTTTGTCTTGTTTCTCTGTTTTTCAAACACACCAGCTGCTAACCGTCTAGGACCCCGAGTACATCCTGGTCAAGCGCTGGGTCCCCGAGGAAGAGCGCCAGTTCTGGTGGCAGCATACCAAGACGATTCGCGAAAACCGCAAGGTCGTGCTCAAGATCGAGGACGGCGGCAAGCACCATCACCACCACCATCTGGAACCCGAGTTTGAGTGGGTGCGCAAGAAGGAGCGCAGACGCAGCCGCAGCAAGTCGCCTGGTCTGCTGATGTATCTGGCCGGTGCCAAATAAAGCCGGTAATTGGCCACAGGATCCACGTCGCGTTGTCATCTACGTCTTTACATTTTTGGTTGCCTTTACGTTTTACTTGTGTTATTTCGTTTTTGGTCGTATTTGATGTAGTCTCCCTTCTCTTTTGTGACTATGGAAACGTTTTTGGAGGGCGGGATTATCCAGGATCTAAACGGGAAATTTACTTGTTTTTTTTTGCCCCGTTCATGGATATGCAATTTTTTGTTCTTGGTGAATGCTCAAGGGTGCGATGACGAGACCAGAAGGCGGGCAAAGAGGAGAAGAAAAAGAAGACAAGAGACGCTTCTCTCCGTACCATGAATTTCGTTATGCTTTGTATCTGTTTTGGTATCTATTATATCCCAACATTTTTGTCCGCTCATTCCAGTTTCGTGCTACTAATTTACAAGGAGAAAGGTTGTGTCTTTGTTTGGCCATCCCGATTATGCTCCGTTGTCGTCCCTTGACGCCGTTTGAATGAAAGAATGAGTGAAGTCCCGACAGAAACTCAGCACATCGCAGCATACAATACACAGCCACGAAAAGAGTGGCTTTCAACAAAAGACGAATCACATGAAGGAAAAACAAAAGGAGGGAGATTACCTACAACGCCTCCGTCTCGCTGGCACCGTTGGCCGCCGCTGCCGCCGCCCACCGCGTCTCGGCCCGCCGGATCAGCTCCTCGTACACTGTCCACGCCAGTGCGGAGCTCATGGCCTTGCGGCTCATGCGCAGCGCCAGTCCGTTCCACATGGACCGCACGCCCTCCTCGGCCAGCATCCGCCGTGCGGCGTGCAGCATGTTGCGGTACCGCGTGGGCTGCAGCTGGATGCGCGTCTTGACCGCGTCAAAGGGGTTCGACACCGCGGAGCACGTCGCCGCCGCCAGGACCCCCGACGAGAAATTGATGGCCGCGGCGCGCGACACACCCATGCTGCTTTCGGCGCGGTGGTGGCCGCCAGCGGTGCTCGGGCGGCCCTCCGCCAAAACGTTGAGCCGCCGCTTGATCTGCTCGTACATGAGCACGTAGAGGCCGGCATACGGCGCGTCGCGGATAGCCGTGGCGCCAAACCCCGAAAAGAAGCCGCGCAGCCCTTCCTTGCGCACAATGTCCGTGGCGGCCTCGGCCAGCGACCGGTAGTTGTACAGGCTGCTCTCGTAGCGCACCTTGATAATGGTCAGCGGCATCAGCACAAACCCGGCCGAGGCGCGCGCGACGGCACCCGCCAGCATGTTGCCCGTGTTGGACAGCTTGACGAGGCCACTGCTCCCTCTGCCGTTGCCGCTACCACTCGCGGCGCCATTAGTGGAAGAGGCCGCGAGGATCGGCACCTTGGCGGCGCTGGAGCGGATGGCATTGAGGCCGGCAAAGTAGAGGGCGGAGCCAAAGCCCGTGCGCAGCGCTGATGGGACGGTGCCGCGGTACAGGCTAGCGACGAAACTGCGAGGTCGTGGTGCAGCGGCGCCGGCGCCTGTGGATGTGCTGTGGCGTACTGATGCTGCTGATGTTGCTTCGCGGGCCGCCGTCCTCAGGTCCGCGAGAACACGGCGCAAGCTGTTATGACCAGACTGCTGGACGCGGGTTTTGAGCAGGTCAATGGGCTGAAGCAGCACGGCCGACAGGACACCGGAGCTGAGACCGGCGAGAAGATGGAAGGCTGTGGCATTGTTAGCGGGTCCTACCATATCAGAACGACGGCGACGAAGAAACGTTTTGAGGAACATACTGGTCTTGGACGGCGCTTTGGACGAGCCATTGGACATGGCGCCGGTTGGGGGATATCGAGTATCCCTGAAACGTGAGTGAGAGCGAGCAAACAGCCAGAGGTGGACAAAAGCTCATAAACACCGTTGATGAGAAAACGGCGTCAATCGACAAAGAGCGCCCATTGGCAAGAGGATCTGTATGGTGCTGCGACACTGAACAGCACGAACTGAGAGTCGAGGCAAAGGCGGGACGCGACGGGCAAGAATGACAATGTGTTGCATATATTCCACGATACACAAATCCCACGCCGCGAAATGCGCCTACAGCGGACACTCTGTGTGGATAATTTTTTGTATGTAGTGAAGCCGTGGTGAGGTCAGCGGTCAGGTGCGCCACCGATAGCTATGCTGCACTGGATTAGCGCCCAACCCTTCCCGGACAGACGGTGTAAAAGATCGCCCGCGCACAGTAAGTCCCGTAAGGTCCCCTCCAGCTCTCCTATTTGGGCAACTCTAGCCTTCGGCCTATCCGGCTAGTCCCGGCGTTGGTACTTTGCCTCTGCTTATGCGACTCCACGACTTCTCGTCAACGACGACAAAACGGAACCCATCGGGAAACAAGACGAGGAAGACAATGTGGACAGCGGCACGAGGAATGGCATAATGTATATGTGGTATCGCGGGTTTTGATCTGAAAGATGGACTAAACATCAAATGATGGAAGGAAATGGACATCGTACAAGGGAACGTAAGAAATAAGAAATAAGAACGAAACGACTTTCGGGAAAATATGCGAAAAGTAAAACAAAAAAACGAGATAAAAGGAACCGACAGCCTCCTTGTCCCTTGGGCATCATTTCCAAAAAAAGACGGAAGCAAAGAAAAGAATACAGCGAATGCAAATCACTGTATATCCCTACCGCCATTTGACGTGATTATAAAAAGAAATTTTCCAACATAACAAGAAATCCTCATTGAATCCCGTCCAATTAGCCTGCCACCCGCCAACCCTGAACAGACGGAAGAACTCGGCTGCGGCGAACCTATACCTTCTCCGAATGCCCGTCGTTCAAGAGGAGTTCGAGCACAATCTGCATGCCGCCCGCCTCCGGGTGCGTCATGCTGATCTTGACCGTGCCCTGGGAGTTCTGACCCGTTCCCGCCGTGCCCGTCGCGCCGCCCGCCGCCGCGTTGTTGGCTGGTGTCGCTGCCGTCGCGGATGCATTGTCTCCGCCCGTGGGGCCTCTAAACCCGTAGTCGAGACACCGCACGTCGTTGCCGGCAATGATCTGACGCAGCCGCCCGTTCTCGGCGTTGCGCACCTCGACATAGTCTTCGTTGAACAGCAGCAGGTACTGCCCAAACATGGTGGCCGCGCGCGCCTTCTTCTGCTTGCCCGAGTACTCCATGATTAGCGTGCGCGACACCTCGCCGTGCTTGTCCGAGTACACGGCGCAGTCCTCGTATGCGAGCAGGAACTCCTGGTCGTTGAGCCGGAACATGCCGAGCGGGCGCTGGTCGCGGATCCGCGCTGCAATGTTGGCCGTCGCCGGCATCGCCAAGTCGCGCGGCACCGACATGGTCTGTTTGCGGTCCAGCGTGAGCATCACGATGCCCTTGGCCGTCGAGACGGCCACGTACGTCTGGAACAGGTTGAGCGAGAAGCAATCGGTCGGCAGGTAGAACTCGTCAAAGTCGCGGAAGGACTCGGTGCCGCCACTGCTCCCGCTGCTGCCACCACGCCGGCTGCTGCCAAAGAATCGCGACTTCTTTTCCGATGCCTTTTGGAACACCGGCTCGAGCACCTTGAACGTGTTGTGCAAACCCTCTTTGCGCTTGTAGAAGAGCAGCATGCGTTCCTTCATCCGCGCCGTCGCAAAGAACGACACGTCCTTGGCCAGCCGCTGCGGCGCCCGTCGCGCGTTGTCATTGTTCGGCGCAGGGAAGTTGGACACGGGCGCCACGACGTCCAGCGGGTACGAGATCAGGGCCTTGTCAGCAAGGACTAAGCACACCGAAAACTCCTCGAGCACCGCGATCTGCGTGACTTTGTTGATTTGAACGGACTGAAGGCACTGTTAGGAAACGTTGCTTCTAGACTGCAGTGGGCAGAGCAAGGCAGACCAAAAAAAATAAAAAACACTTACTCTTGTCCAACCGCGAGGATTGGATGCGTCCGAAATGTAGACACCAAAGTCGGTACCAATGGCAATAATCGACTTGCCATAGGCCGTGAAGCCCGTCGCACAGTTGACGGAAGCGCGGCAGACGGGCGCTGGACCACGTCCTGGGCCAAACACCTGCTCCATCTCGCGGATCGACCGGTCCAGCGGCGTGCCGCGGATGGAGACACTGGCGTGCTTGCCAATGGCCGTCATGGAGTCGTACGCGAACGCGCTGTCAGCCAGTACGCGCAGACGGAACGGTTCGGCATTCTGCTCGAGCAGTGCACGCGCGTGCCGCGTCTTGGCCTCGATGATCTTGTTGCACCACTCCTGGCGGCTCTGCGGCGTGGTTGCATACAGCGTGTACACTTCGTGGCCGAGATGCTTGACGCGGAAGGGATACAGGATTTTGCCCTCTTCTGCAGGCGTGCCAGTGTTGAGCCGCGTGACGCTCGAGCCCGTGGAGCTAGCCGTGGCCGTGTGTTCGAGTTCAGGCCGGCCGGAGGCGCCGTTGGACATGACCTTGTTGAGGCGGATATCGGACGCCGAGGCCGTGGTCGTGCGAGCCAGGGGTGCTGCGAGGCCCTTTTGCTTGGAGATGGGGTCGTCGTTCATGCTTTCGAGAAGAAGAAGCGGCATGGGGATAGGCTCTTTGGACACGTCGTACTTCTTGTCGCCGCGGCCGTCCTTGGAGGGGATCGCCTTGGCCAGGATAAAGTAGTGGTCGAACAGCAGCGCGTGCGTATCAACCCAGCGCACACCCTTGGAGCCCATTCGCTGGAGCTCGCCTTGCAGGAGCAGCTCGCGCCCCAGGTGGTCGAGATTCAGCACCGTCTGGGAGCCCTGGCGGAACACAAGCTGGTTCTGCAGTTCCTGCAGAGACACCTTCTTGCCCATCTCGTCGACGAGCCGATCGCAGTCCTTGGTGACGAGGCGAATCTCTTCAATGGCCCGCGCCAGATTGGCCTTCTCCTCACTGTCCTGCACCGTGTTCTTGAGCACTGTGCTCAGAAGAAGTGAGTAGCGCTGCAGACGCGTAATGGGCGCCTTGAGGAACGTGTCCCAGCCCAGACGGTCGGACCGCTTGTGGTTGCGGACGTGTTCCAGGAACTGTCGGAAGAGCACGTTGCGCGCAGCTTCTTTGCGCACCGTAAAGGACGAAATGGGGTAATCGGTCGAGTACGCAATGTACTCGTCCTTGGCCTTGCGAATCCACTCGCGAAAGATGTCGCTAAAGCCGACAATCCAGGGTCCCTGCTCGTTCTGGCGGTACTTGAGCTGGGCGAGCAAGTGGTCTTTGCTGACGCGCTGCATTGACTCGACTTTGCCAAAGACTGTGTTGATAAACTTGTCGAGCCGGTTCGGCGGGATGATGGGCGGCTGCCAGTGGCGGAGCTGGTTCTTATACAGCACGCGCAGTACGTCGAGCTGGTTGTTGTACTCTTCCTCGCTGGTAACGATTTCGTGCAAGACGTTTTGACGCTCGACCTCCTTGCGGGGCTTGCTCTCGATGATCTCTTTGGTGATCTTGTAGTGGGTCACCCAGTCCTCCTTCTTGGTCGACACCTCCGACATCAACTCGTCGAGATTGGCCTTCTTCAGAGTCCGCGTGCAGTAATATGAGTAACAGCGTCCGGGTATTTCGTGCGCATGCACAAACGGAGCGTAGCAGCCTGAATCCGTCAGCTGCCACAGGACACCGCTGATCTCACCAGGACCAAACTTGACCCATTCTTCCTCGGGAATGAGGATGCCGGCCGTGAACATGGAGTCGGCCACGTTGGTGGCCAGGGTCTCGGCGTCGGCAACGTTCATGTTGGGCACCTTGGTGGTGAACAGCGCGACCAGGCCCTCCTCGATCGTCTTACGCTTGAGGTCTGGCTCGCCGTCGGCCATTTCGCGCACCCAGCGGGCAATGTTGCTGAGAGCCCAGGGCTCATGACACCGGCGGAAGTCGTTGGACGACAGCTTAGACGGCACGAACTTCTTCCGCCGGCCGGTAGGAAGGGTGATAACATCGTACGCGGTGCTTGCCGTATCGTAATTGGCGGCGTCGTAGGGAAGCCCTTGCTGCGCAGCCACCTGCCGCTGAGCCTTTCGTCGCTCCTCGGCTGCATCGGTGCGCGAGCGGCCGGGGACCTGAACCACTGGTGTCGTGCTGTGGTTCGACATGGATGTCGATCGCTCAACTTGCAGTTGTTGTTGGTATTGCTGCTGCATCAAGAGCTGTTGTTGCTGTTGATCCTGGACAGACATGTAGGTGGACGACCGCGAGTCCGAGCTGTGTGAATAGGCGTGCTGCCGGTGGGACATGCGTGATGCATTGGAGGGCGTGGCGGACAACAGATTGCTGCTGCTGCTACCGCTGCGGCTAACATCAGCAAGGCCTTGCGGAAGGGCCGGTAGGGGACGGCTCGAGAGGCCTGGGTGGTAGAACATGTCTGGATATTCATCCTTGGTCGGGGACTCGCTACCGCTGCGGCCCGAGTGAATGGACACGCGCTCGTCGCCCTCATCGAAGCTGAGGCGGTGCAGCGTCGGAGGCTGCAGGCCGCCGGTGCCATCATAGTCCATCTCGGCGTCCGCAAACGGTGCATACTGTTGTGCTTCGCTCTCGTAAGGTCGCGGTGTCGTAGATTGCGGCGGCCGGTCGTGCGACGCCATCGCAGAAGACGCGCTCCGCCCAATGTGACCACCTTCCACAGCTTCACCATATGTCAGGTTGCCGGCGTAGCCGCCGCTGAACAGCCCGATGTCCATACCAACGAACTCGCCATCGCTGACATTTGCCTCTTCCGGTTGGGGCGGCAGGGGTGTTGTTGTGCGTGGGGCGGTGCCCTGGCCACCGTCGTGGTGCTGTTGCTGCTGCTGGCCGCTGTAGTTGTAGTGGCTCGTCGTGGCGCTGCTCATACCAGAGGCCATGGACGCACCGCTGATGCTGAAACGCTGTTCGTCCAAGTCGGCCTGCTGCATCTCGTACACACCAAAGGCACCTTCTGGGTCACTATCATCCTCCCAGCGGTACGTCGAGGGCGCAGCAGCGCCGACACTACCAGGGTAGACGCCGGACGTTGTAGATGCCGACGACGGTGCGCGGCCCACGCCAGATGCTGCACTGGACCACCCGCTAATACTAGGATGGGTAGAGGATGCGCGCGAGTTGCGGCGGTAAAAGTCGTCTTCAGAGACCTCGTCGGTGGGAGCCGCAGGCGGAAGCTGCAGGCTACCATTTTCGTCGCCGTTGCTCGGGTTTGTGATACCAAGGTCAGCCTCGATATCGTGGTACAGGTTGTCTTGCGTCACACGGTCGTTACTGTGGTTATGGCCATGGCTACGATTGCTGGCGATGCCAAGAGGCGCGCCCCCGCCGCCACTGCCCCAGCCCTCTTCTTCGACGTCGTCCATGGGCGGTCGGCTGGGCAGCGGAGCGTTTGTAGGGTGTCGTTGCAGGCCTACGGGGGACGAAGAATGCGCGGGCGGCGATGGGACGGGGGAAGTCGCCGAGTTTGACCGTGATACGCGGCTGGCAAAGGCGTTGGGATCTACCGTGAAGCTGCTGGTTGCGGGGGTGTGCGAAAATGTCGGGTAAGGTGCCTGGGAGGTCATTGTGCTGGGAATGGCACCGGGCGACGGCATGGGGCTGACTCCGTTTGCCGATGAATAGCCAGCGGTCATGTTCGGAGGAGAAATGAAGCTGCTGCTGGCGTTGTAGTTTCCCTGGTACTGTTCCTGGTTATATGCGGCCGGTTGGGGAGAGATACCCGTTGTCGAAGGCGAGGTATCGTAGTAGGACCCGGGCTGGTAGGAAGTAGGTGCCGACGGTGTCGGAGACGGGTGCACTGGAGGCGGAGGTGTGTAAATGGCAGCGCTCGTCTGCTGGGGCGGCTGTGTGTAGGGTGATGTAGCGGCCGGGGCTGGCGGAGGCGGCGCAGCTGGCGAGTTGTACTGGTGCTGGTAGCTGTTGTAGCCGGCGTATGTTGAAGTTCTCTGCGGCGCGGCGCTTTGTGTATTGGCGTATGCTGCCGGGTTGTATGCGACTGGCGTGTAGCTTTGTTGTTGCTGCTGCTGCGGCGGCTGCTGCTGCTGTTGTGGTTGCTGTTGGAAGCTGGAAAAGGAGGGCATGGTCGGAGAGGCCAAGCGGGCAGAGGGGTGTGGGTGGTACGGCAACGACTGCGACTGCGAGCGTGCAAACGTCTGAGGATTGTACGACGACTGGGGCGCAATTGTCTGGTACTGATGCTGGTACCCGGACATGGCCGTGGCGGGGTTGGATACTGGCCCCCCATAGGCTGCCGGTTTTGCAGGGATGGGCGGCGCTGGAGCCGGACTGTCGACGGGACTCGTCAAAAAGAGCTCGTCCTCGCCGCGGCTGGGGATGCTGGCCTGTGCATGGTGCAGTTGGTGTTGCGGCGGCGGCTGCTGGCGGTTCTGGTCAAAGTACGAGCTGTCGTCACCGTTGTTGAAGCTCGGCCGTCGCGCTGGATACTCGTACTGCTGCGGCTGTTGCTGCTGCTGCTGCTGCTGCTGCGGTTGATTCGCAACAGGATACTGAACAGGCGGCACATGGCCGAAACGGCGCTGATCGTCGCCGCGGAACGACATGTCGGCGACAACACCGGGGCACGGATGTGACAGATGGGTCGTTCGGTTGAGGTCCAAAGAGGGCTCAAAAGTGTGTTGGTGAATGGAGGAGAAAACACGGCAGTGGATACGTTAGCTGACCACCAACTTTCAATGTCGTGAAGCGTCGTGATCTTCGTCGTCGCCGTCGGATGCAAAGAAGTAGCGGCCGCTTCGCTGTGCGGGCCAGATCATCCCAACGCTCGATCAGCAATGGTAGGGCCGTAATCGTCGTATCGCTGTCATCGACCACCCCTGAGGTTGGACGAGAAGGGCGTTTTCGATGAGCCGAGGCGGGGAGACAAAAAGCGCGCGCAAGAAAGCCGCCCGGGCAACAAAGGACAAGGCGACCAAAAAAACAAAGCGAGTGGAACGAATGTCGAAAAAGGACACGGACGGGGAAAAAGCGAGTCGTGTCGAGGGCGAGCGGGAGCGAGAAGAAATTGAAGAGGGGGGAAAGGCAAAGCAGAGGTCGCGGCTCAGGCCGAGACGATGATGGGCATGAGGTCAGCGGTGGTAATGTTGGCAGCAGACAAGATGTGCAAAAAGGCGGATGAAAGCTAGGCTGTTGCCAAGCCGCACAAGTAGCAGTTGGCCTGTTTTGGTTGCTTTTTTCCGTTGATTTTGGTTCCAGGGTCCGCCGCCGTTAGGGGCTGTCAACTTTTCTGACGGAGTATTGCTCCGCTCAAGGAAGAGGCTCGGGAGGGTCTAGCAGTGGCAGTGAGTAGGCTGATGTGCTGGTGGGCAGGCTGATGAGACTAAAGGACTGGAGCCCTCAAAAATGGATCGAGGGTTCTGATGTTTTGGCTACTTGACAAGGCGCATTGCTGGCGACCGTTGGTGTAGTCTGACTGTCACGAGCGGCGACGTTTCCGTATCCCAGGCGGCCTCTGGGGCATGACACTTCGACCGAGAGTATAAGAGCGCACGACGTAATATTGTTGGTTAATGGTCCTGAGAAAGGGACAAAAAGCCGTTGAGATGTGAAGAGCGAGAGAAGCGCGCTAGAAAGGATAGAGAACGTCTCTGGGGCACGTCCAGTAAAAACGGCGAAGAACAGGCGGGGTGGCGGTTGTTGGCGTTGTAGTTACGACAGCCGGGTGGTGACATGGAATCGCCAGTCCCAGGGGAAAGTTTTTTGAGGTTGTAGATATCAACAAGTTTCCCTTTTCAAATTTGGAGACGCAGTGTTTGAATTCCACCAGCTGCAAGAAACGCAGGAATGTCAAAGTGGAAGGACCACTCCTCAACACTCTGGTGGTGCCTTCCCTGCCTAGGCCGCCAGGGATTCGGACGACGGAAGGAAACAAAAAAGGAGGAAACAACACGAGGCCATTGTGAGCCAATCGCAGCGTGTGGACGCCGGCCAAGTTGAGTTCTTCCACAAGCCTGCGCAGGTCTACCACCGCCTAACCAAGTCGCTCGTCCTGCAGCTTCCGTAGCAGCCGGGAGCACTGGCGCATTCCGCTTTGCGATTCAGTGGATGCCACCGTTGTCACCTTTCCTACGTAGGCGGTCCTTCCATTTCCTCGGCATGGTCCAAGAGACGATAGCACCTTCCTTACATGTCAATATGTTTACTCGGCTAGAAGGAAAGAACAACGCGATTTGCAGGAAGCAGCGAAGTACGATGTTGTAAACGCAAAGTGGCCACTGCTCCGGCAGCGAGAAAAGGAAAGAGGCATCACCGAGACTCGTCCTGGGCTTATGTGAACAATAGCCCTTTGCCATTGACTCTGCGAAATACAATTTGGCCGCGATACGGCGACTCACTCCGTCTCGATGCTGTTTCGCCATTCTGCAAGAAGCGCCCCACGACCGGCCGCTCGTAGGGCTGGAAGCCTCACGCAACCAGGATGAACCAATGTTCTGCTGCAGATATTGAACAAACCAGGAACGAGTCTGCTTTCTCTAGTTCTTGAGGCCAGTGGTGGTCATTGCAAAAATGTTAAGCCCCCTATTTCCTTTTTACACACTGACAGCAAACATGTTACAGAATACGGAGCTGCATACGGAGTCGCTCCTCCTGCCGACAAAGAAAGGATCAAACATCAAACACATCAGCAGGGGCCGAGCTGTTTTGTCCTTGCACACCATCCCCGAAACGAATCTTGGCCGTTTCCGCTTGTGCTGTTACTGACGGTTGTGCCAAGAGAAGTCTTGGATCAAAAAAAAAAGTACAACTCAATACTCCGTACAGTTACGGTGCACTTTGCAACTCTCGTCATCTTTGGATATTTCGCACTCACTTCAAGGTACATGATTTGGTTCGACAAGTGACAATTCTGACTTCAATGATGATTTTCACCCAGTACCCAGTCTGGCCGTTTTGACCGCTTTCATCGCTCCGAATTCATGAGATCCAACAACATTCTTCAGCAGGTAGAGCGAGGTAGCATATGTGGTGTACGTCGTAGTATTCTTACAGCCGAAAGCAAACATCTTGTTTGCCCGTTGACGGACTTGATGGTCCAATTGAAGCTGTCAAGACAGAATCAGCCACTTTTACACATCTTGCTGAAGCCCATGGCTTGAATAGACAGCAGCTGTGATTCCGCACCTATTCGCGGTACTGGAGTGCAATTACCCGATGGCAGTCGATGTGTAAAGCGCCGTCTAGCGGTCTTTGCCGCTGACAAATAAGTGCGCCATAACAGCCCCGCCTTGACGTAAATGACGACAACGGTAAGGCCCAACTGGCCCCCCCCCCCCCCAAGCACGCACTTTCTTGCCGTTGTTCGTGCGCGCCACGGTCGCGACGCGGGGCACCTTGTGGGCGGCATCTTGGGCGGGGAGGGGAGCTCTTGCCCCCAAAGCGCGCCGAAATAGCCCCAAAACGGGCAGCTTCAGCGAATCGTCGAGGGAAACAGCAGGAGCTACCATTCGCTCCTGGGCAAGCTGGGCAACCTCGGATCTCCGATATTGGCCCGTTGCCCTCGCTTTCCCTGCTGTTCCGTCCGTGACGAGCGTTGGCCTTCCCAATCCCCGCCCACTTCTTCGCCGGTTCCCTACTTCCCAGTCGCTCTTGCCTCTCTTCTCTCTCCTTCCTCTTTCTCCTCTTTCCTCCCTCTTCCTTCCTCGAAAGGCATCATCTCGAACTCCAATTCGCTTTTGGAACCAACTTTTGTTCTTTTTTGTCCACTCTCTCTCTCTCTCTTCCAATCCATACTCTTCAACCGTCAAAATGGTCAAGGCTGGTAAGCTTGCACCCCTCCTTTTCATTTGCTCCGCCTCTTCCGAACGTCAATCCCAAAGCTCTTGAACCATTGCCTCCATTGCCTCCGTTGCCTCCAAGCCAATTCATGACAAGGCAAGGGGAAATGGGGAGGGCGGTAATGGGCTTTATATATCCCAAATGGCCACACACAATCCCACGTTCGGCCCAATGTGATCCCTGTCAATCCGTCCAACCTGAGCACTTTATGAGCAGAAACTCCCCTCAAAAATGCGTCGTTACCGTGTCCGGCAACTCGAGTGAGCAAGTTTTAAGCTTCCAAGTGGCGCGCTGCCGGGCCCGGCGATCCATCATCCGTCCACCATCCGCCTAGACAACACCTTGATGGACAGTTTCCACTGCATCGTGGTGTGCGGCTGTGCGGCTGTGCATGTCTTTGCCTCTTGACTTTACTTGCTCGTGCCCCCGTTACATCCTGATAGCAGCCTTGCCATATGCAGGTAGCCGCCCATCCGGGTAGTCGGGAGATGGATTGCATTGAGCGTGGAGGGGGGTGCATCCAACACGTCCTCGATGCTGGGGACTGCGCATCCATTATTTTGTTTTGTGACCCGATCTATGCAATGGGCCCGACTCATCCGTACTAACACTGCCACCAGTTGCTGTCCTCCGTGGCGATGCCAAGGTGTCGGGTACCGTCACCTTTGAGCAGGACTCCGAGTCCGCGCCGACCCGTATCACCTACGACCTGACCGGCAACGACGCCAACGCCGAGCGCGGCTTCCACATCCACACCTTTGGTGACAACACCAACGGCTGCACGTCGGCCGGTCCTCACTGTAAGCCTCTTTTGGTAGTCGCCGTCACATGCTCTTCTTCTTCCTCCTCGTTCCGCCACTGACAGACCAGTCAACCCGCACGGCAAGACCCACGGTGCCCCGACCGACGAGGCCCGCCACGTCGGTGACCTCGGCAACGTCAAGACCGACGGCCAGGGCAACGCCAAGGGTACCCTTGAGGATTCCCTCGTCAAGCTGATTGGCCCCGAGAGCGTCATCGGCCGCACCGTCGTCGTCCACGCCGGCACCGACGACCTCGGCAAGGGTGGCAACGAGGAGTCCCTCAAGACTGGCAACGCCGGTCCCCGCCCCGCTTGCGGCGTCATTGGCATCTCTAACTAAGTTGTCACGTCCTATCATTGTCGTGTAGGCAAGTCGGCATAGTAGAGAAAAGGATGACAAAAGACACAACCAAAAAAAATGGAAGTGGAAAACAAATCAGAATGGAAACCAGGTTATCTGGGCAAAGAGGAACAGCAGCAAGGCGGGCGCTCTTGAGACAGAGAGCTTGCCGTCAGCAGTCTCTACACAGATTAGGAATCTATTGCGAATGTCTTTCCCGAACCATCACAGGAGCAGCCCAACTAGTTGCCACGTACGTCGGACATCGTGACTTCCATTGCTTGCTAACATAGTATGACCAAGAGTCCAATTCATGGTACGCTGTCACGCGGCCACCCTTTGTGCAGCAATCGTAATACTCCAATTGTCGTACACATATCCAGACACGGCTCAAGGCTCAGCTGCACATTATTGGTCATCACAAGACATACTTCGTACAACAAGACGGGCTACGGGGTCATATTAATGATACAATTATTTTCGTTCGTGTACACAGTAGGAACACACTTAGGCCACTGCCAGAAGGACAAGCTATTGAGACGGAGGGGTCGCATTGCGTCTATGGTGGGGTAGGCAGAGCAAGCTGCTTCGTAACTAGCGTGGAGGAGCTTAGACTCCACTTTTTCGCCTGCGGCCACTGTAAAGCACACTGTCCTTTCTGGCCCTGCTTGCAACACAGTTTGGTCGCCGCTTCCCCACAAAACGCTTTTTAACCCCCTCTCCGTGCTTGCTCGTGGCCAACAAGCCCTTTTCTTTTTGAGGAAGGCACGAGCAAATCATCCAAAAAATAAAATACCAAACTGACCCTTCCTTCCCCTCAACAGCCGTCCTTCAGGGCCAGGCACGCGAACGGGGCTGCTCTTTCCTCCCCTTTCGTTCCATTGGGAACTGTGTCCACAACGGAAACAGGCAAGTGCCATCTAGAACCTCAGTAATTATGTAGACGTAGAAGGCACGAGAGAAGGAAACAGAAGCAGCACAAGATAGTCGCTATTGAGGGACGATTGTGGCAGGTCCCTGTCGCACCCTGGAAACAGCTGTTGCTTCCCGCAACTCCACGCCAACAACTTCCTGCCACGAACGTCACTTTGGAACGTCTGTCCTTTGTGGCCCCTCGTCCACTTCCTTTCCTCTTCTCAACCACAACCACAACCTTATTTTTTTTCTTTCTCTTCTTCACCGCAACCTCCGTCTCTCTTGTCGGTTCCTGTTTGACCAATACTTGGCCTTTCTTTTTTTTGCCTCGTACTCTTCTCGTCTTCGTCTGGTCATACTCGTCGATTGTTTAGCATTTTTACAGTAAACATCTTTGTTGACATCTTTCAAGAGCAATTGTAAGTCCCAGAACATCTTCCTTGTCTCACATTACAGCTTGACTCTTCCTCGAATTTGGCGGGAACGGATTGTCCCAATGGCTTGTTCTGTGTCTCGGCTCCAAGGGTTGCCAAGCGGTTGTCCCCTTGCACAAGAGCTCCTGTATCAATGGCGGTGAGCTGGTGCAACACGATGCCACCACCAGCTCTGGTTCGAACACAATCTGCGCTGCTGTCATGGTTGCACAGACGCGAAGCACTCGAGCTTGTTTGTTCTTTTGTCTGCCTTGTTTCCAGCTAACCACGGCATCTGTCTTGGTCAAATAGAGGCTCTCCCCGCACCGTACACTTTCGACCATGGGTTTCATTGCCAACGTCAAGACCGTCCTTAGCGGCGACACCCTCGTCCTGACGAGCCCCAACAACCCGAACCTCGAGCGGACCTTCTCTCTTGCCTTTGTCACCGCGCCCCGCCTCAGCAGAGACAACGAGGAGCCCTTTGCCTTCGCGTCACGCGAGCACCTCCGTTCTCTCGTCATCGGCAAGCAAGTCGAATGCACCGTGCTGTACACCGTCCCCGGCTCCAATCGCGAATATGGCAGTGCTGTGATTGCCAATGGCCCCAAGCTGCCCGATGCCCTGGTTGAGGCTGGTTGGGTCAAGGTCCGTGAGGAGGCCGGCAGAAAGGAGGACAAGGAGGAGGTCGTCGAGCAGATCAGCAACCTGCGCAACCTCGAGTCCCAGGCGCACGCCAGCGGTCTCGGCCTGTTCTCGGGCGCCGACGGCACCATTGAGGTCCAGAACGACCTCGGTGGCCCCAACTTCCTCAAGGAGTGGAAGGGCAAGACCGTGGACGGCATTATTGAGCGCGTCTACTCGGGCGACCGCCTGCTTGTCCGCCTTCTCCTGTCCGACAAGAAGCACGCGCAGGTCGTGACCCTCGTGGCCGGCATCCGCACCCCCGCCACCGAGCGCAGCAATCCGACCACTGGCCAGACCCAGCCGGCGGAGGAGTACGGCAAGGAGGCACAGCAGTTCGTTGAGCAGCGGCTACAGCAGCGCCAAGTTAAGATCCACATTGTCGGCGCCAGTCCCCAGGGCCAGCTCGTCGCTACCGTCCTGCACCCGCGCGGTAACATTGCCGTCTTCCTGCTGCAAGAGGGTCTCGCTCGTTGCAACGACTTCCACTCCACCATGCTCGGCGAGGGCATGCCTGCTCTGCGCGCTGCCGAGAAGCAGGCTCAGGACGGGAAGAAGCGTCTCCACAAGAACCACGTCGCCAAAGCCTCGGAGGGCCACCTGGATGTGACTGTGACGAAGGTCATTGGCGCCGATACCATTATTGTTCGCGACAAATCCGGCCCCGAAAAGCGGTGCGTTTGTACACATTTCCCGACACAGCATGCCCTTGGGTGTCACATACTAACAAAATGTATAGCGTCCAGCTGAGCAGCATCCGCGGCCCGCGGACGAACGAGGCTTCCGAGGCACCGTTCCGGGAGGAGGCCAAGGAGTTCCTGCGCAAGAAGATCATTGGCAAGCACGTCCGTGTCACGGTTGACGGCTCGCGGCCAGCCTCGGAGGGCTTCGAGGCGAAGGACGTCGCCACCGTAACACAGAATGGCAAGAACATCAACCTGGCTATTGTCCAGGAGGGCTACGCCTCGGTTATTCGCCACCGCAAGGACGACACCGACCGTGCGCCCAACTACGACGAACTGCTCGCAGCACAGGAGACTGCCAAGGAGGAGAAGAAGGGTATGTGGTCGGGCAAAGCACCAAAGGTCAAGCAGTACACCGATGCTTCCGAGACCCTACAGCGCGCAAAGATCCAGGCCGCAGCTCTGCAGCGGCAAAAGAAGGTCCCTGGCATCGTCGATTTCTGCAAGTCTGGTTCACGGTTCACCGTCATTGTCCCCCGCGAGGGCATCAAGCTGACCCTGGTGCTCGCGGGCATCCGTGCGCCCCGTGCCCCCGGCCGCAACTCCCAGGAAAAGGGCGAGCCGTTTGGTGAGGAGGCGCTTGAGCTGGCGAATCGGCGGTGCAACCAGCGCGACTGCGAGATTGACGTGCTGGACGTCGACAAGACGGGTGGTTTCATCGGCGAGCTGTTCATCAACCGTGAGAGCTTTGCCAAGGTTCTTGTTGAGGAGGGTCTGGCGTCGGTGCACCAGTACTCGGCAGAAAAGTCAGGCAACGCGGCCGAGCTGAATGCTGCGGAGAAGCGCGCCAAGGAGGCCCGCAAAGGCCTGTGGCACGACTGGGACCCTTCGCAGGACGAGGTTGCCGAGGAGGCTAGCAGCCATGCAAACGGCGGCGGTGGGGCGGCGAGCAGCGAAGGCACGACCCTGACGCAGCGGCCGCAGGACTACCGTGACATTGTCGTGACGAACATTGATGCCAACGGACGGCTGAAGATTCAGGAGATTGGCAAGGGCACTGCGGCGCTCGAGACGCTGACAAGTGAGTTCCGCAAGTTCCACCTGGACAGCAAGAACAACGTCTCCATCGGCACCAGCCCCAAGGCGGGCGACTTTGTATCGGCCAAGTTCTCCGAGGACGGCCAGTGGTACCGTGCCAAGATCCGGTCCAACGACCGCACTGCCAAGGTCGCCGAGGTCGTCTACATTGACTATGGCAACTCGGAGAAGATCCCCTGGTCGCAGTTGCGGCCGCTGGACCAGACCAAGTTTGGCATTCAGCGCCTCAAGTCGCAGGCCACCGACGCTGTGCTGTCGTTTGTGCAGCTGCCGACAGGTTCCGACTACTTCCGCGACGCCGTCAACTTCATCGCCGACTGCACGGCCGAGCCGCTCGTGGGCAGCTACGACTTTGTGGACGCCAAGGAGGGTCTCAGCTACATCACCATCTACGACCCCAAGACAGGCAGCGACCGCAATGCGTCGCTGAACCGCGAGGTACTGCTCAACGGCCACGGCCTGGTGCCGCGCAAGCTCAAGACGTGGGAGCGTAGCAGTGTGTTTGAGCCGACGCTCAAGGCGCTGCGCGAGGCCGAGAAGGAGGCCAAGGAGAACAAGTACGGCATGTGGGAGTACGGCGACATCACTGAGGATTAAGTGTTGTGGGCCAATGTTGTCCGATGATGAGCTACATTCTCCCCTTCTGTCTCTTTTACTTTTGTTGCCTTTGGTCGTTTCTATTTACAAAAAAATGAGGGGACATTGGTTGACTATTTCCCAATTCCGGTTGCATTGGTCACTATTTTGCTTCATTTTTTGGGGGGCATTTTTGGTTGACGTTGTTTTGACTCTGGATTGGGATTCATAATAAAGCTGGCGAAAAGTTGCAGGGAAAGAACACCACTGGTGGTCCATGATTCAAAGCAGGCAAAAACCCATTTTCTGAAGCAAGCATGTTTTTTTTTTTTGATAACGGTACCCCATAAATAACGACTCGTGATGAAAGTTGTATGAGCCAGCTACAAAGCAAGACCGGAAAAGTTTGGTAATAAAATCAACGGCGCAATACAAACTATTCAGTAAAAATTAAACCAGAGCAGTAAAAATAAAATAAAAGGAACGAAGATCCATCAAAAAGCAACGAAAATAAAGAAAATAAAATAAAGCGGCCCCTTAAAATAGTATCTCGAAGAGAAATTGGTCGTTAGCAAACGAACGAGATATATGGCATATTGCCAAAACAAAAAAAGAGAAGAATATTAAAATAGAATGAAAATGACTACAAGGACCCATGTGCCATGACATTTATGTTCCTGTTGGCCACTGTTGAAACGCTCCTCTCCTCGTCTTCTCATCTTGTCACCTGGTCAATGACGAAAGCATTAACATGCTCGCTTGTTTCCCGGCGGCTCTCTCTTTCCTGCTGATCTCCAGACGCATGCATTTCTCCTGGTAAGCTCTATACTCCTTCTCGCTTTTCTCCACTAAGTTGAGCATTGGGTCCTCGGCCGATGTTGAACGACGATACGGCCGAGGTGCTACACCCTGTGGATTCTGCGACAGAAGCTTACTCGCTTTCACAAGTGCTGTTGTCGCAGATGGCCACGGTGCTGGTCGCGGTACCACTAGGGCTGATGTCTGACTTGCCACTGAAGGCGAACGAGCCGGTGTATTGGGCGCTGGTCTGGCAGTAGACGGCTTTCGTTCTGTTGGGAGAGAGCGCCGGGCGGACTCTACCACAGAAGAAACAGCAGTCAAGGCGCCGCTGTCCTCAGACTTGATAGTCTTGGCTTTCTTGTGGCTTATTGTAGAGGCAGCTGCACTGGACGGGAGGGGCCGTTTGGTGCGAATCGTACCTGCCGGAGGTAGAGTCATAATGGGCTTGGTAGGTGCACCGCCTTCTATTTTTATCTCGACGCCGGGAACGAGCTTCGGACCGGGTAGTGAAGACTTGCCACCGCCTTCATTCGGTTCTGACTTTTGCTTCATCATGTTCTGCATCGCATCCATCATGGCCGGGCCCATGCCTGCTTGGCCCATGTCTCCCTGTCCCATCGCCATTGGCATGAACACGACGGGTACCGAACAAAAGACAATATTGGATGGTCCAGGCAGCGTCGGCGAGGCTGATGGTGAGGTTGGGCTGTTGCCAAAGCCTATCATGCGACGCATCACCTCTGGTAGGAAGCTAAAGTCTATGCCTCCGAAAGCACCACCGCCCGGATTGCCACCATGTCCAAGTTTGCTGTTTTGGTTGCTGTTGCTATTGCAGCTGCTGGTGCCAGCCACTCGCATTTTCTGCAGAAATTGAGCCGTTGCCTGACGTACCTGGTTGTCTACCTGCGATGCTATCGCATCACGCTCAGCAAAGACAACACCATCTCCGTCGCCACGGAACTCGTCGTCGTCTCCATGGTCGTCTCCGCCGCCATTCGACCACGACGAGGCCCACGACCCCGTCTCGGTTCCATTGAAAGACATCTCGCTTGCTCCATCGGTACCATCGTCTGTATCCGATCCTTGGCCGCTGGGTCCTCGCTCCCAGGTGCTGGGTTCGTCGGGAAAGAAGGCGTCCTGAATACGCCCGGCCATGGCCAGCGCTTTGAACAGTGTCGCCGGGATCTCGAGGTTGCCGTTGACGAGACGGAACACACGCATCATTGTGGCCGAGGGCAGGCTGCAGACTTCCTTGTCTGCGTCCTCATCCCCATCGTCATATTCATTCTTGACCACGAGGTCGTCATGTTCCTCGCCACGACCAAGCTTGCGGAGGTAGTTGGCTGCCTTGATACGGACCCGCCGGAACGGCGTCGACGCACCCAGCGACGCAGCCGTGTTGTGGTGCTGCCAGTAATCGCACAAGGCGTGCAGCACGGCCTCAAACTGGGCCGGGTGCTTCCAATGTGGGATTAGGATGCCGAGACGGCGGTAGGTTTCGGTATCGGTGCTGAGGCCTTTGCGGGCGATGCGAGCGGTGGCCGTGCGCAAGAGCGAGCGTTGGGCATGAAAGATATCCTGGGGCAGAGGAGTGGCATCGTGGGCAATGCTACGAAGCTCGTCCAAGGTACAAGTGAAGGACACCTCAATGGCCGGGTGGTGCTGCATGTAGTCGTGGTCGTCATCGTCCATGGTGATGCCTGTAGACGTCGAATGAAAGAGAGAGAGATGTGAAGAGGAGAGTGGGTGAAGTGGATGCTTGGAGACATATGGCTGAGAGAGTACGTTCAGAGTAGAAGGAAGAAACTAAAAGAAGAGTTGACACATGATGAGGTTGTCACAGAGAGAGCAGAAGAGATCCGGTATGGTACGAAAGAAATAACATGGGACGAACGAAGGAGAGTTCGGCCGTCTGTGCTCGGAGAGGACATACTACCATTCCAGGTGCCTGAGATGAGTGTGATGGTTAAACGTACGAGTATATGAGACGACGTTAAACAGAATAAAATGGCATTTGAGTGAAATGTGGATTGAGAATCGCGACAAGGCCGAGAAATCCACGTCTCTCACATTGCCATATATATTATTTAACTGTTGTCGCATTTGCCGATTGCCGATTGCCGTTCTCATGAATCTCATCTCATCACTCGTTTACATCTGAGACTGACAATACTGGGAAAGTAGACCATGCAACACAGGCGCCTCAAAAGAGTCCAAGATTTGAGGAGAATCCGGCACCCTGTCCCGTCTCATATCACATCGCCATCACTGGCAAGCATCTGTAAACACCACATACCACGACCTACGTGGACAATTAGTTAAATAGAATAAAGATGCAAAGTAACGATTCCTTTTTTGACGCCTTGCCTGGTAGTGAAACGAGCAAAGAAAAGAAGACGAAGAAACAGAAAGCCAACAATGCTGCCGGGGCAAAATGGTGACAAGCAAAAAGCCTGGCAAATAAACAAGGTTTTGCCAAAACAAATAACGCCAGTTGTTCTCCAAAGAACTGATATCTCGTCGTTCCATCCCGAGCCGCGTATGTGTCGCCCCCCGCTATCAAGGCATTGGCCACTGCCGTGTACACGATCTGCGTCGGGGCGACTGGTAAGCAGTTGTAACGGCCGCGGCAACTGTTGTATTCCGGGCGGCCGCCCCGTTCGTGTCGTTGATCGCGCCCGTGGCTGCTCCGCCGTGGGTTCGGCTCAACTCGTTCGCTCGCCCGCACACCGTCCGTTTGTATGTTGTCCCCCGTCGCGTCTAGTCCTCCATTTTCGTATCCTTGTCGTCGCCGCGAATCCACAGCACGTTGTTGCACCTGCTTGTTAGCGTTGCTCCTCCGTATGGACAAAGGGAGGGGGTCTGCTTACCGAATGAGAACCTGGCCCAGCTGGCCAGTGCTCTCGCCGTCAATGTACTCCTCCGTGTCGGACAGCTGCAGGTTCATGTAGCTGTCAATCGACACGAGCGCGCCCTTGTATTCCGTCTCGCCCCACTTGAGCCGCACGGCGACCGGCTTGCCTACGAGCTCCTGGAGCATCGGGCGGGGGTTGACGGGCATGAAGCTCATGGCGGCGGTGGCGAAGGCGAAGGCAGATGGGCGGTGTGAATAGAAAGGTGTCGGTGTGGTCGTGCCTGAAGGTGAGGATGCTTCCGTTTTTGCGCCGAACGGGGTATTATGCAACGACGCGATGTTGGCAATTGGAGCACAGGCCGATATTTTTCTTGGGACAAAAAGTGGGACCGTCCGTAGTCGAACCTAACTGCTGGTTTTGTATTGTCACCTGGCAGAGAGTTCGTGGCAGCTGACATAAGCTGTCAACTCTACAGAACCGTGCTTGTCGGTGTTCTGGTGGAGATCACCAAAAGAAGGTGGGGGGAGGCGCCATGGAGAGCTTGAGGGCGTGTGAGCGCAATGGGTCCTGCCAAAATAGTGTTGACCCCTCCCCCGCCAAACACTTTCCGCGCAGCCGACCACAGGTGAAGAAGGAAGGCGCCAACCAGCCAAGTTCCCAACAAAATGGAGCTCATATGACAGAAGTAGCGCGCTGGCCAAGGAATGCGAAAAGGCCGCAAATAGGAGGCTTTACAGCGACGGTTTCTACGACACATTTTGTATGCTTAAGCTATGGTAATGCATTCGAGGAAAGTTCTTGATGTCGGATGGACCCCGAACAGCCAAGGCAAATGCTCCGCAAAACGCTTCAGCATTTGTTACAGAGCTCGTCGGCTGGTTGGCATGGGCCTCTTTTCCGGTTTGATTGCATCTTCAGTATGCCCATACTGGCCTATTGTCCAGAAATACTGTATCTAATGGACACATTTACGTTTGTTTATATCTAAACAGCTTATCAAGCAGGACGCAGGCAACGTATATACATACGTGACAGCTGTGGGGAGCTGAATAAGAACAGAGGTAGTAACACAGGAAGACGACTTGCCATTGGAGGCAGGAGCCAGGGGCACAGAATGCCATAGTTGGACGAATTGACCAAAATTGACCAACTAGTAAGGAATTGTAAGACGTGACGAAGCCGTGGAAAGAACGAACATCCGACGCGTCAGTAATTACAATATAAGATGAGAGCATGCGTAGAAGAGGCTGCCAAAGCTTCCGTTTACGAATTTGCTAAGCAATGACAATTCTGACAAAACGGTAGCCTTTTGGTTTTATCCGGAAATTTTTATCGGGTCATCCGTAGCATGGAAGTCGCGGGACGAGGCGCGCAGTGTGTTTGGGGGCGTGGGCGCATTGGGTGGAATGGGTGGTCGGCTTGCCTCTGATCGCTCTTGCCCCAGCGAGACAGCACACGGCATACCGTAACAGCTACTTCCGGTCGCGGTGGACATCTTCGGACTCAATTCGGAAGTCTGAAATTACGAGCACTGGGGCGCTCTTTCCCCCAGGGGACAGACAGCACCAACGTGAACACAAAGAGAAATGTCACCTGTTTTCTGTTTCTGTTCTGCCGCGGAAAAGGCAGTTGCAAACTCCAATTTTGGAGAAAGAGCTCAAACGGTGCAGGTCAGAAGGTGCATTGCCCTGGTGCCGTCTCATAGAAAACCAGAAGGCGAGCCGGAAGGCAAGACAAGAGAGGGGCAAATTCCATGACGCCCATCGCCCCTCCTTTTTTCTGCGACACCACCCTCGTCCCGATACGGCAACAGCGTGAGAGAAATAATCCAGCGACCGGAGGAAACAGCGACGGTTATATTACCCACCAGCGCAAGGCCAAGCTCGTGAGCTTTTCCCAGGCCTTCCTTCTCTTTTCTTTCATTCCTCTTTTGTTTTTGTTCTTTCCCTCTTTCTTCCTTGTTTTTCTTTCTCATCCAAGATCCAACAATCACGAACTTTTCCCCAAGTTTCTCTCCCACCGCCACAATTCCTCCCACGATTCACAATGTCTAGCTCTCTTGACCAGCTTAAGGCCGCTGGCACGGTAAGCAACAGCATCACCTTCAATTTTCCACTATCGCCACCATGGTCGTAGCTGTGCTCTATCGACACCAATTCCTCCCGGGAAAATAGGGAAGCATGGCAGACGCCTCCTGGTGGTTGGAGCTTCAGCTTGATCGGCAATGCTTCTGTCGGGCCTCTCTTTTTGTCTTTTGTGAGAGCTTCCAAGCTAACCGAAGTCTTTTACTTGTGGGCATAGGTCGTCGTCTCCGACTCTGGTAGGTTGCGTCCCTCTATCCTGTTCTGCCGTTGGCTCTGATGTCATTTTATGTCGCAATTGGCTAACAACACTCATCTCTAGGTGACTTTGCTTGTTCGTGTCTCCCGTACCTATAATGCGCAATTGATATTTCCACAACACAGGACGCTTTGAACTCACACTCTTCTCGCAGCCATTGCCAAGTACAAGCCCCAGGATGCCACCACCAACCCCTCGCTGATTCTGGCCGCCTCCAAGAAGGCCGAGTACGCCAAGCTGATTGACGAGGCTGTTGCCATCGGCAAGAAGCAGGCGGGCAGTCTCGACGAGAAGGTCGATGCGACCCTCGACGCCATCCTGGTCGCGTTCGGCCGTGAGATCCTGAAGATCGTCCCCGGCCGTGTTTCCACCGAAGTTGACGCCCGCCTGTCCTTCGACACCAAGGCCTCCGTCGACAAGGCCCTGCACATCATTGACGTGCGTACACGCTTTGAGCGTTGCCTTTTGAGATTTGAGATTTGAGATTTGACTTGACCTCGAGGCGACAAAGGCTAACATATCTCGTCGCTGCAGCTGTACAAGGCCCAGGGCATCTCCAAGGACCGTGTCCTGATCAAGGTTGCCTCCACCTGGGAGGGTATCAAGGCCGCCGAGATCCTGCAGCGCGACCACGGCGTTAACACCAACCTGACGCTCATGTTCTCGCTGCCCCAGGCTATTGCCGCCGCCGAGGCCGGTGCTTTCCTGATCTCGCCCTTCGTTGGCCGTATCCTCGACTGGTACAAGGCCTCGACCGGCAAGACCTACTCCAAGGAGGAGGACCCGGGTGTCGCGTCCGTCCAGGCCATCTTCAACTACTACAAGAAGTACGGCTACAAGACCATCGTCATGGGCGCGTCGTTCCGCAACACCGGCGAGATCACCGAGCTGGCTGGCTGCGACTACCTGACCATCTCCCCCGCTCTGCTCGAGGAGCTCCTCAACTCCAACGAGGCTGTCCCCAAGAAGCTGGACGCCGCCGGTGCCGCCTCCCTCGACATCCCCAAGAAGACCTACATCTCCGACGAGGCCACCTTCCGCTTCGACTTCAACGAGGAGCAGATGGCCGTCGAGAAGCTGCGCGAGGGCATCAGCAAGTTCGCCGCTGACGCCGAGACGCTCAAGGGAATCATCAAGACCAAGCTGAGCGAATAAACGTGACGGCCTGACTTATGTTGGCGGTTTCTGAGTAGATGTGGTGACAGAAACGGGCGAGGCGGCGGAATATACACATACCAAAAAAATTGGAACACGGTATGTTCGGTACATACATTACATAACCCAAAATAAAGACTGGAATGGAACATAACCAAGGCGGCGAACAAAGGCGTCATCGTCTTGTAAATTGCCGAGAGAACGTTACGTAGAGCCCAGCCCTTTTGGTCTCTAGAGGGGTTTCATTCAAAAGGTACAAAGAAAAAAAAAAGTAGACTGTAAATATCCTGAAAATCCAACCCCAACGCCGAATATACAACATTAATAGCAACAAAAAAACCCGTAAGTGTCTGGTATTTGTCGAGATGCACGGTGGTCGTCGACTCTTTGAGAATATGTAGCCGAAAGAAAGCGGCCATTCCTGAGAAGACTCAATCAGGAAGTCGACAAATAAACAATATAGGCAAAAACAATGATGGCAAGATGCCACACATAAACGCGGGGGTATGCTGCTTTCGAGAAAAGGCCATCCAATGCTGAAATGTAACGAAAAAGGAGAGGTGGACGCAATTTGAGCAAGGTGCTCTCTAATCGGCATACTTCTTGGGCGCAATGGCTGGGCATGGCACCTGCTCGATGTGGTGCTTGACCACGCCGTCCTTGTCTGCCTCCACGACCAGCGCCGTCAGCTTGCCGCCGTAGACGGCGCCCGAGTCCAGGCCAAACGTGTATCCCGTGTCCTCCTCGGTAATCACGCTGCCACTGTTGGCGCCACTACTGCTGCTGCTGCTGCTGCTGAAGAGACTGAACAGGCCTGAAGGCACGGTCTCGGGCAGCAACAGGCCCGTGATGGCGTCGTGGCCGTAGACGACGGTCGTGCGGTTCGCCGGGTCCGCAATGGCGTGCTGCGCCTGGTTCCACACCGCCGCCCAGTGCACGCGATCCGTGCCTTCGCGGAAGTGGCCCTCAATGGGCAGCATGACCAGATCGGCCGGCTCGGGGTGGCCGTCGCCGGCACAGCTGCGGCGCGGTGTGCTACCGACCGGGCTGGGCCGGCGGGGGTGGTGCGGGTCGGCACCGTACGCAAGCTTCTGCAGGCGGTGGTACTCGGCCTCGATGCGGCCGTGGGGCACGCTGATGTGGTCGGTGTTCCTGAGGCGGCCGCGGGCCTTGGAGCGCACCCGCGCCTCGGCGATCAGGTGGGCGCGCTCGTGCCGCACCTCGTCGGCCGGGTGCACGAGGCTGCGCATCACCATGACGGCATAGGGGTCCTGCTGCTCGAGGGGCACGTCCGGCACGAGCCCGGCGTGGACGACGACCACTTCGTTGTTGGCAAAGGGCGACTTCGCGTTGGCCTGCTGTGCGGCGGCCGAGAGGGAGACGGCGGCGGACGGCGCAATGGAGCCGAGTCGCAGGATGACGGGCCGCTCCGAGAGCCATTGGGCCTGCTCGTGCGTCAGGGTGGCGGCGGTGGCGCGCTCGGCCGAGTCACCGTGCGAAAAGGGGTTCTGCTCGAGTGGGTCGATGTTGAGCTCGGTGACCGCCTTGTCGTGGTCAATAGTGTCCTCCTCGCTCTCGTGATTCTTCTTGAGGCCCAAGAGTGCCAGAATGCCCTTGCCCTTCTTGGCATTCTCCTCTTTGAGGTCCATCTCCCGTTGCAGAGCAGCTTCGGCGCGCTCGATTTTTCCCTCGGCTTCAATGCTGGCCAGAGCCACAAGACGCGTCCGCTCGGCTTCCGCTTCGGTCTCGCCCTCGTTCACGGTCTCAGTTTCAGTGGTGTCGACGATCCCGGCAGGCGCCTTCTTTGGCTTGACCAGTGGCGGTTGGTATGCATCGGACGCGTGGAGCGATTGGTAGGCCACGAGCACACGGTCCTCATGGTTGCCGCGCACAGCGCTGGCGTCCAGCTCCATGGCCAGCTGCACAACGCCGGCGCTGTCGGGTCCCTTGTTGATCAGGTCACCGACAAGGATGAGGTGGTCGTTGCCAACCTTAAAATCGATCTTATCGAGCAGCTCCTCGAGCGGCTTGCGCTGGCCGTGCACGTCGCCGACAAAGACAAAGCGGCGGCGGCGCAAGAGGCCTGCGGGCGTGGAAAGCGTGGGGACACCGCCCTCATCCTTGCCGTCAACAATCAGCTCAACGGGCAGGTCGGCAATGACGTTGGTGAGGCCCTTGATGGGCGGGCGGGCGGTGGTGCCGTACTCCATAGCATCCATCGGTTTTTCCAGAAGCTCAGCGAGCGTGAGCTTCCTCGGCTTCGCGGGCTCCTCCTCCACCTTGTTCTTGTCCTTGGCCTTGGCCTTTTTGCTTGTCTTTGCGTCGTACTCTCTCTGGGCTGTCAGTTGGGTCTCCGTCTTCAGCGCATTCGGGATGTCTCCAAATGCTGCTGCCTCAGCCTTTTCTTCGGCCTCTTCTGCGGCCTCTTCGTCTTCGAGGTCAGTGTCGGAAGGGAGATTGGCGTCGGTCGTTCTGCCGGTGCCTCCTGCTGCTAAACCGGATTGTTTCTGGATTTTCCCTCCGAATATTATTTCGTCGCCTGCTATTAAGTCGTTGCCGGCTGGTGTCCCATGTCCTGCCGCTCCTGCTACGGGGTGGGCTCTGTGTTTTGCAGGGTCGACTTTGTCGGCTGGGGTGCTGGACGACATATACGGTGATGTCGCCTCATATTTAGACCGCTCGGGCGAGTAGGTCATGTAAAAGGTCAAGCATATGGCAAAGGTAAAAATAATTAGCAAACGCCGGCGCCGCCACCGCCCAAAAACGGGAACCACCATGCGGACAGAGCTTTGGAGGGGCTTGTAGCCCCAGTCGCTGTAACTGGCCACGGCTATGTTTAAGTGAAGCGCAATAGGATTGCCACAAACTGCGTCTCGCAATTTTGTCGTTCTATAAGTCGAAAGCCCCGTGGATGTCTTGAATGTCTCGAATGTCTCGTTAATGTCGTGTTGCGCTGGGGAATTGCTGGGCGCCGATGTATTACACTGCCCGTCGACTGCGGCCCTCGTCGAAATCGTTGTGCCCCGGGCAGGGAAAAGGAAAATACGGAAAGTTAAGCGGAAATCGAGATACGTTGAAATAGAGGCTGCGTTATCTGTCGGCCATTGAGATCTTGATTCTGTTCGGTTGGGACAAAAGTAGCGCCTGCGACTGATGGTTGTTGTTTTGGTTGACGTTGCGACGCAGTAGAATCGTGTTGATAGGGGCGGCCGATTCGTTGGTAGTGAACAATGTTGCAGATATGTAGCTCTTGTTTTGAAAGCTCGAAATATCTTCTGCACGATGCTGTCCACCTCTTTTTAGCAACAAAGGAAAGCACGCGACAATGGCCAGCTTGGTCTCGTGCGCACCTTCCAGATAGGAATCAGGCGTAAGATGTGGCGCCGGTCGTTAGATGCAGATAGCCATGCGGAGCAGGAAGGCGGGAAGATGAGATGAAGACCCCTGGAAGTGGTTTCCGTGTAAGCTGGAGAATAAATAAATTGGAAAGAGCGTTGGGCGAGCGTGAATACCATAACGACGAATAAACGAAAGAACAGAGAGAGATCGACAAGAAGGAGACAGGATGGCAAAAAGAACTAATCAGACTCCCGGGACGCAGAAAGAACGGGAATTAGCAAGAAACCAGAACAACACGCTGAACATAATGAACGCCCACGCATAGATCAAACTGCTAAGTACATGTAGGGCAGGGCAGGACGTGGAAAGGGAGGAACAGTGGGAAAATCGCCAAGATAAAGAAAGTGCCGCCAAGACTAAGGACTGTTTTGTTCAAAGTGTCGAGTTGGATGGTGTCAGGATTGCCACGGGAGAGTAGGCGGCAGGACCTCGCTGATTCTGACTTCTTTTGCTTCCTTATGTCTTTAGTTTCTGTTCTTTGCCCAGGAGCACGATGCTTGCTCCACGCTAACTTCTACCTCTTCCTTCGCCATGAAGTATTACAGCAAAATAGTCCTCCTGTATGAGCATTGTGATGTACTGTTCGCGTATCTTCCATACTGGCATGTTCTATACAAGTGACCAGTTCTTTTATATAGTTCTAGCGAGGCTGGCTGATCGTTCCGCCCAAGGCTAACCAGACTTTGCCAATGCCTGTTGTCTTGTCCTTCTGATGCCGTCTGCGATGGTTCGAAGTTGAAAGGAGCAAGGCGACACAAACGTAGCAGATGCAGCAGTTGCAGGCTGGCGCCCATTGTGTGTGTGCATTTACAACTTTGTTCGCTTGCAGGTTCGTTCTTTGTGACGGGGCAACAACTTGCCCGTTTCTACCAAGGAATGGCTCATTCTTGGCAGGCAGGGTTCTCTTTAGTGCGGGCAAGTTCCTGTCAGTCCCCATTGTTCCTTTTCCACCAACGGCCAACGCAACAGCGATCACCTCGAACCCCCCTCCACCTGGCCAAAAAAACGCGTACACACAAACGCTTTTTGGTGGAGATGTCGGCACTGTTACAGTGTTAAATTAAAGATTTCTTGCACTGAAAGACTGCTAGAACAATTTGTGTGTACGCCTTATTTTGTCCAGGGGGAGCCCCCTTACCTACGGGTTTCGCTAACGGACGGTTGACGCGGCATCAATTTGACGAGACGGAGTCCGGAGCAAAAGGCTAATTGTCCGACTTTTGTCAATACGGTGCATGACGTGGATACCTCTCTTGCCATAAGGCGGTTGCCCTTAGGCGCGTCCAAACTGCTCGCGTGCTCATCTGATGTTAGAGTTTTAAACTCTATTTTAAAATCGCAATGCAAAATCTTGTTTTGATATTCGCACGTAGTTTCGTATTACTGAGTAATTATACCCTTTTGCCACCTGGTGTTGGTTGGGCTTACCCACTCTGCTACCGTTTATCCCACTGGCGAAGTCGTTGATACACGCCGTCGTGTTTAATGCACTTAATGTTGGTTGTGCGTTCTATCTCGAGAACACATACAGCACCATTTCTGACTTGGGAAAAAGCATTCGAGAATGCCCGGGTATGAGTACAAGATATCCCTTCCTCTAATTTTCGCCTGCAGCTGCTTCGAACATTAAGTCTGTGATGCCGGTACGTACCGTGGCGAGCATGAGTGGATGGCTGCATGAGAAAGCAGATATTAAACATAGAAATTATATAATGTGGATCACTTACGTATGCGTGTGTCACTTTGGCCGTTCATATCCCGCGGGACGCAACCCTAGTTGCAATAATGTGGGGACAGAAACCGCCGGGGGCAAGTTTGAGGTCCCGTTTTTGAACAATGTAATGAAGCTCAAGGGAAGAGGTTAGCACATAGTTGGCCACTGAGCTATCTCTGACGACACACGCGAGCACTGATTTCGCCGTAGACCAAGAAGAGAAGGTGTGCGCGCGACAGTGACATTTGGTGGCTCTTTCGTTCCGCCAGCAGCCCACAACATGAGTCGCATTAATGGCGAGTTATTCCTGCGCCGCCAACGTCGTCTTTTGCTGGGAAGGAGTTTGATAACAAGAATATGGAATCGCCCTGATAGAGAGCGCTGCCGCTTGCAGCGTAATTACGTGTTTCGACAGTGTCCTCACAACGGACAAAGAGGGTAACTGGAAGGAAGAAAGAGTTGGTTACACCTTCTGTCCCTGCATTTAGTCTTCTGGGGACAGCCTCAATTTGCAGAGGCAAAGCAATCCTCTCTTCCCTGGAAACTTCGTCAAAGTCTCTAGGCCACTGCGCATCTCGATTTGACCGCCGGGATACAAACTACGAGGCGTACAACAAATGTACTTAGTATGCAAAAGCCAGTCGGCTGCAAGAACCTGGCATATCTGCGAGCCCCTCACAAAGTACAGCATACATCGTTGACCAACGGCCGTCCTCGACTGAGCCCTTGGGACGCTCCCGCCTGTTAGTTCCGCGTGGGGAGGCTAACCCTGGGTGCTGAGCAGGAAGTGATATTCCTGCCTGCAGACAGCAAAAGCAAGCAGCAAATTTGATCCTGTTGGATGTCAAAACGGGTATGCCAAGACGTGCAATTTATTTTATGCATTGTAGGCACCGAGATGCCTTGTACTGAGACTTGCACCAGGCAACAAATAACAACGGCGTTTACGACGTACGAAGGATGATGTAATTGAACGAAAAGCTGGATAAAGGGCGTATTTTTCATGCCTGGATCATCTCAAGGCTATAAAGCCGGAGGTTGAGACACAGTTGTCAGGCAATAGAACAAGGCTGGATCACGAAGACCCCTGTTTCTTAAACTGTGGCGTGGTTTGATCTCTCTTATTCGCATTCCTCCCCAACTGGCACTCAACGAACCTCGTATTTCCCGTTTGGAAGACGTGCATACATTGTAGAATACCTTTCCCATGACTAGTACCCCTTGCCCGAGACCCTGGCAGCTGGCGTCTTGTTCTCATTCTCGTGTCTGCTGCCATTCGACACATATTGTGTTAACGTGAAACAACCCCACGGCTTAACTTTTAGGTCCGGAGAATGCTGAAGGCCTCGTAACTAAACAACGGAGTAGCCAGCAGCCAAACAATACACATCCCCCCAACCCGTGAAGAGAAAAGATGGTATATTGAATCCCAGAGGTACTTTTATACACCCAAACTTTAAAATTTACCGAAACGCCCAGATAATGATAAATCCAACAACGCCGTGATGTGCTTGTGTCTCATGTGCAACAGCTTTCCACCCCCCATATTTGCAACGATTTGCCGCGTGCGTACCTCAAATATCGTGCAGCGGATCCTACAATCTTTGTCCACGTCCGTCGCTCTCTGTTGGTCATGGCTTCTTTGCGGCCAGCTCTTTCCGGTACTTTTCGTTTTCCAACTCGCGCCAATCAGGCGCCTCCTTCTCGTCGCCCGACGTCTCCTTGACGATGCCACCAAACGCCGTACGGCCAGCATACAGCTGGTAACCCTCTTTGTCCTTTTGTTCGCTTGGGGACGAGTCGTCGCGGTTCGTCTGCAGCATCTTGGCCGATGCCGGCTGGTTGCCGCGGAACCGCTTGCGCATGTCGATCATGCCGCGCCGACACTCGCCGAAACCTTTGCGGAGCTGCTGGCACTTGACCGGCAGCGTGTCGGACAGTGGTGGGCGGAGGCAGTCGGCTGCGGAGTTGCGGTAGACCATGACGCAGTCGGACTCTTGGAGGCACTGGGCCAGAGCGGCACCTGGAGTGCAAAGCTGTTAGCAGATTGCCGCCATTGGACAATGGAAGAGAAAACGCAGCCCGTGACATTCGCAACGTACGAATCTCTTTACATGAGCTCGGCATGGTGACTGAATGGCCTGTAGAGAGCCGCTATGCAAGTGTAGAGGTGGAATTGGTAAGTCGTCCGGAATCGTCGTTGCTCGATCACCAAGCAGAAAAAGCTGCCCACTAAAAAGATATGTAGCTTTTTCGTAGAGTTGTGCAGCGTCTGATTGGACAGCGACCGACGCCACGTGTGGCGCCTACTTATTTCGACTTCGGGTCGCTGTGCCTGCCTTCTGCACCTTTGGAAACTGCGCTAGTGAGAGTCCCTGTCGTCACTGTTCCTGCCATTCGCATGTGACATCACCCCTGGTGGTTGAGGTCCAGAACTTAATCCATCGCACCTTCCCGCTTGCACCGTGTCCTCGACTCCTTCTTGTCCTCAGCAATCAAACAACGACACCGACGCCGCACTACATCTTGTGATGTATCCCTTATTTACGCAACACATTTGATTTTTGGCCCTGCGCCGACTCTTTAACCGAAGACCATTTCGCCCGCACTTCTCGCCGACTGTCGCGCGTCCATCCCAGGCGCCGAAGCTACCAATCTCGACGTCAGACGGAAAGTCGAAAATAAAAGCCATGGGCGAAAGCGAGACACACCAAAAGTCAATCTGACGACTGTATCGCGCCGCCCAGGAAATACAAGGACAAAAGGAAATACCTTCTCGCTGCCACTACCTTCGAGCCGACTGCATCAGCTCGAGCGTCACCCCCCGGCTGCGAGATTTGGCCAACGTCGTTACAACTGCCCAGCATGCCGGTCCCATTCATAGGACGTCTTAACGTGTATGTTGCTACTCTTTCTGTGCCCGGATTGCATTGGCTGGCCTCTTCTTTCCAGACTCTTGCTTACACGATGCTTTTCTCTCTAGGACCGAGTATACGGCACTCGTCAGCTCCTTCTTCCTCGTTGCGTTTGAGGCCATCATCCGCATCCTCACTTTGGCCTTGCGTATGTCATTTCGAAACCGTTTGCCTGTGGCCTGCTTCGACCGTGCGCTTCCGGTACTAACATCCGTGACCAGCCAACTCTCTCATCAGCCTGTTCTACCGCGCATCCAGACGGCTGTTCAACAGATTCGCCAGTCCAGCCCAGAAACGAGCTGAAGAGCGCAAGAAATGTATTTACGGTCTCCTTTCCGGCCACTCGTGCTGTGCCAATTGCAGAACTAACTCATACCTGCAGCCATTTCGACGTCCATTCGTGACGCGTCCGACTTTGTCGAGCTGTGTCGCCTATTTGGCTACACCGCCGAAGAGCATGTCTTCCAGACCAAGGACGGCTACCTCCTTGGCCTGCACCGACTTGCATGGCGTCGTGGCGAGGAGGACCAAAAGGTCAACGCGGGGCCCAACAGCCTGCAGAAGCGCGTTATCTACATGCACCACGGCCTGCTCATGAACAGCGAAGTCTGGGTCTGTACGACCGATGTTGAGCGCTGCCTGCCCTTTGTCCTTGTCGAGCGCGGCTTCGACGTCTGGTTCGGCAACAACCGTGGCAACAAGTACTCCAAGAAGTCCGTCAAGGCGTCGTCCAAGAGCATCGACTTTTGGAACTTCTCCATCGACGAGTTCGCCTTCCACGACATCCCCAATAGCATCGCCTACATCCTCGAGACGACAGGCCAAAAGTCGCTCTCTTACATTGGTTTTTCGCAGGGCACGGCGCAGGCCTTCGCCTCACTGGCTATCCACCCCAAGCTCAACGACCAGGTCAATGTCTTCATTGCGCTGGCACCAGCCATGTCGCCGGCCGGTCTGTCAAACGGCATCGTGGACGCCCTGGTCAAAGCCTCGCCGCAGGTGCTGTACCTGCTCTTTGGCCGCCGCTCGATCCTAAGCTCGGCGACGATGTGGCAGTCCATCTTGTATCCGCCGGTGTTTGTGCGCACGATCGATATCGGACTCTCGTTTCTGTTTGGCTGGAAGACGAAGAACATTGCCATCTCACAGAAGCTTGCGGCCTATGCACACTTGTACTCGTACACGAGCACCAAGTCTGTCGTCCATTGGTTCCAGATCATCCGCACCAAGTCGTTCCAGATGTACGACGACGACGTGCACCCGCTGCTGGCGACGCACTCCAAGCACACCAAGGTAGCCAAGTATCCCACGCGCAATATCAAGACGCCCGTGGTCCTGGTCTACGGCGGCAGTGACTCCTTGGTGGACATCAAGGCCATGATGCGCGAACTGCCTGCGCAGACCGTTGCCACCGAGATCCCACACTACGAGCATCTTGACTTCCTGTGGGCGCGCGACGTTGACACCCAGGTGTTCCGCCACGTCTTTGATGCGCTGGACAGCTTCACGGGCGCCGAGCACACCAAGGAAGAGTATGCGCGGTTCCGCAGCGCGCGGCACACAAGCCTCAGCGCGGCCAACTCGTTCCACGTCCCGAAAGCCAGCAACAACAATCCGTCTCAAGGGCAGCAGACCCAGCCGCATCATGCCCCGCACGCCAGCGATGTCACTTCTGATAGCGATAACCTGGTTCACAGTCGCGATTTTGGCCACGGCCACAGCCACAGCCAGAGCCAGAGCCAGAGCCAGAGCCAGAGCACCAACCCGGCCGCTTCGTCCCGCCAGCCGTTTGCGCAGGCCTTGGCCACCACCGTCGAGCTCGAGCCGCGGCCGCAACGATCCGAAGACGATCTTTTGCTCGACGATGATACCACATGGAGCCAGCCTGGTACCCCGCCGCAGTCCGAGCCAGCCATTCTGGTCGGAGCGAACGGTGGGCGCAAGTCTGCAACGCGCGCCCTGTCTTCTGCTCTCGATGCGGCCGCTCCAGCTTCCCTCCCAGCGTCCCTCCCAGCTGCCGACCGACCGCACAACGTTGCCGGTCGATCCGTATCCAGCCCGGTCGATGCGTCCGCGTCAGCGTCGGGATCCGCGTCATCGTCCAGAGTGCCGACTCGGACGAACACGCCCGTGGGCGGTGATGGTGCAAGCGACCGCCCATCGTCCTCGCACTCGGTACGCACGTCATCGCAAAAGTTCAGCATCGACTCGCGCCGTGGCGGCAAGGGTGGCAGCATCCGAATCGGTAACGGCAAGGCGGTCGGCGGGATCTCGACGGAAGCCGCGTCCGCCGTAGGGAGCAGCTTGGGGAGTGTAACGGACCGTGAGCAACGATGAGTCGTGGAGTGAGAGACTGAACGTGTAATTTTCCGTACTTTGTATATTATTAGTTGTTTTGCTTAGCCTTGTCTTTCCAGATTGTATATGGTATATGTACACACACACACACACACACATGCACAAGCCAGCGTCTCTTCCCTTCATTCAGTCTATAGAGGCTAGTTTCTTTATACATTCATCATGATATTTTTGCGTCACGTCATTAACTCTTGGTCTCGCCGTCGGCTTCAACCCAGCAAGTACTCCTTGTCGGCCCGTTGGCCCTTTTGATCAAAGAGCTCGCCCCACCATACATCCACGTCTTCGCCGGCCGCCGCGCGGCGGCGCCACACGTCTTCGAGCAGGGCCCGGGCCGTGATGAACATGTTGTAGCGGGTCTTGGTGCCCCACCACGCGCAGTAGTCGCGCGCGTCGTTGCGCAGGCCGGCGTCGCGGAGCTCGGCGCCCGCGAGAAAGACGGGGAGCATCAGCTGTTTCTGGACAAACGTGGTGCGGCGGCAGCTCGTGACGTGGTTGAGCGTGCGGCGGGCCAGAAACTGGAGGAGGTCGCCGTTGTCGGCGGTGGGGGCGGGTTTTCGGGTTGCGTTGCCGTCTGCCGCATCGTCGCCCGCCTCATCGGCCCGTCTCTGGGCGGCCTTGCGGTCCTGCCACTTGAAAACACGCTCAATGTAGATCAGCAAGGCATACCGCCAGGCCTCGGCACAGTGGTAGAGGTCAAGGCGGTAGTCGAGCACGCTGCCGCCGTCGTCCTGGCCCTCGACGGCAATGTTGCGGGTGCGCCACAAATGCTCGGCCGCCGCCGACTCGGCGTCGTCGGCAGAACCGCCAAAACCGGGGTTGTGGACCTGTCTACCCATGCCGCCGTTGCTCTCACGCAGGTGGTGGCCGGCCGGATCGTCAAAGGCGGGCGACCGCCACTGGGCGATGCGGCGCTCGAGGCGAAGGACGGGCCCCATGTCGAAGCGGACGCAGGAGAGCGTGGACGCAATCTGCATCTCACGCGCATAGGCGGCGAGGCGGATCATGCACTCAAAGAGTTCGCGGGGGCAGCCCGAGATGGCATAAAAATCAAGAGCGGAAGAGCTTGCAGCGCCAGCAGCGGAAACGGGCCCCTTCTCCTGCCCCGGCGTGGGCTCGGGGGGATCAAAGATGCTCATAATGGTACGCTCGGAAAAGATGCAGCCTTTGCGACTGGTGAGAGCGAGAGTGACGTCGAACCAGACGAGCAGACCCAGCTGGGCCAAGCGCTGAGAGCTGTGTCGTGGTGGAGCGTTTGAGGAGGTCGAGGACGCTGAAGACGGGGATGAGGCGGACGACGCATTCGAAGGTGTTGGCGATGAGGCGGACTTGGCGCCGGCGGCGGTGCTGTTTGGCCGCGCACTCTGGATAAGGCGCTTGGCGCGTCGTAGATGAGATTGCCATGGACCGAGAGCAGAGGTGGCGCACTGGGACATAAGAAAAGAGTTAGTAAGAAGACGAGAACGAGGCGAAAAGGAGACGTTTGCGGCGGAGGCAACGCACATCCAGGGTCATTAGGATAATAGAGGCATCCAGCAGCGATGCATCGGGCGGGCTCTCACCGGTGGCCTCGATGTGGATCCTGTCTTGCAGCATCTGGGTGGCGCGGCGTTTGTAGGAAGTGGCCTCGGTGGTACAGGCGCCGGTGTCGTGGTCGACGTGGCGGTAGGAAAGAGCCAGAATACAGTGACGCAGCAGGCTGGACTGCTGCATGGCCTGCATGTTGTAGCGGAAGGGGTTGGCGGCAAAGTCGCACGTGAGCGGAAGGATGCAGAACTCTTGGTCATCTGTATGGTCAGAGGAGGACGGTCAGAGAGCGTGGGAGGCATGCGGGAAGTAGTGGAAGAAACGTACATTGAAAGAAGATGCGCGAGATCGAATCGTAGAGCGCGGATGGCTGTGCATACATACGCGGCGAGGTGGCCATGAGTAGAGCATCGGCAGGGATGGTCATGTTTTGATTGTGTTGCTGGTGTTGTTGGTGTTGTTGGTGCACCTGCACCTGCTTGCCATTGCTTGCGCTCGCGTCAAAACAAAAGGCAGACAACGGCGACGGCAGCTGGATGGCCGAGAGCGTGTCGAGATGTGAGGGCAGCTCCTCGACATCGTCGGCGAGTGTGTTGGCAGTGTGGGGAGGAGGAGCAAGCGCAGGGAGAGACGACATCTGCGGTGGTGACGGCGACGGCAGCGGCAGCATCATCGCCGGCGTCGATTGCATGGCAGTGGCGGCATTGTTATCGTTGTTGGCGTTGTTGACATTGTTCCCGCCGAACATGGCGGCATCCAGAGTGACAGCAGGGAAGAAGGGGTTCATGAACTCTTCCGCAGGCCAGTCAAGCATGCCATCGAGGCCGGGAGTGGGTGTATTATTGCCATAGCGGATGTTGTTGTTGTTGCTGCTGTTGTTGGTTGTGTGGAGGTTGTTTCTATTTCCAGCCGAGCCAATCGGCTCCGCATTGGTTGGAGCGGAGTTGTGGATGCTTGCGCAGCTACTGTCCGTGCTTGCGGGCGACGATGAGTGGTGCGGGAGCGGCGAGGTCTGGGTCTGCCGGAGGCCGTGTGCAGTGTGGCCCGACGATGCAAGCCCGGCCAGAGTCGCGGCAATGGTGTTGGTGATGTCCGGATGGACGCCCTCACCGCCGTCGCCGGCCATTGGCATCCGCGCAAAGACGGACCGCGGCGACCCCGACAGCAGATCGACATCGAACAGAGGGAGCGGACTGGACGGCAGCGGACGGTGGACAGCAGGGGCATCCTGTGGCGCGGCCCGCGGAGACCGGACAGGGCCCGCAGCAGATGGTCCGCGTGATCGCTTTGCTTGCTTGGACGAGGATGTGGACGACGGCGAAGACGTCGAGGCAGCATGGCTCGACGCGGCAGCGGGTGCGGTGCCGTTGCGGCGCCTCTTGCGGCTGGGACCGCCAACAAACTTGAACTCGCGGGGGGTCTGGACCTGCGCCATGGTGGCAGACGATCTGAGGCTCCAGATGAGAGGACACTTCGTGTCTTCTTTGCAGCGTTGATTGCCAAGGAAGGGAATTGCCTCAGTGGTGGAAACTGCCTGGAGAGGGAATTGCGACGGCGAAGTGGATCATGGATATCAACAGATGCGGTGATGAACCGATCTGGACATGGGCCGTCTCCCTCGTTGCTGGCATCTCAGACCTTGCGGGAGTTGTTGATATGACCGGGAAAGGAGAATGGCGATCGGATGTCTCAGATGTCAGCACACGCAGGCACGACCGTCCGCATGGAGTGCCCCGTGGGTGATATACCCAAACAGGAAGAAGGTCGTTGTGTCGAGGATCCGATCGCACCTTCTCCATCATGGCCATCCTATCGGGCAAGACGACCCATCCCAGACCCGCCTGCCCTGACTCGCGCCTGCCAGGCTCGGGGCTAGCCAGCCAGCCCACCTTGCCCCAGCACCTGCCCGCCTTCTCAACTAGTTCTTTCTATCCCACATTCCGTATCAACATCTCCTGTTTGGGACTAGCACCGATATCGGTCTCAAGTCGGCCGTCGTTTACTGCGTCGCCTTCGTCTCAGCGGTCGGACCTTGACTGTCGCAGGTTGTGTGAACGGAAACCACGCAAGGAACTTCCTGTCTGGGAAGGCTCAATAGCTATCGGTTTATTTTTTGTTCAATTTTTTTGTTCAATTTTTTTGCTTCATTTCTCCAATCGGAAAGGAACCCTCTGACGATGTATCTCTGCGTCGTGTTCGGTCAATCCGTTTCCAGGCTCTAAAGTCCGTCGTAGTCTTGTGGGTACGGTGCGCCTTGCCCATTCAAAATGCATGAGGGTCCTCCGCATTGCTGAGTCCCAGAAACATCGCAAGACGTTGCAAAGAACTTGGAGGAGTGATGCCAAAGTAAGCAAAACAAAACTTCATACTTCCCAAAAGGAAAGAACACTCTTCGGCTGCACTGCTTCTCTCCTTCCCTTTTCTTCAAAGACCCCGCCCCTTGCCTGGCCCACAAGACCTCTTAACTTTTCCGAACTCTTTGGCTCGCCGAGCTTCCAACTCCCTTCCACCACATCAGCATCCCTTCACCTCGACATTGATCCTCTAAACCACGCTCCCACACACACACTCTTGCCATCGCCATGGCTACCTGGACAGCCAAAGACAGCATTGTCATCCTCGGGTATGTCCACATTCGTTCCCATTCCAAAATATGACACACAACACCACAGCTAACACGACGACAGCGCCGGCGTCATCGGCCTCGATGTTGCCCTCGTGCTGGCGCGCAAGGGCCTCGGCCACCTTGTGACAATCGTCGCCGAGTACATGCCGGGCGACACGGCGCCCGACTACACATCGCCGTGGGCGGGCTGCAACTACTCGTCCATCTCGGGCAGCGACGCCAACGCGCTGCGCTGGGACCGCCTCGGGTACCGGCACCTGCTGCAGCTGGCGACACACCACGCGGACGAGGCATTCGTGGCGCGCACGCCGTCGACGGAGATTTGGGACGACGTCGTCCCCAACGACAAGATTAAGATTATGTCGGAGTACTTGGAAAACGTGAGCTTCCTTCCCAGGCGGGCCTCCAAGATGTGCCTAAAGGCAATTGTGCACACCTTCCATGCTAACCGTACACCTGGCAGTTTGCGGTGCTTACCCCGGCCCAGCTCCCCGAGGGCGCCGCGTTTGGTGTCACCTTCAACACCGTGACGATCCATGCGCCCAAGCACCTGCTGTGGCTGCACGCCACGCTGCAAGCCGCCGGCGTCACATTTGTCCGCCGCAGCGTGGCCGACCTGCCGTCCGTTGTCGGTCCCCACACCGAGATCGTCTTCAACTGCATCGGCAACGCCGCCATCACGTTCACGGGCGTCAAGGACCCCAAGTGCTACCCGACACGCGGCCAGGTGCTCGTCGTGCGCGCCCCCGGCGTCACCCGCAATATGATGCGCTACGGCGACGGCTACATCACCTACGTCATCCCGCGGCCGCTGTCCAACGACCAGGTGATTTTGGGCGGCTACCTGCAGAAACACGTCGGCGACCACGCCACCTACGGCCACGAGACCCAGGACATTCTGGCGCGGACGACGGCGCTGTCGTCCGAGCTGCGCGGCAGCAACGGCGGCAAGGGCCCCGAGGTGCTAGCTGTGGCGTCGGGTCTGCGGCCCTCGCGCGAGGGCGGTGCGCGCGTGGAGCGTGTCGAGCTGGTGGTGGGCGGCCGGGCGCGGGCGCTCGTGCACAACTACGGCGCCGGCGGCACGGGCTACCAGGCGGGCTACGGCATGGCGCTGGACGCGGTGCGGACGATTGAGGCGCTGCTGCCGACGGCGCAGACCGTGACGGCGTCTCTGTAGGGTGTGTAGGAACCGCTGGGGTTGCTGCTTTGTAGCTGGCTTTGCTTTTACTCATAGATCTGTCATGCCATGCATTTTCTTCTTTTGTGATTATGCCCTCTGCTCACATGCACGTGGAGTTGATACGGCCGATAAGCTGTCGACATCATTCGAAGCTGTCAAGCTGTCCCTGTGACGTAGTATTTTTGGAGACTGCTGCAGCTTATTGGAGAAGTGGACAATGCCGACCACGTCGGAAACTATGGTCATTTAGCCTGGGAACTTGGGGTGTAGTTTTTCTTAGTGGCTTCAGTGGATTTAGTGTATGTTAGTGGATCTGTGGCAGCCCAACTGTGCCACTTTGGAATGTGTTGGCCACTTTACACTAGTCCAAATAGGAATTACCCGAATAGGACATATGCGACCTCCAATGACACCCCGCGGAAAGCACCAACGACACTATTCTCACCAACTAACGCCGTGGCAATTTATGGCTTCACATATCGGATGTCGGATATCGCATTATGTATTGCCCCCGGCTACACTTCTACCAAAACTGGACATCAGCTCTCACTGGAATGAACGCGTGAACGCGGTCGGCGAGGGGTACGGCAGGCAGTTATTTCTTAGTTTATTCTTTTGAAGAGGAAAGAAAAGACTACTGCTTGAATAAGAATAACGAGCCGTGACGTATCCACCCATATATTTCCTAAACACTATTTATCTTGACGATACCGTGTCAATCCTGTTCCCTTTCAGTTCATATTCAGCTTCGTATTCCAACCAGTCCTCATCATCCTCTCCTCCTCCACTCTCGACACTTCCACTACCAACATTCCACTACCAACATTCCCACATCCAACACAACCCCCCAACAATCACAATGGCGACTATGAAGAAGATCTTTGACGCCTACGAGGAGCGTGCGGCGGCGCTCCAGAAGAGCGACAACAAGTACGCGCGCGGCGTGGCGTGGATCGAGGGCGAGCTGGTGCCGCTGCACGAGGCGCGCATCCCGCTGCTCGACGAGGGCTTCATGCACAGCGACCTGACGTACGACGTGCCGTCGGTGTGGGACGGCCGTTTCTTCCGGCTGGACGACCACCTGGACCGCTTCATTGCCAGCTGCGGCAAGATGCGCCTGACGATGCCGATGCCGCGCGAGCAGGTCAAGGCCACGCTCGTCGACATGATTGCGCAGAGCGGCATCCGCGACGTCTTTGTCGAAATCATTGTCACGCGCGGCCTCAAGGGCGTGCGCGGCACCGACCCCAAGGACATTGTCAACCGCCTCTACATGTTCATCCAGCCGTACGTCTGGGTCATGGACCCCGCCGTGCAGATGGACGGCTCCGGCTCCGCCGTCGTCGCGCGCACCGTGCGCCGCATCTCCCCGGGCTCCTTTGACCCCACCATCAAGAACCTGCAGTGGGGCGACCTGACGCGCGCCATGTTCGAGGCCCAGGACCGCGGCGCCACCTACCCCTTTTTGACCGACGGCGACAGCCACCTGACCGAGGGCTCTGGCTTCAACGTCGTGCTCATCAAGGACGGCGTGCTCTACTCGCCGGCGCGCGGCGTGCTCGAGGGCGTGACCCGCCGCAGTGTCATCGACGCGGCCAAGACGCTCGGCTACGAGTTCCGCCTCGAGTTTGTGCCGATCGAGAGCGTGTACCAGGCCGACGAGATTCTCATGTGCACGACGGCGGGCGGCATTATGCCCATCACGACGCTGGACGGCAAGCCGGTAGCCGACGGCAAGGTGGGCCCCATCACCAAGGCCATCTGGGACGAGTACTGGGCGATGCACTACCAGGACGCGTACAGCTTTGAGATTAAGTACTAGGTGTTTTTTGAGAGGCAGCAATGGCTGTGTATAGAGAGCGGAGGATGTATATAATGAATGTGTGATAGAATGCGTCTTGTTATTCTTGAATATAATGCTTTTTAGATATATTTAAATGACCGGAATAAAGCGATGGCCGCACCGAAGTGCCAACCAATTTGATAGGAATTAGCGTGCTTGTGGCGTTGGATATATTGTAATATAAAAGTATATTTAAACTAACCGTAGCTGCACATATTTTATAGCACCGATGTACGTCTGTTGTGTGCGCCACGCCCTTATGTGGCGTCACTGGGATATCACCTACTCTGTTGCGTTCTGTAACATCCACCACCTCTAAATAGCCCGCTAACACGGCCAGCCTACTCTCTCGACAACCCAGCGGCCAAAATTGTCACGCCCACTGGACTGCGAGCCCCCGAACTGATGTTAAAGTCCTCCACTGATATACTGGACGGCCGCTCTCTCGACATTGGAGCCTCGGCTGCCTCGTGTTTGAGCTCGTTGCCGGTGAATCTCTCTTTCTCCTCTCGTGGATTCCCGGCCAAACCGACAAGGAGGACGACGACGAGCATCTCATGCAGATGGTGGTTCAGCTCGGGCCGCTACGCACGGCCGACTGGACGCGCTGGACGCGGTACTCACGCTACTTTCGTGCCGACAAAGATGGTCAACGGACTCTGTTTAATATGAGAGTCGGCGAAAGGGAGGACGAGAGCGATGACGAGAGCGGCGACGTGGGCGACGACGTAATTATGCGCCCCGAGGACATGCATCCCTGGGCACTGCAGACCATGCAAGAGAACTTGTCCGCCTGGCACCACAGGACATGACGAACGCCCAAGCACATCAGGTCCAACAGGTGATCCGCCGGATGCTGCAGTACGATCCCAAGGAACGGCCGACGGCGCAAGAGCTTCTCCAGGACCCGTGGTTCCAGGATGAGGATGGGGACAGACGAGCGACGTAAAGGTCGACTGACTCATGTATGGCACAATGTGCAAAGCAGATGCGTCGTTAACAGATGTGTCGTTTTTATTTTTATTTTTATTTTATTTTATTAATAATGTTTCCTACGTTAACACTATATAAACACTCTCAAACCCCTCTTCTTTCACGTACGGCCACAGATATATGGAAATACGGGATCCCGTCCGCTCTCCCCTAGTCAAACATATAATCGGTGGATTAGTAGTTGGGTCGGTGACGACCAGCGAATACCCGCTGCTGTACGTTTATTTTTACTTTTTGGTCGTTTGTCGACTCTACTTAAATGTCGAACAGGTAGGCTCCTTGGAGAATATGTCAGCGGGCCGAAGAATGCGCTATAATTCAGATGAATCACGATATATTATCCATGTCGAATGCTTCAATATCAAACCGGTATGATGAATGCAACATCTCGCCAACGTTAAGGCGACGCCCTAAAACCGCATTCAGGGGCGGCCCGTTCTTACAGTCCAGTGCCGAAAAGATGTTGGACAGTAATGCATCGTGCAAGCAATAGGAGCTGGTTTCCAGCTTCTCAGCGCCTATCTCGTCCGTCAAAACGGAGGAAAGCATACCGCGATCTGGTCAACGCGTATGCATTTTCATACTACAATTTTATTATACAGTTAGAAATGTTTCGCCAATTCTGTCCGACATTGCACAATGTACAAACGCAAAATCGACGTCAAGATTTACAGTTGCAGCCCATGGTTTGCTTATGTCACCTGAACCTCGCCCAGCCACTTACCGCATTTTGCCCTACATCAGATCAAACTCATGTTTCGCACTTCTACGGCGACCTCCACGACTATTTGGCACCTTCACGACACGCCATTCATGTTTCCGCTCGTATGGAACAAACAATGATTCCCGAACACGGCTTAGTCTCGCCAAAAGGTGGCGATGCTCAGAATGCCGACTGTGCAGGCGCTACAAGCGAAGGCAAGGTGCAGAAACCGACAGAATTGTCCACGTCACGCCGGGTTCGTCATCACACTATACTTCACGGAACAATACCTATTCTTGCGCTAACACTACTGGTACTCCATCTCCAGAAATCGATCGGCCACGGTGGATTCGGCTCTGTCACAGTGATGCCCTGTGGTACACGCGTTGTCAAGAGAGCTCGCGAGGGGGGATCGCCGCATAATCACAAGTTCAGCATGCGGACGATTCTACGCGAGACTTCGGTGTACTTGTACTTGCCGCCGCATGAACGTCTCTTGCCACTTTACGGCAGCACGGCCACGCCGGACTCGGTGTCCATCATGCTCGGTTATTGCAAGAAAGGTAACCTGCACGACTACCTCGAAAAGAACCCCGATACGAAGCTGATGTGGTGCGTGCTTTGGTGCGTGGACGCCACCCAAGGCCTTGCCCACCTCCACCGCCACGGCGTCCTCCACTGTGACCTGCGCCCGGACAATCTACTGATCGGCGACGACGACCGCCTGCGCATCATCGACTTTGGCGGCAGCTCCATTGACGGCGAGACCAACCTGGCCGCCGAGGCCGAGGTCTACTTCTTGCCACGGCCCGCACCCTGGCCGTGCACCCCGGACACCGACCGCTTTGCTCTGGGCAGCACCTTCTACCACATCCTGACGGGCCATCGGCCGCACCAGGACCGCGCGCCTCAGGACGACATCACGGCCTCGTTTGAGCGCGGCGAGTATCCGGCCGACACCGACGACTTGCTGATTCGCGACATCATCTACAAGTGCTGAAAGTGCGAGTACAAGCACACTGTGGACGTGTTTTACGAGCTGGTTCCCTTTATGGACCGGTTTCGTGACAAGGCGATAAGAGACGCTGCAAAAAAGGAGGCTGAAGAACGGGCATCAGAGGAAAACGAGGGGAAGGTACAAGCGGCAAAAGACGAAAACAGCGCCAACACTGGTGATAATGGTGTTGAGGAGACAAAGGAAGGTTCAAAGGCAAACGGACAAACGGATGGCGGAAAGGATGACACAATTGAATGAGGGCGTCACGTTGCTGTAAGTTCCTTCGCATGTTAATCAAACAGAAGACGAAACACGACAATAGGTCTGACTTTCCATATATAGTCATCAAGCCCGCCAGAGTTACGACTGCGCTTTGCGTGTCTGGAGTGAAGACCAGTGCGTGGCCGTCGGCGTATGCAGAAGATATGGATGGCAAGAAGCGGTAGTGTGACGATTCGGTCAGGGAGTGAGAGCAACCTTTATAGACAATGAAGTGAAAATATAGTGGCAGTCTTTTTGTCTGCGCCATCACCTCGCTTGATATGCAAGGCCACTTCAGTCTTTATACTCCTCCAGGAGCGGGATAGGCAGCAACGCAGTCGTATACACCACTAGGCACATCTGTGCGCTCGCTCGGCAGTGTAGCCGCGGCTGGTGTAGACGAAATCCAGGGTTCACATTAGGCTGCATTGTATCGCGTGGCATGCACGCAAGATCTTTCATTACCTTGGTCGTCTTGGCGCTTTAAAGTTTCCGGGACGATGGCGGGACGCGGCCCGTAGCAAGGGTTAACGACATGATGGAGCCGATCGTTCCAGTTACCAGGCTGGCGGAGTGTTGTTATAGACTGGACGGACATTCATTTCCATGTCTTGCAAAATATAAGGCTGCAATGATCGTTGTAGACAAGGACTCGCTATGTGAGTCATCCCGGGAGAGGAGTCGCATCGTCATTGGACGGACCGGAGGATGATGAGATAATCGTTTTATTTTTTTGTGGAATGGTGTGAGAAGTCTAAACCGACGGTCGCGGCTCTGCTTTTTTTAGACTTAAAATGTTTAGGCACAGTTGTGCTGAAGAGATCCGGGAGATCCAGGAGATCGAGGAATTCAGAAATACCAAAAAAAAAAAAAAAAAAAATAGGTTGGACATTTGCGATGTGAATGTTGACGAGCCAGTTGCCAAGAAGCGATGCATCTTGCACATTCACTTTCTACACTTGCTTCAAATATCTCCATTTGACAGATGCTGGTGCCAAGGCGCTTTATGGGACTGCCCATCCCTTCCCCATCGCGCCTTCCGCTTTTTTCATTTCTTCAGTCATTTGTATCCCCCTCGCGCGGGCCATCGGCACGTTCCTAACGCATGCCGCTGTTGCCGATGCTTTCTTGGCAGGAGAGACAAGAGAGAGCTGGGGCCTTGGCAATTTTTTACAGATGCAAATTGCCATCTGGGCCCATTTGGTCGGCGCAATCGTCGGGACCCTCGCCAATGTTCAACGACACTTCGTTTACACGTCGTTGGTCATTTCTTCAATGGCGCTTTCCTGGGGCAGCAATGGATGCTCCTTCCCAAAAGGATCCAGTTCCAAGTCGAAGTAGCAAGAGGAAGGAGCGATCCGGGCGTGTCGAAGGAAGTGAGACACGCTTTTGCCCAGTGTGTTCCCCAACAGAGGCGTCAGGACCGGCATGAGTGGCCGTTAGGGTGATGGAGGAGTAAACTAGACTAGACTGAATTAGGAATGTAACCGGCTTTTACATGGACGAAAGCCAATCCAATGGGCTTGAAGAACGACGGCGAAGACGTCAAAAGGGGCGAAAAGGGGGAGAGGGCAACAAAGGCGACAGACGCCGCAAAGATAACGAACGCTAATCTGGGCGGGGACGTGAGGATATGAGTCCATTTCGCGGAACTGGACGGCGAGGATATATTTCATCCTGGTCTTGAATTACCGGCAAATTCAACGACAAGCAGCGTGCTGTGTTGTCGTTTCGTTTCACGGAATATTTCATCGCAAGTTAAGCTTTCCTTGGCTATTCTTGGCTCCTCGGCTGGACGCCACCTCACATTGGAGTTTCTTGGCGCTGCACTCCATGTTCTCGAATGCAACATCTCAAGTCGAACGTCGAACGTCGAACGTCGAACGTCCAATGTCGAGCATCGCCATCAAACTTTGTGACCATTTCTCTCCGGATTGCATCGCATGGCAGAGGAAAGAATGAAGGAGTCTTCCTTCAGATCAGCCTCTCACACTCTTGGGCCCCGGACAAGATTCGGCCTATCGACGCGATTGGTTCGTTGTCGCTCTGTCTCGTGCCACTTCTCCACTGGTCGGACAGCGAGGTTCGAAAAAGAGAACGAGATCCACCTCTTTCCGCTCGTATTCGTCCATTTTAGGCAGGTCAGAGAGGGAGTCGGTTGTAAAACGAAAACGAAATCGCCGTCTCCCAGACATTGACGCGTGCGAGTACTTTTGTGTGTAAGTTAATTGACAAAACAAAACAGATACGCCGAAACTATGCGGAATGTTTCCGTCGCGCATCGAACCTAAGGAATGTTAAAATCATCTGTCGGATTGTATGATGTTCGAACAGTTTTTGCAATGCGCAGTAGTACTTGGGACGTCATATATTTTAGACAGCGTCACATTCTACCGCAACCCTCTGGGTTCAGCGATACGTCTTCATTTAATTGGACCAAGATACAACGGCAACATGCCCCCGTCCATCATATTGGCTTTTCTGACCTCTTTACTACTCATGTTCTCGTTTCTCGTCTACAACAAATGTTGTACAGAATGGCGTGTGTTTTTCACGCTTTGTCTTTTCGGACAGCCCCTTCAGCTCGGTAAAGATTGGCGCACTTGCCAATGCATATCAGATCGTCCATCTCTTTTGGTGTTGTAGTACTTGGACGATAAAGCACCAATAATAAACAAATTGCGATGTTCTGTTAGGGTGCTGATAGGAGTCAGCTGCTCCGCATTTCCCGTCTGATCTCACGCCATGCATTCGCGTTATTATGTTGCACTCCCCCATACTGTAAGCGACTATCTGAGATGAATCATTGGATAGTACAGATATAGTCGTTTGATGGCAGAGATTGGAGGCTGGACGCTGGAGTTTGGATATAGTCCCTCGTTTAGGAAGGTGCTTAGATCCTTGATTGCCTCCGTCTGTCCAGTTTGGCCGTCTCCTTAAAGAAATCCTGTATACCTTGCTGACTCCTTGCGTCTATTTAGACTACACTGTTTTTTTTTCTTTTCTTTTCTTTTTTTTATAAAAACAAAGCGACTAACAGCTGTACCCATCGAGTATCTAGTCAAGACCCATCCATGGTCTCCGCTCTGTAAACCTGTATACCGTCTCCAACTACATCGACGACGGCCGACCTTGTTTAAGAAGGTGGCCTGGCACCAGCAGCTGCCGGCCTGTGCCGTGTCCCGTGTCGGCGCCCTCTTTTTGTGTTTCCCTGGAGGTTTGCGTTTCATACCTTTTTGGACTGTTACTCCAGTAATCTCGCATTCCAGCTCCGCTTTACCATATGGTTGATATCGCTCCTCGCCACCTGGTAGGAGTCCACATCACCCACATAGCGCCCGCCTTGTGCCCCATGCTATTCCACGGATATCCTTTGCTTTTCCCGAGTCTTTTCGTAGAGCGCTTGTCCAGTGCTTGTTCTATGTACTCCGCACTCGTGTGCTTGCTGGTGAGACCCAGACGGGCCTGCCTCTTGTTTAGGAAGGTGCACGTCGTGCTTGTGTCGTGTGTTCGTCCTAACGATAATAGGCATGCGATACGGCGATAGGATTTTGAGTGTGTAAGAGGGTATGCTATGGCCGTATGTCATTACGCCCTTTGCGGTGCATGTTTGCGTGTTTTCAGTTCTGAATGCATGCCCGCTTGATGCCCTCTTCTGCTTGTCTCCATTATCCCCATTTGACCTTGATAAGAGTGTCGCCACAACTCTACAGGATGTCGGGCGTAGCGTTCCGACTCGCGACTGTAATTTGCGGGGTTTTGTTTGTTCAGTACATGCAGTTGTTTGACCGAGACCCAGAGTGAAGCTCATAGGTCTACACGCGAACTCGAGGGGCGACAGGCATCGCAAGGGTCACTCACAAAGGAGGCACGGGCGATATGGGTGACACGGGACGACGCTTTTAACCCCATAGGCCCCCGTCCCCTTTCCACTTCTTTTGCTTTTGTGTTTCCTTTCCCTTCCTCTTTTCTTTTCCCCCCTCTTCTCTTTTCCATGTTCATCATCTCTCTTGCCCATCATGGCCACAAAACGCACAGCATTTTCGACAGTGGGCGATATTGAGAGCGCCAGCGGCGGTGCCGACGACCATGGCATCACCGTCGACGAGAAGCACCCGGCCAGCGCCGATGTCAAGTCGGAGAAGGCCGGCCATGACTTTGCACTGTCAACGGGCGCCGATCTGCCGTCTTACGAGGCGGATGCTCGCAAGCGGCTGGGCGAGACGTTGTCGGACGATGTTGGCACCGGCGTCGTGGCGACGGCCGAGGATCTCGTCACGCGCGTCATTGACCTCGAGGACGACCCGACCCAGAACCCCTGGACCTTTCGCGTGTTTTTCCTAGGTACGACCATCCGGGGCGGAACCGGGGACGGATTGTCGTAACTGTGAGCGCCCAGCTAACTTAACCTACTCTGCCAGGCATCGGTCTCTCCACATTCGGCGCCGTGCTGCAGGAGATCTTCTACTTCAAGCCGCAGACCATTTACGTGTCGGTCATTTTCCTGACGGTGCTGGCCTACATCCTGGGCGAGGCCATGTCCTACGCCATCCCGCGCAAGGGCGCCATTGGCCGCTTCCTCAACCCGTTCCCCTTCCACATGAAGGAGCACGCGTCCATTACGCTCATGGCCTCGGCCGCGTCGCAGTCCGCGCTCGCCACCGAGGCCCTGGCCGCCCAGGAGCTGTTCTACGGCGGCTACCCCAACAAGGCCGCAGGCATCTTCATCGTCATCACGTCGCAGCTCATCGGCTTCGGCCTGGCCGGCCTGCTGCGCGAGGTGCTCGTCTACCCGACGCACATGCTGTGGCCCATGAACCTGCCCATCACGTCGCTGCTCGAGTCGCTGCATGGCGACAAGACCATTGCCAAGCAGCGCCTCAAGCTCTTCTACATCATCTTCTTTTTCTTCTTGGTCTGGGAGATCTTCCCCGAGTACATCTTCACCGTGCTCGAGGGCGTCTCCATTTTCTGCCTGGCCAAGCAGGACAGCCTTGTCTTCACCAACTTGTTTGGCGGCGCCAGCGGCAACGAGGGCATGGGCCTCCTGGCGCTGAGCTTCGACTGGAACTACATTGCGCCCTTTGGCAGCCCGCTCTGGCTGCCGCTGCAGACGCTCGTCAACGAATACATTGGATACATGGGCTGCATCGTCTTCTTCATGGGCCTGTACTACAGCAACACCTACCGCTCGCAGGACTTCCCCTTCCTCGCGCAGGCCTTGTTCAACAGCTCGTCCAACGGCACCGTCTACCAGGTGTACGACCAGACGACGATTCTCAACGACAAGTTTGAGATTGACCCCGCGCTGGTCGCCCAGCAGGGCACGCCGTGGCTCACGGGCTCGTACCTGGGCTACCTCATCACCTCCAACATGGGCTTTACCGCCACGTTTGTGCACATGCTGCTCTGGAACTTTGACGACATCAAGTCCGGCTGGTCCTGGGCCAAGCCGGCCAACCTCAAGAAGCTGCTGCGCGCCGACACCTGGAAGTTCTGGGTGCCCAAGGAGACCCCCGAGGAGCGCTTCGACCGCAAGGCCAACGACCCCAAGCTCGACCCCCACTACAAGCTGATGCTCTCCAATTTGTACCAGGAGGTGCCGCTGTGGTGGTGGGGCGCCGTGCTCGTCATCTGCTGGGCCGTCGGTCTCGGCTGTCTGTACGCGCTCAAGTCGACGCTGCCCTGGTGGGGCTTCCTGGTCAGCACCATCATGCTGACCGTCTTCCTGCTCTTCTTCGGCGCCCAGTACGGCATCACGGGCTTCCAGTACAACATCCAGCCCATCTGCCAGACACTGGCCGGCTACATGTTCCCCGGCCGGCCCCTCGCCAACATGTACTTTACTTGCTTCACCTACAACTCCATGCAGCAGGCGCAGCTGCTCGCCCGCGACCTCAAGCTCGCCCAATACGTCCACCTGCCGCCGCGCCACACCTTCACCATCCAGGTCATCGGCTGCGTCGTCGGCGCCATCCTCAACTGGGTCATGATGCTGACAATTGTCCAGAACCAGGCCCCCATCCTGACGGGCATCGTCGGCTCCAACATCTGGTCCGGCCAGAACGTCCAGCAGTTCAACACGCTCGCCATCTCCTGGAGCATGGCCTCCGACATGTATTCCATCGGCGCCAAGTACGAGTGGGTGACCATTGCCTACCTGCTCGGCTTCCTGGCGCCCTTCCCGCTCTGGATCGCCAACAAGATCTATCCCCACAAGGCCTTCCGCTACCTCAACACGTCCATCATTCTCTGGCAGATGGGCTACCTGTTTGTCGGCATCAACGCCGCCATCACCATGTTCTTTGGCCTCGGCTTCATTGCCCAGTGGTACCTGCGGCGCAAGTACCCGTCCTTCTTTGTCAAGTACAACTACATCACCTCGGCCGCCCTCGACGGCGGCACCCAAGTCATGGTCTTCATCCTGACCTTTGCCGTCTTTGGCGGCAGCGGCACCACCCGGCCCTTCCCCATCTGGGCCGGCAACCCGGACAGCTCGCTGCACAACCTCGACTACTGCATGGTCAACACGGCCGAGACCGTCTAGGCGGGGTGTCCACTACGATCGGCATGTCGAGACTGCTGTTGCAAGGGACCTCCGGTAGGTGTTCCAGGGTGAGAGATGCGTGTGTCTGACAAAGATACGGAGTGAGATGATAAGGGGGAGAGAGTCTTTTAGATGGAGACGTTACTTGTAGTAATTCACACTTATGGAATATTATTAAATAATACTTTAAATTGCATCGCGTTGTAAACGAATGAGTTCATATGCAATTGTATTCAAAGCTAAACGGTGTTTCCGGCTCATGCAGACGAAAATGGGATCGGTAGCCACATTCTTCAACGGCCACGGGTGCGAGCATAAAAGGCCACGCCAAGTCTTTTGTACGACATAGCGCTGCGCCTTCGTTTCCCTTTTGTAATGAGACGTCCGTATCTGCACCTCATATTGCTTGCAGTGACTTGGTGCCACAATGGCCGTCGACCACGAGATGCCTTGCGTTTGAGAAGCCAGGTCATCCGTTCTCGAAATAGATCAGAAGTAAATACGACGTAATCTCTAGACGTTGGGGCTGATGGGTGGATGTGGATTTGGCGTTGTTGCCGTTTCTTGATCACTAAGCAGACCAACGGCGGGTACAACCGCCCCAAAGGAGAGCTCCTGTTGTGGAAAGAACGCCGCAGAGGGCAGGTGCAAGTGGCAGACCATACGCACGACTCCATTACGACGTATTCCGTAATTATTATGTAGTCTCTCCGTACACCGTACTCCGTACGCCCCGTCTCAAAACTCCGAAGAAAGAAGCGAGTGGGCTGTTTGCAATACGACGAGTAACTAAACTTGGACAAACCCAAGAATACCGAGCTCCATGGAGCGCTTGTCTCAACTGCTTCATGCCCGTGATGAGTTAAAAACGTGCTGCCGTCCAGCATGTGCAAAGGAGTTTCGTTGCAACTATCTCTTGCAACAATCTTCCTCGTCGAGGGAAAAACGAACCCCCACTGTCATCCCACGCGCAGCGTCGCGATGGCCCCCCAAGAAAGCGACCAGGGTCTCCACACACCCTTTTCTTTGCTGGAGCCGAGCACTCGCGACGATGCGCCCCCAAACCAAACGAACCGTTGGGAAAGGTCGAAAGGTCGTTGAAAAGGTGGCAGGCGAGCGACCGCGAAAAGGGCGCAGAACTGTGTTGTCGGCCTTTATTATGGGCAAGGCTGGAAAGAGAAGGTCGTTCAGGGAAGACACCAGTGCAACGTCAGCTTGGAAAGCTCCTTCCCTTCCTTCAGTCCTCCATTTCATTCCTTTCCTTCCTTTTCTGACGCAACATGTGACACGGGACATCCCGCACTAACGACTCTTTCTCAGACCCTTTTTGCTGTGTCCCATGCTTCCTCAGCATATATCCTTCTTTGTCAACTGTGCGTCTAGCGGAAACCACACTCCGTTTCCGACATCTCCTCTATGCACCCCATCGATGGTGTTATGTTTGTCCGCAATGTCGCATTTCTCTTATTTTCCGTTTGCCATTTCTATTTATTTTCTATTTTCTATTTTCTATTTTCTATTTTCTATTTTCTATTCCTATAAACCGCGCCAAACGCTGTCGTTGGTCCTTTTCTCCAAGTTTCCCCACGCCTGTGTGCTTTGTTGTCATATCTCACGAGCTGGTCACATCTGCTCGTCTCATATGTTCTGCCTCTATCTACGCTTTGTACGTAAAGAAATGAGCGAACAATTACGCTGTGTATATTCCAACTCGTGGCTTCGAAACAGTTCGTAGTACCGGACCAGGCGCAGTACTGTATACGTACTCCGTAATAGTGGCCCGACAGCTCCCAGGTCAGGTGCAGCTCGACAATCTTGGCCCACTCCGTACTTTTACCCCAGGTCTGACTTCATTTGGACCCTTACATTTCCTGTCCCATGCAGGGCTTTTTGTTCTCATCGTCCCGCTTTCGTCCCGAGGTCATTCCCTCCTTTCTTCGTTTCCCCTGGTTTTGCTGCCGCCCGGCCCCATTGTGGCAAGTCAAGTGACTTGTTTTCGATGCCGAGCCTGCCTCTGATGCCACCTCTGATGTCTGCCACGTACTTCTCAAGTGTCAAGTGTCCATCTCCTGTTCCTACTCCTATTATTTATCCCGTCAATAAAATAAATTTTCCGTCTGATGTACCCTCCCCCCACCATTTCCCTTGCACGAGCACACCGCCTCGAGTGCCTGAGAGCTCAAGCGGAAGAACTATGGGGACTACTCCTGCACAGCGGTACTGAAACCCCCTGCAGGATAGGACATCACGGGCTTCGTAAAATCGTTTTTCTCCATAAAAAGGAACGGTCGTTTCCTTGTTGGCTGTCCCAGCAGCCCAGTTGGCTGGCTTGGGACGGCTCGACGGGGGCTAGCTGGAAGGTGGCAAGATGGAGTATTGACAGCGTCAGAGCGAGACAGGGCAGCAATAGGCCAGGCCCACTTTGATCTCGCGCCCCTTCTCCTTGTCCCCTGATTCAGATTTGACTCTGCCTCGCAGCTCCAAGGTCAAGCTTTCCTGGCGCACAGCAGCTGCACCTCTTCCAAGTAAAGCCCTTTCTGTCCAGGGTCCCTCCCAGAACTGCCATACATGTAATCACGTCGTCACTGGGTCATCTTTTGTTACCAGCACCTTTCCAACCGTGCAGTCACCAAAAGCTCGCCGGCAGGCATTTCTCGACTGTTATTACGCCATGGGACCACAAATAATAAAGCCGACTTTTTTGTCTCAAAACCAAAACTGGTCTCACAAGCTCCATAACTTGCTTTTCATGTCAGAAACTTGGGCCTTGCCGTCATACATTATTTACTATTTGCATTTCGTTGCTGTAGGTGGGACATGACATTGGATAAAACAAAATCGGACAACGGACAACGAATGACGCAGAACGAGGAACGCTCCCTCGAAACCGATTGGCCGCTTCAGCCCGTCGGTTCTTGGACTTAGCGTACCTAACACCGGTCGCGCCGCCTGCTGTGTTCCCCTGGGATTGTAACGGCCCCTAAGCATCAGTTAATGAGGCCTGGCCTGGCCAAGTCACAGCACTAGTCTCCAGTAGTGCCAGGGCGCCGCCTGTCCAGATCCCTAAACTTCCAACTAGCTGCGCCCACGTTTTTATGTTCTGGCGGTGCTTCGTCTTTCCTCTTTGGGACCTGGGGCCAGCTCGTCACCTGGGAGGTCAGGGAAAGGAACGAGGGATCGTGCTTTCCTTACTCTATTGAGTGTGACGTACTCCGTATTACTACTCCCTTAGGCCCATCCTTTTCAGTCCATGTTTTCGTCCTCCCTGTGTTATTTTATTTTTATCTTACATTGGCATCTGAGACAGGAGCCTGATAACTAGAATGGAGCCGGCCTTATTTTTTTGGGGATCAATATTGTGATTTTGGTACGGTAAGATATATGGATAAACTTGAGCTGCGCTTCCCCTGAATCTCTCGGTGACGGCGCCTTCCTTTGCTCTTCTATCGTCCTTCCTCTTTTGTCTCTTTCTCTCTTTTGTCTCTTTGCTTTTGCGATTCGCGACTGCCTTCTTTTTCTCCTTGCCCATCCGCTCTTTCCCTCTTTGTCCGGCGAAGATCACGAGGCACCTGGCTCTTTCGCTAATCCACATCGCGCCTTCTCCCTTCTCACCCTTCCACGGCTGCCCCCTTTTCCCATCTTCCTCTTCTCCGTCCATCTTCTTCCTGCTCTCTCCTTTTTTCTTAATTTCAAACTACTTTCTCCTCCTCCGTTACCTTCAACTACTTTCGCTTCGTCGCCATCGACGTGTTGACCGTGTGCACTCCAACGCTTAATGTTGCCGATCACGAACACCGCACCTGTCCCACATCTCTACAACATGCGCCTTCGTTGGTTCTCCCTTGTTTGAGTAGGATATGCGCCACTACACGCAAACGTCCACCTGACTCATCTCCGCCTCCACATCCCGGCATCGACATCGTTTGCCCTTCTTGTGCGATACGAGTTGCGCTAGAATACCTCATGTCTTTTGTTTTTCCGGTGCATCATCCTTAATCTTCCTCTCACGACAACGGCCCGCGACGACAACGTCTGACCGGTCTGAATCGTCACCACGAGGCCCAGGCTTTCAATCCAAGTCCGATTCCAACTGCATCCCATTTCCTTCACTGTCCTTTGTTTATTCCAACGCGGATCTCGACAAACGCCACAACTGAGTCCGCACCACTCGTTTGCCTGTTTGCCCGATAGTTACATATTTATATCTCTTTCTGGCCACTTGGCCCCTTTTGGCAGCCTTTCACGAAGCTATTCTACAGTGCCCGGAGTCGACGAAACCCCAGAAACGTCAACAAGTTCTCAAGACACTTCTTTCTCACCGCCGCCAGCCACCGCAAGCCGCCGGCACGACTAGCCAGCATCCTTCTGACGATCTTGTTAGCTCAAGGGTGCCCGGATACACAGCTCTGAGCTTACTTGCCAGCTCGCTTTCACAACTCCACAGCCAAGCGGCCAAGTCCTAATATCAACATTTACAATCTCAGAGCGCGAATAGATCGACCTTCCCCGCCAAGATCAACAAAAGCCGCCTCGCCGGTCTCTCCGCCTCCGCGCAATTGTGAGTGAAGCACTTTGATCTCTTCTTTTTTCCGTCTTTGTATGAGTGTTCTTCATATGTTCTCAATATGAACCACACTTTGCCACCTCAAATCCCCGCCTGTGTCACGCACGCCTAGCGCATCCTGTAACCTCTCCCATGCACCTGGCACCACCTGATGCTTCTAGTTCTTATTACTGCATCCAAAACTGTTGGCTGGCTGCACCTCATCGCCACCAGTCCAAGTCCAGGCCCATATTCAAGCAACGTCTTCTCTCTGTCTCTTTCTCTTAAAGGAATCGAAGTCCACACGATCGCTGTGCAAAGAAAATAAAGGCCCAGTCACAAGACGTTTGTCCTTTATTTCTCTGGTGCCACCCCCTTTTCCTCTACTTCCGTTCCCTGGTCTCGTCTCCCCACATACGATGCCCGTGCTCGTGCGATGCGACGAGGCTCACCTCGCAGTATACCGTACAACCAGGCACTTTCGTTAGTCTTGAAACTTCTGCGGGCAACATGCATGACCTCTCCGGCATATCTTTCTCCCTGCTGCTCACCTTACTTCCTCTTTTTTCGCCGTTCTTTGCACCTCAGTTATGCCCCTCCTCTGCCCTAAATACTATGATGCCTCTTTCTCCATACACTCTTAACTACCTTGACTTCCCCATAATATATTTCGTCTTTCCCCGGTTTCTGATTTGTGGGGACCCTTCATCTTCCAAAATGGAGAACCCTTCTTTCCCATGACAGGAAACCGTACCGCCTATTTGTTTCCTTCGCTCTCGCGGCCCTTTGTGTTTTCGAAAATTGACTCGTTTCTATTTTATTCTGATCATCAGCTTGCAAATGATTCTTTAACCCGTCTCGCCTTTAGAAACTAACAAACGGAAACCAGCGGCACGATAACTTTCCACCATTCAACGTCCCTTGTCGAGGGACCTGTTAGTCCACCAAACCCCAAACACCGTACTTCCACATTCACTCTAATTTCGTTTGCAAATTCTGTCGAGTCAAAGTACTGAGCACGGAGATTTATTGACGGGTCGCTGCCGCCATTATTCACACCGCTCCCATCTTAGTCGTTTGTCGTCAAACGAACAGCCCCTCCTTCTCTTTATTTTTATTTAGTTTATTTATTTTTTGAGAGGGGGGGCCAAGAAAAGGGGCTGTCACCTTCGCCCTCGCTTCATCCCGACCGTCTTCTTTCGCATCGACCTTTCCACAGCCCGTCCAAGTCGCCTGGCGACCTCCGTGCAAATCTTCACTCCGCACCCCTCGCTCCTGGCCCTTGCTACGGCTGTCACTTTGCCACATCATTTCTACATTTCTGATTATGAGCTCATAAGCTTTTTGTGAAGCATCAAGGTCCCATTTCTGCAACTATTGTATGTGTTCCGCTTAAACCAGCGCAAAGTTGACGAATCACCCAAACAACACACACGTCGCAAGTCCTGGATATGTTTCTTGTCAACAGTCTGTCTTTGTGAGCTGTTGGGTTGAAAGAGGAAACAAGAGTTGCTTGTTCTCTCTTCCAAAATGGCGACATCCGTCATACCAGGCAGCGACCGTGGGAGTTTAAAAGCGACGAAAGCCGATCGTTTGTGCGAGAGCGAGAAACCGACCAGCAGCAGCAACGACATCCCTGTTCAAGTGGCCGGCCTGGTGAAACAAGCGACGGCGGCAGCGTCCAAGACCGATCCTCCGACACACGTTCCACTGGATGCAGCCGCCTTGGCCCTTCACAATGCTGAACAGGATTCCATCGAGGCGGCTCTCCCCATTCTCCCGAGAGGCTTTGTCGAGAACACGGCCGAAATCTACGCCGAGGTGGCTAGCTTTGAGGTCATCCCTCCAGAGAAGCTGCGAGAGTACTGGCGCGGTGCGTACCCTCGCCCCGCCGCCTTAAAATGTCTGGCTGCATAGGACAGCTAACAAGACGGTCTCTAGTGTACACAATCACGCATCGCAAGTTGTACGATCCAACCGCCAACCGCTTGGAAAACTTCTGGTGGCATGTTTGGGGCAGCAAGCGCCGTGGTCTTAGTGGCAAGATCGTTGCAAAGCTGTACGAAAACATCTCGACGGGCCCGACATTTGTCCCTTTGCGGACACCTGCCAGTCGATACGACGGACCAACGGTAATGCCCCGCGACTTAGACTATTTTGTTTCGCTTTGAGTCTCTCACTGACTGTCCCTCTCTTTCAAAGATCAGTTTCATGCTCCCACCTCCGTCTATAACGGCAACGACGGCAACGGGGACATCGAATCCTCCGGGATCAAGTAAACAGAGTGCGAGTGACGATCAAAGGCCAAGCCAGGATGCACCTGTGTCAGGAGCGTCCTCGCACGCCGCGGCTGTGGCACCCAAACGAGTCAACAATGCAGACTCTACTACCGAGGGCGAGCGAGCAGATACCGGCACGCTTGATCACAAGCAAGCTCAGCAGGATGCACATGTCAAGCTGCTCTCATCTTCCTCGACAAGGCCAGCCCCGGCGCAATCGATTCTCCGGAAACCTCGGCCGTCGTTGTCGGGTCCCCGCCCAACGCCACGGTTCGCCCTGCCGTCTGGTGAACCTTCCGAGGCAGAAGAGGACGAACAAAACGTTCAATTGGGAGGCAGCAGTGAGGCCAACGAAGATGCAGTCACGAGTGCAAGTAGTATTGGCAGTGGCAATGGAAGCACCGACACGAACCACTCAGACCATCGCGAGAGCAAGCCAATAAAACATTCGAGCAGTAGCAGCAACAATAGCAACAGCAAAACAGCATCCAGCAAGCGCGAAGCAGTCACCAAGTCTGGTAAAGGCAAAGCGGCTAAGAAGAAGTTTGTCGTCAACTCATCCGCCTCCAAACGACGAACTGTGGTATCCAAAAGATCCGGTTCACACGGCTCACAGTCGTCTGGTGCCTCCGAAGGCCCAGGGTCCCGCGAGCCCCCGTCGTATTTCCCTCCGCGCCATTCCGGCGAGTCGCTTGTTGGCGTCGAAGAGGAAGAATTGGAGGACGCCATTCTTCCTCCTGCATTGTCTTCACCACAAAGCCCGAACCCGATGCCATCCAAGTCACGGGTCTTAAAGCAACAACGGCGGTCACCGAAATTAGCCGCCATGACAGAAAAGGCGGCCGGGAAGCAACCCGCCGGGCATCAGCCTCTTGCAGATCCGGAACGGACATCCTCGCCAGCGTCCGAATCGACTGCAGTTTCTTCGGTATCGGGATCAGTAGCGGGTTCCGTCACAGGAACCACTACTGCACCTGCACCAACACTAGCAACTGCCTCACGAAAGCGGTCCTCGTTTGCCCAGTATGTGACGGGCGCATCGGGAGGACCTGGGAGCCTGGCATCCTCGGGCGGTTCATCAGGTGGACTCGAGGTGCCCGTTGCTTTTCGCAATAGGCAGTCGACACAGCGGCCAAAGATTCCCGGCGGCCCCGAGGCAATACCTCGTCCAGGCGGCGGATTGATACGGCAATCCACAATGCCATACGAGCCCGGGCAGAGCCACAGACAACAACTGAGCCGTATTAGTCTGACTACGACAATGCCGTCTAGCAGAGGCACCGCACATGCTTTACCACCTACCTCGGCCTACGTGGGCCCTGGCTCAGCAGCAGCACCCGGTCTATTGGCGGCAGCCCCGGCGGCCCCCATGATGGGTCGGTCCATGTCGCAAGATAGCTATGGAACACGGCCACGACTAATCCCCGGCTACCAGTCCCCCATTCTGGGGCCCATGCGGTCGTCCACGGTGACGGCAGCCTCCATGGTCGCGGCAAAAGGTGTATTTATGGACGCTGAAGGCCCTGACACATTTGAGTTGTACGCAAAGACGGGGCTGGAAGAGCCGCCCGAAGAGCCCGACGACGACGACAAGGAAGACAGCAGCGAACTGCCGGCGTACATGTCGGAAACGGGAAGCTTTAGTTCGAGCTTCCAGGCCCCGTCGAGCTTCCAGAATGCCGCCTCTTCCAGTTTCCAAGACACACAGCCCGCACTGCCCCGACCGCTCTTCACGCCGACGCGGCCAGCACAGACCCCGCGCATCCCGTTTGCGCGCACCCGCAGCCAGCTCAACGTCATATTGGACCGCGAGAAGGAACGCCTGGGCGAGGGCAGCTATGCGTCTTGGCGAGAGTCCCGCACACGCGACCAGCACGAGCCCGGCGACCGAGAGCACCGCAACTCTTGAGCGGCACTTGAGCACGGTTCTTTGTATTTTCTATTCGGTTTCTAATTACTTTGTTTATTTTTATTATTTTTTCAAGATTTGTTTTATCTTAGCGACCTCATTTGATTCCACCGAGCAGCATCGATTTCCTCCAGCATTTGAACAACAATAAAGAAACATCATTTCGACATGTATGGCGTTCAGGTCTTCGCTACCGTTCTGAAAGGGGGCTCAGGGATACGGGGCTTTTTCTATTACCTAAGGGTGCGTTCATCGGCGATAAGGTTGAGCAGCATGTCTTTTTGTACTTCTGTCACTTCGATGTTGTATTTCGTTTTGTAGCATAAGCAGTGTCTGGTTCTTTTAGTACGATACACATTCGTATACTTGTCGATGACAAACCTAATGTTCGAAATAAATCATTCATTGCACAGTTTTTGTTTTGGTATTACTTCCACCAAACATGACGAGAAACCAAGTAAATCAGTTCAAAGTGTACAACCGGCCACATCTACGCTCTAAGCAATCAAACAAACAAAAAAGAGAAGAACACAGTTCAATGATAAAATCTCTCCGAGGGACTTTTCTCTCCTCCCCATTTACATCCTAAAGACACCAAACTTGGTCGCATTCGGTTCGACCTCGTTGCGCCCGCCCATAGCGGCCCGCAGGCCGAGGCCAAGGTACCGGCGAGTGTGTTGCGGCGGGATAATGCCGTCATCCTGGACAGTTAGCAGTTGGACATGAAAGGAAGGGGGGTAATGTGGAGGGAAACATGTGTTCGACCTACCCAAAGTCGTGCACTCGAGTAGACGGCGTCGCTCTCGCGCTCAATGCGGTTGCGCAGCTCGGGATCCGCCCGGCCGACCGTCTCCATGACCGTGGCCAGTTGTTCGCTGCCCATGACGGCAATGCGCGCATTGGGCCACATCCAGAGGAAGCGCGGGCTGTAGGCGCGGCCACACATGCCGTAGTTGCCGGCGCCGTAGCTGCCGCCGACGACGACGGTCAGCTTGGGCACGTCGGCACAGGCGACGGCGTTGACGAGCTTGGCGCCGTGCTTGGCAATGCCCTCGCGCTCGGCCTCTTTGCCCACCATGAAGCCCGAAATGTTTTGCAAGAACACCAGCGGGATGCCGCGCTGGGAGCACAGCTCAATAAAGTGGGCGCCCTTGACGGCGGCCGTCGACAGCAGGACACCGTTGTTGGCCACGATGCCGACACGCTGGCCGTAGATGCGGGCAAAGCCCGTGACGAGCGTGGTGCCGTAGTCCTTTTTGAACTCGGCAAAGGCAGAGCCATCGACGATGCGCGAAATGACCTCATGGGCCGAGATGGGCCGGCGCAGGTTGGTGGAGGCAATGCCGAGCAGCTCCTCGGGATCCGAAACGGGCTCGGCAAACGTGGCGGCAGCGCCGGCGGCGGTGGTCTTCTCCAGGCTCGGCGTCTGCTGCGGGTAGTTGAGGTTGGCGACGCTGCGACGCGCCAGGGCAATGGCGTGGGCATCGTCGACCGCCAGGTAGTCGGTGACTCCCGACACAGACGAGTGCATCAGACCACCGCCGAGCTCCTCGGGCGTCACCTCCTCGCCGGTGGCGGCCTTGACGAGCGGGGGGCCGGCCAGGAAAATATGACCCTGGTTCTGGACGATAATGCTCTCGTCGGACATGGCCGGCACGTAGGCACCACCGGCCGTGCAGGGCCCCATGACGACGGCCAGCTGCGGGATGCCCTGGGCCGACATGCGCGCCTGGTTGTAAAAGATGCGACCAAAGTGGTCGCGGTCGGGGAACACGTCGGCCTGGTGCGGCAGGTTGGCGCCGCCCGAGTCCACGAGATACAAGCAGGGCAGCCGGTTCTGGGCAGCAATCTCTTGGGCGCGCAGGTGCTTCTTGATGGTGATGGGGTAGTAGGTGCCGCCCTTGACGGTGCTGTCGTTGGCCACGATCATGCAGGTGACGCCTTCCACGACACCGATGCCCGTGATGATGCCACCCGAGGGCAGCGCCAGGGGCTTGCCGCCGTCCTCTTCGTAGAGGTTCTCGCCAGCGAGCGTGGACAGCTCCATAAAGCTGGTGCCCGGGTCGACGAGGGCAGCCACGCGGTCGCGCGGCAGCATCTTGCCACGGCCCACGTGCTTGGCACGCGCCTTTTCGGAGCCGCCACGCTGGGCCGCGCGCGTCAGGCGGTCGAGACGCTCCATGGCCTCCTTCATGAGGCCCAGGTTCTCCTGGTAGATGTCCGATGTGGTGTCGACGGTTGAAGGAATGCGGGAGAGCGTGGCGTCGGAGGGGCCAGCCGCGGCAAAGGCAGCAATGCCGCGTGACGATGGCACGACGGGCGCATTGGTTGTCCGGGCCAATGATCTCTGCACGGGTCTGACGGGGCTGAGTTGTGTGCTCAAAGCTCGTGCCGCTGTCGCCGCCGGCGCTGTCGTGGCCGTCGTCCGCCGGCAGGTGTTGCACAGCTGCGGTGTGAGCCGGAGCGCGCCGCGCGCGTTCCTGGAGAACGTCATGGTGGGCGGGGTGTGTGCTGAGATGTGGTGTCGGTGGGAAGGGATGGCAAAGAACAGTAAAAAGGGAGAAAGGAGGTAAATAGGAGATCGAAGGCAGCTATCGTGAGAAACACCGAATTTTGAGACTTAAAAATAATTCCGTTCCTGGCAGGTGCAAGGCACTGCGAGCATCGAGGGGGAGTTGCCCTTTCCTAGTGCCGTTCAGTGCCGTAGGGTGCCGCCAATTACTTAACTGGACGGTTTGGGGAGGTGCGAGTGACGTCTTGCCCCAGAGCAATCTGGGGAGCAGCTGATGTAGTTTGCTACCAACAGCGCACTTTGCCGAAGAAAGCCGTCGTAAGCCGTTGGTTGTAGCGTGTCTTCTGAACTACCGCTTCCCGCTGCTAGCAGCCTGACAGCACCTTCCCTAACTATCCCCCACTTGTCCACTCGTACTTCCTAAAGCCGAGGTGTACACATGCCACACAAAACACATTGAGGGCAAGTACATTGACACTTTCAAATTTACAGGAGATTTCCATTCTTCGCCTGTTCTGGTACTTTTGGCATTTTGTGTCTCTTGGAAGTTTGTCATCTTTTTCGCATCTCTCGGTACAACTACTCTCTGCCTGCGTCGTCAATCGATCTTTGGCATCCTTTTCCACGTCGTTCTTGATTGAAGGCACGTATCGAATCGACTGTGCGAAATACTCATCAAAGAATCCATCCAACTACAGAAGCTTCTCCAATAGCAAAACAACAAACAATCACAACCACGACCACGACCAAATGGCCAGTCTGCAGTCTCTCCGGCCGTTGGCACGGACCGCCGCATCGTCTTGCCGTCGTGTCGCCCAGCGTCGCGGCACGGCACTGCCACTCCCGTTCGCCGCTCCCGCCGCGTCGGCCATTACCTTCCAACAGGCGCGCCTGGCGTCGTCCAAGCACCCCAAGGGCTTTGTCCCGCCGACGCCCGAGGATCTCGAAGAGCTGCGTGAGCGCGTCCAGGAGTTTGCGCGGCGCGAGGTCTCCGAGGAGGTCGCCGCGGCGGCCGACAAGAACAACGACTTCCCGGCAGCGCTGTGGCCCAAGCTGGGCGAGGCAGGCTTTCTGGGCATCACGGCCGACGAGGATGTGGGCGGCCTGGGCCTCGGCTACCAGGCACACTGCATCGTCATGGAGGAGCTGTCGCGGGCGAGCGGGTCGATTGCGCTGAGCTACGCGGCGCACTCGCAGCTGTGCGTGAACCAGCTGCAGCTGCATGGCACGCCCGAACAAAAGGCCGCGTACCTGCCGAAGCTGACGTCGGGCGCGTTTGTGGGCGCTCTGGCCATGTCGGAGAGCGGCGCCGGCAGCGACGTGGTCAGCATGCGGACGACGGCCAAGGAGGCGACGGACGACCAGGGCCGCCCGGGCTACGTGCTCAACGGCAGCAAGATGTGGATCACCAACGGGCCGTACGCGGACGTCGTGGTGGTGTACGCCAAGACGAAGCCGGACGCCGGGTCCAAGGGCATCACGGCGTATTTGGTCGAGACGGCCACGTCGCCCGGCTTCTCGTGCGCGCGCAAGCTGGACAAGATGGGCATGCGCGGCAGCCCGACGGGCGAGCTCATGTTTGACAATGTGTTTGTGCCGGCCGACCGCGTGCTGGGCGCGCTGCACGGCGGCGCGCGCGTGCTCATGAGCGGCCTGGACCTCGAGCGGCTGGTGCTGAGCGCCGGCCCGCTGGGCCTGATGCAGGCGGCGCTCGACGTGACGCTGCCGTACGTGCACCAGCGCAAGCAGTTTGGCGTGCCCGTGGCGCACTTCCAGCTCGTGCAGGGCAAGCTGGCCGACATGTACACCAAGATGCGGGCGTCGCAGACGTACACGTACGCAACGGCGCGGCAGGTAGACGAGACCGGCGTGATCCGGACGCAGGACTGTGCGGGCGCGATCCTGTACGCGGCGGAGCGGGCGACGGAGTGCGCACTGGACAGCATCCAGCTGCTCGGCGGCATGGGCTACATGGAGGAGATGCCTGCAAGCCGGATTCTGAGAGAGTAAGACACAGCCGCGCCCCTTTCGTTTTGTTCACTCTCACTTTGTCATGGTTCATGTCACGTACTAACACCCAACAGTGCAAAGCTATATGAGATTGGTGCCGGCACGAGTGAGGTGCGGCGGATGGTGATTGGCCGGGCATTCAACAAAGAGTATGCTCAATAAACAAAAATGGCATGACGAAGGAAATAGAGACAAGGCCACACGCTCCGCAGAGAATTCGCTCACATACGTCGTACACCATGTCGTAGACGATCCACAAACGATTGACATACAGGACCTGGAGCGTCCGCATTTCAAGAACGGAGGTACTACGGTGGAGTTGATACCATGTAGCCGGCCAAATGGGATATGGTTTGATGGGGAATTAACACAGGATCTGACCTGGAGCTGGGCTGGACGGCGTAGCTGCGGATTGTCAAAGCGAAGATGTTCCAGCAAATATCGCAAAGGCAACGCACGGCATGCCCACTTGCAGGCCTTGAGGAAACCACCGAAAGACGAAACGAATCAGGAAAATAAAGTAAAATAATAAAATAAAGAAACAAAAGTCGTAAGTGACACTACAAGCTCGATAAGTTGACAAACTGACGACGGGCCAGAAGGTGACGCGATGTTCCATGGTGAGCTCGAACGTTTAAGCACCAGATTGCGGGTCCGCCTGTGCGCCCGATTTGGTGCCCGCCTTCCGCTTTTGTGCTCTTCCGGTGCTTCTGTTGCGCGCCTGCCTCGTGTTGGCCCATGCGATCCGCCCTTTGGGGTAGTGCCTTCCGTGATTTTATCGACTTTGACCAGCGCATGAGGCTCTCGGTCTGTGGGGAAGGAGCCACTTGCAAACATCAGCGGAGAGCCGCTTGCGAGGAAGCCGCGAAAGGCCTTCAGGTGACTCGCGTGTTTGAGGAGAGGAGTACGTGCTTTGTCCAATTTCTCCGACGACAGCAGCAAGACGCGGATAAGACTATTTCCAGGCGAATGAATATGTGCTGCCTGGACGCCTCTGCATCTTGAGGCTTCCATGCGCGGTGCCAACACCATTGTGCAGCCGCAACAACGACGGAACCGCGCATAGTGAGTTGGCAGCGGTCGTTCCTTCCAATACTCATATCTTGGACCAGCGACCAAGAAGTGCATTGCAACAGTTCCGAAGTAGGCAACTACATCTCCATTTCTCACGGTTTTTAACGTCGGTCTCTAGTTCTTTCCGTCCTTTCTCGTTCGGTCTCTCCTCCTTCCATCTTCCAATATCTACATTGTCATATCATCCCTTTCCTCCCTTAAAGTGGAGATGCTCCTGTCTCTGTCCACCAACAAGGCTTCAAGACAATGGGCCCAGTCCAGCCTCACGACCGCCACCTCTAAGCCATCGTTCGGAGCTATCCTGTCGGGCCTGATCAACACACTATCAAGGCTGTTTGCGGAGGGGTAAAGATCCACCGTCCTTTGGACCGGTCGAGTGACTGTGGGGAGCAAAATGCAATTGGGATGGAGACACCATGGAGACACAATGGAGAAAAGCCGTCTTGCGCCCTAGATACGGACGTTGGTGGCAAGCTGTTACGTGATTTCTACTGTTTGCTTGTCTGTATAAAAACGGTAGCTTTCCCCAATCCATCAACGTGCCCGGCAGTCACCATCCCTGTCAAGCTATCAAGCTATCACGCTATCAAACCATCAAACTTCAATCCAACATTTACTCTACCTTCATCGCCAGCCAACCCCAAGAGCCACAATGAAGGGCCTCGTTTACAAGGGCAAGGGCACCGTCAGGCTCGAGGAGGTGCCGGAACCGCAGCTGGTCAACGCCGGCGATGCAATTATCAAGATGAGATGGTCAACCATCTGTGGCACCGACTTGCACATTCTGCACGGCAACGTTGCGTCCGTGCCCGTCGGCCAGATCCTTGGCCACGAGGGTGTTGGGATCGTCGCAGAGGCCGGCCCGTCGGTCAAGAAGTTCAAGAAGGGGGACCGTGTGCTGATCCCGGCCGTGACGTCGTGCGCGTCGTGCGACTACTGCCGCCGCGGCATGCACTCGCACTGCCACGCGGGCGGCTGGATCCTCGGCAACACCACGGGCGGCACCCAGGCCGAGTACGTGCGCATCCCCCACGCCGACTCGTCGCTGTACGCCCTGCCCGCGGGCGTCGACGAGTCCACGCTGGTCATGCTCAGCGACATCTTCCCGACGGGCTTTGAGTGTGGTGTGCAGAACGGCAAGGTGGCGCCGGGCAGCGTGGTCGCCATTGTCGGCGCCGGCCCCGTTGGTCTGGCCGCCCTCATCACGTCGCAGCTCTACTCACCCGCCCAGATCATCATGGTTGACTTTGACGACAACCGCCTCGCCGTGTCGCTGGGCCTCGGCGCCACCCACACCGTCAACAACGGCCGCGGCATGCAGGCGGCCGTCGACGAGATCATGGCGCTCACCGGCGGCGTGGGCTGCGACGCGGTCCTCGAGGCCGTCGGCGTGCCCGCCAGCTTCGAGCTGTGCCAGCGCATCCTGGCGCCGGGCGGCACGCTGGCCAACATTGGCGTGCACGGGTCGAGCGCGCCGCTGCTGCTCGACCAGCTGTGGGACCGCAACATTAGCATCACCACGCGCCTGGTCGACACGGTGACACTGCCGATGCTGCTCAAGCTCGTGGCCACCAAGCGCATCGACCCGTCCCTGCTGATTACGCATCGTTTCAAGTTTGCCGACATGGAGAAGGCGTACGAGACGTTCGGCGCGGCTGCCAAACACAAGGCGCTCAAGGTGCTGATCGAGTACGATTAGTTGGCAGAGGGACTTGGATGGGATAAGAAACGCGTCTGGCAGCGAGTGAGGATGACAACTGAACTGTTCTTTTATTTATGACTTACTTTCGTATGGAATATCGACATGAGTTGCTACTAAAACAGTTGTCGATGCTGTGGTCACAAAAACAAACCGAGTCATAAGAGAATGCGACTTACACGATGATGTGGGGCTTGCTCTGCGTTGGGTGGATACATCTTCGCACACCCTGGCCACCAGAAAACGCCCACTTCTTAGACTCTGCGCCGGGCAAGAATTAATTCATCGACCAATCCCGGCCCCTTGGCCTAATGGTAAGGCGTTGCTTTCCGGTGGCAAAGATTCTGGGTTCGAGTCCCAGGGGGGTCGATTTTTTGTCTTTGACGTTTTTGAGGGTGCAAGCGCTCTCGTTTCGTTTCTTCGACGTCTTCTCTTTTTTATGAACATGCCCCGTGGCGGCTCGAGACTGCCGTCATTGTGTTCCATTGCAGCGGACAGTTCCAGAAACAGAAGATCGACGGACGCAAAGCACAGTACCTTACCCATCAGTCAATAGCTTGCAGCCAATTAATCAACAGCTGGTTTGGTAAGACAGGCCAACATCTCGTTATGCATTATGTTTTATCTTTCATGGTCCATTTTCGTCGTTCATTTCTCTTTACTATCTCCTTATTTTGGATCCATGTAGACCATAGTTGGAGAATCCCAAGAAATGCCAGTATACCCGCGCTGCACCAGTCTGGAAATTCAATGGAAATAACAGCGCCAGCAAATAAACCACTCAAACAGAGAAAAGCCCAGACCGGCGTCTCCTCTGGGCTCCGCGTCTCGAGGGCGTTCTAGACCCGTTTCTTCAATGGTTTCCCAAAAACCCAAGCTGTCAGTTCAAGCGCACCACGCAGGATGAACTCCACCGCGCCCCGCAAAAGACCGTCTTCATGGCAATGGCACGCCAAGGGTGAGTGAGAGGGGAGCGTGACATGAGTGAGATGAGGAGACGGACGACACTGAGGCAATGTCCGTGTGATCCTCCTCAAAAGTCGACAGGCTGGAAAGGGAGAGCCTTGAAACCCGTGAAAAGAAGAGGAGAAGAGAATGCCGTAATGTTCCATCGTAGCTTCCTGTGTAGATGATTTAGACGTATTGCAGTTTCGGACGCACTTTCCACATTCATTCGCTGCGCGCTTTCCGTTTTTGTCCCAACATCGCAGCCGTCCAAACGTCCGTCTTGAGGAAAGAGCGCGAACGGGAGACGGCTGGGCGGTAACCCCTATTTGCGTTGCTGCGTCCCCCTCCGGAAGGTGCTAGGCCGAGCGCCATCGGAGGATCTTGTCAAAAAGGCGGGGAATTCAACATTTCCTCTCACTGTCGCCCATCGCATCGACGTCTCGTCGCCGTTTGCATTTGTTCTTTCTTTTGTCCATTGCGTTGTCATTCGCATTCGCTCATCGTCATCATGCCTGCCGTCGGCACTGCCTTGCGCAAGGCGGCGCTGTCTGCTGGCGTCCGCGCCGTCGCCAGCCGCTCCTTCATCGCCACTTCTTTGACATCCTCACCCTCTTTGGCCTCTCCCACGGCGCGCGGCTATGCAACAACGTCCCAAGCCGCCCCGACCCCCCCGGCGCCTGCACCCACCATGTCACAACCCGTCTTCTCGCTCGCCGGCAAGCTGGTTCTCCTGACCGGTGCCGCGCGCGGTCTTGGCCTCGTCATGGGCCAGGCCATTGTCGCCAGCGGTGCCGATCTCGCCATGGTCGATCTGAACAGTGCGCCTTTTGCCTCTTCCTATTTCCTGTTTTCTTTTTCTTTTTTTGTTTCTGTTTTCTGTTGAACCCCCTGCTTCGGTCCTCTCGCTGACAGACTAGAGGAGGAGACGGAGACACAAGCCAAGATCATGGTCGAGACGTTCAAGGCCAAGTACCCTGACCAACGGTTCGTTTTTTTTCTCGCCATCCTCGCCCGCTGGACCGCTGCTCGGTTCTGACTCACCGCCACCACAGGATCCCCCGTGTCACAGCCCACTACGCCAATGTCGCCGACGAGTCCTCCGTCGACGCCTGCATCCAAGAAGTCCTGGCCGCCCAGGCCGAGGCTGGCGCCGTCTCCCCCAACGACATCACCATCAACGGCCTCGTCACCTCGGCCGGCTTCGTCGAAAACGTGCCCGCCGTCGACTACGCGCCCGCCCGCCTCCGTGCCCTCTGGGCCGTCAACGTCGACGGCACCTACCTCTTTGCCACTGCTGTCGCCCGTCACCTCCAATCCCGTCAGGAACAGCAGCGTGCGTCGGCCGCATCGGCCGATGCCTCCGCCAGCGCCATCGCCGAGCTTGCCACCACCCCGCCGGCCAGCATGGTCTTGATCGGCAGCATGAGTGGTGCTATTGTCAATGTGCCTCAGCCGCAAGCGTACGTCCACGGTTGTTTTCGTTGGTTTTTCGTGTCGCTCGTTTTTCCTCTGTTTCCCCCCACGTTTCTCCTTATTTGTCGCCTCACTCCGTTCGTTGATCGCAGCGCTCGCGCTGTTCGCGCATTGCTAACGCCCCCGCCAGCCCCTACAACGCCTCCAAGGCTGCCGTCCGCCAGCTCGCTGCGTCCCTCGCCGTCGAATGGGCCCCCTCCGGCATCCGCGTCAACTGCCTCTCCCCCGGCTACATGCAGACCCCGCTGACCCAGGCCATCCTCGCCAAGCAGCCCGCCCTGCGCCAGCAGTGGACAAACGGCGTGCCCCAGGGCCGCCTGGGTGTGCCACAGGATCTGGCGGGCCCCGTTGTGTTCCTGCTGTCCGATGCCGCGCAGTACATAACGGGCGCTGATCTGCGCGTCGACGGCGGGTACACCATCATTTAATATAGGATGAGAAACGACAGCATCATTCAGAAAGGAATCAGTGCGTCTAGTGGATGTAATGTTGACGTCTATTTTATTTTATTGTTTGGTTATCCTAGCGCTGCCTATAGAATTTGATTTGGAAAATATAAATTGATGAATTGTGTGTAACAAAGTGTTTGTGTTGACCGGCAAAAAAAAAAAGAAAAGCGAAAAATTTCTTAATAGAATTTTACGTTTATCGAATTCCTTTTCATCGAACGTGCAATATTATGATAAACCTATTTTATACCACTAGTCAGGGACAACTTCACCTTGCGCCTGTGCCGAATTAACTTGTAGATAATATTATTTCCTGATTTCCTTGTTGCCATGAATCCTAATGTATATATATGTATCCAAAATATTGGTATCTCCTCCATTCCCAGGCCTGTGTTAGCTTCCGGCCTTTAGCTATCGTATACCTGTGACGAATAAAAAGAACACAAAGTACAATATAAGACAAAATAAAGAAACGAAAAGACAGAGAGTGTGTGCAATTGGCTGGAGAGGGAGTCCACCAAAGTAGTCCTTGACAAAAGAAAAAAAAATCAAAAAACCGAAATGACTGATAAATGACCGAAATATCCCAGACTTTGTCCTTCCCAATCCTATTCCAACCCCGATTCCGATCCATTACCTCCTCTTGTATTACCTTTCTCTCCTCTTTCTAGCGCACAATGCTTCAACCAAGACCACCACACCTAGTCGTCTAGCCGAAACATGCGCCGCAGCGACGAGAACTTCTTCTTTCTCTTTTCGGTAAAGTCTATGGCGCTGATGTCGACATCGTGGCCGTTGGGCCCGGGCAAGGGCCAGCTGTCCGACCGGGACGCGCTCGCAGGAGCTCCGGCACGCCGGGCAGCACCGGGGCTGTCCTCACTGTCACCGAGGTCGTCGTCGTCGCTGTCGTCGTTTTGCGGGACAAAGCGCGGCGTGCTGCCACCAGACGCGCCGCCGCCATTGACGACCCGCCGGTTCTGGCTGCCGATGCTGTTACTGCGCACGGCGGCGAGCTCGGCCGTGCTACGCTCGAGCTGTGTGTCGCGGCGGGCTGCACTGTCCACCAAGCCGGCCCGCTGAATCTTGTTTGCGTTGCCGCCGTTGGTGAAGCTGCCTGGAGAGCTGGGCCCGTTGTTCTTCTTACGCCGGAGCACGGACATGATGCCGCTCGACCGACGTGTGGGTGTCACATTGGAGCCCGTGTTGAGGCCCACGGTACCCGTCGTGGTCGGCGAGTACATGGGCGAGGCAGGCGCAATCTGGCCACGGCCAGACCGTGACCGACGCAGAGTCGATGTGCCAAGGTTGTTGTTGGCAGCGTTGCCTGCCAAAGACGACGCGCCGCCCTCAAACCCGTACGAAGGAAGCCCATTCGGAGCAGTCTTGGGACGGGCCTCCAGCTCGTCCTCCTCTTCCTCGAGCTCCTCGGGCAGCAGCGGGCTCAAGGGCATTGACGAACTCGCGGGTCGTGCGCTGGCGCGGCGCATGCTGTTGCCCGTGCGCAGCGTCTTGGGGACGACGTGACCCTTGTCTTTTTGGCCGACCGGATGGCGATCCAGAACGGCCTCGTCCTCGTCACTCGAGTCAACAAATCGGCTGCGGAAGGTGTATGCGCCGCCCGTGCTAACGCTGCGGCGATGGGCCGCCAGGCCTCCGGGAGAGGCTGTGGTCGTAGGACCAAAGATGTCATCGTCGTCGTCACTTGAATCACCGAACCGGCTGTGCGCCGATTTGCCTCCGCTGCCGCCGCCTTGATTCTTGCTGCGTTGAAGCAGCTTGCTGCCGCGCTTCTTGCCAAACGACGCGAAGAACCCGCCGCCCGAGTCGGCCGAGCCTCGTCTCAAGGTAGAGCTGGCCATGGAGCCTGGAGAAGACATACGCTTCATGTCCACAGGCGTAAACCCGGAGCCCAGAGAGCCATCCCGCATGCTTCGTCGGAACTGGGGAGACGACTCAGTCGAGCCTCGCAACGTGGTCGATCCAGTCGGCGAAAGGGACCGGAGCGAGAAGCGGCTGCTGCGGTTGTTGAGGCTGTTGTTGGAGGGAGCCGCGCCCTTCGGATCACTGCGCATGGACATGCGGAATCCGGCCGCACCGGCCGCACCTGCAGCGGCACCTGCACTAAAACCGCCGGTGCTCGCACCGTGGGAGTCGGATCGGGCGCGCTTGAAGCTGCTCTCGCTTGAGTCTGAGCCTCGGCGGCGAAGAGTAGTGGCCAACGCACGGGGTTGGGTCACTGCACCAACAGCCGCTTTAGGCGGGAACGCGGAGGCAGCGCGCTCCTTCTGAGCCGGCGGGTTGGGACGCAGCGAAGACCTGAAGTGCTCCTTGTCCGCACCGGCAGCACTGCCTGCAGTAGCAGCAGAAGCAGCAGCAGTCGTGGCACGGGGGGCGTTGTCACGCATAGACCGGCGGATACGCGTGGCAGCCGCCTTCTGGGGTTGGCTCTCAGCAGGAGCTGGGGCGGCCACGGGCTTTTGGACCGGTGTGAGCTCCTGGATCGCCTTCTTTTCTGCCAAACGCGTCTCGACGGACTTCTTGCGTCTCGGTTTCTTCTCAGCGGCCGACTCATCCTCCAGATCACCTTCATCCGCTGCATCTTGGAGGGCTTCCTTTTCGAGCTGGGCGCGTTTCTCGGTGGTCAGCCCGCGCCAGAAAGCCTTGATCTTCTCCCAATCTTCCTCGTCGCCAGAGCCGATGATACCGTCGCTGTTGCCATGCTTATGAATAGCAGCCGACGTCAAGGCGGCCATGCTAATCGCGGCACCACCAGGGTCAACTGCGGTCGGCGAGGAAGACGCCGCGGGGTCGGTAGGTCCGGCAGATGGCGAATCGCCTGTAAGAGCGGAGGGCGCGGTCTCTTTCGCCAATGGCGAGGGGCCAAGCTGCAGAACCTCCGGCTTGCGCGACGGCGACCCAGCCAGTGCCGACGCAGCAAAGGGACTCTTCACCATGTCGGGCACAATGGGGCTATCGACAACGGCGTCGAGAGACAGGAAGCCGTCGCCTTCAATGTCCGAGAGATCCTCGTAAGCGTCGCTGAAGACCTCGCTGTCGCTGTCATCGTCGTTGACCTTCTCGCTGCGGAGCGACGTTTCTTCGTGTAGCGTTGGCATGTGGGTGGCGAACACGGTGGCGGGCATCTGGGCCGAGTACGAATGGTCGTCATCCTGGGTGATGGGCTCGAATGCATTTTGCCGGATCGGGACTGGAGAGTTGTTGGCTGCAAACGTAGCCTTGGTCGGCGAGCTCTTAGCAGTTCCATCCGAGTCCGTGTCTGTAGGGAACATGCCTGGCACGTCCAAAGGGGCCTGAGCCGGGCTGTTTTTCACAGCCGGCTGGGTGGCCTCCGTCTCCGGTGTGACCGCCGTTGCCGTTTCGTCCTCCTTCGCAATCTCGTCCTCGGCGTCAACCTCCTTCTCCCCCTTCTCCTTCTCCTCATCGTCGCCGTCGTCGTCCTCTATTCCCCGAACCGCGGTCAAGCTCTCTTGGCTGGGATGGGAGATGGAAATAGCAGGTACTGTCTTCTTGGTCGGAGACGAAACGGAAGGAACGACGACAAGTGGATCGGCATCGTTTGCTACAGGGCTAGGAGGAATAATTGGTTCGTCCTCCAGGTTCCCTGGGACAGTGGTGTCCTGTTCCTCATCGAAGCGAAGGACGGGAGAATGCTCTTCGTCAACGTCTTCGTCGTCACCATCAATACTGGCACCGCTATCTGACACATAGCCACTCCCGTCAACGGACGTTACAACTGGCGGAAGCGGCTCCCGATAGCGAGACGTGTTCGCGGTGTTGCGTGTGCTAGTCGACGCAGACGTCGGGCGCTCGGCGGCAGCTCCCGCAGCGGCGCCGGCTCCGGCTGCGGCACCAGCGCCAATAATGAAGCCGATGGCGTGGTCGCTCGAGGTGTGGTGTGTTTCAAGAGGCGCGGCAGTAACCGCAGCCGTAGACGTGGTCGGCGGCGTCTGCGCCGCTCGGTGAGGCGACTGGTTGTCGTTGATTGGGCGCACCAGGGCGCGCTCCTCTTGGTACTGGGATGGTTGCGGCTTATCACGAACACTGCCAAAGGACGGTAGGGCGGGACGGGGCTTCATGACTACATCGTCGCCATTGGCCGCATGGTCCAACTTCTTCTTGTTCCGGCCAATGTTTCCAAACCAAGACCGGCTGCGCGAAGGCGGCTGGTGGGCGGCGTTGCTACTGGGAGGTGCTTCCGCTGCACCCGGCAGGGACGACAAAGCCGGCGAGACGGGTGGTGAGGGCGGCATCGGCGACTGGGTGAGAACGACGGCTTTATCGTCAAAGCTCACGCGGTTGGCTTTCTTGCGGTTCTGGGCGGGCATCTGTAGATCGCCAGGATGTGCGTTGTTGGCATCGGAAGCCGAGTCGGACGGGGATGCATCGCGCGGTGAGCTCGAATGCTTGAGCGCCGACTTGCGCGGCGAGATGGAGCGTGGTGGCGGGGAGTGGCGGCGCACAGCCAGGTTGGTGCTGACAATGGGGGAAAAGTGGGCAGTACGCACGGGGCTGTTGGATCGGGTGCGCTCTGCCTCGCTCGGCTTAGCGGCGGCCGACTGAGCCGCAGCATGCTCTTGCTGCGCTTCAGCATTTGAGCCGTGATGGGGTAGTTGTTTGGCAGGGACACCGTCAAGGCCATCGCGGGCCGAGCTAGAGCCGGCAGCGGCAAGAACAGCGGCGACGGTGGCGAGTTGCGGCTGCGATGTTTGCGCGCTCGTCCGGTGCTGTGTCTCCTCCTCCTCCTCCCGATCTGGCTCTTCACGGACGATGGAAGGGCGCTTTGCGAGAACGGGACGCCCATCCTCTGTCAAGAGCGTACCGTCCAAGCTGCCGTCCTCGGGTGACGACATGCTCTGAATGGTCACAGGGCTTGTGGCCGCTTGGGATGCAGCCAGAGCCGTAAGCGACGAGGCAGATGAGGACGGCGTAGAGGCCGAGGTTGACAGCGCCGGCAGAGGCTGGCCGCCCGCGTCATCGGTATCCTTTTCGCTGGCGGTTGGTTGCAGTGCAGCAGGAGGCTCGAGGGCAGTCGTCGCGATCGGAGGTAGCTCGCGTTCCGGCGGGGGCGATTTGGGGGCTTGGGGTGCTTGTACCGGAACCGTCTGTTGCGGCGCAGGCTCTTGTATGCGTTGCAGTTCAGCACGATTCAAGGGCGCGGCGGTACCGTGCGCTTGTGTCATGGTGCCCTGAGACAAGTGTGAGCCGGCAAGCGAAGCGGCGGCTGTGCCTCGCTGCTGCTTCTTCTTTCGCTGTTGCTGTAGCGGGCGCTCTGCTGCATCGAGGATGGACTGCTCCAACATAAGAAGCTCACCGCGAGGGACCATACGGCGTGAGTTGGCATCGTACACAAGAGTCTGGTCGGACAGTCCAAGATTGGAGCGACCAGTGACACGACTCGTGGACGCCGACCGCCGAGCAGAGCCCGCGGCCGTCTTTTGCTGTGATGACTGTGCTTGTAAGGAACCCCTCTCTGTCGATGCCGACCGGGGAAGCTTCCCGGTAGGGGGCAGGGCCACGGGAGCAGCTGCTGGTGTGGCAGTAGATCTCGTATTTGTCGGGCTTGGAGGTGGTGAGCCAAGTCGTTGCCGGCTGGGATAGGAAAAGTTGTGTAGGGAGCTGCGACTACCTGGCCGTTCTGGCTGGGCGTAGCCGTTGATGTCCATTGCCGTGTCGGACGTGCGAATGTACGATTTATTGCCGACTGCCGCGGAGCCGAACCAGGACGCGCGCGCCCCCTGTTGTTTTTGCGAGGCCAGCTGCAGTGGCTGCTGGACAAGACCAAGGCTGGTGGCGCGCCGGCTCTTCTTTTCTGCTTGTTGCTCCTTCTGCGGTTTTGATATTTGCTGCTTCGCCTGGCTGTCGATAACGTGCTTGGGGATTGTGGGCATGGGCGGCGGGACAGGCACCGACCGGTTCCGGGCTGCCATGGCTGCTGCCGTACCAGCCGCATTCATGGAGAGGCTGCGGTTGCTGTTGACGCTTCCACTAGGCGACGCCGGAGTGGCAGCGGCGAGTGCTGCTGTGCGTGGATTGTGTGGGCTGGGCGACCGGAAGGTGCGCTCAGTCATGGACGACATCGACTTTATCGACGACGAGCTGCCGCGGCGGCGGAGTGTTGGCGCGCCAGTTGGCGACACAACCAAGGCTTCTCTTGTGTCCTTGTTGCCGCCACCGATACCCATCGCACGTTTAATGCTCGGAACCGGGCTGAGTGCACGGCGCGAGCCCTCGGTTGAGACTGAGGCGCTTCGGCGCATGGTGCGCTTGGTCTGGACGGCGCCAACATTGGTAGGGGTAGCAGGGAGGGCGCGTAGGGCGGCGGCGGCGGCGGCAGAGGAGAGGTTGTAGGCCGAGACGGCGGCGGTGGCCGCGCTCGGGTTGACAGAGGAGGCGGTTGGCGGCTGGGAAGACATTGTTCATTGTTAGCAACAAGCCATTGCGCAGAGCGACGCACGCCAATGCTGATGTTGTTGACGGAGTAGACCAAGGATGCCACAAGACGAGGCCGAAAAGAGAAAGGTAAAAAAGCAGACAAAAAAATATAAAATAAAATAAAACAGTGATTGGATTGGACAAAATAAAACAAATGGGAAGCAAGCAAGGGAAGGTAGGCAGGGAGAAATGTGGCGAGGACTTTTCTTGAGCTGAAGAGCTAAGCTTAGGCTAGTGCGTCGGGTCGACAAAACAAGGCCAGACAACGCAAAGCAGGGAGACCCAAGACATCAGAGACACGCAGTGCAGATGAGTGACGAGGCGATCAGTCAGGCTCCTCAGCGATGTGCGACGGACGGCCTTTTTGCGTCTAGGCCACCTCTCTCGTCCTTTTGAATCGGTAGTCTCTGCGGCTAAGCACCCGCGATCTTTTAGGTATTGTTGGTAGGTGGTGGATGGGTTCATGCCCAGTAAGTGCAGCATTAGTCGATTTCTCGACTTGTGGCCGCGTCCAAGAAAACCAGGGCGAGAGAGCGCGCGACGGTCGAGACAAGAGGACGAAACACGCAGCAGAAACGCGCTAGGTTCGCCAGAAGTGGGATATTAAGCAGCCAGATGTCTGGCAGCTTTCTTGGGGCCAATGGACAGGCTTGAACAATGGTATGAAAATAGAAACAGGGCCGGCCTCGTGGGACGTGCCATTTCTTTCGGCATGGCCCTTTCTTCTGGTACAAGGAACGGAGCGAGGAATGGGAGCTACTTCTAGCCGCCTGTTGCTGCACTCGGCAGTCGCAGTGGCAGAGGCGAAGGGGTAGAGGGGATAGAACAAATGGGGTGAAACGGTCACTATGAGAGATAAAAGAAAACATGTCGACATACCGTATACTGCTTCTTGGCCTTTTTGCGCGAGCCGAACATGGCGATGGGATGCGGCCGAGGCCGTCTTCAATCCCCCGGTGGTCGCCGGTTCGACTTTCAACGGTCCGAATGTCAGAAACGCCCTCTGAGTACCGCCGTGGGTTTTGCCTATTACTGTTTGGCTTCGGTCCTCTCTGTCTCCCTCGTCCCCCTTGCCTCTCCGATGTGGATGGTGCTCTAAGCAGCCGTCAACCGTGTTTGTGGCTCGCACAAAGGGCCTCGCGGGTTTGCGGTCAGTCCTTTGTTTCACGCCGATTGTTTCCCACTTTCGGCGTGTTCTAGTATTGCGCGTTTGTCGATTTCCGGATCCTCCGTCGTGTTGCGCGTGGACTTTCGGCGTGTTTGCTGAAGGAGGCCCTTACTGTTGACCATGGGCCTTGCTCTTTGAAAAGTCCGCTTTTAGTTTCTTTCCTGCCTGTCAAACTGAGCTCGTTGGGCGCCGTGGTGAAAATACATTGTCGACAATCGCTTCCCGAATCAATGTGAAAGGAAAGCCAAAGCACGCGTGCCGGTGGATGAAGAGGCGAGATGCACCAGCGTAAAAAGGGGTTGATGGGAGATTGAAGAATGCAAGGAAGGAAGTGAGAAAAGTTGCGCGGGACGGAAGGAAGCAAGGAAGACGTAAGATTCTATTTTTTGCGATGTGCGACCGGGGGAGTGGGCGCAGGTGGGAGCGGGAAAGACTAGAACTACGGGAATGCGCAGCAAGAGCTACAGGGTCGTAGCGAAAGCGACGGAAAACAAGGTGACGACACAGCTTCATCTCGCCAGAAATCGCCAGGAAAGAGCGATAGTGCAAAGTCTCGGCACTGGGGATCAAGCACGAAAGAGGAAGTAGCGAGTGGGTGGAGGGTGTGAGCCAGCATCATTAGGGCAATGCTGGGCAGAAGCTCAGAATACGCAACAGGCGTGAGTGGTCAGAGGCTTTTCGAGCAGAGTCCCATACCCGGTTTCAGCGCCCAAAGCACTGCAGGAGCCAGTTGCAAACCAAGGCACAGGAAAATGGATGTGGGCAGAAGATCTTGGGGCCAGGTGGAGATGAGCAGGCCCGCTAACGACTTTATTTGCAGGGGGTGGAGATCGCTGGAAACAATAAGCCGAGCGTCCTGAAAAAACAAGCGAAGAGAGGCAAGAGCTCAGCTGCGGTGCCTCGTCTCTGGTAGAAGACAAGAATCGGCCGCGTCAATGCTCGGACGATTTCGACGGTATTCTTGGGGGCGGATGATCCTGACGACGATGCAAGAAACATCTCGTCTACAGTCACTGGTCGCCGTCGCCGTCGTCAACCTGGAATTGAAGCTCCGGGACGTCTGACTGTTGGCCCAGTGGGGCAGTGGAGCCAGTTCTCGGCTGCCTCTGGCCATTCAACGCGCCACAAGTTCGCTGCCATTGCTCTACAGAGGGCCTACAATTCCCTACAGGGCATCCTAAACTCAATTCGGCGCCCTCGATGCCATGACTACCCACTACCAAGTAGAGGCCGACAGCGCACTAGCAATGAAGCACTATTTTGGCAGCGGTTAGTAGGGTTCGTGACTTTTTTCACCAGAGTGGCACCTCTCACGGGTACCGGCGCGAGGCACAGCTCCCGCACCAACATTACACAAAGTCCAGCTGTCTTGAGCCTGTCAACCATAGTGACATCGCCTTGGGTAACAGATTGTGTCGGCAGTTGTCCGGCTCCGCGGAACATGCTGCGCCGGCTTTGGCTCACATCTTGCATCGTGCATACGACATGCTATCATTATCTATTACTTGAAGTGCAACTTATGGCCCTTAGTCCCTGAGTGTTTTTAGCCAGACGACCAAGCCAAGCCCGTGGGCTGAATCTCATCGAGATCGCACTCAAACACTCAGTTGAGTAATGTCTCCACTGCTTCGCGGGCCTCCTTCCTTCAAACTGCTCATGATCCCCATAGTTCCAAAGGCAAATACCGAACAGAGGACGGTCTATTGCAATCCTGAGTCTACATTGTATGTCGAGTCGAAATTGTACGTGTTGAAAGGTAACTCGTCGAACATGCCAGTCATCCGTCACTTCTTACATCAGCTAGGTTCGCGGCATATCATCACTGTAACTCAAAATCCAGACTGATAGCTGACGCCAAGCTGACAGGCTGTTTGAACCGACTAGACCACGCAGGGTGTTGCCGTTGTTCCTCACCCTCTTCCTGGGCCACAGACGTATCTCTTATTTCAAGGAGAGCTGGGGCACAGGTTATCGTGTAAACATATGAGGCTTCGCAACATTGCAGTCTGAAGCCTATCTGGATCTTCATATCGATCACACTCTAGATGAGACTTCCCTCCAAGGTTTCGCTCGACATACCCTGATCAACCCCATCATTCACCCATTTTGTTCGTTGTCGTCATTTTGTTCTCTGCTGAGTTTGCCAGGGCACTGAATAGGCCCACTTTTTTGCTGTTCCTGCCTCTTGATTCGGCCTAGTGCGCCTCTGCGTGTTGTCTCAAAACAGTGCCCCACTCTTTCCTAGCCCAACGGAATCAACACACAAAACACTACTGCAAAAACAGGCAACTACGTCATCGCGGCACATCGCCAGTTTCCTTCGTACATTGCAAAAGACAACAAAGGAGGGGTGTCCATCAACGTTTCGTTATGCGATACCAGACACGCATCCAAGACAGAAACAAATGTCCATGATGCATTCATTCCCGCCACTGATTTCAATATAGCCTTTTTCCTATCCATCGCGACAAGTTGTTCGAAACTAACACTCATCAGGGAAAATACGGCCAGGAAGAATTGGGCTTGCTCTCCAGAAAAGCCGCCTCATCTAGTATCTCTTCAACAAGTAGACCTCATTGAGACCCTGATAATCCCAATTGTCTGGAATCGGAGTCGGTAAACAACCATTCTGAGACTTGGCCAGCCAAATATACAATTTTTGACGGTAACATTTGGTGGTGCAAGAAAACAACTGCCTTTTATTGGCCACTGGCTTTGTGAATTAAAACGTTGCCAATATCAGATGTGTGCCTGGCTACCCTAGATGCAGCGACAGACAAGGCTAAGTTTGCCCTACAGACTCGTTGGCCTTAGTCACATCCTCGATAGGTCTAATTGGGACCCAAAGACTAAAGCAAGCCATCGTCCAATACCAAACGATGCCAGCGATGCTAGATATACAATCCCATGCAGATGCCATCAGTGTTTGAATGCTTGCTAATCATGGTGCCGTCCAAAATCAGCACCCAATAAAAATCCAAATTCGGTGCTGAGTGCCAATGACAATCTCAAAAAGTGGTGTTGGGAGGGGGCTGCAAAATATGCTTTGTAAACAATCATGTTGATGGGGTGTTGGATAATGCATATCCACGGTTCAGAATAAGTGGCGTGGGTCGACAATCGGCCAGGAAGGGTGATCCGGGGGCGCGCAATGAATGAGAATAAAGGCCAACCCAAAGTTGTAGCTTACCACATCGTACAACGGCCAACTTCAATGATACTTGGCAACTAGCCTCCAGCTGGTATCGGCTGCATGCCTTCCCCGTCCCGGCCTCTCAAAAGAGGATTGTTCGCGTCGCCAATTCCAAGCCGGAGCTCAGCAACGAAATCATCCGCTTCCCCGGCACCGTCGTCATCGTCATAGTCGTCGTCGTCTTCATAGTCGTCGTCGTCGACAATTCCTTGACCTGTATCGTCTGGAATGTCGTCGTATTGTTGATCGTCATCAAAGCTTTCTTGCAGGGTGCTTGAGCCGGCTGTGGCGGGCGCTGCTTTGGCAGCCTTGCGACCTTTGCGGTTGCGATGTCTAGCCTTCTCTCGGTTCCGCTGCTCGCGTTGCCGCCGCTCCAGTTCGAGTCGCTTCTTGCGCTCTTTCATCTCGAACTCGTAAATCAACCGGGGTTTGTGGCCCGTGATATTCTCGTACTCGCAAAAGGGGCAGATGTAGATTTCAGATTCGGGCGTGGGCCGCATAACGTTCAGTTCTTGTTGGCGGCGTCTCCGATCTCTGGCTTGCTTCCGAAGTTCTTGGCGAATCTTGAAGTTCTCCTCCTTTTCGAGCTGTTGCTTTGACCGGTTGCCATTCGCTTCCTTAGATGCCTTTCCACTCGACGGCGATCCGTTCGGATCCACAGATCCAGCTAAATGAGAACCGGAAGCGTGAGGTGCACCTTGACCGCCGCGGATTCTCCCCTGCTGCTGCCCTTGCTGCCAATTGGCAGAGCTAGGTGGTGTTCGCGAATCAGAGCCAGACCACAAAAGATTTCCTGGCACCTTTGAGGAGCAGGTAAACGTGAACTGGAGAGAACCCTGGGCAGATGCCTCTGTAGCTTGGAATTGTGAGGCCAAATCGGTGCTCTCTCTTGGTCCTTGTCGCTCCGCATTGGCAATCGCGCTGGAAATGATACCAGCATTATTGGTATGTTCTGGGCCTCGCAGTAAATGTTAGCAGCAATACACAAAGCAGGCGCCCGCCCTCAAAACCAATCAAGAGTACCGGGTTGCCCTGGTCTTCTTGGATTGTACAGCTTCCCGTGTCTCCCAGAATGCTCCTACCCGCTGCTATAATAGGATGCCGTTGCGAGCGGCCGTAGCGGCCCCTCCCGGGTCCTGAAATGCCCACTGACGCCGCAACAAAACCGGTCGGTTTGACGTTGGCTAGTAATGGTGGACTCCCAGCTAGGCTGTCGTAGCTGGAGGTTGTCGTCGAGGATTCGGACGCGGTGGATCGAAGGCTCGTGGAGGTATAGCTTCCGGTATGCGATGTGTCACCGGCGGACGGTATCTTTCTCTTTTTGGTATTGCTCGTGTATTCAAAGGAGTCGAATCCGTCGGCAGTTAGTGTTGATGACGGCAAGGTCCAATAGCCCTGTGCGGGTGACATGTGGAGTGCCTGTGAAGACCGCCCGGATCGGTTTCCAGCACGGGATGTGCGCGAAGAGGACGCTGCTTCGTTTTCGCCGCTGCTCCGTCGTGGTCGGGAAGGAAGATCGGCGGCTCGGCCGGGGGCCGACCCTGGTTTTGCATTTGGGCCTGTGGCTGCCGGAACAGCTGTCGCAGCCGTGGTTGTGGGCGTGGATGCAGACGGAGCTGTGATTGTCGGTTTGGCCGTCAGGGTTGCAGCTTTCGCCTGGCCAACAAATATCGGCCTTTCGACAGATGCTGCATCCTGTTTCAAGCTGTACGGATAGTAGAACAGAGGTGCTCCTGGCGTCTGATCCGGAGGATACTTGATTGAGTCGGCGGCATCGGACGACAGGCGCTCACGAAGGCGTCGTTTTGGCAAAGGATGAATCAGTCGGTCTGGGTAGACCGGCGAGGCGGTTTCAGGAGACATTTTGCGGGCTGGTTCTACATTGCGGAACGGTTGAACAACTCTGGTTAGCCAAAGAAGAACAGGAGATGTGCCAGGCAGAGAGATGGAGAAGTGGCCAACGCCAAACAGCCATGCAAAGATCTTCTCGAAGCAAGAAGTCATGCGTCGCCGACAAGGACCGCCAAAACACCGGCGGAACAAAAAGACTGCCAGCAGCCTCGTGCAGGTGCGTAGAAGTGTAATAGTGAACAAATATGGACAAGCAATATCGGTGGGGTGACATATGTACGTAGAGTAAAAAGGTGAAAAAGAGGACGGCCGAAGTCAAAATAGAAAAGTCGGTGGGAGGGGGTAACACATACCCATCACATCGCCTCATGCTCTCTCTCTCTCTCCACAGCTACCACATGTACGTTCCATGCACCCAGCACGTTGAAGTGCGACCGTATCGAATCGAATTTCCAAAAGATGTTGGCAAGTCGAGTCGACGGGGGCGGTCACTTCGTGGTTGTTCTCGATCGTCGTATGTAGGACGTGTCGTTCGGAGCGGTATGGAGCGGCAAAATGGTACGTCAAAGGACCCTAGATTTCTACCCAACGAGATAGTGCGTTAGACTCGGACAACAAACACAAATGGATACAAAGTGTCAAGCCAAAAGTAGCAGCGAGAACCCGAGACTCCCATGCACTCATAGGAGTCGAGGAGCCGTCACTGGAGAGCTCTCACGAAGCCTTTGGCATCACCATTCGAGTCCGTCGGCCAAAATAAAGGGGTGCAGCCCGGATGCCGAAGATACTTGAAAGAACGACAAGGAGAGGATGTGTGGTATGGTAAAGGGACGAGGAGATCCGGGAGGACACAATGGGACGGTGCTAAGGGAGAGAAGCTGATGCAGAGGGCGGAAAAGCGGTCGGTTGGTTGTTCTCGTCACCTACCTCGTCTCGAGATTTTGCTGAAACAGCCCGGTGACAGCGAAATTAGCGGTTGGCACGGCCTCTACGTCGAGGGACGTTGGGACCAAGAAAGAATGAGTGGAGGCCAAATGATATGCAAATTCTGGAGCGACCGGGATTTAGGGAGAAGGCAAACAGAAAACAAACAAGACGTTCTGGTTCCTGAGGTCGAAAATGTTGTAAAACGGCGAGAACTAGAAGGAGCAAAAAGCCGCTGATGTGGCCAGGACTTCAGTCTGATTGCTAATTGCCTGCCACGGACTTTGATAGACGGCCTGGTATCGATCTTCGATTAGTGGTCCGGGCTCCAATTTAGGGGCAAAAAATTACCTAAGCGGGCCCAGGGCACGCTGAACAAGAGCACTACAGAATACAAAATGCACACAAACGTAAAACAATGGGCCGGCAGAGTGGCCTTGTGGCCTTGTGGTTTGCCAATAGAGCAAGCACTGATTGGCCCGGCACAGTGGGGTCCGAATTTGGAAGAGACACAGAAACTGTTTGACTTTGAAATACAGGCCGGCTGGTGCGCTCCTTCTTTAATGAGGCAACGAAGACACGGCCACGATGGCATGACAATTGTCCCGGCCAGGCAAGAACGACCAAGATTCAATAAGAAAAAGGAAAGCGCAAATGGCACTGGACTTCACCACGCGATAGGCCTCGTTTGCCAGTAGACGGCGTCGCAATTCCAGTCGGGAAGGCGCGGTAAGCCTCGGCGAAACTGGATGCTCCTGCCACGGAAGGAACAACAATGCCGGACCGACTTGCAAGTAGACAAAACCAGGCCGAAAGCCAAAGGAACAACGGCAGCAGACATGGTGTCTCCGCGTTCGATTGGGGAAACCGGGCCACGGCTCAATGCAATGCAACAAAGCAAAGCGTCAACACTGCGATCAAGAACACGACGGATTACCTCTCCGAGTCTGGTGCGGGGGTTGACCAAAAGAGCGTGTTGGCGAGTGTCGGCAGCGGAAGCGGCATTACATAAGTATATTTTGGCTTACGTCCGCGCGAAAAGGTACAAAGATACTTTCGGCAGGTATCATCACAAGCACTGGACGGCACTGGTCCCCTCAATGGCTTTTTCTTCTTGCGCGACGCACCTGCGAGTCCCACTTTTCCATCGCTCGCCCCTGCCCCGAAGCGCCGCCAGCTGGGGTTGCTCCTTCTGAGCCTGCCGACGCTACTTCACAATGCTAGGCGTTGCCGCGTGTTTCGTGGTACCAGCGCTCAAAGAAAATTAGTAGCCTTTTTTTTCCACCCACTCGCTGGTGTGCTCTCGGCCGTCCCCTGCCTCTGCGTCGCTCGTCCTTCTCGCTCGCTCTTTCTTTTCTCTCCTCCTCGTTCCTGCCCTTCCCCGTCAGTCACCTGTCCTACTTCTCCCCGCTCGTTTTCTCCTTCGTCCTCGACCTCTCTCGTTACTTCTTCACCAGCTTCACCTCTCAATTCGACGTTGCCTTCGACCTGCAGTCGCTTCAGCCTCCCCGTGCAGCTAGCCTCCCGAGCCATGTTTCGCAGTCGCTCCGTGTCTCTCGCCTCGTCTCTTGCCTCGCGACTGTGATCCAGGCACCCCCTCTCCAGCGCCGACCTCCCTGAAGTAGCCTCTTGTCTTTGCCTCGCAGCTCGAAACACCTTTGGCTGTCTCCTATCTCGACTCTCTCCTTCTTCCTTCTTCCTTATTCGTAGCACAAAGTCAGTTGCTGTTGCGGCGCAGAATCGAATCAATCGCGCTCCGGGCGCCACTAGAAACAACCAACTCGTTCCTCGATTGCCTTACTCCTTCCACGACAGCTCCGGCCCTGCTTCCCTCCATCCGACAACAGAGATACGCATTGGTTTCTTCTTAGCCTCCCATACGCGACTGTGCCATTCATTCCGTTCGCGTTCCCTATTTATCCCCGTCCTTCACCCTTCCCCCTCCTCCTCTTCTCACACTCTCCCTCCACTCTCTTTTCGCTTGTTGGCCGCGGTTGCGAGTAATGGCTGGAACTGATCCCCGTCGCTCTTCTCGCGCTCGCACAAACCAACCCGTATCTCGACCATCCTCTACCACATCCAGCGTTTCTGGCCGCATTGAACGCCACCCCAAGCATTTCGTCAAAACCGGCTCGCCGCAGAAATCCGCGTCGTCTGCATCGCTCGCGTCCGAGCCGCCCGACGACACCGCAGGCACTGACGACAATACTCCGCCGCCACCTACACGCAGCCGACGCGCCGCGCACTCCAACGTCATCAAGGACGACGACCAGGACCAGTCGTCTGTGGTTGTCAGCGAGATTGAAATGACCAACGACGGGGACGACTTCCAGGAGGACGACGAGGCGGTCCGCTGTATATGCGGCTCCGAGGACTACCCGGGTCCGCCGGCCGCCGAGGACGTTGAGCAGGCGGCCAAGGATGGCTACGACATCGAGGCTATCTTCCCGGCCGTCGTGACCGACGACCTAGCCGGTTTCTTTGTCCAATGCGACATTTGCAAGGTCTGGCAGCACGGCGCCTGCGTCGGTCTCGTTAACGACGCGAGCCTACCCGAAGAGTACTATTGCGAGGAGTGCAGAAAAGACCTGCACAAGATCTTTCCTGGCCCCAACAGGTGTGTTTTTCTTTGTTGTGCCGCCCTTCTCGTGCTTCCTTCCTTGTACGCGTTCTCCTGCTAATGATTTCTTCTTCCGTTAAGCCACCGCTGTTCAATCTACCTCGCCCTCAATCGCCGACGCTCGCGTACGGGCTCATTCAACAAAAACCGCGATCGCTCGCCGCAACACCGCGACAGGAGCAAAGACAGCAAAGATGGAGACAGAGAAACTGGGCCTGATGGGGTGCGGGAGTCCAAGAGTGCGCGGGCGTCGGCTGCGGCGGCCAAGCGTCGCTCGACGATGAACAGCAGGGACGCGGCGTACGACGAGGAACAATTGCTCATTGCCCTTGCTGCCAGCAGAGAAGATGCGAGCGATCCTGCAGACCCCACTCCCAGACGGCCAAAGCGCAGTCGAAGCGACAGCGAAGAGTAAGCAGATCGTCACCTTGAAACAATGCATCGACAGCCACGAAGAAAACATATGCTGACGCCATTTCGTAAATAGGAAAGCGGACATGACGAAGCGACAACGCACAAGCTCCCGGTCCGTATCCCCCGCAGGCGACAAGCTAGCAATGGACGACGATTCGGACGACGCCATGGCCACACGCAACGGGTCGTCCAAAAAGGCATCTCGCAGTGCAGCGCTCGCACGGTCACAGGCACAGCGCGAGCGGGCCGAGAAGGAAGAAAAGGAACGGCAGCGCGCCGAGGCCGCTAGCAAACGCAACGGACGCGCAGAGCGTCGCAGGGTCGACGGTAAGGACACGACAAAGGGTAGATAGCCTTGTGCAAGTAGTGAAGGGCACGCCGCTAACTCGGAAACAGATTCCGATCCGTCAGATGAAGCGCCATTAGCAACAACGCGTGCGACGGCCGCAACGCGGACATCGTCTGCCCCCGCCCCTCCCACAGCCACACCAGCAACAGCTTCGGCGAGTGGAAATACGTCCACAACACCGACCAATGCCCCCTCACTGTCCGCCACGCTGGCGCCTGCCACCGCGCCGCGCTCAGTGCCACCTCGACCCTCCCAGCCGTCACCTGAAACGCCACCACCGACCTCCGCACCTGCCATGGCACAGTCCAAGTCCAAGGGCGGCCGGCCGACGCACAAGAAGAAGGGCCGCAACCAATACACCAAGGAGCGGGACGCACGCGAGGAGCTCAACTCGATGACCCGGTCACGTTCTAGGGACGTGCCAGACAACGGGCAGAGCAAGCCGGGCTCGAGCAGCGGCAGTGGCTCGCACAGCAACCAGAACAACAAGTCCGGGTCGCGCTCCAAGGGCGGCGGCGGCAGCAACAGTCGTGTCAGCCTCAACGAGATGCGGCGACGCGTCTCGGCCATGTCGGACTTTATTGGCAAGACGCAGATTGACATTGCCAGCGGCGAGTACCTGGCGTCGGCAGTGGCCACACCAGACGGCGGCAAGGCCGGCAGTGTCCATGCAGCGACGGATCCGAACAGCGCAGCGACAACACCGTCGTCCACCTCGGCATCACAGCAGCCAGCCACCAGCAACGGCGTGTCGTTGGATGTTGCGCACGAGAAGGACTTTAAGAAGCTCCCGCTATTGGAGATGATGGACACGCTCACTCGGAACATCATTCACTGGCAGAACCAGTACGGAAATTGAATGGAACGCGTGTCTTTGGTCTTTTGCAATTTCCGGGTCTAGTCCACTCGCTTGTCGCGGTTCGCGACTGGTTATCGTATTGGCGGCGTTTTACATTCAAGCAGTATGGCCTTCTGAGAATACCCAGGGCGGGAGGCTTCCTCTGTGTCAGTCTTCTTTCGTTCCCTTCCGCATTTGCCTCTTGTTTTTCTTTTCATTTTATACTCTTATGAGTGCAGTACTCTCCTTCTCCCGATATGGAGACACAGGACTACACGGCGTTCTTCTCATTTCTTTTGTTTTATCTTATTTCATTTGGATGATGTTGGCCCATGACATTGGAGCCGCCATTCAGGATTCTGGCGTTTGGGTTGTATGGACAGGTTTTCTGCCACTGTGTACGTTTATGTGTGAGATATAAAATATCAAGACGCTCATTACTGCTTCGAATTCGAGTCACTATATATCCTGTATAGATCCTGAACAAATGGTACCGTAGATGGTCGACATGCGCAGTCGAGTGTGAGTGTATATATATATATACGTATGTATGTACATGAGATGAGATGAGAACAGAGGTCGAGCTGTTCAGGCAGCCGACACGCCGCCGTCGCCCCGGGTGCCTGTGCCCGTAGTGGCGCTTGCTGCGTCGCCGTTGTGCCGTGCCGCCGACCGCGCCTTCCGCCGCTCTTTTTCGTGCTTCCGCGCCTGGTTCATCGACAGCGGCGGTCCCTGCCGTGCCAACTCCTGCGCCGCCGCCAGGGACGCCGCGTCCAGGTCGTCCAGACAAAATGCGCCCAGCTTGCCCCGCCGCCACGCCGTCACGAAATGCTGCGCAGCCGCCTCGTGCGAGGGCACGCCGCCGCGGCCCAGCTTGCCGATGCGCCGCGCCACCGTGTCCAGCAGCGCCAGCACGTCGTCGGTGGGCGCGTCCATGCGGAAGAGCGTCGTATACAGCGCAGGGTTGCGCTTGTTCAGCTGGAAGAGCAGGTAGTCGGCGAGGGCGACGGGCGGCACCAGGCCCTCGCGCACGCAGCCCACGAGCGCCAGCTTCAGCATGGCCTCGGGGTCGGCGACGTACGGCACAAAGACACCCGGGGTGTCCATGACCAGCACGCCGCCGCCGTTGCCGCGCAGTGCCGGGTCGGACTCGGCGGCGTCGTCCAGCACGCGGACGGGCGTGCCGAGCTTGCGGGTGACGCCCGGTTGGGCGCCCGTGGCGGCGGCCTTGGAGCGGCGGTTGGCATCGACCATGCCGCGGGCGCGCAGGCGGTTGAGCAACGTGGACTTGCCGGCGTTGGGCATGCCGACGACGAGGGCGCGCAGGCCCGTCAGGGACTGCTCGCCATGGCGCTTGGCGGCTGCGCGCACGGCGGCGACGAGCTTGGAGGCCTCGCGGCGGCTCGTCTTGGCCGAGACGGCATCTTTAGTGTCCTTGCTGGTGTCGGAGCCCATGAACAAGACGGCATCCGCGTCACGCCCGTGGAACGCGGCCAGGCGACGAAGATCGGCATGTGAGGGTGAGAGCGAGTCCGAGGCCTGCTTGCCGTCAACGACAAGGTCACGCTTCGTATACACAACGATGCGTGTGCGCTCCGTCGTGGCGGACGGCAGAGGCGCACGCCCAGCGGAGCGCACAGGACCAGACAGCCCCGGCAAGCTCGTGCTGTTGACGCCCGTGCCGCCACCATTGCCTCCACCACTGCCTGCACCCTCGGTGTCGGTAAAGACGCCCGTGCCCATCAACGACGACTCGAGCAGCGGGTTCCAGGCTGTCAAGGGCACACGCATGTCGCGGCACTCAATGACAAGACCGACCGTGGCGAGCACGCGTCGCATGTTGTCGAGCGCGGCGCGGTGGTGGCCAATAAAATAGGAGCGCGGCACGCCCGTTGAGGGCTCGTAGACGGTGCGCGGTTTGAAGTCCGGGAAAGCGGACGACGATGCTCGTGCTGGAGGTTCGTCTGTCTGCGCCGATTTGGCCTCATCTTTGGTTCGCCGTGGCCCGGCAGCAGCTGAAAAGGCCCGTCGCAACGGCCGGGTGGCAGAGTCGCATCTACGCATTCTGACGGCACCAAACACGCATTCCCCTCGCGTGCAGGCTTCCCTTGCTGCGGCAAAGCCTGCCGCCGTCGGTATTCGTAAGGAAGTCGTCATCGTGGAATGTGTGTGGATGTGTGTGATATCTTCCCTTCCCAGCCAGCACTGTCCAAAACATGCAGTGGATCTGGCCTTATGCCACCACTGCACCACGACAGGTGGGCCCAGATCGAGTAAAGTATTTAACGAAGCCGTTCAATCGAATACCTTGAGCGCAAATTCGTATATGCCGGCGTCCGCAACTGTTCCTCCAACTGGTGTCGTAAAGCTGTGACGAATTGAATTGAGGGTATATAAGGTGTGTACTTGGGCTCTCCCACTGTAGCACAGCGCTATGAGCGGTCCGCGAGGCACTAAAAATTTTCTGCCAGAGAAGGCTCCAAAGGGCACGTGCCACTTAGGCGAATGCGCAGCCTCGTCTCAACTAACAGTCAATTTTGTAAGTCTTTCACATCTACGAGTCCTTGTTCTACTGCGTAGACTTTACGCACGGTGAATCCAGATTTTTTGTAACTTTTTTTTTGTAATTTCCTTTCAAAAAGGGTGGTCTGGTCTAAATACATTAACTATTACTATGCGAAGCGAATACGCCTCCGCCAGGGGGTGTCTTTGTTAGGGCAAAGTTGTTCAAAAATCGCATCGTTTCAACGATTGGTTGGAGAGGAAATCACCAGCCAGTTTTCTGTTTTCCCAAGACCAGATCTTTGATGACACAATCCATCCCTCCAAACAATGCATCAAGTGAAGAGAAGAGACAAAGGGCCATACAGAAGATTGGGAAAAGAAGATGAACGAGGCAGCAATATTTGGAAGAGAAATGCGACGAGAACATGGTGAAATAATAGTGAAAGAATAGTGAAATATAAAAGCCCAAGACCACCTTGTTTATATAAATGCCGTTCGTAAAGGATCGTAAGAAAGGAAATGATTTGAGAGGATTTTGTAATGCTTTGGTTCACATCCCATGTTATGGCCTGTCGAAAAAAACACAACCAAAGTATGATCACCGAAAAGCATACATACAGACAATGAAGGAAACACAAAATAAAACAGGAATGACGAAAATCAAGACGATATTTTTGGTTCAGTGAGGAAGGGAACAAAGGTGGTATTAATTGTACACGCAATGTAGTCTAGTACATTTCTGACGATGAAGAAAAGAAAGGGGTGGGGAAAGTACAAGAAAATAAGGAAACATAAAGAAAGGTCAGGCAGCTTCTGTCATTTACAGAAGAGCCACAAGAGCCATGACGGCAGCACCGGCCAGACAGTAGGCCTGGGTACGGCCACCGGCGTTGACAGTGACAATGCCCGACGGGTTCGGCTTGACGCTACCAGTGCCCGTGGGGGACGCGGAGCCGCCACCATTGGTCGGGTAAGGAGGAGCGGTATTACCGGAACCAGTGCCGGTGGGCTTGTTGTTGCCGGCGGGCTGCGACTCGGCGGGCTGACCGCCAGCAGGCTTGCTGGTGGCAGCACCAGCACCAGGCGAGACGGTCACGGTTGTCACTGGGACCTGAACGCCAACGGAGCCCGAAGGAACGCCAGTGGGCTTGGCAGAGGCCTGGGTCTCGGTGACAGGGCAGACGGTGGTCGACACCGGGATGACAATGGTCGTAAGGTGGGTAGAGTGAGCTGGGCAGTTGGTCACAGTGGCGGCGCAGTCAATGACGGTCGAGGTCGTGGTCGAGTAGATGGTCGACGTGGTGAGCTGGCCAGCCGGCGAGGAAGCACCAGTGGGGCCGGCGGGGGACTTGGTCGCGCTGCCCTCAGTCTCGGTGACAGGGCAGACAGTGGTGGACACGGCAATGACAACAGTCGTCAGGCGCGTGGAGTGAGCCGGGCAGTTGGTCACAGTAGCGGCACAATCAGTAACGGTCGAGGTCGTGGTCGAGAAGATGGTCGACGTAGTGAGCTGAACAGAGGACGAAGAAACAGGGCTAGCGCTCGAGGAGTGGACGGGGCCAACGCCGGACGAGGCACCACTAGGGCCAGAGCTGGCAGGGCCAGAGGGCGCAGAGCTAGGAGCAGAGACGGAAGCCGAGCCGCTGGGAGCGGAGCTAGGAGCAGAGCTGGGAGCAGCAGACACGGAAGCCGAACCGCTGGGAGCGGAGCTAGGAGCAGAGCTGGGAGCAGCAGACACGGAAGCCGAACCGCTGGGAGCGGAGCTAGGAGCAGAGACGGAAGCAGAGCCACTGGGACCAGAGCTAGGAGCAGAGACCGAAGAGGAAGCAGAGCCGCTGGGGCCAGAGCTGGGGGCAGAGCTGGGAGCAGAGCTAGGGGCAGAGACGGCAGAGACCGATGAGGAAGCAGAGCCCGAGGGGCCAGAGCTGGGAGCAGAGCTGGGGGCGGAGGCCGAAGAGGAAGCAGAGCCCGAGGGACCAGAGCTAGGAGCAGAGTTAGGGGCAGACGACGGGCCATTGGACGGGGCCGACGAGGGGGCAGAGCTGGGAGCGGAGCTGGGAGCCGACGAAGGGCCGTTAGACGGCGCCGACGAGGGAGCAGAGCTAGGGGCGCCGCTGCTCTCCGACTCGCAGGGAGCGGAGCTAGAAGCAGAACCCGAAGGGCCCGAAGAGGGAGCGCTGGACGGGGCCGAGCTAGGGGCCGAGCTGGGGGCCGAGCTAGGACCGTTCGAGGGAGCCGACGAGGGAGCGGAGCTGGGGGCGCCGCTGCTCTCCGACTCGCAGGGCACAGAGCTAGAGGCGGAGCCAGACGGGCCCGAAGGAGCGCTGGACGGGGCCGAGCTAGGACCGTTCGAGGGAGCCGACGACGGGGCGGAGCTGGGGGCAGAGCTGGGAGCCGACGAAGGGCCGTTAGACGGCGCCGACGAGGGAGCAGAGCTAGGGGCGCCACTGCTCTCCGACTCGCAGGGAGCGGAGCTAGAAGCAGAAGCCGAAGGGCTCAAAGAGGGAGCACTGGACGGGGCCGAGCTGGGAGCCGAGCTGGGAGCAGACGAGGGACCGTTAGAAGGTGCCGACGAAGGGGCAGAGCTAGGGGCAGACGACGGCGAGCTGCTGGAGGTGGTCGAGCAGCCGAAGGAGATAGTCGAGATGCTGATGCTGCACGTGGTGTGGGGCTTCCGGACCTGCGAGGGGTAGACGACCGTGCAGGCCTTGGCACCGCCGCACTTGTCGTTCTTAATCACGGAGCCCTTGCTGGAGCAGGCGTTGGTCTGCTTGCAGGTGGAGCCGTCGGGCATGCGGTAGTGGAACTCGAGGTCGCAGTCGAACTCGGTGGTGATGTGGAACTCGGTCACGGAGAAGCCTTCAATGGAACGGCTGTTCTCGCAGTCGAACGACGGGCTCTTGGACGGCTCGGAGTGGCAAGTACCGCCGATGTAGTTGGAGCCGGTGCGGCGGTCGACCCGAGAGCGGCCGCGGTTGCCCGACTTGCAGGTGAAGCCGCTCCAGTTGAAGTCATTGTAGTTGGAGAATTCACCGTAGCCAAGGTCGCCGAAGTGGAAACCGCCGCGCTGATGCGGCGTACACCTGTCCGGGCAGTCCTTGGGGTTGAAGGGGAAGAGGTTCTAAGATGCTGTTAGTTTAGTGTTTTATTGACAATCAAGGGAAGAGTGACCGTTAACGTACGTTGGTTGCGACCACGCCGGCGGCGAGGGAGAGAACGGTGGCGGCCTTCATATTGACTGCCGAAAAGAGATAGTTGATTGGTGATTATAAGAACAACGGAGGCAAGATATAAAAAATAGTTGAATGGATGAATGGATAGCGAGTGTGGGTGGACTGATCGAGATCGAGAACCGAAATAGGAAAATATGAAAACGAGAGGTGGAAGCAAAGAAGCGAATGACTTTGACAACCAAGAAGAGAATGAAAAATAGGGAAGAAAAGAAGCCGAGATCGAACACCAATGCTTTTCTGGCGGTAGCACGAGGGGATGAAGAGGGAAGGAAGAGAAGAAAGAGAAGTCATGAGTGCCGGGGGAACAGGATTCATATACTCCATCGGCATGGAGCAAAGGAGGGTAGGGGGAAGGGAAGCGGGAAGATGGGGTGGAGAGGCGGAGGGCTACCAGAACAGGGCATCGTGGACGGTGCACACAAAGAGGGCCGATGTTGACTAGACAAAGCGTGTGTAAGTGGGTGTAAGTGAAGACGGGGTGGGTCTGGAGGTCGTTACGGCGATTGTGGTGCGCGACAGGGGAGGGGGGTGTGAAAAGAGAAGAGTCAGTTGAGATGGTCAACATGGATGCGGCCCACCACAGAGCAGTTGAACAGGGGGGTGTCTACTGGTCGTTCGCAGAAAGCGACTCCGTCGAAGCTGTCTAGGCGACAAGGATGTAGCATTCTGGCCCACGGTGCCGGAGCGTTCAGAACGGAGATCAAGGGCAAGCGGTGGAAGAACAGCAGCACAACAAAATAAAAAATAAAAAGGCACTGTCGACGGTGGATGGAATGAAGACGACAACCAGAAAGAAGTCACAACGACTTCGAATTCAAAGAACAGCCTTCCCAGGCGCTCTTTGACCCCCAGTGTTAGCCCGGCCGGAATAGTCACGGTACCTGCTTTGGGCACATACGAGTCGAGAACTGGTCCGTCTTGATCTCTTTGGGTCTTTCACGGAATGACCGTTTTCTTTGTTAGGCAGTCGGCCGTCTTGACGGAATGCGGCCAGGGCGTGGCCCAAGCATGAACAATTGCTCTGTTGCACAAAAGCCGTATTCTTTGATAGAAAAGCTGGGCTGCACTGCCATGCAACATCAGACTCGCACCATGCCGTCTCGTGTTGGCTTGTGCCTCTCGGAATGTGCTGCTGTCCGGATTGGTCACAAAGGACGACGTTGGTGACAGATGCATGGAAGGTACACATGAAAGAACTTTGACAAATAACAATTCTGAAAGGATACAAGATCAACAAAAGAAAAGAAAAAAATGACAGCGAAAGTCGGCATGTTGCAGCTCAGCTCGGCAGCGGTGCTGCAGGCAAGGAGCGGGCAGGAGGCCTTTCTTGGATGTTGAAGTGCCACGAGATGCATCGTGGCATTCGGATCGGACTGGATCGACCAGGTAGCGGTGAGGGATCCAGCAGCAGCAGATGCGTTGTGAGCTGAACTGGTCTGCAGGTTTGCAAGACATCATCAAGGACATCACCAACGTTGCTATCAGTCGCCGGCCAGGTTCTGCACGACACGCTTAGCCAGCAAATGTAGCCAAAACTGCTCCAAGTAGGTGCATATTTCCGTAGCCAAGTCAAGACAGTCGAAGCGCCCCTAAGAGTAAGACAGCATATTGCCAAATGGTGTCAACTCACCTGCCAGCGCATCGCGTCAACAGCGTCAGTGGAGATTTTGTTTCTTCGAGTTCTACCTTGTTTTTGCGTGCATATTATGTCCGCTGCTTCGACCTCGCCCGCTTGACCTTTTCAAGTCTATTTTCAGCCATGTTGCTGTCTCTCATGTTCTCATGGACTCCGCCAGTGAAGTTGCCCGACCATTTTGACCTCCGGTCGTCTCTCTTCTCTTCGTGGCTCCTGGGCTTCACCCGCTTTTTCTTCCGTGTAGTTCGACCGTTTTTTGTCTCAGCACTCATTTGTTTGCGCTCCACATTTCCTCCGTCTGAATCACTCGGACTTTCTGGCATACTTGGGGACTTGCCATAACGATGGCTGGATCCATTTTGCAACGAAAAAGAGGCGAGACGCCACTGTCTCCGATCGCTGGCTTCTCGCTGGGTTCCTTTCATTGCTTTGGGAGCGGGCAAGATTATTAGTCGAAAACGGTTGGCTCGCAGTGAAGAGTGTTCGGGGTCGTTGGTTGGGGACCAAAGTAAAAGGGGCAAGCGATTCGCGAGAGACGCCAAAAACAAACAGCCGCCAGAAACACGCGGGCGCCAGGAGAGAAGGAAAATAGAAGGTGCTCGGTCGTTCATTTCCCAATTCGGGATTAGCGCAAGAAAACGAGCGGCACCTACGAAGTACATGTAGACCTTTCGCGGTCTGGGGTGTTCCTTCTTTTGGAAACGGCTTTCTTTTGTTTGTCGGGCACCCTTGCCCTGTTGTTGGGTTTGCCTTCTTTGACTGTTACCGCTTTGCTCTTCTATTCCAGGCGTTGCTCGTGCCGCTTTTAGAAGGAGATCAACAGTACCTCTTTCCCTTCCGTTCGCAGACAAGTTGAGATACAAACAATATCTTTGAGGAAAGAAGATTCGACAACCACATCATGCAGCACCTTCTCACTGCGTTTACTGAGTACGCTCGTTCCTGCCGTTGTGTACGACGTATATCCGTGCTCGTCCTATGCGAAATTGGCAGGGATCGAACCTTTCGAACGACTGCATCAGTCGACCAATCGCGTCGAAGGGCCGCTCGAACCTTCCGCGGACGTTGTCACCTTCCGTCTGCCTGTGGTGCTGTTCCGCACAGAGAACAGACCGCCCCAAGCTCATTTCCCTTCGCACTTGCCTTGTCCTGGACAGGCTTAGTTAACCGAGAACGACATGGCAGGCTTTCTTGCTCTCTCCTTCTCCTTTTTTGTATGCCCCGTCGTTCGTGTCTCATTTAATGTCATAACAGCAAAATCGGTTGGCCTCAAAATGAAGTGGTCACCAAGGCGCCCCACGTCAACGAGCAAGCCCGAAGCCGGCAAAACGGCAAGTTTGTTCTCATTTGGATGTATTGTGCGGACGACAACACATCTGCTTTTGAACAGCCTTGTTTCATGCGCTGGGGTGGTCAGGAGGATATGGGCGGGCACCGCCTGTACGAGAAACATTACCTGTCCATTCTCCAATGTTCATTTCTCGACGGAGAGCTGTCTGCCTATCAATCTCATTTCTATTCAACAGCAATGCACGCGCTGTCCAAGGCGGTTACAAAGGCCCAGCCAGGCCAAGTGGCTGTGTCAAGTGGCCAGACAAATCTGCGCACGGGAGGATCGCCGAGAAGACGGAGAACAGAAAACTCTATCTAAAAAAAAACGAGAGAGAAGAAAAAGAAAAAAGACAAAGCGACTGCATAAGATGGTCCAAAAGAATTCGGATGAAAGCCGCACGGAAGACAAGTCGGGTACAATACTCCACAGGTGGGTAAAAGAGGCCAGAAAATACACTGCGCTTTGTCCCATTCGTGGCACCTTGGCGCACCTCGGTCGTCGCGTTCACGGGCTTCATGGTCATCGTAGTCCATCCGTCGAACGGAGGACTCATTGACGTCTGCTGAAGTCGACTCCACTACTTTCTTTTGCTGAGAACCGCTCTCATTTAGCTGATGGAGGCTGGCTCAGGTGCGGGCCACCTTTTTGTCCCGCCCTCTTTTATTTGTTTGGTTTTATGCTCGTTTTCCCCTCCGGGCGGCCCTCGCTCTCTCATTTCCGCAGTATTACTCCGTACGAAGTACGTCGTAGTTTCTCCTGGGAAGAGAGGGGCAGGCACTACCGCATAGATGGAGTAAATAGATTGCAAGCCGGGGACGACCTGGTCAACGGGACGCTGGCAACAAGGGGTGTGGATGAATGGGACAGCGTGAATGAACGGCCTTGCAGGTATTTGACGGAGTCTGTTGTCCAGGATGATAAAAATAAACCAACAGGAACGAAAATAAAAATCCCCGAGACGGGGCCGTATTTCGTCGCGAATCCATAGTCACGGGTTGGCACAGGGGGAGCATGTTTCCGTTCGGGAGTGTCCCGAAGAAATAGAGAAAAGAAAATACGTACTTTGTACGTCGTACTTTCACAACGGGAGAAAGAGATCGGATGAAAGAAAATACGAGTCGACATACACTTACATATATGTGGTGCAACAACGCACAACTCAAATAATACGGTAAAAAACACAATCTGCATCCGTCCTGGACAACACCGAGTCCACGGAAAATGACAGCACACTATCCCATATTAGCACACGCGTACATAAATGTATTCTTACATATTTGGGCGCACCGAACACAGGATACGAGCATATCTATGTCAGGGGCATTGTTGTCGAAAACGAAAGGCGGAAAAATGCATCTAGATCGCTGGAACGCATCTGAGCATTTTGTAAGTCGTTACCAGACCAATCCGACGAGTCAAACGGATAGAAAATGGTCGGCTTGCAGATAATGAGTGTGAGAAACCCATTGGGTGACAAGATCGCTCGCGGAAAGCAACCATCTGAAACCGTGGCGTCCCCGGCTCCGAAAAAAATCGCAGCGCAGAAGCGCTGACGACCAAACGATCACCTACCACCCTACGTCGAACGACGACGCCTGAGTCAAGGAGGAGGGACACAAGAGCCCTGGCGTGTTTCTGTTTTTGACTCAGCCACACTGTTTGTGGGGTCATGACTGCCTCCTTTTTTGCCTTGCCAACACCCCGGCAGCTGAGGGCCACCAACGCACAACCAGCAGCATTCGTGCACACCACATCGCGTGCACATTTGGCACTAATGCAGGAACTGACTTTGGCGGGCAAAAGCTTAACGGTTCCTTCTCCATACGTACTGTACTGGATTGGTACCTGGTGTGCCGATTTTGTGCCACTGTTAGTTGTATGCTGCTTGTCCATGGCAAACGATATGAGGACGGGGTCCCCTGTCTGTGAAGAAATACTCCGCAGGGGGACCTTTCTCAGTAAACACTCTAGTTTTCTCGAACTTGAGCAAACGGAGAAACATAGCATTGGATAGCCCCGGTTTGTGCGTTCCTTTTCCCTGCACATAGTGAATTCGGATCGATGCAAAAGACTTTCAAAAGAAATCGGACTGCATCGACGGACTCGTCGGGAAAGCATACCAAACAGGGCAAGGCAAGGCAAGACGACATGAACAAGCAAAAACCCAGTGCCAGTCCGAAGTACAGAAAAACAATGAATAAAAATTGGAAGAAAAAAAAAAGAAAAAAAAAGACAGGACGAATCGGCCGGGATATCAGGCCTGTCGTGTGTCCAGTTCGTATTCGGGGCCCTGCAACATGCGCATTTTACAGGCCTAGACATAAGGGGGGAAATAAGTGTGGTCCGGCCTGAGCCATCGACAACGGTTTGTCTGCAAGTCAACCAGGGCATGAATTAGCAGAAGACAAAAAAGGTACTTACCATGCATGTTTCTCACAAATAGGGACATCAAAGAAATCTATCAATAAAATGACAACGGAACAAGAAAAAAAAAGCAAGAAAACCCAAGTTTTTCGTACCTTTACGCCGTCTTTTGACTCCATCAGTCGACGCGTCCAGACCTCCAAGACCCAGAAAGGATCGGCCGTTTTCGCTGCAACGAGACAACGTGGACCGCAGGATGCATCCTCTCGGGCCATCTACGATCGTCGGCTTCCTTCCTTCCATCCACCAACCGCCTCTCAGTTCTCGTATGGTTCTTCAGCTCAAGGCTAAAACGTACCAGAACCCCATCTGCGCGCATATTCTTTTTATGCACGGTATATCTTTTTCTTGTTTCGATATATAGTCCGTAGTCCCAGCCTCATGGGGCCGACTTGTCTTACATTCACCGTCCCGATGTAAGTCGAGCAAAACACAATAAGGAAAGACAAGGCAGTTTCTAGGCGTAAGACGGTAAACAGTTTGACAGATGCATGTCTCACGGCCTTGTGCCCCAAAGCGTCATAGAAGCTCCAAAGCTGAAAGCTGAAAGCTGAAAGCTAACGAGCATGGAGCTATAATAAAATAAAATAAAGGAAAACGGAGAGACAGAGAGAAAAAAAGAAGAACAAAAAAGAAAAAATGACAGAATCGGAAAAAGATCAGCATTGCGCACTTCCTACGGCATACTCTCATACTCTCGACCCAGATTGACCACATGGTCTCCGAATTAGACTTTTTTCATGTATTTTTTTATTCGAGAAAAGCGGACATCACAACAGCCGCTTCGTGGTCCTATGGGTCCATATTTCCACTTCGCAAGATTGCCTCTTCATCTGGAAAGGATTGGCATCGTATGTACTCGACAAAAGGCATTAACAAAGCACAAACTCACCACTCATCGGCGCCTTGACTGCCTCTCTGGGAAGTAACGGCACGGTCTGGTCCGGATCCCCGGCCATGCTTGTTTGCCATGCTCTTTGGGTTTTGCCAACGAGAAAGTTCATGGACATCGCACCTTTTTTTTTCTTGTCCCCGGTCACTCTTCTTCACTGCCCCCTCTCTGCCTCCCCTTCCACCCCATCTCTTCTGTTCGCCTTTTCCCCTGGCGCCATATTAATCCGAATACAACCCGAGTGGAATGACTGCACCCAGTCAAAACAGGGGAACCTAGACAAACCAAGAAAACCACGCAAACAGAGACCAGTGTTATCCTAAAATAACACAGATTAGCTTTGCGAGTGCCGGGGGAAGGGGGGATCTGTTAACCTACAGGAGCAAAAGTTCGGAGTCCAACGTCCATAGACAAGCACGATCTGAGAAAGGGAGTGCCGTACTTTCTCTGGCTTTCTGGTGTGAGAGGGAATCGACCAGAAGGGGCCAAAAAGCAAAGGCCAGAGTGAAAACGAGGTTTTTTCTCCACTAACATCAGAAATTTTGCATTTTGAAAAACAAGCCATCCTTGTTCATCCAGGGGGTTCTCCAGGGGGTTCTCCAGGGGGTTCGAACGGAAAAGAAGAAAAATAATATCCACTCAGGTCCACACGTCCACCACTTCCCAGACCACCAAAAAGCAGACCAGACCCAAAGCATCGAAACGATGTTACGCCGTTTTCTTGTGGTGGCCGGCACATCCTTGCGCCCACAACAGTCCCATGATTTTTTTGTTCTCCTCTTTCCCCCCTGGGCCCCCCTCTTCTCCGTGGAATTCACCTCTTTGAAAGCTAGGTGTGTGAAAGCAAACAAGAGTTTTACAGAGTAAATAAAAACCCCGGCACATAAACAATGTCCCTAGGCGATAACTCGCGGCAGGAGAGTCATACTTTTAATTCCAAGCAGAGCTGTGGACAACCAAATGCAAACAAAAGTCGCACCCTATTTCGTATTCAACTCTCAATATCCCTGCCAAATATGCCTTTTAACATTGACCAAGAAGGAGAGACAGTCACCCAAATCAGTGAACCTCTGCCGTCTCCTCTCTAGCTGACCATTGCACAAATAAATCTGTTACGTACCTTTGGCGTAATGCTCCTGGGCATGTCCAGCAAAGATGGGGATTCGGCTCTCAACAAGATTACGGCCCCTTTTTTCGTTCTTTTCGCGATCCAGGTTTGCAAAAGGGGTCAGAACCTTCTTGCTCCACGTAGATGACGTTGTCATTCTTTCCCCTTTTCGGTGAGTTGACCCGAACCAGAGCGGGCCGCCCGAGCTCGGTTCACAGTGGATTTCCCAACTTTTGGTCGATGCTCGTCTGCTATTTTGCAATTCCGTTACAGCCGAACCTTAATGTACATCCGCACCGCCCGGATATATTTGTACAATGCGAGAGAGAGAGAGAGAGAATAAATGAAACGAATAAAATATAGTCGACAAATTCGTTGTCAAGCTGAAATGCACGCTCTACCGCATGCATGAGAGTGTGCACTTTCACTAGCAAGAGGTCAGGTCTTTAACACTAGCCTCAAGAAACTAAAAACCAAGATACAGCCATCGCACAAACTGGAAGACAGCAGTGGGCATGACAGTATCGCCAAATCCACCCAGCACCATCTACAACGAATCTGGGTACTATTGGCGGCACTTGGGGCTGCCCATAAATGGCCTTCAGTCTAAGAAAAGGGCAGAAGAAAAAAAAAAGGAAAAAGCTATGACACCGAAAAAGAGGGTCCAGAAGACATCGTGAAAGTAAAAAGAGAGAGACGGAGTGGAAACAAAAAGAAAGCAGTATGCATTAGCTTGTTTGAGGACCAGCTGCTCAGCTTGCTTGTTGCATATGCATAAAACTCGGCCGAGCATCGAGTCTGTCGCCAATCCGGTGCATTTTCTTCTTGGTCATTGACTTCTTCGCCCCGTCCAAGAATTCGCCGTGGGCTCTGCCAGCTGGACAATCGCTGTTTGCTGGCCAAGTGGGACTGGACAACATCGATCATCGACAAAAAACGGTTGCCAGTCGTGGAGCGAACTAGTCGCTTCACGAAACACCGTGGCGCTCACAGCTGAGAGCCGATGGCCCTATGTCGTAGTGATCGACCTTCTAGTCGGCCACCCACGCGCGCGCTCTGGAGGGTAGCCTGTGTGGTTTGGTGAGTTGTCAATCCTGCTTGCCGAGACTTCCAGCACGCACTGTTAACCTAAGAAGCAGTCAGGCAGTCCAAGCAGCACCGGCCACACTCCGTTGATCAGCAGCGGCATCCACCTGTCCCAATGTGGTGGGTAGGCTCGGTAGGATGTTTCACGTTTCAAGAGCCGTCCACCACTTATCACACGCCGCTCCAGTCCTTGGTGATTAAACTGGCCACGAAAATAGAAACAAAACAAGCTGGATTGCAAGCAAATGGGGCCTGCGATAGGATAGAAGCAAAAAGGCATCATAGGAGATGGAGCATCCTGGTTCTTGTCGCTCGTCGTCTGGCCCGGCGCCTTTCATTTTGGTTTTTGTCGCGCGCTTTGGTTTTTGTAGCAAAGTTAAAAGTTAAAAATAAACCAAAAGGCACCGCATGAAACAAAGACCGGTCACTGTTTGCGAGAAATAAAAGACAAATTACACAAGGCTGTCGGCCAAAATAAGATCACAAGGAAACAACGACTGTGCACTTTCCAAAAAGCGCTTTGCGTCAACATCTCCGACATAAAACGGATAGCAAAAACGGAAGGAGCGAGTGTCGTGCGAACAGCCGTGGAGGAAAAGACTACAGGAAGGAGCGAGGGCGTCCTTCGCCCTCGGCAGACTGGTCAGTGGAGCAAGATGACAAGACCAATATGTAAACGTCAGGTACCACAGTGACTTCCGTGCCGTCATGTTGTCGGCCGGTCTTGCTCGTTGTCTAGTCACGCCTTCCCTCGGTGCAGCCGGACCTGCCCACATAGGACAGATCGGTTGAGATCGATCGTGCCTTCCATGTAGACGAAATGTATCGTTTTAGTGAAGAAGTAATAAGCCCTGATCGTTCGCAGATTTCTGCTTTGACCTCCTTTTTCCATCCCTTTTTTATGCCAACTCCATGGCCTCGACCGGTCTGCAGCAACAACTACGAAGCAAGGCACTACAGAATAACCAGGAACCCGTCGGCCAACAGGTACCGACCCAGACCATGCTCGGTGGCGGTACAGGGAACATCCCATATCATCGTTTGCCTTCTTTTGCTTGTATCCGCCCGCCCTCCCGACAAAGAGAAAAGTCCTCAGCAGGTAATTCTATTGTGTCTGTGCTCCAGGTTCTGGCGGAGGGAGGTATTACGACCAGAGAGGAGCATGCATGTTGACTATCTTTACCACCACAGGAACAGATCGGACAAGGCCACGGACCCTCACGAACTGGGCTCGATCACAAACATCGAGTGTCCATGGCTTCCGCGAGCGCGCATTATCAATCCTGCCCTCGTATTGTGAAACGAAGGATTACATGCACGATATGGATTATTGAAAATGCCACAACGAAAAGACTGGCGTCGCAAGAAAACGAGGTCAAACAAAAAGGATGCGCCCCATGATGTGCAAGTAACAAGAACGTGAACAGAGGACGCAGACCCTTGTTTTTGCTTTGTAGGATGCGGAATGCGGGAATACGGTTCTATTTTGAGCGTATGCAACTTGATCATTGAGCATCTCAAAAGACACAGACGGAACGTGTTAAAGAAGGTGGCCAGAGACGACAACCACGACGACAGGATCGCCAGGATCGGATTCAAGGATCAGGGCTTGCAAGTTCACGAAACGAAACATCTCGACACAACTAACCCGGAAGAAGTTTACGACATACGGAGTACATTCATCGGATATCGTCCTGAGACGGTCATTATTGCTCTCTTTACTTCAGCCTTTCGTTTGCATCACCTTGCACTCCATCGTTCCCACTTAAACCCGCGGCTTCACGCGGGCACTGTTTATTTTTGGATTTTAGATGCCCATCGCGCCGCTTTTGTGTTTCGCGCCTTTTCCTTTTCCTGTCGTTTCGACGGCCCCTTGCTCATCTCCTTCATCTCCTCTTTTTGTCACTCGTGTTTACTTAACGACACACAGTACAACCTACACAGTACACATCGTCCCTCAAATGTGCCAAACTGACTATTTCAATTAACGACAGTTGCCGAGGGGAAACACAAAAGTGGCCGAGTCCTGCAAATTGCTGCTATCCGCAACCTCGATATGGCCAAATGCAGCCGAATGACCGAACAAATGGCACTCTTTGATAGTGCTCAGTCACGAACACACTCTACCGACCTCCGCTGCTACCAGGCCCGAGCTCCCACTATCAATGGCCTGGCCACTGAACCCTCCGTTTGCAACCTATATTACGCAAACCCAAAATTCACATATACTGTGACACTGTGACCGCACGCCCAGCCAAGTCGACGACCACTTGCACCCGAAATGGCGCTGCGCACTGAACGAATACGGCCACTCTAACCGCGACCGTGAGCTCGTTTCGGCCGTCTTTGTGTGCTTTGGCCGGTTGAACTGTGCCGTTTTGCTATGTCCTATTTGTTGGTTTTTCTGGTTGGTTCTTTCCTTCTCTGCTTCTCTGCTTCGTTGCTGTGTGCTTTCGCTCGGCTCTCTTTCCAAAATGCAACGGTAGCAACGCTCAGCGGACTCGGTTCTCCTGGTAATTACGTCGTACAATCTTGCACTTGGAAAAGTGCAAAGCTCTCCTCTTTGGTCACCTTTTGCAGCGCCTGCACTGCCAGGCAGGTCTTTTAATAAATGCGACTGGATCACAATTGAGATCTCGCAAGGCAACTTAACCATGCCCGTAGTCGGCTCTGCATCAATGCCAAGCCAAAACAAATTTCCCATGCAGACACAACTTGCAAACCCTTCAAGAAAATTTGTCCTCGCAGTAATTACTTCATTGCATTCGAGTTACCACACAAAAGCCCGTCCGCTCAGTGGTCCGTTGTCTCATTGACAATTTTATCTTGATTGAATTCAGCACGTTGTCGCCACCATTGCCCGACCCGCCAGTACAATGTATCAGCCTGTACGGTACGGCGTGCGATACCTGAATACGGTCTTGTTCAGGAGTCGTTGTCATTTGATGGATGTGTCAATGCTGAGGTCGGCGGAGGCGGACACCCCTCCAGAGGACGCAGCGGATGTGTCGGATGCTGGGAATACTCCATGGGCAGAGAAAGAGCCAGTGGTCCCGAAACGAAACCAACAGACCTAGGTGTCAACCTCAGAACAGGTCCTGTTGGCCATACTGAGTAAAATGGTAAAGCAAGGTCCCCAAGTGTGTCCCAAAGCAAGATCGAACTTCAAGCGAGAACGCATCAAAACGGATGCCCAAACGACGCTCCAGCTTGCCTTTACCCTCATCGGGAAGTTCGCCCTGTCGATCATTTTTGTGGTCATGGGGGATTCTTTATTTCAATGTCAAGTACGAAATACTCCGTACCACCATAAGCTTCTCCAAGTCTGGCCGCATCCACCCTACGATGCCCTCTTCAGGAAGTTGCCCCTGAGCCAACGCCAGCGCCAATGCCAACGGCGACAAAAGCTAGTTGAGCTTAATGGCTTGTTTCCTTGTTTGGTCGAGGCTAACCGCTGTTGTTTTCCCAATCCCAGCTTCGTTTTTCGCCTTGCCAGTTTCAATCACGACCGCAAATACTAGTCGTCTTTTTTATTGATTGCTTCTTTCGAGACGCAACTAAACCAAGTGGTCGCCGAGGGCGAGCAGAGTTGAAATCACCGTTATTTCGGAACACAATCCGCAAAATTAAACGTTTATTTGATTTCCTTTTGCGCTTGGTTCGTCACGCCGTTTCTTCGCATTTACCATTTCTGTGTTTACACAACCGTTATCGTTTTACTCGATTCGTCTCGACTTGATCCCAGGGGTGCCAGACCTCCGCGGCGCCTAGGTACAGTGACTGTCGACAAAACGAACAGAGGTACGGAAATTAAAACAAGAGCGGTCCCGGCCAAAGGGCGCCGTCTACGCGATGGTGGTTCCAAGTGTCTGAAGCAATGAGATGCTTGTCTGTTTTCCTTTGATCCTACTCACACTGCGGACGCGCAAACATGCTCCGGACCAGCCTGCCGGCATCATAATATTCAAAGACCCAGTGGTACCTCTTTTACCCTCGACCGCCACGCCATTCACGGTACACGAGATGACGGTCGAGAAAAGAAACGTTTTCATTTGTTCTTGGTCTCTGTTCATCTTTTTCATACAGCGAGTTTAGAAGCTGGTGCGTCTGTCTCGCCCACTTTTGGCAGTTTTGTCTTGGAAGCAAAAAGTCTCACCCATTGCTCTGGTTCCCCACCTCGCTTTGCACTTTTTTTCCTCCTTTTCGAGACGCCATCTCTGAACCGTTAGGGCTTCTTGCAGGCGACTACGGAGTACTTTCTACGGCCGGCGTCGTTTTTTTACTTGAAACATACTTTGGCGCGCGCCCAAAGCCTTCTCGAACAGCAGGGTCCCCCGGTTCTGAGATTGAGCCGGCGCCGACAAGTCCCATATACCGAGGCTGCGGTGTCTCCGGCACTCCTCCACTCCTCCACTCCTCGGACCGTTTTACAGATGACCAGAGGCAACTGCGAGCGTCCAGAAAGATACCTCCCTGTAGGGAGCTGAGTTTCCGGTGCGCGGGTTGGTTAGTTCTTCAGCTAGCTTCCTTCTTCCAGAAGCCAGACTCCCTACTACAACAGTGGAATCTCGGGTTCATGGCAACTCGGACGGCGGTGCGTGAATCCAATAACGTCCCACCATCAAAATCAAGGTCTTTTTCATCCAGGTTGTGGACAAGGAGGGATCGAGGAAACCTGAAGCACGCCGGTCCTTTCATCCTCCACACACAACGCTGTCTTTGAGGAGAGGCCCGCAGCTGGTGAGGTCATGCTGAAAATACTGCAGCGTAAGTACAATGTAAGTCGATTGCTGAGGAACAGGTGTAAGCCGAAACGTAGTGACGAGATAACGACCCAAGTATCTCCCAGGTATCCTGTTTTCGGTCCCAGTACGGCACATTGGCATTTGCGTGCAGGAGCAACTGGGACAGGCGAAAAGAAAGAGCGGACCACCCCTATCTCGTACAGATAAAGTATGTGTGGTGGCGAGGAGGAAACAGCCTCTCCGCGTGAATTGGCCAGTATGCCTCGGAGCGGATACGGAGTTCATTGACTAAACTAGAATGAGAAGTCAGACTCTGAAACGGTTGTTGCGTCTTTCTTTGCTAGTGGTCGCGGTGTGACAATAAGACAATACGAACATACCCAGGAAATAAATTATGAAATAAAATAAAAAAGAAATAGGAGATTTGCTTGTAGTGCTCGGCGAATATTGCGGGAAAAGCTGCGAAAGGCATGTAGCTGGCCGGTAAAGCTGAACCAAGAACAAAGAAAACCTTGAAATGGGATCACGGTCCAAGCGAAGGTCAGAGTACAAAAATGCTGCAATGGTGGAAATTAACAGCCGGGTCTAAACAGCGTCATTGGAAATGCTCTGTGGTGGCTGTGTAGAAGGCAAAGGTGTGCCGGGGTGCATGACTTTGGGAGGATAAGAGGAAAGGAGGCGGGAGAGCAGTGGTACGTCTGCATTACAGTTCGGCAGCCAGGCCGAGCTCGTATTCTTGTCTTGCAAGGCACGTTTTCCTTGGCATGGGAAACCGACAAAAGAAAAAGAAAAAAAGAAAGAAAAAAAAAAAAAACAAGGAAGTCCGTGGTACCTCGTCGTGACTTGTGCGACTCTGCTCAGCCCAGGCCATCGCCAAAGGAATAGGGGGTGGTGAACTGCGGTGACCACAACTCGACCATGCTATCCCTACGACGTAGTCTTTCCTTGCAAGGTTCTACCAGGATGGGCTCAGTTTCTTGCAATCCTCAATGGCTACGCCATATGTTGGAGGGTGTGCGCATATATTTGGGAGACCGCAGCTTCTAGATGGTTCGCAAGCAGGGATCCTTGTTGACCAAGGAAGACGGTCTCGGTGCATTTCGTGTTGTTGTTTTTGTGTTTGTTCAAAAGAAAACTCTTCCCTTTTTCAGCCCTTGGTCTTTCGGCCTAGAGGAGGGCACTCGGGGACGAGGATGAACAAAAAGGGAGGCCGATAGATGGGTCATCGTAGAGACGAAGAATCGACGAGAAAGAGATGAACATAGCCTTCCCGTGCAGAGAGAACGGCAAGTCAGAGAGACCAGTCGGCCATGGCCGCATGCAAAGGACATGGGGCGATGCAGTTGATGGGTCAATGGTGATGCTTGGCCCCTTGTTGGTTGTGACAGGAAATATGTGCCTACGTTGGTGTGGATGTGGTTTGGTTTAATGTGGTTTGGTTTACCTTTGGCGTGTTTTCACTGTATCGAAATCATCCTACTATGTTAATCTTTCAAGGTCCTTTGGGACGGAGGGATGTGCTTACCGTGGTGATATTTAAGCTGCATGTCTCGTGTGAGGGCATCATGGCTGGGAGTGATATAATGTAATTGTATTTAGCATTTGCTTTCATTTCTTTTATATCTGTATTTCTGTTGTATTTTGTTTTCGTCTCGGATGTTTTACGTTGAAAGTCATGATAATTATATGAGAGTTTTTGTTCGTACCCAGCAAACAATACCATGTAAATAATCATTAAACAGAGAGCATAAATTATAGTAAACAAAAACAATTTCGAAGCACTCCTGAGAAATTAATAATTCAGATTTAAAGAGTCTATCAGTTAGCTATGGGAACAAAATCACATATGCTTCTCATTCCATAACGCCTGTTTGGATCACGTATCCAAAACCATCTCTCTATAAACCATTTGCCATAAACCACCAAACCAGAACATGGAAACAAATGAAATGCTACACAACCCCCCATTACTTTCCCTGCTGCATCTGTCGCAGGCGTGCCTCAGCAGCACGTGCCCGTCGTTCGCGCTCCAGCCGCTGCCGCTGCTCGGGCGTCAGGCCGCGTGCCTCCTCTTCGCGAATCTCCTGGGCCGACTTGAGCACGCCGACGAGGCGTTTACTACCACCACCGCCGCTGTTGGCCGACGCAGCCTTTTCCGCAGCCGCCTCTTCCTTCAGACGCGTCTCCTCGGCGCGCCGCCGCTCCGTCTCTTTGCGGGCAGCCTCGGCCTTTTCACGGGACTCGCGCTCGTCGGCTTCGGCGCGTGTCATGGCCGAGGGGACACGCGCGGCGTCCCAGTCAATCGGTTTGGACGCAGACGACAACTCGCCGCGGGCCACGCGGAAGGCGTCGCGTGTGGGGCGGTCACCGGCCAGCTCAAAGGGCGTCTTGCCGTCGCCGTTCGTCACGGTCGGGTCGGCGTCGGCACGCAGCAGGAGCGCACTCACAAGCGCGGGCGCGTTCTGTGAGGCCGCGTAGTGCAGCAAGGTGGGCGCGTGGTGGTGCTGGGCGGCGCCGGGCGGCGCGAAGCGGTAGGTGGCGGCCTCCAGGCCGTGGGCCTTGAGGTAGGCCAGCAGCGCGGGCACCTTGGAGCGGCGGGCGAGGGCCTGCAGCTGGGTCGTGTGCATGAGCGCCGTCTCCTCCGCCTCGGCACGCTTCGCCGCCTCGCGCCGCTCTTGCTGGCGCTGCAGGCGCTGCTCGGCCGTCAGTGCGGCCGCCGGCGGAGGCACAGCCTGCGTGCCGCTGTCACCACCGCTGCCGGTGTCCTCGCCGCCGCCCGGCACAATCTCCCGCACCTTGAGACGCGTCAGCTCGATGAAGCAGCGCATCACCTCCTTCTGCGTCGGCCGGCGCGTGTTGAAGGGGAAGCTGCGCAGGCGCGGGTCGTTGCGCTGCAGGACCTGGCCCTCGTAGGGCCCAAAGAGGGTGCGCTGGTTGGCGGTGCCCGAGGCGCGCACAAACAGCAGGTCGGCCGAGTCCAGCAGCGGCTTCCAGTCGCGCAGCAGCGCGCGCACGTCCTCGACGAGCGACTTCTCGTTGTACCGGCGCAGCGTGGAGCCCGCCGAGTGGGCGGCGCCCTTGGACGCGTCGTTGGCCGACTGGCTGCCGCCCTGCTTGCGGCGCGTCGTGTAGCGGTGGAACGTCTTGTGGGCGAGCACCGTGGCCTCGCGGTTCATGGGCACGGTGCCCGCCTTGGCCTTGCGCGGGGCCAGCGCCACGACCATGGCGGCGACGTGCCCGCCGCCGAGCATGCACATGAAGACGTGACGCCCCGCGTAGGTCACAGCGGCCTTATCGGCGGCGGCGTTGTTGGGCGGCGGTTGCATGGGAGGGAGCTGGCGCGAGTGGACGGCCTTGAGGAGCCGCGCTGACCGCTCGACCTCGTCCTCCTCTGCGGGCACATGGCCCGTCGCCGGGTCGGCGGGCGGCGACAGTTCCTCGGCCGTGAACATCGCCCGGTAGACGCCAAAGTAGCTGTTGGCGGGCAGCAGGGGCGAACTGAACCAGATCAGCGCGTGCAAGGATGCCGCCGTAGCGGCCTCTCGCTGGCGTTGCTTGTGGGTCTTGGGCTGGCTGACCGGCGTCGTGCCGCCGGCGTCCGACCCGCTGTCGCCGTCGTCGTTTCGTTGTGACCGGCGCTTCTTCTTCTTCTCGGCGAGGACAGCCTGCTTTTTGAGCAGCGAGGCCAGAACATTGGTGTTTGTGCTCGTGGTCGTCGTGGTCGAGCCGACGGAGCCAGCTACGCTCTTTGTGTCGTTCTCGTCGTTGTCGCCGTCCTCCTCCTCCTCTAGATCCGACAATGAGTCCGACTCGGACCATTCGGAGCCCGATATACTCTCGTCGAGCGTGCCGACTAGGCGCTCAAACTCGTCTTCCGACACGGGTGGCTTGCCGGCCAGCTTCTGCTTGAGGTTGAAGAGATGCAGATCGGACTTGAAGTGGTCGCGCTTGTCGGCGTGGGACGCAAACGCCAGGTTGCAGAGTGCGCAGGCCTCGCCGGATACGGTGACGTCGCTACCAACGTCAGACGCTGCATCCGTTGCTTCGCTGAGCCCTGGCGTGTTGGACCGGCCCGGTGTTGACGAGTACGACAGGGCTGCGACGCCAATTGTGCGGTCTTTGGGGACGGGCGCAAGTGTAGACAGGACGTCGGCCGGCAAACCGAACATGTACAGCGGCCGGCGCAGAAACTCCTCCTTGCGGTCTGCCATTGCAGCTCGAGGTATGGACTGTGAGGCGGGCGATGCCGAGGTGTCCGTTGCCACGAAACGAATGCGAAGCTTTGGACGGAGCGACGAGACGATGATGTCAAAGTCGACTGCAGCCGCGGTGTGTCGAGAAAGAATGCAGTCCTCAGTTTGGCGATACCGAGCGAGAGCAGAGGCAAAACGAACGCAGGGACTTTTATACGCCCACAACAGTCGACCGTGGAACGTTGCTTTGTCAAGAGGCGAGGCGAAGCAATATTGAGGCCGTCGTGTTGGCGCCGGGAGTGTCGTTTAGGTTTGGGACGTTGGCTGCTCTTATCGATAAGCCCCTCCTGGGCCTAAAAGCGCCAACACGTCAACCACAAACAACCTCTCTGTTCGACCATATTGCCGCCCGCAGCACTGCCACGTTTTTGGAGATTTTAATGGCACCGACCTGCCATGTGAGTCAACCGGCGCGGCAGTGTCTTGGGCCTTGTCCACTGCTTTAATTGAGAGCGAGAGTGACCTCATAATGGCGAACTGTGAATGGAGACTTGTGAATTTGACCGCAGATTGGAACCACTTGCAGCTGCGACGTAAACTGGTGCTGCGTGTACAACATTAAACTAGGAAATTTGTCAGAGCAGCAGCCAAGTCAGTACCGAATGGAGCGCTGGACATCGAAACAACAACATCACAATGCACCACCGTCCTTCACCTAATGGGAATTCGAACCACGTGACGATGAACATGTCGTCCACGATGACGGCGACTCGCTCTTTCCGTCGTTCTTCTTCTTCTTCTCTGTCTTTTCTTTCTCCTTCCTTTTCCTGTCCTTCGCGCTTGTCGGCTCCTTCCTACTGTTCGCCTTCCCCTTTCCCTTGACCTTCTTCCTTCCCTTTTTAGCATCGTCTTTATCCTCACCCCCTTTCGACCCCTTTTGAGTTCTCCCCTTTTCTTTTCCTCCTCTCTTCACCTCTCTCGTCCCGTCGGACATGCTCTTCTTGCTGCTCGTCCGCCCACTCGACGGCTGCAACGTCGTCGACGACGACGACACTCCACCCCAGGCCGCGTTGTCGGCGCACTCGGGCCCCCATCCTGCATAGCCAGAAGAGTTGGGGTATCCAGCATAGTCGACATATCCTGGAATGTCATACAGAGAGCCATATCCTGGATCGCTGAATCGGCCGGCAAAGACGCTTGCATTCGCGTCGCCGGTCGGGCCGGCTTCGCCTGTGTCGTGGCCCGTCTCATAGCCCGTGTCGCCGCTGGTTGAGTGTGCGCCGTACATGCTCTGAGCCGGAGGTGAGCGCGTTGGTGCTGGCGCCGAGGCAGTGCTGGCGAGACTGACATACGACACAGTGTCCGAGACGCCTCGATGCCGAGCAAGCGTTGCCAGATGCTCCGGATGCAATGGGTACTGTGCACCGTCGACGCGCGTCACGAACTCGGCCGGCGACGGGGGGCTGTGGTTGCGGCGTGAGCTGCCCTCGTCCGACATAAGCAGCTGGTTCAGGATGACCCGCTCGTGGTCGTCTTCTTCGACGCACAGCAAGGGGCTGTTGCCGCCGCCGGTACTGCTACCGTTGGCTTCCTCACGACCCCTGCGGCCGGAACGACGCTCTTCGGCCTGTATCTTTTGCCACTCCTCCTTCATCGCCTGCTGCCGCTGCCACTCGCGCTCGTGCTGCACGGCCGGCGAGACCCGCTCCCACGACCCCGTGCGGAGCCGGCCGGCATCGTCGAGGCGCTGGCGCAGACGTTCGAAGCGAGACTGGCGTTCTTCGTCGTTGGCGGTTGCGCCCTTGGCCTGGGGAGGGGTGGTATGCTGGCCGGATGCGTGCTGGCGCGGTGAGTGACGACTCGGTGGGTCGTGGCTTGCACTGGCGCTTGCCACAGCAGCGTCCAGGTCCCCGTCACCAATGCCAGCCGTCTCCTTTTCTTTTCCCTTGCTCTGTCTGCTTCCCTGGCTATCTTGGCGGCTGGTACTGCGAGTGTCTCTTGCAGAAACATTGCTAGGCCCGTCGCCTCCGCTGTCTCTCTGTCCAGTTGCCGAGGTACTTTCTTCATCAGCACGGCCATTTCCGCTTCCGTTGACACTCCTGGCCTTGCGGCTGCCTCCTTCGGCACCGCCTTGTCCGAGAGTCCCGCCTTCTCCACCTCCACCTCCACCTCCACCTCCGCCTCCGCCGCCGCCTCCAGTATACTTGCTGCCACCGCCTCTGTACCCGCGGCCGTAAAACACACCACCGCCTTTGGCGCCACCGCCCCCCCCTCCTCCTCCTCCTCCTTCTAGCCCTCCCACATTGCCAAACCGTCCCCACAGCCACTTGGCTGCGTCGTCTCCGGCACATTTTCCGTCCTTGTCCTTGGGCTGGTAGCCCTTCTCCAACACCCGCAGGTCCCTCTCGGTAATGCCCAACAAGCCGTCGGCTGCCTTCTCCCAGTCGCCGCCCCAAAATCCCTTTTCGTTGCGCTTCATGGTCTGCATTCGGCCAGCGAGCTCAGCCATGGTATTTCCCTTTGCATCGGTGCCATCTTTGCTCCCAGCTTTGCTTCCCTTTTTGCTTCCCGTTTTGCTTCCGTCTTTGTCCGTATCCTTGTCCTTTTCCTTTTCCTTTTCCTTTTTCTTACTGTCCTTGTCCGAGTGCACACGCCAGTGCTCTAAATTGCCGGCAGGGTGACCTGCGTAGCCACGATGCGGCGGCATACCAGGAAGACCACCAGCCCCATAATAGCCATGGCCCCCAGAGCCAGTGTAGTCGCCAATGTAGCCCGTCCCGTACCCTGTCCCGTACCCTGCTCCGTACCCTACGTCGCCTGTGCAGTCATAGTCGATGGGCACGAGCACTCCACCGTTCTGGCAGTACACGCAGCCGATGCCCTGACAGGCACCGCAGACGACAATCTTCGTCTTTACACAGCAGTGACTGCGACCATGACGACACTGGCCACGTCGTCGACGATGATGACCTCGGTGCCCACGGCGGCGGCGCGGCTCCGGTGGACAGCGTCGCCGGCAGATGGCCTGGATCTCGGACTTGCTGACCTTGGGATCAAAGTACAGGAGCCAGTTGGACACACGTCTCTGGAAAGTTAGCGCCAGATAAGCTGGGGAACGAAACAAAGCTAGCAAAGCTAGCAAAACTATCACGGTGACTTACATCTCCCGGCGTACGGCTCAGCCCCCAGATCTTGCCGCCCCATTTCTTGCCGTCGCACCAGTGCGGCTTCGACCGCTGAAAGCTCAGCGACTGACGCTTGCACCATGCGCCGCTGCACTTTTCCTTCGTCTTTGTTTCGCATTTACATATGCACTCATGACTGTCATTGTCGTCGTTATCGTCGTCGTCGTCGTCGCCGCTGTGACTGTCCTCACTGCTCTCGCTGTCATCCTCGTCGTCACCGTCGCTGTCCCCGCACGTCGACGTTGTCGTCGCGGCCGTTGTGGAGGTGCACTGCGACGGGTGCTGGGCCAGGCCGGCAAGACACTTTTGCCGCGCCCTCTCTTCCTCAAAGGCCTGCCACCCGTACGGGTCATTGGGGTCGGGCATGATGGCGTAGCCGTGGGCGAGGCCGTACTTGTTGGCCGGACTGGCGGCCACGTCAGCCAGATTGGCGTAGTGCCGGGCCAGCTCGGAACCAACGACGTCCGACATTATGAAGGGGGTGATGGATGTAGGGTAGATGACAGGAACGTTATGAGGCTGGATATGGATACAAAAGTTTGTTGAAGCTCTCCCAAGTGCCAAGAACAAACGACAATACCCACAACTTCACATTTCACCGTGAACAAAGAAGGTAAAACAGTCTGTGTCTAGATATATGATTTGCTTTGAACAGTAAACGGACTCCATCCCTACGTCTACGCTGGTATTATACAGAATCTTTTAAAGAGCCGCAAGGTTCCCTCAGAAACATGGCCGACGACCTGCAAGTGAACATGTCTTTGTTGATGCCTGAAAAGCAACCGATAGCGAACAGAGTATCGTGCACACATGAGACGAGGCTCAAAAGTATATCTTGCCGTCAACGGTGGAAACATGCCAAAAGAGACACAAGACGAGATGTGCAATGGTGCACGGCAGAAAAATAAGGCCGACTGACAGGCGTGACAAACTCTGCAGCGCTTTGTTGACGAGTATCCTTTTACCCATCAGCGACGTCGGTGAAGAGGATGAGTCGGTCTGTCATTGGCGAGGAGAACAAGGCAAGGTCAAAAGAGCCTCAGGAGCGTGGCAGGAGTGATGGGACGATTGGATGCAACGTTGAGAGGTGTCCAATTCGTGGCACATAATTTCTACGCTGAAGATGGCGTCGCCGCTGTTGACGATGCTGTTTGTGCTGTCAGTTGTTTGTCTGTTGGACATGTACACGTCCAGATGAGCCTCCATGCGAAGGTTGTGTCCTGGGGAAGGGCTGCAGGAGTGACAAGCTTGGATGAGGCTGCAAAGGAGTCCAAATGTAACAACAGAACATGGCGGGACACGTCGATGTGGAGAGTTTATTTGATGCAATAGATCTCCATTTCACAGAGGCTGTTGCCGACTGAACAAAGTGGAGTAGGACAGACCGGTCCAGAAGCGAGTGGTCAACATAATGCTAAGTAGTTGGTTATCAGATTAAATAGATGGAAAATAAATAAACGTGAAAAGTAACATTATTCATGGACGTTTTATAGTATCACAAAAGTACAACCGAAAAGCATAACACAGAAGCTTGCACTACTTTGCCATGCTGGCCAACAACCCCTACGAACCCATGGTCGGCAATTGTTGTCGTCTTTCTTGGGTATTTCTTGCTGTATGTTTTGTACTCCTCTCTGTCCGTCTCCCCTCCTTCGCTCACCTTGGTCCCCTTGTGCACTCATTCTGTATATTTTGTCTTCTATTTATCCACATGACGGGGCTCTACGTCTGCGGCAGATATTGACTTTGTTCGTTATTGAAGTTGATTGCAATTTTGCTCAGATTGTGGCAGGAGATGTTTTGTTTTTCTCAATTACATTCTATAGTTGTCAGTCTCAGCCACGTTTATTTTGCTCTGTTCTTTACTTGGCCCTATTCCAACCTGCGGAATGTCATACGAAGAAGGCGTGTCGCACGAAACGAAGCAACCCACAGGACAAGAAGCGTCCTCCTTAGGGGCAGGGCGTCCTCCTTAGGGACAGGAGGAATGGAAGGGGACGCCTGGAAGAAACGTGTCACAACTTCGTCACCTTTGGCCGCACAGAAGCCGTTTGGGGAATCACGACGTGGAAGATTGGCTGTAAAATTTATAAGTTAACTCCAAATACATGCGGTGTGAAATTGCCAAAAAAAAGGTTCTTCAAATATTATTTGCAAAACATGAGATTGCTCTATCCCGAATATATATGCACTCTATCTTGGCCCACGCCTACTTGGCCTTGACCTTGGCCGTGATCATGGACCATCGCTTTGCTATTTACACACCGTCGACGTCCTTGGACACCACAAAGGGCTTGCCGCTGGACGAGGCCGTGACCTCGTCGAGCACACCGGCCGCAGCGGCAAAGAAACCCAGGTACGACTTGCTCGGCGCCAGCACGCGGCTGAGGTACTCTGGGTGGAACTGCACGCCGACAAAGAAGGGGTGGTTGCGGATCTCAATGACCTCGACGCGCTCGCCCTTCTCGTCCTTGCCCACAAACACAAACTCGCCCGACTTCTCAATCGCCTCCATCTTGTCGGGCGACACCTCGTAGCGGTGCCGGTGGCGCTCGTGGATCGAGCCCACGTCGTCGCCGTACAAGGCGCGGAACTTGGACCAGCCCGCCGTGCCGGGCTGGAACACACACTCGCGCTTGCCCAGCCGCATGGTGCCGCCCAGCTTCGTGCGGTCGACCTCGGGCATGTAGACAATCACGGGGTTCTCGCAGCCAGGGTGCAGCTCCTCGCTGCCCGCGCCGGGGATGTTGCACACGTTGCGCGCAAACTCAATGACGGCCAGCTGCATGCCCAGGCACACGCCCAAAAAGGGCACGTTCTTGGTGCGCGCCCACGTCGTCGCCTTGATCATGCCCTCCGTGCCGCGCACGCCGAACCCACCCGGCACCAGGATGCCGTCGGCCGTGCACACGGCGTGCCAGGCCTCGTGGAACTTGGCCGGCTGCTCCTCGAGCGCCGTGTCCTCGAGGTTCGACGAGTCGACCCACACGAGGTGGAGCTTCTTCTTGCAGTACATGGCCGCGTGCTCGAGCGACTTGCCCACGCTAATGTACGCGTCCTCGAGGTTCGTGTACTTGCCCACCAGGCAGATGGTCACCGTGTCGAGGTTGCCGCCGTCCTGCGCGCGTGTGCGCGACACCCACTCCTGCCACATCCTGGCGCCGTTGTCCACCAGCGCCTTGGCCGGCGCCGGCGCGCCCGCGCCGTCCAGCTCCAGCAGCGCGCTGACGCTCTCGCGCAGCTTCTGCTGGCGCAGCAGCAGCGGCACGTGGTACGTGCTGGACACGTTGTGCACGGTCAGCACCTGCTTGGTCTCGACCTGGCACATGTTGGCAATCTTCTGGATCACGGCGTCCTCGAGCGGCCGCTCGCAGCGGCACGCAATCAGGTCCGGCCGCAGGCCCGCGCTGCGCACGTCGCCGACGGCGCGCTGCGTGGGCTTGGTCTTTTGCTCGCCGTTGGGGCCCGGCGGGATCACCGGCACGTACGACACGTGGATCTGCATAAAGTTGCCCTTGCCCACGCGGCGCGGGAACTGGCTCATGGCGTGGATGAACGGCGCGCTCTCAATGTCGCCCACCGTGCCGCCCAGCTCAATCACGCACACGTCCGGCTTGTGGCCCGACTCGTCGACCGGGATCTGCGCCACGCGCTCGATCCAGTCCTGGATCGCGTTGGTCAGGTGCGGCACCACCTGCACCGTCTTGCCCAGGTAGTCGCCGCGCCGTTCGCGCTCAATCACCTGCTGGTAGATCTTGCCCGTCGTCAGGTTGTGGTCGCGCGTCAGCGTCGTCAGCAGGTAGCGCTCGTAGTGCCCAATGTCCAGGTCCATCTCGCCGCCGTCGTCCGTCACGTACACCTCGCCGTGCTCCGTCGGCGCCATCGTGCCCGCGTCAATGTTCATGTACGGGTCGATCTTGATGCTCGTCACCGTCAGGCCCATGGTCTTGAGCAGCAGGCCCGTGCTGGACGCGATAATGCCCTTGCCGACGCCCGAGATCACACCTGTACATGTCAGAACCAAGGCCGGCCACTGTTTACTGGGACACACATGGCGTCGTCTCATCATCTCGATGCATTACGGCATTTTGTTGTCCTCGTTGTCTCTCATCAGAGATCCCTCTCTCCGTCCTCTTGGTCACTCACCTCCTGACACCAGCACGTACTTCATCGTGCCGGCGGTACCCTGGTTCTCTCTTAAAAATGGGTGGGAAGAAAACAAAGGTTGCAAACTCTGCAGGCGGGGCAGGCCAAATATTTATTTCTTTTGCTTCCTTTGTTTTTCTGTTTCCTTTTTCTTCTTGTTTCGTATTTCTGCTTTCCGTATTCCGAATCGCCGGGAATATGCAGGGTTTCAAAATGACGTTGTCGTTTAAGAGAGTAGACCAGGAGGAGGAGGAGAGGGGAGGGGGGGAGAGAAAAGAAGAAAAAAGAAGAGAGAGAGGAGGGAGAGAAAGGACGCGAGAGAGACAACAAAAGAGTCGATGGAGCCTAGAAAAAAAAAGTTTAAGTTCATCCCACGTGACCGGCTTGACCGCGAACGCGACGCGACCGATAAGAGGTACATATGACACCACACAGCTTGTGTGCAGACGCAAGTACTGGAGGGGCAAATGGCCCCAATACGGCCAATCACGCCTCGGCACACTAAAAAGTCTTACACTCGCCTATTTTAGCTTCTGTCGGTGCCTCCTTCCTCTTATCGCGATAACTGAAAGTCAACAAGAAAGAACTATGTTGTTCAGCTGCTGTTCTTGGCAGGAGCCCTCCTGCCCATCCAACGTGGGGCCTCCTGTAGAAGCTCGACAGCCCCCCTCCTTTCGTTCCTGCCGAGCCTGTGACCTCACCATCTCCCGAGCTCCTGCCTGCATATAAGCTTAAAGTGCATTGCATCACGAGCCACCACTGATTTGGAAATTTGTATCTTTTGCGTCACAACTCCCCTCCAAAGCACAAACTGCACCGCACACATTTTCAATCTGAACAAGTCGTCTGCATCCCACTCTTGGTATTCGGCCCATTTGGCAAACATGGCACGTGTGACGTCCGGCTGGGCCCCTGTGCTCCTGCTCTTTGCCTTCCTGGCGCTGATGCCGGGCCAGGCGGCAGCTTTTGGTGCCGGCAATATCCCGTCGATTGCTCAGGTAGAGGGCGTCAACTGGCGGCATGGCGACATTGAGGACATGCTCAAGACGCTGGCCTTCCTGCACGGCAAGAAATGGACCACCATGCTCGTCCAGCGCACCTACTTTGGCAACTGGCTGCGGGACTACTCCCAGGCCGTCGATGTGGGCAGTCTCAAGGGCGTCAACGCCGCCACAATCCGCATCCTCGTCTGGGTGCTGTCCTTTTTGGCCTTTGGCTACGCCACCGAGGAGTTTGAGGTCACCGAGGAGCGTCTCGGCGTCTACCGCCCCGAGGAGCACATTGACAACCCGCTTGGCTACGCCGACGGCGAGGACGCCCGCAAGTTTGACCCGCGTCTGCGGGGGCCCGTCGACCCCCGCGAGCTCGAGATCGACACGGACACCGGCATGAAGAACTACATTGCCAACGAGCGCGGCGGCTGGGCGACGAGTGCCGGCTACCTGCGTTTCAGCTTTGCCCGCAGCATCCACTTTGGCCGTCTGTACCTGCATGGCGGCCATGGCGCTGCCGGCAAGGAGGCCGATTTGTGCGAGGCTCTGCGGTGTCTCGGCCAGGCCCTGCACTGCATGGAGGACTTTAGCGCCCACAGCAACTACTGCGAGCTGGTCCTGCGCGAGCTCGGCCACCACCAGGTGTTTGCCCACTGCGGCACCAGCGCGGAGATCAACTTGCGTGGCAAGCGGGTTTACCCGATTGTTACCGGCACGTTTGGCGCCGTGGATTTCCTCCACTCTGTTCTTGGGTTTGTCCTATCGTTGCCACATTTTGGGGGGTAGGGGGGTTGAGGGGGACAGTAGTATAATATACTGACAGAATATCGAAATAGCGAGGCAACAGATCACTTTACGCAGTCCGAGGTCGACGAGGTCGACATTGCCCTCAAGAACGCCGAGAACCAGTCCCGTGGCGGCGGCGGCGGCGGCGGCGGCGACGGCAGCCGTGGCATCTTCGGTCCGTCCAGCGGCGGCGGCGGCAACGACTTTATTTCGCTGGTTTCTCAGCTCCCTGGCGTCGGCGGCGAGTTTGCTCGGGAGGCCACTCATCTCCAGACGATGGCACGCGAGCAGGAAGCCCAGAACCAGCGCGCTGGTGTCGATCCCAACGGGCCTTCCTTGGGTGCTGCTCCCTCGAACAGCGACAAGCCGTCATCGTCTTCCACGGCCGGTGGCAGCACGAACCAGAACATCGTGCCGGGGATGAGCGCATCCTTTGACCCGGTCGAGACCGCCCGCAAGATTTACCCCATCTTGGAGTTCCGCGACAAGATTGTCCGCGCCATCAACCGCACCATCTCCAAAATCCCGGGCCTCGAGAAGCTTATTGAGCACATCAGCGAGACCTTGTCTGCCTTTGTCCTTGGCCTTCTTGCCCCGTTTATTCGCCCCATTATCAACCAGGTCAGCAAGGTGCTCAAGGACGGCTCGTCGGGCGTCATCAATGCCAGCGCCAGGTCCCAGCTCGAGCCCTGGACCGATCCCCACTGCACGAACCCGACGCACTCGATGCTGTCCAAAGACCACTTCACCAACGTCCTCAACTCGTGTGCCGGCCGTGTCGCTGCCACCGTCTTGCAGTACACCGTCCCGCGTGTCCTCTACGCGTGGGACAACACCGGCGTACCCGTCGACGAGGTCGTCAACGATGTGCTGCACGCCTTCCACCATCCCGCCATCCGCGATGAGCGCAACCAGATCCAGCGTGAAATGTTTGAGACAGTCCGCCGCTGGGCCAACGAGTACCCGCGTCGCCACGAGCTGGACCACTTGCTGTCGTCTCAGTCCGTCAAGGACGGCAAGAACCATGTGCTGGCAAACGGCCAGACCGCACCGGGTGGTGGCGGACACTCGCACGGCAGCGGGGGAGGTGGCGGCGGACACTCGCATGGCAGCGGTGGCGGTGGCAGCACCTGGTCCAACCTCTCCAAGCTGACCAACCTGGGCAACCTGGGCAACCTGACTGGCGGTGGTGGTGGTGGCTCGAGCTCCGTGGCCAACGCCATCTTCTCGCAGTTCAAGACGCGCGACCTGGATGCCATGGACGGCCGCGATGGCAATGCTTCGACCAACTACATGTCTGCGTCTCCAGCGCCAGATCGTCCCGCATCGCAATCTTCGCCTGCGTTCGGCTACAGCAACAGCGGCAGCGGCGGCGGCAGCAGCAGCGCGGCGTCCACACAGCCTCCATCGGGTGGTGCTGCCGACTCATACCTTCACCCGCAAGCGGCTGGAGGCGGCGGCGGGGCACCTCAGCATTACCAGCAGCAGCAAGCACCTCCACAGTATTACCAGTACCCGCAGAACCAGCAGCAACAGCCTCCGCAAGGCTACTACGGCGGCGGCCCTCAGGGCGGTCCTGCGTTCGGTAACTACGGACAACCGCCACCTGGCTACGGTTTCCAGGGCGGCCCGCCTCCGCCCGGCCAGTATGGTGGCCAGCCCGGCTATGGACAGCCTTCGTACGGCCAAGGTCCGCCTGGTAGTTGGGGCCAGCCGCCATACCAGCGACAGTATTAAGTAAGGGCGGGGGAATCATTCAACGACATAAGGGGCCATGTTGGTATAAGTCAATCCGACCAGGGAAGCGTGCTTTATGTTTGAGAAAAGGTTAAAATTGGATGCCGTGTATATCTAGTTGAGCATGTGTTTTAATACGCTAGGATGCAAAGGGCCAAGGTGGCTGGCTATATGAACGTATGATGCGACGCAACGATGATGCCAGAAAATGCAGAAGATGCCAGAAAAGACGACAAAACATATGTACAGCGTGGGAAAAGAATATAAATATGTGGACGATGCGGCTGAGACAACAAGTCAAAACATCGCCACAATTAGGATCGAATCGCCAAAACCCCACGTCAACCAGCGATATTACATTCGTCCACGTCTCGGGTCGTTCGCCTCGGAGCGTCGCGCATCCCGGAGTTCCTTGGTGCCCATCGAGCCCAAGCCACCCTCACTGCGCCGCTCCCAGCCGCCCAGGCGCACTACCAAGCAGGTCGCATTGTCGCCGTCCTGCGACACTTCGGTCGCGTACTCGACCACCGCGCGCGCGGCCTGCTCGGGCGTGCGTGCCTCCTTGACGACGTCGACAATCTCCTGGTCGCTGAGCGTGCCCGACACGCCGTCCGAGACGAGTACTAGGAACGAAAACTGCGCTGGGCCCAGGTCCACGCGCTCCATCTCGGGCTCTGCCGACACGCCAATGCGCTTGGACTGCATGTCGCCGAACGCGCGGCTGTTGGCCAGCCCGGAAATGCGCTCCTCGCCAAAGGAGTCCGTCACGAGCGACTCGGCAAAGCGGGTCAGGCGGCGGGCCTCGACAGGTGACGACGGGTGGTGGTCACGCGTGAGCGGCCGGACCTCGCCGGTGGCTGTCTCGCACAACAGGACGCGCGTGTCACCGACGTGGGCGACCATGAGTGTCGAGCGAGCGGCCGGGTGCCAGAAGGGCGCGGGCGTGGGCGTGGATATGAGAGCAACAGACGCCGTCGAGCCGCCCTTGAAGCGCACGGGGCCGCCAATGTCGTGACCCGAGGGTGTGCGGTGATGCGGCGCGCCTAGGATTTCGTCCTGGTTGAGCGGAAAATCGGATACGTAGGGGTCGTCGGGGTCGGGTTTGCTCGCTTGGGCGGAGACAAAGTCGAGGTCGGCCCGTAAAAAGGCATACGTCAAGACGGACTCGATGGTGACCGGTTGCGTTGGCGAGGACGACATGGGTGCCGACGCGGAAGAGGCCGATGCCGCCCGTGACGAAGGCAGCGAGATGCCGTCGGCAAAGCATGCTGGCTTGAAGCGCCGGAAGTAACCTCCTACTGTGCTGCGGTACTCCTGAAGAAGCTCCCGCTGCAGGTTGGTCGCCTTTGTGGCATTGTCCTCATCTGGCTGCTGCTCACTGCTGCTGCTGCTGCTGCTGACAGATTCATCGTCGGACTCCTTTTCTACCACAGAACTTTGCGCCCCGGCAGCTGCCCCGTGTCGCGCTTTCCGTCGAAGGGTACTTGTGAGACCAAAGTCCACAGCAGCCTCCTCAATGTAGCCGTGCAGCTCGTCGCGCAAGAAATCCGAGCACTCATTGCCGCCATGGCCATCGAACACGGCAAAATAGAAGATTTGTGGGTCGCCGCCAACACCATCGGCCGTGATCCCTTCGCCCGTGCTGCGGCTGTTGGAGATGGCCGAGCGCACGAGCGAGACCGGAGCGCGCTTGGCAAACGCAGGCATGTCGATCGTGCCCGCCTGGTTCGTGTCTTCGTTGTAGGGCCGGCTGCCCCGGGCGTTGGACGCGCCAAAGTGGTGTTTGGCACTGCGCAACGGGATGCGCACGACGGTCATGTCGCGACCAAAGCCGAGGCTGCTGCTGCCGCCAGCAACACCGTCACCGGGCGACGCTGTCGAGATGGTGGTCGGGGCAGCCGTGGCCGGCAGTGGCGCAGTGGTGCCCGGGGGCTCAGGCGTGTGCGGTACTGAGGCAGCTCGCGGCAGCTTGTGGTGGGGGCCCGTCAAGCGGCGAGAGTCCGGGTGGAGGGACGAGGAAGGGATGTGTGTGACAAAGTAGTTGTGGAAGAAGCGACGGGAGGCCGGAGCGACTGACAAAGCCACCGACGAAGTCATGGGCAGAGGTACTAGGCGTGGCAATGGGAGCTGGGCTGCGGTCGCTGCTGGGGACAGAGCTGTCGGCCGCACTATGTCCTCCTTGGCGCGCCTCATTCGTTGCTGCGGATGTGGGTAGCCGCGCCGATGCGTGTTGTATGCCGCTGCCCGCGGCTGGCGTCCGTGGACCAGAAAGGTCGCAACGTAGCCCATGAATGCGTCGAGGAGGGCTAGCCGTTTTCTCTGGGGTGAGAGGACAGCTAGCTGTCGACCGGATGCGCTCGCCCTGGCCAGGCGGTAATCTATTGGCGGCGCCATGGCAAGGCACCTTTCCCGGAAGCTTCAGAGGCAGCTTCAGCGTTCTTCTTGGTGACACTGACAGGCGACCGGAGGTCCAGGGCGGCCAATTGGCGATATAACGGTACCTTACTGGGAAAGAAAGGTGGCGATCGAGGAGGAAAAGAGAGTAGATGTTCCTCTGGGCCGGTGTGTGGTTGCACAGCGCAGCTTTGCCGGAACGAGGGCACGAAGAACGGACAAAAGAGAATGTAAAGTAAAGAGCGAATGCAGACGTAGACGAGAGACGTAAGAGGAGCTGAGATTAAGGTGAGATGCAGGCGAAATACAGCTGAGCGACTGAGGAAAAGCGCTCAGCTGGTGTCAAGTCGATTCCGACGACGTGGCTATACCCGACCGCGGTTGTGTTCCCGCAGCCGACGAACGAAATGCACAGGGCGGCATGCAGAAATACCCCTTCGCCGCCACCAAGGAGAAGGGGTTGCGGGCGGATGCAAGTTGCAGTTTGACAGAGGAAAACGAATGAAGGTGAAAATGGAGGATGTCGTGAAACATTGCAAAAGGGGGAAGTGAATGCGCCTTCCCAAAAGGAAAAGAAAAAGACTGGTCGCGAACCTAGGGGCAAGAGAGAAGGAGCGATGTTGGCGGTCGGGAGGAACTATTCCGGAGAAGGATTCGCAGCCCGCGCCCGACAGTAGCACCTTCCCTGCCAGTAACCCTGTCCCAGGAACAGGCAAACTTGGGGAAAGTGGGAGGGGACAGCACTTGCCGCACGTCCATTGTCATTTCTGAGAGGGACGTTTTAGCGCATCCGATGGGGGAAGTCGCAGCCCTGGCATAGTAGCTTGCTGCCTGAAAGCGCCGTCTCGACAAGGCTCGCCATCAAATCGCTACAACCTTGGCAGCTTCAACTTCCACACTAGTCTGCAGCCTCAACCTCACTCTTTCTCAACAATCTCAACGGGTTTGCGTCTCAGGCTCAGAAAGCCCACATTTACTCCTCTACACCCTTCTCGTTGCGCTCGCCCTCTACACAGATGAGAAACCAGCTGCTGGGATACCTCCCAAAGCGATGGATGACGAGCCGTCCGAGGCGGCTGTGGCAGACGGTGGCAAACAAACAGCGGCCGTGAACAATGCGGTGAAGGCGACGACGGGGAGCAATGGCACCGGTAGCAGCATTGATGGCATAGTCACCATCTCCCCGCGCGGCGATGTCGTGCTTGACGTGCTCTTTGAGACGTCTAGAGAGACGCTGCGAGCGACCCGCAAGAAGGCAAACAGGATGTTTACTCCGGCGACCGCGACCACTGACGTCACGTCTGCGTTGAAGCCAAAACTTCCAATGGCATTCCGGGTTGAGTCGTCGGCCCTGAAAAAGAACTCGCGCTACTTTGCAAACCTGCTGGGTGACACACGTTTCAAAGAAGCGCGGACAGTCGAGGCTGGACTCGCAGCGTTGGCCCTCGCCGACGTCAAACCAGCCGATGCGGACGTGACTCGTCTGCCACGGGTCCACATCGACGACGACGACGAGGGCAGCCGTACCGCCGGACGTGAGCTTGTGTTTGCCGAGCTCTTGCGGATCCTGCACTGGGACGGCACAGTCGCACCAGTGGCTGTTAATATGAATAGCGACAATGGAGACCAAGCAGACAAGGCTGCAAGCCCACAGTCGAATTCGAAATTGAAAGCGAAATCCAATGGAGCGTCCCGGACGGCAGCAGCTGCACCAAAAGGAAGGCCCGCTAAAACCAACCCGCTGTCGGGAAGGACTGTGCCGTCGCGAAAAGGGGCCAACTCAGACACGGCCACGCAGAACAACAGCTCGGTACGGCAAACACATCCTGTCCTCCTGCCCGGGACACGCTGGTCTGCCAAGACGCCCCCAACACTTCTTGAGCTGGCTACTCTAGCCCTGCAGGCAGACAGGTTCGCCTGCACGGATGCAGCGGCTGCGTACGTGCGTGCACTGCGGCTGCGCTTTCCGCAGCCAATTGTCCGCTCAACACGGAGTGACGGTGGCCTCGGCGTCGGAAGCGGATCTGGTGGTGGCGGCCTTCCTGGTATGACCAATGAGGAAGCCATCCGGCAGAAGATCTTTATGGCGTGGCTGCTTGACCAGCCCTTGCGATTTCATGCCGGCACACGGGAGCTCATCCTGTACGGCTCAGCGCGGTGGACGGCAGCAATGTCTGGCGAGGAAGAGGACGACAGCGCGGAGCTCGCCAATGGCAACGGCAACGGTAGGGACACCTCCCATCGTGGCCAGGAGCTGCCAGCCTGGTGGGATCTGCCCGACGGTCTGGAGAGCGAGCTGCAGTTCCGGCGGGCATGCATTGTCAACTGCATCGCATCTGTACCGCGGCACTTTTTGGCGCTCTACACGTCGCGCAACCGGCGGCAGTGCAAGATGGGCTACGAGTCGAGTGCGGCGTGCGACTCGTTTCAGCTCGGCGAGATTGTCAAGTTTTTGTTCCACAAAGATCTGCTCTTCCTGCAGGACTTTTCGTCGACGGTCATGAGCAAAGGTCGCACGCAACAGCCGTGTCTGTCTCCTGCCGACTACGCTGCCGTTGACGTGCACCACATCCTCTCAACGCTTAAGCAGTGTCCGGCCTACCAGCTCGACAAGCACCACGTGAATTGCGGCCTCCGAACGCGCATCCTGCCCATCCTCGAGTACATCCAGACGATGCTCGCGGCGAGTGCCGTGGGGCTGCACCGGCATGACTGGATGGCGGTTCGTCACGGAAAGGCGTCTTGGCTGGCGGCCGCTGAAGCCGCGGGTTTGCTCGACGGCGACGGTTGCGCGGAGGACGGCGACGACTCGGATATCGACGGGGATGGCACTGACGGCAATGATGATAGGACACCGTCCTTTGGGAAGCCTGCGTCGGGGTCTGCCGTGACGGCCAAGACGGACCAGTACACCCCCCAAGTGTTCCGGTTCACGCGATCCTTGGCCGGTGACCAGCGTTTACGATACGAGGGAAGTATAGCTGCTGATCGCATGGCAAGACAGCTTTTTACGGCCCGACGGTGGAACTGGACGCCAGAGAACTGATACTGAGTACGGTGCAGGATGAAAACGCGACCTGTATAACATATAGATTTGGTTTTGGAAACATTGTTGGATACGAAGTTGGCATCACAACACTTACGAACAGACTGGCACAAGAATAGACCCTTATTTCTCGCGCGTTGTAAACACGATATCGACCTGCTAAACGGTCTCTGATCGTCCCGGATTCACACCAGGTGATCGTTGGCAAGTTTCGTCTTTACTTGCATCAGTGGCGTTTAGGTGGCTGTCGTGTTGTCAAAGCGGACGCGAAACTAGTCCGACAGCATCGGCCAGTGTTGAGACCCGCAAAACGCAAGCAACACTTGAAAGGCGTGGTTCGAGTAAAGAATACAACACAAGACGAGTAAATAAAAAGCAGTCCAAAAGTAATCTCGTTGCTCCCAGATCTATATACTATTTCCCAGGAATCACTCTGTGGCGTGACAACAAAAAAATTGCAAGACAAGTAGGAAACAGCCGGAACTATTGCCATTCTTCCCAGTCTGCTGGCATATCCTCTCCATGGAGAACAACCAAAATAACAATAAGAATAAACAAAATACACAAAAAAATATGTAAGAACGCCACCCCTTTCCCCACCCCTTGGATCTGTGCAGTGTCGAGGACAAGAAGGTCCGATGCAAAAAAATACAGAGAATAAATAAAAATGAAAAGGGAGACAAATAATGTAGGGTAGTGTGTAAGAGAATGCAATAATAAATAATAAACGAAAGGAGTGAAGAACATAATTATAAGGCGAAGTAAAAGATGAAACGAGAAGAGCAAAGAGCACCCCCCGATTTTTTAAAAGGTGATATGTCGTTAACTTTGTTAAAGGCCTTGTTGGTCAAAGATTCCAAAGAAGTCCAAAGAAGTCGAATAGGAGGAGCGGGTGCAATGAGTTGAAACGAAATGTGAAGAACCAAAAAAGTGAAGGTAGGTGCAAGCAGACTGTAGGGGGAGCTTAATGCTATGCGTCGATTACAAACAAGAATATGTCAAAGGTGGTGAACGATGGGATAGGCCTGTCAGACGACAGTAGCACCGGATTGTCGTTTCTCTGCTGGCAGCATTTTACCGGCGGCGGGGAAGACCGGCAGCGCGGCGGGCCTGCACGTCGCCCTCCGCGAGCCACTTGCTTGCCTTGACCAGCTGGATCACGTTGAGGATCTGCTTGCCGGCCATGATGGGGAAGCTGACGCCTGCCAAGACCCACGGCCAGAACGAGTCCATCTTGTTGGCCCGGGCCATCTCCAGCGCCGCTGCGCTGTGCGGGTTCGCAAAGATCTGGCGCAGGATGGACGAGTTGATCTGCGCGCCTGCGTGCAGGCCGCCGGCCGCCAGCACCGGGTCAATCGGCTTTAGCAGCGAGGGCTGGAGGATGGGGGACGAGAACGAGAGCAGGTAAAGCGCAATGAAAAAGAGCTCGTTGAGGGCGCAGAAGACGAAGAGGACCGTCTTGTTGGTGTAGTACAAGTTGAGGAGCCAGCTCCGCGACCGGTCGACGGACTTGTGGCTCGTATCGGAGCCACCCATAGCGAGAGTGGCGTACATGTGCATGTAGTGACTAGCAAGGTCGAGCGACACGAGGCCCTGGAAGACGATGGCCCAGCGGGGGAAGGCAGTCGACAGGAAGACGAGCAGGCAGGAGGTAGTGCAGCGGTCGGTCACCATGTCGAGCACAGCACCGAAGCGCGTGGACTGCTCAAAGTAGCGTGCGGCATAGCCATCGAGAGCATCCAGGAGGCACGAGACACTGTAAAGTAGTGAGCAGGTGCGAGGATGTAGCGGCATGTAGTAGAGCGAGGCGATGGCCAGGACGATACGGCAGTAGCCTAAAGCAAAGCAGGCACGGTTAGAATCGATATGGACTTGACAAAACCACAAAAAGAAGCTCATTGCAAGTCAGCGCCGTGACTTACCGATCACATTCGGCCAGAACAGGAAAATGTTCTCGCGCGAATATGGCTCGTCAGACGTAGCGGCGACTGCAGCATGACCGCTGCCGCTGCCATTGCTGCTTCCCTTTGCAATTGGACTCGACTCCTTCTTCTCGGCAGATGCCTGCCTCCGCGAACGCACGCCGTTCATGGTTTGGATGCGGGAAGATTGCCGGGTTCTGTGGTTGTGTAATATCTGACACCAGGGATACCAGTCCCAATGACGAGGCGCCCAGCGTTTAGAAGTGTGCGTCGGCGTCGGTTGCGTCGGGAAGGATATCGCGTAGTCGTGGCCAGTTCGTCGAGATATATAACACCCTGGGCGTTGCGAGAGTCGTTGCAGGAGTCGCGTTGAAACAGGGTGAGCTTCTACAAGGCGTCACGAGGCGTCTAAACCGTCCGGCACGTCGGTCTTGTCTTGGGATGTGATGGAAGTTGAAGTTGGGGCGATGTGAGGTTGAACTCGAGTCAAACGAAGAGATCGCGAGAGAGGCCGAAGAAGAAGTTTGAAAAAATGATCGTGTCGCCTACAAGGTGAGGTGACAGAGGGCCCAGAAGTACTGCGAGGAGGCACCGAGATAAGGGGAAGTCGAACGGGGGTTTGTCGGCTGGCACGCGATCCAGATCGAGTCGAGATAGGGAAAAGAGTGTATGAAGTGAAAAGGGAGAGATAATAGATACTGCAGCTAGATAAAGGTGTAGCCGTGGCCGAGGGAAAGTAAGTAAAAAAAGGAAGGAGGGCGAACTTAAACGATCAGAGACGGCAGACTGGCGTAGGAAGGAACCAACACGGAGTGTTGCCGCGTGGAAGGAGCAAACGGCGGAACGCGAAAGGGGAGGCAACAGCGAATTTTTGCTTTGGGGGCATTCTTTGCTGGTAATTACGACGTATTTTTGCAGGTGATGATTGAGGAAGCAGCTTAGCGGATCGGCCGGTCGCGCTAGTTGCTAAGCTGCAGGGCAGGAAAGTGGGGCCCCATAACGAATTGCAGAGAGAAAATAGGAGGCAATTGTCTTCCTCCCTCTGACTTCTCTGCGGTGCGGCAGGCGCGATGGCTGACCCTGTCAATTGATAAGGCGCACCAACGGCGATAAGGAGGGACGTGACGTGCTGCAATAGCATTTTAGCGCTCAGGTTTGCGCGTCACGGCGTCTTCGACTTGGGCTCACTCTGCCCAGGCACAATTTGGACTCCGGACCAACGTCAGCATTGGCATCAGTGTTTGGATAGTCTCCGAGGGTAAGCAGCGTCGTCACGGTTTACTCTTAGGTTTCCCCGGCTGTTCCTGCTTCCATTACTGTATTTGACAGAAGAGATCGTTCTTGCCTTTTCGCAATTGGCCTCAAAATGGCAGGTGCAAACAAATGCACCAAATTCCTCTCTTCCGATCACAAGAATGGAAAGGCTTCAAGCCCGTCACAGCCAGCGACATGTCGCATCTCTCAGACGAAAACGCGGCGTTCAAGCTGGCATCCATATCGACATGTCGCTCGCATTCCATATTCAAATGCTGTCTCTGATGTCTCAACAACAAAGTGTTGCCACAGTCCCCCTGATCGTCGCCGAGTTAGACAGAGGCCTGTCACCTAGCCGAGACGTCCAGATGCCCCCTTTTTGCGTCCACTCGTACCAGGACCACGGGAATGGCTGTCCAGCGGCCTGCCCCAGCTGCTGGACCAGTCGATCTTTCTAGGACCGGGTGGAGGGGTGGAGGAGGTGTGATCGATGCCCAACTATCATCGGACCCTGAATTCTAACGACGCTTGAAAGCTCTGAATGCCTTGACCGAACCCCGTTGCAGGCCACGCTAGATTCCGTAACTTTGTGGTGCGTCTTTGCTTGCCTTCACAAGACGCCGTCTGTTGACTGCATGCCCAGCATTTTCATCCTCTTAGCAAATATAGCTTCTTTTATCTGGACTGGCACTCCGTCCTCTCTTTGGTCACATCGATGCTACCGCACTGTCGGGACGGCTTGGCCTTTTCCTGCCTTGCTCCGTCTCCAACAGCAAGGACCCCCTTCTCCTCACTCCGCACGCTTGGTTGTTCTCTGGGTGTAGACGTTGTCGCTTTTCTGATTCTTTCCCCTTTCGCCTACACACTGTCCTCGGTTCCATAGCGGCGCGACCTCTGGCGCCTCGTTCGTTTCTTCGTTTCCTCTACTCCATGTCCCACCGAGCACTGAGTTTCGTCCCGCGTTTTTCTCACCCAAGGCTGATGTCCGTAAATACTTTATTGACCCCCTGTCCCTCATCGAGCTCTTTGACATGTCTCGTACCAGCTTGTGATTTGTGACTACTCAAGGCTCCTTCCATTTGCTCGTTGGTCATGTCTGGCTCCTTCCTGACCAGCCATCTTTCATGGTCGTTCTCATGCACCCCTGACAGCCCCTCCCCTCGCTGCCAACGGCAGTTGCTCATTCCTCGCGCCCCCCTCGTCACTTCCATAAAAGACGGACATGTCCGTTCCTCTTTCCCTTGTCATCAGCTCCTGCTTGTTCTATAGAATTAACGCTGCTGCATTGATCTAGACTCCGGGCCTGTTCGACATCACGAGATCAAAAGGTCAGCTGCAATCGCCTTCACCGTCCCACGTACCTGCCATACCACTCGGCCAGTCCCAATATCTGCAAGCGGTCCCAATATTTTTGGCGGCACTGCCCCATAGCACCCTCATCCCGTCGTGTTGCCCCCCATCTCACCCCATCCCAAGCGTCTGGCCCAGCCTGATATTTTTTTTAGCGCTATTGCCAAACTACTCAATTCTTAGCCCTGTTTATCGACTTTTTAGTGGACGGTTTTTTTCCCGTTGAGGCCTCTGCCCGAAAAATTCAAACGTCTTTCCTCACGAGAGCAGCGTGGTCGTTCTTGCTGTGGTTTTGCGTTCCTTTTCTGATCCCTTTATTTACTCTCATTTTCCGGCTACCGATCGTCCATCTCTCAATTGAACTTTCAGTTCGTGGCCGCTCCTTTGTCTCTCTCACTACGGGCCCTATCAGCGCTCTTCCTCTGATCGTACTCTATCCGCCATCCCTCCCACCATATCCTCTCGTCCGCCGCCAATCCCCCACCATGGGCGCCACACAGCACCATCCGTCCTTTGTGACGCCTTTTGCAGAGCGGGCAGAAGCCGCTGCACACCCGCTGACTGCCTATCTTTACCGGTTGATGGTCGCCAAGTCTTCGAATCTGTGTCTCAGCGCCGACGTGTCGACAGCCCGCGAACTGCTGCTCCTCGCCGACCGCGTCGGCCCCTCCATCGTCGTCCTCAAAACCCACTACGACCTTGTCACCGGATGGGACTACAACCCGCAGACGGGCACTGGTGCCCAGCTGGCGGCCCTGGCCCGCAAGCACGGCTTCCTCCTGTTTGAGGACCGCAAGTTTGCCGACATTGGCAAGACCGTGCAGCAGCAGTACACCGCCGGTACGGCCCGCATCATTGACTGGGCCCACCTGGTGACGGTCAACATGGACGCAGGTCTGCCCGCCGTGACTGCCCTCGCTGATGCGGCTGCCCACTGGCGCGAGCGTGTCCACTACGAGGTCAAGACGTCGGTCACCGTCGGCACGCCCGTCCTCGATAGCTTTGACGACAGCGGCAGCGGCACCGCCAGCGGCGTTGCCACCCCAAACACGCAGCACGTGTCCGAGTTTCCTTCGCAGTCGGGCGCCGCGCCGACGTCTTCGTTGCCGACGTCGATCCCCTCGAACCTCTTTTCCTCCGCCCCACGCGCGAATGCGGATTCCGGCGGTCTCCCCACCCCCTCGCGCGACACCGACGGCCGGAAAGGAAGCATAGTGTCCGTCACGACCGTGACCCAGAGTTTCGAGCCTGTCGACTCGCCCCGGCTACCGCGCGACAGCACGGACGGCCGTGTGCACAGCGCGTCTGGCGGCACCTACCACCAGGACGGCACCAACACGGCCGACAGCACGAGCGGCAGCGGCCGGTCGGGCGCCGCGGCCGGCAGCAGCTACATCCAGGACGGCGCTGGCGCCGTCTATCCGGGGATCGAGGAGGCGCCCCTCGACCGCGGCATCCTGCTGTTGGCCCAGATGTCCACCAAAGGCAACCTCATGACACCCGCGTACACGCAGGCTTGCGTTGACGCCGCCCGCGCGCACAAGACGTTTGTCGCTGGTTTTATTGCCCAGGAGACGCTCAACACGGCGCCCGACGACGCTTTCGTGCATCTGACGCCCGGCTGCAAGCTGCCGCCGCCCGGCGAGGAGTTTGAGGAGAAGACCGATGCGAATGGCCGTGTGCTGCCTGGCGACGGCATGGGCCAGCAGTACAACACGCCGGCACGGTTGATTGGCGTCTGCGGTGCCGACATTGTCATTGTCGGCCGCGGCATCATCACGGCGGTGGACCCGCCGTCCGAGGCGGAGCGGTACAGGCGGAAAGCATGGAAGGCGTACCTGGCCCGTGTGCAGCAATGAGGCGACGCGAGAACGGGGGAGTTTGGAACATTGGTACATGCGGCAAAAATACAAGGAGCAAAGACAGCGGTCAGTGCTTTTGTTTGAGAGTTGCGACGTACAAGGAGAAGGCGGAAACTGGAATGCTCGTCATTTTATACCATTTTGTTTTTTATTGTTTCAAGTACTATTTCTGCGTATCATGGGATTTTTTTGGAAGTTTTGTAGCCACAGAACAATGAGAGCACACCGTCCAGGGAATAAAAAGGATGCACGTCGTAACTTGCATATCATTGCCACTGAGCGTAATCCAACGCACCTAACCATATGTGCACTCAACTGCGGTGAGGCACTCGGTCCAGAGTATGCTACAGTTGCCTCGTAAACAGTCTTTCAATGATCTCTGGATCGTTTCCATGTCTAGGCACTTATTGTTGGAGAAATAACGTTGTTTGTGTTTATCGAATGTGGTATGCCTTTGTCCACATGGCTGGCATGCTCCTTCTTTTGCGATTCGCTAGCCCGTCTTGGTTGTGAGTTTGCTCTTTCCTGTAAAGGTGCACTGGTGATCGGAGATAAGAATGCCTTAGCGCCACTTCCCTTGTCGTCATCCAAGTTTTGGAGGAGCCATCCCCCGCCAGTGAGGGAAAGAGCGAAGAAAAAGTTTGTCAGCCATTTTGGAGAAACCGCCCGAGAAAGGAAAGCGCTGCGCAGAGTACGACACATGAACACTCACCTTCCTTTTGGGCGGGGCTGCCATTGGATGGAGTGTTTGGCGAATTCGCCTGTCGTCGTCCTGCCTTTCTTCTTTTTTCTCCTCTGAGAGTGCATCTTTGCACCTGGCAAACCGAGCTTTGAAGCCTTATTAATTCCCCGTTAAACGGCAGGCTGTTTTGGCCTACTGTTGCCGTTCCGACTACTACCTTTTTTTTCAAGTATCGCTGCATTCGCCCCGCACCCAAGGCAAAGAACGGGAAACCGCGATCAGGATGCCCATACCTTCCGTTTTACTCAAAGTTTTGCTCTGCAATTGCCGTTGAACAAAAGGCCTTTTGCCCCCTTTTCAGTGTCATCACATACTCGGCATTTCACGACCAATTGCGGATCTCATTGATCTCTCGGCGTAGCAACCGGTGCTAACCAGAGCAGACAACACGCTGCTAACTCCGGAGCATACGTCAGTTACACAACGGCCGCACTCCCGCGCGCGCTGCCGCTTTTTGCAGCCCATCCGCCGCAAGCTTCCGCGCCTTGCTTTTCCTCGATCTGTTGATTCTGACAACACAATCTCTCTCTCCTTGCATTCTTCCCGGAACGGCTCAAGCCGGCATTTGCTCCCCAGAAGAGCGTGGCCCAGTATGACGGCGGCACGCTCCAAGAAGCGCACGGCCAGCCTGGACGACAGCGACGACCAGCTGGCCGGTGCCTCCATGTCTCCGAGTGATGGCTCGCCCGGCGGCGGGTCGGGCGGTGGCTCCGTGACTAACGAACAGAATGGCGACGCTTCCGCAAACGGCACAACAAGGGGCTCGGGTGGCGCGCCGCCGCTCCGCAAACGCAAGCGCCGTGTTGTGTCATGCGCCGAGTGCCACCGGCGAAAGCAAAAGTGCGACCGCAACATGCCGTGCAAGGCTTGCATCGACCGCAAGATGGAGGCCAGCTGCCACTACGAGACCGTCGCCATGTCGCGCGAACGACATCACATGCGCGTCCTCGAGGCCGCCTCGTACGGCCGCGCGCTGCAGGCCGGCGGCTCCATACCCGTGAAGGCGGCTGGTTTCGGTTACGCACAAAGCGCCGCCAACACACTTGGATTCCTAAATCGGCTCGATGGCGGACGGGGCAACAATGTTGCGGGCGGCGGAGATGTTGGCGAGCAGTGGGGGCCTGACGGCAAAGGGCCGTCCGCAAGCGGCAGCGGCACAGACAGCGCGACCCTCGCCAGTATGGTATCCGAAAAACTGGACAGTTCGGCCGTGGTACCAACGACAGAAGCCGCACATGCTGCTGCAATGGCTCAGCAGCGGTTTTACTACCAGCAGAACGGAGCCTCCCGGTTTCCAGCGAAGCAGACGACAACACAGCAGCAGCAGCACGAGTCCCACAAGCTCATCCACTCCCAACACCCCTCGTTTGACCACCAACTCCACCAGCGGCCGCAGATTGGCGATCCCTACGGCACAGCGGACCGATACCGAGCCCTCGTCCGCGAGCTGCCACCACGCGCCGCCATCGACCGCCTCGTCGACACCTACTTCAAGGAGTACAACTGGAACTACTATGCCATTGACGAAGACGTCTTTGAAAAGCAGCTCAATGACTGGACTGACGTTGCCATGGGTCCCTTTGGAACGCTGCAATCGCCGAACCAGCTGTCTCCGGACCTGCGCGCATTCCCCGCGCTTCTCTTCAACGTCATGGCCATGGGCCTGCTCATGCTCGAACCGAACAATGAGGAACACATGGCGTTTTTCGACGGCATCAAGCATGCCAACAATGCCACCGGCGAGGATCTCGCTCTGGACTACTCCGAAGCTGGCATGGGCATCTTGTCGCTGCTGGGCAAGCGGCAAATGTCGTTTACGACGGTGTTGGCTGCGTTTGCACGAGGCGCTTTCCTGAAATACGTGGCCCTCATTACGGAAGCTGTATGAACCCACCCTCCCCCCTTTCCCCAACTATTGCTACTCTCACCCAACAGTTTATGTATCTAATGCAATTCTCAGTGGCACGCTATTGGAGGTGCCATTCGTGACGCGCAAGAGGTCGGGCTGCATCGCACCTCAATGGACCCCAAACCATGGGCCAATACTGCCGAAGCCGTTCTCGAAAACCAGTGGGAGATACAGCTGCGCCGCCGCCTCTGGATGACGCTCGTCAGCTGGGACATCCAAATGGGTGCGATTCTTGGGCGGCCCATCACCGTCGACCCCACGGCCCGCATGACGCTGCCCATCGACTGCATCATGCCCAAGACCTATGCCGAGCGTTCCACTATGCCCGTGCAGGCGCGCGGTGAGAACGATCCCCCGACACCGCTGTCACGCGCCATCTGGTCGTTTGAAGCCATCTCGCCGCTCCGCCCGATTCTCGAGTTTGAAAAGGAAGGACCGTGCCCCCGCGACTTTAGCCGCATCGATGAGCTGCACGAGACGATTGTGGAGATTGAGTCGCGGACGCCACCCGTGTTCCGCGTGGACAACCCGGACACGCGCTACGACAACCTGCCTGGGTTTGCGTGGCTGCCCAGCATCCGCGCTACGACGCCACAGGTGATTATATTCAACTACATGGCGCTCCACCGCCCGTACATCTTTACGCGGGCCAAGAGCCGCACCGAGGCCCTCAAGGCGTGCATCCGGATGCTGCAAGTCCAGCGGGTGTACTTTGCGTCTCTCAAGCCTCAGCAGTACAAGACGTTTTCGCTCTTCTTCGGCACGTTCGACTCGCTCGTCTTGATGGCAGCCATTTACATCCTGTTCCCCAAGGAACATCCCGAGCTGTTACCGGACGCCATCCAGCACTACCGCTGGTCGGTCCAGCGCTTCGAGATCATGATGGAGCATTACAGCCTGGCACGGTCGGCGCTCGGCGTGCTCCACGCCATCTACCTGCGGCTGCGCAAAACGCTCGGCATCAGCTTCCTCGAAAACGACCATGGCCTGGGCGGCATCCTAGGCCCCGGCGCGGCGCCTGTCGATGATTTGACGCTCAGTAACATTGATCCCAGTCTAAAGGGCGATGGGCCGGTGTTGGGGGCGGCGGCCGCCAAGACGGGGAGTGGAGGTGCCGATTCGGGAAGCAATGGTGGATACGAGGGCACGAATGGAAGCGCCACGGCCAGTACCGACCGCACACCACGCGGTGTCTCCTCTGCATCGGTCCTCTCGAGCGCAGCAAGCGACGTCTTTAGTAACGGCACAAAGACACCAACCACCGAATCTGCAGCAGGACCTATCGGGATGCATGGTCCGACGGCCGACGATGGCAAAAGCCTCGATCAGGGTCAGACGACACAGCAGCAGCAGCAGCAGCAGCAGGAGCAGTCACAGCAGGACCAGGACGGATCTGAACCGGTCGCATCGTCCAGCCTTCTCGACCCTCAGTTGGTGTCCCAAGAGTTTGGCGACCTTTCCGGAACACAGACTGCCGCAGACGACGCAATGGTCGACTCGATGTTCCCAGACAACTTTGACTGGTCGTCGCTGCCACCCATTTGCCCGACAGGCGACTTGGCGTACAACATCTTGCTTGGCGTCAGCGACGGGTCGGCAGCATCGACGTGGGGCGGCGGCGGAAGCGGCGCTGGTGGAGGCAGTCTGATGGGCGGGATTGGCAGCAACAGCTTGGACCTCATGAACAATGTCAGCTCGGGCATGGGCAGCCTGTCTGCCGACCTGGATACCGCGGACGCGACCGCCTTTGCCGCTGTCGAGGCAGCGCGCCCTGCGGCTGCGGCGAAACAGGATGGTCGTGAGAGTGCGTCACCTCAGCAACAGCAACCGGGCGAGGACGCCGCAGGCCGGGGAGTGAACTCGCTGATTGACGGCACGGTGATCCCCTGGCAGTTTGAAGGTGACTTTGGTAACAATAGTTTATGGAGTCTGCTGAACAACTACAACTCGTTTTGAGCCGGAATGGAGGGACGCAGGATCAGACAATACGCACTTTTTGGATATGGTCGGTGATGCCAGGCTTAAAATTGGACAATAAAACGCCACCGCAGGGGTGCATCTTCTCTATCCAAGGCATGTTTGTAGTTGTACGACATAGGAAGCATATTGTATCTAAAATGGCACGTGTACAGAGTACTTCGGAGTAGGCATGCAGCAAAGCCCAAAGCTGACAATGTTCAAACAAGCCCCATGGACTCTGGCTAGATGCAGTAAGTCTGTGGCCTAATCACACCCGTCGCCTGGAAGGTCCAAGATGAGGATCGATGCTCCTGGCGGGTGTCTTTCTGCTTTCTGTTTCCCATTGCCGTATGCCGTATCTAAAGTGCGTTTATTTCTTTTTCTCATTTCGTTTTCTGCTTTCCGCCTGCTGGCTTCTGTTTTTTGTAGTTTAGACAAGGCGGGAAAGACTCAGTAGAGAGGAGCAGGCAATAATTGTACGCCAACGCGCTAAGTTGGTCTGTTGCAGCCCGACTTGTCTGCCAATCATACAGTCGTCACGTATGTTTGGCGATGTGTGTTGTTGAAAACGAATGGGGTCGTTTAGGGCAGAGTAGAAGGAAGCCGGAAGCAGGAGGCGGAAGACAGGAAATCGAAAAGAAAGAAAAAACCGAAACAGACTAAATAGCATATTATTGCTCCATACGTTGTACATAGGATACGATACAAGGAAGCTGTCAGTCGCAGTTTCCCGTTACCGTTACCTGCTTTCTGACTTTGTCAGTGCTCCTGGCAATTGCTACTTTCGGCCTAGTTACCACTCTAGAGATTGGACTGCAACGAGCTCTCCTAGCGCACATATGCGACCGTCATCGCTCCTTCCCAAGTTCTTCTGCAGTTCTCATTTGCACCTTCCCAAATATAATACACTGCTTCCAGCAGTCCTCGCCTTCCCCTTTATCCCCTTTATTTCAATTTTTGTTGCGATGCTCTTTCCTCTCCATTCTTACACTCTAACGTTCGCTCCTTCTCTCACTCTACACGCCGACCACGACGTTCACCACGCGCAAGCTTCGCGACGCGTAACATAAACGCGGCCAAGCGGTCGCTCGGTTTCCTCTGACCTTTGGCTCACGAATCACACTTGGAAGATCTCCCCCAACCTCATTCCTCCCTTTGATAGACTCGACTGTCACTCCGTGTCTTCGCACCTCTCTCACTCGGGCCTTACCACACAAAGAACCATGATAGGCGATGAATTGGGCCTGCTTAAGCAGCGGTTTCAACAACTGCGACATTTTGAGGATAGTCAATCGCAGCTCCTAGAGGTGTGTCTTTGCCAGAAAGAGTCTCTGCAGCATGTTTTTGCGTATCGTTTCGCTCAGTCTGCTCTGGGAACTGACCGTGTGCTCTCCCGCTATAGGATCTGTTCACATACAGTCAGCAGTTGGAATCTCGGCTGCATACAGAGACGTCCCAGCTGCGGCGAGACCTTGCCAACTGCCGCCTCGACTTAGACGATGCCCAGAACTCACGACGCAATTTCCAGCAACAAGTGCAGGCATTAAACAACGATATTCAGCAGCTTAAAAACGAAAACGACGAACACAGGGTGCGTGGCATTGGAGAGAAAAGAGACTGGACAGACTGGGCAGCCTGGGCAGAGTGGGCAGGGTACACTATGGCTGGGAAAAACAAAAGACCTGAAAACAGCCCAAGGAACGAAGATGGAGACTGACGGAAAGATATGCAGAATGGACATCCTTACGTCGCTGTATTGATCGACGGCGATGGGCTCCTAGTACGTCCCGTTCCATTTTCCCTTTTTTCCACATGCTCGCAGAACTAACGACCAACCGAACAGTTCCAAGACACCTTCATCAACGATGGCGTCGACGGCGGCAAGCGGGCTGCCCATGCGCTACGCACCGCCATCGTCGACAAATGCGGCGACCAGGCGTCCAAGATGGAAATTATCGTAAAGGTCTGGGTCAACAAGTCCGGCCTGGCCACAGCCATGCGCCAGGCGGGCGTCATCGTTAGCGAAGATCAATTCAAGCAGTTTACCCTTGGCTTTACACAGGCCAAAGCCTCGTTTGACTTTATTGACGTTGGCTACGGCAAAGAACGCGCCGATTCCAAAATTAAAGGTGCGATCGAAAGCCCCTCCCGTCCGTTTCGCGAATGACCCAAATTCTAACGATGGCAGAGGATGCCCGGTGGCACTTGCACAATGCCAATTGCAAAATGGTTGTGCTCGGCATTTCCCATGATTCCGGGTACGCCCCTTTCCTAGATGACCTCAGCAGCAACTACAAGATGCGCGACCGCCTCCGCATTCTCGAGGGCTCGCCCACGGTGCGCGAGCTCATTGCCACCAATATTGAGGTTACCAACTTGAACGAAACCGTATTCCGGTCCGACAAACTGGTTGCCGACCGCATCCCGAATGCGGCTCCAGTGAACTATATGCCGAACGGCACCGGCCGCGCGTCGCCGGCAGCCACCAACGGCCAGACTGTAACCGCCAAACCGAACGGCGGCATACCGAACAACGACGCGACAAAGACCAGCGTCCTGTCGCCCACCACATCGCCGTCGATCAGCTACGCGAGCGGTACGACGGCCAAGCGTAGCAGCCCACCGCCGACCATGACTTTCCCGCAGTCCACAACAAAGAGCCTGCAGGCCAAGGCGGCAAGTGCAGCGGCCACTGCGGCCGCGCAGCTCGAAAAAAAAAAGCCGATCTGGAGCCCCGGCGAGCGCGGCCTCGATCCGCCCGTCACATACAACCCGGTGGCTGTGGACTGCGTCAAGAAACGCAAGGGCAAGGACAAGTTCTGCAACAACTATGTCATTTTGGGCTATTGCACCAAGGACACTTGCGAATACAATCACAAGCTTAAGGCGACGGCCGACGAGAAGATGGCTTTGTCGTTCCTGATGCGCCAGTCGCCCTGCAGCCGTGGCCAGGACTGCACTTTTGAGGAGTGCATTCATGGCCACCATGTAGGTCCCCCCGTCTACCCGACGTCGGACGAGGCGCTTCGTCTTTGGCGGACCATCCCACTAACGTGTTCTCACAGTGCCCGAGTGTGCGCGACGGAAACTGCCTGCAGCCGTACTGCCGGTTCCCCTCGGCGCTGCACCCGCCGAACACAAAGTTTAAGCAACCGTTCCTCGGTGACGATTAATAGATGCAAAATAAACCAGGTGCGATTGAGAAGATGTGAGGATGTTATAAGAGAAAGATGTGAGTGTGTCCCGCGTCGTGTACGACGGGGACGCTGGAAGATGGATTAACTGGACCTGATCTCGAGAGATCGAACGCGATATGGAGCGATATGGAGCGATATGGAGCGATATGGAGTCATGGAATGATATTGAAGGGTGGACGTGGTATTTACATTTAAAGTGGTCACGTGCTGCCACAATGCAGACGAGCAACCTGGCGGTGCCATATCCAAAAGGCAATATTAGGGTCCTGATGTGTCCGAAAACAACAGATTGAATTCATATATTTCGTTTTGCTTGCCGATTGACGTTTATTCACCCGCAATGTAGGGCATAATATTCTCGATCCCGTCTTATGACAGCCTCGCCGTTGTATGTGACGAGGCTCTCGCTGTTTAGCGAGGACCCACTTTTCTACCACACGCCGTCCTCACAATCAGCGCCCCACCAGCTCTGCCCACAAGAAAAATGCAGGCTACAAACGAGGAAGGTGCCGCCTACTGACGACCACATAACCACATCCGCATTTGCGCCCCTCAACGCAAACATCGCGACACCCTCACCTCCCAGCCCCTTTGCGTCTCAATCTTTCCCCCATCCTCTCACAACTACATCGGACATCATGTCACGCCACGCAATAGTCGAAGAGGTTGAGGACAGTGACGATGTGTACTCAGACCCCTCCGAGGACGACATTGACGACTTTGACGAGACTGACATTATCCGCCGCAAAGAGCCCGCCGCCGCACGACAACCCGCACAGCCCTCGGGCGCATCTTCAATACCACACCAGTTCCAGCAACAGCAGCAACAACGCTCAAACATTGGCCGCCCGGGCGGCGTAGAGCCCCCGCCCGCCTACGCCGGCTTCCCCGCGCTCTACCCGGTCTACTTTGACAAGGACCGTTCGCGTGCCGAGGGACGCCGCGTCAGCAAGAGCCTTGCCGTGGCCAACCCGCTGGCGCGCGACATGGTCGACGCCTGCGCCTCGCTGCAGCTGCGCACCGTCTTCGAGCCCACCAAGACGCACCCCAAGGACTGGGCCAACCCGGGCCGCGTCAAGGTCGACCTCAAGGCCAGCACCGCCGTCAAGAACAAGCACCACCTCTACGTTCTCGTCGCCCGCTACCTCGCCGCCCACCCGACCACCGAGGCCAGCGCCGGCCTGCGCGAAACCGTGCGCGGCGCGCCGCCACCGCCGCCCCGCGGCGAAGCCTACCCGCGCCCGGCCATCCCGCGCGGCTGGAAGCTGCCGGAACTGGTGCCATATCTGAGCCCGGCGATGACGGGCGGCGGCGTGTCGGAGAACCTGTTCCAGGACGTCATGAAGGAGATGCAGGGCGCCGGCGGACCGGGCGGTCTGGGCGCGCTGGGCGGTGGCGGCATGCCCGACATGCGGCAGGCAATGGCGGCGCTTGCTGGTGGTGGTGGAGGCGGTGGCGGCGGAGCACCGGGCGGCGCGATTGGCGGCAGCGATACCAAGAAGGGCAAAAAGGGCAAAGGAAAGGCATAGACAAACAAACGGCACGAGGGGGACCAGTTGTAGAAAAATGCAGACCATCTACTTGGGGGTTTCTGCGGGCATTTGACAGCGCGGTATAATAAAACGAAGCTTTTTTATTGCACAAATTTTTTTTTTTTAAAAAAAAATGAATTGTACGTCGTATGCGGCCACAGAGTGACAAGTAAATAGAAATGGAATGGGGTATATAGCAGACAGCTCTGTATAGTTTCACGTCGGGCCACGATTCCCTCCTCCCGTGGCAGCACGGCCTCCCTCTTAGGCTCGATAGACTGGGTCGTCTGTGTGCACCTGGCGCTGCCACCACGACTGCGTTCTCTCGCCAACAACACGGACACCACCAGCAGGGTTGTTCTCCTTGTCCTCGCCTCCGCCGTCAGCCGTTCCCGGAAGGCGAATCTGCTGCCGCCGCGCGGAGGCTGCGTGCTGCTTGCGCGCCAGACGCTTGCTCAGCACAACGTCGGCTCCAGCACCGCCAGCGGCCGCGGCCGCAGCAGCACCGCTACTCACGTCCCGTGCTTTGCGCGCCACGGACGCTTCCCAGCCCTTCCAGGCCGCATAGTCTTCAGCCAGCTTGGCAGCGTGGTAGCCGGGCGACGTGTGCGCAGGGCGCCACGCCAGACGGTCTGCGGGCAGCTGCTTGCCGAGATCGTACACGCGGGCGGCACTGGCCATCTTCACCAGCTCGCCCAGCACATCGCGTGCTTCGACAGCCACCGCCTGGGCCCGCGAGGCCGCTGTTGGCTGGAGCGGCTGTCTCCGCTGGTTCTTTTGCAGCAGCGGCTCGGCGAGCCAGGCGTGGTTGGCCTGCTCCGTCAGACGGGCCCGCCGGCTGTCTTCGCGCAGGTACCGCACGGCCGCCTGCAGGCTGCCAATCTCGGCCTTGAGGGCCTCCATCTCGCGCGCCGTGGCCACCGCCCGCTCCTTGGAGTGCCGCGCCGCTGCCTGGTGGCCCGACCGGCCACCGACACCGCCAACGCCGCCCAGCTGCCCGCCGTCTGCGCCGTACTCGCCGTCCTCGCCTGCGCTGTCGTCCACGCCGGCGCCTGCCAGGAGGCTGGCGTCGCTGGCAATCTTCTTCCAGCGGTCGCGGTCTGCTTCGAGGCTCTTCAGCTCGCGGTCCTGCTTCTCAATGTCCTCCTTGAGCTGCTTCGTAAAGACCTGCTCGGCCGCCATCGCCCGCTCGAGCTCCGCAATCACCGACGCCTTGTTCTGCGCGTCGCGCATCTTGCTCTCCAGCGTCTCGATCTTGAGCTGCGCCGTGCCCAGGTCGTTGTCGCGCCGCGCAATCACACGGCGCGCCTCGGCGTGGTCGTCGCGCAGCCGCCGCAGCTCCTCCTCGGCGTCCACGGGCACCGTCTTGGACGCCTTGATCTCCTGGCCGCGCACCACCCACGGCGCGGCCGGCCGCTCAAACTCGAGCGTCTGCGACAGGTCGCCCGACAGCGCCGCCACGTCCGACACCTGGCTGGCCACCGCACGCAGCCGGGCCAGGTACGTGGCAAAGAGGTCCTCGTCGGCCGACCCGCCGTCCGTGTTGGTGCCGCGGGCCACGGCCAGCGTCGTGTTGTGTACCACCGTCTGCACCTCGGCGTACGTGAACGGCGCCGTGCGGCCCTCCTCGTGCAGCAGCGCGAACAGGTCGAGGCCCATGCGGCGGGCCAGCTCGGCCAGGCCACGCGATGCCGCCTCGCACTGCTCAAACGCCTCGAGCGTGTCCGGCATCAGCGACAGTGACCGCGACTTGAGCTCTTCGAGCGACCGCACTGCCTTGCTGGCCACCACCTTGGCGCTGCGCGTCTGCGCAATGGCCGCCTCCGCGCGGCGTGCAAAGTACTGTGCCGCGTCGTCCTCGTCGTCGGCCGGTGGGATGACCCGCTGCACCATGCCGCGCGCCGTGTGCAGCGCAATCGACGCCGACTCCAGGTGACTCTGCGTGAGCACGGCGCGCATCTGCAGGTTGTCGGCAAAGCCCTCAAGGTCCTGGCCTTCATGCTCCTCGTCGTTGCCGATGCTGACACTGCTGCTGTTGTTGTTGTTCAGGTTGTTGTGAAGAAGACTGCTGAAGCCGTTGGCCTTGGGCGTGGATTGCTGCTGCTGCTGCCGCTGCTGGGTGGCGGTAGGTGAAAGGTGCACTTCAGCCAAGTGCGACATGAGCGCAATGGACCGCTGGAGCTCGTCGGCACACGTCTGCTCCTTGAGCTCGTCGCGGCGCAGGCCGTCGATCCAGGCGTTGAGTGCGCGCTCGACGGGCTCCAGCTCATACAGCGCGCCGTCGAAGCGGGCAAAGTTGTCCGTCGAGCAGCGGCTGATGGCGCTCACAAAGCGGTCGCACATGGCCGACACCCACGTGAGCTTGTCCACCACGTCGCAGCCCACAAACACGTCGTCTTCGTGGCCCGGGTGCGCCGGCTGGTTGACGCGCTCGCGCACGAATCCGTTGAGCAGGTTCGCCTTGAAGGCCAGGCGGCGGAAGCGCAGCAGCGCGAGGACGGAGTTGCGGTCGGTCTGTACGTACGCGTCGGGCAGGAAGAGCTTGACAATCTCCAGGTGCTGCTCGGCCTCCTGGGCCTCCATGCGCCGGAGCTCGAGATCGATGGTCTTGACCTGCGCCTTGGCCGCCGACAGCTGCAGCTTCATGTTGAGGTCCATAATGGCGCGCGACCGGCTGTTCAGCTGCTCCGACTCGTTCTCCGTCACCGCGTGCGACGCCCGCATGTCTTCCAAGTCGCTCTGCAGGCTTGTCACCACCTCGCGGAACCGGGTCAGGCCGTACTCCATCTCCTCGAGCTTCTCTTCTTGCTGGCCGGCGCGGCGCGCCTGCTCCTGGATGACGGCGGCCTTGAAGTCGAGCTCTTCCTGCATCTCGCGTTCGTTCTGGACGTGGTTGATTTCGAGCTCGTCGTTGATCTCCTTGAGGTTCTCCAGGTCCTCGATGACGGCCTTGAGCTCCTCCACCTGCTCGGCCTGGCTCATGTTGCGCTCCGTGAGGTCCATAATCATGTCGTCGGCGGCCTGGGCCGCGTCGAGCTGCTGCCGCAGGTCCTCGACGACAGCCTCTGCCTGCGCGAGCTTGCCTTTGGTCGCTTCGTGCTGCTCCTTGGTCGCCGTCAGCTCCTTGACGTCTTCTTCGAGCAGCTTCACCTGGTCGCGCAGCTCTTCCTCTTGTTGCTGGGTGATGTCGCGCAGGCGCAGCAGGGCTTCGCGCAGCCGCTCGTTGGTGCGCTCCATCTGCAGCCAGCTGGCGCTGGTCTTCTCTTCCGGCGACATGCCCTGGGTGAACTCGGCATTCTCGCCGCGCAGCACGTCCACCTCGAGCTCCAGCTCTTCGTTCTTCAGCTTGACAGCATCCAGTTCCGCCTTGTACACCTCCGCCTGCTCTTCTGCCATCTCCCGGTCCAGCGTGGCCAGCTCCATCGCAGAGTCGTGCTCCGCCTGCATCGTCTCCACCGACTCCAAGAGGCCCTCGGCCTCCTTGAGCTGTCTGCGGAGGTCGGCATTCTCTTGCTGCTGAGGCTGGTACTTGGCTTGGATCTTCTGGATGATCGCCTGGTATTTCTCGCAGTCTGCGTTCAGCTTGTCGAGCTGCTTGATCTTGTCACGGTCTTCCAGCCGCTTGCGCTCCAACACCCGCAGTTTCGCCTTGAGATCCTCAATCTCACGGTGTGCGGCCGCTGCCGATGCAGTGGGGCGGGTGCCCGATGCAGCAGCAGCGCTGGCGCTGGCCACCGCTGTCTGCCGGGCGCCTGCGGCAGCACCGGCCTTGGATGCCCCCGACGTGAGGCGCTCCAAGGCCGCGGCCCTTGATTGCACGGGGCTTTTCGGCTGTGGCGATAGCACCTCGTCGTCGCTGCTCTTCTGGGGCGACATGATTCGGCCATCGATGCTGCCGCGGGTGGGCCGTGCGCTGCTCAGACGGCTGCTGCCGGCGCTTTCGTTGCCAGAGTCTCCCGACGCGACACGGATGCTGGACGGCCGGCCGCCCACGCGAGACGTCGTCGCACTGCTGACGCCTGGCCGCGCAGCTCCCAGGCGTGGTTGCGCTGTGGTACTCGTGCGCCCGGCTGCCGTGGACGTGGTCGACAGACGGCCACCTCGTGATGCAGGCACTGCCGGGGGCCCCATGGATGTCCGCGTGCCGCCGACCGATGGGCGAGGTCGCGAAGTTACAGAGGACAGTCGGCCACCAGCACCGGTGCCAGCGTTGGAGGGTGTCCCGGTTCGAGAGGTCGCCGTGCTCGAAGGGCCGGTGGCAAGTTGCTTTGTCGGCGATTTCGTCGGTGACTACCCACACGTCAGACCCAATGTGAGTACATTTGCCTCGCAATCACAACCACCAAAACTCTTCGAAACTCCTCCAGACGCGAAACTCACCCTTGCTATACTTGATGGACGCGACCGGGATACCGGGCTAGGACTCGGCGCGTTGAGGCTCATCCGTTTTGTGAGCCCCGGGTCCCCTGACATGCTGGTCCGAGTACCGGCAGAGGTGCCAGTGTAGACGCTGCTTGGGCGGCTGCCCACGGTTGATTTTCGCGCTGCTGGACCGGTCGTGCCAACCGATGGCCGAGCCGCAGCCGGTCGCTGTGGTTGCTGTCGTGCAGGAAGTGGAGCCGGTGCTGCTTCTTCCGTTTCCTCCTCCTCCTCTTCGTCGTCGTCATGGTCGTCGTCTTCGCCGTCTCCAGCCACGCCAAGAACCGTCACCGCCTTCGGCCGAAGAAACATGCCATAGCCCATCGCGCAGTCAAAGTACCGCTCGCCCTGCACACTGCCGTCGTTCTTGCCGGTGGGCGCCTCGAGCTCGACGCCTACCCAGTCGCCGGGCGCGAAGTGCGGCCGCCCAGCAAACCGGATGATACCGCGGGTGCCATCCTGCAGCTGGACGAGATGCCCCACGGCAGGCTCCATGGCAAAGAGGCCGTTAAGGGAGAGTGTGTCGTCGAAAGGCTCAGGGGTCGTCAATGCGTAGACATGCAGAGGCCAGTCATCTCAAGTTGCGGTTGGGTTGTGATGCCGTAAACAAATAGGGGTTAGATGCTCTGAATGGCGGTGGAAATGGGTCGATCGTCTGTCGTATTGAATTTCCGGACGCCAAAGTCTCGCCCTAAGTCCGCTCTGTCGTCAAGAGATTGTCGGAAAGGGCCGTCGGGCGGTCGTCGATGCGGAATACCTCCTGTCTCTGTTGTACGGAAAATAGGAGTTCACGTTTCTGGCCAACACGCGTAGAACTAGGCAATAGTGGCCCCGGCCAGCTAACGGTCCCTGGCCCAGTTCCCCACAGGGGCTCCCACGATTGGCTACTAGGCCATGGAACTCCCCTGGCGCATTTCATACTCGCTCGTTGTCACGTGAACATGCGACAGGGGTCAAACGTCAACAAGTCGCACGCATCGCATCACTGCGATTGGGTCGTTTCTGTTTGAACAAAGCATTTCATCGAGACTTGTACTTGTCGTATCGAATTGTTACTGCCATTTATATCCTTAAAGTGCCACGTATTTTCTAAGTATTACCTCAAAAACTAGGCAATCAAGCGATTCGAAGCTGACAACATCTGGTCCCAACCAAGCCACGATTCAAGTGAACAATCTGCCGGCCCAAAGCGACTCTTGACAATCAAAAACAGGCCTCACTCGCTGCTCCAAGTTGATGTCCGCAGTGTAGGCTCCGTGAAGTCACAATGTGGCTGTCTTCGTACGGCTCACGTGCCTGCAACGTCACAGCACCTGTGGCCATCCGCCTCACTATTTGACTATTTATTTTGGACAGACGCAGAAGTCACGGAGTCAAGGAAAGTGCAGCTATAAGGCACGTTGGCGAGTACCTTCCTTCTTGCCATTCCGGCGCTTGGGTGCTTCACTTGCTGAAGTCAGTCGGAGTGGAGTGCGCATTAGGAAGGCACGATCGTAACTTGGACACATTCTGTTCGTTCTTTCCGAACCTGTAATCAACAGCCATGCTGCCCGCAACAGAGGCAACCATCTCATGGCATCTAGCGTCGCTCTATCACGAAACACGCTCTTTCCTCGACGTCTTGCGCCTTCTCTTCCTGTTATGAATCCTGCCATCTTGACCACTTTGTTCACAGTTTAACAAGATCAGGTCCACAAGCTCTCTCATTGTGTCTATCGCAGCTTCCCAGGCCAGACAAAGACAACAAACAGACCGTCGTGGGGCCAAGGAAAGTTGTTTACCTGGAACACTCAGTCTAGCAGCCGCGACTGGTCGTCCTGGGGCAGCTCCTGTGCATCGCACTGCATTTGTGTTTTCCCCTCCCTCTGTGCGATTTTTTCCCATCTTCATCCTTACTCTTCGTCACCATCGACATCCGTCTCCTTCTCGCCCCTTTTCTGTTCGCACCTTTTTTGCTCAGATTCATCCTTGTTGTACAGTGCACGCCCTTTCTTGGAACTTTTTTGACACGAACACGTGTATGTCTACTGCTTGCGCCGTCTTGCCCCTGCATCTCCCTCCCTTCTGGAGAGTCATCCAACAAAAACAACACCTAGCAATCAGCCAACCACCTCGCCCTCCTATCAGCTTGCTCGTGCAACACGCATCTCGTGGTGGCTACTCAGCATCTGTCCAGGCACTTCGACCTGATTTCGCTCCAATACGGTAAGCCTTTTTGGCTAACGCTTGTGGTGCTGTTTCCCGTCAATCCCCTCCTTCTCCCCTTCTCCAATCTTTGTCGTCGTTCGTACAGGGCTACTGTTTGTTTTTATGCTTTACGTTTTGTTGCTTCTCCCATTTCCGTAGCTTGTTTTCATGTCCTTGTGGCTTATGCCTTTCTTCTTCCTGTATTTGAATCCTGGCATTTTGAGGCTGGAAAGTAGCAAGTTGCAACTTGGTCTCGCCGCGTCAAGTCTACGTCACCATCGCGGCTTTACCGAAGCCTCCACAAATGGCATCTACCACGTCCAGCAAGCGCGCCAAGAGATTGGTTAACAAGCTGTCGGAGTTGCAATACCACGATCAGGAGTTGACTGGTCCCATCTGCCTCTCTATTAAGCACGATCTGCGGAGCAGCAAGTATTGCAAGCTTGCACAGGTCTTTTCCGGCCCAGACACCGTGCTGGACATTCCTGTAGCACGTGGCAGTGCTCGGAAGTTCATCGTTTCTCAGCTTGAGGCCCAGAAACTGACAAACCAGGAAACATCCGTCGTCTTTTTCAGCCCTCTGATCCGCTACATTGTGTCCTGCCTTCCCCCTGTTCGCGGAAAGTGGCCACCCACAGCTGCAACTATTTTCACTTGGCACTGCTTCCGGACGCACCGAACGTTCTGCATATTCGCCTTTGTCGACTGTACCACCACAATGCCATCCTACAAGTACACAGCTCAGCAGCTCCTCGAGCTCCGGGCGTTTGGCGTACCGATGTCACTTGAGGATGCGCCCCAGAAGGGGGTGGATCACGGTAAGCAGGCAAATGGACATGTCTCAACACCTGCGCCCCTTCCAATCCAAAAATACCACCGCTAACCACCAACGCAGGCATTCAAACGGGATCCGCGGGTCGTCAGAGTGGTAGTGAATCTCGCGAATCTCGTACGCTTGGCCGTTTCCACAAATATAGGCCGTTCCATACCCAGCAGTCAAGCACAGCGCGCTCTCGAATTGATTTCCCTGGTGCGCCCGATGAGATTGTCTATGTCACGCGGCAGCCACGCCGTGAGGCTGCGACTGGCAATCCGGCCGAAATGGAATGGCGATATCGTGGCAGGGTGGGCTCCGAAGCTACGTCGGCCGAGCCTCTCTCCGCGCCGACCGGTATCAATGCTCAGCAAAGCGAGGGCTTTCAGCGGTTCTACAAAGCTGTCATTTCACCTACACACGTTCGAGTCACTGCTGGTGGCCGCATTGTCCCTAACACGCGAGGCACCTCGCCCATGTCAAAGCGCCCCAAGGACAAAGGAGATGAAGGTGATCTTGCTAAAGATGCCAATCCGCCGCCGGATGACCAGACGCAGCGGGTCCCCGATGGCCCATACTTAGCTGGACCGCACCCATCCAACTTGCCGCTGTATGCTTTCCCTCCCCACCACCCATTCTACCCTCCGTTCCCAGCTCCTATGCCTAGAATGTCGATGATGCCGCTACCCTTGGGACTCGCGATGCCTGGTGGGTTTCCGTTTCCTCCTCAACCAGGGCCACCAGGCACTGCTTCTCAGATGCTCCTGCCGGAGGCCGAGAAGAATTTTGCCAAGGAAAATGTGCAAAACGGCAATCGCAGAGAGCCGTCGAACTTCAAGACACCGACGTTTGACAAAACACGCGAGCATCCCATGCACCTGCCCTCCGAGCAGCTTGATCGTACGAAACCATTTATAGTCAATGGCCAGATGGTGTACCCCTTTGCGCCTCCAGCTGTTCCGCCTCATATCGCGGTAGGTCCACCTTCTCAGATTCCCTCCGGGTTTCTTGGAAATCCCAACTTTCCTCTCGCCTTGTTCCACGGGTCTCTCATGACTCCATCGCAGGCCGGGATGAACCACTTGTTTAATTCACCCCTGGGCTTCCCAAGTCTTCCCGGGCCGTTCCAGGCACCTCAAGCGAATCCAACGCATCCCGGTCAATCTGCCGTGACAAATGCTGGTTCAGTTCCATCGTCGGAAAATGCACCACAGCTTCCCTCGGCCCCCCCTATTTCGTCAATCCGACCAAGTGAAATAAGCAGGAAGCAGATCGAGATGCTTCGGGGTTCTTTGAAATACCACGAAGACCAGTTGCTTTACAACAAACACCAAATTGACGAGAAGGAGATGGAACGAACCATTCGAATGCTGCAATCCCAGATTGACAGATTCGAAGCCTTGAACCAAAACCAGCTTCGTTTTGAAGAAAACCACTATCCAAAGAAGGAGCCCATTGCAGCTGAAACAAATGGACCAGAGCGTCGCGCTATCGATCGGGCATCTCGTTCAAGTGCATCCATGCAAGGTACAGTGAAGCATGTCTCCAGCAGCACTAGACGTTCACACAGCATTCGCCACAAACAAGTCCTCAGAAGGAAGGAACCTCTCTTTCATCTGAATCCTGTTGACCCATCGTTTGCACTGTCTGATCCCATCAAAAAGTCGACCCTTCCTATCAAGGCTGCACTTGCACCCCCGTTTGAACCTCGCTCTTTGGCCATCGCAGAAGCGCAAGCTCCTCGTGTTCGAGGATCGTTCCAATGGGACGGTGCGTCTGTCGACGAGAGCAGTGCTGTAGACCAAAACAATGATGGCCGCGCCTACGGAGTCCGGGGTCCAAGCCATGACAAGAAGCCATCTGTTGTCACAACTAACAACAAATCGGACTTGTCAAAGCCGTATCTGGTCGGCACCCTTCCAGCCGGCATTGATCCCCAACATGCACGAGACAGCGACTACGTCTATGAGCGAGAACTTACTCATGACGAGACCCGCTCACGGTACTTATTCTGGGGAAGGGCGCCGTCCTTCACGCGCAAAGGCCTGCCTAAGTTTGACGGAAAAGACTTTTACCCCCCTTCTCCTGCCAACGACGCAATCGGCGATAGTCCACCACCCCCTTTATTGGGCCGCCATGTTCCGATTGGTGCCCCCGATGTTGACTATTACACGGGGGCTTTCCAGCCAGAGGTTACCCAAGCTTCTCAGGCGGGCAACCCCGGTCGGTACGCATCCGAGTTTCGAAGAGAAAGACAGAAGCCCGTCAAGGTCACTCTGGTAAGAGGAACCGTTGTCCCGTAAAACTCATCCAACCCATGACACTTTTGACGTTATTCTGTTCCTAACATGTTCTCGTGTTTGTTAAATTCAGAGGCGTCCTGATTCGGACGCGCTCGAAGACCGGTCGCAGGTGAACGACAAGAATCCCAAGGGTTTCGAAGAGGCGCCAAAGGACGTCACTCAGGGTGGAAAACAGGATACGCAGGCTAATAATACAAGGTATGCTCAAACATGTCAGTGCTTTCCCACTGCAGAAACACAAATGCATCTAACACTTTGTCTGCCAAGGTCCAAGTTATTGCATACTGTCCTGAAACGGAATATCTCTACCAATAGCGAGGTATTGCCGGGTGCTCTCACATCAGCTACCGTGCAAGGTGTTCTTCCTCAATACTCAACTGGTTACGACAGTCTGGTGGCTGCGTCTCTGAGCTCGGTCCACTCGTCGCCTGTGGCACTAGGTCGCCTCTCGCCAATCAAGTCAGATGATGGCAGCAGTATCTTCGTCACCCCGGCATCGAGAAGGATTGGAGAGAACCGACCGCCGCCAGAGAGTGTCGGGCCCACCTCCCTTGAGCAGCAGTTCCAAAAAAGAATGACACTCGTCGAAAGCAACCACGATGTCAGTCCTTGGGACAGCCTCTGAACTTGAAGGACGCTTCGATTTCCGCAGTGTCGTCGACTACAGTTTTGTTACTCTGTAACGTGGGCCATGAAGCGGCTCCTCATCATTGCAGCATGTACATTGTGTTTTATTTCTTGCGATTCATGTATTTTCTTTTTTTGTAACTTTCTTCTTTTCCTCCTTTACGGTGAAGGACATGCCGCATTTGTTTAGAGACGGGATTGTCGAAACAGACGACGAAGAGGATTTCCCTGAGGTGCATTCGCGAGACCGTCGGTCGCGTCAGTACTGCTTGCCGCCGAGAAGAGGGTTATCTGGTACTCGTTATTGGCCAAAGAAGGGCTTATTTTTATTTACTTTGATATCTGATAAGTGTCAGGCAGCCCAGTATGTACCATAGCAGATAGTTACATTTTGAGCCTGCAGCCATTTCGCTATGCTTTACCCAGTCAAACAAGCATTTACAGACAACTGCAAGTATATACCGGTGTCCGCCAATATCTTCGCAAATTTTCAATGAGTGTAGAAAGGACACAGGATAGAGTATGTTGGAGCAGTCCAATTGTTCACTGTGCGTGCCACTTTGCAGACCTGGTCCCAAGGTAGACCAGACTAACTCGCAGTATGGTTTTCGACACTACATGACTGCATATTGAGCGTCGTACGAGTAGTTACGAGACTACAATGACCATTATGGTCAAGCTACTACTAGCTGCTACGACAACATTCAAGGTCACCTAGCATACGTTGGAATCATCTTCGGGAGAGCCTCCCATGGATCATTTCACAGTGGTCGTGGGGAACGTGAAATGGCCATTGGTCAAAAAAAAAAGTCTTTCATTGATGTCGAGTGCTTTTTGCTTCCATCCTCTTTCCCGAGGCGGCTCCATTTGTTTTCGCCCGCCTCCCAAAAACCCTGCCCAATGTTGCCATAAAAAAGACGAACGAGAATCAAAAGCGAGCGAGATCAGCAACCTGGGGAGACATTGGCGTCTCGTTGGTGGGTCTCGTCGGTTTTGGTGGGTATGTAGCGGTACAGAATGAAGGGTTCGAAAAAGAAACAGGCTTGATGTGTCCATGTCCTGGCCCGTTGGTATGAGGCTGTGAGAGTGGTCAGACCAATTTTGCCTGCTTCCTGGATGTGTTGTGATATTTCGAATTTTTTTGTGAGGTTGCTTTCTTTTCCTTTTCTTTTCGAGTGTTCTAAACGCCTCGCTAGGTTGTCGACTATGTGGGAACGAGTAATAAGAGAATTTCGATCCGCTTAGTTGGCATCCTCCTTGGCCTTCTCGCGCTGCTCACGGCCGGCCTTGATGCGGGCCAGGATGCTCTCCCGGTCCTTGTCAAGCTTGAGCTTGGTGATGACGACGTTGCTGGGGTGGATGCCCAGGGGGACGCTCTGGCCGGAGGCCTTGTCGCGGGTGACACGCTCGACGTGGATCACGTACTTGAGACGGTAGACCGACGTGACCTTGCCCTCCTTGTCCTTGTTGGAGCCGCGAACAATGGTGACCTCGTCGTCCTTGCGGATGGGGATGCTGCGGACGTTGTACTTCTCGCGCAGCTCCTTGCTCAGGGGAGCGCTCATGATGTTGCGGCGCACGCTCGAGGGAGCGCTGAAGTGAGCCTTGCGCGACTTGCGGCGCGAAGAGTGGATGGCTGGAGAGAGAGAGAAAAATTCATGTTAGTCCAAATGCAAAAACAGACAAAAACGGCGATCGAGAAACAGTTCGAACAAGTCGATGCAGAGCGTGTTTCGGGGGAAATGCGTACAGTTGCCAGCCTTAGCCATTGTGTCGGATTGTGGGAGGTGATGGGCGGTTGAGGTCGAAAATAAAAGGAGTGTCGAGGTCGTCGTGAGATGCCAGCGGGAGAAAAGTTCGCGGTCGAGATTGGGAAATTTTTGGGAAGACCAGAAAAATGCACAAAGTGGGAATATTTTGTGTGGGAGCGCAAAAAACGAGCCCCACCCAGCAGCCCTCTCCACCTTACTCATTGGACGGGTCACGTGTGAGGCCCACGCTTAAAGTGGCAGAATAAAAGCGGTCGCATCAAGGCTATCTGTCCCAATTATCTAATTTCACGTGACTAGTCGTGTCAAAGTCACCTACGTAAGTATTCCTTTGTTCCTGGCCTGTTGGCCCATAAGAAACTGGGGAAACGACGCGGTTGGACAGTTGGACGCTACGACGTGCATGGAAACGCCTCCTTTTCGAAGCTTTGATTGTGCTGGCCATCATTTCCCAACGTACCAGCGATACTGTGCTTCTCGACACTCGTCCCGAACACTCGACCATCACAAGAGACGGCGACACTGGTGCGACACCTCTGAGCTTCCTGCTTTACTGCATTGAGAGGCCACTATTTAGATTCTCAGTTTCTTTGTTTGTTTGTTTCTTTTGTTTGTTTGCTCTCTGGAACGACCACCGTCTTCCATCACTTCTGTGACATCCGTCTTTGCGGCCATCATGAGATAGGAGGTCTTTTGTCCTCTTCATCTGCATCCTTCTCTTCTCTTCTCGCCATTCGTTTTCTATATCGTTCCTTTTCCATTGGAGCATTTTGCCTCTGTTTTTCTTTATTCCAGCGGCCCATCCATCTCTTTGTAACAAGATTCATCGCCCATCCCCGCGATCTCGAATCCACAGACAGCAAACGGGCCTGTACCATCGATTGCATCTTGACGACGTCCTACCATGCCGAAGCAGTACGTTCTTTTTGGGCGGCTGCTGCCGCCCATCACAACGCGGCGCATCACCATCCTCATCTCGGCCGTCTTCATCTTCGCCGTGTTCTCCGTCATCTTCACGCTTCCCAGTGCCGTGCCGACCGGCCCGAGCCTCTCCAAGTTTGCCGACCACAAATTCTCCATCCCACAGTTCAAGTCCCACCCGCAATGGACGAACAAATGGTCCAACTCCCTCAACCCTTTCCGCCCCAAATCGCACGCTCCGCCGCGCCAAAAAGACGACTCCCACGAGGACTCGGCCTGGTTCTCCGACTGGAAGTGGCTCTCGACGCCCTTCTCCTCCTCCTTCACCCTCGACGAGAGCCGCGCGCTGCTGCCGCCCCTACCTGACCGGCCCCCCATCTACTGCTACTACGACACGGCCATTGAGCGCGATCGGAAGCTGGCCGATTCGGAGAGTGCGCTGCTGCTGACGTGGCGCCGGGCCTGGTGGGCACAGGGCTTCCGTCCCGTGCTCCTGAGCTCGGCGGAGGCCATGAACAACCCGCGGTACAAGGACGTGCAGCAGCTGAAGATTACGCCTGGTGCCAAGGCCGACATCATGCGCTGGCTGGCCTGGGAGAACATGGGCGGCGGTCTGCTGGCGAGCTACCTTGTGCTGCCCATGGGGCCCCGCACCGATCCCTTGCTGTCTTTCCTGCGCCGTGGCGAGTACCCGGCGCTGACCCGCTGGGCCGGCCTGAGCGATGGCCTGTTTGCCGGTAGCAAGGAGGAGATTTCCAACGCGATCAAGCTGGTCCTCTCCAACCCGACCATTGTCAACGCCGAAACGTTCCTGGAGGCGATTCCGCCCGTCACCGACCTGCCGCCGGTGAAGGCTGCTCCGGCGGGCGCTGCCGGTGCTGCTGGCGCTGCTGGTGCTGCTGGTGCTGCTGGCGCCGCCGCCAAGCAGGCTGGTGCGTCCGCGGCGGCCGCCGCTGCTTCAGCTCCTGCCAAAGCCGCCCTTCTTGGTGCGGACCCTGTCCAGGCGGCTCCACTTGCGGCCACCTCCCCGTCGCCTCTTCCCGCTGGCCAAGCAGCCGTCCCCGGCCAGGCGGCGCCTCCTGCCAAGCAGGTTGCCGCGCGGGCTATCGACCCGGCCGGCGCCGTGGGCGGCATGGTGGCGGACGATCACAACGACATGAAGGCCAGGACCAAGGACTATCCCTTTATCGTCGACGATACGCCTTCCGCCATTGCCTTTTACGACACCCAGACCGTCGCCATGAAGTACATCAAGGTCGGCGACATGATCCACCGTGACCGGGCCGACGGACTAGCCAGCCTCAACCAGCTCATCAACGCCCATCTCCACATCGCGTGGCAGAACCTCTTCTCGTCCGGCGTCGCCGTCCTGAAGCCGCGCGCCGAGCACACGACGCAGATGATTGAGGCGGCCACCGATCTCGCCAACCGCCTGGCGCAGTGCTCCGTGTCGCCGCTCGAGGCCTCGTGCCCGCCCAACATGCCCAAGTGCGAACCCTGCGTGTCGCGCCAGCCGATGCGCGTCCGCACACCACCGACCTACCGCAACACGTCGACGCTCTACACCATTGGCACGGTGCCGCACCCGTACACCTTCCAGTCCGTCGCGCACAAGCAGGGCGCCGTCGACGTTGCGTGGCTGCGCCGCAAGTCGCACCGGGACGCCTGGCTCTTTGACATTACCAAGGAGCTGCTCGGTACCGGTGTCTCGGGCGGCGCCCGCGTGCTCCGGTTCAAGCGCGCCGTTGCCGGCGAGTTTGCCGAGGGCCACACACTCTGGATCTCCGCCGAGCAGCCGCTGCCCACCGACGTCGACTGGCACTTTGGCTTTGCCATCCCCGCCCAGGGCCGGGGCATCAAGAAGGGCGAGTCCAAGACGCCCGTACCCGGTCCCGAGCGCCTGCCACCCCCGCAGCACGACAAGGACGACGGGCCCGTGGCGTCGCCCGATGCGCTGGCCAAGGAGCGCGACCTGCTCGCCAAGGCTAAGAAGCTTGGCGTCAGCAAGAACAAAAAGGACGTGTCCATGCGCGGCGCCGTCGAGGCGTGGAACCTGGCCGACACGGAGGCCTGGAAGTTTGCGCGCGCGTACCTGGCGCGCTCGTACAAGGAGCGGGCCACATGGGAGAAGGAGGAGGCCAAGTACTCGGGCGGTGCCGGCAGCGAGCTAGGCCGGCGGGACGGCGGCATGTTCTCGTAGGCGGCACATCCACTCTCGGCCAGTTTTGCCTCTTCTGCCTCTTTTGCCTCTTTCGCCTCTTTTGCGGCTCCTTTGTCTCTCTCTTCTGTTTTTGTGTATAGGCTTCTTTTTGTTTTGTGTATCCTTGTTATCCTTTTGGGACGGCTCCAGGCGGTGTTATATGGTCCTTATGACGGGCAGGGCGCATCTTTGTAGCCCACTTTAACTTTTTTTCTCCTTTTTTTCTTGTTTCGTTCGGTTTGCTTAGGAGTTCTAGGACAGAACTAATTTTAGATAAATACATTGCTCGATAAAAACATAGCAATAAATATAATAAATACTATCTTATAAACACACCCGAATAAGTATTTGCTTTATTTACCATATTTAGGAGGTAAATTCAAAAAAAGAATATAAACTGATTTTTTTTTTTTATTTGTTTAGTCCCTAGTTTTAGACTTGTTTTATATGTGGCATAAAAAAATTCGACAGGACCATAGATGTTGAATCTGAAGGCCAAAATAAACACAAAACAAATATCAAACATAACAAGAGAGCATGTCCTAGGTTTGGCCAGGCAAGCCATGCTCATAGATCAAACCACCACCCCATAATCTTCCGCCTTGTACGGCACACACCTTGTTGTACCTTTGCGTCCCGCCTAGCCCTCCGCCCACCCCTTTACGTACGCTCGGCAGTATCGCCACCCAACTCGCCGCCCAGCTCCCGTGACGACGTACCGTGGCGGGCTTCATCGTTGGAGACCGGCTTGCTGACGCCGTTGGTGCCGTTGGTGCCGTTGCTGGTGTGGGCCTTGCCGTTCGTGGTGAGACCGTTGCGGTGCGCGGCCAGCGCGCGGCGGGCAGCCTCAGTGGCCTGGTCGGCCTTGTGCAGGGATTCCTCGGCGCGGGCCAGCTCCTCCTTCAGCGCCTGCTCAATGGCAGACGGGGCGTCGGCAGCCGCGGCGGCGTGCGAAGACGTGCCATTCTCAGGTCTTGCCGTCTTCGCCTGCTGCTGCTTCTGCTGCTTCTGCTCGTTGAGGAGCTCCCAGATGTGGCCGTTCAGCCACAGACCAGCCAGCTGGTCTTGTGTCATGCTGCGAGCGCCGCTAATGCGGCCGCGGCACGAGGGCGTGCCGCAGAAACACGTAAAGGGCTGGGCCATGTCCCACTCGGTAGAGGGATAAAAGAACGTGAGCTCGTCGCCGGCCTTGAGGCCCTTGGGGCCGACCCAGATGTTGCGGCTGGAGGTATCGAAGAGCTGGAGAAGCACAAAAGGAGGTCAGTTCAAACGAAGCTTCAGGGACATGAAAAAAAAATGAATAAATAGATAAACAGCCAAATAAATAAAAACACGACAGCTCTCCAATCATACATACCAGAGATGGCTCGCAGGAGTGGTTAATGTACAGGAGATCGCTGTTCAAGTTGATGTGCTGGTTGCGGCCAACCTGGACAGTGGCGTATGTGGCAGCGGCGGCAGGAGTGACCGGCGGGCTGGCCATGGGCGCGAAGAGCGCAAAAGGGGGCAGGTCGACGCGGGAAATGCTCCTCGTGGTGAACTCGCTGTCGCCGTTGGAGCCGATGAGGACTTCCTGGATCTCTGGGTGGGAGGGCTGCACCCAGTGGGGCTTAAGGGGGGCCGACATTGTGTATGTTGGGGGATGGGAAGGGGTATCTCAGAAAGCAATATGGCAAACCGAAGGTCTGGAAATCTGGAAATCTGGAAAACTAAAATCGAAAGCCAAAAATGAAGCAATTCGTAAATCCAACGGTCGTTGTCGTGTCTCGAAAGTCGTGCCAGTTCCGGCTATGGACTGACTCTATGCTGTCTTTGTAAAGGGAAGTGGTTACTTTGTTGTGCAACTGTTTGCTCGTGTATGCCTCGATTGGGAAATGTCCCGTGTTATTGGAGAAAACAACAAAATGCAAATGGAGAGGCCGGAGAGAGTATGGAGAAAAGTTCAAAAAGAAGCAGAAAAAAAGGAGAGAGAAAAAGAAAAAAATCAGAAAGAGAAACAAAAAGCAAGAACGTCTAAAGCGATCGAGACAAGCCGAGCAGAGAGGCAAGAGCGACCGTCGCGCCGAGCTACTAGAGCCACGGGTACTTTGAGGCGAGGCAAAACACACGCATGAGGGGTGGAGAGACGAAAAGGACTCCATTTGACTCCGAAATGCACCAAAAAACCGGGGTGCCTTACACTGGGCAGATGTCTTAGCGCCCAGAGCTTACAAGAGCCAACGATGGGCTGGCTTAACCGTCGTCAGGCCCGCACGCTTCACCTAGCCTTCTCCGGCATTGGTAGCCTCTCTTCTTTCCTGTAGTGAGGTGAGAGGGCCGCGCCTTCCCTGCCCTACCACGAATGTAGGTCGGTTGTCCTTTCTTTCCAAATCGGCCGGTTCCGCCTAACGCATATTGGGTGCGTTTCGCGCCTTCTGTCCGTCATCGTATTTTCAGGGTTTGGCAGTTTTGGTGGCTGTTGGCGGGCGCCCTTTCCTTGTTTACTGTACAACATACACTATGCATTGCTCTTTCATCAGCAAAAAGGAAAAGTTTCCGCAGACCAGGCCCATCCGTTGTCATGAGCGGTTGTTTCTGTGTTTTCCCATGTGGTTGTTCGCAGCTTCCTTTGCTGTGGGTTTCTCGTCTCGCTCCTACTGACCTGCTCCTTCCTGCTAACCCGCTGTGGTCGCATTCTTTCTAATTTTTGTTGTATTGCATGCTTGTCTTATTGTACGTCGCGCCTTCCTGCTGCGTCGCTCGTCAACTTCCATATGTCCGTGGACGTTGGTGGAAGCGGCGAACGCGACCCACCAAGCGAAGCACATGCTTTTTCGGGAGGCGTTTAGACTTTGGTACAAAGGGCAGGTGCTGCGCAGTGAATTGTACTGCACACACCAATATAGTGAGACATATGTGTGCGCACAGCGTCCGAACAACCTCCTTGAGATGACAATGGCAGGGCCATTGAGTGGACCTGTAAAATCGAAAATAAAATAATAACGACATGCAAACAAGCAGTCACGGTGCCCCCTGTTGTCACTTCTATCCCGAGGTACGTTATGGAGCACAACGCCGCAAAAAGTATATTGTGGTTCCCGCGGCAAAATGACCAGCAGGATTGGCCCCAGAATAAAGACAAAAAAGCCAAGGAGCAGAAAATGGCTCTTTTGCGTTCGACCCCGTAAAACGCAGCTTGTAGCTGTGGAGGAAGCTCCAGAAATCGCCAGCAAACGAGGCAGATGAAATTGAATGAAGCGTGGACTGATTGGCCAATCAGAGGACTCGCTCGGCTGTATAAGTGGGTCTCGATTTTTTGAGTGAGAGCTGCGAGTTACAGGTCATCGCATGCTAATTTTATGTCTGCCGTACCGTTTTGTCCCGTGGCGTGAGTGAGCTGCACCTAGGCTGCAAGTCATTGTGCGTCGTGCCGTGTGTTGTATTGGACTGCGCAAAAGGCGGCTATTTCACACGCGACAAATTGCAGTTCGGGATCGAAGAACCTACATAAAGATGAGGTTTGGTCATGGAGAAAAAAAAACGTAATTTTTGGTGACGCCAGAAAATTCAATATAATAGAAAGGAGAGAAAAATGATAAAAAAAACGTTTGGAGGTATACCCCGAAACCAAAGATAGACAAGGTGTCAAAAACATAAACATCGCGGATAACTGAGGTGCTCCTCTCGCACAATCATACAAGACCAGGGAAGATAACAGAAGCAAGGCGAACCAAAAGATAGAAGAGAACACCAGATAAAAGGGGAGAACGCATAAAATGATCATCCATCTGCCACGGCCGGGCCACCTATTGATTTCCTCGGTCGTCTTCGTCCAGCTCGACGGGCGCCAAGATCTCACAGCCTTGTGCGAAGAACACGCGGGCCGGGTAGTCCTTGTCGTTGGTGATGCTGTAATAGTTGCCTGTGTTGGTTAGCACGGAAACGGGGAAAATGAACCAAAAAAAATGGAAGGGGGAAAGCTTGTGTGCCGGCCAGTGCGACTAGCTTACCTCGCGGGACGGACCACATGCCACCCTTGGCAATGCGGAACTCGGACTCGTTGACCTTGACCAGGACATGGCCATAGTGCACGAAAAATGTCATGTGCATCTTGCGCGAGTTCTTGAGCTTCTTCTCCGACCCGGGTGGCATGTCCACCATGCCTGTGCCAAAGAACGGCAAGCTCAGCGTCTTGACGAACCGGAAGGTGCCGCCGCGCACCTCGTGCGTCTGGATCGCCGCGTCCGACAGCGCAATTTCGGCCGACGTCATCTCCACGTTTTGGCCAAGTGCCGGCGGATCCAGCTCGTGCTCCGGGTACCACACCACTATGTCGCCAGACACCTTACCCGGATTCGCCTCCCATGCGTCGCGGTCGGGCTCGTTGTCACCGCCGTCGCCGTCGCCCGTCGGTCGCCGCTTGCGGCCGCGCTTTGCGCCACCAGCACCACCACCACGGCGGCTGCCGCCCGGGCCGTAGCTACGGGGCAAGACCTCTTCGTCTACGCGGACAATGTCCTTGATCGTGGGCAGCAAGAACTTGCTGTTGTTCGTCCTGCGGCCGAAGCCGTCCTGCTGCACGTCGTTGGGGTCAAACTCCACATGCTCGTTGCGCCAAAAGGCCAGCGGGCGGAACGAGCTGCGACCCGAGCGGGTCTTCACCAGGTCGCCACTGCCATCCGCAATCTCCCGTCGCCGGACCACCAAGCCACGGCTCTTTGGCAGTGGCGGCCCGCGCGGGACGGCGGCGGCTGCTGCTGTCGCCGCCCCCACGCCAGACGACTTGCGTTTCCGGCCCCTCTTTTTCGGTGCCGCATCGTCGGCGGGCTCATCTGGCTGCTCCTCCGGTTGTGTCTCCTCGTCGGCCGGTGCGCGCTTGGCCACCGCTGCTGCTGGTCGTCCCCTTGGCCGGCCCTTGGGTTTGGGCGGGTCCTCTTCCGCACCTGCTGCTAACCGCCGGCGTTTTGCGTTTTGCGCCCCGTCTTCGGTATCTTGTGTAGTTGGGTCCGGTGCTGCGGCGGCTGGCCGTCCTCGCTTCTTGGGAACAGAGCTGGGAATTTGTTGCGGGCCTGGTGGTAGTTTCTTGGAGGCTGCTGGCGAATTGGTAGCGGGAGACTTGCCCTTTCCCGGCGGTCTACCAGCGCGCCGCTTGACTTGTGCAGCCGGACGCGCCGGCAACTCTTCCTCGAGCGGTTCGGCATCCACGTTTTCGTCGTAGCTGTCCGGCCCGCCCACAATCTGCATGGAGTCCTCGTCGATGTGGCCGCCTTGGAGAACGTTACTCTCTTCATCGTTGTCCTCCTCATCCTCCTCCAGCAGGTGCTGGCGCCGCGCGTTGGCGCCAGTGGGGGGCGCAAGCGTAAACGGCCGGCGCTGTGCAGTGGCCGCTGTGTTCTTGCCGTAGTCGAGGCGCCGTTTTACCGGCTTGCTGGGGCTGCTCGTCTGGTGGATGGTATTTGCCGAGGGCGACGATGGCGGGCGCAAGAGTGGGTTTTGGCGGATCGCAGCGGTCTTCTTGGACGCCGAGCCGCGCACAGCAGGCGAGCCAAAAAGTGTCTTGGCGGGCGACCTGCGCGCACCGAATGCGCCTTGACCGTTAATCATAGCCGCAGGGTCTAAGCCCGAGCCTTCGCAAGGAGACAAGCGTCAGTAGGTTGCGTTTTTGGGAGAGAGGGGTATTCAGTGAATTCCCTCACCAGTTGTGAGGTCCATGGGCGCCTCGCCATTCTCATCGTCGTCATCGTCTTCGTCGGCTTCCTCCCCTTCCTCCTCGTCATCTTCCTCCTCCTCGTCGCCATTGTCTGAGTTTCCCTTGGCTGGCGACGAAAAGATATCGTCAATCGGCTCCATGCCATGCTCGTCGCGCACGCCGGTGTCGCGTAGTGTTACGCCCGTTTTCCTGAGTCCCAATGCTGTCAGCGACCGTAAATAGCATGTTGCAGATTCCCCCCCCCTCCCCCCGCCCCTCCTCCTCCTTCCACAATACGTGCGCAACAGGCATCCCAGCCTTACCGTCCGCGTTCGCCGAGCTTGTAGATGTGCTCGCTGGTCTGCGTTGAGCGACGGCCGCCGCCCCGTGGAGGTGCCATTGTTGTGAAGCTCTGCTTTTGGGACAAAACAGAGTCTCCTTGTCGTCGTGATCGTCAAGGGTGGCGATGGTCCGGTGGTCGGAAGGCCGATGCTCGATTGTGTCGCGTCGCAGGATACGCGTCAAAAGCAAAGTGACGGGTCGCGTGGAAGGTTATCGTGGGAGCTGTTCAATTGCGTCTAAGCACGCTCTCTGTCCTGTCTGATTTGTATTCAAATAACCAGGAGTGCGAGATTGTAAATCTGAAGCTCGGTGGTGCCTTCCGTGGAGAGAGCCGGTCGCGACTACCTTGTTATGTTCAATGCAAGGTCTCGCGGGAAAGAGAGAAAACATCCACCTCGTCGCACTTTCCTCGCCAATGTTGGGCGCTGTACACCACTTTAGCCAGGGCCGCTTGTACGAATTATGCCAGAGCGCCAGCTGGGGCAGGTACGAGGCGCCAGCGCGGCTGATTGGCTGGAGTGCTGTTGCGGGAAGGTACCTAAAAACGCGTCTGCTCTTTGGGGCATTCTCCAGCGCAACGCGTCTCCCTCTGCGCGCCAACTGCCCTTATCGATAACAGTTGCCCAAAGGGGCATCACTTTGGACGAACAACCTCCAAATCACAATGCGAAGAAACAGCCTGCCAGTTCATACCACAATCAACATTGACGCCACTGCGCATACACACGTACATTCTGTCAGGCATACGAAACGGCTTCTTATTTTCGGCTGAACCTAACACCCCGCCCCGCGCCTCTCCCATGACCATGGACGACGACACTCAGATGACTGAGGAGAACGCCGTCTTCGAGACGACATCGGGCGAGTTTGTGCCGCCTTCAATCGACGAGCATGTCCTGCTTTCGGGTGCATCATACTCCCACTACTCCCCAGTACCGTCCTGCCTCCTGGCACCAACAGCGTCTGTGACCAACGACACCACAGACGGCGACGCCAGCGGCGGCCCATTGGCAGAGGCGGTCCCGTGTGTTCTGGGCGTCGACGAGGCCGGCCGTGGTCCGGTGCTCGGCCCCATGGTCTACGGCGTCTTTTATGCCCCCGTGGACCTGGCCGACGCTCTCCTGCGCGGCGAGGCGCCCGATGCCGACCGAGACGCCGTGACTGGCGCCCCGCACCGCTTTGACGACTCCAAGGTCTTGTCGGCGGCCGTCCGGTCGACACTCATGGCCACCGTCTGCCGCAGCGGCTCCAAGCTGCACAGCAACTGCGGCTGGGCCGTGGAGCTGCTGTCGGCGCGCGACATTGGGGCCGGCATGATGTCGCCCACGGCAGCGGCGGGCAACCTCAACGCACAAGCGGCCGAGTCGACCGTCGGCCTCATCCGCGGCGTCCTGGCGCGCGGCGTGCGGGTGACGGACGTCTATGTCGACACCGTGGGCCCGCCAGCATCGTACCAAAAAAAGCTGGAGCGCTACTTCCCCGGCCTGCGGATCACGGTGTCAAAAAAGGCCGACTCCATCTACCCGTGTGTGTCGGCGGCATCGGTCTGTGCCAAGGTAACGCGCGATGTGGCGCTGGAAGTGCTGTACAAACGGTACGCTGATGCGCTGGCAACAACGGAAGGCGCCGCAGGCGCCGCAGGTGCCGCAACCACGCCCAGCTGGGGCTCGGGCTACCCGTCCGACGCCCGGTGCACGGCGTGGCTGCGGCGCAACATGCACCCGCTGTTTGGCTGGGGCCCCGAGTGCCGCTTCAGCTGGAGCACGGCCAAGGACATGCTGGAAGACAGCAAGAAGAACGGCGGCGTGCAGGTGGACTGGCCCGAGCCCGACGAAGACACGCCCGACAACGAGTTTGCGGTGACGCGGATGACGGACTTTTTTACTGCATCAGCGGCGGCCAAGAACGCTGACGATGAGGATGTGGTGGACGAGCTGGGATCGTGGTTTGGCCAACCCGTCGGGACGGAGGTCTTCTAGTATCGATGCTAGGGTTTGGGCGTAAGGCGTTCTTGTGGTCTTGGCCTGGGTTTGATTGTTTCGTATGTGCATCCAAATGTGATTTATTTCCTCTTCGGGGACATGCGATTTTGGAATGGGAGTGAATTTGTGTGTATTATTGAGACACCAACGGATACCTATGTGTACAACCAAGTCATTTCATACCAATTAAAACAATGCAATATGGAAATCGCTGTGCCACGCCGTTCTGGTCCAGCATCGTCCCTCGTCTCCATCATGCCATGTGCCCAACCGGTGTCGTCCCATGTATGTCTCATTTTTATGTAGCTGTAATGAATAGTTGTAAAAAATACTAGAATTCGGAAAGAATCGGTGCATCAAAAATGAATCAGATGTCGTCGTCGTCAATGCGTGTCGTCGTGTTTTGCCTCCGTCCACTGGAGTTGAGCGTATCCATGTGGATGTTGTCGCTGCTGCTGCTCGTGCTGTCGCTTCGAGCCGGCATGGCCAGAGCCTGGCGCGCGGAGTCGTTGTTGTTGATAAAGTCGCGCAGCTTCTGCTTGCCAATCTCGACGGCCTGGTTCGATGCCGCGTTGGCCATCTGCATCATGGGGCCGAGCAGAGACAGGCTGTACGCGACATAGGTGCCGCCCGCAAAAATGGCCAGCAGCAGGAACAAGAACGGGTTCCGCAGCACGGCAAGAATCTCGTTCCAGCCCAGCATGAGCAGGATGCCGTAAAAGTACAGGGGCACCTGCGTGATGCCGCCCAGAGCGCCGCGCTTGGCCTCGACGTACACGCCGTCGGCCGTCTTCTTGAAGCGGATGACGAGGTCTTGGCGCTTGCTCTCGCTGAGCACGGTCATTTCCTCCTCGAGGCTCTTGCCCTCCTCTTCGTCGACGCCGCCAATGGGCGTCAGGTCGTCCTCGTCCTCGGGCTCGACGCCGGCCGGCTGGTTGCCGATCCACCCGGGCAGGTCGGGCGGCGCAATGGTGGCAGCCAGGCGGAAGCGGGCCAACAGCGGGATGAGGGTGAGCGTGGACTCGCGCGCGCGCGTGTAGATGCCCTCAATGTCGTCGCTGGGCCGCCAGATGCGCGGCACGCCAGCGTCGTCGTAGCGGAACTTGTCCTCAAAGTTCTCCCGCAGCTTGAGGAGAATGTTGCCTTCCATGACCTCTTCGTCAATTCGCTCGCGCAGCGCCACCCAACTCTTGCGCCGCAGGCGCCACAAGCCGATCTGGACCTCGGCCTCGCTGGCATCGAAGCTCTTGGCGCGTTCCGTAAAACGGTCTTGCGCCTCCTCAACGATGTCCACAAACACCTTCCAGACGCGGTCCCACAGGTCCTTTTCAGAGGGAGGCGCGTTGGCACTGCTGATGGATGCGGAGGAGGATGCCGACACGTCGGGTGCGCCGCCGCCCGCGCGACCGGAGCCCAGCTTGTTGAACTCGAGCCCCACCGCATCGCCGAGACGCGACTTGACCCAGCGCTCCAAGCGCGTGGCCAGACGGCGCATCTCCTCCTTGCGCAGCTTGCCGCTGACCTCGTCGAGCTCCTTCTCAAAAAGCAGGTACTGCGGCTTGAAGTTGGTCCAGGCGACCTCGGGGATGGCAAGACCTTGGGCCTCCGTCTTGAAGGTCTTGAGCGCCTTGGCCTTTTCGGTCTCGACAATCTCGGCAAATTCGTAGCTGCCGCCAGCCTTTTGGCCGGCCTTGACGGAGCTCGTCACCGCCTCGGTAAACGACGCAACACCGGCCTTGTGCGACGCAGCCAGCTGGCCCTGGTACAGCGTCTTGAGACGGCCGTCCACCTTGTCGCCCAGTTCCGCGAGCTTGCGCGTAAAGACGCCCTTGTGGTAGCGGCCGGCCTGCGTCTGGAACAGCTCGAGACAGGCGGCACGTGACGCGGCACCGGCAGTGCCAAGGCCGGCCAAGACAACGGATCGGCCCAGCCGCACACTGTCGGCCTGCTCCTGCTCGAGGGGCAGGATGGTCTCGTCAAAGACGACGAGGGCCTCGCGCGCAATCTCGTCGCAACGGAACTGGGCAAGCAGCTCCTGCTGGGTGGGCAGGTCGAGGTCCTTGTTATTGACAATCTGGTCCCAGACACCCTCGGCGTAGACGGAGAAGCCGTCTGCTGGTATCCGGCGGTGGTACTCGGGCAAGAAGACGCCGCCGACAAACTCCTGGTCGGTCGTGGAGCGGTGGCCGGCGACGAAGCGGCGGCCGAGGGTGTCGACTTCGGTGACGAACTTGTCGGGCTGCAGGATCTTGTGGGGCAGGGCGGCAAAGGCGAAATCAAAGTAGTCGTCGATGGTGGCGTTCTCGAGCCCGGCGGGCTTGGAGATGGAGGACCAGATCTTGGTCAGGTCCTGCACCAAGGTGTTGCGCAGGTTGGATAGCGGGGTGTTGCCGATGAAGTCGCGAATGACAAAGAAGAGGAGGGAGCGCGGGGTAGCCTGGCGGTCCTTGAGGAACAGCTGCAGGTTGACCTCGAAGACGGTCTTGAGCAGGCCCATGTTGGCGCCCTGGTACAGGCCGACCTGGTGCTCCCAGATGTTGACAATGAGGACCTCGCTGGTAGCGAGGGCAAAGAGCGCGCTCTTGCGCTCAAAGTCCTGGTCCTCGCCACGCTCGCGGCCGTCGGTGCCCTCCACGTCCATGACCAGAATGTTGTCGGCCATGGACCCGGCGCCCTTTTTGTTCTTGGACATCCAGATGCCCTTTGTGGTCTGGCGGCGCTCGGACTCGGACATGACGCTGAACTCGGTGCCGAAGAGGTGGTTCAGCAGCGTCGACTTGCCGGTGGACTGGGAGCCAAAGACGGAGATGAGGTGGTAGTTGAAGCCGGCCTCGGCCACGTGCGTCTTGCGGAGGTAGTCATTGACGTGTGTCCTATGCGATGGAGACGTGTTAGCAGAAGGGCCGCGCAGCAAGCACAAGCACAAGCTCAGGCGACGCGAAGGACCGAGGAGACGCACGAAAAGGCCTTGTCCTCGTCAATGACCTGGATGCCATGGCCAAAGTCCTCGGGCTTCGGCTCCTCGCCGACAGCGACAAAGTGGTTGTTCATGGCCATTGCGAGAAAAGGGGGTTTGATGGCGACAAAAAGAGAAAAAGGGAGAGAAAGGAAGAGGTCGAAAGACAACGTCGAGGTCAGTCGAGGTCAGTCGATGACGCGAGCCAGGCCGCGTTTCGGTTCGATGCAGCTCGAGTGTTTTTGTTTGTTTCCTTTCGGTCTGTTTTCTTTCGAAGTTTGGAGACGGACGAGGTGGAGTTGGAGACCGGTTGGAGATCACGAGGCAGCTGCTTCCATGATAGGGCTGCCGAAGCTAGAAATCGCGCGAGCTCGTTGTGCGCGTAGAGGGACAACGGAGGCACGCAGGAGTGATGCGAGATGGCCAAGAGTGCACAGCGTGGAAAATGCTCGCGAGCAGGACAGCAGGAAAAGGAGAGAGTGGGTTGCGCTGCGATGTGGTGACGGTGGGTCAGGCGAAAGCTGTCTTTTGTCGGTCGTGCCTACCGTTCTGGCCAATCTCCTTGAAATTGGGTGAGCTTGTGACAGGAAGGTGCGGACCAAACACGCCCCGTGGCCACTGCAGCTGCGCTGGAGCTAACACGGGCCGCTGACCTCGTTGTGCTCCCTGTAAACCCCCCCCCTAAAGGAAAGGCGACCTGGTGGATTGTAGCGCCGTGCAGAAGCCACGCTTAGTCATCGTTGCTTCTGAAGGGGCGACGACAGGGACGTCGCAAGGCATCAAATTGTTTTCTCCCTTTTTTCAATGTTTCATGGCTTGTCTTGTTACGTTCGCGTCTCTTACGACTTGAGAAATAATTGGAAATATTTTGCATTCCAAAGCTGACACCAACTGGAACCCCAAACGTCATATGATTTGTTGAAACGCTTATAAACAATAAAAAACGCCTTCCCAACATGCTATGGCCCCAAAATAACCCAACGCCGTGCTATCATGGTGTGCACCACCGAGATGATGTATAGAAATATGAGTATAAAAAGGACAGGAAGGACGTGAAGCAAAAAGAGACGGTCTGAGAGTGAAGCCAGGGTGGAAGGAGAAACGACGAGAAATGAGTGCCGCCGTAAAGAGACGAATTGCAGATGGCGCGCACCGGCGCAGATTTGCACCTTCCCTCACGGAGCATACGGCGTAGCCAAATGGGAGGGCAGGGTAAACTCTTGGCAAAGGTCCACAAACAGAAACAGGTAACCCTAGAATCCGCATCAGAATCCCAGGTCGTCGTCCCCGTCGGCATCCGCGTCGTCGCCGCCACCAAAGAGCGCATCGAGATTTGATGGCTCTTCTGCATCTGGCTCTTCGTCTGCGGCGCCATCCGCTGTGTCGGCCGTGACGCCTCTTGCTCCTTGTGTCGTATCGTCCGCCGGTTCTTCCTTGACGTTGACGACGCCACCGTCGCCATCTTTGGCGGTGGCGGCGGCGGCTGCTGCTGCTTCGGCCGCCGCCGCTTCAGCCGCCTCCTGCTCCATCTTGGCCTTCTTCCGTTTGCCAGCCGTCTTCGCGTAGGGTCCGCGCTTCTTACCACGGCCGGTTCCGCTGGTCGGCGTAGCACTCGCGGCGGCTCCGCCGGCACTCGGGCCCTCGCCGTTCTTGTTGGTCCCCTCCCCACCCTCATCGCCCTCGCCGAGCTTTGCCAGGTCATTGATGTCGGCCTTGCCCATGTTGCCCTCGCCGATGCCCGGCATCTTACGCGCGTCCTTAACTTCCTTGCTCATTTCGAACATTTCGCGCACTTTGCCGAGGAAGAGCGGGTTGCGCCGCAGGGCAAACTCAAAGTCTTCATATTTGATCTTCTGGCGGCCCGAGTACTGGCCGATGCGGGCGGCCTCAAAGGAGAGGCTCTGGATGAAGTCGGTGGCGATTTCGTCGAGCACGCGCATCGTCTCGGGGAGGGGATCGCGGGCGTCGCCTCCGCCGTACAGGAGCTGGCGAACTGGCAATCGAAAGGCACGGTTAGTTTCGTCACGTACGCAACTGCAGCAGACAAGCCTTCCACTCACGCTCGCCGTAGCCAAAGTTCATCTTGCCGACATTCTTGCCGGCACGCGCTCTCGGCTCCATGATGGGAAGTGGGTGGTGGGCGTGGCCGTGGCGGCTGCGCTGCGGTCATGGGTGGAGGGATAGAAAGACGGTGGTTTTGTTGCAGGTGCCCAAGGTAAACTCGTTAGTCGTTGTTGGTATGCGCGGCTGGAGGTGATGGAGATTTGCTCCAAACCAGAGACAAAGACAAAATGATGGTTGAGTCTCAAAAGCGCAGCCGCTTGCTAACGTTGGAAAGTACGCTAGTTGTGGACCAGGCTGCGAGGGAAGGAGCTCTCACGCGCCACAGCCTAGCGCCTTCCAGCCAATCGCGTTCCTTCCCAGTCCAGACGGCCGCTTGGGACATACGTAGTGCTCAACTCTGGCCAGCATCCAAAATCCAGCATCGCCAAATCTCCAAATCGCCAAATCGCCAAAGACCAACGTGTTGCCAACGAACAGCCCGACACACTCCCACCACCTCGCACCGTCACTGATCCCGTCCTCTTTTTCTGTACTGGCCATTGATCCACCCGTCACAATGGTGAGCGATGCATCCCCCCGTCCTCCCCGACGCTGACTTTTAGGAGCCTTGCTAACCCCCTTTCTCCTGTCCTCCAGTCGGCCCTCTTCAACTTCCAGTCGCTGCTTCTGGTCATCCTCCTTCTCATCTGCACCAGCGCCTACGTGCACCAGATCTTTCCGAGACTGCTCGACAGCCGCAAGCATGGGTATGTCCTTTCTAGCCCGGCGGACGGCGTCGCCATTCGCATTCGAGTAAAAGCGCTAACAGACCTTTTTTGAACAGCCTGATGGGTATCTTCTGGAAGTGTGCACGGATAGGCGAGAGACTGAGCCCGTACATCAGCTTGTGTTGCGTCCTCATGGCGGTTCGTGGCCAACCCTCTCACTTCCTGTAGTTCGCTTCCCACAGTGACCTGCTGCTAACGATATTCCCAATGGCAGGTCTCCGTTTTCGTCGGCAATTAAAACACTCGCCCTGATAACCGAACGACCGAACAACCCAACGACCAAACGACCAAATGACCCAACGGCCCAACGCCCCAACAATCCAAGACGGATACGAGGCTTTGACCTTACCATTTTATACCAAAATTCATTGTAACGAGCGGCTCTTTGGGCTTGTCTTTTATTTTTATTTTTATATATTCTCTTTTTTCATTGGGAAATAATACGGCGCATGACGGACTGTTTTGTTTTTTGAGAGTTCTCCACAGCATATTTGGCCCAGGACGTTGGGAGAAAGGTTGCTTTATATTAGCCACGATGGACCAGATATGGACCAAATAAAAGAACATACACTATACTACGACGAGCAACATTCACGAACCATGCGACAGCCTTTTTGTTGCCGAGAGCGTGTTGCAAGGGATAGCTTGATGGAAAAGGAGAACGAGGTTGTTCCTACTTCTTTTTAAAGGAAGGACCTTTCCCGAAAATGTGGAATACAAAATGCAAGGGGAAATTGAAACAATATTGGACAAAGAACGCCCTGTCATTTGCACGTGTATGCGGCCGAGGTAGGGAACAAAGTGACGAGGCTCTTCCGGACGGAATAGGTGATCTGGTTTTCCCCAAGGCAGCAGGTTGTCGCGATGGCATACAATGCGGTTCGATATGTGCGAGTCCTGACCCATCGCATAACGGAAGACACCGGGCACGAGGACGCGAAAAACGAGAGGCACAATGGCCTTGCCGTGACGAAAATGGGGGACGTGCAATTTCGCCTCGACGCTGTGAGACATCCTCCATGCAGGGCGAACAGGCGAGGCAGGCAAGGCAAGGCACATGAACAAACACTATGCCGTACGACGTCGGAGTACTTCTAAGGTATTATGATATCGGGTTCGGAGGGGGACCAGGCTCTGTCGCACTGTTGCGTAAAATGACGAGACGCCTTCCTACCCCAGGTCATCCTATTGCTGAACCCGCTGGGTTCACTTCCTCGTAGCTTCAAAGCTGATTGTAGAATGCCTCGGACGAACCCAGCAATATACGCGCATCCTTAGAGTACATGACGGTATGCATGATATGCATGATATGCAAGAAATACAACAAAATCCATGTCTTGCAAGACACAACCACCATATGTGCTCCCGCCAGTCAAAGTTTCTTACAGAAATTGACGAGCTATCGACGCCTACAACTTGTCCAAATCGTGTGCCTTCTCAAAGGACCTCAACAGGCTACGGACGTTGATGGAGAGGACGGAATGGCTACACGACAGTCATTTTTCATGTCACGAACAAGCCCGGCATCGGCAAAGAGGCGATCGTCATGCTACTAACGGGGGTTTCGGAAAGTGACAGCTACAGCTGCCGTTGCACGTTCAGCTGCAAAATTCGGATTGTTTGTTATGCAGACACGGAAAAACATGGAAAGCTTAGGATCTTTGGCACAACATTTTAATCAAACGGTAACAGCTGCACGAGCAGGGGCAAAACAGGGAGCAGAAGCAGCAGCCATGCATAAAGAGGGACCAGAAGAATCAACGTGATCCCTCTGCTATGTGTCTCGTCCCCTACTGTTTTTTTACTTGTAGTTCTTCTCCTCGAAGCATCGTTTTGGGCTTTATTTTGCCTGTCCGTTTCCCCTTGCTTTTGTACCTGATCGCCTCGGATCAGGTACAAAACAGCCTGCCGTGCAGATCATTCGCATGTACCCTTCTCGAACCCGTCGGGCAAAATGTGTGGTAAAATTCAAAGACGCATCGTCCAATAAAATGCGAAAGTTGGGATGGACCATGAAAAAAGGTAAATAAACGACAACAGAAACTGCACATTGTGCCGCTACTTGCCGTCACTCTTTTCTGCACTTTTGGCTGATTTTGCGTCAAACGAGCCTTGTCGAAATCGAGAGCCTTATGACAGGGGTATTCTTTTTGTGGTGTCTTTTTATTTCTGCTTTGTGCACGTCTCTCGGGGTCGTAAAAGAAAAGGCGAATATAAAACGCCAAGACACCAGGCCCATGCCTCCTCCGGTTCCGATCATTACCACCACCTCTCTGTCAATCGAGGCAGATGGAAAGAAAAGGACGAACTGCGTCTCAAACCCCATTGCATAAACGCAAACAAAATGCACGGCGTGGGCGCACGCTGAGCACTCGTTCCTATAACATGCGCCAGTCTGGTCTCGGGATTGATGTACAGAGGAGGGCCACTGCATGGCCTTGTCGCGACCGGTTGCTGTTTTGCATGTGTAGGCGACTGCAACCCAAAAAGCACAGCAGCCTAGTCAAGCCCAACACACAAGCGAAGCGCGCACAGGCGATGTGATGCAAGTGACGCACTGGGGTCTGTTTGGTGTCTGTGTACCCTGCACAGATGCACTGGTCTGTAGACGGCCGAGAACACTGTCTACTGTTTACTAGTGATATGCAGCTTTGCTGATTGGGCGTGGCCATGCAGCTCTCTTTGTACACGGCAGCTGCGTCTCTGTGAATTCCGACCAATGCTACAACTTGTACGGATCTCTAGCAATTCGTTGGCTGCTGACGTTCTGGATTCCGTCGCTGCTCAGCCAGTTATATCTCGGAGAAGGGGAGGAGGGGCAGGCTTGCAAGAAAAAAGTAACAATCCCTGTTTGCCTTGCTTCCCTCGCTTGCCTCACTTGCCTCGCTTGTCTTTCTTTGCATTTCTACACGAGCGGTGACGTAGGAGGCTGCTGAAGGAACCGAAATAGAAACGAGGCGCGTGAGTGACGGGCCGGTGCGTAACAGACAAACAAATGCAGCGCCTGCTTCTCACCGCATACGATGCTATCCACAACAGGGCCCGAGGGCGCCGACCGCCTCAGCTCGCCCTGCCCCTGCTCCCATCCGAGGCGTTCGTATTCTGGATGCTCACCATACCCGTCGTACTCTTGCTTACCAAATGACAATGCATATGTCCAGAGGCGAGTGGCAGGGCGAGCAACGGCAGCCCAAACAAACGCATCGGAGCGGAGATTCTTGTTTTCTCCCAGCCAAGTTGGCACATAAAAGGCAATGCAAAGAGGCCTTTCTGTACATGTGTGTGGCTGTACTGCAGATGGGGCTTTGTTTGTGCCACGACAGTTGGGTTCGGCTTACACCCAGTCCAACGGAGACACAAACAGCAACATCCCACAATATACCAGCAGCCCAACGGTGTCTCAATGTCATCGCTTGTGTGACTTGCTTCTCTCCCAGTCTGCAACCCTTTTTTCTTCCTTTTAGTTTCTTATGTATATGGCATCTGGACCAACTTTCGGTGGTTGCATCTCAGGAGTGTCGTTGGTGAGGTCGTTTTTCCACTGGGAGGCAAACGGCAGCAAACGACACCATGGCCAAGCTCCGAACAGCATGGCATCACAGCATATGTCATTCTGTAGGCGTATTGCAGCCTGGGCAATGAAAACTCAGCAATGACGGCGCATCATTGGTAAAGCGAAGTATCGACGTACACGAGACACCGTTTGCGCGCAGTGATGGGGCAGCGGGGCAGCCAGGAAAAGGCCTGGCCAGCCTGGTCCAGTCCACTGTAAGATGTTCAGGGCCACCAAGGACCGCTGGAATCTGGACGTGGGCGAGACTTGCGCTGTCGGTCGACCTCATTGCTTCGTATGAAACGTAGCAGAGAAGCCAAGAGCTCCGGGGACGGTGACGTGCTGACGCGGCCGCTACAGATTCCGCTTGTGTATCTTTTTTTTGGCCCTTTGTCGTCGTTCGGATCATTGATCACGACCTATCTTACCATTTCGTCTGATACTTCAGCTGTTGAAAGGCGGCAGGAGGGTGCCATCTGGTCCAGCATCATTCCCCACAACAGAAGCCCAGTGGGACACATGGCCTGGCTATCTGACTCCCTGTAATACTGGCAGACACGATACGACTGCGGCTGAAAAATGGCCAAAAGAAAATAGAAAGAGTACAAGCCCAACTCTTATACGCTCCGTAGTCTGGACCGGCCGCCGGCTGATTGTGAATTGTCATCTGTAAAGGGTATTTGATCTACAATCGATTCTGTCTTTTCGAATTGAATTGGCCCCTTGCCATTTCGCAGATGGAGATGCAATGAGATGCAATAGCAACCTGAGTCGCCTGACGAGCTGGCAGAAATCACGCCATGGACAACGTTTGTGTTCTTCGTCCTTGTGCTTGGATCTTTCCTCAATGTCGCAAAGTCCCTTAGATCAAGGCTCTTCTTCTTTTATTTCTTCTTTTTTCTTTTATTTTTCCCTTTTTTAGAGAAAAAAAAACGAATAACGCTAGTAGTTTTGTCCGTTGGATAAGGACATACTTCGTAGTACGCCCGGTATCTTTTCTGCGGTTCCCCTTTGCTTCTTGTCCGAAACAAACCTTGCATTACAAGATCTCCTCCCTTGTTCGGTCCTCATTCACTTCGTTCAGGCGGGCCTCGCTTCGGGAGGACGGGCTTCGCGTGCCACGTGGGACAGCCTCGCGGTTGGACGTGGGATCCTAGCAACGGAGGGAATGGGCCGCCAGGGTTTGTTTGATGCGCGGGAGGTCTGAACTTGGGGCCATTCATACTCCGTCAAACAAATAAAATGAATTAAAAACGACAACGAACGATGCCCGGGTTTTATCGGACGGGTATTCATATTCACGGCCGTGGGAAGCTCTTGCCGCCGGCCGTGATGCGCTCCTTATCACGGAAGGAACAATACAGAAGGAACAGAATGTGGAAGGGACAAGAGACGGACAGCTGCACAAGGCACACAATGTGCAGTGACCTTGGACCTTGGACAGCGACACTACCGTTTCTTAGTTGAAGTAAAGAAAACCCGATAGAAAAAAAAAGAAAAAGAAAAAAGCAACGCGTGTGTGCGAGCACAGCACATGCATGTTGCATGTTCTGACACAAGCAGGCTCCAATCTTGTGCACTGCGGAGGGTACATTCTCGAGCACCGCATCGACCTGGTCCGTGGAACAGACTTCATGGGTCTTTTCTTCCTAATATCTTGCGAAGGTCTCGATGCGATGTTGTATCGTTCCTTGATCTATAATTCGTGCCTTCTTGCCCACCCCTACTATAATACGACTTGCATACGTCGCAAATGGACCTCACTTGGGAAACGACACATAAAACGAGTAAATGAAAAATTGAACAAAACGGTGAAGCCTCTCACGCTTTCCTCGCATGGCGTAAGTTCGTACGTGCGCACACGGGGGACAGAAGACGACAGAGTGAAATTGGCGTCTTCGTTTGCGCACGTAGCCAATCCCGTCCGTCCATTGTTGCAAACGGGAGGTTACTGTCTGTGACTGTGATTCCCTGTATGCAAAATGTCAAAAATAGCTGTGGTCCCGCATAAACACCATATCAGAGCCATTCTCGGCAAAGTCGGCCTCCCAAATGTTAATGTGGAAACGTCGAATTACACCGCACCCAGAGTACCCGACGGCGCGGATAGTACGCACGGCACGGACGGCAAAACGGCCGGTTTATTCTCCTCGCTATTTGGCCTGCAGGTCGGGGCGGAAGTCGGGGCATTCACAAAAGTTGGTGTTGGTACGGTTGTTGCAAAACACCATATCTCGATCACGTTGAAAGTACTCCGTAGGCCATGTCCTCTTGCCTCTTCATTTGGTGCAGGTGGACGGGCTGTATGTCTTGTGTGTAGACAAGCATGTCGAAAGTTTTGTCGGCATCATTGACTGCAGGGTCCTCCTGCCCGCAGATATTCCATGCTGATTCGGTTGCCGTCCACTCGTTGGTCGGCGCCGTGTTTTACGTCCTTTCGTGCGTCGCGACGTTTTTTATTTTTTGTGTTTTCCTCTTCTTAAAATTCTTCGACTTGTATTTTCTTTTGTCCTTCTCCCTGCATCTCGATTCCGGCAAGGAGGCGAGTGGCCGCCTATGCTACCACTCTACGTGTCCCATTTTACGATGCCTCGTTTCCAGCTCGCGGGCGACGGGATTCTCCGCGGAATGTTTTTGGTGAATTATACGACTTCAACAACCATTCCTTCGCGCCTCGAACCAAGAATTCGTTTTCCCCGTCCCATGCATTATTTTCCGCATTGAAATCGAACCATTTCCCGCCCATAGCGCCGCCTCCAATTCCTGTTCGGGCATGACGTTCCCCCTTTCTTGCTCCGGTCCGCTCGGTGTCTGTTGGCTCTAAAAGCGGACAGGCGCAATGTGAGAAGGTCAAACACTAGAAAGTACCGGACGGAACCATTCAAAATGTACGGAGTCGCTCACAGGATGAAATACGAACAAACTACGACGATCTATGAGCAAACCATTGCTCTTACACCGCGACGATTTGATTTCCTATTCGGGACTTTTGCGGTTTGAACCAACAGAGCCTAGCCTAGCAAGTTGGGACATGCCCTTTTGATGCTATTCAACCCCCAACTTTTATTTCAATCAATCGCATCTCTCGCCGGCCATCTACCCGTTGGCTTCCCGTCGCCGGCGCACACATCGGCTCCGAACGAGTGGGTCAATTGCGTTATTGAAATAACATATAACAAATAAAGATATCCCGATCTGCATCGATGACAAACCAACAAGCGAGGGATGTAGGGTGGCCATGTGGTTCTAGGATTATTGTATGCCAGGCTCCGTACTCTGTACAACGACTCATAATTTCACAATTCTGCGCGGTCATCGACATGACTCCAGGCATCCCCGAAGGTTGTTGTTAATACCTCCGAGTCAGCTCCCTCGTAACAGATCCAATGGGGATTCTTTGGTCGAGACCCGATGATGGCCCACGTTGGTTTGTAAGATACTGTTGCAATTCCAGGTATTACATCTGGGATCGGATGCACCGTGAAGCCGTGCGCAGCAGGCCTCCTGAACCGATCCCCCCAAATGCACTCACTAATCGCTATTACGTCGTAATTACCTATCCCTTCAACAAAGCCCTCCAATGTCTGTTCCGGCCGCACTACAGTGGCCAGTCTCTTTTAATTGAGTCGTCCTTCCTTGCTTCTGTCGCAGCTCCCTTACAGAGACCATGGTCTCAAAACGATGTGTTCGCTTTACTTTACTTTACTCAGTAGTTTCTTCTCGTTTCTGGCGCTGTCCCTTTCCTCGTCTCCCCGCCTTCAGCTAGCCCCGGCCGAATGTCTCAGTTACCACTGGCGGTCGGACTTTTGTCGTCTTGGCTGCTCTGCCATTTCCTCTTCCGTAATTGCCTTTTTGTCATTCTTCCTCCGTCACTCTTCAGCTGCTCAGCTGCTCAGCTCATTGCCACACTCCCGCCTCAGCTCCATTCTCAGGTGAGCGGCGCCCCCTTTCCCTCCCAAGGTCTCGGGCTGCTCATCCCCATACCGGCAAAATGGCTCTGCCGGTAGAGAGCTGCAATACTGTATTTCGTACAACATACTATTACACATTGTATGGTAGCTTTGGTAGGAACGCAACATCCGTACTAGTATGTATCGTATGCGCATGGCCTGTGGTCTGCCCCGGCCGTGTGTTTGCTTCCTTGTCTGTCCACTTGTCCCCTTTTCTTTTGACCCCCATGCCCAAGCAATCGCCACTCACACATCTTCAGAACAAATATGGAGATATATCTTGCGGAAGACAAAACAGAGGTTCAGGAATACGATCAAGGGATAAGATCTAGATGATGTCAGACTGGCAAACCAATGCGAAAAAGTACACTCTGAACAGACAGTTTGTTCAAGCGCCGTTTGGTGCCCGCTTTGGCTGATTCATAAAGGAGAAAGACGTCGTAATTGCCTACGATTGGTACTTCCACTACGCAGCACACGATTACTGGGTAGGTTTGTCGGTGCAGCCCCGAACAAAATGTTGTAACGAGCTGAGAATCTCTTGGAGATTGTGATGAGATTGGATCCTCCAGGAAGAGCCCACTCATTCCACTGACCCAGGCCGTCTTTGCTGTCTCTCCACTATCCCACAATGGCTCGCCTCGTTCTGCAGGGCGGCCAATAACCCAACCCAACCCAGCCGTTGCTCATTGTGCATGAAGCCCGCCAGGCTTTGCTCCTGTCAGTCTCGATGGGGCTGGGGATACAGTACAATGACCACCAATATGCTTCGCAAGCACAAGGCGTCAGAACTCTTGAGGACAGACTCGTAGATTGCCTGGTGCATAAAAATGGATGCTGCATACCAAACCCGCCACCTTGCGGGCACCAAACGGATCATTTTCAAGGTTCATGGGTTATGGACCGTGGGCCGTTTGCATGCGTGTCCCCTAAGAAAACAGGTGACAATGTAAAATGAAGAGGAAAAAAAACATCATCAATTTCACCTTGGAGGTGTGTGCCTCAAAAGAAGCAAAATGGAAGCACAATCGTCTCGCACCTTCCGTGTGCGGTTTTGCCATTTGCCGTTTACTTGTATCTCATTGTCCCTCCGAATAAAGAAACAGCACTGTTCGTGCTTTCCACCGTCCGAGCTTACTCCGTACACCCTTTCCTTCCCTCGACCCCCCTCCTCCTTCGCACTTTCTTTCCCATACTCCGTAGAAAGGTGAAGAGCACGCCGTACTTTCATCTGAACACGTGAACGGAGGCTTCCGTGTCCAATCTAGACTCGCTTTTACCAACCGCGCTGTGTTCAGCACATTACAACGTACTGCCAGTGTTGGCGATGCATTGGCTCCGCAAGGACCTTTACAACTATTTTTGCCCCAATTTCCCCTTTCCGTTCGATCTTGAAATACGGCGTTAGCGCGTAATCTTGGGACAGATTAGCACCACGTACCGGGAAGCCGGGTCCACTTTATTTTGCGTAGGTGACTGTTTAGTGGACCCAGGTTCCACTGCCAGTGGGTTGTTCTTGCTGTTTCTTTCTTTGTTCAGAAAGGGAAGGGCAAGGCTCAGCGTACCGTATATTGCAAAAGTCTTGACACGATTACGACGACGTGCCCGCAGTACAAAACGACGGACTCCCTACCAGTTGCCTCCGCGAGTACTTCACAGCATCACAACCCTGGTGGACCCTCTTCAAGACTGCTTTGTGCGGAGGAGCATGTGCCTGACCAACTCGTACCTCGATCGGCCAGTCGCCCCTCGGTCAGTGTGTGCCTCGTGTACCTTGTGCCTCGTTTCGTACCTGCGTCGTACAACAACAGGACGGCCGACGTTTGCCTTCGAAGGGAAACAAAGCCATCAGGATCTCAAATTTCATGTCGCATTTTTGATTTGTGTTACTGGGGGTTTCGTCTGAGAAATGGGACCCTCTTTGCGCCTCGCTCACTTCTTTCATGGTTCTTCGTTGTGTTCTTGCAAGGGTCTTGTCCCGCACAGACAAGGGTGCCGACGGTGGGAGATCAAATAAAATAAAATACCCATCTTTTTGTCAATAGCACTACGACGTCAGAGGTATGCCATACAACGCCCTGGGGGTGCACAACGTACCATTTTTCATCTCAAATGCAGAATCAGGGACCGGCCAAATTGGGGGTCAAATTTGGCACCAAAATTGAACGAAAAGGATCACAAGGACCAGCAAGGACCAGCATGGACCAGAAAGAAACCGTTTGGAAAAAGACAATTTTTGATAAGCGGAACTGTTCAACCGGGAACTGGCCAGCGTATGTTGTTTTTTTTTTTTTTTTTTTTTTCTTTTTTTTGCCATGTGGTTTTTTGCGGACTACCGAGAGGCGACCTTTTCTGTGGAGCCGGGTGGCCTCGTCATATTGCCATTTTTTTTATTCGGTTATCATCACTAAAACGTCCGGCGTGCTCTCGAGCCAATTTCGCAGGCAAAGATGTGCCGTACAACGTCGATTTGAAGGCCATGTCACAGACCAGGAACCCAAGTGCACGGATCTACACATTCGCCGTAAGCGGAACATGAACAGAGAGTCGTAAGATACGGTCTACTCCGTAGTAGAGAGTGTGTTGGCTTGGCCTGAACAAGGCGGACGCTGCGTTCTTGGCACGCTTTTGTTCGTACAATTGGACTGTCGATTACGAGGATATTAGGCGGCGGCGAAGGACATAAGCCACAAGACTTTGAGTTTCTTTAGTTGAGGCGGGCGGCAATGGCGATGAAAATTGGAAACAGACGTTGTCCCAACAAAAAGGATATACGGAAAGCGACACAGTTGTAGCTGGATCAAGATAGGAGACAAAAAAGAATAGGAGGGAGCTGGCGGTGACGTAGTTTGCTGGCTGAAGAAGAAAAAAGGGCCAACAGGAGATCGAAAGACCAGAAGCAGATTAGGGTAGGCTGGCATGCAGTACGGCCAGAGGAAAAGGAGACCAATTGAAGGGGGCGAAGAGCGTAGAAAGTGCATGCCGGACCAGAGAGAGGCAGCCAGAAGAAACGGGGACCACTGAAGTGTTCTTGCCTCTGCACTTCGTTTCCTCCCTGATTTCTACAAGATGCTCCATCCGGACAAGAAGAGCGAATGAATGGCTCTTGAAGAGGCAATGAGGAATGTGGCCTTGCAGTAGTGCGCCGTTTCTCCATACTTTCCACTCGGCACAATAGGACAAAGCGAGGGCAGAACTGGAAAAACGGGGAAGCGGCCGCGAGAAAACAAGGGCCCAAGAACCAACGAAGGCAATCCAGCAACACCAATATCAAAACCCGCCCACCCAGAGGAGCCGATCGAAATAGAAGCTGTGATGCCATTTGTCACAACCTGAGGCGTGTGTGGCTCAAGCGATAGCCACATACGCCTTAGCTTTCACATCAGAACTGCAAAAGGGACGCCGAAGACGGTCTGCCCTATTCCGGCTAGGTGAAAGAATTGTGGCCAGGGCTTCTGTGGTGTTGATGGTTGGCGCCACTTTTCGGTGGTGATGTCTTTGTTCCCAATTCTGGGCCAAGCCGGCCAGACATTGCCATATTTGGCGCGGCTTCAGTTGCGTTGTGGTGGTTGCGACGTGCTATGGTGAGTGAGAAAAGCCCCCCGGGACCGCCGCCGCCAAACCACTGTGGGTTATTTGTCCGGTAAGATGCGCTACCAAAGTCGCCTAAACCCGCTGTATCCTCCTAAACGGAACCGCATGGGCCTAAATTCTGAAAACGTCGCCGCCTCGGTCGCCGGAATGCGCGCGTCAGTGGTGCGCTGGTGGCTAAGATGCATTCAGCTCGAGGCCGCCCAAACCTGCGTGCGCTACAGTGCAATACGGGCACTTACACAGACACTTACACAGGCACAATCCTTCTGCCCCCCCCCCCCCGCCCAAAAAAGTCCCGCAAAGCCACACCCAAGACATGACGGTCCCTCATAAATAAAGAAATACCTGCGCACGTTGCACAAGTGCCATGTGACCTGCAGTATGTCGTAATCCCTTTTGTCCTGGGCCGTATCTTACCTTCTGCCATTTGTCTTCTTGCCAACAGACGACCTGCGAATTTTTTTTAATGACAAAAAAAATACAAAATAAAACGCACAGCAGCGACCACACAACACGTCAACACAACAGTCGTTGTCACGAATTGTCTCCGTGGTCTTGGTCCGGCCGTTTGTATCCTTATCCTGACGGCCGTTTGTAACCTTTTTGTAAAGCAGGGAATTGCTGACATCCGGCAAGTACCGCTATTAACTTGTCGTCAATGGGCTGCCGTCCGCTGCTGCGCATTGTCGTCTCTGTCTCAGCACATGGCCAGCACACTGTCTCGCGATGACATGGGCGCTGGCTCTTTATACCTCACTTTGCACATCTCTGTCGTGTGCCTGACAGCCGTGTGGAAATGCAGTTGTATCCGTCATGATATGTTTTTGCACGACACATTTCCTTTGTCATCTATGTCAATAATTTGTGTGCCATAAATATCTCAACCCCCAACTACCAGCCAAGTCCTGACACTAATAAAATACGTACACAGCGCACTGATACATACACACAAAGTTGCCGTTGTGTTGCTCCGCATCGCAAACGACATTGCATTGGCACCAGTACTTCGTCCATGTACCTGTACGAAATACTGCGGTACTTAAAAGAGCGAGTCGTAGATGTTGCCGCATTGGGTCTAGCGCATCTGTCCTCGTCCCTTTTAAACGACCCAGACTGTAGGGTTCCAGCCTGCCGGTGCATGCAAAAAATAAAAAGTGCCAGGGGAGGGTGTGCAGTGGGAAAGGTGTGCGCACAATTTGGGTAATTTTATGCCTCTCGGTGTCCTTTTGTCGCGGTCGTTGTTGTGTCGCCGCCGCCATGCAACACGACTGCTGCCAATTGCTGGGCCTGGATGCCCTCCAAGTGGTCAAGAACCCAATAGCGTGCACAGCGCCTGTGGACTATGCGTGAACGGATTTACAAACTTGTGACGAGACCAGTGGAAATGCGCAAATGCAATACGGGGTGTGTGATTGCGGCTGCAAGGTGCAAGAGCAAGGGGGTGTGCCGCTAACGAGGCAGGCAAATGGGTGTAAGTGGGAGTGGGCTTGGCGGAAATGGAAATGCAAAAAAGGGGGTGTCGTTTTGGCGCTTTCAATTTTCAGCAGTCATGGAATGAATAATTGATGGTGTTGGTGGTGGTGTGGGTAGGTACAAAGGCAAGCAGCGACAGCCTCCTGCCGTACCTGAAAAGTCGTCGGTGTCGTATTCTTTTTTTTTTTGGTTGTTCTCTCTTGCTCTGCTAGTTCTGACTGTCGTTTCGCCAACAGCCCAAGTGCCTTTCGTACGTCGTGCATGTCCTGGCCCCGTCGATTCAAAAGCCTTGCCTCGCAGATTGCCTTTGCGCTCCGTCCTGTTTGCCCCCCTCGGTGGCTCCTTTCTTCCTTTCTTGTTTCTCACTCGAGCCGTCGTCTGGTTCGTTCGTAGTATGTACTTTGTACTGTCCTGCATCGTTTTTGTCGTCGTTTTTGCCTCGTTTATTGGCGACCACATGTCGGAACAACGGCCGACTGTTGATAGCCAAATACGAGCAGCAAACCAACACAGCACAAAGAAGGCGTCCCCGGTGGCCGAATCGCCCCCTCCGTTTTCCTGCCTGCTCCGATTTCGTAGCTTATACCAGCCCGGGCCAATTTAAATAACACCCCGGCGATGCACACATTCTCCCTTTCTCATCTCGTTCTGCAGCTTCTATTTCTCTCCCTTTCCCCTCTGCTCCCTCCGCCATTGGATCTACAGCCTCAATTCCGATCACAGAACCACAGACTCCGCTGCGACGTCTACGTCTGCAGCTACGACAACTGTCCGTCCATCACCGGTCCCTCGCCAAATACGAACCCACGTCGTCTAGATCCAATCCACCCCCCTTTCCGCTTCGTACCGTCGTTTCCACTGCGCTCGCCTCTAATTCACGGCCGCCGTTTACCTCCACCGCTCAGTCTTTCTTAGCTTCCCGGCCGTGGCAGACACAGAAACCAAGCAAGTGAGGCAAGGTTCGTTTTCTTCCCAAAAGAACAAAAGACACACAAAAGCTAGCAGTCCCCATATCGTGGGACCGCTCCATCTCAGTGGCCTCTTGTCTTACGCCTTTCCGTTCTTCCTTGGGTTCTGGAACAATCGGCCTACCCGCTCCCTGTTTAATCACCTCCCCCTGGCAACTTCCACTCCTTCTTGTCTGTGCAAATAGGCTCGAGCTCGCTCTCTTGTCCTGTGCCTGTTCCCCTGTGCCAATTTGGAGTACGACGTAATTACTCCGTACACGCATTTTTGGTCGTTTTCCTTTTAGGCCCTTTTTCAACTTTCTGTTCCCTTTTTTTGTTAACCATCTTCCTGGCTCCCCTGGCTGCCGGTTCGTCTCATGTGGTAGACTTTCTTCCTCGACTGTCTTCCTCCTGTTTCTTCTTTTTCCCCTTCTCTTTTCTTCGTCCTTTCTCTTTCCACTTTTCTCTTTTCCTCTTTTCCAACCTCGATTCCGTCTTTCTTCAACTCGCGCCTCACGTCTAACATCGCATCAGTCAGTCACTTCCGGATTCCTTTGACTTAAATCGCCCTTTACGACTGCCCGATCGGCATCACCTCTTACTCGTCGCCTTGATTATCGACTCTCGAACCTCGCATACGCACTTGATCCGCTCTTACTTGGGCTTGCTATCGTTTCTGTCTTCTTTTTTTTCTTTTTTGTTCTCTCTTTCCGTCACACGCACAATCTCTGGACGCATTTCCCACGGTCCCGGCGCTCTTTGTTGCAACAAAAACGATCGACGGCCCCTTTCTCCTCGCAAATAGCGATCCAGCAGCTCACCAAGTCCCGGCGTCTCACTTATTCACCTATTTCCCTTTACTTTCCCAAGTCCGCATAGACAGCATTCCAGGGCACCTTGACTCCCACTCTCCAATCCGCCGCATGCCGCATTTGTAGCCGCCCGGTGTCTCATCTGAAAACAGAAACAGGATCCAAATCAACAATCTCAACAATCTCCTCCAGGTAAGATCGGCTCCACCAGCAGCCTCTGCTGCTGACTCGCTTCCCTTTTCCCTTACACAGTCCACGGATTACACTGAGCGCAACGTCCATTCGACACGCAGGGCTCTCAGAGGCAGGAGCCAAGGTTCAGGGCCAGTATTTCTCGTACACATCTCAGACCGCCCCTTCTACTCATCACCGCATTGTCGCTTTCTCATAGTTCCTCTTTCCTTTTTCGTTCGCTGCTCTTGCTTTCTTTTTCGTGTGTCTGTGTGTCTGTGTTTCCCCTGCGCTCCTTCCTTCCCTTCTCTCCAACCACTCGGCCATTCTCTCTTGTGTTCCGCGCACCGCTGCAGCAGCACATCAGGACAACACGGCAACAGGACTGGGCGGGTGCTTTTGTTGGTCGCGACAGAACAAACAGTCTTTCGTCACATCCGCAGATCGGGAAGCCATAGACAGCACAGCACGTCCCTCATGCACCTGCCCGTTTGCCATCCGGAACGGTTTTGATGACGCTCTCTTGTTTTCTTGTGTAGGGGAAGGAGCAACCCACAGCAAACGGCCGCTCTTTCCTTGTCTCCCATTCACTGCATCCCTCCTTCCTCCTGCGCATGTGTGGCCCCCTACGACGCACTTTGTTCGCCTGCCACCGCCACATGCACCCAGACAACTTCCCCTTGCTGTGTTCTCGTTTCTCCCCTCGTCGTCCTGTCATTGTGTTTTTAATCTGGCCTCCCTTCTTCTTCCCTCGTTCTTTTTCCACCTCCTCTCCCCCCCAACATTCCCTTCAAGAGGCCCGCCCGCCAAAGCTTTCTTTGTCTTTGTATTGTTATGCTGCATGCTTATTTTGCAATCCCTTCAAACCTCAACGAACACCGCACCCCCAATCGCCTGCTTTTCGCCTCAGTCCTCAGCCATTGGGCCCGACCGCCAGCTTTTGTTTCGTCTGGATTTGCTCTTTTCTCCTTGTTTTCTTCACCGGTTTCCCGACGTTGTCCAGCGTGTTCTGCTCCGTTCAACCTGTTCCGCCCCCGTTCTCCTTTACTCACCCTCGTCTCGCCTCGTTTTTTTGGCTCTGATCCCTGCTGCTCTGAGACCCTTTGCCAGACAAAGACGCCTACTCCGCAGAGACATTTGCTGACTGAACTCGCAGCTCCACCCTTTTAAACTCAGCTATCCCTCTTATTTCAACAAGCTTCCCCCAGCTTTCAGCTTGGGTCGACTTCATCTCATTTCCCGTCTTCAGCCCTTGCCTGACCTTCCTTCCGCTTTTTTTTAATAAAAAAATTCCCTATTCTCGTATACTTGTCGCATCACTTCTTCATCCTCGCATCATACGTACCTCTTTCCCTACGACGTTTGCCGACAGCCTCGCCGCTTTCCTACACCTGCAAAGTGAAGCACGCCTCGCCATCTTCTCACTTACTGGCCTAAAAAGGAAGGAGCCAAGAAGGCTGGAAGCAAACAAGAACGTCTGTTTTTCTTTGGAAACAGCACATCGACGGAACAACACAACCCGCACATACATTGCCCGCGACAAATACAACCAGGACGCACGCAGACACCGGCAACAATGAGCGAGCAAGGAGCCGGCAGCGGTGTCAACAGCACCCTGACATCCGGCCACTCCCGCGGTCAGCCCACCGACGAGACCACATCCACAGAGCAGACCACCGAGGTCCACGGGTCACCAGCACCCAAGCGCAGTGTTGCCAACAACTTTGCCGCCAACATCATCTCCTCAGAACAAGATCCACGTTCATCAGAAGCCGGCGCCACAACAGGTACGCGGAGTCCACCCGTGACTGACGCGCCATCACCAAACATGGCCTACGAGGCGAGCCAGGCACAACCCACACAACCAACACAGCACACACAGCACGCACAGACCGCTCTGGCGGCCAAGGTACAACAAGATGGTAAGACATCACGCCAACCAACGCCATTACAGCGCGCCCAGGAGTCGATGATCCAAAGCAAGGTACGGCGGGCCCAGCTGAAGCTGGAACACCAACTGCTTCGCCAACAGCAGCAACAGCAACAACTTTTGCACCAGCAACAGCAACAACAACACCAACAGCTGGAGACGCAGGAAAGAGCAGAGAAGCTGGCGCAGCAGCAACAAGAGCAGCAACAGCAGCAGCAGCAGCAGCAACAACCAAGCCCTCAGTCTGACGACCGTCGCCGGCATCGCCACTCTTCACACCACGACGAGCAAGTGTCATCGACGCACAGCAAGCGGTCCAGCAGAATCGAGCTTCCCGTCACCAAGGCCACCCTAAGCGAGCTCGATGTCAACAAGATCATCCACAACCCGAAGCTCCGCCACGACATCAACTACGACCCCGAACTGCACTTTCGCCCAAACTTGGATGGTGAGAAGGGCCGCCGCAAGCAGGACAAGGCGCAGCAGTTCTGGGACAGCCTGCGCGACGAGCTGACCCAGTTTGTGACCGACCGCGACGAGTTCCTCAAGGCCCACGGCCCGGAAGACAATGAGTGGTCCCTGCCGGCGCTGCTCAACGCCGTCAAGGACATTATTCAGACTCTCGTTCCCGCACGAGACCGTGATTTGCTCAACGAGGGCCTCAATGTCCCGCTGCTGATGCAGCAGTTTGCCCGTGGCGTTGTCGATCTGGAGAAGCTGGCTGCCTGGCTGTCATCGGTCCTCAAGCTGCACTGCGCCCCGATGCGCGACGACTGGGTCGACGAGATGTACAACGAGCTGAGCCGTGGCAACCGCAACAACGACGTCGCCGAGCTCGTCAGGGGCATGTGCAGCCTGCTGAGTGTGCTGGAAGCCATGAAACTTGACGTGGCCAACCACCAGATCCGCTGCCTGCGGCCTCTGCTCATCGAGGACACCGTCCACTTTGAGCAGCGCTTCTTTTACAAGAAGATCCAGAACCGTCGGATGTCTGTCTCGGCCGCCCGCAACTGGTACGAGCAGGCCAAGTCCGATTTTGCCAGCCCTAGTATCCGCCATCGGCAAGCCTTTGGCAACATGGCCGTTTTTTTCAGCGGCCTGGTGCACCTCCTGCTTCCTTCGGTGGACGCCAGCCAGGTGCCCAACACGTTCCTCTTTGACGAAGACCGCATCGTCAAGCTGCGGTCTGACATGTTCGACGCCATCCACTTGGAGATTTGCATGAAGGTGTACGAGATGGCCGAGACAGACGAGATTGCCGTGTCGCGGGCCGCCATGGCGGCGCAGGCGGTGCAGGCGGCGCAGACCGCCGAGGCCAGCATGACCCGTGCGTCTCGCCACCTAGCACCCAACGGCGTGCCCTCGTACCTTGACGCGCACGCCCAGTCGCAGTCTCCCAACAACAACGCTTGGCCCACGTATCCTTCGTCGACCTCGGGCGAGTTTGATTTCAACACCCCGCCACAATCGGCCGCGTCGGGCTCGCCGACCTCATCTCGGCCGTCTAGCCTGGACTTCAGCGCCTGCGGCTCTACGACCTCCTCACCGCGCGACTCGGGCCTGCCTCTCGGTGACGATGGCGCTGGCGCCCCGCCCCGGCTGCCGGAGGACTTTGCCGAGGCCCACCAGCGGTCGCAGAACCTGTACTCGTGCCTGGTCGCGCTTCTCCAGAGTGTGCCTGCCACGGCCCGCCCCGCGGATCGCTGGGAGGACCTGTGGCCTCTAATGGCTGTGGAGATCTTCCGGACCCTGTCGAGCGTGGACCGCGTGCAGCACGTTCCGCTGGACCAAATCGAACAGCGCCTCAAAGCGGCCATGAACCCGGACGCCAACACCAAGAAAAAGGTCGAGCTTACGTTCCGCGATCGCCTGCTGTCAGCCCTCGCGCGCCGCGTCAAGGACTACAAGACCATGCCCAACGTCGGCCTCTTTGTCGTGGCCGCCGGTGGCCGGATTCACCCGGCACCGGCTCGTGCTCCCGAGGGAACGTCTGCCGCTGCGGCGGCGGCCACGGCTGCTGCTGCCGCCGCCGCCGCACTCATGGAGCGGAACACCCGGCCGATCGATCCGCGTGAAGACGGTTGCGTCGAGGACATGGCTACGCGCCTCGCCCACCTGGGCATCCTGCACTGGCGCGTGTGGGGCCGGCTCGTCTACGACCCTCAGCCCGAGATGCCTGCGGATGCTCTCATCCCCGTTCCTATGTAAACCACCTACTAGAAACGTCGAAGACAAATGATACCACGGGGTCGGTCTACCCAGGAGACATAATGGACAGGAGGAGTTGTTGGGGAAGCCCCGAAAAGAAAGTACAGCTGGCGAGATGACCACAGGGGAAAAACTACCATGAAGAAAAAAGAAGGGCAGTCTTGTTTCCTTACGTATCACATTCGGCATCACCATATTTAGACTATGCTGGGAGCATTGGGATAGTGTATTGTTTTTTAGGGTTGGCGGCATTGGGGTTTCATCATTGCGCTAGGTCATTTTGCTTATTTGCGTTTTGTATCATCAAACGCTCTTTGGTTTTGGTTTGGAATACCCCCTATAGCATATTTACAGCTTTCATTTTAATCTTATTTCGTCCGCCTTTTCGCCTAGGCACGATCCCAGATGTGCATTGCCAGAAGTTCAAGGTCTGCCTGCGAAAAGCATCTCGCGTTCTCCCGTACTTGCAGCAACGCGTTGACGGTCCATATTCTCCTGAAACGCAAAACACAGGCGAACGCCGCCGTTAATACGGAAGCACCGCGTGTCTACAGTAGTATTGGGCTTCAAGTGACGTGTGCAGTAAATTCACAGAACGTAACGAGTAAGAAAGCATGAATATTTGATCTACTAAAACTACAGTCGATGAGAAAGAAGGCGAGGAAGACCGTCTGCCCTTTGCGCCTCCCAGCCCGACAAAATTAGAGACATGTAGACATATGAAGCAGGACAAATGAGATGGGAAAAGAGATGCGGGAAAAACAAAACAAAATATGAAAGAAGCAGAAGAGACTAAACCAATGTGTTATGCAACAGGTGGCGCCCACCGACCCTTTCTTATAATGATGATGGTGATGACAAAAAATAACAAGGCAAACAATCCACGATACTTCGACAAACCGCTGGGACACCACAGCAGGGCCAATCAACCCAGGTACTCCTTGAGCTCTTCCGACTCCTCCAGCTGCTGTTTGAAGGAGAAGGGCGCAAACGGCCAGCCGCCGAATTCGGCAAACTTGGAGAACGACTCGACCCAGGCGAGACGGAGGGCTAATGTGTTTTAGTGAGTGGATAAATAAAAAAGAATATAAAAGTAGGACGGGGGGTTCATCTGCTGTGAACTTACAGTGAAGCATGGCCGACACACCCTCCATGACAATCAGAATGATGACGGACAGCGAGAAGAACATGGTAAAGGTAATGACAATGGCAATCACACCCGTGATGCCGCGCATGTTGAGCGCCGGGGCCAGCGTCATCGACCACAGCACCGCACTGAGCTGCTGGTGCGCCAGTGACAGCGCCCACAGACGGAGGTACGAAGCCGTGTGCGACACGCAGTTGAGACAGAACTCGATCGTGTGGATGACCTGGTGGATCATGACCTCGCTGAACTCGAATTCCTCGTGCTCGTCGTCGTCGCCGCCGCCGCTGCCAATGTCCTGCGACAGCATGCCGACGCCCTCGCCGCCGTCGCTGTCTATGCTCAGGTGGCTGGCGCGACGCGCGTGGCCGATGTTGCTGCTGCTGCCGTTGCCGTTGCCGAGAGCAGCGTTGTTGTTGTTGTTGTTGTCGTCGTCGTCGTCGTCACCGTCCAGGGCGCTCACGTGCGACCGCTCGCCGATGCCGCGGTACCCGTGGCCGCGCGCCTTGTTGTGCTCCCAGCGCAGGTACAAGGGCTTGAGGAACAGCAGGATGGGCACCTGGGCAAACGCCAACAGCAGCAGGATCACCTGGACGTACTCCTGGCCCTTGTACAGCCGCATGTCCAGCGAGCCGGGCTGCAGGAACATGTAGATGAGCATGTTGAGCAGACCGGGCGGGCTCTGGCCAATGGCGAGCCAGTCGACCGACCACTTGTACAGGATGCACATGACCAGGTAACCAAAGATGGCCTGGAAGAAGATCATGCCGGGCACAAAGTTGCCCCAGATGTCAATCGTCTTCTTAAAGTGGCGCGCGTTGATGTACGAGAAGCACAGCGAGTACGTCATGTGCGCCCAGCCGAGGATGATGCTCATCTTCATCTTGTAGCTGTTGCTGAACAGCAGGTCGTTCTCCGTGCCGTGCCACATCCAGTCCAGACCAAAGGGGTAGCGGTAGCTGCCCTTGAGCTTGGCCGAGACCGTCATGCCGTCGCGGAAGTTGGGCGGGACATCCCACTCCCACGCACTGGGGAAGAGCGTCATTGACTTGGAGAACACATCGTTGTAGACCAGACCCGTAAACACGGAGAAGACGGCCATCACCAGCGCAATGTACCGCCCGTAGTAGACCATGGCAAACAGCTCAAACGTCACCTTCTTGAGCGGCTTCTCCCAGTAGATCATCGCCAGTGCCGCCGACAGCATGATGACGGCGTGGCCGAAATCACCAAACATGACGGCAAACAGGAACGGGAACGTCACAATGACAGGCAGCGCCGGGTTGACTTCCTGGTACGTGGCCGTACCGTACGCGTTGACAATCGTCTGGAACCCCTCGGTGAACTTGTTCGTCTTGAGATACGTCGGCGGTTTCTTGTTGGTGCGGATCTCGTTGATAATCGACGGCACCGCCAGGCCCGCGCGGTTCGTCACGTCCTGCAGCGTCGTGCGGATCAGCGGCAGGTCGTTGGTCGGGCACCAGCCCTCGGCGATGAGCGTGCGGCGCGCGCGGTCGTACGAAAACAGGTTGAGCGTGTCATACACGGCCTTCTCCTTGCTGATCAGCACCATCCACGCCGACAGCGAGCGCGCAATCTGCTCCAGCTCGGCGTCCAAGGCCGTCTGCGTGTTGCGCAGCACATTCTGCACGTCGCTGAGGCGCGCGTTGACCTCGTGGATCTGGTCGCGGCGCAGGTCGCTGTTCTCGTCCACGCTGTACACCTCGGCGCTCATCGATTCCGAGATCTTGCGGATCTTGGCGAGGATCTCCGACCCGTGGGCAAAGATGACAAAGACGTTCTTGTGCACCGACTCGTTGGTGCTGGGGTCGACCAGTGGCTCGGGGATCTCCGACTGATTCATGTACAGGTTGCCGCGCAGCGTGCGCCACAGGATCCGCTCAAACGCACCGACGCGGTCGCGCGCAATCACACCGGCCACAAAGCCAATGTTCATGCCGCCAAACGACGCCTGCTGCTGCCGGTCGCTGGCGCTCTGCCCGCCGCTCTGCTCGACGTCGTTGAGCAGCGGCGCGTCGTCGTCGATGTCGTCGCCGCCGGCACCACCGTCCGTCGACGCACGGATCTCGTCGACGTTGCCGTGCGCGCGGTCAAAGAAGCCGCCCGCCTCGCGCAGCACCCAACGCCATTCGGTCAGCTCCACCTCGCGCTTCTTGAGCGTCTCGTAGCTGTCGTTGAGCTGGAAGACGCGGTGCTCGAGGCTCTGGCACCGTTCTGCCAGGCCGTCGATCTCGGCTGTGCTCGGGGCAGCAAGGGAATCGGTGTCGAGGTCGAGTTTGCGGAGCGGCACGCCGGCCTTTTCCATCTGCGTAGCAAAGTAACCTGTCCCCCATCTGTTAGCTCCTTCCATCGTGTTCCCGCAGACACCCCGTACAGCTCAGTCGAAATGTTCATCACAACGTACGCAGTTGACGCTCCACATTGTCGAGGCGTCGAATCTCTTGTGTAAAGGCTCTCTGGAAGGCATTGACGTCGCCGTTGAGCTGCATCCCTTGTCAGTATCCAGCCGCACACCCAAGGGCTCCATGACCAACAGCCCAGATTCCACCGCCGTCCTCAAACCGATGTGCAAAACGTACATCCCGGAACTGCACGAGTCCGATCTCGCCCAATGCGTTGACAACCTCCCGTCCAATCTCGTTCGAGATGTAGAGCTGCACCATGCTCATGTCCGCCGAGCGGAACGGCGTGTCCCGCGCCGCCGGCGCCATGGTTGTCGTGTCTGCTTTGTTGTCGACGTGGTAACGGAAATGAATGCTGTCGAAGGAGAGGTCGATGCCGGTGACAAGAGTCCCTCGATGCGGATGGCGGGAGGGGGAGTAAAGGAGTGACGTTGCGCCGTGGGTTGGCCGGAGCTTCGAGGTTTGAAAAGGCCGTAGAGATAGCTCTTTACTGGCAATTAGGGGAGGTACCAACTGTGGAAGCCTGCGGCATATGTTTAGACGCTAACTCCATTCGAGTATTGATGCCTCAGGCATAAGTCACGTGTAGCCCAGATTGTTATGTAATCATACAACACGGTCGTACAAGGCAATTGCATCAACGGTGTCTGGGTGTCTATTCCTCTGTATTACAGCACACTGTGAATTATCTATTGCTCCGATTTCCAACGACATCACGTCACACTTTATGCATGCTTCAAGACATTTGATATTTACCGTTTGTTTTATTCAATTGGAAACTATGTCGTACAGTGCCAATAAATAACTTTCAAAAAATCAGATCCCACATCCCAGTTTTTCCAATCCGCCATCCTTGGCTTCCCATCAGAATATCGCAAACAAGTTGGTAATTGGTGTAAAAAAATTAGAACGCCAGATAATGGTGACCAAATAGCATGTCATAATCGCTGCAACAAAAACAGGTTCCGCTTGCCAAATGCACTTTTGTGGTCCCTTTCCAAAACGCTCTCGTAAGTAAGGGGGAAAAGTATTCAGAAAACATTCGGCGCTCGCTTTTGGAACTCATTTTCGCTGGTCGTTAATGTCTTTCTTTTGGTCGTAAAAATTGAAGCCGAAAAACTGTCGTAGTGGTATAAAAACGCGAAAAAGCAGCAAGTGAAGAATTTCATGTCGTTAAGTTCCGGCGGTGATAAGGCGCATTACAGTTTGCGGCCAAACATGTAGGAGCCGTACATGCCGCCGACCTTGGCGTGAGCGACGGGAATCTTGCGCATGCCCCAGGACTGCGCACCCATCTTCCACTTCCGGGAGCCATTCTCCATGGCAAACGTGCCACGGGTGCAGACAGAGCCGGGGAGAGAGGACCGCCCGCGGCCGCTCGTAACAGATGGACGAGGGCTGCCGCGCACAAGCCACGAGCGGGAACCAATCTCCGATTGGCGCCAGCTCATGCGATGCAGAGCGGTGTTGGACTTGGCAACGCGCTTGAACACCGAGTCAGACACCTCAATAACCTCCAGAGGCCACGTCTTCTGGCCCAGAAGGAGGCCATCGATGAGGAGAGAAGCGAGGTTGAAGTTCTCAACGTCTATGTCAGAGAGGTCCAGGTAACGGAGCTCATGGGGAAGAGGAGTAGGGTCGTTGTTGACCTTTTCCTCTGCCGATTCTTGCCCAATATGCACGATGGTGCCGACGTCGTCCAGGCTCAGACCACGGCCGAGCGCCAGCTCCTCGAGGTGGGCGGCCTGCTCGCGGAGGTGGGGAAGATGCGACTCGTTCATCTTGCTACCCTTCAGGCTCAAGGACTTGAGGGTCTTGGGAAGGATGGGGAGCAGACGAGAAACATCCTCAACTTCAAGAAGCTGGAATGTGGAGGCATCGCAGCCCAGACTGAGGAAGACCAACGTGTCTCGGTTCACAGCCGGGTGGTTCGTCAAGAAGTTGATGACACCGTCGGCGGTCAGAAGAGAGCACTTGGCCAGGTTCAGGTGCGAAATGCGTGCTGTGGTGGGAATGCTCATGAGCGCTTCGTCGGTAACGCGCGTGCCGGCGAGGTCCAGATGCGTCAGGCGGTTCAGCTTCGGCAGGAGGAACTCAAAAACAGTCGACGGCAGGGTGATACACTTGTGCAAAGACAGGCGCTGGATACCGAGTTTCTGAGGCCAAGTCGAGTCCGTGGAGTCCGCGCCCTCGCTCGCAGCGATCGCCGCAAAGGCGTTGCGGAACTGAACCGAAGAGCTACCGCACAGGTCAAGTGCCGCCAGCCGCGGAAGGCCGACAAGCAGCTTCCGGATGACGTTCTCATCAATGTCACCGTCGAGGTAGTCCTGGACAAGGAACTCCTGCAGGTTCGGCGTCATGTTGAGGCAGCGGAGGAGAGTCTCGGCCGTCAGGTTCTTGGCGGCAGCGCGTGCGCTGGCGGTGGCGAACAAGCTGACGGGACTGAAGTGAGAAAAGTCCAGACGGCGGACCCATTCTCCGCGGGTGGCGTGCGCCTCGAGCTGGGTGAAGAACTTTTGGAAGTTGCGCGAGTGCGGAACGATAACACGGCGATACAGTGCCTCGAGGGTCTTGTCGTGGACAGACGAAGAAGTGACCAGCAGTGACATGAGGTCCACATTGCGGCGGTCGATGCCGTTTGGTGGCGTGTCAAGGATGAGGTGGTCCACAATCATGCCTGTATAATAGGTTAGCTAGGTGCTAGTTACAAAAAAAAAAAAAAAAAAAAAAAAAAGTGCATATGCCACTTACGGAAGATCTCAATGGGCAGAGTCTCGAAAGGCTGCTTCGACTTTGTGAGCTTGACATCTTCCACGTCATTCATGACAGTGTCGGTGAGATCAATAACAGACGATGCATCCACCTGGGACTCCATGGCAGACCCTGTGTTCAGCCAGGCCAGAGAACGAGCCAAGGACTGGGCCAAGTCGTTCTCTCTGGCCTTGAGATCAAATTCGACGGCCCCATGCTGGCTGGGAAGCAGCAGCATGTTGCTGTCGGAGGGGATGACGTCGCCGGTGGTGCTCGGTGTGGAGAGGGGAGAGGTGGGCGTTGAGGGCTCGTCGGAGACGGCCACCTCATGAGCCAGGTGCTTGAGGTTGTGAGAGCTGTAGGATGAGATCTTGGAAGAGGTAAAGGTCTGGGCCAGGTCCGAGTCGCGCTCGCGGATGGAGGAGAAAGACGACCGACCCAGGCCGACCGGCGAGGGCGACCTCATAAAGCGAGGTTTGGGCGACATCTTATTGTTGTTTGCGGGAGCGTTCGCTCCCTTAATGTTGGTGTGCACGAGGTCTCCGGATTTGTACATTAAATTGACGGGCAGGGAGAGTCACGAGGCGTCAAGGAGGATCGTGTCTGGCGGTCTATCAGATCCAACTGAGAAGTGATCGAGCTGTCAGTGAGTGCTGCAGGTAAATGGGGGGGTGCGTGGACGGCTGGGCTGTGAATCGTGTGGACGGATGTGATTTGAGATCCGGGGATGTCTAGGTAACGAAGGAGGTGTGTGGGATAAAACAATGGTAGAGAGGAAGAAGAAACAGAGAAAGGAAGAAAGGAGGACAGAAAAAAATAAGAAGCAAAGAAAGAATCGAGGGAATGAAAGAGGGGAAGTACACGATGGAAAACAAGAGAAGTAACAGATATTATGGTCCCAAAGGCGAAATTGTGCAAGAACTTTAAAAAAATCAATGTACGGAAGGCGCAACCAAGGGGGGTGTACGGTAGGCAGTGCAAGTGCTAGTGGTGGTGTGTATGTAAACCAACGAGCAACAGTCAAAGGAGGTGACACGAGGCCCGAAGCAAAGCGTCAGAGCCGTTTTCTGTTAGTCAAAAAGCCGACCTGTTAGGTAACGAATTCGCCGGCTTTGTTGTAGGCGGCAGCAGTGGAGAGGGGAAAGCGCCCAGACGACCAGGCGCAGTGCGTGTTGCTATTTCCTCATTGAGGCAAAGGAAGGCACGAATGGCCGTTATGAATAATAGAAACGCTGTTCGTGTTGAAAACAGAAGGAGCTGTCGGATGGTCGTCGTGCTCGTGACGTTCACCTGGACGTACTTCCTTCCTGATTCTGCATCGTCTGGGTCGAGGCCCCTCAAGCCCCTGAATCTCAGAGCCGCTTATGTTTTTGTCTCGAATCTGTGGATTTTTTTTGGCGATATTTATTTTTCTCTTTCTCTTCTTTTCATCGAATATTCTGGTCTCGACTCTGGTCACTCTGCTTTGTGTCTCGGGCAATTGCCCCGGATCATTGCTTTGTTTGGTCCAGAAAAGGAATGGACGAGTAGGGAAGGCGCAAGAGCCAAAGTGGTGAAAGATTATAATAATGGTGGAACTGGAGAAGGTGCATGCCGAAGCCCACTGAATGAAGGTGAGACGAAAAAAAATACCGGCGACTTACGTTATGAGAAAGGTTGGGCGAGGCGACGTTGCGTGAGAACCACCGCTGGTCGACCACGTCAAAGCTGGGCAGAATGGCGTGTAAATGCTGTCGTCGGTAGAAAGGCTCAATTGATAATCGTTGGGCCTTTGGTGAAAGCAGTGGTGTATTGTTGGTGTGATGGAGTGATCCAAATCGGCAGGAATGGTTTGTTAGCTTGTGAGAGGAAAGAGCGATCAAACAGCCCAGGAACAATATTCACAATGAAAGGGGAGGTTGTTTACATCTAGGCCATTAGCTATATACGACGTACGGTTCTAACAAACAGGAACCTCACGGCGGGCGGGCTTGCCGTCATCGCCACTATCGGCGTTCGGTTTTGTTGGTATGACGAGCGAGGGTCCTGCGGTTTCGCAGCAGCTGGTGACAGATCCGAGCATAGCCTACCAGAATGTTAGAGTCATCAGGCCAGCTCTGGTCGCTCGCGGGCGGCCTGGGGAAGTGGCCGAGGCGTAACGTAGGAGCTAAAAACAGGCGAAAAAAATTACGAAAGACAAGGAAAGCAGAGAATTATTACGGGGATTTACATCAGAGGGAGGCGAAAAAGGGAGGGCATCCGGTAAGACTACAAACAACGAAACGAGTAGTGGATTCCAGCGAGGTGAACCGCTTTGGCCTGGCCTGGCTCGCAGTTCCCAGCGTAATAATAAGCCCCGGAGCAGGCTGGGCAGGTAACTTGGCGGACAGCACCAGGATATTGGTGTGTCTTGGCTACAGCGCTATGACGGCGTACAACATAAGAAAAAGAAAAACAAAGAAAGGGCAATCCACCAGCACGGCGTATTGTGTGAGGAGTCTGCGCAAAAAGACGCCGTCCCACTGTATTTTCTGGTCACCTGAGCACAAGGCCAAAGGTACGTTTGCAGCCCACATATTCACCCCTGATTGGCTGATGATTTGCTAATAGAAACCGTGAGCCACTCACACTGCACAGCTACTTCGCTCCTGTTCGCAAGTCCGGGGAACAAGCTGGTGTTGCAATGCATGGCGGCTCTTTGCGGTCTCCCTTTCTTACACTCAGTGGCAGCGTCTCGTCCAGTCGTTCGGTTTTTGTTAGTTAACCATTACTTGAGTTTTACTCCATCCAGCACAACGTGACACACAAAATACGGCAGGACAACATCTGCTGATTGCTTTTTGTTATGTCTGCTGCCGCCGCCCGGAACTTCCTCAACAACATGTCGAAGGCTGGTGAGACGATTTCGAGTATGTGCCAGCAGCGGTGCCTCCCTTCCATACATGCAAACGCTGGCCGTGGCTCGATTCGGTGCAGGAAAGGACAGAAGAATCACGCTTCACAGTTGCGCAATCTTTCTCGACGCTTGCCGCTCGTTCTCTTCGATTGGACCACCAACGAAGCAAATGTACGATGATGTGATCCTGTATGTTGTAGTTGGTAGTCTTTACAAACGTCTTTTGTCTCTGCCATTCGAAGAACGAAGGTTTGAGTTAGCTTGTTGGATGGCTTCCATTACCTCCGCGGACCAAACCAGACCTCTACCTCCGTCCGCGCAAGTCAATAACACACACTTGCCCCTGTGCGGAGTACACAATAGAGGCCCACGGGGCTGGGCCCAGGCAGCCGACAGTTTGCGAGTGAAACCGCACATTGCAGGCCAGGACACGTTCATTGGGCGGGAAGCAAGCTACAGCAGGGGTCATTGTGAGCTTCCCCTTGTTCCCGCCCTCACTTACACCTGAACTCCATTATTTCCTTTTTGAGCAGTAATTACAGTCGGTCTGTCAAGGGAATGGGGCCCAGGCCTGCGTCTGGCTTCCGAACTTCTGTGAGGAGTGCATTTTGATCTGATTTTGGCGTCTGTGCCTTCCTCTTTGTGCGTCTCCTTCCGCGCTTGCCCTGCAGTAATCACCGTAAAGCCAATCGCGCACATCCACATCAAGAGTAAAGACGGGATGGGTACCACAAGGAGCCAAGAAAGGAGCCAAGAAAGGAGCAAAAGTCGTGTTTGTCGTCGTTTGTTTGATTGAACGTTTCGTGTGCGACAACGGAGGACAGCGAGTTCAAGTGCGATGTCGCTCTCGCTTGGGCTGCATAAATGCAGTTTCTAAGCCGATTTGGCACTGGCCTTCAGGGACCCAATCGCCTAGCGAAAATGGTATCAGAACCCCTTGCTACGTAAATACGGCCGGTGATGCTCACGGCGACGGTGGTAACAAGTCCGAGCTTGGGCACGCCGAGCTTTCTTTCGCTCAAAATAAGCATATAAGCGGGACGCACGTTCCTTTGATACGATTTAGAATGCGGGCGGCGGACGGAGACGCTGAGGGAAGGAACTTTGGGGGAAAGAGCCATCACAAATCAATCGCAAAATGCTGAAAGCAGAGGATTGGGTAATTGCAACGAAGCAGAAAGAAGGCAGGGGAAAGGGCTCCCTTGCACTGACTCTTTCTTGCCTTGGACACGTGCATTTTGGCAATAAAATGTTCCCGTGACCATCTGGCCTCGTGACCATAACTGGACGGCCGGAATGCACGGGAAGTTACTACTGAGGTAACCGGCATTTGGGTCTGTGTCGGGGGCGCCGACCCCTGTATTACAGGGCGAAGACGCGAATGTGTAGCATTTTTCAGGTGAATCCAAGCCACTGGCGCCATTGGCTCGTATCGTTTACCGCTGCGCCCAGTGAAGAGCCCCCCTGTCCGCTCCCCCTTCTGTGCTGCAGGGAAAAGCATTTCTGTCCCGTTCCACCAAACGCAGAGTTGGCCACCCTTGCGGAGCAAAGCCGCGCTACCAAAACGTTGCCCCTATGCTGTCAGTGTAAGCCACAAAAAGCAAAGATAAAAAAGCAAAACATCGTGAACGGGCCGCAGGCGGCACGGGGTCTGTTATTTCAAATCGGACATTGCATGTGCTGCCTACCTCCTTTCACTACATTTCTCAGACGAACCGTCTGGTTAATCATGATCGGCCATGTTTCTGACCAAGGAGCAATGCTCATAAACTGACGCGGCCGATCCTTCTTGGACACACAATCCGTCATGTTATGTTTTGTTTGTTGCTTGCCAATGCTCTGTATTTCGGTCTGAAGAAAATGAATGGGAAAAGAAAGCCGCGACCAGTATCACCTCTGCTATGGACAAAAATAGCGATGTGAGATATCGTATGAAACACAGAAAGGAAGAAAGAAAAGCCACATAGCCAAACAGAATCTCTCGTAGGCCCCAGGTAAACTCCATCATCTTTGGACGCCATGTAGTATAACGGAAACAGGGATGAACAAAATATACGTGCAAACGGATGGAGCCGTACAACATCCTAAAACAAAAAATACCAAACCAGAACAGGTCTTTCCACCCAGAGCGTATACAAGTAGGTCATTAAGCAGAGAAAAGAGAGGACTCATGGGATGAGAAGCACAAGTCGTCTCGATTTAACGGTTGTTCGATTTGCGGTCCCCGTTCTTTAACCGCCTCTTGCAGTCCTCGCAGTACCACTTCACTGTTGTAGAGAATTGTAGTTAGCAAGCAAGTCGAGATAAAAACGCTTTTTGGTTTGGCGCAGATACCATCGGCAACTTGGTGATGAACGGGGGTAATTCCATACCATTGGGTTTTGGTGCTACGCGCAGTCCAACACACTCCAGGTGGAACCACTCGCGCTTGCAATCGTCGGCATCGCACGCAATCATCTCACCGAAACTGACACGCTCGCAGTAGCAGTACAGCGGATCGTCGTCGTCGTCGTCCTGCCCGCTTTGCTGCTGTTGTTGCTGCTGTTGCTGCTGCTGCTGCTGCAGCTTCTGCTGGGCGGCCTGTTGCTGCTGAGACTGGTGACTACGGCTGCTGCCACTGTGGCTCTGGCTGTGGCTGTGGCCGTGGCCGTGGCCCGTGACACCAATCGAGTTATTGCCGTCGCCTGCACCGCTCGCGCTTTCGCGCCGGTGATGGCCGTGGGCCGCCTGTGACGAGACCGAAGACGCGCCCTTCTTGTGGCTCCTCTTCACGGTGCCGCTGCTGCTGCTGCCATTGCCATTCGACGACACGGGCTCACTCGCACGTGCTGTCCTGGACCGGGACGAGGACGAGGCTTCTGCAAAGGTCGCCAGGGCCGGCGTGGACGGCTTGCTTGCACGTCCGCTCTTGGTCGTGACTGGGGGCGGCTGGATCGTCATGACGGAGCCCGACGGTGTCGGCTCCTTCTTTGCAGACACCTCGTCCGACTTAGCGTTGCCGCCGCCCGACGACGCCCCGCCGTCTCTGTCTCGGTCTCTCTTCAGGTCGTGGCTATGGCCGCCCGCGGATCTAGTGCGGGTCATGGCCACAGAGGACACGGGCGCCTCCGCTGCCTCGATCTTGAGGGTGTCCACCTTGGACGGGCTGGCAGTTTGGACGGGCGGCGCAGGGACGGCCGTCGTGCTTGAAGCGGGCGCGGGGGCGGGGATGGGTGTCGGGCCCGAGGCCGGGGTCGCAGACTCTCGACTCGGCTTGTCTGCAGGTGTTCGCGAGCCATTTGCTTGCCCCACAGACGCCGACGCTGACCCAGACGCAGACACACTGGCGCCATTGGTCGTTTTGTCATCTGTCGACAGTGGAAGAGGAGACGGGCGCCGCTTGCTGTCATCTGCCTTGAGCTGAGCAGCGCTCTGGTCCTCTGGGGATGCTGTGTTTGGAGATGAACCACCCGGGGCGTTCTTGCCCGAGGGAGTGGCAGCTTCGGCAGGAGCCTTCACTGCGTTACTTTCACGGGACTGCACAGCATCGGGTGCCGTAACGGGTGTAGAAGAGACACCATTGCTGCCAGCGTTGCTACCGTTGCTGGCGCCAGCACTCGTCGCAGGAGCTGCGCTGCTGCTGCTCGTAGTAGCATCGGCACTGTCCTGCACACCGGCCTTGGCCGCACCAGGAGCGGGGGTACTCCTCTTGCTGTCGCCAGTTTTGCTGCCTGCAAAAGACTCTGTGGCCTTCTCAGCCCGCTTCTCGGTTGGCTGGCTGACGGTATTCAGTGGGCTCGCATCCCCGTTCACAACGCCTTCGTGGCTCGGGCTCTTGCTGAGGGCTTCAAAGGTAGCAGGCGGGGCAAGAAGACTGCTGGAAGACGTAGTGGCAGGGGCTGGGGAGGCGCGGCCAAGCTTCGGAGGATCCGGGAAGTTGCCGATAACAGGCGACGATGCAGCTGAAGCGCCGTTGCGACTAAAGAAAAGAATAAGTTAGGTTCAGGTGGAGCAGGGCAGCTGGGGTAAAGGGGGAAAGGATAACGCAATCGAGATAAAGCACTCGTCAACGTACCTCTTTTTGGCAGCGTTTCCGCCGGCGGGCAGCGCTTTGCGCTTTTTCGCGGTGCCGTCGGGGGCAGGTGATTCGCGTGGACTCGACGTCTTGGCCTTGCTGTCATTGCTTGCCGCCGAGCCATAGACGCCGCTCAGAGCACGCTCCATTGGCACCGAGGTGGCGGCCGCTGGTTTCTCGACTTTCCGCCGCTTAGGCGCAGATGTGGGAGCGCCATTCGCTCCTGCGGCGCCGCCCGTCGCGCCGGAAATGCCTAGGCCAATACTAGCTGTAGACGCGTCGGCCGCCGTCTTCCGCGACTTGGACCCGCCGCCCGACTTTCTGGGCTCCGCCTTTTGGTGATCGTCCGCGTCGGAGTCCTGGTGGCTGTTGGCCGCCTGGGTCTTTTGGCTGCGACGGGCCGCCACAGCTTGCTTGCGGGCGTCGCTGCGCGCAGCGGCTTCCTCGGCAATCTGCTGCGCAGCTGCCGAAAGGCTCGCGGCGCCCTCGCGGCGGGAGCGCTCAGCCTGGGCATTGTTGGTGGCGCGGCTGGCCGCGCGGTTCTCCGGGTAGGCCCAATGGGTGTTGCTCCCCCATTTGGCCTCCTCGCTAAACTCCTTTTCCAGGTGCGGCCAAATGTCGTCGATCCGGCCGAGCTGCTTGTTGAGCGCATCGTTGGCCGTCGAGATGACGTGGTTCTTCTCCTCGAGCGCGACCAGCATCTCTTTGATCTCAATGGCAACCTTGCGGAAGAGCTGCCGCCGCGGCAGATTGCTCTGGTCAAAGGCCGAGCCAGGCACAACAGGGGAGTCGCCGGCCTCGGCAGGGTTGTTCGAGGGGTGGGAGGTGGGGGGGTGCCCGTTGGCTGAGGCAAGGAGGGCGTTGCTGCCTGTGCTGCTGTTTTGCGCCGTCATCGGGGCAGACACGGGCGCACTGGGAGGAGCTGTAGTTGTGCCATCATATGGCGAGCGTGTGGTGTTGGGTACTGGCTGACGGAGGGCCGTGTGGATGAGCTGGAAAAGAGCCTGCTGGGGGACGTTGATCTTTGCATCGACCTCCTTCAGAAGCGTGAAATGCTTCACGAGCTCCTTGGGGAGCGCAGTGATTGCATCGGCAAAGTGCGTGACGCCAGGGAAGATGTCGATGGGCTGCTCCTGCGCGGCGGCCGAGGCAGCATCGCGATCGCGGCCGCTCGCTCGGCTTGTGGTGGCAGACGACCTCGGCGGGTTTGTCCTGGTCTGTCGCACAGGCTGTCTTCTGTTGGGGGCCGCGTCGCTTGCAGCTGCTGGCGGTTTCGAGGTCTTCATTTTTCAAAGGTGAAGAATGGGAGTAAGGGAGGGTCGAGAGTGGTGCCTAGAGTCGGCAGAGGAGGACGAGAGGAGGGGAGGGGTGAGTTCGAAGGAAAACGAGGAGGTCTCGGCTCAACGATTGCTGCGTCAGTACGCGTCGGCGGTAGCTGTCACGCAGCAGCCGTCAAGAGCAGGTGAAGCTCGAAAACACAGTGTTCAATAAGAAACGAAAGAGGAAATGCACTACTAGCCCAAGTCAAACATCGACTGGCGAAGAGGGAATGTGGTGTGGCTCGAGGGCGACGCCCAGGAAAGACGAGGCGGCGAAAGCGGAAAAGTCAAAGCGCTGCGAGGCAGAGCAAGAGGGGAGGAGTGCCGCGGTTCGTTTCGACAAATGGGACTCGTCTGCGCAGGGTCACAGCATAGCTACCTGGCTGTCGATGTGCAGATTGAGCTGGCGAGTGCGGACCGTACGATCGATCTGTCATGGGCAGAGGAGAAGTCGAGAGTCGAGAGTCGAGAGCAGATTCTCGCGGATGCTGGGTTTTGGTCGAAGAGAGGCAGGAGGAGCGACCCAGTAGTACGCCGTAGACGGGGGTGTGGCTACCTTCTTTTTGCAATGCGCTGCTGGTTGCACTTGCCGACTTTGGGGGCAGCGCAGCGCGCCAGACCACCTCTGTCCGCTGTGCCCCACTTTTTACTCTACGGGAATATGTATGGCCGTGCCGATAGGTGCACGTCACAGTATGCGATAAGATAAGAGAGCTCGGTTCGCGCTAGGTACTGCCATCATAAGACGGCTATTGGTGCTCTAGACAAAGAGTTCTGTGAGGGAACTGCATGTCCATGTCTACAAAAAGATTCGGTAGATCCGTCGCATAAACAAAAGTAAACTTGAAATCGCATGTTACCGCTATGTAATAACAGGACATATAAAAGAAACCAAACAAATAATGCGACATAGATAACGCCGTGTGAGCCGAGGCCACAACATTAGAACTCGCTCGAATTAGAAAGACATCCGCACCCACCGTTGGAATGCTCAGCTGTCCCCGTTGAAAGAACGCCATAATACTTTGAGGACATTGACGTTCCGCAATATGTCGCCCAGGGCCAGTGGCGTGGTCGCGCCTCTGCCCGGCCACCTAACGCTGCTTCCGCTTACGCGGCTTCTCGTCCCGCGCCTTCTGCTTCTGGCGCCACTGCCATTCAATGAGAACGGGCAGGAAGTGCCACAGATCAAACTCGGGCCAGAAACACTTGAGAAAGAAGATCTGCGTGTTCTGGTGGATCTGCCAGAGGATGAAGTCGCTGAAGCGGTCGACGCCGCTTGTACGGATCAGAATGTCGACCGGCGGGTCGCCCGCCGTGTACATGTGACTGTCGAGGGTTTCGGCCGTGATCGACTCAGGGTTGGGAAGCACGGCAGAGCCATTCGCGTCGCCGCCGCCGGTGCTTCGAGACGGTGAGCCGGGCGGCAGTGTGGTGGTGGACGAGACAGAGCCGTCGTGCTCTTCGGACCGGGTGATTGACGGCGTCGGGGACGTCTCCCTGATCGTAGACAGCGTCTCGGGTTTGTCGAGCTTCTTGGACAGGATCTTCTGCTTGATCCGCGTCTGTGAAAAGGCCGTGCTGGGCTGTGGCGGGCTCTGGGGGCTGGAGAACTCCTCCACGGTGGTACGAATGGATCTCGTGATTTCCTCGCGGGACGTGTACGGGAAGCAGATGTTCAGGACGGCGCTGGCATCATTAGCGGAAGGGAGGGCAACACAACCCCATGGGCAGATGGGCACTCACCGAGTGTTATTCTTCGTCACGTCAATGGCGCGCTCGACCACCTCCAGCACATCGGCCCGGATCAGGTCCCGCTGGCCGAGCACGCGCACGCTGGCACCGTAGCGCTCGAGCAGCTGGCCGTGCTGGATGATCTGTTCGAGCTTGACCTTGGCCAGTTCCATCAAGCCATCCACCTCGTACTTGGGTCGCTGGAAGTTTTCAATGCTGAATGCATAAACGGTGACCACCTCGACACCAGACTTGTAGCTAAATTCGAGGACCTAGCGGAAGGAAGGGAGCGTTAGCCAACTTGAATACATCCCAGCACATTCTTCTGATAGTATGGCACGAGCTACCCACCCGTGCAAGAGCCTCAAAACCCAGATGGTGACCCTCGATGGTTTCAATCTTGTGGTTTCGAGCAAAGCGTCTGTTGCCATCCATCACAAAGGCAATGTGCTTGGGGATCGGGCCCTGCTTAGCGGCCCCGATGGCCAGCTCGTGCAGCTGGTGCGTAATCCATTCTGCTGGCGGCGAGCTGAAGATCCAGTTGCGGAGGTGGGAGAGGTAGAGGTCCGACATGGCGCCGGCAGGTTTGCTGTTGGTTGTGATTGCCTCCCTTTTTGGTGCTGTGGCGTCTGTTTGTTCTCTTTGTTTTCGACGACTTTTCGGTTCGCGAAAGTCGGAAACGGGCGGGTCTAACAAGACGCAGGTGTAGGCCCGTACATGAGACCGAGTGCCGCGGAGACAATGAAACTGGTAAAAAATGGCCGCCTGGGATGGAAGCGACAGGATGACAGGGCGGATTGCGCGGCGCGGTTACGATGGAAAAACGGTCGAAGAAGCCAGTGACGCCCGAGTAAGAGAGACGAGTGGCCAGTTTGCGCTTCCGCTTTTTGCTTGTGACGGCTGGGCAAGGGCGTGGTAGTGCGCTTGCGTGGCGCGGATTCTCCCTGTTAGTGGCTGATCAGGCGGCACCGTTTTGGATGGCAGAATGGCACCTACAGCAGACAACTCGCTGACAGATAACGGATAAGGCAAGAGCGACACCAGCTTACTCCGAAAATAACACATCATCGCAACCACCAACGCATTGCATCACAATCCTGTCGACCACCAACGTCACCATTGTCCGAGGACGCCCAATCTACGGCTGGAAAACTGTCCCGAACAGCCTCGCCCATTTTTTTTTAATTTACGTCTCGAACGCGCCACGCCTCGTCTGCAAGAACTGCATCCAGCGACTCGAGCGAAGGACGATCTAGCGACATCGTCGTCAAGCTCCGTCAAGAGCACGTGCATCCTTCAACACATCTGTCGATAGTGCACAGGGGCGGACACGTTTAGCTGCACAATACGAACGAGTGCATCCGGAACACGGGTGCAAAAGACCGGGCCCCGAACTCGCCGACCGGATCCGGTTCCTTGTCAACGGCATATTCCCCATCCGCCGCGACGACCATGTCGTTCACCAACGCGCCCGTCACCCGCAGCCTCGTGTTTGGGCTTGCGTCAGCCTCCATCGGCGCGAGTCTCTTTGACATCAAGCACTACTTTTACATCCTCGTAGACCCGCAAATACTCCGGTACCACCAGACATGGCGGGCACTGACGTATCAGCTATGCTATACAAACTCCTCGGAGGTTTTGTTTGCATGCATGACCCTCTACCAGATGCGCATCGTTGAGCGCATGTGGGGGTCCAGAAAATATGCGGTATGCCTCCCTCCCCCTGTCCCAAAGGCGTGTGAACTTTTAAGGTTTTTGTATACGCCACCTGAAGACGAGTCTCCCGACTGACATTTTCATAGTCATTCATCGCCGTGACGTTCCTCATCTCGGCCATTGTGCCGCCGATGCTGCTCTTTGTACTCCGGGTTCTGACCAACGGGCGCGTCAACTACCTCCCCGCCGGCCCAACGGGCGTTGTGTTTGCCATCCTGGCTCAGTACTACTCGATCGTGCCGCACCGGTACACCTACCGCGTGGCCTTCTCGTCCGGAGAACAACCGCCGGCCGGCGCCGACGACAATTTTGTCGGCCTGACGTTCTCGGACAAGTCGTACCGCTACCTTCTCGCGGCACAGCTGGCGCTCTTCCAGTGGCCCGGGTCCATCCTGGCGGCGGCCGTCGGCTGGATCGTGGGCCACGCGTGGCGCAACGACGTCTTGCCCGGGCGCCTGTCTGAGTGGCGCGTACCCGGCTGGCTAGTCGGCCTGCGCACGCAGAAGCGTCGGGACGAGTTCGAGGGCCTGCGGCGGCGGCTCGAGGGCGAGAACGCCTCTGGCTCGGCTACGGGTGTCGACGGCAGTCAGACGGAGGGGCCAGCCGGTCGCCGGCGGCCCGTGGGACAGCAGATATTGGACCAGTTCCGCGGGCCGATCTAAGCGGTGAGGCGGGTAGAAAGACCGGAGGCGCAAGCTCGTAAGAACGCCAGCAGATGTACATATGGGACGCGGCGTACCGTGACACAGTTCACAGTTGGTGGGCATCCATTGCCAGTATTGAATGACATTACGTCGCATGTTTTTGTATCCCAGTCTTTCATTTACGCGTGACGATCCCCTCCACCATAAAGAGGGCGCAGCAGGGGCTCGCCGAGGGAACGGGGGCTCACAACATGGAGTGAAACAAGGAAGAAACCATGTCGCGCTGACAACTTTTTTTTTCTATTTTACAAGTCGGTGTTGATCGACAAGACTGACCGGCAGAGCCCTCCCGTTTGGGTCAAATGCACGTTCTTGCCGTCGCATCTCACCTGCACATGGCAATCTGTCCAGACATTTTTGGCGCGAAATTGCGCTATAATTTCCACTATCATCAATATAATGCATGCCACGCCAGCCAAGCTGGCGCGTTCGCATACCTGATCACAATCTGTGCAATCCGAGGTATGTTGTTGTTCTTTTGTAATTCTGAGAATTTATGTTTCTTTCTGTTAACCGGGAAAGCGTTCTTCGGTTATCGAACTAGGAATTGCTTCTTGACAAAGTCTCCCATACAACATACTTTAACTGCATTTTGGAGCCTGCTGGCTCACCTACCTTAGAATAGGGGCAGGTCGTAACCACTGTGCGTCCCAGCTTGCAGCTTCTGGGAGGTTTCTAAGGCCCTAAGGCCCCTAAACTGGACTCCACTGACTGCCCCTCGAGAAGTTGAGAGATGCAAGCGAACTGCCAAACGAGACTGGAAGCTGAGCGCCAGAACAGGCTTAGCGCGGTTGGTTTGCGTGCCATAGGCGGCACAACAGTGCAGGAGCGACGCGTAAAGTGGATACGCAGTTCGCCGCCAAAAGCAGGAACCAGGGACCGCACCACCTAAAAACAAACCTGGCGCTGCCGCAGCGGCCTTGGCTGAACTTGACCCCTGGCGCGAAGCGCCCAAGAAGGGAAAGGATGGGGAAGGAACCCGAACGTTGCTGCCTCCATACCCTCCTATTTAAGCAACCGCCTCTTCATTAAATAACAGTCAAGCGCTGCAAATTCTTGAACGACAGGGGAGCAAGCAAAGAAGGAAGGAACGGAAGCCCGAGTCCAAAAGGGAAAGCGGAATTCGATCGTAGGGAAGGAACTAACAGCCGCAGCACCTCTTTCTTTGTCTGTAGTCCGGACGGTTACTGTCTGCAGCGCATCTTTGTCCAAGACGATTGTCATTTCTCCCTTTAAATGCATTTCTGTCCGACTGAAGCTCAACCGTGGCAAACACTGCCGGCCGCTCGTCATTGCGTCTCGCCGAGCCTTCGGATTGCACCTGTAGTCCACTAACTGCTAATTCTCATTGGGCCGCCGAACCAACCCCCTCCCCCTTGGATCGTCGGTCTCAGATTCTCCAAAAGCATTTGCTCCTTTTTTATTTTCTCTCATTTTTCTACGTCGTGTGTTTCCGTAACCGCGCACGCCGTGCTATTGTTTTCTTTTCGCGACGGCTCATTTCGATAGTATCGTCCTTTTGCCGCCAAATATTCCGTACCTTGAGTATCTCAACACCCCTTCGATCCGCCAAATCGAGCCCCTGTCCACCCGTCCCGCGAACACGAACCAACTGCCGACGTCGTCCTTGCAAGCCCATCCGTCCTCTCTCGCCGCAGCCGTCTTGCCATGGCCTAACGAGCACGCAAAATACGTGGCGCTTGCTTGTTGGGACTTCAGCCAGTGCCCGACTGGAGCCTACACGACAAGAGACGCGAGACACATCGGACTAGACTCGCCAGACTAGAGCAGCATCCTCATCGCCGCTCGAGACGACGATATACGGACACACGACCCGCCACAATGAATGGTCTAGGAGCCAGGAAGGCGTTTGGCCTCGGACCGGACGAGACATCACCCTTCCAAGACGTCGTACCTACCGGTCGCGCCATGGCCAAAGGCTACAGACAAGAGATCATGAACGGATTCGAGGCAGAGCGGCCACGATACAACCCTGTGAGTTGACCGTCTGCTCGGAGGGCGGTTGTGTGACACATGCACAAGCAATCGGGACTAACCACCTGCCTCCCATAATAGATGAACGCCGACCGTCCGCAGAGCTCGCCACTCGTCGACCTCAAGGACCCGATCCAGGTCCATCTACTCACCGAAACAGCACTGTCCGACAGCCGAGAATGGGTCATCCTGTCCCAGGAAGAGGTGGACGACCTGAAAAAGCAGTGCCAGTCCATCACACAGCGTATTGAACAGACCCAGGCCAACCTGGCCATCCAGTCCAAGTACCGCGATGCCGCCGTCTCCATGGCAAAGCTGTACTCGCCAGGCAAGCGGAAGAGCGTTGTGAGCGACCGCAGCAGCAGCGATGCCGATGCGGAACGTCTAGCCTGCGAGCAGCGGTGCGAAGAACTGGCCACAGAGCTGTTCACATTAGAAAAGCAGCTCATGGAGCCGCAACGGCGACTCTTCCAGCACACGGCGGGCATTCTGCAGCTGACGCACCGAGCCGCCCCGCGAAACAAGAATGCCAACGGCCCGACACTGCCCGTCAACGGCATACCCGGCAGCCCCGAAAGCATGTACACGTATTCCAACGGCCGCGAGAGCATGGAGCTTGTTGCTGGCAGCGACAGCATGTTCGACGACCGCAGCTTGTATCTTCCCATCGACCAACCATTCGACCCATCCGGCCGCTCCAGAAAGAACGCCATTGAGATCCCGCAAAAGTCGCCGATCCGGAAAGAAGCAAAGGAGCTCCGCGAAGAGAGCGACCGCCTGAGGGACACCAACGCTCGACTGCAGGTTGAGTGCGACCAACTGCGTGCTGCGAGCGATTCGGTTGGGCTTGAGCTGGCTGCATTACAGAGAGAAAGCGGCGAGCGGCTCCAGTCGATGGCCGACGCCGAGCGGCAAATCGAAGACTTGAACGGCCGCCTCCGCGAGATCATTGTCCGGTTTAACCCGAAAAAGAACGGCGGTTACGAAGGCCCTCCGGCCGGCACTGGCAACGAGCCAGGAGACGGACTCGTCTCTCAAATTCAGTACCTCGCCGAGGGCCTTGGCGTGGCACAGCAAGAGCAGGAGCTGAGTGCGTCTGCGACGGCCAGACAAGCCGACTTGGGCGGCGCACTGGCACAATTCGAAGGCCGTTTGGCAGCCGTCAATGGCCAGCTGCAGCGCATCGTCTCGTCGGCTGCTGCTTCTCTAGAGCCGGTTCCGTCCGTGTCTGGAAGCAGCTCTAGTGCGGGCCTGGGCAGCCAGCTCAACTGGCTGGAGGATGTCCTGCCCACGATCGAAAAGGAAGTCGACCGCGCGGCAGAGGCGACCAATGCATCCGCTTCGAGCCAGCAAGCAGCTGAGCAAGCAGACACGGTTCTCGCGGGCCTCTGGGACATAATGCAGTCTGGCTTCGCCGAGCAGCAGCGGAAGCGCGAGGAGCGCAAGGCATCCAGAGCATCCATGGGCCTCGGCGCCGACGAGGAGGACGATTCAGGCGACGAGTCGCCCATGAGCCCCAGCGAGACGTACTCGCTGCAGGCCTTCTCCGCCAAGGTGCAGTGGCTGTACTCGCAGACAACAAAGCTGCGCGAGCACAAGTCGGTCCTCAAGCGGCAGATTAAGCAGCAGCGCGAGCTCAACAACAAGTCGGACGCGGAGAAGGATGAGGAGCTCCAGAAAACGATGGCCGAGCTGCAGACGACGGCCGCTGCCCTGCAGAACAAGACAGTCGAGCTGCAGCAGACACAGCGGGCGGCCGAGGAGGCACAGGACCAGCTGGCACGGACACTCCTAGACCTGAGCGAGGCCCAGGAGGTAATTGCAAAGAAGGACGCCGAGGTGTCCTCGGCCAGCCGGTCGATCGAGCAGCAGTTGTCGGAGCGCACAAACAAGCTCTCTGCCCTCGAAAAGCAGAGCGCGCAGATGCAGGCGGCCGTGGCGACGGCCGAAGCCAACGTGGCCAGCCTGACCGCCCAGCTCAAGGAGGCATCTGAGGCACGCGATGCGGCAGCCGCCAACGCCGCGCAGGCGGCCAAGGATGTGCAGGACCGGGACGCCGAGCTCGAGAACCTCAACGCCATGGTAGTGGAGCTCAAGACGGAAGCCACGATTGCCAAGGCAGAGCTCGAGGGCGCGTACGGCTCACGGACACAACGCGCCAAGGACGTGGCGGCCTACTCCAAGTCGGCCGAGAACGAGGAGCTGCAGACGCAGCTTGACAAGATGAAGAAGGAGCTCACGAGCACGCTCAAGGAGTACGAGGACCTGACCAAGGATACGATCGCCGCGGAGCGCGAAAAGCTCGATCTGGAGGCCCAACTCGACGATGCCCTCGCCGCGAAGGCCGCGCTCGACGCCGAGGCCCGCGCCACGCGCGAGAAGCTCGAGGCAACCGTGGCCGCTCTCAAGGAAGAGCTGGATGCGGAGAAGCTCAAAGTGGGACCCGCGTCAGGCGGCGGTCCATCGCGCGCCGGTGCCAGCATGCTGAGCGAGCAGTTCCGGGCGACGATGAAGGAGGAGCGCAAGAAGTTCCAGGAGGAACTGAGAGTGAGTTTGCCCACTGCTTTTTTGGCCCTTTACGCCACAACAAGCCACAAGACTAACACCCGCAGAACGAACAAACACAGAGACGGAAGCTCGAGGACGAGGTGCGCGCATTGAAGCGGGCTGCAGGGCCTGGCAAGAGCCCATTGAGTCCACGATAACAAGCACAAGTTCGCTTGCTTTGCTTGACCGTTCAAAACCATTTACCACTTTCAATTTCCCAAGTCTTCATCCGTCCTTTCGTCCAGATAAGGCCATTTGCATCATATATGCAGTGGACCAGTGGACAGCATACCGGAGTCTCTCGGCGCTTACATTGTCCGCTTTTTTTGGGATTCAGTTCTATGCTTTTACATCTTTCCTTTGTCGCTCTACTTTCGTTCTTGTACTCTTGGATACTTGTAGATTTATTTTTGTCCCATCTTTCCTGGCATTTGGATATAGAATTTTGAGCGTCGCAGCATTCTGGAGGAACAGCACGGTGCTGTTTGGCGGGATTCTGGACAGGACACATGTACCCAAAGGGCATTTGCCGCTGCCAGAGGGCCTGGGGTGTCTGGTTGTACTCTAATGCATTTCAAAAAATAGATATTTGCTTCATTTTGGATCTGGTGTGTTTTATATGTCTTTTGGCTTGTGTGTAATGTTGCGGCACGTGACCGCCTACAGCAAGGCTCAAGCTAACATCATCCCGTCACCAACCAACCGCAGCAAACCCGCATCGTCAACCTTTTTAGATGAATGTGAGTCGGACCCACGCCACCTTCTCATATTCTACGACACCAACGTATTTTCTTTGTTAAGTAATACGGCAAGGACGGTCTACGCCGCCTGGTAGAGAACCGCTCGAGGAACATTCACACTCCAAACAACGGTGCCAATGGGAGACGACAACACTGCTGCCGCCGCCGCGCCGCCCACGGAGATGAAGGTCGATCCAGCACGTACCGCCGCGCTGGTGGCCAACCTCGCGGCCGTCAAGGAGAGGCTTGCTGCGGCTATCTCGGCATCACCGTCTTCGGCGGCACTAAACGTCCGCCTGGTGGCGGTCAGCAAGCTCAAACCGGCCAACGACATTTTGGCGCTGCACCAGCCGACCAGCACGGGACAGGAAGGCCAGCTGCACTTTGGCGAGAACTATGCGCAGGAGCTGCGCGACAAGGCGGCGCTGCTGCCACGAAGCATCCAATGGCACTTTATCGGCGGTCTCCAGTCGGGTACGTCTTCCCGCGGTCAGCGGAAACGCCACCCGCCGCCCAAACTGGCATGTCGTCGGTTGTCGTCGGTTTGTCTAACCAGTCACAGGCCACTGCAAGAGCCTCGCCCGTGTCCGCAACCTGTGGTGCGTCTCCAGCGTCGACTCGGCCAAGAAGGCCAAGCTTCTGGACACGGCGCGGGGCGCGTTCCGCAACGATGCCGCGGGCGGCGACGATGTCGGTCCCATCCACATCCATGTCCAGGTCAACACCTCGGGCGAGGAGAGCAAGTCCGGCTGTGAACCGGGCGACGAGACCGTGGCGCTATGCCGCACCATCGTCGAGGAGTGCCCCAACCTCAAGCTGCTCGGTCTCATGACCATCGGCGCCATTGCACGGAGCAAGGCCGTGGCGGTCGACGCATCCGAAGAGAACCCGGACTTTGTGGCGCTGCGCGAGCAGCGGGACCTGGTGACCAAGGCGCTGGGCCTTTCGGCACCGCTCGAGCTCAGCATGGGCATGAGTGACGATTTCGCGAGCGCCGTGGCGTCGGGCAGCGGTGAGGTGCGCATCGGCAGCACCATCTTTGGTGTGCGGCCGGCCAAGGCGGATGCGAAGCTGACCGTCTAAACCACAGGTGGTGCGGTCACACGGTGTTATCGGATGCGGCGGGAAGGAATATGCCACCTGAAATAATACCGAAAAGCAACACCAACTTTTGTAATAGACATCATCGCCATTGGTGCTTACCACCTCGCTGTTCTGACAGCCAAGACACTCCATTGCGCATTACAGAACTGTCTTTCCTCGTCTCATATTTGTTTTCGTCTCTTGGTATGGTTCTTTCTCCGAGAAAGTCTCGTCGGCGTCGATCACCCCAGTTCATGCAATGCGATCGCGGTTGCGACTTCGTCCCATCATGAAGGGGCATAACGAACCAAGGATGCAAGATACGGCAGATGCGTTCCCGTGCAGATCACGGTGAGTCTCGTGAGTCAGCTTTTCATCCGTTGTTGTTCGTGTAATCGATTTTGTAATTATTTGGTTCATGTTTTTAATTCATATTTTATTCACAAAATGTTTGGTGGTTTTCCCCGCCCTTATTGTCACGTCGCAAATTGCGTAGCGCATCCGTATATAAGTTTTTATTTGGATTTGTTTACTTATTATTATTTATTTCGAAGTACGTTAAAAAATCGAAGAAAATCAAACCTTTTCTTGAAATATTCACATTTCCGACCATCAAGGAAGGCTGGTGACTGCGTATCAAGTGGACGCATCAGGATCTACGTTCCATTCCGTCTCGTCGAACTTCTTGCGATCGCTCTCCAAAACATAAAACCACTACAAAGCTCGAGAGACACACCGATTTTGGAAAGATGAAATTCCCATTTCCACTACGAGTGAAGCATACGTGACTGCCGAGTTTTTGCTTTATTGTCCTCCTTGCTCTGCCGCCTGGCAGTTGTGTCTGCGCTATGATAGCCTCCGTGCGCCAACCATGCAACACACATCCACGGGATAAGAGCGACATCTGACCTCATCTCGAGTGTTACCGTAGACGAGCCAACCGACATTCGCACACCCATCCAAGGCGCTCCCCAAACTGACCGCTGTGTATGTCGTATACCAAAGTGGCGTGAATAGTCGACTCTTCTGGATTGCGATTTGATCACGTCCGGCAACAGACGGCAACCCCCCAGCAAAAGTGGCATCGAGAACCACGGCACGGCAGAGCAAGCCTGACCATGTCCTTTTATCTCGAAACGCCCCTGTCAACCCCGGACTGACGCGTCGCCGTAATTTCTTGTTCACTGGGGACGAGAATGGGGCAATAAAAGACAAAGGAGGACGGAGGAAGACTTGAATTTGTGGCCTGTTGCGAACGTGGAGAGTCGAGTCTATGTTGGATTGGGGATATTATGTCCTCGGTCTTTCCTGGACGCAATGTATATTCTCTGGCCAGGCTGGACCATGCTTAGCCCATCATTTGCCGCGATGGAAGCCGCCTGGTATAATCCGAACCTTCGTTTGCGGCCCGCAATCAAAAGAAAAGAGGGTGACGTAGAGAAGGCTAGCCCCCCCAAAACGCAAAAATCAACAACAACAAAATAACAAGAATGCTAAATGCCCGGCTCATTCGGTCCGCCCACACGTCGCGTATGCACGGAACACGGTTCTTTTGGTTTCTTTCATATATAATCCATTTTCACATCCCGTGGTAAGAATCTGTGTATTGACTCACGCGGTATGTGTTGCCATAAAGCATGGAGGGCATGAAGAGGCTGCGCCGTCTAGCCTCAGCGTATGGAACATGGCCTCGGACCTTCAGCGCGACGCAACCGGCTACCCACACACACCAGACGATACATTCTGCACGCTTTGTATGCTGCACGCTCTGTATAAAGAGTAATACTCTGTGCAGCACCTACCACACGCCCAGTTCTCCAGCGCTTGGTTTGCGAAATACCGCACACCTTGCGACCCGCTTGCTTCACCGAGAGCAAAGGGCTAGGCCACTCACCGACCTTCCTTGGGGTGGGCGCTTCGGCACGGGGGACGCTGACACCGAGAAGTTGTCGGTATTAGGGGTAATTTCGATGTGCAGAATACTCCAGTGGAGATAGGAGACCCTGTCAGCACATGGTTGACTTGGAAGGAGGATCGCAACTACTTCGTAGAGGGGAAAACTCTGCACCTGTCGCCAAGGAGTCTTGAGCGCCATGATACGGATGTCTTCTCTCCACGAAAGGTCTCTCTCTTTCTGAATCGAACCATGCTGCGTTTCATATTCTTCTCGCGGCGAGTAAAACTTGCCCGCACGGGAAGCAAACTTTTCATTTCAAATGGGACACGGCTCACAGTGTTGAAAAAACGACCACTCGCTTTTCTTGCCCATGGGGAAAGGTGGCACGTCAAGATTAAGCGGTAGTGGCAACAGCTGCCGTGGAGACCACCATGTGCTCATGGTTGTCTGAGTCTGTGTAACTGTCGGAGTCACATTTACCTCCCCACCGAAATTGCGAGGTTGGTGGGAACATGAACAGAAGGTACATCGCAACATCGTATTACTACCCAGTCCGGAAAGCGTCGTTGGACTCCTTTGATGTTGCAGATCATGTCGCGTGGGAAACAGACGGGGGGCTCGGCTGCCCACTTTGACAGAGCCCGCAATGAAGACCAGAGAACATCAAATGTGTACTTCAAGTACCGGGATAGCTCCACAGCACGGGTGTGTACAACATAGTGAAGCGATCAAATGGTCTGGATGGAATGAGCTCGTGAAAAGCCTGTCGGCACAAGCATTGCGGTTAGCGAGTCCGAACGGAGAGTCCACGTGTGGGAGGCGGGAAGCAAAAACGACTGCCTCAGTGCCCTGGCCTCCCCATATCCCTAAAATGCTACCTCACACAACGGTCGTTTGAGGCAAACACGAAAGAGGTCACTGCAAGGAAGAAATCGAAAAGAATAGGCGTGTTCTTGTCTTCCCGCGTTCGATTCCTAATGCGGCCTAGGGTACCATTGGAATTGACAAAAAAAGACGGAGAGAACACGGATTGGAAGGGCGCTGGCTCCGGTTGTGTCGTTCCTCCCGTGTTGCTTTGGTAAAATTGATTTCCTGATCGGGAAACGGCTTCGACGAACACAGAAGCTTCCGAAACGGCTGGACTACAGGGGGTTGGGGTGTGCGAGTTGACCTTCATTAAAAAAAAAAGCTTTGACTTGTGGGTGTGTGCAACTCCACAACAGAGCTTGGCTGCCTGGCTGCCGGGCTTCTTGTGGGCTCAATATGAAGTAAACTCATCTGTCAATTCGTGCTTGGGTACTTTGGTACCGGTCTGGGTCCGGTCCCGTGTACTTCGTATGAAATTGGCGAAAGTTCTTGTCGATGGGCGAACAGGAAACCGCTGTTCTGTTCCTCATGAACGCGTCGCAGGCTGTCACGGTCTCGGGCCCAATGTCACCTCCAGCATGTCGCATAAGGATGGACCAAGATGGACCAAGAACAGGACGTTTGGGCGAGCCGTTGTCGACGCTAACTGACCTTGACAGGGGACCAAAGTGGACCGTAGTGGACCACTTAATTCAAAAGTGCGCGGATATCTTCCCCGGCCCCAGGCAAGTCGAGGGAAGACCGAGAAGCAGGGCGAGCAACGATGGAGAGAGCCCAGTCTGAACATGACACTGAGACGTGGCATTGTGGCGTTCTCAGAATCAAGAGAGACACCGAGCCCTGGGCCAGAGACCCTCACCTTGGCCTTGCATGAAGGCATTGCTGAACATCAGATGAGGAAGAAGAAAGACATCCAAAACCAGTCCTAGGGGCGGTCAAAAAAAGACGAGCATGGCCTCGAAATGGAACCGAAAGTCCAAGAAAGGGTCTGAGCATTGCTCTCCCGTCCCGTACTCACAATTTTTTTTGTCTCTTTTTGGCTTGCAGATCGGAAACCGGGATCACTGCCGAGAAAGCGGACATGGCAAGCGGGCCCGTGTGCGCGCGCCGGCTCTTTTCCTGTAGGTGGGTGTGTAACGGTGTGTGCTCAGGTTGACATTTGGCGCGCGTGTGGTAGGATTCGTATCTGTGAGCGCCGCAGTTCGTACATAGCTGCGCGGATGCGAGACATCAGTGTACTGTTGTTGACGAGAAAGGCCCTTGTTAGGACGGGGTGGAGTTTCCAAATGCACAGTCTAAGATTGTTCGGATGGACACCATATGCAGGAGGGCGTCGACAGCCTGGCCCGCCAGGATGTAGGGCAAGGTGAAAGCTAGCGGAGCGGTGAGCATGCTGGAGATGTTGTTCACCTCGAGTTGACATAGACGCTGAAGCATTCAAGGTATTCTGAACTCTTCAGAGGTCCCCGCGCATTCCCCCCCCCCTGCAGAGACAACGCAAGACCTGCCCAGGAAGGATGAAAAGCGTGGCAGGGGCCCCACTGAAAAAGTTTTTCTTGGGAAGGGATCAGAATATGAGAAGTGAGCAACAAAAAGGGGTTGCAGCCAAAAGAAGCAGCTGCGTGTGAATGGGGGTGCCTGGATGAGCCTGAAGAGCCCCTGTGAACAGTGGACTTTCTGCTGTCTTTTCCATTCGGACCCTTCTCCGGAGTGGATCGAACAGGGTCTTCCCGGCCGATTGGATCCAACGGAGGAAATTTAGATTTCCTGGGAGCGGAGCAGGGGGGGGTGAGACTTGAGGGTAAGCAATCAGTATGGAAATATTTTTGAGCGCCGTGGCCTGAAGCCACACCGTGTTCCGTATTGCCCCTGGAGACGAGTGCTTGGGCGCAGTCCTGAGCACAGGGCTTCGGCCTGACCAGCCCCAACTACAACAAATGAGAATGGCTCGGTAACGAGACTTTCTCACCCCCGGGAGCTTAGAATCACCAATCTGTTGGTGGTGGTCTGCGATGTGTGAGTCGTCCATGTTGCAGAGGCGCGAAATGCGTGTCGAATGAAAAGCATGCGGCCAGGCTTGGGTCGCTTGAAAGTTTCATCACATGATGGGCGGCGCATGCAATGGAATGGGGAGGATGGTGTATGCGCGAGCTGCGTCAGTTTCCTACTGTTCGGTTGGCTCGTTTCAATCCTGTAGGCCGTCCAGCTCGACTGGAGGGAATTCGGCGACTTGGATTTGGACGATCAGTTATTTGATAGGTCGAAAAAGAAAAGCAAAGCAGGGAACGTCGACAGGAGGAAAGGGGTGCCTGCGAGAGGAGTGGCCTCTGTTGCGCATGCTTCATGAGATACTTAACCAGCCAGGAGGTAAAGACACTGTATCACCCATCACAAGGGGGGTGTGCTTCGACCGCATTGGCTGGCAACAGTATCGTGTTGAACGATGGAGATTCGTGACGAAGCACAGGCGTGTATTGGGCGGTGCTTGTGTGAGAATGGGCGGCGGCTCGTACTCATTGGCAACTTTGCATCCTGTGCTTTGTGTGCTTGAAAAGGGTTGAGGAGGCAAAAATAGCAATCCAAGCAAGGGCGACAAGACAAGAGACATAATTGGAGGCCCCTTTTGGTTCCTTCCTTTCCCACCCAATCCTGCACCTGCCTCCCTTGTTTCATTCGGTCACTCCTACCTCTTCTGTCCAACAGCAGCTCGAATGGGAAGGGGCGAAGCCCGAGATACTGGGATTTGGGAAGGGATGAGTGATGCACCAGGGAACGGACGAGCGACGCTATCACAAACACAGTTTCCTTTATTAGAGTTGTGTCCTGACTCCCTGTTGTGGTACCCAAAGAGCAGGCGCGATCCAATGGGGCGGGCTTGTCTGTACGATGATGTACTTTGGTAGCGTTCTCCCATTCACGAGCGGCGCTACTGCAGGAACAGCGGACGCTATCAGCTGGCGGCCGGCAATGGCTCCACGGGGTGTGGATGTGGAACCGAAAGGTCCAACAAGAACAATAGGGGAAGAACAACAGAACGTGGCGACAAACCCTCGTTAGGAAGGAAGAATCGAGCCACGCATTTTGCACAGGACTTTCGGGGGCAGGCATGAATTTCGTCTCGTCTCGGTGAAGATGGCACTGACCAGGCAGGGGCGATGGTGTGGTAAGGTACTGTTTTGAGGGCAAAAACCGTTACAAAACACATTTCAGGCGAGCATGGGGCAAGAAGCAAGGTTTTGACGCATCGAGTCCCCTTTCCGGCAGGCACCTTCGCGGAATACGGAGTACGACGTACGGCGGCAGTCTGTCGCCACTTCCCCTTTTCGTTGGTCGGGATTGCAGGGAAGGGCCAGACGGGAGGAAACATGGAGATGCGATGATTGCAGCTCATGATTTCATGCTATTTCTTTACTTCTGCATACGGCTGTATTTTGCGCAAGCAACTTTCACTTCTCATTGATACCCGCCACTAACTCTATCGAATCTGTCAGTGCTCGCCTCAAGTGTCCGAGGTGTGAGGGTGTGAGAGGCTGGCCCCGGCGTCCATACTTGGTAGTATTGGTCGTACGATGCTGGTCATTTGGCCTCCGTAGTACGAAGTAATCCGCAGGCAGGATTGGGTTGTGTCTCGTTTTGCAAGTACCTCGCTCGCTGCCCGACAACGACGCCCTGTAACGCAACACGCGGTTTGTGCTGACTTGCCCGAGGCGCAGCCTGTAAAACCCTGGATGGGGGCGGATTGCTGCCTGCAGTCTGATTCCAGCTGCGTTGTTGTCGACTGACCCGAAAACGCTGGTGTGCATTCGTTTGCGACGTGCGTCGGACGGGGGAACAAGCGTCGCATTTCTGGTGCCTGATTTGCACACGGGGACTCGATCCGATTACCAAGTCAAGGCCCAAAGCGCAAAGCTCCAAACTCGGGTCGCAGGCACGGATCTTTGATTGCCAGTGATCAGGAAAAGGATCCAGGGCGGGAATATGAGGCTTGCCTTGCGTGTGGTAACACAACAGATCGGGATGTGCTGTGTTGGGCAGAGGAAGAGACAAAATCGAGGACACGGGTTGTAACGTATGCGACGCGCAGCTTTGACTCCAAGGGCCATCCCGCCTCCAACCGTACGTACATATATCGGCTTCCTGCATTTGGACGAATTGTGTACATACGAATAAAAAAAGGACAGGGACTGTATTCTGACAAACAAGTGACACAAAAGCCGAGAAACACTAACATAAACCGTAAAGATCATTACGACGTGGAGTCTCGCAATACGGAGACGCACAACATGCCGGACGCAACACGGGATTTTGGGACACGGCGCACGGCATCGGTGTCCAGAGATCAAGGGGGCCAACGGCAACAGATTTTGCACATATTGGTATTCGTATGTCGTACTCCGTACAACACACATTCCTGTCTTTATTCCGTTTGCGTAGAATACGACAGCCAATGGAGCCCGAATACCCACGGATCTCGATGGTTTGTACCTGAATCCGCTCGCACAGAGACAGGAGTTTGTTACCAATTGTCTCGGTGTCGGTGAAGACGGAGGGAGGACGATGAGGATGAGGATGAGGATGACGGGCTCAGCCTATTTTTCAACCACGTTTTTGTCTTGGATCGGATATTGGTTTGGTAAAGATTGAAACCGTGCAACGGTAGCCGTCTACGTCATTCTATGAGCCCCTATTTACGGCATACTATCGATATTTGAAGACTGGTGTAGGGACGATGTCGCACAATGTATTTGTTTGTACGATTGCTCAACCTAAGCTTGCCTGGTGACACCCTGTTCGCGTTGAACGTTTCTCTGTCCACTTACACAGGAAGTTGGTGGCTTTTCTGTGGCTTCTTGGGTGGCTGACGTAGATGGTAAACGTAAATAAGTTTAATACGGCATACGGGAGTTTGAACATTGGATAATGCCAGCATCTTGATTGCTACGTCTACCCTCAATCGGGCCGCTGGGCTGGTTGTCTCGCACCCACTGTTTTCCAACGGCCATGGGTAGAAATGCAACAGGCAACGCGATGATTGGTCTGCTGCGGTACAGTTTTCGCTACCCCGTTGGTAGTGGAAGGACGGGCTAGGTGCCGTTGGAGAGAGAAAATACGGGGTAAAATGAGTGACGTTTGGAGTCTTTTCCTTGTTTCCCCTGCTGAAAAGAGGCCATGGAGAGTTTGAAGCAACCTACGGAGCCAGAGAGAAAGGGGGCGTGTGGAAAAGGAGGACAGAGGTATTTCGTACGAAGTAGAGAATCTTTGAAAACCGAAGAAAAAAAAATCAAAATGAAACAAACACACAGACCTCTCGTTTGGGCCTCGGAAGAAACGTGCAAGCGAGAGAAAGAGAGAGTGGACCCCCATCGTTGGACTTCTAGAAGGATTCCTTGGTTGCCTCGAACGACAGGATAAGGACGCCAGAAACAGACCCAGATGAATCTTAGGACGAGGGGGGTGTGGCTGGAATAGAAAAAGAGAAGCAGGAATCTCCATGGCCACGGAGTAGAGTGGAAAAATAAACAATTAAACCTGACACGAAATAAAAGCAAAATTTCCAAAAAAGCCGGGCCGTTCAGCGAGTTACCCTTGTCCTAAACCCAGGAATCCACTTCTTCCCTGGTCCGGCTTCAGTTAGCATGGCATTTCCACTCAGTAGTCTCGTTTATCTCTCTTTTTCCCTCTCCCTAATTAAACCAGGCGTGCCAGGGACGAAGGTGGTACTTTGGAAGAAAAAGGATGCATCCCAAGAGCCTTGCCTAGCGTCCGGTCGCCTGGCAAAAGTCATCAGGAAGCCGACGGAGTCATACGACGCAGCAGGGCTGGAAACACAGCGAAACATGGTAATTCAAGATCCAAAAGAAAGAGCCTCGAAGCCGGAAGGAGAGGCAAACCGGACAACGAAAAGAAAACCTGAGGCGAACCATCCGCATGTTGCTCGTGAAAGCTCGTCAAGGTTCGTCAAGGTTCGTCAAGGGTGGTCAAAGATAAGCGGAAGCTGATGCGCCGTCCTCACTTTTTTGGGCATACACACGGCCTCTTAACGGGACGAGATGCCACACCAATCGATCCTCTGAACCACTTTGGCCGGTAGGATTGGCCGGTAGGTAGAGACACACTGGTGGCATTCTCTCGGCAAGGAAGAAACAAGGCCATCACAAATTGGGCCACTCCAAGCAGCGCGATCAGAAAAGACCTCACACCCTCTTCGTCGAAAACGGCCGACCGTTGTCAGAAGCACCGGCGGCGGCGCCATGTTTCGGCAAAGTCCTTGCACCGTGTGCCGACTTTAAGGGTAGATACGTACGATACTGGGAAACCTGTTGGCAGCAGCATCCTTCGGCCTCCTTTTGGATAGTATCTTACGTGCTCCTTTCCGAATATGGCTATTGGGATCACCAAACATACGTATTCCGTGCGGTCCGTTTTGTCGCCAACGTTTGTCTGATCACGTCCAGTTTTTTTTATTTTTTCCCCCTTTTTTCCCTTTCTTTTTTCATTTATTCTTTCGCGACCGCTCGAACCGAACGGCTGCAGCTTGCCGTTGTGCAGGAACAAGAACAAACGAGACGAACTGCGAGGCTGCCTCCCGCCCTGCCCGAGAGTTTGGCATGCCGTGTCTGATTGCTCGGGCAGGCAAACAGCAGCAAAATGCAAACAGGAAACCAACCTATGGTCCACTAGGCGCTAGTCTGGGGTTTTGGCTGGCCAGGGTCAGGGTCAGGGACATCGACTCGGCGATACTCCATCCCTCACATGCTAATCCTCGAAGCATCAGCGTTTGATGGCTTGGACATCACGCCCTGTGTAATTCCACTTACTGCTACCCGAGTATGTGTCTGCAGATGATTTGGAGAGTATTGTCACGTGCGGTTGTTTCGTAGGATCCATGTGTGTTATCCTAGTTATTTCTTCATACTTTTTTTTTTTTTTTAAACTAGCTTCATTTCTACGGAAGGTCGTTTGTGTCTCCGGAAGTTGTATTCAGTTTACGCGTGTGACCGCAGAGAGGAAGAAAAAGCAAACAAGAAAGGGTTTGCGTTCTGTTGGGTCGCATTGGCAGTCCCCTGTCCTCTGTACTTTGCATTTGTTCACTTTGTCGTTTTATTGGTGTTGGTGAATTGCATCGCTTTTGCCCTAAACTGCAGCGGTTTAAGAGCGTGTGAATAGTTGGGCTGGCCAGCAACTCTGTCGTTCGGTCTGAAAACCTGACCTGTATTCCTGGCCGAGGCTTGTCCGAGCTGCGCCACACGCCCTGCTTTTGATGGCAGCGTGTTCCTTCAATGATTCTTGCAACTTTCAGCCCTGGCAGTTTTGGGTGTTGATATCATAGTCCCCTCTTCCAAGCCTGTGGTCCTTGTCAGGCAGCCTGAGTCTTGCCCTGGCTTTTGTTGCAGTTCCGTGGCCTTGCTTCATACGACGACGGTGCAACACAGCTAAAGAAAGGGAAGAGTAGGTCCACATCGCGGCCTGGATGGGCGTCAATGAAGGGGGGATGTACGGAAAGAAGCAAGGTTAAAGAAACCAAAACTGTTCCGTAATACTCCGTAGGGGCTGACCCGACCAGCTGGATCCCTCTAAATTTAAACGAGAGGCGAACCCATTTTGGGACCGAGTATGTTTGTAGTAATGAGTATTTTTCAGTCTTAAGAATGGAACATAAAGCTGAGCATGGCAAAAGGGGCCACCGAGCACGAAGCGTGCAACGTGGGATGAGACGAAAAAAGGGACGCCACTTACCAGGTTCGTGGGAGAGCAAATGGGGTCTCCAAAGCAGGAAAAGGAAAACGTTCGGAGAACGGAGTACGCTGTAATTGAAACAAGGGAAAAGCGTGGGGGGCAGTCGTTTTGGCAGAGGGGCATCACGAGAGACAGAGGGGGTGTAAGTTTCTTTGGCAATTTGGCGGGGGCGGGTTTATTGACAAAGACCGAGACCAAGGGCGATTCGAAACAAAAAGAGACAAGATGGCGAAATGGCGACGTAAGAGGGGGCGTGTGTTGTAGGCAAGATGGGGGAGAGCGTCAAGAAGACTCGAAGAGTTGAACGGCTCAGAAGCACACAATTGTGTCGCGAATTCAGTCATCTTCACAACATATTGTGTCTGTTTTTCCACATCTCACACTTGCTTCCATACTGGCCGATAGGAACAGAAATGCTGCCTGCCATGAAGAGCACTGCTGTCCAACAGATGACCCACGTCCTGCGTACGAAATAGAGACCTGTTCGTGTTCGGATTCGGACTTTGTCCGTAAACATTCAACGAGGCGTCTATATTGCGCTGCGAGACGGCGCACAAGCAGAAGAGGAAAGGGAGCTATTGACAAACGACGTAAAAGAGAAAGCACAAGAAAACAATATTGATGGGGCGGTACAACGGCCTGCGTACTGCTACGCAAGGGACTGAAGGGACAAGAGGGCAGCCCTAAGAATAGAAAACGAAAAATTCTCTAAACTGTTAACACAGCCGTGTTAGTATATTGGCTTTGATGAGACGTGTTGTGCTCTTGACACAACATGCTGTGCTGCCCGCACTTGTGGAACACTTGTATCCCGACGACGTGGCGTTGACTTGGACAGCTGGCGGGTATGATGGAGCTAGATGTAGTGGTGTATAGGCGTGCAGGCGAGGATTGGTTGGTAAGTACGTGACTTATTTCAGCTTCCGCCCGGTTTTCAGCTTTCGTCTACAACAGCGTAGATGTATTGTCCGTCGTGTAAGATAAGATTTATATGTTGCACTGGGGTGCGATATCATAGGAATATGGAAGAAGAAAAGACCATGAACGCCTGTGGTTACATGGATGACACGCAATGCATCTCATCTTAGCCCGCTCAGAACGGCGTATGGCATTCCTTTTGGCACTCTTGTGGCAGGCGCAGGACCTTTCGGGAAACAAATCATAATAAGACGAACAAAGTTGACGCAAGGATTGCCTCCCTGGGAGAGCTCTGCTTGGATGCTTGTGTCCAAGGCCGGTTTTGATACAGACTGCCTCCAGCCCCCTTTTGCTTTTTCTTTTCCTTTTTGCTCCCACGACTGGCTCCACTCGTTATATTCGTTTCTAGTCTCCCATCGCCGCGAATTCAGAGTTTCTCGTATCCTCTGCTGCTCCATGGTGCCTGCAGCAATACTACCCCAAACGCAGGAAGAAAAAACCGTTCCGCCGACTTGTTGGGACGGATAGTTCCCTGACATTGGCGTGGTCTCATATTCTTAGCGCCATGCAGCAGGGAAAGAAGCTGGGTCGAGCTATTCCATTCTGAGGCAGACCAGCTCACAGCGGTTTGCGAGTATGCTGGATCAGGAGATTTTACACAGCTTGGCTGGAAAAAAATGATGAAAGATGTATTAGCTTGCCGACTTGTGTGACCCGAGCGCCCATGCGAGTGTTGCAAAAGAGACATGGAATCGTGTCTTGTCAGGCCCGCAGGCCCAAGTCGTTGGGCAGCCGGGCTGTCCTCGTAGGTCGTGGGCGTTCTTGACAGAAACGGATTGCGCCATAAGGATGTCGCTGTAACCGCGACGTTCTCCCTTGAGGGAAGAAAGACGGCGACCTCTCAAGGGAAATTCGCTACGACTGTGCTGGTTTGTATTTCTCTCTTTCTTCCTTTTCACCTTTGATTGTTTGCCTGACCCTCCCTGGGAGGAAATATAGGGCGAATTGCCAGTATAGAAAGGACGAGAGGTGGCCCGAACCAATGCGTTTGGGCATCCAGCTGTTGTCATTGTGGCATTTGGCATGATGTGACAATGTCCGTGTTTTTATTTGTTGTACCCCGTATCGTACCTGCATTCCGGGCAAGCCTGCTTGACAGCTGCAGTCCAGAACACGCGTCGGTACTTGCTCCTGGAGCGCGCAGAGAGCATGCAGTAGCGGGCATGACACTCGATCTGCTGAGCTACCCACACGGAATTGCTATCCCATGTCACTCCTCTGTCTTTCTGTAGTGTGGATGCGTCCTGAATGGGCGGCTCAGCGGGTCAAGTACCCGCCACTTGGGTTCGTTTGGGATTTACCCCAAAACAGTTGCGCGTTGGAATGGCGATCGCTGGTCTCTTTTTTCGATTTGTGTTTTTGTTGCTGTGTTTGACGGTCAGTGACCTCTCATCTGCCTGTCTCGCTTTCCGCGACGGGGCCTGTTTCTTTTCCCTGTGGCGACTGTGGTGATATCTGACCTCATTCTGGATTCCTTTCAGCTTTCTTTTCTTTTTTGAGTTTCCCGTTTTTCTTGTTTGTTGTCTCACCCTGTCGTCTCTCCCTACCTTGGGCATGGTGGAACAGACTCGAAATTGGATTCACGCCCCGTCTGCTCTCCTCCCCTGGCAGGGAAGTCGCTGGGTGTACGGAGTTGTAAAAATGGGTCGCTGTCAATCAACTATTGTCGGGGAAGCTTCCGTCCACCGTCCTCAGCTCGCACCACGGAACCAAGGAATGTGATTACAAGATTCGCGGGTTCATGTCTCAGGCGAAGAAGGCGCGAAGGCGAGGAAAAAGCACAGAGATCAGTCGTTAGAGCGACGATCGCACAGCGATGTCTGCCACTGGGATCGCGGAAATTGATTCTTGGGTCTCTGTCTTGGGATGCTGGCTTCGGGGTGCTGTGGCCTATTTGTCGATTTGTCGCACTCGAACTCGACGAAGCAACGACACATTTGCCGACCGGCCTTGTGTTTCGTGCTTTGTGTGTCGTAATACTACGCCGTCAAATAAAGTTGGCGGTGTCTTGCGGCTAGCAGCAGATGACGCTCACAGCCATTCGCCGAAGTGGCAAAGAGGCACCGGGTACTGTCGTCTGCTTATGGGTAAGATTACTTGCACCACTCTGGTCTACAGAATCGCATATCGTTGTGCAGGACTCTGCCTCATCTGCCAGCGAAGTACTCCTTATCGTCTTGCCTCGTTTTAAACAAACCACTGCGCAGAGGGCGGGAATCTTGAATCTAATCGTGTTGTGCAGCACAGCATTTTGCTGCGGACAGCTCGTACCTGACGGAACGGGCCTCGCAGGTCAGCCTGACACCAACTGGGCGGCTGTGAGGGCATGATGTGCGAGGCGTGGATGTCAGCAAGGTTGGTTGTCTGGTCATTGTTGTTCGATCCTTTTTGTTAAGAGTGTCCACGACTACGACGCAACCGTTCTCTTGTCCAGCGAGTGCGGGGGGTTGCCAGAGTGTTGGTCTTGGGTTGTAAAGGGGGTGCTGGGAAGCAAGGTCGAGAGACGACGAGGGAGGGAGGTATACAGACAGTCAAGGGTGAAGTCAAGTCCGGCTTGCTACTTCGCAGATGTTGATACTCTCTGTAATATACGTAAGGCCTTTCCGAGGTGTCTTTCCAAAGGTACTCGACCAGGCCTACTGGATCGACGAGCGGAGATGTTGAGCAGTAAAGGCCGTGGATGGAGGGAGGTGCCAGCACTGGGATGTATGCAATAGTATGGGATGCGGCGAGAAACAGTCACAAATACGACAGAAAGCAGAAAGAGAAATTATGTAAAAAAGCCATTGAAATTGAGGCGAAAATATCAACACACTATCAGCCACTCAAGCAGAAACACGGAAAGTGCTCGAGGTCCAGTCCTGCCTGAAGGAGGCGATCGAAAAGAAAGCAAACAAACAAGGCAGGAGCAAACAGCTAAAGCTTTCGAGGGAAGGAGCAAAACGGCCACGTCCATCGTTACTTCCCAAAGCGACATCTTTTCGCATTATAAGAAGGCAGCCAAAGCCCCTTCCTTCCCTCGTCTCTCGTCCTTCCTATTGTTGTCATCCTTCATCGAAAATCGTGTCGCATCTGGCTAACAACATCCTCTATTTTGAGCTTCATTCTGGCCGTCATCGGATTTTCTCACCTCTGTGCGAACACACCTACACTGCCTCATTGACACCGTTGGCTGCCAAAACACCTTCACACGGTGACAGTGACTGTACCTCAGATAGGCCAGCGCAACGACCTGCGGAAACCAGCCAGAATCCTCCTGCTCTTCTAGAAGCCCGCCTCAGGCCTTCTCTGCACCCCCCGTCATCCTCGCTGCCGGGAGCCCTTTCGAACACCCCTTCGCAAATCCCTCCCAGCGGCCCTTTTCTTCCGTACACCCCTCTCCCCTGCTCTCACGCTCTCGGCCTGTCTGCCTCTCTTCCTCTGCCCTTGGTGTTGCACTCCCAGCGCGGAGCATCCAACGCCTTCTCCCGCCCTGCAGGTCCCACTCGCGACCCGTACCTGGCACTGGTCTCCATTTCCTAATACCAGCTATTAGTCTGAAATCAAAGTCTACCCCCCCCCTTTCGCTGCCTTTTCCCTGTTCCCCTGATCCCCGGCGCCGCTAAATACACACGCGACCGCGCGCAAAGAAAAGGCCAGAGAGAAAAAAAGAAAATACCCATCCCCCTATTTTCCCTCTCCAAACCTTTTTATTATTTGAAATTTGCGCTTGTTTCGTGGTTATTTTGCGCCCAGTGTAGGTCTGGTCCTTTCTGTACAGCGTTCGCCTCCCCTTCCCTGGCCTGTCGCTTTCTTATTTTTTTCTTTCCATTCTTTTCACACAAAAAGAGGATCGCCCCCGACTTTGCGACTCGCTTCAGCTTCCTTCTCTCCCTTTTCTTTTTCTCTCCTATTCCTCATTCCGCCTTCATATTTATCTTCCTCCGTATCCCTTTCGCTTTTTTCTCCTTTTTCCTGTACTCTATTCTACATTACTTCTAATAATCTCTTTTACACATTTCTTAGCTTCACCATTTACTCAACCTCAACATCCTCGCCTTTTTGCGCACCAACTTCAGCTCAGGAACACACACCGTCCAGAACATTTGCAACTCGACATCTATTTCTGCCCAACCTTCTGGCTTTGCATACATCTGCAGCCGCATGCGCCGTCCCATAAAATCAAGTGAGTCAGAAGAATCATGGACTTGTGTGATGCGGTCAACGGAGCAGCCGGTGCGGTCAACTTCGACTTGGTCTCTTTTTATTTTGTTTTCGGTCGCACACTTATTTGACTATAAATGGGGGCACCTCTGCGAGGCCTTTTGTTCTATAGCTGCTAATATCCCGTCACAGAATAAACATCTTGTTTCTGTTAGCTCGTGTCTACTGCCGCAGACCAATACGCGCACACGACAAACTACATTCTTCTCCCTACCTCTCTTCAAGAATAAGAGCCTTCTACATATTCAAAATGGTCGGAAGCCCATCACAAAGTCTCGTCAACAACGGCCGTGGTGCCTACGACACAACAGGCGTTCCGAAGCCGACGCCGCCAAAGCCTCGGTAAATTATCGAGAAGCTAGAGCTCAGAGAGGCATCTCGCGATGTTTTCTCGTCGCTCACTGCCCACTGGTCTGACAGCTACTTGACCTGTTTTGGCAACAACTCATCGTTCTCTCTTTTCTTCCTGCGAACCTGGCCGGCTTCATCTCTCCATTTCTCTCGCCATCGTTTAAACTACTGGACCCCGACACCGGGGCGCCGAGACGCTCACCGCATTCACTTACAACAACGCATCTTGCATGCTGCATGCAACGCCAATAACCGAATTTCCTTTTCGACAAACCCATACCCACTCACCAGCTCCCACCGCCTTTCGCTCTATCGTTTCCCACTGTACTACTATCGCCTGTTCCATTTTCTCTTGTTTGCTGCATGTCCGCGTCATTGTTTGCTTTTCCGTCGCATTATCTCTTCAGCCATATTTCCTCTTTTCTTATCAACTTTTTAATACTCACAAATCCTTCGAGGAGAGAACACGAGGATGATCAACAAACATTTACACTATTCGGCTCGCTGCCAAACCAACGACTTCGTCTTGCTTCCCAGCAGCTAGGCATGGGACGACATAACAACCAACAAAACGCGCAGCATCGAGGAGGAGAGAATGCCTTCTCGGAGACATGGACGATTTCGCGGTTTTTTTTTTTCATTTCATTTCAGTCTACTGTTTTTTCCATTTTCGGTTCGGCGTTCAAATTATAGACGGTCTCAATTTCGGTTTCTCTTTTCGGATTTTTTATTTTTCAAATCCCTCTCACCGTTTCTTCATAACTACCGCCTCTCGACGCACATCCAACACCGACAACGCATCGCGATCCGCGCCCACCTTCCTCCAGTCGTTGTCTCACCGGAGACGGTCATACCCGCGAACCAACCGGACAATGTTATCGTCACCTCATGAATGTTCGTCGCTGCCCAACGTCATAGTTCAGCTGCAAGGTCTTTTTTAGGCCGGCATTAGTGTGAATGCTCTCACCTTCATTTCGACAGCGTCTCCGTCGACGGGTCCTATACTTTTGCGCTTCTGTTTGCCCCGCTACGCACTTTTTCTGCTTCGCAGTTCTGTTTTATTATCGAAAAGGGCATCGTTACAAAGGGTTTGATTTTTTATGGATTTGTTCGGAGATGGATAGGTTCTTCACTTCCGCGGGAGGCCTGTCTGCCACCTGAGCAATATGGATTTGTATTTTCTGTTTTATGGGACGGACAACAAAAATGGGGGGGACCGGAAAAGAACTTTGCTTTTTCTGCTTTGATTTTGTATTAGCTTCTTTTTATCAATGGGCCATGCATTATATAGATAGACGGTTTCTTTCGCTTTTTTCGCTTCGTTATTTTTTTTCTTGCTTTTATACACTCGGCCAGGTTTTTCCTGTTTGGTCTTCACAGACCCATGGAAAGATTCATCCCGAGTATGGGTGGACTTTCTCGTTTCATCACTTCTTTTCACTCTACTTATTTCTATACCTATTTCCTTTTGTTTTGTCTGCTTTCACAACGCAAATTATTCCCTGTACAGATACTACAACTGGTTTTGCTCTTAATAAAAGCCTGAAGATGCCGCACACAATAATGATTTGACCGAACCGGCATGGTGACCACTTGTAGCCCGAAGGAAGAGGGATATACGGGAGTATGTCTTTCTCTTACGTAGTCCCAACAGTAGTATATCCTCATCCGTTTGTGTCGTTAGCTGGGGTAGATGTGTCAGATGGCTCACTTTTTGCCGTTTCATTTCGTATTCTATTTCGGAAGCTTACGGAAAGGCTGAAGAGATTTTCGAACGGCAAGTCGTGTATTTTGAGGGCACTTTTATAGGACGTTAAGGTTAGCCATCCGAGATAAAAATCGAGCCTCGGCACAAAGCCATTGAGCTCCCAGGCTCATGAATACAATAATACACTGCTGCAAAATTGAAATACGGGCTAATTATCCGTACTTGTGACGGTAGAAATGGTGCTGGCCGGGCACACCGTCCTCGACTTCTCAACAAGTTCAGTGCCCGGAAGCACAACTGGCGCGGTGACCCCCAAGAATGAGAGGATAAGGAGGGTCGCACATATGAACGACGCACTTTCTCTGGGTTTTCGAATCCGTGCCTGCAACAGTGCTGCATTCTTAGCGTAAAATAGAGTTCATATTTCATTATACGGCGTTATTCCCATGACATTTCTAGACGACCTTCTGAGTCGTTGCTTCCTCTCCTCTGTCTCGTGTTGTGACTCAAGGTCAAGGCAGGACGAAGAAGCACTGGCTCATGACGGTTCTGCTCCTTCTTCGTTCATACATTCTGAGTGGTTCCCCTCTCTACTACATTAGGCCGGGACGGGACGCGGCTTCCCCCATACCCTAGGTGCTAGCTTGCCTCTTTAGTGCCGAAAAAGTAGCACATCTCGAAGCTGGCCTCCATTTTTTTTACGTTCCTGTAGTGTGTTGGAGCACAGTCTGGAGCAAGCTATGCTCCTGTCGTGCTAAAGGCTCACTAACTAATGACTATCGTCGTACCTCTTAGCTCAAGACTATGCTATTAAGGGCTGCGTGTGTGTAGCCGAGAACTATTTTTTTTTGCGGGCAAAGATTTTCAGGGGAGACTAGCACAGAGGTAGGAGAGAAAAGCAAGGACAAAACCGATAAACAAGAAACATCCCAAAAAGCAAGGGCATGCATGGCACATGCGGAGGAGGCCGAGATGGGTCTCCATTCGGCGTCCCTAAGTATTCCTTGTTTTTACCACTCCTTACAATGGAACTTAGATGGAGCCAATTACGGAGCTGGACGTCTCCGGCAGTCTGGGTAAAACGACTGTCGATACTTGCTTTGCACGGAATAGGGCAGCTTCAAGAGCCAAACCACATTTCTGGGGTCGAGAAGGTTGCCGGAGCCATTGAACCGTTGGGTTTTTGTCCCTGGTTTTGGGGGAATGTATCGTGTCCTTACTAAGTCTTTTGAATCACCACAGCGAGCTCTCCAGCATCAACTTTCGCTCCCATTGCGACGAGCAACCGCTCCGTCGCCCTGGCTGTTCCGGCGATTTGCATTGGAATGGAACGTGAGCTGACTATTTCCTTCTTCTTAGTCTTTTTTGCCCCTTTGAAAGCAATTTATGATTGGTTTTCTTTTCTTTTTCTTTTTTCTTCTTCCTTTTTTCCAGCTCTTTCCCTGCTCTCAGACCTGTCACTTTTTGCCCGCCGTCCTGAATGTGGCCATCCTTCTTGTTCCATCTTGTGCCCTGAAAGACAATCCAACCAATACTCCAGGGCCTGTATTTTCAATTAAAGTCCTACCAACACCGCCCTGTTAACACCAATGAGGGTGAGCCCGCCATCACGGAACACAGTCCCGGCTCCGCTCTGAGACTAACGCGACAACAGCGAGACAAGAGACATGGCTCGGTGGTAACATTGCCCCATTAAAAAATATGGAGCAGAAAAGTACAACAAAAATGCCTGCAAGTCTTGCCGTTGCAGCTCCCCTGAAAATCTCTTTACGACGGATACTCAATATTATCCTGAAAAAGTATCTCTCTGGGACCGCTGAGAGCGTTGTGATGTACTCCGCCACGCCATTTCTCTCCCGGAGAGAGCAAACGAGGATGGTAGGCAGCTAGAGCTGAGAGTGAACGTCCAAAGCACGTGAAACCCGGACCACGACCCTCTTCCACATGCGTTACTTAGCTTTTTTCTCCCGAAATGGTCTCGTGCGGCGTAGGTCGTTATTTCTTCCTTCGCGGTGTCCTCCGCGAGCAGATGAATATGTAGACTCCACATATAAAAATCCAACACGGCAGGGCAGGAAGATACGAAAAGGGAGTGAAAAACTGGAGTTGCACTTTTGCACTTCTGCAGGTCTCGGGGGGTTTTGTGGTGGCTGGCAAACCCAGGACCACGCTGCTGGGTCGGTCCAAGTCCCCGACGTCGCCTCTGCCCGATACTTTTTTTTTAAACAAAATAAAAAATAAAAACACCAGTAAAGATAGTTCGGGGTCAACGCACCATTGCCCCCTTGTCGCCAAGATTTCCAGCTGCATGCTGAATGGAGACAGCCACGCCCCCAAGGTGAAAGTTATCATCCTTCACGACTTATAGTGCTTTGTCGCGAAATATTGTGTCCCCTTTGCTTCGGTATCAGCCACAGTTCATTTGTGACGATGGCAAGGAGTTCAAAGGACAACACGAGAGACGTGAAAAGAGCCCGATCACCCCACCCCATGGCGCAAATATTCGTATTGGGTCTCATCCAATCTTAAGTCAACATTGATCCTCAGGTGCACTTGGAGACATTCATTCAAATCAATCCCTGAAAAACCGAACCCAGTGTGCCCTGCTGTGGCGACTGCCTGTGTGCTGCCTGCCTGCTGCCTGTTTCTCTCACCGTGCATCTTTACCCCCATTCAGTCCCCCCACGCCTTGTATCATTATCACAGTCCACCTTCCTTGGCCAGCACCCCCGTTTCAGACGACCATTGCAGCCGTCGGTGACCCAGCAGGCTTCGGCGCATTCCGAAGTTCACGATTATCATATTACGTTGAACAACGCTGCTGTGTGTACCCCCACTCACTGCAACTGCGTGAGAGCCAACAAATCCGGCCTGTAAAATGCGCACACCGAGAGCCTCCTGAATCGACGCAAGTCTGAAAAACAAATACATCGAGCCAAATACCAAGCTAAATTCCAGACGAAAATCAACCCAGACCTTGTCCCAATGACGCAAGGGGTATTGACCACAGTAAAGGCGCGCCTTAACTTTTGTCTTGCAGTTTTAGCGCCACCTGCGAGGCTGCAAGGGGTGGTGGTCATATCTGTACGGCTACTCAGTGTTGACGCTCCAGTATTCTCCCTACTTTTGCTGTGTATGGCAAGTTTTTGGCCTCCTGAGCAGTCTCTTGCATTGACCATCTCGATGCAAGTGTATTTCGACGGTTGTTTAGTCGATTTGCACATCCATTTCGTGCTTTCAATAACACCACCATATCCGGTGGTGGGAGCAACCACTTCTGTCGGGCTTATTTTGTCTTTGCCACTTCACTGCTCCTGCTATTTCTCGGCGCTTTTCTGCCGGGTCACTTTTGTCTTCCTCGCACTGCGCGTAGATGTTTTGAAACAAGTCACGATAGGTAGCCGTCATCCCACGTCATGACACATTGCACACACACACACACACACTTTTTTGGCCCTTCTCTTACCCTCTCCCTCATTTCCATATCACACCCCTCCCCCTTCATCTTCCTCGATTTTGCGACAAATAAGGTCAACCACAGGGAAGCACGGAAGTTGGCGGAAGACTGGAAGACAACTGTTCAAAGTGCCGGACCTGCCGTTTTACGTCGAGTGGGGTGCGCTACTCTGTAAATCCAAGGTATGGTTGGGGGATAGCCCAGGCCACTGAGAAACGAGAGAATGGAACGAGAATAAAGATTGGACGAGATCGCAGGCCGAAGAACTGGGCTGTGCATACTGCGTCATTTTCTGTTCTCTGACATTCCCTTTCTGTCGTCCGCCACCCAAGACGAAGGGCATCTGGGCATGTTGCACAGCGCTCACAATACAAGAGAACGTCCACGACATCCCATTTGAGGTCTTTGCCGCTAACAACACGCCCCTTCTTCGCCTCTCCAGCGGAAACGGCCATCACTCGGCGGGACCCAGACAGCTGGTCTGCATGCTGCATGCCTTTCTTACAACAGACCACCGTAGTTACCCTGTGTTGGCTGCTTTTGGTTATGTTCTCGGCCGCCTGGCCGCGGGCTGCCCGCTGTGGCTTCTTAATTGGGGCTTGTCAGGCAGCCGTACCGGTTGCGCGCAACAATGGGATGGCAGCATCCCGCCATGCAGCCATGCACCTCAGGCCGCCGGGCTGAGCGCGATGCTACAGCTGATCTGGTAAATGGAGAAAGAGAGGGTTAGGGACGCATCTTATCGGCTACTGCAAGCACTCACTCGGTGCGCCGTGGGCCCATCTATGTATTTTGTTGCAGGTCGGATGGATAACATAGGACCGCGTTCTCGTAGAATCTAGCTGCCTATGGAAGTTTGTTTGTGAGCGTGGCTTTGGCTTCTATGTCCGCCTGGGCAGAAGGCATTCTCGTGCGGCATATGCGGGTTATATAGAAATACAAACTATGGCTGAGATTACTTTGTAAATTGACTGTGTCTGGGTTTAGTTGCAGTCTTCAGCCTCGCGGTGCCTTCCGTTTTGATCGAGTATGCTGTTACACAGGCAAGAATGATCCGCTGTCGACATACTAGCGGGTAGCTCTTTCCTCCACCAATTCCAAAGAGTGGGGCCACCTGCACCCAGCTTACTACAACAGAAGGTACGCCCAGCCCCGCACCAAACGCCAGTTGCCTACCCGCCAAACTGTTGCGCATCGTTGTCACGCATCGTCACCATTGTGCAGCTCCGACTCTGACCTCTTACCTCCATTATTTTCTGTTGCGACATCAATTGACGACACACGACAGTTTGCCTTACCACTTTACCACACCCACGCATCCGCGATGTCGATCATCCAGCAGCACAACGCCGCGTCCCTCAGCGACGCCTGGCGCACCATCAACATCGATGCCCTCGAGGAGGACAGCCCAGCCAACTTCGACGTCTCCACCTTGCGGCCGCCCGTCCCCGAAATCACCGAGCCTGAGGTCCGCCAGCTTGCCGGCCAGGTCCGCCAGCTGCTGCGCGGCGGCGACAACGACGGGGCCCTGCGGGGCTGCCTGGAAATGCCCGTGTACGTCGGCTCCGACGGCGCCAAGGAGGCCGCTCTGCAAACCATCCTCGAGGTGCTGCAGTCCATCAAGGCGAGCGACATGAGCCCGTTGCTGAAGCGTCTGTACGCGACCGAGAATGGCAGCGAGCTCCTCGATGTTCTCATGAAGTATTTGTGCGTCACCCACCGCGTCTGCCTCTCCATCTGCCCGAATGCACTGCCCGCCACTAACCCTCCTCACCACGCCCCAGGTACAAAGGAATGGCCACAATCAAGGGCTCGGGCTCGTCGACCCCCCACACGCCGACACGCACATCGACAAGCGGCTTCAACACCATTGGCAACCTCGGCTCTACCAAGGGCTTCCTTCCCGGCCAGGGCGGTGGCGACTCGACGGGTGCCGCGATGAGCGTGCTGCTGAGCTGGCACGAGAAGGTGGTCGAGGTCGCCGGCCTGGGTAGCATACAGCGCACGATGACGGACTGGCGGAGGGTGTAAGAGAGTGGAGTGCAGAGGGCAGAGGGGACCCTACGGCTGGGAGGAGCGGATGCACACAGTGGCTCAAGAGCTCACGAGCCACACTTACTCTTGATTTGATGTGGGCAGCTGTGTTGCATTTGCTTTTTGCATCATTGGGGTTTAGTGGTGTAGTACCAATTGCGAGTCTGTACGTACATGGATGAGTCAAATAGCGAAATCAGCTTCTCATGATGTGTTCTTTTTAATGGACTAGTCTTCTATGTGTGCATGTGTGTGCATTTTTGTGCGTATATGCGCTTGTGTGGGGTTCGAAAAATGTCTTGCAATGTCTCTATATTGTTTGGTACAGTACTCGCTGCTTACTTCTTCTCAAGCACGTCCTTGAGGTTGATCTGTCCACTGCCCCGGGGCAACGGCTGTGGCTCCTTGGCCGACGGGTGCCACCCAATCATGTAGATAATCCGGAACGTCGCCGGAATCGATCCGTCCTCGTTGCCGTGCAGCTCCCGGTAGATGGCGTCGTTGGCCAGCAGCACGTCCCGGCCAATCGCGCCCATCTCCCGCCCCAGAATCACACTGCTCTCTCCCATCGCCTGCAGGTCCGCCATCAGCGCAAACGTATCTGGGTAGTCCACAATAATGTCGTCCACGTCCACCGTCAGCATTGAGAAACCTGCCCGCTGCAGCAGCCCGCCCACATCGCGCACATCCGCCAGGGGCGACACGTGCGGCGACAGGCCACCACGGCGGTCCTGCTCTGCCAGCTGCAGCGACGTACGCAGCTCGAACAGCGTGTCACCGCCGAGCATGGCGCCCAAGAACGGCGCGTCGGGTTTCAGCAGCCGGTTGATCTGTGTCAGGACGCCGGGTAGGTCGTTGGACCAGTGCAAGCTCAGGTTGCTGAGGATGAGATCAAACGACTCGGGCGAAAACGGCGAGTCTGCTGTAATCGTTGGCGAGCCGTCGCCGCTGGCGCTGGCTGCGCCGCTGCCCTCTTCTTCCGTGAAACTCATGACATGGCGTGCAATGTCCATCTCCTGGTTGAAAGGAAGGTCGGCATCGCGGTACAACAGGCCGGCTGACGACTCGGCCGCGACCAGCTGCTGAATACGCGAGGACAATGGCAGCGTGCCGGGTACTGCCGGATCGGGATCTGGCCGGACCAGCGCGCGGGCCACATTGCACGAGTTTGCTCCAAAGTCGAGGGCTCGTGGGTATTCCCGTTTGATGTCCTGCTGACGTTAGGCTTTTGGCATAGTGGTGGCCCATGCAGAGTGATCACTCTATGTACATACTAATAACCGCTCGCAGAGCCGGATGGCCACTTCGTCTTTCAAATAATCGGCTTGTCGGCTGGCCTCCACATTGGCAGCTGCCCGCTCCTTCTGGAGCCACTTTGCGCGGCGGTTGAAGACCTCGAACACGGGCTTTCCGCCAGCCTGGACGGCATAGCCGCGCCGAGACGACCAACGGGGTGGTATGGGGGACGCCGAAACCGACAAAGGCGAAGCAGGCATACGCGCAGCCGCCAGCACCGCCTGCCTCAACGACGTAGTCGCTTGGCCGCAGACACAGAATGTTTGCATTTTCTCTCTTCAACTCGTCTCTGCGAAGGACTTGGTAGGAGAAACAAAACTATGGGGTTTGGTCCATAGCTCCTGGCAGAGTCTGTCAATATAAGAAATCAGCTCTCAATGGGGCTCATGCGGCGCCTGCTGTAAATGCACCTGAACATCATTGTCCGTTGGTCTTGTCAGGCGGGTTAGCCACAGTGACAGCCACACTTTGTTCCGACTGGTTCTTTCCCTTTTTTTTGCGGGTTCCTTGCGACCGTGCGGTGAGTAATTACAACGGCAGCCGCGGGGCGGGGCAGGGGACTTGAGGAAAGGGGGAAACCATCCACTAACGCCGCCCAGAAAGGAAAGCGCCAACAACAGGCCAGAAGCGGCATGGCCGCCCCAAACAAGTATCCACGGCAAAATAGTTACGACGAGAGCTCTCCTTTCTGTTTTTTGTCCGATTGCAATCTTCCCCATCGCCTCCCCTTGGCGCTGCTTTCTAACATCAGATCGCGCAGGACACCGACTACCGGTGCAGCCGTCCGACTTTCCCTTTGCAGCGTCCGTCCTTTTCCGCGCGTGCCGCCCTCCTGCCGGCGCTTCGATCACGAACTCTTTGTCATCACAGCCTTCTCATCCTTCGGCCCCCCTGTTCGCCGGTCTACCAGGTTATCTCCCGCAATTTGATCCGGCTATATCTCCACCCGGCCAGAACGACGTGCCGTGCCGCTTTCTTGCCGACGACAACAGGAGCCCTGATTGATCCTTTGCTCACGCCTACGTCTCAGGGGTGACCAGCGCCGGCTCTCACTCCCGGAGGTCGTGCCACCACCATCCGGAACCTGGATACACCAGCACCGGCATCGAGTACCCCGCCGCCATTGTCTCTATCCTCCGTGAGGCCCGTCCGTCATGTCGTCGTCGACGGGCGGCTTCCTAGGCCGCTCCAGCACCAGCAACTCCAACATGCGGGGTCTGGTGCAGTTTATTGCCGACTTGCGAAATGCTCGCGCACGCGAGCTGGAGGAGAAGCGCATCAATAAGGAGTTGGCCAACATCCGGCAGAAGTTCAAGGATGGCAACCTCAGTGGCTATCACAAGAAGAAATACGTTTGCAAGGTGAGATGGCCCTTTGCGGCCGTTGCGGCTATTCTACGCCTCCGGTAAACCCGAACTGACAATCTGGTAGCTTCTTTACATCTACATCCTTGGCTGGAACGTCGATTTTGGCCACCTCGAGGCCGTCAACCTGATTTCGGCGACCAAGTACTCCGAGAAGCAGATCGGCTACCTCGCCATGACTCTCTTTCTCCACGAAAAGCACGAGCTGCTCCATCTGGTCGTCAACAGCATACGAAAGGACCTCCTCGACCACAACGAGCTGTTCAACTGCTTGGCGCTGCACGCGATTGCCAACGTCGGTGGCCGCGAGATGGGCGAGGCCTTGAGCGGCGAAGTGCACAGACTGCTGATCTCGCCAACATCAAAATCGTTTGTCAAGAAAAAGGCCGCCCTAACCCTGCTCCGCCTCTACCGCAAATTCCCAGACATCGTCCAGCCGCAGTGGGGCGAGCGCATCATCTCGCTGATGGACGACGTGGATCTCGGCGTCGCCCTGTCCGTGACGTCGTTGGTCATGGCCGTGGCCCAGGACAACCCGGACCAGTACAAGGGTGCCTACGCCAAGGCTGCGGCGCGTCTCAAGCGCATCGTCGTGAACGGCGAGTACTCGGCCGACTACCTATACTACAAGGTACCCTGCCCGTGGCTGCAGGTCAAGCTGTTGCGGCTGCTGCAGTACTTCCCGCCGTCCGAGGATAGCCATATTCGTGAGATGATCCGCGAGTCGCTGCAAAAGGTTCTGAACCACGCCATGGAGTCCAACAAGAACGTGCAGCAGAACAACGCCCAGAACGCGGTGCTGTTTGAGGCTATCAACCTCATCATCCACCTCGACACGGAGCACGCCCTGATGAAGCAGATCTCGTCTCGCCTCGGCCGCTTCATCCAGTCGCGCGAGACCAATGTACGCTACCTCGGCCTCGAGGCTATGACGCATCTCGCCGCGCGTGCCGACACGCTCGATCCCATCAAGCAGCACCAGGACATTATTGTTGGCTCCCTGCGCGATCGAGATATCAGCGTGCGGCGCAAGGGCCTCGATCTGCTGTATAGCATGTGCGACTCGTCCAACGCCACGCGCATTGTCGGCGAGCTCCTCCACTACCTGCAGAATGCCGATTTTGCCATCCGCGAGGAGATGGTGCTCAAGATTGCCATTCTGACCGAAAAATACGCCACCGACGTCCAGTGGTACGTCGACATCACGCTTCGGCTCATCGCCATGGCCGGCGACCACGTCAGCGACGAAGTGTGGCAGCGCGTCATCCAGATTGTCACCAACAACGAGGAGCTCCAAGTGTATGCTGCTAAAAACAGCCTCATGTACGTGAAGCAGGACCACTGCCACGAGACGCTGGTCAAGATTGGCACGTACATTCTCGGCGAGTTTGGCCATCTGATCGCCGAGGAGCGCGGGTGCAGCCCCATCGAGCAGTTTCTGGCCCTGCAGAACAAAGTGCCGGCCTGCTCGGCCAGCACCAAGGCCATGATCCTGTCTTGTTTTGTCAAGTTTGTCAACCTGTTCCCCGAGATCAAGCCGCAGCTGGTCCACGTCTTTGAGGTCTTTAGCCACACGCTGGACTCGGAGCTGCAGCAGCGGGCGTGCGAGTACCTGGCACTCGTCAACATGCCGACGGACGACCTGCTGCGCACGGTCCTGGACGAGATGCCGCCGTTCCCGGAGCGGCAGTCCGCGCTGCTCTCGCGGCTGCACCAGAAGCACGCCAACACCAGCGACAAGCGCACGTGGGTGGTGGGCGGTAAGGACGCCAACACCGACTCGGGCGAGCTGGGCATGGTTAAGAACCCGGGCCTACGCCGCACGTTCAGCACCAACGACGCATCGTCGCCCAACGGCAACGGCCACCACGTCAACGGCAGTGGGCCCAACGGCTCGGCCAACGGCGCCGCCAACGGCCAGTCCAAGTCCATCAACGACCTGGCCGGCATCGACATGCACATGCAGTCTGGCGACACCAAGCCAGTCAAGACGCCAAACCTGGCGAGTGCCGCCCACTTGTCGCCGGGCTGGGAGCGCGGCTTCAACCGGCTCATGCTCCGGGCCGACGGCGTGCTCTTCGAGGACGGCCAGCTGCAGGTAGGCGTGCGGTCCGAGTACCGTGGCCAGGTTGCCTGCCTGATCCTGTACTTTACAAACAAAACGCCGGCGACCATCACGTCGTTTACGACGACGCTCGACCTCGACGAGTCCGAAAAGGGCAAGCTGACGTGGGACGTCAAGAACCTTCCGGACACCAACATTGGCCCCGCCGCGCAGTCACAGCAGGTCATCATGTTCGAGGCCAAGACGGTCTTTGAGAAAAGCCCCACCATCCGTGTGAGCTACCTGGCCGGTGCTCTGCAGGCCATTACACTCAAGCTGCCGGTGGCCATTCACAAGTTTATGGACGCCACGGAGCTGGCGGGCGAAGATTTCTTCAAGCGCTGGAAGCAGATTGGCGGCGCACCGCGCGAGGCGCAGCAGGTGTTTGGCATCGAGGGGGGCCGCGAGTCGGAGCGCGAGTTCAACGAGACGTTCATCAGCAAGGTGCTCGAAGGGTTCCGGTGGGGCCTGCTTAAGAATGTCGACCCCAACCAGAAGAACTATGTCGGTGCCAGTGTGGTGCACACGTCCGAGGGCGGCAAGTTTGGCTGCCTGTTGCGGCTGGAGCCTAACTACGGCACTCAGGTACGTGGCCCCTGTGTCTGCGATTGCATTGCATTTTGTGTGATTTTTGACAAAGAATAGTACATGCTAACACGTCCCAGATGGTCCGTTTGACAATCCGTGCTACAGATGAGTCTGTGCCTCCGGTGCTCCTCAAGCTCATGCAGAGCCGTCTGTCGGCTGGCTATGCGATCCACGGCGAGGCTCTACGACCGCCGACGAAGCGGGAGATTTCTGATGCGTTCAGCAACGTGCTTGTCGGCGCCGAGGAGAATGGCCGTTAGGAGCCGCCACCCGTTCCCGAGGAAGCAGACGATCTGTCGCCACGGCGATGGCCTGTCGCTGAAGTCAAGATGTGGCGGGCGCTGGGTCCCGTATGGGAGGAGGACGAAGACGTTGCTGGGACGGAACCAATCACACAGATGACAGAGACTGGAGGGATTGGACAAACAAACGAGACACATGCGATGGACGGCGGGCTATGCAACGACGAACCGTCTGGGGATGCCGACGCAAACGGGGTCCATGGCCAGCATATCAGTATCGAGATGTGGCAGCGGGAGGTGGAGTGCTACCAGGCACACGAACGGGAGCATGAGATGGAGCGTGAACACCTCTCGTCGAGCCCCAGCTGTTTTATCTAAGCCGGCGTTTTGCGTGCACTATGCGTTTGCTTGTTTGGTTTGCTGGATGATATATGTACCTATTCTATTTTCACCGCGCACAGCTTTTGTCCCCTGTTGATTTTGCTCCAAGTTGGATGGCATCGTGTTTTCAGTTTGTTGCATCTGTCTTTGTCACTTGCATTATTAGCGTTTTCTGCAGTATGGTCTCCATGGTAATAAAAGTTCATGCGCAGCGTCCCGATCGTTTTCCGATTCCGGTTTTGGTACCCCTCAAGCCCAGGTAGCATGCTGCCGCAAAAAAGAGACGTTTTATGACGCGAGAAAGATAATATCCGCTTGCATCGTGCCCTGGCAAGACGAGAACGGCGCACGGGTGCAGACTTCCGTACAAGTCGGGAGAACACCGTTCACGGTCGAAAATGGTGCAGAAAGATGCGATGCAAATTGCAGTCACATGAAAATGCACGTGTGACAGTTGCGGTGTGCAATGGCCTGTTTGAGACGGAATCGTACCTGGGCAATGTTGTGGGGCGCCTTCTGGGCCAATCACAGCGCACATTGGGTCCTGCAAACTCGTCGTTTCCTAACCTCTCCGACAACCGACAATTTCCAAGCCGAACGTCCCTTCCCTCAGCGCTGTTTTGGGGTGTTTTGTGGTGTTGTAGTGCCCGAATGGCCCGCATGGCCCAGTAAAAAACTAGGCTCAGGGGATCGTACGCTAAATCGGACCTCGTTCACCGCCCGCACCTGGGCACTAAAACTACGAGAAAAAATAAGTTACCTGAGGAGGAAGCAGGAGCAGCCGGTGAAGAGAGGGCCGAATACAGCCAGTAGGGACAGGTTTTGGGGTCCTGCCGCGGCCAGGATAGGTGCATTTGCACACCAGCGAAAAAGCGCGAAACAGCCCCCTCTCTGCGACTGTGTCTATTTCCCCTCAAAATACCACTAAAAAGACGACGACGACGCTCCATCTCTCCGTCTCCTCTGTCCCCCCGGTCATCCCGATTGGCATCGCTTCTCCTCGCCGCCTCCTTCGCATCCCCTTTCTCTCCATCTGTCGATTGACTCGACAGCTGTCCCCTCCTCACCGACCCGACAACGCCGCCCCTCGAAAACCTCACGAAGCTCTCGCAGCTCGGATCTTCCCTCTACCCCAATCCGACACCATGTTCAAGCTCGGCCGCAGCAGCAGAGCTCTGGCTTCGGCCTTTGCTGTTTCCAAGGTATGCTCTATGCCCGGCATTCCGACCGGTCGTGGCTCATTTGTTCGTGGACAGAGACACGTCTGGCTGAGGCCGCAATGCGGCTTATCGCGGCATGCCTCGGCCATACCGAGAAGCTGGTTTTGGACATGCGTTCCCCTCTGCCAGACGACCTCTATTGCTTCAAGAACGAATGCTAACGACATCTTGTTCTCCCGGACACAGCAGCAGCTTAACCCCTCCGTCCTTCGTGCTCCCGCGCTCAGCCAGCAGCGGCGAGCTCTGAGCATCCACGAGTACCTGTCTGCGGACCTGATGCGCAAGGTGCGTAGCGAACCTGGGAGGAAACGATCAGATTCCGTCAAGAAAGAAACAGAACCGCCCGCAGTGCCTGTCATGATGCAGCATCTGGATGAGATACTGGCTGCAGTTGTGGAGGACAGTGACGAGTAAGACTGACAACTGACGTATTGTCTCGTTCTTTCAATAGTATGGCATTGCTGTCCCCAACGGCGCCGTTGCACGTACGGCCGAGGAGGCCGAGGATGTTGCCAAGAGCATTGGCACCGACGACATGGTCATCAAGGCGCAGGTCCTTGCGGGCGGCCGTGGCAAGGGCACCTTTGACAACGGCCTCAAGGGCGGTGTGCGCATCATCTACTCGCCTACCGAGGCCAAGATGTTCGCCGACCAGATGATTGGCCACAAGCTCGTCACCAAGCAGACCGGCGCTGGCGGCCGGCTGTGCAGCAGCGTCTACATTTGCGAGCGCAAGTTTGCGCGCCGCGAGTTCTACCTGGCCGTCCTGATGGACCGTGCCACCCAGAAGCCCGTCATCGTGTCTTCGTCGCAGGGTGGCATGGACATTGAGACCGTCGCCAAGGAGAACCCGGACGCCATCAACACCACCTACATTGACCTCGAGGTCGGCGTCACCGACGAGATTGCCCGCGGCATCGCCACCAACCTGGGCTTCAGCGAGCAGTGCGTCGAGGAGGCCAAGGACACGATCCAGAAGCTGTACAAGATCTTCCAGGAGAAGGACGCCACCCAGATCGAGATCAACCCCCTGTCCGAGACCTCGGACCACCGCGCCATGTGCATGGACGCCAAGTTCAACTTTGACGACAACGCCGACTTCCGCCAGAAGGAGGTCTTTGAGTGGCGCGACACCACCCAGGAGGACCCCGAGGAGGTCCGCGCCGCCCAGTCCAACCTCAACTTCATCAAGCTCGACGGCGACATTGGCTGCCTGGTCAACGGTGCCGGTCTGGCCATGGCCACCATGGACATTATCAAGCTGAACGGCGGCGCCCCGGCCAACTTCCTGGACGTTGGTGGCGGTGCCACGCCTGCGGCCATCAAGGAGGCCTTTGAGCTGATTACGAGCGAGTCCAACGTGACGGCCGTCTTTGTCAACATCTTTGGTGGCATCGTGCGGTGCGACGCCATTGCGCACGGTCTGATCAAGACGGTCGAGACGCTGAACCTACGCATACCCATCATTGCTCGTCTGCAGGGCACCAACGTGGAGCAGGCCCACAAGCTGATCAACGACTCGGGCCTCAAGATCTTCTCCATTGACGACCTCCAGAGCGCCGCCGAGAAGGCCGTGCAGCTGTCCAAGGTCGTCAAGATGGGTGAGTACAATGCCTCATGAGCCTTTTTTTTTTTTTTGATGCAATACTAACTTCAGATTTAGCTCGCGAGATTGACGTCGGTGTCGAGTTCACGCTGGGCATCTAGAGAGATGGAGGCAACGGAGCGACACGCACCACAAGAGACAAGAGCAGGGGAGAGGCCATGACGTGAGATGTAGAGCGTCATGATCCGAGAGGGACAAAAAGGGACGTTCTTGGACACGCTTGGGCATTTCTAGGGACCACAAAGGGGGGATATAACCCCAAACGACTTTGCGCGACGAAGACTTTACACAAAAACAACTCGACAAAAACAGCCACTTGCTGACACTGCATTTTACTCCTTCACATTCCTCCGCACCCTTGCCCCAGATCCCGTCGTTTTGCATACACGCGCATCCTCTAGTTTTAATTCTAACAAATAGAATTTGTGATTTGGTTCTAATCTAACTATCCTCACTGTTTTTTCGCATCTGGTGTTGGCTTTATTATTTTTGGCAATGCCAGACTTGTTTTTTGTGTGATCGATTGCGACATGAAGTCTCCTGGTTAGTTTCATTCTTCACTTCTGCTTCTCTCCTTTCCGAGGAAAATATCCACATACAAAGGTCTTGTGGATCTTGGCACCCTTTGACAGCTTGGGGAAGACCTGCAGATCTCGGCGCCTGGATATTCCATTTCCTTCATTGCTTCGTAGCTCCAAGAAGAAGCCATTAGGAAAGCTCCATTAGTCTCTCAACTTTCATTGGCTCTAGAGCTGTCGGTCAAAGCACAAGGAGTCAAGTGAGCTTGTTCACCTTGGCGTATACTTGACTTTCATCGTAGTGCATATTCCCACCGATTCTTCTTTTTCGCCGCAGCATACTTTTACATTGCGGTATACTCCGCACTCATTCTCTTCATTATCCGTCTTGTCATGTTGTACGTCATACACTCTGTGGCTTCGAGTCCTATCCTCCGTGGCCAAATCCGTACGGACGGGCAGAAGAGACGCAAGCAGCAAACAATAATACCGTGCTTCGCATAGGCCGGTGAGACAAGATGTTAGGCTCGATAGAGTTTGAACAGTGAAAACAAAGCGAAGTGTAAAGTGCCATAAGGGCTTGCCTCGAGTCAAATTACGGGAAGAGGCTGCCTTGTAAGGCGACGAGAGGCTGCTGATAGGAGATGAAGTTACATTACAGTTACGGAGTACAGTGTCAGAATAGCTTGGACAGGTGATCTCTGCCTTTTTGGGATCTTGCATGATCAAGGAAACGGCCAGGAGTACAATTTTAGACTGTCAAGTCGATCTCATACACCTGTCAGAGTGGGCACATACTACGGCAACTGCCGGCTTCCGAATGTCCGAGTTCCATCCTCGAGTAAACGTACCTTTTATATATTTTTGTCATAGTTTTATTCTGCTTTGCTTCTAGACATATTGTTGCCTACTCGCCATAGGCCCCCCGTTTGACATTTGTAGTGCGGCCCACAACTAGAGGTCTCTGTCCAATCATTTTATTGCTCTGGATGTGCCCGGAGTTTGGACATTGCGTTTTCTTGTGCCGACGGAAAACGGTTTGCTCCGTACGCGGCTTTCTCTTGTTGAATCGTGGCTTAGTCAATCTCGGACTGTAAAGGAAATTCGGATGTAAACTGATTTTCGCAAGCTTCAAGAAGAACGTAAGCAACTTGAAGTTGTCCTCTTTAACATGCCGGCTTAATACGGGCAGTTTGACAACCGTTTCTCGGAACGACCGTGCTACGGTGAGGGTAGTCGGAACTCCTAATCTGCGGAATACGAGACTGCTACATTGTACTGTTTGACACCGTCATATAAAAATAAGAAAGGCAAAGCAGAATAAAACAAAAATAAAATAAAATAAAAAACAATTCGCGACCTGACTGCCGGACAAATGGCACCGATATCGCATCGAATTTGCGCATTGGTCACTCCCATGTGAAGCATAGCACTTGGGCGAAAGGCCATGCCGAAAGTAAAGTAATCAGGAAGAGTCAGATGTCAAGACCAACTGCGCCTTGTGACAAAGAGACATACAAAAGAGTCAAAAATATCAAAGTCACTTAAGGCGTCATAGCATCGCGACATTGACAGATTACCAAGAAGTCGAGACGAGCCTTGCCGGATCAGGCCAGGCCAGGCACAAGAAAAGAGACGTAAGAAGTAAGAAAAGAGCCGCTCAGCCGGAGCATGTCGTGGCATATTCAACGGGCATTTGGCCGGCCAGACGTTGTTTATGCGACGGCTCCGTGATTGGACGAATGTCCGTCATCCGATAGCGTCGCAAGTCGGGTTGTGCTGTACGGAAACGGAGCGGAAAGGAAAAAATAGAATAAATGGAGACAAAGGTTGTCAGTTCCGCGATGGAGCTCATACTCCACATTCGAGGCTCATGCGACGCAACTTACGACATACAAAGCTTTCGACAGAAAAGGGTCCTTGCCACGTACGACGTATGACTCCGAAGTTTGTTTTGTGTATTTTGTAATTTGTGAATAGGAACGTCAAACATTCGGCAAAAGAACCCACGGCAATTGGGCCAAGACCCACCGACTGATTAGTTCGAAAACCATGAGGCCATGTTGTTCAAGCAGGAGCATTTAGGACGGTCGGCTTTGGGAGGCGACCGTGGGTATTTTCGTTCGCCCTGGTGCCAAAGTTCTCTCGTTTGGTTTGCCGGGTTGGTGCCACTGCCACCGAGGGAAGAGGGAAAAGTTTAGGCTGGGCGCGTGGTTAGTGCCTTTCGGGTGTAAGTCGGGATGGCCCTAGGTCTAGTTAGGTTTGGACTGGCTTGGGTGGCTCCTGCTGCCCCAAGGGCCGGGGACGGCTTGTTATGTCAAAACAAGTCGATCCGATGGAAGGAGCGTCAGCGCTCGAAACCGACTAAGATAGGAAAGAGCAAAGGAAAGGCAAAGGTAAGACGGTTCAGGAGTGGAAGAGTGTACAGAAGGAAAGAACAAAGGGTTAGCAGAACATATGCTTAAAGAGGAAACAGCACAGAGACAGAAGAGACACAATGGGTTCACTGGTGACAAGGTCAGGAAGGAACGCCTGGTCAGTGGAGCCCGGAACAGGTTTGATGCCAAGCCTCAACATCCACTCCTGTTTTCTTACAACCCTTTTCGCTCTGACAGTTTTGTCTTGCGTTTCTACAAAAATAGTACTAATCGGGTATCTTGGGTCTCGGCTTTACACCCTTTGCATTTGCCCCCAATCCACGGCTGTCGCGTTATGACTGGTTTTGTTGCTTGACCTAAGCCAACAGACGCTTGGCTTCTTGGTGGCGCTTTCCCGACCGAGTCTGTACGCACTTGCACTTTCTGCCACTCGAAAAAAGATATCCCAGTAGTATAAGTCTCGGCCGGGCCCTCTTTCCTCTGATTTTGATTTCTTCTCTTTGTTTTTACTTGCGTTGTCCTCCTCAATTCCAAGCCCGCAGACTCTCTTTGGCATACGTTGGCCAAAACTCGTTTGACTTCGTCTATTCTAACGTCAATATAACATCACCTCATTGCTCACCTCAACCTCACACCCACCACCATATCCTACATCGCCATGTCTCCTCTCGCGTTCTCGGCCTCCTCCACCTCCTCTTCCTCCCATTCCTCCAAGAACTCATGGCCCAGCAAACTCGTCCGCGCCAGCCCCAACCCGACACAGCTTGAAGGTGGACGCCAGCTCGAAGGCGCGCCCATGTGCCCTTGCAACGACTGCTGGGAGTACGGCTCGCACAGGCTCGCGCCGCCCAGGGCCCCCAAGGCTCCAAAGGCTCCAAAGGCTCCCAAACCATCCGCAACCTCGTCGTCGAAGGACAAGAAGTCACCTCTGCATTTCATCAAGAAGACCAACACCAGCAAGGAGAGTGTGGCCTCGGACATGCACCCGCTGAAGCAATCCGTCACGCTGGCCTCGGCAGCCAGCTCTGTCTACGGCGACAAGTACTAAATCGGCGGCGATGATATAAGCTCCCACGACATGCTGTACTGTGTTGCGGCTTTCTGCTTTTCTACTCTTCCTTTCTCCTTTCTTTTTTAATGTCGTTTGTCCGTTTCCACTTCAGCGTTGATATACCATTTTATCATTTACGTCCTGCGAAATTTCACTACAAGCCATCTTTATCTTTGTTTTTGTTTTTGAGTACATTTCCCCCGCCCTCGACGCCACACTATTGGCAATAGACACATTTCAGCACACTTGGCAATGCAGCCAAACGGACAAACATTGTCCTTATCAAGGGACAAGGCTGCATGACCAGTGTCTTGAAAGGGAGCCAAGGATGTCATGGGGGCACAACGGAAGGCAGGGCGCGCCGTGTGGCCCCCAACCTGTTGTGGCGTTTACACCTTTGCAGGCACGACAGAGTGCCACGGCGTAACCCCCCGATGCAGGGAAAACTTTTGCAAAAATAACCGCCAGCCTCCAATGGACGTTAGACACTCAGCGAGGGAACCCGCTTCTCCAACGTCTAACGGCCAACAGTCAACAATCAGAAGATGTCGACGACCAACTGACAACCCCCTCACACCCGGAACTTGCTAAAGACCATCCCGGCCAACAACAGACATTGCCATCAACAAGCGACGGTTGATGTTATTCACTTCCATCTTTCCACTTTTTCCTTTTCCTTTTCGGTTTGCATTTCTCACTCGGGATATGTTCGGACAGTGCGAGGCGTTTCTCGGATAAAGCTCAAAGTCACGAACGGTACGATACAAGACTATTCTATACAAAAAAAAAAAGCATACACCAAAAGTACATGTATCGCAAAAAGTTTCACACCCGAACCAATATCAGCCTCAAAATAGAAAAGCGAATTCGACTAAAAGCACATCTCTCTCTGAGAGAAGGGCCGCTGAATTATGGACAGACACATAAACCAATAAATTGTACATCATGTCGTACTCTATTTATTTGATTTAAATCTCTTCTCCATTCACATGTGAGAACGAGCTTTTCCGCGGTGAATGAGTGTGGCATTGTGCCGGACGCTTGCCGAGTCAACTCCGAAGGGCAAGTATTTGCGTAACTTTTTTTTAGTGGCGAAGTCAAAGCTACAAGTCCATGCGCTACAGCGTGCTCCAGCGCATCACCACCGTCTTCAGCACCTGTAGCTTTCTGTACATTCGGAGCCCATGACACAAGGTGGCATGATGTCATGTGCTCTGCCACTCAGAATCTCCGACGATTTTTGCTGTAGCCATATGCCTCTGGATCGATTCAGTGAGCATCTGGACAGTGCTATGTTGTATTTACAAAATGCGTTGCCGTCTTGCGATATCTTCATCGTTTCTTCGTTCTGGGAGACATCGACGAATGGTTTACGCTGTAATCATACAAAGTCGGAGAGCACGGGACATGCTGCAGCGGCACGGGGCGTCTCCCCGCCTTTGCGGTACAGCATGCAGGTGGTGTCGTATTCTGGCCTGAGATCATGACACAGCCGTGAGGTTTTGGGGCTTGTTGATGTCGATCGTAGTTGCTTGTCGTGGGATGATGACTTAGCAGTGTTTGGCGGGCAGGTGCATAGTTTGTATTATCTGCCAATCTATTACGTCGTTGCCCCTCAGCAAAACCGCAACGCGACCAGCCTCAGACCACGTACAATTCCACAACCTCAATATCATGTTTCGATCCAGTGTCCTCAACAAAACCACCAAACGGCCGTTGATCCTAGACCATGATTGACATCTTGGCGTCAACTGACTATTGAGACTCGCAAGCCGCCTCGACATTCGAAAGTGAACGTCCGAGGTCGAAGATGCCTTCCAATGTCGACCCAGCCCTCGTCGAGGCGCTCGGCCTCGACCGCACGACAGCCAGCATCGAGTCCCACGGCGGGTCTGGCTTTTCCTCGGCGTACAAATTGACGGGCGACAAAGACGGCAAACGCGTGAAATACTTTGTCAAGACGGGAACCGGCGCCAACGCCGCGACCATGTTCCGCGGCGAGTTTGCGTCGCTCAACGCCATTGCTGACGCCGTCGCCGACTTTTGCCCGCGGGCCCACGCATACGGAGAAATGCAGAACCGAGCTGGAGTGCACTTTTTAGCGACAGACTTTCTGGAGCTCGGTGGAAGCTGGGGTGGAAACAGGGCTGGCAGTGGGCTGTCGTTTGCATCGAAACTGGCCGAGTTGCACACGCGAGAGAACACATCCTTGCCCGACGGTACGCCGTTTGGCTTCCCCGTCACGACATGCTGCGGCTCCACCGAGCAGGACAACAGCTGGAAAGCGTCTTGGTCGGAGTTCTACGCCGACAACCGCCTCCGCCACATCCTCGCCGCCTGCCTGCGCAACAACGGCCCCGACGAGACGCTGTCCGAGTCCGTCGAGCGCCTCGCATCTACCGTCGTGCCGCGCTTACTGGGAGATGGCCACCTGCGGCGCAGCAGCGAGCGCGGCGGTGGACCCATCCGGCCCGCCGTCATTCACGGCGACCTTTGGAGCGGCAACCACAGCCGAGGACGGATTGTCGGCAGCGGCGGCGACACCACCGGCGTCGAGGAGGTCGTGTATGACCCCGCGAGTGTCTACGGCCATTCCGAGTACGAGCTGGGCATCATGCGCATGTTTGGGGGGTTCTCGTCGGCATTCTGGCGCGAGTACACCGCGCTGGTGCCCAAAGACGAGCCGGTCCACGAGTGGGAGGACCGCGTGGCATTGTACGAGTTATATCACCACTTGAACCACTTCTCCCTTTTTGGCGGAAGCTACCGCGGCGGTGCTATGAGCATTGTCGACAAGCTGCTCAAGAAATATGGATGAAGCAACGGTACATTTATAGCCGTCCGCCGACAAGATGGTATATTTGAATGATAATTAAATCCACGCTACGTTGCGTGCCATTCTGAAGCCGGTATGGCGTGATCTTTCCATGGACGCCCATACCTGTCAACGAGCACGAATGGGGATATCGCAAATAGTACGTTGGACTTTCGTCATGGCACCAGGTGTCTCAATGTATTAGTGCAAAGGCCCAGTCACTGCCAAAGAGTTTGTCCTTAATAGAATTATTTCCTACTTTGCTAAATCGCTAAATGAAATGTTGAAATAAAAAATCAGTTTAGCGTTAGCAGTGAAATAACAAGAAATTGGGAAGAGCTCGACGACTCAGAGGCACTGGAGAGAAACTGTTCCCGGGCCCCAAGACCGCCGATCTCCAGCGATATCGGGCTCAATTTGACCGGTCAACCGTCCTGTATTTCTCAAAGCTTGGGGCACTTTCGGGGTAAACTAATGCGAGCAACCACAAGTAGATGGCGCTTTCGGTCGTTCCTGCAGGGGTTTAGACAGTTCATATCCACGACTTCGGGGAAGAGCAGCCTGACATCCGTCATAACAATTAAATTTAACTGGCTCGCTGGTTACTTCCCTTTCACATTTCTCGTAGAACAGCTGTTGACACCTCCGGTAGGCACGTACACCGCCGGAACATACCCGGTGCCATATAAATGGTTTTCAGAAACACCACCTTCGTTTCTGACAATATGAACATGAGGTACGTCCCTCTCTTCCTTGTTGATGCGACACCGTCAAAGCTGAGAATGCTGTGATTGGCTTGTTGGCTGGGTAGACTGGTAGCTCTTTCCCAAATTGTGCACCTTTCCTCCTATCGCTCGTAGCGGCCGGACCGGACGCCGATAGCCGCAGCCGCTGGGAGCGACCCACTACCGGCGACGTGCAAGAACCCACAAAAAACGTGCCCAAGCACGACTCCTCTTTCGCCTAGTTTATCCTCCCACGCCGCCCCTTTCCCAGCCTCTTACAACTCTAGTCGATACGTGAAAGTAAAATAATGATGGGTCCAAGCAGCCCGGAGGCAGACATTATACATCGTCTACTAACTGGGCCGAAAGTTTGTTGACCGGGGCATAAGAGCGAGAGAGAAAAGAGGGGTATACTGTAAAAGCAGGTTGGAAAACAAAACAGGCCGCCCAAAGATGGGATCCTATTTCTATGTTCCTCGCTATTCTGTTTAGACTCCTTTTCGGCTCAGACTTTTAAACTTTGAATCCATATTGCATCCATCCCGCATTCTTGGGTCTCGCCTCTCATTTTGTTGCAGAGACTCGTGTTCCTCCCGTTGGATTTTGGTTGCGGTTAGCTTTCGTTGCCTGCCGCCTGCTTACATCCGTCCTAGCCGGCAAACTACGTCTCCCAAAAGAAGGCCGGCCTCTGTTTTTACCCAACAACACAACAAAGCACCCAATATTCCTGCGGCCCATTTGGAAATATACTCGACATCAGGACGCCTCTTCTATGCCAGCTGACAAGGTGATTGTCGTCCACCTCGTCATCACACCTGATACAAGTTCCACTTCCATCGACAAAAGTGGCTCCAGTCACAAAATGACACCAGACATCCGTTCACCGCTTTCATAAACGAATAGGACCCAGCACCACCATGGCGCCCTATATCCAGATGCCTCAGACACCCAGCGCCAAGACACACTTTGATGAACGTGTCAACGAGCTTGCCTTCGCTTCTGATCGGACCGCGTCCTATTCCACCCTCGACCGAGCCACCGATGCTGAAGAGATTGCCCGGTACCGCCAGAAGACAGTGTCCCCGAACCCGTCACAACAGGAAACCCGTGACTCGCACCTTGGACTGCTCCAGCAGGACGATGCCTTCCACCGCCTATCAATCGGCTCTTTCTCGGACGCCGGCTACGGCCCGTCCGTGTCCTCGGCAGCGTATCACACCTACCCAACATCGCATGGTCCAGCATCCTCGCCCGGATCGATCGCACCACGGCCCATGTGGGCCCGCATCTGGGCCCGCCACAAGGCCGTCTTGCTCGTCTTTGGTGCCCAGTTCTTCGGTGCCCTGATGAACCTGTTTGCCCGCCTTTTGGAGCTGGACAGCGAAGGCCAGAACTTCCACCCCGTCCAGCTGCTCTTTGTCCGCATGCTCGTGACCACCGGTGCCAGCTGTTGGTACATGCACTACTATCGCATACCCCATTTCCCCTTTGGCCCACCAGGTGTGCGCTGGCTGCTCGTCCTTCGCGGCCTCACGGGTTTCTTTGGCATCTTCGGCATGTGGTACTCGATGATGTACCTGCCGTTGGCCGAGGCGACCGTTTTCACCTTTTTGACGCCCAGCGTTTCGGGCTACATCTGCTCCATCCTGCTGAAGGATCCATTTACCCGCAAGGAGCAGATTGCGTCTGTTGTGGCATTATTTGGCATCATTCTCATTACGCGGCCGTTGTCACTGTTTTCGTCGTCGTCGTCGGCGGCGCCGTCCGAGTCGTTCGAGTCATCGGATGGCTTCGACGCTGGATCTCTCAACGCCACCGTCGTGGCCTTCCGTGACATGGTCAACGCCACCTTAGACGCGAGTCTGGACACGCCGTCCGTTGCCTCGTCCAGCATAGCCGACGCCGATTCCGGCAACATCTCCACTGGCCAACGTTTGCTGGCCATCGCCGTCGCCCTGTTCGGCGTCCTCGGCGGCTCCTTTGCCTTTACCACCATCCGCGCCATCGGCACGCGCGCCCACACTCTGGTCTCCGTTAACTATTTTTCGACCTGTTGCATCATCGTCACGTTCTGCGTCCTGACGTTTGCTCCCATCCTTGACATTGGCCAGCCAGCCTTGCAGTTCGCCTTGCCCCATTCGCTGCGCCAGTGGGTCTTGCTGATGCTCATCTGCATCTGCGGCTTTGGCACCCAGATCCTCGCCACCAAGGGCCTCGGTCTCGAGCGCTCCAACCGGGCCACCGCCATGGTCTATACGCAAATGCTCTTTGCCGCCGGTTTTGACCGTTTTGTGTTTGGACACGAGATGGGTCCCACGAGTTTGGTGGGCTGTGGTCTGATCATTGGCAGTGCGCTCTGGGCGGCCTTGTCCAAGAAACCGGCGCCGGAAAACAAGGCCGTTGGTGCGCCAGCCATAGCAACTGAGTTGGGTGTGCTGTCAGAGCCGTCCGGGGCTGCCGCTGCAACGGCGGCTGACGCGCCGTTTGTGAGCTCCGCGGCCGACCTTGAGGTTGGCCTAGTCGGCTCTAGGGAAAGACATCCCGAAGCTGTGTCCATGCTTGCAGCCGAGGATGGCAGTGACGAGGAAATCGAGGACTTCCGTTCACACTAAACATTGCCGTTTGGAGACGGTGCTGGAGAGGCCTTGGCAATACGCCGATGAATACCACAGTAGAGTGCGTCATTTTCTTGGTGTGAAATAGAACCTCGAGATGTTCAATGGCAGTACGTCAATGATTGGAAATTGAACTTATTTATGTTGAAATGCTTTGTACGACGTAGAAAAAGTAAATCTCCCCTGAAACTCGAGAGGAAAGAACGAGGACGTGTCATGCAGTTGCGGCCTGCACGTGACCAAAATGATCCTTTTGGCAGCTCCCTTATCGATAACGGTCGCGTTCGCCAGAGATTTGGCAGGCGCGCCGCCCGCCTCCCTAGCAAAAGTCTAGAAGAGAAAGAGCAAGCGGCCCGGTTTTCTCGTCTTGACCTCATCTCATTGTTCCCGCTCCAACGACCGCATTTCCTTCTCGTCGGCATCCAGCGACATCCGTCCAATCCATTGCGCGCGCATCGAGTCTCTGCGTCTACGTAATTAAAAGACCGTCCTTTCCACCCCGGCCCCCCCAGACGACCCCCGAAGACCACAGCTTCCGCACGGCGCGGCCAGGACGACCACACTCCGAATCGCCCAAAATGGTGCAGATTAGCGAGGTCAAGAACAGCAACCGGGACCAACGCACGTCCTCCCACACGCACATCAAGGGCCTCGGCCTGAAGAGCGATGGCACGGCAGAACGGCAGGCATCTGGCTTTGTCGGTCAGGCGTCGGCACGAGAGGTAGGTGGGAGCATGAAACGTGGAAGACGTGCATATGGGGGGGCAACTCAACTAACCTGTTGTCGCTTCGTCTGTCTCCCAGGCATGCGGTGTCGTTGTAGATCTCATTCGCGCACACAGAATGGCCGGCCGCGGCGTGATGCTGGCCGGCGGCCCGGGCACGGGCAAGACGGCTCTGGCGCTGGCCATTAGCCAGGAGCTGGGCACCAAGATCCCCTTTTGCCCCATTGTCGGCAGCGAAGTGTACTCGACCGAGGTCAAGAAAACGGAGATGTTGATGGAGAATTTCCGGCGCGCCATCGGGCTCAAGGTCCGCGAGACAAAGGAGGTGTACGAGGGCGAGGTGACGGAGCTGACGCCCGAGGAGGCGGAGAACCCGCTGGGTGGCTACGGCAAGACCATCAGCACGCTTCTGATTGGCCTCAAGAGTGCCAAGGGCCAGAAGAAGCTGCGGCTGGACCCCAGCATCTACGAGGCGATCCAGAAGGAGCGCGTCACTGTCGGCGATGTCATCTACATCGAGGCCAACACGGGCGCCTGCAAGCGCGTCGGCCGCTCCGACGCATACGCCACCGAGTTTGATCTCGAAGCCGAGGAGTACGTGCCCATCCCCAAGGGCGAGGTGCACAAGAAGAAGGAGATTGTGCAGGACGTCACGCTGCACGACCTCGACATGGCCAACGCGCGCCCCCAGGGCGGCCAGGACATTATGTCGATGATGGGCCAGCTCATGAAGCCGCGCATGACGGAGATTACGGACAAGCTGCGCGGCGAGATCAACAAGGTCGTCAGCATGTACATTGACCAGGGCGTCGCCGAGCTGGTGCCCGGTGTGCTGTTCATTGACGAGGCGCACATGCTCGACGTCGAGTGCTTCACGTACCTCAACCGCGCGCTCGAGTCGCCCATTGCACCGATTGTCGTGCTGGCGTCCAACCGCGGCATGACCACGATCCGCGGCACCGACGACCTGGTGGCGGCGCACGGCATCCCGCCGGATTTCCTGGCGCGCCTTCTGATCATCCCGACGCACGCTTATGACGCCGACGAGATCAAGCGCATTGTGCGTATCCGCGCGACCACCGAGGTCACGCCCATTACCGATGCAGCCATCGACAAGATTGCCGAGGAGGGCGTTCGCATCAGCCTGCGGTACGCGCTGCAGCTGCTCGCCCCTGCCAGGTACGTTTCGTGACAATGTTTGCACTCGTATTTACTCGTATTACTTGGTTTTTGGACACTTTTCTTTGTCTAACAATTATAGCATCCTGGCCCGGGTAAACGGCCGCAAGGAGATTGATGTCAAGGACGTCGCGGAGTGCGAGGAGCTCTTCCTGGACGCTCGTCGGAGCGCGCAGCTGCTGACGAGCGAGACCGCCAAAGGTTTCATAGTATGAATGAGCTGCGCATTTCATTTCTACTTGGCATGGCGAATGAGGACAAATACTATAGATATGAGGGGATGCGGGGGACGACGAAAAAGACAGTAACACAGAAAGACAGAGAGACAGAAAGGCAGCGACCGAGACCGGACGAAGGATGCTGGTTGTGTAAGATGGAAGATTGTGCCAGCGGCGAACCTGGACGCGAACGGGCGAAAACGGCGAACGACAACCGGAAAGGAAGGTTCTATTAATTTACTTTATTTTTTCTTGTTTTTCTTGTTTTTCTCCCTGTTACAGTTTTATGATCGTCTTACTTTTCTTTGCAACAGAGAAGCAGCTACCAAAGACCAGAATCGTATAGGCGACGCAACAATCCCCACTGCAGGGGAAGCTATCTGGTTCACGAAAATGGCGTCCCATTTTTATAGTAATAGTTGTGTCTCTGTTCGTCTCGGTGGTGCTTAATATTGTGCTCTTTCCTCTGCCTCTGCCCTCATTTCCAGGCCCTGTAGACGACATGTCGAAACAGACATGAGCAAAAAGCGCAGCTCAGCTGGCCGTTCCCAATCTATGTGCAACATGCAACACGCAGGCAAGCAACGTTCGTCCTCACTTTATGGCTCAACATGTGCACCTTGGGACATAACGAGCACCATGCGGGTCTCACGACGGAGGCAGAACAAAGAAAACAAAATGAAAAGATTATGAGAGTAAACAGGGGTGCGGACGGAATAGGTAAAGTTTGCGACCGTGCCCTTGACACAGTATTTACGCACTATTCGGAAAACGAGAACCAGAAGACAATCCGCAGAGGGTGAACGGCTGTCAATAGGAACGAGGAAAGCCCGGTTAGAGAAACCAGGCAAGGAGTGACCAAGAGCGGAGGCGATGCCGTTCCCAGGTCTAGAATTACAAAGAGACATGTCATTTCATGCAGGTGCATTCAGGATGGCAGACAGCAAAGCGTATGCAGCGACAGGCTCAGGCAGACAGCCACCAAGAGGCCACTTTCGCGGGACATGATGTTTGGATGTATTATTCGAAACGACTTGACTGCCCGTCGCATTTGCGGTCCTGTGATTTTATGATGCTTCTCGCACTCGCATCCCATTCTTTTCCTTTCGTATAGGATTCATTTATTGGATTTCGCTGCTTCTCATTTTAGTTGTTGACATATCAAACGCCACAGTTGATAAGTATGCATGGTTCGGACCTTTTCGGGGAGCGACGGCGATGAGAGACATGCCAGAGCCTCTCCTGCGCCTGGCCGGTCTGGCCCTCTCTTGTCTCTTTTGCGGTTGCCGCCCCGTTCGTAATCTCTTGCAAACGCTTCCGCATCCTTTGTGCTCTCCGGTTTGTGATCGCGTCTTGCTCTTGCGCAAAGCCATTTTCTTGCAATTCTTGGTTGCCGCGTTTGCCCTGGACAAGGCAAGCTTTGCTTTTTTTTTTTTTTTTTTTGGCTGCAGTCTTTCCAATGCGAGACACGTCAGAGAATACGGCCTCCAAATCCAATTATAATGAGACCATGAAAAATGGTAAGGCAGGCCGGTTGTTGGTCGCACAAAATATTATCGTCGGTTTTTTTTTTTTTTAAAAAAAAAAAGAAAGAACAGAAAAAGAAACACACTCCTAATTTTATCTGATTTCGTCTTAGCACCGACGCCTCCGACGCCCCTCTCGAGCATCGCTCTCTCTGCCAAGACTCTAGTTAGCCATGCTTTCCGTGACCTTGTCGGCTTCTCTTTCTTTCTGCCTATGGGTGTGTATATCGTATTACTCCGCACTCATTTACGAGTGTCCGCGTTGGCTTGTCGACTTGCCTCCCTATTTCAGCTCATCACAATGTATGTACTCCGTATAGGGGCGCGATAGGCACAGTAACCCTGCTGAAACTCGCCTCCCTTTGTCGTTTTCTTGTTGGCAGTGCGATGAATGGCATTTCTCTTCCAAACAGACTGCTCGGCCGGTCTGGATTTCATACCCCCAACCCAGCAACTTCGTCTTTTCTTTTAGATTTTTTTTATTCTTAAATTATATTTCGTTCCTTCTTAAAGAGCAAGGCATTTTGTCACAGTTTTCTATCATTTTCGTTTGTGACACAATTCAAATACGACGTCCTGACGTGGGGGCAGCGTAGATAAAAACAAGCCCAAGGTATATAGACAGGACTATCAAGGAAATGGGGTCTGTTGGTGGTCAGAGCGCCTCCGTCACGTGAGAATAAAAAGGATAAATAACAGAAGTGGTTCGAGGCGTTTGAAAATGTTGTACACAAACATCCAGGGCACCTACTCCGTACATAGGGACATGATAATAAGTTGAGGTTTGCAGAGAGCAGATAGAAGTATTTGGATACACGTTAATTAAATACGGCGTGGCAGTTTGTGTCACATAAAGCTTTAACCAAATGGAGTGTTCTCCAATTCTCGTCTTGTCGGAAGGTGCACATCGGCGCAGGTGAGGATGAAGGGCCGATGTATGTTCCTCACAGAATGAGAATATGAATGAAAATAAGAAAGGGAAGTAAGGAAAGGAGACGACTAGGCACATCGTAGAAAAACGTGGTAAAAGCCATATCCAGCTGCAGCCGTTTTGTAGCACTCTGTTATTGTCCTTCCTTTATTCCCTCAAAACACATGCACTCTTTCGTAAGCATGCAACCACGCTCGTCGTCTGAATCGACGGGACGCTGGAATTGTTCCCCGACCAACGACAGCGGCAGAAGTACCAATGCGACTGCGCCAATCCAAATACAGAAAATCCAAACTATTCTCAACAGACAGTGCAACCAACGTATGAGTCGATTGCGAAAACAGAAAACAAAAGGCAGTGTCATCATTTTCAGGATCATGTCACACCACACCTGCTATTTCCCCAAGTTCATTTCCCATTTCAATTTTTTTCATGCCCTTTTCTCATCAGAGGACTTTTCGTATTGGATGAGCGCAGTTGATTCTTGCTTATTTGAGGACGTCTTACGTTCGACATTCAGCCAGCATCCATCTTTTGGCCCCCATCAACCTCTTCCCCTCCCTTTTGCGGTTTGTTCGCTGTTCTCCCATAGTTTCATTTTGGCCAACCATCACAAGCTCAGCTGATTGGCTTATTGTCTCGAGGACACAAAGGAATGAAGTGAAGATGGTTTGGCTGAGGGGAAGCAAGGGAGAACAACAATCTCATGCACAGAATCAAAGAAATGGAAGCTTCGGGCAGCGTGGAAGGAAAGTGATTTTAAATATGCAAAACTATAAATGAAAACAAAAAAGAGCCGAATGGCATGAGATAGCCGCGAAAGGCAAGTGCAAAGTGGTGAAATATAATTGCAAAAGAGAAGTTCTAAGCATTCTTTATTTCTTTTTTTTTTTTTTTTTTTCAGCCAAGACTGTCACACTTGCTGCCCAACTCATAACTGCATCAGAACCGAGCACGATCCAAGAACTCCGGGCACAATAGGGCACAAGGCTCGACGGGGGAACGTAATGCAAGCATCATATCTAATCGGCGGAGTGGGAAAGGGGGAATACGATTTTGACAGGTGGAAAAACGATTGACGAGCAACAGACGAAACGCATTGTCAAAGTCAGCTGCCGATGTTGGCCAAGCCCGCTGCACCATGCACACTTCCCTTTCACAAGAAATTACAGTGGTTGGCTGTCGGCTATGCAAATGCTAACCCAGAAATGTAGCAGCATGACCCCCATGTTGTCGATCGGCTACTTTCCCCAGGGGATAATTTTCGACTCCCAGGGTCTAAGACTCCCCACGCTTGCCCATTTCCGTATCGCAGATACTTGCACTCCACCTGGCAAAAGCAATGGTCAGACAACGTTGTAAGTTACAGAGTTCGACGTACAAGCGCGGCTAAGCGGTATCAACGAAAAGTTATGGGTAGTTAACTTGCATCTTGACTGTGGTTGCATCTATCGTTGGACTTTGGACCATCTATGGACCAATACAATGTGATTTTCGCAGCGTTTTTCTACTTGTTTGTTTCCGTGGCTTTTTCCATACAGCAACTCGTTGCGGTCAATTGTCCTTATATGTCGTAAGAATACGAAATGTTGCTAGTCGAATTAAGTTCGGACGCAACAAGATCCATCCATTGCCTCGTTTTCTGGCCAGTGATTTTGTATTTTACCAATACTTTGTTTTCTTGGCGCCTGTTGGTTGCTGTCCTCAGAAAGCAGCCGAGGGAGGCCGCATTGATGCACCTGTACTTGCAGCCCAGCATTATTTTTATGTCCTGTGTTTGGCGCTTGGACGCCAGTCCCAATGGATTTGTACCGCCGTGCCGCGCATTTTCTTTTTTCGGCACGTTGATCTTGACATTGGCACGATAACACTTTTGCTATCCTTCTGGGCACTTCTTTGTTGATCAAAGCACCTTGTCATGGAGATATCTAAAACGCGGAATGAAGATGGGGGCTCGAGACAATCAGGAGGGACAACAAAAATGAGAACAACGAACTACCAGAGCCAGAACCCAACAGACACAAAACAGTAAGACGGCCTGACCTAAAAATACAAACGCAATAGTACCGTACGGGGTCAAGGACAACAGCAGGGAGACCATGGGCGTTGAAAACGAAGCACAGGAACAGAAGAGGAAAGGAAGAAAAAAGAAGACCAAAAAAATCAATAACATAATGCATGCAGGACCCTTGCCAGTTGCTGGCTGGGATACGACCTGAAATACATGCGGAAACGAATGAAAATAAAACACAATCACAGTAGGATGGGAAAGCTCAAAAGTGCAACACTCAAGGCTAGTGCAGACGGGGAAGGAGGCCTAGAACAATACCATGCAAGACAAGATGTTCAAAGAGAGATGATGTCGTCGCAAACAATAACCAGGGAACAGCCTAGGCCGGAAAGAGCAAGATATCTTACTTTAGACAGTAGGAAGTGTTCGAAGAGGTCCGAGAAAGCCATGCAGCGGGAACTTGGGAAGATCTACCTCTTATCTTCGTACACCCCCGTATGATAAGGAGCCTCGCGGTACAGAAGCATCTGGGCAGACAAACGTGGCTATGAGAGGACGCTCAGCATTGAGAACAACCATGGCCCGTACTGCTTCCGTCGTGTCAGCCCAAGGACCTATCACAAGCGCCAGGCGCTCAACAACTGCATGTAATAATATGGTGAAATAAGAAACGGGCTAGTGTCGCAAACGAACAATACGGTAGCACAAAAAAAGAACGAAGAGGGAAATTAGGGGAGGGGGAAAGAAAGAAAGCAGCAAACTGAAAACAGGGCACGTCACCTTGTCGTGCTGGCAGGCCATTGTCTCATGCATGTTAGCCATTCTAGGGTACTGTTTGTTGGCCTGTTGTCCCGCATTGGGACCAACCGCCCGTTGTCGCTTTGTTGTCGCACGGATTGCCAGCTCGCTGCCCTTATTCGCGATGTCTGTTGGGCGCGTATTTCTCTGATCTTGCGGAGGAGACGCAGCAATAGCAGACGTGAGGAGGCTCACGCGCTAGGAAGGCAGCCTGGGGCATGACGCGGTATGTACATGGCTTCACGCTGAACAGTGTGACGGGGAGGACGGCGCAAACAGCAGCTTGAAGTACATTGTATCTATTGACACCAATGGTGTTTCTTGCAGCACACCTTTTCTGTCTCCTTCTTTGTTCAAACGAACTTTACGGATAGAACGGCTGGTATCCCTCGATCGCCCCTCCCTCTTTTAGCATCTGTCTGTTGGTTTGTCGTTTTGCATCCCTCCTTCCTAGTTTTTTTTGGATGTCTGTTTACCTTTGTCTGGGATGGGAAAGAGCTCCGAAGCAAAAATACCAAGAACGCAGGGCGCAAGGGGAAGGAGCATACAAAGAGGGCAAGAACAGGGAGAGAATGACTCCTATTGTTTGTTCTGCGCGTCGCCTTGTCGTCCAGGACGCTTTCGATGAATGCAGAGAATGGCATGGATGAACGACACATCGCGACTGGCTTTGGTCAGGGGAAACCAACGGTGTGCTGAGATGCATGCGTTCCCAGTAAAGATCCACAGACAAAGGAATGAGTCGGTAGTCGTCCAACCGGCCAAGGGGCTCCTGCCTTCAATGCTGTAAAGGGAAGCTGCGATGCCAGCGAATGGCATCGAAACCAGAAGGTGCGTTTCTGGCAGCCTCGTTTCGTGCACGAAGGGGAGGAGCAGGCCAGGCATGGCTCGGGCTCTTTCCTACACTGATCCTGTTGTCCTCGCTTCCCCAAGTCGCCTTTTTCACATTCGTGTTTGTGAGTTCTTCTTTGTATTTTGTTTCCACCCCACGACCTCCTTCGAACAACCCTCCTACCAACCTCATCCGCCCTTGGACTTCCGTCTCCGCGATACGTCTGCCTCTACTTCCTTTTGAGCCGCCATGCATCACACCCCGGAGCTCTGCTCCCCCTCCCCGAGCTTGAAGATGGTCTCCATTCGCTTCTAGATCAACTGCTTTGCCACTTTTGCCTTTCCTCGTCGATCTCTCACCGCTCTGGAGATATTGACCCAGTCTGTGTTCAAACTTTGTTCGAGGCATGTTCGTGATCCTCCTTTCGACCATTTCTCCACGTTGGTCTGTACGCTTTGAAAAACATCAGGTCCTATCGCAATAGTTGCTCTTTCTGAGAAAACGCCGCACGACTTGATTTGATGCACTCTTTCTGCTCCCTCTCATGTGCCGAGATATCACATATCTCTTTGCTGGCAAATCTGACACATCCAATCGCATGACCGCTAGCAGACGCTTTTCTCAGCTCTATGTGACATGTTATAGCGGTGCGGCCAGACCTGGATTGTTGCTTCTAACTCACAATATCCCGGCTCCTGACTCGTCCGTGCCAATTGCCGTCGACTTATGCTTGTTGTATATTTCATTTGCAAGTACATCCAGCTACCCTGTTTCACAGTCTCTTCTTGCCTCTTGCTTTCTTTCTTACTGCTCACTTTCGACCATTCATCGATATATCTTAATTCTCTTCAGAGAGAGGTAACGGAGAATGATACCCACAACTTATCTCTTCAGACATTTCGTATCGGCATATCTTCGACTTTCATCGTCCTCTGTTTCTCTTTCCAGACCAAACGCCTGCCAGTTTGACCCAAACGACGGGCATGTGTGGTTCCGTGTGAAACTTTCGACATCCGCAACCTATTCTCTCTCTCTTTTTTCTTCGTTTTTTTGCGGCCGCTGTTCGTCATCTCATGCACATTGACTGAACTGAGCGGCGTACACCGATCAAAACACTGTCGTCACCGTTGACCTTAGGTGTCTCCCGTCCCATTCCTTAAAGTATTTGCCGATTTTGTCTCAAAACCCGTTTCTCATTTCCCTTTTTTGGTCTTTACAAGAGTTTTTCTGTACTTCATTGCTTTTCAGTGCCAGGATTGACCCGTCTGTTTCTTCGTGCCTCGTTTGTTTTCATACGAATCCAGGTGGCCCTATTTTAGGTCTCCATGCCCTCTGCCTTTCTTTCTTTCTTCTCCCTGAATCTTCCTGGAAACCACACATCCTTTGTTGTCTTCTATGGACCTCCTCTCCCTCTCATTCTCTTTATCTCCACCTACACTGGAGTTATGTTTGCTGTCCACGAATAGAACTCCCGCCTCTTTTTCCTTTCTATTATATTTGGACGTCTCTCACCTAACCATCCCTTGTTTGGCAGCTGTCTTGTTTTGTCATTCCTTTTTGCTCTGTACCTTCCTCGTTATATACAACCCGCCGTCCTACTTTCGACTGAGAATTTTGTTTTCTACCGTCTTCTTTCTCTTCGGTTTCCTCTCCTCTCAGTTTTCGGTCCCCCGGTCTATCGATCTCTTTGCTGCACTGCGTCTCGAGCCACTTATTTTATTTCTCTTCTTTGTCCTGCACCTGCCAACCCGAGAATAGACGCATTCTGGCCTCCGTCTTCGTCCTTTTGGTTTCAAATCAAAAGTGCAGCACAAAGCTCATTGTGTGCTCGAGCTCATTATTTCACCATATCCATTCCAACCTCTGACAGCAGATATGACGCTAAAAACTACCAGGCCCGTCGATGGCGAGACGCCTGACGAAGGTCTAGGCGCAGCAAGGAGAAACGAATCGCTGGGCCACCGTTTTGCGCCGCAAGGTCGACATTTCGCATCACCAAAAACTGGTTCGCGTGCCCAGGCTCACAGACCTCCTCCTTTGGATCTCACACCTCCGCCACCACCAAGAAATCCCAGTTACAATGCTCATAACAATGATAACGAGCGTGTCCAAGGTCGTGGTGACGGTGATCCTGAAGATGGCAAGGACTTAGCAAGTGACAGCCGGGACAACACACCTGGAGGCACTGCGCCTCTACCAAGTCGGAAACGGCCGTGTGACTCTGCAACACCGCCAAGTGAATACGACGACGACGAAGTAGACTACGATGACGGGGACGTCGCGGACTCTCGATTCGATATGTCTGTTACCCTAACTCCCGTGCTGCCTGAAGGCCATCTTGCGGACGACTCGTTTTGTCTCTGTAGAGAGCAAAAAATCCCACGTCCTCGCAACGTGTTCATGCTGTATCGACAGAGTTACCAGTCTCAGGTCGTGGCAAGAAACCCCGGCATCGCAAATCCGGACATTTCCAAAATTATTGGCAAAATGTGGAGGGAGCTGGATGGCAAAGGCAAAGCGTACTGGAAACAGCGTGCCGAAGAAGAAAAAATACGCCATCGAGAGATGTACCCAGATTATCGCTATCAACCCAAGCGAGCAAAGAAGAAAAACACCAGCGGGGAACAGCAGGGCACTGCGTCGTCACTTGGCAGTGAGAGTCGGAGCGGTGCAGCCGGTGATGGACCGGACTTGGGTACTTGTGACAAGTGTGGCCGCCGCCTCAAGGCACCGCCTCTCTCGTCACGCTCCATCCCCAGCTCGGTTAGGTTGGCCCCAACTCCATCCTCGCCGTTTGTTGCACCTCACGGGCGTATGCAAACAGCTTCATTTGACGGCTTCGATGTGGATGAGGATCGTTCTCGCCCTCCTCATCCCAGTCCCAGCCCGAAACAGCACCAGTCACCTCCTCGTGGTCGAGGTGCCTTCTCGAGAGAGGCCGTAGGAAGACGACCCTTGCCACCGTATGGACGGCCAGGTACGGTGGGCGCTGTGCCTCGTGGCTATCCAAGCCTCAAGATCGAAGACACGTATGCTCCATCTGACCAGAGGATGCGGCACTATGAGCCACCTACTCCTTTCTCGGCACAATTTTCTCCTTACGAAAATGGTGAGGGTAGCATGCACCCATCTTACATGCGGCTGCCATATCGCCCTGCCTCCGACAATATTTCGTCTTCGCTTAACCAAGTACCCCATTCGGCATCTGTGTCGCAGTATCCTTCCTCAGGTCCTGCCCCTCCGCCAGCATCCCCATGGATGGGACCTCCACCGCCGCCGATGCGCCATACCCCACGAGGATATGCAGGGCATCCGCCGCCTCGTCATAGCTATGATACCATAGGGGGTCCTCTCACACCTGCATCGGGGCATCCAGCCAGAGGAGAAGGCCATGGGATCGTGCCTAGTCGGCTGCCACCGCCCACTCCACAAGACGGCTATGGATACTACCAAGTGTCAGGCCCCGGTAGTGCGGCTACGCCATCAACGGCAATGGCGGGACCTCCAACTCGTCCAATGCCAACACCAACTTCAGCTCAAACAGCACTCGGCAGGTCAATGTTGGATTCTGGCAGGATATCTGCTAGCAACCGTGAGCGCCTCTTCCAACAGAATCATTCACGACCCACGTCGGGTTTCACCGACGAGTCTCTCAAGCTGCCCCCTCTCATGACTGACGTATCTCCCGCACTCCAAGTAGCCCGATTGTCGGGATCGAGTATGGCGCCAGATCAATCCGCTTCGGATGTCCGGGGATCCACCGGAAGCAATGGGCCCACGACTGGAAAACTTGCTGCCACTCCTGCGTACTTTCAAGATATGCGCACCTTTGCTTCATCGCCGACGCCCATTGTGGCCAGGCGCGACGACGACGGAAATATCGTCGACAGAGACAGCCGGGCAAGCGGCATCCGGGCCATGGTAATGAGTGTGTCCTACCTCAAGAAATACGAAGTACTGCGCCGGATCTCTCCACCGCGGCCAGTGCCTCCTCGTCGCGGCCTATTCATTGCCATCGAGGGCCACAATGCTGCTCTTCGAGATGCTGTCGGCCGTATTGTGGAGCGAGCACTTGTCTCTTGCGGTGAATGCAACATCCGCAGTTGGACCATGACCCCTCTGGAAGGAGACGAGACCTCCGGAATTCATGGTATGCAGAAGAGAAACACAGACAGCGGCGTGGGCAGCAGCATCCATGTCGAAGATGTGAGCATGGCACCCAGCCCAGAGTCTGGTGGTGACTGCAACAGCCGCCGTGGGAGTACAAGCTTTGAGAGCACCCACCCAACGTCTCTCTCTTTCACCATCAGCACGATCGAGGATCTTATGCGGCTCGTTCCAACCTGGCACAAGATCACGACCGAAATCAACGATCACATTCACACGGCTGGCGGCAGCTCGGAGATTTTGGGGTCGATTCCGTTGTCGAGGAAGGTGAAAGACATCTCCAACGGTCCACCGTCACCAGCCAGGTCTCCAATGGACTTGCGACTCTCGCCGACCTCACAGTCTTCGGCATTGCAGAGTGAAGGTTCGTCCAAAGCACCTGACAGCTCTCGGATGGTACAGACCTGTGACGGTTCACAAGCCTCTGCCAGCCCCTCCCTTCACTCGACAACGACAACACTCGCAAATTCACAGCCATCCCAACTCTTGCCTGTGGCGCTGGTCACCACTGGCTACAGCCTTGCCATTGCGGACAAGTGTGCGATTTCCATCCCCATCAACGACTCGTTCCCCCCCATAGCCCACTGGGAATACATGGCCGGACTATGGCGTGGCACACCAGGGCCAGACTTGGTGGTCTACGCCGATCCCTCACCACCGCCTCTAACCAGCAATGGGGCACGCGGTCCCACTGTCCACTTCATGGACCAAGAGGGCATTCTTGTTGCCCACATCCCACCTCCTAAGACAGCAGTAGACAAGCAAGTTGGCAGCGCGGACCATAGCAACGACACCAACAGCAACGACAAGGATGGCGATGATGATGGAAGCAGTATCATGGACCAAAAGACGGAAAGGCGGTTGACGTTTGAGATCTTGGAGCTGGTGCGTTCGGGAAACTTTGGAGCATTTAAAGAAGAGACCTAGAAGGTGCTCTTTGTAGAGGATCGTGGATGACATGTACACCAACCAGCCTTTTGTAATTAAGTATTTGAGATGCCTTTGACTTCTATTAAATCAATTCTGTTTCTCTTTGATAATTCTGTGAAAGGCTTGATGAAATTCTTCTTGTACTTCAATCTAATGAATTTGACAAACAAGTGAAAGGGACAAAAGGAAAGAACAAGCAGTTCCGCCCAAAACACGTTCCACACATTGTAGTACATTCTATGCTGTCTTCGCCCCCAATATGTCCCAAATCCCTGGTCTTAGTACATGTTCATCTCCCCGCACTTTCACCTGCCCATCGGCGTGCGTGGACGTCCTCGCTCCTGCCTTTCCTTCCCTAGTTTCTCACTTGGTTATTTGTTCGGTTCGGACCGTCTGAAGCTAGTCGATATGAGGAAAGCACTAGGAAACCGGCTCGGTCCTTTCATTTCCCTCTAGGACGACGTCTCGTCAGGCCGGGGCGGATTCGGCATTGGCGGTTCGGGTCCCGGCTTGGGGTTTGGTTTGTCGGCATTGTTGCCGGTCGTCATTGCCGAATTTGCCGCCATTGTTGTTGTGTTCTTTTGTGGCTTATTTTCGTGGTATTATGTTGAGCTGGAGGTGACAAAGCTTCCAAGTGATCAATGACACTAAAGGTGAGTGATTGAAGTGTGCTTTTTTGAGCGGTTTTTTTGAAGAGGCAGCCACCGAAGTTGCTGAGGGCTAGTCCTCACTGAGAAGAATGCTTGAGGTGTATTGGTAGCGAGATGTGAAATTTGACAAAAAAGGAAAGAAAGCAAGACAAAAAGAAACACCATTTTTAGAGGCCGATGGTGGGCAAGCGTCGATATTTGACCTTCTCCAAGACGTGTGCTTTGTTCATATTTTTATTCTAATCATATGACGGAGCGAGCCTACGTTGACCCTCCATCACGACAAGGACCGAGTTTGTCGTCCTATTTGACATTTTAAATTTCTGGCTTCCTTGCCCCTTTTCCTGATATGCTTCGCATTTTCTCGAACTCTCCCACCCCCACCACCACTTTGGCTGCCTCTGTCTTTGCTTCACACACCCCCCCTCCCCCGACATCTGTCTGACAAACACTGTCTCCAATATTTACCACATACACAATTGCACACATGCATGGTGCTGGTAAGCGTCATACAAATACAAGCACAGCATTTCCTATTCCCGGCCTTGAAGCGTTTCCTCTGGTGCTTCCTTTACTAGGCTCCTTTTCCGGCTTACCGGGACGCTATTACGTGCTGTCTTGAAAGATACACAAGAGATGAAGCTCAATGCTCGTGAAGCACAGTTACAGTATATATGTGATATGAACAAAGTATGGCTCGAGTAGCACACAACATTCCATGGACTGGAACCAGATGATGGTCAGCTGCGGTTCTTACGGGCTGGCAGGTAATCAAAAACCAGAAATCAGGCTGTCGGCTCCACACAGGCAACAAGGGCACAAAACGCAAGAAACTGTACAGCGTCTCACACACTTTGTGATCTTGTTATCTCATTGTTTTAGGAGTTGTGGAGTGGAGGATTGTGGACAGAATGCTTTGACCTCGAGGCATTCTGCCGTATCCGCTTCGGCCATGACGTTCCTCTGTTCATCTCTTTTTTTCGACTCTCTGTTAATTATGTCCGCACGTGGCACGCAAAAGCTTTTCTTTTGCAAGTGTGTTTTTTATTCCAGGATCATCCATGCTTTGCCTGTCAACGAGCCGCTGGCATCGAGCCGTTTTGACCCCTATAAATGTGGGCTCGCCCAAAACAAGACCACCTTGCGATCTTGCAAGTGTGGCAGGTATTGGATACAAGAGCACGAACCATAAAGATGCAGAGTCTGTTCATGATCCGTGCCGGTTCATATCTCTGCGGTTCCCTCGTCGGTTTGTACCAAGATGCGCACGGATAGCAACCCTTGCCACCATTGCGCCAATTGGTGTCATACTTCGTCTGGATAGAACCGATCTCTTTTGCTGTCCCCTGGGCTGATATCCCTAGCAGGTGTCTGTTTTTTTGCTTACTTTTCATTTTGGGCCGCTGTGATGCCCGCTATCTGTGTCATAAAAATTTGTTACCTCGATGTTGCATACGCCACATGCAAGTTTGTTTCGTCCTATTGTCTTTTCCCCCCCGAACCTTCAGAAGAACTGTTGCGATACCTTGCCGGTTGGCATCCTTCTCCTACATGCATAGCCCTACCAGTATATCTGTGCTATAGGAGGTGGTCACGAGAGACATTCAAAACCGGGGTGGCCTGTCTTGCGCGTCGTAAGGCCGGTTCTCCTTGCGACATGTCAGGTTCAGAAATCATTGGTACAAGGGAAACAGGTGACACGAGCTGCGTCGGACAGGCCAGACGCAGCTTTGCATTAAACCCTACATTGGTAAGCCAACAACCTGTTTTGGGTTTGCATTTTGATATATAGCACCCTCAGGTGATCCTGCTGATAAGGCAGAAAGGGTGGTCTACGGAGTGAAAGACGACGAAATTGTGCCATAGTACTATATAGAATGTCCCTGACACATGCTTCAACATCAAACAATTGCGCCAGTGACGTATGTACATAATATATCTACTCAGCAGAAAGCGTCAGTTAAGTAGGTTTCCTGATCAGAAAAATACCTCTACACAGGCCGGAGCAGCGGTCGATGATGGAGGGCTATAGGTGAGCTTTGCACAGCCGGGTCATTCCAGGTCACATGGATGGTAAGTTGTTATATATTTGTCTATTTCTACTATTGCGGCAGTTGTTTGGTTTTTACGGCTCGTTTCCGAACCACGACCTTTGACCACTTCGGGGCGCTCTGCATTGTTTCGCTGTTGCCTGGCCGGCAAATCGATGTTGAAGGCAAAAGAGAGTAGATCAAAGAAAATCCACGCGGAGGATTCATTCGATAGACACGGGAGCAGATTAACAAAAAAAAAAAAAAAAAAAAATAAACCGCAAATCCCCAGAACCCCAGAACCTGGTCAATATTCTTCATAAGGCCATCTCGTTTCTAAATGTCGCTCTTTTATCTTAGCTCAAGGGAACAGCCGAGACAAGCAGGACGGCGAACAATGATCATTCATTTCTGCCCCGGCTTGGCAACTGTGTCGATGAAGTAGAAAGAAAAGTCGGCGACAAAACGTCAAACCTGCCCAAGAAACGACATAAATGAGGCCAGGAAGCAAAGGACGTCCGTTCACAGGAGACTACCCGCTGCTCTGCATGACCTTTCTAGAAATTCTCTGCAGCTCGGCGTCGTGGCAAAGTGTCAGTGCGTGCATTGGTGCCGTCGTATTGTCGCGTTGCAAGCAGCTGGGTGAGAGGGAAAGGACTCTGCACTGACTGGTGTTCTTGGTATCTTGTTTCAAGTCGATGGATAATGATGGGGGCAATAATAAATTGATTTGAGCAGAAAGGGAATGCCTTGGCAGCGATGACAGTAATACTAGTCAAACATAAACGAGATTGCTTGGGAGGATCGTGTTCTTTGACACAACGTGCGGCTTTCATCATCGGAGTTCATTTTACCCATAAAATACTATAAGACGATAAAATAAAATACTTCAGTAAAATAATACAACGAAAACGCCTAGCCATACTGACGACTGGGAATTCCCGTGGCATGACAGCAAGAACGCCTCCTAACGTCTTGACAGAATGGAACCCTCGACTCACATGAACCTCTTTGGCCAACCAAAGTGCATCCCATCTTGGCCAAAAACGCTATGACACTACAAGCGTTGCACCTTGTCGTTTTACATCGGGGAGCTCTTCTGCATCCCACCCCGACCAACTTCTGGGACATTATCTTCCACTTGCTCCAATATGGCGCTTTGACGTTCACAATGAAATTACTTTCGTGGGGATGGCATAGCATTGTCTGAGAACAAAACGATAAAATAGATTGTTAAAAATTCGGGATGAGTGTAGATGTGAGAGCAGATACAGGAGTCAAAAAGGCTCCCGCTTCGCCCAAGAATGAAGGTGCAACGCCGATTTGCTCATGTTGTCTCGGACATGATTTTTTTAAGGCGTGCCATCTCTACCTCGTACGTCCGGATCTTGGCCTGCGACTCCTGAAGCTTGTCTAGCAAGTACCTCATCCGGTCGATCGTCTGCTGCGGCTGCTTCGACAACGTGCCCAGCAGTGCCAGCTCCTGCTCGACCTTGGCCACCGTCTTGGCCTCCGTGTCTGCCTTTTCGGCCAACACGCCACGGTCGAGACGAGCCGCCAAGGCAGCGTCGGAGCAGAGGAACTGGAACGCTGCCAGGTAGACCGGGCTGCCGGCCTTGATGGACTGCGGTCGGCCGCGGAACGACTTGACCGTCACGAGCTCAGCGGCCGCCAGGGCGTCAATGGCTGCAATGCCAGCATTCGAGGAGGCGAATGTGTCGGACAGTAAAATATCGTTGTAGCAAATGTCGCCGCCCTTGGCGCCAATCTCGCGCACGAGGTACCACGCTTGCTCAGCTGTCCATGCGCGGCTCGACGGCGGCGAAGCTGCGGCAGCAGCAGGCGCACTAGACGACGAGCCACTTCCACTCGACGCCGACGATGTCTTGGGCTGAGACAACAGGAACATCTTGATGATCTCCGAGGCGCTCTGCTCCACAATCTCCGACACGGCCCGCTTCGGCGACTGGCCACTCTTCAGGCGGCGGACCAGGGATTCGAGGTCTGTCAAGCGGCCACCAAGCACGCCGATGCAGCCGTCCAGCTCGCGGATGACGTCTTGGTGTTCAGGTGAGACCTGCGACTGCGAGGCTGTGGCGCTGATAATGCCAGGCACACCACCCTCGGCACCTAGGGCCGCCTTGGCCGCAGCTGTGTTGATAGTGCTCGGTTCACCGCTGACTCTTTTCGTTTTCCTGGCCGACGTAAGGCCCTTTACCTTGGCAACGGCCTTCTCGGTGAGTTTCTTCTCTGTAGGTGGTGCTAGCGCTCCTTGGGCAGCGTCTGCATCTCTGCTATCAGCTGTGGTCGTCGTCTTGCTGGTGTCGTCGCCATCTGCCTTTGACTTCTGAAACGGCATAATGACCTTGTCGAGGATGGATTGCTGCTTCGGCTGGGCTGCCAATTCGTGTGCCTTCTCGCGAGCCTTCTTGGCGTCAATAGCAATGTCTGCCGCCGCAGTGGAAGCCGGGGTCTCCGGCTGGTCCGGTTGTGGCTCCTCTGCACCACCCGTGGCAGCGACGACCTCCTCCTCCTCTTCCTCCTTCTCGGCCAGGTGGCTCAGCACATAGTTCATGGCCACTTCGGGCGACAAGTCACCCAGCGCAATCTGTCGGAACACACGGTCAGGCATGGCCTTGACCAGTGCCTTGGGGTACGACGTATCCGACGTCAGGAAGACAACATGTGCAATGTTTCCTTGCACCAGCGTAGCCGCCCACTCGGCGAGCTTATCGTAGACCGGGCCTGAGGCGTCCTCGTTACGGTGGCCAAAGTTGTCCAGTACGATCACTGCTCGGCGCTCCGGGTGCGCTTCCAGATACGCGTCCTCGTTGAGGTCGGCATCGACATCGGTCTTGTGGCGCCCGTCCAGGCTGACCTCGCGCAGCGCAGACGTGGCCGTCTGCAGAATCTTGGACAGCTGTTCGTCGAGTGTCTCGGAGAAACCCGTCTTGACACCCGTTGTGCCTTGCACAGCCAAATCAACTAGACTGCTCAGGTTGTTGGCCCACGAGAACACGGGCCGGTAGCCAATGGCTGTGGCAATTCTCTTGATTGTGGCGCTCTCGCCGCGTGCTTCGACAATCGGCTTGCAGTCGATGACGAGCACATCCTTGCGTCCCTTGAGTGCCTGGTCGATAACGAGCTCGTTCTTGCCCGAGCCACGCGGGCCTTGGACAACAATGAACGTCTCGGACGTCTCGAGAAGCCACGTGCGCAGTGCATCCAAAAGGTCGCGGCGGTGCGTCATGAGGGCGTCCTGTCCATTCGTTCCGGGTCCCTTGCGACTCTTGCCATTGCCGATGCCCATGTTGTCAGCAGCCGTATCATACGAGTTACGGGCGTACGCGACGAAAGCACTGGTACGGCCCTGGAGCCACTTCCAAAGCTGGCTGTCGCGCAGCGCAAAGGAGTGCTGCACGTGGGCGCGGATGAAGAACGACCGGATGGGGTCAAAGACGGCGACCGTAATGGTCGCCAGGAGGGCAGCCAGAATCGGAATCACAATGCGCGGGTGGGATGTCAGCCAATCCCAGATGTGGTGGGCGCGGGCGCGCGGCTCGTACGATGTGCGCAAGCGCGTGGTGCCGCTGACAACGAAACCGTGTAGACAGCTGCGTGCCATGACGGCATCCCGGAGGCGCATAAAGTCAATGGTGGCGTACCGCGGCAAGGTCTTGGACTCAAAGGGCAGCGAGCTGATTTCGGCAATCTTGCCGTACCGCCGGAACAGGCCATAAAGAGTCTCGTGGGACAGCTCGAGGTTGGCGCTGCCCGACGCATCACCGACACCACCGCTGCCGGAAGAGGCTGCGGGCGGTGCACAAAACTCGACTCGCACTCGGCTGGACGGGACGCGCGACGCCAGGTCTTCGAGCCACGGTACGCCGCGCACGAGACCGGCACGCATACAGCCCCAGAGCGGGTTGAACCACGGCCGCACGGGGTGTGCTTCGAGTGACTTGGCCAGACGTGACTCGATCTCCTCCAGATTTGTGTCAGCGGGATGCCGGAATTTGACAAAGACGCCGCCGTCTTTGAGGCGGGGGATGATCTCGGAGACCGTCAGGTCGAGACTGTCGGGGATCGCGCGCTTGACAAGGCTGACGGGGTCCAGCACAGAGGCAATAGACACCATAAAGCTGGTAGTCGAAGGCGGAGAGGGAGGGGCGGGTGCATTGCTGTCGGGATCCTTGGTGAACCGCTTCAGAAGCTGTGAGATCTCGCCGTCGTTGTAGTCCGCCGACGTTCGCCAGGGCCGCCAGGCGAGGAGGTTGCCAATGCGGAGAGGGAAGACATTGTCGAGGAAGATGATGCCCTCGCCGGGCGAGGAGGCGATGTGGCCACTTTTGTCATCGCCTGTGGTAGAGGTTTCCCAGCGCCGGCCAGACAGCACGAGCGATGTCACGGGCGGCACGCGTGCTCGGCGGGCAAGCTGTGCTGTTGCAGCTGTCGCAAACCCCGGCAAAGCTGTTGTGGCCGACGGGAGTAAGGGAGACGAGAGGTTGTGTTTCTGGGATAGAAAACGGGCCCCCTGAAAATGCGCCTGCTGCGAAAGTTGTTGCCCTTGCCAGGCCCGACGGGTGGCCGGCCAGAAGGTGCGCCCGAGGAGCATCGTGATGCTCCTGCCTTTCGCTGCCAGGTACGGAAGGTCTCAAGGCGACTGGGGAGTCAATGATAAAAAGGAAGGAGCGACTGTAGGTGATCCCTAATTTTACAATTCCACGGCTACGACAGAATAAAAAATAGGAAGCTGCAAAGCTTCTTCGACTATCGTGGAATCCTACTTTTTGTGGGAAGGAGGGGAGCTGAGACGGAAAGAGTAGTCCACTGTTCGAGCTCAGTCAATGACCTCACAGTGGAGGAGAAGCGGCGTTCAGCTGCCTTTGTTAACTGAGCTAACTCAGAGGTCGATCTCCTGGAGTTTAGGTGGGGTCATCCCAGTCGACAGAAAACTGTCGCTGGCCAATCAGAGCTCCGACTTCAGAAAATCACGAGCCGTCTAGTTTTCGACTTGGTTGAATGGGAAGTGGTTTCTATTGAAAGTTGAAATCTCATCGAGCAAGAGGAAGACCTGCACGACTTGGGAACCGACTGATACATACGGCGCGCCGACTGTATTTGCATTTGACCTACTCTCATCGCGAAGGCATATTCGTTCCCACAATGGGCTGGTTCTGGTCCAACAAATCGGCCGATGAGAAGGCATCGTCATCTCAGGCCTCACTTTCGTCTCCACAGCCCGACGCAGCGTCATCATCACTGCCATCACCACATGAGGCTTCGCCAGAGAAGCCAACAACGGCAAACCCAGTCAATGATGGCAGCCCAGAAAACGACCCGGAATTGCGCAAGCTCATGGCCATGTTCGAGAGCGGCGAGATCGGGCTGGAGGATCCCAGACAGGCGGCACGTTCATCGTCAACAGCAACAGGAGCAGCACCCTCCAAACTCGCATCATGGAAGGCTGTCTGGTCGGCGTCGTCGGCAGGAGAGGCCTCTTCCCCCGTGGCCGAAGGAGAGGAGCCCTTTGAGCCCCGCGAGCGCTCCCTTGGCGAAGCTGTCCTGCCCGTGCACATGTCCTGCCGACAGGCGTTTGACCTTGCCTGGGCATGCCAGTCACCTGCGGGTCAGTGGCGCGCCGTGTACCGACATGGTTCCGTTCGGCAGTGCAGCGACCTATGGGACGACTTTTGGTTCTGCATGCGAGTCAAGGGATACGCCGAGGGTCCGATGAAGGAAGAGACCATACGCAGCTACTACCGCAAGAAGGAGATTGACCGGTACTATCTGCCGGGTAAGCCATCGAGTGAGGACGTGTGGCGCAGCCGGACCGTCGATGAGGTGTTGCCACCAGGCGCCGTGTTCCAAAACGACTTTAACGTTGTTGTGGGCGGCAATGGCGGTGATGGCGGTCAGAAGCAGCAGACAGACGCACCGGTGGATGACAACGGCCGCGAGGATGCCAGCAAAATTTTGGCCGATGCAGAACGGCGCCGGCGTATCCGAGAGCAGATGGGCTACAACAAGTGATTTACGGAAGCAAAATTTGCATGTTTATTCACCGTTTGGCGTTCTGGATATCACAATGTATGCAACGAGCACGAAATGAATTCCATCATACCGTGTCACTTACGACGTAGGAATCTCGTGTTATGTTTAATCTTTTTTATTCATTAGTTTAATACCACTGTATACCGGACTTTTTCCCCAGATCGTATGAATCATCGCAAAACGAAATAAAATCAAATGCAAGACCCAGCGAGGTAAAAAGGAAACACAGCAGAAGCATGGTAGAACAATAAATCTAGCCCCCCCTTGCTACCCTCCTGTGACCAAACAAGCTAGCTGCATTCTGATAGCAGCACACTCAGGCGTACCTCTAACCATTGACAAAGCATGGGGAAATCATTAAAACAAAAATAGAAACGAAATCGAGGACATATCAAAGAGGCGACCGTATTTAGTCGACCTCCTCGACGGTCGGGCCGTCGTCGTGCGTGGCACCACCGGCAGCACCGGGGAAGCCACCAGGGGCACCATCGGGAGCGCCACCGGGAGCACCGCCAGAGCCGTAGAACTTCATCATGATGGGGTTGGCAACGGCCTCGAGTTCCTTCTGGTGCTCCTCGTACTCCTCGCGGGTAGCCTGCTGGCTCTCGTCGAGCCAGCTGACAACGCGGTCGATCTCGCCCTTTAGCTTCTCCTTGTCGGCAGCGTCAAGCTTCTCGTCGACCTTGGAGTCGCTCAGGGTGTTGCGCAGAGAGTAGGCGTACGACTCAAGGCCGTTCTTGGCAGCGACACGGCGGCCCTCGGCCTCATCCTCCTCCTTGAACTTCTCGGCCTCTGCGAGCATGCGCTCGATGTCATCCTTGGACAGGCGGCCCTTGTCGTTGGTGATGACAATCTGGTTGGACTTGCCGGTGCCCTTCTCGACGGCCGAGACGTTCATGATACCGTTGGCGTCAAGGTCGAAGGTAACCTCGATCTGGGGAACACCGCGGGGCGCGGGGGGGATGCCGGTGAGCTCGAACTTGCCCATCAGGTTGTTGTCCTTGGTGCGCTGGCGCTCACCCTCAAAGACCTGGATCAGCACGCCGGGCTGGTTGTCGGAGAAAGTGGAGAAGACCTCAGACTTCTTGGTGGGAATGGTGGTGTTGCGGGGAATGAGCTTGGTCATCATGCCACCGGCAGTCTCGATACCGAGCGACAGGGGGGCAACATCGAGCAGCAGGATCTCGTTGGTGGACTTGGACGAGGTGTCACCGCTGAGGATGGCAGCCTGGACGGCAGCGCCGTAGGCAACAGCCTCATCGGGGTTGATGGACTTGTTGGGCTCCTTGCCGTTGAAGTAGTCGGTGATCAGCTTCTGGATGCGGGGAATGCGGGTGGAACCGCCGACCAGGACGATCTCGTGGACCTGGGACTTGTCGATCTTGGCGTCCGTCAGGACACGGTCAACGGGCTGCAGGGTAGAGCGGAACAGGTCCTGGCACAGCTCCTCGAAGCGGGCACGAGTGATGGAGGTGTAGAAGTCGATGCCCTCGAACAGAGAGTCGATCTCGATGGACGTCTGAGCAGACGACGAAAGGGTGCGCTTGGCACGCTCGCAAGCGGTGCGGAGGCGGCGCAGAGCACGGGCGTTGGTGCTGACGTCTATACAAATAGTTAGCAATGCAGTTCTGACAACTAGAGGAGAAAAAAAGAAGAATTGAAGGTATGCCAAAAGGAAATTCCCTTTGAACAGAGGGGAAAACGGGTAAAAATGGGGTAAATATCCCAAACAAATATCTTGAAGAAGTAGGAGCGACCTTCGACAAGGCAGGAGCGACCCAACTTGGATTCTCCTAAAAGACATTTCCGACTAAAACAGGAAGTATCGCACAACACCCCTCATTTTTTCCGGATGCGGCAAGAGCCAACCCAGATATAGACAGAACGTAAAATCATCAATCGCAAAAATATCAACAACTGACGGGGGTAAACGAAAATTCTTTCGCAAAATCATCAATTGAAGGGGGCAAACAAGAATAAGAATACTTTCCTTTTTTATTTTTGCGTTTGAATTCACTAACAAAGTGGTTAACGAGGCGGTTGTCAAAGTCCTCACCACCCAGGTGAGTGTCGCCGGCAGTCGACTTGACCTCGAAGATGCCCTCCTCAATGGTGAGCAGCGACACATCAAAGGTACCACCGCCCAGATCGAAAATCAGGACGTTGCGCTCGCCTTCGACCTTCTTGTCCAGGCCGTAGGCAATGGCGGCGGCGGTGGGCTCGTTGATGATGCGCAGGACGTTGAGGCCGGCAATGAGACCGGCATCCTTGGTGGCCTGGCGCTGGGAGTCGTTGAAGTAGGCCGGGACGGTGACGACGGCGTTGTTAATGGTGCCACCCAGGTAGGACTCGGCGGTCTCACGCATCTTGATGAGAACCATGGAGGAAATCTCCTCCGGGGTGAACTGCTTGGTCTCGCCCTTGAACTCGACCTCAATGACGGGCTTGCCAGCACGGTCGGCGACCTTGAAGGGGAAGTGCTTCATGTCGGCCTGGACCTCGGGGTCGGCGAACTTGCGGCCAATCAGACGCTTGGCGTCGAAGACCGTGTTCTGGGGGTTCATGGCGACTTGGTTCTTGGCGGCATCACCAATCAACCGCTCCGTGTCCGTGAAGGCCACGAAAGACGGCGTAGTGCGGTTACCCTGGTCATTGGCAATGATCTGAAAAACAAGAGTTAGTACTTGCTTGTTTATGATTTGAAAACACAAAACCTCTAGGAAGTGCAAATGGAGCAAAGACATACCTCAATGCGATCGTCACGATAGATACCCACGCAAGAGTACGTGGTACCAAGATCGATACCGACGGCGGGGGCCATGGTGTCTGTGTGTGTGTGAGGGGCGGAGATGTGATGATGTGAGTGAGAAATAAGACGTCGTAAAAGCTCTCGCAATGCAGAAAAAAAGCAGAGAGAGGGGTAGTGTGTGAAGAGAATGGGGAGAAGAAGAGAAGGAAGGGAGAAAACCTGAAGCGGAAGCAGGAAGTTTGCTTATATGTGTGAAAAACTCGGGCAGGTGAGGGCAGAGGGCAAAAATGGGTGCAGTCGAAGTGAGCGGAAGGTGCTGGCCAAGGACAACGGCGGGCGGTGGTTGGCGGGACACCACCAAAAAAAGTTGCGAGACGGAAGGTTCGAGAAAGCCGCAGAAACGAGTTGACCCCACCAGCAGCTTCCTGCAGCTTTCGTGGTGGGGGGGAAAAAGCACTGGAGGGGCCTAACTATCACTGGCTTTTACTAGGCTGACACCCCGCGGCTGCAGGGGAGCTGCCAATTGGGCCAATCAAGAGCCCCACAGAAGCTGCTGGGTGACCAGCGAAGGGAAGGAGGGGCGAAAAATCGTTGACGACACGGGCAGTCGCTGGTTTGTCCTGGGCAGAGCTGGAAACTACTGGATGGTGCCTGACGGCACACTGAACATAAGATAGCTTTACTGGACAGGACACAGCTAAATTGTGTTGGCGACCACTGGACTTGGAGCTGCAAGCACTTTGGCACCCAGTTGGGCCAGGTCTGCCAGTCTTTGTGCAGCCTCAGGGGGTGTCATTAGTGCCTGGCACAAACGATGCAGCAATTGCCACCCCTCTTTCGGTCTACGCCCAGACCAAGGAGGAAATCAGAGGCAGTAAAGCAGATCTGAGAAAAAGACGAGGAAACCCTTCATTCAGTGGCAAGCTCCAGTCGATCTGGGATGCAGGCAATGATGTTCTTCCGGCTCTCTGGCCTGGACCGTGACGACATCAGACAGGTCTAGAAGGATATGCCCCCCATACTTTTGCTTAGATGGGAAGTGAAGAGCAAATAACAAAATGTAGACGACGGTAGAGCTCTGCTATTGACTGTGGATCACCGGATGTGATGCCAAAAGGTTGTCTCGTGAATACCTCTTCATACCGGGCCTACGGACCTACGTTGTATCTTAGCTAGTTGCTTCGAAGTAAGAGTCCTTTTCTTGGGGCTTTGAGAGAGTATTGGTGATTCGTCGTTCTGTTGGCATGCCCGTTCTTTTGCAGATTATGACGCCCCGTTTTTTCTTTTTTTTCGGTACCTGCCCCTCCACAGCCATTGGCAGCGTCATTCTGCCCCGCTGGTGAGAAGTAAAAGGAACGTCAAAGAACTGAAGAAACAAATCATGGGAGGCAAAAGACCCAATGCCCCCAAGCCTGGAGGCCCGCGAGACCCGCACTCTGTACCCCATTTAGACCAGGAGGTGGCAGAGCCTGCGATAACAAGCTGCTGCACGGGACGCCAGGAAGCTTCGGACGTATTGAAGTAGCAGTTTCCAGTCGAAGCACTCTGTCTGCTATTGCATGGTGTCTCGCCTTCGAGCACCATAGCTCCTGAGAATAGCTTCGAGGGGCAGCGACTTGCGTACGCGAGAGGGCGCCGTGCCCACGGAATCAGGTGGCTGTTAGTAAGATGAACAAGTTAAAGCCAAGTATTTTAATAGCTGGCTCGAAAGGGAGGGAAGGGGGGGATCAAACTGCTCCCGCCAATGGAGAGCATCACGCTCCGTGTTGCTCAGTAACCGCCGTCATTGACCTTTCAATGGGCATTTAGTTCGAAGGACGGAACATAGGCCAACAAAGGCTTCAGCTAGTGATGCTATTCATGCCACTCCCCTGACCCCTTTCTGTTGCCGCCAACAGCCGTTTGGAAGCTTTGTACGTTGAATGTGTGGCCTCGGGAAACGCCACAGGTCACATCAAATTGTAATCACGTGATGAACAACGTCACCTCGCTCACATAAACAGAGCATCAAGATATCAAAGCCAAGGATGGATGGACAGTTTATTCAAAGTCCAGGACTCGGAATTCTCCAATCTGCAAAGAAATACCAATGGGCAACCAACACCGTGGAAGCCATGTTCATATAGATTAAAATGGCAAGAAAAAAAGGAAGAGAGACAAGAAAAAGACAAATTGCTCAAATAGATACCAGCCGTCTTTAAAATACGGGCAATTCTTGGCGTCTTGGGGAGATTAAGACGTACAAAAAACGAAGGAAAAAAAGCATTAACCCACAGATGTCCAAAGCCCGTCTAAAACCAAATGACAAAAGAAAAGGAGGGAAAATGAGACACAAATATGAATTTGGAAGCGACGGAAGAGCGGAAGTTACCATTCAAAACCGTCCTCGTAGCAGCTATTGCTCATAGTTTCACTGCTGCTGAGACTGGTTCGGCTGGTTCGGCGGCACGAAATTCCGCGGCGGCGGCGCGTTGTTGCCGCTGCGGCCAGCCAACGACGAAGACGAGACACCCTGCACCGGGTTCAGCGCCATCGGGTTCGTTTGGTACGCCGGCTCACCGCCTGTGGCGGAAGCGTACGCCGAATAGCCCATGGCGGCCGTGGCGCCGGACGGTGGTTGGGCCAGGTATGGGTTGTTGCTGTTGTTGTTGCTCGTCGTCGAGTAAAGGGCACCGCTTACGGGGTCCATGCTGGGCCTTGCACCAGCGCCACCTGCGGATTGAATCGGACTGCCGCGCTCGAGGTCCAACGACGGGCCACCACGGCGCGACGAGGACATGGACGCGTACCGCGAGAGGTCGGCCGGCGGCAGATCACCACCAAGTTGCATGGGTGGCAGGCCCTGGCCAGCCTGGCGACGGCCCTTTTGGCTCTGCGTCTTGAGCAAATCACTGCGGATGGCCTCGACATCTGTGGCGCTGCGCGAAGCCGAGGAGGCGCCACGCTGGCGCGAGCGCGAAGCGGCGGACTGTGCGCCAGACGTCGTGGGGTGAAGGTACGAAGTTGACGAGGCAAAGGTGTCCTGGCGCTCCCGCTCCAGCGATGACTCGCGCGATCCGTTGTTCAGTGTGTAGTCGTCGTTGTCGGCCAGCGGGTTGCGCGTGTTGAGCACTTTTGTGGCGGCCTTGCTCTTACTCGAGCTGCGGCTGCGACTGCTGTCGGTGGAAGAGACATGGGGAACCAAGCGGCTCTGGTTCTTCTCGTCGGCGGATTTGGCGCGGGCGGCCGCTGCAAACTCGTCCGTCACGGAGACGGAGTACGTGGGGTTCAGGGGGCCACCAGCCGCATCGCCGCCGCCACCAGGCCCGTAAATAGGCACCTTCTTGAGAGCCAGCGCCAGTGCGCACATGAACTTGGACCGACGGGTGGCACGGACAACATCGTTGTGCCAGTTGGACTTGTGCATGATGGACACCTTGAGCTGCAGCTTGTCGCAGTCACCGACCCCAGCCACGCCGAAGGCAATGTCAGGCTGGAAGTCACGCGAGTTTTCGGGGTCACGGACAAACTTCTCCATCTCCAGGCGCAGCAGCTCGATATCCTCAAACGTGGTGTCGTACGAGACATTGACTTCGATGGTCTCACGCATGGCCTTGCTGCGCGACACGTTCTCGATCCACAGGTTGTTCAGCACAATGTTGGGAACCTGCACAATCTGCATCTTGTCGATGCGGTGAAACACGGTGTAGAGTAGCGAGATCTTCTCGACAACCAGGTTCTCCTTCTCAGGGCCTTGGATGTCAACACGGTCACCGACATCGTACGGGTGCTTGACGAAGAGGAAGATGCAAGAACCAAGAATCTCCTGCGTAGTCACGGCGAAGACAAAGGACAACGACAGGAGGGCGGTACCGGCCGTGGCGAGGGTCGTGATGAAGCTGCTCTGGAAGAAGGCGAGGAAGATGAAGATGACGACAAGCAGGACGAGGAACAGCAGGACGCTGTCGAATGCAGCCAGGGCCTCGCTAATGTCCTTGAGACTGTTGGCCATAGCCTTGCGCTCTTTGCCAATCTGCACAACCTTGCGGATCATCTCCTCGAGGCTGATATCGCCGTTGGAGTCGGCGTCGATGGCGGCAAAGCACTCGTCGGCGTCCTCTTTGTGCGTGGGGCCGAGAACCTCCTGAATGTCAGCCGGGTACAGTGCCTCGTTGTCTTCCACCACAAACGACATCCAGATACGACGCGCCAGCGCCTCCGACGAGCGGGTCTTCTCGAGGGCCTCGACCACAATCGAGTGTGCCGAGTTGGGGTTGAACACCTGCTTGCCGGTGATTTCCGAGGCCAGGTTGCCAAAAACGGATGTGACCTTGTCGCCGAAGCGGCCCACGTTGCCAATAATGCGCATCGGCGCAACGGCCGAGCCCTTGTTCTTGCCGCGGCTGCCAGGCTTGCCAAGCATGGCCTCAATGCTGTCGTTGATGATGTAGTCTTCCTCGGCGAACTCTTCACAGTACATTGGGAATAGAGTGCGCGAGGCGTCGTACATAAGGCCCAGAAGGTAGATGTCGCGCTTCGATTCCTTTATGCGGTTGGCGAAAGACCGTGCGTGGTAGCTGATGCTCATCAGGTGGATGATGGCACGCTCGCCCAAGAAGACGGCGGACGACACGAAGACCGCGCCGAAGATGTTGGTCAGGGCGTAGATCCAGGTGATGTTGGTGTTGGTGAACAGGAAGCGGAAAACCAGCCAAGTCACGAGGGCCCAGAAGAAGAGCGACAGCGGGATCTCGAGACCGCGCAGGACGGTGGCGTACTTGCGCGTGCCGGAGCTGACGACACCGCAGAAGAAGACAAAGACGATGGGAATCAGGTGGGCAACCACCTTGCCGGCCCAGAGGCCAGCCCATGAGGCTTCGAACCATATGAAAAGGTGGAAGAGCGGCGGGCCGTACTCTTTGGTCGGCGGGTCGGTGGTGGCGTTGGTAACGTGGGAGCCGAGCGGGATGGTGTTGGTGTTGCCTGTGACGGGGAGGAGGACGAGAGGGATGGCGAGCAAGACGGCAACGGGAATGACGTAGATGAGGTATCTTGTCAGCGTGGATTTGGCCACGAGGCGAGTGTACAGGCGGCCCATGAAGTTGAGAGCCACCTCGGAGTCGGTGCCGCGGCGCTTGAGAGCCTCGTGCTCGTTTCTCTTCACACGGCGGCGGCCAATCGGCCCGTGGTGGTGGTCATGAGTTTTGAAAAGGCCATGCTTCTCGTCGGCAGAGCTGCTGCCGCCGGAGGTGCCCGGGGCGCCACCGGCAGACCGGAAGCGCTCTATTTCGGGGCCCACGCCGCCTTGGTTGGCCTTGCGGGCGCCAAAGGAGGCATTGGACCGGATCGGGGCGAGGGGGATATCGGCCTCTTCGTGATCCATTTGGTTGCTACCGTCGTCGCGGCCTTGATTTCCTAGTGGTGCGAAGCCCTGATACTGAGGAAAGCGAGAAGATGTGAGGGGTGATGCCGGCATTCGATTGGCGATTTGGATGCCGTGCTTGGAGTATGCGAGACTGTCAAAGCCTCGAGAATAGTTGAATTATAGAAGAAAACGCCCCAGGGAACGATGTCGTTTGGCGTTGACTGAGGATATATATGAACGTAAATTGAGATTGTTTAAAAAGTACCGGACCCGACGGCACTGCAAGGCGAGCCAAAGTCTAGCTTTGAAGGCGCCTGGGTATCGAAACTTTTGAATGTACGAGCGAGGAAAGAGAAACGAGCGTGGAAAAGAACGGGGGTCGTTGAGAAAGCAAAAACAGGGACAGGAAGGGATGAAGGAAGAAGAAGCCGTGCTGCTTCGATCGGTCAGATCGAGGCTCGAACACGAAATAAGAGGGGGTGGGAGGGGATGGGGGAATAGATGATATGTGGTGAAAGGGCAATGCAAGAACAGCAAAGGAAATAACGAGAGATGCGCTTGGAACGTCAAGACTTTCTTGCTTGTCGTGACCCAAAAGAAGAGGTATCGAGAACGGAGTCCAGGGTCTATTTTGGGACAGCGGGATGCAACAAAGGAGAAAATAGGAGATAAAACAAAGGAGAGAGGCGGCGGGGATAGTTGGGCTGTCGAGATCCAAATAAAGAGCGAAAGCAAAAGGTTGGAAAAAAAGAAGCGAGCGAGTAGGACCAACGTCGGGCGTTTAAAAGAAAAGTGGTAGGAAAATTGTGGAAGAAGAGAAATGGATCAAAGGTCAAAAGATCAGCGCAATCACCTAAAAAAAGAAGGAAGGAGTGGGTGAGGAGCACAGGTCGAGATGCAAACAATAGGAAAGTGTGAGAAAAGTGGAAGGAGCGAGGGAGGAGGTTGAACGTGCATCACAGGCGGCGACAAAAGACGTGGAGATCCGCATCGAACTTTTTTTGGAGAGGGCACCCGCGTACCTGCCCCTGCTCGTCTGCGCCTTCCGTGCTAACTGCTAAGTGTGACGAAGGGAGCGAGGGGAGCAGGGAGGGTCCTTCCCAGCAGGAGAGAAAAAACCGGTTGGGCTTGACAGACAGCGGGTGTGGAGCACCAATGGTGGAGATTATTACAACAGGGAAGGAACATATGGCATTCGTACTCTGGCACTGTCGAAGTAAACAGAAAGATGGTAGGAGCTACTCAGGAATACGTCGGACAACGGAGTCAGGAGAGTTATACAGGGCAGTTGCGACCACGCAGTAAGTCCCAAGGGTAGTCGCACTGTTTCTCCACCTCGTGCATCCTTACACATTCATTCTTTTGATGCCTTCGCACAATGGCGAATTAAAGGAATTAAAGGGGTCTTGGAAGGACACAACCCAGCATATCAGGCGGCGCAATTGAACAATGAGCACGAAGACCAGATCAAGTTGAAACACAGGCGGGTTCAGGGGTCCCAGACCACCCAGCTCAACGGCGTCGACTTTTTCGACCGGCCTGGCCATCGCATCATTTACGGAGCACAGAAAAGAGCAGGCGGGCTGGTTCGATGGCGCCGTGGCCCCTTTTCTTTCCCAGTCGCCGTCGCGTTTCAGAATGCGTAAAGCACGACCAGAGGAATGCCAAAAAGTAAGGGCAAAACGAGAGGAGCCAGAAGGGTGTTTGGCTGGGCTCGCTTGGCTTGGGTCCCAGAGGCGAAACAGGCGAAAAAGGAAGGGTCTCCACTGCTGTTGCCAAATACGACGTACGGGATCCGTTTGAACGTGGTAAACAACAGGAACGCAGGAGCGTCCTGCAGTGGCTTAGCGGATAGCGGGCAGTGGAGACCCGAGGCCCACTACTGCCCAGGTTTCGAGTGTTCGCGCCTGCCCAGTCTCCACTGACGACCAAGAAAAGAAACTTCTTTTGGCTGTTGTGTGCCTGTGGACGTGGCTCAACTGGCAGCCGCAGTGAACATGAAGGAAGGAGCATTGCAGGCAGGAATTAGGGCCTCAGGGGTGCAATGCCTTCGCATGGCGCTCGTGTCTGCGCGAATGGCAGCGCCGCAATTTGTTTCAAACAAAACATCAACACATGCAATCCTGAAGGCTTCGAGCGGTTTGTTATTTCTTTGACTTGGACCCTGAAGCGGCTGGCCCCTGTCCGGTTGGCCAATCTGGCTGCTCCCGTCGACCCTGGCGAACGGGCTGTTGGGCAAAATTGCCTCGTTATTAGTTTCTTTATTTTCTCTTTTCTTCTTTCTCGTATCCCAGCCGCACTCTGCATTTGCCTAGACCTGCGACGGACGTTTCAGTGGCTTGTTGGAGCCGTTGGTGGTTCCTGGCGCTCTGTTGTCCGCTAAAACTCTATGTCGACCATGACGTTCCCAAGGTGGCAAAGAGGATAGAAAGGGACAAACATTGACAACAGAACACAAAACAACACAAGTGACAATTTACTGACTATGTCAAAAATACCAAGCCGAGCCGAAGGTAAACGTAAGCACAAGGAAACAAAAAAACCGTCGGCTCTTCGACTCTCTCGATCGTTACATATAATGACGTCGTACTCGAGAAAGGGTCGAGATTCAGGGATTGCCGAGCCCATGTAACTCAGTGGCAATTTTGTGATTAGTATTTTCCATCCATAGTCGGCCGGTACGAACGTACGTCGTACGACGTAGACGAGTTGTCGAAGGTTGTGCTTGTGCGTGCACACCGTTTCTCTTGTCTGTCCTATCGCCATGTCACGTTCATCGTGCCTCGTGTGTTGATGTTGTGTCTTTGAAGACGCGCGATTTACCTAGTTTCGATTAAATTTACAGATGCACAATTTCCTGCACGACATGCCAACTTACTTCGTACACTGTGTCGTTGAAGGATCCTCAAGACATAATCGGACAGCGCCGATCAATGGTCTAAGGAAAACGGCTGCGGGATGACAAGAACTGCCAAGACCAGTCACCTTTCAGAGTCGTTTACCGGAGCCGTCCTCCGTGACCAAAAAAACCGCTGATAGTTGTTCGACGTACGACAGAGTGGTGCTCAAACGCGGGTCATGTACCCCTGTATATGATCGGCCCCTCCATCAACGTGATTTCTTACTTTTCTCGCTCTCTCTTACGTCCGTCTCCGGAGGTGTTTTGGTGGCACAGGCACCGAGTGCGACGCAGCGAAGTTTCTGTTCTGGGAAAGCAACCTCAGCATTGGGATTTATTAGAGCGCTGCATTAGCAAATGCAACCTCCTCTTTGACGTGCCATCGTTCGATGAGAGGATCAGCACTGTAAAAGGGAAGACATAACAAAATGATGGAATAATCGGAGCAACACCGATCGTAGCGATCCCAGCCATCAACGCAAATCGAGGGTTGGATGGGTCAATCATATGCTTTGTCGAAATTCTGACGTGGTCTGCAATCCCCGCCTCGAAACGCCGTCGCGGCAGCTGCTGCACGAAGACTTGGTCAAAGCCTGTTCAACTTGCAGAAGCGACAGGGACAACGCAGGGAGTTGGATGCGTCAGTCACTGGAGATGGTGCAAGCCTCAGATTTAGGGGCAAAGGGAGCTAGGAGAACTCGTTGTATTTCGTACTGAATGTGACTGGCAAAATTGCTCTTTCTCGTCCACATCCTTTTGTGCGTCTCCAGTTTGTTCAATCCAGCAAAAAGGAGGCGCACAGGGCGGCGTGCGTACTTATGACGATGCCGCTGGATGGTGAAAAGGCAGTCTTATAATAGATGCAAAATACACTGCGTTAGATACTGCCTTTTGACAAGTCCCTCCCAGATTTTAAAGCGCGGCAGGCCACCGACATCGTCAATGGATGTGGGCACCTTTTAGAGTAATGGCGCTGGACGTCCTCTGTATTCAGAGAACAAGTCTTTGAACGGCTGCGTCGACGTTGATTCGAAATTCACTCGTTTTTCGTCTTGTAAAGCGACCGAGTAGAATGCTCCGTTCGATGCAGAAAAGGTGAACGGACGTGAATGAGGTTTGCGTTGATTGGTTCATATTGTCCTCCAGCACATGGTGGGGCCAAAACGGCAGGCACGCGACGTGCCATCAGTGGTGGTACCATTTGTGTGGTCCAAGCTCAGAAATGCACCTTCCCTAAAACGTTCCAATTGGAGCTTCCACTTTGTAGCGTGACATCACGAAAACTTTTGAGCTTCAGACGACCGACGACGAGACGACGTCTCACGACTGTCAAGCCTGCACGTCCTATTTGGCACTCGACAGGGAACTCCCTCTGTCATTGCCAACACCGCAACCAAATCTACCATGCGATTCGTCTCAATGCCGTGTCTTCGTGGTCTGCCATCAACAGCCCACTTCCGGGCGACGGCTTCGGCTTCGGCGTCGACCACGCGGCCAATTACAACACACCTCCTCCGCCGCTGCTACTCTTCAGAATCCCCAGCCCCAGATGCGCCGGAAACACCAGCAGGTGCCCCGCCGGCACACCCAGCACAGCCGTTGCCGCCACAAGGGCCCCAGCCCACAATCGACCTCAAACACATCCGCTTCCATGCCGAGCAATACTCGCAAAACTGCGTGCGCCGCAACTATGCCGCCATGGCCGGCTACCCGGCTCGCATTGTCGATGTCCACCAGAAGCTGCAGCAGATGAAAAAGGACAACGCGGCCCTGCGCCAGTCCGCCAACCGCATACGCCGGCAAATGATGGTGCCCAAGGACGAAGCGACCTTGGAGCGAGAGGCTGTAAAGAATCACTATGAAGACGCGCGGTTGTCGGAAACAGGTGCCGGCATGGCCATCGACCGCAGTGACAAGCTCAACACCAGTCGCGAGGACCTCATCGAGGAGGCCCGCAAGCTCAAGCAGGAGCTGGCAGCCGCCAAGGCCATTGAGACGACCCTCAGCGACGAGATGGAGAGCCTCGCCCTTGCCCTTCCCAACCTGACGAGCAGCGAGACGCCGGATCGTGAGCAGACTGTCCTCAGCTACATCAACTGTGACGGCGAGACAGGCGCGGGCGAGCGAAGCGAAGGACGCGAACAAACCGGGGCCGGTGCTGGTAAGCCGACCAACGAGTTTGGCACCCCGTCGCCGTCCATCGTCTTCAAGTCAACAGCCGACACGTGGCGCTCCCACGCCGACATTGGCACCGAGATAGGCATCCTCGAGTTCCCCGCCGCCGCCGCCGCATCCGGCTGGGGCTGGTACTACCTGCTAGGTGACGGCGCGCGCCTCGAGCAGGCTCTTGTCCAGTACGCCCTGAATGTGGCTCATCGCCACGGCTGGCAGACCGTGTCACCGCCCAGCATTGTGCGTAACGGCATTGCCGCTGCGTGTGGTTTCCAGCCGCGCGACCAGGGCGGCGAGCAGCAGACATACACGCTCGAGGGTCTGCCACTGAGCCTGGCCGCAACCGCCGAGATCCCGCTCGCAGCTCTGTACGCCGACACCACCATTGATGTGGCCTCGGAGAAGCCCCTGCGCCGCGCCGCTGTCTCCCGCTGTTACCGCGCCGAGGCTGGTTCGCGTGGCACCAGCACCAAGGGCCTCTACCGCGTGCACGAGTTCACAAAGGTCGAGATGTTTGCATGGACGGCGCCCGGCCTCGACGACGCCACCGACACGTTCAACGAGCTCGTCGACGTGCAAACCGAGATCCTGTCAAGCCTTGGCCTGCCGTGCCGTGTGTTGGAGATGCCGGCCACAGACCTGGGTGCATCCGCATACCGGAAAATCGACATTGAGGCCTTCTTCCCCGGCCGCATCCGCGCGCCCAAGGCAGCAAGTGGTGGCCAGTACGACTACAACCCCGGCTGGGGCGAGGTGACGTCAGCAAGCATCTGTACAGACTACCAGACGCGGCGACTGGCGACCCGCACGCGAATCAGCACTGAAAAAGGCCGCCAGCTGTCTTACCCTTGGACGCTGAACGGTACAGCACTTGCTGTGCCGCGTACTATGGCCGCGATCCTTGAGAACGGCTGGGACGAGTCGACCAAGACGGTCGCCATCCCCGAGTGCCTTTGGCCGTGGATGGATGGTCAGGAACGACTCGGAAAGCCGGAGGATCTGGCAAAGCTGGCGCCCAAAGAGCCAGAGGAGCCAAAGGAGCCGAAAGAGGTGAATAAGGCGAAAGAGTTGGAAGAATAGCGTAACGATGTAATGCAAAAGGACATAACCGCTTTCACGATGTGCTTGTTTGAATAAGAGACGCATTGAACTCGAAAATTTCACAAAGAAAACACCAGACCAGGCGTAAGATGAACAAAAGAAAGCTCCAAAAGGGAAATGCGCATATAGCAGCAAGTAGCAAGGTAGGTGAATGGTGAATAGCAGTGAAGCAAAAATAGGTACAAAAACCAATATCGAAAGTAGCAAACGAAACCGCAGCTGAAAACCCAATCAAGTCGCAATATCATGAAGCTCCATCATCATCCAAAGAAAGTGAATACAAAAAAAGAAAAAGAAAACAGCCATCGTTCTCACCGTGCACGATCTTCACCCCGATCTCACAATCTTCGGCCAAAACGTACCAAACCGCCATCCTGAGAAAATACACATGCTCAAGAACAGAAAACGTCTTCCCACTCAATGCTCGAAACACCTTTTACAGCTCACTGCCGTAAAGCACCATCCCGCCCGGCGGTGCAGAGCTGAGCTCACTGCTTGTCCACTGGCTCATCACATCGTTGTCGTCCTCATCACCCGAATAAAACTCGCCAGTCTCGCTTTGTGAGTCGCCCGTCACCACTGATACGCCGACACTGGACCGTCGCAGTGTTCCCGCTTCGCTGCGCTTATCATCGGCCTTGTTATCGTCGTCATCGTCGTCGCAGCAGTCATCGAAATCATCGGCACCTGCTCGTCTGTAGGGGACGATGGCGGCACTGATTTCTTCGACTCGCGGTGTGCTGTACTCGACAGACTCGTGCTCGTCGTCATCCCCGTCCGGCGTGTCTCGGTCGTTCTCTTCGTCGCTTTCCTTGAGAGGAGCGTTCTCCTTATCCATTTCCAGGCCACCGTAGCCCTTAGCTGGGAGCCGCCCGCCCCAGCTACTCTTTCGGAGGCCGCCCGCACCGCCGACATTGGCACGCACGCTGTTGCTGCGCTTGATGCTGCCGCTCGACATGCTGCTATTGATCTGGCTCAGGGACAGGATTCTCCGGGAACCATTGGGCCCGCCATTGGCTGCGACACCGAGAGGCGAGTTGGTCGGGAAGGGATTGCGCTTGGCCGACATGGCCATGTTAAAGGCGGAACGCGGTTTGGTTTCGGCCGGAACGGCTCTTGCGGCTCTAGGCATACTGTTGCTATCGCTCGAAGGCGGGCCTTCCTTCTTGGATGGCACAACACGCTTGCGGCTCATAGCCTCGCGTCCCTTGTTTGCCTTTGCCATGAGAAGTACCCGGGAGTGATCCATGACGCCCTCCAGGATGCGCCGCTCTAGGCCCTGGGCGCGTGCGTCCATTTCGTGCAGCTCCTCGCGGCGAAGGTGAAGCGCCGTTTCCAGGGACGAGACGTCGGCCGCCAGCCGGACCTTGTTGCGCTGGAAGGCCTCTTGTTCAGCACGCAGGCTTGCAACGCTGTCCTTCAGTCTCCGTTCCTCTTCGCGAAGAGCCGCCACACTGGACTCGGCCTCCTCCTTCTCAACCTGGCGGCGCTCAAGGGCAATAACGGTTTCTTGCAGCGTCCGCTCACGGTCTTCATGGTCGTCGGAAATCCGCTGTGTTTGCGTGGACATGTACTGTGCGAGGTCGGCCGCAGTGCGCATCACCTGCTGATGAACCTTTTCGAGCGTTTCGAGCTGAGACAGAGTCCGATCAGCCTTGTCGTCAGCGACACGTGAATGGCTCACAAGCTCGTCCAGCTGGTCGAGTTTCTCTAGTTTCTCCAGCTTCTCAAGCTGCTCTAGACTGTCGAGCTTGGCATACGCATCCTGGGCCATCTGGGTATGATTGACAATCTTGTCAATCTTCTCGTGTTGGGAGTCAAAGGCACGTCCAGCCAGCTGAGTCAGATCGACAATCTGGTCAAGCTTCACCAGCTTCTCGAGGTTGCCAAGGGCCTGGCTTGTCGTTTCGGCCTGTGCAACAAGGTAGTCCATCTTTTCAAGCTTCTCCAACTTCTCAAGCTTTTCAAGCTGGCCCAGCTGGTCGCGCTGCTCACCCAGGGCCTTGTCGGTGTCCTCAGAGTGCTCCACCAGTCTGTCGAGCTTCGTAAGTGCCTGGCCGACCGCGAGCGTGTGGTCGACGAGAGCATCCATTTTGTCGAGTTTAGTGAAGGCGTCGGTTGCCCTGTCGGTCTGACCCACAAGTTTGTCGAGCTTCTCTTGCATGGACGTGTCATCGTACTTCTCGGAGGGTGCTAGCAGCGGCATCTCCGGAGGCTTGGCTTCGATGATCTTCTCTTGGATCGACGTTGTTGACGACTTGGAGTGTTCAAAGTGCTCACTGACGACCAGCAAGACGTCTTTGATCGCCTCCAGAATCTTTGGCTGGTACTCGGTGACATGGCCCTGGACGCCCTGGACAGCGTCAATGGCCTGTTGCACATGGTCGCGGGTCTGCTGGTGCTCAGCCTTGTCATCCGAGTGGTTCTCTTCCGCCTTGCTAACCATATCATCAACGCGTTCGAAAACAGTCTTGGATGCCTCCTCCATCTTCTCCAGCGACTCAGTGACAGCCGAGCCAAGTGTGTCAATAAGAAGCTTCAACTCGTCTGCGATGACCTTTGTGCCAACCACAGCAGCCTCCAGCTCGACATCGCGGCCCTCGTTCACCCGCATACGATCGTCGGAAATCGACTGGAAGTCATCAAATTTGGCGACAAGCTCACCGATACGGTCGTCAATCTTGGCCTCGAGGGCGTCGGTTGTCTGCTGGAACCGCTCGTCCGTCTCCAGCTTGGCACCGACGACTCCAGCTCGCGACTCCTCGAACTCGTTCCGCATCGTCTCGTACAGGTCGTTCAGGTCGGAGCTGTTGCGACCGATTGTGTCACTAAGAGAATCGAGAATCTTGCCAACCGACTCAATGCCGAGAACGCCGTCTTCAAGGCGGTTCTTGACAGTCTCATTCAGTGCCTCAAGGAAGTTTTTGACATCCCGGACACGCTCACCAACGCCAACGATCTCAGCCTGGCACTCTTCGGATGCCTTGGCTGCGACGCTGGAGTCCATCTCGAGCTGGCTCCGCACATCGCGCACAATCACAGCCAGACTCAGGAGGTCATCCTTGGATGGCAGACCAGTGCTGTCGTCAGCCTGGGACATACGCTCAACAGCAGACTTGACCTGCAGACAGGCCAGAGAAACTGCCTCCACGTCGGACTTGGTGACTCTCTCCGGATCATCAAACTGCTTTTCGTGGCGCTCCTTCATCTCATCGAAGCCATTGGCCACTTGGGCGACAAGCGACTCCACCAAGTTGATATCCTCGCGCGACGAAAGACCGTCCATCTGGGTCTTGAGATCAAGCAAGTTGTGCTTGGTATCCAGAATAAGCGTTTCGATGGTGTCGATATGGTCTTTGCGCACGTACTGATTGCTGTCAATGAGATCGTCCAGGCGCGCTTTGGTGTTGCGGAGAATTGTCTCAATGGCCTCCACATCCTCGCGGGAGGCGGCATCAGTAGAGGGCCGCGGCGCAGGAGCGTCCTCGGATGCAGAGAAGGCCGAAGCAGGGACTTCCCGGCTAGCCAGTCCAGTAACAGACTCGTGGATCGAATGGAGCTTGGACTCCATCTGCGTTATCTTCTCCTTCCACTCTGCATCCCGTTCCGTGGTAAGGGCAGACGACGGGTCTTCGTCGGATGTGGTGGTGATGTCACGGTTGGTCGTTTGCTTGCTTTGTGAAGCGTCGATGACGTCGACCTTGGTGCGCAGCTGTGTAATGAGCATCTCGAGATTCTTGATGTCGTCGTGTCTCAGCATATCGGCAGGAACCAGTGCCGTGTTGTTAGCCTCAACGGTGGAAACAGCATTGTTGTTCTGGTCCCGCAGACCGTCAATATCGGTGCGAACATCACTGAGACCGGACTTGAGCGCATCCAGAATCTCGTCATTGGCGGTAAGATCGGCAGGTTTATTGCCGAGTCTGTCGATGCTAATCCGCAGGTCGGAAAGGCCCTCTTGAATAGCGTCGAGAACTTCCGACGTGCTGTTGACATGTCGATTGCTGATCTCGTTGCGAAGGAGGTTGACGCCCTCCTGGAGCGCCTCGAGAACCTCCCGGTTATTAGCAGGAGCCGCAGCAGACGGGACCGGAATGGCAGGGACAAGCGAAGTGTTGACTGTATCCCGAAGAGATTCAATCTCCTCCCTGAGCATATCTTTTGCGCCGTCCGAGGCCTTGGAGACCAGGTTCGAGATCTCGTCGCGGAAAACATCCAAGGTCCGAATAAGGCCCTCGGAGAAATCTTGATGTGTGACGGCAGCAGCGACCTTATCAACATAAGTCTCAAGATCACAGCGTAGCTTCTCGAGGCCATCTCTGGTCGCATCCAAGACCTGCTCGGTGTCGCGACCGTTGGCAGCAACATTCTGCTTCGCCTCGTCGGAGACAGCCTTGAACTCTTCGCGCATGAACGTCATGATTTCGTGGAGGCGTGAAACAATCTCGTCGCTGTTTTCGGAGGGGCTCATTGAAATTAGGTCACGATTCGACTGCGGGAAGTCGAAGCTATTGAGGCCCTGCTTAACGGCGTCAACCATATCCTCCTTGCTAATCTCAGCCCCCATGGCAGACGGAGCAACGGGGAACTCGAATTCCTCGAGACACTCGCGCACAGCCTCAAGGACCTCGTCACGAGACATGCCGCTGGAAGGCATCTGAGGCGGGACAAAATGGGCAAGGCCCTCGACAACAGCCTTGAACACTTCTTCACGAGTAGCACCAGCGGGCTGGCCGTTGCGGGGGACATAATCGCGGAGGCCCTGCTTCAGACAAGTCAGGACCTCGTCACGCTCGAGGCCAATTTGCTGAACCTCGATCTCAGGCTTGTATGTCTCCCAGGCGTCTTTAACCGCCGCAATAATATCGTCGCGACTCAACTCTGGCCGATTGAGCTTGTTCGCCTGCGAGTCTTTCAGGGCAGCACGCATCGAGTTGTAAACTTCTTGGTAGTCAACAGCCGGAACGGCTTCGGCAGCAGCCGCCGCAATGGTGGCAGCAGACGCAGCCGACTGGCGGCGGTGTTCACGCATGAGGTTGTTCATGTGCTGCTTGAGTTCGGAAAGGCCCTCCTCGACCACCTTGGCCATTTCGGCTTGCGTGGCAGCTGACGGTTTGCCTTCGTCCTTGGCGCGGACCTCGACTTCGTCCAAACGACGGCCAATCTCACGGCCCATACCCAGAACCTCGCCACGAAGCTCTCGGACCAGGGCCTTAACTTCGGCCGTGAGACCACCACCCTGGGCAACACTGTCCTTGACCGTCTTGATGATGTTGAGAACATCGTTGTTGATCCCATTATTGACGCCAGTGGCAGGCGCAGACGAGCGACGCTGTTCGATTGCCGAGGTGCTCGCACTTTGAAGAAGGCGTTCCGCGCGTTGGGTCATTGGACCTTTGCGGTTGTACTCGATCTCACGCTGAGAGTTGACAGGCTCGTCGTCAAAGCTATAGTTGCGGGGCCGGCTAGGACCAGAAGCAGCAGGAACAATAGACTGCTCCTGGCGCTCCTTGACAAACTGCAGGAGCTCCTCAAGCTTAGCGGCCGACACCATGCCCGAGAGCTTCTCGATGACTTCAGAGAGTCTGCTCATGAGAAGGTCCTGTCCTTCCTTTGTGCCCATTTCGCGTACAATACGTTCCAGCATAGAAATGGTGTTAGGCCCATCCGCCGCATAGAGAGACGGCGTGCTCATGGACTCACGGTCGAGAGATGCAGCAAAGCTGTTGGGAGATGGAATCCGGGGAAGCGAGAAGGGACGCACAGACCTAGATAAAGGCGAGGTAGCGTGAGGCTGGCCATGCGGCTTGTTGTCGATCATGAAGGGGCCACCAGGGTGTGAGTCGCGAGACCGAGTGGATGCCACTTCACTCGCGTTGGTGATAAGTTCGCGAAGGCTCTTGCGGATGTCCTCGTCTCTGGCATTAGTCGCCTCCTTGAGGCTGAGTAGATCGGTAGCATTGTCCCTGCTTCGCCGGCTCAGTGCGGACATCTCCTTCTGCAGGGATGTAGCAATGTTGGTAAGGCTCATGATTTGCTTAGACAAATGCTCCATTGGCATATGTGGCTGCTTGACTACGGTCATAGCCATGCTGTTGTTGTTGTTGTTGTTGTTGTTGCTGCTGCTGTTCCCACTGCGGCTCTTAGCACCGCCTGCCGACCTGTTGTTTGAGACAATTGTGAGGGGAGCCTGGTCAGGAGCAGGAGCGGTCTCCAGCTGTGCAGTTGGCTGTTGCGGTGGGGGCTGCGGCAGCTGCTGTGTGGACGAGGGTGGCAAGGGAAGCGGTGCTCCCGGCTCGCGTTCTCTCTGGCTCGGGTTGGATGCGGCCATGCTGTGCAAAGCGAGCATGGTCGCCGACTGGGGCGGAGTGTTCTCGCCCAGGATGCTCTGCTGTGGCCGCCGGACGATGGGCCGCACAATGGGCGTCAGGCTAGGACCCGGACCAGGGTTGACGTTGATCGGCTGTTTGTCGTCTGATAGAAAGGGGTCAGTCCGGTTCTTGAGCGGTGTCGAAGGTAGACCGATAAGGGCGGTCTTCTCGGGCGACCGCGGCGTCGTGCTGTTGGGGTCACGGCTGGTGTTGCTGTTCGCGCCGCCGGTCTCAATCATCAAACTGAGATCGCGAACTGTGTTGGGCTGCAGTGACTGCATGCGCCGGTGGGATTGTGAGCGCGGTGCGGAACTGGAAGAGGAGTTTGTGGAGATGGAGCTGGTGTGCGAGAGGGAGCCGCGAGGCGTGCGTTCGGGTGAGGCGTCGCCGATGCGCTTAGCGAGAGCGTTGGACACGAGAGCGCTCTCGCGGGCCTTCTCGGTGAGCGCGGCGTGGGCTGACTGGATGTTCGTCGAGGTGCCTGGCCGAGAGGTACCGACACTCGGCGACTGCGGGTTCAGAGGCAGCGGCGGTGGTGCCCGCTCGGGATCCGAACTGTCCCACCTGTTTTTGCGTTTCTGTGTCAGTCGACGCCAAACGACCGCCATATCTGGGGAGAGGGAAGGGAGATTAAGAGAAGCTCATTGAGAATACGGGGAGAAGTATAAGACTATCTAACGCGTTTGTTTGTGGCCAGATGCAAAGCCACATAACGAAGTACGCGAGGCAGCAGACACTGTCTGAACGTGCATACACAAAAGAACGCAAAAGAAAGCAAAAGGCAAGGAGGCGGATAGCAATCACACGCACATGGGAATGAAAGAACGGCCATGATCAGACGACGATGAATGCTGGTGTCTGAGCACACGTTCCGGGTCCCAGAGAGCGACGTCGCGCTCGATGGGAGGCATTGTTGTGGGCGCCGTTACGGGCGAGAGACGAGGCCGCACAGCTCGTTAGGAGAAGGTAGGTAACTTGACTGGAATGGCGCACGTTGCAGAAAGGGGAGGAGATGCGTGGCGGGAGGAATGTTGACGATAGTTCTGAGAGGGCGAAAAGTACAAGAAAATATTCGGGATCAGCGCTGGTTTGCCGTTGCCTGCCTTCCAGGATGATTTCAATACTCTCGGGAAGGACAAAATATCGGCGTAAAAGATAAGAAACTGGGCGAACTGGAAACAAAACTTGAGAACGCAGGAGTTCTCGAAAAGGGCGATAAAAGAGCGTAGTATAGAAAAGCAATGGCCAGAGCCTTCTGGGTGAGAACGGCGGAGGATATATCGCAAGGTCTATCGCACCTGCCCGAACCAAACTTTGCGTACACAGCTATTGACTGACAATGCAAACAAAGGAAGGCACGGGGGGGTTCGTCATTGCAGGGAAGGAGGTGGCAGCACTGCTCGCACGGCCAGCCGTTGCGTGGATCAAAACAGCGTGCTGGGATAAACAAATGGCCCCACTCGCTGCTGGGGCAACCACGACCGCCACAGACAAATTAAAGTGGGTCGTTTAAGACGTCTTCAATATGTCTGCAAAATTCCATATTGTTGAGCACGCAGAATCCTTCTTGACAACGCAGACAACCAGTTCAACGTCACACAGCTCGATTGCTACATTGGCAAGGTCGTCGAAAGGCTGGCCGTTTAGTACATACATTTGCGTCCAGCATCTGATGAATCCGGGTCTACAACACCCTTCAGACAACGGCACACGGACATCGGATTAATTAAGGAACGCGTCTTTTCCAAACGATTCCGTCCTTCTTTTTTGCCCACTCAATCAATTCACGGAGATGTTCTATGGCCGAAAACAAGGCAGAAAAATTAAGAGACAAAAAACACATGCCAGGGTTATTTTAACACACAAAACGCCATCCATCCAAGACTACCCTTCTCCCGCGAAGAGACTGTTGCCCGCCCAAAAGAGATAGTTTCTTTTTGTACAACGTAAACCCGATCTCGCGCGTCGTCACAGCCGCTTGTGATTCTTTATATTTTCAGTTCGCCCTCGGTTATCTGCGCTTGGCTTGCATCACGCGTCAGGCCTCTTACCGCTTCAGAGCGGTGTCGAAGGCCGGGATGAGCGTTTGCGCCAGCCAGAAGGAGAAGACCAATTTGGGACCCGTCATCAGCAGCTTGGGGACAAGGCCCTTGAAGAAGCTAGAGAAACCCTCGTGGCGGGCCATGTTGGTCAGAATGCGGAAGCCGCTCTCGGGATTCTCAAAGTTGCGGTTCTGGATACGGGTCTTGATGACGTCGAGCGGCGCAGAGACAACCAGTGACGCGGAAGCACCGGCAATCGAGGCAACAAAGTTCTGGAACCAGGTGGCCTTGTTGTAGTCCTGCAGCTTGAACAAAAACTCCTTGGCGAACGCAGAACCACCGAAGAGCTAGTGGGAACGTCAGCACGTGCCCGCAGAAGACAGACAGAAAATGCAGGCGGAGAATCGACAAAATATCAAAAAGTACATGAAACGTGGGGGCAGCAACGTACAGCAAAAGAACCCGGCGCGTTGCGGGCAGCCGTCCAGCCCCAGCCACGGTACAGGCCGAAGCCCTCGTCACGGATGATGCGCAGCACACCGCGGCCACGGAATGCCTCGGGGTTCGTCTGGCGCTTGATCTTGAGAACGTCGAGGGGCAACAGCACGATCTCACCAATGCCGATCAGACTGCCAGCAGTGGAGTGCATGATGGCCTTGCCGGTCTTGGCACCGAATGCCTTCTCAAAGTTCTTGCCGTAGTGCTCGGAGAGGTAGTCGCGAGCAACGGGTTGGCCACCGTACTTGTATATCCGCTGCAGGACCTTGTAGCCGGCAGCGTAGCCCAGGCCGGGGAAGAGAGACACGAACTTGCGACCGAAGGGGGCGGCGGCCTTGTCCTTGAAGATGACCTTGTTGAGCTGCGCATAGTTGACAATCTTGAGGAAGAGCACGTGTTAGTCCGAAAGTCCGGCGCATGGGCATCATTCATAATGGCGTCGCATACCTTGCCCTCGTTGCTCATCAGGCGCTTGGCGATCGTGTCAACCTGTTGTCGCAGAAATGTTAGAAAAGCTGGTATGTACGGGGAAAACCGCATCGCGCCTCATGTGCCGCCGTCTTGCGGGGTCAACCTACCGGGTGGAAGACAGCAAGCTCAGCGATACCAGCCGATCCTATAGATTTGCACACCGCCAGTCAGCCTCAGTTGCGTCTTCGTATTGTACCCCCAATACAAGCCATTGCTGCTTGTCCATTGCCGTTTGTGGTCGCATACCGGAGCCCAGCAGACGAGCCAGGTTAGACTCCTTCTGAACACCGCCCGCAGGAGGAGACATTGCGTATGGTGGATGTGTGAGGCGTCGGGAAGTGGCGAGGTCGATGAGGTTGAGGAGGAAAGTCTAGGAGGAAAGTCGAGGAGGGCGGAGAGATGGTCGCAGCTGGACGCGGCGTCTTGTTGATCAAACCGCCGATTTGTCGTGAAAGTCACACTTGCGTCGGCGATTCTCGGAAAAATCCAGGGTCATACGAAGTAAAGTCGAGGATTAAAGCATTTCTCGCAAGACCGGGACGACGACTCAAAAAAATTTCCCCAGCGAAAATGGCGTGTGAAAATGACTAGCGTTATCGGACCGTGGGCTGGCTCGGCTTGTACCTGGCCAGCACCTGGGAAGGTGCGGCCTGCTGGGAAAAGTGGCCCTAAAAGTTGACAGGAAGGACCAATCAGCCCGGCCAGGTCCCTTGTGCCTTCCTTGTGCCTTCCATGTGCGACGCCTTCCTCCCATCTGGCTCTGAGGTGGGGCAGTCATTCGCAAGATGAATTACTGTCATTCGCTAGCTGCGACAAAGCTATCTATATAAACTGCGGCCGCTGCAAAAACCTTTCTCTCGTCAATAAGCCAAGGACGGACACCTTTATTCCATTAATATTTTTTGTATTTACTCGTAATAATACTAGCCATGATCACAAAATCACTCCAATTTGTTGCCTGCATAGTCTTATATTTTGTAACAGTTTTTAAACTTTATTTATAAACAAAAATAATTGTTAAAAAATGACCTCGAAATTCGACGCATGTATTGTTTTTATTTTATATTTTCTTGTTCTTTTTCTTCACCTTCTCCCGCCATTTGATATTCTCGTTCAATACCTAAACCACTAATCAAAAAACACCCTTCATGGTTTATTGTCTTTTGAGATTGAAATGTGGTCGTTGCCAAATGCGAAAAAATACGAGTCCCAACCAGTAAACGCAAATAAACACAAAACATTGTGACAAAATACGCCTTGAAAACGAACGCCGGCGTCTTTCCTTCTTTCCTTAAAGTAACATGGGACAGTCGCCCTTCACTCCTTTTCGTTTCATTCGTCTACCGCCACAGCGGTGCTGTCACCTCCACAGCACGCTCGACAACAGCGCGCACGCGCTCAGCAAATACTCGCTGGGCGCAGTCAATTTCCAGATCATCAAGCCAGACCTTGGCCTCCATCTTGTCGACCTTGACCAAGACGCCCGGGACCGGGATGCCGGCGGCGTGCAGCCGCTCTAGCTCGCGACGAACGCGTTCTTGGCGTTTTTCGTCAACAACATTGGCATCTTGACCGCCTTCGGCAGCTTCCTCTTCACCATTTGTGATCTCCTTGACGGCCCCTCCATCCTCGTCTTCTCGCACTCGTGGCTCGGCGATGGGCGATACGTTGTCGGCACCAAATTGGGCCTCCAGGAACATGCAAAGGCGGCTGAACTGCTCCTCAGGCGTAATATGAGCGTGCAGGTTGCGCACAGGGAGAACATGATGTTCATGATCATGTGCGTCGTGATCGTGGCTGTGAGAATGCCCATTCTTGCCGGATTCTAAATGTGTTAGCAATAATGTGACCCATATGAAGCGGAGACGTTGTTTCTCTCAAGGCCGCAGGACGTACGCTTCACGGCAGCCGGGCTGCTTTCAACGGAAAAGAGGACAGCCATGACAGCGTCGGCGATGCCGTCATTGAGCAGATTGCCCTCCCATTCTAGCTCGATCTCGCCGCTTGCATAATACCGCACAGACACGCATCCCATTACGAGGTACGCGGCGACCAGCTTGTTGATTTCCTCATCAGCCGCCTCCTCGTTGTCCCCATCCTCGTCGTCTTCCTCGTTGTCGTACAGCTTGTCGTCTTCCATGTCCTCATCCTCTCCATCGTCGTTGGACTTCTTGGCCGTGTCCGATTCCGAATTTGTGGCGCCATTGCTGACAATCTTCTTCGTAGCTTTGCCATTCTGCTGCAGCTGCTTGACGCCCTTCTGCTTGTGCATCTCGGGCAGCTCCTCGATGGCGCCAAACGTACCCTCGAGCGCCCAGCGGATGAGGTCAATACCGGCCGCACTCAACGTGAGGCGCTGTCGGCAGACAATGGTCGTTGTCGTCAAGCCTGCATACTCCTGCAAGTCTTCCGGCGCCATGAACGACAATTTAAAGTCGTTCTGGACGAGCACGCCTGTGATAATGGGTCCTGATGACCGGTCTTGGTCTGCATCCTGTTGTTGAGCTGGGCTGATTTGCGTCGGCGGGGTCACTGTCGCCAGCTTGCCGACGACCTTGGCAATCTTGTCCGTCTTGAACGGGATGCGCAGCTCCTCGCAGTTGCGCGGGCTGAACACCTTCATCTTATCCTTCTCTGCCTTGCCCGAGTTGAGGGACAGCAGCTTGGACTTGAGTCTCATCATGTTGTGCTGTTCGCCATGGACAAGAATCTGGGCAACAAGTTGTCAGTGAATATAACAGTCATTAGAATGCAGCACAAAGGAGTACCTACCACCACCGGAGCGTTCACCTCCTCGATGAACTCGCGGTTTTCTGTGCCGTCGACATGCGCAGCAAAAGAGTACTCCTGAACACTGCACCGCCGCGGAATCAAAACCTTTTCCGAGTCTGCGCCCGGCGCCCGGCGGTTGGCGCCCGTCAGGTTGCGTGACATAACGGCCTGGATGTGCTCGGGCTCCTGCATGATTTGCTTCGCCATGGTGCCTTCAACACTGTAGCCCGTGATGATCACGCCGTTCTTGTCGCTGGGTGCCCACCGCTCGAGCAGCTCGCGACTGACACCGTTCTGCAGCATACCAGGGCTTGCGAGCATGACACAGCCGCCAATGTCCTCAAAGCGGTCAAGGCTCTTGAGCGACCGAATGAAGCGGAAATCCCATGGGCCACCGCCACCCGCAGTATTTCCCGAGGCCTCGGCCTCCCGTGCACGCTCAGCATACAGACGCTTGATGTTGTCGTTCATGGCGCCCGTGTACGTCTGGTACACGACCATGCACTTCTTGGCGAGATTGCTCGCATAGTAGATGGGGAAGTTTTGGAAATCAGGATGTTTGCTCCAGTACTCGTCGAGAATGAGTAGCAGCTCCTGCGCACGGCCGAGAGCAAATACAGGCATTAGTACGCGGCCCCCACGGTTGAGGATGCCCGTGATGGACTTCATCAGCGCCTGTTCACGCTCAAGACGAGGCACGTGCGATGCTATGCCGTACGTGGACTCGGTGATGAGCACATCAATCTTGACGCCTTTGGGAACCTCGGCAGAGACCAAGTGCCGATCCAGCTCGCGCGAGTAGTCGCCTGTGAAGAAGATCTTCAAGCCGGCAATCTCGACGAGGAACATGGCGGCGCCGAGAACATGGCCGGCCGGATACGGCGTGATACGGATGCCCGAGACTGTATGTGTTGTGTGATAGTCGATGGCCTCGATTTGGCGAAATGTGCTGAGATGGTCCTGCTCGGTGTAGACTAGCTGTGTTGTCGGATTCGACGATGTGTTACCCACGCGAACACTGTCTTGGATAAGCCACTTGTAGATGGCCTTGGTCGGGTGTGTCATGAAGACGCGGCCACGGAAATTTGTCTTTGCCAGCACATAAGGTAACGAGGCGGCGTGGTCGATGTGGAAACTTGTGACATGCTGTTAGCATAGGCGGATCTAGGATAGAGGCTCACGATTTACTAAATGAAGCGGAGGAGACAAGAGACAAAGCCGTGTGCAACAAAACAGACTCGATTGTATTGATAACTGCATACTAAGCGGCTTCTTGAATATACACACACATGAAACCGAGTGCCCAAAACCCAGCAATTGCACGTCACCGCAGGACTACTGCGGCGGAAACCAAATAAATTGAAGTCCTTCTACCGCCTAGGGTATGATGACTGCCTGTGTTATGGCTGATGTGTAGACCCTTGGGATTCCGGTTCGGCGACACAGGGACAAAGTCTTCTCCGGTTCCTCGATGCAGAGACAGACTGGTACTCTGACAGAAATGGCAACAAAATATACACGCAGGTGTGGGCTTACTGGCTGATGAGAAGAACGTCGACGGTGCTGAGATCAAAGTCGTCGAAGAATGGGAGCGATGCGAGGCCATCGTAGGCAGGGTGCTGGCCAGCGTCGAGCTATATGCTTGATCAGAGACTAAGCTCAAACGAAAGATGCCCTTCAGTGCAATGAGATGACATACCATGACTGTCTTGCCCTTGTACTGGATGATATGGCAGGACCGGCCAACTTCATTGCCACCGCCGAGACACAGGAACATCAGTTCGTCGGACGGGTCGACAGGCTCTTCGGGCGCAGCGCCCATCGCCGCAGCCTTGCGCTTGGAAGCCATCGGAACGAAGTGCTATGTTAATAGTGCAGCGCAAAGACTGTACGCGCAAGACTGTACGCGCAACAAGGTCGCGAATACGACCGACGTCGTTCAAGCTCGACAGCGTTTCGATATTTCGAAATCGCTCGGCTGCTTCGAAACGGCTATTATCGATACAAAACGTTTGAGCCCAAAGGCTCACTGAAACTGCCGGTCGGCACTCGGCATCCGGACAGGCAAGCGGCCGGAGACGTCGGCGGGTGTCAAGGGAACTTGGAGAATGCGAGATGTTGGAGTGCATGACAATGCTTGGACCTGCAACGGTGAGCTTTTGGCACTAGAGCCGATGCAGCTCATCCTGGCGCGCGTACGAACCATTATGGGAAGGCGCGCCTCGCGACTTCGCTAGCACTGTGCCGGCACGTCGTTTTTCCGCCCCGGGCTCAGTCTCTTGGTGTGACCTGTCACGTGTGTCACAGAACGCGACCGACAATTAGCGCCGCGGTCCTTCCCAGAGGTGTTCGTTTGCTTTCGCAGAGGCGAGAGGCAAAACCAATAACCTCTTCTTCGGCATCCATCCACACTCCCTGCTCTCGACAACGCCTACGCACCACGCCGGCATCACTACGAACGTGCGCTCGATCTGCCTCTCATATTGCATCTTGCGCTGCCACCGCCGACTTGTTTCTGTCGCGCTTTCGACGACTGCGAGTGCGGCGCGTGTCCCGCTGAACGCTGCTGTCTCAGCTTTTCGACACTTGCAACTGGCCTCGTGGACGATCTGGATGGGCGTTCCAGCCGGCTGCACAACTCTGGGCGGCTCGACAGGCCTCGCTGTCTGCCGGGTGGCGGCGGTTGCATCGCTTTTGTGAAGCATTTCCATCAGCAACCCATCGAACTCGCTTCTACGTCTACGCTGCCATCAATAATCGGCAATTCGGACGACCACATTTACGCCCCTCCCACGAGATCCCATTCCCCCCATCACTGATTTCTCACTGCAACGCAACCTTGGCGGGATTTCCTACTCCGTGTTGTATTGTCATGGCTCAACCGCAACCTCAGGTCCCTCAAAGGACCTTCTCCCCAACCTCCCAACTAAGCCCGTCCCCTGCTCCTCATCCTGCGGCGTTTTCGGGGCAGCCAGCTTCAAAAAAGACACAGCTCTCTCCCGCACCATCGCCAACCGGTCTCGTGCAGTCGCCCTCGGGCATTTTCTCTCCTGTCGGGGCGAACGGCGGCCCGCACAGCAACAACAGCCCTGCGACGCCGTCAACGCCAAATTCCCTAGCTTCGCCATTAGCACTTCCTTCATCCAACGCCCACCCGGCGAACGCGCCACTCTCCATGCCTCTCCCTACCCCAGCACTCCCCACCTCCGCCGCAGCTTCTCCGATGCCGATGCCCTCTCCGCTGCCAGCCGCCGGCCAGGCAAACAACGCGTCAAACGGCTACTCGCCTCACAAATCCCAAATGCCGTCAGGTTCGCCTGCACCTCAGATCGTGTCCCCGAAACCAGCCCAGACACCGACACCACCGACGCCATCAGGTCCCCCGACGCCATCGGGGCCTCCATTCCCGCAGGCGACGCCGGGCATGCCAAGTGGCGGCGCTGGCCCTACGAACGGAAACCACTTTGTACCGATTGCTGCAACCCCAACCGTACAGACATCGGCAGGCGGCGCTATGGGCCCACCTTCGAAGCCACCGACAAAGGAATACCAGTACGATGTCGACGACTCGCTGGCCGGCACCGGTATCGATCTCCGACAAGAAGAGCAGTTTCAGGCCGACTATTTTGCGGGCACGTTCCGGCCAGAGGCACGGACGGGATTCCCTGCAAATACACCGGGACCGCGAGGCTCGTTTTATGGCTCTCTGTCTGCAAACCAGCCGGCCGAGACGGTTGACGAAGCAAATCAGCGGATATTTGAGGTGGAAGCTGCAAAGCACGCATGGACCGACGCAGCACGGGCTTTGGCATCGTCGCGGAGCAATGCGCTGCAGAACCGGTTCCTTGATTTCGGCGCTGTGTTCTTACGGGCCGAGAAGATTGCCAACGAGTACGGCATTGGTGTGGTTATGGATCCCAAAGTGCCACCAGTGACGACCGGACGGGCGCGGCAGGAGGCCGAGTTTCCCAAGCCATATGTGACGGTCAATACCAAAAAGGGGCCGGACGGCGTGTCGCTTGTCTCGACAACGGCGGCGTTTATTCCGGAGGATACATTCCTTGCAGACCAGCTGGCGCTGCTGTCTCTTGCCGCCAAGCATCGGATTCGGGAGCTGCTGGAGGATGCGAACAAGGTGGCAGAAACGCGCCAGACCACGTCCCACGGCGTTGTTCCGGACGAGTGGCTGGAGGCCGCGGCACCTCTTCCGTCGGCTACCGCTGCGGCAGAAGCGGCAGTCGCCTCCAAGGATGGCGACGCGATCATGACTGACGCGGACAAGAGCTCCTTGAAGCGTAAGTATTTTTCGTTTTCCTTTTTGTGTGCGAGAGAGAAAGGACAATGGCGCAGATGCGCATTGGAGCGTCAATGTGTATATGATGTATTCTAACAATCGGAAGGCACCCTCGAAGTGGACGACAAGACGGACCTGGGCGGTGTCGCGAAAAAGATTGCTGCCGGCAATACTCTCATCCAGAGCTTGCGCATTGTTAGCAAGGCCGAGCGTAGCTTCGAGGAGCAGCGGCTGCTTAAGCGTCAGAAGCGCGAGGGTAAGAAAACGGACTCGGCCACGCCATCTACGCCGATTGCGCACCGCACAGCCACGCCTGGAACGCCAGGGTCTGTTGCGCCGGAGCCCGACAAAGCGCCGACAAAGAAGGAGCTCAAGAAGAACGCAGCTGCCAAGGTCGCCGAGCAAAACGACACACTCAGTGCCAACCGCACAAGTATGGCCTTCTTGGGCGGCCGCAAGAAGCAGTACTCGTGGCTGTCCGGCGGTGCTGGCGCATCGCCCAAGCGTGGTCTAGGCGGCGGCGGCGGCGGCAGCGGTGGTGCAGGAGGTGCAGGAGGCTCTGGCGGCGCTGGAGGCAGCGGTGCCAACACGCCTGGCCGGAAGTCTAGTGAACCCGCTATGTTGACTGCGGAGGCGAGAACAAAATGGGGCTCGTGGCGCGAGGACGGCATCAAGGGCAAAGACATCCAACTGCGCGACTTGGTGGTCGTCCTCGAGGCAGATGGTCGGGAGGTGGCGGCACTGCAGACGGCATATGACAAGCTGGACGGCGTGCCTCTGCCGCCGCCGAAGCCGGCACCATGAGCGGCAGTATTGTGCTTTTTTCGTAAACCTTTTAACACAACATCTGTCACAACATTGCCACAACATCTCTCAAACAGACTCTATACGGATCTTCTTATCCGCTCAAAGATACTGCACAAAAGAAGGGGGAGATAAAGGACGGCAATGGGGCCTTGTTCTGCCGCCTTGTCTCTCAGATTTTGCTTTTGGGTTTCCCTTTACGTTCTATACATCTTCGGGGAGTACGGCGTGTGTCATGTGTAATGGCAGATACTCGATCATTTTGTCAATGTTTCTGCGGCTTTTGTCACTTGGGCTCATCAAAAGGGGTTTTTTACTCCCCCGTCTTCGTCTCAGTTTCCTTATATAGGTCATCTTTAGAGGGAGCGACGACTTTATTTGTAATCATACCTTTTATTTTACCTGTAGTTTGCATTCTCGACGTGGACCTGGATGCTGTGATTCGCGTTTCGTTGTAGCTGTCTGTCCGTTGTGGCTGCAAAAATGATGCAATCGGGTCCCGCCAAGCTCGTCTAAGCTTTATCTCCGTTATGGCCCGCGCCGCTTAGATAGCATTGCCCCTACCGCAAGACGACATCCTGCGTCACAACTGAAACAAACATCGAGTCGAGCCAGAGTCTTTTCATAATGGCGATTGCTGTACGTAACTTCTTCTCTGTCGCCCATACACCAACAATCGCCAGTCTAACACACCTCGCAACTCCAGGCCATCGGCCAGATCTGTTCCACGGCCTCCGTGGCCCACAACCTCGAGCAGTGCGTCAGCCTTGTCTGTCGAGCTGCCGCCGCCGGGGCCAAAGTGCTCTTTTTGCCCGAGGCATCTGACTACATTGCCACATCTCCGGAGCAAGCCCTGGCTCTCGCGCAGCCGGTGGACGAGTCGCCCTTTGTGCTCGGCCTGCAGTCGGCTGCCGCCCAGCACGGTGTGGCCGTGCATGTGGGCATCCACGTGCCAGTGGCCGTGACTGCCTCCGCGGCCGGATCGAATGCGGTGATGCCGACTGTTGTACAAACCGGCGAAGCATCTTCGACGACAGCAGCAGCAAGCGCTGGCAGAAAGCTGCTCAACCGCACCATCTACATTGACCCGGCCGGCCGCGTCGCGCCTTATGGCAACTACGACAAGCTGCACCTCTTTGACTATGCGGCTGCGGGTCTGCGCGAAAGCGCCCAGACACAGGCCGGCACGGCCCTGCTCCCGCCGTACACGACACCCCTCGGTCGCCTGGGCAGCCTGACGTGCTTTGACCTGCGGTTCCCGGAGCCGGCCATTGCTCTCGCACACTACGCCCAGCCCGCACCGGCGCACATTATCACGTACCCATCGGCGTTTACGGTGCCGACGGGCCGTGCGCATTGGGAGGTGCTGCTGCGAGCGCGGGCCATTGAGAGCCAGTGCTACATCATTGCGGCGGCGCAGGTCGGCCGGCACAATGCCAAGCGCGTGAGCTACGGGCGCAGCCTGGCCGTGGATCCGTGGGGCAAAGTGCTGTGCCGGCTCGGCGGCGTGGTGGGCGGCGACGATGAGAACGCGACGGGCCCGGATGTGGGCAATGCCGACGAGGGTGCAGAGGGCCAGCTGGGGCTGGTGGACATCGACCTGTCCGTGTGGGAGAGCGTGCGGGAGCGGCTGCCGCTGGTCCGACGAACGTGAGTACTTTGAGCCACTGATTGTGAAGGTTGGTTCTGTCAATGGCTTGCTAACAATGCGACAGGGACGTCTACCCGGCGCTGGACTTGGTCAAGGATGGCGAAACAGAAGGGAGAGAGGCGGAGCATTGATGATATGTATTCGCTAGTTGGCGCAGGCCTAGATACACAAACAAAACTGTCCAAAGCACGGCCTCAAATAACCGCGCGCTTGCAAACAATCTCGTACAATTTGCTGCTGTAAAAACGGGACGGAGATGCGGCTCGAAGAAGCATTCTGTATGCTTTCACAAGCTCGATTTGTAATCGTCTACTTGCACCTTTTCCCACTTCTCTAACTCTCCTTCTCTCTCTTTTCACTCTCTTTTCTCTCCCTCTTCCTCCACATTCAGTCCCATGTTCCCAAACGCCGGCGCCAAACAGTATGCAATATAAGAATGTAAACCGAAGCAAAAATAAATGCCAGAATAGAATATGATGACAAAACAACAAATAATAGCGGTCAACGTCGCGCATATCTTTTTACTACCGCCCATAGACGGCAATTGTCGGCTCCCCTTGCTGCGGCACCTAGCGTTGCGGCGGAACGGGCTTGGGCGGCATGTTGCGGATTTGCTTGATGAGGAACTCGCGCTCGTCAATAAACTGCTCATCTTCAGTTCGCTCCTCGAGGAAGTGTGACAGAAACGTGAGAAGCTTGTCCCGGTTCATGATCAGGATCTTCTGGACGGCGACCGACTTGTGGGGGTTGGCGACAAACACCTTGAACACGTGGAAGCCCTCGTACTGGACCATCTTGCGGTCGTCGCGCAGCAGGTTCATGCAGATCTTGAGGTGCTCGCCCGAGTCGACGTACCGCGTCATGACTGTGTAGTTGGAGCGGTCCAGCAGCACCTCGCCAAGCAGCTTGATAGACTGGCGCTTGGTGACGTAGCTGTGGGACTGCACGAGGGTGGTGTTGTAGCGGCTGAAGAAGAGGTCGAAGTTGATGCTGAGGTAGCGCGGCACAAGTTCCTTGTGCCTAGTAAGAAGTTCCTAGGGACAGGGGGTTTTGGATTAGCTGTGACAAAGACCCATGTATGGCAATGAGCAACAAAAACGCAGCGAAGAAGACAGAAACATACCCGAAGGGTGTTGAATGCATCGGCGGCCACCTCGAACGAACTCGTGTCGATCCACTTGAAGAACTGCCAGAAAATGCCGCGGCCACTCTGCACGCGGTTAAACGCAATCTTGGACACGCCGCCGGCGCTCGAGCCGCTGTTGGGGTCGTCGTCTGCGTCGTCGTACAGCACTACGGCCGCGGCAGCCTCGTGCTTGAGCACCTCACGCAATATCGACCCGGCGGTCGTGGCGCTCTCCTTGTGGTCGTAGCCACGGCACAGGGCAATGAGCACAGATGGCGCGTGGTTGCTCACAAAGTCGACGGCGAGCGGCGCCGGCTGCTGGTTGTTCTGCGGGTCAGAGGCGACCGGGTAGTTGCTCGGCGGTCGGTAGCGGAAGACGAATGAGAAGATGACCTGCGCGTCCTTGCGCGACTCAAAGGGTAGCAAGTGCAGGATCTGGGGTAGCAGGCAGAGCACCTGCTCGTCCACAATGCCGTGCACGAGTTGGTAGACCTGCTCGGGGCTGGACTCGGCATCAGGTGTGCCTTGGAGGATGGCCTTCATCTGGCCAAGACATTTCGGCAGCGGCTCGTCCACCTGGTAAGATGACGGAGGACGGTCAGCATAGGCTTGGTAGGCCGGAAGTCTGGAGTCTAGAGTCTGGAATCGGTGCTTTGGTTTCGTCCCCTACCTTTATCTCTGGGTTCTTGGCGACGTCGATGCGGGACAGCAGGTCGTATGTCTGCCGCGCCAGCTCGGCCGCATTTGTGCGGCTGCGCCCGCGATTGAAGAAAAACGACATTGGAAGACGCACAGGCTATGGCACTGGCGACGGTGAGGACCGGATCGAAGCAGAGTCCGGTTCGTCAGAGTCAAGATCGAGCGACGACGGTGAAGCGATCGCGGCGCAAGAACAGACTCTCAGAAATGGCGGTCGCCTGCGGGCATTGAGGATGTCGGATGTCGTCAACTGGATGCGCGTTCCAGGACAGGACAGGCGGAATAAAAGGGGCGTGCTGTGCTGGATCGTGGGATCGCAATCGGGGTGAAAGCGTTGGTGCCACTATTTACATCACACTATTGTTTGTTGTTGCTATTGCCAGAACGTCTATCCCCCTGCTTGGGCCGCTTTGGGCAGTCGCAGCAACCGCCCGCACCACCTAGCCGGAGGTGGAGTGGGGTGCGCGTGGTCTATTTACTGACCGAACGAGACCCCTGCAGTGTTCGCTATCGCTGTTACAACGGGTTAATTGGAGGGTAGTTGTGGGGACTGCAGCACGAGGCACACAGGGGCCTCTTAGCGCGTTTGACATGTGGTGCAAAAGGGTAAGGTGCATGATGTGGCATCGGATAGTGCGATATATATACTGTTTATAGAGATATTCGATTGGGGCAGGACCGCATCGACATTGTGAGTGTGTACGGACATGGACGAATATGAACTACATAGCAGAAAGAAGTGCAATCAACTTCGCCTCATTCTGATACATTCGGTACATGTATCACAATACGTTCGTGCGATAATGTAGATATATGTAGCCTAGTAGAGGTCTGTTGGTGTCCCAGGTGGTGGTTGTTATCAAATTCGTTAAATCGACTTGCTGCTCCCACGATGCAAAAGGAGCATCTGCCACAAGAGGCGTCCGCATGCGCGAATGCGTGTAGACTCCATGTCAATCAATAAACGTTGCGTCCATGGCATCGTGGATCGTGGCATTCTTCCCGGATCGGGCCTCTCCATGGGCCACCGCTCACTTCTGCCGTAGTCGGCACAGCACGCCTGGAGACCTTCTTGGCATGCTTCTAACATATATTCGTGCCCAGAAAGAGTCTTTCGCCCGTCGATAGCGACCGCAATCTCTCGGCAGCTATTTGGACTTCTTCATCGCAGCCTTGGGACGGTCAGCAACTCTCCAACACGCAGCAAGGCCTAGCGAAGCTAACGCAGCCGGAACTCACCAGGTAGCAGTCCTTCAGCTTCATAAACTCGGCGGCACATTTGTCCTTGTGCACCGCGTTGTAGTCGGCAACAATGCATTTGCCATAGACGGCGGCCTAGTTGGTCAGCTCGGGTGGTCCATCCAACACTCCTCCTAACAAACCACGAGTGTCCATACCTCAGCAGTGCACTGCGATGTGGCGGCCGCGACCCGCTGAATGGGGCGTGTTCGTGGCTGCATGGCTGTCGCGGTCACAAGAGCACTTTTATGCGTTGCTTTGTCGTGTCCTCACACGGCTGGCCAGTGCAGTTTCCGAATCCAGCTTTCGGTTCTTGCCATCTAGGCCAAGAAGCTCTTGCCCTCCACGCGATTCGCGGACCATGCCCAATCCGTCTCTGGTGGCAGGAACCCACTTTTCTACTGGGCAGGCGCCTTCCTACGCGCTAAACCTCAAGACCTCTTAACGCGTTCCCCTGCGGCCCTGTCTTTCCCCTTGACGACACGACAAGCTTTTTTGGGCACGCTGCGCATATCGCAGTCCGTGGCCACTCAAGCTGCAGAGCATACGATTCTTCCCGGGCGTCTGTTCTTTTTGACGTCGTCTTTCTTTCTGTCACACCGGCACTGTCCTACCTAGTGGGCTCTCTACCGTGCCTCCTTGCGTCTGGCGCGACTCTCCAACCTGAGCCGTGGCCGTGCGATTTGCTCGATTTTCTTCTTGTACGACTTTCTTTTGTTGTTTCTTTCTCTTCACTCTTTGTCTCCTTGCCACCCCTCTTGGCCTCCTCTTTGTCTCGCCCAGCCCCCTCTATCATGCCTTCGCCGGTGTGTTCGACCCCATGCCGTCTCACGCTCCGCTATCCTCTCGAGATGGCAGGATCCGGTCATCGTCCATCCGCCAAGGGAGCGAGCTCTTTTACTATACCAACGAGGGTATGAGAACTCGTCCTCCGTACCATCATGCTCTCCGGCCTCGGTCGCTAACCCCACAGACATTGAACTCCTCCACCAAGTCGTCGCGCTGGGCCAGGACATCCTGCCCACGCTGCCGAAGCGCGACAAACTGCCGACGACCGCACTCTTCCGAGCCGCCGATATCGTCTTCCCTCGCCATGGCCTCGACCCGGACGGCGAGGATAAGCTCAGCCGCATCATCTTCCTTGTGGGCGGCATGCGCTCCACCGACAACCTGCTCGACCGCTTTCGAACCGTGCTAGGCCGCATGGGCATCGAGCTGGAGTACGTACCGGAGAGCAGCAGTGTCAATGCCGACGTCGACGGCGACGACGACAGCAACAACAGCATGTATGCTCCAGAGGACGGGGAAAACAACGTTCAGCACGCCCGTCGCCGCCAGTCACACGTGCAAGCTTCGCCACCGTCTCCACACCCGCCATCACCACCTCTTTCAGTTCACTCCCCGACGTGCTCATCCGCTGGCGGCCTGACTTCTCACTCTGGTGTTTTTCCCGTTGCACCACATGTGACCGGCCGGCGACGACGCAATTCTGACAGTGTGGCTGAGTTTGTGGTCGCGGCGGGCGCGAGTCGGTTCAACCGCGGCCACCCTGAACACTACGAGTCACCTATTGACCACCAGTCGCATCGACCCACGGGCCGGCAACAACAACGCCGACAGCATCACAGACGCAGGTCCGACTCGCTTGCACCGCCACTGGTGAACTATAAGGACTACTTTGGCACAGCAGACGAGCCAAGACCAGCTCCACGACTACCTTCGCCGCAGCGACAGCAGCGTCCGCAGACACGGCCGCGACCCCCTCACACATCGCGGCCGATCGACCCATGGTTGTCGCAGGTTCCTCGGTACCCTGCTGCGCCCGAAGAGGTCGACTATACGGAGGAACATGGTAACAATTTCAAGGACAACCTACATGCTAATCCTTCCGAAGGAAACTTTGATTACGATGACGATAATGATGTGCCTAGTATCGACCAATACACGCAATCCTTGGATTTACTTCGTGCGGCAGCGCCACGGAAGGACGAACATGCCCTACAACAACGCAAGCAACACGATACACCTCCCAACGTAATAAGCGGCCACGGCGCTGCCCATCTTTCTCACAACCACAACTACCAATACCACCAACAACTCCCCATCCGCACTCGCCCATTCTCGCAGAACCGCCCCCCCTCTGCGCAACCCGGTGCTAGCCCAACAGGCCCGGGTTTTGTTACGGACGCCCAAATCTCCTCGTTGCAACCGGCTGGTTCCTGGACCGAGCCGCAATCGCCCCGGTCGCGGGTCTCGTCCTTGGCCTCTGACCACGAGGCATTCCATGGCGCCAGCGACACAACCGTGCAAGAAGAACTTGAGGCCGGGCCGCCACCTCGAGTTGACCCCTTCATCATGGCCAAGGTAGCGGACACTTATTTTATGCGGTTTGCTTTCCTTGGCGGTCTTGCGGTTGACGTGTGGCGAACGACATGCGCTGCACACCAGCAACAGGAGCGGTATGCCGCACTCATTGACCGGGAGCTATCCGCATCAGAAGCGCTTCTCGTGTGGAGCAGTGTGGCTGGTACTCACATTGAGGATATGACGGGGAAGTCCAGGCAATTAACCGCCCTGCAACAAGAGATGGCCATCGTCGAGGAACGTCAACCGGACGAAATTGAGCGGCTAGGAGACGTCGACGAAGAAGAAGCCGAAGCGGAGGACGACCAAGACGACGAAGCCGCTGCCCAATACCGAAAAAAGCAAGACGAGCGCGAAAAGCTTATGCGCCGAGCAGCCCGCGTTTTTACCATTACAACCATGTTCAATGCCGTCAGCCACTGGCAGGCTATGGCCAAAGAGGAAGCCGGCCGTACCAAAGTGGCTCGTCGCCACCTCTTACGCCGCAAAGTCTTTGGTGCCTGGCGCGAGCAGACGGCTACTGATAACGTCAAAGCCGACTGCTTCGCGCTCAGCTGGGCCGTTCGGCGCTGGTCGTCCGCGATGCAACGAGGGCCCCAAGAGAATGGGAAATTGGCCATCCAATTCCACCACCGCGACTTGGCGACCGTCACGTTCTGGACCTGGCTTAGAGCACACCAGGAGCGGATCGCCGAGGCATGGGCCGTCGATCGTCTCAAGAAGAAGGCCGTCGAGAGCTGGTGCCAGCGGACCATTGCATTGGCGCACTTCGAGGACAAGGCCGCTCGAAACGTACAGCAGTTTCGTCTACGCGTAGCGACCGCCACATGGGCCGAGCAAGCTCAGAGCCAGGCACTGACGTTCCTCAGTATTGAAGAGCAAGAGAATGAGACCTACATGCTGGCAGCACTACAAGACTGGTCCAAAGAAGCGTTTTGCCAGGAAAAACTGCGCGCTATGCACGCTGCCAATGAAACCCGCACCAAGTCGGCCGTGTTAGAGGTCTGGCGCGAGAGCGCCGCCGAGGCCAAGCATCGCGCAACCCAACTGGACCTCGACATCGCCGAAGAGTATGTCGCCCACTGGCACCGCGAAACCCGCCTTGCGCTTTTCCGCGCCGACTATGAGTATGACCTCAAGATGGATGCCGTGCAGAGCTGGGTACTGGCCGAGAAGCTTGCGTTCCTTATCCGGTACCGCGACGAGCAGCTTCTCTGGAAGACATGTGTCGCACTCAAAGACAATTTTGGTATTGGTAGCCAAGGTCGGCAAAGAGAACAACAGCGCGAAGACGACCTGGCTCAGGTTGCGGATAGACTAGACAAGACCAGCGTCTTTGCCGGATTGGTCTCTGCTTTCCACCAGCAGGGCGAGAGGCGCGGCGCCTGGAAGGAGATTTCAAAGTACCTGGACCACGAAGCTGTGGCAAACAAAACCCTGGGTTTGTGGACAGCAGCGACAGCCGAACACGACGGCATGAATGAAATAGCCCGTCGTGGAGCATTTTACGTCGGCACCGCGAACGCCTTAAGTGGCTGGTCTACCTACGCTAAGAACATTCGAAAGGAGCGCCTGCGCTCCACGTACTACACCTTTCGGAGAGAGGTGAAGCGCAAGACGGCGTCCGACTGTATCGCCGTGTGGCGCGATGCTACTCTCCACCAAGGTACCGAGACGAGTGGCAACGGCGCATACGCAATGGCAGATCAGCTCCGCTACGAATACGAGGCCTACACTGTCTTTACAACGCTCAACCACTGGATCCTTGCGACCAACGACTGCATTTTCCAGCATACCGTGGCTGCTGAAGCAGACACCGAGGTGTATCTCAGCCTCTGGCGACTGCAGCTAGCCGACTGCGAAGAACTCGGCGCAGCGGCTGCTGAGCACGATACAGTTACAAAACTGGCCGGGCGCTGGGACGACTGGGAGCTGCAGGCTGTACAGGCCCGGGGCCGGGAACACACGGCGGCGGCACTTCTTGAGAAAAATGAGCGTCGGCTCGGAAGACGCGTGCTGGCAGTCTGGCAACAAGAGCTGGTAGACCGGCTCTACGTCGGGTCGGCTGAGCCAGAGGACGACCTACGGTTGAGTTACACGGCATCCGCGGCGTCCCGTTGGCAAGGTGAGAAGGACCACGGTGCTGGCCCAAGCTCCAGTTTTTGGCGACTGGGTGCATCGTTCTCGTCGCCTCTGGTTGGCCGCTCGGACGCACCTCGGCCAACTCCGTCGCGGGCGCCTGGGTCTGACGACCGCAACGATCGCCCACCTCGGGTTGCCCTAGTCGGCGCACGGCCAGCCAGTCTCCTTCTTCACCCGATTACAGAAACCCCCGTCACAACAACAGCGCAGCGGCCGTTCTATTCTGGTGGTGTTCTCGGCGCTGTCGGCGGCAGCCATAGTGTTCCTGCGCCCGGCATCGTGGCGGCCGAGTCGGTGACGACAACAGATGTGATTCAACAGCCACCAACTGCAGGCACCAAGCCACTACGACGACTACACCGATCAACAACCGCGGTTTCGTATCGGCACCAAGAGCAGGCGCAACCAACGCCGACCGCCTTACCCTCGTCTTCGTCGCCAGAGACTGCTGTTTCCCGGGTTCGCGCGTCGCCTTACAACCACCGTCTTCTGCAACGCCGGTTACTGTCGGCCGCTCGCTTGGCCGATTCGGTCCAGCTAGGGCCTATGTCTGAGTTTGACGAAGTGGAGGCTGGAGCGGAAGACGCTGAAACTGATCCACTCCCTTTGCGGGACTATGCTGATGCCGACGTGTCTTCCGAGGGCGATGACGACCTCGGTCTGGGTCCTGACAGCCCCCATGGCCTGCCAGATCGCCGTAACCTCCAACTACTGTCTCCCACTGCCGCCCACGCTGCACACACGCCTACGAAGCACCTGTTTCGCCCAGGTAGCAGTGAGCTAACAGCGATTGCGGCACCATCGTCCCTGGGGACCCCACAAAGCCGGCCAGCGCCTCCGCCAATCCAGCCACACAGTGACCTTCGGTCGTCCGTTGCCGCCACCACCGGCGGTGGAATACGCCACAGTATCAGCAGCCTTCCCGCGCCGGCCGATCCAAGACTGCCGAGCTTCCGCCCGGGCCACTCGTTGCTTCAAAAGAGTGCCGTCGTCGGCGCAGCGGCCGCCTCTGGCGCGGAGTTCCCTCCGAAGTCCTCCTCGTTCGACCCCGTCACAACGACACCAATGGGCCCTCTGCCGTCGCCCTTTGAACGCCGCTTGCGTGCGGCGTACGGCGACCGATCCGGCGACGGGCTCCTGAACGTGGTCAATGTCGATGCCCTCAAAGACAGTCCCGTCCCACTGGTCCCCCTTGATCTCACACCGCGGCAGCTACCTCTGCGAACGTCACTTGCGGCATCGACAGCACCCGCGACAGGACGTAGAGGAGCAAGGGTGACGTTTGTAGATGTCGACCGCAAGCAAATGAAGGAGTAGGTGAGGGGTGACGTGCCGTTCCCTTTTCGAAAGTATATAGGAGCAAAAGGGAAGCGGGAAAACGCGTTGGATATGTTGTTCTTGTTCTTTTATGTTTGGCGGCTTGCTTTTTTTGTTATTTGGTCTTTCAGTTGCGTGGCGTTCACACCTGGCCGGCGTTCTTTTGACTTGTATTATCTTTTTGGGAGGCATGTGTCCGACTGGCTTGTGGAACACTTGTGCATTTTGATATACAAGGTCATGGCACAACAGCACCGTTCGTTAATCCGAAATCGAGAGCCGGTGTCATAACTTTGCAAACTCGGCGTTGTAGGAGCGTTGTCCATTATTTATATACCATTTTATTTCTCTTTTTTCATTAAAAAAGGGCTTTCGCTTTTGGGATAATCTTCTGCTTATGTATTGACGTACGGCCCTGTATCGCAAACTGAGGCTGCAACAAGCCGGAGAGCGAGGCTACTTAGTATGTCGCAAACCGTTACAGACTTCACATTTGCGGATTAGTACCAGGGGTCGATCGGAACAACGCTATCGTGTTCTAAAGCGGTCGTGTTTGAAACCAGCTGGTTTTGGTGTTTTTTGGTGTCATTTTCCTGCTGATGTTCGACTGACGAAGTGTATAAAAACTCTCTAGTCAAATCAATCGCAGAGCTAGAAAAAGGACTAAATCAAATCGGTTAACGACATAACGAATCATGAATAAAACCCCTGGTATGGGACCTGAATAGCTCGAAAAGCATGAATGTGATTGGCAACCCAATGCTCCAAAATGGTGCATTCGTTCAATTTTGAAAAACCTATACAACTCCGTGACGCAGACGCAGTCGCAAGTCCCAGTATATCCGTACAAAGAAAAAGCAACATTGCTCAAACCAAACGTAAAACAAATGGCCTCCCTTTAGCTAAAACGACACAAAAAGATTAAAAAATGGATAAATCAAAATCAGTCTCTGGCATGAATCATTAGATATCTCCAATATCGTCGTAATCGTAGGCCCCCTGAAGACCCTGCAGTACAGCGCACCGTGTCCGGTCCAACTGCCGGTCCCGCTTGTACAAGAGGTGCAGTAGGTTACGGTACTTCTTCTCCCAAAGAGCGGCGAGGGCCAGGATCTCGTCTTGGGTATTTGTGTTCGTTGGACTGGCTGTAGCGGGCAACGAGTCGCCGGCAGATCCCAGAGCACCGCCCGCCGTGGGCGGATGCGCGGTCATGGGCATGCCATAGCCGATGCCGCTGGCCATAACGTCCGCTGTACGACAGTAGCTTTGGATGTCAGGGTTGACAGCTGGGACAGTTCCTGTCACCATATCCTCGTAGCGGCCGGCGTCGTCGAGGTTGTTGCTCTGTGTGGGGAAGTGCATCCGGCCGCCCTCCAAGCTCGTTGGGTGTGAACCATCGAACCCAGTGCTTCGTGTCGGAGGATACGGCTGCTGAGGACGCTCCTCGGCCTCGGTCTTGAGGCCAACCGCTCGAGCTACGGACGCCTTGACATCTGCCGTCATCTTCTTCCAACGAGCGTGCTCTACCGCTTCCGTAATGTTGAACTGGCCGCACACGTCGCCGAAGCGCAGCTCCCAGGCGAAGTCGTATTTTGTGTACTCGGTCGTCTGCTCGAGACGCTTGATACGAGCGCCTGTGTTTGCCATGAGAAGTCTGCTGCCGGCAAGAGCAGCCAGGTTGATTAAAAACGCCTCCTTGCATGCGGCGCCCTTGGTCAGGCCTTCAATGATGCTGTCCACGAGGGCACCAGCTTCCTCGACGCTGCATGGCTGGATCCGCTGGTCGTTCTCATCGTACCACGCCGCCGCAAAGACCTCGGTCATAAAGTACGCCTCGATCTCGTCAATGTTTGTGCGGTCGGTGGCTTCCCCAGTGCCAAAGTGTACGCTGTACATAGGCGGTGTTTTTGATGTCATCTGCGGCAACTGGCGGTCTTCTTTGTGCTTGTGCGCCCGGCTGTTTGTTGCGATCTCAGGTGTGACGGACGACGCCCCCGTTGTTGCGGAGCCGACATTGGTAGCTGCCACCGGCGGGTGAGTGGCACCTAAACTCGGTGTCTCGCTGTGATGAGCAGTCGCATCTGGCGCAAAATTCATATTGAGCGGTAGGTCTAGCGTGCCTGTACCGTAGCTTGTCAGAGACAGTGGCTTTTCGGAGAGGGCACTCGTACTTGGTGCAGAGAATGGGGAATGCATACCAAAGCTAGAAATGGGGTCGGACACATGCTGTGACGACGGAGACGTCACACGTATGTCGGTTCCTTGTTTCGAAGGAACCTGGAAAGGCAAGTGATTTGGATAGTTGCTACGCGATGGCGCTGTAGTAGAAGACGAGCTCATGCTGTCGGACAATGTGAGCAGAGGAATCGATGAGGACAGTGATGACGTCGTGGGGACATTCATGTTGGTCAGTTGCATCGTCGGAAGCGGAGCAGCTGTTGTGGGTTCCATATGTGAGGCATACGATGACGTTGCTGTAGGAAACGCTGCAGCGGTACGGTCGAGGTTGACCACAGATGTCTGGTGGAAAACCGGTTCTTGGGCGTTCGAGTTGTGATGGTGTCCGTTGCGGTTGATTGGGGGCCGTCCACGCGTCTTTCCGGAGCCGCCTGCACCACTACTCCGCCAAGCAGAAGACACGACTTTAGCACCGTACCGGCGGCCTGGGCGGCGCGATGACTGCCCAGCGGAAGAACCCGCGGCGGCAGGCTTTGGCTCGTCAGCCCAATAATTTGTTCTGGAGGATGGCATGATGCCCGATTGTGGGTATTCGGAGAGCGATGTGCCCATACCATCGAGGCTCGCTGACCAACCTGCGACCGGGGTGGGTGCCTGAACGTAATTCGGGCCGAACCCACTCATTTCTGGTGGTGATACATGCTGCGGACCCGTCTCCTGTGCATGTGAGAGGGGGACCCCGAAGTCATATCTGCTGTCCGGTTGAGTGGACCACCGGCTTGCCAACGAAGTTCCGGAGCCTGGAGCAGAAAGGTCGTCGACGTAGTCGTCCAGTCGCGGTCGATGTGATGATGAGTGGTTGGACAGAGTATCCTGGTCGGAGTCGTCGTCTGGTCGGCGGCGGCCACGGCGCGGTTTGATTTCCGGAATCAAGGCCCGAAGGGCCATGTCGTCTTTTGCTGCAACACCATCGCGAAGGTGTTCACTAACAGAGTACGGGCTTGTGGGGATGTCGGTCCAGTAGGGATGCGGCCGGTCCATGAGATAGTCGAAGAAAGCATTTGCGTGCATCGAGTGCATCCAGCGCTGAACGTTGCATGTGAGCCAAACTGTCGTAGGCCAGGACGAGCAGCCACAACAAACCATAAAAAACAGGGCGAGGGAGAGCACAGGCTACGGCTTATGCATTTTGCTGCAACATACCTTGAGGCGGACAGCATACTGCTGGATCTTCTGGGAGCTCTGTCCCTTGTCTTGGTCGGGGGGGTCGACGCCCAATTTCAGGGCCAACTCAGCCCAGGTCTTGATCTCTCGTTCTTCCAACTGGCAGATCAGCTGGTAGAGCGTGAAGATACTAAAGTTCTTTCCATCGCTCCGGGGCGGTGTGCGGAAGGCCTCGCGTAGAGCAGTCGTGTCTGTTGCCGGCGACACGGCCGGGTTGCAGGCAAGGATAAACGACACGTAGGCATCCTCTATTGTAGTTGCTGTGACGGTGCGGTCTGGCAGGATGGCGGGACGGACGTTCCCCTGCTGCTGCTGCTGCTGCTGCTGACCAGGGACGACGCCGAGACTGTTTGCTGATAACGGAGGCTGCCCTCCAGCACTCCTTATTGACGAAGCACGAGACATTGATGTCGACTGGGACGCGAAGAAGCCACTGGCTTGGCTTTGCATGGCGAGGGCTTGCTCATATGGGAGGGAGGCAGCCAAGGCTAGGTTGTGGAACCGAATGACAATAAAGATAGTGGTAATAGTAGTAGCAGTAGCAATATCAGTGAACAAACACTGGGCAGTGGGCACATGCCCTTGCTGCGTAGATAGAAGAACCAAAATAAGAAATAAAGAGGAAAAAAGAAATAGAGCAAGGAGTGGAACTGAAGACTAAAGATGAAAGTTGAGGGTAATTGGGATAAAGGGGAAACAAGGCCGCATGCCGTCAAGGTAAAGTAGAAAAATAAGGAAAAAAGAAAAGAGGATCCGAAGACGCCAGACAAGCTGGGACGATGAAAATAATATAATAGGATTCTCAATAGGATTCCTTTTCAGTCCACAAGAGGCAACGCCAAGCAGAGAAATAGACGATAGTAATAGGGAGGTCGCCAAGATCCTCGAGAGGCGACGGTCCGGTGGCCAGCATGTCGCAGACGAGAGCCGGCTCGCAACGGCAGAGAAGAAAAGACCTTGGCAACGAACATGGACAAATGTATTTTCAGACTATGTCATCGCCTGGAACGCGGCAAGCCATGCTGTAGCGGCGCCGGGTTGTGCTTCGTAGGTAGGAAAAGTCCCAAGACGCGCGGTCCTCGTCCCTGCGAGATGTGTCGGTCCGTGATACTTGTGGCGACGCCGGGTGGCGGATCCAGACGTTGCGTGGAACAAAGGCCAGTGGGGTGCAAAGCGACGGTGTCTCGGAACCGTCAGGTCGGAGGCTCGATGTGGCCCTATTGGAGATCCGACAACGTGGGAAGACGTTTTGGCGTCCGGGCGGAGTCGGTGGCAATCACAACAATGGGCCCGCCTTGTCTGTTGGTTCCTCTAAATGGGCAAGTGCCTTCTTTGCTTGGTTGGCAGTTGCCTGGGGAAAAAATATTTTCTACATAGGTCGTAGGCTCCTGCCTCCATTGTACAAGAAAAGGACCGCGAGGGAAGGCGCAGCCTTGACACTGATCCTGACGCGAGCCGTGCATGGCGGACATCGAAGAAATACGTAAAACAAGACGTTCGTTTGTATTTTTTGTACTTGTTTGTTTACTCTGGATTTGCTCTTGTCTTCGGATCAGCTGTACGATTTCAATTTGTGTCGTCACCTTCCTCGAAGACTCCGGGGAAGCTTTTGCTCATCGCCTTAGGTTCTCTGAAGCAAGATCGTTCCTTCTGTTTTCGTTTTTGTAGTAGTCTGTCGCAATTAGCAACTACATAAACGCCCTCAAACGTCCTATGAGGTCTGTAGTTACGCGCCTACCTCTTTTTGTCTAGGCAAAAGCGCCCAACTCGTAGATCATTGCAACGCCAATCGACTTTTGTTTAGAACAGTTTTTTTTGTCATAAGGGTCCTCTCCGCTCACTTACACACGATGTCTCCTCTCACCCTCCTCGATCCATGTATCACGCAGATCCAAAAATAGTACCTCTTGTTTATGAGGATCAACCACTGAATGTAAAGGTTACCGTCGATATGCAGCTGTCGTACAATAGAAAGTACGGTGAAGTTTTACTAAAGTGGCTTCGAAATGGGACCATAACCTTGGCAAACGCTTATTCTCGGATAGGCCGAGACAGAAACACACAATACTACACCACAGTCGATTCCTTTGGTATTTTCTAGATACAAAAGTCTCAAGGTATGCAGAGAAGCGAGGAACAAAAGATACTGCACATCCAGCTACAAACACAACGCCACGCATGTCTATGGGAGAATCATTCAACGAGTCGCTGCGGAGGAAATTGTCCGATAGCCTAGAAGTCTGGGGACTAACGTCGACTGACTATTCGTAGTGCCATCGCAGTTCGAGCCGCTCTAGTGGCAAAGGAACAGCAATATCATGAACATGCTTTGTCGTTCAGCGCTGAAAGTTCACCGCGGTCTATCAAGTATCTGACCTTTCGGAGGCAGCCCCTAGTTGAGTGCTCGTTGCGTCGTGGTGGATACGTCTTGGGAAAGGACATATGGCCTGACAGCAAAGTTCGAGACCGCGTCGCGCTCTGTCTGCACTCACTCTAGCTCCTATGCGCCCGTCTTCTTTCGCATCTTTCGCTCCATTACACGGCTTGCACAATCCACCTCCATCGAGGAAGAGGGCAGCCAGGGAGGGCTGAATGGTGTGCGTGAAGGTGGACCCATGACGTTCCATCCACAACACAAAAAGGTAAAATGTTTCTACCGGTCAAGTATGCTCCCCCTGGACAAAAAAAAGCGCACTCACAAGGCTATTTAGTGGAGTTCCCTACACTGTTAAGAGTGTTACAGTGAGGATTCCTTGCTCTGTTAAAGTGCTAAAACGGTTTGTGAGTGCGCTTTATTTTGTCATGCTGGAGGTATGGTCAACAGCTCCAGGGGGCAATTAGGAAAGAAAACTCCGGTGGGGTATTTTCAAGTCCCCTTTCGTTACAATTGGTCGAATAAAAACAAAGAACGACATCTGCATATTCGCCCCAGACCTGGCCTCCGTCATGCTATGGGAGCTTTCCAGGGACACTGGTAGGTCACTCTAAACAGGACGGAAGGGAGCATCAGCGGCAAAGATACGTCGTTACAAGACGAACAAAAGTAGGGGTTCTTTTCGTGCCCCGCTACTGGAGAATAGTGTTAGGCAGCACCCCGTGCACCGATCCCAGGGAGAATGGCGGAACGGCGTTTGTTCCAAAATGCGTGGACAAGTTCAGATACTGTTCCGGAAGACCTTGCAACGGCCCACAGTCAATTCTTACTCAATGACGTTCTCACCAATTCGCCAAGTGAAGAGAACAGACGCCTCTCATGAAAACGACGGCGCGCAAATATCCCGAAATGGAAGGGCAAAGGGAAAAAGCATCAATTCACTGTTGCCCCCAACGTTAAGGTCTTTCACCGGTCTTTTTTTTTCTAGTCGGACGCTTGTCATATTTAGATCGGAGCAAACTTTCCGGTTGGCGACGGACGAGTATGTCTAGAACACAAAGAAAATCTGTCCAAAAACACGAATAGCACCACAATGACTACATTCGCATAGACAACCACGTCTAGAAAATATGTTTTCGGTACCTTGACGGTTTTGGTTCTGATGCGTAGTACTTTTGTTTTGTGGGGGGGATTGCGTGTAAATCATGTAGATAACCTGGCAAGTTTTTCGATTGCAAAAAGCATAAGTCAAAAACTTAAAAACTTTTTTTTAAAAAAAAAACCACAAAATTAAATCAAAACGTAGCTAGATGTTCGTAGATTATGTCGCCCGTTGCATTGGCGATTGTCTTACATGCGGCTCTGTATAACTTACTTTATTTTCTTTTCTTTTCGTTTATTTGTCTTTAGATCATGAATAAATGAAACAATATTGAGGTCAAGTAAATTAGACGAAAGTAAATATACCGTCAATAAAAAGGTCTTCTAGATCTCGGCCCAGCTTTTTAAGGATGTAGTTAGGCAGGGTACGGAGAGCACACAAGGCTTAGATTGTCAAAGTAAGTAGAAAAAGTCAGATCGCCATTTTCTTTTCATGATATCCCAGTTTTAGCCTCTTCATCGAGACCTCGCATCAAAACGAGACGACTGTTCTGGCCAAAATCTTGCTGAAAATGAACCCAATATCAGGCCATTGCCACGTGGGTGATGCGCGACTCCCCACAATTCGGAACATTTCTACGACTGTGGCGTCTTATCCTGGATGTTTGTGTGACGGCGTCGACAAAGGGGTGGGAAATCAGAGGTGCTTTTGGTAACAAAACTTTTGGCAGTATTTCCAGGGCGTGCCTTTGTGCCTGTTGTCCATTGCGGGCGGTTCCAAGTCGAGTGTGGTATATGCAATATAGCCATTCGGATTTAAGCATAGCCTACGTATCCGAGCATTCTTGCTTGGCATTGCGACAACCTGATCTCATCAGCCTCTTACGTCCCATGTTCTCGAGGCAATCTCTGCCTTTCTAGGTCGAAAAACATCACTCAAAAAACAAGGTTGGTCAGTGCATTGTATGACATTTGGGATTTACGTATTCTCATCGTCGCATTCCTGGGGCCCGATTTCGCCCGCAAGATGTTTGCCGAAGTGACCAGACAATAACCCTCGAGTGACCGTTGAGTTGCAGTGGCATCTTGATCATGCGCCGACATTGGGGTAGTTGTTTTCTTTCTTGTATTTTGCTCCAAAGTATCGTCACAAGCCAGCGATGCAATTTCCGTTCTTAGTCATGCAGATGCCAAAGACTATGCACCATCCCACATTTTATGGTTGATCGTTCCTTCAGAATTTGCACGTGAAATTTCCACCCTGAGCAGATAGAGGGCAGCTGGGAGCGGAAGCCGACGCTCGGGAAAGTACGCACGGTATTTGCAACCGACCGCCAAATGCACTTGCCGCATGGGTCGCCCAGCCCCAAAAAAAGTGGTTCAGTGGCTCGCCCCTAGTCATTGCCCCAACCTGCACTGGAGAACCCCAATCTCCTCCACGGGAAGGCACAGTCCATGGGCCTGTAGAAGGCCCGGGGTTGCAGCATTTGGTACAACTTACCTCGGCATTGGAGGGGTTGTCAGGAACGAACCTCGTCATTGTTCGCGCCTTCCCGCATCGCATGCATACCCCAAAAGGGAGCATCTACCTCGATTGGTGTTCCCCTGCATGAAAAGTTCTTATTTCTTAATTTGGTGCTATTACTAGACATTCAAGAAACAAAGGGAGGCGTCTAGAAAGGAACGAAAACAGCTTGTGCTACTTCCTCCGTATAAAACAAAAAAAGGGAGAATCGAGCCGGTCGCGTTTTTCGCCTCTCGATCCAGCCTACCAACGCGCTCTCTCCGCATCGCAGCACCAAAGTCATCGCCACAATATCACCACATTGTCACCGCCACAGAATCATCCTCCCCCTTGCTCTCTATTCGTCGCCATGGCTCCCGCTGCTTCCAAGCCCGTGGCTGAGACCACCGCAACCTCGTCTTCGGCTGTCGCCGCTACCGTTCCGGCCAACGACAATGTCGCCCACGCCATCGCTGGTGCTGGAGGTGGCATCCTGGCCACTGTCCTGACCTACCCGCTCATCACCCTCTCGACGCGTGCGCAGGTCGAGTCGCGCCGCGCCGACTCGTCGTTCCTCAAGGCTGTTGAGGGCATCGTGGCCCGCGAGGGCGTCGCCGGCCTGTACGCCGGCCTCGACTCGGCCGTCTTCGGCATCGGCATCACCAACTTTGTCTACTACTACTGGTACGAGTGGACCCGCGCCGTGTTTGAGCGCCGCGCGGCCGGTGTTGCTGGCCGTGTTGCGGGCCAGCTGACCACGCTCGAGTCCATGCTGGCCGGCGCCCTGGCCGGCTCCGCGACCGTCATCCTGACCAACCCCATCTGGGTGGTCAACACGCGCATGACGACGCGCCAGCGGGCTGTGGAGGCGGACGTGGAGGCCGGAAGCGCGTCCAAGCAGGCAAAGGCCGCGAAGAAGCCGTCCACGATCGGCACCCTGCTTGCGCTGCTTCGCGAAGAGGGCCCCCGCGCCCTGTTTGCCGGCGTCGTGCCCGCGCTGGTGCTTGTCATCAACCCCATCCTGCAGTACACGCTGTTTGAGCAGCTCAAGAACGCTGTCCAGAAGCGGCGGCCGGTGACGCCCGGCGTTGCCTTTGTGCTGGGCGCCCTGGGCAAGCTCTTTGCGACGAGCATCACCTACCCCTACATCACCGTCAAGAGCCGCATGCACGTTGCCAAGGAGCGCCAGGAGGGCGGTGTGACGGCGTCGCTGCGTCGTGTCATTAAGGAGGAGGGCTACGCCGGTCTCTACAAGGGTATGTTTTGCTCGCCATGCATTGTCGTTTCCGTCGCTTTTCGTTTGAAACTATGTTTCTGTGTGTCTCGCATCCACTTACTAACATGCAACAGGCATTGGCCCCAAGATCACGCAGAGCGTGCTGACCGCCGCGTTCCTCTTCGCCCTCAAGGACGTCCTCTACAACCAGACCGTGCTGCTGCGGTCGAAGACCAAGGCGATCCGGGCTTAAACACACCATCCGGCAACCCATTGATAGCCTCACTCGAGAAGCTATCGTGTCAACATCCACTTTGTTATATATACCATGGCGTTCGTCTGTTTTGCTCCTTACTTTACACGCCAACCTCCGGCAGTTCCCACCCAGAGGCTGCTGGAACATCTCCTAGTCTGGCATGCGCGTCTTGCCCTGCACGCACTATTTTCTATGTTTCCTTTCTGTCTCTGTGCATGATCTAGATTGTTCTATGAAGTACTCTTGAGTACCGGTGTCAAATACCAACCAAAACGACTGTAAATATAAAAATGCAAATAAATCACAGAGAGGAGGCTTGTGTATACGATACTTTATAACCATTTCTACTATGTCATGCGACGTGACGCAATCACTGCTCTAATTCTAGTTTTGAAAATCCATGTCACCTCCAGCCACCGAACTGATGCGACTATCGCACAACAACGCGCAACACCGAGCCGTCATCACGACGACGTGGCTGATGCCACCTTTGGGACGATCCACCACTCATGGTAGCACTTGTCAGGTTTCGGGACCTGCGCCGTGAGCTTCAGCGCCGCCGCTCCTACGTCGCTTTCTAATCCGTTGCCCACGCTACGGGCATCCATTTCGACCCGAACCACCTCCCGCTTAAGAGACGCAACCGCGAGGCCCGCAAATATCGCCGATTTGTGCATGCCCTTGGTGCCTGACAGCCACCGTTCGTGGTGATGGGCCGAAAAGGCTTCTGCCTCGGTGAAGCGCGTCAGCGCCTCGCAGCCCTTCTTGGCGCCGCCAAGTGCTTTCTCGGCATAGTCCAGAATGGCCTTGATAGTCGAGGTGCTTTGCTGCGCTTCCTTCTGAAACGTCTCAAAGGACGGCAGCGCAGGTAGACCAATGGCCGCAAAGGGCCGCATACGAAGCTCGTACCGCAACTCGTCCGTGCTGTAAGGCCGCACAGGCGTCTTGAGAAGCCCCGTGCGGTGCAGCGCGGCGTATAGACAGGACAGTGCATCGGCCAGCTCCCACGTCACGGACGCATCGAGCATCATCGTCCGCAAAAATGTCAGCGATTTCGTCATCACGGCCTCCTGATCGCCCGGTAACGCCCGGCCGCCACCCCGCTGCCGCATCTCTCCATGGCTGCGCAGCGTGAAGGCTCGGATGCGCTCACAGTGCATCACTCGCCTCTTGGCGAGGTAGCTGAGGTACCAGTACATGCCGGCTAGCTCGTCTGCTTGGTAGATTTCCAGCTCAAAGCCGAGCTGGACGACCCACTCCATCAGCCGGATCTTGTAGAGGAAGGCCCACGAAGAAAGCGGCAGCGGTTTGTCGCCGGGCCCGGTACCGGCCAGGAGACTATTCTCCGGGATCTCGTTTAGGGTTGACTCCACGAGGTTGTCAATCTCTTCCGCGTCCATCTGCACGCGCTCCCACTCGTGGAGAATGTGGCACATCATACGCCGCGCACGACTTCGATTCTGGCAGAGTGTGCGAAAGATTTCCAGGTACGCGGGGAACGACCGTATCCGGAACTCTTCCATATGTTTGGCAAGAGCAAAGCGCGGGTCCCTGGCCACCTCGATCTCGTCATTGATCGGGTCAAGAAGAATGTTGGCTGGAAGCACCACGATCGACAGGTCGTCGTCCATAATCTGTCGTATGCTATGCTCGCCAAGCATGATGTTTTCAGCAAAGATGAAACTTTGCATTAGCACCCGTATGTACGCGAGCGGCTGTGGCTTCTTGGCTTGGAACGTAAGGACAAAATTCTGGGATACCAGTTAACCTTCTACTACACGTTCTTGGCATCATGGAAGACAACATCATACCAGTAAACTTTGGGGATCTTCGTACGCGAGGATGCCCATCGCCTCAGCACCGTCCGTGGAGAACCGAGACCATTGCTCAACAGCGTCTTCAAAACTGGGCTGCACAATTGGCCGTGGAGGCATAGTGCTGGCCAAAAGGCCTTGCATCTTCGTGTTGAATGCCGCAGGCACTGCAATCCCTAGATCGTGGGACTCTTTAATGTTCTTGACTGCGTCCGTCATTTGCGTCCACGGTACTTTCAAGGCATCGGGGCGTATCCGCAGTTCGGCCAGCTCAATGGCCGTGAGAAACGTCTCGCGGAAGTCAAGCCGTGCCTCCAGGGCCAGAGACACGGTGTCCGCCCAAGCGTCCCCGACTTCGACAATTGCCGTGCGCGCTTCCTGGAGCACCTGGCGGATTTCGTCGCGGCCCACGTCTTCGAGCAGAGACAAGTGATACGTGTTTGTCGCAATGTCCTCTTCCTGTTCAAAGTTAAAAAACCCCTCTTTTTCTCGCAAAATACGCCATCTAGACAATAGTGCTGAAACATGACTAACCTCGTAGTACACTTCACTTTTGAAGCTGGTAATAATATCTCCCACCGTCTTTATCACGGCGATGCAGTATGCTCGAAGGACGGCATGAGCTGGAGACCGTGTGGTCCCTTCAGCGCTCTGCCGCCGCATATAGTCCGCTTCGTTCAAGGTTCGTGGCGGGGGGTTAAGAATACCAGTCATGTAGATGCTTGTCAGGAGCGTTTGTGACAGCGGGTATCCAAGGTGCCATGCCATCTAGATATATGCTTTGTCAGGCAACTACGAGTCAAACGGCGCACACGTAGGAATAGAAACGCACCTCCAAACATAAAAGCTGATCGATAATGCCAACCACTTCGGCCGGAAGCAGCGAGCGCATAAGTTGCTGGTGATCATTGTCCACCAACTCTTCCGCTGAGACGCAGCCGCTGTCCATTTTCGGGTCCATTATCTAGAAAAAACAGTTGTAAGAAAGGACAACGAGATGTAGCCGGGCTAGAAGCAATGCTCACCTCCAAGGCACCAACGGACTCGAAGAGCGTAAAGTAGCCATCCTTGACAATGTCTCCCGGTTCAAGAGCTGCATGGTACGTCAATATACAAGATCCAAGAGATTGTGTGCGGTTGCGAGGGGACATGAGACATACTCGAAGCTGCAGCCGTAAATCTAGACGTTATATCTATGGATACAACACCGTTGCTGGTAATCCTTGTCGACGAAGACGCCGGCGGAGGCGGCGATCTTGGTGGTGACCCAGAGTTTGGGGTCAGCGAGAGCCCCTCGAGGCCTACGACGCATATTAGATACGAAAGGTTTTATGGATGAGAGCACGTCAAGGCCGACGGCATGCGCTCACTCACCCTGGTTGACAACAGCCTCTTCGCGGGGTAGCCGTAAGGCGTCCCGGGCCGCGTCGCTGGCCATCTTTACCGATCTAAAGGACCGGAGGCCGCAGTTATGCGAAGGCGGAGGTTTGGGCGTCGTTTATATCATGCGGTTGGACGTATGGTGGGGGTTCTCGTGGGTCCGTGGATGAGTGGGCGCAAGTCTCAACGAGGCAGCGGCGGGGAAATGGCCGTACGCGACGCAGAGTACACAACAAGAAGCAACCGGTCCGAGATGCGCCGTTCGCTTTGCGCCAGGGGTATCAGTTATGTCAAAGGTTCAAAAGTTGCGCTGTAGTGCGTGACTCGTGAGGAAGCTAGATTGGTGCAGACGCACTTAAAACTTCTGGGGAAGGAGCCTGCCAACAAGCTCCGTCACTCTTTCGTTATACCCGCGACAGGTTCCCAAATAAGAAACAACCAGGAACGGCGAGACAGATAAGATTTTGGCAAGAGCAGACGAACATATATTTAAAACACAACACTTAAGAGTAAAAGCTTCTCATGCAAAATCCGATCACGAAATTTGTTGTATCAAACTCCAGGGCCGTTGGAGGGGTCTTGGGAAGACAAGCATCTGGGCCTGGGTAGACCTGCTGGAGCTTCAACCAGAACGCCAACTAACCGCTAAAAATTCTTAGGAACCTGCCTGTTGGTCGGCGTTAGCAGCCTTCACTGTGGCGGACCAACGCGGAAGGCTCGACTGTGCGCTTCACACAGCAAATGTTATTGGCATCCAACAAGAAGGTGCGTCCAACAACCTACGGCTTCAAGAGCTCCATCCACCTAATTGGCGAATTCAAGATTGAATTTCAAAATTTGGTTCTCTTTATTTATGGCTCTAAAGACGTACAAGGGCCTTTAAATTTTCGCCTTGTCGCTATGTCCCCGACAAAATAAGTACATACAGTTGGCTTGGGGGCGTTTGCGTCGAAGCATCCACAAGACTGCAATTGTCACACGAGACCATTCTTTTTTCTAATCCTCACGTCCTCGAGCACGGAACGGATGGCAGAGTCGGGGTTATCATTTAGATTTCTCCTCGGCATCCACACTTCCGGCTCGTCCAGGATCCTGTCGGGTCTCTTTCATCCGTCGTCCGGTCATGGGTGTCGTCGTTTATGCGGACGCGGCCTCGGTAGCGGCAGCGGCCTGGGCGTCGGCCACGTTCTTAGGCTCGCCCTGCTTTCCACCCTGTGTTCGACAATGGGTCAGTTGTCCGTCTTCCTGTCGTTCCTGTGTTTCAATTCGGACGGATGGGGCCGTTCCTTACCTGCCACTTCGAGAAGCGGAGGTCGAGCTGGCCGCGGCGCTCAGCAACGAGTCTCTTGTCCTCCTTCAGGCTGCGGCGCACGGCGCGACCGGCAATTGCCAGGTAGCGGTTGTACCTGCGAAAAGAATTGGTCAGCTCTACATTCGCGTCCGTCGCCTCGGCTTTGTTGTCGGGTTTCGTCCGCAGTCTTGCGCTCGCGTTGGGTGACTCACGAGAGGCCAGCGGCTTTCCACGCAAAGGTCATTTTGAAAAGGATGGGTGTTGTTCGGAGGGCAAATCGGATTGTGGTGGGTGGTGGTGATCGTGGGATGTAGCGCACAGGTGCGGACAGGTGCGGTCGGCAATAAAACCGTTTTCGAACTTCAAGGGGAAAATCTCAAGAGACCAGCAAAATAGCTCGGCTGCGCGACATATTCCGGCCGCCTTCAGCCGGGACATCACGTGATTCTCCACCACACCCCAAACAAACAGTGGACAACCCGTCGCTGTCTACAACGAACATATTCTGTACGGCGAAAAATCCCCAACTTCAGTTGTAAAATGGGCCAACTCATCGACAATAAGGGGTGGCATTTTCCCACCTCTTTTGCGTGAATTTATCTTCAACATGCTCAAAACCTTTCAGATTCGCTAGTCACCAATTTCGCTCCTTAAAAACTTAAATAGAGGCTTCTTTCTTTCTTTATATGCACAATATCCGACAAAGAAGGCGGACTGACCACGCCGAACGACAACTCACGTCTTTTTGTTGTCCAGTTGCGCAGTTGTTGGTTTTGGACGAATGTTGATACAAGAAGGGGGTTTTCTTCTCTCGTTTTTTGTCTCTGTTTCTTTCCGTATTTCTGGGCCCATCCCTATCTTTCTCACTTCTTGCGCTCTTCTCTTTTCCGGCCATCGCTTCCCGTCTGATGAATCGACAACCTGAACCTAAAACCAAAATTAAGAAGGAAAAGAAAAGGATCCAACCGACCTACGCAGCAGAAACGGTAAAAGCAAAACACGCGCATAGACACAACAAGTCACCCTTCTTACACTGTCAGGCCGACATCCTCCGCGAAGGGGAGGACATGCAGGTCACCGACAGCGGCAAAGGACGCCTTGCCGTTAACAAGCTTCTTAGCCAGCTAGGGAGAGAGAAAGAAGTCAGTACGGTAAATGGCTTTTATGTGGGGGATCAAAAATAAAGAAATGGGCGAGGTAGAGAACGTACTGTCGTCAGCTTCTCAGCCGTGACGCCGGCGTAGGCCTTGCTGGCATCGGCTGGCTGGAAGGTCTTCAGGCCGTGAAGGACGGCCGTACCGGCGGCCGTGATGGCAGCGCTGGCGGGCTCCTGGGCGGTCAGGGCATCGAAACGAGCCTTGGCAATAGCCTTGGCAACATCTTCTTTGGAGACCGAGCCAGAAGCGACGCTCTTGAGGGTCTTGACGGCCGCATCGGCGGCCGCCCGCACAGCACCGGCAGACTGGCCAGTGACCTGGATGGTCAGCAAGCCAGCATCCGAGTACGAAAGGTTACGGGCCACAGCGTTGGCGCCGTGGGCGCCGGCAGAGGCCTTGGACAACAGGGTGAAGCCGGGGGACCATTTGACGCTGGACTCGCCGCCGAGCAGGGACGTCAGGACCTCGACGGTGGCGTCGGGGGCGTTCAGGCCATTGGTCGGGAAGGCAATAACGATAGCGTTGCCTGAGGCAGACTCGATGCGCTGCTGGCCGCCGTAGTACTTCGAAGGGGCGCTGGTGAGTGCGCTACCGGAGCCGGTGGACTTCTTGAAGAACTGATCAACCCACTTGCTCAGGGCAACCTGGGTGGCGCCGTCGGCGACCAGGGCGAAGTTGGAGCGGGAGTAGGCGGAGCTGGCGAACTGGGAAACACCGGTGTGGCTGAGGTAGCTGCTGAGCGGCGTAGTCGTCGAAGGGCTCAGGGCCTCACCCAGGCCGGTGTGGAAGGCAACGGCATGGGCGGCGTCCAGGGCGGCGGCTAGGCTGTCGGCCGAGTACTTGGCCTGCTTCAGGTGCAGGACGGGCTCAATCTCCTCCGCCAGTTCGTGCTCTATTAATTTTGCGAGACAGGTTAGTCTGGTGCGCGTGACGATACACGTTTGAATATATATGCAGTCGCGCCACACGGGGACGAGAAACCGTCCCATCTACCATTCTCTTTCTCTTATGCCCCCCTTTGCTCTGGTTTGCTCCACGTCTTCTCGTCCCCTTTCTCCTTCTCTTCCTTTTTCCATCCCCGCCAAAACACATCAGGACGGCGCTTACCAGTGAACTTGGTCTCGGCAACAACCTCGGCCAGAAGCTCGGTGAAGTACGGCAGGTGCTCGCGGAGGAAGTTGGCCTCGAGGACAACGGCCTCACGGGTGTGGTAAGAGGTCAATTCGCCGCCGAGGAGCTCGGTCTCGCGGGTGATGCGGAGGGCGGAGCGCTTCAGGGTGTTCTAGATAGGCGACATGTCAGTACGTCGAAATCTCTCAACGCGAGCCCAAATTGTGTCCCCCGACGATCCTCCAGCCGGTTCTCGATCCTCAACGGAGCTCGCTCATGCATCGTTGTGCATGAACAATCCTCCTCTAGGTCCTCCGATGCCTTCTGCGGTGGTCGGGCTCACCTTGAAAGCAAATCCCTCAAGACCCGCGGTCAGACCGGGGGCGGGCTGGTAACGGGTACCGGCCTTGGCGACGATGGCGAGCTTCGTGGACGGGCCCTGGGCATCCTTGGACACGACGGAGACGCCGGACACCTCGGTCGGCTCGAAGGCGCCAGACGACGAAGCAGCAGCGGCGAAGCCGCGGCTCTGCGCCTGGGCGCACGACTGCCGCCGGAGGGCAAGCTGGCCTGCCCTTGAGACGGCGGATCTCGAGATCATTGTGAGGAGAATGGGCGGGATGGGCGACGAGGAAACAGGGGCGAAATTCGAGTCGGCGAGGTGGTGGGGAACCTCAATTGACGGGTGGTTGTTGGGTGTTGATGCGACGAGGTTGCAAAAAAGGTGCAAATGAGGCAATGGGGCGGCTTGCAGGCAAAGACGGGCAGCTGGTGCTATTTTTTTCTCACCCGGGCGGACGTCCAATTGCCAGCGGCTTATTTCATTTCGCGTGAGGGAAGCAACGGCCTAACGACGGTTCCGAGCAATTTTCGGCCTGCGACGAGGAAATACAGGAAAAACTGGAGCTGTGCCAGCTGGTGGCCGGTCTAGCGGGGATGCTCTGCCAGCTGCAAAACAGCGAACACCAGGCGTCAGTACTGAGGATGCAACCCGCCCTAAAATGACAAACAAGGCAGGTGGCTCCCTTTGCTACTCCCTTGTCGCCGTCCGTGGCCAACCCCGCTAACTACTCGTCGCCCACCCAGCCGCCTGCATTCAGTGCAGCAACTGCAATAAGCACTGACGATTACTTGCAGCAGATGCAGCAGGCGCCGCCTTCCCCTAAGGTCGGCACAGTAGAGCAAATGCAGGGAGAAAAACCACGGGATTATCCACTAAAACGTCAGTGTCCACTCTAGCACGCCCAATTAGAGGGCCCAAATGCAGCTAACTCCATTTCCACGCCAAAAAAAAGTTCGACATAGAGCCTTCCGAATATCGTTTTTTGGTCTGCTTCTTGTCCACCATCACCTCTCAATGTTTCTACGGTAGCAAATGTGGCAGCTCTAGAGATAGTGAGAGGATCTCTAGACGCCAAGTCCTCCTGGCAGACCCGATTCGACCCTGAACGCCCTTTTCGCTATGTTGTTGGTGGTGAGTCACTCCCCGCAAATCTGTGGCCTCAGTGTTTTGATCTCGCGATGCGATGCGACAGCCGTCTGCTCGCTGCTGGCTGAAGATTAATGCAAGATCAATGCACATGGGCATTTAATGCACCCAGGCACTGTCTGAAGCCACCGACTGCGAGACGACCGCTTGCTGACCATGCACCTTCTACAGACGAAGAATCTAGCAGAGCTCTGCACCCTGGTCATCGATGATATCTACGGGGAGCTGCCATCGGTATGCATCTTTTGTTTGTCTTGGCTCAAGTCTTTGTATGGTCATGGTAGCAAAGCTCGACTAACGCTCCCCAGCGCATCTTCGCGGCGCTGCTGAACAGAGGCAGAGCCGGCCTGGCACAGCTCGCGCAGTACACATCACTCACTCCGAAGCAACTCCGTCACGGCCTCGCCGTTCTCCTACAATACGATCTCCTCTTCTTCTATGTCACCGGGATAGACCGCACAACCGTCTACGATGCCAACCCCTCTGCCGCCTACAATCTGTTGCGGTCGGGCAAGGTGCTCGAGATGGTTGAGACGCACTACGGCACCGACGCTCGCGATGTGATGCAAAGCCTGTTTGCCCTGGGCCATACCCGCATCGCCGACCTTAAAGAGGCCTACAAAGCCAAGATCGGTAAAGCAGATGCGTCCAAGAATGGCGCAAATGGTGCAAATGGTGTAAATGGTGCAAGCAGCAGCCACACGAACGGCCACCACGGAGACGGATACACAAACGGCGACATCCCCCACCACCCCGAAGACGAGAGCCGGGCTCGAGGTCCGGAGATCCGCTCGCTCGAGCACCTCAACTCTGTTCTCTGCCGGCTAATCCATGCCGAATTGCTCGAGGTAGTAACGACGGCGTCTTTCAAGAGCTTTCCCGACCGCCAAGCCGAAACCCGCGAGATGATTAAGAAGAAATATTTCCCCGACGGCATGCGAGGTCTGAAGAAGAAGGAGGAGTACGAGACTCGCGTGTCCGAAGAGCTATACAACCTGCGCGATGAGCCTCGCAAACTCAAGCGCACGCTCCAGGCGCACGGCGGCCCCCAGAAACGTAGGAAGCTGCTCAACGGCGACAAGAGCAATGGCTTCTACAGCGACGACAGAGACCCGCCATTGGACGTACGTTGTTACCAGAGCACCCCATTCGTATTCTATATGTGTTGCCGCCTGTCGCTAACCGTTGTTGTTTTTTTCTTCTTTTCTTATCACAGCCCAAGATTGTCCTGCGCGTCAACCACGAAAAGTGTGCTGTAGAGCTACGGAACCGCCGCCTTGTGCAGGCCGCTGCCGCTGCCATTGGAGAGACCACTGCTCAGGTCTACGATGCTCTACTGCGCTTGCTGACCGAAACGATCCCCCGCTGCCGCGCCGATCCGCTTGTCGACATTGCTGGCGGCGACTTCTTCCGCCCGCGCGCAGTCAACACGTCAGATATCTTTGACAACCTCAGCCCAAACCTCGACGTTTTTACTGGTATCGGAAAGGCCTCGGCTGACGAAATCGACATCCCGACAGCAGAACGCTTAGAACGCCACGCAAAGGTCGACACCGTTGTGTTTGGCGGCGATGAGGGCGGCGAAGAGGAAGATGTCGATCTGGATAACGAGGACTACGACTCTGAAGGCGAAACCTACCCGCCCCCAGCCGCTCCTCTACAACAAGCTTCTACCCCTTCACTGAACGGCAGCCACACACCGAACGGTTCTGCAACCACCAAAGCCGCACTCAGCACAAAAGGTGTCAAGTTCGACGACAGTGCTGCTGCTGCTGCCGCGTCGCCACCCTCGGAAGAACTGCGCCTGCAGCAGATGCGCCAGCACCTCCTCCTCCTGTGCGACAACAAGTACAAGTTTGTGCGGCACTGCGACCGCGGCACATGGACCGTCGACTTTGAGCCGCTGCTCAAGCGGTTGCGCGAGTCAGAGCTCGACAATGCGATTGAGCGCAAGGTCGGCCGCCAGGGCCTCCGTCTTGCCCGCATTCTGCGCGACAAAGGCAAGCTCGACGAGAAGACGCTGCCAACATTGGCGCTGATGAAGAAGAGCGACGTGCAGAACAAAATGCTCGAAATGCAGATGCACGGCTTTGTCGACATGCAGGAGGTGCCACGCGACAACAACCGGTCCGCCAGCCGAACGCTCTTCCTGTGGTTCTGCGACACGCCGCGGTCGCTCGACACGCTTCTCGACAACGCCTACAAGTCCATGGTGCGCTGCCTGCGCATCCGCGACGTGCACCGCCAGGAGAACAAGGAGGTTCTGACGTTTGTGCAGCGTCCGGACGTCAAGGGGCGCGAGAAGGAGGCGCTCGAGAAGAAGTACTTTGACAAGTACCAGTCGTACTGCGAGATCGAGCAGAAGCTGATGGGCCAGGTGATGCGGCTGGACAGCCTTGTCGGCACACTGCGCGACTATTAAGAGGGGCTGGCGAGGCGCATCTCGGGAGTCGGATAGCGCACACAAAATGGGAGGGCATTGTCTAATTTTATTTGGGACGAAAATCGGGTGGATCATTTCTTGCATCGGGGCTGGCGTTCAGTTTTTCCTCCTTTTCTCTTTCCTGCCCCAATCATTCTACTACTCGCGAGTATTGTATACTACTTCCCGCTGTTTGGCACTATCACACCGTTCTCAGCAATTGGAGAACAAGCAAAGAAATGAACAGAATAAAACATGTGAAGAGTTACCGCATGGACATGCAAAATCGTAGTAGTTCTCGGGTATATAAACACTCTTAATAAGGCTAAAGGCTTGTACTTCCACGCCTCTCACACTCAAACAACACCCCAAGATCCGAGCGTCCAGCTCGCAGTTCCAGACCCAGATGCTCCTCCTAAACCACCGCCCACCACGCTGCGTAGGAGGCCGCCATGGCCCATGCTCTGCCGCTGCATCTGTTGCTTGGCGTCGACATCACTAGGACGTACCGCGCTCAAGACGCCGCCCTGTTGTGTCCACTGCTCCTTGTCGACAACGGCCAGAGCAGGAACACGCAGCTGTGCTAGCAGGCTGGCACCGCTCCAGGCACCCAGCGTCTCTGCCGCCCGCATTTGGCCGTTGATGTGGCCCTGCTGCTGCGGCTGGCCACCCGACACAGCCGGTGCGGTGCTGTCGCTGCGCATGCGTGTCTTGCGCAGCTCCTCCTCGACCGGGTCGATCTCGGGCCGCGCATTGGCAGCATCGTGCCAAACGCCATCTGCAGATTCAGCTGAGTCCGCCGACGACGTCGGCGATATCGGATGGCTACCGTTTCCGTCGGCATTGGCGTTGGCGTTGACATCGCTGGCGCCGTCTCGGCCCGACTTTCTGCTGTTAGGAGTGCCCTTTTTCTTTTTCTGTAGCTTTGCGCTCGCCTTGTACTGCGCAAAGCCCTTGCCACGCACACCCTCCCACCCCTGCTCGTCAATCAAGCGAGCGACTTCGTCAAAGATGCGGCCGCGCAGACCCAAAACGCCAGTGCAGCCGCCCACGAAGATGATGCGGGCCATGCAGACCGCACGCACATCAACGGACAGGTGTTGTAGATGGCGGAAGATGAGGAGCGGTATCGGGAGCTCCTCGTCGTCCCAGCTGGCCGGTATGTCGAGGCCTTCGCCCATGCCCCCAAAAAACGTCGTCTCGCAGGGCTCGGCGAGCTGGTCAAATGACAGGCTGAGCGTCTTGGGTGGTGAGCACGACCGAAGAGGAACACTCGTCGTACGGGCGCCATTGGCACCCGACGATCCAGTGCCAGGCCGCGTCGAATGGCCGTCCTCTTCCGTTTCGTCCGTCTCGGCGACGGTCGCCAGAACGCCTTCTGTAGGCAGTGCAGCCGCGGCCGGCCGAGCATTGTTTTTGCTCGGGCCGTTCTCCGTTTGTCGGCACCACACAAGGCGCGCAGCCACATCTTCGCACTCATCAAAGCTAAGCACGTGCTCTCGGTTTGCACGCGCACTTGGCGTCGCAGCCACCGGCCTACCCTTTGCATCTTTTTCCTGATATTCCGGCGCGATGACACCGGCGAGCAGGTCATGCACACTTTGGATCAACAGGCGGCCCGCGCGCACCGACCTAGTCGACGACACCTCGCGATACTCGTACACACTCGTCACCACGGTCTCGGCCCAGCCAAGGTCAACCACGAGAGCGCTGCGCAGACCAGCGGCCACGGCTGCCGCCACAGGTGCCGACAACAACGACACACTCGGGCTCTGGAAACGGCCAAAGATTGTGTCCAATGTTGTAGACAATAATGGGTGAGGGATCGAAGGTGGAAGTACAGCCACCATTCGCCTTGGACGCGAATCAATTAGTAGATATCTGTCACAGTTAGTAAGTGATTGCTTCCAGACGGAATAGGGGGCAGAGACAAAGAGAGGGAGACAAACTTTGTAAATGCTTCGCGCAATGCCCGCTCCAGCTTGTCCGAAATCAAGCCTGCGTCAATGTTGCGCACGTCCATCTGCCACAGCTCATACGCCGTGTCCCACGTACGTCCTGCACCATCCTCGCCGGCTCGCCGCCAGTCGTACTGGTAGTCCTCCTGCCACACCCGCAAATCACCCACGCGGCGCTGCTGGTCGGGCCCAAATGCCACCGTGCCTCGGCAGACCACATCGCCCGCCAGTCCGATGCGCAGATACCGCGCACCCACCTCGATCACAATGGTCTCTTCCTCGGCGCGCAATGCAGAGGGAGACGAGAAGGCCGACGGCGTCGTACGCACAGGGGTGTGCGGTCCCCCGCCCGGCGTCGTCGGCGCAGCTTGGCCACCCGTCCTATAGCTGGACGCAGCGGCCCCGGCACTCCCAACGCCGGTTCCCGCACTGACGCTCGTCCGGATCGTCGAAACTGTCCGATGCGGTAGAGAAGGGCTGGCGTTGGACGCCATGGCCCTTGGCTCAATATGGAGGCTGGTGGCAGATCGAGCTGTACTTTGTATTTCAGAAAGTAGGCCAAGAACAATGTTTGCCAAATACCAAACCTGAGGGCCGCATGTCCCGCTTGTGCGCAATTGCGTACCGTGAAGTTGTGTTGTCGTGGATGTTGGAGGAGCCTCTGAGAGTGTTTACCGCCTTTGGCAGAAAGAACGTTGTGGAAAACGCCCCCTGGAACGCATTGGTAAATGGGGGGAAAGTGCGCCCGAGTGCCCCTGAAGCGAGCTTAAAGACCGTTGTAAGGAATCGCGCGCCATTCTTTTTAGTGGTCTCTTCTCTGTGGCGCTCAGCCCCATCGCCATAGGAACGCCACAATGCGTCCCAAAGCAGTAACGGCGTCAACAAAGAGGCAACTTTGACGGCGTCAGCTGGCGTCGCTCATTCAGCATCGCTTTTCGTCATCATCATCGTGACAACGACACGGTCGTGTTCGAGGTATTCATTCTTTCGCCGTGCCTTAATTCATCACGAAAATGGATACACAATTTATTATTGATATCGTCTAATTGTTCCTGTCCGATTTTGAAGCCCTGCCGCAGCTCTTTTTGGTCCTTCACGCCGTCAAACAACGTACCCTTTCACAACAATGGGTATCAAAGGACTCTACAAAGAGATTGGAGCTGGCGCCCGTGTTTCCTTCTTGCGCCTGGCTGTGGACAGTCTCGAGAAGCGCGGGCGGCCGCTACGCCTAGCTATTGACATCTCCATTTGGCAGTTCCAAGTCCAGTCTGGGAGAGGTGCGTTGGAGCTTTTGTTTTTTAAAAAAAAAAAAAAAAAAAAGACCCCAGGCCCTTCGATATTTCCTTAGTATTTATTCTACTTTTGTACTTACAATATCTAGGTGGTTCAAATCCTGCTGTTCGCACACTTTTCTACCGTCTCATACGCCTTCTGGGCATGCCCGTCCAGCCCGTCTTTGTTTTCGATGGCATCAACAAGCCGCTCTTCAAGCGCCACAAGCGCTCGACTGGCCCGGGCGATATGGTAGCCTCGTCTATGGCGAAGCGCATGATCCGCATGTTCGGCTTCTATGTCCACGATGCACCCGGTGAGGCCGAAGCCGAATGTGCCTTGTTACAGCAACGAGGCGTAGTGGATGCTGTACTCAGTGAAGACGTCGATACCCTCATGTTTGGGAGTACACGTACGCTTCGTAACTGGTCTGCTGCTACTACGAACTCGTCTGGAAAGGGCAGTGCCTCAGCTACGGCGACACATGTCACAATGTACGAAACCGAGGCGGCTGTAGCGACATCCATAGCCCCAGAGGCGATCTTGAAGACGAAGGAGACTGGCCTCGATCGGGAGGGTATGATACTCGTTGCTCTTATGAGCGGCGGCGACTATCTCCCTGAGGGTGTCCCAGGCTGTGGCGTTAAGCTGGCTTGCGAAGCGGCCAAGGCAGGCTACGGACGGAGGCTGTGCCGTATAAAACGGTCAGACGCTGCATCGCTGGCAGAGTGGCGCTCTGATCTGCAGCACGAGCTTCGCACCAACGAGAGCAAGTTCTTTCGCACATGTCACCACAAGCTTGTTATCCCAGCAGACTTTCCAAATCTCGATATTCTACGGTATTACACTCACCCCGTCGTCTCTCCGGCTGACGTAGTGGAACGCGTGCGGCTGGATCTAGATTCAACCATTAAAACAGCTCCGAGCTCGGTGGCGGTGCAAGGCACAGACTCGATCAAGCCTAAGCCTATCGATGTTCTTGCTCTGCGGGACTTTGTGGCAGAGACTTTCGACTGGTCAAACCGGGGTGGTGCCATTAAGTTTATACGTGTTCTTGCCCCAGTCTTATTGGCACGAATGTTACTTCTTAAGTGGCCATCAGCCAACGGAGGAGAAGAGATGAGCGAAGATCTGGACAACGATATATGGCTGCCGTCCCTTGTGGAGGGCATCTCGAGACAACGGATACACGCAAGCACAGATAACACCCCCGAGATACGAGTATCCTATATCCCTGTCAACGTTGTCGGACTTGATTTAGACAGCGAGCTCGACGACCTTGAGGTCAACTATGGACGTGATGGCCTGGCACTCAACAGCGACGACGATTTCGACGACCTTCCACCCACGGCTCTAGCACCAACTATGCCCGGAGATACAGCAGGCTCTCTGACGGTAGCCAGTGTCAAGAAACCCACCACAGGTACCCCGTACGACCCGACAGTGCCTTGTGTAACGTGGGTCCCTCGTACGATCGTTCATATAGGAGCTCCAGCAACACTCGCCGAATGGGAAAAGAAGCAACAACGTGGCAAGAAAAGTGCCACCGAAGGAACAAAGCCTACAACACGCAAGCCGAAGAGCAAGAAATCCAATATGCCGGCTGGTGCCCTTGACCGCTTTGTACGAGTCACAAAAAACACTAGAGACTACATGCTCACTGGCAGTCAAGTCTCGAGTACAGAAAAAGCACCCCCAAAGGTACCACCTACATTCAAGGCCAATACCGAAGTGTTACAGAGTCTTGACTTCAGCGAAGATGATGTTCCTGACCTGGACACCCAACCAGGTGTCGAGGATTATGACCTCCCAGAAATCCCAAGAAAGAATATCAACAAAACCTCGTCGACTGCCAAGATAGCGAGGTCTCAGTATCAGAAAAAAGGAAACAACCCTTGGGCCTTGTCCGGTTCGCAAAACGTGCCGCGGGTCACGAAAAACAACACAAGCAATCAGAAGCGAGAATTCATCAAGCCTACCTCACCGCCAACGGTAACAAAGTCCACGGAGGTGATTAATCTGATGACGAGCAGCCCCTTTACGACAGCGGCATATGAGCCCATACAAATCCCAACATCCCCGATACCGTCATCCCCTCCACCTGCTGCGAGCTTTTCATCCCTCGCGTGGTCGCCATCCCCACTGAAGAAGGCTGCAGCGTCACAGACTCAAGATACAGGTGCTTCGGTCACGGGAAAGGTGAAACCAAGATCGAAAACCAACCCCAAGCTGCCGTCCCAGGCTAGTCCTCAGAAGCAGGCTTCGATTCGTGATTTCCTTTCGCCGAGCAAGCCATCCCCAGCCAAGTCCCCAGCCAAGCCATCGGCAGCAATTCTGCTTTCTGATGATGATGAAGGAACTAGCACTTTGGTCAAGAAACCAGCTACTACAGTAAATAACGAGGATCCTTTCCTTTCGTCATCCCCTTTACCGGCCGTCTTTATGAAACGGTATGGACAGGCCGCACAAGTTGCAGAACAAGTGTCACTAGGCGCTGAACGTGTACTGGTGAAGTCTAACACAAAGCGAACGCAATATATTCCGCGGACAAGTGCCACCGGGTTCTTTCGAGAAGAAATTGCAGACGACATGAGTGCGGATTCTCGGAGCCCGTCTCCGGTGCGAAGCCGTCGTTGGCGGCAGAGCGAGATTTCCATTGTCGATCTGACTGAGGAAGGGTTGAAGTAGTGTGTATTTTTTTTATGGTTTGGGTTAACGCAATGAATTATGACTCTTTGGCTTCACTTTTTTATTTGACGCAGTAAACGATACAATCCATGATATTTTGATATTCGTCCATTTTATTTTTCATTTTCTAGAAATGTTCGTCTCAAATTTAACCATGTTTCTTTTGAATTCTTATTTTTTGTTTCAATGCCAACGGGGGACTGAAATAAAATAGTCTGCAAATTATATGGATGAATAATAACACATCTCTACATGAGTTGGCGGGTATCCTAGAATCAAATCATGGTGCTGTTATATAATGGGCCAAAGGAGAACAAAAGGAGAGAACAAAAGGAGAGAACAAACAACAGCTAAAGCGGTGCCAGAGCATCCAGCATTCAAAACAGGGAATCTCGTTCACGAAAAATGACTGAATAATATCAAAAACAAATAGTAAATATAAACATAAATCCAACCAGATGTCATCAGCGGTGTCAAGAGAGCAACCCCATAAGTCATTACGCGCGTATATTGTTTCGACGTCAAGTATCATGTCACATCACACGCCCTGGGCGGGGAAAAATTTGCGAAACGGTCTTCACGAGACGCCTCACATGTCTACCAACCAGGGTAGGTCACGATCGGACAAATATGTGCATGTGAAGTAGGAGATGCCGTCGTGAGTCCCGTTGCTGCTACCAGTGCCGCTGCCGGACTTGCCGCCGGCGACGTCCAGCTCTAGCCCGCTGCCCATGAGAGGCCGCACAATTTCGCGAGCCAGGACTTTCAGCTCGTCAATGCGTTTCTCGAAGCGGCGGAGATTGTCGCGTGTGTAGAGGTCGGGCGACAGTTTCAGAAACCGCTTGCAGTCTTCGTGGCCGAGATAGGATGGGCTCGGAGCCAAACCGAGAATGCGATAGGTACGGCCGAGGGTGGACAAGGGCGGGGAGAGCGCTGGGACGAGCGCATTGCGCACATGAAGAGTCAGGGCTGTTTCCTGGTGATGCCGGCCCGATCCTGAAGACGAGGACGAGGACGATGAAGCGCGGCCGCCATCATGTCGAGGGTGTCCCCCCCGATGTGGTCCACTACGTGGATGGCCATAGCGATCGCCCGTGGCGCCTGCGCCGCGCCGTTCTGGTATCACGACCTTGGGATCACTGCCGCCATCCATCGGAGGTGTTGTGTTGTCTGCAAGCCATTGCCGAAACAAGGACACAGCGAGCCAGTCCACGTATGCAGTCGAAGGAGCCACGCGCTCACCGCCGCGCGTGGTGAGATGCAGACGGAAAAGGCGAGCCTCAACACGGGACACGGCTTCTGCAAGTTCGTCAACCTTGTCCTCGATCAGATCGAGCACGGAATCTGGCAGGGCAGCACGCAGGCTCCGCTCGCCTGCTGGCCACTGGCCGACAACATGAACAAGGGCCTCCTGGAAGATGACGCGTGACCGAGCCATGTATCCCAAACGCAAGTAGCTGATCGGGTACTTTGCAATCTGGCGCCAGAGGCGGCTTTGGAACTGCAAGAGATGGTGGTCGACACGAGGCCCAACAAAGGCAAGCGCGTCATACTCGTCGGCGACGGCAAGCAGGGATTTGCACTGGACATAGGCATCCGCGATGTTGACGCCGTCCAGTACGGGCGGGTAGTTGTACATGATGCGGAAAAGGTTGTCGTAGTCACGGAGAAGACCGACCTCGTCGGCTGTAGGTGGTGGGAGGAGGGGAGAGGAGGTATTGTATGCACCATAGCTGTCACGGTGGTTGCTGTGCCGAGAGGACGAGTGTGAGAGGGCCAGGTTGGCGACAGATCGAAAAAAGCTGGCGTTACTATGAGTGGGTGCCGCCCTGCTCCCGTTGTTGCCTCCGGTGTTGTGATATGAATACGAGTTGTCGATATTCGACGGTCCCCCACCAAAAATTGACTGAGGAGCGTCCACCGCTGACATTGCTGTCCGGCTGCTGCTGCTGCTGCTGCTGCTTTCGTCCTTCTGCACAAGGATCGGCTTGTCATGCTCGCCTTCTCCAAGGTCCAACTCGTATCTCCACCTCCGGCGAGGCTGGCCGCTGGCGGGCAGCGTGCTAGCGGTCTGTCCATCTTTCCCGCTCTCGCTCCCACTCCTGCTACCACTACCACCGGGCCTTACTCGAGCCACCTCGCCACCACTCGTCAGCGCACGCGAGTCCCCGTTGTCTGGCAGCTCCTGTCGCGGACTGACCACTTGCGCTCGCGACCACTCCTTGCTGGTGCTGGCCTCGAAGAAGCCAGAGCATCGGGCTAGGGTATCGCGGTGTAGTAAGTATCGATTCTCATGGCCGGAGCGAACGCGCACGACAATCTCGACATCGCCGGTATTGGTGAAGATGGGGAACTCGTTGAGGTGGGCGTAGGGAGAGGATGAGGACGAGCCGCCGATATGGCTGCGGTTGTAGCGGCGAGAGCGGGTGGAGGACGTGTGCCCGCCACCGCCTGCCACCGAGGCGGCAGTTGGCGGTGGTGGTCCGCTGTGGCTATGGCTATGCCCGCTACCAACGCCGACACCGACGAGTGAAGAGGTGCCCCGGACGGCGAGAGAGTTGTTGTAAAAGTGCTGGTCTGGTTGGGAGACCATGGGGGCGGGTGAGGCACGAGAGACGCCCCACGACTGCGGAAGCAAAATAAGAAAAGGACGCTGGGCGGAGTGCGATCGTAGAGAGTGAGCCGTGTGCCTTGGAGCGTTGGGAAGAGATAACGAAGGTGTCGAAGCTCCTGGTCATAAAATGCACCTTGTTCGGAGAACGCCAGCGGCGAGTGTGTGGTACGCCGTGTGATCGAGGGGGGGAGGGAAAAGCCGTTGGAGGCACCTCAGCGAGAGTTTACTGGCGACTGGAGAAAGCGTGAGAGGAGACGAAGAGCAGCCCGAGAAATTTTAGAGCCGGTCGACGACTTCGTGACTCGTGTCGCTACCAGCCTCCTGCAGGTCGCGAAAAGATAAACAAGCAATTGGGATGGGTTTGGGGAGCGAGCTCTGCTATCGTGTCGCAAGGCCGTGGCAAGGCGACATGCATGGGGCCGTTTTGCTGCAAAAAAATGAGGGGAGGCCGCCTTTGGGGGGATATGCTGGTGGTGCTGCAGCGTGCCTGCGTGCATGCGTCTGGCTCGGTTAGGCGGCCGTGTGCCTTGCTTGTCGCAGGCTACTTCTGCGGTGGGTGTGCGCAAGCAAAACACCAGCGGCTGTCAGCGGTCAGAATATGTGAAATTCTGGCTTTCCTGAAAATCATGAAGATGAGGGAGAAAGAAGAAAAATGTTTTCTGCTGAGAAGGCAAAGGCAAATAAATGGAGTGGCGAAGAGAGGCAGACGTGACTGACAAGAATCACGGCAAGGAGATTTTCACATGGGCGAGTGGCAGGGGCAGGTTGGCAAGGCAGGATAGGAGACGAGAGACCAAGAAGAATGAAGGGATAAATTGGCACGAGAAGCACAGAAGGCGAATGAGGATACAGAGGAGGCAGGATGTCGGCTGTCGATTGGATGGCGCGACAGGGACACATCCAGACTAAGAAAGAGGGGAGGGACGAGAGCAAACATCGCCCCTACCGTTCTCCATAGGAAAGAGCAACCTTTGGAAAGACCCAAACGTATGGATAATAAAGTTGGGGAGCGGCAGGAGCCCAGACTTCGACTCGGATTGCAGCCGACAAGAGTACAGGCTCATGGCGATCAGTGTGGGAAGGAGTGACTGGATGGTGTTGTTCTGTTGTGCACCGATACTGATGGGAAAGAGTAGCTGGGCGCTAAACGGCAGGCACGACGTTCATCTCGAGTCCTCTCTCGCGAGGTTGGCTTCTATTCAACCAGCACAGCGTTCCCATCCGTCGACATTTCTCCAATATGCTCGTTGCTTCCGGGCTCTTCCTGGTCTGCAACTGCCTGGTGAAATGAGGCTTGTCTCGTGCAGAACAGGACAAGTTGTGAGGCTGTGTACATGAGAGCGCAGCACACCACTTACGGTGCAGTCTTTTTGCATATTTTACGACATATTTGCTTTGGACCTGCACGGCGGAAGACGGAAGACAAAACCTGTCAAGGTCGTTCACCTCGACAGCGATCCTACCTGGCCTCGCTTGCCTACGGAGCAGTACTTCTCGAGGACGGCCTAGGAATCGGTTTCAACCCTTCTCGCTCTGGTCTTACTTTTTTTTAGCCATCTCTGGGACATGATTGGCTTGCTCTCGTTTGCTTCTGGACGCTGGTGTGCCGCGTGGGTTGGCCATGCATCTGTAGCTCTTGATTGGCCAGCACGGACGAAGAGGAGCAGAGGGTCATCCAAGCGTGTTGTGGGTGAAGAGGCAAGACGGTAAGACCAGAGAACAAAGGGGGTCATCGGAGAGAAGACGGCCATGCAGGGGGCTTTTCTGCCTCAGATCTTCCCCTCCGTGCCGCACCGTCTTAATCAGTTGATTCAGCACTGGTCGACATGCATGTCACTGACACGAAAGAAGTATACCAATAGTTTGGGTATTGTCTTTGCAAAGGTACGGATTCGTTGACAACATATGAATTTGTTTTGCGTTTTGTTGGTTGAGCTAAAAATACAGTGTGCAATAAATTGACAAAATTGACAAAAATGCGACATTGATTGGAGCAAATCAGAGTCCCTGATTGACTCGGGAACTTTTAGACACCTGACGTGAACTTCGATAAATGCAATGAAGGAAATGGAAAAGAACTATCCCGCTATTGTTTACCTTCTCGCCGCGGTGCGGTTTTTGTTTCGCGGTTCATTTTCTTTTTGTTGTTCGCTCGTCTGTCCAGTGCCGATCGTAAAAAGAGCCCCCGATAAATAAATAAGTCGATAGCCACCCCAAGTGTTGCGCCGCCGCCACTGCCCACAAGTCGCCGCGTCACCTGCGCGGCCAGAGAAACACCGTTTTGGAAACGTAAAAGATGCAATCCCGTAAGAACAAACGCCTTCCATTCGAGCAATTGGTGTGAAAATGTTCCCTGTCCGTTTAGATCATGTCCATCTCGACGTCCGTGGTGGCGGTGGCCGGCCCGGCTGTTAATGCAGTCGCAACCTCCGCGGGAAGGGGAGTGCCAGCGGCACCCATCGTTTGCGTGCCGTCAAAAACAGGCGGGGACGACTTGAGATTGTCGAGAGCGTGTTGCGCGTTGCTGCTGACAAGCCGACCCTGACGAAGGTTCTCTGCAAAGAGAAAGTACCCTTCGCGTGCCTCTACGAGGTAGGATTCGAGACCCTTGCTCTCGAGCAGAATCTTGGGTTCCGTTACAGGGTAGTGGTTTTCGATGTAGCGCGCCCAGCCGCGCGCGGCCGCCTGGATGTGCTCGTCGTCGCTGAGGCGGTTCCAGCCAATGCCGAGGTGCAAGGTAAAGTCATCGATGACGGGCTGAGATGCCCCGCCGGAGGAGCCGCCGTCAGGGGTCATGGGCGAGGGATCGCGTACGTCGCGCTTGGGACTGGACCGGCTGCTGCGTGCGCTCTCTGGAGACTCGATGTGGGCCGAGAGGTCGAGGCGTGATGACTTATGGCTCCGGAGAGACGGGCGGTCTTGCGCTTGGCGTTGCTGCTCAACAAGAGCCTCCTCTTTCCTCGTGGCTTCCACCGCGGCAGCCTTCTCCTCGAGCCAAGTACCTGATTGGTTGCTGGCGTCGTGGATATAACCGCTGCCCTTCTTGATGAGGACCATGCCGGGGCCGTACTCCCACTCGTCCTCGTCTTCCTTGACAGGCTCGACGGCGGGGGGAGCTTTTTCGGGGGGATCGAGATTGACGGCAGCCTCGTCCCGCGACCGCTTGCGGCCCCGAGGTGGAGCCGTTGGCTTGCGTTGGCCAATATTTTGCGACCATGCAGATGGGTTGCCAAAGGGCGAGGATTGCTGCATTGCATACGGGCGGTCAAAGGGGAGTTGGTGCGCAGCTTGGGACGTCATTGTGAGAACTGGCGACGACGTGCGGTGGAAAGATGCCATGGTGACTTGGCCGTGCTGACTTTGAATAGACAGTGGGCGGCAGCAGGGTTGATATGAGGTTTGAAACTAGCGAGAGCGGCACAAAGTATACAAATAGTGATAGAGGTGTAGAATCAAAAAGGAACTGGACGTAAATAATGTAAGTAATGCAGGGCGAAGGTGTGCGAGGGAGAGCAGAGACGGCGAATTGAGGCTACAAAGAGCGAAAAAACTGTGAGGCACGCGAGCAGTGTAAGTAGTGAAAACAAACGGCACTAAAAGGATGTAAAGGCGACACCAATTGGTCCACGGGAGAGTTATCGAGCGGTCAGTTAAAGAGACGGAGGAGTTGAAGCCGGCCGTGGACGTATTGTCAACTTATAGGTGGAGGCAAAGTCGGTAGTGGTCTGGCAGTGGTAGTACGTTTTAAGGTGGCAGTTAAGATGAGAATGGGAGAGGAGGAGGAATTAGAGGGGGGAGAAGGTGGGCACGAGAGGGGAGGAAGTATAGATTTGAAAAGGATAGCTGTTACAAATAGTAAATAGGAAAGAGCAACACGGTGTGGAGGGAAAGGAGAAGGGGAGGCTATAGAGTTTATGTGAGAGGAGGTTTTGAATTCAAGAGCGAGAAGGAAAGAGCGAGCGTGGAGATGTAAGAGGGAGGGAAAGAGACCGAGTGGGAAGGAACTGTGGGCAATATGTGAGAATTGGTTCTCTGGGAGAGCAAATGGACGATGAAGGAAAGACGGGGGGTGTACATGTGAGAAGAGAAAGGAAACAAGCAAATAAGAAGGGAGGCTGTGGGAGAGAGAGTGGCTAAGAGGTGACGTGCAGGTGGACGAAGGAAGGTCGGTAGAGATGAATAAAAGAAAAAAGAAAGGAAATAAAGATTCAAACGAGAGAAGGCGAGAAGGAGACAAAGATAAAAACATGAGCAGTCCCATTAAGAGGTGACAGGCATAGTACTTGTATTTAGTATGTGTGTGGCTGGGAGAACCAAGTGTTTCTTATGTACTACGCTAGCAGAATCTGAGCCAAAATCTTTTGGCGCTACCATCTCCAACTGCTTTTTGAGGAAACTCGGAAGGCACGACCGCACAACAACCCTTAACCGACACGATCCTGTGTTACTAAGGTTTGCGAAGCTTTTAAGACAGAACACCACGAAGCCCGAAAAAGGGTACCAATGCCCACTGGTCCTGTGTTGTCCAGCCGTGCAGCCGTTGCGTCTAACAAACAGCCTTCCAGTAGAGGCACTTGTTGTCCTCATTTGTTCTTTATTCAGTCTCCATACAACTGTCAAAGTTTTCTCTCTTATTCGTCCGTTTGTCTTGGACTGTGGTAGGAGCGCCTGGCCAACCGCGTCCTGCTGACTTATATCTACTTTGCTAGACAAAATACTCCGGCTTGTGAAGCCGTAGCTTGGGGAAACAGACTGGGTAGATGGAGGGTAGAGGGATGTGGGTGACGGATGGACCGAGGCCAAGGAACAGAGATATTATCATAAAAGCACAGTCAAACCAACTTGGAATGTCAAAATGCCCTTTGCAAGACAATACATGTTGGCCGCATGATGAAGATGCATTGGTGGGTGTGTTGGGAGTGGGAGATGGCAAAGTATACGAAGAACGAGGTCGGTGACAAGCAGGACAAGACCGAAAAGACGGGGCGTGCCCAGCAGGGACGGAAGGGATTTGGGGAGATGGACTGATGGAGTGGCCCTGTTCTGTTCTGGGGCGGTTGGTTGTCTGTTTGCCTTGCGGGAACGGAGAACGATGCAGGGTGATGATTCGCGGCAGACCAGCCGTCGAAGGGAGAGGAGGTGGTGGGTAAGAGTGAAGACGAGAGCGGCTTCTCCACTGGTAGTACTGTGGTCCGCAAGGTTATTGCTCCGTGCTGAGAGTGCGTATATATTAACGCACTGTATTGTAGACTGTGCTATGCTATCCCCTGCTGCGACGGCAATCAATCCCCCACGGGCGCTGCTCTGGCAATTGGCCCCGCCCACCGTCAGCAGAGGGCAAGGAGCGCTCCCTCGCGTGATTTCATCAAGGGTGCCGGCACTCTGGCCAGACCCAGTTTTTTTCAACGCTCTTCTACTTGTAGACTAACAAAATGGGCACATTTTGGCACACGTTCCGCGGCAAACATGATGGTTCGATTGTACCTCTCGTCTTCTCCGAAGCGGTGCCAAGGCTCAAGGAGCGATTGAGGCACTCTGGCAACGCAAGACGGACGCACGCAAGTGTAGCTCGTCCAGAGTGCTCTTCCGATCCGGTTTAGCGTCGCTCTGTTTTCAAGACCTTTTGCAAAGTGGTGAGTGTCCGCGAAGGCACCTTTGGACGCCCGGACCCCATGGCTGGATGGAGATGCGTCTGGAATGGGTTGCCCTGTGCGAGTTGCCAGTCCCAGCCGATTTAGCACAGAGGCACGACATAACTTTATGTTTTGTGCACGATATTATTCACAACGCACGAAAGGCCACTGCTCATAAAAGACTCACAAAATCGCATAAAATTATGTCCTTTGGTTTGTATTGTGCATAAAGACATTCTCACAACGACGCAACGCCAATGTCGACCTTCCAGATCAAATAGTATTTTAGAACACGTCGTCATCCCTCGCCCCAATGCTGTAGTTAGACGACCTCTTCCAGCACATCTGGCACGTCGTCATCGCTGCCGGCATTGACACGCCCGAAGAATTGCTCAAATTCACGACGGCTCACTCGGACCACTCGCGAGGGTTCTTCGAATATTTTAAAGTCGGCGGGCTCTCGGTCGCGCCCTGTCGGTGGGAAAACATCGGGCTGCTTGTGGGCACGGGGAGGCTGCTCAAAGTGTTCAGGGCCTCTTTCCTTTTCTTTTGCAGCGCGTCTGTCTATTGCTTCCAAGTCGTCACCATGTGATTGCGAGCGTCGAGGAGTGCGAACTGGTCTCTACCGACCGGTCCAGTTAGTGTTTTGTACCACTACTTTGTCCTGCTTCCAACACCCACTTCATGGCTTACCCGATGCTCAGGAGTCACGATCGATCGTCTCCGTGCCGTTCCAACGGGCGAGGAGAATGGACCTGTAGCCACAGACGTTTCCGGATACCGATCCACCTGTGGCTAGTCCACTTCAATTGGTGTGTTGTTTGCACTGTCTGCCTGTGATGCAATTGCGTCGGCTCCCGTTGTATGCTGGCGCTCCTCTTGTCGCTAGCGAGGAACTCGATTGGCAAGCGGGCTCGTGGCGGTTTCCCGCTCGGCAGCTGCCCACGCTGGATGCGGCCTGCGGGGTGGCAGAGACAGCCACCGAGGCGAGGCGTTGTCGTCATATGGCCCTACCTGAGCAGGAGCGTCATTTTGGCTCGGGGTGAGATGAGCCAATACTTGTCCATGTTGGTGAGGTGTCGCCATGTTTACGTCTTCGCTTAGCTCTGCAGCGTGGCCTGCCTCACTATCACCTGCAGTCTGACTGTTCTTGCTGCTGTTGCCACCGCGAGTGCGAGTTTCTGTCAAGGCCGGCACCGGATGGGGCACATCTTCCATGTAACTGTCATCCATCTCCGGTTCGGCACGTGCTTGCAAGGGCAATGCATCTGGCTGACCGTCCTTTGTTGATGCCGCCGTCGGTGATGCCGAAGCCTGTGCAGCGGTGTACGGAGGCTGCTCTTCGGAGCTATCAAAGACGCTTTGTTTGCTAATCTGCTGGCCGATGTGATTCGTAGTCTGGGTTTCTGAGTCGTCGGAAGACGAGCCTCGACGCACCACAAGGTTGTTTACATCCTCTACTGTGACAGAGAGGGCAGTGGGGTTGAGACGAATCATGATGGCGCGGCTTCAAACGTATGGGGGACAATGGCGATGTGGTGTGTGGTGGTCTGTGCCAGCCTTGACTGGGCTTGTTTTGGGCCCGCGTCCGGGGCTTTCCATGATTGTTTGAGGCAAGAACACAGATTACAGGACATCACAGGGAAGGAGCGGATGGCAAGCGGTTTGCTCTTGCCGTTTCTGGCCGCGATCCTATTGTTCGACGCTCCCACGAGCACCAATGCGAATACACGGCGCTAGCTCGAATGAAAGGCAGGAACAGCTTTGCTGTTTGTTTGTGCCTTCAGGTCCTGGCGATAGCCCGCCTCGCCGCCTCGCCCAGGGCAAGTGCAACGTTGGTCGTTGCTCGCGTGCCTGATGTAGCTAACTGCTATAAGTGCATTTAAACTATTTGTGCGCATGACATACAACATACATACTGTGCCTTTTATCACGATTTTAAGTTGCATGTTGCAGAACGACAAATCCGAGATAAAATTAGAAAATATTGCAACCCTGCGTACATAGTCATACTAAGCAGTCTATCTCCGGAGCTGGTGCCGAAGCATGGCGTCGACATTATTACGAAGGCCAAGCTTCCCAGATCGAAACTGTGGTGGATGGAGTAGCTAATTTCCCATTCTTCTCCACTGTGCCAGGAAAGCTGAAGCTGAGACGCTGCAGAGACTACCTGACGAGTGACCAGCGCAAAAGAAAGCACAATGATAACGGCATGAGCTTGTGCGCGGTCCGCAGAGGGCACTATGTGCGCCTCGAAGCCATATGACGTGGTGTTGCGCGTGGTGGTTCGAGCGAGGCTCCTGGCTCTGGCGATGCCTCTGCACATGTTGTCAAAGCTAAAGGCACAACTTCTCTGCTGCTTCCATTCGTCGTTCGTGCGTAGACTGGGCGAACCCTGTCCAAGCCAGTTTGGTAGAGCAGGGGCAGCGGGACCTACCAGCTCGCAACAGGGATTCACCTCTTGGAAATGCCCAATTTCCCTAGGTTGTAGCCTGCCTTGTTCGGGACGACCTCCAAAATAAAATAAAGAATGCCCCGTAACACTCGTACTGCTTGAAATCGTCGACGCGCGATTCTGACTGTGCTGAGAAGCTGCCCACACCGCAAATTGCACAAGACAGAAGGACCGCAGTCGACGTCGACAGGAATATGGAGCACAAAGGTAGGCACGGCCAGTCCACTCTAAGTCCCTAATAGCAAACGCGAAGTGTCTTTTCGGTAGGCAAGGATTGCGCCGAGTTTTGGCTGCTGTCCGTCCCTGCTAGCGATTTCCGATGCGCCATAGGCGGCGCATCTGCACCACTATCACGCTACAACACTGCTCCATGTGGCAGTAAGCCCCGATAATTTACCTGGGTACTTTCCCGCTTGGTGGTCTCTTTACGATTGCCCGTCTCCGCCGCAGGCCTTTTGTTCGTTCCTTCCTCATCCAAGTCGGCCTGGCCATTTTGTCAATTGGGCTGTTTCCCAGCAGCGACGCTTCCAGTCCTGCTTCCACCTCCTTTTCTATTTTCAAGCGTCATTGTTTCTCGCCGTTTGGCCTCTGCGTCTTCGTTTCATCTCGCATTTCCGGCCGGCCACGCTCAACCGGCACCGCACACCCCAAGCGCGATCGATCGAACGACCTCACTTGGCGGCTGGTCCGGTGACAGGCGTCCAAACAGACTGGTAGGACCCCATTCACGGCCTTTTCTTCCGATGTTCTGCACTGGCCTCAATTTCATCATTTTCGACCGCACTTTTGAACCTGTTGTCGAGATGGTAGCCACCGCCAGCTGCACACCTCCCTTTGCCTTTCCTGCTATCCCTCTTTTCCCGCCCTTCATACGTCAAGGCGACGTTGCTAATGCCGACGCCACCGCAACCAGTTTATGACATACCCGGCCACGGTTCTCACAATTCGATCTTCTGTTTCATGAGCTTCTCGTGCTCGTTGATTCCGCCGTCCTCCTTCGACCTTTGGGCGTATGCCTTTGTGCTTTCTTTCTTTCTTTTTTCGTGCGCTCGTGTACCGGCCCTGCCACCGTCGTCCGCAGTGCGTGGTGCGGTCTGCAGTCGTCACCCTGCATCCTTCTTGGCCAACAAAAACCTGCCCGCTCTTTGCACAGCCCTCCTCGAATTAGTTGCCGCCCACGAACCTTACCAACGGGACAACCTCAATTCCCGCGATACGAAGACGTCTGGCGAAACCAAACGGTATCGATTTGGTTTTTCGACGCATTGACGGGTTCCGCCAGATGGGATCAAATGCTGGATTGGCTACCCTGGCTGCTTCCGCCCTTGGTTGTTAATATTGCGGCGGGCACAATTGTGGACAGGGGTGCTTCTTCGAATGCGATTGCCAAACCTCGACCGTGCACAACCCTAATCTGAATCTGCCTTTTGCTTGCCCTCACCGTTGCTGAGAGCCGAACCATTCGCACCAACAAAGCCGCCAGCAGGGGACAAACCCCGTCACCATCGCCGCCATGAACGGGGACCTGAGCCTCTCCAAGGCCTTGGGTGGCTTGCGTATTGCGAACCCCGATGACACGGCGTCGCCAACCATGGACACCGATTCAGAGCCCCGGGAGGCGTTCCCACCATTTCAAGCGTCTCCCGATCCGCAAGCAACCTACAGCTCCCAGTCGGCCTCGCACTCGTCGACTTCCCTTCCAGCCCAGCAGCAGGTCCCATCCCGCGGACCAAGTCCACTCGCTAGCCACAGGAGACCACAAGAAGATGCATCGGCTCTTTTTAAGTCGGCGCAAACACACCTCAGCAATATGCAGACCCCCGAAGCTACTGGGAGAGCGCCGTCCGATCCCCATTTACAGACGCAATACTCGGCATACAGACAGAGTTCCGGGTCTGTCGGGGCGGTGTCTTCCGCAAGGCCCATGTCAACTTTGTACACCAGCTCTGGTTCCGGGGCCACCACAGACCCAGCTTCGAACTCACCCACGGGTTATGGTGCTTTGCGAAGCACTGAACCAGCTCGTGCGGCGTCATATCGGCAGCCTTCTCGAAGCGAGTCTCGCTCTCAACACCCCCCCACCTCATATATTTCTCCTGAACTGTCGTCGGAGACGAACCATACGGACCGGACATACAATGGACCGCGCCAGAGCATTCCGCTCGCGTCAGGAAGCGGCCCCCTTCCGTCACGACGAAGCTCAAAGGGCATGGGTGGCGGCTACGTTTCTATCCCGGCCGGCTTAGGTCCTGCGTCGTCTGGACCACCTGTAGCGCACGGGATGGAAACCGCCGTGTCAAAAAGCAGTGAGGAGTGGAAAGAGCGGGGAGCAGCCGTGAGTGTCAGAAAGGAAGTGGACGCATCCGGAAAACCTGTCTTCAGGACAGTCAAGAAAGGTGTGCAAGACTTTTCTTTTGGTCGGATACTGGGCGAGGGCTCTTATAGCTCGGTCTACCTTGCAACGGACCGTCAAAGCTTAAAGGAGTACGCTATCAAAGTGCTCGAGAAGAAGCACATCATCAAGGAGAAGAAAGTCAAGTATGTCAACATCGAGAAAAACACACTCAACCGCCTCACGGAACATCCTGGCATTGTGCGGTTGTACTACACGTTCCAGGACGAACAGTCTCTGTACTACGTTTTGGATCTGTGCAGCGGAGGAGAGCTTCTTGGCATTCTGAAGCGGACGGGAACCTTTGACGTAGAGTGCACACGCTTTTACGGCGCTCAGATTCTTGACGCCATCAGGTACATGCACTCAAGAGGCGTCATCCACCGCGACCTCAAACCAGAAAACGTGCTTTTGGATGAAAACATGCACGTCAAAATCACCGACTTCGGCACAGCAAAGCTCCTGCCCGATCCAAGAGACCCATCAGCAGCCGACGGCAACGGCACGGGCGGCTCCTTGACGTCACAGGGCGACGGCCGCTCAGCATCCTTTGTGGGTACGGCGGAATACGTCAGCCCTGAACTTCTTATGGATAAGTCTGCAAGTAAAGCAAGCGATCTCTGGGCATTCGGCTGCATAATCTACCAACTTTTGGCTGGCCGACCACCGTTCAAGGGTGGATCCGAGTATATGACATTCCAGAAAATCGTTAACCTGGAGTACGAATTCCCACCCGGATTCCCACCGGCCGCTCGCGATTTGGTGGAGCGGTGTCTTGTTCTGGAGCCCGCCAGACGGCTGACAATCGAACATATTATGAACCACGAGTTCTTTGACGGCCAGCCTTTTGGGCGCGATCTGTGGCGTACAAAGGCGCCAAGGCTTCGGCCGTACATGCCGCCGACACAGGAAACGCACGTTATCCAGCTCAATGGGTCGGCCGCCCCGCCTCAGTCGATACCTACGTCAAGGGGTGCATCCGGGGGTGTGTCAAGTCCCAGCGGTAAAGGGGGTGCGGCGGGCTCCCAGATGTCGCCAAACAATGGTCAACGGCCTCCGAGGATTATTACGGAACTTCCTCCCCCAACGCAACTGGACCTTGACTGGTCACCGGTACTGACACGGCAAAACGAACGTATTCTCAAGCTGGGTGACCTCATGGTCGTGTCGACGCCAATCCCCAACAGCCCTCATGGCAAATCGGAAGGAGACGGCCACAAGAAACTGTCCCGATTCTTTGGCGGCAACACAACGAAGAAGCGGCAGCGGTTGGTCATGGTCACCTCGAGCGGGCGTATTGTCTTCGCACCTGCAGGCGGAGACGAGAAGAAGGCGAAGCAAGAGATCTCGCTTCTTAATTCAGACTGTGTATGGAGGACTCAGACTGACGCCAAGGGACAGCCTATTTGGTGTGTCGATACGGTAAGTGGAACACTTTCGGCGTCGTGTGCGTGGTAATTGATACAATGGAACGACTGCTGACAGACTTGTAGAATGGCACGCATTATGTTTTCGAAGAACCAAAGCAGGGTTCTCTAGACGGTGGCATGGCCGCTGTCGAAGATTGGATCGAGTCTCTGGAGCGGGCCAAAGATCTCGCCCTGTCGCAAAACATTCTTGCCTCGTACCGGAGCGAGGAGTTTGGCGATATGTCTTCGTCAATGTCCAGCCCTGCGAGTACGCTCGGCGGCCGGATGAACCACCCCGGACGCAGCCAGAGCAATGGTGACGATACGATTATCTCGGAGCGGAAACGAAACCGCTTCAGCAAGCGGCAATCGAAGAATGGACTCGGTGCCCAGTTTTAAGACGGCACAGCTCCCGTGGGCCTCGTCACGGAGTTCTTATCCTTCTCTACAACGACCAGACAAAGCACTTTTTTTTGGTGGCCTGTTTTTATTTTGCATCATCTTGGTGGAGCCTTTATTCCTTCGTTTTCTTGCCATCGATTGCTTTCCATAATGCGGTTCACATGTTTGTTTTGTTTTACTTTTGCATTCTGTCACCGTTCCGTTCCCCTTTTCCTTTGTTTTGTGCCCTTCTTTTTGAATTCTACATGGCATCCTGTCTCTCCATAGCATTTTGTAATTTGGCATTTTACTTTTGAAGCATGGCGCCGGAAATATATCAGAACAGCCACATCAACCAACATCGCAAAACAAAAGCGACTCGACTGTGGGCGCTGGAAAAACTGTAATACTACGTCTAATCTTTTCAACTTGATACTGTGGACGATACAAAGAGTAATCATGACCAAGAAAAGTTGGCGATACACGTGACTTCATGACCAGGCTCACGTGCTTATGTACAGGTACATATTCTAATGCAAGGAGTGTATATCACAGTATGTACTAGATACGTTATTGTACTTGGCAGCAGACACACCCGTCTGAAGCGGGCCCGACCTTTTTCCTGGACCCCCAAGTTGGCCAGGGCTTTGCTCGTTTGAAAGAGGCGCGTCGTCCCGTGTCCTCTCCCCTTCTCTGCCCTTTTATTACTCCCTTCCCTCTGACGATTCTCCTCTTGCCACGGCCAAAAACGAGGCCCTATATCGCATATCACATCGCAACTTTCGGCCAACCTTGCCCTTTCCGTTTTCGCAAACAACGCCAGCCCTGTGCTGCGACACAGCGGAACCCCACCCGAACTACTGAATTACGGAGTACGGGGAAGGAAGGCTCGTTTTTAGACGGAGACTCCGGCCCAGGTTAAGGTGGCTACGGGGCGTCTTTGGTCGCAATAGGCTCATTCTTCGCCCTTTGCCGCGTTGTCTTTGGGGGTTCTTTTGTACCCTTTTATTTCCTGTTCTGTGTCTCGCCTCTCCACTTCTTTGCAGCTGCTTCTTTCATTCCATTCACTTGGCAAAGTCCTGTCGGGACATCACTCAAGGCTGATTTGACTTCACGAGGAGGACCATTCCCTAGTCTGACAGTGGACAGAAACCGGAGTGCATGGTGTATGACAAGCGATTCTCGTCCTCTTGATCTTGACCAGGGTGTCATACAGCGAAAATGCAACCGGGCTTCCGTCCCTATCCACAACAGATGCCGTTGCAGCGGTCGCCCCATGGCAATGCGCGACGCGGCGGGCCAGGTACGTAATACGGCGTGCGACTGGGTGGCGCTTTCCTCTCGAGTATTACCAGTTGCGGAGGACGAAAAACTACAGCGTAAAATGGGAAGGCCAAGGCCAGGCCTAGGCGGCAAGGTCCCCCGACAGCACTAAATTTACCGCCTAGCACGGTCGCGCGCCTTCTTTTCTTGGCTCTTTCCACGCTCTGTCGTCCATTGTCAATCTGAGTCGCCCTTCCTTACCCTTTTTCGTTGCAACGCACTTTCCTTGTCAAACAAGCAAGGGCGAACAAAAAGAAACAACGAAAGGCACGGTGAGACAAAGACACAGAAAGAGCCAAGGAGACAAAAGATCGACGCCGTGCAAATCGTTGGACAACGCGAAACTGGGGCAGAAAGGAACCTGGACCCATCAAAATAGTGGCACAATAGCCAGCGGCAAACCGCCCCCGATTTTGTTCTCGTCCTCACTAACGTTTTTCCGAACCTTTTTTCTTAGCCCCCATGATGGCTCCTGCTGGCGTGGCGCATCACGGCATGCTACAACACGCGCCGATGCCTATGCAACCGCAACATCCTCACCAGCATCAATTGGCGCCGCAACCTCACCATCCGCACCTCGCCCAGCAGCAGCAGCAGCAGCAGCAACAGCATCAACAGCAGCAACTGCAGCAGCACGCTGCGAACGTGCATTCCATGACCATGGCCCCCGGAGCGCATCACCACGGCGGCGCGCCGGTTCCCATGGCGCAGCCGCACCACCTGCCGCCACACCAGGCACACCAACAACACCAGCAGGCGGCTGCTGCGGCCGCCGCGCAGCAGGCCCAGAACAATGCCATTGAGGCGGCCAAGCGACGCAGCCGTAAGCCTACGGACAAGACGATGCCGGACGGCGTGGAGGACGTCGTGGTGGGCGACGGCGTGCAGCGGTACCGTGACCTGCGCGACTTTGAGCGGCGGCTGGACGCGACGATGACGCGCAAGCGGCTGGACATTGTGGATAGCGTGCAGCGCAATGGTCCCAAGGTGGGTTTGCCCCCGAATTCCACGGACGCTGCGATCGGCCCATGGACCACCTAGGCCTGAAGCTCAATTTGTGACTAACTTTTTTGCCTACAGAGATACAAGACACTGCGCATCTGGGTCAGCAACACGGTCGAAAACCAGCTGTGGCAGACGGATAGCGCCGGTGTCAACGTCGACAGCTTTGATTTCTCGACCAATGCAGAAGCCTCGTACCGCGTGAAAATTGAGGGGCGCCTCCTCGACGACGACGACGACGACGACGAGGGCGCCGAGGGCGCCGACGAGACCAAGACAGACGAGAGCAAGGCCGCCAAGGAGGCCGGCAACGAGGCCGACGGTGGTGATGCGATGGAGACGGACGACGCTGCTTCTGTGAAGGCCAAGCCGCCTCGGTACCGGTTTACACAGTTTTTCCGTGCCATGTCGGCGGAGTATGTCGTCAAGAAATCACGGGCAGCGGCACAAAACGGCGCCAACGATGCAGAGCCGCGGCCGGTCGAATGGAAGCGCCCCGAGCAACGGCCACCCAACGCGCCCGGCCAGCCCAACCTCCCGCCGGCGCCGGTGCCCGAGTTTGACGAGCTGACGTTCAAGCGGCCCGGCGACGACAACGTGAACATTGTGATCAACCTGTTCCGGTACGAGGAGCCCGAGCGGTTTGCGCTGGACGAGGTCCTGTCCGACATTGTGGACATGCAGGAGGCGACGCGCGCCGAGGCCGTGATGGGCCTGTTCGAGTACATCCGGCTGCAGAACCTGCAAGAGGACGAGGAGAAGCGCAACTTCCGGTGCGACGATTTGCTGCGCAGGCTCGTCAACAACGACATCGGCTATGTTCCGATGCTGCACGAGTACGTCAACGCGCACATCCGCCCGCTGCCGCCCATCCAGCTGCCGTACACGATCCGCGTCGACGAGGCGTTCCACCGCAACAACCCGCAGCCGACCATCTACGACGTGCGCGTCACCGTCGACGACCCGCTGCGCGCGCAGCTGCGGCCGTTTGTGCAGAACCCACAGTACATTGGCCTGCTGCGCGACGTGGGCGTGCTCGACGAGCAGCTGGCCGTGCTGGTGCAGGCCATCAGCATGTCCAAGAGCAAGCACGAGTTCCTGAGCGGACTGGCACGCGACCCGGCACGCTTTGTGCGCCAGTGGCTGAGCTCGCAGAAGCGCGACCTCGACATGATCATGGGCGAGTCGGTGCGCGGCGGGGCTGGCAGCGACCTGGCGGGCGAGGCGTGGCGGCGCGGCGGCAAGGGCAGCGTGTGGGCGTCGCAAAACGCGCGCGAGAGCGTCAACTTGCACCTGGCCAAGCAGCCCCTCATTCCGCGGACCGCGTAGGAGCGCTACAAGTACGGGGAGCGGGCGACGTTCTGGGACTAGGATGTGTCAAGGGAAGGAGTCCAGGCTTGGTTTGTTTGCTTGGTTTGTTTGCTTTGTGTAATCTTTGTTTTTCTTGTCTTTCTTGTCTTTCTTTTCCTTGCTCATCTATTGTCGATTGCTGGTTTGGCCCTGAGGCATCGGGTCGTAAAGAGGTCATTATTCCTTGCGCCTTGTCTCTTATCTTTATCAGGTGTTTTCTTTCAACTGTCATGTAGTATTAGTTTGCTGATCTTGCCATACCTCTATCCAACGGTTTTCGTTTTGTTTTCTTATTTGTTCAACACAGTCTATGACCACTAGCAGCATCCAGGTTGGTGTAATGCGCAGCCATTCTACCTTTGCCAAACGTGGTTTGTAATCGTCCGGTTCATTTCCATTAAAGTCCGAACTGACATCACACATCGGCACTCTGCATTTTGCGGAGCCGCTCACTTACAGCTTGGGAAGGTGCCGCTTGTTTGGCGCCCCCCGACTTTTGCCCTTGCCAGCTTGCCAACTTATCTCGTCGCGCCTCTTACTCAAATAGAAGGAGCGACTGCCATCATCATCCCATCCCGCCCCCGTTCTCAGGCACTATTCTCATCGTCTCTCTGTTCGTACCAAATTGTACTTTTCTTGTATGTTGAACTTGGCATCAGTTTTCAACTCTCATCGACCTTTCAGCTATCAAAAGTAAACTACAATGTCTGTCTTCGGGCCTGGCAACACCGCTGTCATCACGGGCGGCGCCTCCGGCATCGGCCTTGCCTTGGCCGCCAAGTGCCTGGCCAGCGGTATGCGAGTTCTCGTGGCCGACAAGGACGCCGCGTCGCTGGCTGCCACGCCCAAGCATGCAGCCCAGCTCGCCGAGACGCTGTACGGAGGAGCGTCGGCGTCTGGCTCGCTGACGACGCACACGCTGGACGTGTCCCAGCTCAAAGACTGGGCCGGGCTGCGGTCGGCCGTCGAGGACGCCAGCGGGCCGTTGCAGGGCCGCGTCAACCTGCTCGTGCTCAACGCGGGTGTCGGCGGCAGCACGCCGTGGACGGACGTCGCGGCGTTCCACAAGATTTTGGACGTCAACCTCTGGGGCGTCATCCACGGCATTGCCACACTGCTTCCGGTCGTGCAGGCCACGGCCGCCCGGGCCAACGATGCGCCCACGGCCACGACGACCTCGATTGTCATCACGGGCTCCAAGCAGGGCATTACCAACCCGCCCGGCACGAGCCCGGCCTACAACGCCTCCAAGGCCGCTGTTCGTGCGATCGCCGAGCAGCTGGCGTACGACCTGTCCCGAGAGGACAGCAAGGCACACCAGCCCAAGACGGGCGTGCACCTGCTCGTGCCTGGCTGGACGTTTACGGGCCTCAGTGGCAACGACCCCATCAAGCAGCACGGCGACGACGCGGACAAGCGGCCGAAGAAGCCCGAGGGCGCGTGGTGGCCCGAGCAGGTGGTCGACTACCTGCTGGCGGCGATGAAGGCCAACAAGTTCTACGTGATCTGCCCAGACAACGACGTGACGGAAGCCATGGACAAGAAGCGCATCCTGTGGTCGGCGGGCGACATTACCGAAGGCCGCGAGCCGCTGTCTCGGTGGCGGCCCAGTTACAAGGACGCCGTGGATGCGTGGATGAAGAAGTGACGGGGCTTAGATGCACATATGCGTGCACAGTAGGCAGCAACAGGTGGTGAAACAGAATGTAGCACGACAATATACAAAAATATGACACATGATTGACAGGGAAAATGACTTGATATTTTATGAATGCCGGCGGACAGCGAAGGACAAGTGGTACAATATAGATAGACCATTTGAGAATATAGCCTCAGTCTAAGTCTCGCGTCGCCTGCTTCCAAGTCCTCCCACGAGCGGGATCAACGACCAGTTTGTCTCCCATGAGAGGGGAGCTTGCGTAAGCCGATGCAAGCCCATCTGGAAGAGACCGAAGATTCCCGTGTTGCTCGAATCAACTATCGCATTTTGTGTCACCGGGCTGCCGCCGACTCGCGTATATCGCAAGACGTCATGACTCGGCAGCCGGTGCCATCTCTTTTGTGTAGGATCTGCTCTGTCGTGCTGTGGCCGACAGTTTTCCATCTGCTATTCAACCCTTGCGTGCCTTCTTGCGTCCCAGTGCACTCCGCCCAACGTCCTCGTCGCTGCTATCGTCGCCGCCGTTGTTGTAGTGCTTTTTCTTGGTCGCGGCGATTCTCTCATCCTCCCGTCGCGAGGCAGACTGCGGCGCAACCATGAGCTGCCGCGCCTTGAGATTTCGTGCTGTTGCCGTCATGGGCACATCGGTTCTCTGGCTTTGGCCTTGGCTCTGTTGACCCTGACTCGGGTTCTGCACACCACCTTCGGAATCGCTCCCACCGCGGGCCGTGCCCACGCCGCCAAGTGGATTGGCTCGGCTGTATTTCTGGAAGCCGGCCTCGAGTTCGTCCTGAACCTGTGAAAATGATGGGCCCGTTGATGTCGATGTCGTCGTCGCTACGGATACTGCCCCGGCCGTGTTGGTGCCTGTGATGGAGGATGGCGAGGCCAATGCTGCTACCCAGTCCGTGTTGATTTGCGCCTGTGGCTTTGCCTTTGCCTTGGCCTTGGCCTTGGCTTTGGTTGTTGCAAGCGCCGAGAAACTGCCACCACCACTGACCTTGTGGAAATTGGACGGATCGGCTGTCGCCGTGGACGCCGCCGCCACTGTTCCTCCGACAGACCCGCTGGGCTTCGGCGCATTGCGAAGTTCTTGCACGCGGACTTGTCGCTGGGCACGCACAGCCTCGAGAAAGCTCCTCTTGGGCGGCGCCAAAGAACTTGTTGTCGATGCCTCGCCACGGACAATGGCGGTAGCTGCGCTCGTCGGCGGCCTTGTGTCTTTGGCGCGCATCAGCATGTCAATCGAGCCACGCTGTGCTGCATACTGGGCCGATGTTGGGTTCGGATTGCCGGTGGATTTGTTGCTGCCGGCCTTGGCCGAGGTAACGGACGCCATGCTCTGTATACGTTCCAGTCTTTTTTCTTTTCTAGTCTTTGTTACAACGCAGGCGGGTGGAATCGATGTGGATGAAAAAAAAAGAAAAAAAAAGCAGTCTCGAGTGAGGTTGGAAAGAAGTTTAGCTACGCCAAAAATTTCCACGAGGCTGAGGCCATCGCCAAACAGCCTCGCTAGGCCTAAATGGGGGGAACAAAGGCGCTAAACAGCCTGGCGATTTAGCGACAACCGACGGCGCTCCTCTGCGCTTAGGGGCTCAAACATCAGACGAACACGTTTTGCCACGTTTTGAGATATATTACGGCGTATTGTGGTTAACATGCCCAATAAAATGACGCGTCTCGCTTTCAAGAATGCCAATGTCCTTGAAAAAAGTTACCGTGTCTTCGTTTTGTGGAACGTACCAATTCACAGTTTCGAAATATAAAAAAACTCATAATCCAAAAATCAATACATAATCGAACAACTGACAACATTAAGAACTGCAAACCACACACTCCTTCCAAAAAATAAAGAATAAAAAATGAAGTGTAACAGTCTTCCCAATGGTATATGGTGATGCCCTCTTGCATACCAGAAAATTCAGATAACCCCCGGGATGTTAATAGATGCTGTGCCAGAACTCGCCTAGGAGCTCTGGTGTATGATTGTCAGATGTTGTTTCTTGTTTCCTTCCCCGGTAGACCAACCACTTGTCGTCAATGATATATATAGACATTAGGCCGTTATCGTATGCAGTCTGAGAGAACCATCTTGGTCCTGCCGAGTCCCACGCCCCTATTTTTTTTTGTTCGAAGCCTTCGCCCGTCCTGGATGTCCGTTCTCGCCATGTTAAGCACCACGGCCGATCCCATGTAAAAACCACAATGCCGCGTCGATATTAAGACTTCCTTGCAAAATGCGACCGCAAACATAGGGAAAAAAAAGAAAGACAGAAAGAAATGGGAGAAGCCGTACAAGTACAATGCCTCAAATATCCAAAGACGAGAGAACAAACTGAAACTCGTTATCAAAACAAAGGTTCATGTATCCAAAATCGAGACTAGAAAGTGGTGAAAATATGAACCGAGCACGTAGGCACTACCTGGAGTTGGCTAAAGGGAGTCACACATGCGGACACTGCCGTCATACCATGCGCTTACGCTTGCGCTCGTCCTCTCTTGGGCTTCCATCCTCGTCTTCGCGCTCAGCCGTATCGGTCGGGTTCAGAATATGCGCCATGCTGCCACGCCTGGTGGGTGGTGCCGAGCTGTCCTTGATGTTGAGACTGTTGTTGCTGCGGTTGGCCGAAGCCCACGACCAGTTGCCAAGGTCTGGCCCGTTGCCATTGCCGTGGTTGCTGCCGTTGGCAAATGGCGGCAATGTGGGTGGCGGTGTTTCCGGCCGCGAATGGGGCTGTGACGCGGACTGGAGCGAGTAGGCGGAGAAGGAGTCACGGATGCGCTGGTCTTCGGGAGGACCCGCTCTGCTGGGTGAGGATGGATACTGTGTTGGAGGAAGCGGAGGGCCGCCCGTGGGTGGATAAGGGGCATTGGTCGGTTGCCAGCCATGGGCACGGATATCAGCCGATGTGTGGCGGCGTGCCATGTTAGGTGACGGTTCAACAGTGGCCAACGGGTGCTGCGACGGTGGAGGCGGCGGGGGTGGGTGCTGTGGGCGCACAGAGGACGGAGAGGACTGAGTCGTTCCACCGATGGAGCCGTACGGTCGCCGTGTGCTGATGGAGAGATTCGAAGGTACTGGCGGCCGGTGAAAGTTGGGTGGCCGCTGCTGCGGAACGCTGAGATTAGAGCGTCTCGGGTCGTCTTGGGGCATCTGTCGCGGAGACACGGGAGCATTGTCGACGTTGGCAAAGTACGGCCGGCTGCTGGAAAAAGGATGTTCGTGCGACTCGTCAAGGCCCCGGGCCATCTCTGCCTGTCGCTGGATTTCGCCTTGCAAGGCGATGACGTCCCGGTGAAGATGACTGTCCGTAGGTGGCATCATGTTCATGAGGATACGGGACATTTCTTGGTTGAAGTGAAGCAATCGCCCAATGGTGTCCATAGCTGCCTGATGCTTGATGTGCATATAGTGCATCGCCTCCTCGTTGCGCTGTAGCCGAGACTCGATGTTGTAGAACGCATGGTCCAGGCTTGACATTCTCGGGTCCGAACCGTCCGGTATCGGCATGGCCTCCGCTGGCGTTCCGGGTTGTGACGATTGCGGCGCCTTCTGTGCGTTGTAATCGCGATGGACGAGAGAGTGCCGCGATGCTCTGCGCTTGATCTCTCGTAACCCGACTAGATCACCACGTTTGAAGTTGCCGTTGCCATGCTTGAATTCCCAGAGCGTGGTCGAGTCCGATCCATTGGCAAAAACATCGCTAACTTTGTGAAAGCCGTACATGTTCAGCTGGCGCACGAAGGACGAGATGTTGGTGTGCTTGAAATATTGGCTGTATGGCCGGTTAGCAAGACAAAACGCCGGATTCCGTTACAATCCTTTGATTTGCGTCGGGCGCGGGGAGAAGAACAAAAGAACATACGCAAGCACTTTAGAGAAGTCATGCGAAGGCGACATAACGAAGCTTTCGGCTGAGGTTGACCATGAGATAAATGTTGGATGTTCGGGTCCTCCAGCATGCTATTTTCGCGCAGGGTTAGCTACGAGCGCGGTTCCGGGCCGTGGCGGAGAGCGTGGGGCACATGAGAAGCAGCAAACTCACTTGTATAGCTTGTGAATAAAGGCCGTCTGAACAATTTTGGGTTGGTGTACTGCGGGCGCAGCTGCCGCTGGTATTTGCGAGCCGGCGCTGGTTCCCGACGCCGACGGGGCCGCCAGGTGTGTACTATTGGGCTCGGGCTTCGTGGGCGTTGGCTCGGCACTTTCAGGTGGAGACGTGGAGTCACCCTTGCCATTGCCAAAGCCGTTGGCCGCAGTCGTCGAGTTTTCGTTGGAAGCTCCGTTTATTTCGCGTTCGGGGCTTTTGTCGTCGGAGCGCTGCGCCGGCGCGGGCGAACTGTTCGTCGGAGTTGTGATCTCCATTGGGTCGCCCGGCGAAGGAGCAGACATTTGGATGGTGGGCGTCATTATCGGAATCGTTCGTGAAGCCATTGGCTCACCAGGGCTGTCAGTCAAATGTGGGAGGTGTGCGGATTGGGTTGCGGCGGTCATTGTCTAGTAGTTCGAGAAAGGCAAGACATGTTAGCGGTGATGCGCAGGATGTGCCAGTCGATGCGGCATTGTCGACATGGAGAGGGGAAGGCGAAAGCGACAAGGGGCCAAAGGGCGTGGGCCAAATCAGGGAGAATTCTCGCCAGGAAGCCGTCGCAAAAACAGACACACAGATCATACGAACCTCATTGCTTTCTGAAGCTGGAAGGTGTCAAAGCTAGCCTGCTGCTTGACCACATATACACACTCAGCCAGCTGGTCCTGTCCACTAGCTCGTCCGGCGCGCGCGCGCGCTCAATCTGTCTGTGCCACTCTCCTTTTCTCTCTCGGCCTCTGAGTCTCTCGCCGCGCGTCCCGGTATCTTCAATCCAGGCCTCGCCTGTTGCTCGTCTTCTATTGCCCTATTCCCTCTTTCGCAGAAAACCGTGCGCCACTCCTGTCCGTGGAGAGTGGTCCAGCGAAGACCACAGTTTGCGCAATTGATCCACGTCGACAAGTTTGGTGCTCGTGTATGGTCGTCGAGCACTGCAACCGACAACGGCTAGAAGCGAGCGACAATGGTATCGGAGAGGTAATGGTTGTAGGAAACAGCCGAAATAAGTATAAAATCGACCGTGGGTTGGAATGCGATTGCGACTGCACTTTGCGCTGTGCCGCGAGTTCGAGAATGGAGCCGTTCGGTGCGGCCTATCGCCCGGTCAGAACGACAACCAGCAAGATGGATGCAACGGGTGCAATGGATGCGATGGATGTGACGGATGGGGAGAAAAATTCGAAGCCGGGCGGGCCTGGTATATGCGGGATCAAAAAGGGGCAGGTCGAAGAAAGGAGCAGGGGAAAACTCGAAAAAGGAGAGAACGAGAAATAAAAGAAAGAAAGAAACAGAATGACTATTAAGCCGCGATTATGTCGTACACCGAAAAGGAAGTAGGGACTAAGACAGGCAAAAAGTATACACAGGACAAAAGGTGTACAACAGGAAGAGGGAGGGGATGGAAAAGACGAGGAGAATGGTGGCGCACAGTGTTAGGGACGGACTGGTAAAAATGAATAATACCGACTGGAAACTAAGATCTAGAAGCGTAAGAAGGGCCTGTCCCAAGCTTCCTCAGAATCAACCGTGCGTGCTGATTGGTGACGGAAAGGCACCTCGCAGGAGGAGCCGAAGCAGAATGGGAGATTAGACGTGAGGACGGGAAGAAAGAACAACGGAAAATAGATTGAAAGTACGAAATACAGACACAAGGAAAGAGAACAGAAAGCAGAGCACTAGGCGCAGTTGGCCCGGGATTTGCAGCACAGTTGTCCTGTTGACTGTGCGAGTAGTTTTGCAATGGAAGGGACGATGACGGGGGAAGAAAGAGGAAAAGAAGTCGTCTTACGTCCCAGAGCTCTTTCGTCTTTCCACAGAAAGAAGACAAGACCGAAGAAGGCGGAACGAACATACACTAGCGCATTCGTAGCGCAGCACGACTCCACCTACCTGCACTGCGAGACTGCGTCGTGCTGTTCAAGGAGGTCTGGGCGGTGCTTCGACAGGATAGGGGGAGAGGAGAGGGGATCGAGGTGAGATGCGAGTTCTGGGGCGCAAGAGCAGCGCAGGTCGGGGGTGGCGGCGGGTTGATCTTTGCTCTATCGGATGCTCCTATTTAGTGGTGGCGGGATGGGCGAGCATGTAAGATAAAATGTAAGGATCTTGCAAAACAGACAATGTCGAGCATTGTGTCCTGTCCTGCAACTGTATTTCGTGCTGAATTGTTCCAGCAGGACCCTACTGTGGCTATTGCTGCCTCTGTCTCCAGGAACACGTGTATTGCTCGGCAGAATGTGTCTTGAAATAATTGACCAAAAGCTCTAACATGCGCACACACCTGGAAATGGCTGGCCAGGGGTACTTTAAGGCGCCCTCTGTGCAGGAGAGACAGGACGGACAGGTAATGATGCAGCAGGGGCTGTCGCACGGATAGAACAGTGGTCGGAGGCGTCCGGAAATCGAGATGTGGGATGGGATTCGTGGCAACAAGGCGCGAATACAGCGGTTGGAGTTTGTTCGTTGTCTGTGTGTTCTCCGTGTTTGTGTGAGAGGCGAACGGCGTATGCGTACGGCTTATTGTACGCGGGGTCCCAATAAGTCGCTTGTCAGTTGAACTGCGTTGTGTGGTACGAAATAATATGTCGTATGTTTCGCGTGTGTGTATCTTGTTAGGTGTTAATTCGTAGCTGTGTTCGGCCCGCACTGTGAATGATCGCCTCCAACTTCAGAGAGACTTGCCCGCTAACTCGGATCGAGTGTTTTAAGAAAGCAGCACTAGTGATGGTATAGGGCATCTGGCATCTGGCGAGACCAGTTGACTCAACCAAGTCTAGTACTTATACTCAGTAATTACCTGGGCAAGAGGCAAGTAGGGAATGTTACATATGCCTGGTTTCTGGTGGACTGAAGCAGGGTATAACGTGTTGGTTTGCATTCGCCAGAGGATTTTGTCAGTCGCCTTCCTTTCCACACAACCCACTGCTGTGCAAGGTCGTGGATTTGGTTATCACTGCATGCTACCCGTTTTGTAATTCCTTGGAGAAAGAGGATTGATCCCTCGTTTCTGGGACGGCCGGGCAAGTGGGCAATGTATTGGAAGAAGCACAATAAGAGAGTCGAAGACTGGGAAAAGAGCAACTAGAAAGGCTCTCTCGAGGACACAAAGCTGGCGATGAGGCAAGATAGAGGAAGAGGACGAAAAGATAAAAAATATGGGGGAGGGGTGGCCACAAAGAAAGGTGAGATGGGGGCGGAAGGGAGGGGAGCGAACTTAGAGTTACACTTACAGCATATTACTAGCTCGCCTCGCTTGCCTTCCAGAAGTCTTAACTGGGGCGTAGTCGCTACTTAGGACCCTCGTATCCTGAGTTCCTAGAGGCTGAAGACCACCTCGAGCTGGGCTATTAGGCGCAGTCTCGACCCGGAGGAGCGTCCAGAGGGACTGCGTTGACAGTGTGTTGTAGACAGTGTTCCCGAAAGTAGGGTGTTGACATTACACCATAGCCGAGTCTCGGAACTTGTAACGAACGTGGATGATGGGAAAGAATAGCGGGCTTCCAAGAGCGCTAACGCAGGAAAAAGGGAGGAAGGATGCGACGAAAAATATCACCAGGTAAACCCGCTAGTGACTCCATAAGTGGCACCTTTTGGTTAGTGAGACTTTACAGTTTGACAAGCCTGCGCAAGACGGGAAACGGGAGTGGAGAATCAAAAGGAACGGAAAAGCTGTGTTATTCGCAGAAACGTCAACAGAAGCACTTTACATCGTAGAAGCTTTGCGTGGAAGCGGTGGGTCTTACGTTGGAAACGTCCCCAGTAATGGACCCAAGAACATAGCAAGTTTGGGACTGTCTCATTGCTTTCTCCGACTGGGAAACTGGCGATCTAACGACGTTTGTTTGTGCAGTTTTGGTACCGTCTGGTCTTCATCGTCGTCTGGGACCCTCTCTGTTTCCGGTTCTGGTTCTCGTGCTTTGGCTGCCGTGGTTTGGCTTGTTACGCCGCTCACGAGCTGTCGATCAGCCTGTAAGTGTGCCCAAAGCCCAATCTGCACGACAGCAGGATACACGACACAGTCCTGGTAAGCAATGGTTGGTAACGGATTTGGCCTGGTAAGATATTACTGTCTATGTGCAAGAGCTTGTGGGAGTTTGTGGAACCTTTTGCTTGTGCAGATTGGGCTGAAAGAAGGTCAACGTAAAGTGTCGGCCGCAAGGTTATCGAGTATCGGCAATGTTTACAAAGCCAAGGAGCCAGCGGAAGCGAAGGAACTGGTGTGTATGGGTGGGTCGACAGACAGTCCACGGAAAGACAAGCCGCCAGATATCGAGGTTTGCGATGTGCATTGGTTGGGGTAACATTTGATAGAAGCGGCACTCAAAAGCACTCCCTTGGAATGCTGTATCGTATTCCAACCTACCTCCAATCGAAGGTCAGGGGCTCTGGGACGTCTCTGGAAAGATGAGGCTCTATTCCGTAAAGGGGCCATACTAACGGCGTAGGGCTATGCTACAACGACACATTAAAAACGGGAGCAATACGACATACTCCATAAATGATGGAAATGAAGGGACCGTATCTCGTGGCTGAGCAAGGGTGACGATGTACCTGTACAGAAGGAGATCTGCGCGGACTTTCTGGCCCTGCCTTGTTAGTAACATTAACCAATCTCTGGTGACACTGACAGACAAGGCAGCTTGAGAACGGGGTGGTACCATTGGGGACGAGTCCAGAACACTGGAGAGACGATTGGGGCACTGCCGTTTGTTGATATTTTTTCCAGAGTGCGAAGGATAGATGGGCGGTCAAGGGGACAGAGGAGGGGGATGCAGTGCGTCGTATTGGACGGCTTGATATTGCTATAAGAAGGAGCGATCGGGTGTGACGTCGTCATAACATCCATCGTAGGGAACTACGGGGCAGGCCAATTGTGGTAAGGTAAGTGCGATGCGTAGAATGGAATTTTGCACTATGTCCTTGGCCAAATACTGTTCTTTCCTTATGGCAGGGCATATTCTTTATGTCCCTTCCTCTTTAGAAGTTCGGCTTCGCTTCGGCAACCTCACAATGCAGCACAGTGGTGTTAAGTCTGGCTGCCGAAATAGGAAGGACATTCGAGCTAGTTGGTCCTGCCATCTTGTGTGCAATATCTTGTCCAAGAAAGGCAGCTGCGTTTTTTCCATGGTCCGCCCCTTCTTGTAAAATAACCCGTGTGCAAACTGGTCCTGCCAGAAATGAGAAAGAGGTGGCGACGGAACAACTCCAAATTATGAAAAGGGAAGGATCCAACGAAAATGAACAACACGCGTTGCACCTTAAGGGAAGAAGGAGCGCAAGGAATGGCGACGACCGGCACAAGTTACATCGCCATCAGCAACATCTGCCTTCGTTGCGCCATTCTGCCTAGAACAAGAAGCCACGCACTCCCAAGTTCCCGCGCAGCGTACCCGAAATGCTGTGCGACAAAACCCTCGGGCACAGCGAGACCTCTGCTCGGGATGACACAAGAAAGGGTTGGCCAGCCCTGGCAGATCAGCGTCTGGCGCCCCCTGTCTTTCTCCCAACAGTTGATCAGAATCGGGGAATTTTCCGTTGACAATGGTGACGAGCTCTCGATTTGTCCGCGGCTCTCGTTGGCAGTTCCGCTCTCTACTACCTTGTGAGCCCTCGGCCTTGTCTTACGTCGGTACTCCCACACCCGACTCATGGTTTAACGAGAACTGACAACTGACAAAATAGTTCACAAAAAATGCTGCATGTGTCACACAAGGCCCACGCACCTCAATTCAGGCATCGCACATATTATTACACAACAAATCACACACATCCCTGTCAACAATGCCAGACCATATTGATGTCGGCAACAGCCCCCACGCTCACTGCTACTGGTGGTTTCCCCGGACATATTCTAAATTCACACGCCCAGATGACAAGTGCTCGGCTTGGTGATACAAAAAGCCACGACGATGAGAAGTAGATAGCGCTGAAAGGAGGCTACATGTGACGGCAACGCGGCGTGGATAAAGACAGAAAGACACAGATGGCATACAACACGCCACGGCCATTACACCCCCATGCGTACCATACCGAAGTCTCAGTTGTAACTGCCCTCCCTTCTGGTAAGATTGCGTCGAGGCTACGAATGGATCTGATATCGACTGGACATATGAGCCAATTATCAATCAACTACGACATACAGCGGAAAGCGATGAACGCAAAGAGACACGGCGGCAGCTTCACTCGCAAACGCCCTAGCAAACGCCCCAGATCCCTGGTATGTGGTTTGCGTGGTGAATGTTGTGGTCTGTCTAGCGCCCCGCCCTCGTTCTAGACAGACATGCACCGAGTGCATGTACAAATGCACGCAAGCATACAATCATGTACCGAGTCGGATGCCCGTGAGCGGTGCTCCCTAGGAGTTCTCGGTACACAAATTCTTTGAAAACACGACCAAGGAGGGCTGCGTCCGAGAAACAATATACGAACTGCCGGTCGGTGCCGCACCTCGGTAAGCACTTATTTATTTTTATACTGTACATGGTACACCCGTCGACTAATTACCTTGTGGCTGGACTGCAAACACTGTGACAAGACGAACTACGATGAGGCAGATACTTCGCCGGCACGGAAATTACGACACGGTACTCAAAACGTTTGTCCGGCCACGGCTCGAGACATAAACCAATAGTCACACACTTGCTAACACGGCACGCTTTGTCGGATCTCGCAGGTAAATGTTCCCCAAACGTGGGGAGCAAGAGGCTAGTCCACCGGTCAAGCCTTTAGACTCGGTATGTTGAATAAGAGAACGTCGAGGACGGTCCCATGCAACCCCATCCTTCGGCTCTTGGCACTGCTTTTGAGCATTCTTGCAAAGCGACTGGCAGCTCTCAAATATCAGAGAAAGCTGGTCAAAGTACTGTAGCAATTACACATAAAATACACAATTCAGAATTCTGTGTGCTTGAGCGCAACATGCAACCCATTTCATTAGCGGTCAAAGCTCAATGTTTCATCACCTGTCAACCTTCTTCACTGGAACCCGCGAAGACCAGTTTTGCCTGATCTACCTACCATCGCCCCCTTTCTTCCTCCTCTCGTCACCTGCAGAGGTAATCAGTCCTATTGCTCTCTACCAGGGCTTGCAACGCTAAGCATTTGTAAAGTTGTTTCTCTGGGGCTTCTTTTCAAAGTACAATTTAAAACTAACCTCGAGACAATAAATAGGAGAGTACCAAAAATAAACATAAAATTGGTCAATGCTTTGCCCCTGCATAGACTTTTGATTACGGAGTAGCCTGTTTCGGTCTAACATGTAGGGAAGCTGCGATTATGACAGCAGCGCGACAACAAAAGCGTCGTATTTCAATCAGCTGCTGCAGATATTGACACAAAACGATCGCCGAATCAGCCTCTTGACATTGAATTATCTAACAATGGTCCGATGCTCCGTACTGTGCTCATATGGCAATGCATTTTCTTGGGTTTCTTGGAGTTCGACATACTGCAGTACTGCATACACCACTCTTCACGATATTGTACTGTTATAGTCCCCGGGCCATTATGTCCAATTCGTCCTGCGGATGATATTGTCGGTTTCCTCCAGGACCGAAGTGGAAGCTGTCTGTTGGGTCTGCCATTTATACCTTTTCCCCCGCTCACAGCCTGGTGCCTCTCATGAAAATAGATTGTCTTGTCAAGTTGCTGTCGTCACCCTATAATGCAGACAGCATCTCTCAGCTCGCGAGTTTCGTCACGGTACTCCGCATCTTACCTCGGAACAATAGTCGATCCCGCACCCCTTAATCTATCTTTTGTTTCTCAGCAGGTCATAGCAAACCGGGAACCAACAGGCGGCGCTCCTTATGAAAGATCAACCCTGGACTAAGCTGGGGAAGACAAATAGGCGTCCGTCAACAGAGAGCTACTGATACGTCTTGGTGTCTTGGTAAGGGCGGCGTCCGCTATGGGGGAACCGTTTGAAGGAGCAAGAAGCGTATCGATGGAAGAGGGGTCGCAGGGCGTGGAGATCAGAAGCTCGAACGCCTGTTCCCGATGACGAACGTCAGAAGTTCCACCCAGGTTTTGGAAAAGAATCAGGGGCGGCACAGCTGCCCGGTTGGCAAAGCGCAAAGTTGCGCGGCAGACGAATAGTACTCAGTACAGATGCTGCAGGACGTACCTTGAGTCGGCCATCACATCGACTGTACCCGTCGTCTGCAATTGTGTCTTTGTGACGAACGACCACCGCGAGGCGCAAGACGAGGAACGCAAAATCATTTTGGAGCATCAACATGAACAAAACAAGACGCAGGAAGCAAACGGAAATAAAAACAAAAAATGTAAAATAAAAACCCTTAATAAAAAATGAAAACACATACCAAAACAGTACCAAAAATACAACCAACATTCGTATCCCGTAACGTAAAGCCATGCATGAAATCACAAAACCAGACAGTGAAACGCCCGAGAACGACTCTTCGTATACCTCGCTTCCTTTCGCCGGTTCCCGGCTCGTTGACCCATGATCGTTCGTCTTTTCGTCTTATTTTCTGGTTGGCCCTGCAGATCAATCACGTTGCATCCATCCCCTAATTTGGTCCAACCGTTCTCACCCATCAACCCCTTGCCCCTTTCATTTCGAATCTACTCGTCATCTTCATCGTCGTCATCCAGCAAGCCCAGCTGGCCTTGCATACGCCGCTCGCCCAGGGCCCGGATCTTGGTGCCCAGAACCGTCCGGCCGTACCGCTCGGCCACCTTGCCGGCAGCCTCGACCATCTTGCCACCGCCATCGCGCATCAGCCGCACCAGCTCGAGCGCGCGCATGCCACGCTCCTCGCCGGCGCGGCACTCGAGTGCCAGCAGCTGCAGCAAGGTCTTGTCGGTCTCGAGCTCGAGGCGCGCGAGTGCGGTTTTGAGTGCGTACGAGGATTTGGATTTGCCTTCGCCGTCCATGTCGAGACGGTCGACCAGTTGGGCGGCGTGTACGCCGTGTAGAACAAACGTATGCTCGAGACGGTTGGCGGCCGCATCGTCGTCGGCATTTTCGTCGGCGTCGTCGTCAGCAGCAGCAGTCTCAGTCTGCTTAGGCGCGCGGCCCAGCGGGATGCTGAAATCAAACTCGGACAACAGCGGACGCGGGAAGTAGGGATACTGGTCGCCGCCCTTGAGGATAATACAGTGGAACTTGCCGTCGGCGACGGCGATGGGGAAGTACGTCTCGTGTTTGCGTCCTGATGCCAGACGTGCCATCTGTCGCGTGTCGAGCAGCGGCACCCAGGATGCGCGTGACGGCCGGCGCCAATGCAGCAGTGTCAACAGCGTGCCGGTCGAGTCGTAGATGCACGGTTCGCCCTCGTCGGAAAAGAAGACGGACTGCACCGAAGCGCCAGCAGGCAGCGCGACGGCGTCCTCGTTCTGGCAGATCTCGTCGCGCTGCACATTCTCAATGGTGTACTGCAGGCGCGCGGTACCGTCGGGCGCCATGGGACCATTGCCCAGCGTCCAAACGTAGTCCTTCCAGCTCGCACACGTGACGACTGGCGTGCTCTTGGGCCGGTAGACGCGGTAGGGCACACCAAACAGCGTGTAGACGCGCACGTAGTCGGCGCTTGTGACGACAGTGACAAACGATGCGCTCAGCGACATGGCGACGACGGATTCGCCGGCTGGCAGTTTGGTGCGCCAGTCGAGGCGCTGCTGTGTCCAAGACTCGTGTGGGCGGTAAAACACCATGGCAGGCGAAGACGATGGACTGGATCCGTCGCCAGCGCCACGTGGTGGGCACGAAAAGAGTGTGCCGTGCTCGTTGAGGCAGGCTTTGTCGTATAAAAAGGTGTCGGTGAAGTGGAAGTCGCGCTGGAACTCACGGTCGTAAAACTCGACCGTCACAGTGTAGTGGGCGTCCTGGTCGATGGTCCAGACCACGCCCACGAGGTTGAGGCAAAGGTACTTACGGTTGCCGCGCCAGGGCGTCGATCCGGGCTGGAAGGCCGGGTGGTATTGAGGCTGCCACAGCGCGCGGCCACCTGCGCCAGCACCGCCGGCTCGCTTGGCACCCCGGACTGGGAGAAGTCCGCTGTCGCCGTCATGTGGCCGTTTACGGCCACCATTGGCGCCGGCCATGGTGTAGCCAGCGCCGTCGTCGTCCACGACAAAACCGTCGTCATCATCGGCCATCATGTCATAGTCGTCGCCATTCAATAAACTGTCGAGGTCCTCATCGTCGTCGTCGCCCTCCACAGCCTCACGGGCAACCAGGCCCGACTGCTCAGCACCGCCAGCATTGCGGCTGCCGTCTGGCCGCTGCTGCTGTGGTCGGCGGGCAAGGCCGTTGGCGGAGATCTCGCCGAGCGGGTCGTGGATGAAGGGGCTCGGCTGCGTGGGCAACCGTAGCAGCACGGCGTACTGGGCGGTGATAAAATCTGGGTAGATGTACACCTCACCCTCGCCGTTTGTGAAGGCTACGAGGTTGTTGGTCGGGTGCCAGGAAATGTCTTGGACACCGCTGTAGTCGTAGCGGGCGACAACGCTTTGGGATTTGGTCTCCCACAGGAGAATTTTGCCGTCTTTTCCGGCGGATGCCAGGAGTGCGCCGTTGGGCGACCAGGCGAGCGCGGTGATCTCGCCGTCGTGGCCATTTGCAAACACGCGCTGCTTCTCCCAGTCGTGCTTTGAGACGACCTGTATGTCACGCGTGGGCGTCGGCACGGCAAAAGCACGGCCGTCGGGGTGCCAGGCGACCTTGGCAGAGGTGTCGGCTTCCGAGTCCAGGCTGCCGATGATGCCGTCGACCTTGCGAATCAGGGCCGGGTCGCCTTTTGTGCTGTTGTTGTTGTTGTTGTTGTTGTTGTTGGTTTCAGCAGCATCGGGTCCCGCGGCACCAGTCTCGTTCTCGTCGTCCGTCTCGATCAGCGAGTAAACGTAGATGATGCCATCCGTGCAAGACACAGAAACTGTACGACCCTTCGGGTCAAACGACACGTGCTTGGCTGGCCGGTTGTGGGCGCGCAGGTGGCGGACGACCGTATTGTCGTCAACACGCACGATGCGCACTGTCAGCTCGTCACTCGCCACGGCGCACCAGCGGCCATCGGGCGACAGGGCCACTTCACGCACGGGCAGCGACGTGCGCAGCAGAAAGCTCTCAAAGGAGGGTGGAGCGTCGAGGGAGTAGAGGCTAACGGTGCCATCCTCGGAGCCGGCAACAAAAAACGTGTCGGTGGCGGCGACACTGACATTTTGCTCTTGGCAGTCGTCGACGTTGGTGGGCTCGCCGTCGGAACCCGTCTTGAAGATGCGGATGGTGTTGGTGGCGCCGACGGAGATCAGCTGGCGGCCGTTGGGCGTGTAAGCACAGCGAGTGCAGCCGAGGCCATGCGCAGGGCGCGGCCGCGGGCGCGACGCCGCAGCGGACATGGTGAGGAGAAGCAGCTAGACGGCTTGGAGACGGACGAAAAGCGACTGTAGAAAGACAACGACGAGGAGATTTGACGAGAAACAGACAAGGTCGTCGTTCAAGTTTGTTTGATCGCTTTATACAAGCTCAATGAATTAGGAAATGCCTCCCCAGTGCGAATCGGCAATGCTGGTGATTGGATTGGGCGATGATGGCTGCTTTGTGGCAGTCGGCGTTGTCGTGGTCATCGTCAGGTGTGGTGAGGCACACGCAAAATAATACAGCGCGATGCTCGCTGCGGTTTGGCCGTGGGGAAGACGCGTCGAGGCGCGTCGCTCGTTAATGGACATTTTAATTGGGGCCTTCCCCTTTTGGCGCTTTGTCGAAATGGAAGGAGCCCCGCCAAAAATCGAGCACTAGGAAAGGAGCTTTTCGACCGCCGCTTGCCGGACCGGCTGCCACCTGGCCGCCTCCTTTCTCATGTTCTCCTATTGTCTCTATCGACACAAACAGGCAGACAAATACGTTCCTAGGCAACCACATCGGAACTCTTTATTTATACAGAGATCCGGCATTAGATTCTGGGAAGAAGGGAAAGAAGAGGAGAGGAACAGCAAGTAGACTGTGTCCACCTTTCAGTTTCCCAAGAACAGCGCAAAATGCAGACTGCCGATCCACAGCGGTTCTTTGAGACCGAGTGAGTTTGAAAATCAAAATTGCTCCGTCTCAGGGGGCAACTGAGACTGCCTTCTATCCATTGTCAAGATAAACATCCAGAAGAGAACATCCGCTAACAGGCGACAGCGCCGCCCAGGAGCAGAGGGAGCGCCGGTCAGCCAAGTCGGCAAACAAGTATGGCAGCCCCGTATTGCTCAAGTCCAAGGTCCTGGCCGTTCTCGCCGACCCAACCTCGGCAGCCCACGTTTTTGTGGCAGAGTCAGCTGGATCCGCCCGGCGCGTGAACGTGCTCGACGAGAGCGACAACGACGTCAAGGCCACGGCCTATCGCGGCCCAGCGGCGCCAGTTACGTCGCTCGCGCTCGGCGGCCCCGGTGGCAAGACACTCTTTGCGGGGTCTTGGGACAAGACAGTCTGGTCCTTTGATCGCGATACGCACCAGCCAGGTATACGGTACGGCCTGGCCGGCGGTGCCGGTGGCGGTGGCCACACGGACTTTGTCAAAGCTGTCGTGTGTGGGCGCCTGGGCGACCAGGATGTGCTCATCAGCGGTGGCGCGGACAAGAAGATTATTGTATGGGATGTGGTATCGGGCAAGCGGCTGCACACGCTGCAGGACAGCGGGCCGACAGCCAAGGGCAACCGACAGAGCATGCTGGCGCTGCAGGATCTGGCAATCGACCCCGTGGCAACGACGCGCGACGAGATCTGGTTGGTCAGCGCGAGCAGCGACCCGCACATTCGCAGGTGGCGGATTCGTCTGGACGGCTGGGAGCAGGTGACGGAGGATGCACAGGACGACGTCAACAACAAGGACGTCACAACAGACCGGCCCAAGAAGACGCTGCTGGCGCACCAGACGACCGTATACAAGGTCGTGTTTGAGGACCACAACTACAGCGGTGGCGGCGGCGGCGACGACGACGATGACAACGGTGAGGATGTCAACCTGTGGACGTCCAGTGGTGACGGCACGGCTAAGTGCCTGTCGCGTCAGCACGGCTTCCAGCATCGTGAGACCGTCGGCAGCGGCAGCAGCACGTTCAACCACGGCGATCATGTGCGCGCCGTGGCCGTGACAGATGCGTGGGTGATAACGGCCGGGCGCGACGAAGACCTGCAATATTGGGACCGCACTGGCGCAGCCGATGCTACTGACGACCGGGCCACTGTGCGCTACGCTGCGATCACAGGCCACTTTGACGAAGTGACTGACCTGGTCGTGCTGAGCGACGGACGGCGGCTCTGCAGTGTCAGTCTTGACGGCACGGTGCGGACATGGCCGCTGGTCAAAGCCGACGTTGATGCCCTCGTGAAGCAGCAGAAGGAAGACCGTGCGGCTGCAGCAGCTGGGATTGTCGATGACGATGCCGACAAAAATGCTGAGGAGGGGGGTTTGATGACGGCTGACGAGGAGGCCGAGCTTGCCGCCCTGATGGAGGACGACTGAGTTGAGATTAGGGCGTGAGGCACAAAATGCACAAAAGGCACAAAAGGCAAAAGCATTTAGATTTTTGTTTACTTAGATAAATCCACAACATGGCACCCAGTAAGATACAGTGCATGACTAGATTTAGTGTGCTCTAGAAATTCCGCAATTTACTATTTTAGTGGATGGTGCCTGACTTTGTAGCGCATGACATCACACCAGCTAATATGCGTTTCAACTACAGTATTTGAACGTCCGCATCCGCCTTAAACCACAACTAAACCAAGCAAATCAACTCCCAAGCAATTACATAACCTCCGCATTCGCCATGCCGCCGCCAAAACCAAAACCACCTCCGCGGCCGCAACTGACGCATTTTCTATGCATCCCGCTGGCAACCACAGTCGGCCGGCCACAGCTCGCTGACAGTCTGGCCACATTCCATGCTGACGTGGCAGCTACTGCGGTCGCCATGACCAGCGGCGGCAACGGCGGGCCCAGTAGTGCCAACGACCGGAACGCGAGAACGAGCCGGGGCCCGCTGCCGCCCACGGCACTACGAGCGGTCGGTACTTTGCACTTGACGCTGGGCGTGTTGAGTCTGGGCGACGGCGACCGACTGCAGGAGGCTGTGTCCCGGCTCCAGTCGCTCGCAAGGCGGGACGAGGCAGCCGAAGGCGCAGCCGGAGGCAAGGACATGCCCATCTCCATGGCCCTTCGCGGCCTCCATGCCATGCAGCCGCCAGCGCGGGCTACTGTGCTCTATGCGTCGCCGGTAGACGAGAAGACGGGCAGTCTTGCCGCAGCAGGCGGTCCTCTTCTCGAACTCTGTGAGCGCGTGCGGACTGTCTTTGCCGACCTCATGGTCCCCGACGAGCGGCCATTGTTGCTGCACGCAACAATTGTGAACACAGTGTATGCCAAGCAGCCGCGAAGCAACGGCGGAGGGGGAGGAGGACGTGGACGAGGAGGAGAAAAGCTAACGTTTGATGCACGCGAGCTGATTGAGCGCTACGATGACTTTGTGTGGATGGAGAAGGTGCCGGTCCATAAGGTGGCACTCTGCCGGATGGGCGCGCAGACGACCGCCGTGGATGACGACGGTGCCGTTGTCGATGCAGCGTATCCCGTTGAAGCCGAGGTTCGCATATAAATATACAAGAAATTGTCTACGAACAGAACATGAACAATGGATGCAAACGCTATGAGATCGCTGGTTGATCTGAGGATCGCGATGGCATCCAAGACGACACATATTCCTCAACTGGATAACAGAGCAGCCACCCTTGACTGCACCTTAGGCACCAGTTAAATTGGTGAGGGGGAGAAGACATCGAAGCAAGGCACAAGGAGGACGGCTGCATTCGATGGTCCCAAGTTACCTTGCGCCAGGCTGCCAACACAGCTCCAGTAATAGCGCTAACCGGTTGTGCATGTCCTGAAAGTGATGATCGTGTGTGTACGACATACACGTATAAGCTGCTCATAATCTTTGACTGCCAAACACCACTACTAATATCAGTGATTTCTTTCAGCCTTGTCAGCCTAGGCACCTTCTGTTTCTATCCATATGTGTTCTTTCTTGCTCGACTTACAGCACTAAAGTCTCCTCTTGCGCCCTGTGGCTGCCTTGCCCCGCCGTGGCCTGGCCAGTCGCCCCGTTTGCGCCTTCCTTGTTCCCCACGAATGGCCCGTGTCACCTAATGTTCGCATGCGAAGACCCACTTTCGTCCTCCCTCGCTCCTTCTTGTCGCACACTCAACCGCACGTCGCCAACAGCGTCTCCTTCCTTTGCTGTCCTGAAGGAGCACGTGGGTGACGAGCACCGACAAACCGACGAAATTATTGCAAAATCCCGTCATTTACATCTCAAGGGTTTAAACCTTATCAACCCGCTTCGACGGCCAACAATTGACCTGCATCGTAGCGGCAACGTGCACCCTCCGCCTCGCCTCCGCCATTTCGCAAGGGTGAACCCCGCCGTCTCCCGTCTGCACACAGCCAAGGACGCGACGATCATGCATTTCGATGCCAACGCTTTATGACAATAGGATGGCTCTATGAGGCAAACGCCGTGAATCACAGAGACTCACGGTCCGCCTCGCCTTTCCCGTTCTCACGTGCTCTCATCCAAGCCGGTTCCGTCTGGACAAGACCGTGCCACCGGCACCTCCGATCCGGATGTCGTTGCTGCGCGGCTGGTTGGGAAAGAATAAACCATGCTAAACCCACATCCGGCGGCCGCTACTTCCGCCTCATCACTTACGTCTTCCTCGTCCATCTCGTCTTCCTCGTCTTCGTCGGTCGTCTCCTCCACCTCGGACGTCAACAACAGCGGCGGTACCGCAGGCTACCATCCCCTATCGTCAATATCCTCGTTTTCTGGAACACCAAATCCACCTGTCACCGTGGCGTCCTCAACAACACCGCAGCATCCTGGCGGCGGCGGCGGTGGCGGCGCTGCCAGCGCTTCGACCAGCGTGCCGGTCGGCTCGAGCTCCAGTGCCAACCGGAGCAGTAGCAAACGACGTGGCGCCGGCCCGACCGCGGCTGGGGTAGCATCCTCGTCACATGTTCTCCGGACGACCTCGGCGGTGACGGCCGTGGCGGCTTCTACGTCGGGGGCGGGAAGCGGTGGCGGCACCGGTGGAAGTAGCAGCCACAACAATGATAGCAATCAACGCGCCGGTGGAAGCGGACCGCCCTCCCCGCCCAACAATGGCGGAAGCGCAGCTGCTTCTTCGGGGATTTTAATAGCACCGCCGCCCCGTGTTGCTCTCGGTGCTGGAAATCAAAGTACGTCGACCGTGCCAGACCCGCCGAGCGGAACCTCCAGTGGAGACGGCGGTACTAGATCGGCGTCTGGTCCGGGTGGCGGCGGCAGTGGCAATAGTGGAAACAGCGGCAGCGGAGGCGGTAGCGGGAGCGGAAGCGCAGCCGGAGGAGGAGGAAGTGGCGGCGGCGTTGGCATGGCATCGTCCGCCAGCAGCAGCAACAGCACCAAGGATGCGCACTGGGTCTACACGGCCAATCACCACAACTACCACCAGCGGCAGCACCACCACCACCACCATGGCCACCACAGCATATCGTCTTTGGCTTCATCGTCGTCGTCTGTGTCTGCATCAGCCGCGGCAGCTTCGCTCAATGCGGCCGCTGCGTCCGCGCAGCTTGTCAAGGAAAAGGACATGCGCATCGCCCAGCTGGAGCGCGAGTTGCACATTATGGAATCCGAGTTCACTCGCGAGCTCGACAAGCTTAGCAAGGCCGAGTCAGAAGCCGCCACATTTTGGCAGGCAAAGAATAGCCGCCTGCAGCAGCAGCTTGCTCAGGCCGATACCGAGAACCAGCTGCTACAGGCCGAAGTGGAACTACGCGAAGCCGAGCGCGCCGAGCTACGGGCCGGCTGGGAGGAAATGCAGCGTTCCGCGGTTGCACGAGACGAGGAGGCAAGGTCGTTGCGCGAGCAAGTCCGCGGTCTCAAAGAATGGGTCAGCACGTCTACACGTGCCGGCGGCCAGGTGGCTAGCGACGAGGTCTTTGGTGACGGTATGGCACGTCTGGCCAACGGCGTGCAGAATTGGGTAATTATGCACTTTCGGCGTGCCAAGTTGGGTATGTAGATTGTGGATGTGGTTGACTTCCGTGCATTGTCCTACCCGATCCCTTCCTTTACCCCTATTCTATTAGCCCACTCATCCCGTCCACCAATCTTTCTTGTCCGTGCCGTCACCAACCAGTCACAAATGTCCCTTTGCACCAAATGCACTGTTCTGTGCTACATACAGCAGAGCCTCTTTTTTTTGGTTTTCCCCCTTCCGCCTGCTCATTTATTGTGTTTCTTCGACATGAGGCCCTACACAATCGACCGTCGTATTTATCGCGTCTTTTCCTTCCCCCCTCCTTATTCGTCCCTTACGGTGTCTACCAATCGTATATCTCTGAAGCCCCCCAACAACGGATGCTAACCAAATACCCGTGTCTCCCTTCCTCTACCCCCCATACAGATACCGACAAAGCCAGTAAGAATGCGCGTGAGAGCCTCGCACAGCTCGTGCCCATGTATGACGATCTACGGCATTCTGCCAAGCTGCACTTGCTGCAGTCTGCCGTGTCACGGGTGCTTGTTGATTTGATTTTCGATGCCTACTTCGTCGGTCTTCCACCGCAGCAGGCCGCACAGCTCGAAGAGGTAGAATCCTTTTTAAAACCCTTTGGTGAGTGATGCCACTGCCGGCAAATATTTTCTGGCCAATGCTTTCTTTGTCTCCCCCCACACCCTTCTCCCCGATTTTATTTCCACGCGGTATTGGTACTCGTCTTCTTGCCGTTATTCTTTTTCTAACTAGGCTTTTCAAATCTACAGCCGGAACCGCCGAGCCGATCAACCAGTGGCGGGCGTTGACCTTGGACATTGTCAGCAAAGACAGTGCCCAGCAATTGCAGGCGGAGACAACGCGCGTGATCGACCAAGTCGTAACGCGTGTCAACGACGTGTTGGATGCCATAACTGACGTGCAGCGCACCGATGCGCGCGATCATGCCCTACGGCAGCTTGTCACCAGTGCACTGGAGCTGGCACGCCTTCTCGTGACCCAAAAGGCTGTCTTCCGCGTAATTATGCCGTCCATCGTGCCGCACCAGCAGGTCCTTTTTGATGCAGCTACCATGGAGGACATTGGGGGCGAGGAGGACGACGACGACGGGCTGTCACAACGAGAGATTGCGTGTGTGACGTTTCCAGGTATTATCAAACGAGGTGACGAGACGGGCAGCCACCTGCAGTACACCAACGTGATATGCAAGGCAAGGGTACTGTGTGCTGCAGAATAGAAGCACGGAGCCCAACGAGGCAGGTGCAAGCCATCGTGCAGCGAAGCAATCGTGCGTGCAGTCAGTCCAGCCGCAGAGCCATGCAGGCAAATGTCCAACCAGGCAAACATGTGTGGGCAGACGACGGAGATCAACAACGTATGTAAACAAGTGCAGAGCAAAGCCAATACAGCAGTGCAAAAGAACCAGGCCCAGCTCCCACGTAACCATGAGAGATCTTTGCAAATGGCAGGGAGCCGCTGTGAGGGACTGAACACGCTGGGGACGCCTCTGCTTCCTCTGGTTTGTTCCCCGATTTCGTATCCCCAGATTTCTTGGTTTTAGAGATGCCACTCTTTGTTGTTGTGCGTAAAACCATATTCCCCTCTCCACGAGTTTATTATTTTGTTCTCTTGACCGCTTCAGCCCGATGCCGCCCTCCATGGCCCAACTGTGCTGGCGTGACACACACAACGCATTTGCGTCGAAGGCCCCAACATGCGGTCGGCAAGAGAGCTAGAGCACCAAAACCGGCCCCCACCTCTCATTTTCAAAACTGCCTGCGGCCAGGTTGTGTGCTGCGCCGCCGCGAGCCAGTTGTTGTTCCTCGGCAGCCGGCATAACACTGGAACGCTGAAGCCAGAGGAGCACCCCCAGAAGGGGGAAATGAGAGGCACAAAGAACCAGATGACTTGCGGCCGCAAAGGGATCAGAGCCCCCTTTATCTTCTCTCCGCCATTTCTCCGCATAGTTAGTCTCTCCCAAAAACGATTCGTCATCTCAATGACTGTGGGTGAGGTTGGGGGCGGGGCAAAAGGCTGACTGGCACCATTTCCGTTCTTCGTTTCGCTGGTTGATGCCGGAAATCCACTCAACAATCTTCGTTGTTTGATATCGACCTATGGGGGTGTATGAATCCTGCATGGCTTGCTGCACGCGGAGAGCGAGGGTGACCCTCCACTGAACATGGTGCTAGAGAACCAATGATCGAATCCGAGCCAAATAAAACAGAGTTGGGAGAAGACAGGCCTCGGGCTTTACGAGAAACCAACTCGAACTATTGCTGTGCAGAGCCGCACGTCATTTGGGATGCGGTGGCCAGCTATTGTATCCCCCTCTTTTTTCGTCTTCAGCGGACCGCCCTGGTACTTGTCTCCTTCGAGCGAGATGCCGCCATGTTTAATGCGGATAGCAACGTGACAAATGATTAATTTTGCATGGAGTGGGTCTTTTGAGAGGCCGGATGGTGCTACCGAAGTGGACTTGGGTCGTTATTGTTCTTATTGTCGTCTTATGCTAGATGCCCGTCATCTTTGAGTTGTGCTCTTGACGGTCCGCGCCGCCCATTGCCAATAAATTGCAGCAGTGCCGCATCTGCGAGTTATGACGTGAGCCCATGGATCGACATAGCAAGTGAAGGGAGAATGTCGGTGCCTACTAGGGGGCTGGAGCCGAGTGCGAGGCTACCTATATCCAACCTGTATCACTTGGAGGAAAAGAATGCCGTGAATTGGGTATCTTTTCTTGTCAGCTTTTCTTGTCACATGGACGCGGTCCATGGCTCGTTGACGGTGTGTCTGGTCTCGCTTGTTTTGGCTCGAACGTGTTCCGTTGTGATTCGAGACAAGGTGCTCTTGAGCCGCAAACATTGTAGGAAGGGAAAGACGATCTTCTGTTATCGGCCTGTCGGCTTCGCACTCCTCGTCCTCGTTTTCGTCATTCCATTCTATCGTAGAAGCCGTGTGGCACCAAGAAAATAGTTGCAAGAAATTCGTGTACGCCATAGCATGCAAAGACAGGAAGAGCTAAACGTATCGTCCTTTGCATCTTAGCACGGCGGCCCAACCCTCTGATGTTCGTTCCGCCACACGAAAAGGAGTCCTTGAGCTGTAGGGAGCCAAGCAAATCCCCCCTCCCCTCGAAAAAGGAAAAAGAAAATAGAGCGAGGCTCATCCTTGAAGGGGGTAGCATTCATCTCCGCTGGAGTAAAGCGATGACGGAGTGTTGGGCTGTGGGCGAGCTTTTGCGTGCCTGCAAAGAGGTTCTTGTCGTATCGCAAGTCGTCCTATCAGACCGAGAGCCGCCCAGCCATCGCGGCGTCGAGATACGCACCCTCAAACGTAGCCAGTATGCAAGTTGTAGGCGGTGAGGAGAAGGGTGTGATGATCGCGTTGTCTTCTTGTTGAAATGGAGTATGAATTCAGCATAAGACTGGATGTTTCCAAGAGGAGGCTAGCCAGCGTGTAAGTTAATACATGCCACCTCCACTTTATTTCTTGGAATAACAATGGTAAGTGTAAACTGGACACCTTCGTCGGGCCCTAAGCGGCCGTTGGTTTCGAATCGCTGGAGAGTAAGTTGATCCTTCGACTTCCTTGTGGGATACCTGGGTCCTTCCATCGTAGCGGCTGTAGTCAAGTCGGTCCTGTGTATATATTTCCGGCTCTGTCCTGGTCAGTTTCGGTTCAATCTCGAACCTCACTGTATGCCCAGGCATCCATATCCCGCCATCCTCACCTTGTCTGAATTTGCTTTCACATATCAAGTAAAATATCGTGCCCTTCGGAGTCCATTTCGGTTTTTGGTTCTGTTCCATTCACCTCCTTAGAGCCTCCTATTGAGACTTACACTTGTACGAAGACACTCATCTTTCTGCGATGGCACCAACAGGGGACACGACCGACGATCAACCGATCGATAGTGGCCAAAAGGACGAGGAAGAGGAGGAAATCATATTGGACGATACTTGGACCGAAGACCAAGACTCGGTCTTTGCCGATCACAACAGCGTTGCCGCCACGATGGACGCTTCCGACACACCTGATACCGCAGGTACTTTCTCTCCCCGAACCAACCCCTTCTGGTTCTAAGTGCTGGTCGTTAACCTTCTTTGCTTTTGTGCGAATAAAGAGATGTCAACGCCAAACAACTCAATTGGCTGGTCAGTGCCCGACGACACGTTCACGGAAAACGGAGACTTCTACGTCGACGAACCCGTGTCACCGGGAAGTATGGGAGATAATCTGTCGATCTCAGACGACGGATACGTCCGGCCGTATGCCAATTCCATCAGTGAGAGTCCACCTCTTAGTGGCGTAACTGTCCTGGAGACAAACGTTATCCAGCCAGCCAACGGCGGTCATGCTGGATTGGGGCCCTATCATGAAATCGGCCACCGTTCGCCGAGCCCTATAGCAGACGACTCCCGGAGCCTTGGCAGCAGACGGTGGAGCATGTCCAGCACGTCCAGCACATCCAGCACATTCGACAACGTGGTCGACACTGTCGAAACCGCGCAGCCTGTTGAGGATGCTGCTTCCAATGTTCTTCCATGTGAATTTGCCTTCACGGACTGTGACTACAGCGCTCCGTTGGCATATGACAAAGAATGGGCGAGCCACCATCTATCCCATCTAAAAGGGAAGATACCCAACCAGTGTTCGTGCTGGTTCTGTGGGAAGCTGTTCAATGCCGAGGAGAAAGGGCGGAAGAGGGAGACGAATTTCGAACGCCGCATGCTCCACATCAGTAACCACTATCGCGAAGGCGATTTTGGGGACGAGATGCGTGCCCGTTCCGATTTGCCTTTTTTGCAATACCTTTACCGAAACAAAGTCATCAGCAAAGAAGCATATGCGATGCAGAAGCAATATGAACAGGAGCAATCAACCAGCTATCTACATGACGATGCCAGGTATGCTGGCGATGGCAGCTATACAGGCGATGGCCATTATATCGACAGCATGGTCTCAGGAAATGGCCGCGAAGACATACCTGATACCGGTGGGTTTGTTGGCGACGACGGATACTTCCATGATGGCGACGACTACCTCAGAAGTCGAGAAGGCGATAGCAAAAAGGGCGGCAGGAAACCCGACAAGAAAGACGGTAAGAAGAAGGATGGCCACAGGAAGAAGAAGTGACGCGACGTGTGCTTAAAAGATGAGAGGTGAGAACTGAAGAAGAGAGAGAGGACAATGGAAGGTTCGGAGAATGGGAAGAAGAGGCGGTCATACCTGCCTCTGTTGCTTCCAGCTCACAATGCTGCGACGGTCGCACCTACCAGGTCAAGGCGGCGATCTGGCGGTGTATGAAGTCGATTTCCTCTTTTGGAAACAGCGGTGGGCGGCCTGTTTGTTTTGGTTTCCCCCATTTCACCCCTTTTCACCCCTTTTCTACGTTAGTTCAATTCGTATTGTGTACGGTTCTTTCCTTGTGCCGACGTTTCTGATTGTTCTTTCCTTCGATATGCCTCTGTTTATTTTCGCTCGCTGCTCTTTCCTTTCTCGATTTTGCTTCGCGCTTTCGTGCAATGTCTTCTCATTTCTTAGCCTTCCTCTTTCCCTTGTCTTGTTCCTTCCCACACCTAACGACGCCATGACTTTTTTTTCACTTACCTCTTTCCCCAAACCCCAGCATAGAGCGAGATACCTTTTATTTCCTTTTATTTCCTTTTTTATTTAGCAATCTAGCATGTGTTTTGGAGGAGAATGAAGAATGTAAACTTGGATGTCTTCCCCTCATTCGAACATGGATAGCAGCGCAGTTAAATATAACGACGTTTTGATTTTGTAACACACTTTCCATGCGACGTCACAACACTTCTTCCTTGCCTTGCGACCCGCAATTACCTGTTGGGGCGTAAGGCGCTCCTTCTCTTTTGTTCTGGCCCAGCTCTTGCCGAATTTTACTGAGGAGACAGACCAGTTTCATTTTTGGGCATTAATGACAAGGCCGAGATGCAACAATTGTCTGCATGGAGAACCACAAAAAAACATGCACATTCGTCATTTTTCAACTTTGTCTACATCGAGACGGTCGAGGCCTTTCAACAATTCCTAAGGTATTGTCACATTGTGGCCTGCCACGTCGGTTGTCTTGCGCATCGCACAAATCGGGGAAGGTGCCTTGTCGGGGCGCACCTGCTGTTTTACTCGGATAACAGGACACCATGTCGATACAGCACATAAATACTACTCGGGAAGGAGGGAACCAAGCAAAAGTTTGTTCCTCCTGTTTCTTTCAAGGTGAGATTATCGCCAGGAAGGGGCAATCCAGACGAATACGTACAAAGCTAAAAAGTGCAAAGTGCCTTATTTGTATCGTCTTGTACCTGTGTGTATCTTCGAAATGAAAAATAAAGTGCGCATACCAAACCTTCCCACATCATCTTTCTCCTTGCTACTCAGGACAAAAGTGCACTTTCTGCCCTCCTCGCCATTCACATTGCTACGCTAATATGCAAACTAAACAAGAGACAGCCTGGACAGAAACAAACCGAACAAAACCAAAAATAGCATCCCCTCTCTCCGCTTCTCGTCCTCACCTCTCTTTTCTCTCGTTTCCAGTCCTCCAATCAGTGGAAGTCTGCCTCAACACGGCCATAGCGGACTCCGTCGACCTTGAGCTCGAACCCTAGCCCGGCACTGTCCACGACCATTTCCAAGGTAAAGTCGAGGTTGTCAAACTCAACGCCGCGAGTCGTCGTCAGGCGCGTAAAGAGGCTTCGCGGGACGGCGCTAAGGTCCGTCGTCAATGTACAGACATGTATCAGTTTGCTTCCATTACCGTCCGCATCATCGCCGTCACCGCCGCCGCCGCCGCCGCCGCCGCCTCCTAGATTCTCACTACTACCGTTGTGAGCACCACTCTTTGCAAGCGCACCACCGCCAAACCCGCTGCCGCCGCCTCGGGTGTACGAATCTGGCGGTTCGTCGGCAGCACAGGCAATCAGGTCGTCCGTCACAATCAGCGACTGACCCGGGCGGAAATTACGAGTGTAGTGGAAAGCAATGGGTGACAGGGGCGAGATGGAGTCGCCCTTTGCAATGTGCCACTGCATGCGGTCGGACACCATCCACCGCTCCCAGAGCGGCGACCAGTAGCGCTCGCTGACCGAATGCTTCGCCTCGTCGTAGACGGTGGCATACGATGTGCCATAGTGGAAGCGCGCCCGCCGGGACAGCACCATGCTGCCTTCCAGTCCCCGCAAGACGGCACCACGGACAACGGCTGTCCAGGCATACACGGGCTGCATGACCTCGATGGGCGGAACCAGAACGGATCCGTTTGCAACGCCGTCGCCAAGACTCAAGTTGGCAATGTCCAGCGACGCAGCTGCCGCATGCGTGGGACGCTCGCTATAGGGCGGTGGTGGCAGTTGTGACGAGCCAGTGCCATGGCTGGCGAGCCCATCCATCAGGTTGCCGCGGAAGTGGTGCTTCAATCGCCTGTACAGATAGTCGCTCTGGCCAAAGCCACCGACAAGAATGATGCCGGATACAATGCCGCCCTTTGCACGCAGCTTGTCGACTTGGCCCTGGACAAGATCGCAGACCTCTTTGACGATCGGTTCGAAAATCTCCAGCACCTGCTCGGCTGACATGACCAAGAAACCGGAGTCAAGACCAGCCTCCTCATCATCGGGCAAACCGGGGAACCTGGTGTCGCACGTCAGCACAGGCCGCCCAAAGCAAAGGCCACGGGGGCAAACAATCACAACAACAAAAAAGGCCACTTACGGAATGTTGACTTCCTGATGCTCGTCCTCGTTAAAGTTGCGCTTCACAAACTCCTCAAAGTATCGCAGTCCCATCTGCCAGGTCTTGCTTTTCTTCGTCTTCATTTCGTCGAAGCGGCTCTGGCCAAGTCTACGACACACATGCTCCTCGAAGCGGTAGTTGAGGAACGCGCTGCCACACAGTCCGCCCGTGCCCACGGCCGATTCCTCCACACGCAACGGCTTCAACGAAATAATTTTGTACGCAATCAGGTCGACAGTGCCTCCACCGCCATCGCATACAATAAAGTTGTCACCGACATTGAGGTGGTTGGGCTGGATGGCCTTGAGCGTGTACACAGCGGCGGCCTCGGGCTCACTGATCATCTGGATGGACGAGCGGTCGCCCATGCCCGCGCGCTCGGCGGCCAACAGCGTCGTGTTCTTTGCAGCATCGGACCACACAGCAGGGCAGGTCAGAACAAAGTCTACACGCGTCGAGGCCATAAAGGATGCGCCGTAGCGCCGCGAGAGCGTGTCCATGGTGTGCCTGTAGACCTGGGTGAGATAGTCGGCAACAGCGTCGACCACCGTCTTCTTGTAGCGGCTCAACTGGGCGGCGGTCTCGAGCGGGCTGACATAGAACGGCAGCTTTTGTGTGCGGTCGAGAAACAGCTTGATGCAGCGCAGCCGCGACTCCTCGGGCTTAAACTGAAATCCCCATCGCACCGTGGGCTCTGTGCCCGGTGGCGCATCAATTGGCAGGTCATAGGTCATCTCGGTCGGCACCTTGTCGGAGGTGATGCCGTTTCCGCCGGGCCACGTTTTGATAATCTCGATGTCGTCGGGCATGGGTGTGTACACGGCGGCGACTCCCGAGAACGTCGTGCCAAAATCGACTCCCACAATGAGACGGTCCGTCGGTGGTGTGAACTCGCGAACGGGTTCACGGACCGGGCCATGGATGGCTTCCGCTGCCGAGGGCGGGTTTGGGGTGCCCGAGCTGGCCGGCTTGGAGACAGCGGCGCCAACGGGTGCGCCTGCGGCTGCTGCTCCTGCTGCGGCATTGGCAGTGTTTGAGTTGGAGTTGGAGCGAAAGAGGGAGGTTGTCGACGACGAGGCCGAGTTGGCGCCACCGGGTATTAATGAAGGTGCCGGGCCCTGCGACGTCGGCGACGTCGGCGAGTAGACGGTGCCTCGCGCGCCAGCCTGGTTCGCTGCTAACGACGCTGCAGTCAATGACGTTGGTGTCAACAGCAGCGAAGACGAGGAGGACGTGGAAGCGTGGACTCTTGGAGGTGGGGGCGGAGGCGGCGTTGGCACTGTATAGGCAGCTGCTGCTGTTGTGCCGGCGACTGCTGCGGCCGACGACGCGGCGTTATTGTGTATTGGTGGGGGCGGCGGGGGTGGTGTGGGGGTAGAGACGGGCGCCGAGGTGTACGTCGCAAAGTAGTTGCTCCGTGTATCTCGCGACCGCTGCGCCGGCGGTGGCGGTGGTCGTAATGGCCCGCCGTTGTTGCTCATGGTCGGAGGGGCAGGGACGAAGAGAATCGGCTTGGAGGGGGGGCGGGGCAGCTCCGGCGTCGCTCAAGTCCCTTCCGGGGTTGAAACGGAGCACAATGTGCGGATGAGCCGCCGCCAAAGAAGCGACACACAAAACTGGGTAAAGCGCACGGGAGTGAGTGTGACCGTGCCAGCGGCAATGAGAGGGAGACGAGGAGGTGAGCTCGGTGAGGTTGACGGTATGGGTCTGCCCCTCCGCTATTCCACCACTAAACTAAGCCGTCTTGCGCTGTATTGACAACCGACGACGATGTATGGTGAGGAAGGTTTGTTGACGGTCGCGTTTCCGGTATGGGACGCAAAAATGAGATCACCAGCGCTGGTAAGTCGAATTGTGTCGTGAAGTCATTCATGAGACGTTGAAAGGAAAGAAAGGTAAAGGATCATCGACCAGGAAGGGACGGGGAGGTCAGTGCCTACGGTTGTGCGTTCCGTGGCATGTGTAAAGCTAGGCTGTAAAGATTAGAAAAGAACTGGGCAGATTGACCAGGCTGACTAGTGGGGAAGAGGAGAATTGGCGGGGAAAGCGCGATTGAGGTGAAAACCCAAAGAAAGAGGATAAATAAAACTAAAGAAAAGAAAGAAAATAAAAAATACAAGAACGACGAGAATCACAGAATAAGAGAAAGAAGCAATGCGAACGTGAGTCGGTATGGTATTACCAAGACTATCGAGAAAAGCGCGTGCATAATTGTCCCCAGTCATTTTTCATTTCTCTTCTCAGACGGTTCTGCGAATTGCACGAGAATAGAAGGCTGATCGCGGCCTTGCAAACTGTCCGTCCTATTACCTTTTATCGCGTGCCACTTTTTGGTGCCAGGCACCCGTTAAAAATAGTGCGGATTGGGGCCCGCTCCGCCAAAAAAAGAGGGGAAAGCGAACAACCAACGAATTAGGGAAACAGTACTGTTTCCGAACCTTACGCGATAGCTTCATTTTTGTTTTGTTGCTGCCTGGGGTCTGAAAGGCAGGGAGTTAGGAGCTTCCCGTCCGCCTGTGCCAATCCTTTCCTTCTTCACTTAGCTTCTTCCAACCGCGCGTTGACCTCGACGGTCTTGAAACTACGAAATACATTGGCCTCGCAAATGTAGGCTCCGCGTCGATAAGATTTTGTTTCCATCCACTAGGTCAAGAAGTTCGACCTTTCTGTTTTTCCATACTTCATAAACAAGGTGGCAGACAATCCATTAAGCTGACATCGTGTTTGACCGTCTTGGGGTCTAAAAAGACAGGGATCCAGAAATGGGTGGCGCAGTCGCAATTGTATGGCAAGACAAACGAGAAGGCTGAGACTCGGCAGGCTAAGCATTTTGGGCTTTTGCGTTTGGACTGACAACACAGCCTTATGACAAAGGCACCGTTTCAAGTATGGACTTCGCATAGCTCTTGTGGTACAAAAATGTTCATTTTTCAACTAATCAAAACATAGCGCCCAGGCCTTTGTTCCCGAACATGCATTTTGCAGTGGAAGTATATAAGTAGGTGCGTCCCACGGAAGGAACAGTGCCAAATGAGAAAGGAACCTTTTGACACCGATCCAGCCTCCTCGAGTATCACTCTTATGCTCTCCGGGTACCGCGCAATATAATAAATATATAAGAAGTATGAAAACGATGGTATAAAGGGGGCTGCTGGAGGGGATGTGCGAAAAGTATAACGCAGGAGAAGACGCGACGGTCAAGAAAGGGAGTTGCGAGATACAAACTTGTAGAAGGTCTGATAGTCAACAATAAAAGCAGTGTAGGCTGGGAATAACCTTCCCGCTAGATATAACGGTTATATCGGTCCGGCGGTCAAGGTAGGAGAGCATAGGAGTGAGCAGGCGAAAGAAAATGGTCGAGCCATCCAATGTATGCAACTTGGGAAATGTACAACATATAGTAAAAAGCGATTAAACAAAGGAGAGATTGAAAGCACTGTAAGTGGACGAAAACGAGAAGAAGTGTGAAGAACCAGGGGGTATTATGTAAAGCGTCCAATTTTCTAGCGCTGGTAGGTTGCTTTGCGGATATGTGTAGGTATAAAGCCAAAAAGCCAAAACAATAAACGTACTAAAAGATTGTAAATAAAAGATCGCCATGCTGTTTGAAACTATATGAAATCGGGTCACAGACACTGCAGAACCCATTTGCCAGGCCCGGTGTTCGATTCCAAAGGGTGGGGGTATGTATGTGCGGTTTGCGAGAAAAGGAGAAAAAGAAGCAAAAACGCGGCAGCTCGACAATGTCGACCCGGCAGTCTATATACGTATGTGGAACGAGGGTAAGAAATAGCACAAGGCGCCGGTAGAGATCGAAATTGGACGAGGTGGTTTCCTCAAGTCATCTCGTCTATCCCAGGAAAGAAACTTAAAACAGGTAAAAAATGAAAGTGAAAGAAAGTCAGAAGAGATAGCCCGCAGTAACACCGCCATATGACTGGATAGATGACAATCAATGAAAGACAAGAAATGAGAATGAAAGTAAAGCAAAACGACTTTTTGTGAAAGTGCTGAAACCCGCCACGACGACAAAACAAAAAGGGGAGCTGAACAAATGAGCGAAGACTTAATATAAATATAGACAAAGGAAATTAAGTGGTAGTAAAGTGGCATAGAATGAGCAAAGAAGATGGGGTTTGAGATCTTGTTGGTATCGTCCTTTAGAATCGGTTACTCGCAGCCCAGATGCTGGCAGATGCAGAGGCGGCCCAGTCGTTCTCGTCGTAAGGAGGTGTGGGCCACTTATAGTCGCCAGCAGCCTTCTTGCCGAGGTCCAACGGCTTAGGTGTGACAGCTTCATTGCTGTCACCAAACAGAACGTTGTGGCCGCTGGCGGAAGGTGACGGCGTCGGGTAGGGGTTCGAAATGGCAATGTTGCTAACCGATTGCCGCAGGGCCGGCTTGCCATCCTTTTCAAGACGCTTCATGGCACGGTGGGTCGAGTTGAGAACTTCGTCGAGCAACTCGTCCTCCTCATCAGGTGCGTCGTACTGGTACACGCCCTGCGTAGCCTGTGCACGCCGTGTTCTGCTGGAGATAGGGCCACCGCCACTACGTGCCGCAACAAGCAAGTTGTCAACGGAGCGCGGTTGGTGGTGAGGCAGCGAGTGGTGGCGCTTGAGGTTGGTCATACCTGCCGGAGGCACGCCCACCGTAGCACCCATGGTTACCGAAGATGTAAGATTGCTCGTTGAGCCATGTGCCGGGATGGTTGGCAGGTAGCCGCTGTTGGCATCGCCAGCGTGGCCCTGCTTTTCGAGTGAATCGTACGTGTTGCTGGTGGGGAGCGCCGAGGTGCTCTGCACTGGAACAGCCATGGGCATGTACGAAGCCTGCGTCTGTTGGTCAATCACCATGGACGAGCGGTTGCTGGCCCAAGGACCGCAACCCGCTTGTGCCTCCATCTCATCGTATGCTGGTGAGATGGGCGTCTGGTGGCGGCCAGAGAAGCGACGTGCCCGCTTACGGAGGTGGGAGAAGAAGCTCTCCTTATGGGCGCTGGGCGGCGAAACAAGGCCCGTGTTCCCATTGAGAGCCTGCTCGGCCTGCTGGCGGTGGAGGTCGGCATAGTGGTTAGTGCTGGAGGCAACGGACAGCTGGCGGCCAATCTTCTTGGGTGTCTTTTCGTCTGACCGGCCGGCGGCATTCGCGTACGCATCGTTGTACATGGGCGTCCGGTTGTTGGCCTGTGCCGTCACAGCATCGGACATTGGTGAAATTGGACGGATCGTGGGGAGAATGGGCATCGGTGCCACGTTAGACGGGCCGTTTGTCCAGGTCGTCCGCTTGCTGGCGGCCGGCCGCACCTTGGGCAAGATGGCCTCGGCAGACTGGTGATGCTCTGGCGCTGGGCGCGGGCCAGCTGGTACCTGTGGGGCAGCCTGTACAACAGCAGGCGTGGCAGTGGCCTGTGACGGAACTGGTGCCCGCGTGGGCAACTGCGCGTGAGAAGGAACCACCGCTGGTGTTGGTGCCTGGGCAGGCGGAGGTCCTGCTTGTGGCATGGCGACGGATGCCGCGGTGGGCGATGTCACCATCGTGGAAAGGGGAGCCAAAATACCAGCGGGATCCTTAGACACGACGGTCGCCTCGGGAGCTGGCTCGGAGCGGCCAATGAGTGACTTGCGGTACCATGGTTGCTTGACAGAAGTAGGGGTCGACGAGCCGGAGTCCTTGGACGCGCGGCCGAGATCCGACTGCTTGCGGCCCAGGATGCGTGAAGCAGATGACTTGGGGCGCAGAGGGTCAACAGCATCTACAAAGTACTCGTGGGCCAGGGCCTGTGTTGACGTGGGCCGCGTCTTGGGGTCCCACATCAGACACCAGGTGACGAAGTGGCTCAGTGATGCTGGCCACTGCGGTGCCTGCAAAATCGTATCGATGGCATGAGGTGCCATCTTGGGGAAGGAGAAGCCCAGCTTGCCCGCAAGGCGCGAGCCCTCCCGCCACTCACCGCCGCCAACACGTTGGCCGGCCTTGTTGTACCAGTTGCCGGGGCTACCCATGATCTCACAGACGCGCCAGAGCTGGTCGACCTCGTTGACACCCGGGAAGAGCGGCTTAAGGGTGGCCACCTCGACAGCCATAGCACCGACTGCCCAGATGTCGACAGGCGCCGAGTACTCGCCGGCGCGAAGCAGGACCTCAGGTGCACGGTACCACCGTGTCGAGACGTAAGTGGTGTACGGCAGCTTGGAGTGGGTTTCACGGGCAAGGCCAAAGTCGGCAATCTTGACCGTGTACGAGGGAGGCGTCGAGGGTGGTGTGACGAGGGATGAGTAACGGCGGAAGGAGTTCGAGGTCTCTTGGTGGCCGGAGGACGAGACGAGTATGTTCTCGGGCTTGATGTCGCGGTGGAAGAAGTTGTGGGCGTGGATGTGCTCGAGACCCTGCATGATCTGAAAGAGAATGCTCTTGACGCTGGCGTTGTCGAGGCACTTGTGGTCCCTTGCCTTCATGAGCTGGTAGAGGTTGCCCTCCATGTACTCCATGCAGATGTGCAGCTTCTTGCTGAAGGGGTCGAGGAAGATGTCGAGAGCAGGCACGAGGTGTTGGTGCGGCGGCAGTGTGCGCAGAAAGACGACTTCACGGAGCTCCAGGCATGGCGTGAAGGATTGAAAGGTCTTTTTCATCGTCTTGATGGCAATGACGGTGCCACGACGGGCAACATTGGAGCCAGCACTGCGGACGCGGGCAAGGACGACGCTACCGAAACTACCGTCGCCAATCTCTTTGAGAACCTCAAAACGCTCCTCGAGGGCCATCGTATTTGCGGCATGCTGATGACTCGAGGAGCCCCGGTGTGTGAGATCGTGTGTGACTGCCATTGTGGAGGTAAAGAATGGCGGTTATAGCGACGCTGAGGAATCGTAAACAGAACGCGAAACGTGAACGAATGACAGAGTTATCGTCGGGCGAGAGACAGCACAACCCAACACACTAAATCACATAGGTTGTCCAAAAGAACCGAAGAGGCAAAGCCGATAGAGAAACAGGTAAGGAACGGAAAGGTCGGCGGCGGCTGTGGCAGCAGCGTCAACCCAGGAAACTCAGAAGAGTGCTGGCTGCTTGGGAGGATCTAGAGAAAGCCAGTGTTAGAAGAAAGAGCATTGGAATTAAAAAAAATCAAAGATCATATACGTCGAGGTAGTCAAATGTAGCAAGAGACAGCTCGCATCGTCAGGCATAATTGTGACGCTCGGATTCTCTGGAGTACAGCAGACAACGGCAAAGGAGAGTTAATCGCAGGAGCACAGGAAACACCTGTGTGACGTGCGGCACCCTTGAAAGGTCGACGACGAACGTACTTAGATCCCAAAGTCGAAGGCTCTTTCAGAAAAAGAGCAAGCTTGTGGTTTCCGGCACATTCAGACTGATTTTTGAGGGGTAACGAGAGCGATTTGCGAGAGGATCGGTTTGCGTGTGAGATGGACAGTGACAACACGACTGTCTTGTTGTTTCCGGGGTTTTGGATTCGTCGTCGTCCGTCGGTCGTTGACAGCGAGAGAATAAAGGGCGAAGCTGAAGCGATTGACTGGCTGTGACGGATCGATTGGAGCAGGTGCGATGTGCTACGGTCGCGAAGAAGAGCGGTCGTTGGCAGCACCAGCTGTCATCGAAGGAGGTCGATGCTGAAGCTTGTTGCAGAAAAGAAAACAACGAGGGGGGAACGAAAGATGTAGACGAAGGAGGAAAGGGAAAAGAAAGGAGGAAAGGAAATGAAGCTAGATGTGAGAGGGAGATGAGTATGGGAGGGGGGTGTGTGGTAGCCACAAGTACTAGCAGGGTAAGAGCAAGGGACTCAGTGTAGCATGCCTGACTGGTATTCAGTAATTATGCTCTGTGCTCCATATGGAAGGAACCTGAGGAGTAGGGAGTGGAGTGGGAAAGAACGAGGGACTTTAGAAAGAGAGCAGCTACTCGGAAGGAGGAAAGAGGGAAAGAACGAAGGAGAACCTAATAAAATGAATATCGAAACAAACGAACGGGTTACAGAGGAAGGGCCAGAAAAGGACGCGAAGGGCGGAGAGAGAGAAACGCGCAAATCAAGAGCGACAGTGCGATGAAAGCTATTACATTGGGGATTATTGCAGAGAGGCGGATTCACAGTGCTCACGAGAAAAGGGAGAGAGCGTGTGTATAAGACTGTGAGGAGAGGCAGAAGAGAGAACCAAAGGAGAAGGAGCGTCTGATGGGGAGACACGGCGAGAGATTGGGGGAAGGCATTGACGGGCCCAAGGAAAGAAGGGGGTGTGGGCGTAAACTCGTGGGAGAGAACGCGACTTGTGGGCAGCTCCTTCCATCACGAAAGGAAAGGAGAGTGGGAGCACGGAAGGGTACCTGACTTTCGCGGGAGCCGCCCGGCGACGGATAAGTACCGTCCTTTGGTTCTCCTGGGCGACCCTGGCCTGGCCAGCGCCCTGGCCGGTCTGTCATGGATGCCACATTAACAAACATACGCCCCTGTTGGAAACGGTCAAGGACCTACGGGGGTCCCTAAAATTAATGGAGGAAATAAATAACCAAAAATAAAAGCAGAAAATCAAAAATAAAAGGGAAAAAGCGACCGTAGCGAGGATCACTGCCCCGTGAAGCAAGAGCAGCACCTGAACTAGCGTCCTAATCTAGGCTTAGTCTCCCGTTCATGGGCCACAAACAGCAAGACAACACACTATGCGTCAAAGGCGCTAGCAGTCGTGGAAGGAGCTCCCCGGAACGCCAAAAAGGAGGGATCAAGGGATCAAAAAATTGTGACACAGTGGAGAGGCGTCAGGAGGGCAGGAGCGACGACACATCGGATCTGGCAAAAGGCTCAGCCATACACAGAAGCAAATGTCGCGCCAGGCAAAGGACCTGTAATATTGGTAAATAAGACTGAGCGACGCCTTTTTCATCTTTCTTTCTTTCTCTTTTTTTGGGCTTTTGCAACCCTTTTTTTTAGACAAAAACGGTGAGAGACAAAGTAGTAGCATATGAAGCAAACCACCCAGCGACATTAGCGCTATGCGGTTGCGGAACTAGCGCACGCCAGGCGGACGGGCGGTCTGGAGACTGCCGCGCCGGCGAAATTGACAGGCTACTTTGACTTTACTGGTCGGTGAGGACAAAGAATGATGGCGCTTCTTATGGCACGAGTTCCCTGTCTGTTTTGTGCTGCTCTCGGAGAACCCTTTTGATATTGTGGCAGGTCCAAATTGTGGCGTCGCTCGCTACAAGACCATTCGCAAAGGGTCGACGTCCGTTAGCAAAAGCGAGCTGCAGCTTCTTCGCTGGAAATCGCGAAACGAAAGCGGCCTCATCAAGCGGCCTGGATTGCTAGGAAGAACTAGGTCGCATCTTGTCTAGGCCTGGCCGATGCAGAATCGCCCACACAGTACTTTGGAGGACATGCACCGGAACAAGTTCGAAACATTGAAAAAGATAGAATTGGGGTTTGCAGGTTAAAAAACTGCGAGAGGCTCATTTATGCTGAAAGTAGTCTTACAGTTCCATAGCGGCCGCCAAGCCAGGCCTCAGCGGGCCTCCTCATGCGTCCTGAGAAAACGAAAATCGCCCCAGTTGGGGACATAGTAAGATACAGAAGCAGAGAAGGAGGCGAGCGTCGGCTGCCAGTCCTCCAAAAAGCCTTCCTGGTAGGCTCGGTAAGGTTGCAAGGCGATATTTACGCCCGTAATCAAGATTATCGGCAAGGAGCTCGGAGAACGCGAGAAGGAGAGGCAACGAGGGAGAGAGACGCGAAAAAAGATACTAGTAACGACACACATATTCAGAGCAAACAGAAGTACTGTTACACCCAACGAATCCGAGCAATATCTCAAGGCTGGCCTCAGTGGTCGCCTATTTCAAGTAACCGAGGAAATTTGGCCCAAGTTGTTACCATTTAGCATGAACGAGACATTGAGAAAAGGATTGCACAAACGTCGGAGGAAGAACAGTGGGCAGGAAATGGTATCTTTGCACTAAGGACAAGATCCTGCAAACGTTGTTTATTTCGGTGTCCGAACAAGATTGGTGGCAAAAAGGTGAGAAAACAGGCCAGAGGACAGCTTCATAGAGGATCAGCACGCCAGGCAACGACAGGAGCCGATACTGCTCATTGTTCAAAGGAAAACAACGTGTGCCATTGCACAGTTTCTTGGCTCTTGAGGGCTGTTGCTGTGTGCCATTTCCAGAAGCGAGATAAATAATACAGAAATATCTTGCGATAGCAACGACAGTCGAGTAGGTTGACGACAGCCTGTTTCTCTGGGTACTCATGTTGCATTGCGAACAGTTGTTCCTGTGTGCTGTATTCCCTCTTTGTTTTGATACGAAAACTGGTTGGGCGAATAAGATAAGAGGCACGGGCAAAGTGGTTGTGGTGGTAGTAACAGGCGGGAGCCACTGACAAATACCACATAAGAGGCGATATTTTTGGCGTTGGAATGCGTGAAGTGCTCGCCCTGGGCATCTGGGTCTCCAGAACTGAATGGCAGTGTGTCTGTTGCTGCCACGCAACCTTTGTCCATTCCAAGGCGAGCGTGAACACTCTCGGTGACTTAACATGGTACTATCATTTGTACCGTGCCTTTCCTGTGCTGCATCTCGAGTTTAAAGTTTACCAAAAGGTCTACATAACTTGCATCTTCTCTCCGAAATACCGCCCGTTCGGCATATCATCAGATACAATGCAAGGTGCAACAGTAATGTACGGAAGTAGAGGAAACGGCTAACCAGTCTCTACAATGCCATCGTTGAGTGCTCCGTTTTGGGGAGAGCGAATCGCCAGCAATATCTCGTGTGAGCTATTAGGGCGGGATCTACGACATACGGAGTAGTGAAAGGAAGACCCGAAAATTACTTGTGAGAACGGAAGCAAGGATGCAGGTTTTGCTAGAAATAAGTAAGAAGAAACGATGAACTGTGGCTAAAAACGGGGAGACTGTGGCATAATGGGAAAAGCGGGTTAGCAATGCACCCGTCGCGGGAGCAAGCCGGTGTAGGGAAGGGAAGGGAAAGGGACAATGGAAAGAAAAGGGAAGTGAAAGCAATACAATACAGTTATGGCATACTCCATACGGAGGTACTTAGAACAAAATAGTCTGTAAAATGTGCAGAAAGGATGGGGCCTATCAGATACACCGACAAGCCGGCGAAACGACCATGAACTGCAATCTGCTCCGGTAGGATGAACAGAAACAAAGTACAATCAGTGGTCATCTTGTCTTCGTCTGTGGCCTTTTTTCGAGCCATCGGTCATCTTCATTGCCTCCTCCGCCCTTTCGATATGGTTTCTCTCTGTTACCACCGTTGGTACCCTGTATGCTTGATGCTATCGTCAAAAAGTATGTGTGTGTATGTAACAAAGAGAGGGAAACACACACAATTTGTGCAGTCACACACACACCAATTGCAACAAGCGGACAAAACGCGCGCCACTGGTGTACGGTACAGCTGTCGCCCTTGCCTTTTTTGGCTTCGGAGAGCGGGTCTTGGTCTCTCCTTCCTCGTTCTGTTTTGGCAGAAGAACACAGATGAAAAGGGGGCAGTCGCAGATGGCCCCAGTTTTTATTCAGGGACGTGACCCGCCCGCTTCCCGAACTGGACTTTGCGTCGAGGGAAGGTGCAGATAGTCTTTCGTGAAAGTGCACAAATTCCGCATTCAGACAACAATATCGTATGAACCTTCCCTACTGGCCTTCTCTTTTGTCCTTTTGCCGTCTTGTCCTTGGCGTAGCTGATGAAGCTTCGCCGGCGTCCAGAATTATTACCTCGTGCCTCACCGTCTGGTGGCATAAAGTATCTCTATCCAGCAGGACGCAATATCAATATTAAAAAGCAAAAAAGAAAGCTTTCTGGTCGCAGAACTCTGGTCCTGATTGCGCCAGATATAAGAGGCTATAGGTCGCCTTTTCGTCCTTTCCCAGTCGCGGCATTTGTAACATGACACAGGTTGCTTGGTTTTGACGCGTTTGATGAAAGTCATGTAAAAAGGGGGTACTGAAAGAGTACTTAAGATGTGTATGAAATTGCAGCTGATCGGTGCGTATCACCTTGTACTCGCTTGTGAGCGACACGCGCTCCGATCCCTGGTAAATTGTTAAATGGCTATTTGGGAGCGTTGAGGGACGCTCCTCCCCACTGGTCTTGAAACGGTGACAGGAAGAAGGAAGCTAAATGGGGAAAAAGACCAAACGGAAAGAATCGCTGTGCCGAAATGCTCTGAAATTCCAATCAAATTCACCTCGTCCCGTCTACTATTTACTCAGGGTGGTATTAAGGTAGGGGTCGAGAACGTAGCTTGAAACGGCAGTTCAGACAGTAAAGAAGAAAAATAAAATAAAAAAGAAGAGAAGAAAGAGCATGTGGAAATGTTCCATATTGCGACGCAGCATCAGGGCGGCATGAAAAGGCAACTGCTTCTGGAGTGCTGCTTTCAAAACGGCAAGAGTCCAAGGACAAAGAAACACAAAAGCCTAATCAGGGCAGACTGTCCGCTGTCATTGAAAAACGGGAGACGGGAGCTGAAAAAGAAGCATCCTAGAGACAGAAACCACGCGTGGGTAGACAGGAGGCAGTCTCGAAGAGGTCCCGATTGACTGAGATACGCCTTAGTTCATGTCGTGAAAAGGGGGCTATGCCGTAACAGATACAGCGATCAGAGGGCCTTCCGCCAACCAGAAGACACCAAAACCAAGCAAGAGGAATGTATCGCCATGGTCAATCAGCCCATCAGACAAAACTGGCCGTTTTCCAGCGGAGGCAAGAGACAGGAGGCAAGGCCCGTCAAAGAATTAACTCAGGCAAAGGTATAGTTTGCAGACGAACTGGCACGCGATGCAAGGGATAAGCCTCAAACCAGCCCATCTTGCTGTCGACAGGACACTAAACACATATTAGTGGCCTCGCTCTTCGAAAAGAGTTGCCGCCCCCGCCAACAAGTCTCGGAACAGCCAGTCAGTTCGGTACAGAGTAAAGATGAGAACAGAGCTGGCATGGCGTAGATCGGCCGGGAATGTCTTTCCTTGTGTGAACTGTCGTAGTTGTGGCCAGAGGAATCATGGAGAACCACGTAGGATAAGAATATATTTACTATCTTTATCGCAGACCATACAACAAAGCAGTAACTTTACAGAACGCACGAGCCCTCCAAATAAAAGGAGGCGTGTTACGAAGAGAAAGAAGAGGACGAACGAATGGTCGATGCGAATGCCTGTGTGTGCTCTGTGGGTGGACGTGCGCAGAGAGCAATGCTTCTGTTGGCTAACCATCGCGGGGATAAATGCCCCCATGGTGTGCGCGCTTCAAGGCAAGGGAGCTCAGCTCCTTTGGGATAGGAAAGGTCTCACATGCTGTGAAATGCGTCGGACAGTCGTAGTGCATAGCGTTTGTCACTCCACGCCTGTATTTTATGCTCTGCATATGCACCTTTCCAGAACCATATGCAGGAACACTGCTCCCAATATGTGGTCGCGGCTCAGGTGTGCGGGCGGCATGCACCGGCGAAGTCTTGCCGGCCACCGAAAGCTGGGACTTATGGTGGAAGGGGAATGGCCCTCGGAAAATCTGTCGCAATGCCTGACCATCGACGACGCAGCAAATAACACCGCTCTCCATCTCCACCACGTTATGTCCTTTTGAAAAGGCACCTACGCCAAATGCGGTGTTGGCGCTGGGTCCAAATGTCGTTGCGAAGTGAGATACTCCCCCGTGTTAATTATGAAAATACCACCGTTATTTCGCCCAATGATACGTTCCTGAAATCGCCCTGTTCGGGCGACATAGAGACTCCATACTTGTCCATCCTTTTGTCCTGCAGTTTTGGTGAGGATAGTAAGCTTGACGTGCCCTCTTTTCTGGATGTTTTCTATTTTTTCTTGCAGCCATGTCGCACTTAAATTCTATTAATATTCTAGAAAAAAAAAATCTAATGTAATTACGGAGGCGATTTTCGCCATGTAATTTCTCTCCCTCCTGTTTCTCAGAATCACTCCACTGGCTTGACCGGGGGTGCAGGTCGACCTCACAGGGATTCAGCCAGAAAAGGAGATGGGGTACGGAGTAAAGGGGCTTTAGAGGCCAAGTGAATATGGGAGAAAAATCTGGCAAATAAAGTGCACGGAAAGAGGGAGGTGAGAATCAAGCAAATTCATGCAAAATCCTGGGAAAAGAGCAAGGCAAGGAAAGGAAAGGAAACTGGGTGGGTTGGGCACGTTGTTTCAACTTGCTGCCGTCTCGGCCAGTGAGATCGCACTCCGTATCCTTCTTTTCATTGGGATCACTGCGTCCACTAGGTGCGTCTCTCAACCTGTATGCCACCATGTTTCGCCCGTCACACATCTCTGACGACCAATCACAGCTCATGCTCAAGCACCAGTTGTTACGTCGAATGGCCACCAGCCAGTCTTCCATTGAGGTCTGGTACGCCTTACGGAGTACTTTTTGCATGGTGGTCCAGAGTACGACGTAAACTGATCTGCCCATATATCAGTTCTGTCAAACGAAGGGGACCGATGAGGGCTGGCCGTTGACGCCAGTGAGGAGAAGACAGGAGTGCCTTTCTGTTTCAAGAGCCTGTCAATAAGCAATACTTGTATAGTATAGGCTTGGAGACGGGCTGCGTGACAAACCATCTCCGTTGAAGAAGTTTGATGTAATCTAAAAGGGTACGACATACTTACCAAGAAAAAAAAAAAGAAGAAAAAGAAGAAGAAGAAGAGACGGTATCAGAGGTGCAAGTGGATATGGAACTATGTGAACGTTCAGCGTACTTTTGCGCGTTTGGTTTTTTTTTGTTTCGATAAAGAAAATGTTCACCTACCATCACTGTGTATTTGTTTATTCATATGTTTTTAAATTCAATTTTTACTTTTCAACCCTCTTATTTAATAATAAAATAGCTACGAAGTCTATTCTATATAAAAAACGCAGTGAAGCATGACTAAATCAATTGAAACTTGAGAATTAATTGAAAGAGGCAAAAGCTTGGGACGAAGTATAACGTAATTGACTCATCCATATACATCGTCCAATATCAATATGCCAACAAGGATGGCACAAATACATGCCACTCCACCCCCATTCATGCATTTCAAGTACATGTAGACTTTTTCTTCCCTGTCTCCGACGAGCATGGCCGGTCATAAAACAAAAGCACACTGAGATATGTTGTGAAAGGTCATATAAAACATATAACTGAGCATATCATATCCCTCTGACATATAGCTCATTTGTCCCCCGTCCGCAGGACATGCGGCATCGCATAGGAACAAAACACAGACGGCATACGCGTCGACCCCGCCCATCGAGAGACGTAAATATACGCCGACGAGCCCAAATATCATCCCCAAAAAGGAGGCCACTGGTACTTGAAGACAATATACAGCATCTTTGACCATCAAAGCCGTTTCCATGGACATGCAAATCAACGTACAATCCCTAACCGACGGAGAATTCCCGGCAGGTGAGTTGAAAGTGTCTACTATGAAAACCGTCCCGACAATCTCGGGTCTTATAGGAAAGGCTCTGCTACGTTTGTAGGTCCTGTTGTGCACGTTGGTATAACATAGCAAAGGAGGTAAACAGCATAGGCCTTGCTAGCTCGGCTGGAAATGCATACTAATCGTTGGACGATGCACATCGAAATATTGACAAGCTGGTCCAGTGATTTCAATATACTATTCAAACTTTGGCATATATCCATGGAAATACAAAAACTCTGACAAAACTGAGAAAAGAAACTTAAACAACAAAACAGAATCGAACATGGACGCTCTTTAGCTTATCGCTCGCTTCATCATCCGACGTACAACAAAAGGGTACAGTTGTAGCGAGAAGAAAACAATCCACAGGCTACACAAAATCAGAACTCGTGTAGACGGAGCTTCTTGCCAATATTGTGCCGTCTCGTGGCAAGCTCGGATGGCTTGGGCTCGCCTGTGTCGAGGCTCTCGTTGCGAGCCTTGAGTGCCTGCAGCAGCATACCAGCATCGAAGAAGCCATCTGCAAGGAGTTAGTAATGGATGGATTGCATGAGGAGGTTGAGAAAAACAAAAATTAAAAACCCATAAACTTAAAACTTACATCCACCGAGCTCGTCGTCTTCGCTCATAGTCACGCTGTCGGTTGTGGGTGATTCGGAGCCACCTGCCTTGGTCGTCCTAATCATCTCGCCACCCGTGATCAGACGGCCACGGGACTTGATCCGGTTGGCCGGGCGGGGACGCAAATGGTCGATCTCACGGGCGCGTGACTGCTGTTTGGACTGCGATCCTGAGCGACGGCTCGTGATGCGCAGGACGCGCCGGATCTCGAGCAGGTAGCTTTCCAGAGTGTCGATGAACCGCTTGGTCTGGCGGTGCTTGCTCGACACACAAATGCTGATTCCGTCGTCCTTGATAATGTAGCCGATACCAAAGCCGTCAGCAGACACGGGGCCAAAGCCAAATTGGCGCAGCGCCGGGTTGCCGCAGTTCGAAGTCGACAGGATCGTGCTGTTCAATCGCTCCCAGCCGGCGTCCAAGAAGATCGACGGCAGGTGCTGCTGGTTGTTCTGGCGAGACGAGTTACTGTCACCGCGCGTCCTCGTGGTCGACTTATCGCCGTCAGTGCCAGGACCGTTAACCTGCGGAGGCGGACTAATGCCACGGTCGGACCCGTACGGGCTGCCATATCCCGTGCTATCCATACCCGTAGTTGTGCTGCTCAGTTCGTCGTCGGCAAGGCGTTGCCATAGGCTGTAGAGAGCATACAGGTGACGATCGCAGCCTTCTGCCTTGGCACATTCGCGGGTGGTGGTTGTGTGGCGCTGGCAGGCACGGCGCAGGGCTTCGACCTTGTTTTCGGCCTGGTTGTCTGCCCAAAACGTCTGCACAAAGCTGACAGACTCTTCAGATACACTGCGGATAGCCTCTGTGCGACCGTGCAAGAACACCTTGGTCATGGCCGGCTCGTACGTGCACTCCACGCGGCCATAAAGCCCATAGTACGCGGCCTGGAAGGCCATCTGGACAAAGGCGTCCGGTGAGAAACCCATGCTGGTCATAAAGTTCTTGCCGTACGCACTGAAGTCGAGGCACTCGAATTCGTTCTGGCCGATGAGGTCCGCAAGGCGAGACTCTGCAAAGCGAACCGCGATACTGAGCTCGGGGATCATATCCCATTCGAGCTTGTGCGGCGTGGCGTCCACGTCACCAAAGCTTTCGGGATCGCGCTTGGATGGGTCCGGGCTCGTCGACTTCCACAGCGAGGGCGCCTGCCCGTTGATCGAGCGAGCGAAGCGCAAAATCGTATCCGTGTAAACGTCACTGGCAAACCGAAGGACCGTGTGGCCGTCGACGCCCGTGTGCTCAAAGTTGATGCCTGCACTGCCGTTCTTGCACACGATAATCTGAAGCTTGTCGTACCAGCGGTTTGTGCAGGTTCCGATCTGGACGCCCTTTTCGATCTCGCTGGTGCCGCAGAGCATATTCTGGCAGAGGGCGGCAGCCGAGCCCGGCTCAGTATAGTCAAGACAGACGACAAACAGGGCCGAATCAACAATTCCAAGGCAGTCAGCATTGTTGGAGCCCTCCTCGCGGGTCAGCACATCGCGCAGTCCCGACCACACCTTGCGATTCTCCGTGCTTAGAACTCCCAGAGCACCCTTCGCAGCGTCCTGGATCGGGGTCTGCGTGGCGTCGTCGATGACCGTCTGGAGGTTGATGGCAAGGTCACGCTCGGTCATAATCAGATCAGAATTCTCGTCTAGTACGTCAAACCAGTAGAATTGGCCGTGGCACATGACTACGACGTGCTTCGAATCGGGGTCTTGCTCAATCTGGCAGCCATTTTCTGTAGGGACGCGGGCTGTGCCAAAGAGGCGCGAGTACTGGTACATATCCAATGGTGTGCCGCGGACGGTGTCGGGTGGCAGCTCCTCCTTACGGACAGCACGGACAAACATGAGTGCTGACACGACAAGGGATGCCGCGCGCGTCACCTGATTGTTGCGAGCCGGCGTAGGGTCGTCTTCCAACAAGAAGAAGGGGTTGAGGTTCAATACGACCGGGTTGTCAAAGTTGAGGTACGAATCATACCCTGGCAAGGTTAGCGAGATTTTAAGAATGAACAAACAACCCCTCGTCCTTTGTTTTCAGTTTCAATAGTAACCCACAAAATTGCTCAATGTAGCTTGTACGTCCCTCGGCGTACGATTTCAGCTTTTCTTGCAGCTCGGGGCCTTCATTCCGGAGAAATTCGTCCACAGCATGTCGGGTCTCGGCGTGTTCGCGGGAAGTCTGCAGCGGCCGCAGAACGGATAAATATTTTTGGCATGTCTTCTCGAGTTCTGGGATAGGCAGCTTCGGAAGCTTGTCCTGGTGTGCAAACGTGATGCCGCCACCGTTGGCGGACGGCTGTTGGTTGTAGCTGGCCATTGGGCTTGGCTTAGAACTCGGCTTGATCCTCGGAAGAGTGCTGCCGCCTCCTCCACCTCCGTTGAGAGGAGGGTGGACGTCTGGAACGGCTGGTACGGATCTAGGTATTGAGGCCGGCCGTTCAGTGGGCGTGGGGATATTTGCCACAGGAGGAAAGGCAGAGAGCGTCTCGCCGAAAGGTTTGGGAAGAGTGAAAGTGCGGACTTGGGTCGGCATGGCGGTCAGTTTTGTCATTTTTTTCTTCTATACAAATAAAAAGACGGAAGGCTGTGATCCTTATGTTGCTGTGTATATGCGTCTAAGCGTATAGAGGCGAGACACTGGTGGCAATGTTCAGGCCGCGCAGGGCTGTGCGGTAGAAGTAGTGGCAATCTTGAAGAAAATAAGATGGCATCCCACTTGACGGAGACCTATGCCACTGATCTCATAGTGGAACGGTTGTATAATGAAGTAAGACAGACTCTGAGGTATCTCGAGTGCGAAACCGAAAGGTGTTTAGACAGAATATAATAGAGAAAAGAAATCAAGTGACGTGAAAAGGAGACAGCGAGAGGAAAAAGACAATGAGATAGAGGTCGAAAACAGATGAAGACCAGTGATGATGGAAAGGTGTTGTCAATCGAGTCCGATATAAGAAGAAAATACTACACACAAGTGTGAGGGATGGATAGGAACGAAGGACATGCAGAGGAGCGGCCCAAGAAACCTTAAATCTTGTGAATAAAATAACGGGACAGGAGTGTAACGACAAGGACGAAGGGCCAAGCACGAAACAAGTCGGCGGGCCGGGCATTCAATATAACAGCCACGACATAAGAAGGCGAGAGGCCGAAAAGGCGGAGAATAGGATAACTTCTGACTTAAGAAGTAGATAGGCAAGGGAAGAAAAGGGCCAACGGGAGAGGAAGGCGCGGGGTGCCTGGGAGAGACCAAACCTAAGCTGAAAGAATAGGAATGGAAGAACTAGGGAAGGGCATGGAAATAAAGGTAACAATATGAATGTGCAACTCAAAAAGGGCTAGGGAGTGCGGGCTAAGGCAACAAAGGCGAGGCGGCAGCAACGGCTCAAACGAGCGACCTCGAAGGCCTTGACAAAGCTCGGAGGAACGCGCACGGAAGAGAGGAAGTCCAATGTCGGCCGTGGATATAGATGGTTATGCCATACCAATGGTGGAGGTTCCACCCTTTTGGCTCCCTTGCAGTCAAATCCAGTGTTTGTATTCGCCAGCCGGCTTTCGAGGAATGGCACAAATAACTCGGCAATGGTGATAGAAATAAAGACAATTATGGGGAGAGGAGTGCGGTGATAGAAAGAGAACCGAAAAAGAAAAAAAAAGGAAAAAGAGAGAACAAAAAATCGAAAAGTAAAATAAGAGGAACAAAGTAATGAGAAGCAGCTGCTAGCATGCGTGGACTGAGGACTCCTGACCACTGCACATGGCACGTCTGCCTAATGAGGTCTGATGGTGAATCTGGATAGTTTATTGGAGATAGGGTCGTCACTTCCACCACGCCTTTTTTTGGAAACATCATTCTTGGGCCTTTGCCAACCAAGGAGACCTCACTTGATGTTTTCCCCAGCGATTGTTGTAACGCTTGATTTGCTCGCCATTATACTCACAAAAAAACATCAAAAGTGCCTTGTCTTTGTTGTGTCCATATCTTTGAGTGGCAGGATCTCCGATAGTGTAAAGTAGCCCCACGTGCGCGAAAACAAGATGGATGCTTGACTGGGGCGGCGCTGGAACCGCGACTTGCAATACCTTGCCCGAAACACCACTTCCGCAAGCCCGAAGAGGGAGGAAGCTAATATGGGTGCTTGTGTACGTGTTTGTCACGTAGCTCCATGGTATCCCTTTTCATCCTCACACTCTGTCTTGGATCTGCCGTTTGTATTCTTTAACTAGGCAAGGCGGAGAAAGAGGAGTGGAGACTGACGACAGCAACAGAGCAGCAATGATAAAAACGGCAGAGAAAGGAAGAAATTGTAGCGAAAGGAAGAGAGGATCAAAAAGAGACAAGGGAGAAGCAAGGAACAGCAGGATTGGCAACGAATATACAGAGCATAGAACACATACCTAATACAGGGTGGAGGTGCAGGTAGAGCCGCGAGAAAAGACACGCGGGGCTGACGGTGCTGTTGGTGCCGTTTCTGATGGTCTTGGTGGTACAGCGGCAGCAACTGCGGCTGCGGCCGGTGTAGACGGTGCCCCGTGGAGGCTGCTGTGTTGTTTGTTTCGTCCGTTGCTGTGTTTGTGGCCTGGGCGTAGTCTGGAAATTGAAGAGTATGTGTAGTTGGGATGGGCGGCCTGCTACGTTGTTAAGCTGCAAGTTGGATGGATGGTCGCGTTGTGAGCATGCGGGAGATGGGGACTATGTGCGGAGCAAGCACGACTCCAAGGCAGATGATGGCAAGGGGCAGGGCAGTGGAAACTGAACAACAACCAATAAGAGTTAACGATGCCGACAAAGCTGACAAAGGTGTTCTGGACAAGTTATGATGGCTTGCATGTACGACAAATGGTTTTTGATAATGGTACGTTGCTTGGTCTCGGCGCTTTTATGTCGTCACCAGGCACGCGAGGTTACAGACCAAGCAGAAGCGTCGGACACAAGAGGAACTCTAATAGAAAAGGGGAGAATCGGGAACAAGGTCAACGAAAAGTACGGTCCAGGCGAGCTAGATGACAGAATTTTCCTAGATAGACGCAAGGCACCGAAGGGGATGAGATGGAAGGGGAAAAGAGGTAAAGAAATGTGGAAACAGGTGGTTTGTTGTCAGATACGAGCTAATCCAATAAACAAGGTGCAGGGGAGGCGACGTTTTGGCAAGACCGTGTATGTGTTGTAGATATGAACAATGCAAACATGGTAGAGGAAAAATGCGGAACCATAGAATGAAACGAGAAATACTGGAAGATGAAAACGGGAAACGGGGAAGTTGATGACACGAATCGTGAAAATAAACGAAATTCAACAGCAGGGGCAACCGGAAGGACTCTCATTTGACACTTTGGGGTATGTGGCACTTTGTAAAATGAAGGCAAACTTACTTCTAGAAATCGGGCTGGAGTGGCGTGGAGAGGCCCGGGGTAGGTGGCGCGTGAGCAGTTCTTGATAACGTGAGGAGGTTGACAGCACGCTCCATGGGGGGATGCCTCCCGACCGTGCTTATTTTGGGACCTCTGTCTTAGGCCGTAGGCGATTTGTGTCGTCTTTTGCCTGATGACAGGAGCCGCGCCTATTGCCTGTTGTCCGTTTCGGCCGTGATCCTGTGTGGCCTTTAGCCCCAGAAAAGAGACCACCGATTGCAGACGGGAGACTTTCAAGCTGGGCAGGGTCAGGTAAAAACGACTGGTCCTGGCTTTTCTGAAGTGGCGACGGTGATAACACTAAGACTAAGCCGGGGTCATATTCCGTACTGCATCCGGGGATACGTGGGAATCGCTGCCAGGGGGTGAGTGGGCCGAAAGAACAAACAGGCAAGTGCCGTACTCTGCGGAGGCCGCAAGATGCGTCGAACAGTGCTGCAAATTGCAAATGCTTGATGTAAGTGCGAAGGCTATACTGATTGCTCTGCTCGTTATTTCAGCAGGGTTTCCTGTCTACCGCCGCGAGAGTCGAGGGCCTGCGCTAGAACAAAGCAGGCAAAAGACGCAAAAGACCCGGCGGTCGAAACCCGAGCAGGACCGAATGACGGTTTCTTCAAAACACAACGATGCGCCAGTCTATGGATAGAGGCGTACTTCTCGTTATCTCGTTACTGCGTCGTCTGGTCGCCTATTCGTCTTTTTGGTGTATCCCGCCAAAAGACCAGGCAAGAGCGTCTTGGGTGGCTCTGCAGTCTTCTCAGCGCAGCTGGCGACTCAATTGTGGCGTCGCAGGAGAGAGCGAGAGTGCTTGAGGATCCGAAAGGCAGGCGGATCCGTGTGATGAGCCTTCGGGTACTAGTTTATGTGGGCTGTACTCCATATGCTCTCTAGCTTTGTGGAATGCCAAAGGTGGTCATCCGGACGAGAGGAAGTTGGGAAAGTGACAGGCGGTAGTCAAGGAGAATGAAAAGGACGCCGCGACGGCCGGGTCCAAAGTAGCCTGACCCTAGAATCTTTATGGAGAAACAAGGCACTATTTGGAGAGACGAACGAAGAATGGGCGGCCCACACTCCTTCTTTCAATGCCCCCCACCTTGTGCCCAAATGCTGATGAAATTTGGAGACGACCTATTAAAAACGGTCCATGGAGCGGGCGAGGTCTTGCAAGATATTGGTGCGGTTGCGCACTTTGCGTCTCTTAACCTTGGAGAGCATCCCGTTTTCCAGCCCCAGGGGCACAAGTAAGGTGCCAAGTGGACTTGACCGTAACCAAAATGGCGCTGCACATGCACAGAATGGCGGCTCGAAGCGCTTGGGATTGTTGCTGGGCAGTGCGGCTCTCGACGAACGTGTTTGTGCAGGTTCCGACTTGGTGATATATAGGAGTCAAGGTGGAGACGACGAGTTTCACGAGAAACGGGGGAGAGAAGAAAGGGATGCGTTACGAGCTGTTCAGTCATCTGGGTTCAAAGGGTAGGAACGGCCACTCAGCCATGCGATAGTACGGGTAAGAGCGAAGTACTTTTATCCCAAAGAAGCAGGAGAAGCGCAACTTCAAGCAAGACCAACTGGCTGCGAGGGAAAGAACGGCCCGCGACAAGTGCCAGTGTGGCCTGGCCTGGTTTGTCCCCCGCTCTTGCCATTGCCACTGTCCCGCTTATTCGCAACTTCGACTAGGGCACCTGCCTCGAGCATGGAGCATTTGCACACGCCTCTACTAAAGGTCTACTTTAGATCGCGCCTGCATGATGACGCCGTTCAGCGACTGTCCACTCGCTGGGCCCCAGCTCTCCGGGTCGGTTCCACCTACAATGCTCCGACTCCTGCTCCGCGAGTCCGTGCAGCTGTCGACCGCTGACTCGATTTACCGTCTCTCGAGAGGTAGAGAGATTGACGAGAGCGAGAGAGAAATGGGCTATCTGTGTCACCGCGGAGTTGTCTGACCTGCATGTCTCTCAGCCCATTCACTACGTTTGTCTTTTCTTCGTACTCTGTTCGCCCTTGTTCTCGCTCTTTGGCCAGTGGCTGTCCAGTGTTGCCATGTTCGTCCGTACATGTCGTACGTATTTGATCCGACTTCCGTCTTGCTGCTCGTGCTCCGTATGTGTGTGTACGTGTGTGTATGGACAGGCGCCCCTCAACACTTGGAGATCCTTGGTAGGTCGACGCTTCGTGCGTATCGTTTCTGCAGTGTAAAAGCTCTGTGGGACGGATACGGAAGGTGGACTGGTCTGTACCTGGCATTGCAGGGTTCATGGCATACAGCGATCGTGCTTTTATTCTTCTCTATGCCAGCAACAAAACTTGGGGGAAAAGAAACCTGTGTACGGCGTACTGGAGAAGGAACACCCTCAGCTAAGAGGATGTTCGAGCACAACTTGGGGTGTTAAGTGGCATAGCTGACATGTGATTGCCCTCGATGTCCTGCTGGAAATGGACAGGACGTCATTTCGGTATAACGGGTCCCGATAGGGCGGAAACAGTCTTCTCATACAGTCGGGCTAGGCGCTTACACTCCCAGCACCGCTTTGTGCTGAAACCATACGCAATGCTATGTCCTTCCACCACGGTTGAACGGACACATAGTAGCTACCTCTGAGTAGGCTTTCACTTCCAGGCAAGTAAATGTCGCATGACCGGGCCAGGAGAAAGATTCATTTTAGGATGGACAACGTTAACGAAATGAGAAAGAAGAGGGCGCAATAAAGCTCGTAAACGAATGTTCTCCGTAAGCCGGATGCACGTCGCAATTCGCATTTGCGTCGAAAAGAAAAAGACGCACGCATGTTCTCTGTGCTTTACGAGTTTCGAGTGTTCGTAACTGCACAATAATTACTCGACAAATGTCGTCGCGCATGGGACTGGACACATCCCCCCCGCTCTTTTTCGGTCGCCCGGATGCTGCCTTGGAGGGGCCAGTGAGGTGGACTCGACACGGGAGGGTTGGAGGCAACGTTCAATTTTGCCCGTGAGATTTCCGGGGCAGGTGGTCACCACCATTGGTCTAGTGTTTGCGGAGAAACGTCTCTTTCTTTTGTCGACGACTTGACAGACGGCGACCCATTGTCAGTATGTAGCGTGATGATGTTTGCCGAGTTCTCATTGCTGTCGGCTCCTGTCCCCTCAACACTCTCTGTGACGATCACGCCTCCGGGTCGTACTTTGGTGTACACCATACGTGAATAAAATGATAGACAATGTAGTGTTAAACCTTCAAACGCAACTGTATCATAATTTGATATTTGCACAGTGGCCTGATTCTTTACATGGATAGCCCGAGCCGCTGTCCGAAGCCCTCGGGATTATATACAGTGCCTTCACAACATTAGAAGCTTCCTCGCGCCTTATTTAGCTCCTAGCTTTGCCGTTGTCTCGACACTGTCAGTTATGTCTCTTCTGTAATACAGTTATAATGAAGAGGAAAAAAAGGGGAAATTCTCCGAAGCTACCTTGTTTTCATCCGTTTACTGTTATCTGGGAAATGGGCTGGACCTTGTGGCTTAAACCTTGACTCGCATAGACTTACTCATGTTGCGCAGAGAGTCTCTTCCCCCTCTTTCGGGTTGCATCTGTACAGTTTTATGTTTACAGTATTCACGTAAAAGTGACAGTCTGCCTATTAATCTTTCTCGAACTTGTCTTGTCCAGTTTGTACACCGGACTTCCATGGTCCCGCTTGCTTTATTGTCCTCCTTGTGTCTCTGTGCAATGTCTCAAAAACAGGACCCTTATCCTCCTCCTTTCCTATTCTCTTCGTATACTGTCCTGTATTGTGTCTTTGGATTGCTTTGTCAAGTCTCTCTAATAAGTAGAGTGGTTTCCCTTGAACATTTTATGCCTTCCATTCCTTTCTGTCGCCCTTGTCTGTCGAGAGAAGGGTCACAATGTCTCGTAACTCTGTCCGACGTAGCCCTCGTCTGGCTTTCTCTTTGTAACTGATTTTTATTGTACTGAGATGGCCTACTTTTGGGATTCATTTTCTCTACATATCCAAATTTCAAATAAAAACGTTTCTATTCGACTTGTCTCGTGATGTTGACCATTCTGCACCCATAACGCTCTCACAGCGAATCGAATATCACGATGCAAAGGTATGCACTACGACGCGGTGACATTGTTTGAACGTGACTGCATTCTTGACAGAACGGAAGAAAGCTCCGAAAAACAATAAAAACAATAATCACAATCATGGTCATTTTTGTTCGAAGCAAATGGAAACCCACTCGTGCATTCTCGTCATCCGCTCCAGCCTCTCATCACCCGCCGCCGTGCGAGATCCATAACACTATAGAGCAACGAGCCAAGGCAAACAACACAATTTTCGAGAGAGATTCGGGGCACGACACGTGTCTTGAATTCGGTCGCATATCGACCCGAAATAACAATAAGGCCGCCGTTGCTGTCGCTGCCTCACATCCGACGCCGCCTCCTGGAGCTCCATCATCATCACCATCACCATCCGACGCGCCCGATGCTGGTCCTATGCCATTGAGAGCTCCGGCAACTTTCACTGCCTCGTCATCGTCTTCAGCAACTGCCACTGTATTGGCAACAGAATCGGAAGGAGCGACAGGCGCAGGAGCGCCAGTAGCAGCAACCGGGCGCGTGGATGTGCTGGGAAGGTGCATCCCGTGCCGGAAGGAGCGACTCACTGCACGACGGTACCGAAGGAAGGTGATAACTGGGTTGATCCTTCCCTTCGCACTCCAAGCCCTCGACGTCACAATGTAGGCCCTACTTTGTCCCACTTTCTCTGCGCACTTTTGTCGAGCTCACTTCACGTCTAACGATCACAGCATTGCAACCGCCCTTCCTTGGATAGCGACTGATTTTGGTGAGCCCAGACTGTCGGACTACTTCTGCTTCTGTTCAGCCATCAGATCTTTTGACTCAATCAACTGACTCGCTTCGTTTTATTCCTGCCCCATATTTAGGCGAAGTCTCCCAGCTGAATTGGATTATCTCTGCGTTCAACCTCACATCCGCGGCCTTTATCCCGTTCTGGGGCCAGGCCGCCGACATCTTTGGACGCCACACTGCCATCCAAGCCGCCCTTGTCATCATGATGGTCGGCAGTGCCTTGTGCACTGCAGCGCCCAAGTCGACTTTTGCTGTCCTGCTTCTCGGTCGTGCCATCCAAGGTCTCGGCTGCGCGGGGCTCAACGTTGTTGTCCGCGTCATTCTACTCGACCGCGTCTCACTGCGAGAGAACGCGAAAAATTGGTCCATCTTCTCCTTCACGGCGGGCATGAGTTATGGCGTGGGCCCGGTCGTCGGCGGTGCACTGACTAATGTTAACTGGCGATGGTGCTTCGCAGTAAACCTGCCAATTTGCGTAGCTGCACTGGCTCTTATTTACATTATCCTGCGGCCTGAGCTGCTGGGACCACAGACGCAAGAACATTCTTCAAACTCGCCCTTACCGGAGGCTACGGCAGGACGATCGAGGCCCGACTCCTCGGACCATTTCGAGCCGCCTTCGGTTCGTTCTGGCCCCGTTCGGCCTTGTATGAGCTCGCTCCCAACGCGTCTATCCACGCCGATTATATCCCGCATCGCTTCCATCGACATCGGCGGGCAACTTCTCTTTCTGTTTGGTCTCGGACTGCTCATCTTGTCTTTGACCTGGGCGGGCGCGACATATGGATGGGCCACCGCGGCCGTGCTGGTGCCGCTCTTTGCCGGCTTGGTGCTTGTTGCCGCATTTGTCGGTTATGAACGCTTCATGGCACCAGGCCGCTTGTTTTCCCGGATGTGGCCTCATCAAAAGCCGATGCTAACATGGACATTGTTCGGCAGCAAGGATATCGGCCTGTTATTTTATATCAACTTCGCGACAGGGGCAGCAATGTACTCGGTAAGTGGACATGGAGGAAGGTATAGCAGAGGGTATTGAAAACTAATCCGAGTCTAGGTCCTCTATTTCTGCAATCTTTACTTTACCATGGTGAAGGTATTGCTACTTCGTGCCCCATACCTCCCCCCTCTCACCTCTGACTCCGGACACGATTCCATACGGTACAACGTTTGCTAATTGTTTTAGCTGTACGGACCAACATATGCAGGCACACAACTTCTCTTCTACACCCCCGGACTTGGCATCGGCGTTTACCTATCCATGTACTTTCTCAACGGCTGGCCCCGTAGCACCTTTGTGCCGCTCATGCTGGGATCCATCGTCGAGGCCGTTGGTGTCGGAATCTTAGCATGGGCGCTATGGAACGGCCATCTTCCGGCCATTTTCGGTATGATGGCCCTGACAGGGGTGGGCACAGGTCTGCGGCTGATGCCCGCCTCGCTCCATGCCGTTGGGCTCTTTCCACAGCATGTCGCCACCGTCGTCTCGCTCATGGCCGTCGCACTGCCGCTCGGAGGAACGTTGGCAATAACAGTCATGGCGGCTGTCTTCAACAATACCTCTGGTATCGCGAGCTCATCACCACTGAGAACTGTAAAGACGCTCAACGAACTGCCTCCAGATGCCCTGGCTGATGTTGTGAACAGAGCAAAGGTAGGACATTGTCCACGATGATAAATTGCTCCTCAAGTGAGCTATTTAAGAGTACGCTAACTCTATCAGATGGGAATTGTTTGGGCCTATGTTGCGATTACGCCCTTTATGATTACGGTATGGTAATTTGTGCAGCCAAAACAACAACCCACGGAATTGTAGCACTAACAGATCGAATAGTGCGTGATTACGGCTCTGTTCCTTGGAAACGTCCAAATTGCCAAGGATGCTGCAAAGAGAGGCAAAGCGGTCAAGGCAAAGTCAGTGGTATCAAGCCCGAGTCCGAGTCCGATGCCAGCCAAAAATGGAAGTGAACGCTCCAAAAACGATGGTGGACGCATAGTTCGAGGTGTCTACTTGTTAGCAAAGCTCCGTGGCCGGACAGGTTTGCAACAAGATGAAGAAAGCCACGGTTCTCGGAATAACATGCAAAGCCGACGACACGAGGGCGGTCATTCGTTACCACCCGCGATGATTACACGCGCAGCACCTCGTGAAAAGACAATACAAGCTTTTGTTGAGCTATGACGCATCTGGATGGCAAAGCAATTTGCTAGTAACGACTCAACCAGTGTGACACGTCGAGGAGCTGAAAAGGACCCTGAGATTCAGCTAATTGGCAAAGTCTATGGTCGCTGACTATTGGCTACATTGCCCAAGGTGGTAAGGGCGCCGGTGTTGCTCCTTGCATGCATATGGGTTGTGTCTGTTGGCGTCCTTACTCTTGTTCAATGTATTCTTTTTTTCATTTTCGCCTCGTTTTCCACTCCTCATGATTTTTGTGCTTTTTTTGTTTTAGCTACTTTGAGTAATTCAAGTTCGAAGCCCTACTGTGTATGTAGCCGCTGTGCCCTCAATATATGGAAAGTTAGCCGAAGATGCAATATTTCTGGACTGATATCGTGACTGTACACGAAGTACAGGAAGATATCAGCTCACGACAAGTGCGCCAGCAAACACCGTGTGTGAGACATGCATTTATTGATGACCAAACGACACACTGTTCAATCCTTGCATACGATGTACTAGGTGGCCAATAATGCGCGCGAATGAGGTGTCAAACGGAGGGAGTGAGTCTCAAGGAGAGAGGGGAGGTGGCCTGACGTCGGTGAATCGAGGTGGAAAAAGAAAACATAGAGCTATCTCTTTTTTTCGTATGTTCCTCGTAACTTTTCAGAAGTCTTTTTATTTCCTCTTATCTCGTCTTTCTTGCCCTTTCCACCCCTCTCCTCGTCCAATTTCCTCACCCTCTATTTTGACTTCCGGTCATACGCCTATTTATATAATTGACCGTCCCCTTAAATACCAGGAAATATCGTGAAATCGAAGGCGCCCAGTACTGTTCTCTGTCCTCCTCCACCAGCAACTAAGTCACGCCAAATTTTCAATTCGAGTACCATCTTGTGCCCATCATCGTCGCCCGCACGACTGTATCTCGAGGTGTAAATAGACTTTTGATTCGGCGCCACACTTCCCGTCTACACTCAAGGCTAATTGCATCGGCTGAAGCCTGCTAGCTTAGGGACTACCCGTGCACTAACACGCAAGCCGCCATTTTGCCACGCAGACGACCTACGACTGTCCACAATTTATTATCGACATCACTTTTATCTTTTAGCGGGACAAAACAGGAAGAAGACGCAGAAAACGAAGAGAGAAGCCAAGGACCTGCTTTAAATAAAGCCAGAAAAAAGAAAAACAGCTCCAGCTACAACATCCGTGCACCGATCAGTACCGAAGTGGAAATTAAACCGACGGTGCCTGCGTGACAAGCTTGATCTCTTCTGGATCTCTTCTGGATCTCTTCTGATATTGTTTGTGATATGGCGGCCAAAGATAACAACCGGCCCCGCAAACGACGGGCAAGCAGTGCCAGCCTGGACGGTGTTCCTCTGACGAGAAACATTGTAGAACAACTTGCCGAAATAGGCGCCAGGATGCGCGAAATGCACAACAACGTCATGGCCGACCTTGATCTTCGCGGCTCTTCTGCGCCGACATCGAACTCGGACTCGGACTTGTCTGATGCTGAGGGTTTTTCCAGCGAGGACGATGAGCTCGACGAGGCGTATTTCGGTCTGATGGACGGCGAAACGGAGATGGAGAGACAACGCAGGCTCCTTACCGACATTGCGCAAATGAGACGTGGGTTCCTAAATGGCTTCACATTTAGAGGCACCGCCGACTCGTTCGGCTTAAGTCCATCCCTGTCGGTGGCGTCGCGTTCTTCGTCTCCACCGGGGCTGGTCCCGAGCGCCAACAGTGTCGGGGTCCCTAGACAGAGGCTCTCGCAACTGAGGCCGATCGCAGATGGACACCATCCGGTTCGTATTCCGATCGAGACCCAGCCGTCTCTACCGATACAATCGCCAGTGCCTCCTCGGAGCAGTGACCGGGTCATAGCTTTACCCGGTGGACCTTCTCGTGCAGTCCAGGCACCTTCAGTTGAAGATGCAGGTGCTTCTGAATCCGAAAAGGAAGACATCTGAGCAACAAGAGCGATGGAGGTTTTGATTTGGGCCGTGTCCCTTTGTCACCTGCTAGATTGGTGATTAAAATCATGCATAAAACTTTGTTGCTCTAAATACAATGATTATGAAATAACGAGAAATAAAAACCAACGCCGAGGGTATTGAGTGAAGAGTCTTGCCGCATATCTTTCCGTTCCAACCAATTCCTTTTGAACGTGTGTAAATGGCGAATAACACAAAGATAAAACAAAAATGCAAGGAGTGGCCACAGCACACGATGCCGCACAGCCGCATTATAAAGGGGAGACCGCACTGACCAAAACACCAGGTATAACGCACCCATATCATACATACAAAAAGCACAACGTACCACACATCATACTTTTCTTAACAGACTCCTCGCCTGGGTTTTTTTTGAACAGTGTTCGACGAGAAGAGATCACCAAGGCGGCCAAGGGGCGCTGGCACTTACCGTATCTTCCGCGGGTCCTGCATCTCAAAGGCCGGCAGCGGCGTGTTCTCTCCGCTGCCGCCGCCCTTGATCCCGCCTAGCAGCCAGTCCGTCAGGCCGACAAACCGCGCGCCGACGCTGCGCTCCCAGTCGCCGCCCTCGGCAACGTGTTCGATTGTGTGGCTCAAAATGCGGCCCACGCCGTCAAACTCAAAGATGAACAGGCCCGTAAACTCTTTTGGGTCCCCCACGGCCTGGCTTGTGCCCACGGGTGCCTTGTTGGCGGTGGCCCCAGGCGACCCGCCGTTCGGCTGCGGCGGCAGCGACATGTCGCCGCCCTTGCCAATGGTCCGCCACCGCACGACGAGTTGTTCGTCACTGGCACCGGCGCGACGCGCAGCGGCCGAGTGAAGCTGCAATGGCTGCTTGGTCATGCGCTCCGACAAGATTTCGAGCTTGACGTTGCCCACCAGAGGCACACGGTTCCACGCGAGCGGCGATGTCCAGAGGGCGGCAATGTACGCGACGCGGCCGGAGACGACGGGTAGATGCGGGTGAGTCGAGGGGAAGAGGTGCAGCGAGATTGTGGGCGCGAGAATCTCCGACGGAAGCGGTGACTGGAGAAGGGTCGGTAGTCGTTCTTGGAGTATGCGTAGAGCTGTTTGTTGTCAGTAAACGGAGGACGTAAAGCAGCCACAAAAGGACTAAAAAATGGAGGCAACAGAAGAGGGGGACATACTCTTGCCAAGCTTGACGGTCCGCTCGTCAGGTGGTTTGCCGCCCGGCTGTGTTCCAAGACTGCTGATGCCGTCTGATCGTGATGGAAACGTCGCACTGAACCAGACCTCAGGCATATTGCGAGAGTGAGCCTCGGGAAGGGTTGTGAGCGGTTGTGACGAGGACGGGGAAGTGGCTGTTGCGGTCGAAGCTGCGGACGGAGAAGGAGAGGGTGGTCTGTTGGCCAGCAGCAAGGTGCGTCGTGGCGGCTGTGAAGTGGCTGTTGCGGCCGCAGTCCTTGACAAGTGACGCAGCGTGGCCGCTGAGGGCCGGGATGCTGCACAAACCGAGCTTAAGGTCGTCGTCATTGTGTCACTTGACGGAGGTGTCGAGGTGGTCTCGGTTGGTGATAAGGTGATGCAGACGTGATAGTGGAGGAAGGTCGAACGGGAAAGCGCACGACCGACGCCAGGCCCTCCTTCCCTCTCGAGAGCTGGCTAGCTGGAGTTGAAAGTGGAGGCACAAAGCGACGAGGCCAGAGAGAGGGGAAGAGGCGGAGAGGCGTCAAATGGACAACTGTGCATTGGGCCCGGGACGAAGCTCGTGTCCCTTTTTTTTCTATTTTTTTTCCCTCGTCTGTTATTATTTCCTCAATTCGCTCGGTTTTGACGTTGACAAAGTATGATGTCAGGAAATTTTTGCTGGGCCTGGCCGACTTTGCCCGCTGAGAATCACAGGGCAGTCACCCCACTAAAAGTGTGATTCTACCCTGTAACTACGTACCCGATAAGGCGACTGTAACCGATAGAGTACGACATACATGGCTGCTAGTCGCTGGAACAGCATAATAAGCTATTAATAGGGGACGAAAGATGGCCCATTCTTTCGTCTTTCATCTGATCTGTTTGGGCAACCTTTATCATCCCCTGACAAAACCCAGCCCGTCAAAGGGCAAAACATTCGCCAGTCAGTGTCATGTGTGCACCGGACACGGTCAAAGAATGCCTCTCCCTTGCAGCCCCTAGATGGTGTGAATTGAACTCAAGTCGAGGAAAAGAAGCACTGTGATGAATGCACGTGATCCCCATTTTTCGGCTACCATCTGTTTCAGGGTGGTGTGTGAAGTCACCCGGCGGCCAGCGTGGCGGGTGCCATTTTGGTGGCAGCTTGTATCATGTGAAGATGCACGTGCAGCGAGGGGCTGCCTGCTCCTAGGCCCTGGCCACAAATTGCCCAGCGGGCTTTAGTGGCTGTGTTTCCGCCATGCGCTTGTCGTTCCTGTGCTCACTCCCCCCTGTATTTGGTCCACTCACTGGTCCCTCCCCAACGCTCACTGGCCGTAATCTCTCACGCTGTCCTTCCTGCCTGTTTGGTCCTCCTTTCCCCATTCTCTTTAACCTCACGCCCTCTTTTCCCAACTTGCCAAACGCAACTCTTCCTCTCCATCATCATCGCCAACGACACCGAATTTGTGCTGCCTCTTCGCATACCCATCACCGCAGTCTTCCGTTGATAACTTTTGTCAACCACTTTCAAACCCGTGCTCTCCATCACAATATCGTCTTCGTCTCACCGCCGCGCGCCACAATGAATCCGGAGTAGTACGTAAAGAGGCAATCGATTCTACCCCTTTCGCTACCACCGCTCGCTTCCCTCACCAACCGATGGCCGCCAACATCTTGCTGACCTGCTGCTATCTAGAGTTTCTCTTCGTCTTTCTTGTCCTTCGGCTTTCCTGCCCCCTTTCCTGGTAATCCGCCTGTGGCTGCCAAGCTGTGACGACTCCTCCAAGCTGCGCTCTGCAGCACCATCGAGCAATCTTCGAAGGGGGGCACTATGCTATGGACATTGGCACATCGCGCCCAACCCTCTTCGACGGCATCCGCAATTTCTGCGGCGTCTCTCTTGTCGGCGCCTTTACCTCGCATCTTGTCCTTTTCGGCTCCGTGTTTCTAACCTCTCTAGATACGACTACCTCTTCAAGTTGCTGCTCATCGGTGACTCCGGTGTCGGCAAGTCTTGTCTGCTGCTTCGTTTCGCCGACGACACCTACACCGAGTCCTACATCTCAACCATCGGTGTCGACTTCGTATGTCCCTCTTGTGCCGCTCGGCGACTTTTGTTGCTATGCAATGTCCAGGCTCCGGTGCTGGTATTCTAACGCGTGTTTCCTTGTCAGAAAATCCGGACGATCGAGCTCGATGGCAAGACCGTGAAGCTGCAGATTGTAAGTAATGACACCTCCGCCACCATACACAAACACAAGCAGATGGCCGTGGCAGACAGAACCGAACCAAACCGAACCAAACCAAACCAAACCGTGGAATGCTAACTTCGCCTCGCAGTGGGACACGGCTGGCCAGGAGCGCTTCCGCACAATCACCTCCTCGTACTACCGCGGCGCCCACGGTATCTGCGTCGTCTACGATGTCACCGACATGGACTCGTTCAACAACGTCAAGCAGTGGCTGCAGGAGATCGACCGGTACGCCACCGAGGGCGTCAACAAGCTGCTGGTCGGCAACAAGAGCGATATGTCCGAGAAGAAGGTCGTCGACTACCAGGTCGCCAAGGAGTTCGCGGACAGCCTGGGCATTCCCTTCCTCGAGACCTCCGCCAAGAACGCCAGCAACGTTGAGCAGGCCTTCTTGACAATGGCCCGCCAGATTAAGGAGCGGATGGGTAGCACCGCCACAAACAACACCAAGCCTAGCGTGCAAGTCGGTGCTGGCCACGGCGTCTCCAACAACCAGAGCGGCGGCTGCTGTTAAAGCAGCAATTGTCCATCTCATTCTGCTTTGCCGTTTTGCCACCTCCCTCCCTCGACAAACATAATTTGACCGGCCTCGTTTCTCGCTTCCGTTTGGTCGGCCTCTCCACCACGTCTTGAAACTCTAGACCGCTCGTTGCTCGTTACTCGTCCCAAATATCCCTTTCGACATGCATGCGCCCCGGCCGCCGAATTGAAGTCCTGCATTGTCTCCCACTTTCCAGGCGCGATGTTAGAGTCGGTTTTCTGGATTTTGCTGTTTTCTTCTTTTCTTTCCCATGCGGTTTCTACGGATGCGAGAAGACTGGAGTGCAATCGTGTCGCTGGGACGGGGAGAACCCTTCAAACGTCGGTTGGGGGTGTGTAGGATCATGTTGATTTGTTGAATAGAGAGGGACACAGGGTTTGCGGAAGGGACCAGGGAAACTTGTAATGGGCTATTTGATTATTTTTTTTTTTTTTTTTTTCGTTTCCGTTTTTCTCTGGCCTTTTGTGTGTGTTTTTTGTTTCTTATTTCTTTACATTTTTCACAGGGAATTTTTCACGCTTTGCTCTTTATTCTTTAAACACTGACCTTGATTCGTTCGGTTCCGCTTTTCTATGGGGAGCCTCGTAATGTAACGTTTTTCATTTCCCTTGCTGTTTCTGTTGCCGTGATGGTTTCCTTTCCTCTTAGCTTTCATAGCCAAGTTGAAATGTAAGCAAACGCCGTAAAAGAACAGTTTTACATATTGTGGTTTACTTGAGAATTATGAAAACGACGCATAAATTTGGTTATAATTTGAAATGGATATAACACAGATGCTGTCCTAGCAAACCCTCAAAATCCCAGCTAAAAATGCCCAAGTCAAATCCATCATGAGATGTGCTACCATATTTTCACAACCTTCCAACCTTCCAACCGGTATAAAATGACACAATAGATTAAATCCGTACAAAACGCCCCAAGCCGATAATATCCAATCACATATCGTACTATTACAAGCAATGCCTTCCAAATGCAAGGCGAGAAGCAAACTAAACGGTAACGAGAAAAAAAATAAAGAGAAATGGGGGAACATTCTGGAGCATATTTAGGCCAAGCCTAGCCATTTAAGGGCCTTCTTACCCTCGTTGCTGTTTTTGTTGGCAAGGCTGCTAGCATGGCTGTGCTGGCTGTGGATGCTGCCGACGCTGGACTTGCCGCGGAGGCCATCGCCAGTCATACTCATGACTTGCGGTGGACCCTGTGTCGGTGGCATGGTTGCAGAAGCCGAAACAGTCGGTGTACTGATGCCCGTTAACTGGCTCGATTTGCTGCGCATGGGCTGCGGCCGTACACCGCGACTGCCAGCTGCCTCTTTGGCGGCTAGCAGAGCAGCGCGGTCACGCATAAATAGCGGCATGAGACGGCGCATATCAGGGTCGTTTTCAAAATCATCGTCGTCATCACCAGAGTCGTATTCGTCGTCGTTGTAGCCACCATAGGCAACACTCGTGCTGGCGCCACTAGCACTGTTGACAGCAGTATTACCGTTCGTGGCAATAACCTTTGAGCTGCCTTTGGCATTGCCATTGCTGGTGGCAAACGGCGGCTCATTGTAAGTATAGTTGCCGTCCTCTGACACGTCCAAGCCGGCATCCCAGTTGCTAAGGTTGTCATTGTCGCTCCGTGCAGAGGACGTCGGCAGTGTCGAAGTGGTCTTCAGGTTGTTGACGATAACAGGCGCGGAGATACCGCTAGGGTTGGCAGCAACCGTAGCTGTCTGCTCCTTGGCCCGCCGCATCGTTGTCGACCCACTGACCTGTATGGTCTTAGCAACGAGGCGGCTGTTGGGCAGGACCGTGGGTGCTGGTGCCAAACCCGTGGATTGTGCAATATAACTATGCTCGTTGGTCGTCGCGCGCCAGGAGTCGGATTGAGACTGGAACGACTGTAGCGACGATGGCTGCGACTGCAGTGAGTGCTGCGATACCATTGATAGAGTGGGCGATTTTGGGGGCCGGACAGCCGAAATGGAAGCGGTAGACATCTTGGATGACACGACCTTTTTGGTGTTGATGGGGAGAGGAAGAGGGGGCTGCCGGGCCTCTATGCCACTGTTGCTATCTGCTGGTGCTCGCTTTCTGTCCTTCTCCGAAGAAGACCCTTTCCGCCTCGGACTAGGAGTGTTTCCAACGAGTGGACTTGGCAACGTGGGGGATTGCATCAAGTTGTCTGTACGCGGTGGTGTGCGGATCTTGCTGTTCCTGCTGCTGCCGCTGCTACCAATGCCCATTCCGGTACCCCCAGCGGCCGTGGTGGCCGTTGATAGAGCTGAGTAGCGGCCGGCATCTCCCTGTTGTTGGGCTACTAACGTGAGTGGGATCATGCCATTCTGGAACATGACCTCTGCTGGTGATGTTGCCATCCTTGTCACCGTCGAAGCTTTGCTCAACAGTAAAAGTTTTCGGATTGAGGCTACAAATGCGTCGATATCCGTTTCATTGGCAGCTGATGTCAACACAAAGTTGGCCCGCTTGAACGACGGCTGCTTTTGAGTCACACCTAGATTCACAGGCGGGGAAAATCTGAGCCTTGGAGAAAGAAGTGGCTCTTGTAGTACTTGGAAGGGTCGGCGAAATTCAGTACGGTATTTTGAATCTTCGATTGTGATGACGCTTGCGACCTGGATCAGGTCCCGGCCTGCCAGTTGCTGCATGGCCAACACGAGAGGAAGAAGCTCCATTGGATATTCGAGCAGGACAAGACGTACGGAGGGCGATGCGGGCAACGACGAGGAGGGATAGGTGCGCAGGTATTGGTCAAGCTGGGCAATGATAAGTGGCGCCAGCACAACCGTTCCCGTGCTCTTACCATGGCGGCGGGCTTGCTGTGCAGCCAGCGACTGCAGCGCGTTGGTAATCAGATAGCGGATATCAAGACGACCACCACGGCTAATGCCGGTGGCTGGTTGGCTAGTGAGGGCATCCAACTGGCCCATAATCTTTGCCCGGAGTGAAGATGGCACATCACGCTGGCTGCCGAAGGCGAGCACCATATCCGTAACGGGTGTCTCTGCTTCCATATTGGCATCCACTTTCTGTTCGGTCCGGTTTCCAGACAGCAATGGCGCCCACATGCTGCTACCCTCCATTCCTGGCACAACGGAAAAGAGAAAGCTGGTAAGGCTCTCTGAGGTCAGCGAGTCGAGGTTGGCATTTGTCTCTTCGCTCTCATGGTCTTCCGGAAAGTGGAAACCTAGTATAGAACGTAGTGCATTGTGCAGGGCCAGGGCTGTTTGGTATTTTGCCGTATCAAGAACATGGAAACGAGAACCGACTTGGGGGTCCGGGTCAATGTCCCCGTCTAGCCTCTGGTGTGGCGGCGGTGTGTGAGCGGGAGTTAGGGGCTGCGGCGTCTTGATGGATGGCGCAGCCTGTGGCTGCATAGCGATAGGCACTGCGATGGGCAACTGCACCTTGCGGCCAGCATTGTACTCATGTGGCGCAAACGGATCATAATCGTCTGTGCTGAAGGTACCTGTGGCCTGGGTTGCAGGTATGGTCGTGGCTGTGCCTAGAAGAAGGGAGGCAGATGCAGTGGGCGAGGAGGATGAAGATTGACCGTGTGACGAAGACTTTGGTGTTTCGGGCAAGGTCGACGACATAGTCTTTTGGTCAAATGAATGGTGTTCGCCGTTGGATAATATGTGCTTTGAGATCACTGTATCGTGGACAGACGAGTCTCGTTGGTGGATAATCTGCGCCCCGTCAAGCTCGCGACAGCGTTGGATCGCCAGTTCCAGTGCCGAGTTGCTCGCGTTACTCCCGTCGTCGTCAAATTGAACGACTAAGTCTTCGACCAGGGGAAGCACTAGCTCAAAGACAATTTGTTTACTGGCACCGTTGGCACCCGCCTGGCTGGCATCCGTGCCACGGTCAACGTAACGAGACGTCAGTGGTGAGGATACGTTAGTGACGGAGGCGGTCGTCTTTAGGCGAAGCTGCGGCTTCTTCTGCGCATCCGAGGTTGCTGCTGTTTGGGCTTGTTTTGATTTTGTCTTCGTCTTCCTGCGTATAGCCATCTTTTCTAGTACATCGGCTCCTGGCAACAGCGGCACGTCGGGGATGCCCGTCCCTGTTGGCATGAACTTGGATGAGGAAGACGACGAGATGGACGGTTTGGTGCCAATGGCCGATGTGGCCATAGACGTGGTGTCATCACTGACGTTGGACGTGCGCCGGGGCCGCGTCGATGACGGCTCGCGGCTACTGGTGCTCAGGAAGAAGTTCATGTTCATGCCGAGGCCATTGCCATTGCCGTTGCTGCTGCCGCTGAGTCCGCTAAACCGGCTGAAGCCACTGATGCCACTGATGCTGCTGATGCCACTAAAGCTACCGGCACCAATGGACGGCTTTCGTTCGAGTGACCGAGCGCGTCGCCGGGGCAGCTGGTGGTGGTATGTGTAGAAGGGCATATCGTCGTCATTATTGTCCTCGTTGTCGCCATTGTTACGAAGAGCAGCCACCTGCGAGGCTCGCCGGCGAGCCGTCCTTCCACGTGGTGCAGGGTCAAGCACAACGGTACGCGCTGTATCACCCTTGGTAGCCGGGCGATACGAGACATACTGGCGGGCCGGCGAAGGTGACGGGGATTTCCTCGGTTGCCTCTTTTGTTGTTGCGAGGCAATGGCGTCGAGCCGCATCGAGACGGGGAAGATGGTGGAGGTGGGCGAACTGCCGCGGGTGGGGGATGCCGACGTGATGAAGCTAAAATTGTTGGCGTCGTATATCTCGCTGCCCGCGGCACCAGCCGCCATACTAGGCGGGACCCAGTAGAAGCTGCGGTTGTTGATGGTGCTTGTGTCGTCATTGTCGACATTGTCGTTGTCGGTCGTGTTTGTGGTATTTGTGTTATTTGTGTTTGCGGTTGGAGCAAGACTCGGGCGGCGTCCGGCATCCCATAGCTCCAGCAAATCACCGTGGATGGGCAGACTCAAACTGCGTGGCCGTGGCTTCTTGGTGACAGTCAAGTCGAGGATGTGTGTGCTGGGCTGCAGACCCTCCGTCCTGCGGTCCAGAGCATCGGCGGCGCGCATAGCCTTTGTGGCAGGATCACCCTCCTCGTCGTCGTCATCACGTTCCACATACTCATCGTCGTCGCCAATGGCAACATTGTCGAGCCGGTTTGTCTCGGCTGCCATCGGGGTTGCCGACGTCTCATCCAGCCCCGCGACGCCATGAGCCGTAAGCTGATCAAATAGAAGCGCGGCCTGTTCCAGGTTGCCGCCGGCGGCCGCGTCGTGCTGTCGAATGGCCTCGATGCACAGCGCGTGGCTTGTGACCGTACCGCCATTGAGAAAAACAAGTTTCTTTGGCGGTGTCTTGGACGTCGTTGAGGGGGTGGTGTGCGTTTCATTGTCCTGGAGAAACTCTAGGGCGATGGCTTGCCGTGCAGCGGCGGCATTGTGGATGCTTTTGATGTAGCGGCGAAGATCAAAATGGGTCGATGTTGTTGATGGCGATTTGGACAGTCTGGATGTGGAAGGAGCGACGGAGGTGGACAATGCCGATTTGGGAAGAGCGGATACTGAGGTAGAGGACGGGCCGGACGAGGAAGGTGCAAACGGGGTCACGAGCGCATCGTCCGTGCCGAGATAGTTGCGAATGCTTGGCAAGACGAGGATTTGCGACGATGCGGGCAACAGGCGCAATTGGGTTTCGAGGGCAGTCTCAGACAGACCCTCGAGGGCCACGAGGCTACCGCTGTAGCGAGGCCCGTCCTTGGACATGATGTCCGGCTGCTGGAAGAAGAGCTCTGAGGCTCTTTAGCTGGCGTGGATGTTAAGTCTAGCGACGATGGTGGAGATGCGACGTAAAAGACAGAACGAAGGGCGACTTGAGTCTGATAGGAGGTCAGATATGGATCAGAACACAGAGTGTGTAAAGAAGATGAACGTAGGAAAACGAAAAAAATAGAAAAATAGAAAAAAAGGACATCCAGAAGCGAAAGAAGAAAATATGGAGTAATACAATGGGAGACAAAGTCAGAACAATAAAAAAGGTAATGGGGAGTTCATCCAAAAGACGAACTGTGGATTGGTCAACGTCACAACGGGGCAGGAGCGGAGTATGTCCAAAGCAAAGGAAGACGAGGATATGATGTGATGTGATCTTATCACGTTCAGGGGGCCAGCATGAACGAGGGAAGAATCAACGAAGAGATGCCGAGACGGATGCGTGTGAAAAGCAACATAAAGAATAGATAAATACCCAATAATACAACACCCACGAGTGAAGAATAAAATGTAGAAAAAACGGTGACATTGATCGATGGACCCTTTTCGTCTGGTCTCTGGATGCTGTTGGAAGATCAAGTCTACAGGGCCTGGATGCGCATCAAACAGGTGTTTCGCAGAATGGCTAAATACCTCCGTGTTAGGACGAGTAACGAAAGGCAAGATAAGGAAGGATGGTTGAAAGGGAAAGAGACGAGAGGAAAACCAAAAAGAAACAAAATAGAAAGAAGAAATGGGACAAGACAGAAAAAGAGGCAAATACTCAGGAAAGAAGGTGGATTGGGGAAAATACGACGTACAACGGTAGACCAACGCAAAGGCTGTCAGGGACGGTGATACTACGTACTGCAAGGGGCAAGCGTGGTCTTGCAAGGAAAGTGGTGTGAAGGTTGGGTGTGACAAGATTATTGTGAGAGTTTGAATGCTGTCAGCCGCAGGGTAGTTTGCAGGGAGACGGTACGGAGTACTGAAGACGATACGACGTACTTTACTCCGTCCCTAGGAGAAGAATCCGTAGGTAAGGCAGAGCAGGGGTTGACAAGACTAATGAGTGAGGCAAAAAGCTGTGGAGGGATTTCGATTTGATTTTGACTTTGACTTTAAGGTGAATTGGGTTTGCGTGAGAATATAAATACGGCCATAAACTGACGGACGATGGAATATGCAGGGGCCGTTGAAGAGAATAAGAATGCGTGAAAGAGGCCACACAAGGTAAATTAAAAGACTGAAATCGGGACCGAAAGAACTCACAAAGTCGAAGCTAGAACGATATGGGAGGCCCAAAAGCGAGAGTGAGCAGGCGAGGAAGAACGAGGCAGACGAAAAATAAAGAGAACGAGAGAAAGAGCGCAAAGCGCGTGGTGTGAAACCAGTTTAGATGTGGCTGCAAAAGGACGGGTGCAGGATGGTGTGGTTAGGGGAAATGGAAATATGGACGGAAAAAGAAACCACTGGTGAGAAGAAGTTCGGTCAAATGAAGAAAAAGAAAATACAAGAAAGAACAAAATGGAAAAAAGACGACAGAAAGACCCTGATGCAAGGTGACTCCGGGGTGAGTGGAGAACCAGTCGACGTGGAGAGAAACGGTGTATCTTAGATAGGATACGCGTCGAATAGAATTATGTTATACGAAGAACAAAAGAAATAAATCTTGTGAGACTACGGATGGCCAGAAGAAATCAAAAGAGCAGAGATAAATGCATCAACCCAATATCTGATACACCAGCAGCCAAGTCTCGGCACGAGCCCCATGAGGCTTTTGAGAAGAGATGCGCGAATAGTAGAAAGAAAGAAAAAGAGACGTGAACCCCTGCATAACGCAAGAAAACCCGCAAAAAGCATTGGTGATTTGAATCGCGGGCGGACAGGGATTGTCGATGGCGGTGGTCGGCGTTCAGCCTAGGCCGCGTCTGGTCCCTGACGTGTGGTGATGGGCGAATAATGCTACAGAGTACATGTACGGAGTATGGTATTTCGTATACGGCGCAGGGATACTCAATATGTCCCCATCGAGAGGAACAAAGAGCAGATCTAACAAGGCCAGAGACGAGAATGTGAGCGGGAAGATATAATTGGAATTATAAAAAAGGGCAAGTTGGACGCTGTGCGCCGTATTACTTTGGGAAGACAAAAGTAAACAAAGTACAAGTAGTCCATCTGAGCTCAGACAAAGCCAATCATCTAGAGACGTCAAGATCCTTTACAAAAGAAACACAGTACTCCGTACATGAAGCAAGCTTGTAAAAAGGTTAACGAAAGAGGAAAATAGAAAGAGAAGCAGAGCGACAGGAAGACAGAAAACATCTACCAGGGTGCCATGTGGGAAAGAAACGCTTAAGCACACCAGTGCATTGGATTGCTGCTCGTGCGCGATGTCCAGTCCCCTTTTGTCAATTTCATTTTTTGAAATGTCATTACAGAACACTCGCCGCCGATTTGGGCCCAAAAAGTTGGCCCGTCTCCTTTCTCCATGGCACGGAAGAGAGCGCCAAACTGCGACGGGAGCGAGAGCGAGCCAGAACCAAAGTTGCAGCTCGTTTGGTCCGGGCCTGAGAGCGCTGAAGTGGACACGGCCAATGCGACGCAAAAAGGGGAGACCGAGAAAGCAAGGGGAATTCTCCGTACGATGTACAGAATAGTTACTGGGCGATGCAAAAGACACCTAAAATCAAAAGACCAGTTTACCTCGACGCGGGTCAGTCGCGCGGACCTCTTTAATTCGTCGTTTTGCTCTACATTTGCTTCTCAGAAACGGAGCAACTGAAGACCAAGCCAAGGTTGCCCTCCTTTCCTCGCGCCCCAGTTTCTTGAGAACTGCAAAACGGGTCGTCGCCCACACAAGCTCCTCCGCGTGAAGGATTCGGCTCTCCTGCAGAGGATTTTCTCGGTGCTAGGGCCTGGACTGAGCGTCTTAATACTCGCTATAAGGAATCCTGTTGTGCATGAAAAGCTGCCGTCCCTGGTGTGTTTGAACGTGAAAAATAACGATAAATAACGATAGGACGCCCACTATTAAAGACAGAAGTGAATGATTCAAAGCGCGGCTAGAACGTGAAACATCCCATCAAAGAAGCTGTCCGAGTATGTCCGTCGTGCGCACGGGGATATGTAAAATTGGGGCTTTCTACACCAGATAAACGGATAAACAGAGAGAAAGACGTCCATGAGCTCGGTCCTCTTACGGTGCAGCAAATAAAAAAAAAAAAAAAAAGAAAGACGGAATAAAGCAAACTGCTGGTGGAAAAGCGGGTGTCTGTCCCGGCCAACTATTTAGCTTTGTTTGGATCCCAGCTTTGATCGCTCAGCTATGATATTCATGGCGGCAAACTGCAGATGCTTGCACCCTGGTCTCACTCTCACACCACTCATATTTCCTTGTTTTTGTATCCATTCTTTCTGCCCTCTTCCAGCCTCTGCTCCATTCGCTTACTTTTCGCATTCTAGCTCCATATTGCACAACATGCCCAATTCATTATTCTCTTGAAACATATCCTTCTTTTCAGAACCGATAAAAACTGGAAAAAAAAGAAAGCTACCCTTTCTGGTCACTATCCTTTACTGGTATACAACGTACGACGTGACAGAACACCTCTTACGATACCTCTGACATCTTGCACGCGGCTGTGCAGAATTGATTGCAGGCCCTTCCTCTTCGCTTGTGAATATGTACGCACCCACCGATTGTCAGTAGTCAAAGGACGGAAGAGAAAGGTCAAAGCAGGTGTTCCGTTGTTCCGTTGTCCTTATGGGGATCCCGCATGGCCCAATGGTACTCTGTCTTTGCAACCCGAATTTGGGGACAAGTTGTTAGGTTGCTTTTTAAAGAGAAGTGACCGCTCACTGCCTTGGCCTGTCTTCTGGTGTTTTTGCTTACCTGCCGAGCCTGCTGAGCTGCTTTCCATGTGCGTGTTAGTGCGCTATACCCACGTTGCATCTCAAGTGTAACGGTGCGCTCGGATGTCAATCAGTTTTAGCTACTTCGGATAAGGATCTTCGCTACTTTTAATGTCTTTCTCATCCACCCATTCCTTATTCTTCCGTTCTTTGCCCACCTGCTCAAATCCCTCCGTTCCATTATCCGCCTGTCTGCTATTAGCGATCGGGAGCAGGGGCTCTTGGGGAATGCTTCAACAGGACAGGGTGCCACTGGGGAAATGGCTGTCAGTTTCCCCAGCCCCCGTTCTCCGTATGTGGCAACACGTTGTACGACGTAGTACTGCAAAGAATATGCTGTATGTGTACATGTACGATGTACTGCATACCCATATGGAACAGCATCACCCCCTTGCCTTGATCCAATGGACAAATACGATGTACTCTGCATCGGTTCCGACAGCAATCCGTCTGACAGGCCTCTCCAGTTCCATTGATGCCTTGTACGGAGCATCACTCCGTATGGGGTGTTGGTACTAGAAAAACGCCCTGGCCTGACCCTGGCGCCAGGAGAAGCCTGGGTGAGGCGCGAGGAGAATGAGAATGCCGTTGTTAGATGCGGATACATCGCCGTCTAGGAAATGGCATAGAGTTGGTACGTAAAACGTACTACAATCGACATACTTCACTTATCCGAAACTCTGTATCTCTCTCTGTCTCTCTTTTTCTTGGTATTGTATTTGGAAAGTTGTTAATTTGTCACCAGATCAAACAACAAAACATGGAACGGGTTATCCGAGAATGACGCAACCAATAGACACCGGAAGGCATGCCCGATTCAGCCGGACCAGACGACATGGAATGAGGGACGAGACAAGAGAAAGTACCAACTTATCGAATTTGTCAGGGGAAAGAAAGGAACATTAACGAAATCACAGCACAGACAAAGCAAGCCAACGGACACGTCCACGATAAATCTCTGGAGTGATGGGGAGATGGGGCACGTAAACAAGAGACAGCATGGATGAGCCAAAAAGACTGAGGCAACAGGGCAATGTTGTCAGACTCACTTCATATACATCTGTGCTATGCTTTCCTGAAGGCAAGGCAAGGGGTGCTGGGGGCTCATGTGGGATGCTGTTTCTCGAATTGAAGCAGCCCCCAAACATTGATTAACGAAACGGGTTTTACACCCTCTTCTGTTGAGCGTCTCTATATACCACCGGCTTAAGCCGTAATTACAGGAGGCGTCGGTCGGCAGGGAGGAGGACGTCGCATGTGAACGGACTCTGGCCAGCTTAGTTGGTCACACCTCTGACTTTGAGGCTGATGATTTTTTTTATTTCATCTTTATTTTATTTTATTTATTTATTTATTTATTTTTTTTTAAAAAAATGTGTTGGCGAACTTGAGTACCAGATTTACACAGCATTGGGAAAAGAGCTGTGAGAAGAATGGAAGAAGGCATGGAAGAACAGCTTGGTGATACAAGCCCACCGAACGATTATGTGCTGGTCATCACTTTTGTACACCACCCGGCACTCTTGTGTCGCTCTGCCGCGCCGTGCGCATATTGTCCTTGGGATTGTGCAGCCGGCGAAAAAGGTTTGGCTGGCAGAATAGAGAGTGTCAGGAAAAGAGGACAAAGGAGCTAGAGAAGGAGAGCAAAGAGGCAACCAGGGCCATTTCGCGGTACGCCGAAAGTAACATAATGTTCCGTACGAGTTCATCTTTATTACACAAGTTTTGAGGTATCATGACGTACAGAACCTGTGCGAGGTGACGAAATGAGAGTTTGATACGAAAATACGAAAGGAGACAGAAGCAAGAAAGAGACTCTTTTGGCCTAGGAACGTAAGACAAGGCACCCTGCAAGTTCCCAAACGGACTGCAAGGTCAGCAGTGGACTTGTACGACATGCAAGGAGGTCATTTGAGGTTGGTTGTGTGTGTCACGCGAACAACCCCTGCAGTGGGCCAGCTATTGACGGAACGGGAAGACTACGACAGTAGGAAAGATGGAGAGAAAAGAAGAAGGACGCAACAGAAACGTGAAAAGAGAAAGCCGAAACAGAATTAGGAAACATCAGGCGAGCACTTCCAGGGTAGCCCTGTCTCTCTGTATCTGTTTTTCTCCAGCTGTTCTTCTTCAGCCCCTGCCTGCTTGATCATGCCGTGTGAACCCGCGTAGCACAAAAGCTCGTAATGGTTATAGGGGATGTTGGTAAACGGCGATGCCGGACGCAGAAAAGTATCTGATAAAAAAAAACACACAATCTGGTATTCTTCTCTCGCTAAATAGAATGCGCCAAAATCCGTTTGTCGCTGCCTCATATTGGCAACATCCCGTGCTGCACGCCTTTCGCCTTCGTTTCCTGCCTCACGCACCCTTGTACTCGTACCGCAGCCGGCCCAGCTCCCGCTCGGGGTCCACACCGGCCATGGTCACCTTGGAGACTAGCACCACGCCATAGATGGCTGCAGGCAAACTGCCCAGCAGCCGATATGGCGTGCTGGATGTTGCTCCTCTGGATACGAACAGAGAGAGTAGCAGCACGGCACACAGACCCAGATTTAAAAAGGGCAGGTACACCTCCAGTGGCGGTGGCCGGCCGCCGGCGCCTGACCAGTCCGACAGGCGAAGCGCCGCAGCAGAAGCTTCGCGGCCTTTGCCTTTGATGTCGGCACCGCTCCACGCGTCCAGCACGCGGATGCCCGTCTTGGTGGGTGATTGCTGGTGCACGAGAAACGCCGTGGCGCCAAGCGATGAGATGCCCAGCATGGACACAATGGCCGTCGAGGGAGACGACGATGTGAAGCAAGCAATCAGAAAGGGGACCACTGCCAGGGCTGGGATGGCCAACAGCACCTGGCGAAACTGCTCGTTGCGCTTCTGGTTCTGTTCGACGAGCGACTGAATGAGCGTATCTTGTTCTGCAAAGTGTCAGCCACGCTCCCAGATAGTCAAAAGCACTCCATACGTAGACATCTTACCCTCCTCATCGAGGACTTCCGGCTCGTCCAAGTGAGCGGCGTCGTCGTCGTCGGTCGGATAGCGGAATGCGCGGCGCACACGCGCTGTGGCCATTATGGCGAATTGTAAAAGGTTACAATTTGGTGCGAATTCGTCAGTGTAAAGGGTGCGCTACCCAAATCCCATCGTCTTCCAGATGCTGCAAAAAGAGATGCCAGGTTGCTTTTTACGTTTTGTCGCTTTCCTTCCGTCTGCTGGTTGACATGTCGTCCCGTGCCTGCCTTGCCATGACGTGTCTAGGGGACATGCACTAAAACGCACAACATCATGCACCTAAACGGGGTCCAGATAAGTACCCGCGATACCGGGTTTTCTCCAGTGCGGGACACGACTGCATCCCAAGATCAGTCCATTTCAACGACCAGCGACGCCCTCCAACCGTCTGGACAGCAAACGACCGGGGACGGCCTCAACTGCGCCTCCTCTGCTCTCCCGCACTCCATTCGCCACACGCACATAACCATGCTGTCAACAGCGGCGGGGAGACGGGCCCTCACCGCTGGCCTGCTGCGGCCACGGCAGCCCCTCGGCCTGGGTCTTGGCCTTGCTCGTGCGACTTGCCCGGCTCTCTTCATTCTCGCCTCTTCCCCCTCTTCTTTGCCGTCTTCCACCTCTCTGTCCCTTTCTTCCTCTACCTCTGCGGCCGGACGCCGTACATACGTCTCCGCACCACGCCCCGGCGACGGCCCGCTCATGGAGCGGCGGGCGGACCGCGAGCTGCCCGATGTCGTCAAGGGCCGCTTCCGCTGGTCTCGTACGCTGCCCTGGTTCCTTCTGATCGTCGCCGGCTGCAGTGTCGCCATTTTCAACTACCAAAAGGCCTCCAGCCCCGTTGTCGCCTCGACGCTGTATGCGCTGCGCACGTCCCCCAAGGCGAGGGCGTACCTTGGCGACGAGGTCTACTTCCAGCAGCGCATCCCCTGGATTGCGGGCGAGATGAACCAGATGCGCGGCCGCATCGACATCAACTTTATGGTCAAGGGCACGCGCAACACCGCGCGCATGCGCTTCACGAGCAACCGGCCGACGGCGCGCGGCACTTTTGAGACGGTTGAGTGGAGCCTGGAGACGAGCGACGGCCGCAAGATCGACCTGCTCGAGGACGTGACCAACGACCCCTTCCGCGGCATCCAGATCCTGCCCGAGGAGTACGTCGAGTCGCTCGAACAGGACTTCGGCGTCGTCCCGCCGCCGGGGGGTGTGCACGGCGAGCATGGCAGCGCGGTGATTTCTGCAAATGCGCTGCAACCGGTGAAGGAGACGCACGGGTTCCGGCAACCGACGAAGCGGTGATCAGGATGGAAGGTGGACGGAGCGTGGCGACGGTGACCACTGCGAAAAGAAAACCTTGAATTTTTTTTTTACAGAGTAAGGAACTCCCTTGGCCGGACATCTGTGTCTTCTTTGGTTCAAAATATGGGATGGCGAGTTCTGGGTGTTTTTTGTCTTCGCAGCTTCTGCATTTCGGCTTTCCGCTCTTCTACACTGTACACATATCCATTACTTATGAGAAAACGAAAAGTAAATCAATGAACAACACGAGACACAATCGTGACAAATGGGTCAACACAATGTTTATGCTATTATCAGTACACGAGAGTCCCTCGGAATTTGGAGAATATACAATCGCTATTTTAGTCCCGTTCACCCTCCTCGTAACTACCATATAACACGGCTCTCACGCCCTTGGTTGTGGTGCCTCTGCTGGTGTCTCCAATACAGCCTCTGGGATAGGTGCCTCGAACTCGGCCTCGATCTCGACGTCCCCGCTGTCCTCCACTGCAAAACCCTCTTCAATCGACAAATCTGAGAAGCCCTTTGACAGCAGTTCGGCAATGCGGCCCTCGCGGCGCGCCTCCTTTAGCTCCAGATGGCGCACGCGCGCCGCCTCCAGCTGCTCGGCCGCCCACGGCGAGCGCTCCTCGACCTGGGCGCGAGTCTTCTCAATGAACGCCGCGGCCGGCTGCGGCTTCTTGACGGCGTCCTGGATCTTGACCAGCGCGCCCTTGGGACCGCCCACGGCGCCCTTGACAACCACAATGCCCAGGTCGTTGTCCACCTGCAGAATGTTGAGGTTCTGCACTGTCACGCGCTCGTTGCCCATGCGGCCGGGCATCTTCTTGCCCGGCATCACACGGCTACCGCTGCCCTGCGACGGGCCCGTCGTGCCCATCGTGCGGTGGTTGAGCGAGTTGCCGTGCGTCTTGTTCTGGCCCTTGAAGCCGTGGCGCTTCATACCACCTGCAAAACCGAAGCCACGCGTGTTGGACCGCACGTCGACCCACTGGCCCACGTGGAACCAGTCGGGTTGAATTGTCACACCGGGCTGCAGCAGGCCCGACGCGTTGCGCACGGGGAACTCGGCGAGGTGCTGCTTGGGCGCAATGCCCTTGGCCTCGTAGTAGCCCAGCTGCGGCGCCGTGACGGTGGCCGCGCGCCGCGTGCCGCTGCCAATCTGCACGGCCCAGTAGCCGTTTTTGGTGCGCGTCTTGTTGGCGACGACCTGCACGCTGTCCAGCTCGAGCACCGTGCAAGGGATGCGCGTGCCGCTCTTGCTGTAAAAGCCCGTCATGCCGCGCTTGGTCGCCAGCACGCCCGTGCGCAGCGGCGTTGTGTTCTCCTTGCGCTTGAGCGAGGCTGCGGGCCCCGTCGTCGGCGCAGGCAGGCCGGCTGTCTGCTGGTTGAACCGCGTCGGCTTGGCGCCTCGCCGCGGTAATGTGCTCCATCCGTACTTCACACCACGGCGGCCCTCCACCACGCGGCCGGACAGCACTGGTGTTGTTGTGTGCGTAGCTATTGATGTTGTCGTCGATGCTGCCTCTGCCATCGTCAGTGCCGTCGTGGTGGCCGTTACCCGCTGCAGGCCAGCCCAGCACCGCGGTAGTAACCGGGGTGCCATTGTGTGATTGTGGTTGAGTTGTTGTTCTTGTGTGGGCGAGAGGTGAGCCGGGAGACGGAGGAAGCGCGGATAGCGCCGGGGAAAACGTGTGTCGTGATGCGGCACAGCCAATTGGGCCGTTTGTGCGCCGTTCGAAAAGTCGATCGGGGTTGCGTCGGTCGCGTGCTAAACACCTCGTCTACAGTCGAATGAGTTTTCGCCAGTGAAGCTATTCGTGTGGTTAGTGAGAAAAAATTGAAGGGAAGCTTGAGCTCGCTTATTGACTAGTGTCTTGTGCTTACTTGTATATATCCAACTAAACGCTATATATTTATACGCATATATACATATTTACCCAAAGGCCAAATTCTCGCCAAACAGGCAGGTCGCTGGGTTCACTACTTCTACCACCTGCACGAGAGAGTCGACGCGAGAGCCGCTCCCCGTCTGCTTCTGCGAGGTGCATGTTCACGAAGCCGGCCGAAAATGGTGTACTACTTCACATCGACGGTCGTGGACCCGCCGGCGTACATATACGTGGGCAAGGACAAGTTTGAAAGTACGGCAACGAGTGACGCTAGTTGTGGCGGAAATCGAACCTGCGAAGCCGATTCATTGTTAAACATGTGAAAAACTGACATTAATACGGTGGATAGATGAGGACTTGATCAAGTTTGGCTGGGAGGAGGACGTATGGTGAGTCTCTTTTGAACCGCATGCGTTTAGTGTGATGCGCTTAGACTGACGAATTCAGGGTATGTTTCGGTCTGGACAGAAAGGCATAATGCATATACATTTTATTCTGACTTTTCCAGTTCCACGTCGACAAGCTGTCTAGCGCACATATTTATCTGAGACTGCCCGAAGGCGACTCGTGGGAGAACATTCCCGAGGATCTGGTCAAGGATCTGGCACAGCTGACGAAGGCCAACTCGATCGAGGGTGCGTCAACTAATAAGTTTATGCCAATCTTATTGGAAAAGATTTTTTGGCTTTTTTTAATCAAAAAGTGCACTGGCTAACCCATACAGGCAACAAGAAGGACAATATTACTATCATCTATACACCATGGTCCAACCTGAAAAAGGACGGCAGTATGGCCGTGGGCCAGGTCAGCTTTAAAGACCAGAAGAAGGTGAGCACTATATTGGACCCGGACTGGTCGACCTAGGACACAAAATTACTATATGTGCACCGTACTCACGTCACAGGTCAAACGCGTACTTGTCCCGATACGAGAAAACGTCATCGTCAATCGGCTCAACAAGACCAAGGTTGAGAAACACCCGGACCTGCGGCAGGAGAAGGAAGACCGGCAGCGAGAACTGCGAAAGCTGGTGCAGGCCAGCCAGCAGGCGCGGAAAAAGGAGGAGGCTCGCATCGCCAAGGAGCGGCAGGAGATCAAGTACCGCAAGGACCACGCGTACGACGATGTGTTCACGGAGGAGAACATGGAGGAGTCCAGCAACCAGAACCGGGCCGAGGACTGGGAGGACGACTTTATGTAGGACAGGAGTGTAACTGTCCTGTGGAGGTGTCGCTTAGTGTCGGCTAGATTTGGCCAAGATATAAAAAAATACAAAAAATCTAGTGAATTCATAAGTAGCATTATAATGCGATCCGTCGTTTCTCGTCTTTGTTTTACGGCCACCGCCCATTCTATTGCGTACACTTTGTCACATTTCCCACCTCTCCCACGCTACTTCCCCCGTCCACCACCGCCGCCAATATTGCTGCCCATCTGATTCACAGACGTGCCCTTGAGTGCGTGGTCGGCCGGATTGGCAGCGGCCTCGTACAGGATGTTGACGGGCGCGCGGCCCAGCTGCATCCACTCGCCGCGGAAGCCTAGATAGCTCAGCCGCGTTACATCCTCCTCGCCGTCGCTGAAGTTGTCCGGGAAGAAGAGGGTCAGTCGGCGCACCTGGCCAAACACAGCGCGCTTAACGGCAAACTCCTGGATGTCGGACGTCTGCGCCAGCTCGAAAGTCTGGGTCGCGTGCCCGGCGTCGGCCTCCTCCTCAGCGGACCCGAAATCGAGATCGTCGCGGTTCTGGAAGACGTGCAGCGTGCGAGGCGCGGATGGCGACGCCGAGCTACGCAGAAGGATGGCGTGCAGCTTGACCTGGCCGGTGAAAGGAACGTGCATGAGCAGCTGCTCGTCGACGTCGCTAGCGAGCTCGGGCTCTTCTGCGAGCCGCTGGTCCCAGGTTTTCTGCACAATGGCGCGGCCGGCACCTGATGTGGCTTCGTTGAGGGTGATGACTTGGGCAAAGTCGACGTGCTGGTAGAGCGAGAACTGCAGGGCGGGCGTGATGTCGTCGGAATGGTCGTGATCATGATTGTGGCCGTGGTGGTCGTGGCCACCGCTGCCGGCGTGCTCGTCATGGCAATGGTGGGACATTTCGACAGCAATCCAAATACAGTCCTAGACCAGGAATTCTGTGAGCTGAAGTCAGGCGTGACGTTGTGAGTGTTGTATTGTCGTCATCTGAATTGCCAAAGAGGTATAACGTCCGTTTCAGAAGCTCTCATTCGAGGGGTAGCTCGAGCCGACGCTTAGTGCACATGGCAGGTGCATTTAGAGTGCTAGATTTAGCGGGTCGCGCCTACCATTTAGACAGCTTTAGTGGCCAATGCCTGCACTGCATTTTCTGCAGCCTAGACAGCCTCAAAACGACGGCTGAGAGTCTGCCGCAAAATAGCTTCTAGATCTTCTTTCGACTTCAAGAACATAGCCCAGCTCACCACGTCCGCCCTTCTGAGCTCATTTTACGCCGTCTCTACTCTCTCGCATCATGGATGCGACACGCTCTACTACACATATTTCCCAATTCCCACTGCGGTGGCTATAGCCGGCTCTCCATCGCGTTTCTGGCTCTCATCACGCGATCTCCGGATCGTCTCTCCTCACCCCTTCTCTCACACAACCATTCGCGATGCTGCTCCCCAGAATACCGGGGATGGCCTTGCGAAGGCCGGCTGGAAGGCGCATTTGTGCGAGGTGCTTGGCGTTACAGAGTGCCGGCTTTGTGACCGGGCCAACCACATCCCCATCCCAGGGCCAAGCCATTCAATCATCCTCCTCCGAGACCCCGACAACGGCGTCAGCATCCATACCGCTGGACCGGCCAAAGGGTCCTAAGCGGGGAAAGACTGCAAAGCCGCCACAGCCAGGGCCTCTGAAGCCGCCATGGCCGGATTCCAATCCAGACGCAGGGCCACAACGGCGCAAGATCTATACGAGCGAGAGAGGCTTGATCGAAAACGCCATTACTATGGCCCGCATCGATCACCCATATAAACTGCCGTTTCCCTCACCCGGTAAGACGAAACACAAGGGCGATCCCATCTTGTCCATTGCCGTGCCCCGCGCCCCCGACTTCCGCAGGGACTTTACCAACCTGGGGCCGGACGTGGTGGCGCCCTGGCGCAAGGGCGGCGTTTTCAAGCTCGTGTCCGAGAAGGAGATTATGGCCGCCGGCACCTCTGGTGATAAAAAGTTCACCAAAAGCTACGGCGTGCGCATCCGCTACAGCCACCTACACAGTCTCCATCCCTGGTCGGCCAATAACCTGGCGGCGTCTCCGGGCATCGAGGACGCGCTCGGGGCCAGCGACGGACAGGGTGTCAGTGCCGCCTCCAGCGGCTGGCCCGTCGGGTTCCCCCATCCCTTTTCGGAGATGGCACGGCGCAGGTACGCCATAAAGAACCGCTCAGACCCGCTGTGGTGGTTCGCAATCGTGTTCGCCGCCGAGGGACAGCTGCCCAACAGCAACCTGGTGCGCAACAAGATGCGGTACAAGCTGCAGAGCGCAGTGGAGGCGGCCCTCCGGCAGCGAGGCTATGCCGCCAACGGCGTCCGTCTCGAGGGTTCGGCCGGTGCAAATGCCAAGTACAGCCAGCTGTATGGCTCGATACGCGCGGATGGGCCCCTGGTTCAGATGCTGACGGCGCCGTACGACGAGCTCGTGGGCTTCTTGGCTCAGGCCATCATTGTCGTGGAGGGGCTGCTAGGTGGCCGCAAGCAGACGAAGCTGGAGTCAGTGCGCAGCGAACCTGAAGGCAGAGGTTCGAGAAACGACGCAGACTACAACACGGGCAAAAATATCAAGGGGGCCCAGGAAACCAAACAATCCAAGGGAAAGAAATCCAAAGACCGCTTCCACCTGCTGCTGGATCCGGCACTCTTTTAAGAGGAAAACAAACCAGAGCAGCAATATACCCATAGACTTGTATTTGTAGATTTGTGTAGGAATATACGTGTGCGTTGCAGTGTCCGAGTATGCAAATGTTGAGTGTCTAGTCGGCCCAAGTATAAACGAGGTCTCCAAATGTAAACACTTTGGTTCGGAGAAGGAGGCCGTAACTATGTCTTGGCAGGTGCTGTTTCAAATAGAATAAATGGAATAAGAATAAAACAAGGAAGCTTGCTGTGCTATGATACTGTACAAGTTTTAACAACTATAAAGATAGAGGGGACAATAAAAACACCTATTGTACAAAACAAAAGGGGGGGGGGGGGGTATGACAAAATTACAGCCCGATGTAAACGAATCCTTTGCTTTCAATAGAAAAAAGTCCTGTGAAACTAGCACCTCGCTGGACCCGGATGGCATCAGCAATCTCGAGTACCTCAATACACATATGCCGTCTGTGCCAGCTCCGATATTGCTATGGCCCATGACCTGCGGGCGACGGTCCTATGGTCGCATGCTGTGATCGTGCTTGTGCACAAAATTATACATCTTCCTGTCTGACACTGCTGTGGCGTGCTATCAGTGTAGCTGTTGTTGACTGGCCATCCCAGTGAAGGTGGATATGCATGAGATATGAATGAATACTTGGCGGACAATAGCTCAAACCTATCAGTTTATATCCCGTCACGCTGTATCGCAAACAATAAATAGGAGCATTGGTCTTCTTTCGATATACCAGGTAATATTATCAGACATTAACAGGCATTCGCTATTCGTTTGCTGAGAAGAACCCGAAACCCCCAGATATAACCCGATGGATCCCTATTTGAGCACTATTGTGCCCTGGCTCCACGTTTTTCAGTGGTCAGATGGAAGCTGTCTAAGCTTGGGAATAAAGTGGAGCACAGCTGCCAGCCCCTGGGCCGTCCGCTTTCGGGCACTGTGGGTCCGCGTCTGGCCAGGCCGCTCCTGCCTTGTGCTGTCCTTGGGACATGACCGCCTGTGGACACTTTACGTAGTGTCCTCAAATCGACCTCCAACCCCCAATTAATCAATTTCTCTGCATCCCGCATCACCACACCACCATCGACCGCATCGCCAGCTACAGCGCACGCCCACCACGAAGCCAACAGCTCTTTGCTGCACGCCCTGACTTTTTTTTCGTCCTCTCTTACATATACACACGACTCACACGCCGCCACGATGCTGGTCTCGCTCACCGTCGGCAAGGTCGACGCCGGCGTGACGGTTCTCCTGACCCAAGACAAACGCCTCGTATGCCACCCCGTCCTTCGCCCTGTCTTTGTTACAGTGTCTAGAATTGGGCCCTAACTACTTGCCAGATCGAGTTCCCCTCCATCCTCCTCCCGCCCAACATCTCCTCGGGCTCCATTGTCGACATCGCGGTCAGCCGCAATCGCGCCTCGGAACAGGCCGCGAAAGACAGCTTCGCGGCCCTCCAGAACCGCATCTACGAAACCTTTGGCGTCGAGCCGCCCACCACCCCCGTCCTGCGCTGCCGCAATGCCACCCAGACCAGCGTCGTCCTCGAGTGGGACCCCATCCAGCTCGCCACGGCCGACCTCGCCAGCTTGTCGCTCTACCGCAACGGCCAAAAAGCCGGCAACATCCCCCGTCCCCTCCAGATGCACTCCACCAAGATTTCAGGCCTCGCCGTCGACACCGAGTACACCTTCCATCTCGTCCTGCGCACCAGCGCCGGCACCTTTAGCAGCGAGAAGCTCGTCGTGCGTACCCACAAGATGACCGACCTCAGCGGTGTCACCATTACGACCGGCATTTTGTCGGGCGCTGCGCGGGAGCGACTGGTGGCCGCCGTCGAGCGCATTGGCGCCAAGCTCGTCGCCGACCCGGGCGCTGTGCGCATCGACACCACCCACTTTGTCACCACCGAGGGCCGTGGCGTCGCTTGGGAAAAGGCGGTCGAGCTCAACATCCCGGTTGTGCGCCCCGAGTGGGTCGAGGCCTGTGAAAAGAACGGCCGCATTCTCGGTGTGACCAAGTACTACCTCGACGCCGTGCGGCCGACCGGTCCCAACGACAACGAGCCTGTCGTACCGCCGCCGCCGCAGCAACAGCAGCAGCAGCAACCGCCGACGCCAAACCAAAACAAGGAGTTGCCCCAGTCACCATCCGACGCGCCGTACTCGTCCACGACACCACCCGCAGGAGCCGGAGCAGCTCCGTCAAGCCACACCGCGGCGGAGCCGTCATCGTCGGCCGCAACATCACCCGCAGAAGCACACGACGACGAGCCCGAGACCCGCGACGACCAAAAGGTGTGGCTTGGCGACCAGGCCGGCCATGAGCAAAAGGTGGCCCTGCGGACAAAGCAGGATGCGAGCCGAGCGGCCGAGGATGGAAACGACGGTGACGACGGCGCCGAAGACGATGAAGAGGAGGATGAGGACGACGATAGCGGACGCGGTAGCCATGCCAACGGCAACGGCAATGGCGCGGCGGCAGACAGCAGCCTTAACAAGACGTCAACGCCTGGCGACGGCAACTCGTTCCAGGATGTGGATCTGTGAGGAGGTCAATTGGAGAGCTGTTTGTAATTTTTTTCTCTTCTATGTCTCGTTGTCGCGTTGTACCATTGGTTCTTTTTGGTGTGTCTTGTTTTCTTTTCTCCGGTCGTGACGTTCAGCCTTGTCTTTCGTTCCATCAAAGGCGATAGAGGCGGTTTTAGTTCCAGCGGGAAAATAAATACCATTTTATTTTGTTTTACCGCGGCCAAGTGTGCTATTGTTATTTGTCGTATTCCGTCCTCTGTACGCCATACGTCGTAACGTAATTACCAAGAAATACCTTGTTAAACCTTGGAGAGGTCATTCATTATACTGGATCGTTGCATTTTTATTTTATTTTATTTTTCATTCTTCCTAATAAAAACACACGCAATGATACATCCGTGCATGAAGTGACCATCATGAAGCAAAATTACCAAACCCCAGCTCTCTATATCGTCGTAAATACCCATTTTGCCAACACCCACTCTTTTTTTATTCCCCCTCTTAGATGCGCAGCAGCCGCAGCATAAATGACAGGTCGCCAATGGCCTGCTCCTCCTCTACAATAAGCGCCTCAGGCTCCTTGTCCGCCGACGAGGGTTCCAGCGTGCCGCGCAGAGCCGTCTGGAAAAGCGGCTCGTGCGACGTCACAACCGACGCCAGATCGACCTCGTCGGGATTCTCCACGACGTGGTAGTGCATGCGCACGTCGTCGGCGGGCACCAGGCCGGCCTTCTTGCGTAGGCGCTGGACGCGGTTGATGATCTCGCGCGCCAGGCCCTCGACCGCCAGCTCCGGGTGCGGCGTCGTGTCGAGCAGCACAATCATGTCGTCGGCAAAACCGGGCTCCCACTTGGGACCGTGGCCCTCCTGGCCCTCGGCCGGCGCAGGAGCCTCCTCTTTGACCTCGCCCTTGGCCTCCTCCTTCGCCTCCTCCTTGGCCCCCTTCGCACCCTTGGCGGCCTTGCCGTCCTTGCTGTCCTTGGACGCGGTGACCGACGAGCCCAGGACGCGCACAATCGAAATGTCGTTCTCCTCGAGCACGATGCCACCAACGTTGATCTTCTTCTCGGCCAGGAACTGGCGCAGCTCATTCTGCGTGAGGCCGGGCAAGTTCTTCTTGACCATCTGCACGTCCTTCTTAAGCTTCTTGCCCAGCGTCGGCCAGTCCACACGCGCCTCCAGCACGATGCCGTACTGCTCCTCGTCACTCGTCAGGATGACGTCGCGGACGTTGAGCTCCTCGCGCACGTACGAGCTGAGCTCCTCCACGTCCGCCAAGATATGTTTGTCGGCAATGACCACCACCGACAGCAGCGGCGTCTTGAGCGACACGTTGCAGCGCTCGCGGGCCGTGCGTGCCAGCTGGATCACCTTCTGCATCGCCGACACCTTGCGCTCAATGACCTCGTCGAAGAGCGACTCCTGCACCGTCGGGAACGACAAGAAGTGCACACTGCGGTCGTCCTTGAAGCTGCCGCGCACTTCGGCGCTGAGATGCGGCTTCAGCAGGCCGTAAATGTGCTCGGTGATGAACGGCGTGAACGGCGCCAGCGCACGCACCAGCGTGAACAGCACCTGGAACAGCGTGTTCATGGCTGCCGTCGTGTCGTCGACGCCCAGGCCCGCGCTGCCCTTGAGACGGCGGCGGTTGAAGCGGATATACCAGTTGGTCAGGTCCTCAATCGACGACAGCAGCCGCGGCACCACCGTGTAGAGGCGGTATCCCGTCATCTCCGCCTCCACAAACTTAAGCAGGCTCTGCATCTCCGCCAGGATCCACCGGTCCATGACGTTGCTGAGGCTTTTGCCGTCGCTGATCACCGACAGATCGGCCACGAAGAACGTGCCCGTCGTCTTCTCGTAGAGGTTCGCCTGCTCCGAGAAGAAGCGGTAGCTGTTCCACAGCGCCAGCAGCACGCGCGACACCATCTCCTTGACACCCGACTCCTTGAAGCGCAGCGACTCGGCACGCACGACAGGCGAGTTGATCATGTACAGACGCAGCGCATCCGCTCCGTACTGCGACAGCACAATGCCCGGGTCGGGGTAGTTTTGCAGGCGCTTGGACATCTTCTTGCCGTCCTCGGCCAGCACGATGCCGTTAACGATGACGTTGCGGAAGGGTGACTGGCCAAATAACCGGTTGGCCAGCACCGTCAGTGTGTAGAACCAACCACGCGTCTGGTCAAGACCCTCGGCAATGAAGTCGGCAGGGAAGAGCGCTGGTGGGCCGTTGGGGTCGTCGGCGCGCTTGGTGTTCTCCGCAAAGGGGAAGTGCGTCGAGGCATACGGCATAGAGCCCGACTCGAACCAACAGTCAAAAATCTCGTTCACGCGGCGCAGCTGGCCCTTGCCCTTGCGCGACGGAATGGTGATGTCGTCAACCTTGTCGCGGTGGATGTCATCGAGCGAACCCTCGTGGCCGCTCAGCTGGCGCAACTCTTCGCGGCTGCCGACGCAGACGATTTCCTCAAAATCGTCGCTGACCCACAACGGCAGAGGCGTACCCCAGTAGCGGTTGCGCGAGACGTTCCAGTCGTGGGCGTTGGCGACCCAGTTGGTGAAGCGCTTCTCCTTGACCGCGCTGGGCACCCACGTGGTCTTCTTTAGGTTGTCGAGCATCTGCGGGATGGCGTCGCCGACACGCACAAACCACGAGGACACCGCCTTGCGGATAAGCTGGGTATCAGAACGCCAGCAGAACTTGTCCGTGTGCATAATCTGGCTCTCCACCAGCAGGCGGCCCGTGCTGCGCAGGTCCTTGAGAATGGCCTTGTCGGCAATCTTGACATGCTGGCCGGCGTACTCAGGGATCTCGTCGGTCAGGCAGCCCTTGTCATCGACCGGGCAAGGCGGAAGGCGCTGGGGGGTAATGAAGCCCGCAGCGACGGCCGCGTCGTAATCCTCCTGACCGAAGGCAGGTGCCTGGTGGACGAGACCAGTGCCCTCGCCCTCTTCGACATAGTCGGCCGGGATGACCTGGAAGCAGTCGGCGTATTTGTCGACGTAGTAGCGGAAGAGCGGTTCATACTTCCAGCCGACCATCTCCTGGCCTTTGATCTTCTTGATGACCTTGTACTTGGCCTTCTTGGGATTCTTGTAGAGGAGCGTCAGGCCAGCCTCTTGGAGGATGTACTGCTTGCCGCTGGCCTCATCGAGGATGACCAGGTACTCAAAGTTCGGGTGGGTGGCGATGAGCAGGTTCGACGGTAGGGTCCAAGGGGTGGTGGTGTAGGCGAGCAGAGACGTGTTCTCATAGCCCTCGACGTTGAGGACGGGGAACGCGACGACAACGGCCGGGTCCTGGGTCAACTTCTCGTTCTGCTTGGACTCCATGTGGCTGAGGGGCGTGCCGAGGGCGGTCGAAAACGGCATGATCTGGTAGGCGCGGTAGACGGTGCCCTTGTCGAAGAGCTGCTTGAAGACCCACCAGCAGGACTCCATGAACCGGACGTCCATGCTCTTGTAGTCGTTGTCGAAGTCGATCCAGCGGCCGAGGCGCTCGACGGTGCTGCGCCATTCGGCCGAGTAGCGCATCACAATGGCCTTGCACTCCTCGTTGTACTTGGCGATGCCCATCTTCTTAACGGCGTCCTGGGCGGACATGCCGTGCTTCTTGTCAATCTCGTACTCGATGGGCACGCCGTGCGTGTCCCAGCCAAACCGACGCGGCACGTGGTAGCCCTTCATAGCCCAATACCGGGGGATGATGTCCTTGATGGTCGAGGCCAGCAGATGGCCATAGTGGGGCAGGCCTGTTATGAAAAGTGGTCAGTATGATGTCGACAAGCGGTGGAGGTCGAGGGGTGTTTGCTGTCTCGAGAAAAATGGTTGTCGTGAACGCGACACATCGCGAGACGGTGAGAATTACCGGTAGCTAAAAGAGAGCGCACGTGTGTTAGCAGACTGTTTGCAGGACCCAATTGCGCGTCACAGCGTCCGAGTCTCGTCCCTCCTCCAGAACAACGTACCAAACGGCGGTCCATCGTAGAAAGTGAAGGGCTTGTTGCCCTCGTTCAGTTTGACTTGCGTCTGGAAGGCATCGATCTCACGCCAGAAGCGGATGACCTCCTCCTCGGTCTTCGGAAAGTTGATGCTCATGGTGAACGACTACTGCTGCAGCAGCATAGGAAAATGCTCGAAACAAAAAAAGAAAAGAAAAGAAAAGGGCGCCAAGTAGTCACCACGAGCGTTGTTGGCTTCCAGACAGCAAGTATCGCCAGAAATGCAGAGTATATATGTTTTCGCTGCAGCGTGAGTCACTCTTGCAGGTGCGGTATTGCCTTCGTTATGCCTTCGTGCCGCTCTTTCCTCTTGTGCATTATTCCCCAAGAAAATACTGGAAGGAGGGGCAAACCAAAAAAAAGTTGACAGGCCAATTGTCTCCGAACGGTTATGGTGCCCCGCACAGTGGACTTCCAGTGGCCCATCGAATCGGAAACGACTTTATCCGGCACCGTCTCCAGCGCTATCGCAAAGTGACTATTCCTTCCCGAGCCTTCTGCTGGGAGGGAAGCTACCGTTATACGCTCTGTTTCAGCTACTGAAGCTCCACCGTTTTCACTTACACAGATGGTTCCTTCCTCTTCTTGTCTTCGTCTCTTTCCTTCCCCTTTCATTCTCACTTACACCTTCCCAACTCAGAGATAAGTGTATCGTCATCCCCCCCTTTTCCTTCCCTTCTTCTTTGCGTCGTTTATTCACACGTTCTCTATTTTTTACCTCATTGTGATGAACGCCTAACTTGCGTCGGCATCCCGCCACTGTCCCATCCAAGCCCCGGCTGCTTAAAGTCCCGCAGTAAGTATCGCAATACGATGTTAGTAGCACCGTCTTCCTTTCGGATCACCTCTCCTCGAGGGAAGACTCGGTGTGTGCCCATTGTATACACTCTCAGCATCTCAACCGTCCTGTAAACTCTGACAGGGCTGTTCGCGGGCCGTCCATTGCGACCCCATTCGATCAGATCGACAATGTTGACGTGTGTCCGCCGCACCGCCGCTTTGCACTCCTTTGTTGTTGGCGGCAGATTTCGAATTCCGATCGCCCTGCAGAGGTCGTGCCATGCGGCGATGTCGCTCACGTCGCCATACCAGAGCTGTACCTCGTCCACCAGCGCCCGTTGGTAGCGTGCCCAGGCTCGCTCGCGTGCCTTTGTCCCGGGTCGCCAATCGAGGAAGCGTTCGAGCTGCCGGAATGACTCGGCAGGCGGCTTGAAGCGGTCGTATGGGAATGAGTTAAAGTTCTGGAAGAAGCGGTCGAGCGGCGTGTCGGCCAAAGCGGCCGGCCCTGCAGACTCTGCTTGCTATTCCTTCTTAGTTTTCTTCTCTTCCTAAAGGTTTGGTTTCTTTCTGTCGCCTGTCTCGCTGGACACAATTCTTCATGTGACTTACCACCGCCATATTATGTTTGCGTGAATTGCGGGTATGGTCGGCGAGTGCCTCGTCCGTTACGAAGAGCTTGTCGCAGAGGGTGCAGCGTGATGTCTTTGTGGCCTGCTTCTTCTTGGCTCTTGTCGTGGTGACAGTACTGGCCACTATAGTGGCACCTCGGGCACCATGGCGATTGCGTGTTGTGCCGGTTCCGCTGCTTGGGATGCCGCGGTTCTTCCTTTCTGAGATACCGTTCGTGGGTACCGCATTCGCAGGACGTCCAGCCTGCGCATGATTTCGAGCGTCTCGTTTATGATTCTTGAGGGCAGCGGCTGTTTTGAATTTGCGAAAGCACGGAGGATCGCACGAAAAGCTCCTTGCCGTGGGCCCGCTACTGGCCATGATAGACTCGGATTTGTGGAATGATAGAACGAATCCAAGTGGTGTTCGACAAGATGGACAACCGTGGTTTCTATCTTGTTTAGCAAACCTCAAGTGAAGAGCTTGCTCCTCTATTTATTTTGTCTCTCAAGATCCCACACATTTCCTTGCCATTGAAACTCCTCCGGTGGATATCTCATTCAAAATGCAAGGCTGCCTGACCAATGCTGGATGAGGCGAACTGCTGCCGTGAGCGACTGCTTGTGCATACAACAAATCAACATCATATGTGGTCCGTCAACCCCACCCCCCTTTGCGTTGTCATATGCGTAACCATACCACAAGGCTATGACACGTGTTCAAGGTGGCCGCATTGTCGCAGCGACAAAGATCAAAGTCATGAAAAAAGACTTGTGTATGCCGATGCCCATTCAAAAATGCAAATACAAAGTGCCCCCGCACACACCATGCGCAAGCTCGTTGGCTCATCTGACTTGGCCCCCAAAGCTCCTCTGTTTTACTTGGTAGATACCCTCAAATGTGTCTTGGTCCTATGAACGACATTTTCGAGACAGTTCGCGTTGCCGAATCATCAACACTATGTCCCAGACCCTCTGCCCCGGCTGGAGCCGTGACTTGGCACAGCCGACCGTTTTGCGAGCCAGCATATAGGTTGTCGTCTACACGCACTGACCAACCTTCGCTGCCCACAGTAGTGGGTGCCCAAAAAACGTTCCAAGGGTCCCGGGCACGCTTCACAGCCAGCAGGCGGTTGTATTCGGCACCCCAGAAGCTCTGCTGCCAGTTGGGCTCGTCAGGATCGGCCTCGTTGACATATGCTCCCGATCCAGGCGTGGCAGCACGCAGCAGGCCCATGGCAGCCTCAAAGCGCGCATGTGCTGCCCTCTGACGTCCTGCCACGGTATCAGCCGTGTTATTTAACAGTGCTCCAGAACCTGAACCATAGCTGCCTCCAAGCCTCCTATTGTCGAAGACGTCACCATGAATCAAGGCATCGCGAAAGGCTGGGTTAACGGAGCTGTTGCCTGGGAACTGGACAGCCGGCAGATTGAGCGACGGTGCTACCTGGACGCCGTGGAACGAATAGCCCGACTGTATGACGGTACGCAATGCCATCATCGTGGCGTTAAACATGCTGTCCGTCTCCCAGTTGCGCCGGGGGAACAGGCGCGTCGCAAACCGTCCATCGCCGGGGCTGTCACCCGCACCATGCCGGGAACCAGGACCCCAGGAGGCGGATATGCGCGGCAATGTGTTGTTGACGTGGATACCGAGTTTGTTAAGACTGTCGAAGAGGGGCTGCAAGAATACTTGGGCCTCGACAGCGGTCATGCCGGGAAGTTCTACTGAGGTCGAGAAGCTGTAGCTACCGTTTGAGATACTACCGTTTGCGCTGCTACTGGTGGTGTCGTTGTCGCGGAAACCCGGCAACAGCTGCGAGATGTAGCTGTAGCCGGTACCACCGCCATCACAGAGCTGCTGACTGAAGCGGAAGTACGAGTTCACACCCTCCCAAAATGCCTTGACGCTGGGCGCCGTGACAGGCTGCCGGAATCGAGGGGGTCGCGGGCGTGTACCATTGGCGGGTGGCGTGGTGAAATTGAACGGGTTTGTGCCCCCAAAGGGATTTGTCAAGTTTGATGGATTGGATGTGTTCAATGGCGGCAAGGGAAAGCCCGAGAAATTGAAACCTGCATACGAATCTCCGATCTGGAACGAAAACGTGCTCTCCGACACATGCACGGCTGGGAAGGCGCGCACAATCACGGACGTCACAATGCCGTACGACCCCGGTCCTCCGCCTCTCAGGGCATAGAACAGATCCGGGTTCTGAGTTGCGTTGACCGTCACAAAGCGCCCATCGGCCGTGACAACCTGCAACGACAGCACTTGGTCGGAACCCATGCCATAGAGCGAGCCGAGCGACGAGTGCCCACCACCGGCCATCCAGCCGCCAAAGGCGCCGACGGTCTGCCCGCCGGGTACGACAAGAGTCATATTATAGCGCGACATGTACTGGTACAACTCCCACGCCTCGAGACCGACACCGACCCGAGCCGCCATGCCGTCGTAGTAAGTGCTGCCGTTTTGCGTGGTGACGATATGATGCGGTAGAAACTCAAAATTCTTGAGGTGGTGCGTCCACACACTGAGAGCGCCAGCGCCCGTCGACCGACCAACAAAGTCATGGCCAGTATTTCTATGGAAGGGGTTAGAATATCAAAGCAACAATATAAAAATGATCTGGGGTGGAGGGAGTTGCCTACTTGACGACAAGGCGCACGTTCTCGTTGCGTGCAAAATTGACGGCCGCCTGTACCTGCTTGACCGTCGACACGTTGACCACGTACTCGGGAAACCCACCGCGTGTACACGTTCCTTGCGGATACAATGTTGCAGCGCATGTTCCACCCTGGGGCCACGACGTCAAGACCGTTAGCGGGTCGTCAATATAGACACGCGAGTCGAACGAGCCGAAGACGAGCTCACGGCACCGCGTCTGGTTAAGCGCCCCAAGTGTGCCGTTGGCGGTCGGGTAGCATACGGCGCCCAGAGGTGTAGGGTGCAGCAGGCCGCCGTCCATGGTGTCGTTGAGGCGGGCCCATGTAGCAACCGACGGCCAGCCATGGGAGCCCGGGAAGGCGCGGCAGGCGGGGCCGGCCACTCCCGCCTTGGCCGCCGTGGCATTGGCAAACGCAATGGCGGAAAAGTTTCCGACATCAACCTCGGTGAGCTGGGTCGCTTCGTATGCAAAGTTGATGTCAACATTGGTAGCTTCGGGGCTGGTTGCGTTGGCCGTGGAGGCGACGCTGGCAACAACGGCCGTCGCCAGGGAAGCCCTTACGAGCAGCTCATAACCTATTGTTTGCTTCATCGCTGTTTTTCCGATGCCCTTATTCGTCTGATTTCTAGGAGACGAATGTCAGTCGCCCTTGATGTCTACTCAACAAATCCACGCGACACCGGTGAGAATAAATGCACAACACCCAGTCGTGGCTGTCTTCCGTCTTATAAGAACCGGCACGGCTCCTTCTTGCTCCTTTTCTGGCTTCTCTCTCATTGTTATTAGTTTCCTTCAGTGAATAATACAAGGCTGCACGTTATTGTACGGTCGATGACAAGATTTTGTCATATAACCGTATCGTCTGTTGCCCAATTCTTCTTATGTTCTGCGGTTGATATAAGCTTTTCCTGAAGTAAATACAACCGATGATTCCGAGCCGGCCGCCTCTGTACGTATACTTGCCATACAGTCTCGTAAAGAGGAGAAAGCGAGGAGTAAAACTATGTGGTACCCAAGTCTGAATGGATATATCCAGAGTCCTTGCGCGGGATACTTGTACAGAAATTTAACATCACAAACTGCCATATTAGAACGGCTGTATGGCTCCACCCCTGTCCCATGAACTCGCTCCAATTCAACCGCAGATAAAGGGCGAATATCGACTGCCTAGACGATCGTTCGATGCCGATATTATGCTGAAATAGCAAGTTGTCATAAATATATCTGATGAAACATTTACGTTCAACATCCCGAATGAATGACAGGCAGAAAGAAAAGGAACGGAGAAAGAGAGAATGAGAATAGATATACCTACCAGACTCGCCCGTCAACATACAAATCAACATAGACAACCGAGAACAAATACTCTGTCGTTGCCTCGCATGTCACCGATAGCAGGTATAACGAATTTATCATGACAAGTGTGGGTGCGGTGTCGGACGAAAAAGGACCAGTTCAACATCTACATATCCAAATCACACAGGATACAGACACACATATATCGTACATGCCGTATGAAAAATGATCTCAGCAACGAGGCTCGAAACAGTTCACGGGCCGCTCCGGTCAGCAGAACGACGTTCCTCTGGTTCTGTAAAGCAGGGCCCTTGCAACCTCGCAGGTGCAGGGACACATTGCTGTCTCAATACAACGCTGTGCAACGAGGCGCAATGTAAGGCACAGAAAACAACATTGTGGTAGCCGAATCGGATGAACGGTGCAGCTCGCGTGCGCAGTCAATCACAGCCCAGCCTACAGGGCCTTGCGGCATGTGCAAGTAGCATCCTTTGTCACCGGTCACACGAGTTGCTTTGGATGACGACAGAGAAAGAAAATGACAAGAAATCGAAAGGGACGGCAAATGCATTAAAGCGAGTCTAGAAGGCAGCCGAGAAAATAAGGGAGGAATACTAGCACAGTGGCTAGCATTGAGCGTGGGATGACAGCCCCAATGAAGATCGCCTGGGTGTTCGTCGTACACGAGGAAGCGTATACCATGTTGTGGGTTTGTGGCGGAATGCGGGAGACAAAAAGTGAGGGTCGGGGGAGCCACTCAGCGCCCCAAAGTCACTACCTGGCCACGCTGGTTCTAGACGATATTTGCCCGTGTGATACTAGAGGTCAACTAAAGCAAGGAATAAAAATATGCGAAGATAAAGAAAAGGGAACGGAGAAGAAAAAAAAATGGAAAAGAGAGAGATCACGACGTCATGACGACGATCATCCCTTCTCCCACGCTTCTTTTCTGCCGGAGCATCCTCGCGTTGGAAAGGCGTTGGCAATGAGTTCAAAAAGCAGAAGCAGCAAAAATACCAAAATGGACGACCTCTTGTCTAGCTGGCGGCGTGTTTTTCTTCTTTGTCCGTGAGTTGCATCCATCTTTGTTTGTTTCTTGCTGGGCGGAGCTGCCTAGCGTCGCGCCGTACAATATTGGGCAGTGGGCTCGATGCACACTGAGACACCCTGCAGAGAAAGAACGACCCGAAAAAACACTGGGCCTTTGCGGGAGATCTATGGCACTAGCGGCAAATAAAAACTGGGTCCACCAAGCATCTCTGCTCTGGGATGACTACACCTCGCATCGCTACTTTGGTGGTACCCAAGTCATCCAGCAGCATAAGCGTCTATGGAAAGTTCCTTTGCCCCTCTACAGCGTAAAAGTAAATACCGCCCAAAGCAGAGCTCTTCAGAAGCTCAGAAACTTCACCTGGCGCAGCACGGGATGGGCGAGCTGGGAAGGAGCGCCCGGGGAGGTCGATGATGGGGCTGCTGCCGGATCGGACTAGTACCCGATCGGAATAGCTCCTGGTGTGTTGTCGTCATGGGGGCAGAAGCAGCACAGGGAAGGTACGATGGTCAGCACATGTCCACCTCGTCGCAATTACTCGAAGTATCCAGAGACAAGCTCTTAGGGAAAGTACGGAGTATTCTGGTGCATGCTGTGGTGTGTTGCCGGTGGGCCTACCCAAGTACCTCGTCACACATATTTCTCAGTTGCTCTTGCCTGATCCGACTGGCCTTTTTGGTCTCGCCTCTCTTCAACAGGTCACTCTCTTCACTCTCCGGCGCATCGCTCCTTCTCGTGTGAGCATCGCACACTAAATATTCGTACTCTGGGCCGCCAGTCCACTCACCGCCGACCGACCGAGCTTTCCCTTTTCGCTAGTTGAGTCGCCCGCCAACAATCCTTCGTCATAATCTTCTTGTTAGCGTCTGGCACGCTCTTTCTCAAATCGGCTGAGAGTACCATTACGTCGTTGGTTCTGCCCCACGCCCATCCGGTCTACTTGCTTTACAGCATTGGGAAAGAGCAGATCGCGCACCTTCTTTGTCCTTGTTCCCTCAGCTAGTAGACTTCTCTTGCTGTTTTATTTACCTCGCCTCTCCCACTTTGGCTGCTTTCCAATCTCCTTTCCCCTCCTTTTTCTTTTCTTTTCCTTTTCCTTTTCCATTTCTTTTTTCCCCGTCGCTTTCCCTTGTGTTACACACGTCCCGCAGAATCGCCAATACCACCCTCCAGCACCAGTTTGGATATTCAATTTTCCTCCATTGGTCGCATTTTCGGCCTCTGCGTCTCTTTCCACCAGCGAGATATCTCGTTCGAGCTTTGGAACTCGACAAACAGCACCAACAGCATAACCGTCCGCGGTACTGTGATATCCACCTCCTCGCCGACTATTCAAAACAAAACGTCAAAATGGCGCTTATTCGTATGTTTCCGCTGTTTCTGTCCCTTTAAGTTGCAATGTTGACTGACTCCCGCAGACGCACCGTTTGGCTTGGCCGCCTCAGTGATGCTGGCCACGTCCATCTTGTTCCTCTTTTTCATCATTCTGGCCGGCGTCACCGGCACAACGCCATTGAACAAGACCTACTTCCTGCAGGCCGACACGACGGGCATTCAAGGCGCCCACGACATCTCGCAATGGACCTATCTGTACTCGTGCGGGCCCAACAATGAGCAGTGCGGCAGTGCCCATCCGGCCATCCCTTTTGGCAACGTCTGGGCTCCCAATGCTGCGAATGCTCCGCCTGAGCTGATAGGCAAGTATGGCGGCGGAACGACCTCGCATTACTATTTCTATATGTGGCGCTTCAGCTGGGTCTTCTTCCTGATTGCGCTCTTCCTGGAGATCATCGCCTTCTTCTCCAGCTTCCTCGCCTGCTGCGGCCGCCTCGGCTCGAGCATCGGTAGCTTTGTCACCTTCCTGGCCTTTGCTTTCCTGGCCATTGCCGTGGCCCTCATGACGTGAGTCATTTTCCTGCAGCCTGTGTCTTTTTCTCTCCGTTTCTCGTTTTATAAATACGTGGAATCTAACAATGCAGTGCCACGTTTGTTAAAGCTCGCAACGTCTTCCACAACCACAACCGCGACGCACAGCTCGGTAGCTACGGTTTCGGTTTCAGCTGGGGCGCCCTTGCCGCGCTGCTCATTGCCATGATCCTGCTCTGTGCCGGCGCGACGCGCAAGGGCAAATCGAAGAACACAGTCGACGACGGCACCAACGGCAACGCGGCTCAGGGTGGCCGCCGCTGGGGCCGCCGCGGCCGGCGTGACCGTGCTGGCAGCTTTTCCAAGGTCAACTACGAGGACGGCCGCCTGGACAACGTCAACGTATAAGCATGACCCGTCGTTAGTCTCCCGACCGCTCCTCTGCGGCCGAGCACCGTCTTGTGCGTCCTTCGCCAAGAAACAGCCGAGCACACAAAACGAACAACACCGTGACGAGAAACGACCATGTCAAAAGCAAATTGACCTTTTGACATGTCTGTCTGTTCCTCTCCAGCACCCACGGAGACTTGCATTATCCACAACGATAATTGCACTGAGTCCGCCATCGAGTCATCTTTGAATCGTCAATACAGTACGACCAAGAAGCTGCTCGTCACAGCCATAATTGCAAGCATACCACGTCATAACCATCTATGCCTAATACCTGGCGTTTTCCGTCTTTCCAAATGATACCACGTCTGGATATGGGATCAAAAATTTTATTGTCAGTTTTGTCATGTTTTATCTTCTTTTTTTATTGTACTAATTGTAGACGGTCTATTGGTCAGTCGATTATCAGGCCTACCACGCTTTCACGAGGCGTGGAGGACAGTTGTATTTTATTTTATAGGTTGCATTGTTTGCTTTGGTGAAGTAAGTGCGCTTCCATTAATCAAACAATAAACGAAGTTTTTCATTTACCAGTCGGTACTCTCATAAGGTACTTGGATAAATACCGGAAGTCTTACATTTTCAGCAATTCATTTATAAAATGCAGTTATCATTTTGATATTAAATAATTTCCGTTATTAAAAAAGTGCTATTTTCGTATGTTTACAAAACATTCGTACCGTCATGATTCAGGTCAACATTATCAAAACAAAAACTTGACCATCTTTGCTGATCCTCCGACTCCCCACCTCAACCTAACCCCATTCTCGTCAGCCAACACACAAATTCACATTGATCTCGCGCATGATCTGGGCAATTCCATGCGGCCCATAGTACGGCATGCTGCTGACGCCATAAGACGTGTTGGTGGCCGTGTCTGCGGCGCGGGACGACGCCAGAGCACGCGCCTGGAGCACGCTGTCGCGACGGGCCCATAGCTGCTCGAGCACTTCGGCCGCGCGAATCGACGACCACGTGGCCTGCGGTGAGGCGCGCAGGCCCTCGGCCAAGAAGACGCGCTCGTCCGGGTGGACTAAGATGGAGCCGGCAATGAGCAGCGGCCACAGCAAAATGGTAGCAAAGCGCGACGCGACGAGATCGGCGCCGAGGACGGCCTCGCCAAGGGCGTGGATGTGGCGCTGCAAGGCGGCGACGCTGGGGCCGGAGGTGGGCCCCTCGCCGTGCTCGCCTGGCACCTGGATGGTCTCCAGGTAGATCAGCAGACTGTGGCGGTAGACCTCGCCGATGGCGCGCTGCCAGATGCGCTCCTGGTCGCCGGTGGCCCGGGCCAAGAAGGGGGCGGGCAGCTGCCAGGCGAGGGCGCGGTTGCGGAGAGAGGCGACCTGGGCAGCAATGGCCGAGGAGGAGGAGGAGGAGGAGGAGGAGGAGGTACTGCCGGCTGTGGCAGCAGCCGCATCGGCAAACAAACTGCCCAGAGTGCTTGTTGATGGCGACGCCGAGGCAGGAGGCCGTGCGGCGGTCGTCCCGGATGGCTGTGGACGGATGGCGGCAGCGGCCAGACGGCTGACGGGGGGAATCAGGGCAAACAGTCCATGCAGGCCCGAAAGCAGAAGACCGAAACACTCCTGATCCTGCAGAAGCGAGGGGTCGGCGACGAAGTCCTCGTCGTCGTGGGTTGTCGTGTCTTCGGCAGCGGCGGAGCGGCCGTGGATCGTGCCGTCCGGGCAGATGCGGTTGGCGAGGACCTGGTAGGCGTAGATCTCGCGGAGGGAGCCCAGCATGCTGCGCTCGTCGGGTGACAGGCTGGTGCGACGGTCGTCGGAGCGCAGCCAGCCGATGAGCTGGCGGCTGGCGCGCAGGTGGGTAAAGACGCTACCACTCAAAATGTTCCACGAAAGACACTCGTAGGTGGCCAGCAGGACCAAGATTGTCAGGACGCGCAGGACCTGGGTGGTGTCCGAGGGCTGGAGGTTGCGCAGGACGGAGCGCAGGCTGCGGAGGACGCAGGTGTAGTGGCGGGTGGTAGCGTCGTGAAGGGCGGCCGTGGCGATGTCAGGAGCCGTGTACGGCGCGAGGGTCGATCCTGCGGCCATGCCCGTGGATGATGGTCCAGAGCCATTGCTGCCTCCGCCGCCTTCTGGCGCGCACGGTTTCGTGAGACGGTTGCTGAGATGGGCCCCGCCAATGGCCAGGATGCAGTGCATGACGAGGTCGTCGGTGTAAGCAAGCGGGAGAAAAGCGGCCACGTAGGGGTTTTGAGCGGCGCGGCATGTCGCCAGGGTGGGCGCGGCCTCGACAATGTAGTGGCGCAGCATGGAGGCAGACAGTGGCGTCATGGCCGCGACCCGGCGGCGCTGGATCGGGTAGGACGGGCGAGGGTTGGCAAACGCTCGGCGTTGCTGCCAATGCTGTTCTTGTTGTTGGTGTTGGTTTTGCAACGCATGCTGCTGGGAAGGCTGCCGCCGTCGGTAGACAGCGGCAATGGCAGACTTCTTGGGCCGCGGCGGGGGTACGGCATCGACGGTAAACGAGGCCAGAGCGGGAGACCAGGCGGCCAGGATAGCGTCTTCGTCCTCGTCCGCGGCATCATCACCGTTGTCCTCGTAGTCGCCGTCCAGGTGGCGGGCGTACTCGTCGTCGTGCTGCGGCGGCGCGTCTTCATCGTACATGCCGTGGACGTCGTCTTCGTCGTCATCGGCGGTTGTCGTAGTTGCCGTCGTTGCATAGTCGTCTACATCGGTGTTGTGGTTACTCGACGACATAGGCTGGACGCTGTCGGTGTCGTCGACGCCGGCAGAGGGCGAGTCTGTGGCAAACGTGGTGGCCGAGGCTGCGGTAGGTGTTGCGGCCGTGGCCAGACCGACAGACACAACATCCCGGCGATATCCGGCCTCATCGTAGACGGGGTTGAGATTCACGCTGCAGCCTTCGACGCCCTCCCAAGTGGCCAGGGATGGCAGGTAGGTCTGCCAGCGGCTCTTGTGCTGGTAGAGGGTGAGATTGGAGGAGGAGATCAGCGGACAGGGATGGCCGGTTGAGCTGGATGAGGCGCCATCTCTTGTGGTTACATCACCAGCCGATGTACGCATATTGGCCGAACTGCTGCTGGCCGCACTGGCCGCACTGGCCGCATTGCCTGCCGTCGTGGCTCGAGCCGGCCAGACGCACGACAGCTTGTTGCGGGTACACCCCACGCATTGTGGGCGTGTCTCGTCGCACTTTTTCTTCCTCTGTCGACAGGTCAGGCAGCCGTTGCGCGATCGCGGGTAGTTCCGGCGCAGTTTGGTCGGATACTTGGCTGTCTTGGTTTCCCTGACGGCGGCGGACATGGTGGTGAGCCGTAGTGTATCCTAGACCGGCGGGGTGCGGGGTGCGGGACGTCCAGCGAGACTGGCGAAACGGGACGGTGGCAGCAGCTGGGCCGGGCAGAGTCGATGTTGATGCGGCAGACGTTGCGTACGGTTGGGCGAGAAACGCCGCAGCCCGCTAGGCATACATGCGGAGCAGTTGCTGAGCAAAGCAGTCTTGACATGCAGTACGGAGTACCCGCAGGCTCTCTCGTCGTCGACGTTGTCCGTTGGCCCGTTTTCGATGAATGCTCGTTGGAAATGGTGCTGTCCGTGCCAAGACACTCTGGCGAATGCGAGTGCGGGCGGCCGGCGAATGTATGTTGCACTTAGCAAAGCGACCGGTAGCCTCAATGATCAAGGCTGCCCTGTTTCCGTGGCTGCCGTGAGTACTCCCGGGGGAGCCTAGACAGGCGATGACAGCACGATGTGTTCCAGACGTATCGTTCACGGTCCTCTAGCGAAGGATTCGGCAGTGACAGGCGATGTCGGCAGAGGGTAACACATGCAACGAGAACGGTCCAAAGGTGTGACCAGGGTAGGAGGCTGGGCGGATGAAAGCTGAGCCAGGCGAGGTCAAAGAAACAAAACGACAAAGGAGGCAAAATTAGTCAAATTGGTGATGCAATTGTTAATTTTGTTTTTTTTTCTGGACAAGTTGTAGCTCGAAACGTATGTTGATGCATATTTTTGCATTTTATTTTGCCCCAATATGTTTGTCGACAAATAACCTGCAAACTCCTCCAAACACGACACCGGCCGGCTTGCACGGGGCCATCTCTTGTCGGACATTCGGAGGGGATGGAGCATTACGACACAGAGATGCAGCCTTTTCCACGAACGGTCCTTTCATTACGTGCTCCACTGTGGTCTAATGGTCACCCATCGCTCGTTGAGGCAGGACCCAGGGGCCGCCTTGTAGCCGCGCTGTGCCTGCCGCGTGGCCCCGCGCTGTGTCCATCGCGACTGCTGCAGCTCTGTTCTTACACTAGGGCGCGTCTAGATAAGAAAGAACGGAAATCGGACCCTAGGCGCCTAGATAAGGACCATAAACTTGCTGAGTAAGAAAGTACGACATACGGTGCAAACGGAAGGAGGAGCCTTGACGTCCCAGTTGAATCTGCCTCCAAATCCCCAAATCCCCAAATCTCCCCTGAACCCCTGTCGGGTTGCAGGGCCATTCCTTCCGTCTCATCTTTGGTCGAATTACAAATTCTTTTTCTCCCTCCTCTTTTACTTCACATATGCCACTGTCTGTTTTGACTCTCGACGTCTCTCTCCACACTGCTCCCTCACACCTCTACTTTGTGACGGGCCGTTGGCCTACGAAATCATCGTATTGTCTTAACCGCTTTGGTGCTATGAAGGATGGCTGCGCCTCGACCGGGCAGCATTGAAATGCCAGATGACACGACACTGACAATAACAGAAACAACGAGCTGCAGACGCTGGCAGAAACCACGCGGCACGCGCTATGTGGTCCTTGGGTACCGTGTGCGTATATGTTCGGCTTATCTTGAAAGCTACCGTGCGAACCGTTTGTTTAGACGTCTTTAAGGTGATGACGATTTAGAGCGTTTTTGTCGTTCGCTTAACAGGTTTCACCGACATATATGCCCATATTAGCGTTGAGAATCTGAAAGTATGACTGCTATATTTGGCCGAATTCACCAGGCTCACCGTTTCCTGAACGTGTTCCCCCAGCAGAAGGTGGCGCTTGAGGCCGAGCTTTGAGTCACTTTGGCGATAAAAAGCACGTCCGAATCTTGGTGCAAAGGCAATTGCTCCGTACTCTGCAATGCTGCTTTTGACTCTCTTGTGGGGACCTCTGTGCTACTTTTCATTGCCATGACGGGGAAACGACATGGCACGAACACTTTATTCGGTCATGAGAGCCACCGATTGTCTCTAGAGCATCTCAGTTCAAGAGGAGGGGATATGCAGTGAATGTGAAGCACCGAGCTTAGAGGAGAAGAAACGGACAGACACATATGGAGGCGCTAGACTTAGACAGATGCTATTTTTGTACGGTGTAAATGGTTCTGTAGACTCTAGCCTCAATATCACAGCGTCATGATGTCTTGACTTTCGATATTCTGTTAAGCGGCTTTGCAACCAGCATCAGTTTTTATTCCGTGGTGCTTGCATTCTGCTGCTCGTAACTCCATTTCCCAGGTCTATTTCTGTCACCACATGGCCTGGTTATCTTACGCTCCGGGTTGACACATTACTCTGAACAGGCACCGGTACGGCATACTTTGTAAGGCTACGCTTGGCTCCAGACTGGAAATTAGCGGGCCGGAGGATTGCGTCGTCCATGCGGCGAGACGCCAAGACAAACGTTTTGGCTCCGATTGGGTTGCTCGTATTGCACTTACCGCTTTTGTCTGTCTCTCGCGAACTAAGCCCTGTCAACTATTTCTCACCTGAAAAAGAACCTCATCAGGCAGCGACAATTCTTCGAATATGCGGCCAAATGTGCTTGATCTTTGTCGATTTAAGTCCTGTTTAGACTCTGGGTCGCAGCATTCGGACGCCCAACTGGGCTGCTTCCGCTGCGGAAATTCATTCATGGCAGATTTTGATTCCGGTAGCTTGGGGGCGTCGTTTTGCCCGACAAGGCTACCATTGACATGGCTCCTAAAGCTAAAGTCACAGTCTTACGTATTGACTGCAGGACGGCAGGCATGCAACGGAACAAAAGACGTGCCATGGAGGGTCCTACCCACGTCACTGCGCCTAGGAAGCTGGCAGCCGAATGGCGGTGGCATTGCTGGGCTTTGACCGAAGATACACCAATTACCTTTAACGTTTTACGTTGTAGAAACTCCGGTGAGCAAGTGGAAAATATCGACAAGAAACAAATAATAACAAAACGAAAGCAAGAACAAGACAAGGTCGGAAAGCTTAATTTTGGTTTCTGTTCACTTCCCATATTCTTTCAAAACGCAACTTTGCCTACCAATTCTGAACACATGGGCTATCGTTCTGCCCGTTTCCACGGAATTTCCTGGTCCTGATTCCCAAAGCATTCCCAAGTCGCTTAAAACAGGTGATGCAGAAGGAAACAATACGCAACTGAGAGGTAACAAGCAAGAAGACTCGGCCTAGCGGTCTATGTTCCGTCCAGCGACGTCCGTGTATTCTTTCTCATTTGAGGCAGGCCACGTAATAGTGTCGGGCGTTGAATTAGTGTGTAAGACTGTATACCGAAACGGTCCGTTGGCCCCAATATTTGTCCGTTTGAAACAGAGACCAATGCCATGCAGGAACGAAAGCGAAAACGACCAACTAAATAGGTTCACGGCAAGTCAAAAGACGAGAGACACACACCAAAAAAAAAAAAAAAAAACCACCACATTGGAACCACAACAAAGGAGACAGGGATGAAAGAGAGTAGGCAATAATTTTTCGAAAAAAGGCATCACTAAAACCGGACTTTTAAAAGCTTTGCACCAGTGTATGTAACTTGATATGTGCGCCAAGAAAACAGAACGAAAGGCGACAAACGACAGGTTAAACCCGTACTCCGTACGAAATAGTGCCTCTATGATGCCGGCTTCCGTTTGATATCGATACTGGCCGGCTACTTCATGCATCCCCGTCGTCCTGTAATCGACAATCATGCTTCGACTTCAGTCTTTTCTGCCTAGTTCCTGTGGCACTCGCTTCCTCACTCTCTGCCCTCAGCCTCAACAACTGACGACAAGCTTGGCACCCGCATTCGCTTCCTGACTGCAACCCCTGCGACTGTGCACGAAGCTACCAAAACAACAAGAACAAAAATAAAGTAATAAAAAATAACCTTTTACCAGCAAATCGAGACACGGCAGACGCGAGGCGCACTCCCATTTCGAGGCCGAACCAAACAGTTTTGCTGCGTTTTGCAATCACACCCCAGCCCTATCGTCTCTTTATTTTTCGCTCCTTTCTCTATTTACACAGTCTCCGCCATTCCAGAGCCGCACACCCCCCTGGCCAGCATTGACCAGTCTCGTTCGCATATCGCGCATGCTTACCCCCGTCCAGTGTCGACTACCGTTTCGTCCCTTTCTTTTTTCGCCTTTATTTTGTTTCGTCCCCTTTTTGATTTTCTGGATATTTATATTGTCTTCTTGTCCCTCATTTTTCTTTCCCTCAACCGTTGTTCATTCATTAGTCCTTATTTCCCAGCCCTACCGCGATCTACAACTCGCTTCGCCTACGACAGCCTTTATTGTCGACTTCTCACATTTTCTGCCTTTTTTTATTCTCCTTCTGTCTTTGCCTCGTCGTTATTGAATTAACCTTGCTCGTTCATTTACCTCGTCTTTGTCTCCCGGCATCTCATTTTCAATCCCTGACCTGCCGGTTTTGTGTCTGTGTTTTACATACAAACGTATTTTAAATACCTCGCCCATCCGATTCACGTCCGTCTCTTAACAGTCACCATGAGCGGTCTTCCCGACGGCTACATTGCCTACGGCTCTGATGCCAACTGCACGCTCGCGGTCTGCCCCGTCGAGTGGAGCATCCTGCAGTACCAGCCGTCCATCCCGGCGAGCGCCGTCTTCATTGCTCTCTTCGCCATCGCCCTCGTTGTTCACGCCGTCGAAGGCCTTCGCTGGCGCCACACCCTCGGCGGTTTTGCCATTCCCATGATTCTCGGCTGCATCGACGAAATCATTGGCTACAGTGGCCGTATTATCATGCACGGCAACCCGTTTTCTTTCAATGGCTTCCTCATCCAGATCAGTACGTCGAGACACCCAACCCAGCCACGAAGCCACCAAACTACCGGCAGTGAATAGCAAGCTAACAACCCAGTCTGCATCACCACGGCTCCCGTCTTCATCTGTGCCGCCATCTATGTAACTCTGTCCCGAACGTACGTGCCCTCCGCTAACTGCGCGGTAGCATCCATACCTTGACTCGCTCCGTTGCTGACTGAACCATAGGATCGACTTCCTCGACCGTTCGCTCGCCCGCTTCAACCCCAAGTTCTTCATCTGGTTCTTTATTCCCTGCGACGTCATCTCGCTCATCTTCCAGGCTGCCGGCGGCGCCCTCAGCTCCACCTCGTCCGGCGGCGACCGTCTCGGCGTCAACATGTCGCTCTTCGGTCTCTCCTTCCAGGTCTTCACCCTCGTCATCTTTATTTTCTTCTCCGCCGACTACCTCGTCCGCTACTACCGACGCAACAGCGGCCTCAGCACCCACCTCGCCAACCCCGGCCGCTTCCGGCTCTTCATGGGCGGACTCTGGGCCGCCATCCTTTTAATCCTCGTGCGGTGCATCTACCGTATTGACGAGCTCAGCGAGGGCTACAGCGGCGCCCTCTTCCACAACGAATCCGTTTTCTACGGCCTGGAGAGTGTCATGATTGTCCTCGCCGTCTTCTCCCTGGTTATCGGCCAGCCAGGGTTTGGCCTGCAGGGCGGCCGGACAAAGGATTACAGCGTCTCGGGAACCGAGATGAACAGCGTCATCGACAGGCCGTCTGCCTAAATCAACGCGTCCCATTGACAATAAACCGTCAAGTGTTCTGAAGAGAGAAACAGAGAGAGAAAGAGTCGTGCAACCATGATTTCTTGTCGGGTTCGTCAAACGGTAGGCGATTATATAAACTGCGCACTAGATTTGGTTTTTGGAATATGGGGCCACTGCCCAATATAGAACGGCTGGCTTTGCCACGGGCAATGTGGCTTGAAGGGTTTCTTTTGTTTTCTATCATTGTTTTGTTGGTCACCCTCTGTTTTCAGAGGCATCTTCATTGGATACCATAGCCGCTGTTTTTTTTTGTTGACCTTGCGTGTTCGCTTCTATGATTTTTACCTGTTTCCATTGTCATGTCTTGCATTTACGTCTCCAATATAAATAACATAAAATTAAATAATTAAAGGCCCGAGGCAATGTTCTTGGTGCTCTCATAGACGTTCGTGTCCGTCATCCATATCGCTCCGCAAAGTCCAGAATGTCGTCCATTTGCAACACCTCGAGCGCGTCAGTCGTGGGCAGCGCCAGGGCTGTCTCGACCGGCCTGGAACGTACCGCTATGCATACCATGTAGTCCACGCCGACGCTGCGCAAGCACACGTTGACTTGGTCGCCGACGGCCGCACCGCGGAACTGGACGTCATGCTTTGTCACCATGTCGCCCTGGAAAAGAGGACCTTTTGCTGGGCCAGGAGCTTTGGGAACTTGAAACGCATTGAACTCGAGTTCGGCGAGCCATTCTGCCAGGAGAGCCTCGCCGGTCATCTTGACATAGGCTTCACGCAGGCACCACAACGCATAAAACGCCCGCAGCAGTTCGTCGTCGTCACGGGTTGCCAGATTCTCGAGGAAGCGCACTTCGCTGCGCGCGAGGACGTCGGCGTGCACATCCACAAAATGCGGCCAGCCGGAGGACGGGGACGTGGCATTTGCGTCGGCAATCATTTGCAAATCACGCGTGCGGCGCTCCGTCGGCGACACCACATCAATGCCCACGTCAATGCCCCCCAGGTCGTCACCACCGAACACAGCAACCAGCACCACAAGGCCGGCCTGGTGGCTGACGTTGAAGACGACTGGCTGCGCTTTGCTGCTGGGGTCAACATAGTAGACTGGCTTTCCGTGCGTGCCCCGAGAGAGGACCGTCTTACGCCACGGAACAGGCGCACGGCCGTCGGCATGGCCACAACGAGCCACGACCAGGTGCTTGAGCAGCTGCGATACCAACGCCATCTTGGCGTCCCGCACGTGGAAGTACTTGAGCACGCCGGCGCGCTCTTCATCAGTCAAGAGAGCCTCAAGTGCTCGGGAGGCCTTGTCTGTTAGCTGACGTGGAAAACAAAGAAGGGAACGAGTGGGCGTCGTACGACAGTCGCCAGCTGGCGAGTTTGTGTGGCTTCAGGCCAGAGTGTGCGAGTGTCAACAATCCATTGTACGAGAACCGGCCGAGAAGAAGGAGCGAGAGTCTCCATAGGGAAGCAGGTAGATAGGGGGTGGGATATCGTAAAAGGAAGGCACGCGCCACCAGGGTAAGTGAGGTAGGAGCGACTGGAGACTATCGTGGGTCGCTTTTCACTCCAAGTAGAGTTGGTCATGCCATGATCCAAGCACAAATTCGCGTAATTTGTGTCCAAATGAGAAACTAAGAGGGCCTACGTGAGAAACAAAGATTGATAGCGAAAGTATGACACTCGGTTGCTGAGATAGATGTGGTGAAACTGTTTGTTGGTACGGGCCAAGCCGCGTGGTTGTGTTGCCAACAAAACAGATTACGTAATCTCAGTGAATCAATGGCTCCCCATAGACACACGGGTCCCGTGTGTCTAATTTTTTATTATGTAATATGAACACGGCTTCTGATTGGTCCACAAGAGCGTGTCAATAAAAAACCTTATGTAATCGCAAAACATCGCCAGCATCGCCAAAAGCATCGCCAAAAGCATCGCCAACAGCATCGCCAACGACCATGGCCTCCCACCCTCCTCCCGACCCTCCTCCCGCCCTCCCTCCTGAAGATCTATACGAGTCACGAGAAGCCCTCCTACTGTCGATCAACGCCTGGGCGGCTTCGCACGGTTGTGCTTTTGTTACGGGGCGTTCAATAAAATATAAATTAAATAAAAGAGTAGTGACGTACGCCTATGATCGATCTGGGAGAGCGGTGGACCACGGCACCGACGGCGGCGTACACGGACCTCCCGTAAATCGACGGCCCGTACACCGCGTACTCGGAGGACTCGTTTTGGACGAACTTCACGGGCCGCCGCCGCAGAGGCTCAAGCGGAGGTGCAGGCTGCAATGGCACATGCGGAGCGAGTAGATGCAAGGCTACAGAGCATTCGTGAAAGGATTCAGCCATTGGATTAGGGTATTCGGAGGGCACATAATTTATTTGGTGGTTTATACTACGTTTTATTTACTTTTGGCGATGCTTTTGGCGATGCTTTTGGCGATGCTTTTGGCGATGCTTTTGGCGATGTTTTGCGATTACATAAGGTTTTTTATTGACACGCTCTTGCGGGCCAATCAGAGGCCGTATTTCATATTACATAATATTTGCTTAGGCGCACGGGACCCGTGTGTCTATGGGGAGCCGAATCAATACAATCCATGTCCGCGAATATTGGTCTTGTTGGAAGGTCCTTTTGTCTCGCATTCATTTATTCCAACTATGTGAAAATCTTCAATATTCATTTTATTTTGTTTTAGAAGTATTTAAGACGGCCAGCATCTATCCTCGCTTTCTATTCGAAAGACCTCTTCTATCGCGGCATGGTATCTAAAGCCCCTCAAATGTCCATCTCGAAAAAGTCCGACTCGGGTGGCGCACGGATGGCAAACACAAAGATATCCCGTCCGGTCTCGTTGTCGTTCTCATTCTCGTTCTCCTTCTTCTTCTGGTCATCCTTGCCATCCGTCTTCTTGTCCTTCTTTTCGTCCTTCGTCTCGTCGGCCTTGATCGGCTTTCCATCCGCATCCACCTCGACAACCACGTCCTTGGTGTCCTGCGAGTCGTCCTCTGTGTACGCCCACATCCCCTTCAGGTCGCCCGTCACGGCCGCCCGGCCCCACGTTGCCACTAGAAGCGCAGGGACCAGGTAGAAGAGCGCGGGTTGTCCCTTGCGCGTGATAAGCATAGCGGCCATGGCCGCCATCAGTCCAATGACGTAGGCGACCATTGAGGCGTAAAAGTAGGGCTTGGAAAACCGCGCAGCCGCCAGTCCGGCCGTTGTTACTGCCGTGGCGGCGCCGGACGTCCACAGTCGATCGCCCCAACGGCCCTGGGGATCAATGTACTGGGGCTTCACTTCGCGGGTGGCTGTGGTCGTCTTTGTCGTAGTCGCTTTATCCTCGTCCGTCGCCAAATTGGCCACCTCCGCCGTAAGAGTTGTGTCCACGTGCTTGATCTGCCGTGCGTAGTGGCGGTACAGGTCGTAGCGAAGGCACAGGCACATGTAGATGCCTGGTACCACAATGTCACCCAGTCCCAACATGCCTGTCTGCGGGCCCGACCCGGCCACGATCTTGATAGGAGCGTCAACTTGGGTGGCCACGGCCACCATGAACGGCGTGTAGAACACCATGACGACATCGTACACAAAGAGGCCGATCAGCACCGTCGAGCCGATTGCAAACGACGTGCCCGACACCAGCTGTAGCGACAAGTAACTCATACCGAGGCCCATAATGTTGTTCAGCAGCGAGGGGAAGAGTCCGACGAAGTAGTACAGGTACGCTGTCAGGCCGGCCAGTGCCATGCCAATGAGAGCGTGAATCGTCAAGCCCTCGATTTCCTCTTCGCCAACGCCGCGCAACGACATATGGATCGACCACGATTCGCGGACAAGGCGACGGAAAGCCCACGAGGCAGATGTCACGCGAGCCGCGGATGATGCCGGAAGCCAAGAAATGGGCGCCGCCAGCATGTCGGGGAATGGCGTCGTCCGAGACGGATCCAGCTCCCAAGCACTGGTATCGTTCGCTGCTCTGGGAGCGTCCGATGCTGTCGCTTTCTGCACCCACTGCGCGCGCTTGCTGCCGTCCACCCGGTGCAAGTGCCCATCACGGCGCGATGTCCACACGTTGGGGAAGACAAGAGATGAGGCCAAGCTTAGGCCGCCGCCCAGGAACGCGCCTACGCTTGCCACAGCGATCAGCGACGTGTATGCGCGCAGTATGCGGTTGAGAAGCGCCGGATCCTGCATGTACTGGATCAGGTAGTAGAAGCCGATGAGAGCCGCGGCCGCGAAAAAAAGGCATCAGAAGCGCGTCCTTCAGCTGGATGCTCTCCTTGGCGACATCGGCCGTGCGCTTCCTTTTCTTCGTCGTGCCTTTGCCGTCACCGTCAGCCTTGTCGCTCTCGTCGTCCCGAGGCGCCGCAGAGTGTGGCCGAGACAGCGAGGCGTGGGCGCCCAGGTAGATGACACCGAGGGCGAGGCCGAGGATGCGTGCCTCCATAATAAACATGTGGCGGTAGGCATACAGAAGCTGTGCAAAGGTTGACGGGTCCGACAGAGAAAAGGCCGCGCGCGCTGCTGCCATGGGTGTCATATTACTGGCCGCCAAGTTGTCTGTGATGTTGGCTGTGATGTTGGCCAGGGCGTCGCCGGCGAGCGTGCCGTTCAGGGCAAGCTCGTCCATCGTCGTGGGAGAGGTGCCTGTAGGTTCGGGTTTTACTCTCGTTTCTATCACCAATGTCGCTTCTGTCGCATCTGACCTTTTCTGTATTGTAGATTGGTAATAATATCGGTAGTAGTAAATACTTGGGTGACAAAATGATGTAAACGAAGGTTGTGACTTGAGTATAGTTTTAGCTGTCCTACATATGTGGCCGCCTTTAACAGGGCTGTTCATAGTGCAGTTGCACACTAAAAGTGGGCCACTGGTACAGGCGCCAGTTAGATTCACCAATGATGCTTAGTCATATTGACTACGATCTATTCTGTACCTTGGACCTTCATCAGTTCTAAGCTTTCCAAGCACAACGTCTCACCAGCGTCAACGAAAAGAAGCACCTCTGCTACTTGACATTTAGAATCTCACAAGGTGTACAGATCTTATTGTATCGGCACTTTTTATCATAATTTACACTCCGCCAGAATCCCGCTCCCATTACTCAAATATTCCTTTAGCACGAGGAACACAGCACAACTTTACACAAGTCAAAACAGCTCTCATACCACTCACCATCATGGCTACAACAGTGGCGCTTGATACTAGCATGGTAGGTTAATCATTCAGTCCTCTACCCACTACGTCGTAGCTCCCCTTGCTCACACGTCGCAGGGCACCATCACAGTCGAGCTCTACACAGAACACGCGCCTCGCACGTGCCGCAACTTTGCAACGCTCGCGGAGCGCGGCTACTACGACGGCACGGTGTTCCACCGCGTCATTGCCGACTTTATGGTGCAGGGTGGTGACCCGACGGGGACCGGTCGCGGGGGCGAGAGCATCTACGGAGCCAAGTTTGAGGACGAGATCGCGCCGGCTTCGAGCAAGCTGCAGCTGAAACACACAGGGGCAGGCGTTTTGAGCATGGCGAACGCGGGGCCGAACACGAACGGAAGTCAGTTTTTCCTCACGCTGGCGCCGACGCCGTGGCTGGACGGCAAGCACACAATTTTTGGGCGGGTGCAATCAGGAATGGGTGTGCTCCGGCGGATGGGGCAGGTCGCGACGGATGCTGAGGACCGGCCGCGGGAAACGCTGCAGTTGAAGAAGGCGCGAGTGACCAAGCCGGAGGAGGAGTAGGTGCAAGGGAAAGGGTGAGGTTTTCTTATGTAGCAGGACAAGAAGGATATACGTGTATATATATGGTTGAAAACCAGTCGTATTAATGATTGATAAGAAACTCGATACAAGACTGCCAAAGACTTGGTACTCGTGCTGAAAACCCAAAGCTCAAGATTCAAAAAATACCAGAAAAAATAACACAAAAACGCCGGACCGTTTCACGGTCGCTATACGATGCCACCCTTTTAATTCTCCTGGCAATGAGAAGATATATGGAAAATGTGGTGAAGAGCAGGAAAGCAGAAGAGAGAGGGCATGAAAAGTAGGCCAACACCCAGCTGTTGTTTGTAATTCGGCAGGCCATGATATGCAAAGAAAGCAACGCAAAGAATCCCGTCCTTAAGCCAGCACATCCGGCGTAAGCCTTGATGAATGATAGCAGGAGAAGAACGTATAGAAAGGCGGATAGAAATAGACAAAAAGTACTAGAAGGTCAACAAGATGGCCCAGCCTAAGCAGGTGGAAGTCACCTGTAGAGGCCACGAGCATGAAAGAAAAGAAAAAAAAAAAAGGAAACGGCACGCCTCGCAGCAGCCTGACGCCCCTAGCCGGTTACTTCCAACCTGGATGCAGGCGTCCTGTAGTACGCACTAAACAAGGAAATCATACGTAGGCTGGTCCGTGTTCCGGCCAACGAAAGACGACAGAAATAGGACACAGAAAGTGTATATGACCGGCCTAGCCCCTCGGCGACGACATGGTGCCGGACGACTCGGAGCCGGCATCCAGGTCGCGCACCCCACCGCCGCTGCCATTCTTGGATGCGGGCGGCGAAAGAGGCGTCGCCTTGCTGTTGATACCGCTGCCCAAGCTCCCACCACCGACGAGTTTGACCTTTTTGTTGCCTGGTATTGGGGGTACGGGGACCTTGGTGGTCTTCTTGGGGGGCGATGAGGTGGGTGTGGACGAGGCCGATGGAGGCCCTTCGACCAGCTTCTTCTTTTTCTTCAACTTGCCATTGGCCCCAAGTGAAAAAGCGCCCATCGTGGCACCGTTGCTCCTGCCCCCGTGGCCATTGGGTTTAAAGCTGCGACGAACATCGTCGTCGTCGTCGTCGTCGTCATCGCCGCTCAGACGCCCGCGGCCAAAATCGTCGTCGTCGACATAGTCACGATCGTGATCGCCATTGTCACCATTATCGCCGTCGTCACCGTCGTCTTCGTCGTCGTCGTCATCATCATAGTTGTCATCAATCTTGCGCTCAAAGCTGAGAGCCGAGCTCGGCTTGGCCTTTTGCTTCTTGACAGGGCCAGCAGCGGAGCCGGCAGGGGCAGGCGACCCAGGTGCATTCTTCATCTTGAGCGTCAACTTCTTGTTCAAGGCGGCAGACAGCCCCTGGCTCGACGAGACGGAGGGCGTGGCGCTGCCGGAGCCACCAGCTTGGGACGCAGCGGCGGAGACAGAAGCGGACGACTTGAACTTCTTTTTGGGCTTGGCGGTGCTCTGGCTGCCGCTGCCGCCCGCCATGTCAGATTCATCATAGTTTCCGCCGCCGTTGTCGTCGTCAAAGTCGTCGGCGTCGCGTTTCCGCGGACTGCCCTGAGAGCTGGGCATGGGGGTGCCCTTTTGACTCGAAGGCGGTGTATTGTCCGTCGCACCGTTGCCACCATTGGATATCTTGGCGGCAGCGGCCCGGCTCGCGTTGCGGCCGCTGTTACCAATGCACGAGCCCATGTGATTGTTCAGGCGTGACACAAGAATGCACCGCTTACACTTGCTGCAGGTGGCCGAAGGAAAGGACAGGACATTGGGTGGTCGTTGCTCGCCCGTGCCGTTGGCGCTCCCCGGTTTGCCGTCGTCGCCGTCAAAGCCGGTGGTGGCGGCGTGGATGGCGGCCGAGACCTTCTTGTCAAAGTCCTTCTTCTTCTTGCCGCGCCCGGGACCGGGCGCCACCCACATCTGGCCGTAAATATCACATCCGGGTTTGTCAATGTATGGATGCTTTTTGCAGTAGGTAACGTTGGGGTCGGGCTTGTGAGCGCCGCGGCCGTCGGTGGGGTACAGCAGACGTGGCAGATGGCAGCGCGGACAAAGAATGTCGGTAGTGGTTTTGAGAGGATTGGCCTTGAGGGTGACTTGGCCGCTCTCGTACAGGGCGGCGTCGGTCTCATGGTGGCCTTCGGATTTTGACTCGCCGGTGGCACCGGCTAGGTCCTGAGCGGCCTCAGCAGCCAGGGTTTCAACACGAATAGCAGCCGTGGCAGCACGGGCTTGCTTCTCGTCCCGATGGGTTTTCATAATCAGATCGTGTATCACGTTGTAGAGCAGGTCGTCGAGGATGGCGCTGGCCAGCTTGTCCATGCCGTTGCCATCGGTGGGGGCAGTGACGACACCGGCCCGGCCGGTGTCGTTTCCAGACATGGTGCCCGGTGGATTGTTGCCAGATCAAGAGGGAGCAGTCCAACTGGGCCACTCGCGAGAGCCTGTATTATTGTCGGTGGTATTTCTCAACTTGCATGAATAAACGTGGTCCTGCTATCGGCTGTTTGCGGTTTTGCTGTCGGACAAAGCAAAGGGGAGCTCGAGTCGGACAGTACGTCGAAGGCTGCGCGATAGTAGGAGGAGGGGGGTGTTCAGGTGGTGGTGTTGTGAGGATTTGCGGGAACGTTTCGGTTGTTACGCAGGTCGGAGGCTACGAACGAATTAGCCGGCGATGGGATTTGTGAGCAAATGGTGAGAAATCGGGCAACGGCAGTGGAGTGGCCGTTGACGGTGATGGAGCGGCAGGTATTTCCCCGAGTGCCGAATTGAGTGGGCAAAATAATAAACAACTGGCGTGTGACGATGGGTAGCTGTCGAGGTCAAGGTAACGATAGAGATGAGGATAAGGTTAAAGGGTCGAAGGTTGACGTCGAGATGGGCTAGGCAAAACCATTGCAGAAGCTACAGTCAAGATAGTTGCTCGTAGTGCAATCGGTTCGTGGACAAGGTTTTTCGGCGGGCCACAAAACGGCGAGAGTGGCCGGGTTTGGAGGCAAACGAGGTTGGTTCCGGTATGCTGTCGAGAATTTGCTAAAGGTGTGAATTCGTGAGATTTTGTGCGATCTTCGTGATGGGGGAATTTCGAGATCGGATATGGTGCGAAACAGGGACACGACAGGCAGGAATGCCCAAGCGCAGCAAGGGATGGTTCGACAGGGAAAGAGTGCTGGGGTGCTTTGGCCGGGCCTTGCGGCGGCACGGCCGAGGGGCCTAATGGTCTTTAGGCGTATCAATTTATCAGTTCTATTACAGTGGACAACAGGCCAGTAAAGGCCACTTTTGCGCCTGCGGAAACGACGTGGAAGCACGGTTCAGTAGCCCCTGAAACAGCAAATTCAGCAGAGTCTGGCAGTGGCAAGGCCCACATATACGCCGCCGCAGACCACTAAGCTGCAGGCACGACCTTCAACTTAGTTCCGACGTAAATGTATAGAGACTGAGAATGGTCTGAAATGAATCTATGAAGAAATATGTTTGTAAGCTATATGACACTTTTGTCGATGTGCATCGACTCTAGGTAGGTCATGTTGCTCTATCCAGCACATTTCCTGCTACATCTCTACAGCAAAAGAGACATGAACTCATATCTTCGGCTCCGTATCATTAAAGTTGTTTTTCGGCTCATGTCCAAGACTTTTTTTTTTAAAAAAAAAAAAAAATAGTCCCTTTCTACGGGCATATTCCTTGATCATGTCTTCCTTTACCGAAAGGGGCGCTAGGGATTAGGGGGCAAGGCACGGGCGCAAAAGCTTTGGCGCGACGTGGTTCACATGTTTCTTGCCCCATACGAGAAATTACAGTGGGCATGCAGGCGCTAGCATATGTCATCCACGAGGAAGAGCTTCTCATCTGCAGGTGCAGCTGCCAGTCTACACACAGACATGTGGTTGACAACACGATACGCCGTGCGCACCGACACACAACCGTAGTTAGTATCATACACTGTCCTGTGGGCCACGGCCAGAGTTGTCATTGCGTCTTAGCAGACAGCCTCAGCTTCCTGAACAGCAGATGTGTTAATTACGGAGTAGGTTTCAAAACAACACTTGAGGAGCCCGCGTTATGTCGTTACGTTGTCTACCGAATAGTAAAATACTTCGTATGGTCGTGTGAGTGCCATTGGTGGCAAAAGACGCTGCACAACTTGCACAACTGTAACTGAACGTGCAAGAGACTTGTCGCGTGTCGCCTTTCTCCCAAAATAGAAAATGCAAGGTGCGATTCTCAACGTGAAAAGCGGTCACGTGAGCACTTGGCATACATCTTGGATCAAAAGCGCTGAGAGCGGAGGACAACGAAGGAAGACGAAAGCTGAAAGGTGATGAAAAGATGCAACGAGAATAGCAAAGCCCAAAATAATAGATTTCAGCAAGAACTTATCTGGACACGGTACAGTTATGCTATCCTCGTGCCGTCCATATGGCATAGCAATCATCGCTGGAGATGCTCTGCGCCTGCTGTGAGGCTCTAAGGGTGCCTTCCCAAGATGTCGTAATCGCCCAACTAAGCAATCGCGCTTCCATTTTATGTCGTATTGCCAATTGAGATTGTTCAACGACTGGTTGACGTACGAGGGCAGTGACACGTTACAAAGGTGTTTTGGCCGTGGCTGCCAGTCAGTAGCGCCGGTCTATTAATTGAATGTCTCCAGTTACGACATGTTATTAGTCCGGCTGTGGTTGGCTGACTGTAGTACAAGAATCAGAAGGTGCGATTGAAATAGGTGCTGAATTAGCCAAAGGTCGCCAGGCCTAGACCACCCAAATGCCAGCCCATTTAGCACGTCGCGTTACCGAAACACGCTCCCACTCTGCCATCCCACGTATTTCAATTAGTAGGCGATCTAGTGCCACCAATGTCGACAGCCTCGAAAACCCCACGTCGCGATAATTGACAACAGTGTTTGTTTACCGCTTGGGCATGACCTTTGTGTGAAGCCTCTTTTTTTCCCTTTGCTGCCTCTCACCTTTATATACTCCCATTCAGCTTCATCTCCGCCGCACCCCCACCATGCCGCCGAACCAGCGCTCCATCCTCTCCTTTTTTGGCTCGTCCTCCTCAAATGAGCTTCCCAAACCTCAGCCTCAAGCTCAACCACAGCTCCAGCCCACGCCAGCCTCTTCACATTCACTACCGCAGCCCCAGTTCCAGCCGAGGCCACCACCTCCGAGCTCCAGTCGTTTTGTTCCGCCGCCCTCCGCACGAAATGGCAATGGCTACACCCCACCGCCCAACATGGCCGCCATGCGTTCCGGCGGCAGCCCCGAGCACCAAGTGAAGCTGGCCCCCATTACCCCGGCCTATGGCCGCAGTATCCTCCAAAACGCGGGGGCTACCGACCTCGGCGATGGAAACATTGGCTTCGCCTCCTCCTATCCCTCCAACAAAATCGTCTTCCCCCGCGATATCCACATACCCGACCTCGTCAGCGTCAACGCCATCCTGCTGCCCGTGCGTTACCCGGACTCCTTTTACAAGTTCGTCACTGACACCTCGCGGCTGGCGTCGCTCTTCAACCGCATCGTTCTCGGCGACGATGGGAAAGTGGTGGGTGGCATCGTGTGCCTGCTGGAGCCCAGCCCGTTCGCCAAAGGACGCGACGCTGCTGCAACCGGCGCCTCTACCGGCCTCGCCGTCTACGTGCGGTCACTCGGCCTGCTCTCGCCCTACCGCGGCCGCGGACTCATGACTGCTGCCATGGACAGCATTGTTGCCACCGCCCAGGCCCTCAACCAGCGCGCCGCCGTTCCGGGCGGCCCGCTGGCCTCGACAGGGCCTGTCCAATCCGTCTTTGCCCATGTCTGGACTGAGCACGACGACGCCGTGGCCTGGTACGCCGCGCGAAAGTTCGTCCGCGAGGGCGACGCGCCCATCGAGAACTACTACTTTGCTCTGCGGCCGGCCACTGCCTGGCTCGTGCGGCGGGACGTGCCGGATACTGCCACCTCCGGCGACGTGTCGGGCGATGCCTCCGTGGCCCAGCTCGTGCGCGAGTCCACACAGCGCGCAAAGATAGCAGCGTCTGCCGCTCAGGCCACCCCTCCTCCACCCCAGCCACCGCTTCCTCCTCCAAACGGTCGCTCGCAGTCCTACCAGAACAGCCGCCCCGAGACCGAGTGGAACGACCTGCCGGCCGACATGATGGGATCGGGGCCGTCCACGAATGCATCAACCTCGGCTTCCGTTGCTTCGTCGCGCAACCCGTCGCGGAAAGTGTCGCAAAACAACCTGGCCGATAGAACGACGGCGTCAACAACAACTACCGCCGCCGCCGAAAACGGTGACAGCCTACTGCCGTCTGGCACGTCTGCACTGCTGGCCCCACCGCCTGCCAGTGGGTCACAAGCGTCCTCAAGAAGCAGCAGCTCAACTGGGCGAAAGAAGCGCGAACGGGCCTATCCAGCAGCGATGTTCCAGTAGGAGAGGAGAGACGAACAGGAGAATGGATACTAGTCTGGCGTTCGGATCCAAATTTGACTTGGGAGACAATGAACAATATGTACGGAGTACAACGCATCGACATCTTTTTCCGTACAACGCATCGACATCTTTTTGAGGTGGTCCATCTGAAGCCCAAAAGCTATAGACAACACAACATATACACTTAATACTTTGGAAGAACAGGTGGTAATGTGGTGGTGATGAACGAAAGAATGAAATGATGAACTTATATACTGTCATGGCGATGTGGATGTAAGCAACAACGACTTAAATAAAAATAAAAAATAGTATGGCCGCAATAAAAATGCTCCTGCTAATAAAAACCGACTCCTTTGTTGTCTCCTCTAAACATGGTGCCTTTTTTGTTTTCGTCAACCCAAGATTATGCGTCAATGGCCTCCTCGTTGGGTGTGGTCAACTCGGGCGCCTCGTTGACCGCCGACAGCTGCCGTCCCGAGTTCTGCAGGAGTGCCTCGTCGCGCACTTGCTTCAGCGACTCCGCCGCCGTCGGCTGCTTCTTCTCCATCGACGCCGCTACCAGCGCAATCAGCGCCGCACCCACGCCGGATCCGTCCTTGGCAATTCCAATCCGGATCCGCTCAGCGCCCTTCTCGCCAATCCCATCAATCACCTTGAGCGCATCGTAGATCATCGTGCGGAAGTGCGGGTAGTGCTCGACCAGGCTGCCGTCCACGCCAATGTCAATCGGCTCACCACCGTAAGTAGGATCCGCCAGTAGGCCCGACTGCAGCACAATACCACCCACCGCCACCGCCGAAAGCCGCGCCGCACGACGGCCGATTGCATCCGCAATCGCCTTAACCGCCTGCGCATCCTCCATGGATGGCGAGTACACGTCCAGTTGCGCATCGAGCTCCTGTCGAAGCGTGCCCAGGTCCGGCGTGTTGTCCAGCGCCGCCACCGACATGATCGCACTGTCCAGGCCCCACTTCTTAAAGATGCCCGAATCGGGTGCGATGGTTGTCGTCGACTTCCAATCGTTATGGTTCGAATTGTCGTCGTGGAACAGCTGCACCGACTTATCTTGAAGCAATGACACAAGCACAATGCGAAGGATCTCACCCAGGAACATGCCCGACACGCGCTTCTCGAACATCTGGATGCCAGGATTGACGCTCTCGGAGTCGAGCTTAATGTCAAACGTAGTATTGGGGAGCACATTTAACTGGTTGTCAAACGAACCCCACTCCGTGTTGAGCACCATCTCGCCCGTCGACTCGTCGTATTCGCCCTCCAGCTTCTTCTTGATTTTGCTGAGCTTCTCAATGTACGCGCCGTTCGTGCCCGTGCCGAAGATGGCGCCCAAAAGAGCGCCCGTCTTTCCGGGGCTGGTGTAGGAACGCGCCATGAGCGTGCCCACGGTGTCGTTGACGAGAGCGGCCACCTTTACGGGCAGGTGCAGGAGATCAATCTCCTCCTGTAGAAGAGCGCAAACATCCTTACCAATGGCGTCGGGAATGTCGAAGCCTTTGGTCCATCGAATCAGGAAGCCCTTGTTAATGCCTACTTGCTCAACGGGGAAGCTGAATGTAAAGCCAAGGCGGAAGATGTGCTCGTCGCGGTAGCCCTCAGGGTTGCTCATTGTCTCGCGGCGGCGAACATGATGCTCGTAGTGGTCGTAGTGGTGCTCCTTGATGAAGCTGTCAATGTGCTGCGCAATGAACCGGAACAGCTCCTTGGCTGTCTTCGCCACCATCAATTCCTTTGGGACGGCAGCTTTGCTATATGTAAGGCTAAACGAATTGTCGCCATTGAGGCGAACCGAGCAGACGCGCAAGTTCGTGCCTCCCAGATCCACAGCTAGGTACAAGCCCTGGAGCATTGTTAGCATGCATGCATGCACGACATATGTCGGTACGATGACCCGCTTTCACGGCGCATTCGGCTGTGTTCAGGTCGTTCCACGACCCATTATATTTGCTCACCTTTTCTGTGCCATTGGGGACAGCCGTAACATAGGTCGGGATCTGGCTCATGCTGGTGCCGGACTTCTCCAATCCTTCGTCTACAAGCAAAACGACGATCAGCAACTTGTCGATCATGAAGTCGGCGGGGGCCCAAGCCTCAATTGAGCTCCGTTGCTCTGTTTGGGACAATGATGCATACCAATCTGGCGGAGGAACTCCTTGACGCCAATGTTGACATCAGTATCCGAATACTCGAATTGCGCAACAATGCGCTTTGTCTCGGCCGCGAGCGCCATGTTGAGCGGGACGGAGACTGGGGGGGTTGTTGGGAAGGGATGGTTTGCGCAGACGAGAGCTGCTTCCTCGACAGGCGGCGAGAAAACAGGTCCAGGTCTGGGAAAGGGAGAGTAGTAGTAGATACTGGTGTCGCGAAGGAGGAATTGGAGAATCTGCAGAGCCGAAGTTTGTTTTCTGGTTAGAGGAGCCGGTGACGTCGGTGCAAGAAAAATACAAAGGTGGGGTTTTGTGCTGAGATCGTGAGGTTGGTTGCAAGGAAACAAAAGGCAAATAAGATGGGAAGAAGGTGCGAAACAAAGAGACAAAAGCCAAGACGCGAAAGGAGGGTACGAGGAGAGGCAGCGATGGGCTTTAAGTCAAACCATGCCAACGTCCACGTCAGTAAGGTTTGGAGCAGAGCTTCCGTATATTTGGGAAGAGGGTGTGGGAAGGCCAGGCCATGAGGACAATCTTCAGAGGCTAAAAGAGGTCAACAAAAGACCATGCATCGCAGGGAACATATTGCGGGGTCGCCAGTGTGCCCCACGAGCGATGAAAAACACTAATACCAAGCACACCCACGCAGGAACAGGCCACTAAGGGACAAAGCTCGGAGGCAAAAAGAAAGACACAGAGGCCAAAAGGGGAAAGACAGAAAAAGAAAGACAAAAGGACGCAGACCACTCAAACGCCCCCGCAGAAGAGCTACAGGTACAATGACAGGCCCCAAATAAGAGCAGAAAAGGTACTTACTAAGACAGAAACGACAGAAACGATAGACAACACATGGAGAACAGAAAAAGGAAGGCAGGCCGACACGGGTTGCAGGCGGGCCGACTTGGCTTTAACAGATGTAGGTGTGGATGTGCGCGATTTGTTCTGTGGACCGTGGTTTAGTAGGGGACGAGGATGTCGGTTCTGCAGCGCGTTGTGAATGCGAACGTCGTGTAGCAGCGTCGCGTGCGGTGCGGGTGGCTGCTGTGGTATCATACGGCCGTCCTGCGGTGTGAGAACTGATTCGCCCTGTTGACCTTCTTCTTGGTTATCGTCGTTGTCGTGGCCGGGAGCATAGTCAGCGGCGCGCCACGATGCGCCGCTGGGCCTTTTTATGCGCGACAGCTTTACGACGTGTAATGCCCCGTCTGGACGCGGACCGCTGCGCCCGACTATCCGTCACTCCTGCGGGCTCAGACTCGAGTATCGTGGGCAGGCGACAACTCGCGGATATGAGGTCATCGGTATGGTGCCTCGACAATCACAGGAACGCGACCCGCTCTCTGGCGGAAGTGCAGGGCACGCGGACCACAAAAGGACAAAAAGAAAACGAGGAGAAAGAAAAAGAAAAGAATTCACCACGAAGGCGACCAAAAGAGCAGCGCCCCGGACCCCACGGAGTATGCTGGCACCAGATACGAAGCTCGAGCCAAAATAAAAGGCCCGGGCAAAGCTTCGGATTCTGTGTTAGCTTGTGGGTTTTCTCCTCCATATCAATGTTTAACAACGCAGCTCCCACTTTTGTCTGATTTTAGTGGGGAAATACACGAGGGAAAGGGGGAATTGGTGGAATGATGGACAGAGCCTTTCTGGCTTCGGTGCTACATTTGCGGCCATGCAACAACTTCGCCAGGAGCTCAAAAGGGATGTAGAACTCACATTAGGCCTGCAACTTCGCGTGTAAGTCGTCTCTCGTGTCACTGAAGTTTAAGACGCACTTCGGAATTGCGATATTCCTTCCTCTTTCACTTCACAATCCAGGACAAACCCAAGTGGCAAATGAAGCCTATGCTCTGGTTGGTACAAGATGACAGTGGGACACCGTATAATAAGAGCGAGAAAGGGGCCGAAAGCCGCCGAGTCCAGGAGTGCAGGCCGCTGTTAGAAACAAGTAATCCGTCGCAGAATCGCCGAAGAAGAAGCCGCGTCACAAACGATCAGGGACGAAAAGCGTCAGGGCAGCAAAAATAAGATCGCAATCGTCGTCAGCGATGAAATTATGGGGTCTGGGCGGCCTGGGGTGCCGTTTGTGCCGCGGCGTCGCTGCCAGCGAAGGATGGGGAGGAAATATATATCACAAAAGGGCCAGAGGGCATGAAACAAAAAGATAACACACGAAGGAGATATGATATCGGGCGAGGCTGGTTTCCCAAGACTGCGATATCGCAGTGGTTGGCCGGTGAAGAATGAAAGTAGTGTCCGATGTTCAGAAGGATCACGGAGCACGGCGTAGTATGGCGAAGGAAACCGACGAAAGGCGGATGCAAGAATGGGGAACACAAGCTGGCAAAGTCGCGATGCAAAACGGGAAAATCAGCCGAGAAATAGAAGCACGGGAGGAAATGAGAGAAGAGAGAGAAAGAAGGCGGTCAAAAGAGATAATCCGTTTCAACGAAACAGTCAGTGATAAGAAGGAAAGAGAAGGCGGGATGGAGATCTGGAAAGTGCAACCAAGAACGGTAGAAAGGGGCAGGAGGGGCCAAGTAGAGTGTAAAATGCACCTGTTTCGGGTGGACATGGCCCCTCACGATCGCCGCCAAAAGGGGCAAGGCAAGAGCAAAACCAGGTCAGGAAGGAAGGAATGGCAGCTGCGATGGTCTCTTCCTGCCCCATCCTACAGCCGCGTCATTCTTTCCAACAAGTCAGGACAATTATGCAGAAAGGGGCAGGAACGAGGGGCAGATAGGCAAAGAGCAATTCTTGTTCGCGACTGCCTTGTTGTTGACCAGCGGCACCCGAGGTTTTGAAACTGCGCTTCCAATTGCCATATCTTATGAATATTGCCCGGTTTCTTCTTTTCCACATGCAAATCCACGCTTTTTTATATCTTTATATCAGTACCAACATATTATTGCATGTATTGCATCCCCATGCCGGCCTACCCCAGACAATGCCGTCGAGACCAAAGCTATTTTAACGGGAGCAGCCGTGGCGAGGGGTCCCTTTGTGTCCGTATAACAAGAAGGACCTCGGCACAGACAGAGTAACTTTTTTTGGCCAAATCCGGTGCATAATGACGTGGTACAGAAGCAACGGAAGACAGCCTTGTCGAAAGCCACTCGTGGAGGCTGAAATTGAAAGCCACAGTCAAACGCATACCCATTAAAACCTCTCTTGTCTTGAAGACCCCACGGCCCAAATCACACCCACGGCCGTTGATCAGCCTTGACTGTGAGCATGGCGAGGGTGTGGCCTGGCTGGAGGTGTTTGGTCAAATTCAACTCTCAAAGACAAGATGTTGTCTCACTTGATTGGGCAATCGTACGGGAACACCAAGTACAGACGCTCGGCCTGCTGTAGGGAAGACGTACAAAGTCGCGAGAGGATTCGATGAGAAAAGGTAAAGCGCAAGGTAAAGAGATCGGCACCTTCCACGACAGGCTCGAGAGCTACAAAAAAAAAAAAAGATGACGACACTCGAAAACATCAGGCTACTATCGACGATGGCTGCCGATCCTGGTCAAATGTGACAAGGAAGTTCCGGAAAAAAAACACACGACAGAGCTACGTTGACACTCGATGTCCGCCAGCCAAAGATCAAAGGTTGCACTGCGGGGGGAGGTGCAGCATAATGGACACAATGTAGACTTGAGGCTGAGCAGCGCAGGCTGATTGGTGTTGTTTTTCTAAGTAGACGCTAAAATGACAGCCCTGGAAAACGAGGCAGACCGTCGTGGCGGAGCCGACGTTCTCCATCTGTGGCACGGAGCGCGTCGGCTGGACGGTGGTCGGATGGCCTGACAAACAACAAATACGCAGAACTGAAGCGAAGCCAAGACTTTGTGTGATGGATTGGGAAGTATGCAGAGGAACGGTTGCAGGCAACCTGCAGCATGAATGTAGCAGAATGGTTGCTTCTGGAAAGTACTGCGAGGAACGCTGTGCGCAGGTGTCGATGAATTGTCAGGACTGTTAAGCAGCAAACAGTCGACGTGGAAGGCTCAGAGCGACGTTAAATTCCCGACTGTTCGTCACCGAAATCATGCACGAAGCTTTGCAAGGCTGCGATATGACACAGGGCAGTAAGTGTCCCAGAAACAGGAGGCGAAACGGTCTGGCAAGTAACACCCAATTACGACCACAGTAGCGCGAACATGGTAAGTCGCCATGGCAAACTAGGAAAGTCCTAGGACTACTGGCCAAAGTCCTACGAGAAACGACTAACCAAAGCCTTCATACGGAATCCGAAAACAGACGTAACGGAAGAGGACTCAAAACGGCCACATCCTTCTACGGAAAACTGTTATCTTTTTATTTTCCTAGCTCTTTCTCAAACTTTCCGATCAATACGACACAGTCGACATGCCCCAATGTCAGCCTCACTACCTTGCCAAACTTAGCAAATGGCAAGCAAGAGCCCCGCAAAAAGCGGCTGAGGGCCTAGTGGGGCAGTCCAAAACGGAGCACCAGCGTGGGGAGGCGAAGCACAGTTTTAGCGACATGGCAGTGACCGTCCTCAACAGCTTCCGTTTGTCTGCACGCCGTAGTTTTCACAATTAATAACTCTGTACATGTTGGTTCGCCGTGTGTTTGGGGCATGAAACGAAACAACCAACAGACGCCTTCTTCGGGCCCCGACGGTGATACGTCCGGATCAGGATAGTTCTCCCCTTCTTCGGCTTCGTGCTTTGGTCATTGCCTCGCTAGACAAAGACTTGTTGAATCAAAATGTACGACGACGTATCTAATGCTCCTGCTCCTCGATCCAGAGTAAGGGGGCCTGGTGGACGGTTCCAGTCCCCTCTAATCAGGGGCTGATGTCCTTAATTGCCTCGCGTTACCTTTCTGAAGCCGTCAGTAGAATCGTAACGGCCGGCTTCAGCCTTACCTCTGAGTCGATGTTGTGAGACCAACCTGGCCGTTTTGACTACTTGCAGGGGACCTGCTTACCCCCTGGTGAGCCCCGCCGTCAGCGTACAACCAACAATTGGCGGTTGGGCTTGGCCCCTCTCCCCTCCTTGCTTGTCTTGCACTCGTTCCTTCCCTGGAGCTGTCCTTTCGCAGTAATTAACCTGTTCCTGTTCCTGGATCTATTTTCCTGTCGCTCCTTCTCTTCAGAAAGTAGAATATTGCTTCAGCCTCGACCAAGGAAGGAGACATGGAACAGTCAGACAGAAACCGGACAGGACGCAAGCCCAGAACGTGCCGAAATAACCCCATGTTTGTATCGTGTAATAGCCATCCCCGTACCGCGGGTTGGACAAAACACCAAGGGAAGGAACATCACGCAGCTAGCAGGCGCCATCGCTGCCCAGCCGACGCAATAGTCCTAATTTCTTACGCCCAGGAACCGCCTTCCTGTCTTTCAGTTCTGGCGTTCCTGCCTCCCCACTCTTCTTCGCGGTCTCGTATATGCACTCTCTGACCTGATTTGCTGGCCCCGCTCTCACTTTCTCAGTCTCGTCAACTTGTATCATTCATTGTCTTCACCGTTTCCCACTTCCCATGCCCACCCAACAGCGCCATTCTCCATCCGTTCCGAACACTTGCGCGCACTTCGTTTGATCCCTGCAACTGCTGAGAAACGCCTCTTTTCTCGCTGCTCTTCGCAACTGGCTCACCGTTGTCCCTCGCGCTGAGGCACCGCTCTCCCTGCTGCCCTACGTCTCTGCATTGCCGTTTCTTTGGGCTCAATCCCTCCCCGTTCTCCGTTTTCTGGGACAAACCTTCAGAGTATTTTCCCTACCTTCGCCTTTCAATGCCCTACCCGCACCCCCGCCACACCTCTCTCTTTCTTCCCTTTTCTCCCTCTCCAGCCAAAGTTCTTATTTCTTCCCTTCCCTCCCCCTCCCCCAGTCTTCCTTATGAGTTCGCTGAACACCCGACTGAAAGCCTTTGGTTTTGGCAAACGCAAATCCACCGCCAGCATTCAAGGCCCTCCGCCCACAAACCAACAACAGCCCGTCTACGGCATCTCGGCCGCCCCGCCCCAGATCCCCCAGCAGTTTCCCTCTCCCTCTCCCCATCCCACTCCCCCGCCTGGCCAGCAACAGCCGCTCCAGCCTCATCCACCTCCCCCTTCGCAGACGCCTCAGCTCCAGACGCTGCATCAACAACCTCCTCTGGGTCCGCCGCAACAACCGCCTCAGCAGCCGCCGCCTCAGCCGTCTCCTGCTGACCTTCAAGGACCTCTTCCGCCAGTCCCCCCGCCTACGTCTGCCTCGCCGCCCGCCGCCCATATCGGCGCGCCCATCTCCACTACGAGTCCTGTTCCAGGACAACCTTCGTCTGCCTTCACGCCGCCGCCCGTTGGTGCTCCGCAGCAGCCGCAGCAACAGCAGCAGCAGCAGCAGCCGCCGCCGTTCGGACTCACTCCTCTGGGCATCCAGCAGCCCGTCATCATGAACCCCAACGTCCCTGGAGCGCCTCGCCCGCCCAGCTACACTGCCGGATACCCTCCTGCTGGTGCTCCTGTCCCCGGCGGTCCTCCCCGCGCCCCTCCCTCCCAGATGGCAGGTGGCCCTCCTCCCATCAACACCGGCGCCCCTGTGCCCGGCTACCCGCCACAAATGCAGATTCCTGGCGGCCCCCCGGCCATGGGCGGGCCCCCGGGCTACAACGGAGCCCCGCAACCCCAGGGCTACGCCCAGGTCCCCCCGCAACCGCAGCCGGTTGCGGCCGGGTACGGCCGTCCTGCGGCCGAAGTCGAGGGCAGCAGCCGGAGTAAGGCTCAGCTGATTGTCGGTATTGACTTTGTATGTGGCCCTCTCTTGTCTTCAGTTTGTGCATGGAGTATGTGACGTATCCACGGGGGGGCTTTGGCTAACACACTTAGGGTACCACGTTTTCGGGTGTTGCTTTTGCCTTTGCTACCAACAACGAGGCGAAGGAGGATATTATCACAGAATGGCCCGGTGCTGGTTCCTACACGAAGCAAAAGGTGAGAAACACCTCGTCCAAAGGCCCACGCACGACTCCGTAGACAACCAAGAAAATTATTGCTAACAAGCAATCGCTTTCTATAGATCCCCACAGTTCTGTACTATGATCAGTACCAAAAGGTTGTCGGCTGGGGTCCCGATATCGCTGATGCCCTCGCGCCCACGGGTTACCCCAAGGCGGGTGTGCAGAAGGTCGAGTGGTTCAAGTTGCAGCTGATGCTGTCCGGCAACACATACATCGACCCCATCAACCTGCCGCCTCTGCCGCCAGGCAAGTCTGAGATCGACGTCGCTGCCGACTACCTCTTCAAGCTGCGCCAGGCCATGCGCGCCGCGCTGCAGAAGACGCTCGGTGAAGTGTTCAACCGTGAGGAGCGCAACATTCGCTATTACCTCACCGTACCCGCCATTTGGAACGACGCTGGCAAGGCCGCTACCCGTGCCGCCGCCATCCAGGCCGGTTTCCTGCGCGACGAGAACGACAACCGCCTGACTCTGGTGTCCGAGCCCGAGGCCGCCGCCCTCTTCTGTTCCAAGACGGGTCTGCTGAAGCTCAAGGTACACGACGCCCTCCTGATTGTGGATTGTGGCGGTGGTACTGTCGATTTGATCGCCTACGAGGTCGAGGAGGAGAATCCCTTCACGGTCGCCGAGTGCACGGCTGGTTCCGGAGACTCGTGCGGTTCGACCGCCCTGAACCGGAATTTCAGCAACATTCTGCGCACCAAGATCCGCAAGATGAAGCTGCCCGACGGCTCCAAGATGGCTGGCCGTGTGTACGCCAAGTGCATCATGGACTTTGAGAACCGTATCAAGGCCGATTTCCGTAACAACGGGCAGAAGTGGGCTGTCGACGTCGGTATCGAGGCCGAGTTCCCCGAGGCCGGCATCGAAGAGGGCTACATGACCTTCACGAACGAGGAGATTCTGCAATGTTTCGAGCCGGTTGTCAACCGCATTCTCGAGCTGGTGCGCAATCAGATCATTGCCATCCAGGCCCAGAACCGCACGCTGCAGAACATCCTGGTTGTCGGAGGTTTCGGTGCCTCCGAGTTCCTCTTCCAGCAGATCAAGTTGCACGTCCCTCCCCAGTTCCAGTCCAAGGTCGTGCGTCCCATGGACTCTGTGGCTGCCATTGTCAAGGGTGCCGTTACTGCAGGTATCACCGAACGCATCATCACTCACCGTATCGCTCGTCGCCACTACCTCATGGCCACGCTCCAGCCCTTCAAGGAGGGCTACCACCCAGAGGCGTACCGTGTGCCGTCGCTCGACGGAAAAGATCGCTGCAAGTTCACGCGCCAGATTTTCGTGCAGAAGGGCCAGAAGGTCAAGATTGGCGAGCCCGTCAAGGTGTCTTTCTTCCGGCAGGTCGCCCCGGGCGCCACGCTCATGTACGAGGACATTTTGTACGCCTGCGACGATGATGTCTGCCCGGAGTACACCAAGGACCCAAGTACGTATTGTCCCTTTCCATTCGATCGATTCGAGTCCTTCTGTCGTGTCTGTACAATGCTAACCGTTCCCAGGAATCAAGGAAGTCGTCACCCTTACCTCCGACCTGTCGCGCAAAAACCTGGAGAAAGACTTTGAACGCATGGACACGCCACAGGGCACGTTCTACCGCGTGTACTTTGACATTTACCTGACTCTCGACGGCTCTGAATTCAGTGCCGAGCTGGTGTGCCAAGGCGAGGTTATGGGCCGCTGCCGCGCGCGCTTCCGGTAATCGACTCTTGTGTTCTTGAGGGTTTCAATATTAATTCTTTCCCATCTTTAAACTTTCTCATGAAGTCTTGTTTTTTGTTGTCTCTATTGCTACATTTTGCTGCGTGTTTTTTGCTTTGTTGCCCAGTGGCACTCGTGTCACCTTTTTTTTCTTTTTTTCTTTTTTATATTTTTCTTGGCTACTGCTTCGCCATATTTTGTGATACCTTTCCACACCGGAGATCTACTCTCCCGTTTCTCTGGCATCAAAAAAGGAACAGAGAATATGTCAGGGGCGGTTTATATTGAAGCGAGACCATCCAGCGCCGTGGAGATACAAAGAAAATGAAGAACAATAAAAGAAAGCTTTCATATTATTAGATAGTGTTTATGTGATGTATGTCTTTTTCTATCAGCAACCCTTTGCCTATCTGCTCTTGGTGAGGTCCAAATGTTGTGTATTTATTTTTATACGTTTCTGTATTATTGTTTTTTTTTTTTTTTTTTGTTGTTGCGGGTTTTAGTCTTTCAGTCCCTCTACCACTGAACACTCAAACCACAAATGCAAAGCTCCTTCTTCATATTCAGCAACACACGCCATGCTCTTGCCCTTGGCCATCCATCCCGACGTTATTGTTTATCGTCTGATGTTTTCTCCAAAGGAACCAGGAGCGACCCACGCAATTGGTCAATGGTACTTTTGACCCGCTTTTTTACCACGCCGGAAGCATTAGCCCCCTTTTCTTCCAGCACTTCTGTCAAGCTCTCTCGCCAGCTTTCAACCAAGCACGACGAGTCATTGCGTTGGAGAGAGCTCGATCGCCCCTTGCGCATATTTTCTTGACTTCGCACTGTTTATATTCTTTTCAATCCTTTATCATGGTTTTGCAAGCGGTTTCAGCCTGGCTGCTGCATGTGGACGCTGCCATTGAGGAGTATGTTTTATACGATCCGCCAATGCAACCTGAATCCTCTCTTTGATTTGACATGGTGTTTTGCCGTACTGACAGCCATCTAGACTGATTCCTTTACTGCGGGCATGGTCGTGGACTTTTGTCGCTGTTGGCGCAGTGATCGTCATCATTTGTGCCAACAGAAACTCCGACCGGCCGAGACGCTACAAGGTGCCGTTACCCAAGCTGCCTGAGGAGAAGCGGTACTTGAGCTCGCCGAGCATCAAGGTGTCCGGATTGTCTGCGATTCAGTGCTACGCGCCCGCCACAGGCCAGTTCCTCGGCCTCGTCAACCCGTCCACGCCCGCGGCCATTGACCGCGCTGTCGCGTCGGCCAAGGCCGCGCAGACTGTCTGGGCGAGTACGACGTCGTTCCGCGACCGGCGCCGGGTGCTTCGTTCGTTGTTGCAACATGTGCTCGACAACCAAAAGGACATCTGCCGCGTTGCGTGCCTGGACTCTGGCAAACTGCCGCTCGACGCTGCGCTCGGCGAGGTGCTCGTTGTCGCGGAGCGGATTCAATGGACGCTCAAGCACGGCGAGAAGGCGCTGCGGCCGTCGTCGCGCCCGACCAACGCACTCCTGATGCCGCACAAGCGCAACGCGGTCGTGTACGAGCCTCTGGGCGTGGTGGCCGCGCTTGTCAGCTGGAACTACCCGTTCCACAACCTGCTGGCACCCATGGTGTCGGCGCTGTTTGCGGGCAATGCCATTGTCGTCAAGGCCTCCGAACAGACGGCCTGGAGCACGCAGTACTTTACGGCGCTGATGCGCGGCGCTCTTGTCGCGCACGGCTACGACCCGGCTCTTGTGCAGGCCGTCGTGTGCTGGCCGGCGACTGCGAACCACCTGACGAAGCACCCGGATATCGCCCACGTTACGTTTATTGGCTCGCAGGCCGTAGCACGGCACGTGGCCACATCGGCTGCACAGGCGCTGACGCCCGTGTGCGCGGAGCTGGGCGGCAAGGACCCTTTTATTGTCCTGGACTCGGTCGGTGCTAAGCGTCTGCCCGCGGTCGCGGCGACCATGCTGCGCGGCACGTTCCAATCGAGCGGACAGAACTGCATTGGCATCGAGCGCGTGATCGCGGCGCCGGGTGTGTACGAGCCGCTCCTGGCTCTGGTGATGGACAAGGTCAGGGCTCTGCGTATCGGGTTCCAGGACGACGACGGGGACGACGCCGAGACGGACGACGCGAACAAGTACGATGTGGGTGCCATGATCTCGGACGCCAACTTTGACCGTCTCGAGCGTCTGATCGACGACGCCGTCAAGCAGGGCGCGCGGCTGCTTGCGGGCGGACGCCGTTACACGCATCCTCGCTTCCCGCACGGCCACTACTTTACGCCGACGCTGCTGGCCGACGTTACCCCGGGCATGGCCATTGCGCAGGAGGAATGCTTTGGCCCCATCCTCTGCATGATGCGCGCCGAGGCGAGCACGGCCGAGGCTGTGCTGGCGATTGCCAACGCTGCGCCATTTGGCCTGGGCGCGTCCGTGTTTGGCAACGAGCACGGCGCCGAGGCCGGCGAGATGGACAAGGTGGTCAAGGGCGTCAAGGCTGGCATGGTGGCGATCAACGACTTTGCGACATACTACGCGGTACAGCTGCCGTTTGGCGGCGTGGGCGGGTCTGGGTACGGGCGGTTTGCGGGCAGCGAGGGCCTGCAGTCGCTGTGCAATGCCAAGAGCGTGTGCGCGGACCGGTTCGGCTGGTTCGGCATCCGCACGGGCCTGCCGCCTGTCGTGCAGTACCCTGTGCGCAGCCAGAACGGCGGCTGGTCGTTTGTCAAAGGCCTGATTACATTTGGCTACGGTCTCTCGTGGAGTGAGAAAATTGGGGGTCTGCTGGAGCTGATTCGGAATTCATAGACAAAAAGGGAGAAGGGTTGCTCTGTGCGATTGCACGTGGCAAAAACGTGCCATAAACATTTGTGGAGCGTTTCAATGGATGGCAGTTTCATTGTTGGTATCATAACATAATGCTTCTTTTTTGTGTTTTATTCGTCTTGCGTATCCCCGCTCTCAAATGTCCAGATCCAGGTCATCGTCGTCAAAGCCGCCCTTGGTGCGGCGGTCGACCACAATGCGCCCAGCCGAGCTGCTCGTGCCGCGCTTCGCGTCTTCGGCGGCCGACAGGCGTGTCAGCATGTCCTTGAGCTGGTCTTCCGAGACCTTGCCGCGCAGCTGACCGGACTGGGCGAGCATCAGCAGACGGTCTTCGACGGCAGAAGCGCGCTCCTCCTTGACGAGGCGGATGCGGGCAAGGCGATCGGCCGCGTCGGGTTCGAGGATCTGGTTGAGGAGGTTCTGGCGAGCTTCTATGGGAAGGGATTAGTATGGCAAGGGAGACGCGAACGTGGAGTGACAAGGGAGGAGCGAGGAAATGGAGCGATCCAAGAAACCATGGTCGTTTGTCGTGGTCGTAATATCGGTGCTGACTAAAACGTACCCTTCCTTTGTGGTTGTCAGTACAGCCGTTCGTTCTGTTGCTTTGTCTGCACACAATGCAATCCAAGGACACAACTTACTGCTGTTGCTGCTGCTTCTGGCGCTGCTCTTCCGACGAGCCGCCGCCACCACCACCGCCACCGCCATTGCCGGCTTGCTGCTTGAGCTGGCGCAGACGTTCTTCGCGAATCTAGACGACGTGTTAGGGCGGATGGGTATGTCTTGTCGAGGCTCTCAGCGAGAATAAGGAAGAAACGGAACGGGAAACCATACCCTCTTCAAGTCGTCGTCATCCATGGTGTCAGTGTGGGTGGGTGTCGTGTGGTATGGGTTGCAAGAGGAGAAGTCGAGAAGCGAATGTCGCGATGCAAGCTTGAATCTAGCGGGGTAGAGTTTTAGGGCCTGTGTGCCTGTCCGCGTGCCCTGGAGCCTTGCGGCCGTGGACCCACTCTTTTTTGTAAGACGGGAGCTCACTGTACGTCACATTTTGATATTGGCATTGAGAGGCATGGACTCCGCAAAGAACAAGGATGTAGTGGCATTGGATAAGGTGTCTAAGTATATTATTTGTATGTACATTGATAAGATGTGTATAAATAAAGTACATGGTGAAAACGCTGCCGCAAAAGCGCGACAATAGTCCGCATTGTCGAGACAAAAGAGATCCAAAAGAACCGAAGTTCAGATTATTCAAATAAAACGCCTGCCTTGTAATGCTGCCACCGGCCTGCCACCGCTGCTCTCTATGTTCTATGTGCATCATCATCGTTATGGAGGCCTAATAACAACCCCGGTGTTTGCGCCGTCTTCTGTCGCCCTAAGCCTGGTCGTTGTCTGCATGCTTGGAAGCTTGCTTGCCGGCATGCTTCTTTCGCTTCTCTGGCTTCGGAAACTTCCCGGATGCCGAGACGTACGGCCCCGACGGCGGGACAAATGGAATGTGCGACTCTTGGTCTGGGTCGCTTGGATCAATTTGCAGTGCCGACGGCCGCGCTACGCGGCTGCGCTGTTTTGCCCGCACCATCTTGATAATCATCTCGTTGTGCGGGCAGGCTACTCCGAGAGCTTTCCCGCGTCGCACAAAGTAGCCGTTGAGAAACTCAATGTCGGTGCCCTGTCCCAAAGCCACGCGTCGTGCCATGAGGCAGTAGCCGCCGCTGTCGCTTTGGGCAGACTGGGGCCCGCTGCCGCGGTACGCGTCGCCGTCGTCAGAGTGATTGTTTCCACCGGGGCCGGGGCGCCTGGTGCGGCCTTCGCTCTTGCGGTAGGACAGCCGAAACACCTTCCGTTCAAACGCGCCACTGCGCACATACTCGGCGAGCTTGGGCGACGCGCGCGTCTCGGGCATCTGCAAGATGACACTGATCATTTCCCGGACCAGATCCTCCACCATGGACCACGCAGGCCCATTGGACCACAATGCATTTCCCATGGGTAGGTCCAGGACAGTCTGTACTGGCTCAACGGCGGCGGCGTACACCAACTCGGGTAGCTTGTATCGCAAAAACGCGGCGGTCGAGTACCCCCCTGCGCCGAGCTCGGGCGTGACGTTCAGCAAATACATGAGGCGCATACCGGTGCTGTATTCTAGTTCCAAGCTCTGATCGCCGTCTGTGCCCTCCCGTTTCCTTTTTGGGGCGGGAGGTAGTTCAGGTACGAACGTTGGCGGACTTTTGCTGTTCCTGCTGCTGCTGCTAACACTGTTGCCGTCGGCACCGATTTCGCCATCAGCAATGATGCTGTCAAAGTCGTCATCGTCGCTAGCAGCGATGGCGCGGCGGTCTCCAGCGACAAGCTCGCCGCCCTCCTCAACTAGCTGGTCGGGCGGCGTATAGTGTGTCAGGACCACCCTGCCGGGCACATTCTCTACAACGGAAAAGGCGTTTTCGGTGTAGCCAAGCAGGTGTGTCATGTGCCCCAGGATGTACGAGGGTCGGTCCGGGATGTATGGGAAGCACAGTTCGTTGATCCGCTCGACCACGCCCAGACCCGGCTGCAGGAGGCAGATTGTTGTCCGGCTGTTAATGCGAGGCGCAAGCTGTTCCAAGGCCCCGATCGAAGCGGCACACGTCATTGTGACAATGAGGTTCTCAATGGGCCGATGGACAGTGTCAAAGGACCGCGGCCGAACAACATTGCTGCTCCGTGACGGTCGGCGATTCGGCCCGGCGTACTCGCCAATGACTGGGTTGTGTGGCAAGGCCTTGTTGCCGCGCAGGACCTCCACCCGCTCACCCTCACTGTCCCATTTCCGCGCCTGATGGTAGCCGAGGTGCACTATGTGCACCTCAGGGTTGCTGGGAAGACCGGCGAGCATGTGTGCCAGGTATGTGGCCTGAATGTTGCCGCCGAGCACGTGAATCGGCTCGCGGGGGGTTGGGCGTGTTTCCGTCGCAGGCGCAGCGCGTGTCTGGTCGTCTTCTTCGGGTAGTATCCTGAAATAATCGTCTGGATCTTCCTCTACCTCTGTCAATGGCGGTGGCGGGCTACTTTGGCGAATCGGTGTTGGCTCCAGCCGGTGGTGGTCCGGCTCGGCATCCGACTCTCTGCCTAGTCTTCTACCTGCGCTTAATATCGTCTTCGAGATGGGCTGTGTCGGTTTCGGTACCTTTGGCGAAGAAGTCAAAGGGTTTGAGAAGGGCCTTGCTGGAGGTCGCTGGGACGTATTTTGAGGGGCTCGTTGAGAGGGCTCGCTAGGTGTCGGCGCGTCTGGTGTGGAGGGCACCCGGGTTGCGTTCTGTTGTGCCGTCGCTGACGCCGCGGATGCCCGGGGCGACGCCAATATTGTGGGCTCATGCTTTGAGAGAGTGGGAATGAGCAGAGACGGGTTTCCGAAAGGGAGGTGGTAGTCGGAAGGGAGCGAGGACGATGTTTCCGTGAAGGGTAGTGGGGAGTGTGAAGAGGCATGCCGCGATGCCGCAACAGCCGATGCGGCACCGCATGAGGACCGGAGCCGCAAAAGGACGGCCCGTGCGGGCGCTGCATGTATCCCGGCACTGCGGGCGCCAGCCAAGAGGGCCATGCTACCCATTTGTGCCGCGCTACCGCAATGCCATGAAACGTAACGACGATGTGGCGTGGTGTGTTGTATGCTGGAGACGAGCTCCTGCTCAGACAACGGTATCCGCTCAGCGGGGAGAGACAGCCAGAGGCGGCTCTGTTGCAAACACCTGTTGCCGTGAGCTCGGCCGGGGAGACGCTTGATCCGAGTGCCGTTGATGTCGATGGTATAGACGGCCGCACCCAGATGGGGTCTTAATTTGCACGCGGACTCGTCTGGTAGCGCTGCAGTCTCTCGTACTACAGCCGTCAAACCGCACTCGATTTGTCGCCACCGTCGTCGTCGCCGGTAGTTGTTTCGTGGTGGTGGTAGGAGTGGTGGGATATGGGGGGCGTTGTTTGTTGTTCACGAAATTCCTACGGAGCGTTTTCTTTTGCTTAGTCGCTCTTCTTTGATCTTCGGCTTGTGAGAATAACGTTTTTTTTCTTAGCGTTCCCAAAAGCAGGCGCATCGGGTCGCGCTTTCCTTAGTAGACGGATTCAATGTGTGTGTTGTGATTGGCCATTATTTTCAAAGTGGACCCGCGCCGGATCTGACCCATTAAAAAATGAGCGTCTTTGACGACCATGTATTTTGGACTTAGTATTCCGTTTGCCGACAGGCATTCCTACGTTGTATAGCTTCTTTGTCGCCAACCACTTGCACACCTGAGAATCATGGACGACATACAGCCGCGCATTCGCCAGCTGGCGGCCGACATTGACCGTCTTAAGGCGGCTGTCGCGCCCCTCCTCCTCAACGACGCCAGCAGCTCGTCCTCGTCGACCAACAGCCACGCGGCCGCCGCTATGCACCTCCCGCTGCTCGACAAGGCCAAGCTGCACGTCCTCGCCAGCTTTGCGCTCGAATCGACGCTGTACTGCAGCCTGGGCCTCGCGGGTGTCGATGCCCGCAACCATGCCGTGTTTCGCGAGCTGCAGCGCGTGCGCCAGTACATGGGCAAGATTGACGCGGCCGAGAAGCCGCCAGTTGCTGAGCCGCCCACCAACCGGCTGAACAAGTCAGCGGCCATTCGGTTTCTCAAGGCAGATCTAGACGATAGCCCGGGGGTGAGGTCGCAGTTGGACGACCTGCTGAAGCAGGAGCAGGCGGCCGCAGCGGCCGGGACGCAGTCAGAGAGTGCTGCTGCGCGTGCTGCGGGCAACGCCTCGCCCCGTGGCAGGAAACGAGGCGGCGGTGCGGCGGCGGGCGGAGGAGCAGGAAGCAGCTCGGGCGGCGGCCTAACGAAGCGGCCAAAGCATGGCAGTGGTCGCGATTCTCCGTCTAGCGACGCTCGCGGCCGTAGCCATCCATACAGCAGGGGATCGCGGGCGACATGAGAGGGGACAAACGAATGACGGAAAACAAGACTTGTAGTTTGACCGAGGACGGTCGGCGACCCTCTGCTTCCTGAGTCTGATCCTGACCGGGCCGGCGACGTTTTGCAATAGCAGTCATCACGCGGATGAAGGACACTTGATGTTCCTGTCATATTCTGCCACGACAGCGTTTATAGCGGCATCGCTTTGCTGTTCGGTAGATCTCGAGACACCAGGCCGGTTAGCGCATACGGCGGACGGCCTCTCTTTTTATGTAGAGAGAAGAGGAAGCTCTGCAGACGAGGCACGGACACCAACTAGATAGAATGATACCCATGACCGATAGTCCCGGAGACGGCAATTCATTTTCATAACAATCATCATTTTCTGTAGTCTTAACTCGCATATTCTAAATTCACATTTTGTATTATATATATTACTGCAATGAGGGCGTGGCCCGAATAAATAAAATGCAGTCATTGTAGGTTGTCGTCCGAAAACATATTAACCCCCATCTCCACACCGGAAACCCCCTGCACGTCTGCAGCACCTCATGTTGTTGTCTCGCGTCCCAGACGATCCAGCTCCCCTTGGCAGAACTCGTCGGCATTCATCAGCTCCGTCGCGCCGTAGACCACCCGCCGCTTGGCTCGGTCATTGCCGCCACCTGTCCGGTGCACCCACTCTTGCAGGTTGCCGTACTCGTTGATGCTGCCGCCGCCGACGACAAAAACAATGGCATCGCTGAAGCCTTGCCGCCGCTGGCCAAAGGACGCGCTTATGCCTGGGTTTTGGCTGCCGCCCAGGCCGCCGCCGGCGCCGGGCATGCCGGAGCCAGCGCCACCACCCAACGAGCCAGAACCGTCGCCACCGTCGACGCCGAGGTGGCTGCCCCCGCCACCACGGGCCATGGACGGCGGGGGCATCGTGCCGCGAGCGTGGGAGTTGCGGGGGTCAAAGTAGAGATAGCTCTCGGTCTTCATGATGGCGGAGCTGTTGGAGGTGCCCGGGTCCATGATGGAGCCGACAATGCTGGTAACAGTCAGGTCGCGGTTGGCGGGCAAAAAGTTCTTGATGGAGCCGACAATGGACTCGAGGTTGGCAGACAGGTTGGAGGGCACGCCCGTCTCCTTGAGGCGGTCGGTGAGGCGGGACGAGATGGACGAGAAGCGGCCAAAGAGGTCGGTGGAGGCGGCGGTCTGCTGCTGCGGCGTGCTGTGGACGGTGGTGAGCTGGGTCATCTTGGTGGTGGCGCGCACCTGGCGGATGTAGCCGAGCGAGGTGATGTCGGCGCCGGCGGTTTTGAGGGCGTCCTCAAACTGCGGCCACTCGGCGCGGCTGACGTCTTGCTCGGTGGTCAGGAACCAGATGATGAAGAGGCGCAGCTTGTCGGCCGGGTTGGTGCCTTTGGCGGCGTCGCTGAGCAGCTCGAGAACCTGGGCCTTGGTCTGTTTGGCGATGTTCTCCTCGATCTGGAAGAAGTTGTCGAGCTGGCGGTCCTTAATGCCAGTCAGGAGGGCGGCCAGGATGTTCATGTGGATGTCCAGGACCGCTTTCCGCTCGCGCAGCTCGGGCAGCAGCGTTATGGCGGCCTTGAGGTGCTGTGCGCTGGCGCTCGTGTCGTTCTGCAGGTCCTCAAAGGACGACGCGCCGGTCTTGCGCGTGATCTCGTTTGTGTCTTGCTTGTACCGGCTGAGCTCGGCGTCGATGTCTTCGGCCACCTGCGGGAAGGGCAGGGGCGCGTTCTTGTTCCAGAAGAAGTCGGAGGCGTTGATGTCGTAGGTCTTCTTGGTGGTGCCCTTGGCGGGGTTCTTTTCGTCGACGGGCGTCTCAATGGTGACGCGGTTGAGCTTCATGCCCAAGACGTCGTGCACCAAGCTCTGGTACGTCCAGGAGTGCGACAGCATGGTCGTCAGGTCGATGTTGCGGTCGAGAATGATCAGCACTGGCCGTGACACGGGTACGCCGGCGGACGAGGTGGGCCGGCCACCGCTGGCAAACATGTTGTCCTTGGAGCTCAGGAGGTGGTCGCGCAGCTTGCGGTCGAGCTTAGTCGCAATGATCTCGGCCGCCATGCCTTTGGGACAGCGGATGATGGGAATGACGCCTGTTTGGAGTTAGTCAACTAGTCGAGCCGTGGTTTTGGGCAAATAAAAAGGCAAAAGGCAGAGCCTACCCATTGTCACAACGACACTAAACAAGCTAGAGAGAGCGAGACGAGGTAGGTTAGTATGCCGTTCAGCGCACTGCGTTTCGAGAATGCAAGACCATCTGCTCACCCGCTGACGATCTTGTTGAGGACATGGTCGAGCTGCTCGTCCTTGATCTGGCCCGAGTTGAGGGCCCAGTATGTGTGGTCGTTTTGCATGCCGAGACTGAAGAGGTCGTTGTCGGCACAGATGAAGTTGAGGTATTGGTCGTACAATTGGGCGATCTAGAAGGAAAAGTGTCAGCTGGATTGCAATGTTGTGCGGCATGCGTCATTTTGCGCTTTGTCGGCAAGGCCAGCTCACATGCTGTTGCGTGCCGTTGACCACGGTCTCGGAGGCAAAGTCCTCAAGAAGCGGCCGTGGTATGGACGACAAAAAGTTGATGTAGGCAGGTGAGTAGAGGTCCTTTTCCAGGTCGCCCGTGATGGCCTTGAGGTTGGCAGTCGTCGGCTCGACCAGGTAGATGACGGGCACGTCCTCGATCCGGTGTCGGTTGGCCGATAGGTGCATGTGCATGGTGACACCCAGAGCGCGCAGGTCGCTGACGCGCAGGACGCTGCTGACAATCTGCATGCCGAGGTCGTCAAAGACAAGGACCTTCCAGATGAGCTCGCCGTCGGGCCCAAGCACACCGAGCTGCTGTTGCTGGGCCTGGTGCGAGTTGTGGCTGTGGTTGGGCTCGTCGCTGGCATCGGCGCCCGGATCGTTGAGGTTCAGCATGCGCTTGAGCGCCGAAATCTGTTTGTCCCGCAGCGAGGCCATTGTGGAAGGCGTGGGAGGTGTGGGAGGGCGGAGAGATGGAGGTGGGAGATGTGGAGGCCGAAAGGAAGGGGCTCGCCCGGACGGTGCGCACTGCTGCGTGCTCGAGTCTTTGCGCCTCGAAGCTACAGCACCAGGGATGGTCCGTTCTGATGGTCGGGCGCGTTGCGGAATCGAAAGTAGGGATGGAGACGTAGTCGCAATTCGAATCAAGAGGGGGGAGGATGGATTGTTGTTTTTGCAAGTCGCCGGCGCGGTCGTGTTATTGGCGTCGAGTGTGTTAGGCAGCTGAACTGGAGGCGTGCAGTGCAGCCTTGTTTGTGACCGGCGGCTTGGGTGCAGCTCTTTACACGTGGCTCGTTGTGCTGATAGAGGAGAGCTGGTGGCCGATGAGGTGGTGATAATATGGTGGTGGGAAGTTGAAGGTGGTGGGAATGCGTCGATGTCAATGAGGACAGCTCACGCTATTGGCTCCCGCCACTCTCATTCTCCACAACACCCACCGACGAGCTTTGGGGTGGCTCAGTGCTATTTTACAGCGCCGAGAACCCCCCCCCCCAATGAGCTGGCACGTGCTACGCCCACCAACCGCCCACTAACAGCTCTAGAGCTCGGTAACCACCTGGCTACAAGTTAGGGCACAAAGTCACTGAACGTCGTATGTCTTTTGCATCACACAAAGTTGCTTCACTTTTACCATGTTTGGATTGACAATGCTGAGCAATTCCCTAGCAAGTATGCTGCAGCAATAGTCAACACACTCAAAGTCGACAACGGCAAGACTTTGAGAGTTTCTTTGCCACTCTTCTCGAGACACGTCGGTGCTCCGTCGGTGCTCCGTCGGTGCTCTCTTGCTTTTTCAACCCTTTCTTGGCATTTACGTAACATTTGCATGCTCATGTATTGCAGGTTCCTTTGTCTTGAGAAATCAGTGACTTTTGTGTGTGTCTGTCTGTCTCTGTGGTACTCATCAAGAGCTCTGACTTGGACGGCCGTCGTATTGTGCTACTCGTGATCCCTGGCTGTCATTAACCGGCGTCGTTGGGTCACACAGCGTCAAAATGACGTTGACGGTGTAATGCTTCACGGAAGACAACTGGCACGCCTTGTTGGCATCGGCTTTCGTAGAATTCGGCGGCAAACTGTTCGGTATGTTTTACAGCTGTGGCACATATTTTACAGCTTTCTCGAAGAGGAGCACACGCTTTGTTCTCTCCCTGAATATCGTTCTACTTTGAGACGGTCGGCGTAGAGAATGCCACATGGAGAGCGAAAGGATCGACGTATGTACTTGAATGTAAACTCTTACACAAGATGCCCCAACGGTTCATGATGAGAAGCTGAGAGTCGTGGTCACTATACAAATCTTGCGTTCTTGCCACAGCCACAAAGGTTGCCGCCTTGATGGATTGACATATCTATGCACTATTAAATGCCCATGTATGGCCACATGAATTCCGTGACAGAGGGAGATCACTGCACTCGTACAGAGACGAACGACTTACGCGTTTGGCTGTACAGGGCACTCTTAACTTGCCACTTTGAAAGCCAAATCACCAGTACAAATCGTATTTCGCCATACGAGTGTAACAAATTCCGTGATTTCTTCTGACCTGCGTCGTTTTTTCATACCGGCAGCTAGAATCCTCTGTACAGGTATCTTCGAAAATGGAATTCAACGGCTGTCGGTTACCCGCGTTGGACCACCAGTAAGTACTTTGTACTGATCCTTGATTGATAAGATGCGCCTGCAGCCAAGAACACGAGGTGGAGATGTCTTCTGTGGCGACTCAGAGCTAAACGGGTTGGCACCCGTATGGACCATGCGAAGAGAGCGAAGTTCACATACACACGGGACGAGAAAACGCCAAAAAGAGGAATGAACGAGTCTAAAAGCAGTACAGTGGCATGACGAACGAGTTCAGCAAAAGGGAGGCTTATTGACTAAGACGGAACCGAAAGCTCTTCTGGTTCGTATGACGAACGGAGTGGGATGGAGCGATGAGAAAGGCCGAGACCGACGAAAGACGAATTGAGGTCGAGTGAACAAAGAGAGGGCGAGCTCTTACTCGAAAGGGCGAGGGAACGAAATCAAAAGCCTCAACAAGTACAAAATATGTTGGAGAATCAAAAGTGACGATAGTATTCCGTGCTCTGTTTGGCAGAAGCAGCTGGCTGCCACCCCCGACATTTGCGGCCTGTCTACCAAAATCAAGCAAGATCGAGGATGGGACAAGGCAGCAAAAGAAAGAAGGCAAAGTAGCTCAAACTGAGCCGAGGGCAGCTCCTCAGTGCTATCCGAAGTTGTCCGTTGGTCGGCTTCACATCCTCTGATTCCTTGTCGGCCACATCTCGTGCAGGCCTGGGACAGCTACCACTAGAGCTACCACTAGGCTGCTATTAGACTCGCTAAATACAGAGTGCCATGTGCCTCTAAGACGGGACCCTGCGCCAGGCCATGCAAACTGCCCCCCTCACTGTTTGTGCTTCCTCTAGTACCACTCGCGCATCGCACTTGCTTGTTCCTCCTCTTTTCGTAACACAAAGATCAACACGCCCAACGCTCCTTCCTACACAGTGACCTGTTGTGATCAAGGGACGCAACTTCCTATTTTTCTCTTCTCTTTCCGCTCGCTTGCTCCTGCTGTCCGCAGGGAAGAAGCACCGTTGCATGTCAGCAAAGTGGTGGCCCCTTCCATAACCTGATTCTCCCTACTTTCCATCGTCTGACTTCTGCCTTGCTTCTCCCTCTGCCTCTGTTCCGCAGGTCCGATTTTTTTCTTCTTCTAACCTCATGAGATTTTCTTCCCTGCCGCTTACCTAGGTCCTTGTCTCTCTCTTTGCCGCTCCTAATACTACCTGTGCAATTCCCACTCGCTCAGCCTCGCGGATATGAAGTTCTGGGCACCCGCTCTACTGGCTACTGGCGCCGCTGCCTCGGCCGTCATCGAACCGCATCTGGTGCCCATTGACAACAAGGTCAACCTATTTGCCGACAACGGCCATGCCAAGGGCGGCTTCCTCTACTCTCGACACGGTGATGGCAATGACGATGCCGCCGCGCCGCCTTCACATCCGCAGTTTACTATCCCCACGTCGTACGAGTCTGCTGTCCTGGCCCGCCGCATCCTGTCGCTGACCACTCTCGGTACTATCTCTACTGTTTTCCCTCATGACGCTGCTGTCGGTGGCAGCTCCGCTCCTCCGGCTTTCCACATATGGGAGAACCGTCCGGCCGGTCTTGGCGGCGTCCCTGTCGGCCTTCCGGAGTACCTGGCGGCCTGCGAAGAAGGCAACGAGGACGGAAGCGACAGCGAGAACGCCGGTAACCCGACCTTGCTGGCCATCAGCATCGCCACTACATTCAAGAACGCCCGTGCCGGTTCCAACGTCAGCCTTGCCCTGCAGTGGGAGCCTCCGCACCCGCCGAGCCCGGCCCGCGTGTCTCTTGTGAGCGGCATCCAGAAGCTGTTTGGCTATGGCAATGACAAGGACGAGTCGGAGGGCGTGGCCAAGGTCCAGCGCTTTCCTCCCTCAGTCGCCGCCCTTCCCCGCTTCTCGCTCATCGGCTACCTCGAACCCATCACCGGCCAGGACGCTCCCTACTCGGCCTTGGCGAAATGCTTCGTCGCCTCGCATCCCGACGCGAAGTACTGGCTGCCCGGCAGCCGTGTCCACCAGTCGGAGTGGCTGCGCCTGGTGGTGACGCAAGTGTACTGGATTGGCGGCTTCGGTGACCGGGCCTACATTGGCTGGATCCCCGTCGAGGAGTGGCGCAATGTGTCGCGGGCCGAGTACGAGAAGGCTCAGCTCCCGGGCGAACACAACGGGTGGAAGGCCAGTGCTGTGGGCTACGAGTTGTAGGAGTACAACCATGCGGCGCCCCCAGCAACGACCGGCCCTTGGACTGGTTGAATTTAGTCATTGCCCTGCTGTTCCTCCTGGTCTCTATCGCGGGTATGACCGCATTCGCCCTCGCCCTCGCTGCCATCCTTCTCTTTGCATTCGCTATTTGAACTCGCTTCTAGCGGTGCTTCCGCTCTTGCCTTGCTTCCCATTCTTTTCGGTTGTCATCCTGGGCGGCGGTCGCGGCAATCAACGATCTATGTCGAGGTAGTAGAGCGCAATAGAGAGGAACTACAAACATGTAACTCCCACCCATCTTGTATATTTTAAATTGACAGCATATTATAACACAACATTAAATTTTACAGCATAGCAATACAATAGAGAGCCATACACAAGCCTTGTACTCCGTTTGACTTTATTTCAAACATGTCATGTATGTCGATATGTAAAGGTTTTGCATTTTTTGTTTCATGAATTCTTTTAACACTACCGTTATATTTTGACCATGTGATGTGTTTGAACAGGAAAGACAGGGATATATATACATAAACCGCTCACAAAATGTAACAGAAGAATTTATACACCTGGTGTAAATACATACAAGAAAAGGATTGGTCTACATCTAGTCAACACGGATCACGACACGCCAGCCGAGAGCACCCGCCTCGCGGATCGCACACGCCAGGCAGCCTCGCCGCCGCCGGCTGACCAGAGCGTTCCAGCCCCGCTCAGCACACAGTGCCCGCACGAGCATCTCCATGTCTGACCCGAAGCGACGGCGCCGTGTCTCGTGGTGCATCTTGGAAGCAGCCGGGTCCGTCGGGTGGACTGTGCGGGGAGCGGGCGACGGTGCCGGCAACATTGACGACGACGGAGTGGCCGAAGGCAGGGCGACGCAACTGGCAATGTGCGGCTGCTGCGATGTTGACGATTCTGGGATGTCATTGGGCAAGTTGGGCGCAGCCGGTGACAGTGCGACGATCGGCGAGATCTCCTTGGTCAAGGGCGGGAACGACGAGATGCTCGAAGAAGCACCATCAAAGCTGAACACGCTGTGCTTACGGTCGACGACAGGCGACATGGGCATCTCGTGGGCCGCAGGCTGCGGAAGAAAGCCCGTGATGCAATCGATGACGAGCACAGCATTGTCCGACAGTGGCGACGAGGAGGTAGCAGTGGGCGAGGCCGGCTGGTAGCTGGGCGTCGCCGCATACTCCTTAAGCAGCTGCTCGAGACTCTTGGTCGGGTGGTCAATGAGGGTCGTGAGGTGAATCGACGCGTACTTGTAGAACTTATGCAGAGGATGGCCAACGGTGTGAATCGTGCTCGAGCGAGCGGCAGCGCCGTCGCCCGTCACATCAATTTGCTGGATGGTCGGGCTGGATGGCGATTTGACGACCTTGACGCGTTGCGAGGGCACGCACGGGTGCGCAGTAACAAAGTAGATGTCGTAGGATAGGTTGTACTTTAGAATGCGCCCCGGGCCACCATCGCTGGAGACGACAAACGAGGCTTCGGCTGCGTAAGGTCCAACCCGACCCTTGGGCGTTTCGGTATCACCTTCGGCAGCCCGATCAGCCGGCTCGATGCTACCATCGCCGGCTTTCTTCGGCGGGCGGTTGGGGTCCTGCGCGGTGTACAGCTGGAAGCGCTGAAGGTCAACCCGCGTGTTTTTGGGTGGGACCTGTTTGTAGACGGCCTCGTAGGGAATGACAAAGTCGGCGGGCAGGACAGATTCAGGTTCTGCATCGCCGAGCACGGATGACTCCCGCTCAATGGCGGTCTTGCCCCAAAGGCGAGCGCGACGGTTGACTTTTCGCATGTCTTCAGCCACATCGTCGACGTCAATGTTGACCCAACCTTCACCGAGGTTGTGTGGCAGGACGTCAGACGACACCCATCCCATACACTCAGCGGCACCGGCACCGGCTGAGAGGACGCGGCCCACAATGCACGCCGTGCTCCAGAAGCTCTTACCGCCATACACGAAACCGGCACCAAGGTGGGCGACGGGACCGAGTGTCTTGAGCGCCTCGTCGTCGCCTTCGAGAAGGGTCGACATGAGCAGGTTACAAAGGCTGTCACCAGGTAGTATGAGGCCGGACAGGTAGCTCCTCGAGAGCCAGCCGCCCGGATGCAAGGCGGCCACAACTTTGCGCCGCCGCGGCAACACTCTGCTAAACGTAAGGTTTCCCTTGTCGCCTGCCGACGGTTGAGGTGCACATGGTGATGTTGAAGACACTGTGGATGAGCTAGTCCGGGGTGTCGGTGGATCGGTGATTTTGTTGTTCAACGGCTCCCGAATGCGGTCCGCATCAAGGGCTCTCTGTGACATGAGCCCGATCAGATCGTTGGGCCACTTGAGCTCCTGGGCAAAATGGGCGACACCACGGTATTGGCGCGTGGCGTTCTTGGCCCGCATGGCGTAGACGTGCTTCTTTTCTGGAGCCTTGGATGTGTGTAGGTGGTCCTCGATGAGCGACAGCTTCTTCGTCAATGTGGTAATCCAGCCAAGTGTGTGCCGCTTGCCTGATTCGCGCTTGCTGCGTCGTGCGCTGATGCTGCTTGATCTGCTGCTAGGCCGGTCGGGCACGGCTGGCTTCTCTTTCTCCTTCTCGGTCGTCGCCACAGCCGCCGTCGCCACTTCCTCCTTCTCCTCTTCGTCGACGCGCACAACCTCAATATTCTCCAGCCACGCACGGGCCAGCATCAGCGACCACCGCACGGACGGATTGGCGACCTTTTCAAAGCGATGCACTTCGGACGGGTGGACGTACTCTAGGCCGTACTCGTCGCCGTCGGTGATGGCGTCTAGGCGCAGTAGGAGCTCGGTGGCAAGCAGGATTTGGAGTAACAACCAGTAGCGTTCGGTATAGCGTTCGTCGCATGTCGCGGGGCGCGGCGTCGGTGTCGGCGCGGCGTCAGTCGGATTGGCACCGTCCTGCTGCGCATAGCCGACACCAGGATCGAACTCGTCTTGGGGCGATGAGGCCCACAGGACCTGGCCAAGACGCAGGCGCCATTCAACGTGCGAAAAATCGATCCAGACGTTGGGGGTTGCAAGGACGTCGAGCAGAGCCTCGATTTGGGGGATCAGGTCGGCATCAAGGTCCCCACTACCTGAGCGCTTGTGGTGACCACTAGATGACCGTGGCCGCTTAGGAGGTGCACGCAGGATGTGGTGGAAGAGCTCGTTGTAAAACTGCTTGCTCTGGTTTGGGACGTAAAAGGTGCCGTCGACATATCGGCGGCCGTTTTTGATGAGCTCTTCGAGGATCTGGGTTTCGCCAACGTGCTTGACGCCGTTGGCATTGTCGTCGAGGGGGTCGGTCGAGTCAACCTGGGTGCCCTTTCCGGCTGCCTGTCCAGCCGCGGACGCCGCAATTGGGTCCATGAGTTTCTTACGGGCTTCGATGACAGCATTGGGGCGGTTACCCAGGTTGTCAAACCCAAACTGCTCTTCTTGTAGACCATCTGCCACCGACAGCTCTAGGGCAGCTTCGTAGCCAACGGTTCCTTTTTCGAGGCCCTGTATGCTGAGCATACTGGGCCGTTCGCGGCATCGTGGGTAGAAGTGGCTGCGTTTCTTGGGGTTGTCGGTGCTACTGCTGGGCTGTGTGGGCGGTCTGCCCCCTGCAGCAGAAGATGCCGCACCGGCTTTTTCGGCCGGATCGGCGCCGATGCTGCTGATGCTGGCGGCCACGCTGCTGCTGCTGCAGCGGCGGGTGATGTGAGGCCATGCGGTGACATTGCCCCAGGCGGCGTCTTCAATCTGGACGTGATCCGTCAGGTCGCGGATGCCGAGCGATTCGTCCCATGGGTATGCGACGCTGGGGTGGGGCGCACCAGTAAAGTGGCCCTCGGAGCGGGCAAAGTACTGCGGGGCGCCGGAGAAGAGCTTCTCGACGTCATCGTCAGTGAGGGATGCCATGATGCGGTCGAGCTTGAGCACGGGTTTGGCCGGCGGCCCGACGTCTTGTTCGCTGCCGGGCGGCGGCCGAGAGGGCAGGGGTTTGTTGGCGTTGACGAAGATCGATCGCGAAGGGTCAGGCAAGAATGGAGCTGTGTCTACTGAGGTGGCTGCTCGAGGACGAAGCTTGGGAGATGTGGACTGCAAGGCTGTCTTTTTCTAAAGTTGAGAAAAGCACAAAATCGAGAAAAAGCCCACGAATGCACGCGGCGGGACCAGCAGAAGATCGGTAGTTAGCAAAGATGTTGTCGGAAACGAAGCTTTGTAAGAGGGCAGCAGCACGATCGGTGGAGCGTCGAGGCGCTCCGCTCGACTAGAGTTTCAGAGAACAGCAAAGAAACCGCAGTTGGGGATAGGGAATAAGCAATTGATCGAGACGGGGCAGGAAAGCAAAGCGTGTACTCTGTAATTGTAAGACACTTTTCTTTGAGAAATGAGGCGGAGGTGAAAGGAGTGTTCTTTTACGGCAGGCGATGCCGGAGATGATTAGAAATGAGCAAGGGAGCGGGATTAGGGCATTCGGAGGCAAGAGCGAGTCATATGAAGGTACGGTGATCGCAACAAGGGAAAGCGCAATGGCAAAACTCGTAACGTCGCGCAAGAAGGGGACTTTTGTTCTGGTGTGAGATCGTCGACCGCAATTGGCAACTGACAAGTGAACAAGACAGGCAGTGGGCAAGCGCGGCCCTGTGTCACTGACCCAGTCCTGTTCTGGGCCGTTTCCCCGCCCTCGCTGCAGCGGCAACTGGTACGATCAACTGGTCACGCGGCCAGGAACAGGAACCAGCCCATTCGCCACTGCTTCTTGCCTCTTTCTTCTTTCCTGCTGGTGCCAGTAGGCCATGCGCCAGCAAAATTTGAAGGAACGGAGCAGACAGTTGAGAGGCTCCTGCCTTTTGCTGTGCTGATGAGAAAACACCAATATGCACTAATTGGGAAAGTGTCACCTGCGACGACAAAAACTTTCTTGCCTTCTTGGTAGACAAGCCTAGTGACGGTGGCAGGCGGGCGGGCCCGTGCTTGGAGGGAAGGAACGAAGAAACGCGAGCGAACGAGAAGCGAAATACGGAACGAGTTAAAAAAAGGTGGCACAAAAAAGGCTCTTACCGTCTTGCTAGATGCCGATGCACCCGAATACGCAGGTGCAGCTGATGACTGGCGCGGCCGTGGGCGAAACAGCTTTTGTGGAGCCGGCACAGCCGTTCTTGGCTTTCGTGCGTGAAACGACGACGGCGATGACGTCTGCGGCGGAGATGCAAATAGAGAGGGCGCAGTGGATGCCGTGGCTGTCGTCGACGTGGGGAATCCTACGGACGACGACAATGGAGACAGCGATGTTGTTGAAGCAGACTGCGATGAGGGCGGAGACGGCGGGCTGGACGTCGACAACGCGCGGCCAGCACCGCGAATGGACCGACTGATGAGGCCGTGCAAGAGGTCGCGCTTGGAATCACGGCGGTCTTTGTTCGTTGGTGAAAAAGGTGATATTGTCGTTGTCATGGGCCCTGGTATGGACACGCCCTGCAAATCGGTGCCGTTATTTTCATAGCTACGACTGTTGCTGCCAAATATGTTGTCGGCAGTGGGCGACCCGGCACAACTCCTTGATGATACCGGCATGATTTCCTCTCTTGTTGTCGTTGCTTCGGGTGTCTCGATGATGTTATCGCTTGGATTGTTCCATGATCGTAGCGACCACGGCGGTGCATCGCGGCCGGAGCGCTTGAGGATAGATAAAGACGGCATCGGGTCGTGTGAAAAAATAGACAGGTTATGTCTTTTAATCCTCTGCGACTTACTTTTTGATGTTTTGTTGTCCACCCAGTCGCTGCCACCCGTCACTCTCTGGACGAAGCAGAAGTGGCAATGGTGATGTAAGTGGAGCTGCTGGGTTTCACCATCGGCCGTCGAGTGGCCGGATGCGTCATCAGAGCAGGATACGATGAGCAGAAGAGGAAAAGGTTCGATAAACTGGGATCTTAAGTAGGAGTAGAGGCGGATTGTCTCGTAACAAACAGTGGAAACAATGGTGAGGAGTGGTTCTGTCGTCGTCGGCCAGACCACCTACTCGTCTTGTGGGGGGCGGTGTTGCGATGATGCGACGATCGATGTGTGGGTAGATGCGAGGAACAAAAGGGAGCAGAAAGAAACAGCAAAACCAATTGAAAGAAAAGGAGAAAAAGGAAGAAAGGTAAAAAGACAATACAAAAAGGCAGAACGAGAAGAAGCCACGCTCCCAGGGAAACCGGACAAGACCACACCTTCGTCAAGACAGAGCGCCCAGGATGGACAGGCAGAAAGCCAGACAAGGGCGCGTTGAGGATCCGGGGGACGACGGCCGTGTCAGATCGATTCCTTGTCACGCGTGGAGCATTGCCGGGCGAATTGTATTGTGTTTTTGGGCCATCTACGTTGTTTTACCTTGTCCTCTTTCTGGCTCTGCTCTTTTCTTCCGTCTCTGACGGTGGTCTTATTTGGCTACATATAGGACGTACTCGTACTTCAAACGTTGTGCAGGCATGTCGCGCGTAAAAACAGACCAGTATCGATGCAATAGCAGTTCGAACAATATAGATGGGGAATTGTATGCATTATAAGTGTATAGAGGCTGCCAAATTTCGCATATCACCAGCCGCCTATGGGCATTTTCCTATATTGCATCTAATCTTTCTTTCCTTCCTTTCTGCTACGTGATGACCTAGAGTGAGCACGATACTGGAACTGGGGTCGTTGAGAAAATACAACGTATTCACAATACGCTACGGTTCCTCATGTGTTCCTTCGGGCTTGGCTTTTTACAATATTTTCCAGCATTGTCTTCCTTAGTGCTCCTGGGATCCATAATGGGAGGCAGAAGGGGGACAGCAAAGCATAGAGATCATATTTAATACGACGTAGAGGTCCTTAGCAGGATGAAAACAAGATCGAAGTCAATAAAAGGGAACACAGTTGCAATACAACGTTAAACACCATCCCACACCGTGTGGTCTAGACACGCGCCATTTCGTTTTCGTCATTTCGAGTCTCATTTTGCCCAATTTTCGTTTTTGCGAAAGATGTACGCCGTCGATCGTCAACTGTTTCGAGCCCACCCAGGCTGCGGCTCATCAGAGCATAGGGGCATGATAAAAACGCTAGAGGCACGGAAAAGGCCCAGGAAATTGTATCCCGGCGGTGTGCTGTGTAAAGGCTGAACGGTGAATGATAGTAAATGGTGACATTATTTGCTAGTTCTTTTATTTCTCTCTCTTTTCTTTTTACTTTCCCCGTGCCTGGTTTTTTGTGCTGTTTTTCTTTCCTTTGTCCAGTCCACTGACGTGCTCGTTTCGACAACAATGGCTTGCATATGACACGCTGGATCCCCCCTGACTCATGCCGTGGTCTCGCCGTTTTTCTATTTTCCATTCCCACAAAAGCAACAAAGATTGCATCAAACTAGCACACAAAAACAGGGCCAGCCCGGCGACGGCCCGTCTTCTGCTTGGGATAGTCAGACTCTTCAACGACAGCTTGTTCGATTTTCTTCTTTTTCTTTTTCTCTTCCCCGACGTCGTTCCTTTCCGTTTCCAGCTAAAGTCAGACTTCCCTTGAGTATCATTCGTCTTCTATCTCTCTCTTGAACAAACTCCAATCGCTCAAAAGATTTCCACAGGCAAGGCCTTGTTTGAGAACTTAAGAAGGCTGAATGACTAGACTCCCTGTCCATAATCCCTACCAAACTTATCGTCGAAACCAAACCCTGCAATCCGGAATCCAGTGCCGTCATTGGCTTCGGCATATGAGACAAGGGCTGGCCAGATAACCCAGGGCTGGCCAGCTCCGATTGATTGCACTGGCATCTGATCTCCATTGTTGGAGGAATTTACTACAGGGCCATCTACCGAGCTTTAATGGAACTGACGACACAAGTATACAGTTCTACTTAGAACTTAGCATCATACACATTTATTTTGTTTACTTTACCACCGTGTATTTACGTTTTGGTCCTTTTGGCAGTCAGTTCAGCGTCGTTTCATTACTCATTTCGGGTTGCATAAACAAATCTAGCCAACGGCACATACCAGACGGCAAAGTAATATATGTTCTGCGTTGTTATTCAATTTTCCATCACTTTTGGAAACCCCCACTAATCCCAGACACACAGCCGAGACGATAAAGACGTATTATTATAATATAATCTTCACTGTGAACTTTGTTGTCGCGTTCTAGAAGATGACATGAGACGCCCGTTCCCCTTTTTAATGTGCCATCCTGCCCTGCCAAGCCACTCTCCTGGCCCATGCTTTCGCACCCTTAAATTTTCTTTTCTTGTCTAAGCTATATCTCTTATACCGTTTGATTCTGAAACGAGATACCGATGACCTGCGTCTTTTTGACGCATGCCGTACATATGCACGACCAATATAACGGTCGAACTGCAGGCTTCATTTGCTTACCCCTGCTTTCTAGAACATGGAACGGAATTACGGGTGAGCTCAAAATGAACCATCACCGAAAAGAGAGAAAATAGTAATTTAGAAGGCAGACGGAAGGCGAGCAAGCGACTGTGCTTTGAGATATTCGTCTTTAAAAATCGCCGTATCTTGTCAAGTCCGATAAGGAGCATGGAAGATATGTAGCCCACGAAGCAGTAAACCTTGTAAAAATCTGTTTCTGAGGCTGCATATTATGTGCAGATGACAAAAAGGGTATATATCTCCACCAACAACGGTGCATTTTGGCCGCTTAATTTCGGCGTTCACCTTCCCAGTATTTTTTTTCATGAGTTGTTAAAAGACATCAAGGCAGAAATCAAAAGAGTCCTGGCTCGGCATCCTATTCGCTCGCATGTCCAAACTGCAACGAAGGCCTCTTCGTCTCGTAGGGTTTGGTGATAATGAGAGACCGTATGTGCGAGACAACCCAACGTGGCCCTGAGTTACTTTCGTAGCTGGACTTTCTCGGTGTCCATAAATTTTGGCCCGTACTACCGTTTGAGATTCATGTTGTGCCAAACGATAGTCGGGGTCTCGGTGTGAGAAGCCCTTTCTTATCGATTCCTCATATTCATTCCCTTCGTGGTACCTTCAGTGTACTAAGCCCATGTCGTAACGCTATTTAATAGCAAACGGGGTTAAGCAGGCGGTGTGTCGTGGATCACAATCAGGAGGTATTTCGGGTCGGGCACAATGACAAGCTCCTGCTTCTTTGTTCGTAACCGGAGAAGCTTCAGTTCGTCCTGTCTCGGTTAGTTTTCCACATTCGGCCCACTGTGATCACCTTTCTCTGCGTCTCGACGCTCTCACCTCCGTATCAATGGCCTCCACTAGGTCTCCGGACGTCTTCACGTAGTTCCACACCAGCCCGGCCAGCTCACGCGCGCCCTTTGTGTCATCCGCTGGTACTCCATTGTCGCCGCCGGCACCGCTCAGCAGCGCATCTTCTGCGAAGCCGCCGCCCGCCGCCATGCTCGTGCTGCTGGTCACCATTGTGCTGCCGTTGCTCTCCTTCGTGGCGCCATTGCTGCCGCTGCCGCTGCCGCCGTTGCCACGACCAATCGAAGTCTGGATTGACGAGATCTGGCCCTCCATCTTTAGGATCGAGCCCGTCGCGCGGTCGAGCAAAATTGTGGCCTTGACGCCGGCCTTCTTTGCGAGACGCCCGAGCGTCTCGTCGAGCACATCGCTGGTGCCGGAACCCTGCCGCGAAGAGGCCGTTAGCATGTAGCTTTGCAAGCATTGCATTGCACATTAAAAAACCTTAAAACCCACTGAAATATCTGCAGACATCCTTGTCGCTGTGTTGTCTTGATATCGGAGGAGGCGGAAGGGCGTTGGTCCCAGGTGTAGTCTATCGACGGGAGTATGGAGATTGCGCCAGCTTGACTGCCCAAACGTGCCTTCCGTGTTTTAGTGGATAGACTACCGCGGCTAAGGGAAGCTACACTGTATCACAACGCACCCCACCTAGTCCTTCCCCACATCCCTATTGACTCGTCGCCCATTTGATTCTGCCACTTTTGACCGCCAAAAAGTTGAAAGTTCAACTGTCGCAAACCTTCATCACCCAAGACAGCCATTCTTCGTGCTCACATCATGTGCTACGCCCGCTGATACAAGGTGCAACGCTGTCAAGATGGGCTCAAGCTCGAAAAAGAAGAAGGAGAAGAAGAAGGACTTTCAAGTGAGTTAAATTGGACCTTCTACGAATGGCGAAGAACGCCACAGAGCGACCAGACAAAAGGGAACGAAAAGACCAGACCGAAGAGGGTTTCGATGCTAACACAGTATCTTTTCTTTTCTAGAAACCAAAGCTTAAGGTCGGCAAGGCAAAGTCCAAGGCAGCGAACTTTACCGACACAAGCTTCCGGACAAAGTGTAAGTAATTCTCGTCCTGATATTCTATTTCAGTCCATCTCTCTAACGACACTACTAATGTAATCAGCCATCACCGTCAACCAACAGTCTCTAACCGAAGAGGCACCGGATCCGGCCGTCCAATTCCGTCACAACTTATCACTTGCATCCACGTCAAGGTCCGACAACCAGCGCCGCGATGCTTTGGCTTTCTTAACCAGCCAGCTGTCAAGCGGCAGTGGTGGAGGCAGCGGCAGACAAGGTGCGAATGCTGGCAACAGCAACCCTGTTGGCACTGCCGGGCTGCTCAACCGACTGCTTCCGCTCATCTCCGACCCGGCAGGGCCCGTCCGCGCCCAGCTCCTCAAACTCTTCCGCGTCCTCCCTCCCAGCGACGTGCGGCCTGCTGCCGGCAAGATCTTGCTCTACATCCGCGCCGGTATCACCAACCTTTCGTCGGCAGTCCGTGAAGACGCCCTTGGTGCCCTGGAGTGGCTTCTCGACGTCGCAGGCGACGAGCTGGTGGCTTGCCCGGGTGGTTGGCTCAAGACGCTCAACGGCCTCGGCGCCATGATGGGCTGGGTCGCCGCCGTGCAGACCAATACCTTTTCCAGCACGGGCGCCAACAGTGTGTCTTTTTCGTCATCGGGCTGGTCCTCGGCTCCCAAGACGTCCTTTGCCGGTTCATCCACAGCCACACTCGTCAAGGGCGGCGGCACAGGCGGCTCCAAGGCCATGCGAGGTGCCTCGTTCGCGCGGCAGCTGGCTGCACTCACCAAATTCTTGGAGATCGGCCTGCGCCGCGAAACACCGGCGCCCTATAACCCGCAAGCCTACTGGGACAGCCTGTACCGGCGGCAGCCGTCGGCCCCTACGCCAGATGGCGTGAGCAACAGCACGTCTAGCAGTACACTAAACCCATTTGGCCACCTCAACCTCTTTGGTGCGCCGCGCGACGAAGACAGCGAGATGTATGCCGACCGTGAGGACCGGCAGCGTGTGTTTGCCAAACGGTGGCAGGCAGCGATCGTTCGGGGTATTGAGGAAGCACGACGCGAGGGCGGTGCTGTTGGGCGTGCGGCCGCCACGCTCGATGATGTGCTGCAAGCTGGCATGGAGGACTATAACCAGATGGTTACGGTTAGTTAACGAAGTCGTCATGAGCGAGTAATTTTTTCTTTTTTTTTTCGGTTTCTCTGGGAGGCTGTGTAGGATGCATGGGTCACGGCGTTCCGCGTTTGTTTATTACGCTTGTTGTTTGTCTTCTGGGTGGAAACATAGTGTCTTGCTATCTCTTCCATTTTTTTTTGTGCGTTTCCATTTTGTATACCGAATCGCTCGGGAATGGAGCACTGCGAAGTTTGGCTGCGTCGAGACTTTATGGGAGACCGTTCTTTTGCTTTTCTGCTTCACGAGATGTTGTAAAAAATGCTTGCACAATAATCAGTGAATGACATCACACTGGAGTTTGACTTCTGGCGTAAGAAAGAACGACTTATCAGGGCAGGAGCACCGCTATTGTTAGTTTTACCAATCCCTCTTTATACAAAAAAATACCTTTAACACGGTGAAGCACAAAAACACTAGCTAGAGCTCCCATCGCGATGCCGGGCTCGCTCCTCCCCGTCCCGCCTTCCTTCTCGGGCTCGTTCCTTCTTTCCATCTGCCATTCGCTCCTTCCCTTCTCAATATTCACCTCCTCGCACCTTCTGTTTCCACGAAAATATTATTCTTCCAATGAAAACTTTTCGTGTTTATTCATTCCTCCTGGCACTCTTCTTCTTTTCCCCTTTCTTTCTTCCCTTTCTCCTCAGTGTCAGCTTCACCACGGGTAGAGGTTGGGACTTCATTTGTTTCGTTGTGGATTTTTTGAGACTTCTGGCTCCAGTTTCAGAAGGATAGCTTCATTGTCAAGAGGTAAGTTATACCCCCCCGGATTCCTTCTCCAGTCTCCGATGCACTCGTGATATATTGCACTGCGACCTGTACATCAAGTTTGTGTCTTTCTCCGAAACCTTCGTTTCATTTTCTCCTTCCATAACATCCTCAACAATCATACCCAACTCTTTTCTGCTTTAAGGTAGCACTGTAAATGCTCGGCATACAAGCATCTTACTTTCATTCACGCGCTGTGTTGTACAACCTCGTCCACGGTAGGAGAGGTATCTCGACCCTTTCTACGGGTTGATCATCTGTCGCAGATTATTTTCCGCTTTACACGCGATATTTGATACATTAACCTAATACCACAGTTTTGGTACCGACTTTGCAGGTTACTGCTTGCCGTCTTGTAAGTTAGCGACTCTAATGAGAAACAACTTCTACAGCCACTAACAACCCCATCCATTGATCACAGTGTTTTGTTTCCCCTACAATACAGACCGAAAATGTCCGCTGCCTGGAACGAAGGCCCTGACCAGGGTGGCACTCCTGCTGACAGTGGTTGGAAAGCCGAGGTTGTGGCTCTTGATGGTGGTGGTGGCGATGGGGGTCAGATTCGGGATCATGGCTTTGACATTGCCGTCAAGCCGGAGCTCTACCCCGGCTTCGACGGTGAGCGCCAGCAGATCAAAGACGCTGGCTGGATTGAGAGCACCCCGTACAACTACGAGGCCGAGCAGGACCCCACCAAAGTCCTCCGCGACTGGGCCGGCAACGCTACAGTCTACGAGTGGTCCGGCGAGGAAGGCGACGTCGGCCCGCCTCGGAAGAGCTCGAGCGCGAGCTTTTTGGAGACCCAGAGAAACGCTCCGGTTCTGGTATTGACTTTTCGACGTAAGTTACTACCAATGTTGTGTCTCTTTTAGCTCTCCTCCCCCCCGAGGGGCACACTTTACAGCTACCTTTGCTGCTTCTTTGTTTCGCTTACCATATTACGTGCTTCTATATAGACTTGCTGAGATCAAGGTTACCCAGGAGGGCGAAACTCGCATTTCTCCTTTCTACGACTTTGACAAGGCTGGTCTCCACCCTGCGATGCGTCGCAACGTCGAATTGGCCGGCTACAAGGTGCCAACTCCCATCCAGATGTACTGTCTTCCCGCCATCATCAATGGACACGACGTCATGGGTATTGCTCAAACTGGTACGTAGCGCCATTGTTGTCATGACCTGTCTCATTTATACAAACTTACTTTGAAACCAGGTTCCGGCAAGACGGCCGCCTACCTCATTCCCATCCTGAACCACCTCATGGGAAAGGCAAAGAAGCTTGCCGCTGCTCGCCCCAATCCGGCGACCTACCGGCCGGGTCTAGACGCCCCGGCGCGTGCTGAGCCGCTGGTCGTCATTGTTGCCCCCAGCCGTGAGCTTGGAATTCAGATCTTCAATGAGGCCCGCAAGTTCTGCTACCGTACCATGCTCCGCCCCTGCGTAATTTACGGCGGTGGTCCGATCCGCGGTCAGCTGGAGCAGCTCAGCCGCGGATGTGATGTTCTCATTGCCACGCCTGGTCGTCTCATTGACATCATGAACCGCCCTAACCATCTGTCACTCCGTCGTGTCAAGTTCATGGTCCTTGACGAGGCTGATGAGATGCTGCAGGATGACTGGGTTGAGGATCTCAGCCGCATTCTCTCAGGTGGTAAGTATGTCCAGTCCTATGTAGTTCTCGAGAACAAAAGCTTGCCTAACGCCTTCCTTCAGACCAAGATGACGGTGACATCAAGTACATGATGTTCTCGGCCACGTTCCCCAAGCGTCTGCGGGATCTTGCCAAGGAATACCTTGCGAACGATCACTGTCGTCTGCGTGTCGGCCGTGCTGGCAGCTCTCACGGCAACATCCAGCAGGTGATCTCGTACATGGATCCTGCAAACAAGCGCAAGGCTACCGTTGAGCTTCTCAACTCCATCCCGCCCGGCAGAACCATCATATTTGTCAACCGCAAGCTGACTGCCGACGAGCTTGACGACTTCCTGTATAACCTTGGCCTCCCCTGCACCTCGATCCATGCTGGCCGCACCCAGATGGAGCGCGAGGACGCCATGCGTGCGTTCCGTGGCGGTCAGTGCCCGATTCTCATTGCTACCGGTGTCGCTGCTCGCGGAATCGATGTGCACAATGTAAACCACGTCATCAACTACGATCTCCCCACTCTTGACCACGGCGGCATTGAGGAGTACGTTCACCGTATTGGTAAGTCGACTTGTTCCACCACCCCTCATCGCTCCTTGTAGCGTCCATTGATCTGACTTTATCTCTAAAACAGGACGTACTGGTCGCATTGGTCACCGCGGTCTTGCGACGTCGTTCTACACCGACCGGGACGAGCCCATTGCGAGTGTCCTTACGCGCACTCTCCTTGAGACCAAACAGGAAATCCCCGATTTCTTAGAGATGTACATTCCCGAGGGCGAGGCCCGCGAGAACCTCAAGTTCGAGGCTGACTCGGACTTCGAGGAGTTCACTGCCGGCGACGGCGGTGACGACGGTTGGGGTGCCGGGGGCGATGCATGTGACTCGTGGGACGCTCCGGCCGATGGCGATGTCGGTGGCACCGGTTGGGGTGCCGGCGACGACGATGCCAACGATGTACCGGTTGTTGGTTGGTCGTAATAGGTGCATTTCACCGTTCACCCACTCCAGGTTAGGCCGGCGGCGGTGATGTACGAGGCCATGACGCGATCGAGGAAACGGGGGCTATTGCGCAGAGAGTACCATGAAGGCGAACTCAGAAAAAATAATGAAAACGGAAAAGGGTGCGGAAAAGAACTAAGAAATCGATGTTGCAAAAACTAGGTGGAAACAATCAAGCAGGGTGCCGTTCACATTTCAGTGGACTTTGTGTTGCCATTTGATAGCTTAGATACGTCAAGATCATGCCTCTGAAACAAATAGAAAAAAAAAAAAAAAAAAAAAAAACTAGTGTCTTCGTCAGTATACTATTTTATTTGTATTTATGTTTGTGTTTGTGTTTGTATTCCAATCTCCGCGATGGTCAGGGGTGCCTCAAGGTGAAGAACGGTGTAGAGAATGGAGGGTGTACACGTGACCATGTATTGTGCGTTGGCCTGCCGGAAACGATCGGAAGACAAGCTTGAAGGGGCATATGGAGGGTTGTGGTTTCGGTTGCATTTGTGGGGGTGTCGGGACAGTTACAGTGTTAAGGCTGCTCTGCATCCATTGGCGGGTGAGCTATTTTTTTTTTTTTTGGACGGATTGTTGGGCGATGGTGGCTCTTTTTCCCTGCGAGCGTGCCTTCCGTGTTTTGAGTGCAAACCATTGGAGAAAGGGATTTTGTAGTTCACCTGTTCGGAAAGCTTGGTCGCTGCCCCTTTCCCCTCTTGCTGGTCGTTCCTTCTCTAATGTGCCGTGTGTGTTTCCGTAGAGCGCGAGCCCGGCATAAAAATCGTCAATTCCTAAATTTCGTGGGGAAATAACCTCACAAATACAAAAAACTGAGCTTGAGACCCCAAACGGCTGGAAAACGAACTCCCCGGGTGGGACATAATACGAGCAAAACTGCTTATGCCCGCACTTTTTTTCGATCCCCTCCTATCTCTCACCGACCGTGCTAATTTAATCCCGAATAGCGAGAAAAGGCGTTAATTAAAAAAGTGAATTGACGCAAAAGCGAACGAAGCCTTCTCCAGAGAAATCAAAAGAACGACACGAAACAAGTGTCCCAAGCACGGTGGCACTTCTCCTCCTCCCCCTCCTTTCTTGCAGCTCGTCCTTTGCTTCCCCTCGCCCTTGGGAATTCGACCCCTCCCGCGTTACCCAGGCAAACAGCGCCAACGGACACGCCAAAACAGGATCAAATAAACGGCCATAATCATGCTGCGATCAGTGCGAATTGCGGCGCCCGGCCTCGCCCGAGGCTTACTACGCACTGCGGTGCCTCGGACTACCAGCACATGTTTAACAGCTGCTGCCCAAAACAACCTCACTCGCATGACCCGATCCCCTGCTTCGTCGCAACAACTCCTTAGCTCTTTCACCCGTTCCTTCCACGCAAGCACTGTCAGAATGTCGAATACACGGACGGAGAGCGACGCCTTTGGCGAGATCCAGGTCCCTGCGGACAAGTACTGGGGTGCTCAGACGGAGCGATCGCTCGAGAACTTCCGTATCAACCAGCCCCAGGACCGCATGCCGCCCCCAATTGTGCGCGCCTTTGGCATCCTCAAGGGCGCCGCCGCCACCGTCAACATCAACTACGGCCTGGACCCCGAGATTGGCAAGGCCATCCAGCAGGCCGCCAAGGAGGTGGCGGACCTCAAGCTGCTCGACCACTTCCCGCTGGTCGTCTGGCAGACCGGCTCCGGCACCCAGTCCAACATGAACGCCAACGAGGTCATCTCGAACCGCGCCATCGAGATCCTGGGCGGCACCATGGGCAGCAAGAAGCCCGTGCACCCCAACGACCATGTCAACCGCAGTGCCTCGTCCAACGATACCTTCCCTACCGTTATGCACATTGCCGCCGTGCTTGAGATCGAGGGCGAGCTGCTGCCGTCCATCCGCAGCCTGCGCACTGCGCTGCAGGCCAAGGTCGACGAGTTCGAGGCCAAGGGCATCATCAAGATTGGTCGCACACATCTGCAGGATGCAACCCCGCTGACGCTGGCCCAGGAGTTCTCCGGCTACGTTGCTCAGCTTGACTACGGCATCCAGCGCGTCGAGTCGTCCTTGCCGTCTCTGCGCCAGCTGGCCCAGGGCGGCACGGCTGTCGGCACTGGCATCAACACCTTTGTGGGCTTCGCCGAGGCCGTTGCCGCCGAGGTCAGCTCCATGACCGGCACCCACTTCGAGACGGCACCCAACAAGTTCGAGGCTCTGGCCGCGCACGATGCGCTCGTGCAGGCTTCGGGCTGCCTCAACACCCTGGCCACCTCGCTGTCCAAGATTGCGCAGGACATCCGCTACCTGGGCAGCGGTCCCCGCTGTGGTCTCGGCGAGCTGAACCTGCCGGAGAACGAGCCCGGTAGCAGCATCATGCCCGGCAAGGTCAACCCCACGCAGTGCGAGGCCCTGACGATGGTGTGCGCCCAGGTCATGGGCAACCATGTGGCGACGACCATTGGTGGCATGAACGGCCAGTTCGAGCTCAACGTCTACAAGCCACTGATCATCCGCAACGTGCTGCACAGCATCCGCCTGCTGTCGGATGGTATGCGCTCGTTTGAGAAGAACCTCGTCGCCGGTCTGCAGGCCAACGAGGAGAAGATCAACAACATTATGAAGGAGTCGTGAGTTATTCTCCCCAAGAGCCGAGCCCGTCTCCGTCATTTTCTCTCCTTCCACTTCGCCGGAATTTCCGCTTTTACTGACACCATTTCCAGCCTAATGCTCGTCACCTGCCTGAACCCCAAGATCGGCTACGACATGGCCAGCAAGGTCGCCAAGAACGCGCACAAGAAGGGTCTGACCCTGAAGCAGAGTGCGCTCGAGCTCAACGCCCTCACTGAGGAGGAATTCGACACGCTCGTCCGGCCGGAGCTGATGGTCGGTCCCAGCCTGTACAAGGCTTAGGTAGTTGATCAAGGGTGAACCTCCCGTCTTGCTCCTTTTGTTTTTGCCTTTTCTGAAGTTCTGGATAGAAAGAGCGAGAGCACAAATTTAGACAAAAGTCAGGTGGCGTAGAAGGACTCGGGGCACATTGCCGCGACATCTCAACGCCTTGCAATGGCATGTAACGATGTATGTATCTCCAATTGAACAGGAATGCACCAAAGGGAGACGCAAACAACGACCCCTGAAACCCAGAATACTGGGATAGGCCAGAAAAGAACCGAACAACAACAACGACAACAACAAGAACAAAACCACACAGAAGGAAGATGACCAATTCTGCATTCATTTCGGCCTTTCGTCTTGCCTTCTCGACTCTGGCAGTAGAGCTTCAGCTTGACCCACCGTAAACGTCATTTTGTAGTCTCGGAAACGATCGGCTTGGCCTGGCATGGCTGTAGCCCAGCCCACCGTGTCTATCGTTTTGTCGTACGAATAGTATGTCGTAGTATGTCGTAGTCGTATTGGTTTCACTCGTGGCCGGAACCGTTCATTGCCTGATTGAGCGCGTCTCTCTTTTGCCTCAGCCCAGTTTACCGGGCAGAAGGTGCACTAATAAGCCTCGGCACCGGCTTAGGAATGACCAGTTCGGCAGAGCGGAGCCTGTCATTGGGCGGGCTGCTGTCGCACTGGCAGTTCGCGCTTTCCAGGCGCTGTCAGTGAGCGGCAATAATGCACTTCGCCGAAGCGACTTGAGAGGAGGAGGAGAAGAATGAATAGAAATTCAGAATCAACGAGGAAAGGCAAAGATTAAAAGAACGAATGGTCGACTCGCAGCTTCCGTCCTCAGCAATCTCGCCGTCAACTGCCTGATATACAATGCTTTGGTCTGCGATTTTACCCTACTGGGGAAGCGCGACTGCGGTCTCGGCTTTACCACAGAACATACTTCGAGCTAAACCGCATCCGGCAATAGTACCCAAATAGGAAAGAGCTGCAGCCTGTGACGCAGTCACTCTCTTATTTTCCCATTGTCTCAACGTTGATGGTGGATGCCCTCGTTCATCGTTTCTCTCCTTTCTATGCCCCTGCCATTCCGGCCTTTACCGTTTTCTTCAAGTGTTCCCGTTTGGGTAAAAAAGCTATAGGCGAGTGCGGTCCGTTGCATTGGGCAAATTTTTCCGTCAGAGCGAGGGCGCATGCTTTCTTCCCTTTTCTGCAAACTCTCACTCTTTAATTGGAAATAATAGTAAATCGAAGCATCAAGAAAGAGTCGAATTCGAACAAATAGCCTTCCACAGTAATATTGTAGTAAGAAAAAACCAAAGCTTGTAGATCGTGCCCTCCTCAGCTTCGCATATCAGTGATGTTCCTCAAGCCGGTCGTTCTTTCTTCAAAGCACATGCTTTTGGGGCTAGCCTGTGGCACGAGGAACTTATCAGTTCGGCCGACTAGCTGCCCAATCAGGGTCGCGCCTTCCCCACACTTTCACAAGCTCTCTTGGGCTTTTGCCATCTTTTGCCTTGTCGTTCTTTGGAGAAAGAAGGTGCGACGTGCTCTGACTTGACGTAGTTTGTAGCTGTACTGCACTTGCCACCCTACCTCACCACCTCTCCCTCTCACCCGAGCGACCAATCGCCCAGCTTTTGTAACAGTCGTTCCTTCCTTCGCACAAGGGAAAGCAGTGGAGCACTAACACCACGCGCTGGTCTTACCTCGTGGACTAGAGCAAAGCCGTCTCTCGCCCCCAAAACGTTCGAAACTCGTAGATACTAGCTACTCGGTCCGGAGGGGCGTTAGTCGGCAGGTGCGATGGAGAAGAACCCGAGGCTGGAGATTGTATTTGAATGCTGTCATCCCTCGCCTTTGTCCCTGCCTCTCCCGTTTCCTTGTGATTACTCCTGTTCCTCATCATCGTCGCTTTTGCATTGCCATTCCTCCACCATTGGCAGATTCTAACTCTCAACATCCACTCTCTCTTCCTCTCCCGCCACATTACCACCATCTACCCATCCATCTTTCCCGCAACCATTCACAATGCCGTCCTCCGAGAACATCCTCCAGGGCGTGAACGTCCTCGGCACCATCACGGAGGAGCACAAGAAGATCCTCACGCCTGAGGCGCTGACCTTCCTTGCCCTGCTGCACCGCTCCTTCGACTCTACCCGCAAGTCTCTGTTGGAGCGCCGGAAATTGCGCCAGGCCGAGATCGACCGCGGCGTCCTGCCCGACTTCCTCCCCGAGACCAAGCACATCCGCGAGAACTCCGCATGGAAGGGTGCGCCGCCCGCGCCCGGTCTGGTGGACCGCCGCGTGGAGATCACTGGTCCCACTGACCGCAAGATGGTCGTCAACGCCCTGAACGCCAACGTCTACACGTACATGGCTGATTTTGAGGGTAAGGTCTTGTCTACTTTTATTGCGAGAAGTCGATTCGTAGAACTCGTCTCTAACACAATTCAGATTCGAGCGCACCTACCTGGGAGAACATGATCAACGGACAGGTCAACCTTTACGATGCCGTCCGCCGCCAGATCGACTTCAAGCAGGGCGCCAAGGAGTACAAGCTGCGCACCGACCGCACTCTGCCCACGCTGATTGTCCGGCCCCGCGGCTGGCACCTGACGGAGAAGCACTTTACCGTTGACGGCGAGCCCATGTCTGGCTCGCTCTTCGACTTCGGCTTGTACTTCTTCCACAACGCCAAGGCCTCGCTCGCCAACGGCTTCGGACCTTACTTCTACCTGCCCAAGATGGAGTCGCACCTCGAGGCCCGCCTCTGGAACGACGCTTTCAACCTGGCCCAAGACTATGTCGGTGTGCCCCGCGGCACCATCCGCGGCACTGTCTTGATTGAGACCATCCTCGCTGCCTTCGAGATGGATGAGATCATCTACGAGCTGCGCGACCACAGCTCTGGCCTCAACTGCGGCCGCTGGGACTACATTTTCTCGACCATCAAGAAGTTCCGCTCGAACCCCAACTTTGTCTTGCCGGACCGCAGCGCCGTCACCATGACCGTGCCCTTCATGGACGCGTACGTCAAGCTGCTCATCCAGACCTGCCACCGTCGTGGTGTGCACGCTATGGGCGGCATGGCCGCCCAGATCCCCATCAAGGACGACCCGGCCGCCAACGAGAAGGCCATGGAGGGTGTCCGCGCCGACAAGCTCCGCGAGGTGCGCGCAGGCCACGACGGCACGTGGGTCGCCCACCCGGCCCTGGCCTCGATTGCCACCGAGATCTTCGACAAGCACATGCCCACGCCCAACCAGCTGTTTGTGCGCCGTGAGGACGTCAGCATTGGCGCCAACGACCTGCTCAACATGAACGTGCCGGGCCAGATCACCGAGGCCGGCATCCGCAAGAACCTGAGCATCGGCCTCGGCTACATGGAGGCGTGGATCCGTGGTGTTGGTTGCGTGCCCATCAACTACCTGATGGAGGACGCTGCGACGGCCGAGGTGTCCCGTAGCCAGATCTGGCAGTGGGTGCGCCACGGCGTGTCCACGGCCGAGGGCAAGCGTGTCGACAAGGCGTATGCCCTCAAGCTACTCAAGGAGCAGGCCGCGGAGCTCGCTAAGTCGGCACCGGCCGGCAACAAGTACCACCTCGCTGCGCAGTACTTCTCGACCCAGGTGACCGGCGAGGACTACGCCGACTTCCTGACAACGCTGCTGTACAACGAGATCACTGCCGTTGGCAGCGCACGCCCTGCTTCGAAGCTGTGAGCGAGACAAATCGGGGAGTCATGAAAATGGAAAAACGGACGCACGGCGTGTAACGACTACGGATATTATATCATTGCTTGTCATGTTTTTTGTCTCCACCGGTGTTATTTTGAGTTTCAACTAGTGCTATTTCAGGTCCAGATTGGACTGGCCGACTCTGTTTTACTACCAGATACTTGTTTTTTTGTCTCTCCGATTGTGCTATGATCGCAAAGACTGTATGTATATAAACTCTGCGACTTCAAAATGTCACATGGGCCAAAATTGACAATTGACTTCAATAGCCAGACCATACCTCGTCGTTGCTGAAACTTTACATGCCTGATGCTTTCTTTAACACATTAGGAGTCCCTAAACGATCCTGTGCCCCCCATAGCTGTTTATACACGGATAAAACCCGGTTTATTACCGGAAATCCTGCTTTACTGGTAGCTTGATGTTTATAACTCTCAACAGATTATCTTTCTAAGACGTGACAAAATAAAGAAGGGCGATAACAAGCTCAAACGGACGGTAAGATATATCAAGAAAAGGATCTCTGGGTAAAAATCGGTCTCTCTGTTTGTGAGTAAGGAGCACAGAATTCCCAAACAATACTTGTCAAGCGAGCAACGGCAGCAATGGCCGGTGTACAAACAATGAGAGAGTTACTGCGTTTACTTCGTCGGGTCTCTAGTCCGAAAAATGAAACCACATATATACGCGTAGATGAATACAAAACATCACCATTTTGGATAATTACACAAACAATGGTCCCGTGATTAGTCTTCCAAAGTTTAGAATGATACGTTTTATACCACCGTCTGCATTGCTGTATATCTTTGTTGGCCCAGGAGTTTGGTACCCGGGATCCAAGATTTTTACTCAACTCAAGGAGGCTCATTGAAGGAAATGCAATCATGACAATGAGGTCGTAAAGTACCTGTTGGGTACAGTCAGTAAAGTTGAGGTAACGTAATACTAACAGAGTTGAAAATGTGGAAGCACCTGCAAAAGGGAACACAAAATAGACTGGACGGCGAACATGAGATAGAAGCACACTGGAAACTTACCTGATTTCGATGCTCCTATTCTTCGTATGTACTTGCCACTTCCTTCTTGTAGTTGCACAGAATAGCCGCTCTGTATGTCGTACACTGTTTTCACAGTTGTTCTTGATCATCCCTCGGGCTCCTGTTCTCATATCTTCTCTACCCCATATTCCGGAAGTGGACGATGTGATACCGTGATACCTTGCACACAGGCAGTGCCACAAATATCATTAGTTAAAAGGAGAGACAGTCGATGGCCAATAGGCTGTGACGAGAATAGATGGAGAAAGAACGGGAGATAACTGGTCTGTTTAGTCAGTCTTGACTGTATGTCGACCTCCAGTTCTGTTGCTAATGGAAAAGGGGCAGCGAGACATTTAAGTCACTTTTTTTTCTTTTTTTTGTGCCCTGTTCGTTTCGTAAACGTAGCAAGAAAGTTAGAAGAGAAAATACGTGAATTAAACGAGCCCGGCATGCTGCAGAATACAGCTTCATTGAGGAGTGGAGGGCATTTCACAGCGCTCACGACATTTGTTCACATCTCAGCTTATGAAAGAATGGCTTGCGAAAATACGGAGCTTCCAGAACGTTAAAAAGAAAATATAGCGAAAAGCAGCGCGATATTCCGTACAATTTCAGACCTTTCTCGTCATGAATCAATATTTCCATAGTGGGTGCCCAAGAAGGAAATCCCCGAAAGGGTGCAGAAGGTAAATCAAATGCAGCAACCCAGTACCCTTAAGGTCATCTCAAGTTCTTATTGTTTCCCCGCTGTTCGTACCCATACTCTTGTATGTCTTGAAGCACGCTGTTGCCTGCAAGCCAAGAGGAGAATACCTGCCAAACCTCGGAAGTTGCCGTATATCACCTTCTCCCAAACACTAAACCAAGCAGAAACGTCCTTTGCCAAACATACAAGACCTGGGAAGGCATGCAGCCAGTGCAAAATCCAGCCATATCCCCTACTTGTCCCTTACGCACCAGTTTTATGGCACTGTACGGGATGGATGCTCTCCCTCCAATAGCAAGGTGGGAGTGTCATTCACCGTACTCCTTACGACGTACGGATTGGGACAAATATTGAAAGAACGGAGCATTGGTTTTAGCAACTATTTTGTGTCCAAAACGGGTACGAGTGGGGGGGGGGGGATTGGCCAGCACAAGATTGAGGCTGTGCTGACACAACGCAGGCATTTTGCCTGGTGTCTCACATCACGCTACACCGTTCTGTCTTCAGACTACGTCGTATGTTAACGGAGTATTCAAGAAACAAATTGTCTGTGAGCAATATGAATATGGCCTTCTTCGTGAAGTGCGGCTGAAAGCGAAAAGAGGGGCCAAAGCGTTCCTTGACACATTGTGTCGGTGTCCTTTGGCTCCAGACTCGGATGTCTCAACAAGGAGGTTATCAAGCCTCGTGCTTCATCGCATTGCTTCCCGAGCTCAGCTCAATAAGTATTTGCGCATAAAAAGATCTCAGTATATTGTAGGTATGCGCAAAATACTATGTTGAATCAAACAAGCGGCTCTGTGTCTGGCGATATGGCTGCGAAAGGCTAAGTGGCTGCATTCCGTTGGACGCCACGATACAGCCCAAAGAAACGGAAACAGAACGATAAAGAGGCAGTCCACTTCCCTCAACCCAGCCTAACAATTATGTCGTACCTGAGCTGAGGCAGCATTCCAGGGAAGAGTCAAAACGATACTTCGTACAGTATGCATAGTCGGACATTGCATATTAGTAGTGCTGCAGATAATATCGAATAAGGGTTGCGGAATCCGAAAGGGTAAAAGACACAATACGAATATAGAACGGTAGGCGATACGTACGCGATAAGTAAAGGTATGCTAATACTTAGCAATGAAACTGGCAGTTCCCGACTCCTGGGAAGGACCCAAGGGCACAAATACAGCTGATCCATGGTTTGGGATGTTGTGCAACGGTTGGAAATCCCTTTTTTGTGTCTCTCAATATGCTGTTATCTATCCTGCTCCGTTTCCATTAGCCCAGTCCTCTCCGGGAATGATATGTAATCAGCCATCCCCATATGGCGCTGCAAGAATGAAATATAACGCCACGAAGCTCAGAGCAGGTTCCAGCGGTATCTTTTATTTTGCGTGCCATCCGTAGCCTATCGCAATTTGGTCCGTAGGCCTCACTTCATCACAAAGTGGTCATTTTTGACTTTTTGAATATTCTTTACTCAGACATTCTCCTAGAGACAGCAAAAATATTTAGTACCCCATGCTGGAAACACACGAAAAACTCTGAAATAGATTTCGCGGACGCCAATCCTGCAGGCACCCGACTCGAGTCTACTCACGGACACCATATTTGTCCCTTTCCCCCTCTATTTCCTCTAGTGTTTTGCACAGAATGCTGCTTTCCGCGTCTATTTTTATCTTGTGTTCGCCGGGGACAAGGCTTCAGGCGACATCAACTTATAGTCACCCGGTTGTCAGATACTCTACGCGCCCCCTGCCAGGCGGGATCAGAAATGACGCCGTAAACCAGACACCCATTCCCATGTTCAGGATTGCGACAATATCAAGACGGAAAGCCTATAGATATCGCTAGAAAAATATCGATAAAAAAACACAAAGAAGGTCATAAAGCTTCTTATAAACACCCCGTCTATCTGTCTCCAAGCGAATAATCGCATTTGCGGGCAGAGTCGTCCCCGTATGCTTCTTAGAGAAACCAATTTCTATATATGAGGCTCCAGCTTATGCGACGCTCACATTCACTGATGAGTTTTCTGCACGTTGTCGTCCTTGTCTGAGATACTGCCTGTTTCTGCAGAACAGAGTATTGGGTGCGATGTTAAGACCAAGTGGGTCTCCTCTTCGTGGCCCCTGCCCTGTCAGTTAACTCCATCCCGTCGCGACTGGCGAAATAGTCACTGGGGTTTTTGTTTTGTTGGCAACTACTTTCGTGCGCTCCTGCCAACAGCAGCAGTAAGATGTACCTCTGCTATATAACTTGCACTAAACAGGTACACTGCCAGCACTCTGTCAACTGTCAATCAGCCGTGCCAAGCATCGTTCCTTCCAATGAATCGTTCACTACGGATTTTAGCGCAGGTTGCAGAGCGGCACTTACCAGCTGACCAATGGTTCGTCGCGCCTTCCGTGCCCTGCCATGTGTCCTCGTTTCCTACTTCTCGTCTGTTTTCTTCTATTTGGGTTTGGTCCAGAGAGTTGGTGCTGTTTTTCGCGCTGTGTCGACCCCACCATCATGTCCAGTACTGGCAAGTGCGCCTCTTTCCCTCCCTTCTTCTTTTCCTGGGAGCCTTTCCTCAACGGAGAGCGCGACCAACGGAGTTAGATCCGTGTGTTTGGTCACTCGGCCCATACGACGTACATGTACGTTGCAGTGTAAGAAAAAAGAGAGACGGGAAATCGGAGACGGACATGCAGGGCCTCGTCACAGGTCAACGTTGAAGGACCTCCGAAGAGGTGTTTCGTTCTTTGGTACCCTCTCCTGGTTCTCCTTTTGCATCTACGACGTATTTCTCTCAATTTCTCCCTTTCCTCCACCCCATCACACGCACCCCTGCAATGGTTCGAAAGATGTATTACAGCCTCACTGCAACATCCAGGGGCAAACAGAAGTCAGAAATTCAGGGGTGGTCTCAGACGCGGCACAAACAAACGTCGCTCCTCTGGGACAAAAGTACAGTTGTGTAGCTGCATTGCACCCTCCAAGAGCCCCATCTCTCCGTCTTGTCTTTCAGCAAGGATCCTCGGGAGGCTTGTTGGGGGCAGCGGGTTGGTGGTCCAGTAAAACGTGGCCAAGAAACTGGGCTGAACTTGGTCTCCTCCCCGTTTTTATGTGCCTCGTTGCGGCTGTGGCTTTTCAGGGGCATTTACCAAAGGGAAAAGAAATAATAAAATAAAGAAACATTACCATTTTTAAAAAAGAAAACATAATGCGAGGCTTTGACATCATCGCAGAGCAACAGATTTTCCGTTGCAATAACAGAGCAGGCCGTTGGGGTCTAGGCCCTATACCATATTTTTGCTGGGAAATATGGAGGCAAGGAGCTGGTCTGAACAGCGTCGAAAAAGTAGGGGAAACGAGCCGCAGGGCTTTTCTCTAAGTCTGAGGGCATGTGTGCTGTTCGGCTGTCTCTTTACGGAGAACGTCGTACGTCGCACTGGACTCTTGTTACCCTGCGAATTGGTAAATAGTCAACTTGTGATGCCAATTTCCCGAAAATATCTTGTGTGTAGGACAAAGTGGACGACGGGAGATGGAAATATCAATATTTCTAAAGTACGATGACGATATTGACCAATATCAACGACAATACTTTATATTCGCCAAACTGGATATCTGGGGACACAATATGGGGCCGTATTGCTAGCTCCTTTAATAAAGTCCGAATTGCAGATTTCAAAGAGAATATAGCCATAAAGACGGAAAAAAAAAGGGTGGGGGGGGGGGGGAGAAAAGAGAAAAGCACAATCGACGCGTCTCAAACAGGAAATTACACAGACTTTTTGCCGCTATGGGAGGCTGAAAGATTACTCAGAAGCACAAAGTTGGCAAACAGTGAGGCGACAAGGGTGGCACAGGGGGTGGAATAGTCAGGCAATGGTTGGGGTATTGATCGAAATGTGTGTGCTATTACAAGCATGAAAACAGGTGCCGAAACAGCGGCATAATTTGTTGCATTTCAAAGGAGGACGAGAGAAGAGAAGGCAGTAGCTTAACAGTTGTGCGCAGTGTCCGGTCCCAAGAACGCGGTCCTTGGAAGAAACGCTGGAAGCGCCAGCACTTTGGCACTATCGGTCGGGAGCTGTTATTGTGCCTTACTTTATTAGGGAAAAAACGACGACGATCGTCTCCCTGTCTGTCTGTACGAAGTAATTAGTGTCCTGAGTTTAATGGAGACCACCGAAGAAAATGTGAGAAGCCTAATTACACATCACATTACGGCGTATTATTACAAACAAAAAAGGTTATTTTCGACACCCCAATTCCACTCTTGGAAGCCTGCTGAAATGCACCGTCGACAAGCCAAACTCAGAGACAGGTACAGGGATACATGTAGCCCTCCAAAGCCAAAAAAAAAAAACGGTTAAAAACGGCAAAGGCTTCGAAAATGAGGTATCTTGCTATTCCGGGCTCCGGGCTTTTGGATCTTCAACAGATACAACTTGTTTCGGTGTGGCCACCGGGTGGGAAGATCATGGAGAAAAGAAAGAAACCAATTGAACAAAAGGATCAAAAAGAAATGGGATCAAAGAAAGTGAAAAACGACTACTGAAAAGCAAAGGAAATGAAGATGAAGAGAAGAATCCGAAATTCACGCACCAGAGCAGGATCGTAAGGCCACGACGGCGATTCCAGGCAGATGAGGTATCTTTTTTTTTCGCTAGTTTAACGTCTCCTTCCGACACATTGCCGAATCGTATGCGTTTCTATCTTCTCCTTTGTGTTCTACGCTGCTTCAATGTAGACCTCCTCTTCTCTTGGTACTCTCTCATAAAATCATGCTTTCATAATTGTATTCCAATGCCAACGGCGACCAATACTAAGACACTCCGTGTGCAACTGGTCCGGTACCGGTTGCACCAAGACAGACTCGATAGCGTGTCGTCAAGTTTTTGGTAGCTTCTTTTTCTCTTTTTCGTCACAGCTCCTCGTGCCAGGACAACCCAAGGTCTAGGCCCTTCTATCAGAGATATCCTGTGACTGGCTAGCGTCAGATTGTGAGGAGAGGAAATACTGTGGCACTAGCACCTCGCGTCGTGCAATTCACTAGAAGAAAATAGGGAAAGGCCAGTTAAAGCCAAAGGACAAAATGGCGTTGTGTGGTCTGTCTGCCCGCGTGTGGCTCGCAGATCAAGCTCCGTCTCGTGAACTTGGAGTGGGGTCTCAAAGTTGACGAAACTTGCCTGATCAATAGTGTTTAATGGACCAACGGGTGTGCCTCCTGGCTTGACCTAGAACGACACTAGACTCTAAAAGGGGTGGGTGAGTTTGAAAACTTGGGAGGACACAGTTAAAGCCTTTAAAGCCTTGAAAGCAAGGCTTGATTTAAGTCTTCTATTTGTCCTTGTTTCTTCATTTCTTCACCTTTTATTTCTTTGTTTCTTGCGCCGTTTACTGTACATGTTGACTCACTATCCCTTGCTCAACACCTCCGCGGGCCGCTCTCCAGTCAATTCTCAAGCGCGTCCTTGTCATTTCCTGAGTGTCTCAACTCTGTACCGTTGCAGAAATAGTTAGCAGAGGGACTACTCCGTCCAAAGTACAGTGTACAGCTAGAAAAAATATGTATTGTCAATCGTCTCACTGCATCCACCCAGGCAGTATGTTTAGTCTACAGGCGCCATGGGGAGGCACGACGTTCGAAGTGTAGTGCGCCGTCGAATAACGATTCCGCTTTGGGCAAACTACCAGCTGCTCCACTCTTCCCTCGAGGCATTCCGCGCATCAAAAGAATTAATACGTCTTAGTATCGGATTTGGGCGATTTTCCCCCACTCAGTAGGCAGTCGGTAGTGAACGAGACAAGATGTCAAAACAGAAAGCATGTCCCAACAGCCAAGACTGTCTGATAGTCTGGCTCCATCTCCTCCGTAAAACAGGAGCCAAGTCAGTATTTCTGCATCTTACGCCACACTTGTTCATGGTCTGCTTGCGAGTGTCCTAGCTTTGCATTAACCATAACATCTTTTTTGCCACTAACCACATCTTAGCTTAATGGCTTCGGTTGTGGCTCATTGGTCCCCAGGGAACTCAAGTTAACCCAATTCCAACGTGACGGGTACGACGTCCTCTTCAGAACCCCAACAGCCGGCCGCCAAAGGGTTAAGGCATGTCGTACAAAGAAGAAAATAAAATACAATACCAAGGAAACGGGCCAAAAATGTACAACATTCGATGTCACATCCTTCCTCACCGTGCACCATGTGACTTCTGTCCCGCTGAACCCGAAAAGCAGTGTCCCAGCAGGGATAAGCAACAGGGGCCGGGAGCAGATGTACATATCAATACTCTTACTACGGAGAACTCCGTACCTCCAAGGCAACTTGGGTCTGTTTAGTTTCCTGGCCTGTCTACGCAACACTTTCATCTCTTTTTGCACTTTACGACTCCTCCCAGGTCTGTAAAACGCTGGCAGCTATGTCGGATGTTACAGGCGTCGTCGAAACAACTCCTCAAAAGCTCTTTTCAGTTGTTCTTTGCTATTTGAAGCTTCTTCTCTCTGCTGCTCGAAATATGCCTGTGACCCTTTCCCGGCCACTAAGCTCTTTCAGCTCGTCTCCTTTTGTCACTTTTATGCACCTCTCACGCTCTCTCGCCTCCCGGTCACCAATGGGCTGCCACTTGGACCCTCCTCTCGGTAAGGTTTGCTTTTAGTTTTAATTTCTCCACTCCCCTTGGCAGGACGGTAAACACACACCCTCTCAAGTTTGTTTTCTGTTCCCTTGGCTGCTTCGACCTGCTCCCAAATGGTTGCTCGTTTCTTTCCCGCCCTGGCTCGCCTTCCGCTTTTTTGGTCCCCTCCCAAATCCTCACCCTCTCTCTTTTCCTCCCTCTCTTCAACGGTAAGAAACACCCAGAGTCTAGACCTCTCATTGTCCGGGCTCCAACCACATCCACACCCCCCTCCCCCTTGACCACCATCAACCACCAGTGAGAGAGTGCGATCACCTTCGCAGAGAACATACTCGTAGATTTCAGTCAGCCGCAAGGTTTGTGCGCCGGGGGCGCGGGATTAGGATTTCAGCCTCTCCTTCAGGTTTTGCTTTGCTGGGACCTACCCCATCCTTAATCGTACCGTCCCTTGTATCGGTTCTCTTCCCGGCTCCTTTCTTTATTTCTCTGTCATGTTTACTCCGTTGCTCGCGTTCAATGATCGGCCCCCCCAAACAGCGCCCTACATGTGGACACTGCGACTTTGGATGAACTGGTGCATCATTTTTTCCCTTCTCCTGTCACTACACTGAATCTGCCAGCACAACTTCCTTCTTTCCCAACACGGACAGAACTCAGACAGATCCACTAAATACCAATACTTGACCCTCATTTTTCTCCAGACACTTGTTCTTTGTCCGGGTCCAAATGTACTCCGTACAACGTATGAAGTAGCTGGACGTCTGCTTATTGCGTAAAGAAAAAATAAGAACAAAAAGTAAGCCGCCACGACACTCTTCAAATGTTGATGGTAACGAGGCAGGAGCGGTCTAGCAAAATGCAGGAAACAGCTAATGACAAGCAGCAGACAGCATCCTTCCCTGAAAAGTCAATACTCCCAACGAGGAAAGAACGATCAACATCCTTGCCAAACACGACAAAGAAATTCGATAGTCTGGAGCACTGTACTCCTCTCTCACAAGACTTCCTCCGGCTTTCCGTTTTTCACCAGTCCAACACCCCTTTTCCTTTCTCCTTTTCTTCTATTCTCTTTCACGACGTTTCTCTAGTTCGCCAAACCGCCACCGACGCCTCTTTGGCCTTGTCCGTCAACACACCTGTCTGGGCTACACACCTACTCCAAAGATGCCTCCTTACTCAACCCCAATGGTTCTGTGAACGCCTCTCTCCAAACAATGGTATAACGCCTGAGAGGCCTTTTCCAGTCTTCAGTCTCTCCTTATATATTCGCTCTTCTCTCGTTTATCTCTTCTCAGCCTCTCCTTGGGTCACCTTGATCGAGCCCCCTGCCAAAGCTTGCCTTCACACCCTCGCCAAATTTGCAACGGCCTCTACAGCTTTGCCATCTTCAGCGGACCTTTTGCCGCTTCCTGCACCCACGCACTGACTTCGCCCCTACTACACCACAACATCTAGCTCTCGTTCATCATCTTCGCCAACTGGAGGATCCCCACAGCCCACGACAGGTTGGCGACCACGGACTTGCGTGACTAGACTAGCATTCAGCGACACCCGATTCCTGTGGCCAGTCGACAACGGAAGTCCTACCTGCGGGCATTTGGAGTGGCTGTTCGTGAAGGTCTTTTTACGTTTGCGGAACCCGATCTCGAATGCAACACGGAGAGCCGCGTATCTCTTCAGATATTGTACCTTTGGTTTCCGCAGCTACTCTGTCTTGGTTACATTTCTTTATTTTCGCCTACTGTCTCTACTCGGGGTCCAGACAACCTTTCCAAGTCAAGGCCGGTCTTGTCAGCACCTTATTTTATGATATCTCACCGTTGCTAGTCTTGTTTTCAGCCCTCTTTAGCCTTGAATAGCAGCGTTCCTAGGTAAGTGAACAGCTACGCGTTGGACCACTCACCTGTTTTCCTTGAGTCTCTCCTCCCTCCTCCTTCTCCTTGTTTCCTCTTTCTCTTCCCCTCTCTGCCAACTAAATTCGTCTGTTACCCTAGTCGAGCCACTCAGCCCATCACATCATAGACTCACTCCCTGCACCCTTGCCGGGCCAGCTCTTCGTTTTTGTCCACGCCCCTGTTCATTCCATTACTTTGTTCTTCCTCTTCTGCAGCCCCCCTTCCTCCCTCTTTCTCCCCCCCCCCCCGAACTGTCATCTGTCTCTCTTCTCGAATTACCATCCCCACCAATCCGATTAAGTTAGTCTGTCTTCACCCTGCTTGAGCATGGTTTGTTTTGTAGCAAAAGGAAGTGAAGCAAAAGGCTGGCCCTCAAAAGTCAAAAGCAGGCACCCATGGTAGACCACTTTCGTCAACTGCCTCTCCCACCTGTGCCCTGCAAAATGTTTTCGTGGATAGTCATCCCAGTCCTGTCTGGGCAAAGTGGATGCAATATCGTGGAATAAATGGCTACGCTGCCACCACTGATTGAAAAGAAAAGTGGCTGAGGAAATGGCAAACAACGAACATTGAAGACCGCTCGAGTCCCATTCAACACGCCGCATGGCTCGACTTCCCTTGCGCTACCCTCCTCCACGAATTCTCCCCTTCGTTGAAGAGGAAACGGGGCCTTGATGCAGGGACCAAGTCCACCTCACCCCCAAAGATCGGCGAACCTCCCCTCCATCACTCTATTTTCTGAACTTTGGCATCTGTTCCTGTGTTTGAACAAAATACATTTAGCATCTGGACCCTCTGGGCTGGCCGAACACGAGGGCGCACCGCCTACGGGAGAGAATCCGACCGCCTGTGCTACGCGTCTCCCCTAATCCTTACACTCCACCTCAGCTTTTCTTTTCTTTTACTTCCTCTCCTCCCCTCCACGACGTGATCTCTTCCAAACCAGTCTACTTCTTACTCTAGCTCCCTGTCACGACAAATACCGTCCGATCCACCCCTCTCAATGCTCCTTTTTACCGTGTATTCTGTTTCCCTCTCTTTTATTTTCTTTCATGGTCCCGTGGCCTTGTACCTTCTTCTCCCTCTCCTCTCCTCTCGCACCAAGGCCTACAATCTCGGTCACTAGCTCTCTATCAATTCGCCTCCTTGAACCCACCCCCGGTCATTTTCCTTGTCGTCGGCTTTGTCTTCATTTTCCCTGGCAAGCACGGAACATCCCGAATCACCTGTTCTCCCCTTCCACATCTCCTACAACACGCACTGCCCGAAAACGTCTCGTTCTTAACCATTCGTCTCTAATTCTCTCGGACTGAAAGCTTCGCCTCATATCCTTTCACCAAACCGTTCCAGGCTTAGCTACGCCTTCCTGATTTCTGTACGCGCCTGGCATCAAGAGGGACGAAGGGATCCGGCCCATACATCGCCACTAACGACGAAACAAGTCCCAACACGAAAAGGCAAGTCACTATACACATTAATCCGTACTGGGGAAGAGTAGGCGGAAGCACCTACCTGATTTCACCTTGTACGCCTTTCTTTCCTTCGAGCGGCCTGTGTTTTTGTGGTATGAATGATCACTCATGTACCCAAATGACACGGGGGTTGGCAATACACAAAAGACGTTCGCCGCCGAAGTTTTGTGTTTTATCTGTTGTATCAGTCATCTTCGTCCCCAGTTAACCTCCTCTCAATATCTTTTGCCTCTTTTTTCTGCCCTTACCTGTCCCATTTTCCACTTTCTCATCCCTTTCCTTTCTTCAGCTTGTATCTGGTTCTGTTTTCTACTCTCCTTTCTCCTTTCTTCTTTGTATTTTGATTTTGTACAGGGCATCTGCGCCAACCGGTTCCCAAGTCCTGGATCCATCTCTTAACATACATCACGGGCACCATCCCGACGCAAGAGGCAAATCACCCCCTCTCGAGAACTCAAAACGTTGGAGAAAAACCAAATTCTCAAAGAGTAAGAATTAGGGAGAGGGCGAACGAATCTACACAAATCGGTACTTCATCCTTTGCTCTGGACCACTTGGAGAAAAAAGCACCCCGCTCTCGACCCGGTTCCCTCAGTCGCCCAACTGGATTCTCGGTCTTCACCCCAATACACGGTTCATCACGCTTCCCATGATATTCAGCAACAATTTGCTCTTTTCGGATGCAAGAAAGAAATATCAGCCGCAACAAAGGCTCACTAAGTCTCTCCCACGACCAATGGAAGCAACACTGAGCTTTGTGCCTGGACGGTCGACTTCGGCCTTGAGGGCTGACCCGCTGTGTGCCTACTCGCTGCCATCGCCAGTTTCGGGCCAGGATACTCCCAGTACGCAAAGACATCGTACCCACACCAGCAATGCTTTAATCCTGCATAAACTGTCGCCTTGTTATTCTGCTCTCTTTTTTTTTTGTTTTGTTTTGTTTTTGCTCTGTTTTTGTTTCTCGTTTCTCCTACTTTCTCTATTCACTCTACCTTCTTTTGCGTCCATCCAGTCCGTCCTTTGAGCCGTTTTTCAGTGTCTGCAGACTTCTCGTTGCGGCTGACGAATCCAATATTGTACTTCTATGTTTTGGCGGGCCAATATTCTCTTTTTAGCGACTTTGACTCTGCTTCTTTCTATTTCCCTTACCTCCTCCACCATTCCTTTGGAATGTTATCGACCTGTCTTATCCTCAAAGATTTTTCTTTTCTTATGTGCACTCTTCCTAACGCTCCTTTCCATTTACAGGATTTGCTGGCGACAAATTTAGCCCTGCAGCGGTTCACCTTGGCGACAACATCAGCAATAGCAGCTCGCAAAGATCATATTCGAGTGACTCAAACTACTTTTCCCAAATCCATCTGCAGCAGGGACAAATCCCCAACGACTCGCAAGTGCCAAAGCACCGCCAATTCAACCCAAAGGAAGACTCGCCGTGGTCAGGGTCACGGCAACCCTCGACGATAGTGACAGAAGTATCCACCTTGGACGTTTCTGGCATATACCAGCAGCAACAGAAGCAACAGCAGTCTCAGACAGCTTCTTCTTTGGGCCAGAAACACGAAGTTGGGCAGATGAGCGTTTCCCTGAACCATCAGGTCTCTCTCGGCGGCCAGACGTCGTTGGGACACAATTCTCTGATCAACTCGCCAGCCTTTGGCCGCTCTTCTCTTGGACATTCGCTGAACGACGACACCTCCCAAGTACATCATCAGCAACATCACAACTGGAACCCAAGCCGGTCATTGTTCACCACACCCGCTGAATCGTACGGATCGTCACGAAATACACAGTCGCCCAAGTCAAATACGAACAACGGGCACAATTTTGTGCAGAAAAACGTGTCCGTTACAGGTCCGCAGTTTACCTCGACCATGTCGGGCAATTCAGGGGGACTGGGAGGTGACGGACTACGGCGCTCGCCAAATCTACAGCAATATTCTCAGTCTACGGAACAACAACACGACCAGCACTATCAGCAAACCCAACGACAAAGCCAGCAATTTTCAGCGCCTCAGGGACCCTTAGCATCTCAACCACGAACTATCCACGATAACAGCAACAGTGGCAATAACAATAACGTCAACCGTGACAGCCTAGGCACAAGCGGAAACTCAATGAACTACCGAAGCCATCTTTCGCCTAGTCCGGGGCTTGGTATGAATAGCTTCTCGTCCAAGCTGGGGGGCGGCATCCACCACAACATGCCGAGTCATTCGTCATTTCAAATGTACAATCCGCAACCCATGCATCACCTTGGCGACCACCACCAACAGCAGCAGCAGCACCACCATCACGGCCTCCCTAGCCCAACGCACACAGGGAACTCCATGCGGCTGATCCCCCCACCACTTCCATCACAGGCCGGAATGTCGGGCTTGGTACCTCCACCCCTGGGAAACAGCGGTGCCGGCCGCGGCTACTCACCATATAGCCACCCAGGGTCAGCACCACCACACTCGCCTGGCCTTGCGGGGCCGGTCATGTCCCCGAGTGGTCAGATGACGCTCGTTTCCAGTATGGGAATGCCGTATGGTGGCGGAGATGACAACCCTGGCAATGGTCCGGGCGACGGGTTCATAGGTGGTCGTGGTCGGCCACTCCTCTACAGCCACAACGCCCTGCACGTCCACCACCTAAACCCGCACCAAATTGGCCACCACCACCTTCCAGGCATTCTCGGCGGTAAGGGACTCAATGGACCTGGCGGACCCGGCGGCGTCCACGACCGGCCTTTCAAGTGCGACGTGTGCCCACAGTCGTTCAATCGCAACCACGACCTGAAGCGCCATAAACGGATCCATCTGGCGGTCAAGCCATTCCCGTGCAACTACTGCGATAAGAGCTTCAGCAGGAAAGACGCATTGAAAGTTGGTACCACCATAGAGCACCGCATCTGTTTATTCCCTTATTCTATTCGTCGACTTCTGTAACCCAAGCTAACCAACTCCCAGCGTCACCGACTAGTCAAGGGTTGCGGTGAGAGGCCATCGGACAACTCGAGCAACAACGTATTCAACCCAGAAGAGCTCCATCCCCCAAACGGCAGCGTTCTGAGCGATACGACTAGTGACGGTGGCCACGACAATCAAGGACTCCTACACTGATGACCTGGGGGAGATGTCCAAACTCTGCTTTATGTCTTACGATTTCCTAGACATTTTCTAGCGGCTAAATTTCTTATTTACGGCGTCTGGCTCTCGATTATAAGCCGATATTTGATTTCTATATTTTGTGTTATTTACAGGACTGCTTCTCCTCCGAAGGCTGGGCTTTACAACTTGGAACATTGGGCTATATAATATTATGTGTATGGGTCTCCCTTGGTACTTTGTTGTTTTATTTTATGTTATTTTCTTCTCCAATTGCTTTTGTTTTTCTGAAACAAACTGCATAATGTACATCACTGGATCTAAGGTAAGAAAGTCAAATGTGAAGAATTGACCGCGACTTAAAAGGAAATTCGACTGGTTTTTAGGGTTTTCGTCTGTATTAAGACACTAGATACTTCGAAAGAAATTTTTGGTGGCAAGGACAGGATCTATCATTGAATGACGGATATATTTCAAAAATCAACTCTGTTCAAATTTTTTCATCCTCTTGGTATTTAGGTTTTTTTTTTCAGATTTAAGGCGCCGAAGCCGTCATATTTTTTTTGGTGCCGCAATCGAATACTGCAGCATCTACGACTCTGCGTGCAATCCAGACCGCCTCCTTTTCACAGACAACAGAAAGTAAACAAACGCTCCTGACGGCCCCCACATTTTGCATCCGCTTCTTGCGCATGTCGTATTACCCCAACTCCACCACCGACAAACCCACCCACTCGTAAGTACACTCCTTTACCCGCGCAAAAATACCTAATACCAATAGTGGTAGTACTGGGAATGGGCCTTTTTGTCCAACATGCAATATCGTCAACAGCCCAGTCAGAAAAAAAAAAATTGAAAGAAACAGGATAGTATCAATGAGAGCCGAAACGGGATTGATGCAAACAAAATGGAAGACAGATAAAAAGACCTCTCGTTGATTTGAGAATATGGACCAACCAGAAAATAATAAAATAAAGCAAGGTAGAGCAAACAAGGAGAAACGACACACAATATCTCCCTCTTGAAAGGAGGTGGGACAAGGTGATACTGAAATCATTTAGTCTAAGACAAGGGGAATATGTTTCGATAGCACAGCAACCAGTGAAAAGACACAGGATTCAGGAAAGGGGCGAGCAGGGAACAGAGGTCTTCGGAAGAGGTTACCGAAGCCTTCATTTCAATTCCGATTACACGACACTTCAAGCAGTAAGTAAGTCTTTGCTCTCAGAAAACGCCCAAAAAAGTCGAATCAATGCATGAATAGAAAGCAGACAGCAAATTCAATTAGCCTACCCTTGGTCGCCGAGGGTACAGCATATGCTTCTGGGCGATGCATGCACTACATGCAATCGACTTATTTACATTCACACGTTCCTCTCCAGAAATGGATTTCGTCGCTCTTCAGTCTTGCGCTGTCGTAGAACAGCACGACGTTGTGTCAGCTGTCGCTCAAAGAGAGTAAATGTTCCCAAGCTGTGCCAAAAAAAAAGGATACACAAAAGTCAAAACCAACCGTAGAGACAAAAAAGGCTGGTATTCTGTAACTTAACGTTTGGTCGGCTCAATTAGATTAGATGAAAATTAACCCTCTCCCATCCCTCTTTCTCTTCTCCAAGGTCATGCGTCTCCCAGGTTTGAATGGCAAAGTTGGAGAAATGCCCAACGACAAAAGAAATTGTGTTTTGAGCGAACAAGTTGGAAACTTCCAAGCTAAAAACAAGAAAACTGAACTCCAAATATTATGACCAAAAGAAGACGAATATATACATAAGAAAGAAAAGAGTGAAAGAGTGACGAGACCTAAGGATGCTTGAAAATGCCAAGAATGCCATGGAAATAAAAACGGAAACAAAGTAAGTCCAATAAAATTCCAACTTCAAGCAAATCAAGACTGAGAAGTAAACGCCGAGAGAAAAGCATGAGAAAATGTGCAAAGTATGAGTGTGGTCTAGGCAGTACAGCCTAAGAATTCAGCGTTTTGACCATCATCTTGGCCTTACGCTTGTCGGGAACAACAAGGTGACGCTCTCGCATAACGCCCTTTATCGTGTCCGCCACTTTGTGGAAGCTGTTGGCGGAGCCCTTTTCCTGTGTCAGGCGAAGAATAGAAAGGTGGTTTCGCTTTCCATGCTCAATCACAGTAATGATCTCGCAGGCAAAAGCCACTTCTCGGATGCCGAGGTCTATAACCTGTCAGTACGAATGCACATCTGAGTCAAGAAAGGAATATGTGCAAAGGGAAAACCCACAGTTGCCAGCGCCAACCTTAGCAAACACGATGTTGCGCTCCTTGTCGACTTCGATATCCCGGATACCATAACGACGCCAGTCCCGTAGGAGCATGACAACTTCCTGGCGTGCACGGCGTTGCGACAGCCCCAGGCACAGATGCCGCGTCGCAGGCTTCACACGGAAAAGGCGCGATAGCCAGTTTTGCTGAGGCTCGATCTTGCGCGCATTAGGCTCGTCGTCGTGGTCGTTCCAGCTATTGCGACCTGACCGGCTGTTGTTCGAATTCTTACTCCGTTGGCTGCCGTTTCCGCTGTTCCTGCTCGTCCTGCTGGTCCGACTGTTCCCACTATTCATGCGCGACTGATGGGGCCGCTGCAGCGCCCCCTCCATTTCAAATTGACTGTCCCCGTCTGCCACAGACAGCTTCGTGTCGCTCTTGGAGGACGTCTTCCAGAACGGGAAAATAAAGCTCTTCTTCCTAGAGAGAGCGTACGGGGGTGCTTCAGCTGCCGATACGATTGTTGGTGCTTCGGTGTGGCGCGAAATCTGTGTAACACGGCGCTCAGACGACTCTACTGTGTTGTTGCGTATGTCGGTCTTGGACTGGCGCTTGAACCACGATAGTCTCGTGGGAAGTATTGAGCTTCGATCGCTTCCCCCGCTCATGGAGCCGTGGTTCGAGATACTGGTTTCTTCCACAATCGTCTCTGTAATTGGTTCAGGCCGGTACTTGATTGTCTTGTCCTGGCGACTCTGCGGTCGTTGCTGTTGACGTGACGATTGCTGTTCCATAGACGAGGGTTGCTTCCCGTTCTCCAAGGAGCGTTGATGCGTCTTCTCCTGCGGGTCAGAGACAGGACGCGCTTTAGTAGTCTCAGCACGGCTGACCTGTTTGGGAAGACTGAGAGGTCTCGGTGTTGTGATAGGTGCGTTGGACCGAGTAGTCGTAGGCGAGACTACGAGTCGGATGGTGTTCTCAGCCTGCGCAAGGTGAGCCAGTTCCACGATGTCCTGTGCCTTATGCACTGTGTTCTTCTTCGACGGTGCAGAAGATGCGCGCGGCTTGTCTTTATCTGCCAATGGCCAGTTCTCGTGCTTGGTCTCGTAGATAGACGGCAACGGAACCACGCCTGTCTTTCCAGACTGCGAATAGACGGGCGCCGAGACAATGCGACGGTCATCAGAGCCGTGAGAAAGAGGTGGAACGTTCACAATACGCGCCTGTAACTTGGTGTTCGAGGATGTCGCAACACCAATTGCAGCAGAGTCGATTCGTGCTTCTTTCGGCCCGGTGGCCGTCTTCGGTCTCTTTTGGTTTTGACCTTCCTTAGCACGCATAATTTCCCGCTTCACAGATTCGGAACGCGGCGGCGAAGGAGGCAGTGGTCTGGAGTGCCATGGCTTGTGCTTGTTCGACTGTGAAGCTTGCGCTGCCGATTCAGGAGGCACGGTCAGCTCAGGACTACTTAGTCGAAGAGAAAACGGTGAGTCCCTACTTTCATCCCTCTCGGAAGAATCGACAACCAAAAGCGAGCTCATGAAAGCATCATCTAGGTCCTTGGCAATCCTGCAGCTGAAATCCGTAAGGTCCTCGTTCCATACCGGCGTCGTGTCCCTGGGTTGCGAAACACCATTAGCGCCGCTCATGAGCGGTTCCGTGTCGGGGTCAGCTTCCTGAGCGGATGGCTTGCGTGCTTTGGAAAAATCCACGCCGCGTTTATGCCTTGATGTAGGGCGAACGCCCTGTTTTCCGTTCATGCTGCGCATGCTCCGTGTGCTGCGAATGGAGCTCATTGAACCGCGCGGCGCTTTCAAGTAAGCCGCTGACCCACGGCGTTGTTGAATATAGACCTTTTTCTTCGTTGCCGCTCCACTCGCCTTTGCCTTCATGGCTTCTGCTTGGACCATAGAGCGAACCTCGGCCTCGACGTTTGGATTGTTGCGGTGCACGACAATCTTCGCATGACTTGCTCGCGCGTCGCTGGGCTCCATGACAATCGAAGACTTATACGGGTCGTAAGACTTGACGGTTCCAGCTTCGGTACCGGCCTCTGTTTCCGCAACGTTGGAAATGACAGTAAACCGCGACACGCTCCGCTTGTGGCCCGCGGCATTTGACTGAGAGAACTTTCGAGTTGACACCTTCTTCGAGTAGACTTGATTGACATGGTGATAGTCGCTGACGGAGTGTGTGAGTGTCGGGTTGTAATCTTCTTGCTGCCGTTCTCGGTAGCCATGCAGCAGCCAGTAGAACAGTTTTTGGTCATTGGGCCTATGAAGCATGTCAGCAAAAGAATACCAATTTGAGAAAGAGGATAAAGGGTGCGTCATACTCATTGCTAACAAGTTTGGCAGCCAGGTCATCCTCCCGCAATGTATGCCACATGGAGCGAAGCTGGCGGAAGATCTGTGTGTCAATGCTTGCCAGATCGAGCGGTGTAACTTCCGTGCCTCGGCCGCCCTGGCCTTGACCATCAGTGCCACTGCTGCCAAGGTCGTCCAAGTAGCCATATTTCCATATAAGAGGATGCTGCCACATTTTGTTCATGGAAATGCGGACCTCCGGCTCGATCTGGAGGATACGATGGACAAGGTCTTTTGCATCCGGGCTGAAAGCGCCGGGCATTGTGTAAATGCCCTTCTTAGCTTTGGCCAGCATCAGGCCCATATCATCCTCATCAAATGGTAGTCTGCCGGCGAGCATAACAAAGAGAATCACGCCCATACTCCAAATGTCTGCCTTGTCTCCACGGTAGGGGCGGGCCTTGAGAAGCTCCGGAGCAGCGTAATGAGGGCTGCCACATGACGTCTGTAGCTGATATCGTGGTCCTTGGTGCAAAGCAGCCATGCCGAAGTCGGCGATCTTGATTTGGCCATCCGCCTTTAAGAGAATGTTTTCTGGCTTCAGGTCGCGGTGGCAGATGTTATATGCGTGACAGTACTGCACGGCACTCATCATCTGCCGGAATACAAAGATAGAAACCTCTTCGGTCATAGCACCATTCTGACTAACGTATGTGAAAAGATCGCCATTCTCGACGTATTCGAGAATTAAGTAGCTACAAGTTGTTAGCTTGACCAATCCCTCTTATTGACAGTAAATTGCAACAGAGCCGTAAGTGCAGTCCAACTCCACTTACATCTCATTGCGGTTCTCCCAGATGTCGTAGAGCTTCACAATATTAGGATGCTCAATCAGCTTGAGAATAGCCACCTCGCGTTCAATAGCAAGCGGCATACGACGAACGCCGTTAATGTTCTCCGGCAGGTTGCTGTCGAATTGGTCGAGCTGGGCAATGCTGCCAGACTGGGTCATGCGAGCAGTTTTCTTGGCGATGATTTTGACAGCCACAGGCTGGTGCGTCGTGCAATGGCGGGCAGCCCGCACGCGCGCAGAAGAACCCTTGCCCAGCGTCTTGCCGAGCTGCCAGGGGCCGATATGGGACTTCTTATTTGGGAATCCGTCGCAGGAAGAGTACTGTGATGCGCGCTTGGAGTCAGCTGTATGCCGCGAGTCCCCAGATGTAGCTGAGTGCCGCTTGCTGGCCTCGGCAAGGTCCAGTGGCGGCGCATCGGTCATGTCGTGGTCAGCGTCTTGCTGGTGATGGCGCTGCCGTTGCTGCTGCTCGTAGGCTTGTTGTTGAGCATGTTGGTAAGCAGCCTGCTGCCGGTACGCTTCTTCGTATTCCTGCTGGTATTCTTGGTAGTACTGGTCAAGTTTCCGCTGCTGTCTATCGACAGATGGCGGGCTGGGGGCGGCAGCAGACACGGATGCTGACAGCTTCATGGCCACCGTAGCGTCCGAGTTCCCAACATATGCGGCGGCAGCATGCTTGCTGGTCGGGGCAGGTTGCGGTGCGTTCGGAGTGTTGGCTCGAGACGTGGCATCGCCAAAGGGCACACGGGTACCCGTCCGGCTGGAGCTCACGTGCAATGCCATGGCGGCCTCTGTGTCGACACAATTTGGTGAAGAGCTATTGCATGCTTCGAGGAGCAGGATTATGGACGACGAGTAGATGGGAGCAAAAGATGAGGCGAAAGAAGAACTAGAATAAGAAGAAGAGAACGGAAAAATGCACGTGCAAAAAAACAGCAACAACAAAAGTCAACAAGGCTGATGCTAGATGCAAATTGCCGGATAAAAAGAGCGAGGGCAGGGTGAGCTGCAAGGACAAACAACACAAAAGGCAACCGACCGGGTTTTGTTGATTACCCCACGCGGCGTAAGGTAGAAGACTGGGAGTTGTTGAAAAAGAGAGAGAAGGGGAGGATAAGAGGCGAAGAATTGAAGAAAAGTCAATCGCATCAAGAGAGCCGGATGGGAAACCACGCGTTGGGAAGGGGGTTGTTGCTGCGACACGCGTTTACCGATAGCTCTTTCCAATTCTGTGGCATACAACAGTGGTTGCCCCGGGTGCCAGATGGATCAGAGTTCCGGAATCCAGTTGACAAGGAAAGAGGCACTGGGGCCGCTCTTGCCGCATCAAACACTTCCTTGTGCGAGTATCGTATACACGCGGAAGGAGGGGCAGAGCTACGAGGCATGTGGTACTTTGCAAATATAGCAGGCGCCCTGCGCGAGGAAGGTACAGTCGGTACATCTTAGCAGCTCACAATACAAACAGCCTCACTTTAAAAGGGAGTCGTCAAGAATGAAGACAAATAAGAAACGGAGCTCGCAAGGGTCTGCTTCGATGATGCAGCGCTGCAGAGCGCAGGGAAACGGAATGCGGACATCCAGGTCGAATTTCTGAGAGCGGGGCGGCCAAGTTCAGGCGAAAGCGACCGTCGCGGCGACAATACGTCGTAGGACAACAAATAACAAAACGGACAAGGCTATATCAGGCGAGGATAAATGGGAAGAGTAGGGCATAAGGGAAGAGGGAGGTCAAGAGGGTGAGCGCTCATTTCAGACAAGTTGGATGTCTCCCTGCTCAGGGATAGCGGGACAATGGAGCAGTCAAAAAAGGGCCTTTGGCACGCTGATTGGCATGCTGCGTCACAGAAGCGATGGCAACGACTGGCATTTGGTTAAAATTGGATGGCACGATAAAATGCTTTTCCTTGGAAATGTATTACAAGACCGAAAAAGCACAGTACTGGAGCAGAAAACGAGGGAGAGAGACAAGAACAGCTCTGTCTGTTTGTTTGCACCGAGGCAATCACTCAGCCCGCCAAGGTAGACATTCACCGGACTGGTGACTTGTCGTCCCGCCGCCGATGGCGCAGAATCGAGGGCCCATATAAATCTGGCATTGTCTTTACAAATATGCCGTGCGTGCGCAGAGAGGAAACAGGACAGCCATGCAAGCTGATCTCAGACGACGGAACGGATCGGTGGAATGGGCGAGGGGGCAGAGTAAAGCGCACTGGCCGGTAAGTATCACTCGGTGCAGCCAAAGTGTAGCACGGCGTAGTCAGAGCAGGTCGAGTGGCACATGTGCGTTTAATGATAAAGTAGTGGTCGGAAAGACCATCGACATGTCATCAATTGTAAGATGTCATTCAGAATGGACTGAGGATGTCAATAAACTGTGACCCAGTGCTATTAACCGGGAAGGTGCAGACCAGCCTCTCTTAGTTTAAGTGCTCGTGCCCCATAATTAATTATGTAATCATGAGTCTCCGCATCACGGACGCGTTCAGGCGCGTGCCCCACCAAAAAGTCACTTCACAAAGCGTGTCGTGCACTCTTCACGATCGCCACGCTGCGCAACGTCAACGCAGCACCGAACCGCACCCCCAGCAGCCACAGCATGGCGGGGCCTGAAGCATCCAGCTCACGGCCGAGGCGTCCGCTCGACAACGGCGGCACAGACAACGACAACGGCCTCTCTCCTAACCCCAATGGCCGACCAGCGAAGCGACTGCGGCCATCTCTCGAGCCCGACGAGGCGAACGACATCCGCCGTAATGACGATGATGCCAGCGACAGTGACGAGGACGAAACCGCAAACGAGACATACTACTCCACAACCAGCGGTCGCCGGTCAAATGGCGTCGGCACGGCTCCCCGGTCCAAGACCAAACCAACGTTTCAGCCCGGCGCCATCGTGCGCGTGACACTCGACAACTTTGTCACATACGAGCACGCCGAGTTCGACCCGGGCCCGAGCCTGAACCTAGTTATCGGGCCCAACGGCACGGGAAAGAGCTCGCTCGTGTGTGCCATTTGCCTGGGCCTCGGTTTCCACTCCAATGTGCTGGGCCGCGCGACGACGTTTGGCGACTTTGTCAAGCACGGCCGCTCGCATGCCGTTGTCGAGATTGAGCTGCAGGCTCGCGAGGACGAGATCGAAAATCACGTTGTGCGCCTACGCATCAACCGCGAGGACAACAGCCGAAAGTTCTGGCTCAACGGCCAGGAGGCGCCCCTGAAGCGCATACAGTCGCTGATGGCCGAGATGCGCATCCAGGTCGACAACCTGTGCCAGTTCTTGCCCCAGGACCGCGTGGCCGAGTTTGCGGGGCTCAACTCTATTGACCTGCTTGCAAAGACGCTCGAGGCTGCGGCGCCCCTCGACATGAAGGCAATGCAAACGTCGCTGCGCGACATCTACCACGCACAGCGCGACGCCGAGAAACAGATCCAGATTGACAGCGAGCAACTGCGCATTCTCGAAGGCCGGCACCAGACACAACAGGCAGACGTGGAACGGTACCGGGAGCGTGAGGAGATTCAAAAAGCCATTGACGACCTCGAGGATTGCCAGCCACTGGTGCACTACTACGAGGCCAAGCGTAAGTACCGCGAGCTGAAAGAGGAGCGGCGTAGAGCCAACCGTGATCTCGCAGCTCTGACGTCCCGTCTGCAACCGACACTCGAAGCCATCAGTTCCAAAGAGCAGTACCAGGAGCAGCTCAAGGCTGGGCTCAGCGTACGGACGGCGGTGCTGCAGAGTGCCGAGCAAGCTGTCGGGCAAGCCCTCGCCAACATAGAGCGCTATGAAGACGAGATCCAGTCGGCCAACGCCCAGCATTTGGCGATGGGTGAATCCCGCGACAAGAAGAGAAAGGACATTGCAGCCACCCGGCAAAAGATCACGAGCCTCGAGGCCCGGATCAAGAACAAGCCGCCCGAGTTTGTCGCCTCTGAGTGGAATATGAAGATTGTGCGTCGTCGTCCTGTTACGGTTGCTGTTTGCTATTTTTGCTGTTTTTGCGATTTCTGCACATGAACTGCCATTGCTAACATTGTTTGTCCCTTCCAGCGAGACAAAGAGCATCAGAGACGAGAAATTGAGCAAGAACGTGGCGAAATCGCGAGCGAAATGACCCGTGTCAAGGGCGAGGCCTTTCGCTTGCAAACCGAAAAGAAAACGGTCGAAAACGACATGGCGGCACTCGACTCGCAGCGTGGCCAGCAGATCAGTTTCCTGCGGCGGATTGCACCCGACGTAGCACGTGGATGGGCGTGGCTTGAAGAGAACAAGGGCCAGTTCAGCAAGGAGATTTTTGGACCGCCGATGGCGACCTGTTCGATCAAGGACCAGAACTACTCCAATCTCATCCAGATGCTGTTTCAAAACGACGACTTCCTTTGCTTCACGGCGCAGAGTATTGAAGACCACAAGAAGCTCAGCAACCAGTTCTACGGAGCCATGGGCCTGTCCGTGACGATTCGGACGTGCACCACGCCCTTCAGCTCGTTCCGGTCGCCTTTCAGCCCGGACCAGCTGGCATCGATGGGCTTCGAGGGTACAGCCATCGACTTCATCGAGGGCCCGGAACCGGTGCTCGCCATGCTTTGCGCCGAACGGCGATTGCACCTGTCCCCGGTCAGCACACAACAGCCCCGGCCAGACCAATACGACACAGTGGTGGCCAACGAGAACATCATGACTTGGGCCTCCAAAGACCTGGTGTATCGCGTGAACCGGCGCCGCGAGTACGGTGCCCATGCTGTCTCGACAGCAGTGCGGGACGTTCGTCCAGGCCGCTACTGGACGACAGCGCAAGCAGATGTTTCTGAGAAGACGGATCTTCAACGGAAACTGGACCAGTATAACAACGAAATACGGAATCTGCAGGAAGAGATGCGCGGTCTCAAAGAGAAGATGGCCGGACCACTGCGGATGAGCAATGAGATTGACGCAGAAATAGTGAGTCGAGCCCCGGTGTGCAAGGTGTGCAATGCTGGCCCATGTTCATTCCAATCTAACACAATTTGTCTAGGAACGCCTGCGCGCCGAAAAGAACCAGCTGCAGTCCGAGTACAACAAGTGGCTGGCGCTACCGGAGAAGGTTCTGGCCGAGAACAACACGCTGAACCAGCTGCGCGAAGAGCACGCGGACCTCAGCGCGCAGCGGCAGCAGCTCGTAGCAACGCTCGACGACCTGGTGCAGCAAAAGGCCAAGGCGGTGTTGCGGCACGCCGAGCACGTGGCGCGGCTGCACGAAGCGTACCTGGCGTGTATGGACGTGCAGGTGCGCGAAATCGAGGCGGCGTCGGACGTGGCAGGCCTGCAGGCGCAGAACGCGCACCTGACGGCCCTGCGGGCCGAGAAGCAGCAGGCCCTGGCGGACATTGTGGCGAATCTGGCGGTGCAGCGCGATCTCGGCGAGGCAGCCATCCAGGAGGCGCACAACATTGCGCACGAGGGCAGCGAGCGGTCGCTGGCGCTGCACGCGCTGGCGCAGACCAAGACAACCGAGTCGCTGCAGAACGAGGTGGCGGCGGAGCGGGCGAAGCTGGAACTGACGCGCGCCGTGGACGAGGGCGTGCTGGACGAGTACGAGCAGCGCGCGAGCCGGATTGAGCAACTGCGGCGCGCACTGGCGACGACCACGGCCGACTTTGAGGGCATGGCGGCGCAGGTGGCCGACGTGCGCGGGCGGTGGGAGCCGCGGCTGGACGACCTGATTGGGCGAATCAACGACGCGTTCAGCTACAACTTTGAGCAGATCAACTGCGCGGGCGAGATCAGCGTGCACAAGGACGAGGATTTCGACAAGTGGGCGATTGACATCCGGGTCAAGTTCCGCGAGAACGAGGAGCTGCAGAAGCTGGACCAGCACCGGCAGTCGGGCGGCGAGCGTGCGGTGAGCACGATTTTCTACCTGATGTCGCTGCAGGCGATGGCGCAGGCGCCGTTCCGGGTGGTGGACGAGATCAACCAGGGCATGGACCCGCGCAACGAGCGGATGATGCACGAGCGGATGGTGGAGATTGCGTGCCACGAGCACACGAGCCAGTACTTTTTGATCACGCCCAAGCTGCTGCCGAACCTCAAGTACGACGAGAACATGACGGTGCTGTGCATCGCCAGCGGCCCGTTCGTGCCCGATGGCGAGGCCAAACTGGACTTCCGCAAGTGCATGGCGACGCAGCGGCGGTTGCTGGCAGAGGCAGCGGCGTGAAGTGACGGTATAAGGGTGTGTGCCAAAAAAAGATATCCATGTATATACGGACGTGATGACCAGCGAGGTGTACTTATGACGGCTTTTTTTATTTTACATGTTGTCTTTAATACCGTAAGTTTACTGTTTAGGAAACATGATATGAGATGATGGTATCAAACAACCTTTAGAACAAAAACAATTTTCAAAATAATGACAAGTGAAATTAGAAATAATAATAATAATAATAATATAAGTCAGCGTTCATTCGCACATATGTATGGTATCACACTTTTGGCCATTAATCGATGTTTCAACAGGGCTGCAGCCTCGCCAAGCGAGTAGAGCAGCACTCGTCCCTTGCAGATTGTGTTCTTGGTGACGAACAGCACGAAAAGAAAATAAAACATCAGTTTCCTTGGCAAGCCAAGAATATTACGTGCCACCTCTCCTCGTGTTCTATTACTACTCTTCCTTATCTCGACACTTTGGCATACCCCTTAATATTCCTTAATTTAGCCAGACTATAGTTCCTTGCCGCATATATCCACTGAACATGATGGATCGACAGAGAGGAACGCGTAACAAATAGATAATAAAACCGGTTGCCTTGGGCAATCCTTTTGGCCGGATATGAAGAAAGTCGGCTGCAGAACAAGCAGCATGAGTGCATGAGTGCATGAGTGCCAGTCGTCGGTCCGTTCTAGAATTAGACGATATCAAGCAGGAAAAGGGATAAATACCTTTGAGATTGTGGATTTATTCTTGCAATCGGGTTTACAAAAAGACGAAAGGCAGAAAATCAATCAGAGAAAAAACAAGCTTTGCAACTCAAGATAGAAATATAAATTGCAAAAGCCAAGCTCCCCAATATGTCGCACAGGAAGCCGTCAAGATCCTTGGAACAGAGCAGCATGTACAGATTGCACTTTCACTTTATGTGCCGTCTCTCTCCTGGCCAACGATACAGGAGACGAGAAGAAGCCACGGGTTGGCAGCAGGACGACGGAAGCTACTTCGGTGTCTAGTTTATTCTGCATGGGGTGTTGCGCTATCTTCCATTATCCACCGCAGACAGGCTGGGATCTCGACCCTCAAACAAAACGGATACAACAGCTTAGTAGCAGAGACGGCTCTTTCAAGGCATCGTCTGTTGGCGCAGCTATTAGCCGAGAAGGGCCAACATGAGCGAGGCTCATCTCAACCAGTTGGCCCTGCCCTTTACCCTGACCCTTTTTGTCATTTTCAGCAAACAGAATCGTGCGCACTGACATCATGTCGCAGCCAGGAGACGCTGGTGATAGGATATCACGATGCTCTGCCGCAGTTTCCAAGCGAAATCCAGACGTGCAGTCACCTCGTCTGCCGTGCCATGTTGTTGGATGCCACGGATGAGAGTGTTGATACTTATTTGACAGGGTGTTACAGAATACTTTGTTTAGGTAAGCTCCAGATTCGATGCAAGTAAGCCACATGGCTAAAAGAAAGCCTAGCCGTAGCAGCACTGCGACCATTAGAGTTCATCAAGTTCGCCTGACACCATTGACGTTGTTGGATCGTGGTCATGTGACTCTGAATCCATGGTTCAGTCCTGACATTCACTCGTATCGACGTAAACCTTTCTCCAGCACCTTAAAGATTTTTGACAATCCGTCGCCACGATGCTCATACCAGCATGGCCTTCAGACAAACACCTCGACTGGCGACAGGAGCCGCACGCCGCGCTCTTCTCGACACGATATACGCAAGGTTCAAAGGTCTCGAAAAAGGATCCAAAGAATACACGGAGCTAGCAGAATCGGGCAGAGTATGGGAGGAGTACCACCAGCCAGGCGACTTTGTGAAGATGGGCTACTTGAAGTGCCGAGAGGTATGAAGGCATGGTTTTTCTCAAACAGGCGGCTTCTTTTGTAGACTGTACGAACTGACATACCGCGCAGGATGCAGCTGAGACCCTCGCCCAGATCGACGACTTCAGGAAATCTATGCGGTGTCCTGCGAGCAAACGGGGTGCCCAGATGGTTCCCTAATATTCCCATCAGTCCGTGATGATCGAGAACAATACCCGGCCCCCTGGTGACAGTATTATGATGTACGAGGAACTGGATGAACGCCTTTTTAAGCCGGTCAACCTACCCACGCTGTCCATCCACAAATTGGCCAAAGCAACGCCGATTCCGCGGCTGGAATGGCCGAAGTCGATCACGTCCAAACGAGACGCGCTCGAGGTTATCGAGCTTCGAAATCATCTCGTAGCCAGTCAGTGGATCGCCGAGTCTGCATTGAACCACCAGGGCGAGGACGGACTCAACGAGGACGAGGTGTGCGCTCTCTCGGCCTTGACAATGAGAGACCTCGATGACAGTGGGCGTGGCCTGTATCCATGGTCATGGGGGCCGCGCGTCTGCCTCGGCCAGTACCGCCAGACGCCGATCGGCGTCAGGAGCAACCCGATGGCCGTATTCCCCTACCATCTCGAAGTCCCCGCATGCACGCGGCGCTACTTTGCGTGGCGAAAGCGTATGCACAAGGAGAGGGTCCTCCATCCTCTGATTCTCGCCTGCCACGCGATGGTTTATTTTCTACAAATCCATCCCTTCGTTGACGGGAACGGTCGCGTGTCTAGAATGATAATGCAGGACTATCTGATGCGGCAGGGATATCTGCCTAGCTACATGAAGTACCTGGACCGCGACGAGTACTTGAAGATGATCCATCACGCCGCTGATGGCGATCCCTCGCTGCTTATCGACCGCGTCTTGACTTCGCAGATGGACTTTTTGTATTCTTACATGCTCGATGATCTGTCCAGCGGCTCGCCTACACCAGTCAGGTAGAGGGTGGGCCATTGGCTGCGTTTCTTTTGTTTTGTTTATTTTGTGTCCATGTCCAATTTTGATACCCCGGAGTCACACTCCATTGTTTTATTCCAGTACTGGGAGGATGCATTAGCAAACGGCGTTTGTTTGTGAATGGCCAAAGCGTATAGGCGGGACGCATGCTTGTCGGCTGCTCAACGGCAGAGTTAGAATCCAATGTTTTGATATCCACGTCATGTCCAGACTGATCTTTTGTACATTCGTGAAAGCTGATATTTCTTCAGCTTTATGGGGTCTTGTTTTCCGCTTGTTCCAGCTTTCGGCTAACAACATTCCGTATCCGAGAAACACAATCTTTACCGACATTCTCAGTAGCCGCGGGCCGTGGCACGGCATAAGTCGATGCACGGAAGCGGGAGCAACGTATGGAGGACTGGTCATGACATATTGTGCATGACAAAGCTGCCACTAATACGGATCCCTAGACACAAACTATCGACCGCTCTGATCTCTACTGGCCTTGTTTACTTTGTGACACGACTGGATTTCATCCTCTTTAAACGACAAGAGTATCGAAAATTATGTGCCATTTTGCCGTCTCGTGCCGATACTCCCGAAAGCGCATGCTAATTTATATAATGGATTGAAGCCTGCACATCAGTGGCGCACGAAAATAGGACGATAACAAGAGTATTCGAAGCAAAAACGTCATACATACGGTCGAGTGGCACAGCAGGAAAATGGTGCACTTTTGTGTCTTTTGAGCAGCTGGGTATGCTCGCCTTGTCTCGTAACTTGGCTCGCTCATACTCACATGGAGCTTGACAGACATTGCGAAATTGAGCAAAAACATGGCGTCTGCCGCACAAAGACGGCACTGCCCGGCCCGCGTGGGACGAACAGACACGCCACAGAGTGCGCCCATCTACGTCGTGTGTAGCCAGACTTTATTCGCCGAAATAACGTGTCGTGCACTTTTCGTGACGGTGCGTCGTACATGTTTTGCACCACGCTTGCATGAGTACGTACGTACGCACTCTACATGTGTGTGCGTGTGTGCACGGGTGTGACATCAAGCATTCACATCGGGATATTTTTTGTGTGCTTCGCGCCACAGGGTTGCACGCCGTATCTCAATATCAGACTGGCAAATTCCGTCGTCTATGTCAGTGGTCCTTCCGTTCTCTTCACCGTGTTTCTCTCGCTTGATTACGGCTGCATTGCCGATATCCATTACGCATCGTTTTTCTCAACGACCCGGACTTGGATGACAGCCATGGATTTCTGCCCATCTCTCGGGGCGGTTCCATGTTCATTTCGTTGTATCTATGTCGTACAATCAGCCATACCGTGGCCAGACGTTGTTACACCGGAGTCTTTACACCGGACCCAGACGAATCTGCCAGGCGGTTGCGATTCCGCACAGGCCACAGACCCTTACTTTGTGTCCGGGACTATGTCGTGGTGACCAGCCACAATGCCATTAACAGACGGCACATATTGTCAGGTGTCTGTCAGCAAGCTCTAGCCTGGAAACTGTGCGTCTCGTCCCACGGCGGGAGAGCAATCGGCCAAAGATCAAATTTAATTTACAACCAAACAATCAAAAGACCTGGTAAATCGGTACGGCTGATGTTCTTAGGGGTGCATTTTCAAATGGTAACGACGTAATCGAGCAGGGGTTGTATCAAAGGCCACCTGCCAGTATTTGTTGGTGACATTACGACTTCGCTGTACCTTTGTGCAGGAGCCTGGCCTGGCCACTGTGGGATTTTAAACGTTGTAGTTTCTCCGTATGTCGTACGTGCAGGTGGATTGTCGATTACAAAACACTTTCCAACGTAAAGAGATGGAGTGAGACGGCTACCCTTGTCGAGCACAACCTCAGTGACACCTTCCATGGACGCCGACGAAAAGTCGAAAGGACGCAAAGGAAACAATGTCGTTAGAATGCACAGAAAAGGCCGCGAGACAGGACACGCCTAACGCAGAATGCAAAGGCCAGACCTGCCGTTCGTTTTGCGCCTCCCCTGGGCATCGTAGCATTGGAGGGAAATCAGTGGCCTCCCTCTCATGGACCGCAAAGATGGCGAGGCCGGGCCAGGCCAGTAAAAGGGGCCTTTGGCAGAATCAGGATGCCCGCTGTGGCGTGTAGTCTATCAACCTCAATATGATCACCTTTGCATTCGACAGGGGGGCCAATACACCGAATTTGCGGGGCCGTTTAGTCCAATGTACGGAGTATTGCAGCGTGTGTGGTCACAGAACCAAAAGGAGATGGCATATCAAACTATGACACGACACACGATGCACATCAATTGAAGCGAGGACAAACTACAGTGTAATATGTTCTTGATGATTCCGCGTGACCGCCATTGTTTAATTCCTCCCCCACACTACTTGACTGCCGACCAGGGGGTGCACCGACTGACCGCCACATCAAAAAAGGGGCACAAAACTTTATTTTCTCGCCTGTTGCTGTGTGCCTCTCTGTCAATAGCGTTGGCAAGAAAAAGGGTGCTTGGGTTGTTGGGCTTGTCCGGTCGAACGGGAGGACACCGCCGAGATGACATGCTGTGGGGGAGCTGAGAAAAAAAAAACGGACAAAGGCGTTTCTCGGAATGAGAAACGAGATGAGAAAATAAGAATGCGACGTAAAGAGGATAGGAAAAAGAAAAGTGCAATACGTCGCTTTGACACTGTGGTCCTATTAAGAGCTTGCATGGCGCATGCTCTTCTGGTGAAAATATCGACGTCAGGCAAACGAGGCGAGAAAGGCAACATATGAAGATTATCAAAATGTCAGCAAAGTGGGTAATTGTGTGCTGTTGTGTGCCGTGCCGGCTGTATAAGGCAAAGGATGTTGTCCCCGAATGACGATCCCCCAATGGCAGCGCATTCGTTGACGCTCTGAAGAGTGTTGACGATATCAACAGCGACTTAAAAGGGCCGACACAAGACGTTGTTTGGCCGGAAAGTAAATCCTTGCCTCTTGCGCTCGGCTGGCTTTTTGTGATTTTCGTCGCAATTTATTTCATCTCAACTGCTCTTTGTATCAACCCGACAGCTACAGCCGTGATAAAGACTGGCGGATTTTGCAAATTCGTCAGTCCGTTGAAAATACGGAGACAAGCTGCCAGACCAACCCTGACGGTTGTCTTTGTGCTCTGTGAGTGAAAGACGGAGAAATTTACGTTGGGGACGGGGCCTGGACTGGGGACGCCTACCGTCGTGCCGATCTGGCCCGACCAGGGGCCAGGGAAGCGCCGTTGTGCATCTCCTTTCGTAGGGCTACGAAAATACGAGCTGTGACGAGACTGGAGCAGGACGATGATGTACGACGTGTGGCGGGTTACATCAAATTTAGTATTTGGGGTAGTTCCGTCGATGTGTCGCATCTTACTTTCTACTGGCATTGTCTCCAACACGGGCCTCCGTGTGTTTGCAGTCTGCTTTCTCTTGGTGTCTCAGATGCATTCCTTGGGGGCGGAGTGTGCATCAAATTTTGTTCCACTGCATAGCTGTCTTTGTGGGCAGCCTGAAGCTTCAGTAGCCAGGGCTATCGCGCCATTTAACTGAGACGAGTGTGTACGTCGGATCATTTTTCTCTCATTGTTTAAATTTTGTTTTAAGTTTGCTTCTCGGGCCTTGAAAGTGCGGTATTTTGTTGTGGACGGGTTATGTTTTTTTTTTTTTTTTTTCTTGCCGTAAACTTACAAACGATGACAGCAGGAACATTTTTATTTTTCTGTTGAGACTATTTTTCTGTTGAGACAAGTAAATAATTTCAAAAATAAAACAACAAATCTCAGCGTCCCTATCCACGTTCTCAACACCATCATCGTATTTGTTTACTCAGTCGACCCTGACACACTGTAGCCCCTCCTGTGCAACAGTAAGACCCCTGCAGGAGACAAAGAAAGCCCGCAGCAGCTACCGAGTACCTGGACATCGGACGGGGCTTGATCAGCAATGTTTTTGTCTGCAGGCCCGGCTCTAGCTCCTCCCGACCTTGCTATTTGTGAATTGTACTTCGTACTCCGATTGGAGTCTCAAGCTTGGCGCCAAAAGAACAAAGGCAAAGAGATTGAACGCAAAACTTGCACGAGAAGATGAGGAGGTGAGGTCCCCAACCCAGACCGGTATCCTCAGTAATTGCTCGGCATTATTCCGTACAGAGTTTTTATACTGTCCACAAAACCATCTTCGACGATGTACGATCGCAGCCCACACCTCCACCGACACTACGGCGGGATTCAGGAGGGTACACTAGTTTGGTGCGTGGCGTTGGTGTCCACAACTTGCAAGACTCGAATACGGCATAATACATGTACATCGGGGACCAGAAAGGAACCTGGTGAGGCAAAAGATGTCCGGCGAGCCCAAACACGTCTTCTTTATGAGTACTCCGTTGTTACTGGTAAACATGTCTCAGTTCTGAAGATGAGGGCAAGGAGCATTTGGATTGCGCGACCGCTGCGAATGCAGTTGAAAGATTGTACGTCGTAATGTGTCGTTGCATTCTTGAATCCGTGCCTGCCGGTTCCATGCTGTCTTCTTCCACACTTTGTCGAAGCGCGTTTGTCACTCTGGCAGAGGGGCCCATCGAGTGCCATCGAAGGGCGGTCCCCGTTCAAAGTCGCCGAACGTGGGCTGTGCATGAAAAGGAACCAGAAAGAGAGAAAGAATGAGAGAATCAGCACAGCTGGGAAGTTCCAGCTGCTTATTCTCTCCGCGCTCTCGCCAAGCAGTTCTATCCCAACCACGGCACCGTTTCTAGCACTAGCAATGCACACAGGTTATTTTTGGACAGAGTTGCCGACGTTTTACGTCGTAGTTTGATCTGTTGTCCTTTCATCCTTCCGTGCTTCATTACTACAATGTACGGAGTAGTTAATTAGTTTGTAGGAGTACAATCGAACCACGCTCTTTTGAACTAGCCGGTTCTGTATTCTTTGGGAAGGTTTTTTAAAAAGAAGTTTTTTTTCCTGCCACCCCTGCTTTTTCCCGGCACTGCCGGAGCGTTCTCGAAGGCGAAAAAAGGAGAATATCCATTGGAAAAAAGGTCGGGTCCTGAGCGCAACCCCATTATTTGCACATGCCACGATTGGGAAGTGAGGATGAGAGGTGGTAGCCAAGCGAGCTATCGGAGGCCGAAGGGAAAGACACTACACTGGGACAGGAGAAAAAGTCTTTGACGTAGCCGCAATTCGACTGGACGTGGGTGATTTCAGCAAATCCAAGACCGAGATGGAAGACATTCAGAAGTAAAAGGGGCCTTGATAGGATTAAGAGAGCCGGGTTCTCTCTTCGTACTGTCACGGTGCAATACAATAACAGAATACGAATGAGCAAGTAAAACTCAGGCAATTGTTCATACCCAGCTTTGCACTGCCAGTCCAGACGTCAATTCGCGATAATAGGAATTCCAAGCTCACAAGCTACCTCGCAAGTGGTATTAGGACCTTACCGAGCTGACATGGTCTGACCTGGGGCCTGGGCCCAGCCTTGACCTTGGACCTGTGGTCTTGGCACAAATCAAGCTGTGTTTTCTTATGGGTCCTTTTGTTTCCATTTTAGACGATTTATTTTTCATCCTTGCCTCCGCATACCCACATCGTCGCGGTGCTTCCTTTGCCTGGCTAGCACAGCTCGACAAGGATCTTGCTTGCTTGCCTCGCGAACGAAGGGAGAGACTCTCTCCCACACAAGACCGCTACTTTCTCGTCGAGCATGTGCGTCACAGCCTTGGAACAATGTGCTTTTCGCACCATCCACCGGTGGCAATCACTTTCAAAGGGGCTAACGGATTTTACTCCTGTTCATTAGAACTGCAAAAAACAACAGGTTTCTGGACACAGAGACGCAATAATACGGCAGATTTGTTTGCATTATTACAGTGAATTTATTAATCGGCAAAAGTGCTGACAAAGCCTCCTTTTTTTCCAAAGTTAATTTGCAGACGACTTCGATCGAGGCCTTCCCACCAAAGTCTAAGCCCCTTGGACAGGGATTACTGCAGGTACGGGGAGCAATTGAGGAATCGCGATCGCGATCGCGCGTGGGTGTTCCCACTGGTTATCAATGTTATAACACGCGAACGGACATGAGAACCCTGAAATCCGATTTGAGGGAGAAGGGAAAAGGTATCTTAACAAGACGAAACAGTTCCAAGAAACACAAACTCTCCGAGGAGCTCTCGAGACGACGAATTTGAATTTGGAGATGAGTACAACATATATTACAAATAAACGGCAATGATCGTCGCAAAGAATGGAAACAGAGCAGCAGTAAAGAATGTTCTCTGGGATTGCATGGAATCCAGACACGCGGAGGGTAACGTGCGTCCCCAATGCATTCATTCTTGACTTGATGCTTGTGTGGTTGGCCCCGTAAAAGGCGCTGCGCAATGCTCGGCCGAATAATTCGTACAAAACTAAAGTTGATGACCAACTGAAGCGTTGCTTGAAGCGGGGTGTTTTGGGCGCATAGAGCAGAATACAACCAGACGAACCAACCGGCTGCTGACGCGTAGAGGTCGTCGACAGTGGATCGTGAACAACGCGGACATGCGTGGGATCGTGAGATGGAAGAAGAAAGTGGAAAAGGCAACGCGCGACAACGAGAGACCCGACCGCGTGGAACTAGAGGATACAAATTTGTTATGAAGACGACAAAAATAGAGCGACATGTTCCGTTCAGGTGCACGGATAGGGCTGGAATGGCATGGCTTGCTCGGGTCTTCCCTTTTCGTCCACCCACATGTCGTCCCAACATGTCCAGTGAATTTTTCGATGCCAAAACATAAGACTGCATTTCGTATTTGACCAGGTACGGAATACTCCGTACATTAGAACGGGCGTGGCATAACCGGATGCATAGGAATGGCACACCCAAAGCAAAATGGAGAAAGAAAACAAGAGGGAACTTGAAACCCAACTCACAAAGCGGCCTGCCATGGCCACCATGGCCACCATGGCCATTATGGCCGCCATGGCTCGGGATTCTGGGAGACCCCGTCATCTCTCCACTCCCCTACCCGCTTTTGCAAATTTGCAGTCCTTGTTGACTACGCGCGTGGTGCGGCGGTGCCCGAGGTCGATGTGGATGCATCTCGTATTGGTCTGCCTGGTGCATGCAACCTCGTCCCCTTGTTGACATTCATCTGATCGCCTAAAAGCATAGCAAGATGTGTATTCTTATAAACGGCTAACAGTCAACCAAAAAACACGTCTGCCACCATGTCACTCAAGACGGTTCAGACGGATCTAAATTTTTTCAGACCATTTCTTCGACATGGGAAAGAAGGCAGAACGAGCCGTCAAAATGGCGAACCTCCACCAAGAAACAGAAACCTGGGAAAGTTGGTCACCGCGGGCGGGACGCGTATTAATGCTGCGTCACTCGCGTCTCGCGTAGCGCCCCGTTTCTTGCATAGCATTACTGACATGTACAGTCTCTTCTGTCGCTGCAGGTCTTTTGACGAGGTCCAACGTGCTTCATAGCGCTTCCATTCGTAGGGCATAGCCACTTGTACAAAGGTAATTACGCGTAATAATTTTTGCAGAGTAATACCCTGCATTTCGAAAGGTAATTACATCTTACACATTCTCACCACAATTGCTCTTTTTCTTGGACCAAAATCTGTTTAGTTTCAACGCAGTACCGCATAGATGCATAACACGCTAAAGTAACCCTCACTACCATGAAAAAGTTAATACGAAGAGCTCGCAATCTCAAAATGTACGGGTAAGCTTGGTCTGTGGGTTGGATACGACATTACTGCCTTCCGGGCAGCAGCAAAAAGGGGATGGGTTACGGAGCAGATTAGTGCGTGTATGCGTTGAACAGCATGCGCATCTGCGGGAAGAATTTCTTGTTTTTTTTTAAAAAAAATTAATAAAAATAAAAATAGAAACGTCGTCTTTCGCCTCTGTAATTGCCTGTTGGACGCTATCTGTGTCTGCAAATACTGGCAAGCAACGGCGACACGACGTCATTTAGGCATTTTCCGTTGCGGCGCTGTTTCTTGTCTGCCGCAGCTGCTCTATCAGAACCAATCATGACAGCTTCGTAACCTTTTGCGATGCAAGGACAAGGACATGCAACCCATCAACACTCTTTCCCGGCCCCGCTCCTGCCTTTGCCGTCCTTTGCTGCGTTCGCTAGGGGATCGCCTTTACGGAGAGAAAGAGCAACCCAAGACGAGAGTAATTACGACACAGTAGATGCTCCTAGACATGGGACACCGTCCCGATAAGGAAATATACGAGGGAAAAGAAATTGAGACGGAGCAAGAGCGAAGGAGGCTCAGAGGGAAGCTGCGTGGGAAGGAAGCAACCAAAAACAAGTAAAAACAAGGCGACCTGTTGGAGACCACACAGCCTTTTAACCTCATATCTAGGTCTTCAATGTTCTTGTCCCTGGCCAGACCCTTCGGCTGTCGCATTGTCATTCTTTAAGCTGTTCCTGGTCCATTTTTTTGGCTTCTCATTGGCTTGTGGCAGAGAAAAACGCTTCCCGAGCCTCCCTTTTGGCCCCTTTTTCGTTCGAATCGTTCTTTCCCTGTCTACGACGTAACTGAGCTCCTCGAATCTCCACAGACCACCGGTCTCCGCTGCCCCAAGCTTAACGGGGGCTTGTCTTGTGTTTCTTCCGCCTGCCTCCCTTCCATATCTTCTCACTCCTTATCTCTTTCGCGTTTCTTGTTTCTTCTTCTCTCTTCTTTTTTCGTGTTCCTCTCTCCATCCGTTCGTTTCCCCCCTTCGCTTCTTCCGATCGTCCATCCGAGAGAGAGAGCGCAAAATTGTTTGGGCCGTTATTTTTTTGTTGTGTTGTCCTTTTGTTCGTCCTTCGCCTGGCCTTGTGGTTCCCCTTTGTCGTTTCCTTTTTGTTTTCGTCCTCTGCTTGTCATTAATATTCGCATTTTCTTTGTTATTCCTAATTGCGCAGCTTCGACCTGTTTTTGTCGTGGATCGTTTTATCGCAGCCGGCCTTTCGATAGGACCGTACCACCACGCGGCCGACCACGTCGTCATCGCTTGCACACGCACCACGCCCAGAAGAGAAAACCTCGAACGCACGCAATCACACAGACACAACCAGACCAGGCAAACCTTTTGATAACGACCTTGTCTTACAAACTACGCCAGAGCAAATCGTCCAACGGCACCTGCCAACGTCCCAGCTTCCAAGCATCTCTGTGGTTCTCATCTTGCCGCCCCAAAAGCCAATAAACCCACCCACGCCTTGGGCGATCTCTGCGTTCGACGACCACATCACCTCCCCGACGCCAGTTCCATTCCATCAAACGGCTGCAATCTCACAGTCCTTTCAGAGTTAGTGTGTCCTTCAACGACCCAGACAGATCCCTGCCGACCATCCACACTCGTTCGTTCCCCACCGGAGACACGACACACGGACGCCATCGACTTTTGTCCGCAAAAGCTTCCTTCAGCTCTTTCAACTCTCATTGCCCTTTTTGGTATTTGCGCATTTCGACGTTCGACCACACTTCCCGAACCGGACGATCGCACCGGCCCTATTATCGTCGCCGCCCGGTCGATATCAGCCTCACAACTTCGATTTCGCTACCTCGATTAGCACGTCTCCTTCCCCCCCTGCTTCGTCACCGCCGCGACATCCCGTCAGTCTCGTTGCGGCTCCCTCGAGCGACGCGTCTTTGCTCGACCGCGTCTCGCCGCCACCGTTGGCCGTTTGCGTTCATCGACATCACTGTACGTCCTTCCAAGGTAAAGCATTGCACAATAGATCATCAAGAAAACAGCGAGGCCAAGCAGCAGAAACAAAACGAAGAAGCACCGCGGAACGACGAAGGCCATAAGGTTCGTGTCTGTATCGCCGACGAAGAAAGAGGCAGTGGAGCAAAATTCTTGAAATACAGATTACCAAACTGCCCACTGCTGCGTCTGCGCTGCTGTGCGCCATCAGGTCCTTCTTTTGAAATTGCTTCTTTGTCTGCACTGCGCCCTGCATAACTACACTTTTTTTCGTTTCTTTTTCGTGCCCTTGTCATCCTTGCAATTTGCACGTTCTTTTCTGCATACATCGTCCGCTTGTGTGTTTTCGCCAGTCTCACTTGGGCTGCAAAAGGCTTCAGGCGCAAACCAAGGGGCCCGGCTACCCCGGGGTCCGACCTAGCTTGGTGTGCATTTGTTTTTTTACTCTTGTGGCACACCTCGATGACCCCCATCATATCCAATTGCACCGCCCTTCATCAATCACCTATTGCTCTAACCCTTTCGCGACGTACACTCTTCACCACACGCCCTCCCCTTCACCGAACAAACGGGGCGCTTGATCGCTAGTAATTTGTCCTCCCTTTATGTTCAAAGCTCTAGCATGAACAAGAAGAAGAGAAAGGCAGAACATTACCATTGAGTCCGTTTGGTGGCAGCACTGTGTCCACTCGCAAGCACCCCTTCTCTCACTTCCTCTCCCTCCCCATTCGGCATCTGCTTTCGCTTCTCGCTGCCTTATCCTACGAATTTCGTGCCTCCCACTATGGACACTTTATTCTCTCTTTGATCGACATCCTAAGAGAGACTATCAATAGCTACAAAATCACGACTCCAAGCTCAGGAAGACACAGACAGGACTTGCTGAACCAGGCCAAGTCCAACCACATTGAAAAACAAGCGTAGGGAAATCGCCGCCAGCGCCGAGCATTTCCTCACGCGGCTTACCCACACCCCTGCCACTCGCGCTCTTGCTGGTTCTTCCAGAGGCGAGTTCGATCCTTCATCCCAGTTAGCTCGGCCGGGCTGGCTCTGTTGGCAAGGAGGGCCTTTGCGGGTGCGCCCACTCCCTCCCCTTTCCACTTTCCACCATCAATTCTCGAACACCGGGTCCTTTGCAGACAGGGCGCTATCATGTTCTTCGTTTCCTGTTCCTTTCTTGTTGCATCTTGGTGCTGTGGACCCCCGGCTGCGCTTTCTGATCCTTCTGATCTTGAGCTACTTTCTTGATGCCTTTTAACTTTTTTTTGTGACATCGATCCCGCAGTCTCTTTGTCCACTGCAATACTGACACAGTGGTTGACAGGACACACCGAACGCAACCTGCCGATACGGCCCAGGGGAAAGGCGCCACACTTTCGGCGAGTCCCATTGTCGAGAGCATTGGCCGCTTGAGGTCGATCTCGTTCGTGGCTGTTCCGTTGTCACCTCCAGCATCCACTATCGCAGCCTGATCTGGGCCCAAAAAGTTGGTCAAACGCTTGTTCGCACCCCCCCACCGCCCAAACCTGGGCTTGGCCGTGCCTCGCACCTTTTTGGCGTGGCCCTCTCTTGTCCACTTTCATTCGTCTCGCAACTGGCCCCGATACACACTCCTCTGCGCGCCTGCATTGCATTTGACGCCGTGTCTGCTTTCGAATCGGCGCTTGCCTGCAAGTCCTTTAGTAGATAATCTTTTGGGGGTTTTCATTACCTCCGCAGGCCGCCCACAGCACCACCCGGTGGCTGTCTATCACCACCCCAGTCCTAAGCGAAGCTGAAGCTGAGAGTCACCCACTCGCTGGCAACAACTCGATATTCGACTTCCTCATCTCGCTCTACGACACTCGAAGTCGACCAGTGCTGCGCGATTCGTATTTGTGCAACGTTTGTCATCCTGGCTGCTCAACATGGCGCCCACAAATCCCCGGCTCAAGGTCCTTTCAGGTTGGTTTCATCATTTTACATCTCTTTATTCTGTGCTTGTCTCTATTTTGCTGTTTTTAGTGTCTCGATTTCCCACGTTTAGGCCTCGTTCGTTGCCAGATTTCCTTGTCTCGCCATCCCCTCAATTCCTCAATTATTTCCCGCTATACTCTCCCCCTGGCTAGAGTTGGCCTGGCCTGGCGTTTTCGCACCACCCCCCTACCACAGCCGCACCCGTGCCTGGCCTCTTTATCCTGAATTGATCTCATTGTTGTCCCACCGCTGCATTCCTGCATCATTCTTCGGACGAAGCGGCCAGGCCTTGTCATTTCCCCCACTAATTCCCATTGCACAACGACACCCATCATCCGCTGCCCCTGCTATCGCTCTACGCACGACGTTCCCGCCCCTGGAGAAATTTAGGTTACTTTATTATTCCTGCCTAGTCCTCCCTTCTCTCCACCCTTTCATCACTATGCCTCGCTTTTGCCTTTCTGCCTTGGTTTTTGTCACTTTCACTTTTTTCCGCTCATCGCATTCTCCTCACAAACTTTCCAATCGACGACGCTCGTTTCCTTGGTTTCCCATTCTTCCCCTCTCAGTCCTTCGTTTTCTAGGCATTTTTTTTTTTTTTTGGTCTCTCAGTCGATTTCCTTTGCTCTGCATTTTGCACTCTTTCAACTTGCGCGGCTTACGATATTCGATACGCTATACCCCATAACCTTCTCCTCTATACCGTTTCCCTTCCGTTCTCCAAACTAAGGCCGTGCCTTGTCTCTTTCTTCTTATCTTCTATTCTTCATTCCTACTCTACCTGCTACCCAGCCTCACATCTCCGCAATCGAACTGGCCGCTCCCCTACATGTCGTCGTCATACGCCAGCCTTCTCGTTTTTTGAATCTTCGGATTAGTTGTCGACCATGGAGGACGACTTTGAACTAATGAATGTGGTCACAGTGGGAGGTAATGCCGTGTCCGCTTTCCTTTCCTGGCGCCTTCAGGCCACGAACGCCTGCGATGTGACTCTCGTGTGGAAATCCGGCTTCGAACACGTCGCCCAATACGGCATATCTTTCAAGTCAGTCTATTTCATTCCGCAGCCCAGACGAGTCGAGTCAAAATGGTGCCGAAGCCAACATATTGCGCAAAGCGCACTGAGGCTCCCGATTTCCCGGGCATCATCCCAACACCCTCCCTAACGCTCCCTACTTTCTGTCCAGCTCACTAACATGCGCGAATGCTTCTAGATCATCAATATTTGGCAACGAGCGGTTTAAGCCGCGCCATGTCGTCAAGTCTCCAGAAGAAGCCGCGTCACGTAGAGAAGGCGCATTCGACTATGTCATCCTCTGCATCAAGGCCCTCCCCGATGTCTACGACCTGGCAACTATCATTGACGCCGTCGTCACACCCCAGCACACCTGCATTCTCGTCAACACCACCCACAGCCTAGGCGTCGAAGCCGCCATCGAAGAACGCTTCCCAACAAATGTCGTCTTATCACTCGTGTCAAAGGCCGAGGTCGTCCAGCTCGGTGCCAGTGACTTTGAGCATAAGGGCTCGACCGAGATCTGGGTCGGCCCCACCAACAGTCTGAACGAGCGGATTCCTCGGACCATTCGTGAAGATATGGCGCAAGCCCTGGCCATGACTCTGAGCTCCGGCCAGGTCGAATGCAATGTGTCACCGAATATCCGCCAGCAGCAATACGAAAGGTTGATTGGGTAAGTTGGAAAATCACCTGTCGGTTCCTGCTACCTTACTGAACGCTATATGCAATGCTAACGTGTATTTTACCCTTAGCCCCATCGCGTTCCATCCTACCAGTGTCATTTTCGAGACAGCGAACCACGCACAGCTCATTGAGAAGGTCGGCGTGCGACAGATGATCATGGGCATTCTCGATGAATTGGTGGCTCTTGCCGAGTCGCAAGGCTGCAAGTTCCCCGCCGATTTCAAGGAACAGACAATCACCGAGATGACAAACCCGCAGGCCTCAGAAAGCGTCATGTGGCAGGATTTCATGGCGAGACGACCCATGGAGGTGGAGACCTACCTTGGCTCTCCGATTCGGCTTGCCCAGGAGGCTGGTATTGCCGTTCCGCGGATCGAGTCGCTGTATGCCATTATTCACAACCTAAACGTTGTCAACCAATCACGACCTAAGAGCGACCCTACGCGCCCTCCCGGCTCGCCCACGGCTGCTGGTAACTTGCCACCGCGAATGTCTGTCCAGAGTAACACCGGCCGGCCAATGGCGAACGGTATGCTCAATGGTATGCCCAACAGTATGAACGGCATGGGTGGCCGGCCACCGCGCGGCCGTAACCCGTCGACAGGTGGGCCCCCGGGCCGCCGCCCACCCATCTCGATGAACGGTGGTGGTCCCAACGGCTACGGGCGCCCCGGCCCACCGAACGGTTACCCCGGATCACGGCAACAGTCTAGGCGTGGCTCTATGGAAGGTGCAGACTTGGAAGAGTTCAGCCACCTGGTCCTCTACAACGATATCCCCGAGGGAGGTCAGGCGCCATTCCCCCAGGACGCAGATCTTGCCATCCGCGAGCGCGAGCTCCAGCTCCGGCAGCGTGAACTGGCTCTTCGGGAGCAGGAGATGAGGATGCGCCGTGGTGGTCCCCAACCGCCACAGCAGAGACGAGCGCCTCCTTCGCGGAACGGCGGCGGTATTGGTGTGTACGATGATGAGGATGAGGATGATGATTACTTCGACCCTGGTATGAGCGGCCCGCCGATGCCCGCTATTGACGCCGATAACTTCGACATGATGAGCGTCACCTCCCGGAAGAACCGCAAAGCGCCCAGTAGCACCAACAGCGCACAGTTCCGCAAGAACAGCGATCTTGGCTCCATTCCGAGCTCTAGGAGCAGCCGTTTCCGACCCAGCTTCGTCCGGAACCGTTCAAGCCAGATTATTGATCAAGTGCCTACTGCTCACTCCAACATCTTCGACGATCCTTTGATGTCATGCTCGTCCAACAGATACGCCAACGTTGACCGCGGTCAGATGCAAGCCGGCTCCCGGACAAATTCGCTAACCGCATCGCGCCTTGACGAGCTCCAGTATAGCAACGGTCCGGGCCCGAACGGCCCGCCCATGGGGCCCATGGGCCACATGGGTCCGATGGGCTCGATCAGCGGCGCCAGCGCTATGGGACCGAACATGGGCGGTCCCTATCCGCGTCGGGCCAGCCAGTCACCCGCCAACCAGTATAGCCCATCTATTCGCGGTGGCATGAACGGTGGATTGAACGGCCGCCCGTCGCCCCCGAACGGTTTTGGCGGCCCGCCGATGAACGGTCGTCCTTCGCCCCCTGACGGCATGCGCCAGCCTGTCCCTCGGTACCCGCCCGGTCACGGCAACGCCGTAGCACCACAACAAGTCGAGCAACACGCCGGGGTGAGCCCTCTTCAGCCGCCTTCTGGAAAAAATGTGCGAAGTCTGACGGGAAGTGCGAGTGCTAGCGCGGGGAGTGGTGAGAGCCACCTTGACTCGGAGCCCTCCGCCAACAGCAGCCAAAGCAGTCTAGGACCGCGCCAGCCGATTGGTGTGCGGTAAAGATGTAGACCCTATGGGTCTCAAACGAACGGCGAGACTGCCGACGACCGACGGGAGCTAATCTGAACCACACCGACCTACCTAACCTCACACTAAACAAATGGGCCACCATTGCAGAGACACGACACTGAAAAAGGTCCAGTGAGCCTCTATTCATTGCCCCCACACCGACGCCAGGGCTACCACCAATGGCCGTTGAACACCTCCGAAACGCACTGTCTGGGCTCTTGCTTAATGTTTTCTTTATTATCGACCTTTCCTTCACCTGTTTTTTCTTGTCACTTTTTCCTATAACTCTTCTTCTATACACAGCAACACTATACGGGCAACACATAAATTCATTGGCTGAATGGCCCTTTTTCCAAACCTCGGGTTGGGAAAGAGCCCTTGCCAGTACATAGGGTATTATTATTGTGGATGACAAAGCAGCAAGTATCATTTATTGTTCTCTTTTCCTGTATCGTTTCCTTTGTCTTGTATCTGGTTTTTGTTGTTTGACTGCTTCTGGCAATAATTGCATTAAAGAGAGGATCACGGGCTTTGCTTTTTATTTGTTACTACGCCTTTTTTGTCTATTCGAGAGTTTGTCTCCTTTCTTGTCTTAATGTCTTCTCTCTCCTAACATTTTCTTTTGTTTCACCAAAAACACTTTGTACTTCTTCCTTCATAATTTTGGGCTTCATCTGCCCTCTCCCTACATTGAGCGCGATACATATATGATACACAGCAAATGGGACATAATGCAGAGTAGACGTGTCTTGTTTTAACTGAAAGTTACAGAGTTGTCCAACCATTCTTTCTACTGTCTCTGAACTGAATAAGCCGGAATTTGAGGTTTCATGCCATTTTCCATTTGGTTTATTAATATACAGCATATCCGGCTGGAGTACGATATACTCCGTATAATATATTAAAAGTAGATCATCCGCAAGGTATCATAACGAGAAGTCTTTGTCGGTTGTCTTCATTATGAAATATCCTTAGAATGTTATGTTGGCTTCATATTGTGACCTTCCGTGGTCTGATCGAGCTTGCGTATCTTTTGTCTATCCTCGCAACTCGTTTTTTTACAATCCGAGTTTGTTATCTCAAAGCAGAGTACAACATATATATAAAGGAAAAGGAGTTTTCATAACCTTATTACGAAGAGAGCGTGTTTGCAGCCATCGCTCAGTATTTCATGGGTTTGACGATAAAGTGTGTGCAGATCAGCAGATGGGCTTCCAGTCGACCTACACTACTGTATCCACTACCGACCGCCAATGCCCCCCCGCCCCACAGGCGCCCCAAGTAGAACCCCGCTCAAAGCCAATAAACTGACGCGACAGACGCGTAAACAGACTAACCGCCAACTCGCAGATTCGAACAGTTTTGGAAACAACTGATACGGTCGCAACGCAAAATAACGGCAAAACTCGCACGGAAACTCCGCGAACCCATGAAACATGAACAACCAGCCCACCACAACCTTAAACACCACACGGACGACGACGGCGACGGCTTCCGGCCCCGCTGTCAAGGCGCGGCAACTGGTGGGCGCATGTCCCTCCCGGCTCTCGCGCTCTCTCTCATCCTACTGACTCTCCTACCAGGCTCACCTCCAGTCCCAGCTCAGCATGCTCTCCGCACATCTCGCCGACACCGACAGCCTTGTGCGCGTCACGGCAGCACAGGCGGGCTACCTGCGCGAGCTCGGTAGCTGGCACGCCGGCCTGTAAGTTACCATGCCTGCTCTGTCTGTTCACATAATTGGTTTTGCTTGGCTGACTTGCCAGGTTCATGGCCGCGAGCAAGGTTTTGGGCGAAGATGGCGGCAGGGAGACTTCGCACGAGGATGACCAGAGACAATAAAGAACGCGAAGTCATTGGGCAAAGAGACACAGAGAGTTTGATACCCGCAGCATCGAAGTGAGGCTGCCTTTTACGCCACCGATATACGAAGAAATGCGATAGTATATTTCGAATTTTTGGATATATTTACGAATCTGTCTTGATGTGTGTATATACAGTACATGATGACTTTGTCGTAATGAGAGTGCCTTGATGAGGTATGCAAAATTTGCACATTTCCTCCATGACTTCGAGCTTTGATTTCAAGCTTGGCTTCCTCATTGTTTGCACGTCCAGGGCACTCGGCATGCCTCGTAGTCCAAGGTGTGCTGTGCCCTTGGCTTCTGTAGCCGTTGGTGGGCACCCGGCAGGCGATCGGGCTATTGATCGTGGTGGGAGGAGTGGCGTACCTCATAGTGGGAGATGCAGGCGACCCTGATTCAGTTGGCGTATTGCGAAGTAGATGCTCATCTGTAGTTCGATGTGCCTTTCATCCCGGGGCCTGGTTCGAGTTCTGTCCCTTTGTCGCCGTTGCTTTTGTGCCCTGCGGTTGTTCCTTGCCGCACGACACAACCGCCAATTTCTTGTCCTGCGCCTTTCCTTGCTGTTGGACTTTGTGTACATCCTTGGTTGCCGGTTGGCCGTTGGCATCATCCGTCACTTTCGTCTTGTCAGGCTCGTCGGCGCGAAACGGCCGTCGTGGCTGCCGCGGTGCTGTCACTGGATACCGCCGTGCGCGCCCGCATGTTGTGCAAGTCACGCTCAGGACGTCCGCCCATGGCTTGCGCCCGCCACGGCTGCGGTTCTCCACAACGGATATGCATGTCGCGCCCTCTACCAGCAGCGTATCGCAGTACTTGCAGACACTGTGCTTCATGGCCGGGCGCAGGCGCATGTTGGTCTTGCGTGACACAGATCGCATCTGCATCAAGAGGTAGCGAGCCATTCCTTGTAGTTGAGGCGGTGCTGTCTCTTGACCATCATCCCCTTTGTCGTCAATGTTGGATTTTGCCTGGACCTCCGTCGAAGGCGCTGCAGACTGTGTTCCGGCAAGCAGAGTGGCAGCCTGGAACAAAAATGACACCCTGGAGTACGCTGGCCGGTTTGTGACGGCACTTCCAGCAGCACCCTTTGCTTTGGCCATCTTTGCACCTATGAGGATATGGTAATTTGTATTGGCAAAGTATACGTAGCTTCGTCAACGAGCTCTGCACAAGACTTCATACAAAATATCAGTCAATGGCAAGATCACGTGAAAATATCACATGACCAAGTGGCAAAACCCGACACGGTCTGGGCTGAACAGGGGAGCAACAACTTTCCGGAAGTGGATAATTTATTTATCCGGCCTAAGCCTCCTTGTTGTCGCCCCCTTACCTTTGCGCCGCGTTGTAGCCTCCTTGTCTTCTTGTTTTTCTGGCTCTCCCGCTTTCAGCCTTCGCTCAGTTTCTTTCTCCCTCAACAACATATCACGACTCGTTTGTTGCCACCCAACACCTTTCCTGTATTTCCATTGTCTATTTGCTTTCCGCACTGGTTTCGTCTATCTGCCAACGGTTCTTTCGACTCAATTCACCTCTCTCCAGCATCTTCGTTTTGCGACAGCTGTCACATATTTCGTGTTTTGAGCTTTGTTCACCTTCAAAACAGCTTTTCGACCTTGCCAACTTTACGTCTCGCCCCCCACGACACAGTAAACGGTTGTTTTCAGTTCCGTTTGCTCTTTTTCGTTCACGAACACGTTGCAACTTGTATTCTCCCGTTTCTCACGCAAACAACAGCCAAGATGTCTGCCGAAGAGGACTTCATCGACTACTCGGACGACGAGCTTAACAACACCACCGCCCCCAAGAAGGCTGCTGCCGACGCCGACGCGCCGGAGTCCGCTGCCGATTCCGGTAACAACGCCACAGCCAAGAACGGCAGTTATGTGGGCATCTACTCGACCACGTTCCGTGACTTTTTGCTCAAGCCGGAGCTGATCCGCGCCACCGCCGACTGCGGTTTCGAACATCCTTCGGATGGTTAGTCCTTGCTCCTCAAGAACGAGAGGCACAATTAATATCCCAGCATTTTATTTTTCTTTCTTTCTTCGCTCCACACACTTCTTTTGGTTTCCCTCATCACCCACTTCCGTTTCTTTGCGGCCGTGTTCCCCTACGAGAAAAGAGATTCGGAGCGCTCCGTCCATCGTCGCAAAGCAAAAGCAAGATACGCACAAGATCAAGAGAGAGGATTATGGAGGGAGACTCCAAGGCACTGAATGCCATGGCACACACGAGAACGGGACGCAAGTCCCAAGTATCCAAGGAGGATCCGAGGAGAACGCGGTAATAGCTTCTCTTTCGGTGACCCGAACAACGGACAAGCAAATGACGGTGGCCATTTGTCCAATTTGTAATCGGAACGGCCACAATCACTCGTCGATCGGTATCTTAAGGGCTGAAATGTGCCTTTGATGACCGTGGATGCGTCGGCTTCTACGTCAGGAAAAGAAGTTTCGAGCCTTCGACATTTGACACAACGAGCGCCTCTACCCACTGGAGCGTGAGCCAGCGGACGGTTCGGTTTGCTCACATACGGAGCAGAGCGACGGTGTGGACATTGACAAGGACCTGCAGCTGGTAGGGAAAAGTCTCGTGCGTCGCAGGCTGGTCTCGGTCGTGATGGCCGAGGCCAGCTCCACGCAACTACTTGCAGAAATGCGAACTACCGAAGACCGAACCTCCAGACTCTGGCACGGAAGCGAAACGCCTGCATCCTTGTCGCGCTGCTCCCTTCCCCTCCGTGAAACGAGGGTGGGTGACTCCATGCGTACATGATGTACGAGCGAGCGCCAGATACAAGATTCTATCCCCGAGCACGAGAGTTCTCGGGGAAGACTTTTGTACTTGGACGGCCGCATAAACCCATCCGAACGCTGGCCCCTATGCGTTACATAAATTTGGATTCTAATGTTGGCTCCCTCGAAAGTGTTGCTGAAGACGACCAGCACTGCCCTTTCCGTCTTTGCTTCGCTGGTGGACGGACCTCTTTTCTCTCACTCTCATTTTTGTCCCCCCTCCCCCTCGGTTTTCTTTTACCGATTTCGTCTACGATTTCACACAGCATCTGCGTCCAATTTGATTCCCTACTTTCAAAAACAAGCAATTCTGACATCCGAACGCCCCACTTTACAGTCCAGCAAACCTGCATTCCCCAAGCCCTTATTGGTGGTGACATCATCTGCCAGGCCAAGTCTGGCTCCGGTAAGACAGCCATTTTCGTGCTGTCTACCCTGCAGCAGATCGAGCCCGTCGACGGCGAGTGCTCGGTTCTCGTTCTGTGCCACACGCGCGAGCTGGCTTTCCAGATCCGCAAC